>NC_061802.1:44056051-46471051 GCF_021462225.1 Girardinichthys multiradiatus | reverse complement strand
GAACCAGGCTGGGAGTTTTAAAGGCCTCAGGAATCTTTTGCAGGTGTTTAGAGTTAACTCGTTGAGTCAGATGATTAGGTTCATAGCTCGTTTAGAGACCCTTTTAATGATATGCTAATTTTGTGAGATAGGAATTTTGGGTTTTCATGAGCTGTATGCCAAAATCATCCGTATTAAGACAATAAAAGACCTGAAATATTTCAGTTAGTGTGCAATGAATCTAAAATATATGAATGTTAAATTTTCATCATGACATTATGGAAAATAATGAACTTTATCACAATATGCTAATTTTTTGAGAAGGACCTGTATAGTGCATTTCTAAGCAGCCCATTCTGTTTTAACAGCCCTGGTATGTCAGCAGACTAAGCTTGGAACAGAAATACATTAATTATTAAAGGCCACAATCAGCTGCTGTGCTCGTCTCCTTCTAACGCTCTCCACCCCAACAGCTCACAACCTACTCAATGTTTCAGACAGAGTGAAGTTAGGAGAATTATGTCTTTATTCTCAATGACAGAGGGTGAATTGTTCACTGCTCACTGGACTCAGAGCTCTAGGCTATTAGAAACCAGTATGGTTTTATGACTCTGGTCTTAAAGGTTTTTCTGAGAAGATTCTGTTTTAGTTTTTCGGAATGTATTAACTCCAGTGAACAAGGGATAGGTTCAGAATATGCTGCCTAAAATAATTACCTTTAATACAAGAACTGATCTGATAGGTGCTTTTGTTGTGATGAAAAAACTAGAGGACCACAACGCCTCTCTTAAAACAATAGTTCTGTATATTGAAGGCCCCAGATACAAAAGGCTTAACGTCATCATTTATAGACGTTTATTCTAGAATTGTGCCGCTCAAAGTGGCTGCAGGTCGTAGGAGCTTTGGGATTAATAAAGTATTTTTGATTTGAGTTTTGTTTTGGTCTGATCCTTATTGTTTATACACTCCAGGTGATGTGTCATAGGTCATTACTTAGATTGTGGTTCTTACTTATTCTTGTATTTCTGTTTACAGTGCAATGTAGTTCTGTTGCTTCTGTAAGATTTGCCATTTGGTTATATTGTGTCTTTGTATCTCTTTTCAGCTCATTCATGTTTATTTGTTTCTACTCTGCCACAGCCATTAAGTAATCAGTTTCATTCAGTCCACCTGCACCATGCCTGTCAGCCTCCCTGTCACACCTATGTTCTGCACTATTTTTACTCGTTTGCTCTGTTTGCTCCTTGCAGGATTATATTGTTTGTCAAGCCTGTCCATGATTGCTGATCATGCCATGTCATCTGCTGCGCATGCCTATTTTTGCTTTTGCTCCATGTTTCGCCCACCTTATGCCTGCCTGTAAGTTTTCGCATTTTATTAAAATTTTGAATGTCTTCTACTGCCATGTGCCAGACTGCCTGTCTGCCACATGGTCCACTCCAAGAAAGCCACCTTCCTGACAAGCTTTCAAATGTACTTGTTTAAGTATATTTTGTCTTTACTTGATTTAAGGGTGGCTAGAGTATGGCCTAGTTTAATACTGGAACAAACTTTTATGTTGATGCTGCCATAGAGAGGTTTTCTATCTGTCTTGGTCTAAGAATAATTTTCATTGCATAACAGGATAATTATTTGGGATATGACGCATGTGTGCACGTATTGTTACAGAAAATATTCGGTACAGACCCGTTGGTCTGGTGTGCACATGTACCAAATGAATACTATGCTATTATCGGGCCTAGTTTTTAACAGTTGCACCTCTGCTGCTGTGATTTATGCCTGTTCTTCTCTGCTGAACATCAAAGAGTCTTTGGAGTGTCTTTTTGATGATTCCTACAGTTATAGGAAAATCTTTCTGCCACCATTAATGTATTCCACTTGAATATTACTCATGAGACTTACCTCAGCTAATCCTAAAAAGAAATCGGGTAAAACGGCTGTGGGGCTGGCATCCAGGTACAGATGAGACGAGCCACCAGGTCGCAGATTCTGGACTGGAGGCGTTCCTGGTTTTTGTTGCCAGTTACTCTTCAAGTTGTGGTTGGACACATGCCCTCACAGCCACTGTAGCCTTGGTTTTTCTCATCTGATGCTCTGGATTCTGTCAATGATGGTCAGATGGCCGTGCCCTAGTCACTTGCACTGGTAAATCAGAGGCTGTTCCCCTGATGCAGCCGGAGATCACGTGACCAGTCAAGATGTTTGCTGTCAGTCTCACTCAGACTAACTAATGCGAAACCTGTGCTGTCATCAACCAGTTTGATTCTTAGCAATCATTCCATCACCAATAAATTATTGTCCCTTAATGAACTTTTCACAAGAAAAACTGATTTCCTGACAACTAAGGTTCAGATAGAGTGATGTCACAGAAGGACACTCTAATTATCTTTCCTACACCTAAATCTTAGTTTGTGTGTTTAAACTCAGGTATTTATATGAAAGCATGATGAATAGTCTGAGTCTGAGGGAGGGAATATACTCACCATAAAATACAGACGTTCATTCTGAAAATAATCCAGCATACCTCTCATCCACTCAGTCATGAAGTGTTAACCTTTTCTTCCAAATGGGTGATTTAGTGTACATACAGTCTAAGAGCTTTACCTTTTGAACTGGAGCTGGAGTCTATCTGGGGATGATCTTAAACAGATGGGGTGAAACATCTTATTTTTCCCTTCTTTGATCAGTTTGTTTGACTGAATGTTGGCTCTTACAATCACCTATTTGAGAACCTGTCTTTAAGCCATTAATATACCAACTTTAACTAAATATACTCACTCATGCAAATGTCATTGCTTATTATGTATGTGATCAGATTGTCTCTTGTTGCAGATGAGATCATGCAGCAGGAGATCAGACCCCTGCTGGCTGTGGACATAATAGAGCAGCTTCATCGCCAGTTTGCCTTACTTTCAGGTAGATAATTATCCCTTTCTGTCCCACTGCAATATGGTGTATATCTGGATTACCTTTCCTTGTTTTTCATAAGAAGTCTTCCACTGAAGAAGCAAGTATGTGTTTAGTTGCTTCTTCAGGGAAAATTGAGAGGAAAAGAAGCAAGTGGGTCCTGCTAATGGAATGCAACTGATCAGCCAGTGTGACCATCTCTAAACAAGCAGAGTCTTTGTCACTTTGCTGGTCTGAAGCATGCAGGAGTTTTGTAAACAACATACCAATGAAAAAGGAACTTATTGATGATCTTAGTGAAGTAAATAATGTCACCTATCAATCTAGGAAGCACTATAAGGCCATGTATGAGACAATTTAGAATTGATTATTCAATTGTAAGAAAGAATAACATTTAAAACTTCTGCTAATCTTGGCAGGTGCCAATGCGTCTGCAAATTCTCCCCAAGGTCCAAACAGGCAATGCTAAGAGAATTGCCAAAAATCCGAAAGATATATTTCAGAGTCTACAGGCCTCGTTTTGCATGTTAAATGTTGATGACAGCCCAGTCAGAGAAATCATCAGCAAGCATTGCTTATATGGGGAGATTAAAAGGGAGGATTAAAAGAAACATCAGCCTTTGGGTTTTATACTTGTAGGCTCTGTCATCAGCCTGAAGGTAACTCGTCAAATAAAGAGAACACACCATGAGAGAGGTAATTCAGGCTGTATTTGCCAGTCTGAGTAAACTCCTTTCAGAAGTCAGCCTAGCTATATGCCCTGATGAGTAAAAGTGCACACCTGTTTAAATAGCATTTATTATCATTGTTTTACATTGAAAATGAAATGATTAGTGCCATGTCAATTTGGCAAAAACAAAATCACCTGATCATGAGTGTATTTCATCAGACATTTTCCAAGATGACTACTTGCATATTAATTTCTTGTGTCACATAAAAGATTAATCTGTAGCTATGGTTGAATTTGTTTAAGTTCTCTGGTTAAATGCATTAAAATAGAGTATTCTCCGGATTTGTTTACAGCCACACTGCATTCAAAACATGAAGCAGCATTTGTCTTTTGTATAATAATGAACTTTTTCTAAACACATGTAGCTTCTGTCAGTGTAAAAATCCTGCTTTATTGTAGTTTTTAGTTTGCCCTTTAATTTAAAAAGAAAAAAAACCATAATTTGAATGGATGTTCTAGTTCTAGTAAATATAGTTTTGATTTTAGTGTCACATTCTGCGGATGAAGTGGACCAATATGCAGACAAGAGCTGGGCAGCAGCATGTTAAAGGAATGCTTCATCTTTATTCAAAGGATTCCAAAAACATAGCAAAAATCACTGCAGGTACTAACATGAGTCGAGTCCAAAACTTACATGAGTTCTATCTGCAGGAACGTAGCAAAACAGAACTTAATCAGGGGTAGTGAACGGGAGGAACCAGCAAAGAACAATAAAACCCGACCAACTAATATACAGAGGGTAACAAAGGGCAGATAATCAAAAGAACTAGGAACAGGTGTGACATGGAAGCAGGGAGGCTGAAGGAACAGGTGAAACTAATACAAAGACTAAAGCATGGGAGAAGGAACTAATTAACAATACAAAGAACAGACCTAAGCAAAACTATAGACAAAGATAAATAACCAAATGAAGCATAAGAATCAGGAATAACCATGAACTAAAGGAAACTGAGAAACTGGAGGTAACAGAAGAAAAACAACCTAAGATCTAAGAAACTGGCAAAATATGAATCAACAAAAGAAACCATAAAGAAACCCTGACTACAAAAGTAAACAAACCTAAACCAACACTGACTGAACTAACTGGGAAGGAAGCAGAGAAAGCGAGAACTAGAATAAATGTAAACCAAACTTAAACAATAACTAAAGCTAACCTATCAGGAGGGACTGGAAGAATAGAGGTAAACTAGGGGAACTAAGCTAGAGAACTATGATAATAATACTACTAATAATGAGAAAACCATTCTAAGTCATAAATAAAAAAACAACAACTAAAGGAACTATGAGTGAGGGGAGAGAGAACAAAACTAACATCAAAATAACCGAAGGAATAAACCAATAACATTACTAAGCCCAAAGAATAAAGATACCCAACTGAAAAGCAAAATAAACATAAAACCAAACAGAGTCCAAAATGTCGAACTCCGACATTTAGTACCTTTTTGGATAATATGGGTCACATTAGCTGATCCAGAGTGCTTCATGAAACTCTTTGCAAGTCTGCACTTGCATACTTTCAATACGTTTCCTGTCACAGACAATGAATATCAGTTGAGTTTAGAACTGGAAGTGTACAGGTCCTTCTCAAACTATTAGCATATTGTGATAAAGTTCATTATTTTCCATAATGTAATGATGAAAATTTAACATTCATATATTTTAGATTCATTGCACACTAACTGAAATATTTCAGGTCTTTTATTGTCTTAATACGGATGATTTTGGCATACAGCTCATGAAAACCCAAAATTCCTATCTCACAAAATTAGCATATTTCATCCGACCAATAAAAGAAAAGTGTTTTTAATACAAAAAACGTCAACCTTCAAATAATCATGTACAGTTATGCACTCAATACTTGGTCGGGAATCCTTTTGCAGAAATGACTGCTTCAATGCGGCGTGGCATGGAGGCAATCAGCCTGTGGCACTGCTGAGGTCTTATGGAGGCCCAGGATGCTTCGATAGCGGCCTTTAGCTCATCCAGAGTGTTGGGTCTTGAGTCTCTCAACGTTCTCTTCACAATATCCCACAGATTCTCTATGGGGTTCAGGTCAGGAGAGTTGGCAGGCCAATTGAGCACAGTGATACCATGGTCAGTAAACCATTTACCAGTGGTTTTGGCACTGTGAGCAGGTGCCAGGTTGTGCTGAAAAATGAAATCTTCATCTCCATAAAGCTTTTCAGCAGATGGAAGCATGAAGTGCTCCAAAATCTTCTGATAGCTAGCTGCATTGACCCTGCCCTTGATAAAACACAGTGGACCAACACCAGCAGCTGACACGGCACCCCAGACCATCACTGACTGTGGGTACTTGACACTGGACTTCTGGCATTTTGGCATTTCCTTCTCCCCAGTCTTCCTCCAGACTCTGGCACCTTGATTTCCGAATGACACGCAGAATTTGCTTTCATCCGTAAAAAGTACTTTGGACCACTGAGCAACAGTCCAGTGCTGCTTCTCTGTAGCCCAGGTCAGGCGCTTCTGCCGCTCTTTCTGGTTCAAAAGTGGCTTGACCTGGGGAATGCGGCACCTGTAGCCCATTTCCTGCACAGGCCTGTGCACGGTGGCTCTGGATGTTTCTACTCCAGACTCAGTCCTCTGCTTCCGCAGGTCCCCCGAGGTCTGGAATCGGCCCTTCTCCACAATCTTCCTCAGGGTCCGGTCACCTCTTCTCGTTGTGCAGTGTTTTCTGCCACACTTTTTCCTTCCCACAGACTTCCCACTGAAGTGCCTTGATACAGCACTCTGGGAACAGCCTATTTGTTCAGAAATTTCTTTCTGTGTCTTACCCTCTTGCTTGAGGGTGTCAATAGTGGCCTTCTGGACAGCAGTCAGGTCGGCAGTCTTACCCATGATTGGGGTTTTGAGTGATGAACCAGGCTGGGAGTTTTAAAGGCCTCAGGAATCTTTTGCAGGTGTTTAAAGTTAACTCGTTGATTCAGATGATTAGGTTCATAGCTCGTTTAGAGACCCTTTTAATGATATGCTAATTTTGTGAGATAGGAATTTTGGGTTTTCATGAGCTGTATGCCAAAATCATCCGTATTAAGACAATAAAAGACCTGAAATATTTCAGTTAGTGTGCAATGAATCTAAAATATATGAATGTTAAATTTTCATCATGACATTATGGAAAATAATGAACTTTATCACAATATGCTAATATTTTGAGAAGGACCTGTATACACACAACCTGGCTATTTCACTCTCCATTAAATACAATACATGTGTTTCATAGTACAGCATTCCCAGCTTCCCGTCTTGTCCTGTAGAATGTCCTTGCAATTCTAAAAGTCTAGGCAGGAATCTAAGTTCTGCCATCCCCCTCATTAGTCTGGGTACTCTCTGACTTTCCAGATGTGCTGGTAGATTTGTCACAGCAGTCTTTGTGGTTCTGCCAGGATGCCTCTCGTTCCTTCTCTTAGTTTTCACACAACAGCTAAATACAGCTTTTTGCAAAGGTTCCTCCCTCAGCATTTATTTTGTCCAAAAAATTGTGTCTGTTGTACATGTGCTTCTAAAGTAAGCTTTACGTTGGTACAGTTGACCCAGATGAACAATCTTATATTTAGATTCATAAACTGAATATGTTTTTGCCGTCATTTAAACTGGAAAGCTGCTGGATAGAATAGTGAGTTCATCTGTTCCGTCACACAATAGTTTTGTTCAAGAGGATTACTGCGCAAAGAAACAGAAGGAAAACATTAGAAATCTATTATAAATGGTTGTACAATATGATAGAGTTCTGTACTTAATGTCAGTTCTGATTCTAAATAGAACTAGCCTTCTGTCCATGGGTATCATGTCTGTGTGTTATAGGATGCCATCTTATGGCCATTTGGTCTAAATGCAAGCATTATAAAGAAATTCAGTAGATATTTTCTACACCTTCTTTGTCTAAGTGTGTGTTGAACAGTTTCACTTTTCCTTGCTTTAAATGCAAAGCATGTATATAAAAACTCAACGTTTTCTAAATAAATGTTTTTAACAGTAAAAAGAAAGTATATTAACTGTTCTTTACTGTGCTTCTCAACTAGATCTATTTACCAAAGAGAAGAATATGTTACTACCTGGCTTCAGAACATTAACACAGTTACTTTGCTGTAAAACCTTTAAGATGCCTAAAATGAGTCCACCTGACTCACAGGTTCCACTTGTCTTGCAACATGTCAGTGTAGAGTTTCACCCTCTGACTGTATGCACAAGTTTTAAAGTGACAGAGCACACAAAATTAGGAAATATCTTTCAGATGTCAACATAAGTGAGATGTCTGACGTTTCTAGTTTTTAAGATTACATTTAAGTACATACTCTGCTTTTATTATGAAGTACTTGCATTGTTTAGTGTTCAGTTTATGTATTATATCTAGGAGCAACAGGTTCAGCCACGCAGGAAAACACAGGAGCTGGTTGCATGGTGGTGACTGACCATCCCATGCAGGGTCATTTTTCAACATTAACAAACCACACAAGGGCCATTATGTACAGTAACTATGTCGCAGCGGTCATCACTCCACTCAGCTCACAAAAAAAGATTGAATAACTCAGTTCCAGTCTAAATATTACGTCAGTTTGTCCACATTTATAATTATCTAATGCTATTCAAATATTTGAAATTCAGTGCAGTGCAGCTATTTGTTTAATCAAACACACAATTATTCAATTATAGAAATGTATTGAATGTTCCATTCTGGTCATCCATGGCTAAAAGAAGAGCTGGGGAGTAAATACTGTTAGTGCCCAATAGATAGGAAATATTACAATGATTAGTTTCTGATCTCAAACACTGTGCAGCAGTGGTCAGTCAGATGTGTGTCTGGTGTCTGCATGATGGCCCTTTAATGGAGTGGTCACATCATCGTGTCATTTTTGTTGACAAAATATCTTTGTCTGTGGAAAAATGACATTATTTTTGACAGTTTGAACTGTTGGCAGTGAAGCAATGATAAAAAAGACAGTAATTGTTTCATTGGATGTTCTTGTGCTGCAGGAGGGCGAGGAAAGGATGGCGCCCCTATCATCACTTTCCCAGAGTACTCAGGCTTCAGTGAAGTGCCAGAGGAAGATTTCCTTAATGTAGTAACCTACCTGACCAGTATCCCCAGGTATGTATACACACATAAATACTCTGGACCCCAACATACAAAGAAAACTAAGCTTTTCTCAGAGCCTGTCCACACAAATTCTGGCATTTTGGTTTTCAAATGATAAAAATATTTCACGGCTAAAGCTTTTTCATGTAATAGAAGTGATGTGAACATTAGGCACCAGAAATAGACCTAAACCCTTGGATTTTTAGCAATGCTGCCACGTTATATTTTGAGCAATGTAGTTTAACATTTTATAAGCAAGTGATTGGTCTTTAATTAATGTCACCAGGAATAAATACAATCTGATACTCTTTGGAGGAATTAATGCAGTAGCATATCCTAATGTAAAGCTTTTTAAAACTGATAATAAAGATTTCAAGGAACAAAACACTTTTTACAC
This sequence comes from Girardinichthys multiradiatus, assembly GCF_021462225.1. Lineage (NCBI taxonomy): Eukaryota > Metazoa > Chordata > Actinopteri > Cyprinodontiformes > Goodeidae > Girardinichthys > Girardinichthys multiradiatus. The sequence goes on along the minus strand of NC_061802.1, from coordinate 46,461,943 downwards.
TTCAACAAAAATGATTTTTATGTCCAACCCCAAATTGTGGGAGAAAAAGTAAAGTTTTTGAAAAAGTAAAGTTAAAGTTGAACCAGAAAATTAGGAAGAGAAATCTCATATAATTCACTAAATGCATTCATGTGTCATGTAACACAGCTACTGCAGCAAGCTGCCACCTTGTCCAGTACTATTCAAGAATCTTGGACATTGAGAACATCCCCTATTTTTCCTTTGGCGTGAATAAATAATTTTTTTAATTGGATTTTGAATTGAACTGAAATCCACGTTTGTACTCCAAGAAATGTAAAAGATATCTTTCTTTTCAGGTTTGCTTTCAGTGTTCATGGCAGCATCTTCCAGACTGTCGCAATACAATAGGACATTCCATTCTAAAGTTTCTTGTGTCACTTATCTCCAGCTTGGATGCTGCCAGCATCGGCTTCATCATCATTATTGATCGGCGGAAGGATAAATGGAGTTCAGTGAAGGCCTCTCTATCCCGGATTGCTGTGAGTTCTCCAAGAACCTGTATAACACCTCAGACAAATATGTTTAGTTGAACTTCTCAACAACGGAGCAATGTTTTCAGGCACGTTTATTTATTTTTAATTAAAATTGGGGAACAATGTGGAGTCAGATAGACAAGGAAGGCAGCCTGCATAGAGTTTTTATGAGCAGAACACAAACTGTCAAAGCACAAAGACTGGAATCATTAAAACTGAGACAAGAAACAACCAAAACAAGATCGGGGTCAAAACAGAAAGAGGAACGGTAAAATAAAGCAAAACTTTATTGCAGCCACAGGGACCTTTTCCAAGAAGCAGAGGGTCCTTTCTTCAACTCCCCTGTTTCCAGCCCAGGAACCAGAAACTGCAACACTGTTCCGAAAAAAGGTTTTATCCAATTTATGGATTTAGTTTCTTGATGTTAACAGGCAGTGGTTTCCAGCTCCCTATCAAGTTTCTTTCCTAAATAGAATTGTGTAAAGCACTTAAAACGTCCTGTTATCTTTACTGGTGCATCTACACTCAGAAATGTGTAGTGGAACATAAACCCAGTCTGAATGGTTCTCAGTGATTCATGTTTATTAAGCAAGATCAAATTCACTCCAATGTCGCTTCTCTGTAGCAATACAGGCTGTTTTTTAAATGAGCCGATTTAGTCAGTGTCACTGATCTATTGCAAGTCTTTGAACTAAATAGACAAGAACATATTTTAGAGTTGTTCTTGTCTTTTTTGTTCTTAAATCTTGTACAGATTCTCATAATTAAAAGGCTATGATCAAATATATAAGTTAATAACTGCAGATGTAGCCAAACAACTCTGGCATCAAATACACAAAACTAAGTTACCAGCTTTGAATTTGTCAGGTCTCATTAATAGGTTGCTGCCATCTCTGAATCGACACTGGAGGAAGCTGAAGAAAATCTTAATAGGCACAGAGGTCATTAACACCTTTTTGAAACACCTCTATGTTCATGTTGTTTTCAGGGTGCATTTCCAGGAAACCTTCAGCTGGTGTTGGTGCTGAGGCCATCCAGATTCTTTCAGAGGACAATAGCTGATATTGGAATAAAGCTGCACAAGGATGACTTCAAAATGAAGGTACAGAGAAGCAGGAATGTGTTTCAATCTGGGTCAAACAACAAATGAATGGTTTATAATTAAATTCAAATGTTAAAACTTTCACTAAACACTCATATTCATTGGAGAAAAAAGATCTGGTTTCTTACTCTGCAAAAGTTTCGTATTTCTCCTGCCTGTGGATAAAAAATAAAATATAAAAATTTGTAACAAAATCTGTAAAAAAAACATTTTCTTAATTGATTTATGTGTAGACGCCCTGTCAATGAGGCTTTTTTTTTTCCACATGTGACTAAACATATAATACTTTTCACTTCATGATTGAGTATCTTTTTATGACTTTTATTATCTGGTATCTTACCTGTACTTAAAAAAAAAGCTAAGCCAGGGTGCCACAAGTTTTCTGGACATTAAAATATCAGGTTTTTACAATTAAACCAGATTAAACCAGATATTTGCATACGCTGTAGAAAAGTAAACAATCTATTTTTTAACTCACTGTTTGATTTTATATGAGACTGTTTCTGTTTTAGGTCAGGATAACATTTATAGGTTGACCCATAAATAAGTGGTTATTTAGCAAATATTTCTGTTTGCTAAATAACAACATTGAAATTTCTACAAAGTCATTACATTAAACACTAGCATTGTTATATCTTTAAGCAATTTGGAAAATCCCACATTGTGATTTCATGACTCTTAGAACCTTCTGAAAATGAACACAGAGACAGACTGCTGTGTGATTATGTAATTTACAATATTTGAATTAACTGGAGACGTACCAGCTGTTTCCTTGTGTGACAACATTGGAAAATAAAAAATAAATCTGTTGAGATATTCAGAAGAAAACTGTGGATCTCCACTAGTCTGATTCATCTTTGAGTAGCACACTGTACATTATACACCATTCGACCTAAAACACAGGCACTATACAAAACTGTGGACAATAATAAGTGATTTATATGCATAGACAGGTCAGGACATGATATTTCACAAAAAAAAAAACAACCCACACACATTTTTAGTTCTGCCAATATTAGTGGGAATTCTGAGACATTTACTGTATGTTCATTGTTTACCATAAATATCAATCGGTCTAAAATCAAGGTGCAGAATTTGTGAATCATGAATGTTTAAACATAATTAAATATTTATTTGTATCATAGAGGGTTAGTGTCATTGTAGTATGATCCAGAACATGGTTATGAACACTTAAATGATCGTAATACTTGGTAATCCTTTTCTTTTAGATTGTTATGCTGAACTCTCTATCAGATCTTCATGGGTATGTGGATAAAAGCCAGCTGACCCAGGAATTTGGAGGTAGTCTCGAGTACTCTCATAGCCAGTGGATACACCACCGAACTGTGAGCAAATATTACGCATAAACAATGTATAATTTTAACTTATTTATACTTCACCCCAAGTATTTAACTTGTCAGAAGGCAGTGCCTTGACTGAGTTCATGTCAGTTTCTGTGGAATGAAAATAAGACTCCTTTCAAACGATCCTCAAAACTTCTTCACCTTCATACCACTTAGGCAGGCACATCACGTATGCAAACATAGAGCAGTATAAACAAATGCAGCTAGCCTCTTGTCCATGGTGGTGGTAGACACAATCAGTTACAGGGAAAGATAACCAGGAGTGAGCAGTCATTCTGAGAGCAACGCTAAGCTACTCTATTATACATATAATTCTAATATATCAAAGGAAGTCCAGCTGATTTCATGTAGTGGATTGCAACTATCTCTCATCCTGAGCAAATATTTTGCCACAGCGGAGGTGATGGAAGCAGGAGTTCCTTTAGTTGCTTTATTGAGGAGAGAAACACAGCTAAACAGATACGCTTTGAGGCACCAGTGCACTTTATGGGGCAGCTGTAGCTCATTTATTGGCTTTGTCCAGAGGAGAGGCAGTGTTAAACACAGAGAGACAGAGCAGACTATCATTTATAGAGAAAGATCATGAAGTTATTGGCAGCAACAGCTCAGCTGATGGCCACCTTCAGGAAGGTGTCACCGCTAAAACCAGGAACACCAGGCCACATGTTGCTTTATGGAGAAGAAAATCAAATAGAGAATTTGTGCCCAGATGTTCATCACCAGCTGAGTTACACAGCCTTGCAGCCTACAAACATTGGCGGCACACGACTCATTAATGGATGTTTTATGTGACTTATTTTGAAGCATGTCATGAGCAATACCAATGCTAGACCCTGCTTCATTCACATAATAAAACATTGATCAGCCTAAAAGGCTGGCACATGGTAAAACACATCTATAAACAGGTTATAATCCAAGCCTTTAAAGCAATGGCTGATGAAAAAACAAACTTTTACTTCTTTAGCAACGTGTAGCAGCTTCTCGTAACGCAGTGGCAGGGCCAGCTTGTACATAAGCTGTGTAATAGGCTGAAGCTCAGTTTCAGTTTAATGTATTTTTATGATGTGGAAAAGCTAACACTTTTGTTAGCCGTATGCTAAGAAGAAATCACCTTTTTTGCTTCTGCTTGTGCACAGTTACTGTTATTATATCCTGTAGCCACATGATGAACTTATTTCACATTACTAATCACTAACAATTACTAGTATATAAAAATCCAAGACTGTGCTATCTTACACCTTCAAATATCCTGAAAAATCTGGTTCAGTGGCTAGTAATGTAGAAAAATGCTTCGGAATCACATGTCAGTGTTTTTCCTTAGGCCATAGAAAACTTTGCCTTGACGGTGAAAACTACAGCACAGCTGCTGCAGAGGTTTGGTATGGAGCTGGCAGAGACAGAGCTTCCCAATGACGTGCAGAGCACCAAAGACCTGCTCACAGCGCACACTGACAAACACAATAACCTCAAGGTGAGGCAGTACATTTAAAACACAAAAAATGCATGAAGACTAATATTTCATCCAAATGTTCTTCCTAAAATAGCATAGCAGCGAGTGTTGAAAATACAGCAAGCAGAGATTTAAACATTGGGTCAACTCATTTTATTGTCAAAACTTAAACTCATAATAATTGTTTTGTTGTCTTTTTGAATTCTGTATCAAACACATTGGGTGTAAAAATGTTTTACAAGCCACTTCTATTAACATTTTAAATTCCTTCATACCTCTAAAACAGGATGAGCTGAAGCTAGCTTTAAGACAAGGCAGCACCTTGTTTACCTGCATCAAAGATCAGGCAGCCAAGTCGGAGAATCACAAACTCAACCCCGATGAGATGGAGAACCAAACCACTGTGGAACGGTAACTGACATAATTTTTATTTTATGTTGTAATCTTAGTGTTTAGTCTGAAAATGTTCATCATGTTCAAATGTTCATCTCAGTATACCTGGTAAAGTAGCTTCTTTGTGTTTTAGGCTCCTCGCCCAACTTGACGAGACAGAGAATGCTTTTGAGCAGTTCTGGTCGACGCATCATCTGAAGCTGGAGCAGTGCCTGCAGCTGCGCCACTTTGAACAGGATTTTAGAGAGGTATAACCACTGTCAGCATGATAGCCTCTGCCTAGCAACCTTTGGATCATTTCTGTCCTTTCTTCAAACACATTCAAGACCGATACCCTTAAAAGTTTGGAAAAAAAAGATTTATCTCTCTTTGGAAAGATTTGTTCCTTGGGACTTTGCCAGGACTGACATTTAAAACATCTATCATATAAATGTTCCTTCATATAAACCTTCTACGATATCAGAGCACATCAGTTCCAAATCAAATGTGTTTAATTAAATTCCTTTCAGTCACATTCAGTCCAACAATAAATCATACATTTATTTTTATTTTAATGAAAAGATTTCAGGAAAGCTAGTAAAGTGTCGTCTTAGAAAACAAGCAGATATCAGTGAAAATTTACCTTTAGACAATCCATTACCCTGAGCAAGCACCAGGCAACAGGGGAGCGGAAAACTCCCTTTTCTGGTTATGGATCTTCAGCAGAACCAAGTTCAGGATGAGAGACCACCTGCTGCACGTCCAAGAGGACAGGACAGAGACAAGCAGACTAACATTAAGGCTTCTGGCAATAAATGGAAACAAACAATGGTAAGAATAAAATAACAAGGCCCAAAATATGTTAAAATAAAGATTAAAAAGGAAATTTCTGGAAAGGTGGTTACTGCATCCAGTTCTCCAGTAGTTTGGTTCTATAGTAGCGATAGAACAGAAGCACTGGTACAGGAAAAACAAGTGCTGTTGTCCAGAGAAACAATGCACCACTAGGAACACTGAAACGTGAGTTTCCACATACCAAAAAGCCATTACTTTATCTCTATACATTCCTTGAGTAAAAGGCCATTCTACATCTATACTAAAATATTCAATCAATATGTTATTTAAGGATTTCACATTTGTTCTGTAATAATTAGATGTTTTACTGTTTTTGTCTACTGCAGTTCTTCTTCCTATTTTTTAGCATGTGTGCAATTTGCTGCTGTTACAATGTCAGTTTCCCCACTTATCTTTATCCTTCTATTCCATTCTATCCTGTGTGCATCACAATCTATATGTCTGTTTCTTCAGGTTAAAGTATCTTTAGACACTCTGATGGACTCTCTAAAAGATTTATCTGATACTGGAGATTGTGTGGCCAGAGTGGAACATCTGCTGAAAGAGCTCAAAGCCCTTGAGGAAAAGGCTCAGGTCTGTCAACACAGACATGCAAAAGTACACACAAAACATTACACTAATATGTTTTTCTTATTTTCACTCTATATTACAATGGGAGTCCTTTTTAAATGAAACATCTCTTCTTTTAGAAGGTTCTGATTAAGATCCTATCACAGATTCATAAGTAAAAACTATTCCATATTAATGTTTCTATGCAAAAGAGGGGTGTACAAACATTATCATCTATTGCAAATTCAACATGTTAACACAGTTGAATGTCTTAGCATTTCAGGTATACTATATCAGGTGTAGGGGTTACGCACGCCGTGTATAGAGGCTACAGTCCTTGAAGCAGCCGTCCCGGATTCGAGTCCCGGACCCCGGAGACGTTTGCACAATGTCTTCCCCCTCTCTCTCCTTCTATTTCCTGTCTGCCTACTGTCGGAAAAATTGAAAAATAAAGGCCTCTCGTGCCGCAAAAAAAAAAATATCTAATTTAAAAATCCTTTATTAATCCCAAAGGGAAATTAAATATATAGAAAAATATAGATAATGTGTTTACCTACATGTGCCAGGGCAACACACAACACCCAAGAGCAGCAAATGACAGGTGGACCCAGCTCTGGAAGCCCACAACAGCACCAGATGGACATATACAGAGGCCATCACTGTTTTTTGGTTGTTTCATTACTGTTCCCACCTGGTGAGTTAGCCCCTGGGAAGTGAAGAGGAAGGGATGCCTGCCAGAGCCCCAAAAAGCCCCTACAGCCCACGCCCACCCCATCACATCCCCAGGAGCCAAAGGCCACCCGAAGGGAGCCCACCACTTCGTGATGAGGCCTGAACACCCTCACAAACAACACCCAAGTCGGGGGCAGCCCTCTCCCAGTCCCCCTGTGGCACTGCCAGAAACCCCCTAGGCCCTCCTGGGTGCTGCTAGATGGCGCTCTCCCCATGCTTGCAAGATCCATTGTCCCACACCTCAGGACTCTATGTGTGGTACTGCATATGTTAGGAAGGAGGGGATGGGCGCCAGCTCCCCAATCATAAGCATTATTCCTAAACCAAAAAAGCATAAGTTTAAAGATATAAATGCTCACAAAATGTTTTTTTCAGAGCTCTGAACCTTTTATAAAGACAGAAAACATTATCAGAATTAATAATTATTGTTAGAAAATAAGAATAACATTTCTGACATTACTTGCTTTTTATAGTCCACAGTGGAAAAGGCCCAGCTCCATGCCATGCATGGTGACCAGCTCATCCAAAGCAACCACTACGCCGTGGACTCCATCCGCCCAAAATGTGTGGAGCTCCGGCGGGTCTGTGATGACTTCAGCAATGAGGCCAAGAAGAAGTCTGATGTTTTATCCAAAGCTTTGCACATACACATGGGTATTGAGAAGGTATGGATGTGAAAGGTTTGAAACATATTAGAAATGTCAGTCTCAGAAAACTAATTAGATGTTTGGCATTTGATTTACATTCTACCTGTACAAACTTAATAAGTCTAGAAATTCACTGCTGTTTGCATCTTCATCTGGTATTTCTTTGTCATAGTACAGGACAGAAAATTCAATGTATTCATACAACAGTAAACCCCGCTTCAGCAGTTTGTCTTGGTGTGAAAGTAGAACTTTCAGAGGTTCGGCTGAATTTAAGCCTGACATGTTTGTGTGTATTGCTTGAGAAGTTTAGCTTCTGGTGGACTATCAAACTAAATAATTTTTTTGCAAATGTACCTAGTGATAATAAAAAAATATGTTTCCTACATAGTTCATAAGAAACATCACTTGCTGGGTAGGTAAGAAAACATACAGTGGAAACAAATATCTACATATACATGATTAATAAAGCTAAGTCAGTTATTGTTTTGTTAGTTATTTTCAGGGAATCCATCATGCCTGAGAGAAATATGATTGGTTATGCAAGGTTATTGTACTGATTATTTCTTTAGCAAGTCTTGCCTATGTCAAACAAACTGACTGATGGAAACAGTCTGATTTCAAATGCATTACAATGCTGATTCACCAACAATGGTCGATTGGGTAACAGCTAGTCAGATTGGAGAGACCAGAACAAATCGCATTTTATTTTATAGCAGTTAACTGAAATGCTATTTTCTTAATGCAAGCAATGCGCTTCCTTACATTTCTACTGTTGTTTTAGCTGAGGAACTCACATAGCATATTTCTATACAAGTAACACATTCCTGTAAACTCAGCTGGCATGCAATGCTTTAAGAGAGCAAAGGCTCTTCTAAACACACTGTCAGTACATTAAAATCCAACACTCAGGTGTCAAGCCTCCATCCTCTCCCCTCTTTTTAGTCATGGTTCCCTACCAGCGACCCGCTCAGACTGAACGTTTGTACACACCATCACAGTTGTAGGACAAATCACACATATAACGCGAAGGCCATCAGAATAGAAGTCCACAGTTTCTGTCTCGTGGTTAACCCTTTATTGTTCCAGACAGTAAATGCAGCCATTGTTGGTGATATCACAGAGAAGGTTAGGAGGTTACGGAGTGCAATTGTATTCTGCACTTTGTTGCATCCAGTTTGTTTCCCATTCTCCCACTGATGTTTGACTCCTACATGTCTTATTCATCATACTTTGTAAACACAACCTTTCCTCTGTTGTAAACACAACAGAGGAAATGTATGGTCTTTGTCCTTTTTGATTTTAGAGCTTAAGAAAGGTCGATGTGGCATCAAAAACTTGCCGAGGTCTAACCAGTTTGAATTTTTTGGATGTTCAGGTGAACCAGTGGTGTGAGTCAGGCATCTTCCTGCTGGCTTCCCAAGCTGTGGATAAGTGCCAGTCACAGGAAGGGGCAGAATCAGCTTTAACAGACATTGAACACTTTTTGGAGTCGGCAGAAAAGAACCATGTGACAGAACTGAAGAACCTTCACAAGCAGTATGAAGTTGTCCTGTCAGAGGATATAAAGGTGCACTACACAGAGTAGCATTACTTAAATTAGAAGTAAAAAGAATGCTAATGCATTTAATTGTGATGTAGGGCAACATCCTAAAGGCACTCAAAAGACTGGAGGATGTTCAAGAGATGTTTGAGAAGAGACATGTAAGCTTAAAGAGGCTGTCAGCAAAACAGACAAGGCCAATTCAGCCAGTTGCCCCACGGCCTGAGTCGTCTTCCAAACGTCCAACACAAAAAAACCCCACCAGGACTTCTGGGGTTCAGCAGCGTGAGTGGGATGTTTCAATTTAACTGATTCATGTCTAAGAATAGACAACTTGTGAAAGAGATTCAGACTGTTAAAATGTTTATTGCCTGTAAACATCTTTTGCGCCCTTGTCTGTAAACTTATACAGACTAACTTGTATTTGTACTAATCAACACTAGTACTGTAGTTCAGCTATCTGAGCTCACCCAGAGCCTGAATGCAAGTAAGGATAATTGTGATTCTATGTAATTAGTTTCTTTGTTCTCATGATGTCATTTCAGCCTTGGCTCGAAAGCTGTCTGATAACTCCAACAGTAACAAGCAACCATCTGAATCTGATCCTAACAACAAAAAGAAGAACATACGCAAGACCAAGGGAGGCATAAAGGTACTTTTACTCTCACTGCATCATTAACAGTATACAGTGTTAAAACTTCCCATGATTAAATGAGACAGAGTAGATAACTGGTTCCCCCTTCACTCTATTGTATGTATTGTATTGGTTTATTTGTCATATGCAGGTTAACACACAGTCAACAATGCAATGAAATGCTTGCGGTAAGAAGAACCGTTCAACTCACTATAAAAACAAAAGTACTAATGCCGTGCAATAAAAAAGTACACATCGTGCAGCAGCAATAAGCTAATAAAGTGTCGCACATGTGGTTTGGTACAGTATTGTCCAGAGTTCAGTAGTCTGACAGCTTATGGATAATAACTGTCTTGAAGTCTTTTTCGTGCTGGCAGGCACCTATACCGCCTGCCAGAAGATAGCAGACGTGTGGTCTGTGCCCATTTCGTGTCTATAAACTGCAAAATAAAGGTCACTATTCCCACAAAATAAAAAAAAACTAATACAAAGTTGTGGCACCACCTGATTATCACCAATTAATAGCCAAACAGTTCTGTTATTCAGTCAGTTATTTTCTGAATACCTGCCTGGTGAGGCGTGATACAATAGAACAACAGATGAAGATGTAAATTCTCGAAGTGGCATTCTCAAACAGCAAAAAATGCACACATATAAAGAATGAAACCCAAACAACTTCTCTTCAAAATACAATAATTTATTAAATACTTCAAGGTCAACTTAAAATACTTTAGTCAAGAAATAAGAATAAACATCGGAATAAGACTGAAACCAATAACATGATGGAGTGATATCAGAGCTCAGTGTGAATATGTATGTTTAGGGACCAATGTTTTTTGAGTAAAAGGAAAATGAAGCCAAATTAGCTCTAAAAGCTAACAAAGAACAGCAGCTGCCAGGTGTTCAAACAACCAATTCACAATGCAAAGCAGAAAGGAAAATAAAACTATTTTATTCCTTTCATTTTTCATTTATTCATTCATATAACCCTTTAAAACAGATAAATAAATTCCTAAAAATTATTTAAAGACAGATAAAACAAATAGAACAGATAAAAGTAAAAAAAAAAAAGAAATCGGGAATAAAATATCACATTAAAAGCTAAAAAAAGGTTTAAAATCCATTTTAAAATGGACAGGGACTCAGTGGAGGGAGAATAAAATGGGAGTGATGTGTTCGCATCTGGAAGTTCATTTTAAAAGACTTGCAGCCACATTTTGGACCAATTGAACCCTGATGAGGGATGACTGAGAGACACCAACATGAAGAGCATTACAGTGATCAATTGTTGAGCTGATAAAAGCATGTATAGCCTTCTCAAAATCATTACGGTTTAAAAGGCTTAACTCTAGCTAAAAAAGAAAGGTGGTAAAAGCTCAATTTGACTACTGATTCAACTTGTTTGTTTAATTTAAATCAATAATTTAAATAAATATTTTTTTAAATAATTTCTCAATTACATTCAAGTCAAACTGTCAAAGCACTGTCATTCTACTCATAGAACTTTATTGGCCTTTAAGAAGAACCAGTTTTGTGTATTTCTGGCGCTGCTTCTGCAGCCTTCCTGATTCAATGCATAGCAATGGGGCATGTGTATGGGGTAAGAACACTGTCAAAAACAATGTATATGTAAAGATGGAAATGGGTGCATATTAGTCAATAGTTGAGCCTAAGTAAAATCCAAAAGAGGTATTGTATATTTTCTCTATAAGAATGCAGACTAAAATGTTATAATAAAATATTACAGCTTCAAGAAATTACAAACACAAAGTTCAAGTTTACAGTTGTGGTTTATTCTTTTAATACAATATGCTATAACAGTTTGTGAACACGATTTCTTTTCTATGAGGATACGAATTTACATCAGCGACTTGGCATCACGTGATCTCAGGCTGGTTAGTGGAGCACACAGTTAGTCGATTCGCGTTGCGCATGCGCTGTCACACTCCTCACCGCCAGTAAACGTAGTGCCAGAATGGGAGATAATTCAGTCTAAAACCAATATTAGGAACAGAGGGGAGATGGGGGGGAAACCAAGAGTATTATAAATAAAGCATTGTTATAGCATATTGTATTCATAAAGAATAAACCACAACTGTAAACATGAACTTTGTGTTTGTAATATTTTGAAGCTGTAACATTTTAGTCTGTATTCTTCTAGAGAAAATATACAATACCTCTTTTGGATTTTACTTATGCACAACTATTGACTAATATACACACATTTCATCTTTACATACACATTGTTTTTGACAGCGTTCTTACCCCATACATGTGTGTCATGTCATATAGTCATGTCCAACCCAGTAATATATATCGATGGAGCGTAGGTAGTGCTGTGTACAGGTGAGGCAGGGAGACAATTAGGCATGGTTCAGGTGGGCTGAATAATGCTGATTAGAGCAAAGACTTGGCAGTAATACCATGGTGACATGAAAACATAAATAAAGCAAAGGCTTGGCAAAAACATGAATTATTACATTATGTGTGTTTGTGTGCTTTTTTCTCACAGATTGAGGTGATGCATGAGGAAAGCCAGGGAGGCTCTACCCATGTTGCTGTTTCAAATGAGAGTGAGGAGAGTCTGTCCAAAAGACGCAGGTAATGGGAAACTGCTGTCAGCACACACTTCATTAACCTCATCTATTGAAATCACCAGGCCAGTGCATTCAGTGCTAACAAGGTGCTTCGAATAGCCCTGGATCTCATAAGGCAATACATTTTGAAAAAAACATACTATTTCTGTTAACACGATGCATTTAGGCCCCCAAAACACAATTACAATCAAATATGTTTACTTTAAAACAAGCTGGTTTGTTTCTACCATTTTCCATAAAATCAGTGCCCACTTCTCAGAACCTGGCAATAAGTGTAAAGCAAGAAAATGAAAAAACTAAACGTGGAAATATTTTTGCACATGGCACTGTCACAGCGTGACTATGCACAAAGGTTCCATGTGATTGTTCTTGGTTTCTTGCCTCTGTAATTACACAGATAAAATACTTTTTCCAAAGTCTGCTGAATTGTTGCTGCTTCTCTTAACAAAAGGTTTAACTGTGTTTGCCTCCATTTATGAAAACAAATGTGTTGATTTGACATTATTTACCCTTCTTAGCTAAATGCAGTGCTGCAGTTTTTGAACCAAACTTAGGAAACTAAAAAGAACAAAAGTCACCACAAGCAATGCATCACATGTAATTTAGCCACAAGACATTACAGACAAATTCTTCAAAATACTTTCCAAAGTGCCCTGTGATGGACTGGCGACCTGTCCAGGGTGTACCCCGCCTCTCGCCCATAGACTGCTGGAGATAGGCACGAGCTCCCCCGTGACCCACTATGGAATATGCGGTAGAAAATGACTGACTGACTGACTTTCCAAAGTGTATTGAAATATATTTTATTCATTAAAACACAGTTAAAGAGGATGCAGTGAAGAACAAGTGGCGACAAGAAATTATTGCAATCAGTAAAACTACAAAGATCCAGCTTTCCCTTGACTGTCTGGCTGATGTGCCCAACAGGACAGGCTGGTAAATTAGTTCGGTTTAAACAGAGAAGTCATTGTTCAGGCACTTAACTGCCCAGAGAAAAGTTATGAATTATACAAACATGTAATGTACAGGGGTTGGACAATGAAACTGAAACACCTGTCATGTTAGTGTGGGAGGTTTCATGGCTAAATTGGACCAGCCTGGTAGCCAGTCTTCATTGATTGCACATTGCACCAGTAAGAGCAGAGTGTGAAGGTTCAATTAGCAGGGTAAGAGCACAGTTTTGCTCAAAATATTGAAATGCACACATTATGGGTGACATACCAGAGTTCAAAAGAGGACAAATTGTTGGTGCACGTCTTGCTGGCGCATCTGTGAACAAGACAGCAAGTCTTTGGGATGTATCAAGAGCCACGGTATCCAGGGTAATATCAGCATACCACCAAGAAGGACGAACCACATCCAACAGGATTAACTGTGGACGCAAGAGGAAGCTGTCTGAAAGGGATGTTCGGGTGCTAACCCGGATTGTATCCAAAAAACATAAAACCACAGCTGCCCAAATCACGGCAGAATTAAATGTGCACCTCAACTCTCCTGTTTCCACCAGAACTGTCTGTCGGGAGCTCCACAGGGTCAATATACACGGCCGGGCTGCTATAGCCAAACCTTCGGTCACTCATGCCAATGCCAAACATCGGTTTCAATGGTGCAAGGAGCTCAAATCTGTGGACAATGTGAAACATGTATTGTTCTCTGATGAGCCCACCTTTACTGTTTTCCCCACATCCGGGAGAGTTACGGTGTGGAGAAGCCCCAAAGAAGCGTACCACCCAGACTGTTGCATCCCCAAAGTGAAGCATGGGGGTGGATCAGTGATGGTTTGGGCTGCCATATCATGGCATTCCATTGGCCCAATACTTGTGCTAGATGGGCGCGTCACTGCCAAGGACTACTGAACCATTCTTGAGGACCATGTGCATCCAATGGTTCAAACATTGTATCCTGAAGGCAGTGCCGTGTATCAGGATGACAATGCACCAATACACACAGCAAGACTGGTGAAAGATTGGTTTGATTGGCTATGAAAGTAGAGCTAAAACCCAGCAGTAGCTAATGTGTAAGAAGTGTTTTCACTAAGACACCTCAAGGCATTAAAGCTTGTCAAACAAGTTAAACAAATTCAAAGCTGATGTTTCTTATGACTCAAAAGCAGCTTTTGTTTGTATGCACAGAAAAGCTTTTGTCTTAACTGCATGTATTCATAAAGACAACACAGCCAGCACAAACAATATAACACTAAGAGGCACTATTTTTGTCTTATGCTAAATAAAACGTTGAGTAGTCCCTCAGAGATCATTTATTTAAAAGCAGCTGCACATGAGTAGGTGTTTTGGTAATAGGGCCTACACAGAAGCATTACCCTAACTGCTGTGCAGTACAGGTTACCCAGAAACCCTCTGGAGCTGCTGGATGCAGTAAAGTCTATTGCTGCTCGCCACAGGAAGCGCACATCTGCGGAGTGACCATGTGATGTAATCATGTGGTCGTATATGCAGGTGTGATACGGAGCCTTCCCCTCCCCTGAAAAGTATACATGTGCCAGGGGAGACACCCCCATGGCCTTAGCACACATTCCCATAAAGACATCGTCAATGTACATGGAAGAATTCAGCACCAGGGTGGCCTGGTAGATCTTTGCAGCCACGTCCCCTGAAACCACATACCCTGCACCTGCTGTATAGTCTGGGTACGAAGGCCAGGGGTACAATTTGTAGGGGACAAAATATTTGTTGCCTTTCTGACGAACTGGAGGAGCTCCTTTGTAAACGTGTCCCACCCATAGGTCCTTTGCACCTGATTGGCTACCCAGAAGATGCTGCAAGTACTTCACCAAGTTTGGCATATGAACAAAAATATCATCGTCTGCTGTCATGAAAAAGCGCGCCTGTGAGCAGTACATGTGTCTCCATTGGAACTGCATGATCAATTTGGTCGTCAGGTTATGAAACGTATCCTCAAAATTCTGCTGTATCAGGTCTCCATAGGCCTTGTCTTCCTGCTGCAGGGCATTTTGGACTCGGGGCCGCTGAGCAGCATCTAAATAAACACCCATTGCAAACAGAAATGTCACACTCACACCCAGCTCTGACCAGACAAAGCTCTCATTACCCCATGTTTCCCTGATGGCCTGGCGCCGCTCAAAGTTCTCTGGTGAGGATTTCACAAACAGAAGCAAGAGGACATCATCCCAATCCTTCCCATTTGCAACTCTACATTTGTTGGGGTGGTTGATCAGGTATGGATAATTCACTGAATGACCCCCCACACTGCCGGAGCCATCCTTCCTGTGGTGATGATTATAGGAGATGGCGAAGGTGGAATTTAGGAAGTCGTATCTGTTGATCAGGTAACGGTATGAAAAAGATCTCATGTGGCTTACAACTCGATGGTCCAGCTCCTCCCAGCAGACCATCATTACACAAAGCACCATGGCGGTGGTCAGCAGCTGCACAAATTGCCACTTGTGGATTCGCCGAAAGTTCATGAACATTATGACTCTCGCTTAAATCTACTGATCTTTGAACATAAGTTGCATGTATCTTCAGGATCTTACTTCACTCTTAGTTTCCTAATTTTCCCAACTTTTAACTGTCTCTTTTTGTCCGTCTTCTCTTTCTGTACCTCCAACTACTAAGTGTTGTCATGTCCGGTCAACTTTTTTCAGGCTCTTTAGCAGAGTGCTGGCCCCATTACTGTATTCTCTCAGTTGTATGAAGCAACGGTAGTGCTCCATCATGTTGAACACGCTGAAATCAGATCTCAGCAGAGCTCTGCTTCCCTCCAAACAAAAGCCAGCGTGCTGTATCTTCCTTTTCCCCTGAAAAGCCTGGGCTGGTTTCACTTCACTGCGCCACCTTCCTGTCCTCCATTCACTCAGGTTACTGAAATATCTGAATTAAGATTGGCCATACGACACCTGAAAAAGAGAAGTAATTAGACGATTTTAAATGTTATTCTGAAGAGCAGGAACACTCATGTAAGTCTGCTTTAATTTTTTTATTAAATGATATGAAAGCACGGACACTTAGAATTTGCCAGAGGCAGGGGGTTCGTATTGTCAGGTGTACAGTATGTGAGGCACTGGGATGTCACAGACCTCTGATCCTGGAACCTAGGAGAACATCAGGACATCCTCGTACAATGTGTCATACTGCACTGTTTAATAAAGAGTACAGCTCGCAAAGAGGACACCCAACATTTGCACGTTATTGCTGACGAATGTGTGTTTGTGGCATCCTCTGCCTGGTCACTTTCACATATTTAACTAAATGTTGGAGGCTTTGGCAACTGCTTGAAGAACTATTGCTCCACCTTTCATGCAACAACTTATTCCTATCTAGATGTGTCAGCTCCTAAATAATTTTTATCACCCTCCACAATCACTGGCACCCTTGTGTTATGAACAACAACCTTAAAAAAGTGTTATCAAGCCTTGGTTATCCGTAGGTGCTGCTCTTGCTGCAGGTCTCTAACAGTCAGCATCCCTTACATCCTGCAGGAGGTTAAGCTCGGGTTCCATTCCTCGTCAAGCTTTGTTTGTTATGATTCTATTTGTTTCAGACTTTTTCCATTATTGCTCTGACAGTAGACATATACATCTTTAGGCAAGCAGCTATTTTTCTTGTAGTCATTTTTCTACACACTTGTATTACGTGGACGGCATGTACCCTTGTTTTTGGAATTTATAAGAACAGCCAAGGGACACTTGATGGCCCATTTGGTAGAGCAGGCACGCCATGTGCAGAGACTATAGTCCTCTACGCGGTTGTCACTGGTTCGATTCGCAAATGTCCTGAGACATTTACTGCATGTCCTCCCCTTCTCTCTTCACCCTCTTGCCTGTGAACCTGCTCTTCAATAAGGGCCACTAGAGCCAAAAAGAGAAAAGGTCTTCTGTGGCGCATTTTATTTTCGCCCTACAGGAAAATAAATTTATAGATGATCAAATAATAATTATTAAACAGTGTGATCAACTTGAAAAAATAAAGGAGAAATGATAACAGAAAAGCCTTAACTTACATGCGTTTTGTTACAGTGGATTGGTGATATTGTTTGGGGGGATTCAGTCAGTACTAATTAATATTCAAATTGGTGAGGCTGTTGAAAACGATATCTTAATGCTCACATTTTCCCCACTGAATCAATGTAATCAGCTTTTTATTGTTTTTATTATTATTTTTTTTTTTTTATGTGAGGTTTTGCTACAACCATAAAATGTAATCTACACATCATTTTACATATACAGGGGTTGGACAATGAAACTGAAACACCTGGTTTTAGACCACAATAATTTATTAGTATGGTGTAGGGCCTCCTTTTGCGGCCAATACAGTGTCAATTCGTCTTGGGAATGACATATACAAGTCCTGCACAGAGGTCAGAGGGATTTTAAGCCATTCTTCTTGCAGGATAGTGGCCAGGTCACTACGTGATACTGGTGGAGGAAAACGTTTCCTGACTCGCTCCTCCAAAACACCCCAAAGTGGCTCAATAATATTTAGATCTGGTGACTGTGCAGGCCATGGGAGATGTTCAACTTCACTTTCATGTTCCTCAAACCAATCTTTCCCCAGTCTTGCTGTGTGTATTGGTGCTTTTGAGTCATAAGAAACATCTGCTTTGAATTTGTTTAACTTGTTTGACAAGCTTTAATGCCTTGAGGTGTCTTAGTGAAAACACTTCTTACACATTAGCTACTGCTGGGTTTTAGCTCTACTTTCATAGCCAATCAAACCAATCTTTCACCAGTCTTGCTGTGTGTATTGGTGCATTGTCATCCTGATACACGGCACTGCCTTCAGGATACAATGTTTGAACCATTGGATGCACATGGTCCTCAAGACAGGTTTGGTAGTCCTTGGCAGTGACGCGCCCATCTAGCACAAGTATTGGGCCAATGGAATGCCATGATATGGCAGCCCAAACCATCACTGATCCACCCCCATGCTTCACTCTGGGCATGCAACAGTCTGGGTGGTACGCTTCTTTGGGGCTTTTCCACACCATAACTCTCCCGGATGTGGGGAAAACAGTAAAGGTGGGCTCATCAGAGAACACTACATGTTTCACATTGTCCACAGCCCAAGATTTGCGCTCCTTGCACCATTGAAACCGACATTTGGCATTGGCATGAGTGACCAAAGGTTTGGCTCTAGCAGCCTGCCGTGTATATTGACCCTGTGGAGCTCCCGACGGACATTTCTGGTGGAAACAGGAGAGTTGAGGTGCACATTTAATTCTGCTGTGATTTGGGCAGCCGTGGTTTTATGTTTTTTGGATACAATCCGGGTTAGCACCCGAACATCCCTTTCAGACAGCTTCCTCTTGCGTCCACAGTTAATCCTGTTGGATGTGGTTTGTCCTTCTTGGTGGTATGCTGACATTACCCTGGATACCGTGGCTCTTGATACATCACAAAGACTTGCTGTCTTGTTCACAGATGCGCCAGCAAGACGTGCACCAACAATTTTTCCTCTTTTGAACTCTGGTATGTCACCCATAATGTTGTGTACATTTCAATATTTTGAGCAAAACTGTGCTCTTACCCTACTAAGTGAACCTTCACACTCTGCTCTTACTGGTGCAATGTGCAATCAATGAAGACTGGTTACCAGGCTGGTCCAATTTAGCCATGAATCTTCCCACACTAAAATGACAGGTGTTTCAGTTTCATTGTCCAAACCCCTGTATTTACCTGTAGGGGTGCCAACAAGTGGGCAGGGTGGTGTAAATACAGCATACTGGTCTGCATTGGGCACCAAATTACATCAAAAATTTCTGTCTGTGTGAATAATTTGATTCTTAACTTTTTTTTTGCTAAAGTGCAGATTTTTCTTGCTGTCAATGGTCATAATGTTATGGCTGATACGTTTACATAAAGTATTTCAGAGAGGGACCCATGCTAAGGAAACAGACAACTTTTTCTCATATGCCCTCCCTAACCAGGGTTGGGTAGAGTAGTCAGAAATTGTACTTAAGGAAGACTAGTATTACTACACAATAACATTACTCAAATAAAAGTAACAAGTAGCTTAAGCTCTACTCAAGTACTTTTTGAAAACAATGTCTGGTGTATTTTTCTTAACAATTCTGTTATCAGACACACAAAGGCATAACTTATTTAACATTTCAATTCTTGTTTTTTTAAATAAAACAAATATAAATAACATCAACATTAAATAACAAATTAATGCATGAAAACTATAACATTTTAAATCTCCTTTTCACAACATACAGCGTTTAAAATCAGTACCTGCAGCAGGTAACTTACATAAGCTTAAACTGATATACTACAGATTCACTTTCCTTTCAAATGGCACATCAGAAGACAGAGAATAACTAACCAAATAAAATAACCAGCTTTACATGTACTGTTCATGTGAAAAAGTTACTAAATGAATGTAACTCACCTCTGTCTCTAACCTATTAATCCAAAGTGTTTTAATTTGAAAAGCGATTAGGTTCTCTATAATAAATGTTCATCAACTGGACATCAAAGTTCTCATTTAGCACACATAGGCAGACGGATATTATTGGAGGAAGACACACTGACGTGTAGTTACTTTAAATGATACATTCCTGGACAGAGGAAAGCTGAGGTAAGATCAGAAATCTATATACAAATTTAAAATGTTTGTATACAAGGTGTGTCAGGCCGGAAAGCTCACAATCATGCCCAAAAGTAAATAATAGATTATTAAAAAGTCAGCCAACCGCCTGAGTCTGAGACTGGGAAAACCAATTTGGCTTACCTGCATTAAGAACCAGCCTGTGTTAAATGACAGAAGGCTGAATGCAATCTCTGGAAAGTGTCAGGACTTGCGTAGCATTCCTGGCGTGAGTGTGTGTGGGTGTGTTTGTGTGTGTGTTTAAAGGAGTATCTGCAAAGATTGCCACTCCCACTGTTGGTGGTGATATTTGAGCCTATACTGTGGCTGAATGGAGCTGTGGTTCGTTTGGTTTGGTTTAGCATAAAAAATAACTACTAAAAAGAAAGGTGAAAACTTCACAAAACTAACCATCATTTGGAGAAGCACTTTAATTTTCTGTTGGCGTGTGTGGATGTGTTGGCTGAGGTAGGATGACTTCTGATTCACATGAAGAATCATAAAAAGTGGTCATGATGTGCACTCAACACTTTCAGGAGCAGTGTTCCTGAATGTTAAATAATAGATGATTTGCAAACAGTGAATTTTTAGGTTTCCTGCTAATTCCGCTAAAATGCCAGATTTTTGGTGATGCGAAAAAAAAAGGAAAATTGATAAATCATAAAAAAGAAATCCACCTTTAATATGACATTTAACTTTTGACATATAACTGTCAGGATCTCCAAGCCCTACAAAGGACCCAGCCAGAGTACCGGGCATGCAGTATCATGTGTTTTACTGAGACATGGCTGCAGGATCATATCCCCGACTCCAGCGTCTCTCTACCGGGCTTTTTAACCATACGAGCAGACAGAGATTTAAAGAGGAGCGGCAAATGTAAAGGAGGTGGACTGGCAGTACTTGTGAACAACAGATGGTGTAATCCAGGACATGTTACTGTGAAGTGTCATCTCTGCAGTCCAGATATTGAACTGTTGGCAGTAAGTTTTCGTCCATATTATTTACCCAGAGAGCTCACCAGTGTTATTTTGGTAACAGTTTAAGTTCCACCTTCTGCTGTTGCTGACACTGCATGTGATGCCATCAGCTCAGTTGTTGCTAAACTACAGACACAAAACCCCAATGCTTTTGTGGCAATTCCTGGTGATTTTAACCATGCTTCACTCTCTGCTACACTTCCAACGTTTCAACAGTTTGTCAGCTGCTGTACCAGAGAAAACAAAACATTGGATTTGTTTTATGCAAATGTCAAGGACTCATACATCTCTACAGCACAACCTCCTCTAGGAAAATCAGATCACAATCTTGTTTTTCTCTGCTCGAAATATAAGCCCCTTGCTCAGAGACAACCTGTAATAAAGAGGACTGTGAGAAAATGGTCACAGGAAGCTGAAGAAGCTCTGCAAGGTTGCTTTGAGGCTACAGATTGGGACGCACTGTTCCAGCCACATGGAGAGGACATCAATGCCATGACTGAGTGTGTAACCGACTATATAAACTTCTGTGTGGATAACATCATCCCCACCAGAACCGTGAGATGCTTCCCCAATAACAAACCTTGGATCACCAGTGACCTGAAGGAGCTGCTTAACAAGAAAAAAAGAGCCTTCAGAGAGGGAGACAGAGAATTATTGAGGATTATACAGAAGCAACTTAAAGTCAAGATAAGAGACAGCAAGGAGGTTTACAAGAAGAAGCTGGAGAGCAAGCTCCAGCAAAACAATATCAGAGATGTGTGGACAGGGATGAAGAAGATCACAGGCTTCAAGCAGAAAGAAGATCAGATCGATGGAGGTCTGGACAGAGCCAATGAACTGAACACATTCTTCAATAGGTTCAGTTCAGAAACCAGCTTCACATCCTCCTCTCCTGCTCACAGCCAAACAGACATTCCATCTGCTTCTACATATTTGCCTTCAACCATATCAGAAGATGCTGATGCTTCCTTTGCTTCCACCTGTGTGTCTCAAGAAGTCCGTTGAAGAGACAACTGGAGAGACTGAATAGGAATAAGGCTGCAGGTCCAGATCATGTCAGCCCTAGAGTCCTGAAGGCCTGTGCAGAGCAACTCTGTGGGATTCTGCAGCACCTCTTCAACCTTAGCCTGGCCCAGAAGAAGGTTCCGGTGTTGTGGAAGACCTCATGTCTTGTTCCGGTACCAAAGAAAACTCACCCATCAGTCCTCAATGACTATAGACCTGTTGCCCTGACATCTCACATCATGAAGGTCCTAGAGAGACTCCTGTTGGCCCACCTGAGTAAGCAAACAATAAACTATCAGGACCCCCTTCAGTTTGCTTATCGTTGTGGATTTGGAGTTGAAGATGCCATCATACACCTGCTTCAACAAACCCACTGTCATCTGGACAAAGCCAGCAGCACTGTGAGGATCATGTTCTTTGATTTCTCCAGTGCATTTAATACAATCCAACCTGATTTGCTTTGTCAGAAACTCCAGAAGACTCAGGTGGAGGCCTCAACAATCTCCTGGATCAAAGACTACCTGACAAACAGACCACAGTTTGTGAGACTGAAGGGTTGTGAGTCTAACCAGGTAGTCAGCAGCACAGGAGCACCACAGGGTACTGTACTCTCACCATTCCTTTTCACTCTGTACACCTCAGACTTCCAGTACAAGACAGACTCCTGTCATATGCAGAAATACTCGGATGATTCTGCAGTCGTGGGGTGGATCAGAGATGGACAAGAAGATGAGTACAGGAAGGTGGTGGACCACTTTGTGGCATGGTGTGGAAACAATCATCTCATGTTGAACGTGACTAAAACAAAGGAGATTATTTTAGATTTTAAGAGAAACAGGAATAAGTCAAAAACTATTTCTATCATGGGAGAAGAAGTGGAGGTGGTGGAGGAGTATAAATACCTCGGTGTTCACCTGGACAACAGACTAGAGTGGAGATGCAACTGTGAAGCCATCTACAAGAAGGGACAGAGCAGACTGTACTTCTTGAGGAAGCTTAGGTCCTTTGGTGTTTGCAGCAAGATGCTGCATATCTTCTATAAGTCTGTTGTGGAAAGTGTGATCTCTTCTACCATCATCTGCTGAGGAAGCAGCATCAGAGCCAGGGACTTAAAAAAAACTCAACAAGCTGATAAAAAAGGCTGGCTCTGTTCTGGGGACTCCTCTGGAACCTCTGGAGATCATTGTGGAAAGAAGGATTCTTCATAAAATGAAGAACATTATGGAGAACCCTCAGCATCCCCTTCATGAGACTGTCCTACAACAACAGAGTGTCTTCAGTCAGAGGATTCTTCAGATCTGCTGTAAGACGGAGCGCTACAGGAGATCCTTCCTGCCCACAGCCATCAGCATCTACAACGGCTCTTTGAGGAAACCTTCATAATATGAGCTATAACAACATTTAATTTCCCTTTAGGATTAATAAAGTATTTTTGAATTGAATTGAATTGAATGTGACAGGGCATGGCAAAACCAGGAACAAGTCTACCTGGGGTCATTTTGAGTTATTTACAGACCCTGAAAGAGTCTAAGCTTTCCAATGATGTCGTACTTGTGGAAATCAAAAAAGAATTGAAGAAGATATGACAATGATATGAAGTACCCCAACAATGTTTGTCAACAAAAGCTCCAATGCAACTGACTGCACTGTCATTGAACTCACAGCATTATTTTTCTATGTAAAGATAATTTTAGCACTGCATAACAATATCTTTTCAAATAGTGTTTTATGGTCCATTTTAAAATACAAAGAAATCCAACCAATTTTCCAAGTTGCAGCAATCAATCGCTCAATAGGTGAGACAATAAGACAGCAGTTTGGGTGTTGCTGATCAATGTGTTTTTCTGATCAGAATGCAGGTATGAATAGAGCTATGGGCCAATAGTTTACACCTTTGGAATAGATGTTTCTGACTGGGGAATTCTGGGGAAATCCTGAACAGGGGAAACAAAGGAAATATATCTCTCAGCTTTTAATATTTGACTGGTCAGGTTTACGTGAACTTGCCTGCTTCGCTGAAAATACATCCAGGCCTGTTTTGTTTTTGTTGGTGTCGTCTTGGTGGATGTTGTCATTGCTGAAGTTTCTACTGTATGCCGGTTTGCTTCGAGATGTCTGATGATTTTCATGTCCTGCCACTCCATTTCTGCTGCTATGTTGTATGTATCTGTATGTTGTACATGAGCTCTGGAGAACGTTTGCAGCTACAGGACTGTGTCCTTAGTGAAGAGTTCTTCCTACAAAGCATTTACAGTCAAAGTTATTGATCTTCTCCATGTCTCTGTCTTCTGCAAATGTTGTGATGGTAATAGTTTCTAATATCTTGCATTCTACAAGTCCTTCTCAAAAAATTAGCATATTGTGATAAAGTTCATTATTTTCTATAATGTAATGATGAAAATTTAATATTCATATATTTTAGATTCATTGCACACTAACTGAAATATTTCAGGTCTTTTATTGTCTTAATACGGATGATTGTGGCATACAGCTCATGAAAACCCAAAATTCCTATCTCACAAAATTAGCATATTTCATCCAACCAATAAAATAAGTGTTTTTAATACAAAAAACGTCAACCTTCAAATAATCATGTACAGTTATGCACTCAATACTTGGTCGGGAATCCTTTGACAGAAATGACTGCTTCAATGCGGCGTGGCATGGAGGCAATCAGCCTGTGGCACTGCTGAGGTCTTATGGAGGCCCAGGATGCTTCGATAGCGGCCTTTAGCTCATCCAGAGTGTTGGATCTTGAGTCTCTCAACATTCTCTTCACAACATCCCACAGATTCTCTATGGGGTTCAGGTCAGGAGAGTTGGCAGGCCAATTGAGCACAGTGATACCATGGTCAGTAAACCATTTACCAGTGGTTTTGGCACTGTGAGCAGGTGCCAGGTCGTGCTGAAAAATGAAATCTTCATCTCCATAAAGCTTTTCAGCAGATGGAAGCATGAAGTGCTCCAAAATCTCCTGATAGCTAGCTGCATTGACCCTGCCCTTGATAAAACACAGTGGACCAACACCAGCAGCTGACACGGCACCCCAGACCATCACTGATTGTGGGTACTTGACACTGGACTTCTGGCATTTTGGCATTTCCTTCTCCCCAGTCTTCCTCCAGACTCTGGCACCTTGATTTCCGAATGACATGCAGAATTTGCTTTCATCCGAAAAAAGTACTTTGGACCACTGAGCAACAGTCCAGTGCTGCTTCTCTGTAGCCCAGGTCTGGAGAATGCGGCACCTGTAGCCCATTTCCTGCACACGCCTGTGCACGGTGGCTCTGGATGTTTCTACTCCAGACTCAGTCCACTGCTTCCGCAGGTCCCCCAAGGTCTGGAATCGGCCCTTCTCCACAATCTTCCTCAGGGTCCGGTCACCTCTTCTCGTTGTGCAGCGTTTTCTGACACACTTTTTCCTTCCCACAGACTTCCCACTGAGGTGCCTTGATACAGCACTCTGGGAACAGCCTATTCGTTCAGAAATTTCTTTCTGTGTCTTACCTTCTTGCTTGAGGGTGTCAATAGTGGCCTTCTGGACAGCAGTCAGGTCGGCAGTCTTACCCATGATTGGGGTTTTGAGTGATGAACCAGGCTGGGAGTTTTAAAGGCCTCAGGAATCTTTTGCAGGTGTTTAGAGTTAACTCGTTGATTCAGATGATTAGGTTCATAGCTCGTTTAGAGACCCTTTTAATTATATGCTAATTTTGTGAGATAGGAATTTTGGGTTTTCATGAGCTGTATGCCAAAATCATCCGTATTAAGACAATAAAAGACCTGAAATGTTGCAGTTAGTGTGCAATGAATCTAAAATATATGAATGTTAAATTTTCATCATGACATTATGGAAAATAATTAACTTTATCACAATATGCTAATTTTTTGAGAAGGACCTGTAGTTCCTCTGCCGCCAGTCCAACGCTTTCTTCATCCTCGTCTTGGGTTAACGTCATCTGGACACTGGGAATGTTCTTCAAAGTTATCCAGTCGCTATCATCAATTTCATCCTCTTCTGATTCAGAATCTGAACATAGTCCAGCATAGCCAAACCAAGCCGCAATATAAATGAGCTGTGGGTTTTCCCTCCCAGATATGCAGATACGGGCCAGCTGGGTTTAAACACAAATTTACCGTTTTAAAACCCCCGAAACTGTCATTTAGAGCACTGAGTGGTTACTTCATAACTTCAACTTGCACATTTTGCAATAAAACGAAGATCACTCTTTTCTCAGAAATGGATGGTTTTTTTCTCCGTTTGCGCTCATAATATGGACCTTGTTCCTACTTTTGTCATGGCACGTCACTGATGTCTTAAAACCTTAGAACTTTGTAACTCTGCCCCAACTGATAGATGTCAGCAACTTTGTTTTTAATCTATTCTTGAATTTATTTTGATCAGAGCATGATGTGTTGAGTTTTAGATAATTTTATTTAAAATCCTGTAAAATTAGAACTGTAAACACCTAAAACTTAAAATTCCACACTTTATCTATCCTTCTTTAACAGAGTGTAGAACACAGTGAATGTAAGTGCCAGCCCAGCACAATGCATTATACCAGAAGGGCTTTAGTCCAACAGAGCCCCTGAACAGAGAAGCTGCTGAAGTATGTACAATGCTGCTGCACAACAAGCTTCTCACATGTTACCACTCCAGCACATTTCACCTAACTACACTCAGCCAGTTAGTGACATCATTTTTGACACTGATCTGACCCACATGCAGAAAGAACACAAGTAGAGAGCATCAAACGGTGAAAAGAAGTTTATTATTTCTAAATTCTAAACAGGGATGACAGGGATCTGGTCTCTCCAACTGTGCGAGAAAAAAGAACTGATAAGAAAACAGGACGCAATGTATATATAAATATAAATATCATGAATATAAGTAAATGCTCTTACTAGAGAGTGAACGTAATCCGCCAGGGGAGACGGGGTTTAGGAGAACTGAAGTAGAGCTCACAGCGAAACGTGCTTTCTGTGGAAAGCGAGCGGAAGGTGAAGCAGGAGTTACGTAGGAGGGTGGACAGGTCTGCAGGAGAAGTACGCTTGTCGTAATGTAGCACAGATCCAGTAAAAGGTGAAGATCGCTCAGTCCAGGAGTGTACGTAGAATTCCAGACAGGTAATCCAAAAGGCTCCAAGCGCTCGAGGAATAGTTAAGGGATCGATGGACATCAAGGTTACTGATACCTAAGGCGAAAACACAAATGTCAGAAAGGAACAGAGCAGATCAAAACCCAAAAACTGGCTCGAGATGATTACCACATAGGCTCAACACTCAGGCGACGAGTAGCAGGCAGCCACGGCTTAAGTAGCGTACACGGCGATCAGAAGATGGGAAACACCTGTCCACATTCCTCCTGTAGCTCGACACCCTCTGCTGGACGAATAAGGTTAGCAGCAAGCAGAAAACAGACAGGCTCCCAGAACCCGACAGTTAGAACCTCTGACCAGATGAAACGTTCCAGTGTTGTAATTGTAAATACAGATAGAATCTTTATTAGGGTAACAAGTCATGTGTACAAAACCTACAAATTTATTAAAGAAATCAAATAAAATCGTATATCTACGAGAGAAAACTTTTTTCTTTTCCATAGTATGTTTCTGCATAATTGTACCAGTGCTAATTGTCTTTGTTCTAAAGCCTTGACATACCTGTCTGTGCATACAAATTGCTTAGACCTTGCCGACAGGCAACCCCCCTGTTATGAGGGAACTACACTGCCAAAAATCAAGAGCGTACAAATTGGGAGTGGGATTTCATTCTTTGCTCTCATGTGCTTACAGCCTTCTTGTGGGTGTGCTTGTGTGGCAACATTAGGTTGCTACATCTTATCTTCTGGCGCCGCCTGCTCACTAGATATAAGAAACTGCCAATAAACTGATGAAGAAGCAGCAGCTATTTTGTTTGGCCTGGCAGCATCCACCCATTCCTCGTCTATACCCACTTATCCTTGCAGGGTCTTGAGGCTGTGACCTAGCAGTTGCACACTGTCATTCTATTGGCTGGAAAGATTGCTAGGCACTGATACCCCTTCATTCTGAAGGAGACCAAAAAGATTCACCAGCAGCGAAAACAGACTTGAGGGTGGAGTTTTGATCCATGCGGAGGGGAGGTTTGCCCACGAGGATGTAGGGCCTATTTCCTCACTGCCACACTACCTGCCGGTGGCTGGTGTCTCTGCCCACTAGTGTACTTGTGGTTCTCTGTGTCTGGGGCCGGGTGCTTTGGTGTGAGCCGGTTCACTCTTGGTGGCTGCTTGCCTGGGCCCCTGGGTTCTGTCAGGTCTCTGCTTGGGGAGTGATGTGTCCCTTGGTCTCTGGGTCCATGGCTGGATCTGCTGTGGCGTAGACGACTGCTGGCTGCGTCAGTGGGCTCGCCTCTCCAGCTCCCTGGGGCTTCTGTGCTGTGGCAGTTGGGTGGTTCCCCTGGGACTCTTCTCTGCTCTTCTCTTGGGAGGCTGCGGTAGCCCAGCAATGGTTCTCCTTGGGTTCCTGAGCTCTGGGGTGTCTTTGGATGTCTATGGCTCGAATCTCCTCAGTATCTGTCCAGGGGGGCAGGTCTGTGGGTCCTCACACTCACTGTTGCATATTTTTATGGAGAACCTTGTATACACAAGTGCGCTCACACTCAGACCCACAGGTGTTTAGATTCAGGTGTTAACAGATACACAAATGTTCTATACTGAGCCGCATTTACCCCTA
Organism: Girardinichthys multiradiatus; assembly: GCF_021462225.1. Classification (NCBI taxonomy): domain Eukaryota; kingdom Metazoa; phylum Chordata; class Actinopteri; order Cyprinodontiformes; family Goodeidae; genus Girardinichthys; species Girardinichthys multiradiatus. The sequence goes on along the minus strand of NC_061802.1, from coordinate 46,433,350 downwards.
AATACATCTGGGCTACATTGATAATTGGCGAACATTTTGGGGAAAACCTGGCCAGATCTGGGGAGACGGCATCCATCCCACTTTGGATGGAGCAGCTCTTCTTTCTAGGAGTCTGGCCAAATTTATTAGTTCTCCAAAACTCTGACAACCCAGGGTTCAGACCAGGAAGCAGGGTCGTAGTTTAACACTCCTCCTATCTGCAGCTTCTGTACTGCTACCCACCCATTACCCTATTAAGACAGGCCACGGCCAAAACTGAATAGATTTAAAAATAATCTAAAACGAGGAAATCAGTAAAATCTCAAAAATAAACACAACTCAGACTAAAAATAAAAATAAAACAATTAAATGTGACTTACTGAACATAAGAGCTCTCTCTTCAAAGACTTTGCTAGTTAGTGACCTGATTTGTGACAATCAGATTGATTTATTCTGTCTCACAGAAACATGGCTGCAGCAAGAGGATTATGTTACTATGAATAAGTCAACTCCTACTAATTATTTAAATTTTCACATTCCTCGAAATACTTGGCGAGGAGGAGTAGCAACCATCTTTCAGTCCGATTTATTGATTTAGTCCCAGACCAATCAATAGCTACAACTCTTTTGAATATTGAATCCTTAGTTTTCCTCATTCACATTACAAAGCACTAAAACCCCTTCTGTTTGTTGTTTTGTACCGTCCACCAGGTCCTTACTCTCAATTTGTAGATCAGTTTTCAGACCTTTTATCTGATTTAGTGTTAAATACAGATAAGGTTATTATAGTGGGGGATTTTAACATTCATGTTGACACTGAAAGTGATAGCCTAAATATAGCATTTAATGCCATCTTAGACTCAATTGGCTTTGCTCAAAACATTAACATTACCCACCTTTGTCTTCATTCTCTGGACCTTGTGCTGACATATGGTATTGAGTGTAAAGACATATTTCCTCATAACCCTGTCCTGTCGGACCATTTCTTAATAACCTTTGAGTTTAATTTAACCGAGTACTCCACACCTGAAAGAAAAGTTCATTATAGTAGATCATTATCAGACAATGCTGTAACAACCTTTAAAGAATCTGTTCCACTTTTGATTTCCTCATTATCACAGAAAAACACAGTGGAGGGCAATAATTTTGTTTCTTCCCCTTCACAAATTGATTCTCTTGTTCATAGTGTTACTTCATCATTGCGTGGTGCATTAGACAATGCAGTCCCCTTAAAAATGAAGGTAATTATTCACAGGAGGCAGGCTCCTTGGTTTAATTTAGAAGGAATGCTGCAAATCTCTGACTCGATGCAATCTGCTGGGTTTCCTTAGATAGAAAAACTTTTTATCCAATTTGAATAAATAACTGAATCTGACTGCACTGTTCAATGGTTAGGATTAATTGGAATGTATGAACCTGACTTTGTGAAGTGCCTTGAGACAACATGTGTTGTGAATTGGCGCTATATAAATAAACTGAATTGAACTGAATCTTGCATTCATTAGCACCGTGCACTTTTTGGTAACAATGCTGTTATTATATATGTTTCTGCAGGTGTAGAAGCAAGTAGTGTGTTATCTTGTATTCTCTAAATTCTTCTTTCTTTCTTCCATTCTTTTCTCCTTCTCTACCTTTTTCCTTTTTCCACACCAGTCTCTCTTTTGTGCTTATTTTTTCCTTTTCGTTTCCGTGTTCGTAACGATTGAAATAATCCCAAAGCAGTTTTAAATAAAATATCTTTTATAAATATCAAGCATAGCATTAAAGCGTTAGCTGTAATGCTCTGCTTGTGAAAGTAAATCTGCTGGGCTTCTTCTTGGCACTTGGATACAACAGTTCTGATCGCTACTCTGCTGGACAGAACACGGTTAAAGGAAAAAAACAAAACAAAAAAACTTGAGTGGACTGGGAGTTATTATTGGGGCCTTATTCATTCCTTTATTATTTATTCATAGCCTATGTGTCTCAGAACTTTGCAGCTGATATCATCTTATAGGACACTCTTGGAAAAAGTGACAAATGTGCTCTCCTGATAATTTAAATAAGTAAGAAAGAGGTATTTGTTCCAGAATAGTTTTTGGTTTGTTTCGTCACAAACTTTGTAATATCTGACTGTATTTTTGGGTCCATCATCACATTTAAACAGTATCTTGACTCTTCATTACCACTATTAACAATGGGAAATCCTGATCTGATTTCAACTGAAAGCCATTTTTATGTTGTAACTCCACTTTCTTAATCAACCATCTCTATTATTGATGACAAATGGTGTAAAACCTGTATAACAACTGTTAAAAAGTTTGTAAATTTTGTTAATCTGTTCTTTAACAGCTTAATAAATGACACAGAATATAAAGATAATGTTATGATGATTTGGAATACAGCAGCACAGTCTTCATTGGGGTTCACATGTTTTGCATATTAGTCTGGAAGGCTGGACACTCTGATTTAGACAAAAATCTCAGAAATGCTGAATGTTATCTTTTCTTGCCTGTGGTTACACATGTTTATTCAGTCTCCTTATACAGCTCTGGCTCTTCAACTTCTGACTGGAAACCAGAGGGTTGTTTTTAAGGAGTATGTTTTTGGAAATGTCTGCAAGCTTTTCTGGAACAATGAGCGTGCTATGTGAATCAAACTTTAAAACCACATCCTGTGTGGAAATTGGGGTGTGTGTGTGTGTGACAGTTATGTAAAACTTAAACATCAACTGCGCAAGTCAACTTTGGAAAACTGAAAAAGACTAACTAGTTTTACAAAATACTTTCTGTCTTTTAAATTGAAACCAATCATAACTGTTGTTTTTTGTAAAAATCATCTTTCAGTTGGTAAACCAGTTTAAGCACATAGAGGAAATCTGATCTAGACCTTATATAGTGAATATGCAGAGTAGTGTCAAATTGATAGTTTGGCGAAAGCTGGAGCGTATGGAACAGGCAATGGAGAAGTTAACGTTGGCCAGGAAACTGTTGCCTGCAATTGCTGGAGCTTCAGACAGTCTTCAGTTGTTATAATAAAAAATTTGTTTGTTAATTAGTTTCTGAAAAATATAAGAGGCAATTTAAAGATAAATTGTTGAGGAAGTTTACTTTTTGCTTAAACATGGGTTAAATAAAAAAATATATATATTTACTTTGGACAAATACAACATACCTTGTGCATGCTGATATCTGAGGGGACTATGGAGAGCTCAGTATCTCTGGTAAACTCTGTGAACTTAGTGAAAGAGTATTTTAGCCCTGAGAGCACAGACTATTCACATTCAATCTTCCCCACCTCTACATATGGAACACCTAGGTTCCACATTTGCCAGCTGATGATTGATTTAGAGGAACACCTCTCAAACACTCAGACATGTTCTTGACTTACCAGGCAATTTTGTAGTCCAGTCCTTCAGTGAGTTTATGTAAAGATCCAACTTGCCTGATCGGTTCGTTGCAGTTCTGGATATGTCTGTCTGTGTAATATTCTTTTAATCTGTCTTATTTCCAGCTGGGTCTGTTCCTCTCTGAATAACTTTGGCTGAATTCTTTTTTTCCTCTCCCTTCAGATGTAAAAGTCCTATGCAACAGTAAAGTATGAATTGTTGGTTTAAACTGCCCTGGATGTCCTAGAGTGATAGAGTGAGCGTGTTTGTGATTGGCTTATGTTAGAGTTGAGCAGACGAGGAGGAACATCTGTTCCAGATTGATTTGGTGGTTTAAAGCTGTGTGCCATTCTTACAAAGGCAAAAGGATGACATTTTTCTGCAGTTACAAGCAGAAACACTAAAGTGCCAAGTTTGGCATCAAGGAGGGCAGGTCTGACTTAGTCATGTAAAAAAAAAAAAAAAAAAAAAAACAGGACGCCCCAATTGAATATTTAGTTTAGAAAAGATTAAATGTTGATGTTTATCTCCTTTTTTATCTGTCAAAAATAACTTAATTACAGTTAAACACAAAGATTAACATTGTTTTACTCATTTAACAAAACATACCAACAAAAATGTGTATTCTATATCTGAGTAAAAGTATGGATGCCCAGCTCCCTAGTAGCAGCATTACCTAGAAGGAGTTTATTTAGAAGCATCTTGCTATGGAAGCAAATCGTTACCATATTTCAAATGAAAAAGCATTTTCAGAAATGCTTTTTCATTTTAAGAATGTGGCTGCATTGTTTGACTCATAAATAAAATTAGTAATCAATAATCCTATTTGCATTTTAATTTTCTTCTTCAAGACTGCTCATTCTTTCATTTAATTAAAATGAAAAAGAAAAAGACATTTGAGATTTATTTTTCAAAATGTACCCCAGCAAATAGATACCAAAATTCAATTTGAAATGTAAAATTTGAAAATAAAAAAGCATTTCCAGAAATGCTTTTCCATTTTAAGAATGCGGCTGCATTATTTGACCCATAAATAAAATTAGTAATCAATCATCCTATTTGCATTTTAATTTTCTTCTTCACGCCTGCACATTTTATGCCATAATCAAAAAGAAAACAAAGCAGACATTGCTTTTTCGTTTTCGTGGTCTGCCCGCAAAGTACTGCCCAGAACTCGAAAACGAAAAAGCATTCCGAGCTGCGGGCGCAGAAGAGTGACGTCAGCAGCCGCTTTTCATCAACTCCCTGCTGACCGAGCTACCCATCTTGTTCAGTGGGAGGCACTGTGCACGTCTGCATTGCATTACATTGCAAACGTGCCGAGAAATTGATTGAATTGCAGCAGGACCGAGCTCAATTTGTGGCAGTGGCAGGCAGAACTGGTAGTTCCGGTGGCAGCCTTGTGGCCTGGGACATCCAGCGTGTTTTTAAGCATTTATTTATAATTTTCTGTGAGTGACAATTCAGAATAGCCGCTCATGCTCTATAATAAACCGGCTGTTTGTGCAATAAATCGTCGTCATCCTTTCAACACGTCACACATACACATACTGCTATTTATTTTCCATGTCAAGTAAATACAATCACCTTATGTTATGGGTCTGAGGCTGTTTATTAAATAATAATCAATAATGAAATCATTATGTAAAGGTAACAGGCTATAACAACAATGACATCCCATTTGCCGATAATCAGCATCAGCTTCCACAAAAACAGCGGCAACCGCATTGGCAAGCTTTTACGGCCGGTCTGGCACCTTCTGGCATCCTCGCAGAATCCCGTGCCACCCTGCGGCAGGCTGTGGCAGTTCCGGTGGCAGCTTCCGCCACAGCCTGCCACCGGAACTACCAGTTCTGCCTGCCACTGCCACAAATTGAGCTCGGTCCTGCTGCAATTCAATAAATTTCTCGGCACGTTTGCAATGTAATGCAATGCAGACGTGCACAACGCCTCCCACCGAACAAGATGGGTAGCTCGGTCAGCAGGGAGCTGAGGAAGAGCGGCTGCTGACGTCACTCTTCTGCGCCTGCAGCTCGGAATGCTTTTTCGTTTTTGAGTTCTGGGCAGTACTTTGCGGGCAGACCATGAACACGAAGAAGCAATGTCTGCTTTGTTTTCTTTTTGATTATGGCATAAAATGTGCAGGCGTGAAGAAGAAAATGCAAATGCAAACAGGATGATTGATTACTAATTTTATTTATGGGTCAAATAACGCAGCCGCAGTCTTAAAATGAAAAAGCATTTCTGGAAATGCTTTTTCATTTTCAAATTTTACATTTCAAATTGAATTTTGGTATCTATTTGCTGGGGCATATTTTAAAAAATAAATCTCAAATGTTTTTTTCTTTTTCATTTTAATTAAGTGAAAGAATGAGCAGTCTTGAAGAAGAAAATTAAAATGCAAATAGGATTATTGATAACTAATTTTATTTATGGGTCAAATAACGCAGCCACATTCTTAAAATGAAAAAGCATTTCTGAAAATGCTTTTTCATTTTCAAATTTTACATTTCAAATTGAATTTTGGTATCTATTTGCTGGGGTACATTTTGAAAAATAAATCTCAAATGTATTTTTCTTTTTCATTTTAATTAAGTGAGAGAATGAGCAGTCTTGAAGAAGAAAAATTAAAATGCAAATAGGATTATTGATAACTAATTTCATTTATGAGTCAAACAATGCAGCCACATTCTTAAAATGAAAAAGCATTTCTGAAAATGCTTTTTCAATTGAAATATGGTAACGATTTGCTTCCATATCTTACAGCCATCGGTCTGATGAACATTTGCCCCACTCCTCATTTTCAACTATGACATGATTGAGGGGTTTCTTGTTTCTTCTTCATGTATAGCCTGTTTCAAGTCAATCCACTACATGAGAGCAATATATAGGCTTTGACTGCTAAGGACTGCATTTCATGATTCTCAGCCAGTCACTGGGGGATATTTTGAAATGTTTTAGGTCAATGTCATGTTCCATGGTCCAGTTCTCCTTCAGTTTTTATTTTTTAATAGATGGGGTCACATTTTCCTTAAGATGCCTTTGACACATGGTGGAATTCATGGTGGATTTTGGGCAGTGAGATGATGAGCTTGCCAGCTTCTTCTGCAGCAAAGTATCCCCAAATCTGACTTTCCAGCTCTATGCTCCACAGCCAGCATGATGTTATTTTACTGAAATGCTGTTTGGTTTATGCCTTGTCATTTCTTCTGTCCTGGTGACCAAAGAACATTCCTCCAGGGGTCCTGGTCTTTGTCTTCAGTCTGACCTTCATATTTTTCATAAAAGAAGGTTTCGCATGCATACCTTCACTGACAGTTAAACTTGTGTAGTCTCTCTTTTTTTTTTTTTTTTCTAGAATTGTGCCGCTCAAGGTGGCAGCAGGTTGGAGTAGCTCTGTTACTTTTGATTCTGATTTATTCTTTTTTGGGAACTCTTCCTCTTGTGGCGGATAGAGTTGGTTTTTTTTTTTTTTTTTCGGACAACTGTCCTCTCCGGTGTCAGATACTGTGCAGCTTGGAGAATTTTTCCTAATACTTTCTATTTTTGGACATTTGTTATGATGCATTGCCATGACAACGGGGTTGTTTCTTTCAACCGGGAGCAGCTGATTAATATCTCAAAAGCTCAAATAATACTTCAACTCCAACCCCAAATCCCTGATGAGCTGAGAAGGAGACATCGTGGATGCAGAGCAGCGGCAAAGAGAAAAGAGAGAAGGAGGAAGTTCAAACCATCTCTTCAGTCGATTATGATGGGCAATGTGAGATTGTTGGGAAAATAGTTGGATGAACTCCAAGCCCTAACAAGGACCCAGCCAGAGTACCGGGCATGTAGTATTATGTGTTTTACTGAGACATGGCTACAGGATCATATCCCCGACTCCAGCGTCTCTCTGCCGGGCTTTTTAACCATACGAGCAGACAGAGATTCAAAGAGGAGTGGTAAATGTAAAGGAGGTGGACTGGCAGTACTTGTGAACAACAGATGGTGTAATCCAGGACATGTAACTGATGAAGTGTTATCTCTGCAGTCCAGATATTGAACTGTTGGAAGCAAGTTTTCATCCATATTATTTACCCAGAGAGTTCACCAGTGTTATTTTGGCAACAGTTTATGTTCCACCTTCCACTGTTGCTGACACTGCATGTGATGCCATCAGTTCAGTTGTTGCTAAGCTACAGACACAAAACCCCAATGCTTTTGTGGCAATTTCTGGTGATTTTAACCATGCTTCACTCTCTGCTACACTTCCAACGTTTCAACAGTTTGTCAGCTGCTCTTCCAGAGAAAACAAAACATTGGATAAACATTGTAATAAAGAGGACTGTGAGAAAATGGTCACAGGAAGCTGAAGAATCTCTGCAAGGTTGCTTTGAGGCTACAGACTGGGACGCACTGTGCCAGCCACATGGAGAGGACATCAATGCCTTGACTGAGTGTGTAACCGACTATATAAACTTCTGTGTGGATAACATCATCCCAACCAGAACAGTGAGATGCTCCCCTAATAACAAACCTTGGATCACCAGTGACCTGAAGGACCTGCTTAACAAGAAAAAAAGAGCCTTCAGAGTGTGAGACAGAGAATTATTGAGGAGTATACAGAAGCAACTTAAAGTCAAGATAAGAGACAGCAAGGAGGTGTACAAGAAGAAGCTGGAGAGCAAGCTCCAGCAAAACAACATCATAGATGTGTGGTCAAGGACGAAGATCACAGGCTTCAAGCAGGAAGATGATCAGACCGATGGATGTCTGGACAGAGCCAGTGAACTAAACACATTCTTCAATGGGTTCAGTTCAGAAAGAAGCTCAGCATCCTCCTCTCCTGCTCACAGCCAATCAGACATCCCACCCTCCTTTGAACCACAGGACCCACAGCTGTTCAGTTACATCTCAAATTTTTTAGCATGGTGTGGAAACAATCATCTCATGTTGAACGTGACTAAAACAAAGGAGATTATTTTAGATTTTAAGAGAAACAGGAATAAGTCAAAAACTATTTCTATCATGGGAGAAGAAGTGGAGGTGGTGGAGGAGTATAAATACCTCGGTGTTCACCTGGACAACAGACTAGAGTGGAGATGCAACTGTGAAGCCAACTACAAGAAGGGACAGAGCAGACTGTACTTCTTGAGGAAGCTTAGGTCCTTTGCTGTTTGCAGCAAGATGCTGCATATCTTCTATAAGTCTGTTGTGGAGAGTGTGATCTCTTCTGCCATCATGAGCTGGGGTAGTAGCATCAGAGCCAGGGACTTAAAAAAGCTCAACAAGCTGATAAAGAAGGCTGGCTCTTTTCTGGGGACTTCTCTTGAACCTCTGGAGATCATTATGCAAAGAATGATTCTTAATAAAATGAAGAACATTATGGAGAACCCTGAGCATCCTCTTCATGAGACTGTCCTACAACAACAGAGTGTCTTCAGTCAGAGGCTTCTTCAGATCTCCTGTAAGACGGAGCGCTACAGGAGATCCTTCCTGCCCGCAACCATCAGCATCTACAACGGCTCTTTGAGGAAACCTTTATAATGAGCTATAACAACATTTAATTTCCCTTTGGGAATAATAAAGTATTTTTGAATTTGAATTTAATGTCTGATTGTACAGGGAAACAGTTTCACATCAACAGTAACCAGAGCCTGCTGTAGGTCCTGCAAAGACATTTTAGGGGTTTTGGAGACTTCTTTTACCATCTTCAAATCTACTTTTATGGTGAACTTGCTTGGACCGCCAGACCTGGTCTTGTTGGCAGTTGTTTTAAATGTCCTCCACATTTTTTATTCCTTTTCCAGCTGCTCCAGTCTTCTTATTGAAGGCCTCAGGAGCCACACCAAACAAAGGGATTGAAGTTAAAACAGGACAAACCTCTTTCAGATTTTTGAGAAATTATGTTCTAATCATGTTCACCTGATGGGATATGTCTCTGTGTGCTTTAGTCATTTTTAGTATTAATAAATATGGGGTGTCCTAGTTTATTCTCCAGAAATTAGATAATAGCTTGTTAGGAGATTCAAAAATCATGCTTTATTTATTATTTAAAATCCTTAAATTTCTCGGTTTTGGTCAGTTGATAATTAATCCTTATTGTATCATATTAATTTAAATGTAATTTGGTAAGTGATGATCAGTGATGGGAATATACCATATGATATAAAACTTTAATTGTTAAGCTTGGTCTTGCTGCCTGCAGCTCTAAGTCTGACAACAGCCATGGATGGAGCAGCAGGTCCTACATTGTTGTTCTTTGTGTCAACTACAAATTGCATCACATTACTTTTACAGACTGGTGGGCCACCTTGCTATTGATGATCCCACCTACATTGTGATGTTACTCAATTAGAATGGAAAACAAACCAAACTGTGTAGAGTAGAACTGACCCGAGGGGAACCAAGCTGAGTAGGTAATGGTAAAAACGTGACATTTCTTTTGATGGTGGATTGATCAACAACATCTTTAGTTGATGTAAGATGGGCATTCAAATGTTTACTAGTTACTTTATAACTTTTGATTTTGCCTGTAAAGAATCTGATTGATCGATCTCTTTCTAGGGTCCCGCTAACCATTTTTTTGGGAATTGTTTTTTCTCTGCAGACACATCATGATTGAACTGATTGAATCAGAAAGAATTTATGTGGAGGAATTACAAAGCATCATGGAGGTACAGTATATGTGCATTCTCAGCATTAGTCTGATATAGATAAATATAGTCTTAGATGCATTAAAAATGTTAGAAGTTTAAGGTATCTATGGAAACTTTGTTGTTCCTCCACAGGTTCATAGATGTGAATACACAAAAACACTTCATACAAATAACATGCTATATATTGGTGAGCTAAGGCATAGAAAATGTTACATTTACATGATTATAATTTTTGCCAAAACCTCTAGTCTCATTGCAGCAGGACATAACGAGCTAGTGTCTTTTTAAAATAAAGAAGAAAAAACAGTTCTTTCAGAAGATGAGCCGTTAATTGTAAAAAAAAAAAAAGCAAATGAAACTAAATGTGTGAGCGTTTAAGGTTCATAAAGTAAGGTCCAGGGGCCTCATGTACAAAAGAGCGCACGGCTTTCATACAAAATGTTTGCTGTAGGGAGAAATTCTAAAAACGTGTGGCGCACAAAAAAATTTACAAAACTTTGCATAGACATGTCATACATCCCAATTTGCACTGAATTCTGCATAGCTGTATGTGGCAGTTGAACCGCCCGGTCTCTGCTCAGAAATACATGCAAAGTAGTGTAAATAATAATAATATGATTATAACCGGAAGGCAACCACCACGTCTCCAAATAACCATGGCAACGGTGCTGTGGCAGTCCAAACTAGTTCTTTTCGGTGGAAAAACGCTAAGAGAGACTTTGTCTACCCACCATGAAGGCTACTTGTAGTCAGTTACAGCAAACCAACAACTACTTGAATGACATCGGAGACTCAAATTTGGCTGAAAATAAAACATTTGTTTGCTCGAACCCATTTAGTTCTATAAATGTGTATTAAATCCAAAGAGCTCCATCTAGCGGCTACACTGAGCTCATTCATAGCTCAGTGCATATAATAATGACATGAATATGCCTCGTATAGTTATATTAGGCAGACTGTCACCACACAAACTGTGTAGTACTTTAAACCATTCAGGACGTCACATAAAAAACAGAAAATTACCTAGAACCCAGCCATCACGCACGGAGATTTGTTCCCAACACAACTATTTTTAGAATTATTTTGATAGTACAGGTCCTTCTCAAAATATTAGCATATTGTGATAAAGTTCATTATTTTCCATAATGTCATGATGAAAATTTAACATTCATATATTTTAGATTCATTGCGCACTAACTGAAATATTTCAGGTCTTTTATTGTCTTAATACGGATGATTTTGGCATACAGCTCATGAAAACCCAAAATTCCTATCTCACAAAATTAGCATATAATTAAAAGGGTCTCTAAACGAGCTATGAACCTAATCATCTGAATCAACGAGTTAACTCTAAACACCTGCAAAAGATTCCTGAGGCCTTTAAAACTCCCAGCCTGGTTCATCACTCAAAACCCCAATCATGGGTAAGACTGCCGACCTGACTGCTGTCCAGAAGGCCACTATAGACACCCTCAAGCAAGAGGGTAAGACACAGAAAGAAATTTCTGAACGAATAGGCTGTTCCCAGAGTGCTGTATCAAGGCACCTCAGTGGGAAGTCTGTGGGAAGGAAAAGGTGTGGCAGAAAACGCTGCACAACGGGAAGAGGTGACCGGACCCTGAGGAAGATTGTGGAGAAGGGCCAATTCCAGACCTTGGGGGACTTGCGGAAGCAGTGGACTGAGTCTGGAGTAGAAACATCCAGAGCCACCGTGCACAGGCGTGTGCTGGAAATGGGCTACAGGTGCCTCATTCCCCAGGTCAAGCCACTTTTGAACCAGAAACAGCGGCAGAAGCGCCTGACCTGGGCTACAGAGAAGCAGCACTGGACTGTTGCTCAGTGGTCCAAAGTACGTTTTTCGGATGAAAGCAAATTCTGCATGTCATTCGGAAATCAAGGTGCCAGAGTCTGGAGGAAGACTGGGGAGAAGGAAATGCCAAAATGCCAGAAGTCCAGTGTCAAGTACCCACAGTCAGTGATGGTCTGGGGTGCCGTGTCAGCTGCTGGTGTTGGTCCACTGTGTTTTATCAAGGGCAGGGTCAATGCAGCTAGCTATCAGGAGATTTTGGAGCACTTCATGCTTCCATCTGCTGAAAAGCTTTATGGAGATGAAGATTTCATTTTTCAGCACGACCTGGCACCTGCTCACAGTGCCAAAACCACTGGTAAATGGTTTACTGACCATGGTATCACTGTGCTCAATTGGCCTGCCAACTCTCCTGACCTGAACCCCATAGAGAATCTGTGGGATATTGTGAAGAGAACGTTGAGAGACTCAAAACCCAACACTCTGGATGAGCTAAAGGCCGCTATCGAAGCATCCTGGGCCTCCATAAGACCTCAGCAGTGTCACAGGCTGATTGCCTCCATGCCACGCCGCATTGAAGCAGTCATTTCTGCAAAAGGATTCCCGACCAAGTATTGAGTGCATAACTGTACATGATTATTTGAAGGTTGACGTTTTTTGTATTAAAAACACTTTACTTTTATTGGTCGGATGAAATATGCTAATTTTGTGAGATAGGAATTTTGGGTTTTCATGAGCTGTATGCCAAAATCATCTGTATTACGACAATAAAAGACCTGAAATATTTCAGTTAGTGTGCAATGAATCTAAAATATATGAATATTAAATTTTCATCATTACATTATAGAAAATAATGAACTTTATCACAATATGCTAATTTTTTGAGAAGGACCGGTATAAATAAATCATGAGTTGAGGAGGCCACATTGCCACTGCATTAGTGAGACACATTTGCGCATCACAAACAGATTGAATTAAATTTCCATAAATAAAGACATTTTCACCTACACCTGGTGCCCTTATAGCAGTAGGAGTCCAGTCCAAAGCTCTGATTATATTCATAAATCGGCTCCTCGCTGCAAATGAAAGCCACAGTTTAGGGGAACTTTATATATCTGAACAACATACAGCTGAGGCCGACCCATATGGCTGGCATGGCTGGCTCAGGGATGACTGTTAAATACCCGAACTGTCAGTCAGCTCCCTCTGAGAAGCTCCAGTTGAAAAGACTGCAGAGTAGTGAGAACTGGAACTGGCACTGGAGACGCACAGTTCCTCCTGGTTTTCCTATGAGGCCAGCTCTGTACAGAGCTCCAAAATAACTGCCCTGGCCAATCTAAGCCGACTAACAAGACATGCATCATCATGTACCAGCAGATCAGTCCAATCTCTGATAAAAAAATAAAAAAAACGCTCCCTCCGACTTCTTCCATAGGTGATGTCCTCCAGCTGAGCCAAAGCTGCCATCATTCCACAATACTGCACAACTTTACGCAGCTATTTATTGAAATGGCTGATTGTCTCCAGCTTGTCCATTTTTAGAAATCATCAAACCTGACTTGTTTAGAATTATTTTGCTGATCCAACACCGGTTTCTTTTTCAGTGAGAATGAAAGTGCCCCTTATATTATTCACATGCATTTTATGCTCCTCAGCACACAGACCAATGTACAATTACATCTACAGGTGACAAAAACAGAGGAAGTTTCATAATTTACATAATTTTGAGGTATGTTATGTTATTGTATGAGGCTAAATGTCATAAAAACATCAGGTTTGATGCTCCATAAATTAAATAAAAGTGAATGGAGTCATATTTCTGTGTAATTAGGTGAGGTTTAGTTCTCTGTAGTTTATTGTCGATTGAAAAGGTTTGAGCGACCACCACACATTTTCACGGCAGGTCAAAAGTTTGCGTGGATTACCAACACTTTTACACAGCGTTAATTTTGGTACATGCCGAATTGTGCGTAAAACATTGTGCCGCAAGATTTTTGTGTGTAAGCACACTACGTCCATGAGGCCCCAGGACATGTATGTAGACACAGTACTGGGGTGCTCCCAGTACTCCGGTCAGATGACAAGGTGGTAAGCTGACAGGATGTTGGGAATATGCTGGAACAAGTCTCATCCATAACAGATCCAAATTAATAACTTGTAGGAGATATTCTGTTAGTTGTTAATATCCATTGCTGTGTTCCTCTATAACCAGCACTACTGCAGGCCAGGACATTTGGTTGATGGAAAAACAAATTTGCCTTTTTTTCCTATATTTTGTTCTCTTTGTTTCTGAACCTGCTCCACAGGGTTACATTGCTGAGCTGAATAACTCGGAGCTCAGCCACCTCACCCCCCCATCACTGGAGAACAAGAAGGATGTGCTGTTTGGCAACCTCCCAGAAATATATGAGTTTCACAACAAGTTGGTCAAATTTTTTATTGCCTTTGTTTTGCAATCTTCTGCTGTCAGTAGACATGGTTGTTAACACAGTAAATGACAGGCAAAACATTTGAAAACCATTTCTCTCTAAATGATCCTGAATTCAGAAAGACTTTAATTAACCCTTTCAGTAAATGTTGCTTTGCAGTCAGGATGCTTTTATCTGGGATTGTGTTAAGTTATGCTCATATTTTAATCACCGGTAATTTTAATATTCATGTCTATTGTGAAACCAATCCACTAACTGGAGACTTTTTAAACTTGATCAGCTCTTTTAACTTCACTCAGTTAGAACGTGGTTCATCTCATGAAAAGGGAGACATCCTGGACATGGTCTAAACCTTCGGCTTGAATGGACATGTAAATAAAACAAGTAACTCAGGTATTACTGATCATGTGTGCAGCTGTGAGCTCCCATCGTCTGATCAACCCACAGGCGTCAGAGCTTTTGGCTGTTTTTACAGGCTTTGGGCTTCCTCCTTTGGACTTTCACCAGAATGGAGATGTCATTGTGCTCCTGAATGATTTTAGCGCTGTTTGTATTCTTATTTTGGGTGATATTGCTCCTTTTTAAAACATGGACACTGTAAAGCAGTTATAGAGCAATAGCTTAATGATCAAACACGAGCACTTAGATGCACCTGCCAGCGTGCTGAAAGAAGGTGGAAGAATTACACAGCACTACTCGGAGTTTTTAACAATCTGCTTTTAACTGCACACTCCGGAGATTCTGGTGTTTAATTTGACAGCTGCTTTTGATACGGTGGACCATGATGTTTTACCATCACGTCTGGAGTAGTCTTTCGGTTTTAGGGGCACAGCCCTTAAATAGTTTCGCGCCTACCTGTCTGGCAGGAGTTTGTCTGTCAATCTGGGTCAGTTTCCCTCCTCTGAGACATCCTTTGAGTTGTGGGGTACCTCAAATCTTAGGACCTATTCTTTTCTCACTTTAAATACTTTCTTTGGGGTCAATTCATAGGAAATATGGTATATCTTTTCATAGTTTTGCAGATGATTTGCAAATGCATCTCCCGTTGAGAACAAGAGAATGCCAACCTTTACAGAATATGGTTAATTGGTCAAATGAAATTAAAAGATAAACTTCTAACATTTTAATAAAAATAAGACATAGGTGATTGCTTTTGGAAAAACTGATCTGCTTTCAGGAACCAGCAGTGCAATTGGTATTTTGAGTTCTTTTAATTATACTGCTGTGAAGAATCTTGGAGTCGTTATTGATAACTGTTTTTGATTGGATAAACAGGTCCGTGCAGTCTAGTTTTCATCATTTTAGGTTATTTAACAAAATCAAACCCTATTCAGAATCAGAATCAGAATCAGAAAAGCTTTATTGCCAAGTACGTTTTTGGACATACAAGGAATTTGTTTTGGCGTAGTCGGTGCAATACAATACAAATTAAACAGTATAAACATATCTACAATATAATATAAATATATGTGCACAGTTTTAAGTGAGTGAGAGTAAATATAGAGCAGTATAAGATGCAAGAGCAATATAACAGTGCAGGTGATCATTGTGCAAGTATGGCAGTGCAAGTAAAGCAGAAGTCCAAGCTGAGCGTTAATGTAACGCATAGAGTTACAGGTTACAAGTGTCCTGTCAGCAAGAAAAAGGGGGGGGGGGATGGAAAGGGAGAATGTCAGGGTGGTTTCCGGGCTTTGTTAACAAGGCTGGTGGCAGATGGGAAAAAACTGTTCTTGTGGCGTGAGGTTTTGGTCCGGATGGACCGCAGCCTCCTGCCAGAGGGGAGAGTCTCAAAGAGTCTGTGACCGGGGTGGGAGGGATCAGCCAGAATCTTCCCTGCCCGCTTCAGGGTCCTGGAGGTGTACAGTTCCTGGAGCGACAGTAGACTGCAGCCAATCACCTTCTCAGCAGACCGAATGAAACGCTGCAGCCTGCCCTTATCCTTGGCTGTAGCAGCGGCGTACCAGATGGTGATGGAGGAGGTGAGGATGGACTCAATGATGGCTGTGTAGAAGTACACCATCATAGTCTTTGGCAGGTTGAATTTCTTCAGCTGCCGCAGGAAGAACATCCTCTGCTGGGCTTTCTTGATGAGGGAGCTGATGTTTGGCTCCCACTTGAGATCCTGGGAGATGATGGTTCCCAGGAAGCGGAAAGATTCCACAGTGTCAATTGTGGAGTCACAGAGGGTGATGGGGGGCAGGTGGGGCTGGGTTCTGCCTGAAGTCCACAACCATCTCCACTGTCTTTAGAGCGTTGAGCTCAAGGTTGTTCTGGCTGCACCAGTCCAACAGATGGTTCACCTCCCATCTGTACGCGGACTCGTCACCATCATAGATGAGTCCGATCAGGGTGGTGTCATCCGCAAACTTCAGAAGCTTGACAGACTGGTGACTGGAGGTGCAGCTGTTGGTGTACAGGGAGAAGAGCAGAGGAGAGAGAACACAGCCTTGGGGGGAACCGGTGCTGATGGTCAGGGAGTCAGAGACGTGCTTCCCCAGCCTCACGCGCTGCTTCCTGTCAGACAGGAAGTCAGTGATCCACCTGCAGGTGGAGTCGGGCACACTCAGCTGGGAGAGCTTCTCCTGTAGCAGAACTGGGACGATGGTGTTGAAGGCAGAGCTGAAATCCACAAACAGGATCCTAGCATAGGTTCCTGTGGAGTCCAGGTGCCGGAGGA
This sequence comes from Girardinichthys multiradiatus, assembly GCF_021462225.1. Taxonomy (NCBI): domain Eukaryota; kingdom Metazoa; phylum Chordata; class Actinopteri; order Cyprinodontiformes; family Goodeidae; genus Girardinichthys; species Girardinichthys multiradiatus. The sequence continues at coordinate 46,416,450 of NC_061802.1, read as the reverse complement.
TGAAGTGAAGGGCTAGGTTGACTGCATCGTCTACAGACCTGTTGGCTCTGTAGGCAAACTGCAGGGGGTCCAGGAGGGGGTCGGTGATGTCTTTTCGGTGTGAGAGCACAAGGCGCTCAAAGGACTTCATCACCACAGAGGTCAGGGCGACGGGTCTGAAGTCATTAAGCCCTGTGGTCCTTGGCCTCTTGGGAACAGGGACGATGGTGGAGGACTTGAAGCAGGCAGGCACATGACATGTCTCCAGTGAGGTGTTAAAAATGTCTGTGAAGACTGGAGACAGCTGATCAGCGCAGTGCTTCAGGCTGGCTGGTGAGACAGAATCCGGACCAGCAGCTTTCCGGGGGTTCTGTCTCCTGAAGAGTTTGTTTACGTCCCTCTCCTGGATGGAAAGAGCCGTCCTCGGCGTGGGTAGGGGGCTGGTGGGGGGGAACTTCAGGGTGGGGGTTGGAGGTGCCAAGGCCCCTCTTGAGGTTGGAGAGATGGGGGTGGTGGATTGTGGCTGCAGCTGTTGGGGGGTGTCGTGGGGGATGGTTGCAGGACTGTCCCTTTGTCTTTCAAAGCGGCAGTAGAACTCGTTCTATTTGCCTTCTAGTGGCCTTGACTGGGTGATACATGATTTTATTATTTCCAGACTGGACTGTTGCAACTTCCTTTATGCAGGGCTGGACAACTGCCTTCTATGTCGCCTGCAGCCCTTCTGCTAACGGGTAATAAGCGATGTGAGCATTTTACCCCCATATTGGCCTCCCTGCACTGGTTGCCTGTACGTTTCAGGATTGATTATAACATTTTAATTTTGTTTTTTAAGTGTTTAAACAGCCCCTCCTTAAATGCGCTGGGGCGGTTCGCAGCCAAGTGTGAAGTGGCTGGGATGAGGATCAGCTCCTCCAAGTCCGAGGCCATGGTTCTCGACCGGAAAAGGGTGGCTTATCCTCTTCAGGTTGAAGGGGAGTTCCTGCCTCAAGTGGAGGAGTTCAAGTATCTGGGGGTCTTGTTCACGAGTGAGGGAAGAATGGAGAGGGAGATCGACAGACTGATCGGTGCAGCTGCCGCAGTAATGGGGGCACTGTGCTGGTCCGTTGGGTTGAAGAGAGAGCTGAGACGAAAAGCAAAGCTCCCGATTTACCGGTCGGTCTACGGTAAATCGGTTTCTATCCTCACCTATGGCCATGAACTTTTGGTCTGGACCGAAAGAACGAGATCCAGGATATGAGCAGCTGAAATGAGCTTCCTCCATAGGGTGCCCGGGCACGGGCATTCCCTTAGAGATAGGGTGAGGAGCTCGGCCATCCGGGAGGGGCTCGGAGTAGAGCCACTGCTCCTCCACATCGAGAGGAGCCAGTTGAGGTGGCTCGGGCATCTATACCAGATGCCTCTTGGACGCCTTCCTTGGAAGATGTTCCAGGCACATCCCACCGGGAGGAGGCCCAGGGGACGGCCCAGGACACGCTGGAGGGACTATGTCTCTCGGCTGGCCTGGGAACGCCTTGGGCTCCCCCCGGAGGAGCTGGAGGAGGTGTCTGGAGAGAGGGACGTCTAGGGGTCCCTGCTGATTCTGCTACCCCCGCGACCCGGTCCCGGATAAAGCGGAAGACGACGACAAGTGTTTAAACAGTCAGACACTTCCTTACCTAACAGACCTTCTGCACCAGCAAGAAGAGGTTTAAAGTCAGAACTTCTATTGCTTTTAGATGTTGCTAGGACTCGTCTTGTGACCCGAGGAGACAGAGCCTTTTCTGTTGTTGCTCCTAAACTCTTGAACAATCTTCCTCTTGCAAAGGACCTTAAATAATTTTAAGTCCCTTTTAAAAACCCATGTATTTAACTTGGCTTTTAATTCCAGTTGAGCAGAAATATCAGGACATTTTTAATTATTTGACCTTTTTTTCTTACTATTTTTATTGTATTTAGCTGTTATTTTCTTCTTGGTGTTTTGTGGTATTGTTTGTGTTTTTGTCTTTCAGTTATTTTTATTTTAATATTTTTGTTTTCTTGTTATTTTTGGACCTGTACAGCACTTTGGTCACTTGGGTGTATTAAGTGCTCTATAAATAAAGGTTGACTGATTAACTGATTGGTTATGTTAATATTATTTAAATAACTATTCGGTTGTCCCCGGAATACCAGCCCAATATGGTGGCGGTATTAGGACAATAAATGAGAGAGTGATTCGAGCACTGGTATTATTGAACACCGAACTCCACACACAGAATAAATTCACAACAGCTTCTCTCCAACATATGAGAATTTATTAACAGAAACATTCAACTCCAAGTAAAACATGTTTCAATTAACAAATTCTTTACTAGGCTGGAACAATTCAACTAAAACTGCCAAGCAAAATAAAGGAATATAGAAAACCAATGAACTATGTACAAATAAAGAAACAAAGCAACCAATAAAAATGATGCAATGATATCACAGTTCACTGTGAAATTATCTTTAAGAACCAACGTTTATCTTTAGGGATTTAGAAATTAGATTAAATTAGCTTTACAGCTAATTAATAATAAACGTTGGTATGTCTTGAAATGACCAGTCACACAATGCAAAATCAGAAGAGTAGATAAAACATTATTTTCATGAAATAATATTTTAAAGACTTTTTGCTGAATTAGAAATCAACCTTTTTGGATAACTGATTCTATATGTTGTTTAATTTGCCATTGCTATTTTTGTAAAATAATATTTGAGGAAATATTATTTGTTGGATTATAAACCAATAATGTTTTTAACGTTTTATCTAACCATCACATGCAGTAATGTTCAAATAAAATGGCAGAGAGGAACGTCTATGGACCAAATGTTGACGAGTCTGATGTAAACATTTGACCTGCATGGCACTAGCATTAGCTTTTAGAGGTTTTAGCTAACAAAGGAAAGCTTATAGCTTGTTCCCAATTTTTTTAAAGTCAAACATGCACATTTAACTACCATTAATATACATATTTATGTGTGTGTGAGCGCTGGCGGTGTGTTTTGGACAATCTGTTTTCAAAACCACCCAATGAATAAAGTTTGTCAAAACTTTACAACACAACTTTGAACAAAAACCTCTAGCCTCTTTACATTAGCCGAGCAGATAGCCTGCTAGAACTCAAAATAGATTAACCTTTAGAACCAGACACAAGGCAAAACATCATGAAATGAACAATATTAAGTTGTTTCATCCTAAACTAATGTTCTCTGCCCAAACACCACCTCTTATTTAGACTGTTTTAAAGAAGGAGGATGGGAGGTCCAACGCTGGCCCCCCCACCAACGCTGGATTAGATTGTAAAGTTTGCCCAGTCAAGCCACATGGTGGGCACAAAGAAAGGAACGTAGCAGCACCTCTCAGTAGCCATTATGGGGGATTGCTCCCACTACCTGGACTGGCACGTTAGAAGATGCGCGAAATGCAATTCCTGTCGTCTCCTCTCAAGCAGGGAGGAAGGAAGCTGCAACACTTAACGTAATTGGAGACAACGTATTTTCGGGGACATCTCTGGCTCATATTGCTTTTCTGCAAAAACTTAGAAACTAAAGTTATATACCAGTTGTCTTAATTCCCCTTTTGCGTGATCACTGGGTGCACGAACAGCAGATCATATGTAACTTTGTAGTTGTTTTCGATTAACAGATAGGCTAACATCAGATCGTAGTCAACTCTGGATTCAAGTTTGAACAATTAGTCCAGTTTGCCAGCAAGTCTGACATTCAGTTTTGCACACTGGCTCTCATTTAGCTGCTAGGCAGCAGGATAGAGAATAAGGTAGAGCCGGGAAAGTTTTTTTTTTTTTTTTTTTTGTCGGTGGCTGCATGACATCTCAGGGATTCCAGCTGTGGCTCCTCATTCCTAGGCTTGACTAAGAGTAGGTTAGAACTGTATTTAAAGATGCAGAGTTTCCTACCAGCATCTTGTTTGTGTACAGTTCAGAGTCCCTGTTTTTTTCCATGGCTGGATCACAACAATGTTTACAGTTTTCAGCCCTGTCCATGATTTCTGTAATTATCTCATATGTGCTGGATTTTAACTTCCTTACTGAAGGTTGTCAGATGTTGCCTTCTTAATGCTCAAAGTTTATCCTAGTTTGCTGGCTTCTGTTTTTCACCTGTTTTGGGAACTACGTTATGCTGACTTATCCTTGCAGGGCAGCCTGGTCACTATCTCCAATGTTTATTAGGCAAGAATGTGGGTCCACTATTGACAGATCAACTGTCCATTACAGGACAACACAGAGACACAAAAGAAACAAACATGCATGCACTCACTCCTAAGGACAATTTAGAGTGACCAACTGGCTAACTTTAATGGTTTTGGACTTTGGGAGGAAACCGGAGTACCCGGAAGGAACCCAGCCTTTCTTCAAAAATCTTGTCTCTTCAAATGTTTTAATGTTTAGTATTTTAATATTTATTTCATATCAAGCAAAAAAAATATTAATTCTAGGTATGGACTGCCATTTTGTATACGATTTTCATACTGGAACAGACAGCATTTTAATAGGTAGTGAATTGAGCAAGCAGCAAAGAAAATAAAAATAGATTACGTCTGTTCATTTTTTCTAAACTTTTATAAATCATGAGACACCATGCACGGCCAGGACAAAGTAATGAATGCTAAGATGCAACAGGGTTCAGTTTAAGTGAGTTAAACCAAAACCTGTACATGTCCATTTAGGCATTACCACTGTTCAGGGTTTTCATCCAGAATACTTTTATACTTTCAATATCAGAAAGTTAAATAGTCTTGAAAACAATATTCTATGCCAACATAGATAGTGAGCAAACAGCACTTTTTCTTGCATATTTGATGTGCACTGACTATGTTTGTACTGTTTGATGAAGTGATCCAAATAACAACATGCCATAAGTACTAAGAAGAAGTAGTTGTGTCTGCTACTTAAGAAGTGAATCTATAGCTGTGGTGCCATGTTGAACCTGGAATTTTAATTCTTAGGTGTTGACAAACTGTTTTACTTTCTTCAAGATCTCTAACAATTTATTCTAAAGTGTTTGCAGTTCTGTGTCTAAGTGACCAGGGTTTAGGCATTATCATTCATAATGAATGATGATGCTTACAACAACACTGAGAGATAAAATCCATTCCGAGAACTTCTTTTAATTGATGGCTTATCAAACTGATAAGTAAATCCTAGCAACCTGAGTTTAAAACTCCTAAACCTTTTTCTTAACCATACAAATATGACTCTGAAGGGCAGCATATTTACCCATGAATATCTGACTGATTAGGGCCTCTGGAATAGCAAGAATGTTTAATTGGCATGAGTCTATATTTAGTTTGGCCATGTGTTATCTGCAGGACGTTCCTCATGGAGCTGGAGAACTGTGCGGAGAACCCAGAGCTGGTTGGAACCTGTTTTCTGAAGAGGGTGAGTAGGTAAACAAAAGCAAACACTGCAGTGATAGATCCTGTATGGGAGATTCAGTTACATTCAGAAGCACAAACTGAAACCAGCCAAACAAGTTCCACTTACTTACAAACTAGGATTCCTCAGAACAGTGCCAATTCGTAGAGCTATATTGCTTTCTTTGCTATCTATAAAGGTTAATGTTCTGCACCAGAAATTGTAAAGGTGTGCTCTTTGTTTTGAGGAACAGGGCCTTTGGAAGATATTTTGATTAGGAAGAATTGAACTGATAACAGGTGAAGAAAGTAAAACTTCAGAAAAGGGGCAGTTGCAGTTTAAGGAACTGTCATCTGGTCCCACAGTACTACTATTCACAAGGACATGTCTGTGTTGTCAGAAAGAAGAACTTCAGGTGTATGAGAAGTACTGTCAGAATAAGCCCCGCTCTGAGGTTGTGTGGCGACAGTGTGGAGACAGCCTCTTCTTCCAGGTAAAACATGGACACATTGGGGTTTATAAAGACCTGGAATAAGGTGTTGGGATTAAGATTAACATGTCAAGCATTTAAGAACAACCTAATTTCTGTGTCCTTTATGAAACATATTTTTAAACACAAGTTTGTCCTTTGCTAATGAAAAACCTTTGATCTTTGGGACAACAGGAGTGCCAGAAGAAACTGGACCACAAACTGTCCCTGGATGCCTACCTGCTGAAGCCTGTTCAGAGGATCACCAAATATCAGCTTATGCTTAAGGTGCACACAGTCAAAATGTCAGCAATACAATAATTTAGTCCTTTTTAGACAATAGGGCACTTCATCTCACCAACTTTGGTTAAATAAATAGCTAAGTTTGATTTGGCTTAAAAAACACATTCAAATTGTTGATAATGGCTTTTATACATTTTATGCCCTTGCCTTTGAACATATCCTTTGGTATTCGGTTGACAGTTTATGGCAGCTGAGACAGTAGAGCGTACAAAGAGACATACTCAGCAAGCTTTTAGAAAAACTCAGTTACAACATCTGCTTGGCCATTTTAAGTTGGTAACAAGTTGCCATCAAACCACAACCTTATTGAGCAATGCACTAAAGGGGTCCTTGTTTTTAACGACATTTTCTAGTGATGTACAGTTTTCACCAACAAATGGACACTGACAATGAAACACAGCTGGATAACACAGTATGGATTTCAACAGGAGAATTGCACAAAGAGTTTTGATCCAGTGGAGTTTCCTGAGTTATCAAAAATATTAGCTTCATCTAAACCATCAACTTGTATGTTAGACCCAATCCCAACCAAATTATTTAAGGAAGTGTTCCCTTTGATTACCAGCCCCATTCTAAATATGATTAATCTATCTAATAGTTGCTAATCAAATGTGTGAGCATTTACACAGTAATGATCTGAAGAGTTTCAGTCAGTTTTCAGAGCTCATCACAGCACTGAAACAGCTCTGCTGAAAGTCATTAATGATATTCTTATGGCCTCAGACAATAAACTTGTGTCTGTACTAGTTCTGTTAGATCTCAGTGCTGCGTTTGATACAGTCAATCACAATATTCTCTGAGAAAGGCTGGAACATGCTGTAGGGATCAAGGGAACAGCACTAGGGTGGTTTAAATCTTATTTGTCTGACAGATTCCAGTTTGTTCAGGTAAATGATAAATCATCTTTAAACTCCAGGGTTAACAGTGCAGTACCACAGGGTTCAGTGCTTGGGCCAATTATCTTTACTATATATATGCTTCCAATAGGTAAAATTATCAGGCAGCATGGGATACATTTTCACTGTTATGCTGATGATACTCAGCTTTATTGTTCTATAAATCCTGATGAGCCCAACCAGTTAGACTACAAGCGTGTCTTGAATTCAGATAAGATTAAAATAAACCGCTTATTCAATCAATTAATGTAGACAGCATTAAATTGACCTCCGGAAATAAAGTAAAAAGCCTTGGTGTTATTTTTGACCAGGACATGTCATTTAAATCCCATATTAAACAGGTTTCTAGGATTTCCTTCCTTCACCTCTGGAATATTGCCAAAATTAGAAATATCCTGTCCAGGAGTGATGCTGAAAACTACTCCATCCATTTGTTACTTCAAGGCTGGACTATTGTAATTCTTTACTATCAGGATGTCCACAAAATGCAGTTAAAAGCCTTCAGCTGATCCAAAATGCTGCAGCAAGAGTTCTGATGAAAATTAAAAAGAGAGATTATATTTCTCCTATTTTAGCTTCCCTTCATTGGCTCCCTGTTAAATCCAGAATAGAATTTAAATTTCTCCTCCTCACATATAAAGCTAATGATTTAGCTCCATCATACATCGGAGATCTGATTGTTCCATACGTTCCTAACAGAGCACTTCGTTCTCAGACTGCAGGTTTACTGGTGGTTTCTAGAGTCTCTAGAAGTAGAATGGGAGGCAGATCCTTTATTATCAGGCTCGTCTTCTGTGGAACCAGCTCCCAGTTTTAGTCCGTGAGGCAGACACCCTGTCTACTTTTAAGGCTAGGCTTAAAACTTTCCTTTTTCATAAAGCTTATAGTTAGAGTGGCTTAGGTTATCCTGAAACTATCTCTGTAGTTATGCTGCTATAGGTTTAGGCTGCTGGAGGATATAATGACCACTTTCACTCTCTCTGCTACATTCTCATACTACTCTCCAATTTTGTGTTATTTGATGTTATTTCAGCTTTTAACTTTGTTCTCGCTCTGTTTTTTCTCTTTCCAGAAGCTACGTTTCACCTGGCTCTGTGTTTAGCTGTGGCACCTTCCTGGAGGGGGACATCGGCAGAGCTGCTGCTGCCAACAACTTATTGCTCACCTTCTAAAGATGATCCACTTGGCCCTGTCTTTCAGTGTTTAACCCTGTCTCTCCTAGACATAGCTACTGACTGAGCTTCTACTGTGACTAACTATATGCATTGTCTTTCATACTCTAGACTTGAAAACTGGCTCAGAGTTAATCTGTTTTTCCTTCCTAGATGAAGCCACTAAAGGAGCTACATCCATTAACGTTTCACTTTTCTTTCCCATAGAAAGTACTCCTGGATCAGTGGTTCTGTGTTCTTTTTCTGTCTCTGCTCTGTTCTCTTAAACCCCAGTAGGTCATGGCAGATGGCCGCCCACACTGAGCCTGGTTCTGCTGGAGGTTTCTTCCTGTTAAAAGGGAGTTTTCTTCTCCACTGTTGCTACATGCATGCTCAGTATGAGGGATTGCTTCAAAGTCAATGCAAGCGACTGTCCACTGTCGCTACATGCTCATCTGGGAGGAGTGAATGCTGCAAGTCACTGACTCGAAGCAATTTGCTGGGTTTCCTTAAATAGAATTTTTTTTTTTTACCAATTTGAGTAATAAACTGAATCAAACTGCAAGGTGTACTGTAAACTGCCTTGAGCAAGTGGTGACCCCCTAAGCTGTGATGGTTACTGCTGTGGATGTTGAAGTTGAAGCAAACGCACATTTTTGCTACTCATAAGATGAGTAAAATGCCATATTCTGCTTGCATCACCTTTAAATAGCTGTGTGACTTGCCAGTACAGAGACAATGCGTAGAGTCGGATTTCAAACTACTTTAGCTTACAGAAACAGCTGTGCTGACTCATGCCCTATATGACATCACAAGAGACATGCTGCCTGGAAACTTGAAAATTTCAGGGGGTCAGTGATTGCAGCACCTTGGAAAGTCTCTCCTTACTTGAGGTAAAAACAAGAAGGTTGGAACTGTTACACTAAACTGCTGAAGTCCATAGTTTATTCACCCAAAGTAAAACCACTGATTAAATGAAACTGTTTTAAGGCCCGATGTACCAAATCAAACTAACAAAGTTCTGTTATTTTCTGACTTCATCTCTTCCTTCCTGTCTAACAGGAGATGTTAAAATGTAGTAAGGGTGAGGGGATGGCTGAGCTGGAAGAGGCTTTAGCTACCATGCTGAACATCATCAAGTCTGTCAATGACTCCATGCACCAGATAGCCATCACTGGGTTTGACGTGAGTAACATGTGATGGATGGAAGGAAGGATGGATGGATGGATGTGTGCATGTTGTTTCTCAACAAGGGTTTATTTTAAAAAATATATTTTTTGGGTCAACTGATAAATAATAAATGATAAGAAGCTTTAGACTTATATAGTTGGTTTATTTCTTCCATAATTCCTCAAGTTACACTGGATCCATAAGCAGGAAAAGTTTAAATTATTATTTTACATTTATGTTTTTCACCAATCTGCATCTGGTCAGAGTTACTTCTTTACAACTGCATGATTAATTCACACTGACTACGAAACACTGATTAACACACTTATTTTTATTTTAATATCATCAGATGAACTCATATCAGATAACTACAGAAAATATTTTTAGTAAAACAAATGTATTCATTAGAATAAAAAAACTGACCATCAGTCACGAATTACAGAGAATTGATACACTGAGTGTCTAATCATAAGCACATATTTACATAAAGCAGAGGATGCAGAGACAGTAGAGCAGACAATGGCAGGATCATAGAGCCTCTGCATCCAAACCTGGAACTGTGGTCTCTCCTTCTGCAGAGCCGTCTGCATAAAATGATGAAATATTTAAATTAAAAAGTTCATACTCTACTAAGTTAGGTTTACATGAAAAGACTTGTGTATTTTTTTATGCACAGGGAAAATTTAAAGTGCTCTGATCATCAGCACTGCATTAAAACATTTGTCTTACAGAACTGTGGTTGAATAGATAATAATTAAAGCCAACAGTAACTTAAAATGTCACAAAAATCCCCCCAAAAAATTCTGTTTTATTTTGTGGTACTTACGGTTATTCACCACATACCTACTAAACAATTCATATTCACTTTCAGCCACCACAAACAGTTAACAGGCAGCAGTTAGTGGGGAAGTCCCAGTCCAACTGCCTGGTTAGCTTAGCTTAGCAGCCAGACCAGCCTGTAAGCGGAGCTCCGCTGTTCCAAAAACATTTAAATGTAGGCTCATTCTGGATGAACTGACTGCACAGATGAGGTTTTGAGGTCTACTTTCTCACTTAAAAACATCTTAGAACTACTTTTTTGTGACAAATTAATGGTATAAAAATGATTTGTATATTTGTATAGTAACCTCCGCCACTATTGCAGCTGCTGGTACCAAGCCTCGCTGCACACAGCTCTGCACCTTTAACAAATTCTGGGAAAAGCTGAAGAGACCAAATCTAGAGTAGGACCATTTACCCGTGAAAGTAAAGTGAAATTACCCAGGTAAATTTGCATCGAAAGGCTTTGCAATAGGGTTTTAATGTAGGGATTTAATGGATACATCGTTTGTATTTCTGTACTTACATTTAATCACAAATGTACAAAACCACAATTGAATCTTTAAAAAACGGATTAAGCTGAAATGGAAAAGCAATTAAAAAAAATCGAAGTATACCCAAATAACCATACAAGGGTACAAAACAACAGAACCTATAAAAATGAAAGGGTATGTTCTTTCTTTTTCTTATGACTGGATTTGAGATGCATTAATTAGTCACTAGAGATTGGTGACTTCCTCTGGTAAAGGTTCACCACTGTTCCATGTTTGTGGATAGTGGCTTTCACTGGAGTTTACGGAAGTCCCAAAGATTTGATATTACTTTTTAACCCTTGGTTTTTCAATTTTTCCTCTGTTTCTTTATAGTGGGGCATGAGGTAAAATCATGCTGTCATTAGGCCTTTGTGTTGCTGTGAACTGAACTCAGTTGTCCAATAAATATGGTTAATCACAATAAATTGGTGATCTAACCAGGGGGATTTTCATACAGTACTAAATTTGTTTTGATAGCTTTTTCAAATGAAATCATCATATGAAAACTGTTCTTTTGTATCTATATGGGTTATCTTTGTCTGATGGTGAAGCATTTAAGTGGATGAACGGTAAACAGCAGGAATCTATAATAGACTTTTTGACAGCACTGCATGACCCATTTGTATTAGGATTGGAATACATGTTTTAGATTTAGATGCCCCAACAAAGCCCAGTAATCACTGGGGTAGAGATGGGATACATTTTGTGAGTTGATCACAGCCTTAATACAGAGACACACAGACAAGTCACACCTAATGAAAATTTAGAGTCGACAGTCAGATTTTTAGACTGCTGGAGGAAGCTAGAACCTGGTGATAAGACACAAAAGCACAGGGTGAACACTGCGAACTCCACACAGCAAAGTTTAAGATGAGACTGAAGCACCAGTGCTAACCACCAATGACATTGCTGCCCCTGTCTTACAGCAATTAAGCTGGAAGGAGATTATAAAAATACATTTATGATCCTGCAGACCAAAAAAACTGTTGTACGTTTGACATCCTGCTTGCCAATGTTTACAGGGAAACCTGAGTGAACTGGGGAAGCTGCTGATGCAGGGATCCTTTAACGTGTGGACTGACCATAAGAAAGGCCATAGCAAGGTACATCTAAACCTCACAGTTTTTAAATGTTCCTCTTTTATTAGAACATGAATGATAAAATACTGTCAGTCTTCCAATAACCAGTAAGCATGAAGGGACAAATTATGAGATGTTTTGTCTATTCCTGGCCTTTTTCATTTCTTGTGTTGTTGCATTTTAATTATCTTTAACATTTTTTTCTTTGGTATTAAGCATTACAAAGAATTCTTCTTTTAGCAAATAAGGTGAAGTTCTTTCAGTTGAGGAAAATACATGAAATTCAAAGTGACTAAGACTTTCAGAAATTGCATTGACATTTCAGTGATCGTGCTTGTTTCTTTAAAGTCTGGCATGACTACAGAATTCAGTGTAGGACTGATTTAGTGCAGGAAGAGAAAGTGTATCACTTCTAATCTAATTCCCAAGAGGTAAACAAAGCAAATCAGAGTTGAAGATGTTCAACATTTTACTGTGAACGTTGTAACAAAGTTATGTTTACTGTTGAATGATTTGCATAGAGACTGATGGTGGAAACAATATAATGAGAGAAAAATGTTTCCCTGCCTCTTCTCTAAAACAGCAATGTAAAAATGTTTGTTTCATGAAAAACAAACTTACAAATGATGATGGTAAAATATAGTGAAACACCTTATTTAAAAAGAGCATTTGTGCTGTGCAGATTGTCTGATATGGTCTTCCCTATGCTAGTAACATTGGAAATTTAGTTGATAATTGGATCTACACAGTAACAAAGTGACTAAAAGATTTCTGGATTTCAGGTGAAGGATCTGGCCAGGTTCAAGCCCATGCAGAGGCACCTCTTTCTGTATGATAAGATGCTGCTGTTCTGTAAGAAACGGGAGGAGACCACAGAGGGACACGAGAAGACTCCATCCTACAGCTTTAAGCACTCACTAAAGGTCAGAGGCAGAGAGTTCATGTGTTTGATTGGCTCTGAAAGCCATTTATCTTCTTTCAGTGGTAGACCTAATTAGTGTGTTCTGGAAATATATAATCCCACTGTTGTATGAAGGTCCGCAGCAATGACTGCTAAATGATAAGCTACAATAACTGCTAATTACAGTTCTTCTGTTCAGGCTGACTGGTGTAATGCTGAACTTTAAACAGCTGTCACATGACATTACAATAAAAAACTGTAATATGCAAGTTAGCAAAAAACCATGGAATGTGCAAGGAACTGCATAGGCATGGGGCTGAGTTAATAGACATGGACATTTGTTTTGGGCATGAGATGGAAATCTCAGAGTGGGTGGCTCAGCCAAGGGTGATTGAGAATGCCCTGCCAATAGTTCTGTTGGACTTCTAGATCCAATTCAATCAAGAAGAGGGACACAAATAGCTTGAGAAATACCAAAGACTTAGACACAGATACGCTGTGGAGAGTCAAGGCCTTAGTGTTTCTAGTGGTCATCAAAGCTTCCAGGAATGTGACCCCCAGACTGGGAGATTGGCTCCTCCAGGTTCCAGAAACAATCACTGAGATGGCTCTACAGAGCCTGTGAACCTCTAGCTGAATTGGACAAGTCTAAAGTGAGGGTGAGGAGTTGAAGATATAAATTAACTTCAGAGTCTGTATTAAAAGCAATTATGTTTAGAAATGTGTTTGCTGTGGTATAAAAGATTAGCCAGTGTTTGGCCTTGTCCATCTATTCCGCCACTATCTGCACCCAACATGACTGACGGAATCCTGCAGAAGGCAGTTGAAGCCATCACGTTTCTAACCTTAATTGTTTTGTGGAAAAAGAGAGGACAGTAATTAGATCTCTAGCAGAGTGTAGAAAAACGAACAGGTCTCAACATGTTTGTGACTGATGCTTCTCACTATGACTAGTTTAACTTAATTATAGCTCACATATCTTTCATCTTGTTCATTGTTTCTCTAGATGAGTGCGGTCGGGATAACAGAAAATGTTAAAGGTGACAATAAAAAATTTGAGGTGTGGTACAATGGCAGAGAAGAAGTCTACATTATCCAGGTATGTTGTTTTACAGTTAGACAAATGTTTGCTTTGGACTTGAATGAATGAATGGATCATTTTTATTTCAGACAATCCAGTAAAATTATAAATTTAACACATTTAAAAAAGCATTATGTACAATTAATAATATGTATTATATTATAGGTATAATTTAGTGATTAATTTTGAAAAGGGGTATGAAGAAGTGAAACTTATTTAATCATACCCTTCCTCCTTTCTATAGTCCTTAACACCAACAATCTTTCCGATTCCTCCTTATTTATAGGTTCATACTATTCCGAAGTCCATTAAGTGAGCAAATAAATTAATTTACTGTCCATAAACATATATATACACATCCACATGTACCTACACACATCTCCGTTCATATACTTATAACATATAGCCCATAGAGCACAGGACCACAACCATTGCTAAAGTATGTACACCCATGTACAGTGACTAAGAGAACCCTTTGACATTCAATGCCCTTCTTCCATCTCATATCTTTTTAAGAAAACCAGTTTGAGCCTTTTCCTAAACAGCCTCGTACTTGAACATTGCTTTCATTCAGCACTGTTTGTTCCATACTTTCACACCACTTATTTAAATGCACATTCTTTTCATGTTTGTTCGAGCACATTAGATTTTAAAACGTAGGTTATCCCTGTAATTATGCCCTCCTTTTCTCTCAACAAAAAGTTTTTCTACGCTGTCCAGTAGCTGTCTATTTGTAGCTTTATACATTATTTGTGAGTAATGGATTAATGTGGTCATGATAGCCAGCCCTATGAACTATCCTAATGGCCCTATTCTGCACAGTGCATAGCAGTTTGAGTGTTGTCCTGTAGGTGTTACCCCACATTTCTACACAATAGCTCAGGTATGGTAAAATCAGAGAACAGTAGAGAATATGTATTGCTTTATGATTTCAAGAATGCTTTGCTTTACTAAGAATCGTGATGCTTCTAGATAGTTTAGTCTGAACCCATGCAATGTGAGGCGTCCAGCAGATTTTGTAGTCAATAATCAAACTTAAGAATTTACACCATCAATTATGACTTTAATTTCCAATAACAAGAACTTTGAAATTTGTTTAGGTCAAACCAGTTTTTTAGTTTATTCATCTCTGGTGTGATATCATCCAAGAGCGGCTGTAAGCTCTCACCTGTACAGAAAATATTTATATATATATAAAGTATAATCTGCAAACGTAACATTTTTGATGTCTGTGTAACTAAATTAAAAAGGTTTGAATTACATTTACCTGCTAAATTCACCCCCTTAGTAGAGATATTTAAATAGCCTTATATAATTTTAGCTTTAGTATGATCTCAGACATCTCTCCTGCTAAGCAAATGTAGGAAAATCTGTCAAAGATAAGTAATTAGAAGTTTTGGAAATTATAAATATCTACATTTATTTTGTTTTCAGAGTAATATTAATGATATTATGCAGATCCAATAAATCTAAATTAATTTGAAGGCTTTTTGCACATCTTAATCAGAGGTGCCAATACATTTCTTCACATCTGTAAAATGTATTTGTGAAGTTGGGGCTTCATGTCTGCTTTTAATTCTTTTCATTTTATTTATATAGTGTCAGCAGGAGGTTTTGCAGAGTACTATACAAAAAGTGAACATAAGCCCAGGTTGTTTTTCAGTCCAAGTAATTCTAAGTCAATCCAATTAAAACTAAACCACTTCATAACCTCATGTAGTTCAGTATATTCAGTTTGAATTCTGTACATGTAAGGATGGATGTTGACAGAGGTGCAGGTTCAGCAGGAAAAGAATAGCCAGATAATAACAATATTAATTTATTGAATTAGTAATAGTTGGAATGTGGTATTTTTTTGTATGTTTTATAATTAATCATTAATATTTTCAATATAGTCTTAACTAGTGTAAACCTATGCCAGCTGTGGTTACTTGTGGTTTTTATTTACAACTGAAGTAATTTCTGTCAAATGTTCTGTAAATAGCTGTAATAATGTCACCTACTGAGCCCAGTTAAACTACATTTTTACATTGTGTTTAACATTTTCAAACAAGGCGAGCAAATCCCACTGACTATATCCAAACCAATTTAAAGTCGTTTAGAAACACTGTCAGCCTACATTCTCCACAACACTGAAAAAACCCTGGGCTATAAAAACTGTTTTATTCAACTATTTCATTATGGAGTCAACAAGAAAAACTGAATAATGAACATTTTTAATTACAATCTCATGAGTGACAACTGCAGCTATGCCCTATGGCTGCTTGCACACAGAGTTTTTGCATTTAATAATAAGCAATAAGCCCGTATGTATTATTCTAATTCACCCTAATAAGTATAAACCAGTTAGTTGACTACTGCATGAAAAGAAAAATTCTGTTCAGAAGCTTTCATGTTTTCTAGTTTTTTACTTTGAAAAAGAAGAACCTTTTTTTCAATATGTTGACACAACAGTTGACACATATAGAATGTGTTCTAATCGTAATAATGATCTTGTAATTTTTTTATAATGTAAATATGGATCTTCGTTTTGGAGTTGACTGTGCATGATCATTGAAAAACACCTAATAAAGTAGATAATGGTACCTGTAGAACTGCTGTCAGATGCTGTCAGTAGACCTCATATAAAACGTGACAACAATATGCTAATTTGAAACATGCTATTAATTTAAATGTAGCCAAAAACCAAATATTTCTAACAGCAGCCACGTTTGTATGGAAAATGAAGTCATGAACGTTCCACAGACCTCCACTGGAGGGCAGCATTGCACCATGCAGATTCCCTTCCAGACACTCTTATTGGTCTTTTTTCAGGTTTTTATTTGATTTATATATATATATATATATATATATATATATATATATATATATATATATATATGTGTATGTGTGTGTTCTCTACCCAAGGCTCCCTCCATGGATGTGAAGAATATGTGGGTGTCAGAGATCCGTAAAGTTCTTACAGGCCAGCTAGAAGCATGCAGAGGTACGTCCACAACAATCTGTAAATAAGAACAGTTCACTCTGAACGTTTCTGCGTCTCTGTCTTGCTTTGTTTATTGCAAATGCTTTACACAGCTTTATAATCATCATTTTATTTTTTTAGATTGCTGACAGGTTCAACATTCCTCCAAATGATTTTATTTTCATGTGAATTTTTTTTAATGTTTCCATTTACATAAACTGGTCTACACTGACCAGTGGCTCTGAGTACTGCGGCTGATTTGAGTTGGTGTGTTTATTATGTCAGCATTGCTAACTATTAACACTGCCACACTCTGTCATAGTGAACATGCATTAGGGCTTTGCCAAAATAGCTTCACAAATATTAAATTAGAACTCCTCAGATAATATGTGTTTGTCAGAATGGGGCAACAAAATGTTATATTTTAAACATGCAAAATATTATTTAGAACATGCATTTATTATGGAACATAGAAAATTAAATTCTACTCCACTTAAAATACTTCTGACATTCACTGTATATATTTGTCATGGAGCAAGCTCTACCTAACGTTGGAAGCTATTTTTTAGTAAACACTGTCATGAGAAACAGTGTATATGCAAGACAAACACACGCTGGTTGTGGATTTCTGCAGCGTGTCATAGGGCATGTATTAGGTGACATCACTGACACCAAATAGCATCTCATGCATATTGTCCCTGATGATCAGAGCTGAATTAATTATGAACCAGAAAAATATAGTAGCTGCATTGAAAGAACCAATTGGCAGGCTTACCTTATAGCTGATGTTTTCTGCTTTCAGTCCAAAACTAATTAATGTTCTCATTATTTCACACCACATATGCCAGTTTGCATCTGCAGGTAGAGTTGCACTACTTAGTGGGATTTAACCTGGAATTTTTCAACTAGGGCGTGTAAAAACAGAAGAGCACTGTTGATGTTTAAACAGTGGACACATGTTGCCGTGTGTGTGTGTGTGTGTGTTGGGGAGGTGTAATAATATAAAGTGACAAACTCACCTTAGGACCGAGGGAGGCCCCCAGAGGAAATAGTCCATGGTACACACTCAGACCAGTTTATTTGTAAATAACTCAGCCACCAGAGAGCAGAATTGATGACATCATAGCTGTTACATGCAGAAACAGGATTTAGCAGTGATTTAAGACAGTCAATGAAGGTTCACCAGACAGTGAGGACGTATTAGACAGCGTTACCAACACTTGATAGATTTTAATGGACGTGACACTGGCTACATTTACAATGTAGGTTAAAGTGGGGCAAATCTGAACCTTTTTATCCATATCTGATTTTTGTTTCAATCTGAACTGCATAAATCAGACTTGGGTCTTTTTCATATGTGGTCCATGATCAGATAAATCTACAGCAGCCTGAGTGTAGGAGTCATGTAGCATTACGTCTGACTTTTATTTCATTGTGACATACTCACAATTTTCCTTTGGAGGAGATGGAAAACTCCACCATCAAATGTAAACAATAGAGGAAACAAGCAAATCCCTTTACTATTTGTGCTGAGGGTACGGAAAAGCCCTGGTCAGCCTGCAAAATAACAAAGAAAACAATAAAATAAAATGTTTCAGCTAAAAGTTTCACTTACATTTTTTATAGCAAATATTAAATAACCAAAAGAACTAACCACCATATATCAACCTAAATTTTTCTTTATTCACAGAAGATGGTTAGAAAAACAAAAACTACGATGTCCTGAAAAACGCTTCTTTCTATTTGTTTTTGTGAAGTTCTCCAATGACAGGTCAGCCACAATAAGTTATGTCATTATATTATTCTACTCAGTGGTCCAGGCTGACATGAAAGGCACATTCTCTGCACACTTTGCCTGACTGACAACTCGCCTGTGTGTGTGTGTGTGTGTGTGTGCACACTGGAGTGTGTGTCGCTGTTCGTGTGTGTGAGCAGACTGTCTAAAAGCACAGCAGCCCTGTCATGAAGCCTGCAGAGCGGAGCCAGCAGGAGACTCAGAAGCCCCAGTGCAGTGAGCATGTGTGTGATTAACACCTCTGACTCAGTGTGTGAGGAAACATGGAGAGAAAAGGATAAAATTGGTTTGGGGGAGAAAAAGAGGGGGCAGATTGAAAGTGATGGGGAGAGAAGAAAGGAGAATTATGGATCAATGTGTGGAGAGGGAAAAAGAAATGGACAGCCACACAGAGAATGCAAAGAGATTTCCAGGGTGGAGGAGGAGAGGCAGCACAGAGGGCATGGCTTCAAGGGACAAATATAAAAGCATAGAGTTGTGAGAAGAAACAACAGAGCGCTGAAGGTTGTCCCTCCGATTTTCATGGAGAGAAAGGAGAAAAAATTTATTTAAATTACAATTTCCTCTGTTTTCAAATTTTACATTTTTTAAAAATTGAATACAATGACTGTTTTACCTATCATTATAATTACAGTTATTTACAATTATGCCAATTTCCAGCAAATGTGATCCCAAGACCGTTTACAACACAAACAGATCCAGTTAATATACAGAAATATGTAATCAAACTAATCCAGTCATTGAGAGATTAGCTTTTACATGCATTCCAGTTATAAAACAATACAGTCAAATACAGTTCATAATGCCAATAAGTAGTAGATAGTTTATAATTTGAAGAAACTCTGTTACAATGTTACCAGCAATATCTCATCCTGAGCATGCATGTGGCAACAGTGGGAAGCAATGGCTTTGACTTTAAACAGCAAGAAACCCTTAGCAGAACCTGGCTGTTTGAGTGGTCACCTGCTGCAGCCTGTGTTTGAGAAGACTGATCAGATACAAAAAACATAGAACGATTAGAGTACTTTCTATGTTAAAGAAAAAGTACACAAAGTTAATGGCAACGGTAGCTCCTCCATTGGCTTTGTTCTGGATGGAGACAAGGTTAGACAGAGAAAGGGCGCGCCAGGGATCTGAACATGGGCAGCATGGCCATTGCAGACAATCCATAAAATGAGAGTAGTAGGAAAAATAGAGTGAGGAAGACTGTCAGTAAATGATGATGATCATTTACTGACAGTCTTTCGGACACTTATTCATCCTTGTGGTTTTTTAAATAACTGCATCAAAGATCATAAATGAATATTTCCAGCTGTCACCATCAGAACTGAGCACCAAAACTTGCTGATTTAAAAACTGGCCTGTTATTATTTTCAAGTAACATTTACTCACATTACAGAATTCTAATGAAAAAAAAAGAATTAGATGTATCAAAATTGGGTTAGTTTAAGCACCTGGGATCAACCATCCAAAGCAACAGGCTGTGGAAAGGAGAGGAGAAGAAGAGCCTGCATGTAAGATAGTTGATGGAATTTTCTTTCATCTTGTGTGTTTCTTTCTTAATTTAACTCCGACATGGAAACAAGATCAGTGTGTCCATGCCTTTAATTGATTACTGCACTGACAGTAAACAGGCCGATCAGAATTTTAGGTTGAAATCTGTCGTGTGACAGCCGCTGGCATAAATAATGACATCCATGTGTCTGCAGAACACTTTTTAGAAACCCACCCAACCCAACTGATCTTCTACAGAGGTGTTTTCCAGCCTCATGCAGCTTCTGTTAACTCTTTCTAAACTTCTGTTTCTATCTAGAGTTACATTTCTGAGGGTTTCAGCCTCACGGGGAATGAAATTGTAAATGAGATATTACTTATTCAGTGTTCCAGTTGCACCAGCGTGCTTTGATTAAAGTAAAAACCAGAGAATAGATGGCGCTGACAAATAAGGGCAATAATATAAAGGCGGTATGGAATTACCTGTATTGTTATATTACATATTGTAAATTCAACTCCCAGCTTAATAGTCTAATAATTCATGTTTCGAATAGCAAAGTAATGTAGATTTGGCTGAATTAACTGAGACAAGCTGTAAACATGTAGGAAGGAATGAGCATGCGTTGCACAATAAATCTCCCCTCATGCTCATTATGACGACTCGTTTCAAACGGCTGTAGCTCTGCTCTGCTGCGGTTCTTAGTCCCCACTGTCTGCACACTCCTCCGAATAATCAGCCTTTATGAATAAAACATTGCATCGTCCGTGATGGCAAATACATTCTTTTTGCTGAGTACAATGTTTGGAGCATGTTGAATGGTTCCTTGCACAGTCTGCATTTCTGTGACAAGTTCATTGGTTGCTCGGAATGAGAGGTATTAAGCCAGATCACTCAGAGCCTGGGATTTTCATGCGAGCGATGCATTTGGCTAAGGCCTAAGGTTTATTTTATAGTGTTCATCTCAGGAGAATTCTTCTCACAGAATGGTGTCCTGTAGCAAGCCAAGATTGTTGCTTGTATTTATGAAGGCTCCTGTTTAAATGTTTGACATCTAAGGCTGTGTCTCCAGTGACTTTGGCATCATAGAGGCTTTATAGACCCTTTGCTGGACTGCTCAGAGGCCTGTCAAAGCTGTGTAGTATAGCAGCATAGAAATAACTCATTTACAATACAGAGAGCACAGTTGGGAGCTGTAGAAGGTGGCATCACCATTGCTTCTGAATGAAACCTTAAAGAGTAAATCCTACAGTTATGATTAAAAAAAAGTTAATCCCTTAAATTCTGATGCTGTTTCTTTCCTATAAATCTTTAAAAAAAATTATCTGTGCAGAGCAAAGATCTGAGTAGTTCCAACAACACTATACATACAGAATACATTATCTAATGTGAGTGAATAAAATGAAAAATAACTGTAACTCTAAAGTCTCTCAGAGGCAGTGTTTGCATCGCAGGACAGTAAGAGAAATAATACAAAAGCTTTCAGCTTATCTGCCTTTTTCAGGGTGAAAGTAAAGAACTGAGATATAACTACAATGAAAGCTTTGAAAGGTGAAAAATAAGAAAATCTCATGCATTTTTTTATGGACACTGCCACACTGAAAAATAGCAGAAGAAATGAGCTTCTGCAAGAAGGCCCACCATTAATCTTTGTACTATTATTTTCCATCTTCAACAAAAATAATTGCGTCTTTGTGTCTGACATTAGCTAGTTGAAAAATTGATACCAAGTGATCCATACAAAAAGTTTTGAATTTATGTTAACCCTAATGGAAATGATTACTGAGCTCCATGAATATGAACAACAGCACTCAACCCAACCTAAATCTCACTAAAAAAAGGTTTCTGTGACATGCATCACTACTATTTAAGGGGGAAAAATTGCTGCTGAAGTCTTAAAACCGCTCAATACCCAGGGAAGTAACACTCCCACCCCCAGGTTTTCTTGCTGAACAACAAAAAAGATCAAATAAAATCTATTCTTTAATTAAAAAGTGTTCTTTTAATTTTTTGAGCAGTGTATATTTGGAATACATTGAAAATAATTTGAGTATAAAATCAAGTCAGTTAAACTTCTTGAATATTGATCTGGTCAGTTAAGTAGTAGAGGGGGTGTTAATCAGTGCCAGATGTTCTGGTGTTAATCAAATGAACAACAGGTTCAACAACAGAACTAAAGGGACAACAATGAGATGGTTCTGCAGGTGGAGGACATACACACTGAGTACCATCTTAAGTTGCTGTAATGACATTTCAGCCAATTGGACCACGTGTAGCTTCAGTTTTTTGGTTATAAATTCTTGGTGACTTTGGATGAAGACCCTTGGTTGATCATTTTTATTTTTATCAAATGATGTGGCATCCTGTTCATTGCATATCAGTATGGATATCCAGCACAATTTTCTTTCTAATTCAAATCTGGTGTGTTTTCAAAGCATAACATTTTTTGGCCTGTGTACTGAAACAAAATTATTATTATTAAAAGTAAATGCACTGAAACAAAGTCTCCAGCTGGTTTTGACTCTCAGTCAAAATGCTCCACAGTCTTTGAATAATCTAACATCCTGCAGGTGAGATTCCTATGAAAAATGACATAAATAAATGTACGCTTACAAATGTTGGCTAACCTCTTTATATACATTATTGCAACTTTTCACACTTTAAGACATTTCTGGCTTATTGCTAAGTCTTGCTTAGATCATTAACAGCTGAGACAGCAGATTACAACGTTTAATTTTTGATTTGGTTTTTAGTTTCTCTGTAGAACACACACAAAAAGACAACGTAATGAAAATTCAAACTGATGTGTCTCTTGGGTTTACAGAGGCCAGCCAGAACAATAACTTTGGAGTCCCCATGAGGTAAGTGGCAACATTACAAATATAACCATAAATAATAGCCTTAATAATAATAAATCTTTAAAGCAATCTGATCATTATTTTTTTTGTAAGTAAACAAGACCAATGAAATGTTTATGCTTTAGAAATATTTTGTAAAATTAAAGCTTGTTTATGTCAGAATAAGCATAATCGTAGGACGTGCCCCAGAACCAGGTTCAGGCTAGTTCTAGAACTGCTGCATAAAGGCTAGGTTCAAATTTTTAAAGTGAGATTCTGTTTTGTTGGTAATTGTGCGCTTACCTATCGTGGACCAATGTTATATCACAGTGAGCTTGTTGTAAAAGTAAATACAACAACATTACAAATAAATTCTTTGCTGTACCAATCCTTCTCATAACCTGATTTGGCAAATCATCTCATCTCACCACTGTGAGACCTTGAAAACACAGTAACACACCCTCTCTGATGCTGCTGCACTGCTGATGCAAAGTCCAAAGGTTTTCTCCATTTATGGTGGAGTTAGAATGAGCTGAAAAGTCACAGGTGATCCAGCCAGCAGGCCCAGTTAACATCAACTCCACATAAGGACATTGACATTGTTTGGCTGGACAAGCAGCACCATATTTAACAGTATCTTGTAAAAATATAGTCTGTTAATAGCAATGTTGTATCCCACTAACATAAAGTTATATTAAAAACAGTTTTGTTTTTCACACCTACAGGTAGCCACATCAGGGCCTCATCAGTTTAAACAAGCTTACTTATTGCAGGTATTGTGCTCTGTTTTGACTGGTAGACCTGTCTCTCTGTCCCAACAGGAATGTCCGTAAGATGGCATTGCGACAGTCAGATTCATCAAGTCCAGAGTCAGGATTCAGGAGAGCAAATCCTAGTCCGAACATGAGGCTGAAAAAAGGTCAGTGATCCCATAAATATAGATTCTTACCAGGGTTAGACTTAAAGTTATAAAATTCTTTCTCTTTGGATATAAGAACAGATTAGTTAGGGCATGGCAGTAGTGCAGGGTAAAAAATGCCACGCATGTTTGGAAGCCTAGATCACAGCTCTGAGTCCTGGCCTGTTGACCTTTGCTGCATGTCTTCCCCTCTCTCTCCACCCCTGTTCTGTCAGCTCACTGTGTGTGTGTGTATATGTCTGTCTGTTCTGTCTGTCTGTCGACTTATTTCTATTGAAGGTAGAACCACCTACAATAAATGCTGAAGGATTTATTGATCAGAATCAGCTTTATTGACCCCAAACAAGGAATCTGACTTTGAACAATGTGAGCACTTTAAACCAAACATTTACTGGTTACTGTAACCAGTTTAAGATCACGTTTGTATTGGTTTTTGCCAATTAACAGGTAATGGTCAGTTACATTTAACATTTGTGAGTCAACAAATCATCCCTAACTGCTCTGCTTATGAGTCATGGCCATATATATATATATACACACAGTATATAAAGGTTTGGACACACCTTCTTATTCAAAGGGTTTTCTTTATTTTCATGACTATGAAAATTGTAGCTTCACACTGAAGGCATCAAAACTATGAATTAACACATGTGGAATTATATACTGAACAAAAAAGTGTGAAACAACTGAAAATATGTCTTATATTCTAGGATCTTCAAAGTAGCCACCTTTTGCTTTGATTACTGCTCCACACACTCTTGGCATTCTGTTGATGAGCTTCAAGAGGTAGTCACCTGAAATGTTTTTCACTTCACAGGTGTGCCCTGTCAGATTTAATAAGTGGGATTTCAAGCCTTATAAATGGGGTTGGGACCATCAGTTGTGTTGTGCAGGAGGTGGATACAGTATACGGCTGATAGTCCTACTGAATAGACTGTTATAATTTGTATTATGGCAAGAAAAAAGCAGCTAAGTAAAGAAAAACGAGTGGCCATCACTACTTTAAGAAATGAAGGTCAGTCAGTCCGAACAATTGGGAAAACTTTGAAAGTGTCCTCAAGTGCAGTCGCAAAAACCATCAAGCGCTACAAAGAAACTGCCTCACATGAGGACCACCCCAGGAAAGGAAGACCAAGAGTCACCTCTGCTGCGGACGATAAGTTCATCCAAGTCACCAGCCTCAGAAATCGTAGGTTAACAGCAGCTCAGATTAGAGAACAGGTCAATGCCACACAGAGTTCTAGCAGCAAACACATCTCTAGAACAACTGTTAAGAGGAGACTGTGTGAATCAGGCCTTCATGGTAACATAGCTGCTAGGAAACCTCTGCTGAGGATATGCAACAAGCAGAAGAGACTTGTTTGGGCTAAAGAACACAAGGAATGGACATTAGACCAGTGGAAACATGTGCTTTGGTCTGATGAGTCCAAATTTGAGATCTTTGGTTCCAACTATCGTGTCTTTGTGCGGTGCAGAAAAGGTGAACGGATGGACTCTACATGCCTGGTTCCCACCGTGAAGCATGGAGGAGGAGGTGTGATGGTGTGGGGGTGCTTTGCTGGTGACACTGTTGGGGATTTATTCAAAATTGAAGGCATACTGAACCAGCATGGCTACCACAGCATCTTGCAGTGGCATGCTATTCCATCCGGTTTTCATTTAGTTGGACCATCATTTATTTTCAACAGGACAATGACCCCAAACACACCTCCAGGATGTGTAAGGGCTATTTGACCAAGAAGGAGAGTGATGGGGTGCTGCGCCAGATGACCTGGCCTCCACAGTCACCAGACCTGAACCCAATCGAGATGGTTTGGGGTCAGCTGGACCGCAGAGTGGGGGTCAGCTGGACCGCAGAGTGAAGGCAAAAGGGCCAACAAGTGCTAAGCATCTCTGGGAACTCCTTCAAGACTGTTGGAAAAACATTTCAGGTGACTACCTCTTGAAGCTCATCAACAGAATGCCAAGAATGTGCGTTGCAGTAATCAAAGCAAAAGGTGGCTACTTTGAAGAACCTAGAATATAAGACATGTTTTCAGTTGTTTCACACTTTTTTGTTCAGTATATAATTCCACATGAGTTAATTCATAGTTTTGATGCCTTCAGTGTGAAGCTACAATATTCATAGTCAGGAAAATAAAGAAAACTCTTTGAATGAGAAGGTGTGTCCAAACTTTTGGTCTGTACTGTATATATTTCACTTTAGACTTCCTATGTGAACCAACTACTGTGACAAAATTATTTACACCTTTATCTGTCTTCTTGCATCCATTCTCACCACCTCCTCAGTTCCCTTTTTCTCTGGTTGTTTCTGTTTCATTGTGTTCTTTTTGTAGTTGTTTTTGTTCTTTTTCTTCTGATTCAGTCTTTAGCCCTTTTTAGCTCTTCACTCACACACACACACATACACACACACACACACACACACACACACACACACACACACACACACACACACACACACACACACACACACACACACACAGCAGTGAACTGGTCTACTGGACTCTCCCATACTGCTGATTCACATTGACCAAAGAGAGCCTGTAAACACACAGATAAACAGCTCAGTGACAACCCGCTAGGCACATTAACCTCGCTCAGCCGTTCCACTTCTATGCAGACTAAACAGTGAGGCGTAGTAAAGGGTGCAGTGGCCCTTCCAGTTGTGTAAAATCAAATCATGTTGAATTTTTTACAACTGCGCTCCAACTTGCTGAAGAAAAAATCCTGGAAATATGGAGTAATGGTGCCTGACATGTGTGTGAAAGCTAATGAATCCTGATGTTGATGCAGTAGTGGGCATCAACACCCCCCCACCCCCCCACCCCCACCCCCAAGAGAGTGATTTGCCTAAGCACAGATGAAGGGTAGTAGGAGGTGCCCCATAGAATGTATATGGGGTGAAATCCTTGGACATTTGATCAGTCAAACCCAGAACTGTCTCACTGCATTTTTCTGCTTCTATCTTGTATCTGGCTCAATAAATGCCCTTGCTTGCCTCCTGGCTCCATTTTGTCCACTAATATATTTTAAGAATAGTTTTTTATTATGTTTCAGTCTAAATTGTTCCTGAAAGCCAAAACAACGGACCTAAAAAAAAAAAAAATAAATAAAAAGTTGCTTTTATATTCCATGTCAAACTTTAGAGCCAAATAGAACTTAGTAGGCATGTTTACACAGACAAAGGTATTCAGAATAACGGGCAGATCGGAATAAAAATGCATCGTTTAAACGCGCTAATCAGTATATTCTAATCTACTTCAAGCTCAATCAGACATAAATTGTATTCCGAACAAGAGGGGTGGTTTATGCCAATCTACAATCTGCGTTCATGTAAACACTTGCTGTGATCGTCACATTATGATTGGAGCAAACTGACCGGAATGCACGTGTGCCCTGTATCAACGTGACGCATTTCCAGCTATAGTGGCAAAACTTGGGAGGGATGTTAATTACCTGCTGCTCTCCCATGATCAGAGAAAACATCTAAGGAGATTGTAGAAACTACCAAATTTGGGTTGAGAACTGTCCAACGCATTTTTAAAAACTGGAAGGACAGTGGGGACCCATCGTCTTCGAGGAAGAAATGTGGCCGGAAAAAAATCATGAATCATCGTAATCGGCGATCACTTAAACGTTTGGTGAAATCAAATCGAAGAAAAACAACAGTAAAACTCCGAGCTATGTTTAATAGTGAAAGTAAGAGCATTTCCACACGCACAATGCGAAGGGAACTCAAGGGAGTGGGACTGAACAGCTGTGTAGCCTTAAGAAAACCACTCATCAGTGAGGCTAACCGGGAAACAAAGGGTTCAATTTGCTATGGAGCATAAAGATTGGACTCTGAAACAATGGAAGAAGGTCATATGGTGATGAGTCCAGAGTTACCCTGTTCCAGAGTGATGGGCGCAAGAGAGGCAGGTGAAGTGATGCACCCATCATGCCTAGTGCCTACTGTACAAGCCTGTGGGGGCAGTGCTATAATCTGGGGTTGCTGCAGTTGGTCAGGTCTGGGTTCAGCAACAG
The DNA here is from genome assembly GCF_021462225.1 of Girardinichthys multiradiatus. Taxonomy (NCBI): domain Eukaryota; kingdom Metazoa; phylum Chordata; class Actinopteri; order Cyprinodontiformes; family Goodeidae; genus Girardinichthys; species Girardinichthys multiradiatus. The sequence goes on along the minus strand of NC_061802.1, from coordinate 46,388,657 downwards.
TATGTGTCCAAAGAATGAGGTCAGCTGACTACTTGAATATACTGAATGACCAGGTTAGTCCATCAGTGGATTTTTTCTTCCCTGATGGCACGGGCGTATTTCAAGATGACAATGCCAGGATTGATCGGGGTTTAATTGTGAAAGAGTGGTTCAGGGAGCATGATACATCATTCTCACACATGGATTGGCCACCACGCAGTCCAGACCTTAACCTCATTGAGAATTTTTGGGATGTGCTGGAGAAGGCTTTGCTCAGCGGTCAGACTCTACCATCATCAATGCAAAATCATGGTGAAAAATGTAGGCAACACTGGCTGGAAATAAATCATGTGACATTGCAGAAGCTTATCAATATAATGCCACAGCAAATGCGTGCTGTAATCAAAGCTAAAGGTGGTCCAACAAAATATTAGAGCGTGTGACCTTCCTTTTTGGTGGCAACTTTATTTTGGCCAGACAGTGTAACACCTCAACCACTCTCAGAACCTGGAACAGGTCCATTCTGGGCGGTCAGAACCAACACACTTCTGTGTTTGTTGTTTTTTTCAGGCACAGGTGGAAGTACAACTTCTTCTGCTGCGGTTGTTTGAGGGAAATCTGTCACCTCTGTGCATCTCAAAGTGCTCCTGTTTTAAAATGAGTGTGGCACATATAAATGTATGCCATGATTGGATTGGATTATTTAGGGCCCAAAAAACTGTGGATTTTTAGGCTATTTTTTTATTTCTTTTTTTACAGAATCCAAACATTTAAATCTGATCAAGAAATGTTGCAGGTGTAAACATTGCTACTGCCACATGCTGGAGTCCAGTTTGCCAAAGAGGTGTATCAGGCGTATGTTCAAAGGCTGTTTCCACCACAAGAACATTTTCCAAGTCCCAGTTTAGTTTTCTGAGCCCATCATTAACGAATCCTTCAGAGATCTGCGGGATGTGTGTGGTTTATTCCCCTTTGGAACATAGCTCACAACGTTGAACTTTTAAATATTTTTGAATGTTACAAACTTTGAGTTTGTAGGGATTCAAAAACAATTTTAGAGCATAAACACTGTGAAAAGATCATACATTTATGGCTAGAAAATGTAAGTGTCACATATATCTGCTCAGAAGTAAAAGAACACAGAAGTCTGTGTTGGCAAAATCCCTTAATTAGAATTGGTTACCGTTAGAATTTCCATGGATTTGTAGTGACTCTGTATAAGTTGTAAAGAGCAGTCACTGTGACAAAATTGTCAGTTATACTTTTATGGCTGAGCATCTGTTCTACTCTTTGCTGCATAGCTAGAGCTCAGTGGACACTAATGGGGTGGGAGGAGTTACCGCTCAGTGTCTGCTGACATAACATCCCTGTTCCAGAGAGGAAATGCTCACCAAAAAGGCCAGGGTAAATAAAAATTCCATGGAAATAAATTCCAGGAAAACTTTTTGGATGTTATAGTCAAGATGCACTATTTGCACCATACACCGAAAAAATGAATACATAGTCAGTTATGATTTTGGGTTGTTTTGTTTTTGCATTTTTGTCATTAAAGTGTTCATACCATGCATGTGTAATGTTTCTAAAATCAGCCTTTTCTCACAACCAAACGCCAACCTTGGTACTAGAATCTGTACCTGTAATTGGTACTATGTGTGCTTTTGCAGTAAAAACAGGAATTACTGATTCTTAGCAAACACTCACAGTTTTAACAAGTTTATCACCCATTATTGCCAACCCCAAACCCCAAGGTTCAGTGAGCTGAAAACTAAGAGCGTTATGACCTTAAGGATCATGCACTGCTGAGGTCTTGTATCAAAACTTTGTAAGAAAAAGTCTATCAATCATTTTACTTGAGAAAAAAAACATTTACACTCTGCTGATCGTGGAATTTCCCTGCTTTACTAACCTCTTCTCTGCCTTGCCATGCCACTCAGTTGATACTTCAGGCCACTCAGCTGTTAATGCTCGGAAGCATTTCACCTTGCAGGGACTTTCCAATAGGCGGTCTCTTCCAACAGGTAACACTTTATTATTATCATGAACACATGCATCTCTGTCTGCACCATCCTCTTCATTGTGGCCCCCTATCTTTACATCCTGCTGCTGTAAACATAATCTCTATCACATTAAGGTCTTGACCAAAGCAATATGAACATCTGTCTTGTTCATATTGTTTTAACGTAGTTGTTTATGTCTTTATACACACCCTGAATATAGGCAATAACTTTGAAATACTATGAAAAGTACTTATTTTGCTATTTGGTTTAATCGAGCCTTTCACTTCAATGCTGAAGACAAGATTTCAGAGAAAGAAAAGGCTCCCATGTCGCCTTTCTGCTCGAATAACTCAGTACATACACAATTTGATCACCACATAAACTAGCCTGCCACCGGGTTTCAGAAGTCAAAATATATGAGTGCCAAAGCTCTCACATATCATGTATTTCTTACATATGTGCCACTGGTACAAAAACAACACAACAACAAATTAATATTGCAGCAGGGTACAATTGGCATGTATTATAAATTGGGTGCTGGACCAAATTGCAGACAGGAACATGGAAGCAAAATGGTAAGATGAAGGATTTAATAATATAAAAATGAAAAACGTACTGCACGGCCCTTGGAGAACAGAACATGGAGCATGGATGGGGAAGAATGCAGCATCACAGGAAACAACAGACATTAAAATGGGGGAAAAATTATCACAAGCCCCTTTTCCACTGGCTCGTTTTAGGCGGCGTGGCTCTGCTCCACTGGGTTTCGCTCTACTCAGTGTGGTACCAGTTGTGTTTCCACTGACATGCCGACTGCTGTAGTTATGGCGGCTGAAGCCCCGCCTCCAGCCGTCAGTGTAGTGTTGTGCTGTGCTGCTATTAATGTTACTCTTTGACATTGTCACATTAAAGTAATATGCATGAAACAATCAAAAATAATTAAATAAATGGTAAATAAAACAATAAACTAAATACTAATGATGTTTGTATATGCAAGGATGTCTTATATATGTTTTTACATGTACAGGGGTTGGACAATGAAACTGAAACACCTGGTTTTAGACCACAATAATTTATTAGCATGGTGTAGGGCCTCCTTTTGCGGCCAATACAGCGTCAATTCGTCTTGGGAATGACATATACAAGTCCTGCACAGTGGTCAGAGGGATTTTAAGCCATTCTTCTTGCAGGATAGTGGCCAGGTCACTACGTGATACTGGTGGAGGAAAACGTTTCCTGACTCGCTCCTCCAAAACACCCCAAAGTGGCTCAATAATATTTAGATCTGGTGACTGTGCAGGCCATGGGAGATGTTCAACTTCACTTTTATGTTCATCAAACCAATCTTTCACCAGTCTTGCTGTGTGTATTGGTGCATTGTCATCCTGATACACGGCACTGCCTTCAGGATACAATGTTTGAACCATTGGATGCACATGGTTCTCAAGAACAGTTCGGTAGTCCTTGGCAGTGACGCACGCGCCCATCTAGCACAAGTATTGGGCCAAGGGAATGCCGTGATATGGCAGCTCAAACCATCTCTGATCCACCCCCATGCTTCACTCTGGGCATGCAACAGTCTGGGTGGTACGCTTCTTTGGGGCTTCTCCACACCGTAACTCTCTCGGATGTGGGGAAAACAGTAAAGGTGGACTCATCAGAGAACAATACATGTTTCACATTGTCCACAGCCCAAGATTTACGCTCCTTGCACCATTGAAACCAACGTTTGGCATTGGCATGAGTGACCAAAGGTTTGGCTATAGCAGCCCAGCCGTGTATATTGACCATGTGGAGCTCGCAACGGACAGTTCTGGTGGAAACAGGAGAGTTGAGGTGCACATTTAATTCTGCCGTGATTTGGGCAGCAGTGGTTTTATGTTTTTTGGATACAATCCAGGTTAGCACCCGAACATCCCTTTCAGACAGCTTCCTGCGTCCACAGTTAATCCTGTTGGATGTGGTTCATCCTTCTTGGTGGTATGCTGACATTACCATGGATACCGTGGCTCTTGATACATCACAAAGACTTGCTGTCTTGGTCACAGATGTGCCAGCAAGACGTGCACCAACAATTTGTCCTCTTTTGAACTCTGGTATGTCACCCATAATGTTGTGTGCATTTCAATATTTTGCGCAAAACTGTGCTCTTACCCGGCTAACTGAACCTTCACACTCTGCTCATACTGATGCAATGTGCAATCAATGAAGAATGGCTACCTGGCTGGTCCAATTTAGCCATGAAACCTCCCACACTAAAATGACAGGTGTTTCAGTTTCATTGTCCAACCCCTGTATAAAATAATCCACTAGGATAATTATCTGGACCACAGCCAAGCCAGAATTTCTAAAATAAGGCTCAGGGGTTCTGATGTGAGGGGGGTGTGGCAGGAGAGGCAGAGGGGAGAGACGCTGCTGTCTGGCCTGGTTCTGCTCGAAAGTTTGCCTGATGGAGTTACAATTTTGGGCTTTATGAGAGTTTTTGTTTCAGCCATGGCAATAACAAGGACAAGGACTTTAAAACACAAAACTGCGGACTTATGACTGCGGTGAAGTTAGTTTTAGGTTGGATATTGGATATTAGTGCTCTGCGGATTCAGCAGAGACTTCCTCCCGTTTGATCTGAAGAAGGTAGTCTGATTATGGACAGCTGTTCTCTGGCTGCTCCCTCCTCCTGCAGACAGTGGGTCACTTAAGAACCCGTCAATAAATGTCCGAACCAAGCACGCTGATTCAGGGTGGTATTTTTTGTGTGTTTTGGGGGAAATGTTTGTGTATCTGAACAGCTGATTTAATGTGTGATCGGCTGGTTTAGGATGTTATTAAATACAGCGCCCCCTACCTGCCTGTAATACAGAAAGCTGATGTGTCCTTTTTCTTTTCCTTTAGCCATCAGGCATGATTTATAATTTGCAAATAGTCAAATTATATTTCGATTTGACCTGCTCCAGCAAATATGGTCCTTAACATTACCGTAGTCACTTTTGAGTTTCATTAACTTTTCCCTGCACTACCTCAGCTAAAACCTCCTCATTTCTTGTGGTCCCATGGCCAATCAGTGAACGGCAGTCTGAACAGTAGCCTGTTCATGTGTAGACCCGACTCAGCCCCAGTTGTACCTGCTCAGGACCAGGGAAGAAAAAACTAGGTACTGCATGGAAAAAACAGTAATGGAAACGCTCGCAAAACGGGCCAAGTGGAATCGAGTAGGGCCAAATCGAGCTGGTGGAAAAGGGGCCTTATTAACAAGAAGAGTGACAAGATATAATACCTTCATGATAATGGGAGGATCCACCAGAGAACAATGAGAACTAGAGAGCTTATATGCAGAAGGAGGTGTGGAGAATGACATAGGATGCTGGTGTGTAAATCAGGAGAGGCAGCTGAGGTAGAAGGTAAGACTGAGGGTGGGAGACTAATTAACACAGAGAAGCTGAACAGAAATACAATGAAACACAAAATCAAGAGGAAAAGACAATTACCAAAATAGTCGAATAAACTAAAGTACACAGAATAGAGCACAGGAATAAACTAAGAGCACAAAGTAATACCTAATATTGCAACACCAGAAATAATAATAAACACAGAGAAATGTGTGAAAAAAAAAACTGTGTGCCTAGCAGAGTGGATGCTGTTTTGGAGGCAAAGGGTGGTCACACCAAATATTGATTTGATTTAGATTTCTCTTTTGTTCATTCACTGCATTTTGTTGGTTGATGAAAATAATTTAATAAAAACACTTCCATTTTTGAAAGCATTCTTTGTTTACAGCATTTTACTGCGCTATGCAGATGCTTTACCTGTGTGGATATGTGAAACTGAAAGAGAAATTTAGTCATCCCTTACTTCCTGATTAATTTGGTTAACAATTACTTAACCACTCGGGGGCCCTCATGTATCGCTAAAATTTCAGTCAGAAAAGGCTGACATGCAGCGGTCATTCTAATTTTCAGTGGACCCATGCAAAACTAAGAACCCTTCCACACAGGATGGGGACCACGATGCAGTATCCACAACCTATACAACTCATTAGAGCCTAGGAATTTGGAAAACCTCTTTTAGCATGAGGGCAGTCATAGCACTGCTACAATCTTAGTACTCACTAAATAGGTTTCTGTCAACTATTTTTCATGTCTGACACACTCTCCTGCATTCTCACCACATCCCCCTTATTCTGTGATATACAACTAAGTCCATGCATGGCCTGACGGCCCCACACTAGCACATCTCTCTAGGGCTCTATCAAGAAACACATCAGTGGCACCAAGCTGAGGCTTGCAAATCACATCTTTCCTCATGCATAATAAAACACTATGAGCCCACTATGAAAGCTTTTGCTAGTTCAAAACAACTGGGGAACTCTCACACTCATCACATGCATTGGGGAGCATTTACAATGCCACTCATAGTTTCATCCAATTATTCACTGGTCATGATTTGTTCTTTGCAGTCCACTGGAAATGTATCTTCTTCTGGCTATGTTGGGTTCGACATGGGTCTTTCTGGATAAAAATCTAATGTCTTTATCTGATTTTGCTCAGTTTACACTCAAATATCGACTTACAATATTCTGTCTTTATGCTTTCAGCTGAACGTGGTTATTGCATTAAAAACTTCATTTTGACAGTGTACTTGTTAGGATTACATTGCTTTTATTTAAATACATCATTTATAATAAACAAGAAAAATGCCAAACAGACAAAAGTTGAACAGGATAATCTGCCAACCTGCTGATGTGTGCAAAATAAGTGTGTGTGTGTGTGTATGTATACATGTATGTGTGTATATCTGTATGTGTGTATGTGTGTGTGTGTGTGTGTGTGTGTGTATATATATATATATATATATATATATATATATATATATATATATATATATATATCCAAAGTAGATAACTGAACTTAAAAGAGCAGAATCCAGTCAAGGTCACTGAAACAAGATATCAAGCAATTCAAGACATGTTGCGGTCCAAACAATACAATACAGATGAAGAATGAAATTGGAATTTAAAAGAGCAAAACCCAGACCCATATGCCCTTTTTTAATACAGTATCTGGGTACAAAGACAGTAGACTGTATTTGACCTTTGGATCCAAGATACATCAAAGAATGCACTTTTTTACTTGACCAGCAAGGTCGGGATATTCAGATGCTGACTCACATGTCTCCCCTTGTGCTGGCATGGGTAAAAGGTTATGATGCTCCTGCACAGAGTTTTATTCAATGATGTCATGGGGATTTTATGACATTTTAGTATAATGACATGACATCATAGTACCTTCCTGGGAGTTGTCCTGAAAATAGGTTAATGCAATGAATTCTGGGTGTCTGAGTTTTTACCAGTCTTTTAGGTTTTTGTAGTTCAGTGGTTGTTCCATTCCATGGCTGGCCCAACACCTGATATACATATGCTGCAAGAGGGAGAAGCTGAGGGGAATAATTTGCTGGAAACTGAATTGAATGAGCTGCAATCTGAAGTTGTGATTCTAGACAGACTTTGGTCACACAGCTCATCCAAGATCTCCCAGACAGTATCTGAAATCCAGGCCTCTTTGTAATGGCCAGAGCAGGGACTCAAACTGAAAAGCTTTCAAGATGAGAAACTAGGTGTTTAGAAGTAGGGGTTTTACCATAAGCTCATAGAAGCTGTGCTGTCCAGGTAGCGTTACAAAGTGATGGTTGTGTTTCCTAACAAAATAATAAACTTGCGAATATCTGAAGAAATGGGTAGAGGGTAGACCAAATTTTGACTGAGTTCTATGAAGGAAACGAAGTGATTACTAATATAGAGGTTAATGATTAAGGACTTGGGCATGGGGGAGTAAAAACAGCATCCATTGTGCAAGGTTTAAATGACGTGTTCTGGAAAATGGAAGCATATACAGAAAAATCAGGGATACTCAATACAGTCATTATCTAAGAATCCTGAGTGAATCATGTAGGACAAATTTATCTTTCAGAAGTGTTGGAAACAGAACCTGTTAGGGATGAAGCCAGTTTGACCAGAATTGATCAATGGATTGGTTTAGTTGATTGGACACTACCGTTGCAACTATCCTTTGGTTGCTGTCCAACAGGCTTAAAGGCCGATATGACGCGACATTGGAACAATCACTGGCTATTTTTCAGGAGAAGGCAAATATAGGCATCGTACACACTGTTGTGAAATATTTTCTTTTACAGAAACGTTTACCATCCAAATGACAAGCAGGGCAATAACATCTAAATGCATTTTATAGAATTCTATTCCAAACCCATGTGAACCACAAGCTTTACTACAAGTGAATGACCATATTGTGGGTTTTTTTCCGTCTAGTAAAATCCGGGTCCAAGTCTCATTTGGCAGATTCAATCAGAAAAGGAATGTGTAATTTGTTACGAAAGTTCGGAAACAGTGGCACTAGACTTGGGGAAGTAAATATCATTGTAATAGATAAAAGGTGTCACTGAGGTGGTTTTTGGAGAAGTGGTTTTACAGAAGTAACAAAAATAAAATGCAACATAGACAGAATGAGTAAGAAATTAAACCTAAAGGAATGAACCAAAGCATCACTTGGAAAACATAATCATGTAGAGAGAAAAAAACCCAAAGCAACACTCAAACACCTTCAAATCGTGACAGAATTTGTCACTTAGAAGTCTAGGTTCAGTTAGAAGCTGACCAGTTGGGAAGAAATTCTGTGCTTTGCTCTATACACTTGTGTGCCTTTTTAGTTGCCGAGAGAGCAATCTATCTGGCTTATCTCAGAGTTTAATGATTGTCTGGTTAAGTTTGCAAATGTAACAATCAAACTCTTCCCCAAGCATGTCATTGTATTTGTATTTTGTCTTCAAGATTTAGCCCTTTTGATTAAAGAATGATATAAAATATTACCACACAGAATCACTTTAAACAACACCCACAAAACTGAATCAGCTACTTCACCATTAGCATTAAAAAGTAGAAACTGAAATCTTGGCCATAATATAATCATGAGTGGCTTTGTCTGAATTGAGAGGGGGTTAAATTTCCAATTAAAGACAGAAGATAGAGGTTAAAGTGGGTTTGAATTGAGAGAGTTTTGTGATCTGAAAATAAGTTACTGTGATGTATGGAGTCATCTGTGCGTGAGATTAGTTCTGAGTCAATTAAAAGTGATCAATTCTGGTAAAGCTACCATGTATGGGAGAAAAGAGGGAGTGATTTCTCTCGATATGGTGCTGCAGCCTCCAGTTGCAGGAATTTAGCTGGGGAGGCTGTGGCTAATATCGGGGGTGCCCAGTAAACATTATTTTTATTTAATATAAATACGTAAATAAACATTTATGTGGCCTCAAATGAAATAACCTTGTTGTTTGTTAATACAAAATAAAGAAAAATGACTTAAACAGTGACATGTTGCATCAGTCACCAGAAAATGTTGAGTAATTATGTTCAGGTTAGCATAACCTTTAGCTCATGAGCTGCAGAAATCTCAGCACCTGTACATCAACTGCTCCTGAAGAGATGTGGAAATGTTTTTGAAAAAATACTGAACATTTGAAACATTTCCGTTCTTCTTTTTTTTTTTTGCACAAACCTTAAATGCCATCCATTGGTGAAGTGTCTGAGTGCTGTGTCCAAATTCAGGGACTGCATCCATTGAAGGACTGGTCTACGTAGGCCGGGTGACCGCAAAAACCACGAAGGCCGTAAGTGATCAACTGTGAATGTGAACGGTCTAGGCTTCACCAGCTGTTCCTGTCCTTACCTCAGCGTAACTTCTGTCGCCTAGCAACCATGACAGTGTGAAGCACAGAGCTTTGGGTTCGAAGGTTAAGCCCACTGTCTCCACTGTATAACTGCACATGGTTTTTATTTACCCTTTTATATATTCCTGATGGCATATAAGCTAGTTTCCTTCAAAATATTTAAATTTTATTATCTTTTAATTTAGTCTCACTCAATAATCAGCTTTTTAAATGTTTAAAATAACTTTCATAGATATAAAAAAAAAATACTGAATAAAGTATATTGATGACAAATACCGCTTAATTTATTGGTAAAATTTTCACAACTTTAACCCACTCATTGGTGAAAACCAGAGGGAGCATGAAAACGACGGTGCCCTCCTCCACCACCCGGTCAGGTGACAGCTGGTGAGGCAAGCCGGCTGTTAGCCGGCTGTCAGGGAGTGGACATCTCTGAACACGTTGAGCGCTTGCAATTACGCACTATCTTGGTAAATCAAGCAGATATTTCAGCTTTACACAGCTACATTCTTGCGTAAAAACGTTGTAAAATTTTCGTTCTCAGAAAACGTAATATATCCAACTTTATTCATGTCTTCTCTCTCTCCTTTGCCATTACTACTTCCGTTTGAACAAACCACTATGACCCGCAATGAATCATGGAAAAGGGTGGTACGTCCACAAAGGATACACCGGACACATCCTTCAAATCTGGGGAAAAGGACGCATTTGCCGGCCGCATTTAAATTTGGACAGCCTTCATCGCCTCACCATGACGTAATCGGCCTAAAATTTGTCATTCGAAGGATGCAGCCCCCTAACCCTAAGCCCACTTTGGCATACTACCATGTCAAAGTGTCTTCTTTACGGCCTCCAAAGTCCCATTTAATAGCCTACAGCACCCTCTGCTGGTTGTCTTGGGTAAATACATTGCATATTTGCAACACAGATGTTGTAAATGGTGTTGGGCGGGCCCAAATACCTGAATGGGTGGGCCCAGCCTCCAGGCCTGCCCCTTGGGGCCAGGTCTGTCCAGATGTCAAGTTTAGTGTCTTCATGAGTTAAAAACTGCCACTGATTTAAAAGAGGTGGCTGTTTTATTAGAGGACCTGTCTAGTAAGAGGTCAAGGTAACAGTTGATGTTGCTACCAATAATTATGTCATGATAATTATATTCAACATAATGTCAAAAAACTTACTAAAGAAGTCAAGGCAATCACAATTATGGGCATAAAAAATCAAAAACTGCAACTGAGGTAGAATTGATTTACAATAGTGACAAGAACATATTGCCCACCTTGGTCTGCACATATAGAGTGGTCTTGCGGACAAGAATTGCAACCTCTCTAGCCCTCTAGGAACACTGGTTTTTGGGATGGTGAAAGAAAATAGGACCTGATAGAAAGCAAAAGGTGAAGAAGGGTTTAATTTAAAACATCACAAGGAAGCCAGGCTTACAGCCTTTATTTTTTCCCTCTGACAAATATGTTGGTTTTTTAAGTAGACCTGTACAGGGTAAATGACATCTCACATCATGAAGGTCCTAGAGAGACTCCTGTTGGCCCACCTGAGTAAGCAAACAGTAAACCATCAGGACCCCCTTCAGTTTGCTTATTGCTGTGGAGTTGGAGTTGAAGATGCCATCATACACCTGCTTCAACAAACCCACTGTCATCTGGACAAAGCCAGTGGCACTGTGAGGATCATGTTCTTTGATTTCTCCAGTGCATTTAATACAATCCAACCTGATATGCTTTGTCGGAAACTCCAGAAGACTCAGGTGGAGGCCTCAACAATCTCCTGGATCAAAGACTACCTGAGAAACAGACCACAGTTTGTGAGACTGAAGGGTTGTGAGTCTAACCAGGTAGTCAACAGCACAGGAGCACCACAGGGGACTGTACTCTCACCATTCCTTTTCACTCTGTACACCTCAGACTTCCAGTACAAGACAGACTCTTGTCATCTGCAGAAATACTCGGATGATTCTGCAGTTGTGGGGTGGATCAGAGATGGGCAAGAAGCTGAGTACAGGAAGGTGGCGGACCACTTTGTGGCATGGTGTGGAAACAATCATCTCATGTTGAATGCGACTAAAACAAAGGAGATGATTGTAGATTTTAAGAGAAACAGGAATAAGTCAAAAACTATTTCTATCATGGGAGAAGAAGTGGAGGTGGTGGAGGAGTATAAATACCTCGGTGTTCACCTGGACAACAGACTAGAGTGGAGATGCAACTGTGAAGCCAACTACAAGAAGGGACAGAGCAGACTGTACTTCTTGAGGAAGCTTAGGTCCTTTGGTGTTTGCAGCAAGATGCTGCATATCTTCTATAAGTCTGTTGTGGAAAGTGTGATCTCTTCTGCCATCAGCTCCTGGGGAAGCTCAACAAGCTGATAAAAAAAGGCTGGCTCTGTTCTGGGGACTCCTCTGGAACCTCTGGAGATCATTGTGGAAAGACGGATTCTTCATAAAATGAAAAACATTATGGAGAACCCTGAGCATCCTCTTCATGAGACTGTACTACAACAACAGAGTGTCTTCAGTCAGAGGCTTCTTCAGATCTGCTGTAAGACGGAGCGCTACAGGAGATCCTTCCTGCCCACAGCCATCAGCATCTACAACGGCTCTTTGAAGAAACCTTCATAATATGAGCTGTAACAACATTTAATTTCCCTTTGGGATTAATAAAGTATTTTTGAATTGAATTGAATTGAATGTCACGTTCAAGGTGGAAAGATTAATCGTGGTCTCATTTTTTAACATTATGACAGCCTGGCATTTTAAGAAGAACCCCATGTATGTCTCCTGATGTGTTTCCTCTACTAAACGGTTTAAAAAAAAAAAAACATTCCAAATTACAGATCTTATTTTGCAAATAGTCACAGATCCCCACGTCTGCATTGTCATAACAAAAGCACAACTTCAATTCAGGTTAAGAGATCTGATCTGACATCCGGCTTAGCACTAAATGAGCTGTCCTGACATTTTGAAATACATTAACATTTTTGGAGGAAGCCACAATTTGAACTCAGCCACAGCATTAGGTGTCAAGCCATTTCAACCCCATGTGACCCTAATTAGACTAACGACAGAGGAAGGAAAAGGTGTGGCAGGGGCTGAGATCAACATCCGGGAAGAAACTTGGGCTCGATCTCTGCGAACAAACTACAATCGGTTTTTGGAGGGATTACGCTCTTTCTTAGGACAGAAGTTTGATCTTGGGACCAGGTTTTTTTTTTTTTGGCTTACTGGATAAACTTTCTTTCATATTGGAAACGGCAGAATAAGGCATAAACTGGTATGTGAATGGTTCGGATGGAAGTACAGGCAGGAGACGGGGAAGATATGGATATTTGAGGGATGGAACTAAAATATCAAATCTAGATGAACAGAAACTCAGTTTTAAAGGAATTTTATATTTCATAATTTACATTCAGGTAGGTAGGGGGGAGAGGAAGAGGACGTGGGAAAAAGGAGGTAGGAGGGATGTTTGAAAGTCAGGGTAACAAGCGAGAGTTGGAAGGAAGCAGCTCGGATGAAGAGAGAATAGTTAGAAGGAAAATACTGAAGGAAGAATTTAAAATAATAATAAAATTAAGGAATGAGAAGGAGCATGATAACCTGAGCCCGATAGTAATTTCTAGAGAAATAAAAAATAAAATAGGAGATGTATAAATGGTGAAAGTATTAAGAGACGTAAACTTATTAGTGACGTGTAAAAAGAACAAAAATGAAAGCTTTACATGTAGAAAGCATTGGGGGAAAAAAATGGTTGTAGAGAGAAAGAGTTTAGGAGAAAATAAATCAATCTCGGGGGTGATTTTTGATATCCCTCAGGATGAAGATTTTAGACAAAATAAAAAGAAGCATTACTGGCGCAAAAGTGAACTTGCTGAAAAGATTATCAAAAACTGTCAATGGAGAAAGAGTAGGAAGTCTGTCAGTGATGACTGAATTTGCAGAGACAATCTTGCCAGAAAACATAAAAATAGGATTCTTCAGCTTCCAAAGTAAGACCATACATCCCTCCACCACTTAGATGTTACAAATGCTAGAGATATGGACACATAGCAGCAGTTTGCAAAGGAAAGCAGAGGTGTGCAAAGTGTGGAGAAGATCACAAGATAGAAGACTGTAAAGAATTGCAAAAAAAATGTAACTGTGGAGGACAACATAGGTTTACATATGGAGGATGTGAGGTGAGGAAAACAGCAAAGGAAATCCAACAGAAGCAGTTAAAAGTGTGAAAGGACAAAAGATAAGAAAGGTGGAACAAAAAGAGAGAAATTCCTCAAAAACTGCAAACAGAGGAGAATATTGAGTTATCGGTAGAAAAATTAATACTATTTGTGGCTTACGTCATCAATTGCACTGACCAGGCCAAACATAAAACTGAAAAAATTTAAATAATTGTGAGAGGAGCAGAAAAATTTCTGGGTTTCAAAGAGGGATCTTGGGAGAACATCAATAAGAGGTTGGAAACAGAGGGGAGACCAGGAACCTCAGCTGATAACATATGAGAATATTACAGTGGAATGCTAGAAGTCTGGTAGCTAACGGACAGGAACTGAAAATATATATTAATAAACTTGAAGAGAAACCAGAGGTGATTTGTGTACAGGAGACATGGTTAAAACCAACATTAGATTTTGTTATTAAAGGGTATGGTAGTATAAGAAGGGATCGACTAGAAGGAAATGGAGGAGGGTGTGTGATATTTATAAAGGAAGGAGTACAATATTAAATATTAGGAAAAGGTAAAGATTTAGAGTATATAGTTGTTGAAATTTGGAGAAAAGAAGGAAAATGTGAGATAATTAATTTTTATAATCCATGTAAAACATTATCAATGGAGTGGATAGAGGAGATGTTGGAATATCTGGAGGAGAAAGTAATATGGTGCGGGGATTTTAATGCTAATAGCACAATATGGGGAAAATGTAATGATAAAAACAGACAAGTTATAGAAGAATTAATAGAAACAAAAAATTTAGTATGTCTTAATGATGGAAGGGGTACAAGAATTAATGTAAGAACAGGAACAGAGTCAGCAATTGATTTAACTTTGGTATCAAATTCGTTAGCTGGTATATGTGAGTGGGATATAGATAAAAACACAACAATAGGTAGTGATCATTATCCCATTAAGATCAAAACAGAACTAACATTAAACATTAAGAATATAAAAATAAATAAATGGAATTTTAATAAGGCAGACTGGATTACATTTCAATATCTCAGTGAAAAGAATCTAGGAAAAATAGATATGAAAATGGATGTAAATAATATAAATGAATGTGTTTGTAAGATAATTATAGAAGCTGCAGAAAATTCAATAAAGAAAGGAGAAAGACGATGTGATAAGAAAATGGTACCATGGTGGACAAGTGAATGTAGAGAAGTAATAAAATTAATTTAAAAGAAATCCAATATTTCAGAATCTCATTGAATATAAAAGAAAACAAGCAATGGTGAGGAAAATTATTAGGAATGCAAAAAGAGAATATTGGAGAAATTTTTGTAGTACGGTAGGGAGAGAAACAAAAATTGATAAAATATGGAAAACAATTAAAAGAATGAAGGGTATTTAGAAAGAATATGGATATTCAATATCAAATGTAGAAAACACAACTATAGTAAAAGATGAAGAAAAAGCTGAAATACTAGCTAAAACATTTAATAAAATTCATAGTTCAAGTAACATTAGTGATGAGGGAAGGAAAGGGAGGGAAGCCACAAAACTGAAATATAAATATTTACTACAGAACACTGAAGAAACACATAACTTAATGAATGGACCATTTACAAAAGCAGAACTGAACTCTGTGCTTAGAAAAATTAAGAATACGGCACCTGGTAAAGATCAGATTTGTTACACAAAGACGTCATATTAGAGCTTGATAATAAAGTCTGGGAGGAGGAGGAGCTGCCTCAGAGCTCGATGGAGTCAATCATCAAACCAATAGCTAAACCAGGAAAAGACAATACAAAACCAGAAAATTATAGACCTATTGCTTTAACATGAAATGTATGCAAAATAATGGAAAAAATTATTAATAATAGATTAACATTATTTGAGTAGCAACGGGTATATTACTAAGGTGCAAAGTGGTTTTAGAAAAGGGAGAAATATTAATGATCCAACGTTGTGTTTAGAACATGAAATCAGAAGAGCACAAGTTAATAAAGAAAGTGTAGTAGCTGTATTTTTTGACATAGAGAAGGCTTATAACATGATGTGGGTTGAAGGATTAATGATTACATTAAATGAAATGAAAATTACTGGGAAAATGTTTAACTGGATTAAACATTTTTTAACAAATAGAACTCTTCAAGTTAAAATAGATCAAGAAATATCAACAAAATATGCTGCAGACAATGGAACACCACAAGGTAGTATAATAAGTCCAGTATTGTTCACTATAATGATAAACGACGTATTTACAGAAATTGGAAAATAAATAGGATGTACACTTTTTGCAGATGATGGAGCCATATGGAAAAGGGGGAAAAATGTAAAGATAACTGGAAAGAAAATACAGGCAGAGATAAGAAGGATAGAAGAGTGGGCTTTTCAATGGGGATTCAAGTTCTCAGTCGAGAAAACAAAAGTTATGGTATTTGCATGAAAAAAAACGAGAGGAAATAAAATTAAAATTATATAATCAAGAATTAGAACAAGTTAAATCTATAAAGTTTCTAGGAATATGGTTTGATGAGAAAATCCTATTGAATATACATATTCAGAAAATAATAGATAAATGTAAAAAAGTATTAAATATTATGAGATGTTTGGCTGGTAGTGACTGGGGAGCAGAGAGGGAAGCATTAAAACAAATTTACACAGGATTGATCAGATCAAATATAGATTATGGAAGTATTATATATGGTTCAGCACCAAAGACACATCTGGAAAAATGAGATATTATTCAACATCAAGCATTAAGACTTTGTACAGGAGCTTTCAAAACAACCCCAACAACAGCACTCGAAGTAGAAATGAGAGAAATGCCATTAGATTTGAGGAGAACACGATTAACAATAAATTACTGTTATCCAACAAGAGAAATCTTGAAGCCATGCTGGGAAAAAGTTAAAAAAGAGACAAGACGTTTTGGTTGGATCATTAAAAACATAACAGAAGAGTTTCATATACAAAATATAGTAATAAGTCCGATACTGCCACTAGCTGTTGTACCACCCTGGATCTTACCAGAAGCACAGGTAGATATGTCATTGATGGAAAAAAAGAAAAGAACATGCATATTAGAGTTAAATATAGTACAGGAATATGTTAATAATTATTATCAATACCTTCAGATTTATACAGATGCATCAAAAATAAATGATAAAATAGGAATAGCATTCATAATACCGGAATTTCAAATAAGAGTAGGAAAACTAATCACAAATGGGTTATCAGTAAACCCAGGAGAAATGTTAGCAATACCTTTAGCAGTACAGTGGGTGGAAGACATGAATCCTTTAAAAACAATAATTTGTTCAGATTCAAGCTCGGTATTATTGAGTTTAAAACATAACCATTCAGACAGCAGGCCAGATATTCTACTAGAAATACAGCAAACATTATTCAGAATACAAATGATGGGTTTATCAGTAGTATTTTTATGGGTTCCAGCACATATTGGAGTTAAAGGAAATGAGATGGCAGATAAGATGGCTAAGAAGGCAACACAAAATCATATAAATTTTACAGAACATTTAAGTAAATCAGAAACAAAAAGCATCAAACTGATTGAAGGAACAATGGCAGAAAAGGTGGGATGGGGAAAGAAAAGGAAGATGGTTTTATAGGATCAAAAAGGGAGTCGGTGAAAAAAGAACTGGAAAAAGGAGGAAAGGGTAATAACAAGACTAAGATTAGGACATACAGGACAATGTGACCACTGTGGGAAGGATGAAACAATTGAACATGTTTTTATAGAGTGTCAGAAATATGAGCTGGAAAGAAGAGGTATGAAGAGAGAATTTGAAAGGATTAAAGAAAAGTTTAGTATAATAGATTCATTACAAAAGACAATAGGGAGCAAACATATACAAATTATTTTAAGATTTCTAAAAAGAACAAAATTATTTAATAGAATTTAAGTATATAGGAAGATATTAATCCATGATGAAATTATGTCCAGATTTACACAGACGCATCAAAAACATGAAAAAAAATAGGAGTAGCATTTGTAATACCAGAATTTAAAATAAAAGTAGGAAAAAGAATTACAGATGGATTATCGATATATTCAGGAGAATTATTAGCCATATTGCTAGCAGTGCAGTGGGTGGAGGATATAAAACCATTAAAAACAATAATTTGTTCAGACTCAAGTTCAGCATTATTAAGTTTAAAACATAATCATTCAGAGGGTAAACCAGACATTGTGTTGGAAATAAAACTTACTTTATTTAGAATACAACGGATGGGATTAATATTAGTGTTTTTATGGGTACCAGCACATGTAGGAGTTGGAGGGAATGAGAAGGCAGACAGGATAGCAAAGAAAGCAACACAAAACAACATTAGCTTTATAATTAATATTAGTAGGTCAGAGGCAAGAAATATAATTAAACAGAGAATCAGGAAAGGGTGGCAAAAAAGGTGGGATGAAGAAAGTAAAGGAAGATGGTTTTACAGAATCAACAAGATAGCAGGAGAAGTAAGAACTGGAAGAAGGAGCAGAAAAGAGGAAAGGTTAATTACAAGATTAAGAATAGGACATACAGGACTTAATTCTACATTGTTTAAGATAAAGAAACATAATACAGAAAAATGTGATCATTGTGGAGAGGAGGAAACAATAGAACATGTAATATTGAAGTGTCAGAAATATGAACAAGAAAGAACAATTTTGAGGAGAGAATTTAAAGGTATTAAAGAAAATTTTATTTTGAGAGATACTTTGCAAAGAAGTTTAGGTAGCAAACATATTCAAATTATACTTAGATTTTTCAAAAAAACTAAATTAATAAATAGAATTTGATTGTTGTAATAGTAAATAAGATTTAAAACAATGAAGAACCGCACCTCATACCAGTCAGTGGCGGTAATGCACATCATAACGTTATTTGCCAACCGCCAAAAATAATACAAGAAGAAGAAGAAGAATCCATGATGAACCACACTCCATACCAGTGGTGGCGGTAATCCACACCTACAGTTTCTTGCCAACCGCCATTAAACACCAGAAGAAGAAGAGATGAAACATCCACCCTTTCTGACACATTGTGGCTTGCAGGGAGGACAACATTCACACTGGTTTGTGTGTTTTTCTTTGCCCTGAATCACTACCAACAGTGAGGGCCTGTTCCTTGTTTGAAGGAGGAGAAATTTAAACCTTTTGGAGTGAAGTCCCAAGGTGACAGCCTTGTCATCTGATAGAAAACTGTCTTTAAAACAAGGAAAGCTGGTCGTCTGTTATGTTGCACTGGTGTTGCATCACATGTTGACATTGATTCCGGCAAGTCACACATTAGCAACTTGTGAAGTATTCTACTTTATGCCGACTTTATCTTGTTTATTGTGCTGTGACTTCTCCTTTTACCAATCATATATAAGTCAAATGTAAGAGACAAACAGTTTATTTGCATCATCTTAGTATAAAGAAAGCAAAGAAAAGTACAATTAAACAGAACTTCCAGCTATGTGTTTAACTTGACATTAAATTATGTTTTCTTGTCATTTTCTGTTAACTCTGAGTTTGTTGTTATGGATTTTATTTTGCATTTTAAGCATATATTGCAGTACTGCATTCATGGAGACATTTGTAAAGCGTTTTAGTAGTTATTTAAACTCCCTTACTGCACCTTTAATAGTAAGCTCTTCTTGTGTTCTCTCTTTAACTGTCACTGTTTGTCTTTTCATCTCAAACACATCCATTGCTACTTTTGCTCTTGCTAAATTTACAACAATGTTAATCTTAATGGCTGCCTTCCCTTCCCTTCCCTTCCCTTCCCTTCCCTTCCCTTCCCTTCCCTTCCCTTCCCTTCCCTTCCCTTCCCTTCCCTTCCCTTCCCTTCCCTTCCCTTCCCTTCCCTTCCCTTCCCTTCCCTTCCCTTCCCTTCCCTTCCCTTCCCTTCCCTTCCCTTCCCTTGCCTTGCCTGTCCCTTTCCTTTCCCTTTCCTTTCCACTTATTTTGCCATAGAACCCACTGCAAAAGAGGCAGAGGTCCCCCGCCGCTTCTCTCTCACTTCCTCTATTGCCTCCTCTTCCTCTGCCATGCGACGCACAAAAGGTACTGAGTGTGCTGAGCTTCTATGTTTTGGCTTTCCTTTAATATTTGTAGCTTTCATGTAACTATATAAAAATGAAATGTAGTGAACAGTTTCATTGCAAACTGAATTGCAATGCTTACTTGTATACAATGCCTTGCAAAAATTGTATTAGCCCTTGAACCTTTCTGCATTTTGTCACGTTAAAACTATAAGACTCACAGATTTTGTTTTCCAGTAGAAAGTACCGCATGATTGTGAAGTTACAGGGAAAGCATGTCAGGTTTTCCCTTTTTGTTTTTCTTTAGGGGTTCTCTTTGCAAATTTAGAGACTGACATTTTCCCATTCTTCTTTGCAAAATATCCCAAGCATAGTCAGATTGGATGGAGAGCTTCTGTGAACATCAGTTTTCAAGTTTTATCACAGATTCTTAGTTGGATTTAAGTCTGAACTTAGACTAGGCCATTTTAACATAAGAATATGCTTTAATCTAAGCCATTCTATTTCAGTTCTGGCCACTTTTCCATAAAGCCCAGATTTGTGGGTACTTGATTAATAGTTGTCCTGCCACAGATTTTCCCACCTGAGCTGAGGATCTCTAAATCTCTAGAGTTACCATCAATCTCTTGGCTGCTTCTCTCTTTGGCAGGCTTGTCAGTTTAGAAATTTTAAAAATTACACACATTTACTATTTTGCTGATCTCTGAAGGTAATTTGCTGCATTGGATTTTATTTATTTTCAGGTGTCAAACACACTTCTCAGATTCCTATTTGTAAAAAGATAGAAAGCCATGTAGGTTTTACCCCCATCCAACAATTATGCACTACTTTGTGTTGGCTAGTCACATAAAATCACAAGAAAATGCATTGAAGTTTGTAGTTGTAACACGACAAAATATGGGAATGTTCTACAATTAATAAGAATAACTTTGCAAAGCACTGTGTAGAAGTGGTTAAAATTACACTTCACGCTATATCATGTCAAAACGTGAGCAGTAAACAGTGCAGTTTTTTTCTCTCATAAAAACGTGTGTTCATGCTGTTGTTACTTTCTACGAGGAATGTTGTCAGAAAAAAACATTACACATCAGACCAGAATGCTCATTAGTTGTGCTCCTTCTGTTAAAAAAGCATGTCCACACAGTCATGGTAAAATCTAAGTACAACCTTTTGTAATTCTGAGATGTACGAGTAACAGCATATTGCATTTATCAGGTTTTCGTCAAGTATAACCACAAAATAACTACAGGTGACCTGTTCAGCTGCATTATTATTTAAAGAAGATGAGAGCAAATAAAACCTATTAGAACTCCTCTCTAAGCACAGAGGTTTTGTGTCTCATGTGTATGATAGCACAATGGGTATAGAAAAAGGCATCAGGGACACTAGAGGGCTACTGCAGCTGCCTATCAATCTGGGAAGTGTGTTCAAGCTATTTGGATCTGAACATTTTAATGAGAGAGAGTGAGATTAGTGAAACAGGCAAAGTATACAAGGCAGTGGCCAATCATCCCAGCAATGAAAGGTCTATCAAGTTCACTTAAGGACTGATTACAGATCATCAGTCCTTAGAAAAAGTCAGTCCTCAAAAAAGAAAGAAAAACAAAGACTTGCTAGGAGTAAGCTTCTCTCTAGTAAGAGTATATCTACATTACTTAGGTTTGCAAAATTGCATTTTAGAGCCCTGTGTGGGACAGCTTGAAAGTAAAACGAACAGGTCAATCCTGTGAACTTGTCTGCAAATCACCTGCTGTAGCCCTGTCACAGTCAGGCTGGTAAATAGAATCAGCTACCTTGTTTATCAAAATATGTTAATAAAATCCTGCATGTGTACTCTAGTCTTGGCCAGAATAACATATAAAAATGCATTCAACTCAAATTCAGCATCAAAAAGGTGTTGAATAACACGATAATCAAAATTTTCACGTAAATAGGACTCTAGAACTGGTCTGTTAATCTCTGTAAAATTCCAACTTTCCAGTTCCCGTGGGGATCCGCATGAAAAGAAATCTGTTTGTTGGAACGCCAGGTTTTTATTCAGTGATGTCACGGGAAGTCTGCTGTTAAACCTCCAGTTCCTGGCTGTGCTGGATGTAGGTTAATGTGATTTATTTTGAAAGTTCCAGAAAAGTTCTTACTGGCCTTTAATGTTGTAACCCATGGCTGGGTCCTAACAGCAACAAACATCTTTACACTTACAACAATTAGCCACTGAGCTCATAAGCAAGAACAATCCTGTTAATGTTCGGCAACTGCTACTACAGCAAACATGCTTGTCCCAGATTAAATTTGTCTCCTGTTTCTGCTCATGAGTTCATTCTGTCAGTTTTAAAGCTCATCGTCGTCTTCCGTTTTATCCGGGACCGGGTCGCGGGGGCAGCAGACTCAGCAGAGATGCCCAGACGTCCCTCTCCACAGACACCTCCTCCAGCTCCTCCGGGGGAAGCCCAAGGCGTTCCCAGTCCATCCGAGAGACACAGTCCCTCCAGCGTGTCCTGTGTCGTCCCCTGGGCCTCCCCCCGGTGGGACGTGCCTGGAACACCTCCCGAGGAAGGCGTCCAGGAGGCATCCGGTATACATGCCCGAGCCACCTCAACTGGCTCCTCTCGATGTGGAGGAGCAGCGGCTCTACTCCGAGCTCCTCCCGGATGGCCGAGCTCCTCACCCTATCTCTAAAGGAGTGCCCGGCCACCCTACGGAGGAAGCTCATTTCAGCCGCTTGTATCCGGGATCTCGTTCTTTCGGTCATGACCCAAAGTTCATGGCCATAGGTGAGGGTAGGAACGTAGACCGACCGGTAAATCGAGAGCTTTGCTTTTCGGCTCAGCTCTCTCTTCACCACAACAGACCGGCACAGCGCCCCCATTACTGTGGCAGCCACACCGATCCGTCTGTCGATCTCCCACTCCATTCTTCCCTCACTCGTAAACAAGACCCCGAGATACTTAAACTCCTCCACTTGAGGCAGGAACCTCCCTCCAACCTGAAGAGGACAAGCTACCCTTTTCCGGTCGAGAACCATGGCCTCGGACTTGGAGGAGCTGATCTTCATCCCAGCCACTTCACACTTGAACCGCCCCAGTGCATGCTGTAGGTCTTGGCTAGAGGGGGCCAGCAGGACCACATCATCTGAAAAAAAGAAGAGACAAAATCCTCTGGTCCCCAATTCAGGTCTGGATTTCTAGGCTGCACCTAGAAATCCTGTCCATAAAAGTTATGAACAGGACCGGTGACAAAGGGCAGCCCTGCCGGAGTCCAACATGCACCGGGAACAGGTCCGACTTAGTGCTGGCAATGCGAACCAAACTCCTGTTCCGCTTGTACAGAGACCGGATGGCCCCTAGTAAAGGGTCCCCGATTCCATACTCTTGGAGCACCCCTCACAGGGCATCACGAGGGACACAGTCGAATGCTTTCTCCAGGTCCACAAAACACATGTGGACCGGTTGGGCAAACTCCCATGAACCCTCGATTATCCTGTAGAGGGTATAGAGCTGATGTAGTGTTCCATGGCTGGGACAAAAACCACACTGCTCCTCCTGAAGCCGGGGTTCGACTATCGGCTGGACTCTCCTCTCCAATACCCTGGCGTAGGCCTTACCAGGGAGGCTGAGGAGTGTGATCCCCCTGTAGTAGTGGGAACACACCCTCCGGTCACCCTTCTTATGTAGGGGGACCACCACCCCAGTCTGCCAATCCAAAGGCACTGTCCCCGTCCGCCACGCAATGTTGAAGAGGGGTGTCAACCATGACAGCCCCACAACATCCAAAGACTTGAGGTACTCAGGGCGGATCTCATCCAACCCCGAAGCCCTGTCACCTCGGAGCTTTTTAACCATCTCGGTGACTTCAGCCCGGGTGATGAAAGAGTCCAACCCCGACTCCCTAACCTCTGTTTCCACCAGGGAATGCGTGATGGCAGGATTGAGGAGATCCTTGAAGTGCTCCTTCCACTGCCCGATAATGTCCCCAGTCGAGGTCAGCAGCTCCCCACCCCCCACTGTAAACAGTGTTGGCGAAGCACTGCTTCCCCCTCCTGAGGCGCCGGACGGTTTGCCAGAATCGCTTCGGGGCCAACCGGTAGTCCTTCTCCATGGCCTCACCGAACTCCTCCCAGGTCCGAGTTTTTGCCTCTGCCACCGCCCGGGCCGCGGCACGCTTTGTAGTCATCTTGAGGGGTTCTTGAACCGCTCTTTGTCTGACCCGTCCCCTAGAGCCTGTTTGCCATGGGAGACCCTGCCAGGGGCATTTAAGCCCCAGACAACATAGCCTCTATGATCATTCGAGCACTCAAACCCCTCCACCATGTTAAGGTGGCGGTTCAAGGAGGGTTTTAAAGCCTCACTGTGAAATGTCAGGATGGGTAAAAAAAGAAAATATTCGCTGTCTTCACTCACTTCACCCACTCTTATCAATGGTTATCGCTCCAGAGCTAATAAATACTCATACTTATGAAACATAAAGTAAATGAGAAACACTTCCCTAGTGCCAACTAGATCTAAGATGTTTATTTAGTGAATAGAATAGAATTGAATAGAATAGAATTTTCAGTGCATGAGACATGGCAGGGTGCCCTTCTTGGTGTTACTGTACATTTCTTTTTCGTTCTTTTGTTGTTAAACCAATGCTTCTGTGTGTCGGATTCATGTGTCTTTTATAGTAATGGTCATCATAAAATTATTATAAATGCAAATAAGCAAAAACCTCTTTTAACTGAAAGATATTGACTGTCACTGACTTATGATGTCTAAGAGGAGCCTAATGGATGTTCCTGGGTTACTTTATGTGCTGTCCTGTCTAATGGGCTAATTTCTGAAGTAGTGTCTGGTTCAATCTTATTTCCCAGGTCCCCTCTCTGCTAGCATTAAGAGCAAGAGACAAGAGATAAAGAGTGATCCCACTCCATTTGGTTACGAAGGTATATGTAAAAAACATAACTGCTGTTGATAAGGCTTGACAAATGTTGTGAGTGGTTGTTGATTTCTGGACGCCTGTTTATGTCTCCATTTCTGGCCTTATTTCGGAACATTACAGTGCATGTGCATCAAGTTAAAGATTTGGTCAACATGTTTTTGTTACATGTGATTATTTTTATGTGATTGAGTTTGTGGTCTTTTCAGTTATGTAAAGTCCTGCATGAGTAGTGCTGCTCTTTCGATTGGAGTGCATTCGATCATTTTGCAACTGCCCCTTTTTGTAAAATGAGTTTTTATTTGCTAAGGTTGGTGTTAAGGATTTGACTTCCCTGCAGATACACTACGTGGTGCAATGGCTGCAGGCGGGAAGCGGCAGAGCATGACTAGCAGCAATGTTGGTGGTGCTGGTAGCACAGCAGCTGTCCCCAGGTCAACTTCCCAGCCAGGTAACTGTGGAGGACTCATGGAGACATCTCTGAGGATGTCTTTTAAAACTGACTTTAAGCTTTTTTTTTTTAGCAGATCACACAAAAACGCAATATTTGAACTAATTATATGAGAGCGTATTTTGGAGTGGTTTTAAGTTGGAAGTCAAGTCAAGTTTATTTATATAGCGCTTTTCAGCAACGAGGCACTCCAAGCGTTGCACATAAGGAAAAACATTACAATGATACAGAAAATCAAACACAGAAAAACAAATCAAATGACATTAATAATCCTTGGGAGTTTACTGGTAAGAGCTGGTTCTAATCTAATCTTTCTAATAGAGGTAATTAGCTCATTAAGTCCTCTGTGGTAAGGAATTCATCCTATGCTAGAAGACAAATGATAATATTAATCCTTGAGGTCGCTGGTATGAGGCAGTTTTGGTCCCATCATTCAAATAGTAAAAGTCATGGGCACTCACTGAAGTCTAAGTAGAGAAGCTGGGTCACTGGTAGGTCCAAACTTTTTAAATTAATAATGTTTGGCTTTCACTGGTATGAAATTGTTGTAATACAGTCCTTCTAAGAAATCAAAAAATCTATGAATCCTTCTAAGGAATCTAAAATTCTCTGGTCATTGGTGTAAAAACAGCTGTAGTCAAATTTTCAAATACTAATAATATTTGGCTTTTGCTGGTAATCCTTCTGAGAAATCAGAAAATCTATGAAAAGTAATAAAATAAAGTAAGATAGGAGGAAATCACACATTTAAGTAAAGTAAGATAGAAAACCTCAGCAGGGGTAAGCAACACACACATAAGTAAAGATTTAAAGCAACACATATACAAAACAACATCATGCAGGGGATCCGGTGAAGGTGCTATGAGGGGGTGCATATGTTTATCTTGAGCATGTGACTGTGTGCAAAGTAAGTCCATGAAGCACTGTCACAGAGGCCATTGTCCTTGTTGGTACGTTGGAATGTTCATCAACCGGCCACACAGTTCTGAGCAGGTCCACAGGTGTCCTCAGGGAAGGGAGGGGGCAGAGGGAGCAGAGCGTCATGTTTACATAACTTCCAGGAGAAATTGAAGATAGCCGGCCATCAAGGCCGTACAAGGGACCCAGATTCAGATAACTATTGTTTTGGGTCAGGCCGACTCAGCTTTTCATCAGCCTTGAGAGTCTCACTGGTGCTTCTCAATTGTGAATCCAAACAGCCAGCTGACCAAATCCATAACACAGAATTTGGAAGATATGCAAAGAGAGGCTCCAAAAAAGAAAGACAAGACTCAGAGCTAAAGCAGAGCAGATATGGGAGGGTGCGGGAGACTGAAAAAGCGTCCTCCTCCGAGAGCAGAAAGAAAAGAAAAAAAAGTCAAATTGCTCCAGGCCAGTTGTACGTTAGCCCTGAAAACTTTCTGAATTTCTGTTCTATGTTAAATTTAAGATTTTGGAATTAGTTGCATAAAACATTATACAGTCTGTTCCCTTATTTGAAATGTAATGTCCCTCTGATCTCATTGTGTGAAATGGGCTGAACACTGGGTCATCATGAGAAGTTAGTATCAATACTAAAGAGGTTTGTTGCTTTCTACTTTTTCTATCTGCCTGGTATATTGTTTGGCACCTTTTTTGAATATTCTGAAGATGTAACAAATTTCACATCTCACATATATTTATGAATAATTACAGATATATGTGTAGCATCCGGCCACATCATCAGTAGGGTTTTGGCTTTATAAAACAACTCTACAGATGGGTTCAGTTGCATCCTGCTTCTTGTCTGTGCTGCCTCATTTTAGAATTTCCACAGGTGTGACTACATTAGACACTATTTGCTGTTTCTTGTTTTACAACTGTGTACATTGCATGAGCTAGACTCTGTAACATCTAAAAAGAGCATTTTACCCATCAGGCCACAATCTTTTCTTTATCAGGTTCTAAAAAATGTTAAATCTAATCTGTAGATTCCAAAAACAACACACCATATCATTATTTGTTAAAGAGAGATCATTTGCGTGGTTGTTTAGATTATGATATTAATGCAGCCACCTCTGATTTCAGTGTGAACAGTCAGTGCATGCACAGAAGAAGACATGACGTCACATGCAGCATGTTGTGAATATGGATGTTACACATGTCAGCGTGTCTAAATCAGTTCAGAAGCTGTTCTGTGCAATCAGAGTAGATAAAATTATGATGGTTTGTCCGTTGTTGACATCTGATCTGACCACTTCCCACCTTATCCAGTAAGAAATTATGACTTTGTCCACAGTTCAGGGACGGTGGATCAGGGTGGATCAAAATGCAACCTTCAGGCTGAGGTTGTGAAAAACCTCAGATATGTGTCTGGTCAAATTTGTGCTGTTTAAACTGTCATAGGAAAATCAGACTTAGGTCATCTATGTGTAAAAACAAAAGTCAGATTTGCCTCACTTTTGACTGCAGAGTGATTGCAGTCTTAGATTCACTGAGTTGAAAACAATATCTGCATCTTAAACAAGCTGTTTGTTCACAAGAACAGCTTCAGGTCACACTGGTCTAACATATATCAATTTGAGCTTTCCTATATGGCTAAACTTTGTCTTAACGTGGGCCGCAGTCTGACTAGCTGTGAGCCTTCCCTTTAGGTTGTGAGTGTATTCGTTTTGTTCTGCAGATTCACTTCGATTATTCTCCAACAGCAGGTACACTATCAACTACTGATAACTATCTAACATAACCCCTCTTCTGAGAAATCAAAATGCTCCCTTTAAATGCAAAGCAATGCTACTTTATTTAAGCAGTATCCTCATTCAGTAGTAACACTTGTTTGTAAATCTGTTTTAAAAGTAGTAATGTCTGTTGGTGCTTGCATCATTAGGCTGGACCCAGAGACGTCTCCTCTCCATGGACACAGAGGACTTTGAGACGATTCCCTCCAGTGGAGAGGAATCCTCGAACTCTTCTGAGGATGAAGGCAAAAATAAGAATGTATGTGGCTTTTAAACAAGGTTAAACCACACATGACTTGCTTAGCTCAATATTCTTTGTAGTGGGGTGACACTTAAACAGGTACAAAGTGAAAATATTTTACTCCAAATTAAACTTTGTGAAAAATTGTAGCTCAGATTGGCTCCGACTGGACCAGTTGAAACAAGATAGTGTTTGCATAAATCATCACATTTTAACAGTCAGTCACCATTAATCTTCAGTTTCTCCTAATCTTTTCGAAACCCACTACAGCTTAATTAGTTCCCCTAGACTTATGTCTTCCTCGCAGCTGGCACTGACCACTTGATATTTAGGAAATGATGGAGGAATGAATAGGGTCAGGGGGATTTTACATGCATGCATCTCTAGTTTTAGCCTTTTCTAAGTCAGTACAGTTCTTCTGATGCTATGAATGATATACTGGGCCACACTCTTAAAGAATTTAGTCACATTGTTGCAATGAAAGCCTGATTAAAACCTTTGTGTTTATCAGTAGAGAGAAATTATAAATTTTAGCTGTAGATGTAACTGTTAGACCCCTAAAGGAAAATGAAGTATTGGTGGTGTTTTTATAATGCAGAAATGGCTCCTGCAACAACCTGTTAAAAAATCAGAAATGTTTAATCCCTGTTTGAAATGCAGTTTCACTGTTTTAATGTAATTTTAATCATATCTTCCTGCAGGGTGACAGCAGCCGTTACCGGGTGCAGCTGACATACGCATCTTGTGAAGCAAAGGATCTCTCTCTGGGAACCAGTGACATGGTCCAGTTTCTGAAGGAAGCAGAGAATGAAAACTGGTAAGTTTTCACTGTTTTCATAAATGAAAAAGTCTATCCTTTCACATTTTATCTTTGCAAGGGTCTTAGAAGATGTTGTGATAGTACTATTGCCCAGCATCTGGCTTACAAAGCTGCTAAAAGCCTAGGATGTTGTCCACACAGTTCTTTGCGACTCCTGCCTAATTGTCAGACTGAACTTCTGTCTGATTAAATGAGGCAGTATTTGTGACCTGAATATTGTCACCAGAGCTGTCTGGTCATTGTTATGTCCATGGTCAGTATAGTCTGGTAAACAGTTGTTTGATTAACTGCTAATTGTGTAAGTTTATTCATGTTCAATCAAAAACAAGCACAAGCACATATAGTTAGTTACAGTAAAAGCTCGGCCAGTAGTTATGTCTAGTAGAAAGACAGGGTTAAACACTGAAAGCCGTGCAAAGTGGATCATTTATAGAAGGAGAACACTAAGTTGTTGGCAGCAGCAGCTTAGCTCAAGCCCCCCTCCAGGTAAGGTGTAAATAATTGATGTTTCTCGGCAAGAAGTTTGGAGACTAGCTATTGCCCTCCTTAACTTTAATGTGCTTCCTTTTTTGGCGCCTTAGCTATGTTTTGGGTCACTGATATGCTAAACAATCCATCCTTGGTTCATCTTCGGTGTTTTTAACTGAGGGAAGGAGGCTTCCATCTAAGTAACTGCCTCTCACTTACTGGGTTCTCAGAGCCTATACACTGTCTTACAAAAGTATTCACAACCCTTGTCTTTTGTGGCTATTTTTTTATATTGCAGCCTGTAATTTAAGTGATTTGTATTCTTATTAAATGTGATGGATCTACATAAAATAGTCTAAGTTCTTAAATGAAGCAGGAAAATATGCTGTATATAAAATAGAAGAAAAAGTAAAAAGAAGAAAAAAAGAAAATTAGAATTGCATATGTATCCACCCTCATTTGCTTTGAAGCCCCTAAAATTTGGTGAAACTAATTACCTACAAATTTCACATAAATATTCAAATGAAGTTTACCTGTTCACAATCGAAGTGTCACATGATCTGACAGTATAAACACACCTTTTCTGAAAGGCCCCAGAGGCTGCAACACCCCTTAGCAGGAGGCAACACACCATGATGACCAAGGAGCTCTCCAAAGTCAGAAACAAAGTTGAGAAGTAAAAGTCAGGGTGGTGTTATAAAAAAATATCCAAACCGTTGTTGTTCCCGCGGAGCACCATCAAATCTTTTTTTTTTTTTGTTTAATATTTTTTTAGGAACAAGTAGAAGATGAAAATAAAGTTTACAGGACACGGCATTGTATATGCTTTGTTAAGAGATCCAGGTCATTAAAATTTTACAAAGGAAACTTAGTAATATATAGTAAAACTAAAGAGAACATGGAAGGAGGGTTTGGGATGGGAACAGGGATGGTGCCGGACCAGCTGCAAGTTGATGTAAAAAAAAAAAAAATACAAAAAACCTTGCCATTTTTTATTAAATCGTTTTAATGAGCCACATCTCCAATATCTCATTTTTTCTGTTTTCAGAAGTGACATAACTTCATTAATCCAATGTGTGGTACAGGGGGCTTGGGTCAACTTCCATTGCAAAAGCAAATGACGTCTAGGTATTGGGGAGGTGAATGCATGGCTTCAAATTGTAGTGTTGAGTTCTGGGTATGGTTAACAGGCAGACCAAAGATTGCTAGATGTGAGACATCAATAGACTCAAAAAATACGATTGACATTGGGAGAGCCACCACATCTTCCACAAATATCCACAGAGCCTGGCAATATCTTTGACAATGTGGCCTTAGAATAATGGCATCCAAAGAGAACTTTGAACTAAATAAGCATCAGACAGGCACATATAGTTTTGTGAATGGTGCTTACAGCAGAATCCCACCAGTCATTAGCAAGCTCCCAAGCATCTTTGATCCTTGTTGTGGAATAAGCATTGTAAGATGAAATAGTATTGTATATTTTTGAGATGACAGATCACTGTTCAGGGTTTAGTTTGAAAAGATGATCCAGATTAGATTCACTGAGTTGGGGGGAATTTGGAAAAAGACATGTTATAAAATAGATGTTCTTTAGTATGGGGACTGGTGCTCAACTGCAAGTGCAAATAAAAGAGGAGACAGGGGACATCCCTGACAGCAGCTCCTGTTCAAAGAAAAAGTCTGACTGAACCCCATTGGTAATGACATTGCCACATGGTAAAGTGTAGAGCAGACTAATCCACAATATAAACCCATTTTCAAATCCGAATTTAGCAAGAACTGCAAACAGATAATCCTATTCCACCCAATCGAAGGCCTTTTCCGCATCGGCAGAGATTATCACTTCTGGCGTGGCAGTTTTCTCTTGAGAACTGATGACACCTTTCTTGGCTGTTGCTTGGCAACTCAGATCTTTACTCAGCACCCCAGAGTTTATGAAGAATAGAGGTTTAGAGACTAGCTATGGCCCTCCTTAACTTTAATGTGCTTCTTTTTGTTGCCTTAGCTATATGTTTTGGGTCATTAATATGCTGAAAAACCCATCCTTGGTTCATCTTCAGTGTTAATTAAGGGAAGGAGTCTCCCGTGGAAGTTTTCTCACAAAAATAGACAACACATAATAGAGTACAAATATTATAAAAAAGCTGACGTCCCTTTATAAATCCAGTTTGTTCTTCTGAAATAATGAGAGGGAGAACCTTGTCTAACCAGCGGTCTAAAGCCTTTGCAAGAATCTTGGAATCCACATTAAGGAAAGTTGCCTATGAGAAGTGCAATGTTCTGGATCTTTGTCCTTCTAAAGGACACTAAAAGACACCTGCTTCAACGTAGAGGGGAGAGAGCCATTGGTCAAAGATTCAATGTAAAGTCAGTCGGTCATTTTCTATACCACTTATTCCATAGTGGGTCGCGGGGAAACTGGTGCCTATCTCCAGCAGTCTATCGGCAAGAGGCGGGGTACACCTTGGACAGGTCGCCAGTCTATTGCAGGGCAACACACAAACAACCATGTACACACTCATTCATACACCTAAGGGCAATTTAGAGAGACCAATTAACCTAACAGGCATGACTTTGGACTGTGGGAGGAAGCCGGAATACCTGGAGAGAACCCACGCATGCACAGGGAGAACATGCAAACTCCATGCAGAAAGACCCCCAGACGGGAATCGGACCCAGGACCTTCTTGCTGCAAGGCAACAGTTCTACTAACTATGCCACCATACAGCTCTATTCAATGTAAAGTGAAAACAGCAATGGAACCTGTTTGCTGAAAAATGTTTTATAAAATTCTACACTAGATGTAGCCTTACTGAGTGTTGGGAATTCTAAATCATCCAAAAAATTATGCATTTCAGTATTATCCGGTGGGAAGTCAGACCTATATAATGAGGAATAAAATGATGCAAAAACTTAATTAATTTGTTAGGTATTATTTAGTCAACTCAGAGGTAAGAACGATACAGTCAGAGTTACTTGCAGCAAGGGTAGCCCACTTTGCAGTGAAACTACAAAGTTTTGACACCCTATCTCTTTATTTATATGCACAGTTCAACAGACAGTTCAGACAGGGTGTATGTGTGTGAGACAGAAAGGAGGCTGGTTCTCACAAAGATAACAATGATCTCACACACACAGGGAGGAAGGCATAGTGCAGGTGCCTTGCAACACAAAGTTTTTACATGAGTGATAAGTTTTTGCACCCATCCAACAGTCCCTCCTTTTATCACAAGTAAAAACATTTAATATAAAAACGAGTAAGAAAAATACTTTGTATGAGCGAAAACCCACGGACGGTAAACAGATTATATTTTGTGGGAAATACTCATACGGCCCAGCCGCCCTCGGCGACCATTAAAAGTTAAATGTTGATTAATACTTGAAATCATAAAAATAAAAGAATGATACTTGAAATCATAAAAATAAAAGAATAATACTTGAAATCATAAAAATAAAAGAATAATACTTGAAATCATAAAAATAAAAGAATTAAAAAATCTGCCCTGTTTATGTCATCATTGTACATTTTCTCATTTCACTTAAGCAACAACTTCTTCCGATTTTCTGCTGTAAGGTTATTTTATGAAATACAATGTATGAGTACACTCAGGCTTTTGATGTGATTTATTTACAACATGTCATCATAATCGTCCCCTTCATTTTCGTGCATTTCTACCTGGTTCAGTGTTGCATATGCCACCATGAACGATACCAGAAATTCTGTAGGAATGGATGTGCGTCATGTTCTTCCGTCAGTGTTCTGAGATGGGTCCCGTCTGATGTCCATCTCTTCTGGTTCGGTATCACCTCCTGTGGATCCTGCTTTAGACAGATAAAGAGTCCTGCTACCAGAATTAAGCTCAGGCTTATCAGTCCTGTCCACATGTTACAGAGAGCCATTTTATAATTGGGCGCAGATCAGCTGTTTTCTTCACCGGTTTGAGACGCTGGGCCATAGGGGTCCTCCAACTCCTTTGAACCCGGACTTCCTCTGCTACCCCGTCGGTTGGTTTGGCTCCTGTAACGGCAAAACTGGCTTACAGTGGCTTTTATGAATCCAGGAAGGCCTCTCTGCTATTTTCAGAGCTGTGGGCGTTGTCAGGAGTATTTGAAACGGCCCTTTCCACCGAGGAGTGCTCCAATCTTTCCGGTGGAGTGTCTTAATCAGGACCAGGTCTCCAGGCCTCAGGTTGTTCTGTGGGATAGGAGCAGAGATTATCGGCAGACCACTGGACATTTGTTCTTCTTTTGTCTGCAACATTTTATTCATCCACTCAGCTAATGAAGTTTCCTGTTGTGCTTTCTCTATTTCATTCGTGTCAGAGGGCAGAGAAAACGGTCTGCCATGTACTATTTCTTTGAGAATACAAATTCACATCAGCAACTTGGTGCCACGTGATCTCAGGCTCAGAACACAGTGGGTGGAGTTATACAATGATGTACAGTAGGTGGCAAATGGAGTAAGACCAGTTTGATTTGGAGTTATTCTCATCCATAATTAACCAGGGATAGGCATTCGGGTCATGGCCTCCCTGTTTCTTCCATTGTTTTCCTTAATCTTTAACTGAAACCCTAATGCATTAGAACTTAGTTCTATTAATTTATTTACAAAATGAGTTCCATTATCTGACCTTATAATCTGTGGGATACCATATGTGGGGAAGAAATGTGTCACTAGGTTCATCTATTACAACTAGGCAATGTTTCTTTCCCCGGTGCAGGGGGGCCAATATGGGGGTAAAATGCTCACATCGCTTATTACCCGTTAGCAGAGGGGCTGCAGGCGACATAGAAGGCAGTTGTCCAGCCCTGCATAAAGGAAGTTGCAACAGTCCAGTCTGGAAATAATAAAATCATGTATCACCCAGTCAAGGCCACTAGAAGGCAAATAGAACGAGTTCTACTGCCGCTTTGAAAGACAAAGGGACAGTCCTGCAACCATCCCCCACGACACCCCCCAACAGCTGCAGCCACAATCCACCACCCCCATCTCTCCAACCTCAAGAGGGGCCTTGGCACCTCCAACCCCCACCCTGAAGTTCCCCCCCACCAGCCCCCTACCCACGCCGAGGACGGCTCTTTCCATCCAGGAGAGGGACGTCAACAAACTCTTCAGGAGACAGAACCCCCGGAAAGCTGCTGGTCCGGATTCTGTCTCACCAGCCAGCCTGAAGCACTGCGCTGATCAGCTGTCTCCAGTCTTCACAGACATTTTTAACACCTCACTGGAGACATGTCATGTGCCTGCCTGCTTCAAGTCCTCCACCATCGTCCCTGTTCCCAAGAGGCCAAGGACCACAGGGCTTAATGACTTCAGACCCGTCGCCCTGACCTCTGTGGTGATGAAGTCCTTTGAGCGCCTTGTGCTCTCACACCGAAAAGACATCACCGACCCCCTCCTGGACCCCTTGCAGTTTGCCTACAGAGCCAACAGGTCTGTAGACGATGCAGTCAACCTAGCCCTTCACTTCATCCTCCGGCACCTGGACTCCACAGGAACCTATGCCAGGATCCTGTTTGTGGATTTCAGCTCTGCCTTCAACACCATCGTCCCAGTTCTGCTACAGGAGAAGCTCTCCTAGCTGAGTGTGCCCGACTCCACCTGCAGGTGGATCACTGACTTCCTGTCTGACAGGAAGCAGCGCGTGAGGCTGGGGAAGCACGTCTCTGACTCCCTGACCATCAGCACCGGTTCCCCCCAAGGCTGTGTTCTCTCTCCTCTGCTCTTCTCCCTGTACACCAACAGCTGCACCTCCAGTCACCAGTCTGTCAAGCTTCTGAAGTTTGCGGACGACACCACCCTGATCGGACTCATCTCTGATGGTGATGAGTCTGCGTACAGATGGGAGGTGGACCATCTGTTGGACTGGTGCAGCCAGAACAACCTTGAGCTCAACGCTCTAAAGACAGTGGAGATGGTTGTGAACTTCAGGCAGAACCCAGCCCCACCTGCCCCCATCACCCTCTGTGACTCCACAATTGACAATTAACAAGTTTTTGCACCCATCCAACATAATTTGAGCTGGTTGGTCCTGCAGTGTGCCAGTTATCTTTGATACGGGAAATGGGACCTGAGGAAGCCTAGCGACGTAATTGGTGTGCAAGCAGCCTCCCTGCCTTGTCACTATGCTCATAATATGTTGACCTAGAATTTATAGCAACTCCTCTGGACTTGGAGTTAAAGCTTGAATAAAAGAGGTCAGAGACCCAGGGACGCTTTAGACTAAAATGATCCTTAGTCCTTATATGAGTCTCGTGAAAGAATACATTATCAGGCTTGAGACGTTTCAAATGAGAATGGACCCTGGAGCTCTTAACAGGAACCCCTAAACGTTTGATGTTCCAACTTAAAAATCTCACAGATGGGCTATTGATATTGACCATATACAGTTCGGAATACTAAAAAGACAGGGGACCAGCACATGGGGGGAAGGGGAGAGTAAGACGAAGGAGAGGGGGAAAAAAAGTCCTACACACTCACATGCAAGGCCCTACACACCAGTTCTCCTGTAATTATATACAAACTTAACCGGAATCTTCCGCCCACCCCCATCCCCAAAGCACTCACCACTACCCCATCCACCACTGACAGGGTACCCAGTGCTAACTCCACAAGGAGCTGTAGACCAAAAAGGTAAGCCCCAGTCATTGGCCTGAACTGCATACATTTAACTAAGAACACAAACTGAACTTCCGCAAAACAATATCAACATACAGTACAGACCAAAAGTTTGGACACACATCTTCTCATTCAAAGAGTTTTCTTTATTTTTATGACTATGAATATTGTAGCTTCACACTGAAGGCATCAAAACTATGAATTAACACATGTGGAATTATATACTGAACAAAAAAGTGTGAAAGAACTGAAAATATGTCTTATATTCTAGGTTCTTCAAAGTAGCCACCTTTTGCTTTGATTACTGCTCCGCACACTTTTGGCATTCTGTTGATGAGCTTCAAGAGGTAGTCACCTGAAATGGTTTTCACTTCACAGGTGTGCCCTGTCAGATTTAATAAGTGGGATTTCAAGCCTTATAAATGGGGTTGGGACTATCAGTTGTGTTGTGCAGGAGGTGGACACAGCTGATAGTCCTACTGAATAGACTGTTATAATTTGTATTATGGCAAGAAAAAAGCAGCTAAGTAAAGAAAAACGAGTGTCCATCATTACTTTAAGAAATGAAGGTCAGTCAGTCCGAACAATTGGGAAAACTTTGAAAGTGTCCCCAAGTGCAGTCGCAAAAACCATCAAGTGCTACAAAGAAACTGGCTCACACGACGACCGCCCCAGGAAAGGAAGACCAAGAGTCACCTCTGCTGCAGACGATAAGTTCATCCGAGTCACCAGCCTCAGAAATTACAGGTTAACAGCAGCTCAGATTAAAGAACAGGTCAATCCCAAACAGAGTTCTAGCAGCAGACACATCTCTAGAACAACTGTTAAGAGGAGACCATGTGAATCAGGGCTTCATGGTAAAATAGCTGCTAGGAAACCATTGCTGAGGACAGACAACAAGCAGAAGAGACTTGTTTGGGCTAAAGAACACAAGGAATGGATATTAGACCAGTGGAAATCTGCTTTGGTCTGATGAGTCCAAATTTGAGATCTTTGGTTCCAACCACCGTGTCTTTGTGCGGCGCAGAAGAGGTGAACGGATGGACTCTACATGCCTGGTTCCCACCGTGAAGCATGGAGGAGGAGGTGTGATGGTGTGGGGTTGCTTTGCTGGTGACACTGTTGGGGATTTATTCAAAATTGAAGGCATACTGAACCAGCATGGCTACCACAGCATCTTGCAGCGGCATGCTATGCCATCCGGTTTGTGTTTAGTTGGACCATCATTTATTTTTCAACAAGACAATGACCCCAAACACACCTCCAGGATGTGTAAGGGCTATTTGACCAAGAAGGAGAGTGATGGGGTGCTGCGCCAGATGACCTGGAACTCCACAGTCACCAGACCTGAACCCAATCGAGATGGTTTGGGGTGAGCTGGACCGCAGAGTGAAGGCAAAAGGGCCAACAAGTGCTAAGCATCTCTGGGAACTCCTTCAAGACTATTGGAAAACCATTTCAGATGACTACCTCTTGAAGCTCATCAACAGAATGCCAAGAGTGTGCAGAGCAGTAATCAAAGCAAAAGGTGGCTACTTTGAAGAACCTAGAATATAAGACATATTTTCAGTTGTTTCACACTTTTTTGTTCAGTATATAATTCCACATGTGTTAATTCATAGATTTGATGCCTTCAGTGTGAAGCTACAATATTCATAGTCATGAAAATAAAGGAAACTCTTTGAATGAGAAGGTGTGTCCAAACCTTTGGTCTGTACTGTATAGAAATGGGATTAATTGTGTAGACTATCAAATATTGGTGCATATGTGTATAAATATACATGCACACACAAATACACACACACACACACATATATATAAATATATATATATATATATATATATATATATATATATATATATATACACACACATAAATGTATACCCACATACACCAACCTTCCTGAATATCATTGAATGACACTGTGTGGACCTTGAAGGCTTCTACAATTAGACAATCAAACAAGAAATGAGATGTTGTATTTATAACCTATGATTTTACATACCTACAGATGTGAACTCTTTAGTAAGACAGTGATTTGTAATCCTGAGGCGTTCTGGATAAACCAAACCGAAATGAATGCCTGGGATGACTTTAAGCTGGCGACGAATGTTGTTAAGGGCAGCACGGGCATAGGCCTTGCAGTCAGTGAGATACAGGAACACCAACAGAGTCATACCTTTAATCCTGATCTGTTGCTGGGCTCTGGCGTGCTGTAAAATGTCCACACAATCCTCGTAGTAATGCAAGTGGGTGATAATGGGACGGGGATGCTGACCAGGTTTCGGCTGCAGGTAGCAGTGAGCGTGGTCTACCAATGCTGATAAAAGCTCTGATTTAATAGATGTTAAATTTTCCGTCAAAGCCAGCTGGAGCTCACTCTTTAAACCCCCCCCCTTAATTCTTCATGAAGTGCAGGGAGTAACTCAGACCTAAAGTCCACTGTAGAGAGGCTGGAAAAGGCCCCAGCTCCACCA
This sequence comes from Girardinichthys multiradiatus, assembly GCF_021462225.1. Lineage (NCBI taxonomy): Eukaryota > Metazoa > Chordata > Actinopteri > Cyprinodontiformes > Goodeidae > Girardinichthys > Girardinichthys multiradiatus. Next base: position 46,350,055 of record NC_061802.1, on the reverse strand, counting down.
AAGTAGGTGAAGGAGTTAGGCTGGGGTAGCAGACCGCACTGAAGAAGCCGCTGAACTGCTCCTAGATTTAGATTTTGTCTGCATTTTGACTACGGGCAGTTTCAAAATTAAGTTGAAAAATAAAATATATCCACAACATGGTGGTGACAGCATTGTGCTGTGGGAATGTTTTTCAGCAGCAGGGACTGGGAAACTGGTCTAAGCCAAGGGAAAATGGATAGTGCTAAATACGGAGATTTGTTGGAGCAAAACCTGTGTCAATCTGCCTTTGATCTTAGACTGGGATGGAGGTCCACCTTCCAGCAGGACAATGACCCAAAGGATACTGCTGAAGCAACACTTGAGTGGTTTAGGGGAAACATTGGTGTTGGAATGGCCTAGTCAAAGTCCAGACCTCAATCCAATTGAGAATTTGTGGTTAAACCTGAAGACCACTGTTCATAAGCAATAACCATCGAACATTAAAAAGCTGGACCAGTTTTGCCTTGAGGAATGGGGAAAAATCCCAGTGTTTTATTTAAGTTTTTTTTATATATTCTTTTCTCATTTTGTTTAATCAACCTAGACTATTTTATGTAGATCCATCTTGTAAAATAAGAATACAAATATTTCAGTTACAGGCTGGAATGTAACAAAATAGATAAAAAGCCAAGGGGGTTGAATAATTTTGATAGGCACTGTATATGCCAGTGAGTGGGAGCATTTACTTGTAACAATGTAACTGAAACCATAAAACATATTTAAGTACAAGCACATGAAAATACAACTCAGTACTAAAGTACGAAAAGTAAATGTAGTCAGATATTTTCCAATTCAATAGAACTGGGGGTACTAAAAACCAGTATTGCATCCAGACTTGGACTTTTTCTGTTTACTTTTTTCTTTAATGTCATAGCAACAAACATGCATACGGTCTCCTTCCAAATCTTCACATTTACAAAGAAGAAGGATGAATGTTAGCTACGTGGACTTGGAAACAAAATATACTCGTAGATAAAAGCTCAACTTGATGTAACTGTGCTCATTTTCATCATCTCATGCATATTTCAGCTCTTAAGACTGCCTCCTGTCATCTTCATCTATGGGTTTTTAAAAGCTCTCTCTCACCCATACTTGTCTCGCCTCCATGAGGAGCATGAAGAATTCATAAGTCCCCCCTTTCCTTGACTCTTCTTTTTTTGTTGAATCAACTGAAGTGCAATTGAAAGATTGTGTTCTGCTGTGTGCAGCATACACATCCGAGCGTATGCTGTCCACATGTGCCTATCTTTCTTCATATTTTTCAATTTTCTGAATTTTACTATCTGTGGTTTTGAGTGTATGTGTGTGTGCATGTGTATGTTTGCACCTTGATGTATGTACACTACTGAGGCAAAATTACAGTTATACACAATGAGATACATTCACCCCAGCATATGTATTTGTTGCTTTCCTGTTTCTGTGAGTACACTTTAATGTATTTATATAGGAGCTAAATTCACATTGTATATGCAAATTTACAATATGAGCCAAATAAAGAAGGAATTTTCTTAGAATCATGAACTATTATTGAATCTTCCTTTATGCTCAGAGTTACATTTCTGCTGCTTTTTTGTGGCTCAGTGGAGGAGGTAGCAGAGCGTACACTAACGATGCATTAAAATTTTAACCTTCTCGAGCCTTATGAACCTGTCATTAATCCACAAAAGGTCACTGTAGGAAAAATATGCCTGTACCCACATTTGCATGTTCTCTGGCTTGAAAAGAAAGGCCAAGCTAAATTATAAAATTGTTTCTTGTAGCCAATCACCTCTAGCTTACACCTGCAACCATTTTCAGGTCACTGCTTGCAGTTTCAAAAAGAGAGGAGCCTTATGGTAAAAACCAGGGTGATTTCTCTTGAAAATATGGAACTGTAGGGACTTTTAAACCCGGTTGAACTTGGACAATAAGAATCCTACATATGAAGAGGACATTTACAAACTATATTCCGGATTGAGGTAGTTTGGTAGCTTACTAAAGCAAGTTAAAGCATGTTTGGGTCTCTTTCAGGGGATGCACAGGGGAAAAATGAGCTAACGGATTGATTCAGATGCACTGGTTGGTCATTGTTATCAGAGAGCTGAGCTAAAAGACTAAAGATTTATTTTACAACTGCATCTGCGCTCTGACTCTCACTTATGGTCCCAGGCTGTGAAAAAGGATAAAAGGAACAAAACTGAAAATAGGAGCAGGTGAACTCAGCCTTAGGAACAGCCAACTATGTTGTTTGGGAAGAACCTGGAATAGTCACTGCTCCTCCACATTGAAAGGTGCATTGGGCATTTGGTTAGGATGTCTTCCTAACCAGAGGATTTGGACATATTCCACTTGAATGTGGGCTGGCATCAGATCTACTATTACTTATGAAGAAGGATTCTCCCAGCTGATTTTTCCATGCCTGACACTGCCAAGGTGAACTGGAGGTGGTAGCTGCTGGGGTTATCTCATTAAAGACCTGGTCTCGCCACTGTGCACCTCTGTCTGTGTATTTTTGCCCATAGAATAGAATTCTGACAGTTCTTGAACAGTTGCACCAGTGCACTGGTTTTATTTAAAGGTAAAGAGGTGAAAAGAGGCCCAGATGTAACCACTGGACCATAATTGCTTCCTGAGGCCATAAAAACAAGGAGGAGCATTAGAACAGAAGTAATTTAGAATACTACAAGGATTTATTTAGTGGTTTGACAGGGGATGATGTGTAGTGCAACAACTAGTATGTTGTGTGATTTTCAATTAAATTAATCACCTTTATCTTCTTTTTTCTTTTACGTTTTTTGTGGTACTGGTGGCTGTTATTTGCAGTACTCAGACAGGAAATGGACACAGAGAAGACATGCAGCAAAGGTCCCAAGTTTGGGAATTGAACTGCTGACAGCCTGCAGGATCACAGCAGGAAGATATGACTTTCGCATATGGGCCTCATGCTCTTCTACTACACCACCATCCGCCCCAGGGGTGCACACATATATACAATATCACAAACAACTTCTATCCAAAACACAAGAATTTTTGAATATGAAATGTTTTAGTGTTTATTTGCAGACCTCGTGGCCTTTTATTTTTCTTATGTCATTGACTGCAAGCTGATAGGAAAGGGATAGAGAGAGGGGAAATACATGCAGCAAAGGCCGCCTGAGCCAGGAGTAGAACCCGCAATGGGCTGCGTCGAGAACTGAAACCCCTGAATATGGGTTGCACATTTTACCCCTCGCCACTGACTTGCTCATCAATATAACACTTCAACTTTCACTTAAAATACTTCAGTCATTGTAGTCTTTAACTATGATAGTAACATCCAACTAAACTACTAAGTAAAAAGAAAACACTAATAATTAATAAATTAACAATGCAGTAATATCACAGTTCAGTGTGGATGTGTAGTATTAGAAACCAATGTGTCTTATGAGAAATTTGCAGAAGCAAAAATGAAGCATTAGTTTCAGAATTTTTATTTTATATATATATTTTTTTAACTCTGTCCGGCTGAGTAGCGCTCAGAATTGTTGTCTAATTGCCAAGAAAAAGCCCAACAGATTTACTTTCACAAGCTAATGCTTTAATGCTCTGCTTGATAGTTATAAAATAAACTTTATTAGAAACTGCTTCGGGATTATTTCAGTTGGTACAGACACGGAGGCAGAGATGAAAAAGAAAAAAAAAGAAGCACAAAAGAGAGAAAGGTGGGGCAAAAAGGAAAAGTGGAGAGGAGAATGGATACAATACAAGATAAAACTTTGCTTGCTTCTACACCTGCAGAAACGTTCATATTACCAGCTTTTTTTACCGAAAAGTGCCCGTTACTTATCAATGCAAGATATATTTAGTGGTAAATGTGGCTCAATGTAGAACATTTGTGCAGCCTTCAACACCTGAATCTAAACACCTGTGGGTTTGAGTGTGAGGGCGCATGTGCATGCAAGATTTCTCCATAAAAATATGCAATAGTGAGCGTGAGGAGCCACAGACCCGCCCACCCTGGACCCGGGACATTACGGAGGCGATTCGAGCCACAGACATCCAAATGCCCCCCAGAGCACAGGAACCCCAGGAGAACCACGGCTGGGACTACTGCGACACCCCCAGAGAAGAGCAGGGAAGAGTCCCAGGGGAACCACCCAGCAGCCACAGTGCAGAAGCCCCAGGGGAGCTGCAGCGATGAGCCCACAGGCCCCACCGGCAGCCGTCTACGCCCGAGCCGATCCAGCCATGGACCCAAAGACCAGAGACCCCGGGATATATCACCCTAAGCAGAGGCCCGACAGAGGCCAGGGGTCCAGGCCCCAGCAAGCAGCCACCGGGAGTGAGCCAGTACACACCAAAGCACCCAGCCCTGGATACTGAGAACAACAAGTACACCGGCGGGCAGAGACACCAACCACCGGCAGGGAGTGTGGCGGGGAGAAAATAGGCCCACATTTGATGGGGGGGCTAAACTGATCCAGGAGAGGGAGCAGCCCAAGACCTAACCTGACACAAAAAAACAGGCACACACAGACACAATCACACATTACCACCCTCAAGCATACACATAAGAACACTCTCACCCAACGTAAAGACAAACAATAATGGACGTCGTATTCATGTTAAATTTGTTGCTAAATAAAAATTAAAAACATTTTGGACAACTGATTCTGAATGTGGTGTTAATCAGCCATCATGGTGACAATTTGAATGGAGCTAGGGACTACCAAGATGGCACTGAAAAACGTGTATGGACTCACAAGATGGCAGACTGACGGCAGGTTAGGCAGATTAGCAGCTCGCCACCAACAAATACAATAGCGGCTGCTGAGCTATTTAGCAACCCGTGTGTACCTTCAAGTACCACTAATACAAATACTAATGTGTGTTTAAGCGCTGGTGCCGTGCTGTGCTTTATCGTACTGAACCATCTATTCTGTAAACACAGCAGCACTAATGGTGACTATCATGTCAGCATTAGCCGCTGGGATAGCAGAAACACAATTTAGCACGTTTATAAGGACTATGCAGGCATATTTTTTGCGGATTTGTGAGAGGTCAGGGAAACACAGACAAAACAGAACAAGCTCACGTTACCAGACTATCGGTGATCAAACAACTGTTGAAATAAAGTTTGTCACAACTTTAAAGGACAACCAAAACAGGTTTGGAGCATCAGGCTTAGTGGCCTACTAATACTCAAACATTTAACTACAAACAACGCAAACAATGAAATAAAGAATATCTAAATTCTTTAATTATAATCAAATATTCTCTGCCCACACACAACCTCTTACTGTGAGTCGTTCTGACAAACAGTGGAGCATGTTGAGTTTAGCACGTTCAATGGGCCAATGAAGCATGCCAGCCCCTTTCAGCCTATCACTTGGCGTGTGCTGTTGCCCAGTACTGGTACGCTGCACACAGAGTTGCAGTTTCATTGCCTTCTTCTTCAGGTAGTGGGGAAAACCCTTCCATCAACGTAATCAGAGACAACCCATTCCTTCTTAGAGAATCCTTGCTTAGCTTCCGCAGTGCTGGAGTCTCAGAGTGAGTCTTACTTTTCGGCCATTAAGAATTGCAGAATACAGAGACAGTTTTTTTTTCTTCCCCAAGCTGCTTCTTTAAAGGTTGAGTCTTTCACTTGACCGGCAAGCTCAAGATGTTTATATGCGTGTCCCCCTGATGTAGCTAGAGCTGTGGAAAGAGGAAGAATGCTCCTGTGTTCTTTGTTGTTTAACACATCTACGTCAGTGGGATCTCAAGTTGTGTGGAGATCCCTCCTTCCTTCCTAGGAGCTGTGCCTTCTGGGATTTAGTTATTTACCAGTTATTTGCCCTGTGTGCAGTTCAGATTTTGGTCTCCATGTGGCTGGGGGGGATCTCCAACTGAGGAAAAGAACATTAAAACTTTTGCCAGGACATATAGTGGAGTACAGCAGTAATTTTGTTTACTACAACAACAAAAGCATGACCTCTCTGTTGACTGAGCTGTCATTAATATGTAAGATGGCTTGAGCATTTTTGTAAGGGTTGAGCAGAGAAATTTATCTTCTGTGGTTGTTAGTAGACAGTACATGAAAGGTCTCCCCGGTATAATAAAACACTCTGTTCTTGAACTCTGTCCTTTATGACTACAGATCTAATAAAAATGGGCTGGGAAAGATTATTGTCCTTGTTTATTAACTGAATAATGAGACTAAATGAAGTAACTGTAAACTATTTACTGGATAACGTAGCTGATCTTGGAGCACAGAACATCCGTAACACCACTTTTTTCTACTGATGTGACTTTTTGTTTGTTCCAAGAAGAACTGCTCACAGCATGTATATCTGTGTAACATGGACTTGTGTTGCATCTCTGATCTAAGACTGGAATATACACTGAAAGCAGCAAAGTGGTTTGGCATCAGAAGATGTGAAAGAAACTGCTTGGTTCATGTTCACTCACACATTCCTTTATTGTTCCGTGGGTGGAACAGATACATGGATGGATGGTTTTGTTAAAATCTGTGCACCTCTCTCAGCTACACATTAGATTGGATACCTTACATCTAGAATGTATATTAAAGGAATTGGTTCACCAGCTTTCTTAATTGTCACAAGGAACTCAGCACTTTGTCACTAAGTGTAAAACTGATGGCCGCTGTAAATATTTGTTGTTGTCACTGTAACCAACATTTGATCTCCTCTAATGGTTTATTTGTTTCAGGTCAGCCTCACTTGTAATTAGTGTAGATGGAGGTTTAGGATTGGACTTATACAGAGCATAAGCAGTAAAACGTTATTTTCTTTTTTAACTATTCCAGTGCCTCAGTAATGACCCTTCTCCCTTTATTGTGTTCTGTGTTCTAGGCTATAATCCAAAACCTTTTAACAAAAGGGACAGGGCTGGCCCTTTCCCATACACTTCAAACAGCATCTAAAGGAGGTCACTCTATTGAGTAACAATACTGGCCATTTCTGACTAACTGTCAATGGCTTTGCTCTAAAACCCACTCATCTTCTCCCATCTTCTGCCGTTTACTCCAGCCTCATAATTGCTTCCTCACTCTCCAGTGGCACTCAAGGAAATGGATTGGGTAAATGTGAGCAGACCACTGCTGCAGGGATGGGAGGAACAGGATAGCTTGGATGGGAGGTTGTGCTGTATGGGGATGGAAGAGCTTTGGCTTGATGTGTAGAATTTTAATGCTACTGAATTCAGCATGTTGCTTGAAATCTCATCTTTCTCCCCCCCCCCCCCCCCCCCGTCATCTCTTTCTCTCTCTGTTTTAGATGCTGATAATGGGCTTAGAATAAAAAAGTCGAAATTTCTACTCTAGGGCTAATCACATCTAAAAAAGCCTATTCAGAATGTAAAAGTACTTTACAACGTTTCTTGACTAGAAATAAAAGTCTGTCTGAATTGCGCCTCTCAAGGTGGCAGCAGGTTGGAGTATCTCTGTTACTTTTCATTCTGATATAAGCTACAATTAATTTCCCTTTGGGACTAATAAAGTATTTTTTGGTTTGAATCGAATTTGAATTTCGCTGGAATGTACAATTGCAATGACATGTAAAGTTGATTATTATGTTATAGATTTTTATTTGTAATAAGAACTAAAAAACAATAATTATTCCCTCACTTCACAATGTTTTGCATCTTTGTGTTGGTATATCACATAAAATCCACTAAAGCACATTTGCCATTTCCATCTAGTGAAAGCCACAGCAGTCTCCCTTTTGGTTTTCTGCCTCCATCCATCTCAAAGTCACTTCATGTCTTTAACAAGGTCAAATGTCACACTATTCCCTGTTTATATGTTATGAAAGTGTAATTGTCCAAATCCATGATGTAACCCACAGAAAACACTGGTACTGCCGAACTTTGTTAGAGAGAGCAAAAATAAAGGATCGTTTAGAAAATGTCTTTTTTCCTACCATGCTGCCTGGTATAACATTAATAAGGACATGCTTCAAAAATAGATTCAGAAAAGTGAATAAATATTAAATTAGACCTGATTTTAATCATTTCTCTTAGCTTGTTCACAATAGCTACACAGTCTAAAAACAACACGCCACACTGTAAACATGGACCTTACTCTGCGATTCTTTAAATGACAAAACCAATGCTACACAATCCCTTTTAGATGTCTGCATTTTCTTGTATTTAAGACTATTTGTGAAATTAATTTGTGTTTAATTTTTCTCTTATCAATAAACGTTAAACCTAATAGTATAGCAAATGCTATTTCAGGAATGCATTCTACAATTATTATAAAAAAAATTTACTTGGCAGCAGGGACCTGCACAGATAGACGCTAGGTGGTGCTAGAGCACCTGCCCTTTTATCCTATGGACAAAAAGTGCCCTCCTGAAATCTTTTTTTTTTTTTTACAGTGTATAGTGTGGGGCCCAAGGTAAACTTTCTGAATTTAAAGGCCTACAATACCAGTGCCCCACGTTTTGAAATTCCCACCCCCTTCGCCAACACACGTACGTGTCCCACTTCGTGTGTCTCTCAGCGGAGACGGGCTGCGTGCAAAGCGGAGAGGTGGACCTGCGCTGGTCCAGCTTACCTCTTCTCTCCTCGCCTCCGCCGTCAGATAGAGCCCTGCCCTGCCGACAAGCCGGCTAACCATCCAGGAAACAAACAAAACGAATATACTTGCTTCCTAAACTTCAGATGAAAAAGTTAAAACTTCACTTGCCTCCATTTTATCTAAACAGAACAGGCCAATCAATGGCACCTTTACTCGCTATGTCTTCTATGGCCGCCACCATGTGCCAAGAGAATGTTTATGATTTAACGCTTAGATTAAATTAGAAGTAAAAAATTAATTCAAATCTATCTCATAGATGTCGGTATTACATTTGCTATTATGGTCCCTGATGACTTCTGCTTGACTCGTGTTTTTTTTTTATTGGAAATATGGCCAAATGAGCTGGTTAACATTACAATTCATACACTACTAAAATACCTTTCATAAAGTTCAGTAAATATGGAGCATGTAGGCTAAGTTGTATTTTCTACTTCTGTGTGTGTAAAAATGATGATGTGATCAGAGTATTTTATTTTCTAAATAGCAGACATCTTATCAGTTCTCAGGACTTGTAATCTCATTAATTTTTATTCTCTAAGAATAATATTACACTGGCTACATGCAGAAGTATAGATGATTCTTCTTATGATCATATTCACTGATGTTGGTTTCATTTTGACTATAAAGATTTTATAACTCATTTTCTGGGTATAGTTGATTTACGCTGTAGAAAGGTTACTGGTTACTGAAGATAACTCATTTAGTGTGACCTACCTGGTAAATTTGGCCGTGTAACCTGCTTTGCTACAATATAAGGTTATTTGGTGCAGAAGACATTTTGTGATAAAAGTACAGAATGATATGGTCAAGACAAACACGTTGTGCTCAGCGTGTAAAAAGAAAAACAATGAAGGATAACGTAAGTTACAAATTTGACTCAGGAAGTTCAGGTTGTGAATCAGTAATCTAACTTTAAATCAGTCTATGATGATTTTGTTGCCTTATTAATCTTAAAAATGTTGTCAAATGCATTCTTGTTTTGAGTTTTTTTTTTCCTGTGTGGTCATTTCCCTTCAACCCACAGGACAGTTTGTTTTGGGGGTGTTTAGTAATACATATAAATTATGTTCATGCTGTGCCTGTAGTAAATCTCACACTACGAAGGCAACCGACAGCTCCATGTGCCTTACAAGGTGCCCTTTTGTTCCACTTGAGCACCTGCCCCCCAAAATGTCTGTGCACGCCAATGCTTGGCAGCAAGAAGTTGTTGGAGGAATCTTCCAGTAAAACTAGAAACTTTGCTGTCACTCAGATCATTCTACAGGTCTGGCCTGTTGTATGTCAGCAACACCGACACCGCGCTAAGCCACTGAGGCATAGCTCATCTTTCAAAAGGATTTTCCGTACTCTTGAAGGATGTCCATATCTGTCAGGTCTGCTGGTGATTCCAGTTTTCCATAGAAGGAGAAAGATTGTTTGCTTTTTGGCACCATGACCAGGGGTCATCTGTGACATGATGATAAATGACCTATTTGTGTAAATTGGTTTATACAGTTTTTGTCTATTTATTGTTCTGTTATATGATTTTGTTTAAGTGCAGATCTGTAAGATCACAGGTCTTGTGTGCTTTAAAGCATGCAGCTGTGATCGTAGGACCAAAGGGGCATGGCATATACAGTTAGATACATTTATTGATATAGATTTGTTGTATATATTTTTTAACTGATGCTCATTTTACAACTTTTTTTCATCTTTTGAGTGAAGCCTGTCTCATTTCCTGTCAGAAAAAAAAAACATTCTTGGTAGAATCATAATCAAGAAGTACCATGAATAATTCTGGGCCTAAATATAGATGAAAACTTGTTTCATTCTCAGCATCAGATTCTGCTGATCAGTGTATTTCTAAGGTCAGCCAAGCTGCTGCTGTTTTTTTCGTATATCAAAGACAGTCTCAGCACTTTGTCACAATTTGTCAAGCGTGACGAAGTTTCAGTACGTCACACTTTCTCCACAATCTCCTGTTACTGTAAGCTCCTAATCCTTATGGGTCTGTGACTGCCTCCTGTGGTGGATCAGGGAGTAATACTAGAGTGTCAACCCCCACTCTATGTCCAGACCTTTCAGCTGATCTCGATGTGCAAAGAACATGTAGGTCATGGATTGAAAGTATGAGCGGGAAAGAGTTAATGTCTAGATGCACATCGATCATCACAGTGATGACTGATTTCACTCTTAAAGCATCTTTTCTTTGCTTTGTTTTCTTTGCTCACTCTGTCTAACAAATTTCTGCAACATTACTCCCTTCAAACCTGAACCCGGTTATTTAATGATTGCTGTGGACTTTCTTTGTTTGTTGAGGTGCTCTGACTCTTTAATATAGCCGCTAATATTTTCTCATTTTATCAGATTTTGTTTCCATTTGTTTAACTTGATGTTTAATTTATATCTAAAGCAAACTGACCTCTGTGGATAGCAGTTTAGCATCATTGCATTTGTGTATTATTTTTTAAATCCTCTTCTGCTGCCTGTAATGAGTTCCCCTGTCTGCCTTCCCTTTAAGTTCTTTCTCCTTACTTCAGTCTGGTTTGTGCAGTCCCAAACATAACCACTAGAACTGAACGTGACCTAGTGTATTACTTATGTTTCATCATTGTGGTCACACTGAAGCTGAACTGACTCTTTATTTTCGTGTTTTCCCAGATATCTTCAATGATCTGTGTACAGCAGCACTCTCCAACTCTGAAGAAAATGACGTTAGTACTTGGGAAGATTCGTCTCAGGACTACAAATAAATATCAGTGAACTGTTGTAATGTATTTGACTTTGGTGTCAGGCATTGATTTAGGTCAATAACTGCAGTCTTTAAGATGCGACTTAAAAAGCTTTTAACCACTTGTAGTTCTTTTTGATGAACTACAAATATGCCTTGCTATTGTTCTTTAATTGCAATATTTTTCATGTTTGATTCATTGATCATTGTTAGTGAAACTCCCAAGGGAAGAAGCTGGAACATTACTGTTGGAAAGCCATGTCCTCTATTTGTAAAATCCTTTTTACTCCCATCTAGTGGAGCAACTATAAACAGTAAAAACATCCCGTAATTCCAGATGTACAGTCTCTTTAGAAACTATTTAGAACTATTCACATATTGCCCATTTTTATTATTATTTTTAATGCAATCAGAAATTATGTTGTATTCCATATTTAAAAAGTTGAAACTTACATTATTTACATAGGAACATTTTCTTAAAGCTGTTTTCCTATGGTTATTTGCTTTTGTGGAGAGGGAGGGAATAACTTTTCTGTAGCCAGAGAGCCCTTCAGTGCCACATCACTAAAATGCGTAAATGTTTGGTTTTTTCTGCCATATTCTGACCCTTTGTAGAGTGTTAGGTGTCTTACATCAACATCCAAACGTTTTGTCACACAGGTCAAAATCAGGAAGTTGAAAAGACTCACAGATCGAAACAATGTAAAAGATTTTTTTACCTCACCAACAAACTAAACATGTTGTTCTAGAGTAATGACTAAAGTTGTTTAATGATTGCAGACAAATGATCTGTAAATCAGTGTGGACCTGAAGCATAAAACGGTCTTGCCTGGTTGCACTTAAAAGAAAAGCATAAAATTTCCATTTTTTGGTTTGATTGACTTCCTTTTTGACCAAGAAAATGTTTTAAGCTACTCTACGGAACAAGATTGGAATGTGAGTTTCTTTTTCTTTGAAAATAAAAACATTGCATTCATGTTTAATGAATGGCTTCGAGCAACACTGCTTAAGAATAAAAGTTGCTGGACATCTTGTTTAAAATGAAATCAGAAACCTGTTTTTTAAAAAACAAAACATTTTTCATTTTAAAAAGAACTCGTTCAAAATCCCTCACCTTGAGTATAAATATCACCACATTATAACTTTAAAAAGTGTCCATTTGCATTCACCAGCATTGTTTTTATTATTGTTAAACTGTTGTTTTACTTTACATATCATATTTAATACATATTTATGAAAACAAAACTGTTTCATATGATATCATTTTTTGTCTGAGTTGTTGGTGAAGATTATTCATGCTATTTTAAGAAAGAAATAACTGAAAATGTCTAAATATTTCCTGAGGAGACTGTTCTGGCTTAACTTGTCTTTCTAACATCTAAATGAATAGAATATCTGTAAAATTGTTGCAAAAATGCCTAAATTGTTGGTCCTAAATTGTTTGCCTAGGCTGGGCAAGTTTCTTACAGGGCTTAAAATGAGTGCAAATACTGAAAAACATACAAAAATATAACAGTTTTTATGTCACTCAGGGACATAACAGCGATTTTTGCACACAGAGTTGGGTTTATGTTTGAGACAAACTGATTAATTCTGCCTGCTGGTTATAATAGCTATAATAGCTGGTTATTGTTTTTTATTAGCAAAATGCTAATGTTGTCCATCTGCATACTGATAGTGCAGCTTTATTTTCATGAAGTGGTGTTCTGCTCTATCCAGAATTAGATGTTATGAGCCTACAAGTGGAACAAGGTCATGATACCAAAAGCACAGTATGCAGAGTCACTACATGCAGCCGTGTTTAAATTATTATGTAGGGCTTTTTCATATAAAGTGAATTTATTGGTGCAACATTAACACATTTCCTCTGTCAGATGTTCCTGCATCTCAAAAAATCTAATGCAAAACAAATTCTTTTATCAGGTAATGATAGTTAAATCACTTCCTGGTAGCAAAATAAATCAACTGCAATGTGTTTTCCATTTTCTACTTTGTACATCATCATGGAAAGTATGGGGAAGAAGCCAGATGGCTTTTGAAGGAAATGATCTTTTCCGTTTTCAGAAACCTATTTGTCTCCACGGCCTGTTATGCTTCATGTCCCAGTGTAAAACCCACACTCATTTCTACATAATGAGATTCTTTTAAGAACATTTCACACTTTGAGTTGTTGTTTTCAGGCAGCACCTACAGACAAGACATGTTGTTAAATGTTGTTTGTAATATTTGCACAGTAACATAAATATAAATGCTGTCTAACTGGTCATATCCCAAACTGTTGCACAGTTTCTCATGTTTGAATAAGTTGTTCTTACACATTTCTGCATGTACAGGTCCTTCTCAAAAAATTAGCATATTGTGATAAAGTTCATTATTTTCCATAATGTCATGATGAAAATTTAACATTCTTATATTTTAGATTCATTGCACATTAACTGAAATATTTCAGGTCTTTTATTGTCTTAATACGGATGATTTTGGCATACAGCTCATGAAAACCCAAAATTCCTATCTCACAAAATTAGCATATTTCATCCGACCAATAAAAGAAAAGTGTTTTTAATACAAAAAACGTCAACCTTCAAATAATCATGTACAGTTATGCACTCAATACTTGGTCGGGAATCCTTTTGCAGAAATGACTGCTTCAATGCAGCGTGGCATGGAGGCAATCAGCCTGTGGCACTGCTGAGGTCTTATGGAGGCCCAGGATGCTTCGATAGCAGCCTTTAGCTCATCCAGAGTGTTGGGTCTTGAGCCTCTCAACGTTCTCTTCACAATATCCCACAGATTCTCTATGGGGTTCAGGTCAGGAGAGTTGGCAGGCCAATTGAGCACAGTGATACCATGGTCAGTAAACCATTTACCAGTGGTTTTGGCACTGTGAGCAGGTGCCAGGTCGTGCTGAAAAATGAAATCTTCATCTCCATAAATCTTTTCAGCAGATGGAAGCATGAAGTGCTCCAAAATCTCCTGATAGCTAGCTGCATTGACCCTGCCCTTGATAAAACACAGTGGACCAACACCAGCAGCTGACACGGCACCCCAGACCATCACTGACTGTGGGTACTTGACACTGGACTTCTGGCATTTTGGCATTTCCTTCTCCCCAGTCTTCCTCCAGACTCTGGCACCTTGATTTCCGAATGACATGCAAAATTTGCTTTCATCCGAAAAAAATACTTTGGACCACTGAGCAACAGTCCAGTGCTGCTTCTCTGTAGCCCAGGTCAGGCGCTTCTGCCGCTGTTTCTGGTTCAAAAGTGGCTTGACCTGGGGAATGCGGCACCTGTAGCCCATTTCCTGCACACGCCTGTGCAAGGTGGCTCTGGATGTTTCTACTCCAGACTCAGTCCAATGCTTCCGCAGGTCCCCCAAGGTCTGGAATCGACCCTTCTCCACAATCTTCCTCAGGGTCCGGTCACCTCTTCTCGTTGTGCAGCGTTTTCTGCCACACTTTTTCCTTCCCACAGACTTCCCACTGAAGTGCCTTGATACAGCACTCTGGGAACAGCCTATTCATTCAGAAATGTCTTTCTGTGTCTTACCCTCTTGCTTGAGGGTGTCAATAGTGGCCTTCTGGACAGCAGTCAGGTCGGCAGTCTTACCCATGATTGGGGTTTTGAGTGATGAACCAGGCTGGGAGTTTTAAAGGCCTCAGGAATCTTTTGCAGGTGTTTAGAGTTAACTCGTTGATTCAGATGATTAGGTTCATAGCTCGTTTAGAGACCCTTTTAATGATATGCTAATTTTGTGAGATAGGAATTTTGGGTTTTCGTGAACTGTATGCCAAAATCATCCGTATTAAGACAATAAAAGACCTGAAATATTTCAGTTAGTGTGCAATGAATCTAAAATATATGAATGTTCAATTGTCATCATGACATTATGGAAAATAATGAACTTTATCACAACATGCTAATATTTTGAGAAGGACCTGTATGTTACATGCTGCAGTCCGGGTCAGAAATTCCATTGGCAGCTTTAGGATTTCTGTTTATTCTCCTCGTTGCGACATACACTCAAAATTTACCCCACAGTATTAGGTTTTTAAGACTTTAACATGAAAGCTAAAAGATTTTACTACAGTTTTTTTATTTAAGAATTTAGCACTGCTCCCTGAATTGTGAATGCTGTCACTTTAAATCAGTGAAGGGGATTTATTCTGCAGAATGCATTGTTTGTTAAATGGATGGATGGATGGATGGATGGATGGACAATACATTAATGAATGATGATCTACTGATAAAATTGGGTGATGATTTACATTTTGAAGTATCATTAAGTCAATTTATAAGCAATGGCAAATGTCTGATAAATTTAATTAGCATTGATCCACATATTGTAAAAAAAAAAAAAAGATTCCTCTCAAACATGCTGGACATTTTATTTCTCCAGAATTGAATGGAAAATGCTGTATCTGTATCTTTATTATGACAATAATTCTGGTATACTGCATCATCTGGCATTATTATTGTCTTTTAAACTCTAGAATGTATCATGTTTGTATATTGTCTGTTATTATATTGTACATATTGCTCCCTATGATAAAATGCCTTTACAATATCAACATTGTTGCCTAGTTTCTTTTGGATTTCTCTTTTTCTCCATTCTGAGTCTAAAGATACCTTAAACACCTCAGGTGTTTTTTTTCACACCTGAGTGCGTTGAAAACAAACTGGTTCCTTTGTGTAGATGTGAACACTGCAATTCCAAATGAACTCTAGAGCGGTTTGTTTATGGTGTAAATGTGATCCGATTTCGACCCAACACAGCTACCTTGTGTATGCTGCAAGCTTGAGCCCAACCTCTCCGTTGTCCAGGTTGCGTTGTTCATTGTGGAATGCAGCAGAGTAAACAAAAGCATAATTCCCCATGTAACTTTCAAGACATCTTCTCCAAATGATTCGGTATACTGCTCAGATAATTTTGATTGATATAATACACTGAGCTCTCTATTTTCTAGTAGCTCGGAAAACAGCATCTGCTTCCTATGTTTACATTTGGTTCTCCCACCCCAGACATGTCTGACCAATAAACAAACTGAACCTTTTTATGTATGTTGGGACTGGTTTTGGTTTGCCTTTTTTTTGTGTGAGAAAAAACCGAACCACCCGGAAAAGTTACAAGTTGACAAACTCATCCACTGATTCGGACCAAACAAAACAAACTGCAGGTGGGGAAACCCCCTTGGAGTTTGATCTTATTCAGTTATTTCATACTGAAAATGAAACTTGATAACAGGGAAAAGTCATTCTAAAACTTTCTTCCTACAAGGTCAACTGGGTTGTAGAGAGCCAGAACCATTCAACATTTAAAGCAGCCAATCTAGCATTTAAATTTAGACCAATAAGCATTGACTTGCTTTTTCCAAGGTTTTTGGAGAAAGCTGTGGCCAAACAGTTAACGAGGTATCTAAAATCCGACAGATGGCATGCTTTACACTTGGTTTCCTCCTTCATTATTTTCAGACACTGTGAATTCCTTTATTGAAAAGATAAAATAATCACTTAATAGTTAAAGATCATCTGTTCAAACATTGATTTAATGCGCAGCCCAAGTTTTTAGTATGATTTCTTTAAGCTTTCATATAAATAATTGGCCATATTTTTTCCTGTTGCAGGTTTCCTGATGTATGCTGATTATACTCTTTTTATATGTACCTAATAAGGACATTGCATCTGTTTTATCTGTATATTTTGAGTTGGCTGCACCATGGTTTGATAAATCATGTCTTATATTAAATGTAAACAGAACTCTACATTTTTCTTAATCTGCGATTAACAGCAATAATTTAAAACTAAAGATCAATAGCCAAATTGATCTGAGAAACCAGCCTCAGAACCATATCTTGATGTCATCTTGGATTCCCATTCCAAATTTGTCAGATGACAAGATGTTAAGCAGTTGCAGAAACAAACTGAATAACTTCAGATTAATTAGAGATTGTCTGCTACTGCATGCTGCAAACATTTTCATGGATTCAGTGATTAGTTTCTCATTTCAATTACTGTCTACCCTCTTGGTTACAATCACCATCTATAATCAAGCCACTGAGGATCACATATCGTCAGGGGATCTTGGACCGGAAGCCAATTAGATCATATGTAATGTTTATAAGTAAGGGGCTTTAGTTCCTCTTAGAACTACTGTTTCAGTAACCTAATAAGCACCCAAGGCGAGTTGTATAGCAGCTTTATGTAAAACGTCTGTAAGACAAACAGCCTTCTGTTTACAAGAGGTCAACAAATGGAGCTCCTTACCTGCTGAACTAAAACTAAACTTTGGCCTCTTTTCAGATTAATACTAAAGAATGATTAACTATGTTGTCACTTTGTATAGTTTTGGTTGTTCTTATCAAAAGCCTTACTAAGGACAAACTCTTCTCTAAAACGAAACTGTACAGAAATTGAGTACGTTCGCGCAGCTCAATACATGTCATGTCTGTCTCTTTGGGAAACAATAATTTATTCTGTTTTTCTGTTTTAGATGATGATGAGCAAGGAGCACTTTTTCATTCACAGCAGTTCTCAAAGTTTTAAACCAAAATCCAAATCTGTTGCTCTCACTTTCTCTCTGGCAATTAGAATTTTTAGTACATTCATTGAATTAAGTTGATTTAATTAGCCTCAAGCATCCGGATAATAGGTCATCGAGGTCTCTACCTTCGTCCGCTTCCCGATCCTCTTTGCACCGGTCCCTCGTGGTTCCCCCTGCAGGTAGCGGGCCCACTGGGGGATGGCCACGTGTCTCTCATTCTGGCTTAGCCCGGCCAGGTCCGGCGAGGAGCAACCACAGCCACCAGCGCCAGCAGGGGCTCTCCGACAAGTCCCGACCCCAGGCCTGGCTCCAAGGTGGGACCCCAGCTCCGCAACGTTACGTGCCTCGATTTTGTGGTCCTCATGAAGACGTCTTGAGCTGCTCTTGGTCTGACCCGTCACCCAGAGCCTGTTTGCCATGGGAAACCCACCAGGAGCATTTAAGCCCCAGACAACATAGCCTCTAGGATCATTCGAGCACTCACCCCCCCCACACACAACCACGTCAAGGTGGCAGTTCAAGGTTGGCCTCCTACCGGGAGGAGGCCCAAGGGACGGCCCACGACACGCTGGAGGAACTATGTCTCTCGGCTGGCTTGGGAACGCCTTGGGCTCCCCCCGGAGGACCTGGAGGAGGTGTCTGGGGAGAGGGACGTCTGGGTGTCTTTACTGAGTCTGCTGCCCCCGCGACCCAGTCCCGGATACAGCGGAAGAACACGAGTACGACGAGTAAGAGTGCGAGTAATTAGACCCAATTCACTAATGTCATCCCTTGTCAAAAAAAAACCCAAAATAAATATACAGTCAATTCATCAAATCATAGATAGATTTGAAGTCATTTTCATTTCCGGTAGCATTGTAATTATGTGATCAAATAACAGCCTTGTGAGTTGACTACTGAGAAGAAGAAAGTAAGGCATGAATACTCATGACTTTTCCAAGTATGTGAGGAAATCTATGCATTATCAAAGGTCTCCGCGGATATCTGTGTTTCTGTCATTTATCAGTGTTTCCTCGGGTAATGTGGGGTGGTGCAAGATATAATTTGCATTCAAGCCAGGTCTCTTATCCCTTTCAAGAGGAGGAGAAAGCAGGCATTTAATGCTAGACTTAATGCATTATGTATTCTGCCTTTCCATCAGCAGTACCGCATTTTTATCTGCTTTTTACTGATCCAAGAGGAAACCATAAATTATGGAGATAATTCTATCATGTCCTAAATGCTGAATGTTGCTTGTCTGGTAATACCTATACATGCTATACATGTTTTAGTTACCTCAGGTTGCATGTAACCTACTTGCATCCTAACATTTTAACTCAAGACCTGAAAAAGTTACTTTAATAATTTATAAACTAGTGCTACACCTATGATCTGAAAGGTTTTCAGAGCTTAGGTGTACAGAGGGTGAACAGTAGCTGCGCAAATCTCAGGACCTCCAGGTTAAAATCAGATTTTATATGGTACTTTTACATTTTTATGTGCTGTTTGTGTTTTAATGTACAGTTACAGACTGTAAGAAAAAAATCCTTTTATTAAAAACTGTGCAACTGTGTAATTTTACTTACGTAAAAATGTATCAAACTGTAGATGATAACGTATGCTGCATGTATTGCACCAATATTCGATTAGTGTCACAATTAAAATCAAAGTGTTGAGGCTTCCTGCAAACGGGATTTGGGTTGTTGATTTTGATTTTGAATCGAGCGATGCTTGCTGTGCCTTTTATAGCGCCTTTCAGATCATACTTCACACTGCTGGTCCAGTCCAGGGATCAGTCCAAGGATCGGTGAAAGGGAGAAAAATTTACACCTTCAGTTGGACTGGTTTTTACACCAGACCAAACCAAGTCATGCAGTTGCTGTGGATTGTTTTGGGAGCAGTACTCCTCCAGTACTGTCCTAATCAAGAAGAAAATACGGAGAGTACGGAGAAGTACTGTCTGGGTTCCTGTTGCTACTTTGGTGTTCAAATGTAATTGTGCACCTGCAACTCTTCAGTACTCATTGAAGCCACACGAGACAATCTAAACTGACAAAGTGATTAACTGATTATTGACATTATAATTAAAAACCCTTACAATATATGTCTCTTTTAAGAATGTTTTTTGTCTTCTTCAATAGAAATGTGAATCTATGCAGTTTTTCATTTTTTCACTTCATTGCAACAGAATTCCACAAATGAACTCCTGTAACCCTAACTCTTTTTCAAATCTGAAAACACTCCTACTGTAAGCTCCTTACTCGCAGCTGTAGTGGTAATATCTTCTGTCAGTTCTCTTATTGCCACTCATGTGATCTATTTGTTCTAAAGTCATGTTGACTGTTTGTAGTCATTTGCGTTTATCTATGAGGCTATTTAGCCGATGGACAGGAACAATTTTTATTATTTTCATGATCCCAGGTGTATCTTTATATAAACCCAAGCTTGGTTATTGTAGCAATCTTGGATGATGCTTAACTGCCCATTTTAGGCATCTGACTCTACTGAAAATCTCTGGTGGGATTTAAAAAAGGTGGTTGCAGTAAGTACAGCCAAGGACGTTAGTGAGCTGGACAGAGCATAACCTGTAGATGACACTTATCTAAAGGTTTCTCTGAAGTCAGGTAAATCAGTTTAGTGAGACAACATATGTCTGGATAATAAGAACTCTGCATTTTTTTAGGTTTCAGTCAGTAGTTTTTACAGTGTTTTTTGTAAACAAATCCTGTTAAACTAAAGCCTCACCCTTTTTTTTTTTTTTACTTTAACAAAAGTCAACCCAGTTTATGACCTAAAAGTCACTTGCTTTAGAAGTTGCAGTGCAGAGTGCTGTTTGCTTTCATGTTTTTACTCTTTTGCTCATCTTTCTTTTCACTCAATCTTTTTTTTTGTTAACTGGATTAACAGACAGTCTGAAGAGAAAATCATAAGTAACAAAAAAAAGTTGATGACCACCATTTTAACAAAGATTTTTAGTGATTTTTGTTTTAGGGTAAGGTATCAATGCACACAAAAAAGTGTTCCTGTTTTAAGTTTGCTTTGTAGTTGGCCCCTCTGGCTATCCAGCTGCCTGAGCGAGGTTGCAGGGGTTTTTATTGAAGTATTTACTTGGAATGTTTTTGTGGATTCACTGTGACAGAGCGTTAAAGAGAATAGAAGTGAGCTTCAAAAACCAAGGTCTGAGGAGTTTCTCACAAACCTTTGTTTCAGTGTCTCCCGAGGGCAAAATACACAAAGAAGAGGAAGAAGGGCTGTGGATGTCAGAGTGGTGAATGAACCAGAATCTGACAGCTAAAAATGTGAAAAGCATACTGGGATATTGCAAAAGTCAAAATGGGCAAAGAAAAAGACATACTGTTCAATTTTGTATCACTCTACAATGTCAATATTGAACTCGCAAGCACAGTTAAAGATAGATTAAGTTTTTTGTTGATACAGTATTTCCATGGTGTTGTTCTTTATGTCATAAGGTGTGGAGTAGGACCCAAGAACAGACAGGAAAATGGCAGCCTTATTTTGATGGTTGTGATGTTCCTTCTGACACCAAGGTTCCAAAAATTGCTTCAAACTCAGCAAGGTATTTTTCTGAAGCACCATATTGTAGCCTAATTTTAAAAAGGAAAAACCATGTGACAGTTGATGTTTGAACCACTTTCCTGCTTCTTTCACGTGGATCAGTGGATCAGCTGGCTTACTAGCTGGGACTTTAACACATTGGAGTGACACAAATGGATTTAAAATGGAAAACACAGCACTACATCTTTGCTGTCAATATTTCTTTGAGGTTATGTATTTATACCTAGAGAATACAGACAGAATTTGGAAACATGTATGCGAGTGTGTGTATAAGTCCGCAACCAAGGCAGAGAGGTATGTGTGCAGTCAGTGACAGAGCTGCTCCTATGCAAATACATAAAATATTTCTCTCCTTTTCTTACCTCTATTTATACAGTTGGAATCTCATTGAGACACAGGGTCTCATTTTTAATAGCAGCCTCTTTTAAATATACCAATAATAAAACATAACCTACTATCATTACAATTCATATTTCCAATTTACTGAAAAAATACAACTTAGAATAAAATAAAAGCCAGTAGCAATAAAACATGTAGAAGGGGAACACAAGAAGCAACAACTCAAACACAAAATCCTGTTAAGGTACAGAAGGGAAGCTTGGAGAAAAACAGTGATGGTCCTGAGTGAACTTTGGAGAAAAATCACAATTGTTTACAAAGATTTTCAGGGAGTGAAAAAGAAACAAACTGCATGATGCAAAACGAGTGGGTCAAAAACTATGGACAGAGACAACATTGTCCAACTTCCTTTGACATTTGAACTTTCACAGATAAAGATAAACCAAGGTTGGTGACTGTCTAGTTAGTGTTAGCTTGAAGGCTATGTTATTTAATGTTTGCTAAATGTAGCCTGCAGTCAGTCAACTAAACTTGCTTTAACGACACAAAGGTGCTATACTGCTATACATCGACATTTCTAAATCTCATGGTTTGTTATTGCATTGATTTTATAGGAATTACACTATGCTGAATTATTTTAGTAGATGTTGATTTTATTTTCTCTGTTGATTGTTTACTCTGATACTTAGAATAAATCGCATTATTTTCGTTATTATTACTACTAGGTGTTATTTAACACAAGCATAATGTAGGTAAAATGAAATAAATTCCCCTTGAAATAACGTAAGTGATAAAATATTTCCGACAACACCTGAATGTAACAAGAACGTTCAACGCATGGGCTGGGAATTGCGATTTGAATGAACGGACCAATTAGAAGCCTCGCCAGGCCTAGGCAGGCAGGCGTTCCGTCACTCCAAACCAATCAACACGCAGCTCCGTTGTTTGCCTTCATTTTTGAATTGAGCTCTAAAAGAACACTGACAACTTCTCTGAAGTACGTCGCTGTCAACAAACAGACTATTTTCACCCAGTAAGAGCAACATGCACTGATTGGATACTGCAGCTTTTAATCGGGGAAACTTTGCGGATTGATTTAAAGTGTGTGGTTTGAAGAGGGGTTGACGGGAAATATTTGAGTTAGATCTCATTACGTTTGTAGCTCAGCAGTTAGCTGAGTTAGCTAGAGAGCTAATTGAAGGTAAGTGGTTCAACGCACAGCTGACCTCCTGCAGCTCTGCTTTTTATTCAGATATAAGGCATTACGTCCGCTACGTTTAATGTGCTGTAAAGCATCTGACTAAACATTGAGTTTTGTTTCTTAGCATAAACCAGGGATTTGCTGATTATATTGGGTTTTTTTTCCTACGGGGCAAGTCGCGCTGTTTTATTTTAAAATGTGTTATTAAACCATTTTTTCTTGCTCCGTTGTGGGTTAATGTAGGAGATTCTGCAAAGCAAATTGCCGTAATGTGCTCCTCCTTTGTGTCTCTGCTCATTCCCTGGAAAGTCTCCAAGTTTAAACTTCCCAGGTTTCCTGTCATGGCTGACAGCAGCATGGTGACTTTAGGGACAGCCAGGAGTCTGCTGGTGGATACTTCGGTCTATGATTCCAGGATTGTTGAAACCACTAAGGACCAGGCGTTCCTGAGCATGGCCTGTGAAGATGGGGAAGGTGAGTGAAAACCGACAACAGATTTTCTCCTCCTGTTCCATTTTCTCTCCGTCTTTGGGTGAGTAAAGCTAAGGACTGTGTCTCGGGTTTTAACCATATCTTTTATTTATCATGCCCACTGGGTTATCTGATAAAAATGTTATATTGTGGGTGACTTGACGATTTTACAGAAACATTGTATTACTAGAGCTTCTGATGGTGCATGCAGGACATTGTGTGACGTGGTGACACCACCATGTGAAAATGTTAGGACATCCTGTGAGTTAGAGATTTTATGGCACATGTGGCCATTATTCATTGTTTCGTGACAGCGATAGTGATGCAGAGGAGGATTGTGGGTGTTTAACTGAAGTAGAGAAGCAATGTCAGCTGTGTGGTCATTTTTTTTTTTTTTTTTTTACACAGTGTCGAAAAGGTAGTCAAGTATTTATATCAGTTATCAGCCATAACAGCAATGTTAACACTGGATCGGGATATTGGCCTGAAGTAATATAAATAAACATATAAGAAAAACTCTAGACATAATGTAAAATATAATATAAATGCAAACTGGTTAGGAATACACTGGAACACATAAAGATTTATACCCAACTTAAAATGTCTAAAGTCACACATAGTGTAACACATCAGCAGCACATGATCAGAACAGCCTTACTCCGCATTCTGAAGAAGCTTGACCATGTTTCAACCATAGACATTTAGTTTGATATGCTTCTGGATGCGGAGGTGAGAGTAAACATGGTTAGATTGAAAGAGCTGTCTGAGGCCTTTACTGAGAAGATTTCAGTGGCATATTAGTGTGGTAAGAGATTCAACAAGCTCCCAGAAAAAACTGAAATCAGTCTTTACACCTTCCAGAGAATAGTCTACAAGTGGAGGATGTATTAAAATCGATAAAGTTAAACTTTGATGGGAGGTGAAAAACATGAAGGCTAGACCAAAGGTTGCCAGAGAGAAAGCAGACAAATACCAGGACTTCTGGAATATTGTTCTTTGGACAGATGAGTCTAAAACTGAATGATTTAGACACCTGAACAGGGAATATGTCTGACTCAAACTAGTATAAAATCAGCTATTCAAAGGTAGGGTGTCCTAACTTATTTTTCTCAGCTGGAAAATGCTTAAAAAAAACAGCAACCCGAATGTGAGCACTTCCTTTGAAAGAATTCAATCTTTATTGGGATGTCTAACTTTTTCACATGATCTGTTCCAACTTTTCCATTTTGTCATTTCAATAAGTAGATTTTTGCCACAGTGTTTCTGTTCAGTCTGTTTCCTTCATGTTTCTCTTCACATGTAGATAGAATTTCTGTTTCTTTATCTCCGTTCAAACAGACTGATCCTTGTTTGTTGTTCTGTAAACAGGTTGAATAAGTCGGACCTCATTCCATTTGGCTTTTGTTCACTCCAGCTCTGCTTTTGTTCACTCCCAGATATGCTGCCCAAAGTGGAGACACGAGTTGTTCTGGTGGGAGAAGCAGGCAGAAATGGAGCTCTGGTCAATGCTCTGCAGGTATATGGTCGTCTCTGAATTCATATCCATATTACATAGGTCTGCTTGGAAGAAACATTCGGTTGGTTGTTTATATTTTATTTCCAGGGTCAAGCATTCATGCTGTGCATCGTGGTTATGTCTGGTCATTTGCATGTCCTCTAACATCCCTTAATGCTCTCACCTGATGTTACTTTTTAGTGTTGTGAGATCCTGAAGCTCACAGAGAGTTCTGGGGACATAATGTCATGATCTGGTCCAGTCACCCAAGCTCTGCACTTGTGTCTGCTTTTAAAAGAGAGCGGAACTAGAGGGGCGGGAACTTGCTGACATTGATTCAACATGCCACAAACAGTTGGCTGTTATCTCTAGGAAAACGATGTTGGTCTGCTTGTTACTGAAATGGTTTTGGTGACCCTCCAAATCCAGTCCATACTCTGTCTTCTCTTCCATGATTTATTTCCCTGGATATTGACTGCTTGGTACACGGCATCGGCCAAGCAGTTCTGGTTGTCGGTTCCATTTTCGGTGTTCTCGGGAGATATAAATGGTGAAGTCCAATTTCCGTAGTGTTAAACATACACATACCCCAATCCCAAGGCACTTATTTCAATGTCATAAACAGGAGAGGCTGACTGTGATATTAAGGCTGGCATCTCACCAGTTGTTGCTGATTATTTGTACGCAGACAGACATGATGTCATGAAGCCCATAAATGTCATGTAACATTTGGTGAGCTTGCAGCAGACAGCAGTTTATGTTGTCTTGTTTCTGTTCGTGGGGAAGAAAGACTGATGTGACACCTGGAATCATGCTTTTCTGGGTTTTACCCAACATGGAGATTGTCTGTGTCCACCTTTCAGATCACGTTCAAGGGTCTGATGTTGGTTCTTCAGACGAGGGTCTGATGGTTCTTTCATTTAGACTTCATCTGGACACAGTTTTCCGCTCTGGAAAAAACTTGACACAAATATGAAGCAGTTTACGGAAAAATGCCAGAACAACAGTTTGACGATTATTAAACAATGTTTTTGCATCAAAAAATGTGATTTCTAAATTTAAAAAAGGGAAGTTTTGCTTGTCTTTATCTTGGTAGACAGTGTTTACTTGATATAAGGAATTTATGCAAGCTGTGTTCTTTAGACATGGAATACATCCAGAAAAGACCTGACCTAGAACCTAAGAGATCAGTCGTCCTGCTGTTGGTCCATTAACGGTGTGCCAGAAGTCTACTTGTTGGTAGGAAAATAGCAGTTTAGGAACTTCAGGTACCAAAACTCAACTAAAATGAGCAATATAACAAATATTACCCAAAGGCAAACTCTGAAAGAGTTCTAGGAAGCTGGGTTGCAGACAGTAGGAAAACCTACACTTCTGATATTATTTTTGCTGTATTGCCAGGATTGCGGTTAACTCCCTCATTGTCATATACATCATCACCATATCCCTACTGCTCTGTGAGCTTAGCATCCTGCTCATTAGATCTATACCTGGCATTAAGGGCAACAAGAGTCCATTCAGCCGACCAGATGTATGATTGGCTAGCAGAGCCAGAATGCAGGCAGTCTGGGAAATCACATAAATTCAGCCTCCAAGCAGTCTTCCTCTTGCCACATTTTTCATAATTGATTTTAGCTGGGTTTCCAGCAAAACTTTGGCAATATTATGCTATTGTTGGAAAAACACAATTTTGCAATTGTGGTTCTTCAATTAAACAAGAAATGCAATTAGAATCCTACGTGATTAAGTTTGTTCACGCGATAACATCATCCTCCCACTACTTCCTGTTGTCCTCTTCTTCATTTTCGCCAGTTGTTACATCCGGTTGCTGATCATGTGTTTTGTTTGATGCCAAAAAGTGTTCCCATTGCAATTTTGCGAAATTCGGCCAAAGCACCATCCCATCGTAGTGCAAAAGCTTTTAATCGAAAAACTGGAGGTTATTCGAAATGGCCATGTTTCCATTTAGCAAATTTATTTTCATAATAACAATTTGCGCAATTTGATGGTAAATGGAAACGCGTCTAGAGATTCATTATATTGTGGTGCTCTACAAAAATGTTTTATGACTTCTCAACTAAAATACTAACACCGCAGAAATGTCTGTTCTCTTGGAGCCAAAATATAAAAACACTTTAGATGTGTCTCCATTTTTGTATCTTGAACCGTTGTTCTGTGCAGCTTAATTACCCTGAACCCTCAGTCTCCCCTGGTGTGTTTGTCGTCTATCTCGGCTGCCCGGGCTTCTGTGTGTACCGCGTCGGCTGGAACAGAGACGGTTTCCCAACATGCTCCTCCTCCATGGTTCCCTCCAGCTTGGCTTGTATTACAGAGTGTGTACCGCAGAAAGGAAAACCAGTCATTAGTTATGTTTTTTTGTTTAGTTTACTGTTATCAGTAGAGCCAAGAACAAGTCAGCAGCCTTTATAGTCGCCTTTGTTCCTGCTGTGCCTTTTCTCTTCTTCCTCCTGAGGTCTTTGAACATATACATTTTTAACAGGATGTTCTTTTGCTCCTTGTCCAACCACCTTCAGGGGGTTTGATATTTGTTTGAAGCCCCGGTCTTTAAACTTTGCCAGGACAAAGATTCTGCCCTATCTTCTTACACCTGCCCCTTGCTGCGTCCAGAAATCCACACCTCGCTGTCTTTTTGTCCCCACATGGTGGTAATTTGTATGCATTTGATCTGGCTTTCTGCAATTTTCTTTCTCCTTCCCTTCATATCTGCCCATCTTTTGTTATGGTCCTTTTTTGAAATGCCAGTGTTTGACCTCCACATCCTGCTGGTTGGTTTTTACAGGCAATCAGAGTAATGGAGGTACCTGTGGTAAAGATAAGAGAAGGCGAGGCGGGTTCCAAGGAGAAAATGATGATAAAATCTATAGTCACTATGGTACAGTACAGTGTCTGCCTCTCTGTGTGTGTGAATGACTGTCTGACACTTTGATGGGACATTGGGACGTGCTGCATGAGGCTTAATTCACTCTGGTTACTCCTTCAATCAGTCTGCATGATTAATTCACTGTTGATTAACACATTTGTGGGTGAATATTTAAATGCGGGTCCTGTATTAGCTGATATCTGCTTCACTGACTGGAAGAAACATTTCTTCCACCAAGTCAAAGCAGCGTTGGAAAATTCTCGGATTACTGTAAAAGTAAAACCTGAGCAGGGGGTTCTAAACACCCCGTTCAGTTAAAGGGACAGTTCAGATTTTCTCATCTGAGACTGAACTGCAAATACGCCAACATCAGTTTAGTCAAGAGATCAACTTAAAAGTAACAGCTTACTATTAAACACTTTTCTTAAAACATAGTAATAAATAACACTTCCATGTAACTTATAACTGACTTGTTCACGGGGCTCTTAACTGTACTAGTTTGGTTTAAAATTCATCCATTTAGATATTACCTTTATTTACTGAATTATGGTGATTAAAACAGGATGAAGTGCACAGATTTGTTTAAACTGAAGAAACCTGTTCAGGAAAAGAACGTAGCAGACGGACTATACAGGGGTGGGACAATGAAACTGTAACACTTGGTTTTAGACCACAATAATTTATTAGTATGGTGTAGGGCCTCCTTTTGCGGCCAATACAACATCAATTCATCTTGGGAATGACATATACAAGTCCTGCACAGTGGTCAGAGGGATTTTAAGCCATTCTTCATGCAGGATAGTGGCCAGGTCACTACATGATACTGGTGGAGGAAAACGTTTCCTGACTCGCTCCTCCAAGGATACAATGTTTGAACCATTGGATGCACATGGTCCTCAAGAATGGTTCGGTAGTCCTTGGCAGTGACGCGCCCATCTAAGTATTGGGCCAAGGAAATGCCATGATATGGCAGCCCAAACCATCACTGATCCACCCCCATGCTTCACTCTGGGCATGCAATAGTCTGGGTGGTACGCTTCTTTGGGGCTTCTCCACACCGTAACTCTCCCGGATGTGGGGAAAACAGTAAAGGTGGGCTCATCAGAGAACAATACATGTTTCACATTGTCCACAGCCCAAGATTTGCGCTCCTTGCACCATTGAAACCAACGTTTGGCATTGGCATGAGTGACCAAAGGTTTGGCTATAGCAGCCTGGCTGTGTATATTGACCCTGTGGAGCTCCCGATGGACAGTTCTGGTGGAAACAGGAGAGTTGAGGTGCACATTTAATTCTGCCGTGATGTGGTCAGCCGTGGTTTTATGTTTTTTGGATACAATCTGGGTTAGCACCCGAACATCCCTTTCAGACAGTTAATCCTGTTGGATGTGGTTCGTCCTTCTTGGTGGTATGCTGACGTTACCCTGGATACCGTGGCTCTTGATACATCACAAAGACTTGCTGTCTTGGTCACAGATGCGCCAGCAAGACGTGCACCAACAATTTGTCCTCTTTTGAACTCTGGTATGTCACCCATAATGTTGTGTGCATTTCAATATTTTGAGCAAAACTGTGCTCTTGCCCTACTAAGTGAACCTTCACACTCTGCTCTTACTGGTGCAATGTGCAATCAATGAAGACCGGGTACCAGGCTGGTCCAATTTAGCCATGAAACCTCCCACACTAAAATGACAGGTGTTTCAGTTTCATTGTCCAACCCCTGTATGTGTAACTTTATAGCAGTTCAGCAGCGCCGTCTTTTCGGGCGGCTCATTGGTGCCCCCTGGGTGTTGTCTCTGTAAGTGCATGGTGGCAATGAAACGTTACAAGGTGCCCAAACCCCACTTTATTGTTGCCTAGCTTCCATCCAACTTTGATGTTTGGAAAGGCGTTTAGTCATTTGAGAATAAACAAAGAATTTATCAGCCATGAATGGCTTGAAACCAGAACTCTGAGCTGACCAATGGCTCCAACACGTTGGAGAAAAATAGTTGTAAGTTCTGTTAAAAAGTTAAAAAAAAGTGTTTTCCTTTTAACTCTAGAACCGAATGTAAACTGTCCAAATTTCACCAGTTGAGGTAAAAATTAGAGTTACAGATCTAGCTGTACCATTGTTAAATGATCAGAGCTATTTTTCCAAAGATGCTTTGACTTTATGAAACAGAAAATGTAATAATTTTCATTTATTCTGACTTGATTTTTATTTTCAGGGGTTAAAGTACTTTAGTGTTTTTTTTTCTCATAACTTTCTAACTAATTTCTATTAAAATATTTTGAACTTTCTGTGACTTTGTTAAAATTACTTCACTTACAACACATAAACTATTTCATTTTCTTTTAACCTTTCACATCAGATTTTTTGAATGTGCCTTTGCTGAACCATCTGTTTCATATCAGTGTTTGTCTTTTCTATGCTGTTCTGCACATCCTTGGTACAGATCTAGGGCTGAAACTCATGAATATTTTGCTGATCGATTAATCTGTTCACTATTTTTTTCGATCAGTCGATGAATAATGTGATGACAAAAGATGCTTAATAGGAGATCTTTCACAGAATTGGGAAAAAAAATGGAGTTAAACCTATGGCAAACCTATTCATCTTTAATGCAAAATTTCAATTTTTTTGTACAGTTTTGGCTTAATTAGTTGGTTGTTCTTTCAGCAAATGGCATGTTTTAGAGTCTGTATACTCCAGATAGCAATTACTCGATTAATAAATTAGTTGACGATTTCTGAAATAATTGATTAATCCATTTAATTGTTTGAGCCCTAAACAGATCTGTTGAGAACTTGATGATGGTATATTTGGATGTGTTTGGGGAGTCTAACATGTTGGGGTTGGCTGTATTGTGGATGGTAATAATGTAATAACTGTGTTGCCAGTTCCTGTCCTTTACCTCCATTCTGTGTCACCTTGTGGAATATTGTTTCATGTCACAGTTTGTCTTCTAACTCGGTTTACTGCTACAGTAACATGAACACTTTCCTCTCTGCTTGTGGCCAGGCCTGCCTGGCAGTTAGTAGGAGGCCATTGATTTAAACAGCTCAGCTGTAACTCGACACTCTCATTTCCACGGATACAATTGATCGTTTATAAGCACTGCTGCATGCTAGTCAGTATATAAAACAGAATCATTGTGCAGTGCAGCCTATTATTCCCCTTTCCTTGATGGATTGCAGATATGGGATGGAGGTGGAAACATTTGAAAACATAATGAAAGTGTTTATTGAAATCCTGTGAATGCAGTGTTCCAGCAGCAGAACTGGCCTCCTGCGATACACAGCTTCTAATTCAGGGAGGAAAAGGTTTATGTCTTTTCTGTCTCAAAGTACAAAATCTGTTGTTTAGTCCTGAAAGGTCGATGATTTGGATTTATTTATTGGGACTTGTTGAGATTAAGAAAATGATCCAACTCTGTGTTTGATCATTTACATGAATTTTTTTGTTTTATGACTAATTGAGAGAAAATCTGTGAAACAGACATGAAATCCTCAAAGCTGATTTGTTTTTTTTAAATGACAAATTCTGCTTGTTTGCCTGTCCATCTGTCGGCAAATAACAATTCCTCCTCCTCAGGGCATCAACACCCCATTCATAAAGACGGATAACGTCCAGGAGTTTGAAGATGGAGACAACACAGACTTTGAGACGGTGTTTGTCCTCACGGACTTTAATTCCCCTGACTACACGTACCTGTACGAACATGATAACCGCATCGTTGGGCCTCCTGTCGTGCTGCAATGTGCTGCAACGGAAGAGGCGAGTATTTTAATAACACGACTTGTTTTATGCTGACTCTGGAGATGGTGGAAATTTGTACTTTTTTTTAACCTTTTTTAATTTTTCAGAATACGTTTGGAAAAAGTAAAGAAGCTTTTGTATTTCTAGATTTTATATTATATCATATTCTTCAGATATTAGGTTGTGCCATCTTTATGTCCTTTCCTTGCTTCATTGTTTCTTTGAGTATTTGTTTTCACTACTCTTGTCCTTAATTCTTTTGTTCCCTTCTTACTTCCTTTCTTTAGTCCATCCTTTCTTTCCCTCTTCTATCTCACACTTAAGTTCTATTTTTCAATGTTCCATATTTAAAGCCTGACCACTGTTAAAAATATCTGCCATAAATTCATAGCAACCTTTACTATTAAATTGTTTTAAGTGGTCTATATAAAGTGGAACTGCGGTACTTTGGTCTGAACTCCTTGTTATTGTAGCTCCACAGGCTCCTCTTTTTTCTTTGTTCCGAGGTGCGTCTGAGAGCAACGTGGAGATACTAAATTCAACGTTTCTACAGACTCAAAGTACACAACAAAATGTGTACTAGGCTAAAGGATTTTGCATGCATGCCCCCTTTTTAAAATGACTGAAAGTCACTGAGAGCGTTGAAGAGACCCTGAGTGTTCATCAGTGATTTTGGGTCCTGTTTTCTTCACAGCCACTCCATTTTTCATGCCGTCCTCTCTACTGCACCGCCATGCTTAACCTGTCGCTGTGTTTCACTGGCTTCAAGAACAAAGTAGAAATGGTGAGACTATTTTAACATTATTCTCAGATTCTCTATAAATGTTTTTGTAAGCACGGAAACGATCACATATCATGTGGAGATGGTATTTATTTACCAGGGACAGTGTCTGCTTTAGTTTCCTGTTTGCTGAGTCTTCATATATCAGAACTGTCCATTCTTTGTTTTGATCTAAATGTTTGCGTTTGGTTGTTCATGTAGAAAAACCTGGTGAATTTGGTTCATCATATGGGCGGAGCCATCCGGAAAGACTTCAGCAGCAAGGTTACTCATCTTGTTGCATGTTCCACTCATGGAGAGAAATACAGGGTTTGTACATTCCTCTCTCTTCTCTCTGATCATGTTTTCATATCTGTTTTTTGTAAACATGTTTAATATTTTGTTTGTTGCGTGATGCACAAAATACACTTGTTTTTAAATAATCCCATCAGGTAGCAGATATTTATAGATTAGCGTGCTGTAGTCTAACATGTTTCTGGAAATCTCAAAAAAATCAACGTCACAATTAAAGATTTTCCCATGATCATCCACCTTGGTCATAGTGGTGAACTGTAATGCTGTGTCCAAACGTACAAATTATTTAACTGAGGTTTCAGTTGTCTCTGCACCTCCTGTCCACATGCAAACATGAGAAACCCTGAGATTAAAAAAACCAAAGTGGAGATTTTTAGAAAAACTTCTTGTTCTTTACCTGACAAATGGAATTTTTAATAAATGATCTGCTGAAGTACTTGAAGTACACCCAGTGTTGCTTTCCTGTGTAGAAGCAACCTTTCAGTGTTCTGACGTTTTTGTTGGAATCTCAGAGGTGCGTTTTTTCCCCACATGATTAAAGAATGAACCCACAGTAGTGTAGCTCCTACAATATCAGGACTGGTCAGATTAATGGTTTGTAGGACTTTGAAAAGGGTTTTTTTCCCACTCTGTGACCATGCAGGAATATATTAATATTCAAAAATAAAATTAGAAAAGAACAAATATGGTTGATCTGAAAAAGGGACGTTTGTCCTAATAATAAAAGGTTTTTGTGTTGCATGTTTTCGATTTTATTGGTCTTGAAAATGTTTTTAATTCATTTCCAGCAACAAAAAGCAAATAAAACAAAAGCACAAAAACAGGGCTAGTAAAAGGAAAACATGTTGTGTCATATCTAATATTTTCCATTTGTGAAGATGTAAATATGTCATTAAAACCCTCACCCTAAACAATCAGAAAAAGTGGCCATCTGTACCTGGTCCATTTGCTGAAGGACCGAATCTGTACTGTTTTGGACCTGCGGTCCGGGGCCACAAACATTAATGCGCAAATGGGCCTCTGGCCACATTTTGGACACCCCTGGTTTAACCCAGTTCTGAATCCTCTGTCATTCAGCCCCTCTTTTTACCTCAGTATATCTGATACTATCAAGATGGTGGAATGTTGTTCTGGTGGGTAGCTCTTCATCATAGGGCAATGTTGCATTGAGATTATGGAGTATTCTTCCCATCATGTCTGATCTACCAACATCTCATCAGAGATGGCATAAAAACATGTAGATGAAGAGGGTTATGGTAAAATAAATCTCCACCAAAGAACAATTAAAACCCAACATCCAGTTTTTGTCTAAGGTGGAAAATCTTATTTCTGAGGTTTATTGTTGGCTTTGCTTGAAGATGGAGAATAAAGAAATGAGCAGTAATTCTTCAGCAGTTATTTTTGCTGAGTGTTTGTGTCTGGGAGTGATGTCATACAGTATTTCAGTTCCACTGTTTGCTGCCCTGACATGAATGAATAGACTGCAGATTGTCTTTCTGTTGTTTGCAAGGATGAACAGGATTTTGATGCAGCACTGCTCCTCACCCTCTGCAGTTATTTTCCTTTGTCTCAGTTTTTCTCTCACACATCTTTCTTCACATGCAGTAGTACTTGCTGTTTGTTCTTAAAGACCGTTAACAATGTGTTCTATTTTAAAGAGGAAACGCTTATCCAAAAGGAGAACGTGTAGAAATCAGTTTTTGTCTTGCAACTACAGGAGCAAGTCGTTTTACAGATTCTGACTGACAGTGTGATCTAGACTAATGAAAACACAACCAAAAGCTGGTTATTACGAGCTACACTGAAGTATACTCAAAGATGTTTGGTGCTCCCTCTTTTCTCTGCTGTGCAGTTCCTAAAGTCTCTTTCTTTTTCATTCTGTCTCAGCTGGCGGTGTGTATGGGGACTCCCATTCTCTCTCCATCTTGGATTCTGAACGCATGGGAGAGGAGAGACAATGTGTAAGTTGAAAATCATATGAAGAACCGGGACTAAAATGTCAAACCTGTCCAGATTTCATTTGGAAATCTTAAATCTGTTCGTAAAGACTTGTATTCATTGTAAAGTAGGATTTTTCCTGCACACTGGTCCATTCCGGATCCAATCAACTTCTGCTGAGGTTTACATCACCATGTAAAGCAAAGTTCGTCAGTTTCTAAATGAAATAAAAATGAAGCAAATATTTTGTGCAACAAAATAAAAGAAATCTGCCAGCAGATCTTGAGCTCATCTCCAACCTGCATGGACCTTGTGTCAGTGGGTGTACATGGCATGTTGTCTGATAAGCTGAGGTTCTGGAAAATCCAATTGATGCAAAGTACTGGATGAAACATGAAGTGATCACAGCTGATACAATCAAAGGCAACAAAATCTAAATCTAGACTCTGTTTAGCTAGAATATGTCCCTTTTAATTTACTGATTTGGATTATCCTAGTAGAAACTGTTATATATTTTTAAAAAGCCCATGTTTTTACATGAGTTTATTTATGTTGAATGTATGCAAGGTAAGGCATCAGGCTGACGTCTGACTTCCCAACTATATCCTAAGAAGAGTGAAGAGAGAAGACATCATAGTCCAGTGAATTTATTATTTTGGGGGAATCCGTATTCTAAATATTCAGCATTTAAACATCACAATAAATTTAAAAGATTCATGCACTTACAATGTGCACGTGTTGCAGTGTTGGAGATACATTTTCAGACACACTTCTGAGTAACGCTGCTTCTCCCTTTCTTCCTTCTAAAGGCATTTTCATGCCAATGATGAGGAGTTCCGGACAGAGTTCAAAGTTCCTCCCTTCCAGAACTGCATCCTCAGTTTTTTGGGTTTCTCCGAAGAAGAGAAGGCCAACATGGAGGAGAGGACGCTTAAACATGGTCTGTAATTTAGTTCACATCAAACTGAAGCGTTTTTTTGTCTTGTAAAGATCGCTGTGTTATAGTTTACAAAGCTGTACTTGGTTAAAATTTGCAAGTACACACTTTATATTCAGGTGTGATTTTAGAGTTTTCAGGGGTTGCTGAAACAGTGTATTATACATCACTTAACTATGACACTTCCTGCAGTTAGCTCTTCTGGGAAAAGGCTTTAGGGAACATTTTCCTGCTAGCATGCCTGTTTTCCTTCAGTGTCCTATAGTCTTCCCACATGGTTTCAGCATGTGTCACACAGCATGCTGAGTGAATAGGTGAAGATTGTGTTCTGGTG
The DNA here is from genome assembly GCF_021462225.1 of Girardinichthys multiradiatus. NCBI lineage: Eukaryota > Metazoa > Chordata > Actinopteri > Cyprinodontiformes > Goodeidae > Girardinichthys > Girardinichthys multiradiatus. The sequence goes on along the minus strand of NC_061802.1, from coordinate 46,314,271 downwards.
TTAAACCCGTACTGCAGAGCTGACTTTCATATTGGAATCAATCACTACATGTCACACATCCTTGCTTCTGAGTGAGATGGTTACAACAGGGAGTTACTACAGTGTAGTTTAAGATTCAGGGGCAACGCTAAACAGACCTGGCTGTTCTAATGACACCAAACCAGTACCACAGGGAAAGGTATGTGTATAATAAGTTGTGACGTAGTGGATCGATTTTAAATAAGGCCTGAACGTTCCGGTATCTTCCAGACTGGGCTGTAGAACCAGTGTGGCTCATGTTACTGAGACAGAATACAATCATAACATGCAAGTTGTTCTGCTTTTGCTTAAGTTGTTGGAAACTGTATGACAGAAGTTTATTAGTGGTCAATCTAGTACAGAGTCAATACTAACATCACTGAAGGAAAAGATAAGTTTGTTGCTGAAAGAGGGAAAAAACAAAAAAAGCTAATTGTTTGCTTTAACTAATGTTTCTGAATCTTTTAGTTGTAGATCAAGTTAACCGTGTTTCTATAGAGACTTCATCATTTATTATAATGGCTCAGCTATTAGAAATGTGATATGTTCAAAGGTTCATTATTCACTGTTTAAACATGGATTGGTTTAAATGGGGATTGTGGTCTGTTTGACAGGTGGTCGACACGTGGAGGTTGGAGATGATCAGTGTACACACATGGTGGTGGAGGAGAACTCTGTGAAGGACCTGCCAGTATCTCCCTCCAAGAAACTCTTTGTGGTTAAACAGGAGGTGATTTATTTATGTTTCTATCTTTTTCTAATTGAATGGAAAGGCTGATTAGGTTAAAAAAAAATGAATTAAACAAAATAATAACCAACTCTTATGTTTTGGGGACCTTTTGTACTCGTACAAGTTTTCCACAGGACATTTCATACAGACTGAGTAAGCAAGTACAAGTTGACAAAACAAAGTCATCTGTAGTTAAATTATAAAAAATATTGGAAATGGTGTCACACCCGTATCACCTCATTGACTCCAAACACCTGCAAATGTTTCCTGAGCCTCTAAATGGTCTCTCTGTCTGGGTCAGTAGACTCCACAATTATGGGGAAGACTGCTGACCGGACAGATGTCCAGAAGTCAGATTTTGACACTTCCACTCAGAGAGTAAGCCACAAAAGGTCATTGCTGGTAGTTCTGTGTGCGTATCACAACATATTTTTAGAAAGTTGAGTGGAAGGAAAAGGTTTGGCAGGTTAAGGTGCAGCAACAGATGTATCTGCAGCCTTTCAAGGATTGTGAAGAAAAATCCATTCAAGAATTTGGGAGAGCTTCACAAGGAGAGAACTGACGCTGGACTCTTTGCATCAAAATGACTGATGAATAAACTGATATGGAATAGTTTAAGTACCTAATATTAAATGATATTAAACGAAGTTAAGAAGGGGCACACTGACCCAGGGACATACCAGCTTAGCTTAGAAGTAAAACAAGGTCCCTTGACCAAAGACCGTCAGAATTCTATTGGTACAAATGTGGTGAAAAATCTTGAAAGGCTTTTTTTTAAACCAGGTTTCGATATCAGGATTCTGATTTTTAACCCGACTACTGCAGATGCTGTCAAAGACAAGTTACTGATGTGTTTCTCTTTCTAAGAATTAGTTGACCGTGGGTAGATTGGTTGCAAGGCTGTAGGTAAAACCGCTAACCTATTAACCAGGTGTGTTCACTGAGCTGGGTTTACTGCCTGTTTACACGCTTAGTAACAACAACTGTTTCTCTCATGTTAAAGTGGTTCTGGGGGAGCATTCAGATGGATGCTCGAGCTGGCGAGTCCATGTACCTGTATGAAAAGGTGGGTGCATATTGATTATATTTAAACACATGCTGAACATTTAAGCTCTCATACTTGTAATATGCTTTGATAAACAGTACAAAAGAACTTGTATGTTTTGTTGGCGTAATTGCCAAATCAGTCGTGGACCAATCAGTTGCTCTATGCTTCGCCATACCTTTACCTTTGTGCTGCAGAATGACAGCCCTGCCATGAAGAAAGCTGTGTCCCTGCTGTCCCTCACCACCCCAAACAGCAACCGCAAGCGCCGCCGTCTGAGAGACACCCTTGCTCAGCTCACCAAGGAAACCGAAATCTCCCCCTTCCCGCCACCACGCAAAAGACCATCAGCAGAGCATTCCCTGTCCATTGGCTCTCTCCTCGACATCTCCAATACCCCTGAAAGCTGCAAGGCCTTAGCAGGTAAGAACACGAGGATCCTGTTCCTTTTTCTTCCAAAAGGCTGCTGTGACTGGTAAAACTCAGACTGCTCTACATGTGACAAATTGTTTTACTGTCATGAGAGAATCATGCACACCCCTCTTTATTTCAGAAGAAAGGGTAGGAGACAATACTGTGACCAGGGATAGGATAAGAAGAAGGAAAACCAGAGAAAGGAGAACTAGGTCAGACAGGGAAGAGAGGAGAAAAAGGTCCCAGCTGAATACAGGTACCTGTCAGCAAACACCTGAAGAGCAGCAGCAAGGAGCATCTGAAGGTTAGCTTCTGTTTTAAGGTTCACTCTGTGATCAGCAAATAGCCATCTGTAACAACAAATTATGGAACAGATAGAGCTGCTGAACCAGAAAACAAGAAAGTCTCCTTTTAATCCAGCCTAAAGCTGGATGGGCAGTTCAGATCCAACCAGGCAGCTTTCTAGGTTCAACACTAAATGTCCCAAAGAAAGTTCCTTGCTAAATGTGTTTTAAGTGGGTCCGTTGTCCCGAGCCTGGGACAACTTACCCATTTGATGACTTTGTACCAGCTGCATGGTGGGTAGGCAATGACTGATTCACAAAAGGTAAAATTAGAATAAGATCAAATCAGAAGTAAAAGTGAACAGTAAGGGCAGACTTACAACAAGGTAACTAGAACGCAAACCAAAGTTAGATTTTGACATCACCAATGACATCATAGGTCTGTTAGCTGTTAACAGTCTGTAAGGAAAGCATTATTGGGACTTTTGTCAATGTGAATCTCTTTAAATTTCTGTTAAATCTGTCCCACATATTTTTATCCTCTTTAAACAGATTAATCTGCCGTTTAAACACACAAATACACTCTAACAAGGTATGTAGCAATACAGCTACCAAAGACTGCAAACAAATCCTTCTAAACACAATCAACAATAAAGTGATTCCCTCTGGATGCTTCCCCTGCAAACTAAACACTCCATCATGCTTTTCATTTGCTTTGAGTTCGACCATGAATCGCATACATATTTAAAACATAATATATATATTTTATTAAGGGTTATATTTAAAGGGTTTGGTTTTTTTTGTTTTTATTTTGTCTTTTTTTTTTTAAAGGTTTGCTAGACATCTAGTTGTTTGTGTGCTTCAGTGTCCTGTTAAAAACTTTCTGTCTTCCTCCAGAGTGTTCCAAACCTTCCAAGAGTTCAACTCCAGTTGTTTCCAAGCAGTCAGCCAGGTGGCAGGTCTCTAAGGAGCTCTATCAGACCGAAAGCAACTATGTAGAGATTTTAAACACCATTCTACAGGTATGTGTGTGTGTGTGTGTTTGTGCTCGCTCTGTCATCACGGCTCGAACATTTCACAGACTGGCTTGCAGGTTGCCCCTGACAACAGTCTTTCAACCTGGCACCCTCATCATTTGTTGCAAGCAGAGATTCATGACAACCCAGTGAAGAAGCACATGACCCCAACCATTTCTCTTCTGTCTCCTTAGAAAACTTGTTTTCTGCTTGTTTTGTTCTTGTTTTTGAGATTCTTGCCACTTAATCCTTGGTTCTTATTTACACGATGAACCTTATTTGTTCTAGTGCTTTTATTATGATTAGTCCATGCTCAGACAGTAGTTGAGCAGCAGAAGTTGTCCATTATTAAGTCATAAATTAACTGATTAACCAGATCTGACAACATGAGGTAGACTGAAGGATCTCAAAAAGCAGCACATCGTGGCCACTGATCTATCAGTCAGAACGGACTTACAAAACCATCTGTAAGGCTTTGGAACTTGTCAGCCACAGTTAGAGGCATCATCCACAAATAGAGAAAACATAGAACAGTGGTGAACAGTGGTCAGCCTAAGTGAATCACCTTCTCATCCAGGAGATCACAAAAGACCCCAGAACAACATCTAAAGCACTGCAGACCACACTCTTCCACCAAGGGTGGTGCTTACAGTTATTAGGTTTCAGAGGCTTTTATTTTCCCTTTTAATGAATAAAATCATCTGAAAAGAACGCCTTGTATTTTTTTCCAGGTTGTCTTTGTCTGGTGTTAAAACTAGTTTAATGGTGTGATGCACAGCAGTCATTAAAAGGGCTCTTCTTCTTTTCATTTCATCTTCTCAGCTTTTCAAGCATCCTCTAGAAAAAGAGAGTCAAGTAGGGGGACCCATCTTGGCCCAGGAAGAAATCAAGACCATTTTTGGCAGTATCCCAGAAATCTATGAGGTTCACACCAGAATAAAGGTAGATTAGTTTTTCAACTGCCAAGCAGGTTTTATGCTGTAGTTCTTGGTGATCATGTGATTTCTGAATATTTGTTGTTTTATTTGTTCACCAGAATGACCTGGAGGAGCTCCTCACAGACTGGTCAGAAAGCAAAAGTGTTGGAAACATCATTCTCAAATATGTGAGTTCAAAGGTTTACGTTCTTAATTCCAATAAAGTTAGGACATTGTGTAAAATGTTAATAAAAACAGAAAACGATGATTTACATATCCTGTTCAATCTAGATGCACATGAATACACTACAAAGACAAGATATTTAATGTTCAAATGGATAAACTTTGCTTTTATTAATATCCACTTGCATTAAAACAAAATCGGTAGATGTTTCTAGTGACATTTTTTAGCTAGTCATTATAATATAATAAATCAATTCTATGAGTTTGTTTTTTATGTATGTTATTTATTTTCTCTCCTAAGTCCAAAGAGTTGGTAAAGGCTTATCCTCCTTTTGTCAACTTCTTTGAGATGAGCAAAGAGACCATTGTTCGATGTGAAAAACAGAAGCCACGCTTCCATGCATTTCTGAAGGTGAGGCTGATCAGCTGGAAGGTAGAACATTTCATCTTGCTGTACTCAAGTTCACCAAATGAGAAACTGTCCGTTTTTGTTCCGAGGTTCGTCTTTAAATGCAGAATGTTTGCATTCAGTGTCCTTAGAAGAAGGCAATTTATCAACCCTCGTGGAAATGAGGGAGCACAGCCTGCTCTCTGAGTTTCCTCTAACAGAATGTTAATTTTCAGATGTGGGTCTGTGCTGGTTTGTATGTATAATTTAAATACTTCAGGCAGGTAATGGAAGGCTGGCTGAATCACAAATGGAAGAACATTCTGTTGCACATCACAATGCAGTTCCTCATTTCAAGTTTTTGGGTTTCTTTGTAAAGGTGACTCACTATCGTCACGCCAGACCGTTTTCGACAACAGATAAAGGGGGAGGGGGATCAAAAGAAAATGAGTTACTGCTCAAAGGACAGCAATGAAAGGAATCAGCATTTTCTAAAGAAAAGGCAGAGCTTCAAAGAGTCTGGTGCATGTGCATTCTCTCAGAACCACCTTTGGCTGCAATTAAAGCTGTTGGTGTTTGGGGGTATATCTTCACCAGGTTTGAACTTGTAAAGAAAAGTTTGTGTATTCTACTTTACAAAATAAGTCAAGCTGGATGGAGAGCACCTGTGAACATCATTTATCAGGTCTTTCCATAGATTCTCAATCAGATTTATGTTTTTCAGTGGGACATTCTAACATATCAGTATTCTTTGATCTAAACCATTCCATTGTAGCTCTGGTGTCTTGCTGCAAAACAAAAGTCCAACTCAGTCACAAGTTTTTGTGGCCTCTAACGTGGTTATCTCCAGAATTGTTGAGTAATTTGTTCTATCATGTTTAGGGAGATGTGCAGTGTTGATTCTTGCCACCACACATGTTGTTTAATTCTGGCCTCATCTGATCAGAGCCCCTTCTTCACATGTTTGCAGTGTCCTCTACTCAGCTTGTGTCAGACTTTAATCAGTCATTTAAACATATTGTTCCACCTGACATGGATCTCTGTAGCTCTGCCAGAGTTACGATTGGCCTCTTGGCCGTCTCCCCTTGCCCACCCAGTCAGTCTAGGTGGATAGCCTGGATTTTGGTAGATTTGGACAGGGTTCTTATCCTGCTAGGAAAAGTTTGGAATTTGATCCCAAAGATAAATGGACTGAATTTCTGTTTATATTATCATACTGACCACTCAAAGTGCATTTATTTATCTTATAATCTTATCCTGAGATGAAATGAGACATAGGGGGCTCTGTATGTTTAAATGACTGTTAATGGTATCAATTAATCAATCTCATCTTCATGAAAAAGTGGCAAGAAGAAAGTCATTTTTGAAAGAAAGCCATAAGACTGATTTAAAGTCTGACACAAGCTGGGTAGAGGACACTGCAAACATGTGACGAAGGGCCTCTGATCTGTTTGCTACGTTTTTGTGCAGGAGAGTTTTGAAGTAAAGTGGGTTAGATATAAACTTGTTGAACTCTTTTCAGATAGTGTTAAACTTTTGAAAACCTATTATCTTTTTTCCTTTCACTTCACCATTATGCACTACTTTGTTCTGGTCTATCACATAACATCCATAGGAACACACTGAAATTTGACTGTAATGTGAATGCAGCGGCACGGTGGGTCACGGGGGAGGCACCAGATCCCCCGTGACCCACTATGAATATGAAAACGTTGGAGCGGTGTGGTTTACTTTTGGAAGCCCTGTACATTTACATATATTACGTTTTCCTGATTCAAGGTGTTTATCAGGTTTATAAAAACATTTTTTGAACCAACAGATCAACCAGGCCAAGCCAGAGTGCGGCAGACAGACACTCGCAGAGCTGCTCATCAGACCAGTGCAGAGACTACCAAGCGTGGCTCTCCTCCTTAATGGTAACACACACAAAAGAAATATTTACTTCTGACATCTCTGCTTACGGTTCTTTTCTTGATTTCTCCCCTTCCCCATCTGCCATCAGCCTCTGTTATCTCTTGTTGATGGGGTTCCTGACTGGGATCTCTGTTGTCTTTGTTCATTTGAACATGTTGTAGATGCTGTGATGTTTAATCTCCTCCAGCCTGGCTGCGTCTTACCAAACTTTCCTTTTTCATCCTTATTGTAGACATAAAGAAACACACGTCAGATGACAACCCTGACAAGATAACACTGGAAAGAGCAATCGAGTCCCTAAAGGAAGTGATGACGTGAGTTGATATGACTGTAACCTTTTGCTTTTTTTGTGCTAAGCTTACATTCACTGTGGTTTCATCACTTTTGAATAATTTAAACCAACAAGTTTAGATGTCATCTGCTATCTACGTATTAACCTAAAAGTATGAAACACAAAGCAAGAGGTTTGGATTAAAGATGTGTAAAATATTTGTACAGAACTGTTGTTTTTGTCTACTCTAGACCTTTGCTTTCCATCAAGCTATAGAATGATCTTTTATCAACTACAGAAAGATGAACACTAATGGTCAAAAGTCTTGGATACAATTTCTCACTGTATGGATCTCTTTATTTTCATGACTATTTACATCGTAGATTCTGGCCAAAGGCAACAAAACTGTGAATGAACACAAGGGGAATAATGTCGTAAACAGAAAGTGTGAAATAACTTTAAACATTTTTATATTTTAGATTCTTCCAAATAGCCACCCTTTGCTCTGATGACTGCTTTGCTCTCTTAGCATTCTCTCCATGAGCTTCATGAGGTGATCACCTGAAATGGTTTTCTAAAGAGTCTTAAAAGAACTTCCCAGAGGTTCATTGAGAGACGGCCAAAGGTTAATATTTCAGTCATCACAGCTAAGGGCGGCTACTTTAAGGAATCTAAAATATGAAACATATTTAAAGTTCTTTTACAATCTTTTGTTTGCTACATAATTCCAGATGTGTTCATTCACTGTTTTGATGCCTTTAGTGAGAATCTACGTACAATGTAAACAGTCATAAACATTAAGAAAACCATTAAATGAAAAGTGTTTCTGAAACTTTTGATCGGTAATGTAAATGGATTCAACCAAAACACTCTCCAGATCTGCATATTTTACTCTTTAGATTATTTTACTCTTTAGATTATTTTACTCTTTAGATTATGCCAAATACAGAATCTTTGACACTCGAGCACTCTGGATTATCTGATGCAGCTTGATGGATGTATCATACTGGTGTTGTGTGGGGGCGATGTTTCTCCACCAGCTGTGCTTCCACATCCCGCTCCACAATGATCAGAATACAGATATAAGCAATATTTAAAAAAATTATTATTCAAAGATGCTCATTTGTGTCAAAATTAACTGACCCATTATTTGCTCAAATTGCTGCATTTCTTCCGACAGCAGCGCCATTTAATAAAAAAAAAAACAGTAATCAACACATTCTTAATCCATTCAAATTCAAATGTACTAAATTCACCCTAAAGGGAAATTAAATGTTGTTATAGCTCATATTCTGAAGGTTTCGTCAAAGAGCCGTTGTAGATGCTGATGGCTGTGGGCAGGAAGGATCTCCTGTAGCTGTCTGTCTTACAGCAGATCTGAAGAAGCCTCTGACTGAAGACACTCTGTTGTTGTAGGACAGTCTCATGAAGAGGATGCTCAGGGTTCTCCATAATGTTCTTCATTTTATGAAGAATCCTTCTTCCTTCCTTCCTTTAAGCTAAACCCCTGTGGAAGCAAGGCCTTTTTACACGCTTAAGGCAACTATTACTATCATTATGGTTTTTCCTTGTATTTTATCCTTTCAAGCTATATTTGGATTTCCAGATTTTGTCTCCTCTGAATGCACAATGGCCAGGTCCTGTATTTCAGAAATTAAAATAATTCAAATGATTCCATTCAAATTAGTTTTATTTATATAGCGCCAATTCACAACACATGTCATCTCAAGGCACTTTACAAAGTCATTTTCAATATACAGATTTCAAGTCAGGTTCATACATTCCAATTAATCGTAATCATTGAACAGTGCAGTCAGATCCTGTTTATTATTCAAATTGGATAAAACGTTTTTCTATCTAAGGAAACCCAGCAGATTGCATCCAGTCAGTGACTTGTAGCATTCACTCCTCCTGGATGAGCATGTAGAGACAGTGGACAGTTACTGGCGTTGACTTTGCAGCAATCCCTCATACTGAGCATGCATGTAGTGACAGTGGAGAGGAAAAAACACCCTTTTAACAGGAAGAAACCTCCAGCAGAACCAGGCTCAGTGTGAGCGGCCATCTGCCACGACCGACGGGGGGTTTGAGAGAACAGAGCAGAGACACAAAGAGAACAAAGAAGCACTGATCCAGGAGTACTTTCTATGGGAAAGAAAAGTGAAACATTAATCATTGTAGCTCCTCAGATGAACTCTGAGCCAGTTTTCAGGTCTAGAGTATGAAGAACACTTATAGTTAGTCACAGTAGAAACTTAGCCAGTAGCAATGTCTAGGAGAAACGGGGTGAAACACTGAAAGACAGGGCCATGTGTAAGGTATGCATTAAGTTGTTGGCAGCAGCAACTTGGCCCCCTCCAGGAAGGTGCCACAGCTACACACAGAGCCAGGTCAGACGTTGCTTCTAGAAAGAGATAAAAACAGAGAAAGAACATAAGAGTCACAGTGGCTTGTAAAAGTATTCATACCCCTTGAACCTTTCCACATATTGTCACATTACAACCACAAACATAAATATATTTTATTGGACTTTTATGTGAAAGACCAACACAAAGTGGTATACAATGTAAAGTGGAATGAAAGTTATACATATATATGTGTCTACTAGCTTTGTACATCTAGTTGCTGAAACTTTTGCCCATTCTTCTTTGCAAAACAGCTCAAGCTCAGCCAGATTAGATGGAGTGTTTGTGAACAGCAGTTTTTTAGATCTTGTCACATATTCTCGATTGGGTTTAGGTCTGGACTTTGACTGGGCCATTCTAACACATGAATGTTTTGTTTTAAACCATTCCATTGTAGCCCAGGCTTTATGTTTAGGACCGTTGTCCTGCTGGAAGGTGAACCTCCACCCCAGTCTTAAGTCTCTTACAGAGTCCGACAGGTTTTCTTCCAGGTTGCCCTGGATTTGGCTCCATCCATCATCCCATAGAAACTGACCACCTTCCCTGCCCCTGCTGAAGAGAAGCTCCCACAGAGCATGATGCTGCCACCACCATATTTGACAGTGGGGATGGTGTGTTCAGAGTGATGTGCAGTGTCAGTTCTCTGCCACACAGCGTTTTGCATTTTGGCCAAAAAGTTCCATTTTGGTCTCATCTGACCAAAGCACCTTCTTCCACATGTTTGCTGTGTTCCCAACATGGTTGCTGGCAAACTGCCAACAGGACCTCTTATGATTTTCTTTTTACAATGGCTTTCTTCTTGCCACTCTTTCATTAAGACCACATTTGTGTAGTGAACGACTAGTAGTTGTGACTAATGAGCTGTGGATCTCTGCAATTCGTCTAGAGTCACCCTGGGCCTCTTGGTTGCTCTCCTTGTTCAGCCTGTCAGTTTAGGTGGATGGCCTTATCTTGGTTTCCAGTTGTCATACTTTTTCCAATTCTGTATGATGGATTGAACAGTGCTCCATGAGATGTTCAAAGCTTGATAAATCTTTTTATAGCCAAAGCCTGCTTTAAACCTCTCCACAACGTTATCCCTGACCTGTCTGGTGTGTTCCTTGGACTTCATGATGCTGTTTTCTCCCCAACATTCTCTTAACCAACCTCTGAGGCCATCACAGAGCAGCTGTATTAGATTACACACAGGTGGAATCTATTTAGTCATTAGTAATCATCAGGAAACGTCTGAAGGCAATTAGTTGCACTCAGAGTAAAGGGGGCTGAAAGGTTTTTCACACCACATGTTTCAGTTTATTGTAAAATAAAGAAATAATTTCAAATTTTTGTTCCACTTCACAATTGTATAACACTGTGTGTTAGTCTTTCGAATAAAATTCCCCAAAAAATATTTGTTTGGGTTGTAAGATGACAATTTGTGGAAAAGTTCAAGGTGAACAAATACTTTTACAAGCCACTGTAAAAGCTGAAATAACAGCAAATAATGCAAAATTGGAGAGTAGTATGAGAATGTAGCAGAGAGAGTGAAAGTAGTCATTATGTCCTCGAGCAGCCTAAGCCTATAGCAGCATAACTAGAGGAGACGAGCTTGATAACTACAAGTAGAATGGGAGGCAGATCCTTTAGAGATTCTAAGAACCACCAGTAAACCTGCAGTCTGAGAACGAAGTGCTCTGTTAGGAACATATGGAACAATCAGATCTCTGATGTATGATGGAACTAGATCATTAAGGGCTTTATATGTGAGGAGGAGAATTTTAAATTCTATTCTGGATTTAACAGGGAGCCAATGAATGGAAGCTAAACTAGGAGAAATATTTTTAATTTTCATCAGAACTCTTGCTGCAGCATTTTGGATCAGCTGAAGGCTTTTAACTGCATTTTGTGGACATCCTGATAGTAAAGAATTGCAATAGTCCAGCCTTGAAGTAACAAATGCATGGACTAGTTTTTCAGCATCACTCCTGGACAGAATATTTCTAATTTTGGCAATGTTCCAGAGGTGAAGGAAGGAAATCCTAGAAACCTGTTTAATATGGGATTTAAATGACATATCCGGGTCAAAAATAACACCAAGGTTTTTTACTTTTTTACCGGAGGTCAATTTAATGCCATCCAGGTTAAGTGATTGACTAAGCAGTTTCTTTTTTAAAGATTCTGGTCCAAAGACGACAACTTCTGTCTTGTCTGAATTTAGAGGCAGAAAATTTAAAGTCATCCAAGTTTTTATATCTTCAAGACATGCTTGTAGTCTATCTAACTGGTTGGGCTCATCAGGATTCATGGATAAGTAAAGCTGAGTATCATCAGCGTAACGGTGAAAATTTATCCCATACTGCCTGATAATTTTATCTATTGGAAGCATATATATAGTAAAGAGAATTGGCCCAAGTACTGAACCCTGTGGTACTCCACAATTAACCCTGGAGTTTAAAGATGATTTATCATTTACATGAACAAACTGGAATCTGTCAGACAAATAAGATTTAAACCAGCCTAGTGCTGTTCCCCTGATCCCTACAGAATATTCCAGTCTTTCTAAGAGAATATTGTGATTGACTGTATCAAACGCAGCACTGAGATCTAACAGGACTAGTACAGACACAAGTCCATTATCTGAGGCCATAAGAATATCATTAGTGACTTTCATCAGTGCTGTTTCTGTGTTATGATGAGCTCTGAAACCTGACTGAAACTCTTCAAACAGATTATTACTGTCTAAATGCTCACACACTTGATAAGCAACTATCCTCTCAAGAATTTTAGATTTGGAATTTTAGAATGGAAGATTGGATATAGGTCTGTAATTTATTTAGTGTTCTTGATCAAGAACTTTTTATATAGTCAAGTTTTGCACAATGTGCTTTATAGAAGCTAGAATCATATAAATCATGTTAAAATCATACTGGAAACACACAAGATTAAACAAAGTAAAGGACATTTCTTAAAGATTTTGTTAAATATATATTTTCTTATGAGTTTCAATAATTATACTAGTTATTTTTTCTATGTTGACAAAGATATATTTCTCTTGCTTAAGTTAAGTTGAAGATAATTATTAGGTGAGTGAATTATGTCAACTTCAGTTATCTTACTTGAATCATTTGGGTTTAAAAAACCTTCAATTCCAAGCCTGGAAAAGGCACCAGATGGTTCAGTACAGGACAAAGGAGGTCCACGGTTAGACCACTGGTTCCAGGTTCTTTTTGTTGGAAGAACACATGCTTATTATTTCATTTTGTAAAGGAGGAAAGGGTATTCAAATCTGTTTTTAAAATGGAAAGTACATTTTTTTAATGGTTAATTGTTATATCTAGCAGTTTAACATGAAACAGTAAGCTGATGTAATGCTTAGAAGACATGAAAATTCAGAATTACTGACATGTCTCACATTCATCTGAAGTCACATCAATGAGGACAAGAGGAAGACTGAAGGCCAGAAGCAAATCTTTGATGTTGTCTATGAAGTTGATGGATGCCCTGTAAGTCTGAAGTTTGCTGCATTCTACATGTTTCGTATTCATATAGTAATTTAATAGTCTGATAAACATTTTGCTTTTATAGACACACTAATGATCAATCAGCATCCTTGATTTACCACAGTGGCTGTATATATCAAAGCTCATACATCCTGCTGCCTATGTCCCTTTCTTATCTTCCTCTTCTCAGGCTAACCTCCTGTCTTCCCATCGCATTCTGGTGCACCGAGTGGAAACAGTCGCTCTGGGAGACGAGCCATGTGACCGTGGAGAACACGTCACACTCTTCCTCTTTAACGATTGCCTAGAGGTGACAATATATGAATCTAAACGTTTCATTGTCATTATATCATCATAATATCCGATCATGGTCCAGTCCTGCTCATTTGTTAAATGTGTTTTTCTACAACACAAACAATAATGAGCAGGAACCAACAATATATGAAATTTAAATGATTTGGATTAAGATAAGTATGTCAGAAACACTTATTTTAGTTGTATTTTGAGTCCGATGGTTAAGTGGAACATCACTACCATATATAGAAAATGAACCTGCGGGAAAACAAAACCTTTTATCCTAGCATAGTGATGTATGGAGGGGTTCTTTTTCATTTTAAACTTAACACATTGTGTTTCTCAGTTTGCTTGTTAGGTTGCTTAGTTGAAAATATGCCAGAGTTTAGTGGAAACATAACATAAAGATTCTGTGAATATTTCCCAGCTAATAAGTATCTGTCACACCTCCTGATCTCCATTTCCAGTGTCCAGCCTGGTTTTAAATCTGAGATGCCATATCCATGTTACACAGACAATCATACACCCTTGCAGGTGTAAACAGTTCATCCTGTTATCCAGGGAACAGACGTTAAGTAAAAAGTGGGCAAGTTGACACAGCAGGAAAGAAGTAGTGCAGTGCCCATAAATCCCCTGGCTAAAGGCTGTTACTTCATGAAGTAACAAACTGAAATAACAGCAAATAATGCAAAATCAGAGAATAGTAGGAGAATCTAGCAGAGTGAGGGAAAGTAGTGATTAAATCCTCCAGTGGCTTAAACATATAGCAGCATAACTGCAGAGATAGTGCCCTGTTAGGAACATATAGAACAATCAGATCTCTGATGTATGATGGAGCTTGATTATTTAGGACTTTATGTGAGAAGGAGGAGAAATTTTAAATTAGCACATTCCTTTTTAACTGAATTATTTAGTTTTTTTGATCTTTTTGAGTTATATTATGATTTCATTGTTCTGCACTTTGGTCTCTTTAACTGAATGTTCCAAAGCACTTTATAAACCAATGAATAGATGTATGAATAAAATTATATTCTGGCTTTAAGACTGAGCCAATGAAGGGACGCTAAAATCTGAGAAATGTTCATCACAACTCTTGTTCCACCGTTTTGCAGCTGAACGCTTTTAACTGCATTTTTTGGACATCTTGATAGTAAAGAATAACAATAGTCCAGCCTTAATGTAACGGATGCATTAACTAGTTTCTCAGTGTCACCCCTGGACAGGATATTTGGCAATATTCCCGAGGTGAAAGAAGGAAATCCTAGAAACATGTTTAATATGGGATTTAAATGACATGTCCTGGTCAAAAAGTTTATTTTGGCAGTCATACAGGGAGAATCTTACGCTGGCACATGACTGTTTGCAAAGTTGGTTTATGGCTTACAAACCTAAACATGGGACTGAAAAAAAGTGACAGGATATTCTTTCAGTGTTTCTCTTTTGGCATGGGTTGCTCTGACACTACTGATCCAACTACAGATGACAAAGTTTGGCTGTTCTGAAGGAAAATGTATTTAAAATTTGAATGTTTCTGTATGTCGTACTCTGTGTTTGTCTCTTAGTAGTCAGTGTGGTCACAGGAAGTGTGTGTTAATTAGCACAGGGCAAGCCAGGAAAGAGAAGCGATGATTTGAGAGGCTGTGCAGATTCAGGAATGTTAGTGCCACCTCCGAATCAGCCACAGCCATGCGTGTGTATCCTGACATGTAGACTCACTGTGGTTTCAGTGTGGGTGGTCTTGCTTCTCTTTTCTATCATCAGAAACAGTTGATTTAATCTCAGTCCCTAATGTTCTTTGATTTTTGTCCTCTCAGTCTTCGCTCTAACCTCCCGATTAATGTGGCAGTAATGAGTTGCATTGTTTACCTCCATGAAGGCATCATTGATTTATTAAGTAAACCTCTGCAGCATTTTACACACCCCTAAATGCCCCCACACACACAGGATGAAACGCTGAAGTCGGTTCTGTTTGCTTTTTCTTTTAATATCACCATCTTGTTTTGTTTTTGTGGAACTGCATGTCTGCAGATTGCCAGGAAGCGTCACAAGGTAATCAACACGTTTAAAAGTCCGCTGGGACAGACGAGGCCTCCTCCCCCGCTGAAACATATAGCTCTGATGCCGCTGTCGCAGATTCGCAGAGTGCTGGATCTGCAGGACACTGAAGGTAACAACATCTGACACAGTAAGCATTAGACCCTCATATAAACAGCTGCCCCCACATGCAGTTTTATGCACTGAGTCCTACTAAAGGTTATTTCAGACTGCTAGGCCACTCCATTTAGTTCTCATTGCATACAGTCAGAGGCTCACATGTAACTGGACAAAATAATTAGCCCTTAAAGAAATCTTAAATTTTAAGAATGAATTTAGTCAGTCATTTTCTATACCGCTTCTTCCATAGTGGGTCGTGGGGAAGCTGGTGCCTATCTCCAGCAGTCTATGGGCAGGAGCCTGGCAGTCCAGCGCCAATCCATCGCAGGGCAACACTGACACACTCAGGACAAACCACCATGCAGACACTCAGTCACACCTAAGGCCAATTTAGAGAGACCAGTTGACCTAAAAGTCATGTTTTTGGACTGTTGGAGGGAGTCGGAGTACCCGGAGATAACCCACGCATGCAGTGGGAGAACATTGAAACTCCATGCAGAAAGACCCCTGGCTGGGAGTTGAACCCAGGACTGTCTTGCTGCAAGGCAACAGTGTAACCAACTGCACCACCGTGAATTTAAATACATTTAAATTCATTCATTCATTCGCCATGGAGCTCTGCTCTGTCCTTTTTCTGCATGTTTTTGTGTTGCTTTCTGCCACCATTTGGTGGTGTTAATCAGCAGAGAGGAACTTCTAAACATCAGACAGTCCTCTCTTAGGATTTTTTCACCATCATTCATTGACAAAACCTTCACGTAGATCCTGGCCAGCGGATAGGTGGCTCTTAATGTGATCCCGCCAGACATGGCGGAGAGGGAAGAGAACCGGTGTGCCCGTGACTACGCTCACCCTTGCCTTCAATCCACCTGCCAAATGTGCGTTCCCTGGCCAACAAGATGGATGATTCTCCTCACCTGTAAAAACTCGGACCTCTGCGGATCTGCCGCGCTCTGCTTTACCGAAACCTGGCTGAGAAAGAACACACACAGGTCCGCAGACAGAATCATCAGGGCTGACCTTCCCTCTATCCAGGAGTTATACAGGTCTCTAGGGTCATGTTATAAACAGGACCAGTGACAAAGGGCAGCCCTGCCAGAGTCCAACATGCACCAGGAACAGGTCCGACTTAGTGCCGGCAATGCGGACCAAACTCTTGCTCCGTTTGTACAGAGACCGGATGGCCCCTAATAAAGGGCCCTGACTGCCCTGGAGCACCCCCCACAGGGCACCACAAGGGACACAGTCAAATGCTATTACCATGTCCACAAAACACATGTGGACAGGTTGGGCAAACTCCCATAAACCCTCGAGCACCCTGTAGAGGGTATAGAGCTGGTCCAGTGTTCCACGTCTGGGACGAAAACCACACTGCTCCTCCTGAAGCCGAGGTTCGACTATCGGCCGAACTCTCCTCCCCAATACCCTAGCATCGGCTTTACCAGGGAGGCTGAGGAATGTGATCCTTCTATAGTTGGAACACACCCTCCAATCACCCTTCTTATGTAGGGGGACCACCACCCCAGTCTGCCAGTCCAGAGGCACTGTCCTCGACCGCCACGCAATGTTGAAGAGGCGTGTCAACCATGACAGCCCTACAACATCCAGAGACTTGAGGTACTCAGGGTGGATCTCATCCATCCCTGAAGCCCTGCCACTGTGGAGTCCCCCGCCTCTGTTTCCACCAGAGACTGCATGACGACAGGATTGAAAAGATCCTCAAAGTATTCATTCCCTGCCCGATAATGTCCCCAGCTCCCCACCCCCACTGTAAACAGTGTTGGCGAAGCACTGCTTCCCCCTCCTGAGGCGCCGGACGGTTTGCAAGAATCGCTTGGAGGCAAACAGGTAGTCCTTCTCCATGGCCTCACCAAACTCCTCCCAGGCCCAAGTTTTTGGCCTCACGGTCAGCCGGCTCAGGAGTCCCTGGGAGGGGCACTATGCAGCATCCCTGATAGGGTCGCCAAGAAGGCCAGGTACTCCACACCACCACTCGGCCTGTAGGCTGAAACGACAGTCAAACACCTGTCTCCAACCCGAAGGCGCAAAGATGAGACGCTCTCATCTACCGGGGTAAACCCCAACACGAGACAGCTGAGCTGGGGGGGGCAACAAGCAAACCCACCAAGTTACACCCTTGCAGGACTGACTGACATAGAAGTTTATTTTCACCCTGGGATTGTTTACATGAATTTTTTATTTTAAAATAAAACACAATCCCAAACTGAAAACTTCTCCAGACATGAAAATACAAAATAAATAAAATGCTCAACACTCACCTGACTGGATGCTGTTGGACTCTATGGTTTAACCTATGGAGCAGCCAGAGGTTCAAATTGGCTTTCTGACCAACAGAAGAGGAAGATGGACTGAACATTTTTTTTTTACACCCTTGTTTTATACATTTTCAGTTTGTTTTGGGTGCTCACAGGATTCTGGGGGTTAGATCTTTGTTTTAACACCTCATGCTTTCCAGCTTTGCAATTATTCTCTGTTTTAAACCATTTCTTCTCCCATGTTATCATCTCTGAGTCTTTTTTACACTTATGAAATTTTCTCCTTTGTTGACTGATATACTGTTAGCTTCCTTTCATCCCCTGTAATCAAATCTAAATTCTTCATCATGCTTCCCCATCAGTGTCCATTCTCCTCTTCTCCTCCTCAGACTGTGTAAATGCATTTGCCTTGGTGGTTCGCCCTCCCACTGAACAGGAAAACTTGTTGTTCAGCTTCCAATTGCCTGGAGAGGAAATGGTTAAAAGTGACTGGCTGCGTACACTGTGTCGTCATGTTGCCAACACCATCTGCAAAGCTGATGCGGTGAGATGTCACACTTACAGAAAACACACTCTTTCACACAGACAAATTAAGGAAAATGAAAATTCCGACACATTGGAAAAACGAGTTGCTGAGGATGACAATTATTACAGTTCTTCCCTTTTCTCATAGTTCAAGCAACGTTTTCCTCATAGAAAGCAAATTAATGTAGTCATGTTTTTTCATCAGACTGGAAGAAGTGTTTTAGTACCAGTTCTGTTAGTTGTTGATGTTCAAGGTCAACTGCAGATTTCCACAAGATTTCTGGGTATATTTTTTGCGACATTTGGTGTTTTGAGCCATTTCATCTTATAACGTGTTGGAGACTGTTGTTATACAGGGTGAACTATCTGTTAACACGGATATGTGGTAATGATCCTGAAACACTTTCATTCTGTGTGTGTGAGATAAGGAGTCTGGGAGCTGCTCAGTAAAAGCAATAGAAAGGCTCCATAATTCAAACTGGATGTAGACCCTTCTGATGACTGATACTGCTGGGAGTCTTCATAGAAACAAATCAACATGCCAGCATCTATCACAGAGTGGGTATCTGATGTCAAGTGATTTTTGTGGAGATTGTAATATGAAGAAGGGCCTTGGCAGTATGAATTGGACTGACTAATTACTAAGACAATGAAACCGTCTAAGTTGATGTATTGAGCCGAGCAGGCAGCAGGGGGCGGTGTTGTCTTTTATTTGTTCTGTCACTCCACAGCTGAATACCTGATTTTTTTTATTTTTTTTTTCACTGGGTCAGTGTTGCAGTGTGAATACCAACAAGGCAGAAGTTCTCTTGTTAAAAAACCCTCTGCAGAGACAAATTTCCCACTGTTAGTGAATTCCACCTCACGTTCTATTTTGCTGCTATGTTTCCACTCGTTTGTTCTGCTGTATCCATCTGCACTGCTTTTACCCTCCAGGTTTAGATTGATCAGATTAAGAGTTGTGTTAATTTTTGTCTTGTAACCAGGAGGATCTTATTCAGTGCACAGACCCAGACTCACTGCAGGTCAGCACAAAAGATATGGACAGCACACTGAGCAAAGCATCCAGAGCCATTAAGAAGACCTCCAAAAAGGTAATAGTTAATTCACATGACTGTAACTGGCAGCTGCAAATAAGTACAATCTATATATGATGAGCAGCAATCCCATTAATAGTGAATTCTTTTATTTATAGGTTTATAAATTACTAATATACAAGACATTGAATATGGATATTTACAACTGAACAAAAAATGATTTCATATATGACCCTCACCAACCCTCGCCCCAAGTTGTCCACTTAATAAAAATATAGGAAAATTTTAGTACAAAAAATAATAGCAATAGTAATGAATGCTATTAAAGAGTCTCAATCTGCCACACCCGGAAAAGAAAGACTCTTGATGGAAGGGATCCCACATTTTAACAGTTATGCTGTAAACCAATACACTGAGTCTAAGGAAAAGACATTACATCTCTAAGTGAGTAAGTGGAAGAGGGGACTTCCACTTTTGCCTTCTAGCTGCAAGGATCATAATTATTGATAAATGAATATTTATGAAAAAGTATAATTCAGTTAGTCATTTTCTACCGCCTATTCCGTTGTGGGGAGGCTGGTGCCTATCTCCAGCAGTCTACGGGCGAGTGGCGGGGTACACCCTGGACAGGCCGCCAGTCCATCGCAGGGCAACACACAATACCTAAGGGCAATTTAGACCGATTAACCTCTTTGGACTGTGGGAGAAATATATATATATATACGGTGTATATATATATATATATCTATATATATATAATAAACACACATACATACAGGGGTTGGACAATGAAACTGAAACACCTGTCATTTTAGTGTGGGAGGTTTCATGGCTAAATTGGACCAGCCTGGTAGCTGGTCTTCATTGATTGCACATTGCACCAGTAAGAGCAGAGTGTGAAGGTTCAATTAGCAGGGTAAGAGCACAGTTTTACTCAAAATATTTAAATGCACACAACATTATGGGTGACATACCAGAGTACAAAAGAGGACAAATTGTTGGTGCACGTCTTGCTGGAGCATCTGTGAACAAGACAGCAAGTCTTTGTGATGTATCAAGAGCCACGGTATCCATGGTAATGTCAGCATACCACCAAGAAGGACGAACCACATCCAACAGGATTAACTGTGGACGCAAGAGGAAGCTGTCTGAAAGGGATGTTCGGGTGCTAACCCGGATTGTATCCAAAAAACATAAAACCACAGCTGCCCAAATCACGGCAGAATTAAATGTGCACCTCAACTCTCCTGTTTCCACCAGAACTGTCCGTTGGGAGCTCCACAGGGTCAATATACACGGCAGGCTGCTATAGCCAAACCTTTGGTCACTCATGCCAATGCCAAACGTTGGTTTCAATGGTGCAAGGAGTGAAAATCTTGGGCTGTGGACAATGTGAAACATGTATTGTTCTCTGATGAGTCCACCTTTACTGTTTTCCCCACATCCAGGAGAGTTACGGTGTGGAGAAGCCCCAAAGAAGCGTACCACCCAGACTGTTGCATAACCATAGTGAAGCATGGGGGTGGATCAGTAATGGTTTGGGCTGCCATATCATGACATTCCCTTGGCCCAATACTTGTGCTAGATGGGCGCGTCACTGCCAAGGACTACCGAACCATTCTTGAGGACCATGTGCATCCAATGGTTCAAACATTGTATCCTGAAGGCGGTGCCGTGTATCAGGATGACAATGCACCAATACACACAGCAAGACTGGTGAAAGATTGGTTTGATGAACATGAAAGTGAAGTTGAACATCTCCCATGGCCTGCACAGTCACCAGATCTAAATATTATTGAGCCACTTTGGGGTGTTTTGGAGGAGCGAGTCAGGAAACGTTTTCCTCCACCAGTATCACGTAGTGACCTGACCACTATCCTGCAAGAAGAATGGCTTAAAATCCTTCTGACCACTGTGCAGGACTTGTATATGTCATTCCCAAGACAAATTGACGCTGTATTGGCCGCAAAAGGAGGCCCTACACCATACTAATAAATTATTGTGGTCTAAAACCAGGTGTTTCAGTTTCATTGTCCAAGCCCTCTGTGTGTATGTATGTATGTATATATATATATATATATATATATATATATAATATATATTATGTGTGTGTGTATATATACATATAACTCACAAGTTCATAAAATCCAGCTTTAAAAGTCATTTTAAATCCTGTAGAACCTGATTGGTAACTTCCAAACTAGTTTTTGTTGTGTTATGATTAATTTCACTACTCTTCAATTTAAATGGGAAAATGAACCATATTATTTTTATGGAAACTAACAGACTTGCCTTCAGAAAAAATGTTTTTCTTCTTTTGTTTAGGTAACAAGGGCGTTTTCTTTTACTAAGACCCCCAAGCGTGCGATCCAAAGGGCTTTCTTGGCCAACACCACTCCGGATGAGAAAAGCCAGCGATGGAGCTGTGAAAACCGGGTCTGTAGCAGCTCGACACTGGCTGTAAGTCTTCTTATGAATCAGTCTAAGAGATACAGTAAATTGTTCTTCATCCAGCTGATCACAAAGTGAATCTTTATTCATCTGTTTAGTTTCCTCAACCACTTAGTGGATGTGGGTTGGGATTATCATCTTGTAGGTACATCAAACTTTCTCCAGGATCATAAATGTTAGTCTGTGTTTCTTAACTCTGGGACACCATTCCTTGAACAAGACTGTTGGTCTTGATTAACATCGAGTGGACCTATTTTTAAGAGATTATTTTATTGTTGTTGCCACAAACAGCTGGCTGATATGCTTTGGTTTTTTATTTAATATTTGCTGTGGACACATTTCAAGAAAAACACTGCTAAGAAGATGGAGCATCATGGATCTAACTTCATACAAATTTTGACTTAATCGTTCCTGATGAATTTTGTCTTGCTGATAATGATAGTTACCTATGAAAGGAATCCTGTGTTAGACATCTATATTTCCACCCTCAATTATCTGGAATATGTCAACAGTGAAAAGAAGACTGGCATGCTTTTATCGTGCATTTGGATTCTACTAAGTTTCTTCATTGGTCCAAACAGGAAAGAAAAAGCCCCTGTTTTACTAGCAGGAAATGTGTCTGTTGTTCACCTCCTCATGAATGAGGCTTTTCTCTTCTGAAGCTCTTTCTGGAGAAAGCATTGCCAGAAATATATTGTGAGTGGAAGCTTCTCACTGAGTCTTGTGGCTCTCATTGAGCATCATGTCTAATCAGATAAAATCTCTTTTTTTTGGACAGTTCAGCAGAAAGGGGTTAGGCACAACTGCTGTCACTTTCGCTATCTGGACTGAGGGAGATACATTGTTGCTCAGCAGAATGGCTTTCATAGGTTTCAGTCTGAACAAAAGGCTTCATGGAGTAGATGTCACAGAAAGATCTGTTGGTTAGAAACTGAATGAATTCCTCTTTGCTAAAGTAGAACACTATTTATGAACCTCTGTTTAGACACAGCCTGAAAGTGGATGCACACTGAGATTTGGTCTATATTGTGAAATGTTTACAGGTGTCTACTATGATTTCTCATCCTTTTTTTCAGATCTCTGTCTGGTAGTGGTTGCCAGATCAATAAAGATTGTCAGACAAAATCATGTAGTTAACAGAAGCTAAAGTTTCAATATTAAAGGGGCCTTGTTGTGTTTGTAATGTTTTGGTTAACATTAGCAAAACACTTTGGGAAGATTTAGTTCAACCAGTGTTTATACCTTTCACAGACCAGTAATCTGAATAGATCAAAACACGATTAGCTGCCATATGAAACAGTGAAGTGCGAACGGCTTGGTGAAAACAAAATATTGATGAATGTCTCCAATCATATGACTTGCGTCAAATACCCAAATAAAAAGTATTTCTTTCTGCTTTGGATTCATAGCAAACATAGAGCACAGAAAAAAAACAAAAAAAAATTTTGTTCTGTTTGAATAAAAGTTTTTTTTTTTAACACGTTGCTTCTGGTTGATGTTTGCCATTTTGGCAACAGTGCATCTTGCTTGTAGTTACTTAATGATTTGACCACCTTACCACCTCTTTACTTTCTAAAACGTATTAAGCAAGTGTCAGCAAATATATTACAGGCACATAGTGCCTGGTACATGAATAATTAACTCACGATTATTGTGCTCCAGTCAGTTCTTTGTTATATGCATATTGTGATACTGCCATGTTTTGATACATTGTGCAACCTTATGGTGGCGCAGTTGGTAGCACTGTTGACTTGCAGCAAGAAGGTCATAGGTTCTTTCTGCATGGAGTTTACATGGTCTCCCAGTCCATGCGTGGTTTCTCTCCAGGTACTCCGGCTTCCTCCCACAGTCCAAAATTGCCTTTAGGTGTAACGGTGTGTGTATGGTTGTTTGTCTAAGTGTTGCCATGTGATGATGCCTCTCGCCCATAGACCGCTGGAGATATGCACCAGCTCCCCCGTGACCCTGTACGGAAGAAGCGGGTATAGAAAATGGATGGATGGATGTTAAAATGCCCTAGTTAAAAAAAACATTTCTGGTGGATTTGTGTTTAAGGAAGTTTAGAAAAAATTGTTTTCCAGTAGGCTCTAAATAGTTACAATACCCACTGCAAGTATTTAGAACAATCCTAAATGAAACTACCTAAATTAGTTTTATATACTGCTCAAACAAATTACAGGAACACTTTGATTGCCACATCATTTGATTAAAATTATCATCCCATTGAGAACTTTAAACTGAAAAACTGATGCTGCAGGTTAGTGGAATTGGCTGAAATGTCATTGCAGCAACTCAAAATGGTACTCAGTAGTTTGTATGACCACCAAATGCTAGTATGCATGCCCGACAACGTTGGGAGCATGGTCCTTATGAAAATGACTGATGTCCTGGGGTAACTCCTCCCAGATCCAATATTGACCCACCACCATACCATGCTGAACAATGCTGCGGGCAGCATAACAATTACCGCAGCTTCTTCAGACCCTTTTATATCTGTCACAGGAGCTCAGAGTGAGCCTGCTCTCATCTTTGAAAAGAACAAGGCGCTGTCAATTCAAATTCAATTAAAAAATACTTTATTATTCCCAAAGGGAAATTAAATGTTGTTGTAGCTCATTATGAAGGTTTCTTCAAGGAACCATTGTAGATGCTGATGGCTGTGGGCAGGAAGGATCTCCTGTAGAGGTCTCTCTTACAGCACATCTGAAGAAGCCTCTGACTGAAGACACTCTGTTGTTGTAGGACAGTCTCATGAAGAGGATGCTCAGGGTTCTCCATAATGTTTTTCATTTTATGAAGAATCCTTCTTTGCCCAATGATCTCCAGAGGTTCCAGAGGAGTCCCCAGAACAGAGCCAGCCTTCTTTATCAGCTTGTTGAGCTTTTTTAATTCCCTGGCTCTGACGCTGCTTCCCCAGCAGATGATGGCAGAAGAGATCACACTCTCCACAACAGACTTATAGAAGATATGAAGCATCTTGCTGCAAACACCAAAGGACCTAAGCTTCCTCAAGAAGTACAGTCTGCTCTGTCCCTTCTTGTAGATGGCTTCACAGTTGCATCTCCACTCCAGTCTGTTGTCCAGGTGAACACCGACGTATTTATACTCCTCCGCCATCTCCACTTCTTCTCCCATGATGGAAATAGTTTTAGACTTATTCCTGTTCCTCTTAAAATCTATAATCATCTCCTTTGTTTTCACGTTCAAGATGAGATGATTGTTTCCACACCATGCCACAAAGCGGTCCACCACCTTCCTGTACTCAGCTTCTTGTCCATCTCTGATCCACACCACGACTGCAGAATCATCCGAGTATTTCTGCATATGACAGGAGTCTGTCTTGTACTGGAAGTCTGAGGTGTACAGAGTGAAAAGGAATGGTGAGAGTACAGTCCCCTGTGGTGCTCCTGTGTTGCGGACTACCTGGTTAGACTCACAACCCTTCAGTCTCACAAACTGTGGTCTGTTTGTCAGGTAGTCTTTGATCCAGGAGATTGTTGAGGCCTCCACCTGAGTCTTCTGGAGTTTCTGACAAAGCAAATCAGGTTGAATTGTATTAAATGCACTGGAGAAATCAAAGAACATGATCCTCACAGTGCTGCTGGCTTTGTCCAGATGACAGTGGGTTTGTTGAAGCAGGTGTATGATGGCATCTTCAACTCCAATTCCACAGCGATAAGCAAACTGAAGGGGGTCCTGATGGTTTACTGTTTGCTTACTCAGGTGGGCCAACAGGAGTCTGTAGGACTTTCATGATGTGGGATGTCAGGGCATCAGGTTTATAGTAATTGAGGACTGATGATTGAGTTTTCTTTGGTACCGTAACAAGACAGGACGTCTTCCACAACACCAGAACCTTCTTCTGGGCCAGGCTAAGGTTGGAGAGGTGCTGCAGAATCCCACAGAGCTGCTCTGCACAGGCCTTCAGGACTCTAGGGCTGACATGATCTGGACCTCCAGCCTTATTCCGATTCAATCTTTCCAGTTGTCTCTTCAACGGACTTCTTGAGACATACAGGTGGAAGGGGGAGGTAAAGGGAGCATCAGCATCTTCTGATATGGTTGAAGGCAAACATGTAGAAGCATAATTGTCCATGGCTGAGGTGGAAAATAAAACATTTGAGGTGTTACTGGACAGCTGTGGTTCAAAGGAGGGGGGCATGTCTGTTTGGCCGTGAGCAGGAGAAGAGGATGCTGAGCTTGTTTCTGAACTGAACCTATTGAAGAATGTGTTCAGTTAACTGGCTCTGTCCAGACCTCCATTGGTCTGATCATCCTTCTGCTTGAAGCCTGTGATCTTCTTCATCCCTGACCACACATCTCTGATATTGTTTTGCTGGAGCTTGCTCTCCAGCTTCTTCTTGTACACCTCCTTGCTGTCTCTTATCTTGACTTTAAGTTGCTTCTGTATACTCCTCAATAATTCTGTCTCCCTCTCTGTAGGCCCTTTTTTTCTTGTAAAGCAGGTCCTTCAGGTCACTGGTGATCCAAGGTTTGTTATTGGGGAAGCATCTCACCGTTCTGGTGGGGATAGTGTTATCCACACAGAAGTTTATATAGTCGGTTACACACTCAGTCATGGCATTGATGTCCTCTCCATGTGGCTGGAACAGTGCGTTCCAGTCTGTAGCCTCAAAGCAACCTTGCAGAGCTTCTTCAGCTTCCTGTGACCATTTTCCCCCAGTCCTCTTTATTACAGGTTGCCTCTGAACAAGGGGCTTATATTTTGAGCGGAAAAACAAGATTGTGATCTGATTTGCCTAGAGGAGGTCTTGCTGTAGAGATGTATGAGTCCTTGTTGAAACGTTGGAAGTGTAGCAGAGAGTGAAGCATGGTTAAAATCACCAGAAATTGCCACAAATGCATTGGGGTTTTGTGTCTGTAGCTTAGCAACAACTGAGCTGATGGCATCACATGCAGTGTCTGCAACAGCAGAAGGTGGAACGTAAACTGTTGCCAAAATAACACTGGTGAACTCTCTGGGTAAATAATATGGATGGAAACTTAATGCCAACAGTTCAATATCTGGACTGCAGAGATGACACTTCACAGTTACATGTCCTGGATTACACCATCTGTTGTCCACAAGTACTGCCAGTCCACCTCCTTTACATTTGCCGCTCCTCTTTAAATCTCTGTCTGCTCGTATGGTTAAAAAGCCCGGCAGAGAGACGCTGGTGTCAGGGATTTGATCCTGCAGCCATGTCTCAGTAAAACACATAATACTGCATGCCCGGTACTCTGGCTGGGTCCTTTGTAGGGCTTGGAGTTCATCCAACCTGTTTCCCAACGATCTCACATTGCCCATCATAATCGACGGAAGAGATGGTTTCATCCTTGTCTCTCTTTTCTTTGCTCCTGCTCTGCATCCACGGTGTCTCCTTTTCAACTCATCAGGGATTTGGGGTTGAAGTATTATTTGAGCTTTTGAGATATTAATCAGCTGCTCCCGGTTGTAAGAAACAACCCCGTTGCCTTGGCAATGCATCATAACAAATGTCCAAAAGTAGAAAAGTATTAGGAAAAATCCTCCAGCCTGCACAGCATCCTACACCGGAGAGGACAGTCATCCAAAAAAAATCAAATGTATCCACCACAAGAGGAAGAGTTCCCAAAAAAGGATCAATCAGAAACAAAAGTAACAGAGCTACTCCAACCTGCTGCCACATTGAGCAGCGCAATTCAGTCAGGGCGCTGTTGCCAAACCGCCCAATTCCAGTATTCTCTGGCAAATACCAGTTGAGCTCCACATTGCCAGGCAGTGAGCACAGGCCCTAGTAGAGGATTTTTTGACCTTGAGCTACAATCATGAAGTGTTTCTAGTGGTTTGGTCTGAGACATTCACACAAGAGGGCACCTTTGTAGGGCTCTAGCATTACTCCTTCTACAGAGGAGCAGATAATGATCCTGCCAATGGATTAATGACCCCTGATGGCCCTTTCCAGCTCTCCTAGAGTAACTGCTTATGTCCTCCTCATAGCCCTGGCTGTGTTTGTAAACCACAGTCTGCTAGCCCTCACTAGGTCGGCTAGTGCTAACTCAACTGTCAAACAAGAGAATTTCATCCTCAATTTTGATCCTCCAAGTATGTGTTTGCTCACGGGGAAGGGCAGCTCGTCCAAGATCTCTTCCATGACAATAAGTCGGTGTTTCAATGCTTGATGGAAACATGGCAACAGCGTTATGACTTTTTTTTAAAACTAAATGACAGCTGTCCACCCGGCTTTGTTTACATCTGCCAGCCGAGAGTCTCGGGTTGTGGTGGAGATATCGCAATACTCTTCTAGGACAGCTGGAAAGTCTCGCATGTGACTGTGCCTGATGTCGTATAATTTGAACGGTCAACTGTGACCTAAATATAAGGCCCCACACCAACTATTTTTGCGACTGTTTACCAGCCACCCAAGCCAAATCCAGGCTTTTTAACTGACTTTGCCTGACAGATGCCTGAAATATCTGCAAATTTGTCCGTTTGTATGCGTTCCTTGTGGGTGTCCTTGTTGTTGAAGCAAAGGTACCGCTTTATTTCAAAAAAGCGGTTACGGTTACGGGGCATTATGGCTTTGATATCTGGGTTGATAAATCTATTGGCCCACATGAATTGCATGGAACCAACATAGCCCTTGGCAACCCTTCGAGCCCCTCTCGTGGACTGTGCAGTTTCTGATGGTCAACAACATGGTGTTGTCCACCGAACACAGAAAGCTTTGAAGGCAACACGTGATTTTGCGTCTTGCAAAATCTGTTGGCCCTCCAGATCCATTAAATGCTGTTAGTAGAGTTTCATGAGCAGAAAAGTCTCCAACTTTGTGGTGGAACCACACAGTGCCATCTTTTGCCTTCTCTGTGGATTCAGCTGTTATACCCACATTAGCTACTTTTTGTTTTTTGCTACGAGGAGGGTTAACATGCGTTGTGTCTTACTCATCTGATGTAGCCTCTGCATTTGAACTGTCCTGCTCAATCACATAACCGCCTGTCTCCTGGTGCATCTTTGGAGGGGAGGATTTACTGGTGCAAGAGCAGCTGCATCGCTTGAAGAACTTGTGACAACGTTTTCATTCTAAAATGCGAAGTTGCCCACATCCCCACCATCAGATTCACAGTCAGACATGCTCTTGTTGGGGGTTATGATTATTGATTAATTAATCTTGATCAATAATTATAATTAAAAATCATAATTTGACAAAATCAATTTCTTAACCAAAATCCTCATTTATGAATCGAGACCAGAGATGTTTCTGGTGTTGTAATTGTGGCTCAACGCCTTTGACAATTACAACCGTTAAATACTCCGTAATAATTAATAACTGTTGCCGGAGATGTCACTGTTTAATCGACCGTTTCTGCCGAAACGTGTGGAACTGTAACCTTATCTTGACTGACGAATCACTTTTTGCACACAATGAACACAAAACGCTCTCTTTTTATCTATGTGAATATTTATTAATCTTCACCTACTCAACATGCAAAATTCTACATAACAAGGGTAACACATCTAACTAAGCAAAATAAAGCAAACAGCAGTGGGTGTGTATTGAATCTTCCAGCAGTTATGGCTAAAGGGAAGGAATGAGAATCTGAAAAGGGGTGTGGTGGTGAGTGGAGAGTGAGTGTACTCAGTGATGTCCTGATCATAAAACTTCCCCCAACTCCTGAGCAGACAAAGAGTTATAAAGCTTTTGGCGGCAAGCTAGCGAGCAGTGAGATTGGAGACAAAGGAAAATGGAGAATTTCACCATGAAGTTATTTTAACAGTCCAGTCTTACCGCGCACCTGCGCGGCTCTCAGATGGTAAAACACGCACAAAGCTAGGAACGCAGCGGCTCCAGATATCAAAGCAACACATCAAAGTTTCAATAAACAAAAATAAAAGATTAAAATAAAAGATGGGTTTTACTTGGTGAAGCTCCTTCTGGGGCAGCGAGTGAGAGGGAAAGAGGGATGGGGGGTGTTTGAAGTGTTGCTGCGCATCCGCAGTTAAACTCCAAGAAAGCGGTCAGTCCTCGTCCTTTGGCCTTCTTGACGAAAAGGGAAAAATATGATCTGACCATTAAAAGTCGACTTGGGATGAAAACACGGTGGCGGTTCGTTTCCTCGAACTCCGTGTTTTTAGTTACGTGTTAAACTCACGTCTTCGATCGGCAAAGTGAGATTTCTGGCCTTCCTGGTCCAGAAACCTCAGTTATGAATTGTTCGTTGGCCAACGAGAGAGAATAAATGAAATCCACTCAGGACTCTTCTCCAGGTGCTGCTTCAGATGTTGGTGATCGGGTCACGATCTCCAGCTGAAGGCGTATGTTCAAAATGAGCGCCTTCATACATAGCGTCCTGTGACGTCAGACTTGGGACGCTCGTCATATCAGTCGCAGTGCTCGACGGGATATGTAGTAGCGGGCTGTCCTGGATACAAAATGGCCGATGCCATTGGAGAGGCACAATGACGTCCAACAATGTGCAGATAGTCCAATACTCAGCAAACAAGTGGTCCAACACTCTGCAGCATTGCTAAAGCCTCCTAGCCACTGAACCTTCTTGATTACTTTGGTTGTGACATTGTCAAGTCTGTGTGCAAGACACGCCCTATTTATGATTGTTTCTCACCCACAACATTCACACTCCCTCCCCCCCAGTCTCATAAAAGGGCACATCAGCTATAATCAAACTCTAGTAGTCAACTTGAACTTATGAAGCTCACATTAATGAAAACTAACATACCCCGTACGCTATTCTTCCCCAATATTAAGGACATTGACATAACACTATCATCTGCTATTAACATCTTACCCCGTCGTAACACTCTTCATATGCCTGATGATTTTGTTCACTTTTACAATATTGACCTTCAAAATCTTTCAAACTCTCTTCCCCCAACAAATCCAGAGCAGTTACTTTCATACTCGCCTTGGTTCACTCCTGAACTTCAGGAGCTCAAGTCCAGGGTCGCCAACTTGAGCGCTTATACATAAAAACTGGCCTCACTGTCCACAAGGAAATATACATTAATCACACTCTTTAGTATAAGGACACCCTTAACACTGCTAAAGTCAAGTTTATTTATATAGTGCTTTTCAGCAACAAGGCACTCAAGGCGGTGTACATAAAGAAAAACATTACAATGATACAGAAAATTAAACAGAGGTAATTAAAATAAAATAAAGAGAATAGAATGATGGACAAGAAAATGAAAGGAAAATTGGACTGAAAACGTAACTAATCATGCCTAAATGGCACAGTTAAAGGCCACTCTAAACAAATAGGTTTTTAATCTTGATTTAAAGCAATTTAGGGATTCGGCGCTTTTACAGTTTTCTGGGAGTTTATTCCAGATTAGTGGAGCATAAGAACTAATAGCTGCTTCCCCATGTTTGGTTCTGGTTCTGGGTATGCAGAGTAGATTTGAGCCAGAACACCTGATAGGTCTGGGTGGTTGATACACTGACAAGAAGTCTGTAATGTATTTTGGTGCTAAGCCATGCAGTGATTTATAGATTTATAAACAGATGTATTTTAAAGTCTTCTCTGAGCTACAGGGAGCCAGTGTAGGGACTTTAGAACCGGGGTGATGTGCTCCACTTTCTTAGTTCTAGTGAGGACGCAGGCAGCAGCGTTGTGGATCAACTGCAGCTGTCTTATTTACTTTTTAGGCAGACCTGTGAAGACACCGTTGCAGTAATGAGTTCTACTAAAGATGAACGCATGAATTAGTTTTTCAAGGTCCTGCTGAGACATTAGTCCTTTAATCCTGGAGTTGTTCTTTAGGCGATAGAAGGCTGACCTTGTTACTACCTTTATGTGTCTCTGAAGGTTCAGGTCTGAATCCATCATTACACCCAGGTTTCGAGCCTGACTGGTGGTTTCTAGCTGTATTAACTGAAGCTCTGTGCTAACTTCTAAACGTTCTTCCTTTGGTCCAAAGATTATTACTTCAGTTTTGTTTTGATTCAGTTGAAGAACATTTTGGCACATCCATGCATTGATTTCTTCTATGCATTTACCCAGCGCTTGAATGGGTACTGTGGTGAGCACGGAAGCCTGACTGGAAGACATCGAAGAGGTTGGTCATTGTTAGGAAGTTGTTTAACTGTTGAAACACAGCTTTTTCAATAATCTTACTGATGAAGGGGAGGTTTGATATAGTCCTGTAGTTCTGTAGTAGCAGCTTGTCCAAATGGCTCTTTTTCAATAGAGGTTTGATAATTGCTGTTTTCAGGGCCTGGGGGGGAACCTCTGACTAAAGGGATGTGTTTATTATTTTTGATAAATTAGATGTCTCCCACAATAATTAAACAGTCATGATCAACACATATCACAGATAAAAGCTCATTAAAATCACTAAAAACGTTTATGGACTTAGGAGGCCTGTAAATATTCAAGAACATGGTTCGGACCGGGCTCTTTACCTGGATAGCCAAATATTCAAAAGAGTCAAATTTGCCCAGAAATACTTTTTTACAGTTTAGTAAATTTTTAAACAAAGTGGCCACCCCTCCACCTTTTCTTTGCTGTCTGCTCTCACAAAGAAAATTGTAGCTGACCTAACCCCCAGACCATCACTGACTGTGGGTACTTGACACTGGACTTCTGGCATTTTGGCATTTCCTTCTCCCCAGTCTTCCTCCAGACTCTGGCACCTTGATTTCCGAATGACATGCAGAATTTGCTTTCATCCGAAAAAAGTACTTTGGACCACTGAGCAACAGTCCAGTGCTGCTTCTCTGTAGCCCAGGTCAGGCGCTTCTGCTGCTGTTTCTGGTTCAAAAGTGGCTTGACCTGGGGAATGCGGCACCTGTAGCCCATTTCCTGCACACGCCTGTGCACGGTGGCTCTGGATGTTTCTACTCCAGACTCAGTCCACTGCTTCCGCAGGTCCCCCAAGGTCTGGAATCGGCCCTTCTCCACAATCTTCCTCAGGGTCCGGTCACCTCTTCTCGTTGTGCAGCGTTTTCTGCCACACGTTTTCCTTCCCACAGACTTCCCACTGAGGTGCCTTGATACAGCACTCTGGGAACAGCCTATTCGTTCAGAAATGTCTTTCTGTGTCTTACCCTCTTGCTTGAGGGTGTAAATAGTGGCCTTCTGGACAACAGTCAGGTCGGCAGTCTTACCCATGATTGGGGTTTTGAGTGATGAACCAGGCTGGGAGTTTTAAAGGTCTCAGGAATCTTTTGCAGGTGTTTAGAGTTAACTCGTTGATTCAGATGATTAGGTTCATAGCTCGTTTAGAGACCCTTTTAATATGCTAATTTTGTGAGATAGGAATTTTGGGTTTTCATGAGCTGTATGCCAAAATCATCCGTATTAAGACAATAAAAGACCTGAAATATTTCAGTTAGTGTGCAATGAATCTAAAATATATAAATGTTAAATTTTCATCATAACATTATGGAAAATAATGAACTTTATCACAATATGCTAATATTTTGAGAAGGACCTGTAGGTTCAGTCCATTACCATCTATATAAGGTGACCATTAAGCTGTTGGCAGCAACAGCTTGGGTGATGCCCCCCTCCAAGAAGGTGCCACAGCTAAACACAGAGCCAGGTAAGATGTAGCTTATAGAAAGAGAAAAAACAGAGAACATAGAGTTAAAAGCTGAAATAACAGCAAATAACGCAAAATTGGACAGTAGTAAGAGAATATAGCAGAGAGAGTGAAAGTGGTCATTATGTCCTCCAGCAGCCTAAACCTATAGCAGCATAACTACAGAGATAGTTTCAGGATAACCTAAGCCACTCTAACTATAAGCTTTATGAAAAAGGAAAGTTTTAAGCCTAGCCTTAAAAGTAGACAGGGTGTCTGCCTCACGGACTAAAACTGGGAGCTGGTTCCACAGGAGAGGAGCCTGATAACTCAAGGATCTGTATCCCATTCTTCTTCTAGAGACTCTAGGAACCACCAGTAAACTTGCAGTCTGAGAACAAAGTGCTCTGTTAGGAACATATGGAACAATCAGGTCTCTGATGTATGATGGAGCTAAATCATTAAGGGCCCTATATGTGAGGAGGAGAATTTTAAATTCTATTCTGGATTTAACAGGGAGCCAATGAAGGGAAACTAAAATAGGAGAAATATAATCTCTCTTTTTAATTTTCATCAGAGCTCTTGCTGCAGCATTGTGAATCAGCTGAAGGCTTTTAACTGCATTTTGTGGACCTTCTGATAGTAAGGAATTACAATTGTCCAGCCTTGAAGTAACAAATGCATGAACTAGTTTTTCAGCATCACCCCTGGATAGGATATTTCTAATTTTAGCAATACTCCGGAGGTGAAGGAAGGAAATCCTATAAACCTGTTTAATATGGGATTTAAATGACATGTCCTGGTCAAGAATAACACCAAGGTTTTTTACTTTATTAGCAGAGGTCAATTTAATGCCGTCCACATTAATTGATTGACTAAGCAGTTTCTTTTTCAAAGATTCCGGTCCAAAGACGACAACTTGTCTTGTCATGATTTATCATTTACATGAACAAACTGGAACCTGTCAGAGAAGTAAGATTAAAACCAGCCTAGTTCTGTTCCCCTGATCCCTACAGCATGTTCCAGCCTTTCTAAGAGAATATTGTGATCGACTGTATCAAATGCAGCACTGAGATCTAACAGAACAAGTAACGGAACAAGTCCTGAAGCCTGACTCAAACTCTTCAAACAGATCATTAATGTCTAAATGCTCACACACTTGATTAGCAACTTTTTTCTCAAGACTTTTAAAGAAAAACAGAAGATTGGATATAGGTCTGTAATTTATTAAAACATCTTGATCAAGTGAAGATTTCTCAAGTAAAGGTTTAATTACAGCTACCTTAAAAGCCTGTGGTACATATCCATTTACTAAGGATAGGTTAATCATGCCTAAAATGGGACTGGTAATCAGAGGGAACACTTCCTTAAATAATTTGGTTGGGATTGGGTCTAACATACAAGTTGAAGGTTTAGATGAAGCTAATATTTTTGATAACTCAGGAAGCTCCACTGGATCAAAGCTGTGCAAACATAGATCAGTTTCTACAGTTACCGCCAATGATTTCTCACTCATTATTGCTAAGCGCTAAGGGAATGGATGGCTCAACAGAGCTATGACTCTGTAAGTTTGGCAACTGTACTAAAAAGAAACCTAGGATCATTATTATTATCTTCTATTAATGATGCGAAATAAGCTGCCTAGCTTGGTGAAGAGTCTTTTTATACAACAGCAGACTATTTTTTTCAAATTAAGTAGGACTCCTCTAGGTGTGTAGAGCGCCATTTTCTCTCCAATTTTCTAACAGTGTGCTTTAAAGTACGCAGCTCTGAATTAAACCAGGGAGCTAGTCTCCTATGAATAATTACTTTCCTTTACAGGGGGGCTGCATTGTCTAATGCACCACGCAGTGAGGAAGTAACACAATGAACAAGAGAATCAATTTAAGGGGAAGAAACAAAATCATTGCCTTCCTCTGTGTTTTTCTGGTATGGGGAATTAAAAACCGATTCTTTAAAGGTTGTTACAGCATTGTCTGATAATGATCTACTAAATAAAAAAATTTCTTTTGGGTGTAGAGTACTCAGTTAAATTAAACCCAAAGGCTATTAAAAATGGTCAGACAGGATAGGGTTATGAGGAAATATTGTTATTTATTTATATTCAATGCCATATGTCAGCACAAGGTCAAGAGAACGAAGACAAAGGTGGGTAGGTTTGCTAATGTTTTAAAGAAAAAGCCAATTGAGTTCAAGATAGCATTAATGGCTATATTTAGTATATCACTTTCAGTTTCAATATGAATGTTAAAATCCCTCACTATAATGACCTTATCTGTATTTAACACTAAATCAGATTAGAAGTCTGAGAACTGATCTTTCCTGGTAGACGGTACAACAACAAACAGAAGTGATTTCAGTGCTTTGCAATTTGGATTAGGAAACTAGTTGGGGCCTACTAAATATTAGAAAGAAGGTCGTAAGGTGATAGCTACTTTATGACTGATGTATCTAAGCAGAAAGTGTCTCTGGTGTGCTTACCTGCTGTAACCCCACCTGATACAATGAACCCCCTGCCCAACAGCTTGTCTCTTGATGAAGTAAAGACTAACCTCTATGGCTTTAGTCATTTGGGTGAAAAAGTTCTGAAAGATAAAAAATATGCGATAGACTAAAAATTGTTTTATGATGTTTGTATTTTCCAGTTGGATTATTGTGGACTTGTATGGTTCTTGCCAATTTACTTTTTCTGTTTTTTGTTGTTTTTTTTATGTCACAACCTGTGCTCCATATGTCCTCTTTCTGTTGTGTGCTTCAGATGCCTCGTTCTGCTTCCACTTTCAGCCTGAATGAATCTACCAAAAACAGCGTTGTGGTTCTGCGCTCTAATTCTCTGGATCACCCCCCTATCAAAACCAGAATCCCTGTGTGTATCCGTACCCCCTGTACCCCAGACAAAAGACCATCCACCCATATCGTATCAGAATCCACCATAGGTCCTGACCTCAAATACAACTCTGTTATCCAAGAATACAAATCCACCTCTCAGGCTGTACCAATGATTCAATCCAGTCTGCAGAAACCCACATTACCACAAGATGTTCATAGCTCTACTCAGTTTAAAAATATCCAACTGAAGTCTGGCCAGGATTTCTCCAGACCTCTTACTTCAGGAGGTTTTCAGCCAAGAGCTCTTGCTCCTCAAAGTGTTGACATAAAAACCAGGACCTTTTCTGAGTCATGCAGGGATCCTGAAGTGGAGCCACGCAATGATGTCCTGACCAGTCCTCGCAGAGAGACTCTGATCTAAACCATCGCAGAGTTCAGTGCTGGAGTCCCATGTGAGCAAAGCTTAACTGTTGTCTGATCTCATCTAAGGGTTCACCAATACCACTTCTAAAGTAGAATTAAACTTCACTCACTGTGGTGTGTTCTGCATTTGACATTAAATAAACAAATGACACTGGTGAAGTTTTTGACCCAAATCAACTCTATAGAATCGAAGACCCTGCAGCAATAGTAATTCGGAACAAGGATCTCCTCTGCTAAAAACAGTCTTCAATGGATGTGTTCAAGAAGTGACTTAAAACTGGCATAGATGAGAGGCGGGGCAAAGATTTTAAGGGTTGATTTGGACAATGTTTCTAATAAATCTATCTGGGCTTTAAACTTATACTGTATACAAATATATAGTATGTGATTGAATCTGATCAATTTAAAGCTTGGACAAAGCTTTAAATGTTTGTTGTCTATCCAGCACTTTATATATCATGGAAACAAAGCTCTTCAACTCATATTATCTTATTTTTATTTCTTTGTGTGGTTTTTGTAGAGGATTTGAACATTACTATGGATGGATAACATCACAAAATATTGTGTTTTTCCATCTTTAGCTAAAAGATCTTGACAATTGACTTTCATACATCTTTGATCAAGTCTTTTCTTAGACATAAAGCAGGACGCTTTTAAAATCTCTTTAGGAATCTTTTTAGAGGTCTCTGTGTTAGTCTATTGAATTAAATTGAAGACTCCTAACACATATTACAATTTTGGTATTTGAAATGAATTAAAAACATAATATGACCATGTTTCTATTGTTGTATTCGTGCAAAACCAATTTGTAGTAGGCAAGTCAGCACCCATTTAAATAAAACAACTTGTATAGTAGAACAATAAATAAGAGGTAATCATATCCATGTGTCATGCATGTACCATGGATTCAGGTGTAAACAGAGATCATCTGCTCCATTTGAATGTACTAATCAGAAGTTCTGTTTTGATGCTCTTGATTTTTTTTTCCATGTTTTCTTTTGTCAGAGTTGGCAGTTTAGGTTGGTTTCTGACCAGTTCCTACTCAACTACAAGCTTCAGACTGGGTCTTCATAACCAGCTCTTAAAGATATTCCTTTCTTGTTGAATAAGCCTTGTGACCGTTGAAATATGTATAACGTTTTTATCCCAAACAAAACTAACGCTACACATTTTAATGTTAGCCATAGACACTAACTGCTTTACTTCTAAACAGAGGAGTAACAGGACTGTTAGTAAGAGGCTAATAATTAAATAATTAGCCATTGGCCTTTTTCAAATTCTTCATTCAATAAGGAAAAAAATGAATGATTTTCTGTTTACAGTTAATGAAGCGTTAATGAAGATTAGAATATTACATCAGACAAATAAAAGCTATTTTTAACACAGGGGCTTAATTAAAAGTGTGATTTATACCCCTTTTTAAATGTTATTTTCATAAAGTATTTTTAATCTGTATTTTGTGCCACCCTTATCAGCAACAGTATACATCAAGAAACAGCATGTTTAAGGTCTAATTGCAGAATCTGAATTGAATTTAACTCCAGACTCTGGCTAGGCCGTTTCAGATATTATCCGAAAATAAATTTAGTTTGGTAATCTAAAAATATTCAAGTGTGACAACAAAGCAAAAACAAAATAAATTTTAAGGGGCAAATACTTTTTCACAGCACTGTACCTTGTGTCTGTAAAAGGTTTATTAAAGGGCTTCTCCCAGCAATTTTTTCACCACAAAATGAATATAAATTAACATGTATCTAAAAGTTTGACACTTTTTCTGAAGGTGAAAAAAGTTCTCTTTACTATAAATGAAAAATGAAATCCTGCATTGCTACCACAGTAGTGCTTAGTAAGCACTGGAACCAGTTTGGTGGAAAAGTTCCCTTTGCTCATTCATCCTTTCCCACTCCTATTTCGCTCCAAGGCATTGCCTAATATCCAAATTTACTTCCATGTTTTTACCAGAGTACTTACTGTTGTATATCCATTTCAATAGATTGACTACATAATTTTTAACCCTGAAAGATTTAGGTTTGTAGTAATTTTTTAATTTCACCCACGTTTCTTCTGACAGGAAGTAATATTAACATGTTGGAGTGGCCCGGCCATAGTCCTGACTTGAATCTAACAGAGAATCTGTGGAGAAATCTAAAGATTAGGGTGATGGCAGGGAGGCGTTATAGGCTCAAAGCTCATCACCAAAGCTAAATTATCAAAATAAGCTGTGTAAACTTGCAAAAAGATGGACAGCAGTTACAAGAGGGCTTTTATTGTTGTAATGCCATTAAAGATTTTCCATTATGGATTAAGAAGAGTATAGCTAATTTTCAGCATGCCATTTTTAAACAGACAGCTTTTTTTCAAATCCAAAACATTTGCAGTTTTATTTTTTGAAGATGCCTGCCTCACATCGTATCAGAAATTGACCTCTTGGTTGAATGAAAATAATTTTAAAGCTATATCTGCCAGCCTTATGAATAATTATTCTGTTAATAGTGGCTTTAAAAATTATAGAAATTGCTTATTTCAGGGTTCCTATGCAGTCTGAGAAAGTATAGAATATGAATAAAGAATTTCCTGGGACTGTAATTTTGTGGAGGAAAAAACTTGTATCTGAAAAATCTTCGAAGTTTGACATTTAAAAAGCGTGAGGGAACTTAGATGATTGAGCTTTGGTTTTGCATGCTGTTGACTGTTTAGGTAATGCAATGTCAGATGAATGAAATAACTAGTTTTTGCTTCATATTTGCTGATCCATGTTTGACAATGAACACCGACAGAGGCCACTTGAGCAGCACTCTTTCATATTGTTGGTATCATACAGGCGATATCAGTATCTGTATTATTCTGAAGACATTTTAAATAACTGTTTGTGTTACAACAGACTCCACACTAAATCTTTTAACTGCAAACATGGGAAAGAAGATCAGATTTTTTTGTTCTACATTAAATATGTTCCTATTCCTTTGTCTTTCCTACTGTTTGCAGGCACAACATTCCCCCTCCATGGTCAATCTGCCATCCATGTTTGAGAGGAAGTATCACACATTTACCCGGTCAACTACCCACCTCTTCTGACGTTTTTCTTGGTTTTGAACCAACTTCTACCAGCAAGATAAACTCAGAGAAGTGTGTGTGTATGGGTGTGTGTGTGGTTAAATCAGCACAGTTGCAGGGCCAACTTTTTCATGCTGAAGCTCTGAATGGTCTTTCCACATGTAGGAAGCTGTATTTGACAGTATTTTGGAGATAAAACTTGCAGTAAGGACATACTGATATTTGCCAGTATCAGAATTGTCATGTTCTCAGTTTTCCCATTAGCAGAACAGGATGAAAACAATAAATCAACTGTTCTGAATCCTGATGCAGGTTATTGATGTTGCTTGTATTAGTAACTTCTAGCTGGAATGGAACTTTGTCATACTGGGGGCTGCAGGAGAGGGACAGCAAAGACTGGAAAGGTTCCTGGCAGAATAAAAAAAATGAAGGAGACTCTTTTTGTTACTTTTTGCTGATGTCCTACATTAAGTTGGACTACTTCTGTTTATCTGATGGGTCATTTTTCCCATTCCTGACATTTGCTTTTATAGTGACATGCTGACATTAAATGTACAGCAGGAGTACATATTTGTTCATGACCTTTCACAGGATGTCTCTGGAATCTGGAATATTGATTTGTTAATGTAATGTTGATTTCAAAGATGATGCTTTTCTATTTAACCAATTAATGTTCAACTCTTCCTGAAATGACAAAGTTTAGTCAATTTTTCTCTTGCCAATTTTTTTTGGACAAACTTTTATATTAACAGACACCTTCTTATTTTTAGTGGGGAAGAGGTGGTTTTACGTTTAACTACAGTTGTTTTATTTGGCCTATCCTGATGTAAACTTAATATAGTTTACAGCTTTTATAAAGCTATTTTAACACTCGAGATTGGGAAGAATAAAGCCTTCTTTAATGTATGCCTTCTTTAATGAATGCACATTATCATCTGCAGTGTGTAGGGGTGTTATATCAGTGTACATATTTTTTATGAATAGTTAGACTGTGGACGATCTTTTGATGCTATTTATGTTCATTCCTATTTGTCTGTCATTTTGTATTACTGTTTATTTTGTCACTAGTTGTTTTATCTCCATATTAAATGCACTTAAACATGGCTTTTTCCCCTTTGTGTATGTCTTTTGTAACCAGGCCATGAAAAGAAATATTAATAATTTAAATTTGTTGGGGTGCTGACTAAATATGGCAAATCACTGGTGTAAAAATAAACTTCTTTCTCCTCTTCATTGTTGGAAAAAGGTTTTAAATGTTTGAGTGTGCTGACGTTTTGAATATACATGATCAGAAGTTAGTTTATATATTGCAGAAAATATTTAAATTAAGCTAAATGTTAGAAAAGGGCATCCAGATGTGTTTCCACAACATGTGTACCCAACATGTTCATGTG
The DNA here is from genome assembly GCF_021462225.1 of Girardinichthys multiradiatus. Taxonomy (NCBI): domain Eukaryota; kingdom Metazoa; phylum Chordata; class Actinopteri; order Cyprinodontiformes; family Goodeidae; genus Girardinichthys; species Girardinichthys multiradiatus. The sequence continues at coordinate 46,273,246 of NC_061802.1, read as the reverse complement.
AAAAAACAGTGAAACCCCATTAAGTTTGTGCCGCTCAAGGTGGCAGCAGGTTGCACTAGCTCTGTTACTCTTCATTCTGATACATTTTTTTTAGAACCCAAATTCCTCTTCTGGTGCATTAAATAGATTTTTTTTTCTTTGGACAATTATCCTGTACAGTATTGGATACTGTGCAGCTGGAAGGATTTTTGCTGATACTTTATTACTTTTGGACATTTGTTATGATGCATCACCATGGCAACAGGGCTGCAACTGGGAGCAGCTGATTCATATCTGAAAAGCTCACATAATACTTCAAACTACAACCCCAATCCCTGATGAGTTGAAAAGGAGGCACCATGGATGCAGAGTATTAGTAAAGAGAAGGAGGAAGTTCAAACCATCTCTTCCATCGATCATGATGGGCAATGTGAGATCGTGTTTCACTGAGACATGGCTGCAGGATCATATTCCTGACTCCAGCGTCTCTCTATCAGGCTTTCTGACCATACAAGCAGACGAGTTTAAAGAGGAGCGGCAAACGAGGTGGACTGGCAGTACTTGTGAACAACACTTGGTGTAATCCTGGACATGTTACTGTGAAGAGATGTATGGTCAGGGATGAAAAAGATCACAGGCTTCAAGCAGGACGATCAGACCGATGGACGTCTGGACAGAACCAATGAAATGAACACATTCCTTAATCGGTTCAATTCAGAAGCAAGCTCACCATCCTCCTTTCCTGCTCACAGCCAGACATCCCACCCTCCTTTGACCCACAGATTTCCTGTCACACCTCAAATGTTTTATCTTCCACCTTAACCATAGACCCTTCTTCTTGTCTTCATGAGACTGTTGTACAACAGAGTCTTCTGTCAAAGGCTTCTTCGGATCTGCTGTAAGACAGACCTCTACAGGAGATTGTTGAGAAACCCTCAACAATCTCCTGTATCAATGACTACCTGACAAACGGACCACAGCTTGTGAGACTGAGATCCTTCCTGTCCACAGCCATCAGCATCTACAACGGTTCTTTGAAAAAGCCTGCATAATATGAGCTACAACATCAATTAATTTCACTTTGGGATGAATAAAGTATTTTTGAATTTGAATTAAATTAAATATTCAGTTTTCATTAAAAATTCACATACAGTACAGACCAAATGTTTGGATGCACCTTCTCATTCAAAGAGTTGTCTTTATTTTCATGACTATGAATATTGTAGCTTCACATTAAAGGCATCAAAAGTATGAATTAACACACGTTGAATTATATACTGAACAAAAAAGTGGTTCTTCAAAGTAGCCACCTTTTGCTTTGATTACTGCTCCGCACACTCTTGGCATTCTGTTGATGAGCTTCAAGAGGTAGTCACCTGAAATGGTTTTCACTTCACAGGTGTGCCCTGTCAGGTTTAATAAGTGGGATTTCAAGCCTTATAAATGGGGTTGGGACTATCAGTTGTGTTGTGCAGGAGGTGGACACAGCTGATAGTCCTACTGAATAGACATAGAATTTGTATTATGGCAAGAAAAAAGCAGCTTAAGTAAAGAAAAAAGAGGGGCCATCATTACTTTAAGAAATGAAGGTCAGTCAGTCTGAACAATTGGGAAAACTTTGAAAGTGTCCCCAAGTCCAGTCGCAAAAACCATCAAGCACTACAAAGAAACTGGCTCACATGAGGAACGCCCCAGGACGGGAAGACCAAGGGTCACCTTTGCTGCAGACAATAAGTTCATCTGAGTCACCAGCCTAAGAAATCATGGGTTAACAGCAGCTCAGATTAGACAACAGGTCAATGCCACACAGAGTTCTAGCAGCAGACACATCTCTAGAACTGTTAAAAAAAAATCAATATAAGGAAAAAATATATAACCACCCAGCATCGGAAAGCATTGCTCATCCATCTAGAAATCATTTTGAGTGAAATTTTCACTCCTCTAAATGGTTCCAGTGTCTTAATTGTCTTCACTGACTTTCGGGTCTCTCCAGCCTCTAAATGTCTGGGTCCACCCTATTATCAGTCTATAAATCACTTCCCCTTACGGAGCTTTCAACCAAAATGATCTTTTTACAATGTGTAAGGTGAATCCAGGTTGATCTCTCAGCTATTTTACTGCCCTTGCAGTGGTTAATAACTAATATGGATCCTCTCACTTAGGTGAAATACCAATGCTTCTTCTTTACACTCCTTATTAACACCCAGTCTCCTGGTTTCACTAGTTAGTTTTCCTGCTGGGAAATAGAACATTCCTCATAGCTTAAATTTATTTCTGTTGGTTTCTAACATACTCCTCATATAATCAACTAGGTTAGCTTCTTCATCTAACTCCCACTTATTTTTTAACTGTGGTAATCTGTATGGTCTTCCAAATAACATTTCATAGGGTGTTAGCCCTGAAGTGCTTGTAATGTTTAGTTGGAAATAGTTCTATCCATTTAGAAAATGCATCTATAATGACTAAACAAAACGTTTTCCCTTCACTGTGATTTAACTCAATAAAATCCATATGAATTGTTTGAAAAGGGTATCTTAGTTTTGAAAATTGTCCCCTTCGTTGTCTTAAATTCCCTTGTGGATAATGTTCTACACATGCTAAACATGTTTTACAAAAATTTTTAATAAGAATTATTTAGAATTTAATCAATATGTTATATAATATTAATATATCTGTCCTACTATTCCCCAATGTTGAGACATTATGAAACACGATGGCTCAAATATTGCTTCCATTTATAGGTTCTTTGGTAGGACAGGTTTATTATCTGGTCAAATATAGTTTTCATCTTTTAATGCAGCTCCATGTTTTTTCCACATTGCTATCTCCTGTAGTGAGCTTTGTTGTTGCATCTTTTCTAACACTATCCATTGTCACCAATGCATATCCTGTTTGTGTCTTCTCCCTCTCATCTTTTTAGAGAAATCATTCACATAAACTATTTCGTGATCCTGCAAATCACTTCTAATTTTTTTTCTTCTTTTTTTTTTTTTCCTAATTCTGCAGTATTAATGCTGAAACTGCATGGGAAACTCTTAAGATTAAAAGGTGAAACAACACTATTGCAGCACTGCAACTGTCATTTTAGGCTGCAATTACAACTCTCATAATATGGTTGCACACACGCAACACTATCTAGTTTTGAAAAGAAATAGGCTTTTATTTTCATTTTATCTCCGTGTTGTTGAACCAGAACTGAAGTCATAAAATGTCCCTTGCAATCTACCATCTGAACAAACGGTTTACTATAATCTGGTAATGCTAAAGCAGTACTGGAAACTAGAACTTGTTTTATGTTGGTAAATGCTTCTTCAGCTTCTACACTCCATTTCAGTTCAGACGTCATTTTCAGCTCTTCCTCATACATTAATTTAATTAATGGAGCTACTATTTCTGCATAATTTGGCACCCAGTTTCTACAATAATTAGTTAGTCCAAGGAATGACATCATTTGCTTTTTTGTTACTGGTTTTAGAACTTGTAATATTGCAGTCTTTCTTTCTTCTACAATTGTGCGTCCCCCTGCGCTAAAATTATGACCTAAGTATTTAACCTCATTTTTACACAACTGAAGTTTTTTTTTTAACTAACTTTGTGTCCCTTGCAGTTATTAAACCCTTTATTACTGGTTTTATTCCTTCACGAGCATCATATTTCAAAGGGTATTGTTTTACACTGGGCCTGTATTCTGTTTTTGCTCTAATCTGAACAGGTAATGCTCCTTTACTAAACCCACTAAGACCCTACTAAAACCTCAGTAGGGTCTGTTGACCATAATTTATCAGGGACTTCATTCAAAAACTGTTCCTCCTGTTCAGTAAGGAATATTTCTCATTGTTGTTTTGTATGCAAATGTATCCCTTCCTGTACTGTCACTGTCCAGAATAATGGCTTCCTAGTTAATCCTGTGGATGCACTAGTTTCTGTATTCATTGTTGTTGCAAGCCAGTCCGTGGCATTTTTTCCCCTCTGCATAATTCTTCCCATGTCCTGCCACTTAAGTTCTTTATCCTTGAATAAAGATATGTGTGGAGTTGTCCACATTTTATAGAGCTTCTTAGTGTCTTCCGCTAACACTATTTCAGCAACTGACGTACTTTTCCCATCTGCATAAACATAAGTTACCATGACTTTTGTATGGGTTACTCTAGTTAATGCTTCTTCATAAGTTTTATCTGGTCCAGGAGTATTTTTATACCACATGGTAATATGTAGATCATCTGGTGTCATTTGATCTTGTAGTCGAGTTATGACATTTCTTCCTTCCGTTAGTAAAGCTTTCCCTACATCTAGGGGTGGCTTATTTGGAACATCCAGTGAATAGTGGTAATAAGGTGGTCCCATTCCTTTTAACACGAAATAATCTCCTTGGCTGAGTTCTGCTTTTCTCTTTACTACAATATGTCCTTCTGAGGTTGGAATTAATGCTAACCCCAGATGTAGTAATCCATCTCGTCCCAATAGATTCACCGGACACTCAGGGAACATTAGAATAGATAGCTGACATGACTGTTCATTGGGATCTCTTATCCAAACTGGTTCAGACTCACAGACTTGTGTCAATTTCCCACTAGCTGACCTTACTGTTATTTGCTGATCACTAAGTCTGGAATTTGGGATTGTTTCTCTACAGGTGGTCCTGCATGCTCCAGTATCACAAAGAAAAGTAATTGATTTTCCATTCAACAGTAAGGTAACTTCAGGTTTTATGCTATCTAGGGAGAGAAGGTCCTGGAAATTTAGGAGGATATCCTGCCCCTGTGTTTTTAGGTTTTTGTTTTCATTGGTGTCTGAGGTACTAGGAACAATTTCACTTGTTATCTGTCCTAGTCATGCTGAATCATTATTTCTCCATTCAGGACAATCTCTGGCCAGATGTCCTTCTTTCCCACAACACCAGCATCCTGAGGTGTATTGTCTGTAACTTCCTCTACTCACTCCCCCTCTCTGACACCTGCAGTTTTGTCCTCTGCCTCTAACTTTTTCTCTTCCTCTGTTGCTTTGATAATAAATCTGCTCTTCTTGATGGAAAAAGGTGTTGACTATCTTTTTTTGTTTTTTATCCTTCATTACGTTTTCTGCTCTATGAAACAATAATTGTTTCGTACAATTTTCTTCTCCCTTTTTTTTCTATTCCTCCTTACGCTTCTTTACTCCTTCCTCTCTCCTTTTAGCTACTTTTAACCAATAATCTACATCCTCATAACCTTCTTTTTCCATTTTTCTTGGGTCATGCTTTGTTTTTTCAATTATTGCATCCTGTAGATTGACAAATTTTTTAGAGTTTAAATGACCATCATAATGATATGTGGTTATCCATTTATCTAAATATTTTAATTTACTCGGATCTTGTGCTTCTATGAACTTCCAATCTTTGCATTGTAGTTCGTTTTTCAATTTATTTTTACTAGCCCCTTTTCCCATGTTTTTTTTATTATTTTAATGTTAGTCCAGTATCTCAATACCTAGGGTATTCTAAATACTGGATTATTCTGCTCAGTAGGGTGACAGAAAAATCTCCTTTTGTGGTAATTCTCACTTCAACTCTTTCGAGTGGAGAATTCTTGCCTTTGCTTCCACAAAAGTTAGTCACTTTCAATCCTACTGCTTTTGGTATGAGGCAAAACCTAGTGGTTTAAATCCTCCATTCATTTCTCACATACACACATTTAAACGCGGATTTTACTTAGTATTTTTTTGTTGTTGTTTAAAATACTTAAACACAGACTCCGCCGTTCTGGAAACACGGAATTTTAGTATTACTTTCTTAATACTTAAGAGGACTCTGTCGTCCCCTATAACCTCGGAATTTTCAGTATTTTCCCTAATACTTTAAGCAGAACTCCGGCGCACTGCTGTTACCTGTTAGTGCCTAGGTTTACAGGGTTTGTTTCCTTTACGCAATGACCCCCAGTCATTCGTCACACTTTTGTTTTAAATCCAGATTCAACTCACCACTTTGTCCTCTCCTCTCTCTCTCAGAGTTCCGTCAGCCGTCAGACTCCAGCGGGCGGGCCGAAATCCAGTCCCGGAAAGGGTCTGTGTGTCTTCCTGTTGAAAACAGTCGTGCGCACGGTCTTTTCCTGGAGTCTACCGACCTGCTGGAACCATCAGGCGTAGTTGGAATCCGGCTCTCGAAGGACCAAATTATTGTCAGGTTTAACCAACCTAACAATACTTATAACAACACAAAAAGAAAAGAGAGACAAAGTATTAGTTCCTTTTACTCGCTTTGCGAGGAGAAACGGTCAAGATATGCTCAGTTACAGATCTCGCACCGCTCTGAACAGCATCTGTCCGCCTCCTCTTTTTATTGTCTTTCGGGGGTCCCTAGTTTACAAAAACATTGTTCTCTAAAGGATGGGGGAAAACAACAACTGCATCGTAAACAGGTCATAAACAGCTTTATCTTTTAACAACACATTTCCCACAGTCTCCTCCAACTTGTAGGGTCAGTTGTGCCTTTTGTTGAGTGTAATCAGCCTTCATCTTTATGACCTCCTCAACTGGACTGCTTCCTTCTCTGCTAGTTCAGCTCCTATTTATGATCTTTGCCTGCAGACAAACTCATCACATCCTTTCTCACACATATATCATGAAAAGTTATATAATCAAATAGTCAAGTTAATAAATAGGAGAAACTATAAGACAAATCTTTATTCAATTATTCCAACATAAATGGTAAATGGATTGAACTTATATAGTGCTTTTCCAGTCATACAGACCGCTCAAAGCGCTTTACACTAGAGCCACATTCACCCAATTGCACTCACTAACGCTCACACATTCATACACCGATACGCAGATCGGTAGGCAACTTGAGGTTAAGTGCCTTGCCCAGGGGCACATCGACCTATGGTAGGAGGAAGCTGAAATCGAACCCACAACCTTCTGATTGCAAGATGACTACTCTTCCTACTGAGCCACAGTCGCCTCTATCCTGTATCTTGGGGTCTTGCTCAAAAATTGAGCAAGACCCCAAGATACCAGTTGAGGTGGCTCGGGTATTTGGTTAGGATGCCTCCTGGACGTCTCCCTGGTGATGTGTTCTGGGCACGTCCCACTGCGAGGAGGCCCAGAGGAAGACCCAGGACACACTGGAGGGACTATGTTTCTCGGCTGGGCTGGGAATGCCTTGGGATTCCCCCGGACGAGCTGGCCCAGTGGCTGGGAAGAGGGAAGTCCGGGTCTCTCTTCTTAGGCTGCTGGCCCCTCGACTCGACCCCGGATAAGCGGAAGAAGGTGGATGGATGAATGGACATGGAAAGTTAATCTAATCACTAAACCCTAATAAATGCCTAAACTGGGTGACAAGTTAGTGCTTAAAGAATGATCTCGACTTGATTGACACTGGAAGTGTAATTTTATAATTACACTAAATCCACTAAAGTGTGATTATTCTGAAACTCTGATCCATGTGGTTTTTTATTGCATAGTAAAAACCTTAGTGTTCCCTTATTAGGCAGGTTGGCATAATTCAGTGACCGGGGTACTTTCAAGATGGAGCTCCAACTGTTGGTTCCTGGCAGATGTCATTACAAAGACAATCCAAATCAATTCCTATAAGGAATTAGCTTACAGGTAGAAATTTTGAACAATGACAACATTTTCTTTGATGAGCCACTTTAATAAAACTCCTTCCAAGATATTTATGATTCAATTAATACATAGACTGCTGTTGGATATTGCTGTGAAAATGCTTTTATGTCTGTCACGTCCTTTAATGCATTTGCTTTTACAGCCGACCAAACATGTCTGCTTTCATTTACAATTTTGACGTAACATGAGACCATTGTGACATCCTTCCAGGCAGCCGGATGACATATCCGCCTGACCTAATTTAAACCCTCAAGCATAACTCTGTCAAATGCTGTTTAATGCTCACACTCACTATTTTGAGTGACCGCCAGATGCTCTGGCAACTGCACATTAGCATTAGTGCACTATTTGTTATACCAGCTCATTTACAGTTAAAACCAGATGTTTACATACACATCATACAAGTATGAAAAGTAAAGATCCCCAAAATTATTTCTTTTTGTTTAATGACAGTTTTGTTTTTGCTTTGATTTGACTTTTGTCAGAAGTTTGCATTTATTTCCTTAGTATTTTTGGCAGAATAACATTTCTGCCCTTGACTCGGGTCAGACGTTTACGGTATCCTCTGCTGGAATTTTGACCCATTCAACCCATATCAGTAGTGGACTAGTTTCACTGTGGGTAATGACTCTTACCAGCTTCAGACAGCAATTTCAGTAGGTTTTTTGCTTTTGTTCTGAGGTTGATGAACTCATTCTGTGCCAAAACACATTCATCAACACAGAACTTTCTGAATGTTATGATGGCTAGATATTCTCTTGCTATTTATACTTTCTCATAATTGTTTGAACTGATAAGCGTGGCATGTCGAGCATCTCAAAATGATACCCAAGGATGAATCAGAGTGAGGTGCACAATTCTTTCTGATGCAGTTGAGGGTCCTTTAGATTTTTCCATGAAATCACAAGGAATCAGTGTGTTTAAAGTACATCCATAGATGTGCCTACATTTAACTAAGATAGGGTGAAAAAACCAAGATGCTTGCAAATCCATGACATCTTCATCAAATTGTTTAAAGGGAAAGTAATCTTAGTGTATTTAAAGTGCTAAATTTAGAGAAAGTGATTAATAAATAATTCTCTCGATATTCAGGCATTTAGCAAATTATTTTGGAAAAAGTAACTGACCTTAAACAGGAAATGCCTAATTTGATTTCATTTTAAACAGTGGTTTAAAAAAAGGTGTCTTGTAAACCCTTGAGGCACCTTTATATTGACATACACTTTTTACCCTTGTGTCCCAAAACACTTTTTACACTTTCACTGCATCAAATCTTTTCAACAACTTCAGACCTATTCCTAAATCTAAAATGTTTCTAATTTTTAAAAAAATATTTTCTGTTTTTATACCTTTTTTGTCGAAAACACCCTGACTTTTTGAAGGGAAAAAACACTAAATATTTTCCAAAATATTGCATATTTTTTTACGTTCACAGCATATAATCTTTTAATACCTGCAGACTAAACCACAGATATTAAGCTTTTTATTTTCTACATATGAATTCTTTTAGGATTTTTTCCATGCATTCATGACCTAAAGCATAAATCACAGATTATGGTGCGTTTTACAGGTCATCACACCTAAAACCAGTTTTCCCTGTAGTTTAAAAGTTGAGGCTTAGATTATTTTGATGCCCATGGGAAATGTATTATAAAGTACCAAGATTACAGTGCATCAAAAATTGGTGATTATAATAGGAGTCAATAGGACCAAATCGGTACGAAAGAGTGTATAGCTCTTATTTTGCATACCCTGCAATCAAAAGTAAAGGAAATCTTGGCCAAGTTTCATAAAACTGACTGAGATATTGAGATTATAAAAAAAAGCACAAAGTACATATTTCATACCCCAAGGTCCCTCAAGGATTAAACAGAGTATGTAAATACTTCTACTGAAGATACTCATTGCTGGTCTGCATGTGGACCAAATTATCTCTTGACTGGATCATTCGTTCTCTAGTGTATTCTCTTGCTGCTTCATTGTTCTCACTAGTGTCTATAGAGGTTTTTATTCTTTCTCATTCAGAGGAAAAGGGCAGACCACAGGGTTAGAGTGGCCAATGGCTTCTTCAGCTTCAGGACCAAAGTCCAAACCTACCAACTTTAAGATGACCACTTCACCACTGAGCTACAGCTGCCCCCAGCTGCATTCATGCATCTCATTCACAAAACTGAGTGACTTACTAAACTTTGCCACTACTTAAAACTTGGATTAAAAAAAATTATCTTGACTGAGTTAATGCACCGGGTACAGGGGTTGGACAATGAAACTAAAACACCTGGTTTTAGACCACAATAATTTATTAGCATGGTGTAGGGCCTCCTTTTGCGGCCAATACAGCGTCAATTCATCTTGGGAATGACATATACAAGTCCTGCACAGTGGTCAGAGGGATTTTAAGCCATTCTTCTTGCAGGATAGTGGCCAGGTCACTGTGTGATACTGGTGAAGGAAAACGTTTCCTGACTCGCTCCTCCAAAACACCCCAAAGTGTCTCAATAATATTTAGATCTGGTGACTGTGCAGGCCATGGGAGATGTTCAACTTCACTTTCATGTTCATCAAACCAATCTTTCACCAGTCTTACTGTGTGTATTGGTGCATTGTCATCCTGATACACGGCACCGCCTTCAGGATACAATGTTTGAACCATTGGATGCACATGGTCCTCAAGAATGGCTCGGTAGTCCTTGGCAGTGACGCGCCCATCTAGCACAAGTATTGGGCCAAGGGAATGCCATGATATGGCAGCCCAAACCATCACTGATCCACCCCCATGCTTCACTCTGGACATGCAACAGTCTGGGTGGTACGCTTCTTTGGGGCTTCTCCACACCGTAACTCTCCTGGATGTGGGGAAAACAGTAAAGGTGGACTCATCAGAGAACAATACATGTTTCACATTGTCCATAGCCTAAGATTTGTGCTCCTTGCACCATTGAAACCGATGTTTGGCATTGGCATGAGTGACCAAAGGTTTGGCTATAGCAGCCCGGCCGTGTATATTGACCCTGTGGAGCTCCAGACGGACAGTTCTGGTGGAAACAGGAGAGTTGAGGTGCACATTTAATTCTGCCGTGATTTGGGCAGCCGTGGTTTTATGTTTTTTGGATACAATCCAGGTTAGCACCCGAACATCCCTTTCAGACAGCTTCCTCTTGCGTCCACAGTTAATCCTGTTGGATGTGGTTCGTCCTTCTTGGTGGTATGCTGACATTACCCTGGATACCGTGGCTCTTGATACATCACAAAGACTTGCTGTCTTGGTCACAGATGCGCCAGCAAGACGTGCACAAACAATTTGTCCTCTTTTGTACTCTGGTATGTCACCCATAATGTTGTGTGCATTTAAATATTTTGAGCAAAACTGTGCTCTTACCCTGCTAATTGAACCTTCACACTCTGCTCTTACTGGTGCAATGTGCAATCAATGAAGACTGGCTACCAGGCTGGTCCAATTTAGCCATGAAACCTCCCACACTAAAATGACAGGTGTTCCAGTTTCATTGTCCAACCCCTGTACTTTGCAGCCCTTTGCTGGATGCCATCAGCTTAACTCTAATCACATTTGCTAACCTTGAGAGGGTCTACTGCCTCACAATGAGGCAAGGTGTGTTTTGTATAAGAAGCCTTTCATTTTAGCCACATTAATGTCTCGCATGTCATTGCATAGGGAGTTGATTCCTGCTTTGTCCGTTTCAAATACAATCCTTTCAAAGCTTCGAGAGATAATCTATGTCTCCTGGATATATATGACAAGCCAGGCAGCCAGCCACTGGAGGTGGGCTGCCATGCAGGCCTGAGGCCAAAGGAGGCTGGGGAATAGCCATAACTAAAAGGCACCTCTTCACAAAGGACACTCCACTCGTTTTATATTTGCCTTTGACTACACTTCAAAGTGCTTCTGAGTGGCTGTTTAAGAGTGAAACAAAAAGGGAGAATAGCTTTAAAGAGGATGAAGGGGGGCTGAAGCCTGAGCTGTAGGACTGTGCTGAATCCAACCTGCCATCATCAGTTCAAAAGGAAACAAACATAGTAAGAGCACCTGTTGATGCATAATTTAACTACTTGTTATGATAGAAAAGTCTAGTTTACATAGATATGATGTGCATGGAATGACTAAGACATAAGTACATTCTCTTCACAAAAGAACTGCCTAAGAGAGAAATAAAGATGTGCTCTTCTCTTTTGAAGGCTCTTACAACAGAGAGAGGCTTTCATGTTTGATAAAAGTTAGTTTTGCTAACACATGACCAAAGATCTTTCCTAATAGTAAGAAATCCAGGCAGAAAATGAAACATTTTTGGGAACTAAAATGTTTGCTCACATATTCTCTCCTTAATTCCAGGGAGAGTCCTGATTCAGTAGTTGTCAAATTAAATCTGACATTCTTTCATGTCCAACCCTTGACCTTGAATATGGGATGTAGATAGTGACTCCAAGAACAATATTTTTGATACAAACAAGACTGGCATACTGGTTTTTGTATAGTCTGTTAGTGTAAACACCTAGTCTGTTAAAGTCTATGATGACAGTGAAAGTTGTGTAGTCTCTCCCCCACCTAAAAGATCTGCTTTACATTCTACTTTTTGAAACTCTAGAAACTAGAAAACCTGCTGTTTAAGAGCAAAGATCTGATCTTCAAGAACAACAAAACTAGCCTCAAAACCCAAATATCCCAGTAAACTGAAAAACCATAAAATACAAATATGCAGTGATTTTCAAAAATATTCACACCCCTTGAAATTGACCGCATTCTGTTATGACTCACACTGTGTATGCTATTGTGATTTTATTTGTTAGACATACATGAAGAAACTGTAAAGTAGAATCAAAATGAAAAATATTTTTTACTTTTTTTCACAAGTTAAAATCTGCCAACTTTTGCTCTGTGTCTTGTCTTCTTTCAGGGCCTCTCCAGAATTTTGAATTAGGAATCTTGTCAGCTGGTCTCTCAACGCAATTGATCAGATTTTTTTGACAGGAAAACACGGTAAGTGAGAGCCCTCTTGTCCAGATGGAACATTCTCCTCCGGATACACAATGGACTCCTGGCAGAAGCGGAGGATTATGTGTCTGACAATGATGTCAGTGGAGGATGTGGAAGATGTGTACATAATTGGATTTCTGATAACAGTATTTCTGCTTTTCGGAGTTTGCGGTTACCTGGCATATCGTGAAATTTGGGAAACGTTGGCAGCAATTCTGGCCATCGCAAGGCTGCCCGGCTTATACGAAGGGATCTGCAGAGCTATCAAGACTCAGACTGAAATGTTAAGGGAGCAAAATTGCAAACTTGATGTGATCCTACAAGATCACAGGCTGGCTGTGGTTCCTGGACTCAGAGATAAATCTTGGAGAAGTTGTATGCTCGGATCTGGCGAAAGACCAGGAATTTGGCTGTTTGGATTCGCCATTGAGAAGCACCAGCAAGACTCTCAAGGCTGACTGAAAATTAACAGTCAGCCTGACCCAAAACAATAGTTGTTATCTGAATCTGGCTGCCCTTTGTCACCGGTCCTGTTCATAACTTTTATGGACAGGATTTCCATGCGCCTCCTGCCTCAAGTGGAGGAGTTCATGTATCTTGGAGTCTTGTTCACAAGTGGGGAGTGAATGCAGCGGCAGATCAACAGACAGATCGGTGCGGCTGCCGCAGCAATGGGGGGGATGCTGTGCCATTCCGTTGTGGTGAAAAGAGAGCTGAGCCGAAAAGCGAAGCTCTCGATTTACCGGTCGGTCTACGTTCCTACCCTCACCTAAGACCATGAACTTTGGGTCATGACCGAAAGAATGAGATCCCGGATACAAGCGGCTGAAATGAGCTTCCTCCGCAGGGTGGCCGGGCACTCCCTTAGAAACAGGGTGAGGAGCTCGTCCATCCAGTAGGAGCTCGGAATAGAGCCGCTGCTCCTCCACATCGAGGTGACTCAGGCATCTATACCAGAGGCCTCCTGGACGCCTCCCTTGCGAGGTGTTCCAGGCATGTTCCGCCCGGAGGAGGCCCAGGGGACGACCTAGGACACGCTGGAGGGACTATGTCTCTCGGCTGGCCTGGGAATGCCTTGGGCTCCCCTTGGAGGAACTGGAGGAGGTGTCTGGGGAGAGGGAAGTCTGGGTGTCTCTACTGAGTCTGCTACCCGGTCCCAGATGAAGCAGAAGACGACAAGTACGGGTACAAGTAGAATGTGTATCAAATTTGCTGGCATTAACCCACATCTGTCACAAGTAGTGTCAACATCAGCTCTGATCCTAGGAAGTCTGTTTTTTGACCAATAAAGATAATGGACAATTTTAAAGTGCATCACAATATTTCTGAGGGAATGGAAGCAGAGTGGTTCTCTTTTATAACCGTTTGCCAGGTTTGATCTGATAAATCCTGTCCTGTTTATTATTAGCAGATGCCAGGCTAGTTGTACAATAAGAGTTTTGTAATTTACAGATTCTACTCAGTTTGCTTTTTGTTTTTCACCCTCTAGAACCAGATTCAGAAGTGACTCAGAAGGGAGATAAGGGAAACACTCTGATATGAAGCACACATATCCTCTCATTTGGAAATACCTAAACAACTGTGACCTGTGGATACCAATGTTTTAACTGTTCAAAGAAAGAAAATGTATCTATGCATAGATTGCAAAATGTCATGACTTCAAGTTTCTTTCTTCCAGGATTGGTGTACTTCACAGTTGTGTTAAAAATAATAGCAGTGTGTTTAAAAAAAATATATGTAAAGTTCCAAATCCTAAGAATAATTTTTATTTTCATGCACTACACATTAAATTCTAAATCAAACCATTAAGAAAAATGTATCAGTATTTAATCACGTTACCGAATATGAAGAAAAATGAACACTTAGCAGTGTCTTCATTTTTCTTTACAAACTCAAATATTTTACTGTATAAACTGAAGGTTTTTAGGATTAATCATTCCTATGAATCACTAAACTAATATTTAGTTGTCTAACCACTGTTTCTAAAAACTGTTTTATCTTTGTGTTGTATGGAGCCGATCAATGTCTGGCACCTGTGAACAGGTATTCCAGCCCAAGATGATTTGACAACATTCCAAAATTCCTCTGCATTTCTTGGTTTTGCCTCAGAAACAGCATTTTTGATGTCACTCTAATAGTTTTCAATTGGATTAAAGATTGGGCTGGCCACTACAGCACTTTGATTTTGTTTGTCTGGAACCAAGATGCTAATCACTTACTGGCGTGTTTAGGGTATTTGTCTTGTTGAAACATCCATTTCAAGATTTCCTTTTTGGCGTAAGGCCACATGACCTCTTCATGTATTTTGAAATATGCAAATGATGCTTGAACCACCATGCTTCACTATCTTCAGAGTGTTCTGTGGCTTCAGTTCAGTGTATGGGGGTCATCTGACACACTGTCTGCGGCCATTGAACCCAAATAAAACCATCTTATTGTCATCTGTCCATGAAATGTTTCTTCATTTCTCTTTAAGCCAGTTGATGTATTTTTTTGGGAAATTGTATCCTCTACAATACAACCACAACAGTGGGACTTTGCAGGGGCTTCTTGACAATAGATTAGCTTCACACAGCTTCCTTCTGCCATATGTCGATGTGCCCCTAGGCAAGGCACTTAACCTCAAGTTGCCTACCGATCTGCGTATTGGTGTATGAATGTGTGAGCGTTAGTGAGTGCGATTGGGTGAACGTGGCTCTATTGTAAAGCGCTTTAAGTGGTGTGTATGACTGGAAATGTGGTATATAAGTTCAGTCCATTTACCATTTACACAGGTGTCTTCTAATTGTCACAGTACTCACAGTTACCTCTAGACCTTTGATCACCCTGGAGCTGATCATTGGCTGACTCTTTGATCCAGTCGAATGGTAGTCTTTCGTTTTCTCCCACGTCTCTCCGGTTTTGCTTTCCATTTTAAAGCACTGGAGATAATTTTAGCTGAGCAGTATATCATTCTCTGCAATCCCTATTCAATCAATGTCTTAATTAAAGTATGCTGTTCTTCTGAACAATGCCTGGAATTACCCATTTTTGTCAAGTTTTTAGAGAGAAATGCATGTAAAACATGTGCTTTTAAAGTAGCTGTAATTAAACCTTTACTTATGAAACCTTTGCTTGATTAAGATGACTTAATAAATTACAGACCTATATCCAATCTTCCGTTCTTATCTAAAATTCTTGAGAAGATAGTTGCTAATCAAGTGTGTGAGCATTTACACAGTAATGATCTGAAGACTTTCAGTCAGGTTTCAGAGCTCATCATAGCACTGAAACAGCTCTGCTGAAAGTCACTAATGATATTTTTATGGCCTCAGACGATAGACTTGTGTCTGTACTTGTTCTGTTAGATTTCAGTGCTGCATTTGATACAGTCAATCACAATATTCTCTTAGAAAGGCTGGAACATACTGTAAGGATCAGGGGAATAGCACTATGGTGGTTTAAATCTTATTTGTCTGACAGATTCCAGTTTGTTCATGTAAATGATACAATAAATCATCTTCAAAGTCCAGGGTTGATTGTGGAGGATTCAGTGCTTGAGCCAATTCTCTTCACTATATGTATATGCTTCTAATAGGTAAAATTATCAGGCAGCAATGGGATATATTTTCACTGTTATGCTGATGATACTCAGCTTTATTTATCTTTAAATCCTGATGAGCCCAACCAGTTAGACTACAGGCATGTCTTGAAGACATAAAAACCTGAATGAATTTTCTACTTCTATATTCAGATGAGACAGAAGATTTTGTCTTTGGACGAGAATCTTTGAAATAGAAACTGATTAATCAATTAATGTGGATGGCATTAAACTGACCTCTGGTAATAAAGTAAAAAAAACAAACATTGGTGTTATTTTTGACCAGGATGTGTCATTTCAATCCCATATTAAACAGGTTTCTAGGATTTCCTTCCTTCACCTCTGGAACATTGCCAAAATTTGAAATATCCTATCCAGGAGTGACACTGAAAACCTAGTCCATGCATTTGTTACTTCAAGGCTGGACTACTGTAATTCTTTACTATCAGGATGTCCACAAAATGCAGTCAAAAGCCTTCAGTTGATCCAAAATGCTGCAGCAAGAATTTTGATGAAAATTAAAAAGATAGATCATATTTCTCCTAGTTTAGCTTCCCTTCATTGGCTCCCTGTTAAATCCAGAATAGAATTTAGAATTCTCCTTCTCACATATTAAGCCCTTAATGATCAAGCTCCATCATACATCAGAGATCTGATTGTTCCATATATAACAGAGAACTTTGTTCTCAGACTGCAGATTTACTGGTGGTTCCTAAAGTCTCTAGAAGTAGAATGGGAGGCAGATCCTTTAGTTATCAGGCTCCTCTCCTGTGGAACCAGCTCCCAGTTTTAGTCCGTGAGGCAGACACCCTGTCTACTTTTAAGGCTAGGCTTAAAACTTTCCTTTTTCATAAAGCTTATAGTTAGAGTGGCTTAGGTTATCCTGAGCTATCTCTGTAGATATGCTGATATAGGCTTAGGCTGCTGGAGGACATAATGACCACTTTCACTCTCTCTGCTACATTCTCATACTACTCTCCAATTTTGTGTTATTTGATGTTATTTCAGCTTTTAACTTTGTTCTCGCTCTGTTTTTTCTCTTTCTAGAAGCTACATTTCACCTGGCTCTGTGTTTAGCTGTGGCACCTTCCTGGAGGGGGACATCGGCCAAGCTGTTTCTGCCAACAACTTAATGCTCACCTTATACAGATGATACACTTGGCCCTGTCTTTCAGTGTTTAACCCTGTCTCTCCTAGACATAGCTACTGACTGAGGTTCTATTGTGATTAACTGTATGTGCTCTCTTTCATACTCTAGACCTGAAAACTGGCTCAGATTTCATCTGCTTAGCTGTCTTTCTCTCCTAGATGAAGCCTCCAAAAGATCTATAACCATTAATGTTTCACTTTTCTTCCCTATAGAAAGTACTCCTGGATCAGTGCTTCTGTGTTCTTTTGTGCCTCTGCTCTGTTCTCTCAAACCCCCACTCGGTCGTGGCAGATGGCCGCTCACACTGAGCCTGGTTCTGGGTGTGCTGGAGGTTTCTTCTTGTTAAAAGGGGGTTTTCCTCTCCACTGTCGCTACATGCATGCTCAGTATGAGGATTGCTGCAAAGTCAATGCAAGCGACTGTCCACTGCCTCTACATGCTCATCCAGGAGCAGTGAATGCTGCAAGTCACTGACTCGATGCAATCTGCTGGGTTTCCTTATATAGAAAAACATTTAACGAATTTGAATAATTAACTGAATTCGACTGCACTGTTTGACCACAAATGTCAGTTAGGATTAATTGGGATTTATGTACCTGACTTGAAATCTGTATGATTCAATTGAATTGACTTTGTAAAGTGCCTTGAGATGACATGTGTTGTGACTTGGCGCTGTATAAATAAAACTGAATTGTATTGCTAGTGTCATTTTTAATAAGGGTCACCTGAATGACATCTTCACAGAAATAATGACCTCAGTAATTGAACGCCACACTGCTATTATTTTGAACACACATCTTTCAGTCAATTATTCAATTAAACTGACTCTCAACTAGTACAACAATGCTGTAATGATAGCTGCCCAGTAATTCATAAAATTTATCATGCTGACCAGCATGCTTGCGTCAGTGTACAAATTGGATCTGAACAGTACTATAACAATAACACTGATTCAGTTGAGCCATCTGTAGTGGCAAGGTCACTACAGCACATTCGGGACCATGGCAAGCTGTGAACTCCCTGGCGTTCTCCAGTACTGTGAGGGACTTAGGAATGCAGTGGCAGTATCCGAGACCCAGGCAGCAGCAGTAGAAAAAAACGATAAGGCAGCAACACAAAGCATAGAGCTGGTATTCACTGCCTTAAAGATTCCTGCTGTGGGGTACACCAATGTTTCCATTCCATCCCTCTCCAACTGTGAATGCTGTGTTCTCTCCACAGAAAACAAAAGTCAAGAGGCTTCCAGAAGATTTGCAGTGCACGAGGAAGAAGCAAGGCAAAAGTTAATCAAAATGACAGCACCTAACCATGACAACCTCACACTGAAACAATGTTGCTTTGGTATAAATACCTCATTTCCAGAGGTTGGGACACCTCCAGATGGGCTCACTCACTGTTCCGGTTGTGGAAACGGCTGCCTGGGACTTAAATGCCCTTTAAAGCATTGCAACAACCCAGTAGTGCAGGTTTGTGAGGGCACAAACCTTTGTCTGCACTTCAGTGACGAGCATTTTGTGTTGAAGCAGACACATAAATACTAGAGCCAAATGTACTCAGATTTTTGTGACTGCTATCTCAAGCAGTCTGTGAGCGGGAGGCAGGGTTCACCATGGACAGATCGCCAGTCCATCGCAGGGCAACACAGAAAGCACAATAATTGTAATAAACAAAATAGACTAAAACAACAAATGATCAGACATTGCAGACATTGCATGAATCAATGGCATAGTTCACAGAGGACTTATGGGCTAATTAAAATTATTGGAATATTGTTTCATATATAGCTACTGAACTAAAATGTTATATCCAAAAGGCATAGTCTTATCAACTGTTTCTGTAAATTGTAGGCCTAGTGTTTGGTGCCATTTATGCAATAGTAATGGAGATTTTCCTCTGCCTGGCGTCAACGAAGTTTTAAGGATAAATAATAGAAATGAGCAGAGGAAGATTAAAAGCATCGATTTAATTTTCAGAAAAACACAGAAATTGATACAACCTAATTTAGATAAAAAGCAAGTATCTGACAGGAATATACACTTTCGCTCCACATCAGTTTTGTTTTTGCAAATTTTTAATAAATAAGTGTATGTTCTGTTTTTTTGAATTAACTCTGTTTCTCCATCACATTGTCGTGTTGCATGATAATACTGTGAGACATAGTTAAAGCACAGCACAAAGTCACAATCTTGTCTATGAAGGAAAATACCTCATCTTCAAGGGGATCCAGTAGGCTCACGGGTATGATGTGTTGAAGTGTTCCAAACTTGTTGCATACCAAATCTATAACTCTTTTCTTATAGACTCTTAGGTAAGTAAGTAAGATTTATTTATATAGCACTTATCACAGATAAAAATCACAAAGTTCTTCACAACAAAAAAAACAAAAAATAAAATATAAGTACAACAATATTAAACAGTAGAATACAATATAACATGTTAATTAAAAGCTAGTCTGTATAAAAATGTCTTCAGCTGCTTTTTAAAAGAGTCAATGAAGTCTGTACAGCATAAAGACAATGGAAGAGAATTCCACAACCTTGGTGCCACAGCCCCAAAAGCCCGATCCCCACGAGTTTTGAAACGAGTGCGAGGGACCAACAATAACCTTTGATCTGATGATCTAAGAGCTCAGGATGAAGAATATGGTTTAAACAGGTCAGAGATATACTGAGGGGCTTGGCCATATAAGGCCCTAAAGGTTAAAACTAAAATTTTTAAATCAAATCTAAAATTTACTGGCAACCAATGAAGAGAGGCCAAAACTGGAGTGATATGAGATCTTCTATTGGTGCCAGTTAAGAGTCTTGCTGCAGCATTCTGCACAGTTTGAAGGCGATCCAAAGCTGATTTGTTAAAACAAGTGAAAAAACCATTACAATAATCCAAATGGGAAGAGATAAAAGCATGATTAATCTTCTCAAGCTCAGCCTTTGACACCAGTGATCTGAGTTTTGAGATATTCCTTAAATGATAAAAACAATTTTGAACCAAATGTTTGGAGTGATGCTCGGGAGACATTGAACTGTCGAAAATGACACCTAAATTTCTGAGGCTTGATTGCACAGAATTCCTAAGAAGCTGATATGTCGCCTAATTTCCGAAATCATGTGGTCAGAAGCAATAATCAGTGTTTCGGTTTTATCAGTATTTAACTGGAGGAAGTTGTCGTTTAACCATTGCTTGATTTCTGTCAGGCAATTACTTAAACTGGACAATTTATAAAACTCAGAGGCTTTGAAAGAGCAATATAGCTGAATATCATCAGCATAGCGATGATAAAAAATATCACTGTAACGTCTTATAATTTGGCCTAGCGGAAATATATAAAGTGAAAATATAATTGGACCCAAAACAGATCCCTGAGGTACCACACAAGACAAAACTGTTGTTTTAGACATCACTTGATTCATATGAACAGTAAAAGATCTCTTAGATAAATATGACATGAACCATTCTAAAACAACACCAGTAATCCCGAACAGATCCCTAAGCCTGTTTATCATGATACTGTAATCGATAGTATCAAAAGCAGAGGTGAGATCTAATAAAACCAAAACTATGAACTCTACAGAGTCTGCTGCCATCAAAATGTCACTATATACTTTAAGTAACGCAGTTTCAGTGGAGTGCAATTTTCGAAAACCAGACTGGAAAGTGTCCATAACATTATTTTCTTCC
This sequence comes from Girardinichthys multiradiatus, assembly GCF_021462225.1. Classification (NCBI taxonomy): domain Eukaryota; kingdom Metazoa; phylum Chordata; class Actinopteri; order Cyprinodontiformes; family Goodeidae; genus Girardinichthys; species Girardinichthys multiradiatus. The sequence continues at coordinate 46,252,270 of NC_061802.1, read as the reverse complement.
AAGAAATGGTTAAGTTGTTCTGCTACCGTTTTTTCCAAAATCTTTGACACGGTGAACTACAGTATCTGCCACATCTCCTCCATTGATTTTGGGTCCATCTGAGCATGTCCTCTTGTGAAGCCTAGGGTTTTCACATCAGCACACATTAGTCCAACTTCATCCCCAATCTTAAATCCACGGTCTGCCGAAATCAAATCTCTACGTAAGAGTTTATTAAGGATGTCATAGTGCTTGCTCAGGTGCTTGCTGCTTAACCGCCCTCCCCACCCTTTTGAAGCGAAAGAGATTGACCCCTGTGGACTGATGCCTATCAGGTATTTAACAGTGTTTCTACTTATAGTTAGAGTTGGTCTGTGCTTTTAAATTTGATGGCTTCTCAAAACAGCTAAGAAAAACTGCGACCGGACAGCCAAATGTCTCTAAAGACTGATGTGGTATTGTGTTTAGCACAGTGTCCAGCAAGCCAGTGTACTAAAGGAGCCATATGAAAATGCTGTACACATTTTATTAACTATTGTGTGGCAAGTTGGGGCAGATGCAGTCTCAGCCTCAACAGAGTCAGATAAGCATTTGGAAAGGAGCTGGTTTTCTGCCTACCTTTGTGAGGTACGGAATAATGATAGTGTGCAAAGCCTGTAATAGTTCTGTTTTTGAGCTTGATCTACATCTGGCACCTGTGTAGCTTTATCAGGTGTTGCCCTGACCCCTGTTGAGGTACTGCTGTTCATCCACATCTGGTGTGGGAGATGTAGGTAGAGAAATAGTACTGCTAACTACCATTACACTCTCTCGTCTCATTGTCCTGTTGAAATCTCTTGTTAGCTTTCACCTCTGTGTGTCCACGATGTGATGAATAATGACCAGTCTGGATGGGTTTCATTCATTTTATAAGCAGGTATCCCTGAGAAACACACACTTCCATTGTTAATTTTAGAATTTGGTCATTTATGATGAAATCTCAAAATAAATTTTTGAGTGGAAGAACATGTTTTGTTTTTTTTTTTGCTTATACAAGTACATCTAAAAAAAATACAATATTGCATAAAAGTGCAATTTGTTTTTTCCAGTCATTTCAGAAATTGCAACAATCTTTAAACCACAAATGTCAGGCTTCTCAAATGTATGCTCACTTTGACAGAACCTTCAGGTCATCTGCCTTGTTGGGTCTGTTGTCTCATCTTCCTCTCGACAAATCCCATATATTTTCTATTTAATTTACTTTAATCTAAAAACAAGACCTTGGACCATTGAGCGACAGTACAGTTCCTTTTCTCCTTAGCAAAGGTAAGATGCTAACGTGGTCTCTGGTTCAGGAGTGGCTTGACACGATTAATGTGACATTTGAAGCCCATGTCTAGTATTTGTCTGTGTGTGGTGGGTCTTGATGTACTGACTCCATGCCTTGTGAAGCTGTCTTGAATGGGTTTTGCTTGACAATCCTTTCAAGGTTGCGGTTCTCCCTATTGCTGGAGAACCTTTTCCTGCTACACTTCTTCCTTCCATTCAATGTTCTGTTAATATGCTTGGATACAGAACTCTGTGAACAACCAGCTTCTTCAGCAATGACCTTTGGCAGATAACCTTCCCCATGATTGTGTAACCTATTAATTTGTATTGTATTGCACTGACTACGCCAAAACAAATTCCTTGTATGTCCAAAAACGTACTTGGCAATAAAGCTTTTCTGATTCTGATTCTGATTCTGACCCAGAGTGAGAGACCGTTTAAAGGCTCAGGAAACCTTTGCAGGTGTTTTGAGTTAATTAGCTGATTAGGGTGTGACACCATGAGTGTCCAATAATGAACTTTTTCACAGCATTCACATTTTCTCAGACACTGAATTTAGGATTTTCATCATCTGTAAGCCATACTCTTTAAAATATCAAGAAACAAAGGTTGGAAATACAGTGAGAGGAACACGTATTTGACACACTGTTGATTTTGAAGGTTTTTCCACATGCAAAGCATGTAGAAGTCCTTAATTTTTTATCATAGGTACTCTTCACCTGTGAGTGACAGAATCTAAGACAAGAATCCAGAAAATCACATTGTGTGATTTTTAGTAATTAATTAGCATTTTATTGCATGACATAAGTATTTGATACATCAGAAAAACAAAACTTAATATTTGGTACAGAGACCTTTGTTTGCAATGACAGAAATCAGACATTTCCTGCAGTTCTTGACACACACTGCAGCAGGGATTTTGGTCCACTCCTCCATACAGATCCTCTCCAGATCCTTCAGGTTTCGGGTGCAATACGGACTTTCAGCTCCCTCCAAAGATTTGCGATTGGGTTCAGGTCTGGAGACTGGCTGGGGCACTCCAGGACCTTGAGATGCTTCTTATGGAGCCACTCCTTATTTGCCCTGGCTATGTGCTTAAGGTCATTGTTATGCTGGAAGACCCAGCCACGAACCATCTTCACTGCCTTTACTGAGGGAAGGAGGTTTTTGGCTAAGATCTTCTGATACATAGCCCCATCCTTCCTCCCTCTTAATCCTTCTTCATCCTCCAAACACAGCGAGTGGAGTTTAGACCAAAAAGCTCTATTTTTGTTTCATCAGACAACATGACCTTCTTCCATTCCTCCTCTGGGTCATCAAGGTGGTCATTGGCAAACTTCAGACAGGCCTGGACATGCGCTGGATTGAGCAAGAGGACCTTGCATGCGCTGCAGGATTTTAATCCATGACAGCATAGTATGTTACTAATGTTCTTCTTTGAGACTGTAGTCCCAGCTCTCTTCAGGTCATTGACTAGGTCCTCTCATGTAGTTCTGGGCTGATCCCTCACCTTCCTCATGATCATTGATGTCCCACGAGGTCAGATCTTGCATGGAGCTTTAGACCAAGGTGAGATTGACCGTCATCTTGAATTTCTTCCATTTTCTTATAATTGCATCAACTGTGGTTGCCTTCTCACCAAGCTGCTTGGCTATTTTCCTGTAGCCCATCCCAGCCTTGTGCAGGTCCACTATTTTATCCCTGATGTCCTCACACAGCTCTCTAGTCTTGGCCATTGTGGAGAGGTTGGAGTTTGTTTGATTGAGTGTGTGGACAGGTGTCTTTTATACAGATAACGAGTTCAAACAGGTGCAGTTAATACAGGTAATGAGTGAAGGACAGGAGGGTTTCTTAGTTCTTTTACAAACGTAGCATGGTTTTTATGAAAACAAATATTTATTTAGATGAAAGGCCAAACTGCATATAAAGGTATGTATTTTCCCTGATATCCGCCTACGTTTAGACAAGGCCTTAAAGAAGAACCAACAGGCCTGTCAGACCCAGAATTCTTACTGGTTGGTCGGTGATCAAATACTTATGTCATGTAATAAAATGCTAATTAATTACTTAAAAATCAAACAATGTGATTTTCTGGATTTTTGTTTTAGATTCCGTCACTCACATTTAAGAGTACCTATGATAAAAAAATTAAAGACTTCTACATGCTTTGCAAGTGGGACAACCTGCAAAATTTGCCGTTTTTGTTCTTGTTTTTGTTCTCGCCACTGTATATCACTCTATTTGAAATGATTTGTAATCATTTCATTTTCTGAAATGACTGGCAAAAAATATTGCACTTTTATGCAATACTCAATTTATTTTAGATGTACCTGTACTTTGTTTACTGGCCTCAGCTAGATAGGCTAACACTAGCTCCTTTTAAATGCTACATGTGAAACAGCATAACACATCCTTTGATTTAAACTTAACAGTCTGAAATGCTGTGAACACAAGTAACATGTGTCTGGTGATGGCATTAAAAGGGATATCTGGTCATTCTGCGGCTTCTGTCCTGGCCATTCGGCGTTTCTTTGTTAGCTCACAGATCTGAAGTCCTTGGCTTTGCTTTCACAGTGGAAGAGAAAAATCTTTCCCCATTTTTGTTTTTCCCGAAGCGATTTTGTGAATGAGTGTGGCACTTAATGACACATCATGTTTGCACTATCTTATGAAACTTGTTACAACAAAAGAACAGAACACAAGGACACATTTGTGCATGCAGTAGGTGTACACACACTTTTCAGATGCCCGCAAAGACCACAATCCAGTGTATTTCCACTCCATTACTTCACTCTTTCGAGCCCTATTAGGAATACATTTAAAAGGGACTAAAGTATGGAAGAATTTTTCTGCAGCTCTGTCGAATGCCCCAGAGGCAAAAGCATTATCATTCAGCAGTAACTACATGGTAGGAAATGTGCAGCACTTTTCTTCCAAAGTGATCAGTTTATCTTAGCTTTAAAATGCGTTTATATCTCTTATCATGTCAGCAGCAGTCGTGCCTTAGTCTTACTGCTAAGATGGTTCATGTTTTGCAGTGATGTCTATTAAATATGCAGTGTCTAGTATCTTCTCAGTTTCCATAAGCATAAGTTCCATAAGAATTGCCTTTGCTGTTGTCACAGTTGCAACAGATTTTTAATTTCAAAATTATTATGCTATTATTCACATGTTTTCTTTCTATATGTCTTGACATATTTTTATATAAAGGCCTTCCACCAACTTGGTTTTTACTTGATTTACCAGAAGCAGCTTTTAAAAAAAGCTGCACCCAAATGTCAGGATTAAGAATCTGAGAATATTGTTTAATATCATCAGTCAGTTATTTTCTACTGCTTATTCCATAGTGGGTCACGGGGAAGCTGGTGCCTATCTCCAGCAGTCTATGGGCGAGAGGCGGGGTACACCCTGGACCAGTCACCAGTCCATCGCAGGGCAACACACAAACAACCATGCACACACTCATTCATACACCTAAGGGCAATTTGGAGTGACCAATTAACCTAACAGGCATGTCTTTGGACTGTGGGAGGAAGCCAGAGTACCCGGTGAAAACCCACGCATGCACGGGGAGAACATGCAAACTCCATGCAGAAAGACCCCCGGCCGGGAATCGTACCCAGGACCTACTTGCTGTAAGGCAACAGGCTGCATGGTGACACAGTTGGTTGACCCAGTTGACGCAGATATTATTTAATATTTAATATTAATATTTTATTATTTTATCAAATAATATTTCGGTCTGTTAAGGGTTGTCCTGTGAATACCAGCTCAGTAAGGCGATGGTATTAGGACAAAATGGAAAGGTGTGAGACGAGCTCTGACATTATTGAACAGGAAAAACTGCACACACATGAAAAGAATTCACACAATTTCTTAATATACAGGTCCTTCTCAAAATATTAGCATATTGTGATAAAGTTCATTATTTTCCATAATGTCATGATGAAAATTTAACATTCATATATTTTAGATTCATTGCACACTAACTGAAATATTTCAGGTCTTTTATTGTCTTAATACAGATGATTTTGGCATTCAGCTCATGAAAACCCAAAATTCCTATCTCACAAAATTAGCATATCATTAAAAGGGTCTCTAAACGAGCTATGAACCTAATCATCTGAATCAACGAGTTAACTCTAAACACCTGCAAAAGATTCCTGAGGCCTTTAAAACTCCCAGCCTGGTTCATCACTCAAAACCCCAATCATGGGTAAGACTGCCGACCTGACTGCTGTCCAGAAGGCCACTATTGACACCCTCAAGCAAGATGGTAAGACACAGAAAGAAATTTCTGAACGAATAGGCTGTTCCCAGAGTGCTGTATCAAGGCACCTCAGTGGGAAGTCTGTGGGAAGGAAAAAGTGTGGCAGAAAACGCTGCACAACGAGAAGAGGTGACCGGACCCTGAAGAAGATTGTGGAGAAGGGCCGATTCCAGACCTTGGGGGACCTGCGGAAACAGTGGACTGAGTCTGGAGTAGAAACATCCAGAGCCACCGTGCACAGGCGTGTGCAGGAAATGGGCTACAGGTGCCGCATTCCCCAGGTCAAGCCACTTTTGAACCAGAAACAGCGGCAGAAGCGCCTGACCTGGGCTACAGAGAAGCAGCACTGGACTGTTGCTCAGTGGTCCAAAGTACTTTTTTCGGATGAAAGCAAATTCTGCATGTTATTTGGAAATCAAGGTGCCAGAGTCTGGAGGAAGACTGGGGAGAAGGAAATGCCAAAATGCCAGAAGTCCAGTGTCAAGTACCCACAGTCAGTGATGGTCTGGGGTGCCGTGTCAGCTGCTGGTGTTGGTCCACTGTGTTTTATCAAGGGCAGGGTCAATGCAGCTAGCTATCAGGAGATTTTGGAGCACTTCATGCTTCCATCTGCTGAAAAGCTTTATGGAGATGAAGATTTCATTTTTCAGCACGACCTGGCACCTGCTCACAGTGCCAAAACCACTGGTAAATGGTTTACTGACCATGGTATCACTGTGCTCAATTGGCCTGCCAACTCTCCTGACCTGAATCCCATAGAGAATCTGTGGGATATTGTGAAGAGAACGTTGAGAGACTCAAGACCCAACACTCTGGATGAGCTAAAGGCCGCTATCGAAGCATCCTGGGCCTCCATAAGACCTCAGCAGTGCCACAGGCTGATTGCCTCCATGCCACGCCGCATTGAAGCAGTCATTTCTGCAAAAGGATTCCCGACCAAGTATTGAGTGCATAACTGTACATGATTATTTGAAGGTTGACGTTTTTTGTATTAAAAACACTTTTCTTTTATTGGTTGGATGAAATATGCTAATTTTGTGAGATAGGAATTTTGGGTTTTCATGAGCTGTATGCCAAAGTCATCCGTATTAAGACAATAAATGACCTGAAATATTTTAGTTAGTGTGCAATGAATCTAAAATATATGAATGTTAAATTTTCATCATGACATTATGGAAAATAATGAACTTTATCACAATATGCTAATATTTTGAGAAGGACCTGTACAAGAATTTATTAACAAAAATAAGTCAACTCAAAGTCAAACATATTTCAATCAGCAAACTCTTTACTATGCTAAAACAATCCAACTAAACTACCAAGTAGAATTAAAGAATAGGGAAGACTATTGGGCCATGTACAAAATAAACAAGTTGATTAAAGATGATTGAAAATCATGACCAAAAGAGTGATGCAACATCACCATACAATGTTTATGTTTGAGAACCAAGGATTATCTTGAAGAATCTGGAAATTAAGTTAAGCTGGAGTTTAAACGAAAATTCAACATGGAAGACTCACCACCCCGTCTTGTCCAATCACTCCTCACTGGCAGCTCCAATCAACGGCAGGTCCGCACTCCTCCTCGGCCAATCATCTCCCAGGGCATCACTTTTAAAGACCTTCTGCATGGAGGACACGGATCTTCTGCTGAGCTTCGACAGTCCTCCACCCGTTCTCCACCATAGGCTCCCAACTTCTTCTATACCAAGGCCTACGCCACCACCAGGATCGGATCCCAGGGGAGCAAGACGTACCTAATCATAATCATAAGATGTTTATTCAAATTCATTTTCATCCTCAGCGTTCACGTCTCCCTCAGGGGTCCGAGCGCCAAATAAATAATCTTTCAATAATAAACTCTTTAACCGTCTTCTTGTTGTTTCTCCATTATGTGAGTCTTTCCAGGTTGAATTAGTCTTGGAACCAACTTAGGCAGTAATCAGTATACCTTTAGACAACCATTCACAATGCAAAATCAGATAAAATATTATTTTAACAAAATAATGTTTCAAGAATGATCTGCTGAATAGAACCAACCTTCTGGATGACTAATTCTCAATGGTGTCTCATTAGCTGCCTTTATTTATTAAAATAACATTTAAAGAAATATTATTAAGGGAATATTTTGGAAAAGAGAAGTTTTTCTGGAGACATGGGGCTTAATGGTGTTTACTTAGTTATCAAATTTAGTAAAATGATGTTAGGGAAATATTATTTACTGGATTGAAAACTAACAACCTTTCTGGGTAAATATTATTTGGCAGCAAGCACGTGTCCTTAGCTGTTAGCAGTTAAAGATAACAAAGGAAGCTGATAGCTTAGCACCAGAATCAAACACACATCTTTAAAAATACCGTCAATAAAAGGGTTAAAATGCATAAGCGCGGACGGTGCGTTATGGCCGATCTGTTGTTTAAAATCACCCTTTAAGTAAAGTTTGTCTTAACTTTAAAAACACACAAAGAACACAAAACTGAACACGTGTGCTGCAGATCGTCTGCTAGCACCAAAATAGCTGAGTTTCACACAAACAAAACCAAACTTTATAAAATGAAAAACCTTTAGATCAGTCAGTCAGTCAGTCAGTCATTTTCTACCGCTTATTCCATAGTGGGTCGCGGGGGAGCTGGTGCCAATCTCCAGCAGTCTATGGGCGAGATCATTTTATCCTAAATATCTCTCTGCCCAAACTCTAACCTCGTTTGAATTGTGTTGAGGAGGAGTTGTCCGGGCGACGACAACGTTTGAAGAAAGCTCCGTGAACAAAGGTTTAGCTTCCAGCTAACCTCCGTAGCTGTGGATGAAAGATGGCTCGTTCTGTTCGCCAACCAACTGCACAGTTACTGTAACCATGGTGATGTGGGGCCGTTGTCCTTCCTTCAGACTCGGCTTGTAGAGACCGTGTCTCTGCAGGGAACTCTGGAGCAGGCCTCAGAGAGAAAGTAAAGCAATGTTTATACCTTAATTTCCGTTTTATGAATGAATACTGGACTCTTTCAACAGTAATTCATCAGTACTTAACTTGTGCATATGATCGCGTGATCTTATGACACCCTTGGATCCAGTTTGAAGAGTTTATGTCTTTTTGCCAGCAAAGCGACATTAGCGTGCTGTTCCCCCCTATCCGGTCCCTCTGGAGGCCGTGTGGAAGAGAAAGTACCATTGGAAAGGTCGGGGGTTTTATGCGGGCAGTGGCATCATGGAAAGTCTGCTGTTACCCCCAATTCCTAAGTTGTGCTGGAAGTAGGTTAATGCAATTTATTTATTTTGAAAGTTCCAGGAAAGTCCGTACTGCATTTCCTGTTGTAACTCATGGCTGTGGGTCCCAACAATAAAAACACTGCAGGATGTGGTCTAGCCAGGTCATGCATCTTGACGTCAACCTTTCGTCCATAAACAAAAGACTTTTGTTTCACAATTACTTTTTTATATATGTCCAGGTTTATTAGAATAGCTTATTTCCTTATTTTACCTTCATATATGAACTCATTTCAAAGCAGTCTTTCATATTTACCAAGGTTATTTTTGTGGACTATTAAAATATGTTTGATGATCTGGGCCAGTTTTCACAAATAATCCTAAGACTAATTGTAGCTCATTGTAAAGTCATCCTAACAAAAATCTTCTCCTCAAATTCTAAGATTTTTCTTACAATTGTACCTCAGTAAGATAAACTTATTCACAATGAACCTTTGGCCTCAAAATAGCTCCTAAAGTGAACAAAAGTTAAGAGTAGTGAGGAGGACGTTTAGTGAGCCTAAGAGTGTCTTAATTAAGCAGGCAAAATAGTGGAAAGACAGAGAAAGGAGACATATTCTCTGAACAATGAATAACTTTGAATTAATAAAATGCTACCGGCTCGGTCGTGCAGGTATCCAGCAACAGTCGAGTAAAGGAACACATAAACTTCTATAACAATCATATAATTATTAATATAGAGAGAAGATAAACATTATCATCCCCCTAGGGGGAAATTAAATAGATTCAGAAACAGGAAAGGGTAAAGGTGCACCTCTAGAAAGTTAATATTAGAAAGGATAAATAAATAATAGATACAACATTAAATGACAAATAGTTCAGTTTTTTCCAAATTTTTTTCTCGGTTTTGTTTTGGTCATTTTGCCAAATAAAACCTCTTTATAACGAGGTAATCACAGTAAAATGCTGACAGGTGAGGGTCCACTTTAATATCAAATAGACGAGTAAGAAAAAAGACCAGCATGGTGAGTAAACATAACAATAAGCAAATCTAAATAATAATGAGCATGTATATAAGGGACAAACATTTTAATGCTGTGTGACAACTGATTTAGTTTAGCGTAGTTTCATCATCATGATTTAAACTTTTCTTATTTCAGTCTAAATTCTATGATCAGTTAATTTCTCTCCATTGTTCACTAGAAGGGCATTTGTTTTTGTTTTTTTTTGTTTGCTATTGCAACAACTAATCACAGTTCTTAGAAGTCGGTGTCTTTTCACACAGATATCTGTTAAGCAGAATGACTTAGACAATAATGAAGACTGGAGAAATGTTTGCTTTTTTCTGAGGTGATGCTGCTGCTGCAGAGCTAACCAGCTGTCTATTTACATAATCTGATTGTACTGGGTCAATGCAGCACACTGAGAGCAGGCAGATGCTCGATGGTTATTTACTAATGGTTAATACAGACGTTCAGCTGCTTACTGTGGGTTTTCAACAACTGTTAAGACAGCACTGTGGGGAACAAACTATTTGAACCTGTCAGTGATTGTACCTTAGAAAGAATTATATAAAATAATGGTAAAATGATATTAACACCGTATATTATTATTTAAAATTCAATAAATATTATCTCTTAAATAACAAACCTTCAGATGGAAAAATGGGATGCATGGCGTTGTTGGGACCCCAGCCATGGGTTATAACATGAAGACTAGTAAGAACTTTTCTGGAACTTTCAAAATAAATCGCATTAACCTACCCCCAGCACACCCAGGAACAGGGAATAACAGCGGACTTCCCGTGATGTCACTGTCCGTATAAAAACAAACATACCTCTTCCACGCAGGTCCCCAGCGGAACTGGACTGAGGGACACAGCCTGAGTGACACAGCATGCTAATGTCAACCAATTATTGTTAGGTAGTCATTGTTTTTCCTTTGTGTAGAACGGTGATTGTTAGTTAGGTGAAGGTTTTTGGACCAGAATAATGGCATATCAGAATTATTTGGCTTCAATAAATCTTCATATATATAATTAAGAGAAGCGTTTGTGTTTATTTCGTGCAAGAGTGATTTATCTGTCAAAACAAGGTCGAAGTTCCCCCACCTTCGGTGAAGCGGTTGAATAAACAGTGACAGTTTGTGGTTTTGGTTAAGAATTTGTAATTATTAAAGAGCTTTGAGTCCATAATCACAACACCAGAGGACATCTCTGATTTCTATTCGTAAGTGATGATTTTTGGTTAAGAAATAAAAAATTTTCAAATTATTGTTTTAAATTATGATTCTTGAATATTAATTAATCAATAATCATATTCCTTACATCAATATCTGACCTTATAAATATTTGTCCAACAAGTTGTTCTGCAGTCCTGCTGGTAAGTTAAGAATTTCTTTCCAGCAGGAACAAATGCTGTTTTCCACATTTCTGGCCCATGATAACAACACATTGTAAATATTATGTATTGTATTTCAAGCATTCATTTAGGGAGGTGCAGCAAGAAAGTAAAAAGCAATGTTGGCATTTAATTTAAAAGTAAACTGTAAAATAAACAGTCAAATTCTTACAATCTGAGAATAGAGATTTGATGCTAATCATGTAAGCTGTACATTATCTATCTCCATAGATTTGGACCTTATCTAAACAGCTGAATACAAATTGGAGTTTATTTGTGATTAATAGTTATTACCTACAGCTGTTTTCAGTGACCAAAAACGAAACTATTAAGGCCTCCACCTTCACCTTTTAATCCTTCCTGCAGGTAGTGGGTCCACACGATGGTATGCCTATATAGCTTATATTCAGCTTTACACAGCTGGATCTTTTAGTTACCTCAGGCTTCAGAGGGACGCGCAGCTACTTCTAGACGAGGTAAGTAATACAAGTACAGCCCAAAAAAAATTGAATATTGTAAAAAAAACTGTGATATTTTTGTCACTCATTTCAGAAAGTGAACTATATTATTTAGATTCATTACACATTAAATATGTCACATTCCTTGTTTCAAGCCACTCCTGAACCAGTGACAACCTGCGCTAAGAAGAAAAAAGAACTGGACTGTTGCTCAGTTGTCCAAAGTCCTCTTTTTAGATGAAAGTAAAATTTGCTCTTTATTTGGTAACCAAAGTCCCAGAATCTGGGGGAAGAGTGGAAAGGGACATAATTTATGTTGTTTTGAGCGCAGTGGTCCAGTGTTTTCTGAAGTCCATAGTCAATGCAGCCATCTGCCAGAAAGTTTTAGAACCTTTCATGCTTCTTTCTATTTAGTGGCATGCACAGTCATTTTGGGGGGCAGGTGCTCAAGTGGAAAAAAAGTGCATCTTGTGTGGCACATGAAGCTGCCAGCTACCTTTGTAGTGTGAGATTTATTACAGGCACAGCTTGAACATCATGTATATGTATTAGTAAGCACCCACAAAACAAGTCCTGTGGGATCTAGGGAAATGACCACCTGGGAAAAAAATCGTTAACTCAAAACAAGGATGCACTTTAAGTGCATTTTACAAAATTCTTAAGATTAATAAAGCAACAAAAGTCTCAAAGATTGATTAAAAGTTAGATTATTGACTCCGAGCCAACCTTTAACTTGAACTTTCTGATCCAAATTGGAAACTTACATTACACCTTTTTTATTTTTATTTTAACACACTGAGCACAACGTGTTTGCCTTGAGACAAACAAGAGAATACACTCATTTAATTTCCATTCAGGAGTAATAACATATCTTTGAATTGAGTCAAATTGAATTGAATTGAACTGAATTGAAGAATCATCTATACTTCTGCATGTGGCCAGTGTGATATATGACAGAAATTATTCTTAGAGTTAAGATTATTGAGATTAACTGTAAATCCTGAGAACTGAAAACAAGATGTCTGCTATTTACATATTAAAATACTCTGATCACATCATCATTTTTACATGCACAGAAATTGAAAATACAAGTCAGCCTACACGCCCGAAATTTACAGAACTTTATTCAAGATTTTTTAGTAGTCTATGAATTGTAATGTTACCCTGCTCATTTGGCCTAATATGTATTTAAATGAAATACTTAACTTGTCTACTGTATTTGCGAAAAAAAGAAAAAAAATATATATAAGTAATAAGGGACCACTGGAGCAAATGTGATAACTACCTATATGAGATACATTTGACTAATGTGACTTATTTATTCTAAGAGCTAAATTGTAAACATTCTCCTGGTACCACCAGGTGCCAGGAGAATGTTTACAATTTAGCTTTAGAAGACATATAGTGGGTAAAGGTATGCCATTGATTGGCCTGCTCTGTTTGGATAAAATTGAGGCAAGTGATGTTTCAACTTTTTCATCTGAGGTTTAGGAAGCAAATACACTTTTTTTTTGTTACCTGGATGGTCAGCCGGCCTGTCTGCACGGCGGGGCTCTATCTGACGGTGGAGGAGAGGAGAGAAGAGGTATTAATCTGCTGCACCAGCACGGGTCCACCTGTCCACTCTGCACGCAGCCCGTCCCAGTTGAGAGACACCAGGCGGGGCACGTCACATGTGTGGGTTGGGGGCCTGTTAGTTGTTGGGGAAAATAAGGGAAAAAAAGATTTCAGGAGGGCACTTTTTTGTCCAGAGGAAAAAAGGGTTAGATGCTCTAGCACTATCTAGTGTCTATCTGTGCCTGTCCCTGCATCTGTTGACAAGCTTTATGGAGATTCTGATTTCATCTTTCATCAGGACGTGGCACCTCCCCACACTCCCAAAGGTACCAACAGCTGGTTCAATGACCATGGTGTTACTGTGGGTGATTGGCCAGGAAAGTGACCTGATACCCCACAGAGAATCTATGGAGTATTGTCAGGATGAGAGGTAACAGACCTGACAATGTAGATGATCTGAAGGCTGCTATCAAAGCAACCTGGAATTTGATTACACACCAGCAGGACCACAGGCTGATCGCACTCCATGCCACACTGCATTGACGCAGTAAATAATGCAAAAAGAGCCCTGACAATGCATTAATGAACATCCTTTTCGCAAACCTGACATTTCTATTTGAAATATTTTTTTTATTGATCAGATGAAACATACAAATTTTCTTATGGGTTCTCATTATCTGTAAGCCGTAATCATCAAAATGACAAAAAATAAAGGCTTGACATATTTCACGATATGTGTAATGAATCTGTGTAATATACAGTATGAGTTTCACATTCTGTGGTGAAGATTTTTGAGCTGTATTCAGACTGGGGTCATTATAAGGTTTGCTAAATCATACTTAGATTCACTTAACAAACCCCCAGTCGGTCGTGGCAGATGGCCGCTCACACTGAGCCTGGTTCTGCTGGAGGTTTCTTCCTGTTAAAAGGGAATTTTTCCTCTCCACTGTCGCTACATGCATGCTCAGTATGAGGGATTGCTGCAAAGTCAACGCCAGTGACTGTCCACTGTCTCTACATGCTCATCCAGGAGGAGTGAATGCTGCAAGTCACTGACTGGATGCAATCTGCTGGGTTTCCTTAGATAGAAAAACTTTTTATCCAATTTGAATAAATACCTGAATCTGACTGCACTGTTCAATGGTTAGGATTAATTGGAATGTATGTACCTGACTGTTGTGAAGTGCCTTGAGACAACATGTGTTGTGAATTGGCGCTATATAAATAAACTGAATTGAATTGAACTGAATTAACCTTAAAATGATTTGTTATGGGAAACCCTTCCAGTACAAAATTGTCCCATACAACAGAGGTTTGAGGATCCTTAAGAAATTTCAAATCTTCCATTTTGATGAGGTGGTAATAAGTAACTGCTCCAAGTGGAGGAGGTTTATTTATGAGTGGGGGCAGATTAAGTGGGATTCAATATGGGAATTGAGGTCAAGATACAGATGCTGTATTGGTCTTTTGCAGTGCCTTGCAAAAGTCTCCAGCACCTTGGCATTTTTCATAGTTGCTTGTCTCACAATTTAGAATTAAAATTGATTGAGAGTTTGCACGATTTCATTTACATAACATTCCTACAATTTTGAAGATGTATTATTTTTTGTTGTGAACTAAATAACAAATAGGACAAACTAACAGAAATCTTCAGTGTGCATAATTGTTCAGCCCTCTAAAGTCAGTACTTTGTTGAGTCCCCATTTGCAGCAATTACAGCTGCAAGTCTCTTTGGATAAGTCTCTATGAACGTGGCACATCTTGACACTGGGATTTTTGCCTATGGCTGAAAAACATCTCCAAAGCATAATGCTTCCACCACGTTTCACTGTGGGGATGATGTTCTTGGGATGTGTTTGGTTTGTGCCACACTTAGTGTTTTCCTTGGTGGCTGAAAGGTAAAATTTTACTCTCATCTGACCAGAGCCTTCCTCCATACATTTGGGAAGTTGCCCACGTCTTTTAACAAACTCAAAACATTCCTTCTTATTTTTAACACTAAGTGATGGCTTCTTTTTTGGCCACTCTTCCATAAAGCCTAGCTCTATAGAGTGTGTGACTTATTGTGGTACAATGGAAAGTGTTGAGAATTAAAATCATGTAATTTCATGTTATTAGTTTAGTTTGCATGTGAGAACATTAAACTGAGATTTAACATGAGTGAGCCATGGGGAGAGAGTACAGCAGGGGTCAGGGTGAATCAGAGGTTAGAAGGGTCTCGGCAGCTGCAAGCCGTAAAAGCTGGCTGTAGGGACAATAAAGCAATAAATGTCAACTTTTGGCCGTGGTATAGATGCCACAAGGGAGCTTGGCTGATTTACAACACCTGATGGAAAAAGGGAAGGCACAGTCAGTAAGCTTTGAAGTCCACAGTATAAAAATGTACCTGGAACTTGAAATGACAAAGACATCTGGGTAAAGACAGCCATGCTTTGCTGAAAATCCATCTCTCTCTCTGTAAGGGCCCTTATCTAAATTTTCTATTCTTCATGTCATTTTCTTTCATTGTGTTATTTTGTATATTCATTTTGCATTAGAAATCATTGGACTTATTATCTTCCAAATTAAACTTGCATTAATCTTAATTTCCTGCTCTTCATTTGTTCTTTCTCACGACATCTGGACTGGGAGAGGTTGAGGCCACAAGAATATCAGTGATAGCATTATTCTACCTCAACAATTTGTTGCCGTGACCCAGATGTCGTGAGCATAACCGAAGGAGATCGCATCATCAGCGGGGACAAGGGTAAGTGGTTTTTACTTGGCTGTTTCCCCGCTGTATGATGTGATGAACCTGAGGTGTATTTAAAGGGATGCGCTGAGGCGGTTTAGAAGAGTGTTTAAGATAAAAAAACTCTGTGCCCCATAGCTGGTCGCTGGCCTAGCCCCCCTTCTACCGGACGCGGAGTCGCGGATCGTGCTGAGAGTTCCACACTCAGGATTTGGCTCACCCAAAACGTGAATATAGTTTAGTTGGGGACGTTTGGACATAGGAACGGGTTGGCTCACCCGGAGGTTTGCGCTCACCTCAAACAGGATGCAGTCATAGGAGCGGTTTGCCCCGCCGCGGTCAATAAGCGACTAGAACGTGTGGCCGTTGAGGTACGGGGTAACTCCCCTGGTTAGGAACTAAATGTTACACTCAGTTAACTGAGAATCTTTCTCTTTGTTGCCGGTAACCGTAGGGATTTCAGCTGTCTACGTTGCTTTCTTTTATTTCCCTTTTATCTCCTTGCTGTGCACAGTGTGTGTACGCGTGTATGTGTATGTGTGTGTATGTGTGACTGTGTATGTTGGGCTGCCAGTGGTTACATCATAGCATGAGCTGTGTGTGAAATTTTGAGGAAACAATTATTGTGATTCGAACACTGGTTGGTTTTGTGCTGCAGTTATCAAATAGTAACATGGAGGAGTATTATAAGGTGTTTGAGGATGTTGACAAGGGAAATGGTTGGAAACCTCTTGCAAAACAAAATAGATGAATTGTAGCGTATTTGGATTGCTCATATAGATTCACATGACGTTAAATGCTGTCAAAGTGAAGGGAAATACGTATAACCAGGCGCGTAGTTAGACCTGGGCAGGTTTCTTGATAAAAGACATTTAGAAATATTAAAAAGATGCAACCACAAAATGGTACTGGACTTCACATTTTTATTTAAAAACAATCAGCTTTTTAAATTGTGTTCCATATACTCACGTCCCACTCCACAATAACCTGACAATGAGGTAAAAGCAGAAGACAAAAAATAGTTATTTGCGCATTTGCGGCTCATTTCAGAGCAACCGCGGAGCCAACCGAAGAGTGGGAGGCTGTTGTGTTCAGGAACAGGTGGAAGCAGAGCGGTATAACCCAGATGAAGATAGTGATAGAACCTGAATGCTAACTTGGAAATGGGCTAAAACTTTTGTCAGCAAAATTCAAATTAAGTTCTTTTTCTAAATACCTCAAAATGTGTCATTATTTGCTTCAGTTATTCAGTTATTCATTATTTTTCTTCAGTCCTAAACTCTGTTTCTCCTTGTCCTTCATTCAGCTTCTAACCAAAATAAACAGTACAATTATTGCTAACCTTTTTTGTTCACAATAATTTACATTCAGTCTGAAACCAGCCGAGACAGAGAACTGGTACAATATGTCCTATATTATTTTAATGTTAAATTACCTGTAAATTGTCAGAGGGTGTGTTGAATAAGGGCAAATATGCACGAAATGTGGAGGAAAAGGCAGAGAGAAATCAGAAGCGTTTAATGCAGCTGCTTGCGTGACAAGGAACTAAACACAGACACCGAGGTGTCGCCTTCACCACCGTACATCCACCCTAATAATCCGTTTATTGAGGCCATGGTTAGAAGAGTTAGATTATTAGCTGGTATAACGTTAGCATTGGGAGATTTCAGATAACGTTTGGGTCGCAGCACTACACGTAGTAATCTCCAAGTTAGTGAGAATGCACCCCACACCTCTCATCAATGCAACGCAACACCTTATTTTGCTGTGGCTGGAGATGCGCTGTGTGATATGTTCCCTTCTAAAATTCAGACACCGTGTTTAATTTTTCTGAGACGGGCGAACACATGTTGTTTCTTTATGAGGCGATAGAAACCTGTATCAAACAGACAGTGACTCAATGGAGTTCAATATTTTAGACAAACTGTGATGGATGGAAGACCTGAAGGAAAACAATGCGAGGAAACCCAGATTTAGAAAGGTTTGGTCACGCAAGGTGGGACAGACATCTGGTACACTACATGCAGAACAAATTGGATAATGGCTCCTGTTACATCTCCGCCCACTTCAGCAGCTCGGGTAAAACCTCCTAGCTCCTACCAATGTATATCAACTGGCTCCACCCATCCAGTGGGAATCACACCCATATAGTCCTTGTGGCCGGGCCAGGGGTGGGCCATTTGGAAAGAGGGCCGGACAAAGGGGTGGACAGGGAGGAGCTGGTTCCTCCTCCTACCTAGTATGTGGGCAGACGGATCATGCAGCTGCCCTCAGCGTTATGGGGCACATCCAGAAGGAGTTCCTCCATCCTTGCATCAACCTCCTCTGACACAACAAGCTCCTGTCACCGCACAATGCATCAATCGTACCACAGTGACACATCCCACAGAGAGGTCCAGACAATGGGGAAAAAGGCAGAACCCATTGTTCCAGTGGAATTAAAGGGACACATTGCTATTTCTTGTGAACACTGAAGACACGTTTTCCACGTTGAACATTCCTCCATCCAATAAAATGTCTTCTCTGATGGGGTGAAACAGACTCTGGCTGTGTGTACACCTCTTCACACTATGATTGGAAACTGACACACCTGTGAATCTACTCGGCAGAGACATTTTGATTGCATTGGGAGCAACACTACTATGTTCCATGGATGGGTTGGTTGTGACTTTTCCAGATGGAACCTGAAGCTGTAGAGGAGCCTTGTGTGGACATTGATCAGGGCTTCATTGAGCCTGAAACCCCTTCTAGTGCTGGGGTGAGGTCCAGTTTCCTTATCTGGAAACCCTGGATTCGGGCCCTGGCTCCTTGCGGCCCAATGCCTGCTCTGCCACGGGTGACTTTGTTTTATGACAGAAATGAGAAAACAAACAGATTGGTTTCAAGAACAGTTTGAGGCATACTTTAGAAAAGAAAATATGGACCATTTCCTCTAAACCATTTATGAAATGTCTGATGAAGCTGTATCTCACATATCTCTAACCTTGCACTCAAGTCATCAGACTAAAAGAACAAGATAAATTAATAGTTCTGACAGCTGACTAGCTGAACACTACAGGGATGTCTTCTCGTTCACTTTTAGGAATCAGCAACTGAGAGACACCAGGTTTGCCAGCTCCAGGACTGCATGTTGCCAGCAGAGGTGGTTTCTGATTACAGCCAGAACAGCAACCGTGTGTATTGAAGCTACCAACTCTATTCTTTTACATCTTGCAAAAAAAACAAAAAAACAAAAGGTTTCGAAGTGAGTAAAATAAAAAACAGATTGAAGAATACACATTACTTTTTAGGAATAGTTATTTCAACAACAGGAACCCATATTTTTCCTGCACAAAATCTGCCATTTTACATCATCCCAAACAAAGATTTGTTGTCATTTTTGGGTTAGACTGCCAATAGCTGAAACGATGTCCCTGAGTACACTGGTTTGACAGCACCACTGGCTCTTTTGGTAAAAGAACAGGGTTGGAAAAATCTTAATGCATCACTGAATTGGAACACAGACGCGAGGAATCATTCATTAAGTTTAAACAGCTGCGATAGTTTGTTGTACAATTGCTCTTTCAGGATTACTGTCTGTCTTTTTTATTTAGATGTTTCTGTAACAACAATGTTGTTGCGGAAAAAGGGGGATATAGAGGTGATTCAGTATGTTAGCTGTGTGCTAGATAATATGGAAAAAGACAGGTTGATTTGAAACAATGGTTGAGAAGTGGATTTGTGACTGCAGCACAGAAGCCAATCAAACATGAAAATTAAATGAGATTTATGGCTCGAGCCTTGTTGTTGCCTAAAAGTAGCGGGTTATGCACGCAGCTTCAATTTGGTAAGTGTTGAAGCTGAGACCTTTGAACATCTAAACTTGGAAAAAAATCAAACAACATCACAAAAGGGGTTCTCCACTTGAGGAATTTACTGTGTGGAAGAGAAAAGGCCCTGGTGATAAAAGTTGTGAAGCCACCAAAAATGAGAGAACACATTTTGGAAGAGGCACATGGAACATCACATGTAGGTATTTTGCAGGTGCCTATCAATCCAGAACAATGGTGGCACCCATATTTAAAAGATATGGTGAGAGACAAGATCAGGGACTGTTCTATTTGCGGACAATTTAATCCAAAATCTGTTTAAAAACTACACCGAAGGAGATCATGGTATCCACAGCGAGAGCATATAGATACAGGTTGGTGTGTGTGGATGGATATTCAGGATGGCCTGAGGCATGGCTCACAAGAAAGGAAGACAGTAAGTATGTGGTAAAATGTTTAATTAATCATTACATTCCCAGACATGGCTTCCCGGAAAAGATAAGATCTGATAATGGAACTCATTTCAGGAGCAAAAATCTGCAACAGGCGGAGCAAATGTTGGGACTGAAACATGCTTTTGGTACAGTATATCATCCTCAATCACAGGGCAAGGTTGAAAGAGTGAACCAAACATTGAAAACAAAATTGGCTAAAATCTGTGCACAGACCAAATTAATTTGAGTGGATGCTTTGCTAGAGGCTTTAATGTCTGTCAGGATGTTTGTTAATCAGTCCACAGGTTACACCCCACATGAACTACAGACTGGGACCAGCACAGCGGATACCAGGACAAACAGGTGAATTTGCACTATTATCTTCTAACACGTTCTTTAATGAGTTGCAGACCCTAGCGGCAGAATTTTCCAGAGAACCTGAGGAAACAAGAGGCTCCCCTGTGGTACCAGGAGTCAACTGGGTCTGGCTTCGGGTCATCAAGCGGAAGTGGCAGGAACCCAGATTCACAGGCCCGTTCCAAGTCCTGGAAAGAACATCTCATGCGCTTTGTCTGAGAAAAGGGGAGATCTGGCATCATTGGAGCCAGTCTGCACCAGCTCAGGAGCCTACAAAGTCACAAGCACCAGAGGTGTCATAAAGGGGCATAATAAATCCCTTGTAGGCTCACCGGTGTGATCGCACTGGGCTGAAAAGGATTTATCCACTCCAGAGACTTTTTATTTTAGTTTTCAAGATTAAAAGAAGAGGATTTGTCCACTCCAGAGACTTTTTCTTTTGGTTTTCAAGATGATTTATCCACTACAAGGAGTCATTATATTCAACTAATCAACAGATAAATTCAGGATTGGAAATTGGAACATATGTGACTCTTGATTTTGATTGTGTGATCATTGAATGTGGTGTGTTTTCTGTCAATTAATCTTTGGAGCATTGGTTATTCTATTGTTGTTTTATGTACTTGATGTATGACTATGAATCAACATTTCTTGAGTAAATCCCACAGTGTGTGAAGGTTATAAGCTCCTGGTTAAGTGGAATTGATCTGATCCAAAAAATAAAAATGGGGATGCAGGGTTGGGATGTTAGTTTTAAATGGAAATGTGGGGGAGGAGGTTTAATAATGACACTGGTGGGAATAATTGTGTACTTGACGTGTGATGTTTTCCAGAGTGGTGAGCATACCTCCAGTCCCAATTTCCCCACATCGTCATCTACTCTGGAAAATGACTGAAATATCAGACACATGCATTAAAAGACATGGAGGTATTGAACTAGATTATGTACTTGGCTCGGACACCACATTTCAGTTTGATCTCTGTTCTGTGTTTACATGTGAGGGTAGTGAGCTAATCTGGACTAAATATAATGTGTATCTGAGTATCTATCAGAAAGGTGCGGTGGATGGTATGGAGAACATCGGCATGCCAGCCCAGGGTTTTGTCATTTGGGACACTAAACAGGGACGAATACTGTCAGATAATCCATATGCAGAAACATTTCAGCATTTGGTGACCTTGGCTAGAGGACAAGCGAAGGGTAAATTGACAACTGGAGGTATTAATCCAATATTACTCAGCATTGGAAGAATACAGAGCAACCCCTACCACAACCCTAATATTACAATAAGGCCACCTACTCTTAGATGTGGAAATATGAGTTCCGGATTTTATATGTATTTAGGAGCAGATTTGCCAGGATGGCTCGCACGAGATCAGGGTAGAATTGTTAGAATTAATCTTGTTTCTGTTATGGCCAAAGGTGGTAAAGAGAAACCTCCTGTGGTTCAGATAGACTATAACACCTTAACCCCGGAAGATGTTATCCAAGAGCTCTGGGATTTACAGAGTCAAATTTGTGGTTGACTTGGATGGCTCAGACAGCACGTGAGTCGGCCATGAGCAATTGTATTGCATGTGCGGCTACTAGACCCACTCTGGTCACTGTGCCTGCTCCCATATATGAGAACGCGGATCCACTAGGATTTAAATGCATGATTCTGTTAACTCACGGTCATGTCATACCTTAGCAAAGGTGTTTCCGGTTATTAGTAATAGCTCACTGGTAGGCCCTTTTTCTCCACAGAGTGAGGGATATGATTACCCCTGTTTCAATTTTACAGGGGTTACTGAAGAACCACAGTTAAAATCGGGAATCGTCTCTCCATCATGGTGCAACAAAACTTACCCAGCTGGCACTGTAGGACACTGGGCCTGAGAGGGTTTATATTACTATTGTGGTGGAAGTGTTTTATTAGCCCAAATTATCTCTAGGGCAGTAGGAAGCTGTGCAATGGTGCGGCTAGTGGCTCCATTACTGCTGTGGGGGGAGAAATCACCACATGGAGGAATGGTGAGGAAGACCAGATCCTTTGATCTTATGGACAGCTCGTTAACTTATATTGATGCAATTGGTATTCCACGTGGAGTTCCAGAACAGTTTAAATTAGTTGACCAAGTGGCAGCGGGGTTTGAAAATTTACTGGTAATTTCAGCAGTTTTTCCTGTAACTCCAAATAAAAATGTAGACAGGATCAATTACATACATTACAATGTCTTAAGGTTGGCAAATCTGACACGAGATGCGGTTGAAGGATTGGCAGAACAGTTGGCGCCTACTTCTCTTATGGCTGTGCAGAATAGACTGGCTCTGGACATGTTGTTGGCTGAAAAGGGGTGTGTGTGTACAATGTTTGGTGACATGTGCTGCACATTTATCCCAAATAATACTGCCCCCGATGGTTCAGTGACTCAAGCTTTAGAAGGTTTACGTACATTAAGTAAAGAAATGCATGAATATTCGGGAATTGGAGGGGGACTGGAGGCATGGTTCACCAACACCTTTGGTAAGTGGAAGAATATAATCATCTCATTGCTGATTTCATTGTCTGTATTTGTTGGTATTCTAGTAACATGTGGATGCTTTTGTGTGCCGTATATTTGCTCCCTGACAGTACGACTCATAACGTCAACTATTGAAAACTGGGTGCTCACTCATCAGCCACCTCCATATAATATGATGCAAAATGTTGTTACTGAAGGTTGGGAATTAATGGCCCAGTTGTAATTCATGGTTTTCCTTTGTCACTTCACAGAGTACTAATCTTTTGGTGTGCATTTGTTACTATAATTTCTACATTTTTGAATATTGACCTCTTTTGCAGAGGTCAAAAGGGGGAATTGTTGAGAATTAAAATCATGTAATTTCATGTTATTAGTTTAGTTTGCATGTGAGAACATTAAACTGAGATTTAACATGAGTGAGCCTTGAGGAGAGAGTACAGCAGGGGTCAGGGTGAATCAGAGGTTAGAAGGGTCTCGGCAGCTGCAAGCCGTAAAAGCTGGCTGTAGGGACAATAAAGCAATAAATGTCAACTTTTGGCCGTGGAATAGATGCCACAAGGGAGCTTGGCTGATTTACAACACCTGATGGAAAAAGGGAAGGCACAGTCAGTAAGCTTTGAAGTCCACAGTATAAAGATGTACCTGGAACTTGAAATGACAGAGACATCTGAGTAAAGACAGCCATGCTTTGCTGAAAATCCATCTCTCTCTCCGTAAGGGCCCTTATGTAAATTTTCTATTCTTCATGTCATTTTCTTTCATTGTGTTATTTTGTATATTCATTTTGCATTAGAAATTATTGGACTTATTGTCTTCCAAATTAAACTTGCGTTAATCTTAATTTCCTGCTCTTAATCTGTTCTTTCTCACGACATCCGGCCTGGGAGAGGTTGACGCCGCAAGAATATCAGTGATAGCATTATTTTACCTCAACAAAAGGTACTCCAGTCTCTGCAGTGGAACTCTGCTACTCCTTCAGGATTACCTTTGGTCTATGGGGTGCCTCTCTGATTAATGCCCTCTGTGTTCGGTCTGTGAGTTTTGGTGGGTGGCCCTCTCTTGGCATGTTTGTTGTCAAGTCAAGTCAAGTTTATTTATATAGCGCTTTTCAGCAACAAGGCACTCAAAGCGCCTTGTGCGTATCATCTGTGCTTTTGTCAAAACAAACAAAGTCTGCTACAAACTTTAATGCGCCTTAAATTTAATCTTAATTAGTAACTGCTGTCTTAACAAGGAGAAACGTTATTATGATAACAGTTTTCTAAAATTGCTTCTAGAAATCTGAAAAGTTCATCTGAACCCCCCACCCCCTAAAACAACTAAATACATTGTAGACCCACCTTTCACTGTACGTACAGCTGCAAGCTTATGGGGGTTGTTCTCTACCAGTTTTGCACGTGTAGAGAATAAAACTGTTACTCAGTTTTGGTGAAAAAAGTATGTGAACAGCATTTTCTATGTTCAACCACATTCACATTGATTCTTAATTAAATGTAGGTTTTGGCTTTGACTATGCCATTCTATAACACAATTAGGTTTAAATCTAAACCACTGTATTGTAGCTCTGCCTGTGTTTATGTTTGCCCAAGTTTCAAGTCTTCTGCAGCCTCTAACAGGTTTTCTTCGAGGATTGTCCTGCATTTAGCTCCATCTATCTTGCCATCATCTCTGACTAACTTCCCCGTCCCCACTGAGCAACGCCAAGGAGTTAAAGCGACTTTGTGCGTTCTTTTGTGTTTTGATAGCACAGATTGGTCACAAATGAGCCAGCAGCATATTTATTCAGTAGAAGGAGATAAGGGAGTGCTACCAGTGGCCAGGAAGATCAGAGAAGGGGGTGGGGGCAGAATGGCACAGATGGCCAAGCAAAGATGCAGACAGAAATGATAAAGTTAAGGGGGAAAAAACAAGTCAGACATTATTTGGTACAGTTATGGGTTTTAGACAAAACAAAAGTTAGTTTCACAAAGGTATGAAACAATCAAGACCTATTATTTTTTGTGGCACCAGTGGCCTATTTTTAGAAGTTTTTAAAGTAGGGTGGAGAGAGGGGGAAGACATGCATCATTTTCGGACACTTGGGTGAAAAGAGGAAAACTTAGGAAGTTTATCAAACTTAGATCACCACTCAACTGATGAATCATTTATTCTGAAAGGAAGACTGATCATTAGTATGAAAAATCACAGGAGAGTAAAATGTAATCAATCAAACTGTATTGGATCTGAAAAGAGTATTTTAACAATATATGTATGCATACAGCAGCCTTTTTTACTCCACTGAACACAGTCAGCTTGTCCAGAACCAAAAAAGATGCCTAACTTTACACAAGCTCTTATGACTGTCACGTTCGAGTTTGGATCGGACCAATACGCATACAAGAGCTTGGGAGCCGCATGATTAAATGAGTTAAGAGGTTTATTAAGTGATTTCCAGGTGAAGCAAAATGTCACTTCAGGTATCACAAGAGTCCAGACAAAGACTCACATGAGAGTTCACTGCTGCAGGCACGTAGAAACACACCAGACTAAACCAGGGTGTGACGAGGAATAGTGACGGAGGAACCAGCGGGGAACAAAGAACACAGACCAACTAATATACAGGGAGAAAACAAAGGCAGGTAATCACAGGAACTAAGAACAGGTGTGGCAAGGAGACATGGAGTCATAAGGGACAGGTGGAACTAATTAACAATAAAGGAACAGTAGACTAGTTTAGCTCACCAGTTTCAATCTGAGAAAAATGAAAAACACAAAAATAAACCTACAACATAAACACAGTGATGAATATAAGGGAATTCACACCCAATCATCATTGCCCAGACCCTCTTATGCACCTGTTTCCTCAAGAACGTCAGGGAACCCATCAATGGTATCAAGAGAATCTAGGTCAGACATCATTAAATGGCGGACCTCGGTCCGAATCCATACTGAGCGATGGGTCTGTCCGGACCCTTGCCTAATCTAATAAATTCACGAAAATGTTTTTGTTATGGAACATTTTTGGCACCGTTCACAGCAATAGACAACTGGGATGCAGAGCCAGGCAGAGATGTGACGAGCTCCATTCGAGCTCGTCACGTCCTCTGCAGCTTTGCCTCAGCTCATATCTGTAGGGGCTCCGGCCGAGCTCGTCACGCCCACAGCAGCATCGCCTCAGCTCACGCTCGCGGAGCCTCCAGCCTCCATCCTCGCCTCCGCCAGCCGCAGCAAGGTTTCCGGCTGGGTTTTCCTCCTGCCCAGGATGACATCGCTGCCGGAGGGCAGCCGCCACTGGGAAGATTCGGGTGGACGCCTCCTATACTTCCACAGAGGGTCCACCCGCCACGGCTTCCTCACGGCTGTTTTCTCCGGTATGGGTCCAGTCCGGACCGGAGATCCCACAGGAGGAGCTCATGAGGGTGCCGGTGAGGGGCTTTGCTGAGTACCTAAAGATCTTCCCCGAGGAATTAGACTTTGTACACCTCATTCTGGAGGCGGAGTTCCTGGGAAGGGGGTGGCTTGACGCTCCAGCACCACTCTCAGCTGGAGGTCCCTTCGCGCCCCTTCTCGAGGCCATGAGTGCTGTCGCCGGGTTGTGATGGAAATTCTTGCAGTAAGCATTCCACAGTGTATGACCTTTGGTTTACCTCACTCCAGTGAACATCTGTGTTAGAGGAGGAAGCTGTAAATTATCAGAAGTTTAATGGTTAAGGGCATTTGTTAGGGTGATGTCTCAGGGAGAGTAGATGGTTGTTCCTAGGTAACCTAGTCACCTCTGAACCCGAGAAGGGTCTGGGGTCATAAAACACAGACTCTTTGAAGTGTTGAGATAACACTGTCATGTTCTGGTATAAATACTGTGTGTAATTGTTGATCGGGGCTCTGTTTCACTGACTAACCTCAGTGTCAGGGTCTTCAAACGCTGAATGCCTTTGAATAAAACTTATAAAGACAAAGTCCGGATTTTCTCTTGTTATGAGTCAACTTCTACCCACTTTGATAAGAAAATTCCACAACAATTTTGGCGTCACGAACAGGATCTAACGTGCCAGAGGAGACCGCAGGATGGGACATGGACGCCTGGCCAGCCTGAGAGTTGTTCTCAGTCCACTTCCATTTTACGGAGGGGTGTTCTGGTGCCCGCCTGCGGCTTCTGGACGATTAGATCCGAACTATTTGTCTTCAAATATATCTGGGTGAGAAGTTGCTCTGTAGGATATAATGTATATTATTATTTTTATTACACATTAACCATCATCTCCTAACTAATTAATTAGGTTCCAGAGTTGCGAGAGGGAGGACATCAGCTGAGGGCCCAGTTACCCTGCAAAGGAATAGCAGGGAGGTTCTCATTGGTAACAATGGGATAAAGCGAAACACAGGGTTTAGCGGGTGGTTTTTAGATATTTTCTACACCTCATAAAGGAGAAAAGCCAGTGGGCAGACGTGCCGCTGAACAGGTAAAAAACAAAAATGGTCCCGGAACCTTGAGGCATCAGGGGTGTCTCCTTCTTCATACTCTGATTTATAAAATAATGAAAGGTAAAAAGTGGGGATGATTGTGTTAAATGTGCTTTAATTTGGAAGATAAGCTTGGTTTTTCACAGCGTGGAAGTTTGAGTGTAAATACGTTAAATAGTTTAAAAAGTTTCAAGTAAAACAGTTGATGGAAAAATTAAAAAAAACATAAGAAAAGATTAAAAAGCACAGAGTGCATAAATTAAGGGGTTAAAGAGTTAAAACTTTCCTGAAGGAAGTTTTGTTTGTCTTAAATATTGCGATCAGTCGGAAAAGAAGGTAAAAGTGAAAAGGGACATTAGAGATGCGAAAAGAAAGTTGTTTTAGAAAGGAGTATAATGCATGTTGTGGAAGGAAGTTACAGGCAGGGGGACAACTGACTGACTGACTGATAATATTTCTTTGTGCAAAATCTGAAACTATACTAAACTTTTCTTCTGCCTCTCTCACACACAAATACACACATATATGGGATTTGAGTTCAACATCTGCGTTTTTGAGTCTGGATTTTAGCTACTACACCAGAGACGCTTCTCCAGCACGGCTTGAAAGAGAGAGATCTGCCTTCCTGCATGTTGAAAATCGCAGTGTGACTTTCTACAAGAAAAAAAACAAAACTCAGAAGACGTCTGGACCCACTGAGATGGACAACGATCCATGTGGTTTGCAAGAGCCAGAAGAGCGATACACTGGATTTATATTGAAAGCATCTTGTGCGGGCAGAAGAGAAACCGGAGCAAAGTTTCTTCTTTCTCCCTCCTGGAGAAGTTAAAGTGGACAAAGAATGATTGAATGTCTCACCAACAGACCTGGGAAGGGCCTGGTTGTTTTTTGGACTGATAGAGGACTGTGTGCCTGACAGTCTGACTGTGGAGCGATTTAGAAACTGATGGGGGTAACGTACAAACACACACACATTTGCATAAATCTTTTCCTATTTTCTGCAATGAAGAACGCTTATTAACCGCTGCTCATGTGACACGCTTGCTTGACGTGGACAGATATAGCGGGTTAAAATATTATTTTAGGGTTAGAAAAGTATCTTTAAAAGGGTGATAACTTAACTCATTTGATACTTTCCGGTTAATTCTTTCAGAGAAGCAAGTTCTCTTTCGTCCTGGAATATTCAGGGTCAATTATTATAGTTATTAAAAGTTATGAAAATGCAGAGGAAGTTACAACATCTCCAAAACTCAGCAGTAACCAAGTGTTTCTATGTTATCTCAGGACAGATCTTATGAAGGAGTATTTTTAAAACCCAGCGAATGCGTAAAACCTGATGGGTTTCTCCTTCAGGTAAAATTTTCTGTTGTCAGATTTTGTATTCCATAAATCTAATGGGTAGAGACCTCATTAAAACAGGCTTAGTTCTACTGCAGATGGTCTTCATACAGTCTCTGACACAGTACTTAAAGTTTGGTGCAGTTTTTGTCCGCAAGTGCTAACTGACGCTTATGGAAAGTACAAATTCATTGTTTTTCACAGCAGCTGCTGGGAAGAGGTTATATTAGGGTTTTCTTCCCTCTTCTGATTCATGCAGCGTGTTGATTTACACTGTACCTTATATCAGGTCCTGACAAAAAGTATGAAAGGTTTGGTTCTGCAGGTTCTTTTTTCTCCCTTTGGAGAAGGAAAGGACACCTGATCAGTTCTGTGTTGCATAGAAATATTAAAACACTTGTTGTTTTCTAAGATATCACCAGCTAAAAACTTTGAAAACTTTTGAGAGTAATTGGTTTTGTTAAACACATTTCCCTTGGTAAAACAAACCTTTAAAATGAGTATGAAAAATTGGGTTATTTAGAAAGAATCTGATTGGACAGTGGTACCACACAAAAAATTAAATTAATCTCATGTTTCCTAAAAGACTCTGCATGAAAAGGCCTTCAGAACCGTGGAGTTATTTTCCACCACAGTAACAAGTTTTTTTAAGCATGCTTTTCCTTTATTTTAAAACAGATCTGGTTTTTGTTTTGTTTTTGTTTTTTTAGCATAATGTTTGTCTGAAGCTTCTTATGAACTGGGTTAGAAGCAAATATGATCTGAGGTAAATTAGGAGCTGTGAATTAATAATTTTAAATCTGATTATGGTCCAAGCAGAAACAATATATTTAGCCAATCCTTCAATCTCTGCAGAAAGTTAACACCATTGTTCAATGCAGTAGTACTCAACTTGTGGTTCCTGGACTCCTGAAGCCTGTAAGCCATAGATTTTGGGTCCATCAAATTATAATACTTAATTAAAGGTAGACCGATTACTTATCAAAACAGATCTAAGCCAATGATGAGTTCCAGTCATTTGGTGGCTTTGAAATGCAATAATACTCAAAACTTTCTACTCTGAAGAGTTTAGTTTTGGAACCAAGGTTAGGATTTTTATAACGGAATAAAGACAAGTAAAATCCTTCATTTTAGGAAAAGAAAAGAAATAAAGGCCCTCTTAACAGTAAGAGGATGGTCGGCTCAAACTCAAGTCTCCTTGTTTGATTTCTTAGGGTTTAAAGATTAAAGGAATACATAGGAGTAGAAAGGTACACAAGGTGATTTCAGATTACTAAGAGATAAAATATTGGAACATTTATCAGTATTTGGATTGTAAAAGAGGGGTTCTAGTAATAAGTTCTCCCCAACTCTCAAAATTTAAATAGCCCAAATTAAAGAAAATGAGAAAAAGTCCAGTTTGGAGACAAGCTTCTTATCTTAATTTCTGATTAAGTCAAACACTGCAGTTTTGTTTAGTTTGGGTATAACATGAAAATGTCAACGCTGACCTTTCTAATTTCCCCTTGGGGATCAATAAAGTATCTTTGAATTTGAATTGAATTAAATTAAAAATACTTCTTTGCATTTAACTTGAAATTCTGCAATGCAGCTGCGATCAAATTGAGCCAAACAAAAAGAGAACTATAACAATAACTCTCAGGATTGTAGTTATTATTACAGAGTTACAGTACAAAGAATTAGCAAAAGGTTTCAGCATCAGTAAATTTGGATTCATATAAGAGAAAACTGTTGCTGTGCTTCTAAATACTTTGAGATTTTTTGGACTATGTGCACTCATTTTTTAAAAAAGGATCCTGACGATTGTCATAACAAAATTGATCAATTATAGCATTAAAAGATATAGCTGAGAAAACATATTCTGAAAAGAGATTGTTAAACATTTCTTTGAATTCTTGAAGCTTCAAATTTGGCCATTTGTTTGTCTTTGATGTTTTGTCTTTGTTTTGTTTGAATGAATGTTTGTTTATATGTTGCATGAAACAATAATCCATGTTTAGAATAATTTTTCTAAATCCCAGATTGATTAAACTTTGAGTTTTCGGGAGAGTTAAGAAGCAGCTTGTTTCTCAGGTAGGTGCATGTTAACATTTTTGTAGTTTAAGTTACACTAATGTGGGATGGGATGAAGAAACTGTGGGTCCGCCCATAGGCTGTCAATCAAAGTTTAGTTCTGCCTGACTCCGCCCACCTACCAGGTTGGTTCATGCCTTTGTTGTCATGGTAACGCTCAGCACCTCCATTCCTGAGTTTTAACACTGTTTAAGAGACAGAATCAAAATGCTTGTAGTGATTGTTGCCTTAAAAACATGTTTTTTGTTTTTTTTTGTATAATGATTAAGGATGTAGCATGACTTTTAGATTTATGTGTTTTATTACTAAAAGGTTAATGAAATAGTTTAAACTAGTTTGAAGAATTAGTTTTGCATGCAGAATCATTGGTGATTTATTAGATTGAAAGTTTCCCTGGTACCATTAAGCTAGCTGACAATTCAAGATATGCCAAAAGTAAGGAATATATTTTTGATAAAGAATCAGAGTTATGATTTCATACTTGGTGGGAATTATTTATGAGATTCAATTTGTAGGGTTTATGCATCTGAATTACATTGGATGTTCATTAATCTAATACTCATCTTTATACAAGACAAATTAGGATGATATGTGACTAATTTCTAAGTGAGACATTGATGAACTGAATAACTAAAGTTTGTGTTTTGTTGTTACTGGAACTGAATTGCAGTTAAAAACATCTGGATTTTTTTTATTTATTGTTTTATGTTGCTTTCGTTAAATTCATAGTGACACATAGTTATGTCAGAATTCATTTCTTTGGTTCTAGGTAATGTGATCTTGGTTACTAGAACATTTTTGTACAAACCTTTTGCTGGATTGTCGCATGGTTTGGACCCTGCGCCAGAAGAGGGGAATGTCAGAATAAAGTAACATGGGGTTCCAAAAGTTTTAGCACTCATGGGAAAAAGGGTAGCTCATACCTCCAGTGAGGACTTAGTGACAATGCGAGAGAGACGTTGTACTTTGTTTATATAAATGGTGCATAGCTCCCTAAGACCACATTCTGAAAACCTCTCTGAAATTATGGTGTTGATTTTTTGTGAAATTTTTTATCTCCACAGATTAGACCATTTTTGAAATTCTTTGTGGGTATTCTGAAACTATGAAATGTTGTCCTGTAATCAGACCTTCCTCAAACATCATGTCACATTTTTGATATTCAGACTATTTAGCTGATGGTCATTGCTAGTATATCAGGTGAAGTCAGAAGATCAATTATTTGGATTTTGTTGGATGTTTTGATGAAGTTCATGTAGTTAAGCACTTAGGTTTGAGAATGGGACTTTGAATTGAAAATTAGCCAAGTGTTGTGAAGGCCCTGTTCTCACTTATATAAGATTGAGACAAAGGACACAGGCAAATCTCAGTCCTTTTGAAGTGCTGTGTGGCAGGTCTCCTAATTTGGACATGCGGATATTGCCAAGATAATTTTCTTCCACATCTTTGTGTGAAGATAGGATGTTATTTTACTGTCAAAACCTGTCCACTGTGTTTTCTCAAGTTTCACAGATGGTGAAGGCTGCATTACCAGAAACAGCCACTTCCACCCTCCAGTCCTTTATTCCTGGGGACTGGATTCTGGTCAGAGAATCTAGGAGAAAACACAGGAAGTCCAGGCGCTGGAATGGCCCATATCAGATTCTACTAGACACCCAGGAAAGCTGCAGGAAAGCTGCAGGAAAGCTCCAGCTCCTCCAGCTTCATCTGGCTTCCAGGACACAAGTCATCTTCTAACTGGATCATCCACGGCTGAAAGGTGTGAGGACAGCGGACCACCACAAGATAAAGAACTGTAAGCTGATCACTGGCGAGTGATTGAACAGGTGGTTGAAGAACACTGTTCTTACAAGGGCACAATAATCCCTTGGGCAGTGCAACGTTATTTCAGAATCTACTTAAGGCCATCGCATTGCCTGAAAGTTAGAAATCATAAGGTCATTTGCCTCACTGCACACACATCACAGTGAGAGATTCTTTCCTCCCACTTTGACAGCGAGACTGACTCTGAGGAGGATATCTCGGATGCTTTTATCTAACTTTTATGTTTATTGCTTGATATTTATCATTATGGTATTATTACAAATTTGAATGTGTTCATTTCCACCGTTGTTTAGTTGGACTATGAAAGCCTAACTTCCAGCAGGTTAGAGTTCCTGTTTCTAAATATATTTCTAGAGGAGCTTCCTACGACCGCCCACCTGTACCAGACTGGTAACAGGACAGCTTGAAGCCACTCAGGAGAGTCAGCAGGATTTTTTGTTTTTTTGTTTTTTAAGTTGTGTTTATAATTTGTTTTCTTTGAAAAAACACTGTTTGCTTTCAGTACCAGAAGAAAGGACATTCCACTTCAAGGTCACGATGCAGTTAAATGGAAGATGGTCTGTTCTGATGCTAATGATTGGTATTGCAAGTATTTTTTATAACTCTTGTGTTCATTTTGGGAAAGGTACAGCAAAGACAATGTGTGGTTAATCTGACTAATAATATTCATCAGCGGATTCGAAGAGAGATTCATCACTTTTCTGACTACTATGATCATACTGATAATGTATGGTGGCAACTGATGCATCAAAACTGTGAGGGATTATACTGTAAGAAAAAGCAGAAATGTTAGTAAATTTTCTAGTGAGACTAATTTAACGTGTGCTTCTACAGAAACTCTTTATAGAATCCGGGGTATTAGAAATCCGATTAAAGATCCAGATATTTGTATTACACAGGAGGAAAGTACACCTTATTTCCTTGGAAAGACGGAGGGTTGTAAAACTATTATACCAGTTTCATGTGCCTTGACCCACATTAATACATCTAGACCTTGTCCTGTCAGGACTGATCCTTATACTATTTCAGAATCGTTGGCTCCAGATCCCTTTGTGTTAACTCTTAATCTTACAGCCTTACCGGATGGAGGTTAATTGTATGGCATGGCAGGTAAATTAACCAGGGTTCTTGTTACTTTTCCTAGTAGAGATGGGTTTTTGTGTCCTAAGAACATGGGTTGGATGTGTGGAAATAGATCATATCTGTATCTGCCTGCTACTTGGTCTGGAGTATGTTATCTAGCTCACTTACTACCTACGGTCACAACTTGTAATTCAATCAGCCTAAGCTATTAGAACGATGAGTTTGCAAACTAGAATGGCTTTGGATTATCTGTTAGCTGAGAGGGGTGATGGTTTTGAAGAATGTTCCTTTAGTTGTGATTATCTTGTAATCAGAAGAAAGGAGTGTAATGGAAATTCTTGCAGTAAGCATTCCACAGTGTATGACCTTTGGTTTACCTCATTCCAGTGAACATCTGTGTTAGAGGAGGAAGCTGTAAAAGCCATTATCAGAAGTTTAATGGTTAAGGGCATTTGTTAGGGTGATACCTCAGGGAGAATAGATGGTTGTTCCTACGTAACCTAGTCACCTCTGAACCCGAGAAGGGTCTGGGGTCATAAAACACAGACTCATTGAAGTGTTGAGATAACACTGTCATGTTCTGGTATAAATACTGTGTGTACATGTTGATCGGGGCTCTGTTTCACTGACTAACCTCAGTGTCAGGGTCTTCAAACGCTGAATGCCTTTGAATAAAACTTATAAAGACAAAGTCCGGATTTTCTCTTGTTATGAGTCAACTTCTACCCACTTTGATAAGAAAATTCCACAACAGGGTCTTCACAGCCACAGCTGGCCACCTCAGGGTCTTCAGAGCCACAGTCGGCTGCTGCCGGTTCTTCAGAGCCACAGCCAGCCGCCGCTGGGTCTTCAGAGCCACAGCCGGCCGCCGCCAGGTCTTCTGAACCTCGCCTAGTTCCGGAGGAGCCCGTGGGCAGGCTGCCTCCACTTCCTCGCCATATTCCAGAGGGGCCCCTGGGCGGGCTGCCTCCACTTTGTCGCCATGTTCCGGAGGGGCCCGTGGGCGGGCTGCCTCCACTTCCTCGC
The DNA here is from genome assembly GCF_021462225.1 of Girardinichthys multiradiatus. Taxonomy (NCBI): domain Eukaryota; kingdom Metazoa; phylum Chordata; class Actinopteri; order Cyprinodontiformes; family Goodeidae; genus Girardinichthys; species Girardinichthys multiradiatus. The sequence continues at coordinate 46,217,478 of NC_061802.1, read as the reverse complement.
CATGTTCCAGAGGGGCCCGTGGGTGGGCTGTCTCCACTTCCTCGCCTTGTTCCGGAGGGGCCTGAGGGCGGGCTGCCTCCACATCCTCACCTTGTTCCGGAGGAGCCCGAGGGCGGGCTCCCTCCACAACCAGGTCCTGAGCACCTTGTTGCTTTCCTATGGGGGGTGCTCATGGAACTCAAGCCTGACACACACCATGACACACCACAGCCAGGCACACACCATGACACACCTCAGCCTGTCTCCAGGCCTGACACACCTCAGCCTCCAGGGTTCCTCCGAGGCCATCTCCCTGACCCAGTTCCTGGAGGGTCATCAACCCCGCTTGGCCAACCTCCGGATATCCTGCCTGGGTCCAAGCTGGACGCCAGGCCCAAGCCTCTGCGGGCCCCACCTGGGGGGAGGGGGGAGGGGGGGGGGGGTAATGTCAGAATGTGACATTTTGGACTTTGTTTTGGGTTTTTGTTTACTTTAGCTAGAAGTTTTTGGTTTGTATTCATGTTTGGGTATTTTGTTTTCCTGGCTGTTCTGGTTTCCTTGTCCCTCCCAGTGTGTTCTCCTCTCGCCCTTGTTCCCTTAGTGCTGCTTCCCTATTTACTTAGTATGGTTTCTTTATTATTATTATAGTTCTCTGGTTCCTTAGCTTTGCTCTCGTCTTATATTCATGTTTTGGTATTGGTTCCTTTGCACTCTTATTTTATTTTCTGTTTTATTACTTCTCGTCATTGGTTTTCCTCTTTTAGTTGTTAATTACTCAGTTTTTGACCCCTTTACATTCATTGTCCCTCTTAGCTCTGTTTCCTGTAGTTTATCTTTTTTCTCCAGTCCCTCCTTTAGAGGTTAGCTTTAGTTACTGTTTACTTTTGTAGTCAGGGTTTCTTTATGGTTTCTTTTTGCTAAGTCCTTAGATCTTAGGTTGTTGTGTTACCTCCAGTTCTCAGTTTCCTTTAATTCATGTTTATTCTTGATTCTGTTTTATCTTGGTCTATAGTTTTTGTTTAGGTCTGTTTCACTGTTTTGTTAATTAGTCCCTTTCGTCATGTCTTAGTCTTATTAGGTTCACCTGCTCCCTCTGTCTCCCTGTGTCCATGTCACACCTGTTCCCTGTTTCTTTGATTGTCTGCCCTTTGTTCCCCTCTCATGCCTCTCTGTATATTAGTTGGTCTGTGCTCTTTGTACCTTGCTGGTTCCTCTGTCTGTTCACACCTCGTTCACTATCCTCGTCCATGCCTTGAGTTCCGCATGTTCCTGCAGTGTCTCTTTTGATGTCTGACTCTAGATTACACCTGCAGTGTTTTTTGTTACTTTTCATTTTTTTAATAAAGCTAAAGACTGCTTGAAATGCTGCTCCCGAGCTCTTGTCTGTGCTTTGGTCCAACCCCAAACCTGGGTTTTCCTCCTGCCCAGGATGACGTTGCTGCCGGAGGGCAGCCGCCACTGGGAAGATTCGGGTGGGCTTCCAGAGAGGGTCCACCTGCCACGGCTTCCTCGCGGCTGTTTTCTCCAGTATGGGTCCAGTCCGGACCGGAGATCCCACAGGAGGAGCTCATGAGGTTGCAGGTGAGGGGCTTTGCTGAGTACCTGAAGATCTTCCCCGAGGAATTAGACTTTGTACACCTCATTCTGAAGGCCGAGTTCCGGAGAAGGGGGTGACTTAATGCTCCAGCACCACTCTCAGCTGGAGGTCCCTTTGCGCCCCTTCTCGAGGCCACGAGTGCTGTCGCCGGGTCTTCAGAGCCACAGCCAGCTGCTGCCGGGTCTTCAGATGCTGCTCCCGAGCTCTTGTCTGCACTTTGGTCCAACCCCAAACCCGAATGTGATAAGATGTGGGTGGTGTGTTTTGCGGCTCACCTCTACTCCAGGTTGTAATCTGAAATAAAAGCCTTGAATTTATTTGCCATGGACTGCTTTTATTTATGGTAAAATAGCTAGCTGTTTACTATAAAAATGCACTTTGTTAAAAATTACAATGTGAATATCTTGGTAGGTAAGACACAAAAAGACAAAAGCTGGACTTCCGTTCCATTTCCTTTTACTACTTGCCTATTTTGGGACTGGTCCCAGTTGGTCTGTAGTTGGGACCAAATGAATGTAACCCCCCTTCGTTGAAGCAGAGGATGAATGTGTGGCTGGGATGGCTGGAACTGGCAGCAGGTTAAGCATCTTTGGATGTAGACCTGAGTGTCATGAGATGTTGCAGGCCAGTATGCAATCTGTTGGAGGGTGTGGAGTGTTGCTTTGTAGCCCCTATGGCCCCTACAGGAGAGTAATGGGTGTAGGCTAATGTGACCTCTCTTCGGTCTGTTAGAACAATGCTTAAAAGCAAGGAAGAGCTGTTTTATGCCAATCTGCACATTGAATGTACACACTCCGGCTGTCTCAAGGAGGTGGCGGAGCCCGTCTGCTCAAAAGAGTATGTGGCTACATTGTTCCTCAGTTAAAAAACAATATTCTTGGCACAAGTAGTCATACAGCTCTCTACTGATGAATAGTTTTTCCCACCAAAATGCTAGGAGCACTTCGGGAATGAAAGTTGTCTCCAGGTGCACACCTTCCACCACTTTGGGGTGGTTTCACATCTGTGTTATTCAAATAGCTAAGAAATGAGGCATGACTGGGGAAAGGAGTTTCCTGGGTAGCTGGGTGCAGCTGTGCACCAGAGGTGCCCAAGACTGGCTCTGACGGGTCAGGTCTCATTGAAGGATTGGCTGCCTCTAATGATGGTGGAGGCTGGGCGGCGGTCTGACGCACTGCTTCTGCCAAAATCTTATGGAAGGCCTCCTCCACAGGTTGGAGCCAAAATGCAGGAGGGACCCTGAAGAGAGACTTCAGGGTCCCTCCTGCATTTTGGCTCCAACCTTTACCATCAGGCTTACCTTTGGGCTTCCAGTAATGGTCAGTTCACCTGTTAGACCGGTAGTGGTCCGGCAACTTGGACTTTGGTTGATATTCAGTACCACCCCCCCGGGTCCAGCTGACCAAACCTACGCTGTTACCTGAACTTGTTCTTAACATTGGTTCTGGTTGAAGGCATTTCTCTGCCTTCTAACACAAGACTGTCTTCTTCTATTTGCATCAGTAAAACTCTAGCGTCACCTTCTGATCCCTTAGTCGTAAGTGTACATGTTTCCCACGCTAACTCAGCATATTTCCGGATCTCTTGCATGGTAAAGGTTTTTGTTCTACAATACGTAGTAAAATTGTATCACACACTTTCATGGAGGTTATGGAGAAATAAAGATTTAAAAGCATGGACCTCCTCTATGCTGGGAGCGTTGCATCCTTGGAAGAAAACAGCTCCTAGAAACCAATAATACTCCCTGGGTGATTTGTGTTTCCTTTGCTGGATAGCGAAAGCACTAAATGTTGCAGAGGCCCGGTTCGTGTATACCGAACATTCTTCACTTAGAGCTTCACAGAGGGTCAAATAACAGTCTCAGACTCGAGGGGACAGGCTCTCCATGAACACATGAAGGCTCCTGGTCGTTGTTTTCCAAATGAGCTGGCCCATCTGAGTCTTCATCTAAGGTTTCACTCCTGCCATGTCCACAGTGTGTCAGGACATCAAGTCAAGTTTGTTTATATAGCGCTTTTCAGGAACAAGGCACTCAAGGCGCTGTACAAAAGGAAAAACATTACAATGATACCGAAAATCAAACTACAGAGGTAATTAAAAAAAAATAAAGAGAATAGAATGATGGATAAGAAAATGAAACCAAAGTTAGACTGAAAACTTTAATAATGTTTAGATGACACATTCAAAGGCCACTGTAAAAAAATTTTTTATTAATCTTGATTTGAAGCATCCCAAGCGTCCCAAGTCTGACGTCACAAGACACTATATAAGAAGGCGCCCATTTTGAAAACTTGCCTTCAGCTGGAGACCGTGACGCGGTGACCACGCAACTGAAGCATCATCTGGAGAAGAGTCCTCAGTGGACTTCATTTATTCTCCATCGTTGGCCAACGAAAAATTCATAACTGAGGTTTCTGGAATGAGAAGGCCAGAAATTTCACTTTGCCGATCGAAGACGTGAGTTTAACACGTAACTAAAAAACCACGGAGTTTCAAGGAGACGGATCGCCACCTTGTTTTGTCCAGTTGACTCCTGATGGTCAGATCATATTTTCCCCTTTCGCCAAGGAGGCCAGAGGACGAAAATTGACTGCTCTTACTGAAGTTAACTGTGGAGCACCTCATTAACTTCCAACTTTTTTTCCCTCTCTTCAACTCTGCTCAGAAGGAAGACAACGACAAGTAAAACCCAGCCTTTATTTTTATTTATTTCTTAGAAAATGTCTGGGCAGGGTGGAGGAGGTTTTAGTGCAAAACAAATTCCTTGTATGTCCAAAAACATACTTGGCAATAAAGCTTTTCTGATTCTGATTAGATTCGCCATTTAATCTAATGTGTTCTAAATTATTTGTACATGCAACCTTTTATTGAAACTTTGATGTGCTGGAAGCCGCTGTGCTACCCAGCTTTGTGTGTGCTTTGCAGGGTTATTTAACACCTGAGAGCAAGCGCAGGTGCACTGTGAGACTTGACTGTTATAATAACCTCATGGTGAAATTCACAATTTTCTTTGTCTTCAACTTTACTGCCTACTAGCTTGCCGCCAAAAGTTTTATAACGCTTTGTGTGCTCACCCCGCGCAGAGTTGGGGGATGTTTTATGACTGAATTGCAGTTTGAGCTACGCTCCCCACCTCCACTCACCACCACATCCCTTTGTCATATTATCATTTTTGCCATAACTGCTGGTTTGATCCCACTGCTGTTTTGCTTTATTTTGTTTAGTTAGATATTTTACCCCTTTTGTGTAGAACTTTGCATGTTTGAGTAGGTGAAGATTATTAAATTGGAAGAGCGGATTGTGTCAGGGCTGTGATTTAATAAATGTTCACATAGATAAACAGAAGGCATTTTGTGTTTATTTTGTGCAAGAGTGATTCATCAGTCAAGATGAGGTTGAAGTTCCACACGTTTCGGCAGAAACGGTCGATTAAGCAGTGACATCTCTGGTAATAGTTATCAATTATTACTGAGTATTTAACAGTTGTAATTATCAAAAGCGTTGAGCCACAATTACAACACCAGAAGACATCTCTGGTCTCGATTCATAAATGAGGATTTTTGTTAAAAAATTCATTTTGTCAAATTATGATTTTTAATTATAATTATTGATAAAGATTAATTAATCAATAATCATAATTCTAACAGCATTTACCCAATGCTTGTTTGGGTTCATAGTCACCTGGTGACAATGTAACGTATAGCTGTGTGTCATCTGCATAGTTATGATAACTTATGTCGTTGTTCATTAAAACGGCACCTGTGATTTTTTTGGTCTCTGATGTAAAGTTACCTACTGACACAAAAAAGTCCCTGTCCTTCAAGTAGGATTTAAACCAATCGAGTGGTGTACCAGAAAGGCCGACCCAGTTTTCCAGGTGCTCTAATAAAATGGATTGATCAACAGTGTCGAATAAAGTGATAAGTGATCTTAGAGGAGGATGCTGCGAGTCAGGTTTGAAGGCTGCTCGCCCTTAAACCTTGAATTACTTGCTTCTACTGTGTCTGCTACCAGGAATTTTCCATAGCTGTCCACTACAGTGGGGTGGGATACCGCACCACTGAACCTAATCTGACCACTCTCACCTGCTCTGGACTCTGTGGATGTGTGGGGAACACCCCAGCCTGAGAAGGAAATGTTTTGGAGAGCAGCTACTACCTTATTCAGCTCTGTGGTGAAGGTTCTCTCGGGGTGATGTAGGTGTTTCTCACCTTCAAAGGTATCAACCTGTGAGGTGGCATCTAGTTGCATCTGCTGTCTGGAAGGTATCATCAAGCTCAAGCTGCAGTTTAACACACTGGTCAATTTCCAACTTTACCCTTGCATATAAAAATGTGAGTTGACCTAAAACATCAGCGACCCTTCTGTCTTTTGGTGGACTTTTAATGACTTGGAGCAACTCCTGAATCCTTGCTTCACAATGCTCAAGGCTATAATCATAATGACCTTTGTGCACCGCTGAGGATAACAGAATCAACGCCCCAATCACTTCTTGTGTCTGCATTCCTGTGGAGTCCTCCTGACTCACAGCTCCAGCAGTCTGGGGTGTTTTATCCATATCAGCTAACATTCACAATGACAAAATAATGACGATACAAAAAGAACACACTGTTGTTCAGCAAGAACAATCGCTCAATAAATCAGCAATAACAAACAGACCAAGCTTTTCAGCTATGAACAATCACTAAATGAATTAGCAATTAACACAAAAAAGACCAATATGGCTTCACACCTATATTGCAGGTGTAGGGGTATGCTTAAAATAGATGCACAGGTTGTCATTCAACCTGTGGCTTACCCAAGTCTATGCTTGGAATAAAAAAGGGAAAAATAAAAACTTAAAATGGAATAAATAACTTAAAAAAATTTTCAAATTCTATTCTTAGCTTCAAATGACTGTTAGTGGTGCAACACTATGGACCACCAGAGACCTTTTTGCAAGACCTACAAGATTAGACAACTAAAGTTAGTTGTGAGTCTGACCAAACATATTTCACACACAAGGAAAACCCAGCAAAATATTTAAAATTTAAAGCAAAATTGAACGATATATAACTTCAGATTTTAGCTCAAGTTAATTCCTCTGATCACAGTGATGGGATTATCTGCCTGTGAAATGGAAAAATAAAAATAATTTAATGAGACTAGTTTTGTTTCTGTGGTTGCAACTGTAGTTCTCACCAGTCACCACCAGATGGCGCTTAACACTGTCATGCACTGGGGAAAATCCTGCTGCAATTGCATCCAATGGCCAACAGATGGGGGTGGTGCTACCTCCCTTGTTTGAGAGAGTATTAGTTCCAGCTATAATTATACCTAACGGACATTAGAGGCAGATTGATCAGCCTCCTACTGTGGTAGGAATTTGGTTGCTATTGTAACCCAGACTGATTACTGCAGCTACTGTTAGAAGCGGGAGCTCAATTACTATTATCAGCGGGAGAATTAGATTGAGTTTCACTCTATAAAATACACCAAAACAAGACACTATGCATGCACAAAACCCGTTGTCGTACTCGTCATCTTCCGCTTTATCCGGTTCAAGGTCGTGCGGGCAGCAGGCTCAGCAGAGACACCCAGATGTCCCTGTCCCCAGACAGCTCCTCCAGGGGGAGCCCAAGGCAATTCCAGGCCTGCCGTGAGACATAGTCCCTCCAGCGTGTCCTGGGCCATCACCTTGGCCTCCCCCCGGTGAGACATGCCTGGAACACCTCCTAAGGAAGGCTCCCAGGAGGCATCTGGTATAGATGGTGTGGAGACACCTCGACTGGCTCCTCTCGATGTGGATGAGCAGGGGCTCTACTCTGAGCCCCTCCTGGATGGCCAAGCTCCTCACCCTATCTCTAAAGGACTGCCCGGCCACCCTATGGAGGAAGCTCGTTTCAGCCGCTTGTGTCCAGGATCTCGTTCATGGCCATGAACTTTGGGTCATAGCCATAGGTGAGCGTAGGAACGTAGACCAACCGGTAAATCGAGAGCTTCGCTTCTCGGCTCAGCTCTCTCTTCACCACAACGGACCGGCAAAGCATCCCCATTACTGCGGCAGTCGCACCGATCCGTCTGTTGATCTCCCCCTCCATTCACCCCCCACTTGTGAACAAGACCCTGAGATACTTGAACTTCTCCACTTGAGGCAGGAACTCCCCTCCAACCTGAAGAGGACAAGTCACCCTTTTCCGGTCGAGAACCATGGCCTCAGACTTGGAAGAACTGATCTTCATGCCAGCTGCTTCACACTCAGCTGCCAACCGCCCCAGGTGGCTTGGCTAGAGGGGGCCAGCAAGACCACGTCATCTGCAAAAACAGGAGACTAAATCCACTGGTCCCGAACCAGACCCCCTCCGGCCCTTGACTGTGCCTAGAAATCCTGTCCATAAAAGTTATGAACAGGACCGATGACAAAGGGCAGCCCTGCCGGAGTCCAACATGCACCGGAAACAGGTCCGACTTAGTGCCGGCAATGGGGACCAAACTCCTGCTCCGCTTGTACAGAGACCGGATGGCCCCTAATAAAGGGCCCCCGATTCCATACTCGTGGAGCATCCCCCACTGGGCACCACAAGGGACACAGTCGAATGCCTTCTCCAGGTCCATAAAGCACATGTGGACCAGTTGGGCAAATTCCCATGAACCCTCGAGTACCTTGTAGAGGGTATAGAGCTGGTCCAGTGTTCCTGGGCCAGGATGAAAACCACACTCCTCCTCCTGAAGCCGAGGTTTGACTATCAGCCGGACTGTCCTCTCCAATACCCTGGCATAGGCCTTACCAGAGAGACTGAGGAGTGTGATCCCCCTGTAGTTGGAACACACCCTCTGGTCACCCTTCTTATGAAGGGGGACCACCACCCCAGTCTGCCAGTCCAGAGGCACTGTCCCCGATCGCCACGCAATGTTGAAGAGGCGTGTCAACCATGACAGCCCCACAACATTCAAAGACTTGAGATACTCAGGGCGGATCTCATCCACCCCCGAAGCCCAGCCGTTGTGGAGTTTTTTAACCACCTCTGTGACTTCAGCCTGGGTGATGAAAGAGTCTAACCCTGAGTCCACAGCGTCTGCTTCCATCAGGGAATACGTGATGGCAGTATTGAGGAGATCCTCGAAGTACTCCTTCCACCGCCTGATAATGTCCCCAGTCGAGGTCAGCAGCCTCCCATTCCCACTGTAAACAGTGTTGGCGAAGCACTACTTACCCCTCCTTAGGTGCCGGACGGTTTGGCAGAATCGCTTCGAGGCCAACCGGTAGTCCTTCTCCTTCTCCTTCGCCTCACCGAACTTCTCCTAGGCCCAAGTTTTTGCTTCTGTTAAAGCCCCGGCAACGGCACCCTTGGCTTCACGGTACCCGTCAGCCTCAGGAGTCCCACAAGCCACCCACAGCCGACAGGACTCCTTCTTCAGCTTGACAGCGTCACTTAATGCCGGTATCCACCAACGGGTTTGGGGATTGCCACCGTGACAGGCACCGCAGACCTTACGGCCGCAGCTACGGGCAGCAGCATCGACAATAGATGTGGAGAACATGGTCCACTCGGACTCTATGTCTCCAACATCCCCCGGATTCTGGTCAAAGCTCTCCTGGAGGTGAGACATGAATACATCCCTGGCCTAGGGCTCTGCCAGACGTTCCCAGCAGACCCTCACTATGCACTTGGGCCTGCCAAGTCTGTCCGGCTTTCTCCTCTTCCAGCGGATCCAACTCACCACCAGGTGGTGATCAGTGGACAGCTCAGCTCCTCTCTTCACCCGAGTGTCCAAAACATGCAGCCGAAGGTCTGACGACTCGACAACAAAGTGGATCATCAACCTCCTGCCAAGGGTGTCCTGGTGCCAAGTGTACTGATGGACACCCTTATGCTTGAACGTGGTGTTCATTATGGACAATCCATGACTAGCACATAAGTCCAATAGCGAAACACCGTAGGCCAAAATGACAGTCAGAGACCTGTCCCCAACCCAATGGCGCAGGCATGGGACCCTCTCATCCACTGTGATAAACCCCAACACATGCAAACCCACCCCAGCCTGCTGCCTCTCCCCGTGGGCCACTCCAGAGTAGAAAAGAGTCCAGCCCCTCTCGAGGAGATGGGTTCCAGAGGTCACGCTGTTTTCGTGGAAGTGAGCCCGACTATTTCTAGTCAATATCTCTCGACCTCCCGCACAAGCTCAGGCTCCTTCCGTCCCAGTGAGGTGATATTCCCCATCCCTAGAGCCAGCCTAAGCATCCGGGGATCGGGTCACCGAGGTCTCCACCTTCGTCTGCCGCCCAATCCTCTTTGCACCAGTCTCTCATGGTTCCCCCTGCAGGTGGTGGGCCCACTGGGGAATGGCCTCGCGTCTCTCATTTGGGCTTGGCTCGGACGGGTCCCGCGAGGAGCAACCCGGCCACCAGTCGCTCTCCGACGAGTCCCGACCACAGGCCTGGCTCCAGGGTGGGACCCCGGCTCTGCCGTACGGGGTGACATCACGTGCCTCAATTTTATGGTCTTCATGAAGGTGTCTTGATCCGCTCTTTGTCTGATCTGTCACCTATAGCTTGTTTGCCATGGGAGACCCTACCAGGAACATTTAAGCCCCAGAGAATTATTCAAGCACTCAAACCCCTCCACCATGTTAAGGTGGCGGTTCAAGGAGGGGTGCAGAAAACACCTAAGATAAATTATTATTATTCCTCTGCAGTAGAATTGAGCAAAATCTAGTCAAGAGATCTCATATAACCTAAGTTTCAGAATGAGATCGTAAGTTTCAGAATGCCACAATTTGTTCCGTGCAAGTGGGGTATCTGTCATTCCAAGGTCCATCAAAAGGGATGCCAAATTGTTGGATTTATGATTATTTATCAGAAATTATAAATAAAAATCATAATCAGAAGAAATTAATTCTGACCAAAAATCATTTCCTATGAATAAAGATCAGAGATACACTCTGGTGGTGTAACTGTTGGGCTCACAGCACTTCATAATTACCATTAGTTAATTATCATTAATAATTTATAATTATTAACCAAAACCACACCAAATGTCACTGTGTTATCAACCTTTGCACCGAATGGTGGGACTCCAACCTTCTCTTGACAGATAATCACTCTTACACAAAATAAACACAAACGCTGTCTCTTTATTTATGTGAAAATTTATTAAACCAATAGTCCCTCTTACAGTCAAACTATTCTGGTCCAACAACACCTAACTAAGCATGCACTATTCTACAAAAAGGACTACACTAATAATCAAAAATAAGGATATGTGTTGGAGGGTAGATGGAGATCAAACCAGCAGTTTATGGACAAATGCGAATAACACAACAATTTGGATTAACTTGGAATGATGATCAATAACCATTACTCTGTGAAACCTTTCTCCGTGTCTGTTTTTCTCGACCGTGACTATCAGCTGATGGAACGGTAGAGCCACGCCCTGGATGGCAGAGGATCTTGCAGCCAGCCCCTTAGGCACCAGCAGCTGACCTCAAATCTCAATAAGGGTCATAAAGCTCTAAGGCGGGAGCTCGGTGGAGGGGTTATAAAGGGGAATAGAATGATGGAATGAACAACAGAGTGGTCAGACCACGAGGTCCAGACTGAAGTCTGTTTCCAATGAAAAACTTTCAAAGTTTAACTCCTGGCTGATTGGCAATCAGCAAGACAAATGCATCCAACTTGAGTGCAGCTGCTTATTGCACTTCCACAGTATACAGGCAGCAAATCAAAAGATTTTAGCATAAAACACTTCAATCATTATTGCATGTAACAAGTTAATACCTTGGATTAACGAATGGTGATCCTAATTCACCTTAACTATGCCTCAGCCTGCCCAGACCTTTAAATACACCTATCCGATTTAATATAAAAAGAATTAAATTACTTTGAACTTAATTTCTTCTCTTCATAAACAGATTTTAAAGTGTTGCATTACTTGGTTTGACAAAGACAGTTACAAAGTACAGATTTAAAAAGGATATCAACAGATAGTTATCTCTTAAAAGGTCCCTAGACCCATATAGGGGTCTTTTTTACATATCTAATTTTGGATGACATAGCAGTAAGATTCTGTCTCAGTTTTAATTTATGATTATGTGCCAAGTTTAAACTATTCATAAGTTTTTTAAATTGTGTTAATAGGCCAAGTAAAACCAGAGCTCTGCACCGCCGCGCTGGAGGCAGTGTAAGTGCTCTTATTGATTATAATGGCTGTGTATTTGCTGCGGACTTTGCAGCTGCCTGATGCAGTGTAAATTGGGGGCAATGGAGAGGTAATGGAGCGATATTTCATGTAACTTCTCTTTGTATTCATACAATCTTGTTTGAGCTGAGAAGCAGAGTACAACTGTACTGTCAAGGTCTACTGTCTACTGTCTGTCAGTGTGTCACAATTACAGGTACATTTTTAAAAATTTTAATATTGCATAAAAGTGCAATATTTTTTTCCAATCATCTCAGAAATTGAAACTCACATATTGTACAGAATCATTACACATAGTGATATATTCCAAGCCTTTGTTTCTTGTAGTTTTGATTTTTATGGCTTACAGGTAAAGAAAACCCATAATTTGGTGTCTCAGAAAATTTGAACACTGTGAAAAAGTACATTATTGGAAACTCATGGTGTCACCCTGATCAGCTAATTAACTCAAAAACACCTGCAAAGATTTCCTGAGCCTTTAAACGGTCTTTCACTCTGGGTCAATAGGCCACACAATCATGGGGAAGAATGCTGACTGGACAAATGTCCAGATGACAGTCATCGACACCCTCCACAAGGAGGGTAAGCCACAAAAGGTCATTACTGAAGAGGCTGGTTGTTCGGAGAGTACTGTATCCAAGCATATTAACAGAAAATTGAGTGGAAGGAAGAGGGTTGGTAAGAAAAGGTGCACCAGCAACAGGGAGAACTGCAGCCTTGAGAGGATTGTCAAGCAAAATCCATTCAAGAATTTGGGGGAGCTTCACAAGGAGTGGACTGAGGCTGGAGTCGGTGCATCAAGAGCCACCATACACAGACGAATACTAAACATGGGCTACAAATGTCTCTAGTCAAGCCACTCCTGAACCAGAAACAACGTCAGAAGCATCTTACCTGGGCTAAGGAGGAAAATAACTGGACTGTTGCTCAATGGTCCAAAGTCTTGTATTCAGATGAAAGTAAATTCTGCATTTCATTTGGAAATCAAGGACCCAGTCTGGAGGAAGAGTGGAGAGGCATGTTGTTTGAAGTCGGACACTGAGCACATTAAGTTGGTTTGTTTCTGCATCTGACCATAAATAACATTTTAGCATTCGAAAATTACATTGTTCGGTTTATTTTTGACAGAACAAGCACAAAATGGAAAAATAAACATGGCATCATTGCTTACCATATTTGAATATTATTTAATAGTAAACAGTTAAGAGCACAATTACATTCTATGCATAAAAAGCTGTTAATGTACTTGCCTGCTAGTTGCAGTACCAACCCATGCTCCACTGGCCAGCTGTTCACAGGCTTTTTGGTGATAGCAGTTCAGCACTACACCAGGTAAACTCTGGAGGTATCTTCAGTGTTTAAGTCTAGTATCCACTTCATTGGGACAATGCGGACTGCATCTTTATCGGGACATTTTGCCCAAGAAACAAGCATACCAAAACTGTGACATATCTCATTGGTAATCTGCCTTTAATCGTCTCAGGCTAGCGTCATAATCCTGGTAGTGTGGAGGTCTAGGCACGCAGTTTAAAATTTAATTATCATTGAAATGGATCGACTAACGAGAAAATACAGAAGTTCCAGCATATGCATAGATGACAGACAGACAGACAGATCAATCAAATACTTGTTCTCCCCACTGTATATGGCGTTCAAAAATCTTGAAACATATTGCTTAGTACATTATCAAACTTCAATATATTATACTATATTTCTTGATATATTGCTGAATATTTTACAATATATTGCAACGTGGAAGTCGATCACCCTCTGATCACCCTTTGAAGACGAAGGGTGATCAGAGTCTGAAGATAAAGCAGATGAAGCGACGGCAGGGGCCGAAACTATGGCTGGCGGAGGGGCAGACGCCTGGAAAGATGCAGCGTCTTCATCCAGTGAGTTCTCGTTTGCCAGCATGGTCAAATGTCTGGGGTCACCATTGTGGAAGTCAATAATAAAGAGACAAAAGGTGATCAGAGTCTCACTTTATTTAACTATTAAATAAAAAATATTTAACTAACCCCTAGTTGTTACCCTAACGGTAACGATTACGAGGTCTAATAAGACGGCTGCTATGCCTGCACTTCACACCCACGGGGGTCATGAGCAAGGGGAACGCCCCAATCCAACTGCCATGAACCCGCTAACTCGAGGGAGACAACCCAATCTCAGCGGGAACAACAGGAACAATGGGCAAAAGAACAGGGGGACAGCCACTGCGGAAAGGCCGGGCCAACACCACCAGGTTGTCTGGTAACAGGCTTCAAGTGGTCCACCAAAACCTTCTCAGAAGCTTCTAAAGCAGCCTTCATAGTACGGTGGAACCTCTCACAAAGGCCATTGGCCTGCAGGTGGTAGGTGGCAGTACGGTGGAGTTTAACCCCAAGGCTCTCCGGCACCGCAGTCTACAATTCAGACGTGAACTAGGGGCCCCTGTCGGAGGTTAGGTCCAATGACACATCAAAACGGGATACCCAGAAGGTGATAAACGCCCGAGCGACGTCAATGGAAGTGGTTGATGATAGAGGACAAACTTCTGGCCATCGAGTAGTCCTGTCCACCATAGTAAGGAGATAGGTGAAACCTCTGGATGAGGGAAGTGGACCCATCAAGTCCACATGCCCATGCTCGAACTTCCCCAGCGGAATAGGAAACTGCTCCAGTGGAGCCCTAGTGTGTCGTTGCACCTTGGCAAGCTACACAGGAAGTTGCCCAGGTTTTAAAATCCATAAGGAGACCCCACCACACAAACTTTACCCCCACCAGCTTAACCCAAACCTTTAACACCGAGCTGTGCAAGGGAATGAACCATGGTCGCCGACCACGGTTCCGAAACCTTCGCCATAGCAAAGGTGAGAGGCTTATGGTCAATACAAGCGCTAAAATAGCAGAACCAAAAATGGACTGCGGCCAAAAAAAGGGCAACAGTTCCCTGTCAAAGGTACTATACTTCGTCTCAGCATTTCTAAATGTCCGGCTAAAATAGGGTTGCCTGGCCCCATCCACTCATTGTTCACACACTGTCCCCACCACTGAGCCCAGTCAATAAAAAGAGTGAATTCTCCTCCATGCTGTCTTTGCCTGCTGATTTATGTGTCAATGGGATTAAAAATCAGGTTCAGGTTTTCATTGATTCTGGAGCGGACTCTGAGTTTATTGATCATAATTTTGCCAGATCTTTGGGGATTAAAATTATTCCCACTAATAATGATCGTATGGTTACTGCTCTTGATGGCAATGTTCTTAACAAGAACAATTTAGAAACCGAGTTTGTTCGACTCTCATTGTGTGGCAATCATCAAGAAAATGTAAAATATTTTGTTATCCAGTCTCCTAATCTACCAGTTATTTTGGGATCCACATGGCTTAAAAAACATAATCCTCATATTGACTGGGTCAAGAGAGAAATTACAGGCTGGGCTGATCAATGTTCTTGCATGCCTTTTTGATGCTAGTAGGTCTTTTTGCCCTCCTGAGGAGGTAAACAAGGTACCCTCTACCTTTAATGTCGTCAACATTTGATTTAATTCAAGGACCCAAGGTGTTCACCAAATTAGATCTTCGCAATGCATATCACCTTATTCGAATCAGAAAAGGGGATGAGTGGAAAATAGCTTTCAACACTCCCACAGGTCATTACGAATATTTGGTGAGGCCCTTTGGCTCACAAACGTCCCTGCGGTATTTCAGGCCAGGTTAATGATCTGCTCCGGGACATGATTGATCAGTTTGTGTTCGTTTATTTGGATGATATTCTGGTCTTTTCCAACAGAATATGCCCTGTGGTGGACACCGGCATTAAGGGACGTTGTCAAGCTGAAGAAGGAGTCCTATTGGCTGTGGTTGGCTTGTGGGACTCCTGAGGTGGCTGAGGCCAAGCATGCCCTGGCCCGGGCTGTGGCAGAGGCAGAAACTCAGGCCTGAGAGGAGTTCGGTGAGGCCACGGAGAAGGACTACTGGTTGGCCTCGAAGCAATTCTGGCAAACCGTCCGGTGCTTCAGGAGGGGGAAGCAGTGCTTCGCCAACAATGTTTACAGTAGGGGTAGGAGGCTGCTGACCTCAACTGGGGACATTATCAGGCGGTGGAAGGAGTACTTCGAGGATCTCCTCAATACTGCCATAACGCATTCCCTGGTGGAAACAGAGGATGGGGATTCGGGGTTCAATCACCCAGGCTGAAGTCACCAAGGTGGTTAAAATGCTATGCGGTGGTGGGGCTTCGGGGGTGGATGAGATCCACCCTGAGTACCTCAAGTCTCTGGATGTTGTTGGACTGTCATGGTTGACACGCCTCTTCAACATTGTGTGGCGGTCGGGGACAGTGCCTCTGGACTGAGATTGGGGTCTCAGTCCAGAGGATCATGACCGAAAGAACAAGATCCTGCATACAAGTGGCTGAAATGAGCTTCCTCCGTAGGGTGGCCGGGCACTCTCTTAGAGATAGGGTGAGAAGCTCAGCCATCCGGGAGGGGGTCAGAATAGAGCCACTTCTCCTCCACATCGAGAGGAGCAAGTTAAGGTGGCTCGGGCGTCTATACTGGATGCCTCCTGGACACCTTCCTCGGGAGGTGTTCCAGGCACAACCCACCATGAGGAGGCCCAGGGGATGGCCCAGGACACGCTGGAGGGACTATGTCTCTTGGCTGGCCTGGGAATGCCTTGGGCTCCCCCCAGAGGAGCTGGAGGAGGGAGAGGGATGTCTGGGTGTCTCTGCTGAGTCTGCTGCCCCCAAGACCCGGTCCCAGATAAAGCGAAAGCCGACGAGTATGAGTACGGGTCCAAGAACTGATCCTCGGAGCACACCACAGGGGAAAAAATGTCTCAATGACCTGGCATGCCCGATTGAAACAAATTCAGATCTGTCCATCCGGTATGATCAAAAACACTGAAAGGTAGTGCCAGTTAGCCCTGCCAGGTGCTGTAGGTGGTGGAGGAGGATGTGGTGATCCACCATGTCAAAGGTAGCTGACATCGAGAAGAATGAGAAGTGAATAGGAGCCATGATGTGCAGTAAGCAAGTCATTTGTGATCCGGGCTACAGCTCCCAGTACAGAAACCAGATTGAAATTTGTCCAGAATTCTGATGTCATGTAGGTGTCCTTGAATATAGACTGAAACTTATTTCTCCAAGACTTTAGCGAGGAATAGGGGGTTGGAAATGGGACTATAGTTTGCCATTTCTTGGGGGTCCAAGGTGGGGATTTTAAGGAGGTTTTTTTTTATTATGACAGATTTCAAAGTCAGGGGAATGTGACTAGATTGGATGGATTGATTCACTCTGATGGTGAATCACAAATACAAACTCTGTACAAAGTTCTGGTTTAAACTTACCTTTTGTAAGGAATCAATGTACATTTTTTAAATTTTTGATTGGAATAGTATCAAGAAAAATATGTTATCAGGCACAGCTAAAGCAGTTAAGGCACCTAGAGATAAAATTAAAAGACAATGAACAAAAGATAGTAAAGTAGAGCAAAAAAAAGTTAGAAGAAATAAAATAGGGAGGAATCAATGAAGGTAAACTGAGGAGGAGAACAAGCCAAAATAGGTGGTGCGGGGGTTAGTGTCTGAAAATAAACCCCACACAGACAAAATAAAACAGCAACCCTATCTTTACTGCAGCACAGCTTCACAGCCTACAAATTTCCTTATAGATATTTTATGGAGTGGAAAACATTAGATGTGCCCTCCCTGTTCTGGTCAGAACTGAGATGGGGAGAAAAGAAAAAAGAGAAGAGAAAGAGATTGAAGTAGTCTGCAGTTATTTTTTATATAAGAGAATTTTCAGGAACTGGATCAACCCACACAGAGAGGAAACATTCTCCTTCTCTCTACATACTTCATATATAAAGGGAACACTTAAACAACACAATATAACTCCAAGTAAATGAAACTTCTGTGAAATCAAACTGTCCACTTAGGAAGCAACACTGATTGACAATCAATTTCACATGCTGTTGTGCAAATGGAATAGACAACGGGGAAATATTTAGCGATTAGCAAGACACACTCAATAAAGGAGTGGTTCTGCAGGTAGGGACCACAGACCACTTCTCAGTACCTATGCTTTCTGGCTGATATTTTGGTCACTTTTGAATGTTGGTGGTGCTTTCACACTCGTGGTAGCATTAAATGGACTCTACAATCCACACAAGTGGCTCAGGTAGTGCAGCTTATCCAGGATGACACATCAATGTGAGCTGTGGCAAGAAGGTTTGCTGTGTCTGTCAGCGTAGTGTCCAGAGCCTGGAGGCGCTACCAGGAGACAGGCCAGTACACCAAGAGACGTGGAGGAGGCGTAGGAGGGCAACAACCCAGCACGAGGACAGTTACCTCTGCCTTTGTGCAAGGAGGAACAGGAG
Organism: Girardinichthys multiradiatus; assembly: GCF_021462225.1. Taxonomy (NCBI): domain Eukaryota; kingdom Metazoa; phylum Chordata; class Actinopteri; order Cyprinodontiformes; family Goodeidae; genus Girardinichthys; species Girardinichthys multiradiatus. The sequence goes on along the minus strand of NC_061802.1, from coordinate 46,199,362 downwards.
AAAAATGACCTCCAGCAGGCTACAAATGTGCATGTGTCTGCACAAACGGTTAGAAACCGACTCCCTGAGGATGGTATGAGGGCCCATGTCCACAAATAGGGGTTGTCCTCACAGACCAACACCATGCAGGATGCTTGGCATTTGCCAGAGAACAGCAGGATTGACAAATTCGCCACTGACGCCCTGTGCTCTTCATAGATGAAAGCAGGTTCACACTGAGCACATGTGACAGACGTGACAGAGTCTGGAGACACCGTGGAGAGAGATCTGCTGCCTGCAACATCCTTCAGCATGACTGGTTTGGCAGTGGGTCAGTAATGGTGTGGGGTGGCATTTCTTTGGAGGGCTGCATGGCCCTCCATGTGCTCGCCAGAGGTAGCCTGACGTGTCTTTGTGCGGCGCAGAAAAGGGGAACGGATGGACTCTACATGCCTGGTTTCCACCATTAAGCATGGAGGAGGAGGTGTGATGGTGTGGGGATGCTTTGCTGGTGACACTGTTGGGGATTTATTCAAAATTGAAGGCACACTGAACCAGCATGGCTACCATAGCATCTTGCAGCGGCATGCTATTCCATCCGGTTTGCATTTAGTTGGACCATCATTTATTTTTCAACAGGACAATGACCCCAAACACACCTCCAGGCTGTGTAAGGGCTATTTGACCAAGAAGGAGAGTGATGGGGTGCTGCGCCAGATGACCTGTACTGTATATATTTATATATATTTTTATATACATATATATATACAGTATATATATATATATATATTTATATACAGTATATATTGCATGGTGGCACAGTTGGTAGCACTGTTGCCTTGCAGCAAGGTCCTGGGTTAAATTCCCAGCTGGGAAACTTTCTCCATGGAGTTTGCATGTTCTCCCAGAGCATGTGTGGGTTCTCACCGGGTATTCTGGGTTCCTCCCACAGTCCAAAGACATGCCTGTTAGGTTAATTGGTCTCTCTAAATTGCCCTTAGGTGTGTGCATGGTTGTTTGTGTGTTGCCCTGCGATGGACTGGCAACCTGTCCAGGGTGTACCCTGCCTCTCACCTGTAGACTGCTGTAGATAGGCACCAGCTCCCCTTCGACCCACTATGGAAGAAGCAGTAGAAAATGACTGACTGACAGTACATATATACATACAATTATACACTCAATTCAGTTTTATTTATACAGAGCCAATCTCAAAAAACTTCACAAGGTCAATTCAATCAAATCATACAAATTTCAAATCAGGTACAGACATTCCAACTGATCCAAACAATCAAACAGTACAGTCAGATTCGGCTATTTATTCAAATTGGTTAAAAGGTTTATCTATCTAAGGAAACTCAGCAGATTGCATCAAGTCAGTGACTTGTAGCAGTCACTCCTCCTGGATGGGCATGTAGCGATAGTGGACAGTTACTTCCGTTGATTTTGCAGCATCCCTAATACTGAGCATGCATGTAGCGACAGTAGAGAGGAAAATCTCCCTATTAACAGGAAGAAACCTCCAGTAGAATCAGGCTCAGTGTGAGCAGCCATCTACCACGACAGACAGGGGGTTTAAGAGAAGAGAGCAGAGACAGAAAAAGAATGCAGAAGCACTGATCCAGGAGTACTTTCTACAGGAAGGAAAAGTAAATGTTAACGAATGTAGCTCCTTTAGTCTTTTCATCTAGAATAAAAGAACATAAACCCTGAGCCAGTTTTCAAAGTTTGAGTGTGAAAGAGAGCACATATAATTAGTTGCAGTAAAAGCTCAGCCTATAGCTATGTCTAGGAGAGACAGAGTTAAACACTGAAAGACAGGGCCAAGTGGATCATTGGTAGATGGTGAGCATTAAGTTCTTGCCAGCAGAAGCTTGGACAATGCCCCCCTCCAGAAAGGTGTCACAGGTAGACACTGTCAGGCCAGTTGTAGCTTCTAGGAAGAGAAAAAAAGAGAACATAAAGTTAAAAGCTGAAATAACAGCAAATAATGCAAAATTGGAGAGTAGTGTGAGAATGTAGCAAAGAGGGTGAAAGTGGTCATTATGTCCTCCAGCAGCCTAAGCCTATAGCAGCATAACTACAGAACTAGCTCAGGATAACCTAAGCCACTCTAACTATAAGCTTTATGAAAAAGGAAAGTTTTAAGCCTGGCCTTAAAATTGGACAGGGTGTCTGCCTCACAGACTCAAACTGGGAGCTGGTTCCACAGGAGAGGAGCATGACAACTAAAGGATCTGCCTCCCATTCTACTTATAGAGACTCTAGAAACCACCAGTAAACCTGCAGTCTAAGAGCGAAGTGCTCTGTTAGGAATATATGGAACAATCAGATCTCTGATGTATGATGGAGCTAGATCATTAAGGGCTTTATATGTGAGAAGGAGAATTTTAAATTCTATTCTGGATTTAACAGGGAGCATATCAAGGAAAGCTAAAATAGTAGGAATATGATCTCTCATTTTAATTTTCATCAGAACTCTTGCTGCAGCATTTTGAATCAGCTGAAGGCTTTTAACTGCATTTGGTGGAGATCCTGATAGTAAGGAATTACAATAGTCCAGCCTTGCAGTAACAAATGCCTGGACTAGTATTTCAGCATCACTCCTGGATAGGATATTTCTAATTTTGGCCATGTTCCGGAGGTGAAAGAAGAAAACTTGTTTAATGGGATTTAAATAACATGTCCTGCTCAAAAATAACACCAAGGATTTTTACTTTATTACAGGTCATTTTAATACAATGCAGGTAAAGTGAGTGACTAAGTAGTTTCTTTTTCAAAGACTCCGGTCCAAAGGGGACAACTTATTTGAATTTAGAAGCAGAAAATTTAAAGTAATTCCAGTTTTTATGTCTTCAAGACATGCTTGTAGTCTATCTAACTGGTTGGGCTCATCAGGATTTATGGATAGGTAAAGCGGAGGATCATCAGTATCAACAGGAAAATTTATCCCATGCTGTCTGATAATTTTAATTTTGTTGGAAGCAAATATATATATAGTGAAGAGAATTGGCCCAAGTACTGAACCCTGTGGTACTCCACAATTGACCCAAGAGTTTAAAGATGATTTATCATTTACATGAACAAACTGGAATCTGTCAGACAAATAAGATTTAAACTGGCCTAGTGCTGTTTCCCTGATCCCTACAGCATGTTCTAGCCTTTCTAAGATAATTTTGTGATCGACTGTATCAGATTTAGCACTGAGATCTAACAGGACAAGTACAGACACAACTCCATTATCTGAGGCCATAAGAATATCATTAGTGACTTTCAGCAGAGTTGTTTCAGTGCTATGATGAGCTCTGAAACCTGACTGAAACTGTTCAAACAGATCATTGCAGAGTAAATGCTCACACATTTGATTAGCAACTATTTTCTCAAGAATTTTAGATACAAATGGAAGATTGGATATAGGTCTGTAATTTATTAAGTCATCTCGATCAAGTGAAGGTTTCTTATGCAAAGGTTTAATTACAGCTACCTTAAAAGCTTGTGGTACATATCCATTTACTAAAGATAAATTAATCATATCTAAAATGGGGCTGGTAATCAGACGGAACACTTCCTTAAATAATTTGGTTGGGATTGGGTCTAACATACAAGTTGAAGGTTTAGATGAAGCTAATATTTCTGATAACTCAGGAAGCTCCACAGGATCAAAGCAGTCCAAACACAGATCAGGTTCTACAGTTACTTCCAATGTTGTCTCTTGCTGAGGATGAAGAAATCACCTTCGGGAGTATATAAAATATTTTCTTTTTAACAGAATCAATTTTATTTTAGAAGAATCCCATAAAGTCCTGACTGCTGAGAGCTAAGGGAATGGATGCTCAACAGAGCTACCACTCTGTGTAAGTTTAGCAACTGTACTAAAGAGAAACCTAGGATTATTCTTGTTCTCTACTAATGATGAGAAATAAGCTGTTCTAGCTTGGTGAAGTGTCTTTTTATACAACAGTAGCCTATTTTTCCAGATTAAGTAGGAATCCTCTAGGTGTGTAGAGCACCATTTTCTCTCCAATTTTCTAACATTGTGCTTTAAAGTATGCAGCTCTGAATTAAACCAGGGAGCTAACCTCCCATGAATAATTACCTTCTTTTTCAAGGGGGCTGCATCGTTTAATGCACCACGCAATGATGAAGTAACACTATGAACAAGAGAATTAATTTGTGAAGGGGAAGAAACAAAATTATTGCCCTCTACTGTGTTTTTCTGTGATAATGAGGAAATCAAAAGTGGAACAGATTCTTTAAAGGTTGTTACAGCATTGTCTGATTATGATCTACTATAATGAAATTTTCTTTCAGGTGTGGAGTACTCGGTTAAATTAAACTCCAGGGGTATTTAAAATGGTAAGATAGGACAAGGTTATGAAGAAATATTATTATTTATTTACACTCAATGCCACATGTCAGCACAAGGTCCAGAGAATGAAGACAAAGGTGGGTATGTTTGCTAATGTTTTGAGCAAAGCCAATTTAGTCTAAAATAGCATTAAAGGCTATATTTAGGCCATCACTTTCAGTGTCAACATGAATGTTAAAATCCCCCACTATAATAACCTTTTCTGTATTTAACACTAAATCAGATAAAAGGTCTGAGAACTGATCTAAAAATTGAGAGTAAGGGCCTGGTGGATGATACAAAACAACAAACAGAAGTGGTTTTAGTGCTTTGCAATTTGGAAGAGGAAAACTAAGGATTAAATATTTAAAAGAATTGTAACTATTAATTGGTCTGGGACTAATCAATAAATCAGACCGAAAGATGGTTGCTATTCCTCCTCCTCGCCCAATATTTCGAAGAATGTGAAAATCTAAATAGTTAGTAGGAGTTGACCCATTTATAGTAACATAATCCTCTTGCTGCAGCCAGGTTTCTGTGAGACTAAATACATTAATCTGATTGTCACAAATCAGATCACTAACTAGCAAAGTCTTTGATAAGAGAGATCTTATGTTAAGTAAGCCACATTTAATTGTTTTATTTTTCTTTTCGGTCTGAGTTGTGTTTATTTTTATGAGATATTCATGATTTCTTCCTTTTAGTTTATTTTTTAATTTATCAAATTTTGATCATGTGTGAGACAATGTCTTAATAGGGTAATGGGCGAGTAGCAGTAGAGAAGAGGCACAGAGGAGTGTTAAGCTAGGACCCTGCTTTCTGGTCTGAACCATGGGTTGTTAGGGTTTTGGAGAACTAATAAATTCAGCCAGATTCCTAGAAAGAAGAGCTGCTCCATGCAAAGTGGGGCAGATGCTGTCTCTCCGTATCATACCAGGTTCTCCCCAAATTGTTCGGCAATTATTTATGTAGCACACATTGTTTTCTGGACACCTTGACACCTTGGACTGTGGGATCCTTGACAGCCAGCGGTTGAATGACAGCATGTGGCTAAACATGTCATCACTGGTCAGATCAGGGAGGGGACCAGAGAAAATAACGGAGTCCGATATTATTTTGGCAAATTTACACACCGCTTCAGCGAACCTTTTCTTGAGATCCTTGAATGCAGCATCTGCTTCGGGTTTCCATTGAAATTGGATCTTGATTGATGTTAGTGCGGTCAGAGGGCAGGCACTTGGTTGAAGTTTCTTATAAAACGTCTGTAAAAGTGTGCGAAGCACAAAAAGCATTGAAGTTGCTTACGTGAGTCTGGTACTGGCCAGTCAAGTACTGACTTGATCTTATCTGGGTCCGAGTGAACTGGCCCACCCTCTAGGATGTAACCTAAGAAAGTTACAGAGGGTTGATGAAACTCAAATTTTTCTGCTTTGACATAAAGCCTGTTTTCCAGCAGTCTTTGGAGGACCAACCTGACAGGATTTTGGTGTTCTGAAAGGATTCTTGAGTAAATCAGAATATCATCCAGGTAGACAAAAACAAAAACATTTAGAAATCCCGCAGGACATCCTTAACTAGGGCCTGAAAAATTGCTGGGGCATCACCGAGAGGCATAACTAGGTATTCGAAGTGATCAAGAGGTGTTTTGAACGCTGTCTTCCACTCATCTCCCTGACAAAAGCATACAAGATAATAGGCAATTCGGTGGTCAAGTTTAGTGAAGATGGTGGAGCCCTGTATTGGTTCAAAAACTGAAGTCAACAATGGATGAGGATACTTGTTTTTTACTGTGATCTGCTTCAAACCCCTATAATTAATGCAGGGGCGAAGCATGCCATCCTTCTTCCCCACAAAGAAAAACCCTGCGCCTAAGGGAAAAGATGATGGACGGATTATTCCAGTGGCGAGGGAGTCAGAAATGTACTTTTCTAGGGACTGACGTTCTGGATGGGATATTTTATATAGGCAGCTTGATGGAAGTGGGGCTCCAGGAAGCAGCCCTATGGCACAATAATATGGACGGTGAGGGAAGAGACAGGGTTTTGGACTTGAATATTTGGACTGAATACCTGCTTTAAGTCATGGTAGTCCTCAGGAACATGAGATAAATCAGGAGGTTCGTCTTCCTCAGCTCCCTCTAGAGGTGAGTGTGGAGAAACTGCGGACTTGAGACAAGAAGATAAGCATAGACAAGGATTCAACTCTACACTCAGTCCAGTTCAAATGGGGGTTATGGCATTGCAACCAGGGGAAACCCAACACTAGAGAGCTTTGTGAGATGGGAAAAACACAAAAGGATGTGTTTTTACAGTGGTTTCATGAGATGACTAGTTTCAGAGGTTTGGTTCTATGAGTGATTTTTTGAATGGTCCTTCCATCAAGAGCTAGTACTTGGAGAGGTCTAGAGAGGAGCTCAGTTTCGATACTGGCCTGTTCAACTAATTGTTGATGGTTCCGGTCATGTTCACAACCAAAGTCTATTATGGCCGAGAGACTGAGATGGTCCTGATTAAAAAACAGGGTGGCAGGCAAGGTAAGTCGAGGGGTTTTATGCAGTGATGATTGGTCCGCCCATCTACCCTCTACTGATGGCGGACCCTCTCTTTTGGCTGGATAGGACAGGTGGCAACAAAATGGTCTGGTGAACCACAGTAGAGACACTAATTAGATTCCTTACGACGCCACCATTCCTCTGGGGTAAGGCGAGTTCTCCCTTGCTGTATAGAAACAGGTTCTAGAGGGTTTGGACTAGACTAAAGCAGGGGTGGAGATGACTCTTGTAAGGGGACTTACAAGATCTCACAACAGCTTGTCCGGTTCGTGATTTACTTCTTTCTCTCATACGGTTATCTATTCTGGTAGCTAAAGTAAGTAAATCATTAAGGTTACTTGGTTCATCAATAAAGGTGAGCTCATCTTTTAGTGGCTTGTCTAAGGCCTGAAAAAATGCAGTCTTTATGGCAGTAGTGTTCCAGTTAGATGCTGCTGCTAAAGTTCGAAAATCTATAGCAAAGTCGGCAACTGGCCTGTTACCCTGTTTTAGAGCCCAAAGACGACAAGCTACAATAGTCTGGTCTGTGTCCTGAGCAAGTCTGGGTAAATTCCTGCACAAACTCATCATAAGTGCAACCAAATTGGTTAAAATCTGAAAACTTCGCCTCCGCCCAACGGAGTGCTTTTCTAATAAGTAACCCTAAGATAAATTATATTTTTACATCGTCATGAGGGAAAGTCTGCGGGGAGCGAATAAACTCTAAAGAGCATTGTAACAGGAAACTCTTACAATTACTAACCTCACTGGAGAATTTCTCCAGATCGGGGGATTAGGCAGCTGTTGTGAGATTGGACTGGCTTTGGAGACTGGGTTTGCGGTGGCGCACTTTGGAGCTTGGAAGATTCGGGTGTTCAATACATGCTGGAAAAAAGTGGCCATGTGTTCCAACTGCTGGTTTGTGTGTCTCTGTTGTTCAACTACGGTCTGGAGGGTGGTTCCTTGTGACTGGATTTGGTGAGAGTGATCTGTGAGGGCTCTCCTGAGCGCCTCTGCTGGATCAGATTGGCCTGAGTGTTCTGTCATCGTTTTATTTACACTTTTGACCAACATGCAGAGGAACACTCAGGACATGGAGAAAAGTTTAATAAGTTTATTTTTGAAAATAGTAAATGGATCTGGAACTGGAACCGGAGTTGTCACTCTGCACAGAAATGAAGGTTTGGTGAATTGATGGCAACTGTGACTGGAAAGTTTAAAGTTGAGTGTTTGTTTGATGCTTACGGATGGTGGAGACGAGTCCAGCTCGAGTAGGGTATTATTCAGAACCTGGAGAGGGAGGTAGGTACTGCTGGTTGGTCCAGGGTAAGCTCCGAGGTGAGCAGCCAGAATAACTAAGAGAGTATTGAAGTTGTTCAGAACCCAATCCTCTAGATGCTCCACCTTGAGAGAGAGAACCTTAGGTGCTGGTGCCAGAGAGGTTGTTGAAGGGTGGGCAGGATTTGCAAGAGGCTGGTAAGGGTTGAGTACCCGGGGCAGTCAGCTGGTTCTTGATCCAAAAGGTTTTCAGATTTCTTTGTACTTGGTTAGGTACGTTCACAGGAACTCCTCTCTCCTGCTCTCTGTGTCAGATGTTCAGTTACTCCTCTGCCTCCTTTAGTGATAATGGTACATGTAATAAATGTAGCATTTTTGTAGCTTTGGAGGCGAGGGTGTCGGAATTGGAGGCCCGGCTCCGCGCTGTTGAAAAACCAGCAGACAGCTGAGACCCCTTAGCCAGCGCGGAGCCACCAAGGGTAGTTCCCCGTAGCAGTCCTTCAGCAGAGCCCACGCAGCTGGGGCCTCGGGGCGGCTGGGTGATGGTACGTAGAAAGCATAGTCCTAGATCCCAGCCCACGAGTCACCACCAACCCGTCTGCGTTTCTGACAGATTTTCCACGCTCAACGACACACCTCCTGAGAAGCCAACTCTGGTAATTAGCAGCTCCATAGTCAGAAACATGGCACTAACGACACCAGTGACCATAGTCAAATGTCTGCCAAGGGCCAGAACGGGCGACATCAAATCCTACCTGAAACTGGTGGCTAAGAATAGGCATAAATACAGTAAGATTGTTATTCACGCTGGCTATAATGACAGGTCACCAAATTTGGTGTTGCTTCGGTGTGTAAGCTTGCCAAAACAATGTTGGACTCCGCAATTTTCTCTGGTCCCCTCCTTGATCTGACCAGTGATGACATGTTTAGCCGAATGCAGCCATTCAACTGCTGGCTGTCTACAAAATGCTGTGGGCTACACTGATAATTGGCGAACATTTTGGGGAAAACCTGGTCTGATCCGGAGAGATGGCATCCATCCCACTTTGGATGGAGCAGCTCTTCTTTCTAGGAATCTGGCCGAATTTATTAGTTCTCCAAAACTCTGGCATCCCAGAGTTCAGACCAGGAATCAGGGTCGTAGTTTAACACTCCTCTCTGCAGCTTCTGTACTGCTACCCACCCATTACCCTATTAAGACAGTGTCTCGCCGACGGCCAAAATTGAACAGATTAAAAAATAATCTAATACGAGGAAATCATGAAAATATAATAAACACAACTCAGACTGAAAAGAAAAATAAAACAATTAAATGTGGCTTACTGAACTAAAGATCTCTCTCTTCAAAGACTTTGCTAGTTAGTGACTTGATTTGTGACAATCAGATTGATTTATTTTGCCTCACAGAAACCTGGCTGCAGCAAGAGGATTATGTTACTATAAATGAGTCAACTCCTACTAATTATTTAAATGTTCACATTCCTCGAATTACTGGGCGAGGAGGAAGAGTAGCAACCATCTTTCAGTCCGATTTATTGATTAGTCCCAGACCAATTAATAGCTACAACTTTTTTGAATATTTAATTCTTAGTTTTCCTCATCCAAACTGCGAAGCACTAAAACCACTTCTGTTTGTTGTTTTGTGTCATCCACCAGGCCCTTACTCTCAATTTTTAGATCAGTTTTCAGACCTTTTATCTGATTTAGTGTTAAATACGAATAAGGTTATTATAGTGGGGATTTTAACATTCATGTTGGCACTGAAAGTGATGGCCTAAATATAGCCTTTAATGCAATCTCAGACTCAATTGGCTTTGATCAAAACATTAACAAACCTACCCTTTGTCTTCATTCTCTCGACCTTGTGCTTACGTATGGCATTGAGTGTAAAAAAATAACAAAATTTCTCATAACCCTGTTCTGTCGGACCATTTTTTAATAACCTTTGAGTTTAATTTAACCGGGCACTCCACACCTGAAAGAAAATTTCATTATAGTAGATCATTATCAGACAATGCTGTAACAACCTTTAAAGAATGTGTTCCACTTTTAATTTCCTCATTATCACAGAAAAACACAGTGGAGGGAAATAATTTTGTTTCTTCCCCTTCACAAATTAATTCTCTTGTTCATAGTGTTACTTCATCATTGCGTGGTGCATCAGACAATGCAGCCCCCTTGAAAAAGAACGTAATTATTCATAGGAGTATCATAGGCTATTGATTTGTGCAACTTCAATAAAGGATGATTTCAGCACTTTTCCTGCGTTTGAATCATTCTAAAGCAAAAAAACTGCGGAAATCGGTTTTTATAGCGGTTTCACAAATCACAAACTTGGTTTTAGATATGCTGCTATTTGTTTAGAATAATCTAGTCCAGGTTTGAAGTGTCTAGGTGTTTTATATTTTTTACGGGAGTAGATTAAAGATGCTCAAGGTAGTAAAAAATTAGGTGGAATCACCCTTTACCCGAATCAGAAGATGCAATCGGAAACTAATTTCAGCTTGTAGAACAGGTTTTTTTCTAAAATTGCCAAGTCCCTGCAATACATCTGCATAAATTAAGGAATATATAAAGTGTATGAATACAGTAACAGAACAGCTATATTTAAAAGAGACGCTAAATGTGTTAAGTACATTAAGTCGGTCAGTCAGTCAGTAATTTTTGACCGCTTATTCCATAGTGGGTCACGGGGAAGCTGGTGCCTGTCTCCAGCAGTCTACGGGTGAGAGGCGAGGTACATCCTGGACAGGTTGCCAGTCCATCGCAGGGCAACATTAAGTCGGTTTGATTCTGCATTTGTACTTATGTTGCTAACTTCAAGCTTCCATATTTTTCACTTTTTGGTAACTGAAAAATGCACAAAATGAAAAAAAAAAAAAAGCTTTCATTGGCAACAATACATTTCATAGTTATATTATTATAACACAATTACATAATACACATAAAAAACAGTTCATGCGCAAAATTTATTATCCAGTTCGTAGGAACAATGCTGACTGCATCTTTGTCGGGACATTTTGTCCAAGAAACCAATGCATATTGGAACTTTGACATTTCTATAAGTTTGAACTTCTCAAATGGTAACCTTGGTCAGATGAGATGGGATTTTTTTCCTTTAGACAACCACTCATAATCCCGCCTCCCCTTGTGATTGATTGGATCAGTCCTCATTGAGTGATTGGATCATACCCACTGTATGTCAAAGCATTTGAATTAGTGAACCAATTGCTGTCCATTCTAAAGGTTAAGGCGGGCAGTGTGTTGATTTAAAAATTGTATTGATGGCAAAATGGACCAATTAAAAAGAAAATACAGTTTTTCTGGTGCTGAGCATCATTGGTTTTATATAGCTGAATACATATATGATATATTGTAATAGAAATAATGTAAACGGTTTGATGTGCTAAGTTCTGTGGTGATGTTCTAAACGTTTTAGGTGCTTAACTTTGATCACATGTGCAAAATTCATATGTAGACAAGCTTTATGTTTCTGACAACCTGCTACTCAGGAAATAAAATCATTACAGTGAGAACAATGCGGAAGTGTAGTGTTTTACTGTCCATATACACACACACAAATACATTTATATATATTATATATGGTCAGCATATTAACATATATACATATATTCTCAAATATATTTTTACAAATATCCTGGTATATATTTTTAAATACATTGTCAACTTTCAATATATTGTAATACATTACTGTTCGTAAGGGGTAAATTAAAATTACACCACACTTAAATGCGTTTTTTGCAATTTAAACTTCCTAAAATCAAACCATAGATGTCTTAGCTTATATAAAGACTTCTTTGTTGAAATATTCTAATATAATAGTAAATGAATAATTTGACAAATTCATAAAGACATTTTTTTTTCTGTAAATCAGGCTTACTAATTACTCTGCACAGGACTGTATCTGTCGTGTTCTCCATCAACCTTGACACAAATCCCCTCACCTACTTTCACTTCCACATTCCACATGGCAATTGCCTTGTGTAATGGGAGACCCACTCAGCCCGCAAATGGGGCTCGAACGGGCTCCTAGCACAACAAAGGATGGCTGGTGTCATTTCAATGGCCATGTTGCCAATCCAGTTAGTGTTTGCCCATTAATCACTGATGCTTTTACAATAACAATACTATACTTCCATGCACCCACAAAAATATAATGGATGATGTATGGAAACATTATATGTTGATGTATGGAAACATTATATGTATTCCTCCATTTGCATTGCTGGGTGGTGCAAAACAATTTCTAACTACATTGGCTCATGGATCAAGCCTGCGTAAGTTCCATAAAGTGAAATTGACAGAGTGACAGAATTCTGAATTTAATCTTTCACTGTCACATTAGATCAATGCCTGCCCTGTCTCTTCTAATCAAGACCTACAATGACATCCTTATGTTGACACACAAACATACACAAACGTTTAAATTGAAGAATACAGCTCCAACAGAAAGAGCATTCTAGCTGTGAATAGTTCACCTATATATATTTGAGACAGAATTTGACTTTGATGATCTATGAGCCATGATGGATGCTAATGAGGATTGTGAGGCTGAAACAAGTGGTGACAAGGATACTTATGATCTTCAGAACAGTAGCGGTCCGTTTTACAGCAGATCTGAAGAAGCCTCTGACTGAAGACACTCGTCATTTTAAGAAGAATCTTTCTTTGCACAATGATCTCCAGAAGTTCCAGAACAGTCCCCCAGAACAAAGCCAGCCTTCATTAGCTTGTTGTACTTTTTCAAGTCCCTGGCTTTGGTGACACTAACCAAGCAGATGATGGCAGAAGAGATCACATTCTCCACAACAGAACATATGCAGCATATTGCTGGAAACACTGAAGAACCTAAGCTTCCTCAAGAAGTACAGTCTGCTCTGTTCCTTTTTGTAGATGGCTTCACAGTTGCATCTCCACTCCAGTCTGTTGTCCAGGTGAACACCGAGGTATTTATACTCCTCCACCACCTCCACTTCTTCTCCCATGATAGAAATAGTTTTTGACTTATTCCCGTTTCTCTTAAAATCTACAATCATCTCCTTTGTTTTAGTCACATTCAAGATGAGATAATTATTTCCACACCATGAAGCAAAGCGGCCATTAGCTCCCTATACTCAGCTTCTTTTCCATCTCTGATTAACCCCATGACTGCTGAATCATCTGAGTATTTCTGCAGGTGACAGGAGTCTGTCTTGTACTGGAAGTCTGAGGTGTACAGAGTGAAGAGAAATGGTGAGAGTACAGTCCCCTGTGGTGATCCTGTACTGCTGACTACCTGGTTAGACACACAACCCTTCAGTCTCACAAACTGTGGTCTGTTTGTCATGTAGTCTTTGATCCAGGAGATTGTTGAGGCCTCCACCTGAGTCTTCTGGAGTTTCTGACAAAGCAAATTAGGTTGAATTGTATTAAATGCACTGGAGAAATCAAAGAAAATGATCCTCACAGTGCTGTTGGCTTTGTCCAGATGACAGTGGGTTTGTTGAAGCAGGTGCATGATGGCATCTTCAACTCCAACTCCACAGCGATAAGCAAACTGAAGGCGACCTGATGGTTTATCATTTGCTTACTCAGGTGTGCCAACAGGAGCCTCTCTAGGACTTTCATGACGTGGGATGTCAGGGCAACAGGTCTATAGTCATTGAGGACTGATGATTGAGTTTTCTTTGGTAGGTCTGGAGGTCTTCCACAACACTGGAACCTTCTTCTGGGCCAGGCTAAGGTTGAAGAGGTGTTGCAGAATCCCACAGAGCTGTTCTGCACAGGCCTTCAGGACTCTAGGGCTGACATGATCTGGACCTGCAGCCTCATTCTGGTTCAGTCTCTCCAGCTGTCTCTTCACCTGACTTCTTGTGACATTCGGGTGGAAGGGAGACAAAGGGAGCATCAGCATCTTCTGAATTGGTGGAGGAGGCTGAACTGAACCTATTGATGAAAGTGTTTAGTTCATTGGCTCTGTACAGACATCCATCGGTTCAATCGTCCTTCTGCTTGAAGCCTGTGATCTACTTCCTCCCTGACCACACATCTCTGATATTATTTTGCTGGAGCTTGCTCTTCAGCTTCTTCTTGGACACCTCCTTGCTGTCTCTTATCTTGACTTTGAGTTGCTTCTGTATACTCCTCAACAACTCTCTTTCTCCCTCTCTGAAGACTCTTTTATTTTTTGTTAAGCAGCTCCTTCAGGTCACTGGTGATCCAGGGTTTGTTTTTAGGGAAGCATCTCATTGTTTTGGTGGGGATGATGGTATCCACACAGAGGTTTATTCTATTTAAGTGTTTGGTTTTATGAGTTGGAATTCACCTGTGGCACACATTATCTTGTTCATTTGCCTTTATTTTTTATTTTGTGACACTGTAAAGCTACAGATTGTATGACAATGTTATGTTCTGAAGGCAAGATTGTGATGCAGTTTTCGAACTTGCCAATAGCGGGCGCAGCCGGTTTGTGAGTAATGTTAAGAATAGATGTGAACAAAGCAGTGAGAATTACTAGTTCTCCAAAACTCTGACAACCCAGGGTTCAGACCAGGGTTCTGTACTGTGGCTCAGTAGGAAGAGTAGTTGTCTTGCAATCAGAAGGTTGTGTGTTTGATTCCAGCTTCCTCCTACCATATGTTGATGTGCCCCTGGGCAAGACACTTGACCTCAAGTTGCTTACTGATCTGCGTATCAGTGTATGAATGTGTGAATGTGACTCTAGCGTAAAGTGCTTTGAGCGGTTTGTATGACTGGAAAAGTGCTATATAAGTTCAGTTCATTTACCATTTACCCTCCCATTACCCTATCAAGACAGTGACTTGTGGCCAAAATCGAATAGATTAAAAAATAACCCTAAAGGAGCAAACCATGAAACTCTCCTAAAAATAAACACAACTCAGACTGAAAATAAAATTAAAACAATTAAATTGTTGTTAATTGTTGTTAATTATTGAACATAAAATATCTCTCTTCAAAGACATTGTTAGATAATGACTTGATTTACCATGCTCAATACTCCTGCTGCTATCCCTTCCATACAACATTTAGACACACAGCCTGACACCAGCCGAACGCCTTTTCTGGAAGGTTGAACTGACACTGGCTGCAAAGCCTGACACACATGCTGGAATTGATACCAGCCACACATTGCCATTCAAAGGTGAATGGCAATGCTGGGAGGTTGGACTGACACCAGTCAAACGTCCCTGCTGGGAGGTCGGACTGACACCAGCTGCACAGTCTGACACCAGCCGAACACCCATGCTGGGAGGCTGGACAACCACCAGTGAATGACAGCATGCGGGGACTCCCATCCCAGCTTTAGTGTCTCTCAACGGGCACCCCTGGCCATATAAACATGGTTGGTTTGCCCTCCTCCAGGGACCTGGCCACCAAGCGTACAATGTTACCCATGGTACCCCCTTCAGATTAAATGAACCAATCTGCAGCACTGACATGTATGTGCCTCTAGTAAGACGTGCCCTTGTAAGGCAGACCACCACCAGTGGATGATAGCATGCTGAGTGTCCAGCTCCAGCCTGAGTACTTCTCTATGGACACTTCAAGCTGACCCCAGCCCCTCCTTCATGCTGGAGCTTTGGAGTTTTAAAATGTTTATATGTTTCGCACCTCTGATAAATCAGATCACCACCAGTGGATGGTAGTATGCCGAGACTCCAACATCAGCCTGAGTCCCTCTTCATAGGCAGGCTGACCCCAACTCCTGATTCATGCTGGAGCTTTGCACTTTAAACATTTTGGGGGGTTTCGTGCCTCTAGTAAGGCCCAAATTCATATGAGAAGGAGTGAGGATGGCCCCGGAGGCCGGCCAAAAAAAACTTGGATCGAGGGCTGACTATCCCTCAATGAGGGAGCTGCTCTGCTACGTACAAAACCCTGACCCAGAATCAGATCGACTGCAAATCATTTACCACCACGTTCTCCACAAACATGCCATGCAAAATTCAAGAGAGGTGACTATCATTCGGCCACACTTCAGCCCTGTCACGAATGGCTCTACTCACTGTTCGGAACCAATTATTAGAGTCCAACCAAAAGTGATGCGGTGCTATGGTATTGTGGTGATATTAGGTACTATAACCCCACACCCAAGAATAAAAAAAATCTCAACAACGCCACCCTGGGAATATCAACCAGAGAATATTACCTTTGTGTAAGGAAAAGAAAAGGCACACAGGTTCGGTTATACCAATACTTGTGACAACTGAAACGAGATCCAGATTTACAAAGTAAATTTATTAAATCCTAATTTAAAAATACTCTTTTAAAATACATGTTATCAAAGAGAGAAAAAAAAAAAACTCCTCAGGAGCTGAGGTTACCGGTCGCAGGATCCAGTACTGAGGGACGGCCTCCGCTAAACCCAGAAGAACAAAAACCCTTATTAAGGCACCAGACACAGTGAGACAACCCAAACTCAGTAATCACGGCACACAAAGGAGGAAGACACCGTCACCACACCAGGACCACCACCGGGCCTCAGCTGCAAAAGAAACAATTAACAAATGTCATAAACACCCCAATATAATGAAAGAAAACAAAGTAATTTACAAAATAAAGCAAAATAAACCCAGTAACTTCCTCCAAACTAAGCAAAAAAAGGATTGGGACCAAATGTGGCCCACTAGCCACGCCGCAGCGGGATGTGAACTGGGCACTCCGAAGCCACACCCCAAACAATTCAACCACCGGTGAGACGTAGAAAACGGCCGAGCGTGCTGGAATTTGTTGGCGCAACAGTTCACACAGAAGTCCAGAGACAAAACAGCAGTGATCCAGTTATCAGGAGAGACCTGCTGATCCACACAGCCCAGGAGAAGGAAGTGAAGGAGAAGCAGCACTGTGGCGTTCACCACAAGGAAATCAAAGCCACATATACCACACTTTGCGATCTGTCACTCGTTTGCAGCCAAGTCCAATAGGATGCGAGCCACTCGGTGGAAGCGCACAGGAGATATGCGTCTCAGAGGTGTGGGGCGGCTTCTTTTGTACCACACCCACTTGAGTCAACCGGAAATTCTTACCAGAACTTAGCTGTACAGAAATAAACATCTCCAAACCACTACAGTATCATTACATCTAAGGACGATTCTGAGTTAGAGCAGTTCAGTCATAATGCTCCACTATCTATTTTTAATGTCAGAGGAATGTCATCAACATTAATGGTGACAGTCTATTAATTCTGTCTAGCATCTCCCCAAAAACCCGGAGCTGTCGAGTGAACTCTAAGTCTTTTAAAAATCTTTGAAGATTTTTTAAAATTATTCAAAAAGCAAAAAAAGTCTCTGTACTCCTCAAATGTTGTTTGGGTTCTTTTTTTTTACCATTTTAAAATGTAGGCCTTTAAATTCCATGAGTGGTCTATTAGTCCATAATTCTTTAAATGCTATGACTTAGGACATGACCTCATCTGCCTTCAGTTTTATCAAGTCTAATAACACCTTTCTTTGTAAGACCAAATGTTTCACACCTGTAAATTGTAAACAGGCAGAAAGTGTGAAACTGATTTAAAGGTTCCCTTAAATTGTCACCCATTGTTAAATAAAGTTTTTTTTTTTTCAATCAAAACTTGGGTGAAAAGGATAAGGATAAAGGTTTGTTCTTTGGTTCATACATTAAATATGATTTTCAATTTTTATAATAGCTTTGCTACTAGTTGCTGGTTGGAAAAGAACCAGAATTAAGTGGTGTTAGGTATTATTTAATCAACTCAGAGGTAAGGAACGACACAAAGTCAGTTTTACTTGCGGCAAGGGTAGCTGTGCAATACAAACTACGAAGTATTAACACTCCTCCCTCTTTATTTATACATGCTTGGTCACACACAGTTCAAACAACATTCAGGGTGGGTGTGTGTGTGTGTGTGTGTGTGTGGGGGGGGGGGGGTCAGAAAGGTTAGGGTTCCTTTGTCTTGATTATAAACAAACAGAGGAAGTGGGAAGTGGGGCCTGGTGAATAGCCCCCAGATGCTGCTAATAAAAGAATAAAAGCATAAAAGAATAAAAGCATAAAAGCATAACTCATTCTTGTGACCATCTCCTTTCCTGTAACATGTAAGGAGGGAAAAGCACTTAGAGCAGACATGAGTGATAAACAATACAAGAGTTTTAAAACCCTAACAGTCCCCCCTGTTTTATCACAAATAACTCATGAGTAAATACAAATAAAAGAAAACACTCTGTGTGAACACAAACCCACAGGACGGAAAGCAGATTTGTGGGAAACACTCACACGGTTCCTCCGCCCTAGGCAACCACCAATCATGGCAGAGTGAAACAATATAATAAAACAAAGAAAACAAAATGTAATAAAAAAAATAAAAAAGAATTAAAACAAGCCTTGTTCATATCATCATTGCACTTTTTCTCATTTAACTTAAACAGCAACGTCTTTCAATTTTCTGCCATAAGGTCATTTTATGAAGTACAAGTATGAATACACTCAGGCATTGAAGATATATTCATTTACGTGTCATCATAATCATCTGCTTTTTGGGTCCAGTCTCCATCTTGTCCATCTCTTCTCGTGTGATGTTACATCCTGTGGATCCTGCCTTAAACAGAGAAAGAGCCCTACTACCAGGATTAAGCTCAGGCTTATCAGTCCTGTCAACACGTTACAAAAAGCCATGCTAAGTTGGGCACAGGTCAGTTGTTTTCTTCGCCGGTTTGAGATGTTGGGCCATATGGGTTTCCAACCCCTTTGTACCCAATCTTTCCCCTGTTACCCCGTCGGTTGGTTTGGCTCCTGTAACGGCAATATTAGCTTACAGTGGCTCTTGTGGATCCAGGATGGTCTCTCTGCAATTTTCAGAGCTGTCAGTGTGGTCAGGAGAACACAGTATGGCCCTCTCCAGCAGGGGGTGCTCCAGTCCTTTCTGTGAAATGTCTTAATCAGGACCAGGTCTCCAGGCCTCAGGTTGTTCTGTGAAATTGGAGCACAATTTACTGGCAGACTACTGGACAACTGTACTTCTTTTGTTTGTAACATTTTATTCATCCATTCAGCTAATGATGTTTCCTGCTGTGCTTCTCCTATGTCATCCATTTCTGATGGCAATGGAAAAGGTCTTCCATGTACTATTTCAAATGGAGTGAGACCAGTTTGATTTGGAGTTATTCTCATTTATAATTTAACCAGAGATAGGCATTTGGGCCATGGCCTCCCTGTTTCTTCCATTGTTTTCCTTAATCTATTTTTTATTATTCCATTTGTTCGTTCAACCAGTCCAGCAGATTGCGGGTGGTAAGAACAATGGTTTTTTAACTGAAACCCTAATGCTTTAGAGCACGGTTCTATTACATTATTTACAAAATGAGTCCCATTATCTGATCTTATGATTTGTGGGATACCATATGTAGGGAAGAAAAGTGTCACTAAACTCTTCACCACTGTGAGCGCTATCACAGTGCTTTGCAAGGTATATTTCAACCCACTTTGAAAATGCATCTATAACCACTAAACAATATTTCTTTCCCCCTGACCATGATAACTCTATGAAATCCATGTGTATCGTGTGAAAGGGATGAATTGCTGCTGGGAACTGGCCTCATTTGGGGTCTCATGTTCCCCTGTGGATTATGTTTGCAGCAGATAATACATAATCTACAAAAGTTTTTTGCATAGTCAGAAAAATGTATGGTATGGAAATGTAGATTTACTAAGTCGACACATGGGAAACCCCGTGTGTCGCATGGGCCGCCGTCTTGTATAAATTCTTTGGTAATATTGGCTTATTTTCCAAATGATAAATGTCATCTTTCTTTATGGCCCCTCTATTCAGCCAAGATTTATCTTCTGCAGCTGGTGCAGATTGTTGTGAATCTTTCAGCACATCTGTATCTATAAATAGGAGATCTGACATTTTCAAAGTGAGGGGAAGCCTCGAAGCTATTTTAGCAGAAATATCAGCAAAGGTGTTTCCCTTTGTTTCCATGGTTTCATTAGATTGATGCGCTTTACATTTACAAAGCGCTATCTTTGCAGGTAGCTGGATAGCTAACAGCAGTCGTTTTAACAGATTAAAATGTGTCAATTTTGTTCCAGATGATGTTTTGAACCCTCTATTCTCCCATATTTTAGCAAAATGGTGAACAGAACTGAATACATATTGGCTGTCTGTATAGATGGTTAGGATTTTTCCTTCATATAATTCACAAGCTCTGATAACAGCATACAGCTCTGCAGTCTGTGCTGAGCATGTATGGGGCTCCAAAGCCACAAGTGGCTCTTTGGATCTTCCACAGTGGGTCTTGATAACATAGGCTAAAAATAAAAAAGAACCAACTAATGTTTTTTTTTTCCTGAAGACCTTTTTAAAAAACTACTTTTAACTTAAAATGTCATGTAACATTTGTGGCTCTAAATGAATGTTATTTAGCTGGGCTGAGGGCAAATTTGGATCGTAAAGGTTGCAGACCCCTGGCTTAACACTAATATAAACAGATGTATCACCATTAAAAACTGCATTTAACTAACCTTCGGTGTTCAAAACATCTTGCAGTCATTTTCAGTAGAAAAGGCAACTAGAGAGCAGTCAGCCAGCCAGCAAGGTGTGGTTTGAGCAAAGAGCAGGCAGAGTCACAGCATCGGTCTTCCATGAGGCAGGCAGGACGGACAGTGCCATATCCTTGATTAAAAGGATTTGTTACCCTCGATCCTGTCAGGTTTCTACTGAGGCAGCGAGGTAAAGACAGAAGTGCATATGGAAAGGCTACATAACCAACCAGGTTTACCCAGGGTTGGTTTTTATTTAATTTTTAAGGGATATTGCAGAGTAACAAAGTTATTATCATTACACTTCAAAGACTTAAGTGATGCAAGCTCAAGATAAGATCCCAGTCCTAACACTTCCACTATTTCATTTCTGCTCTGTCAAAAAGTCAGGTAATTACACAGTTAGATAATGTTTGCATAACAGCTAATGCACAGGTTTTAGATGTGAAGTAGTATACTTTAGGTTGTGATTGTTGTAAGTAGGAGTCAATCTAATTCATGTGTAACATCATTTTTCTAGATGGGGAAATCTAAATGAGCCAGTATCAAGGATACATTACATCAAAGCGTTGCAAGATCATCACACAGATTTCCAGGTGACAACAGCAGGCCTCATCATCAACACATCTTTGCCATGGATCGGTGCATCGCAAGATGGGATCATTACATGTGTCTGCCATGGTAAAGGTGTGCTTGAAATAAAACGTCCTTTTACCCTCAAAAATAGCTCTCTTGCCAACAGCTGTAACACTGCCACAAACTTCTGTCTAGTGGAAAAGGACAATGTGATGACACTGAAGGCAAATCACAAATACATGTCACAAGTTCAAGCCCACATGCGTATTGCAGGTGTACAGTATTGTGACTTTGTTGTGTGGAGTCCCACTGAAATGTTTATACAACGCATTCAGTTTGATGACGTGTTCTTCAGTGAGACATACAGCAGAGTAGTGAAGTTCATCAAAACTAGACTTCTGCCAGAACTTTTGGGAAAGTACTACACGGTGCCACGCACAGTGGTCTCCCCAATCTCAGAGAAACAGCCACATTCAGGATGCTACTGTGGTGAACCACAGGGAGCTCCAGAGGATGTAGTCATCTGCGCATCAAAACTATGCAAGCGAGGATACTTTCACAGGTCTTGCTTGCAGATGACAAGGGTTCCAAAAGTGTGGAAATGTTATGAATGTAGGAAGATTAAGCCAAACTGAGGAACTACACTGTTATGCAACAGACATTGTACAAAGCTAACATAACAAAAAGATATTCAATAATATTTTTCAGTAGAAAAGGCAACTAGAGAACAGTCAGCCAGCAAGGTGTGGTTTGAGCAAAGAGCAGGCAGAGTCACAGCATCGGTCTTCCATGAGGCAGGCAGGACGGACAGTGCCATATCCTTGATTAAAAGGATTTGTTACCCTCGATCCTGTCAGGTTTCTACTGAGGCAGCGAGGTAAAGACAGAAGTGCATATGGAAAGGCTACATAACCAACCAGGTTTACCCAGGGTTTTTTTATTTTTTATTTTTAAGGGATATTGCAGAGTAACAAAGTTATTATCATTACACTTCAAAGACTTAAGTGATGCAAGCTCAAGATAAGATCCCAGTCCTAACACTTCCACTATTTCATTTCTGCTCTGTCAAAAAGTCAGGTAACATAATAGCTAGCATAACAAAAAGATATTCAATAATATTTAGCCTAAGGTTTTGTTTCCTTTTGTTCTGATGCCAGAGTTTTCCACTTATAAACATGGTGTCATTCCAGTAATCCCACTTCGGGTTATTTTCCAACTAAGTCGAAATACCTTATTAAGGTACTGCGATTGTCTTGTGATCTTTTAAAGTTGTGTTTAACCTGCCTTCTTTATTCCCTATTGTTCTTATTCTAATAATATGCTTGAAATAAAATCTACACTGAGGAGAGGGACAACCATAGATGAGGAGGGAAGAGGAGGAGAGGAAGGAAGGGAAGAAGAGGGGCAGTGGGAGAGGAGGGATATTCTAATTCCAATTCTGTTATTTTGATGTACTGTAATAAGATAATTGGAATTAAAATATTCAACCTCTCTTCCTGCCTCTCTCCTTCCCTTCCTTCCTCTCCTCCTTACTATCCTCTTTCCATCACTTCTTTCAGTGTATATTTCATTTCAAGTAGAACTACTGCAAATAAAATATATATTGTGAGGAGAGGAAGATGAGGATGTGGGATGATTTTCTTGTCTTGTTTTTAATTCTGTCTTAATTTTGTGCGTTATTAAAATCACAATTGAAAAATGGTGACGTTTCTCATGTTTCTCTTCAGTAGTAAACCTTTAAAACATTAAATATTGTAATAATGAAACAAGTATATTGTTTGATCAACAAAAGTCAGATTTATTTCAAAATGAAATACGTTGTGGGTTGGGATGTTTAATTCTGCATGTCATCACTCTGGTGGAACAACAGGAGGGCAAAGATTACAGAGGACACAACACACTTTCACCATTTTGTCTAGTGGCGTGAGTCCATCTGAGGCTGAATAACAAAGTGATATGGGTATGGTTCCTTGCAAAATAGAGTACTTATTCCTTACAAGTCCTATAATTCTCTCCACATGGATGCACACAGCTGCCAGTCCTCTCGATGACTCGATTTCTTCTGGGTGAAGCTGTGCTTTTCCTTTGGTAAAGGCAGGTATCTTGAGTTGTGCATGCATTGACAAGTCCTACAGAATCTGCTACATTAAACCCTCTGTCAGCAAGAACCACATCCCCAGGGGACAACAGGTCAAGATATCCACTGTGCTCCGTCACATACTTATCACTTGTCCTACCATCCCAACCTTTTGAAACAAAGCCCCTTGTGGTGTTATGGAAATGAGATACTTAACTGTATTATGATGTTTATATTGTGAATTGTTTGTGCTCTCATCTCTTTAGGTCTTTCAATGAATATCTCAAAGCAGTCAATAATTCTAGTGCAATTTTTGAAGTTTTTTCTGTAACACATGGGAAGACTAATTAAAATCTGATCTCTGCTTGGCCACCTTATAATATTACACAGCCAGAAACACATAACATTCAGTGTGTTGTTGAAAACCCTACTAGCGGTTGATGTTGATGTATGAAAACAATGACCTAGGAAAAAAAGTGGTAAATTCATTCTCAAGCGCATTAATGTTAGTAAAAACTGCTGAAAAGGTGACAAACATGACTTAACATTAAGTAATGGTGATATAAAAGAGAATACAACAATCAATTTACAGTAAGAAGGCAGGCCAGTTAACTTATTGACTTTCTCATCTTTGCCTTGGAAACTTTCTTTACTGAATGTTAATGAATCTACTTGACCCTTGAGTTTACAGATTTCAGTCCTTAATCTCATACATTCTTCATTGAGTCTTTTAATTGTGACTTGGCAGGAAGCATTGGTACAGGAACCATCCATCACCAATCCAACCTCCTGTCTGTCTTCTCCTCCATCCTGCTAGTCATCACCATCCACCTCTTGTCTGTCTTCTCCTCCATCCTGCTCGTCATCATCATCCACCTCCTATCTGTCCTCTGCTTTTCCTGTCTCTACTCTGTCAGCATCAATCACTGCTCTTTTTCTTTTTAGAGCCTGAGTGTGTTCCAACCTGGCCATTTGATAAATCCTCTTTCGTTTGTTTGGAGAACTTAGATGAGGAAATATTGTTGGCACGTAGTCTGGGCTTAGTGGGTTTTGGCTTTTTGCACCTGATGAGACAAAGGTTTCAGTTAATGTAACTAGGTCTGTGTCCAAAGCAGATACAATGAAGAAACCAGAGAAATGAAACATCTTGCTAAGTTAATCTAAGATCAGCACAATATATCATCAAGCTTATTAGCTTGTAATACTGTAAGTTTTCAACTTCTGTTGCTGTATATTTTACTGTCATTATGTTGCGTAAGTTCAATTGAATGAAATGTAAAAATACTACATTAATCTCAAAGATCCTGCTGTAGACAGATATCTAAGCAAACAACTGCAATCTCTGAAGCTAAATATTCCGATCTCCATATCAAATGCATTTGTTATACACGGTGTCTAATCAGTTTCATTCTAATCACTTAATTTTCTGAAAAATATGTTCAAGACATTAAATCCAGTTGGCAGTAGCTTGAGCTAGCTCTCCTGACGTGCTTTGAAACTCACATGATACAAAATGTGCACTGCACAGACGGCTCCTTGCAGTCGACGTCCAGTTAGCCCTCCTGATCGCTGACAGCCATCTCTGATGACGTTCTTCCTTTTTCGGTAAGCGATAAAAAGAAATATTTGGATCACCTTTCTTATTATCACACCCAACTGCACAACACACAGACGGCATCTTCGACGACCGGGGCACCAAAGAAGGTACTCAATATGGCGGCGGCTAGAGTTCGGCGAGCGTGTGACGTCAGCTGCAAGGCATCTATAAACAGTGTTGGCAAAGCACTGCTTCCCCCTTCCGAGGCGCCGGACGGTTTGCCAGAATCACTTCGAGGCCAACCGGTAGTCCTTCTCCATGGCCTCACCGAACTCTTCCCAGGCCCGAGTTTTTGCCTCTGCCACAGCCCGGGCCGCAGCACGCTTGGCACTCACGGTACCTGTAGCCGCCTCGGGAGTCCCACAAGCCAACCACAGCCGATAGGACTCCTTCTTCAGCTTGACAGCATCCCTTACTGCCGGTGTCCACCACCGGATTCTGGGATTGCCGCCTCGACAGGCACCGCAGACCGTGCGGCCGCAGCTACGGGCAGCAGCATCGACAATAGATGCGGAGAACATGGTCCACTCGGACTGTATGTCTCCAACATCCCCTGGGATCTGGTCGAAGCTCTCCCGGAGGTGGGAGTTGAATACATCCCTGGCCGAGGGCTCCGCCAGGCGTTCCCAACAGACCCTCACTATGCGCTTGGGCCTGCCAAGTCTGTCCGGCTTTCTCCTCCTCCAGCGGATCCAACTCACCACCAGGTGGTGATCAGTGGACAGCTCAGCCCCTCTCTTCACCCGAGTGTCCAAAACATGCGGCCGAAGGTCTGATGATATGACAACAAAGTCGATCATCGACCTCCTGCTTAGGGTGTCCTGGTGCCAAATGCACTGATGGACACCCTTATGTTTGAACATGGTGTTCGTTATGGACAATCCGTGACTAGCACAGAAGTCCAATAACAAAACACTACTCGGATTCAGATCGGGGAGACCATTCCTCCCGATCACGCCTCTCCAGGTGTCACTGTCGTTCCCCACGTGGGCGTTGAAGTCCCCCAGCAGAATAATGGAGTCCCCGGGAGGGGCACTATCCAGCACCCCCGACAGGGACACCAAGAAGGCCGTGTACTCTGCACTACCACTCGGCCCCTAGACTAAAATGATAGTCAGAGACCTCTCCCCAACCCAAAGGCGCAGGGATACGACCCTCTCATCCACTGGGGTAAACCCCAACACGAGACGGCTGAGCTGGGGGGCAACAAGCAAACCCACACCAGCCCGCCGCCTCTCCCCGTGGGCCACTCCAGAGTAGAAGAGAGTCCAACCCCTCTCAAGGAGATGGGTTTCAGAGACATTCCACGTTTGTAGAGCCAGCCTAAGCATCCGGGGATCGGGCCGCTGAGGTCTCCACCTTCGTCCGCCACCCAATCCTCTTTGCACCGGTCCCTCACGGTTCCCCCTGCAGGTGGTGGGCCCACTGGGGGATGGCCTCGCGTCTCTCGTTCGGGCTTGGCCCGGGCGGGTCCCGCGAGGAGCAACCCGTCCACCAGACGCTCTCCGACGAGTCCCGACCCCAGGCCTGGCTCCAGGGTGGGACCCCGGCTCCGCCTTACCGGGCGACGTCACGTGCCTCGATATTTTGGTCCTCATGAGGGATTCTTGAACCATTCTTTGTCTGACCCATCACCTAGAGCCTGTTTGCCATGGGAGACCCTACCAGGGGCATTTAGGCCCCAGACAACATAGCCTTTAGGATCATTTGAGCACTCAAACCCCTCCATCACGTTAAGGTGGCGGTTCAAGGAGGGGGAAAATAAAAAGCATTTGTTGAATATAGGGTGAAGTGGCTTTGTAGTGGATTGTTTCTGCATATTTGTGCGTTTCTTGTGTGCGAGTGTCTGTAACAGACAGTGGTGTTGAATTGAGGAAGTACAGGCGGAAAGTGTGTGTGCGACTGAGCTAGATGATTATTTGGGGTAAAATAAAAGACAAATACCAGGTATAAGTGTCTGTAGTGCGGATTATCGAAGAAATGTGAATGTTAAGGGTTTTTGCTGATATTAAACGGGAGTGACTGTGAGAAGCGCTGACTGTGGGTGTGTGTGTGTCTGGGTGCAAGCCAGCGGAGAGCCGGCCCACCATTGCAGTTGAGTAAATGCACTGTATTGTCTGGTAAACCTGGCGGTGTTAACAAGGATAATACAGTGATAAGCGGATTTTATATGCATATTGTGAAGCGTGAATTGAACATTAATTTCACAAGATTTTAAACAACATGGAAGGGGAATTTCCGGAAACACCAGGATGGGTAGATTTGGAGACCCAATTGACTAATATGCAAGCACTGGTTCTCCAAACGAGAGGTAAGGAGAAGGTGAAAAAGAAGATCAAAAAACAGGTAAGAGAAGCAATGAAGGAGGATGGACTTAATTTGACGGACAAGTGGAATTTAGGTGATTGGTTTAGAAAGAAAATGAACACAGCTAAGAAACACAGACAGGAAGCACAAGGTAAGTTGAATGAAGCTACTGTGTGGTCCAAAGGTAAGTACAGGACCAACAAAGAAAAATGTGAAAAAGAGGAGCGCTTCTGGGGAGACATGGTTTTAATACATCAAGGAGGAGAGCACACAATGAAGCAGAAAAAACCCAGAGGAGGAGCCAAGAAGGAGGGGCCGAAAGCAGCTAAGGGGATGAGCCCAGACACACCTCCCCCGTATGCACCCTCCTCCAAGTACAGCTCACTCACTGGTGCACCCACACCGCCCCCTGGTGGATTGTACCCCATATTGGAAGTAGAGAATGGAACACTTGTAGTGCATGGCTTGGACATTCCAGAAGGGGGGGCTGGATCTGTCAGTGGAAGTTCCGGATTATCTACGTCAGCATCTGCTGGCTCATTTCAGGATGCGGAAAAAGCAGCCTTTCAGGACAGAGAGGTAAGAGAAAGAAAAGAACAACAACAACAAGGAGGCATCAGTCTACAAATCCCTTTCGCTCACCCCCACAACAATCCTCCCAACCACCTTCTCTAATTTCAGAGGCTGGGGCACGGGGGCCACCCGGGACACCCGGCCCAAGCTCTGGCTTAGAAGGAGCAGGGACTAATCCGGTGGGATCAGTGGCTTTACTGCTAAGTGGATCCTGGAGGCCAGATAGGGTTTTGTGTCCCAATCCTTTTCTCACACCCACACCTTGTTACACCTCTACCCCAGCTGTAGAGCTGCAGGAAAACAGGCACAGCATACCACAGGAAGATGGAGAAGACAGAGCAGATCCGCAGCAAAACCATCCTGAGGACGGAACCCCAATACGCAGTCAGACAGTTGTACAGTTAAGGGAACATTTAGCCTGCCAAGCTGCAGCTAAACCAGAAGGATATAGTTACGCCCCAAAAGCCAATTATCCCCTTTTACAGCAACAAGGCTCTGGAGCCCCCCCTAGGTATAAACCTTTCTCTCTGGGCAACATTACGGCTCTCTGTGACAAGTTGCCCCCCATAACTGAAGGAGCAGCAGTGTGGCTCCAGACTTTAGATACCCTGATGGGAGGCACCACACTAGCATTGGAAGATTATAGAGCAGTGGCAGGATGGTGCATGCCACACCACACATGTAGAGAGATTGAGACTGCTGCTTACACCTCAAGAGCCCCGGATTCTGTCCTCTTCACCCAGCATGTCCACTGCCTAGGTGATGCATTGAGAACAGCATACCCTGTAACCAGGGGATGCACCATTCCTAAGTTTGAATGGGACCCTAAAATTAACCCCAGGGAATACCTGGACCAGTGCAAATCCATGTGGCAAATTCAGACAGGAACTAACCCAGCTAATGAGGGAGCACAGCGAGACTGGTTCAGAGATGCTGTCCTTAAAGGACTGCCCCAACAGGTAAAAGCCAGTATGGACGACAATCCTGACATGGCTGGAGCGGACACTGGAACTTGGAATCGCCATCTGATCCATCACCTGTCCAAAATAAGAGAGGACCATTAGAAAGATGAGGAGGAACTTAAGACCCTGCAAACCCAATTGCTAAAAATGCAGTTAGCTGAAGCAAAGCAGAAAGCAGGAGAAAAGAAGAAAGACAACAAAACTCCCAAAATAATGTATGAAGGTGCAGTTTCTCAGGGCCCCCAGACTCCTCCCTTTCCTGGCCATCAGGACACGATTGCACCGAGGTCTGCAACCTCTGGTCCTCATCATGCCCAACCAGGCCGGTTCAGGGGCAGGGGTGGGCCAAGGGACCGTGGATTCCGTGGCGGACCACCGAGGTGATGGGGGGGTGCTGACGTTTGCTACCACTGTGAGGAGCAGGGTCATTGGAGCCGAGACTGTACGTACAACCTTGAGGCATATGGGCGTGGGTATGGACCCAGAGGAGGCCCATGGCGACGCCCGTATCGAGAACGGGGTGGTCCACCACGTGGAGGTCAACAGCAGCAACCTTCACTTCAGCTGCCAGCCTGGGATGAACCCAGCTTTGGGCCAGACCACTACTGAGGGCCCCCACAGAACCCCCCGGACAGAGGGACTGAGGACCCCTTACTGTCCGCGACAGTGTATGGACAAACTCTTCCTTTTTTGGTGGACACTGGGGCCACATGCTCAACTATTCAACGAGCCCCTCCTACCACCCTCTCCACAAGGACTACCACTGTCATGGGGTTTTCTGGGGCTAAACAGGTCCTACCTTGCACCAAACCACTAAAAACCGAGATAGGGGGACAGACTTTGAACCACAGCTATTTGGTGTCAGCGGACACCCCTGTCAACTTATTGGGCAGAGGCATGTTGATTAAAATGGGAGCCACCATTTTATGTGGACCTGATGGACTGTGCATCTGCCCAATGGAACTCAACAAGCCTGTGGCAACAATTCCCGCCTCTCTCATGGACAGTATCTCATACAACCCCTGGCAGACCCTATGGCTGACATATATTGGGTCCTCCTGCATCCAGAAACCACAGCGGGCGGAGGCATCCTCTCGTCCTTCCTTCGGTGGAAATCCTGGATCTCGACCCTGGCGCCTACGTCCCTCCCCCTGACCCGCCACATGTCACCATCTTCTATGACAGGAATAACTGTGAGTGTCATCAGGAAAGCTTTGCTGAGGAGCTGGAGGGAACTTCCTGGGAAATCGCCACCGCAGACATTTATGTAGCCCCTGAAGGTGTCGTAGCCTCCGTGCAGCTGTCTACAGAACAGGAGAACTGGTTTAAAATGTGGTCTGATGGTGTACCCCATGTTTCACTGGCGCTCCACCCTGCTCACGAAGCCCGCGAGCTGGGAGGAGTGTTAAATCGCTCCCTAGCTCTCACTGACTGGCATTCTTCATCCACACCCAATCTATCTTATTCCCCCTCATGTAACACCTACCGCATTACTAACATGTCCACAGATGTTGGGACCTTGGAACATGTGCAACTTGAATGACATGGCAGAGAAAAAACAGCTCATCCAATGGCTGCAGCTGTAGTTCAGAGCATGCCATCTTCACTTTGGGCTGAGGGCCCCACGGACGTGGGACTCATTCAGTGCTCTCCCATCACTTTCCAGCTTAACACTGACCGACCCATTTGGAAATCCCAGTACCCTCACAAACCAGCAGCCGAATGTGGAATTTCTGACACCATAGAAGGGCTGTGGAACGCTGAGGTGCTGGAACCGGCTGACGCCTCTTCTTGGAACACACCCATCTTACCAGTAGAAAAGAAGGGCACTGGGAAATGGAGAATGGCCCACGACTTGAGAGCTGTAAATGCAGCACTTTCCACTCCTACAGTTCCAGTGCCCAATCCTTATGTTGATCTTACCAATCTAAACCCCGAACATGCATGGTTCACCTGCATCGACCTTGCCAATGCCTTCTTCTGCCTGCCTCTAGCGGAAGAATGCAGAGACATCTTTGCCTTCACATACAAATCCTACAGATACCGGTACACACGTTTGCCGCAGGGTTTTGCTCTGTCACCCGGAATATTTAATCAGGTCCTTAAGGACTCCCTCCAAGATTGTCCCCTCTCACCAAACACCACATTGATCCAATACGTGGATGACATTCTTTTGGCAACACCCACTGTTTCTGAATGCTTGGAAGCCACGGCTGTGGTACTCTCACACCTAGCAAAAGCTGGGTACAAGGTCAGCAAAGCCAAACTACAAATTTGCCGGAAACAGGTGGATTTCTTGGGCAGGGTAATCTCTCAGCCCGGGACAGGAATGTCCCCTTCACATCAATCCGCTGTCTTTTCTTATCCAAAACCGGTGCAGGTGAAGGACATGCTTTCCTTCTTGGGACTCACCAGATACAGCAGGTCATTTATTCCAGGATACACTAACCTAACTGCCCCACTCCACGACTTAGTGAAGAAACAGGGCATGCGCCATTTGACAGCGCCTCTAGAATGGACAACAGAAGCAGAGGAAGCATTTATTGCTCTTAAAACCAGCCTTTCCCAAGCTGCTCACTTGGCACATCCAGACTACACATTGCCCTTTCACCTGGATGTTTCTGTAACAGCACACACCGCAAACGGGGTGCTGTTCCAGAAAAAAGGGGGAGTAAGAACAGTGCTAATGTATATTAGCGTGATGCTTGACAACATGGAACAAAGATACCATGAATGTACCAGACATGCAGCAGGGTTGGCAAAAATAATTCAAAAAACAGCCCACGTAGTGATGGGACATCCACTACATATTCTAACATTACATGAAGTAGTGGCATTTGTCAATTCCAAAACTTTCACACTCTCACCATTGAGACAACAGAGATTGAGTAAGGTGCTGGAGGTGCCAAATATCATCTACAGCCATGAAGGGATCAACATGGCAGACAGAATGACAGAAGGAGAGCCCCACGTATGCGCCGAAAAAATCAGACCAGACCTACAAGGAGAACCACTAACAGAAGCAAGAAACCTGTAGCTGTAACAGATGGCTGTTGTTTTAGACATGACACAGAGGGTCTGAAAGCAGCCTATGCAGTGGTGGAAGACACAGAAACGAACTTTGTGACTCTTAAGGCAGAAGGGCTGACAGACACCCAATCAGCACAGAGAGCAGAGGTGCTAGCAGTAATAGCAGCCCTAGAACTAGGGGAAGGACAAAAAGTGAACATCTACACAGACTCAGCTTATGCCACGGGAGCAGTGCACATGGAACTAAAGCAATGGATGACAACAGGGTTTAGAACAGCAGGACAAAAACCCATTAAACATGAGCAAGAAATGAGAAGATTAGCTGAGGCCCTACTACTTCCCCAAGAAGTAGCGGTCATAAAATGCAAAGAACATGAAAACAGCTACACTAGGGTGGCTCAAGGAAATCAAGCTGCAGACCAAGCAGCCAAAACCAAAGCTGGATATCTGCCCATACACATCTGGATGAACTCTGAAGTTGAATGGACACCAGAACCGACACTGGAGGAGACTGAGTAGACTGCAAAAGGGGCCTCACCGGAAGAGAAATAAGTCTGGAAGGCAAGAGGGGGAAGAAAAGACCAGGAAGAACTATGGAGAAGTACAGACGGACGTCCCATCCTACCCCCAGGGTTGACCACAGCAGCGCTGGAAGAAGCACATGGACCAGGACATGCAGGAACTGCACACATGATGAAGAGTCTTGAGCACTGGTGGCATCCATACCTGAAACAGACGGTAGGTCATTGGATAAGCTCGTGTAGCACCTGCCAACAATTCAATGTGAGACCCACTCTGAAGCCTGCACCAGGTATGTTCCCTGTGGACCCGGTAGCAGGTAAGGAAATCATCATAGACTACATAGACATGACTGAGAGAGTGAATGGGTTCAGATATCTTTTGGTGTGTGGATGCGTTCACCGGTTGGCAAGAGGCCTGGCCAGCAAAAAAGGAAGACAGCAAAACAGTGGTGAAGTGTCCCAAGGCACGGTTTTCCTGCGAAAATCAGGTCAGATAACGGCACACACTTCAAAAATGAAGAACTAAGAGAGGTTGGAAAGTTCTTGGGACTGAGACATTCCTTTGCAACAGTGTACCATCCCCAATCCCAAGGGAAGGTGGAAAGGATGAACCAGACAATCAAAACTAAATTGGCTAAAATCTGTGCACAGACCAAAATGAATTGGGTGACAGCATTACCTTTAGCTTTGATGTCAGTAAGAAGCTGAATGAGCCAGAGACATGGGCTGACGCCTCATGAACTACAGACTGGAAGACGTTTTCCAGGCCCACATACCAGGTTGCCATTTCTGACTGAATGTGAACAATCTATGTTTCACCGTGATTACTATAGATCTCTCCGCAGCTTGGTTGCAGCATTCTCAAAACAGGTGGCCGCCCAACCATCCGAGGCTCGAGCCACCACCTAGGGTGAGAAAGCGTTTGTTTACACCTAAAGGTTAGTCTACACCTTAGGTGCACCGTCAGATCAGTGGTCCCCCCAATAGGGGCAGAATAATCCCCTGGTGAGACCACTTAGCTTCAGGTCAGTCTACACCTGTGAGTGAAAACCAGGACATCACACAGAAGAGGCAGATGTGATTAAGCTTTCTTCTCTTTCACTGGTGGTTGTAGCTGCTCTCCCACCGAAGAACTGAACTGAACACTCTGAACTTTTCAAAGAAAAAAAAAAAAAAAGGAGGTCTTTTGTGTTTCACCATATTGTTGATCCTTATCTTTCTTTGAAGGTACTTTTAAGAGTATGGGAGGTCAAAATAGAGGATCCAGTCCCCTTAAGGGTTGGATCATAGTGGATATAGGTGTGTTATCATTTTTTATTGTTACATTAATACTAGGGTTGTATTGTGAACTACCTTTCCAAACATGTGCCAGCCATCCAGACAATAAAGTATCAAAACGTTCCACCCGCCCCAACCGATCCATGTCTCAAGTTTTATGGAGGACTTGAATTAAATTACACTCTGGGCGCGACTACAACCTTTCAATTTGACCTTTGCGATGTAATACCGTGTGGGACCCATCAAGTCGCCTGGAGAGGATATGACGTCTATTTATGCGGTGACGGGGGTTTCTCCTCACATTGTGCAGAGGGTGACCCTCGGAGCACGCATGGCGGTGTGCCATTATGCGCGAATTGGTTTTATGCCATCAGTTACACAAGAAGGTGGGTCCCCTCCCTACCAGAAAAGGAGCCATATAGGAGCAGAGTCCAAAAAATCAGCCTGGTACGGAATGCCTTGACACAAGACACCAGAGGAGGGGTGAACCCTCTGTTACTGTCTATAAAAGCACTTCAGGAAGGCCTGTTTACACACTTACACAGAGACAAACAGGGAAATAAGAAATATTTCTTTCTAGTAGTGGGGGCAGAAGTGACAGGTGCCAATCCCATGGGCTTAATTAAAGTTAACCTTTTGAAACCCGTCCATCAACAGAATATCACCAGCAGCAGCTCTCCTGCAACCACCACTTGATTTCTCATCTGATAACCCTGCAGTACTTAAAATCGACTATTCAACCCTTAAACCTTTAGACATTATTCACATGGCCACCGGATATTCTGATGATAACTTATGGCTTAACTGGCTAGCTCAAACAGCTAAAGAACAATCTCAATCTGACTGTCTGGCCTGTGCATCAGCCATACCACATTTGACAACTGATCCTGCTCCTCTGTATCCAGAGGACCAGTGGGGTTATAACTGTATGCTACAGCTGACTAAAGTGGCTACTCCCACAAACTGTACCACTTTGGCCAGTTTTTTCCCACCCATTGCCAATAACACCAGAGCAGACCCATTCATCCCTCAACAAAGAAATGGCACATACACTTGCTTTAACTTCACTTCCACAACACCACAGGCAAATGTAGGACAAATTCCTCGCGATTGGTGTAACATCACGGTGCCAGGCTCAGTGATAGGTCCCTGGGCAAGATCAGGACTCTACTATTATTGTGGAGGACATCGGCTATTAACTAGGATTCAAAATAATACTATTGGAATGTGTGCCATGGTTAGGTTGCAGGCACCTCTCCTTCTGTTAGGGAAAGACTTTAAGTATCTTCCCTCGAAACATGCACAAAGCACGGCTCTCACTAGGCGACGGCGTAGACATGTCATGAAACGGAGCACAAACGCATTTGACCTGACCGAAGGCTCGCCCACCTACATTGACGCAATTGGAGTCCCCCGAGGCGTACCCAATGAATATAAATTGGCGGACCAAGTCTCAGCAGGCTTTGAAAACATTCCCATTATAGCAGCTTTGTTCCCGGTTGTTAGGGTTTTTATGACTTTTTATATTGTTTATCACTTGTGTCTGCTCTAAGTGCTTTCTTCCCCCACATGCCATAGACAAAGAGATAAGAGAGCAGGGTGAGTTATGCTATTATCAGCAACATCTAGGGACTGGCACCAATCCTCACTCCTTTCTCTATAATCAAGACACATGAACCCTAACCTTTCTGACCCCCCCCACACACACACACAAACACACACACACACACACACACACACACACACACACACACACACACCCACCCTGGATGATGTTTGAACTGTGTGTGACCAAGCATGTATAAATAAAGAGAGAGGGGGCTAATACTTCGTAGTTTGTGTTGCACAGCTACCCTTGCCGCAAGTATAACTGACTCTTTGTCGTTCCTTACCTCTGAGTCGACTAAATAGTACCTATCACCGGTAACTCCCAATAAAATCGTAGACCGCATCAATTACATACATTACAGTGTGTTGCGCATGGCTAATTTGACACGTGATGCAGTTGAAGGCCTGTCGGACCAACTAGGTCCAACCTCTCTTATGTCAGTTCAAAATAGGATGGCCCTGGACATGGTGTTAGTTGAAAAAGGGGGCGTATGTGCTATGTTTGGAGACATGTGTTGTACTTTCATACCCAATAATACCGCCCCAGATGGGTCCGTCTCAAAAGCTTTAGAAGGGTTAAAAACACTTTCCGCAACCATGCATGAGCACTCAGGAATAGACAATCCGTTCGAAGACTGGATGACGGGCATGTTAGGACACTGGAAAGGGTTGATTATGTCATTGTTTATATCCATTGCTGTTTTTGTAGCTATTATGGTTACCTGTGGATGTTGCTGTGTGCCATGTATAAGATCTTTGATTGTTCGCTTTATTACTACAACCATTGAAGGGAAAACCGCACCTCCTCCTCCTTCCCATATGATGCCTTTGCTTGCGGTTGATGCTAACGAGGAAGAGGACGAAGATTAACCCGTAAGACTAATTGACAGGGCATCTGATATGTATTACTGTCTAGGGAGCAGAAGGATGGTAGAATATTACATTGGTATATTTGGACAGACTATGGAATAAAGCACGGATAAACACCCTACAGTTAGAGGGGTCAATACTCCCTGTCAAGACTTAGAAGGTTGTAAGCATCCTTGGGACTGCAAAGGCCGGACAGGCAATAGTCCCTGGGCACATGGCATGGCATTGGAGGCAGGGTCAAAAAGCATGATGACAAACATTTCCTTCTGCTCCACAGGTTGTAATGACTGTTAAAATCTTTTAAGAAGCATCTTCAAGTAGTGGTGAAGTCTTAGGAGACTTCAAAAGGGGGAAATTGTGGAAATATATTATGTGTGTGCATCATTGCTATGTTCAAAACCAGTGTGGGAAATAAAATGTGTAACATGTGTTAGTATAAGACATTGTGTGGCCTGCAGAAGTATTTCTCTCAGGGGTATGGTGAAAGTGGAAAATTACTGAGAACTGCATGTGTGTGAAAATTAGAGATAGTACAACTGACTGAGTTACTCCCTGCTTATATCAGTAGATACGGGATGCAGCTGTGTCTAAATATGGTAAGCCAGAAAAGTGTGTACGTGACTATGTGTAGAAAATATTGTAAACAAGGGCACTGCCCATTTTCGTGTGTGTTTTAATAAAAGAAATGAGCCCAGTGAGAGAGAGCAGAAGAAATCTCGGTGTGTCCTGACCAAATGAGCTCTCTCTTCTCCCTGGGTCCAGGTATTTGAATGACATACAGCTGTCTCCGTGTGATTTATTCTAATGTGTTGTGAATTCCTCTAGGTTACGGTGAATAAAACGAACGCGCAGAAGACCCCATTAAAGGGATACTTCAACAATACACACCTAGGAAAAACAAACAAACAACTACTGGTCAAAAGTTTGGCACTTTGGAGACTGGGCCCCACAGAGGAGCTCTAAAGCCTGGGACCCATGAAAGAGCTCAACAGGAAACATGTTTAGTAGTTATTGTAAATAAATTATGTAGTTGCAAAGCAACAACTTTGGCCAGATTGCTGTTGGTATAAAATTGTATGTAAAATAATGATTTAAACTTTTCCTGCTTATTGATCCAGTGCAACTTAAGGAATAATGGAAGGAATTAATCAACTAGAAAACTCCACGACTGCTCATCTTTTATTATTTATCAGTTGAAATGAAAAATGCAAATATTATCTAATAGTCTTTTAAAATAAGTAAAACAGTAATGCCAGCTGCTGGACTGAAGAATTTGAGCAATTTTCTTCACAACCTCCTTATACGTCATTAGGGTGATTTAAATAAATGGTCTGTGGCCTTTCTGAGCAATAGAAACAGAATGTACAAAATTCCATGGGATTCCTTTTACCCCCATTAACAAATCCAAGGGTGTTCTGACTCTGCCACCTATGTGTTTTTCTCTCTGCCACAAATAGAAGCCATTCGGATCAAGTAAATTTTTGACGGATGACGGAGAAAAAACACATGAATATCAGTAGGGGTAAAATTCATGGATGACGGAGCTATTGTCGGATGCATGAATGGATCCTAAAACGCATTCACTGTTAATCACCCCATTGCACAATTTGCAAAAGATGTCGCAGTAGACATAGAATGTAGTCAGTGAATTTGGGGTTACTTGTCTACATCATTCTGAAGTTCATTTAAAGATCGTTTTCCAGAACAGTTTTAAACTCATGGCAATTCGGTAGCACAGGTAGGAATGAAGAAATTTTGTCTCTAATTATTCAGCTGTTCAAGTTGGCTGATGTTATGATCTCCCAACATTAATAAAAAGCAATGTACCACAATATTAGTAGGATAATTACCAACCATGTTTTAGTTTACAAAGTATTTGTCAGGATCAGGGTTTGTGTTTTTATGCTTGCTATATGTGCTCATTCTCAGGTGGTGCTGGGTGACAGGTGCGACTTATTCCACTGATTGCCAAGAGGAGTACATAAGCAGGAGGCTGCCAGCACTACAATGCGAGAGTGTTTTGCCACAGTGGTACAAACTCTAGCGACACTCTAAGTTATGCTTCATACATTGACCTTGTTCAACTTTGTTTTTTGCTCCTCTGCAGATTTTGAAAGCCTAAGCTTTGGATCTATGTCATTGAGTTTTCCGGACTACGTTTCTGAAAGTTACTCTGGATGATCAAGCCTGTCTTTGTTCTGAGGATTCCTATCCTGTAATCTACCTTCGTTTGGATTCGCATCAAGCCGGCAGCTTCCTGTCCTCTTCCTGGGCATACCCTTCCACAAGCATACCCTGTCCACACTCCAACATAAGCCATTGCACATCGAACTTGTTTACTGTAACCTGAGCTCCACAGAACAGCACCAAGTGAACTCTCTATGGACATACCTGCTTAAGACCTGGATCCTGAATCTCATTTCCCCTGGCGACCTGACCATCATAACTCAGTAAGCCGATCTCAGTATCAAAATAAGCATTTGCTCTTAGTTTCGTTTTTCCCTCTGTTACCCGTACTCATCCATTCTCTTCACTTCTCTCCTTACAGTGAGATATTTTGTCCGTTCCGTTCCTGACAACATTTTCAATAAACAATCTTTATTTTACTTCCTCCTCCTGAGTGTTCTCTGTATGTGGGTCCGAGCTATTTCGAACACAATGACACTATTTTAGGGTGTATTCACACCAGGAAAGTCCTTTGGTTCATTTCTTTGGTCCAGACCAAAAGCGGACTTTAATTTTTTTGTTTGTTGTGGTTCACTTTCACATTGTACTTTTTGGAAGTGAACTACTACTTGTAAACAAAGCCATGTGGGTGACGATCATTGCTGGACAGAAATGACAGGAGGGGACAGAGCACAGACCCAGAAATTGAGAAAAACAACTGTTGTGTATAGCCCTTCTGTTTTGCATATGTGTTTCGTTATCACAGCTGCAATTTCATTGTGAGGGTCAAGAGCAGCTCATTCAAAACAGATTTTGTGACATTCTATTTCAAATTTTGGAACCTCGTCGGAGAACGCTTGCTGCAAGCTGAAGGAGAAGATGTGCTCTGCATCCCGTTTGGCACAACATGCCAGTAGCAGCATTACTAAGCAATATACAGCTGATCAGGTATGATTTCAGTACAATGGACACCTTTGCTACGGTGTCTTGTTAAGTCCAAAAAGATGTATGCTTTCTTTAGTTGGGTCGAATTGGGGCTGGTTCATATTCACACCATAAGCGAACTACAGTTCACTTTTTTAGTAGTTGGCTGATCCAGTTTAAAGCTTAAGATTGGGAACCTATGGTCAAAGATTCTGTTGGTGGTGCTTTTACACTCGTGGTAGCATGAGACGGACTCTACAACCCACACAAGTGGCTCAGGTAGTGCAGCTCATCCAGGATGGCACATCATTGCGAGCTGTGGCAAGAAGGTTTGCTGTGTCTGTCAGCATAGTGTCCAGAGCCTGGAGGCGCTACCAGGAGACAGGCCAGTACACCAGGAGACGTGGAGGAGGCCGTAGGAGGGCATCAACCCACCAGCAGGACAGCTACCTCCGCCTTTGTGGAAGGAGCAACAGGAGGAGCACTGCCAGAGCCCTGCAAAATGACCTCCAGCAGGCCACGAATGTGCATGTGTCTGCACAAATGGTTAGAAATCGACTCCATGAGGATGGTATGAGGGCCCGACGTCCACAAATGGGGGTTGTGTCATTTGCCAGAGAACACCAGGATTGGCAAATTCGCCACTGGCGCCCTGTGCTCTTCACAGATGAATGCAGATTCACACTGAGCACATGTGACAGCCGTGACAGAGTCTAGAGACACTGTGGAGAGCGATCTGCTGCCTGCAACATCCTTCACCATGACCGGTTTGGCAGTGGGTCAGTAATGGTGTGGGGTTGCATTTCTTTGAGAGGGGCGCACGGCCCTCCATGTGCTCGCCAGAGGTATTAGGAACCGAGATGATATCCTCAGACCCCTTGTGAGACCATATGCTGGTGCGGTTGGCCCTGGGTTCCTCTTAATGCAGGACAATGCTAGACCTCATGTGGCTGGAGTGTGTCAGCAGTTCCTGCAAGATGAAGACATTGAAGCTATGGACTGGCCCGCCCGTTCCCCAGACCTGAATCCGATTGAGCACATCTGGGACATCATGTCTCGCTCCATCCACCAACGTCACGTTGCACCACAGACTGTCCAGGAGTTGGCGGATGCTTTAGTCCAGGTCTGGGAGGAGATCCCTCAGGAGACCATCCTCCGTCTCATCAGGAGCATGCCCAGGCGTTGTAGGGAGGTCATACAGGCACGTGGAGGCCACACACAATACTGAGCCTCATTTTGACTTGTTTTAAGGACATTACATCAAAGTTGGATCAGCCTGTAGTGTGTTTTTCCACTTTAATTTTGTGTGCGACTCCAAATCCAGGCCTCCATTGGTTAATAAATGTGATTTTCATTGATGATTTTTGTGTGATTGTATTGTCAGCACATTCAACTTTGTACAGAACAAAGTATTCAACGAGAATATTTCATTCATTCAGATCTAGGATGTGTTATTTGAGTGTTCCATTTATTTTTTTGAGCTGTGTATTTTGTATAAGGAGGGACAATGAAATGATCGTAAAAAGGCATGACCCTTAGGTACCAGGTTAGAGAAACATATCTTTTATTAGTATATAAACCCCTCTATAAAGCCCTGCCCACCCCCTTGAATAAAAAGTATAGTTCCACCACTGAAATGTGAGGGTTGAATGTCCTGCCCAAAAACTGAAATGTGGCCAGAAGAGTAGCTGGAATCAAACTCATATTTCCACAAAGCCAGACAAGCATTCTAAGCCTGCTGACCTTCAACAGTGAATGGATCTAAATACATGTGCTTGAGTTTGTTATTGCTATAGCTGTTCTGTCAAGGGAAAAAACCTTCCAAGACTGCTGCTTGTGAATGTGTTGGTACAGCAAGAAACACATGCTGCGTTTTTTTTTTTATCTTGCCAGAACATTTACACATTTTCATAAGATAAGAATGACTCATTTAGCACTAATTTTAACACACATTCACATTCAAGATGCTTCATTTATCAGTAGTGCATTATTTATCAGCAGCAGTGTTGCCACTACTCAAGGTATTAACAGTGGGGAAAACATTTACAGCAAGGAAGAGAAGACTAGAAAAATTAATATTCCATGGGATTGGTATGCATATCACAGCTCCTTCTGGAATATTCAACCCAGTAGTACAAGTAGATACACAAACACACATACACTGAGACAGCAACGTTTTGCTGTCTTGACATCACCAAATAATGCTGATAAAGCCCTATTCTTTTCAGCTTGGTTTCATCTTGTCAGTGCACACGTTATGAATATATTTTATGAGATTCAAATGTTTCTTTTAAATGTATTTTGAGAAATCACAGTTAACAAAAACTGAGAAACAGAAAAAAACTAGTATACTTTCTCCAGATAAAAGGTTGATGCAGATTTGTATAACAAATGTCTCTTGACTTGCTCAATTATTTTAAATCACATAATAGTAAACTGCTTGAAGGTAATTAGTAGAAGAAATGAGAACAAGCAGAAAGGGACGTGTCACACTAAAATATATAGTATCAATGTCAATTGCTAACTAATATCCTTAGCTTGAACAGCAATACTAACTTGGCAAGAAGGATATGAACACATTATTTTACACATTGACGAACACACACTGATGACACTTTTACATTATACACTCCAGATCAAACTTTTAAGACCAGGGAAAAAGTATTAAATTCATGCTGTTAGATTGACACCATGCAGAACTTAAACAAAAAATCAGGTTTTAATTTATACAAAAATTTAGGACATCACAGGAGCTAATCAAAAAAGGCCACACAATTATGCTCACTTTATGCATAGTTATACCATTTGTTGTTACCATCTAATTACCTGCTGCCACCACAGTGCGGATGACTTATTTTGTGTGGTGGGGTGTTATATGGCAGAATACTGCAAGAGCAACTAGTACATTTTAGTTTGGAGAAGTGAGTAGTGACAATTACAGCAATATCCTACTTTGCTACCATTTTTTACATTGAATATCATACTATTAAACCAGCATTAAACATTTTTTTGAAATCACACTCCCTAGCATGACAAGATTTAAGGATCTAAGGAAAACAGGAATAACGCATTTAAAGCATTTGGACTGCTTTTTCAAAGAAGCTTTATGTCAGATAGACAGACAGACAGAAGAGTAAGTGTTAACTCTGCAGAAAGTGGCCAGCAGGTGCAGCATTATTCACCTGTTTTTCATGATCATTTTCCTTGTTTCTCTCTGCTGACTTTCTGGAAGACTTCCATGCCAACAAACTCTACTCGTTCTTCACTGCTTCTCTATCTGCTTCACCTGGGAAATACTCACCTGCCTATCTGCCCCCCAAAGGTCTCTTGTTGAGAACAAAGAACTGTGAAACAAATTGAAGATTGTACACCACACAACGCCAGCATCTTGTCAACCTGCTAACCTCAACCCCGGTAGGATCAACCTGCTAATCCCAATCAACCCAGCAACGAGTTGGATGGGGAGGGGCCAATTTTTCACCCTCTCTAAAATTGGGATCAAACAATGTAATTTTTTTTCTTAAATCCCTCACCAAATGAGGCTTTAACCTGTGAAAGGTTTTAAAACAACTTCCACCTGAAATTACATAACAGAAAAAAAAAAATATATATATAGCTCCACCATTTTAAAGTCTAAATGCAAACTTTTGGTACCTGTTTAAATGTAAGAAATAAAACAATATTTTTTTCCAGTGGACCCACTATTGCAACTGTTACTATGTCAGATGTATTTGGGATTAAACAAAGAAAAAAATCAAATTTTTTGAGCCTCACCAAAAATTTGTAATTAACTAACATTGCAAAACACCATGGAAATGCTTTTGAAAACGTAGAAGAAGCCACAGATTGGATCTTCATCTTCACTATAAATTTGGACTGAATCAGTTGAAGCATATTCACTCTACAAATGTTTTAGCAGGCAATGTGCCAGACAGGTGCAGATTTATTCTTTTATTTTCTTAACATGACTATAAATTATTTCAAATTAAACAAACATTTGAGTATGTTATATTTTTTTATTACATTTTTATGCATTTCCTAATTTTTATTTATTTTCAGTTTTATTATTATTCAATTAATTTTGTTATTATTACATTTTATTCAAAATGCTTGTTGTGTTGTGAAGTTGTTTGCTTTCTGCCATTAAGAAAAAGAAGAATAATTGTCTTCAATTCACTTTGGAACCCCAGCATTCTAATTCAAGTTAACGCCACTGTGATTCGATACAGCATTGTTTGGTCATGACTCAACCAATCACTGGTGTTCTTGCTGAGTAGCACAGCTTCATTCAAAATCGCTGCTATTCGGGGTTCATTTCTCCTGGAGCTGAAGTAAATGGCCTGGCTCAACCCACTGCAGTCAAAGGTTGAAGATAAGTTTGATTCTGCTTACTTAATTTTACGATTTAGTTGTTTTAGCTTTTTTGTCTTAAACTACCAAAACCTGCATTTTGTATTTCTTTTTGAGGTTCCTTTGGTAAGGTAAGGTTTATTCATGAAGAATAGGCCTTGTTTGTTTGTTATTTTGCCCTGAGTTCACCCTGAATCTATAATAATCATTTTAACCTCATGTAAACATGTTACAATTGTTCTGAGAAGAGTCATTAGTATTGTGAGGGATATATGTGGAAGATGATGATAATGTGAATAAAAGGACTATAAGGACATGGTTTGGCAAGATACTGATCAGTGTTTTCTGTATTTCCAGGAAAACATCGGGAAGCTGCCATCTAAAGTGACTCTGGTGGTTGGGGACCCCTCTTACGTTGTGCGTGGACTCAGAGACATATGGACAGCGCTTGGGGACCCTGAATCAGGACTAATGTGATGGCAGAACAATAAAGTTGCAAAAGACTGACCTAGGAGATGTGGAATTGCTCGGAGCACGGAGTCCACATGAGGATGCAGCAAAGGATTTAATGGATGTGTTGCCATGTTATTCTATGTCATCCTATGTTATAATATCAATGTTCTATGTAGTTAGATTTGCTGTAGGAATTTTCTGAATCAAGTTAATCCATTTATACTTGCAAGTTGTGATATTCAGCTCTAGAGGTTTGACATGACCAATGTTCTCCGTTACAAAGGTTTTGGTAATAGGAATGATAAAGCGGGACCAGATTGGCATTAATGGTCCTTTAAATAGGTGGTAACGACACATTAGATT
The DNA here is from genome assembly GCF_021462225.1 of Girardinichthys multiradiatus. Classification (NCBI taxonomy): domain Eukaryota; kingdom Metazoa; phylum Chordata; class Actinopteri; order Cyprinodontiformes; family Goodeidae; genus Girardinichthys; species Girardinichthys multiradiatus. The sequence continues at coordinate 46,155,056 of NC_061802.1, read as the reverse complement.
CAAAACAGCGATCTCTCGTTCAGATTGGCAGAGAATGAGATTTCTCTATGGCCTCCAGATGTTTTTCCCCGCCTTTTAGGACGGGTGGGTTTTTCGACTGGTGTGCCCTAAGCCGACCTGAAGGTCCCCTTCATCGACACGTAGCTTGTGAATTTGATTGACATGGATGTTTTCAATGGGTGAGTTGATGAGATGTGTTCCTGAAGGAGACTTTTGGGAAGAGCTATAGAGTAGCTGGATTTGGTCTAATTAGTGAATAGGTTTAGTTTATCATAGTCTAACACAGTTAAAATAATGTGCACATAGGAACTCTAAATAGGATCTTACTTAATTAGTTGAACCTGGAATTTCAGACCTAAACAAGAACAATCATTTAGAGTTGCTTATTAATTTTATACATAAAGTAATTTCACTACCTTTCATAATAGTTCACACATTTTTCCTTTTATTCACTCATAAACATCACTTATACTCACAGGATATTTACAATATGAATATAAGATCTCTCTCAGCTGTTAATTAGATTGAAAACCTAATTAAAGGGGGGATATGTGTGGAAGCTTAAAGCTTTGTTTGATTAGATTAAAAGTGTTATTATTGTTTTTACCATTACAAGATGAACTCTGTGAAGAATTGTTCACTCTGAGTAAACATGCAAGCCTTCTGATAACAGATTACACTAGGGAAAAGTTCTTGGCATGAGGAACAATTGATGGGCTTGTTATTGCAGTTCAGCCAGGTCAGTGTGACATCAATTCAGCAGTCCAGTTTAGCTCAGGAATGAGGAGTTGACCAAAATATTGAGAATGTTATTGTAAACTATCACGTAGGCCAATCTTATATTTTCCAGATGTTGGGCTGAAGTTGGATTCCCGAAACCCCAACTGAGATTTGATGTTGTAGATGCCAAAAAGTTTTATGTAAATGAGTATGATTATTTCAATTGGTCAAGAGGACCCCAATACACACCAATGCTTTGTATCTGTATACAAACCGCCCATTAAGGACTGAAAAACAGGGAGACTTCTGAAATTTTTGATGATGATGTTTTGTGCGATTTGAAGAATAAAAGTCCCCCCCCGTGAAGACTGCCTAAGAGAGATTTCTCTGAGTTCTGTGTTAATTATTTTAGTTCAGTGATAAGACCGCACTCTCCTACACTGGCTCTATTGGCTTGCACTTCTTCAGCTAAGTTTAGCTAAAACCTCCGTCTACGTCACCTCTTGTGTTTATTGTGGTAGACTAATGTTACAAATAGAACAATGCAGGTTAGGTTATTTTTGTTAGATAATTAATTATTCTAACTTTTAAGTATGCTACAAGGTGTTTGCTGATTGCTATATTTTCACTGGGGAAGGCAATTCAGGCATTGTCCACACATTTCATCACAAAGCGATCATTTTTGAAAAGATTTTAAAATGCTGATTCTTTGTTCTAGAATGTGTCATGTCTGAGTTTTGAGGCAGGACCTAAATGCAGGATGAGTGGAGTTGATGAAGAGGCTTAATAGTAAAAACAAACCTAACAGGTGACCATGCACAGGAACTCAGGCAGGTGAAAAACATAAGCCACATAAACGGGTAGATAACAAGGTGTAAACGGAGGAAACCAGCGAGGAACAATGAAAACCAGAGAGCTTAAATACAGTGGGGAATGAAGTGAAAGCCAATGAGCAGGGAGACAAGGTAATTAAGGGGAACAATGAATAGGTGTGGACCAGACTGCATGGAGACAGAGGGAATGTGACCAGTTAACATAATTAGCACTAACTGAAATACTTCAGTTCTTTTATTGTCTTAATACGAATGATTGTGGCATACAGTTCATGAAAACCCAAAATTCCTATCTCACAAAATTAGCATATTTCATCCCACCAATAAAAGAAAAGTGTTTTTAATACAAAAAACGTCAACCTTCAAATAATCATGTACAGTTATGCACTCAATACTTGGTCGGGAATCCTTTTGCAGAAATGACTGCTTCAATGCGGCGTGGCATGGAGGTAATCAGCCTGTGGCACTGCTGAGGTCTTATGGAGGCCCAGGATGCTTCGAAAGCGGCCTTTAGCTCATCCAGAGTGTTGGGTCTTGAGTCTCTCAACGTTCTCTTCACAATATCCCACGGATTCTCTATGGGGTTCAGGTCAGGAGAGTTGGCAGGCCAATTGAGCACAGTGATAGCATGGTCAGTAAACCATTTACCAGTGGTTTTGGCACTGTGAGCAGGTGCCAGGTTGTGCTGAAAAATGAAATCTTCATCTCCATAAAGCTTTTCAGCAGATGGAAGCATGAAGTACTCCAAAATCTCCTGATAGCTAGCTGCATTGACCCTGCCCTTGATAAAACACAGTGGACCAACACCAGCAGCTGACACGGCACCCCAGACCATCACTGACTGTGGGTACTTGACACTGGACTTCTGGCATTTTGGCATTTCCTTCTCCCCAGTCTTCCTCCAGACACTGGCACCTTGATTTCCGAATGACATGCAGAATTTGCTTTCATCCGAAAAAAGTACTTTGGACCACTGAGCAACAGTCCAGTGCTGCTTCTCTGTAGCCCAGGTCAGGCACTTCTGCCGCTGTTTCTGGTTCAAAAGTGGCTTGACCTGGGGAATGCGGCACTTGTAGCCCATTTCCTGCACACGCCTGTGCACGGTGGCTCTGGATGTTTCTACTCCAGACTCCAGACTCCAGACAGTCCACTGCTTCCGCAGGTCCCCCAAGGTCTGGAATCGGCCCTTCTTCACAATCTTCCTCAGGGTCCGGTCACCTCTTCTCGTTGTGCAGCGTTTTCTGCCACACTTTTTCCTTCCCACAGACTTCCCACTGAGGTGCCTTGATACAGCACTCTGGGAACAGCCTATTCGTTCAGAAATTTCTTTCTGTCTTACCCTCTTGCTTGCGGGTGTCAATAGTGGCCTTCTGGACAGCAGTCAGGTCGGCAGTCTTACCCATGATTGGGGTTTTGAGTGATGAACCAGGCTGGGAGTTTTAAAGGCCTCAGGAATCTTTTGCAGGTGTTCAGAGTTAACTTGTTGATTCAGATGATTAGATTCATAGCTCGTTTAGAGACCCTTTTAATGATATGCTAATTTTGTGAGATAGGAATTTTGGGTTTTCATGAGCTGTATGCCAAAATCATCCGTATTAAGACAATAATAGACCTAAAATATTTCAGTTAGTGTGCAATGAATCTAAAATATATGAATGTTAAATTTTCATCATTACATTATGGAAAATAATGAACTTTATCACAATATGCTAATATTTTGAGAAGGACCTGTATGACAGCCAGGAAGCTTGCCAAATTAAATTATTTAGAAAGAATAATATAAATTATTAATTCAGTACTCAGGCCTCAGCACAGGGACCTCTCAACACCCATTGAGTGTACATCTCGTTACACTTGTTAATTGTATCAAGTCTTGTGAAATGAAAGAAAATTTCTGTGCCTTTCAGAATCTTGACATGCAGTACAAGGTTGTGTCAGGGATGAAATTCTTAATGGCTACCACTACAAGTAAAAAAACATGATAAGGCACTGCATCAGTAGCAGTTAGCTTCTTTTGGTTGGTTTCCAGCCCTTATTGTTGGCCAAACAGTAAGGGTTAGCCTGTTTCTGTGTTATGGCATGGTCTTGTATTATGTCAGTTATAAAATGTCCTAGTGATTTAAAATATATTGAAATAGTAATAGGCCCAGCGGCGGATCCAGCATTACAGGCACCGCGATGACGCCTCCAGGTCAGACAATGGAAGGTGGGCACTGTCATTGCCTCAGGGGGGTCACTAATGATCAATTGGCAGTGAGACACTTTTATCTTAACTGCTGTATTAATAAAAAAAACACAGAAGATGATTACAAAAACAATTAACCAGGAGGTAGGTAGAGTTAGCCATCTTAATCAACAAATGTGTTTATTTAGAGAAAGAGGAGCAACGCCTCTGTGATCCAAGAGCCTTTGATGCCATGGTAGGTCTTACAAATCTGGAAAAAATGGATAGCCTAGCATAACACAGTACAGTGTACTCACACAGTGTTAGGTTCTCTTGGGAGTGTCAGTCACCTGGATCATGCACTTATTCCAACAGGTGCTGCAAATTGCCAGAATTGGAGGAAAGAACACAACACACTGTGTCCACAAAGTTTTTGATAGGTATGTATCTACACACACACACATACACACTCTTGTTTTGCTATGTATGTAGTGAGGACCATGTGTTGACTCCCATTGACTTCCATTGATTTTCAGTCATTTTCAACCCTTTCTATGCCCTAACCCTGACAATAACCCTAAACCTAACTATTACCAGTGCATGCCTAACCCTAACCTTAACCTAAAGTCAATTCACATCTTAGTCCTAAACCTAACCGTTAGCAAAATAGGTCGTGAGGACCAGCAAAATGTCCTCACTTTGGTACAAACGGTCCTCAATTTGATGGTGAAATCGGGAAAATGGTTCTCACTGTGATGCCAAGACAGGAACACACACACACACATGCACACACACACACATACAGCCCTGACAATTCCTCCCAACCTCCCTTCCACCACAACGTTCTGTGTCCTTCATTTATTCATATTGATTTATAATCAGTGAGAATGCATTCATGCTGATACCTACAGTTCAAAAAATATTTGGATACATTTTATCGTTTTTTCGTGAAGTAGGTTTGTTGGAGAGTGAAAAATTCACCTTCACTCAGGTTAAAAATGGTCAAAATGATCCACTTTTTCACAGGGTCACAACTCCCAGATAGATTTTTGTAGAAATTTGAGAAGCTCCATGATTGTTCAGCAAGGCCTGCTGATTCATACAGTGCATGAATCAGCCCTGTAGCCCTTAGAGTTTCCGAGTTATTAGACGTTGTTCAAGACGTTGTTCAAGAGCATGTTCAGGCATTTTTGTGTTTTTCTAAATTTTTCCCTTTCATTCCTCCTAGTGTTGTGCCTTTATTATTATGTTTTCAGCAAAAAAGTATTAATATTCTCGTTCCCCTGTCCGTTCTGAGAAAAACGGTCAAAGAATGACATCGATAGCCCTTACGGTTTCCGAGTTCTGGGCAGTAGTTCGGGAGCATGCGCCTCCATGTTAAAAACCCAGGGAAGGGGGAGACGATAGTGAGGTGCTGCATTAGCAATGCTGCAGGTGTCAAGTTACACTGACACTCATTGCTGATTGGCTGATTCATTCCTCACTGTTGTATTTATAGCTCTGTGTATCTCCTACTGTCTGTATATGATTCTGTCTTTGTTTCTGCATCTATTCTCTCCGTGTCTCACACTCGGACACACCCACACACACCCACACACATACATTCATTGATTACTATCTTTGTGAGGACTTTCCATTGACTTCCCTTCATTGTTTTAATTTCTATGGTCTAAACCTGACCCAGTCTCTAACCCTTTGCCAGTGGGACACACACACACACACACACACACACACACATTCATGGATTACTATCTTTGTAAGGACTTTCCAATGACTTTCCTTCATTGTCTTCATTTCAATGGCCTAAATCTGATCCGATCCCTAACCCTTTGACCATCTTCATAGAAGGCAACTACATGGTGGCCATTTTGTGTGGGGTACTTAAACAGCAGGTACTGCTGTTTCAACACCTAGACAACAGTGATTAAATTTAAAAGGCAAAATGGCACACCAGAGCCTGACATGCACCATGACACATCAAAGCCTGACACGCACCATGACACACCAGAGCCTGACACACCAGAGCCTGACACACACCATGACACACCAGAGCCTGACACACACCTGCTTGTCTCCAAGCCTGACACACCAGAGCCTAACTCCATTTCCCCAGGGCTCCAGCCTGGGTCCAAGCCTCTGCGGGCCCTGCCTGGGTCCAAGCCTCCGCCGCAGTTCTCGCCACACAGCACACCACCTAGGACCTCGCTTCATGGGTTCTTCTGGCCTCGTCACCGGCCTCCTGATCGCCTGCATCTCCGCCACTGGCTACTTCGCAGCAGGCCTCCTGATCGCCTGCATCTCCGCCGCTGGACTCTGGTTTTGTTTTGAACTCTTGCCCTCCTCCCAAGGCCTCCCTCCGCCCACCCCGGGTGGGTTGTTTTGTGTTTCGGACTCTTGCCCTCCTTCCACGGCCGCCCTCCGCCCACCCTGGGTGGGTCGTCTGGAATCCGACCTTGAGGGGGGGGGGGTTATGTCACAGAGAGACATTTTTGGAGTTTGTTTGTAGCTTTGTGTTTGTTTACCTTTTGCTTAGATGTTTCTATTTCAGTTTTTGTATCATGTTTTCTTTTCTCCCTCTTCCGCTTCCTAGTGTTTTCTTCTTAAGTTCTTTTATAGTTGCTTTCTTATTACTTGGTATGGTTTATTATTATTGTAATTATTATAGTTCTTGGTCTTCCCTGGATTCTCTAGTTTTATTTCTCTTTAGTATCTTTGTGTTTAATTGTGTTTTATTATTTGTTCCTTTGCTCTCTTCTTGTTTACTAGTTTATTTTCTGTTTCCTTTCCAGTTAATTCAGTCAATGTGGTTAGGTTTGTTTACTTTTGTATTCAGGTTTTCTTTATGGGTTCTTTGTTTGTTTTTAGGTTGTTATTGTTGTTCCTATGTTCCCTCTAGTTTCTCTGTTTACTTTAGTCATGATTATTCTAGTTTTCTTATTCCCCATTTGATTATTTATCTTTGTCTATAGGTTTGCTTGGTCTGTGTTTCTGTTTATTGTTTATTAGTTAGTTTGCCCATGCTCAGTCTTTGTTTCACCTATTCCTTCTGCATCCTTGTCACACCTGTTCCCTGTTTTCTCTGATTACCTGCCCTTTGTTATCCCTCAGTATATTAGTTGGTTTTGTGTCATCGTTTGTTGCTGGTTCCTTGTGTTCGTCACACCTCGTTCTCGTCCATGATCATGCTTTGTTTTTTGCTATGTCTTGCCTTGGGAAACCTGCAGTGATTTTGCTACGTTTTGACCTTGTAAAATAAATCTTTGAATTACAAAGATGATCCTGCCGAGCTCTTGTCTACACTTTGGTCCGATCCAAAACCACACAGTGACAATTATTATTTTCTCTATTTTTGCAATTTAATTTATAGGCCTTTGTTTTAATTTGTTTTTGTTTTCCTAATATGACCTAATGATAATAATTATTAAATTGTGCTGATTCAAGATCTCACCATCTCTGGGAAAAAATCTGGTTCTTTCTGGATTCCTGTGCTGAGTCTCCCAGGAACTTTGACGCAGAAGTCCTCCGTCCCTGTAACACTAAGCGGAGTAAAGGCAAGGAATCTCTTCCAAGGCTGGCGCCTGGCACTTCTTCGTCGATGTCCCCAGTGTAAATCAGTCAATGAATCCTGTTCGTGATGCCAAATTGTTATACATAAATTCGCATCCAGAGACTGACGTATGTCACTCAGACTCAGCTTTATTCTAATCTTGCAAGAGAGAAGGATTTTACAGCATTGGAGATGTGCTCAGTAGTGCTGCCAAATCATTCTGACCAGACAAAGTAAAAGTTCTCCTATAAGCTACAACAGTTTTCAAGGTGACTCTCATAAGACCTGTTGTCCTAGACATAATCTTAACAGTGTGGCATACATATTATCTCACACAGCTGCAAGCAGAAGGCTGAAAAACCATTACTCTAAGACTAAACAAAGAAAAATGGAACAACACAGATGGGTTCTAATACTTTTGTCAGTTCCTGTAGAATATGAAGGAGCAAATCAAGCAAGGCACAAAAATTTGCATAACAGCATTCTATTCCAAACATTTCTCCCTAGCAAACAGAAATTATAACATTGGAAACCGGGAACTGCAACCCCTTAAATTGGCTCTTAAGTAGAGACACTTGCTAGAAGATACTAAACAGCCCAGAAATCACAGCCTGGTATCACAAACCATTAATTTAAAATAAAAGTAAAATATTGGACTACAAAAAATCCTAAATTTAAGAGGCTTGTGGGAGTTGAAAAGAGACCTTATTTACTTTAGCTAAGGGATCATTTTCATGATTTAACAATGAGAAAGAGACTGGGCAAAAATGTAATCCATGGGAGAGTTTCAAGGCTGACAACATTGATGGCCAGAATGAACACAACGGCCCTTCTCATATTTTCCAAAAAACATCTTGATAAGATTTTAGGTAAAATATTCTCTATACTGACAAGACAATAGAGAAACCTTTTGAGTGATGTGCGTTTGTTTACATCTGGTGTAAGACTAACACAGCACTTAAGTATAAGAAAATCATATTGACAGTCCAACATGGTGGGAGTAGTAAATAATGTTTTGGTTCTGCTTTGCTGTTTCAGGACCTGGATGTCTTGATGGAACTTAGAATTCAGACTTCTACCAGAAAATCCATAAGGAGAATATCCAGCCATCAGTTTTGAACCTTAAGATCAAGGTTGGTCGTTTGGGTTATGCAGCAGCACAATGATCCAAAGTACACCAACAAGTCCACTTCTGAATGACTTAAAGGATGAAACAAAAGCCAAAATGGGGCATTTACTGTTTAAACAGGAATGGTTTGGATAGCTTTTTTCCCCCAATGATTAAATTATAATTTAAACAGCTTTTTGTATTTCAGGTTATATTTAAATGTTTGTTTGAATATCTGAAAGATTTAAGTTTGACCCAAAAAAAAAAAAAAAGAAAAGAAAACAAATACTTAAATAAGTACTTTTTCACTCTAGTATGTCATTGAGTGAAATAAGTATTTGATTCCCTATGACCAAGCCGGAGGGTTTCACCCACAGATTGGTTATGTGCCTATGTGGCATACAGATTGATAAATCATTTAAATACTTCTGATCTTACATTTTTACATGTATAGAGCCCACCTGTCCACATTATCGATTTGTTACCTACAAAATAGTAGATCTGCACGAGGCTGAAAAATGCTTCAAAAGCAAGAAGCTTGGTGTGAATGTAGAAATACAAAATGAATATCAGTTGACCTTGGTCTAGAGATGCATGTACTGTATGATCTCTCCTCATTGAATGAGAATGATCTCGAGAAGGTGAAAGATCAGCCCATAACTATAGAAAAGGAGCTTGTTAATGATCTTAAAGCAGTGAGGACCACAGACACCAAGAACACCAATGAAAACAACAGAATACTAAAAGGGTACTTCTTAGTAGTCACACACAGGGACAAAGATGTTGTTGTCATCTGGTTTATTTTATTTTTTTCATTCTCATACTTTATGGGCTACTAACTTTCTAGACTGCAGTGCACACCCACTAGAAACTGCTCACTGGGTCTCAGCACAAACTAGCTGCTAAGGAAAAATCACATTAAATCCATGAAGTGACCTTGGCCAGTGTCCAATGCAAAAACTTACAGAAAATCTGTGGATGGAGCTGAAGGTTTGAGTGGTTTCATCACCCAAAAAACCAAAAGATTCCTTAGAGAATCCAGCCTAAACTCCCCCTTAGAAAAATGCAGGGGTTGATCATTGAGTTTTAAATAAACCAAAAAAAAAAAAGCTGATATTTTGTCCATGATTTAACAGGGAGACAATGTTGCATCACTCTAGGTCAGAGAGTCGAATTCAGCAGATATTCCATATGAATAAAAAAAAAGATCCCAACTCTATGTTTTATATAAAATTTAATGTGTGTGTTCCTAGATCAAGAACCACAAGAGTTCAAAATATTAGAACAGGAGGCCAAATTAATATCATCCAGAATGAGTGGCTGCCTGAGACGTTTGGTTCCAGGTTGTTCAGGTCCAAAGACAAAAGCCTCTGTCATGCTTGAACCTGAAAGCACACAGGGTATTTTATCTGAAATCATCTTAGAGTATAATAAACAGTCTGGAACTGTCCAGCTTAATAGAAAAATATATTATACCATTATCTGCATTAGAATGGATATTTATCCAATACAGATAAATAAGTGGAAGTACATGTGAAGAGTATGTGTGTTACTATGGTTTGTAAAAGTAGAACTAGAAATATAATATAATCCGTCATGAGGACTAGTACATTGAGGCACATGATGTCGCCCGGTACAGCAGAGCCGGGGTCCCACCCTGGAGCCAGGCCTGGGGTCAGGACTCGCCAGAGAGCGCCTGGTGGCCGGGTTGCTCCTCGCGGGATCTGGCCGGGCCAAGCCCGAACGAGAGACGTGAGGCCATCCCCCAGTGGGCCCACCACCTGCAGGGGGAACTGTGAGGGACAGGTGCAAAGAGGATTGGAAGGGGGACGAAGGTGAAGACCTCAGCAGCCCGATCCCTGGATGCTTAGGCTGGCTCTAGGGACGTGGAATGTCACCTCACTGGGGGGGAAGGAGCCTGATCTTGTGCGGAAGGTCGAGAGATATCGACTAGAAATAGTCGGGCTCACCTCCCCTCCACGCACAGCGTGGGCTGTGGAACTCATCTCCTCGAGAGGGGCTGGACTCTATTCTACTCTGGAGAGGCCCAAAGGGAGAGGCGGCAGGCTGGGGTGGGTTTGCTTGTTGCATGTTCAGACATAAGGGTGTCCATCAGTGCACTTGGCACCAGGACACTCTAGGCAGGAGGTTAATGATTGACTTTGTTGTCGTATCATCAGACCTTCAGCCGCATGTTTTGGACACTCCGGTGAAGAGAGGGGCTGAGCTGTCCACTGATCACCACCTGGTGGTGGGTTGGACCCGTTGGAAGAGGAGAAACCCGGACAGTCATCGCAGGCCCAAGCGCAAAGTGAGGGTCTGCTGGGAACGTCTGGCGGAGCCCTCGGCCAGGGATGTATTCCGCTCCCACCTCCAGGAGAGCTTTGACCAGATTCCGGGGGATGTTGGAGACATACAGTCCGAGTGGACCATGTTCTCCGCATCTATTGTCGATGCTGCTGCCCGTAGCTGCGGCCGTAAGGACTGCAGTGCCTGTCGCGGTGGCAATCCCAGAACCCGGTGGTCGACACGGCAGTAAGGGATGCTGTCAAGCTGAAGAAGGAGTCCAGCTGTGGCTGGCTTGTGGGACTCCTGAGGCGGCTGACGGATACCGTGAGGCCAAGTGTGCCGCGGCCCGGGCTGTGGCAGAGGCAAAAACTTGGGCCTGGGAGGAGTTTGGTGAGGCCATGGAGAAGGACTACCAGTTGGCCTTGAAGCGATTCTGGCAAACCGTCCGGCGCCTCAGGAGGGCGAAGCAGTGCTTCGCCAACACTGTTTATAGTGGGGGTGGGAAACTGCTGACCTCAACTGAGGACATTATCGGCGGTGGAAGGAGTACTTTGAGGATCTACTCAATCCTGCCATCACACTTTCACTGGTGGAAACAGAGGCTGGGGACTCGGGGTTGGACTCTTTCATCACCCAGGCTGAAGTCACCGAGGTTGTTAAAAAGCTCCACGGTGGCAGGGCTTCGGGGGTGGATGAGATCTGCCCTGAGTACCTCAAATCTCTGGATGTTGTGGGGCTGTCATGGTTGACGCAGCCAAGGGCCAGAGGGGGTTTGGTTTGGGGACAAGTGGATTTCGTCTCTTCTTTCTGCAGATGACGTGGTCTTGCTGGCCCCCTCTAGCCAAGACCTACAGCATGCGCTGGGGCGGTTGGGATGACGATCAGCTCCTCCAAGTCAGAGGCCATGGTACTTGACCGGAAAAGGGTGGCTTTTCCTCTTTAGGTTGTAGGGGAGTTCCTGCCTCAAGTGGAGGAGTTCAAGTATCTCGGGGTCTTGTTCACGAGTGAGGGAAGAATGGAGCGGGAGATCAACAAAGGGATCAGTGCGGCTGCCGCAGGAATGGTGGCGCTGTGCCGGTCCATTATGGTGAAGAGAGAGCTGAGCCGAAAAGCGAAGTTCTCTCTCGACCTATGGCCATGAACTTTGGGTCATGACCGAAAGAACGAGATCCTGGATACAAGCGGCTGAAATGAGCTTCCTCCGTAGGGTGGCCGGGCACTCCCTTAGAGATAGGGTGAGGAGCTCGGTCATCCAGTAGGAGCTCGGAGTAGAGCTGCTGCTCCTCCACATTGAGAGAAGCCAGTTGAGGTGGTTTGGGCCTCTGTACCGGATGCCTCCTGGACGCCTTCCTGGGTCTCCCCAGGTGTCTTGGGAGAGGGACGTCTCGGTGCCTCTGCTGAGTCTGCTGCCTTGCGACTCGGTCCCGGATAAGCGGAAGACGATGAGTACGACGAGTACGATATCATTTACTGTCCCATAGTGAGGAAATCTATGGGGAAATTTAGGTGTATCAACAGCAAATAACAAAAAAATAAATAAAATAAAATACTGTGAAGTTATTAAAAATAGCATTCTTATATTAAATGAAATGTGCAACTACCGAGTGTGAATTTGAAAATTTACAAAATGCGCAAGTTTGATTGTGCAAAAAAAAAAAAAGAAAAACAGACAAGAAATGGAAAAACAGTGCTAATAACAGCATGTAAACACCTATTGAGTTTGTTGGTAGCATTGGTGGTTATGAAGTCCAACTGCTTGGAGGAATGATCTGTGATAATGCTCCTTTGTGCACCTAGGAAGCAGCAGTCTGTCACTCAAGGAGCTCTCCAGTTCTGCAACTGCTTCATGCATGGGGTGGGAGACATGCCCAACAGTGATGTTATTTTTGCCAGAGATCCTCTGTATTTCACCATCTGCACTGGGCCGAGGGGCAATCTAGGACAGTTGGTCTTCCTGATGAGCTTATCTAACCATCTCCTCTCATCTGTAAATTAACTGATGGTTCAATAAAATACACAATAAAACAGGGGTCCCGAACTAAAATAGCAGGAGGTCCACTACCTCCATTATCCAAACACTTTGGGGTCCGAATATTTTAAATCATCAATTCATTTTCTATATCTTCTCTTCTTCCTTACATGGTAATAGGGGAGCTGGTGCCTATCTCCAGCAGTCTACGAGCAAGAGGCGGGGTACACCCTGGACAGGTCGCCAGCTCATTGCAGGGTAACACACAGACACACAGGACAGACAACCATGCACACATGGCAATTTAGGGAGACCAGTTACGTTTCTGGACTGTGGGAGGAAGCCGGAGTATGCGGAGGGAACCCGCACACTCCGGCCTGTCCCACCTGTTCAAAAGTCAGACATGGCAGCCGGCAGGAATCAAATGTCTTTATCTACGTAGTAAATGAGAAAATGCTTTCTGGTCCAGACAAAACACTTTGAGTCCGGATTTGGGGACCCATGCCATAGAAGATGGCTGATGCCCCCACACAGTCAGAAAAAAGTCTTAAGCGTATCCTGCATTGCAAAAGACTTCCACTTTCTTAGCAGGTAGAGTGCGCTTTGACACTTCCTGTAAAGATAATCCATTTCTGTTTAGTTTTGTTCCCTGTGTGTTAATTATGCTCCTTTTTCACCAGTTCCCCATCACCATAGTTCAGTATAGCGCTAGTGGATTATAGGCTTTTCCTAAAGTAATGTTTAAGTCGAACAGTTACTATTTTTAGTCCCTGCTTGCTTGTGGTCCCAACCAAGTCTGAATTTCACTGAAAACAAGTCAGAAGACTGTTGGTGTCATAATGGTTTTAACAAATTTGACCCACATGCAGAAAGCAATTCAGGAGACAAAGTTTTTTTGGTGAAGAGTTTATTTACAGTGTAGTGACGTGGGCGGGGAAACTGGAACCGGGAAACCAGCTGTAAAATAAACAGGATGGTAAGCAGGGAATACTCAGGGTCAAAAACTAATGAATAATAATTCAGTCTTACTGGGATGATGGAATGATCCGCCAGAGGGTGGAGGAGCAGAGAGACCAAAGAGTTGTTTACCCGTGAGGTAGATGATGGTGGATAATGGTGTGCCAGAATGATAAGACGGTCCAGGGTTTTCAGACGTTGGCGCAGTGGAAGGAGGAGGGTAGACAGGGTTCTTGAGTGGTAATCCAAGGAGCGAAGAATTCAGGAGGCTGCCAACCGGTGAGGTCCAATGAAGTAACGAGTGGTTACAGTCTTTGCTCATGGAGCTGGATAGCTTCTTTCCAGAAGTTGTTAATCCAGGCAGAGTTCCACATGACAAGGCAAGGTCAGGTTCTGGTAATCCTGCAAGGTAACAAAATTCAAATTACTAAAAGTTCAAGGCAAGAACAAGACAAGGTAATGTTGCTTGAGCTATACCACTAAGGGACAACACTCTGGCAGTGAGTTGCTCGCAGCCTCCTCCTAATATACTCCTCAGTAGGTAATCAAGGGAATGAAGAACACCTGTCACCTCTCCTCCAGGTTCCACACCATCTAGGGACTAAGCACAGTAAAGGCACCAAACAGACAGACAAAGCACAGATCCTGCCAGTCACTGATTGGGTAGGGGGTGGTGTCACTTGTCACAGCATACATATTATAAGATCTAACTAATATCTTCAACCGTTAAATCGTTGTAGGCAGGGCTTATTGTGCATATGGCCACTATAGCAAGCCAGCATTACGTAGCTTTAGCTAACTGTACTTATCCAGAGTGCTTCTTCTGGCCGCCCACTGCCTTCTCTGGCTCTTCTTTCACTCTGAGTCTGACAAAAGTTATAGACCAAGCAGCAGGTCCTCCATTGTTGTTGTTGTTTGTGTCAATACAAATCATATCACGTTACTTTATCGTGTTGTGGGGCCATCCTACTTTTGACGAGCCTGCTAACACTGAGATGGTACTCAATAGTAATGGAAAATTAACCAAACCTTGTAGAGTAGAAATGACCTGAAACAAGCTGCACTAAGTACTAATGGAAAAGGGGAATTATTCACATTTTCTTAGTTTCCCTGTTATGCTCTCCTCCACAGCTGTTCCATATCCTCCTGATTAGCTCGCCTGCATCTAATGTTACTCCTCACCCATAGGCTCTCAAGTTGTCACTATTCAGTGCTGGTTCCTCCTGTTACTCTGCTTGTGTTCCATGTCCTGTTCTCTTTGTGCATTTTCTGTCTTTCTGTCTCTCTTTATTAAACCTCAACCATGATCCTACCAACCTTATATTTCTATTTTGGCCCTGCTTCAATACATGACAAAATGATTTGCCTGTATTATTTCCATACTTCAAAACTATCTGCAAATAGTAAAATTAAACAAAAATATAAACTGCATAAATCAGTCAAGGTTATAATATTGCCCTGGGTCCTGAAGCCTGTGAAAACATAGCTCTGACATACAAGGAAGAGTCATATGAATGAGCAGGCTGGAATCTGTCAGATAAAGCTGATGTAAGCCAACATAATGCTGTTTCTGCGAACCATATGGCATCTCAAGTCTTTGTAAAACAACATTGTGATTAACTGTATCAAATGCAGCATGAAGATCTAACAGGACAAGTATACCACAAGTTCTTTTTTGATGCTATCAGGATATCACTGAGTTTCAGTGCTGTGATTAGTTGTAAAAGATTTCCAACAGGCTAATGGGGTTTAAATGCTGACAAACATTGTAAACATTAGTTTGCCCTTGTAGACGAGTAAGGAGTGTACCATGACAACTTAGTCCATTATAGTCATTTGAATAGCAAGTAGTAATTCAGGGCAGCTACTAATTTTAGTAATTAGTAACACTTGGTCATTATTAGGACAAAGAAAAGAACAAAAGGCACTGCAGAAAGAAAGCTGAATACAAAAAGATCTCACTAATTGTGTTATTCTTAAACAAAATGTTTGGCTCAGCTTCAGATAAAGTCTCTTTCTTTAGAATATTCTGTACTTGCTCTTCAGCTATGAATTTTCATGACAGCAGTGTTCTCAGTAACTTCCCCCTCAGAGAGCTTCGCTGTATCAGGAGATGGCCCTTTTCAGCTCCATAGCCATGACAGCTGTCGTTGTTCACCTCCTCCCATTTTTTCTTCAAGACATATGTCCTAAGTTTCCTAGACGCCTAAGGCAAATTCTTCGTTTCTAGTTACTACTACTTATCCTATTTTACATTTAGAGAAAATAACCATTTTCCCTTTTCTTTCAATACACTTATTGATCATTTGTATGATGATTTGGCATAATTGCCGATTCTACATAAAAGGTGATTGGTATTACACTGGTTAATATTTTAAATAACAAAGAACTATCCAAATGTCTGGACAAATCATTAAGCAAGCACCCAAATTAATTAAACTAAAGCAGAGGAAATGCAGAGGAGGAACCCATAGTTCAACAATGAATAATAATGGCACAATGAATAATAGCTGGATGTTCACTGTAAGAAGTAAAATGAAAAGGTGGATTTAGACAGAAATTTTCCCAACAGGGACGCAAGACTAAGGAATACAGGTGGTATTTGTTTTCTGACCATTCTGTCTTTCTGTTTGTCGGCAATATAACATGAACAATTCAGAAACTAATTCCATTAAACTCATTTCAAAATTCACCAGGTATGCTATATTGGAGAAACAGTTTCTATCATATTTACTTTTTTATTATTGTAATTCTTATCTACATTCAGGTCAACGATGTTGTTCAAAAAGAGTACAATTTATAAGATCTTTTGGTGTTGTTTATCTTTCTTTCCTTTTTAAATAATATCCATATGACACAGTTTGAAGGTCTTCAAACTGTGTCACTTCTCATTGCAACACTGCAGTGGCTGTACAGCTGTACCTGTACCTTGCCAGGCAAACAGCATTTTGGGCAGGTGGTGTTTAAGCACATAACACAGTGATCTGTCATCATCATTGTGGATAAAGTGTTGTATCAACCTCTGTGCAATTCTCCTCTCGATAGGAGCAGTGTTGCCAGATCTCATAAAAGAAACTAACAACCAGACTATGAAAACAAGCACAGAAAACGTCCAACGGGCAGCCCACCACTGTGTAAAACAGTGGCTGCTTGTAAATAGTATAAATGTATAAATTTATTATGGCATTATATAGAAGCAACAGCTAAATTATATTAATCACTTTCACTATACAAATTTTAAATAAATTGAATTCTTTGAATAACGTACTTTAACATACTTTGATTTTTTCCACCTGCACAGTCCTTATAATTTTTTTTTATAACTTTTTATAACTTTATAACTTTTTTTACTTTTTAATATTAATTTTTCTTCAATTTGCACTACTTGCCTGCACTGCTTTGTTTTGTTTTGTTTTGAATATTTGGTTGCACCCATGTGGAGCAATGACAAATAAAGAATTCTATTCTATTCTATTCTATTTTAAACTGATAAAAAGAAAAGTGCATTTTGCATATATAACAGCAGAATGACAGTAAACAGTCAACAAAAATTTTATTTAATCTCTTATTAAAATAAAAGACACATATTCATTATATTTTACCTCATTGAGTGCAACTGTCACACTGTCTCTTTACTCGTTTCCATGTCCCTGTTACTGACTGTTACTCAGTGATCTGGAGTGTATATATACTAAGGAATACAGGTGGTATTCCTTAGTATATATATATATATATATATATATATATACAGTACAGACCAAAGGTGGACACACCTTCTCATTCAAAGAGTTTTCTTTATTTTCATGACTATGAATATTGTAGCTTCACACTGAAGGCATCAAAACTATGAATTAACATATGTGGAATTATATACTGAACAAAAAAGTGTGAAACAACTGAAAATATGTCTTATATTCTAGGTTTTTCAAAGTAGCCACCTTTTGCTTTGATTACTGCTCCGCACACTCTTGGCATTCTGTTGATGAGCTTCAAGAGGTAGTCACCTGAAATGGTTTTCACTTCACATGTGTGCCCTGTCAGGTTTAATAAGTGGGACATCAAGCCTTATAAATGGGGTTGGGACCATCAGTTGTGTTGTGTAGGAGGTGGATACAGTACACAGCTGATAGTCCTACTGAATAGACTGTTAGAATTTGTATTATGGCAAGAAAAAAGCAGCTAAGTAAAGAAAAACAAGTGGCCATCATTACTTTAAGAAATGAAGGTCAGTCAGTCCGAACAATTGGGAAAACTTTGAAAGTGTCCCCACGTGCAGTTGCAAAAACCATCAAGCGCTACAAAGAAACTGGCTCACATGAGGACCGCCCCAGGAAAGGAAGACCAAGAGTCACCTCTGCTGCGGACGATAAGTTCATCCGAGTCACCAGCCTCAGAAATAGCAGGTTAACAGCAGCTCAGATTAGAGAACAGGTCAATGCCACACGTTCTAGAAGCGGACACATCTCTAGAACAACTGTTAAGAGGAGACAGTGTGAATCAGGCCTTCATGGTAAAATAGCTCCTAGGAAACCACTACTGAGGACAGGCAACAAGCAGAAGAGAATTGTTTGGGCTAAAGAACACAAGGAATGGACATTAGACCAGTGGAAATATGTCCTTTGGTCTGATGAGTCCAAGTTTGAGATTTTTGGTTCCAACCACCGTGTCTTTGTGCGGCGCAGAAGAGGTGAACGGATGGACTCTACATGCCTGGCTCCCACTGTGAAGCATGGAGGAGGAGGTGTGACAAATGGACTTATTTTAATTACACAGTTTCATTAGAAGAGGCTGGGGCTCCATAATGTCCCTATTTTTTTTTATAACTAAATGAATGTACAGATACATCTAAACAAATTTGGGTAAAACTGCAATATTTTTTGCCAGTCATGAAACTCATATATTAAATAGAATCATTACACATAGATTGATATATCCCATGCCTTTCTTTTTTATAATTTCGATGGTTGTGGCTTACCGATAAAAAAAAAAGGTATTAATTAGTCAACTCAAAGGGAAGAAAAAATGAGTCTCTGTTAATCTTGCGCAAGAGGTAGCTCACACTCTGCAGTGCAAATCTACAAAGCACATTTAACACAATCATCCCCACTTTTTCCTTTAATCAGTTAGGAGGTGATGGTTAATGTGTAATAAAAAATAAAAATAATAATATACATTATATCATACAGAGCAACTTCTCAAATAGTTTGGATCCAATCGGCCAGAAGCCGCAGGCGGCAACTAGGACTCCCCTCCGTAAAATGGAGGTGGACTGAGGACAACGTCTACAGGCTGGCCAGGCATCCGTGTCCCCCCCTGCGGTTTCCTCTGGCACGTTAGATCCTGTTCGTGATGCTAAATTGTTGTGGAATTTTCTTATCAAAGTAGGAGAGAAATTAACTCATTAAAAGAGCACTGGGCTTTGTCTATATAAGTTTTATTCAAAGGCATTCAGCGTTTGAAGACCCTGTTACTGAGGTTAGTCAGTGAAGCAGAGCCCCGATCAACATTTAATTTCATTCCCTTCCGGCAGAATGCTACCAACCAAATTATCCAGTTCCCTTACGGCGGAACTACCTATCGTTTCTGATCCCCTTACGGCGGGATAATACCTTACCAATTGCTGTCTCCTTTCGGCGAGACACTACCAGCGACTTCCAACTTTCTTTAATATTAAACAAAACGTCTCACCTCTGAGCTGACTTCTAAGTGACTCTCCGGACCCCCAGAGTCCCCCGGCGTCGAGCGAAGGCCTGATGTGAATTTACACACCGGGGCTTTCAGCCACCAAGCCTAGGTGCGGCTGTGCGGTAGCGCTTCCTCAGCGTCGGCGGTCCCCAGGGTCCTTCAGTCACTGCAAAAAAACAAGATTAGGTTAGTTTAAAAAATTATCCGGCGTCGAAGGACCAACTTAATGTTAGGTATTAATTAGTCAACTCAGAGGGAAGAAGAAACGAATCTCTGTTAATCTTGCGCAAGAGGTACCTCACACTCTGCAGTGCAAATCTACAAAGTGTTGGCACCCTCTCTCTTTATTTATACATGCTGGTTCACACACACAGTTCAACAGACAGTTCAGGCATTTAGGGTGTGTGTGTGTGTGTGTGTGTCTGTGTGTGTGTGTGGGGTCAGAAGGGTTTGGGTGCCTGTGTTTTGCTTTTAAACAGAGAGGGAGAGGGGACTGGTACAAGCAGCCCCCAGATATTGCTGATAGTAGCATAACTCAGTCCTCTCCCCCATCTCCCTTTCTGTGGCATGTGGGAGGGAAACGCACTTTGTCCAGACATGAGTGATAAACAATACAAAAGTTTTCAAACCCTAACAGTCCCTTCTTTTTTATCACGAATAAAGTCATGATTAGATACATGTAAAAGAAAACACTGTGTGAGCAAAAAACCCACGGACGGAAAGCAGATTATATTGTGGGAAAAAATACTCACACGCCCCTCTGCCCAAGGTGACCATCAACCATGGTAGAGTACAATAATAATAATAAAACAATAATAAATCAAAATGTAAAAAAAGTAAAAGAATTAAAACAAGCCTTGTTCAAGTCATCATTGTACGTTTTCTTATTTCACTTAAATATAAACTTATTTTGATTTTCTGGTATAAAGTCATTTTATGAAGTACAATTATGAGTACACTCAGGCGTCAAAGATATTTTCATTTACAACATGTCATCATAGGAGTAGTGGTCTTTATTTTGTAGCTCGGTAAAATAAACCTTTTCTGTGTCATCATAGTCATCTGTCTTTGGGTTCAGTGTGGTGTCAACATTTACACACAGTATTTAAAGAGTATGTGGCTATTATCTCAACTTAAAAGAGTTTGTGCTTTATGGCCCTAGACCCTCTTCGGGTCAGGGGTAACAAAGTTATCTATGAGCAGACCATCTGCTTTTCCTAAGACATCACCCAAAAGGAATGGGTTTTAACCATTAAACGTCTCATACTGGCTTTTACAGCTTCCTCCTCTAATACAGATGTTCTGAGGAGAGAGGTAACCTAAAGGTCATACACTTTAGAACTCCTTCGAGCACTTAATACAATAATTTCCATTACAACTCCTTTCTTCTGATTACAAGGTAATCACAATTAAAAGAAAAATAATTCTTCAAAACCATCACCCCTCTCAGCTAACAGATAATCCAAAGCCATTCTACTTTGCAAACTCATCGTTCTAAGAGCTTGCTGCTCCTCAGTCAGAACAGTGAAACCTTCCTCTGTGAAAGCAGTAAGATATTCTAACTCAACTGACAACTCATTAATCCTTAGCAGCACCATAACTAGGAATAATTGTACTCAAAATTCCTTTCCAATATGGAATCCTAGCTCTCTTTTACCGTTTGAGCATTGTCTTCCTCTCTAATAATGGGCTGATTGAATTATAAGTTGTGACTGTAGGTAGTAAATGAGCTAGCTAACATACTCCAGACCAATTAGCAGGCAGATACAGATTTGATCTATTTCCACACATCCAAACCATGTTCTTAGGACATGAGTACCCATCTCTACTAGGAAAAGTAACAAGAACCCTGGTTAATTTACTTGCCTGGCCATACAACTTACTTCCATTCGGTGAGGCTGTAAGATTAAGAGTTAACACAAAAGGCTCTGGGACCAAATATCCTGAAATGGTATAAGCAACAGTTCTGATAGAACATGACTCAAATTTATGTCTGTTGATTAAAGCACATGAAACAGATATAATAGTTTTGCAACCTTCCGTCTTTCCAAGGAAATAAGGTGTGTTTTCCTCTTGTGCAATACAAATATCTGTACCTATATCTGGATATCTTATTGATTCCTATTACCCCAAAATCTATAAAGAATTCCTGTAGTAGCACATATTAAATTAGTCTCACTAGAAAATCTACTAACATTTCTTCTTTGCCTTACAATATAATTCCTCACCCAAGGAAAAATAACCTCCACCAGCTGGTTATGTTGCCTATCTGGACAGAAAGTAGCTGGAATAGAAGCAGTATCAATAGGAACAGGTACTAAAAATGGTTGATCATTAATAGCACATGAAATCAAACAACAAACATAGCAACTGTCTTTTCTTATCTTCCTCACGGTTTGATGCATCAGTTGCCACCAGACATTATCAGCGTGATCATGTTAATCAGAAAAGTGATGAATCTCTTCGAATCAGCTGATGAGTATTATTGGCGTAATTACTCAGATTAGCCACAAATTATCTTTGCTGTACCTTTCCCAAATGAACACAAGAGTAATAAAATACTTGCAATACCAATCATTAGCATCAGAAAAGACCATCTTCCATATAGCTGCATCGTGACCTTGAAGTGGAATGTCCTTTCTTCACGTACTGAAAGCAAACAGTTTTTTTTTTCAAAGAAAACAAATTATAAGCAAAACTCAAAAATCCTGCTGCCTCTCCTGAGTGGCTTCTGGGCTTCAAGCTGCCCTGTTACCAGTCTGGTACAGGTGGGCGGTCGTAGAAAGCTCCTCTAGAAATATGTTTAGAAACAGGAACTCTGACCTGCTGGAAGTTAGGCTTCCATAGTCCAACTAAACAATGGTGGAAATGAACACATTTCAAATTTGTACCATAATGATAGATATCAAGCAATAAACGTGAAAGTTAGATAAAAGCATCCGAGATTTCCTCCTCAGAGTCAGTTTCGCTGTCAAAGTGGGAGAAAAGAATTTGGCTGACCCTTGCTGTCCAGGCAAAGGAGCGCCTAGTAGCCACCAAATGTTAAGAAATTAAAGAGAATAAGCATCATGGCGCATGTTTGACAGTCTTTCTGTTGCAGACGTTGCCAGTCCATCATCCAGAGAAAGGTTATGTGCAAATGTGTAGAGGTCTTCCTTGTATGTTTTCTATGTGTCTCTCACTGTGGTGTGTGTGCAGTGAGGCAAATGACCTTATGATTTCTAACTTTCAGGCAATGCGATGGCCTTAAGTAGATTCTGGAATAACGTTGCACTGCCCAAGGGATTGTGCCCTTGTAAGAACAGTGTTCTTCAACCACCTCTTCAATCACTCGTCAGTGATCAGCTTACAGTTCTTTGTCTTGTGGTGGTCCGCTGTCCTCACACCTTTCAGGGCCGTTGATGATCCAGTTGGAAGATGACCTGTGTCCTGGAAGCCAGATGAAGCTGGAGGAGCTAGAGCTTTCCTGCAGCTTTCCTGGGTGACTAGTAGGATCTGATATGGGCCATTCCAGCGCCTGGACTTCCAGTGTTTTCTCCTAGATTATCTGACCAGAATCCAGTCACCAGGAATAAAGGACTGGAGGGTGGAAGTGGCTGTTTCTGGTAATGCAGCCTTCACCGTCTGTGAAACTTGAGAAAACACAGTGGACAGGTTTTGACAGTAAAACGACATCCTATCTTCACACAAAGATTGGAAGAATATGATCTTGGCAATATCCCCATGTCCAAATTAGGAGACCTGCCACACAACACTTCAAAAGGACTGAGATTTGCCTGTGTTCTTTGTCTCAATCTCATATAAGTGAGAACAATAGGCAGAGCCTACACAACACTTGGCTAATTTTAATTTCTAAGTCCCGTTCTCACGCTCCATGTCTCCATCACTCTGTGGGTGATATGCACAGTGTGTTTGGAGCCTAAAAACATATCTCCCCGATCTACAGAGGAATCACAACCATTCTATGGCCTTCAACAGCGCAAGAAACAAACAAATTGTTCTGTGTTTCCAAAACACCAACAAAATGAAACCTAAAAGAATCAACACCATACATTCAGGTTTTCAGAATGTGTTCTTAGGGAGCTATGCACCATTTATATAAACAAAGTACAACGTCTCTCTCGCATTGTCACTAAGTCCTCACTGGAGGTATGAGTTACCCCTTTTCCCATGAGTGCTAAAACCTTTGGAACCCCATGTTACTTTATTCTGACATTCCCCTCTTCTGGCGCAGGGTCCAACCCATGCGACAATCCAGCAAAAGGGTTAAACAAGAATGTTCTAGTAACCAAGATCACATTACATAGAACCAAAGAAATGAATTCTGACATAACTATGTGTCACTATGAATTTAACGAAAGCAACATAAATAAAATCCAGATGTTTTCAACAGCAATTCATTTCCATTAACAACAAAACACAAACTTCAGTTGTTGTGCAGTTCATCAATATCTCACTTAGAAATAAGTCTCATATCATCCTGATTTGTCTTGTATGAAGATAAATATTTGATTAATGGAAATCTAATGTAATTCTGATGCATACACTCTACAAATTGAATCTAATAAATAATTCCTGTCAAGTATGAAATCATAACTCTGATTCTTTATCAAAAATATATTCCTTACTTTTGGCATATCTTGAACTGTCAGCTAGCTTAATGGCACCAGGGAAAACTTTCAATCCAATAAATCACCAATGGTTCTGCATGCAAATCTAATTCTTCAAACTAGTTTAAACTATTTCATTAACCTTTTAATAGTAAAACACGTAAATCTAAATGTCATGCTACATCCTTAATTATTATACAAAAAACATGTTTTTAAGGCAATAGTCACTACAAGCATTTTGATTCTTTTGTCTTTTAAACAGTGTTAAAACTCAGGAAGGGAGGTGCTGAGCATTACCCTGAAAGCAAAGGCTTGAACAAACCTGGTAGGTGGGCGGAGTCAGGCAGAACTAACCTCTGATGGGCAGCCTATGGGCGGGACCCACAGTTTCTTCATTCAAACCCATCTTAGTGAACCTTAAACTGCAAAACTGTTAACATGCACCTACCTCAGAAACAAGCTGCTTCTTAACTCTCCTGAAAACTCAAAGTTTTAATCAATCTGGGATTCAGAAACATTATTCTAAACATGGATTATTGTCATGCAACATATAAACAAACATTCATTCCAACAAAACAAAAACAAAACATCAAAGGCAAACAAATTGCAAAATTTGAAGGTTCAAGAATTCAAAGAAATTTTTAACAATCTCTTTTCAGAATATGTTTTCTCAGCCATATCTTTTAATGCTGTAATGGATAAATTTTGTTATGCCAATCTTCAGGATCCTTTTTAAGATGAGTGCACATAGTCCAAAGAGATCTCAAACTATATAGAAGCACAGCAACCGTTTTCTCTTAAATGAACCCAAATTTACTGATGCTGAAACCCTTTGCCAATTCTTTGTACTGTAACTCTGTAATAATACTAACTACAATCCTGAGAGTTACTGTTATAATTCTCTTTTTGTTTCTCAATTTGATCGCAGCTGTATTCCAGAATTTCTCTGCTCAGGTTAAATGCAAAGAAGTTTTTTAAGCCGGCGTTGACATTTTTATGGTATACCCAAACAAAACAGAAACTGCACTGTTTGACTTAATCAGAAATTAAGATAAGAAGCTTGACTCCAAACTGGACTTTGTTCCACATAGTGTTTCAAAGGGAGGACACATATAATTTTCCTTAATTTGGCTATTTAAATTTTGAGAGCCTCTGGACTGGCAGACTGGGGTGGTGGTCCCCCTTCATAAGAAGGGTGTGTACAGGGGGATCACACTCCTCAGCCTCCCTGGTAAGGCCTAGGCCAAGGTATTGGAGAGGAGAGTCCGACCGATAGTCGAACCTTGGCTTCAGGAGGAGCAGTGTGGTTTTCGTCCCGGCCGTGGAACACTGGACCAGCTCTATACCCTCTACAGGGTGCTCGAGGGTTCATCGGAGTTTGCCCAACCGGTTCACATGTGTTTTGTGGACCTGGAGAAGGCATTCAACTGTGTCCCTCGTGATGCCAAGACCTACAGCATGCGCAGTGGCGGTTCGCAGCCGAGTGTGAAGCGGCTGGGATGAGGATCAGCTCCTCCAAGTCCGAGGCCATGGTACTCAACCGGAAAAGGGTGGCTTGTCCTCTTCAGGTTGGAGGGGAGTTCCTGCCTCAATTGGAGGAGTTTAAGTATCTCGGGGTCTTGTTCACGAGTGAGGGAAGAATGGAGCGGGAGATCGACAGACGGATCGGTGTGGCTGCCACAGTAATGGGGGCACTGTGCCGGTCCGTTGTGGTGAAGAGAGAGCTGAGCCGAAAAGCAAAGCTCTCAATTTACCGGTCGGTCTACGTTCCTACCCTCACCTATGGCCATGAACTTTGGGTCATGACCGAAAGAACGAGATCCCGGATACAAGCGGCTGAAATGAGCTTCCTCCGTAGGGTGGCCGGGCACTCCCTTAGAGAAAGGGTGAGGAGCTCGGCCATCCGGGAGGGGCTCGGAGTAGAGCCGCTGCTCCTCCACATCGAGAGGAGCAAGTTGAGGTGGCTCGGGCATCTATACCGGATGCCTCCTGGACGCCTTCCTCGGGAGGTGTTCCAGGCACGTCCCACCGGGAGGAGGCCCAGGGGACGGCCCAGGACACGCTGGAGGGACTATGTCTCTCGGCTGGCCTGGGAACGCCTTGGGCTTCCCCTGGAGGAGCTGGAGGAGGTGTCTGGAGAGAGGGACGTCTGGGCGTCTCTGCTGAGTCTGCTGCCCCCGCGACCCGGTCCTGGATAAGCGGAAGACGACGAGTACGAGTAAATTTTGAGAGTTGGGGAGAAAATTATTACTAGAACCCCTCTTTAATAATCTAAATACTGATAAATGTTCCAATATTTTATGATTTAGTAATCTGAAATTACCTTGTGTACCTTTCTACTCCTATGTATTCTTTTAATCTTTAAACCCTAAGAAATCAAACAAGGATACTTGAGTTTGAGCCGACCATCCTCTTTAGTGTTGAGAGAGCTTTTATTTCTTTTCTTTTCCTAAAATGAAGGATTTTACTTGTCTTTATTCCGTTATAAAAATCCTAACCTTGGTTCCAAAACAAAACTCTTCAACCCCAATCTGTGTTCCCCAGAGTAGAAATTTTGAGTATTATTGCTTTTCAAAGCCACCAAATGACTGGAACCCTTCATTGGCTTTTAATAGGTAATCGGTCTACCTTTAATTAAGTATTATAATTTTATGGACCCAAAATCTATGGCTTACGGGCTTCAGGAGTCCAGGAACCACAGGTTGAATACTGCTGCATTGAACAATGATGTTAACTCTCTGCAGAGATTGAAGGAATGGCTAAATATCCCCAGACCTATTAGTGTATTATTTCTGCTTGGACAATAATCAGATTTAAAAATCACTAGTTCACAGCCCCTAATTTACCTCAGATCATATTTTCTCCTAACCCAGTTCATAAGAAGCTTCAGACAAACATTATGCTAAAAAATAAACCAAGAACAAAACAAAAACATAGATCTGTTTTAAAATAAAGAAAAAGCATGCTTAAAAAACTTGGTACTATGGTGAAAAATAACTTCCCGGTTCTGAAGGCATTTTCTATGCAGAGTCTTTTAGGGAACATGAGATTAGTTTAATTTTGTGTGGTACCACTGTCCAATCAGAATCTGTCTTACCTTCAAAAATAACCCAATTTTTCCCATTCTCATTTTAAAGGTTTGTTTTGCCAAGGAATGTGTTTAACAAAACCAATTACTCTCAAACGTTTTAGCTAGTAATATCTTGCGATGGGTTTCAAAAATGCTCCTTCATGAGATCTGTCCTGAGAATGACATAGAAACACATGGTTACTGCTGAGTTTTGGAGATGTAACTTTCTCTGATTTTTAATAACTTTTAATAACTAGAATAATTGACCCTGAATATTCCACGACGAAAGAGAACTTGCTTCTCTAAAAGGATTAACTGGAAAGTATCAAATGAGCTATGTTATCACCCTTTTGAAGATGCTTTCTAACCCTAAAATAATATTTTAACCCGCTATATCTGTCAACATCAAGCAAGCGTGTCACATGAGCAGCGGTTAATAAGCGTTCTTCGTTGCAGAAAATAGGAAAATATTTATGCAAATGTGTGTGTTTGTACGTTACCCCCATCAGTTTCTTAATCACTCCAGAGTCAGACTGTCATGGCACACAGTCCTCTATCAGTCCCAAAAAAAACCAGGCCCTTTCCAGGTGTGTTGGTAGGACATTCACTCCTTCCTTGTCCACTTTAACTTCTCCAGGAGGGAGAAAGAACTTTGCTCCGGCCTGTTTCTCTTCTGCCCGCATAGTATGTGCTTTCAATATAAATCTAGTGTATCGCTCTTCTGGCTCTGGCAAACAGCATGGATCGTTGTCCATCTCAGTGGGTTTGTGGCCAGACTTCTTCAGAGTTTCGTTCTGGTGGAAACTCACACTGTGATTTGCAGCAAGCAGACAGGCTCTCTCTCTTTCAGGCCATGCTGAAGAAGCGTCTCTGGCGGAGAAGCCATGGGAAGGGCAGGTTTCTAAAGTCTAGACTCAAAAACGCAGATGTCGCACTCAAATCCCATATATGTGTGTGTGAGAGAGGCAGAAGAAAAAGTTTAGTATAGGTTCAGATTTTGCACACAGAAATATTATCAGTCAGTCAGTCAGTTGTCCACCATAACATGCACTATACTCCTTTCTTTTCCGACTGATCGCAATATTTAAGACAAACGAAACTTCCTGCAGGAAAGTTTTAACTCTTTAACACCTTAATTGATGCAATCTGTGCTTTTTAATCTTTTTCTTATGTTTTTTATTTTTCTCATCTCCATCCATCAACTGTTTTACTTGAAACTATTTAAACTATTTAACTTATTTATACTCAAATTTACACTCTGTGAAAAACCAAACTTATCTTCCCAAATTAAAGCACATTTAACACAATCATCCCCACCTTTTCCCTTAATCAGTTAGGACATGATGGTTAATGTGTAATAAAAAAAAAAAAAAAAAAATACATTATATCATACAGAGCAACTTCTCACCCAGATATATTTGTAGACAAATAGTTCGGATCCAATCGGCCAAAAGCCGCAGGCGGGAACTAGGACTCCCCTCCGTAAAATGGAGGTGGACTGAGGACAACGTCTCCAGGCTGGCCAGGCGTCCGTGTCCCCTCCTGCGGTTTCCTCTGGCACGTTAGATCCTGTTCGTGACGCTAAATTGTTGTGGAATTTTCTTATCAAAGTAGGAGAGAAATTAACTCATTAAAAGAGCACTGGGCTTTGTCTATATAAGTTTTATTCAAAGGCATTCAGCGTTTGAAGACCCTGTCACTGAGGTTAGTCAGTGTAGCAGAACCCCGATCAACATTTAATTTAATTCCCTTCCGGCGGAATGATACCAACCAACTTATCCAGTTCCCTTGCGGTGGAAATATCTAGTCGTTTCTGATCCTCTTACGGCGGGATCCTACCTAATTTATCGCTATTCCTTTTCGGCGGAATAATACCTATCCAATTGAATCAGAATCAGAATCAGAATCAGAAAAGCTTTATTGCCAAGTATGTTTTTGGACATACAAGGAATTTGTTTTGGCGTAGTCGGTGCAATACAATACAAATTAAACAGTATAAACATATCTACAATATAATATAAATATATGTGCACAGTTTTAAGTGAGTGAGAGTAAATATAGAGCACTATAAGATGCAAGAGCAATACAACAGTGCAGGTGATCATTGTGCAAGTAAAGCAGTGCAAGTAAAGCAGGAGTCCAAGCTGAGCGTTAATGTAACGCATAGAGTTACAAGTTACAAGTGTCCTGTCAGCAAAAAAAGGGGGGGTGTGGGGGAAAGGGACAGTGTCAGGGTGGTTTCCGGGCTTTGTTAACCAGGCTGGTGGCAGATGGGAAAAAAAAAAAATTGCTGTCTCCTTACGGCGAGACACTACCAACGACTTGTCGCTTGCAATCCCCTTCCGCCGGGATCCTACCTAATTTTTCTCTATCCCTTTTCGGCGGGATAATACCTTTCCAATTCCTGTCTCCTTTTGGCGAGACAATACCAGCGACTTCCAACTTTCTTTAATTTTAAACAAAACGTCTCACCTCTGAGCTGACTTCTAAGTGACTCTCCGGACCCCCAGAGTCCCCTGGCGTCGAGCGAAGCAGTTAACCTATACCGGCCTGATGTGAATTTACACACCAGGGCTTTCAGCCACCAAGCCTAGGTGCGGCTGTGCGGTAGCGCTTCCTCGGTGTCGGCGGTCCCCAGGGTCCTTCAGTCAATGCAAAAAAAACAAGATTAGGTTAGTTAAAAAAATTATCCGGCGTCGAAGGACCAACTAAATGTTAGGCATTAATTAGTCAACTCAGAGGGAAGAAGAAACGAGTCTCTGTTAATCTTGCACAAGAGGTATCTCACACTCTGCAGTGCAAATCTACAAAGTGTTGGCACCCTCTCTCTTTATTTATACATGCTGGTTCACACACACAGTTCAACAGACAGTTCAGGCATTTAGGGTGTGTGTGTGTGTCTGTGTGTGTGTGTGGGGTCAGAAGGGTTTGGGTGCATGTGTTTTGCTTTTAAACAGAGAGGGAGAGGGGACTGGTACAAGCAGCCCCCAGATGTTGCTGATAGTAGCATAACTCACTCCTCTCCCCCATCTCCCTTTCTGTGGCATGTGGGAGGGAAAAGCACTTTGTCCAGACATGAGTGATAAACAATACAAAAGTTTTCAAACCCTAACAAACTCAAAATTCTGTGTCTCAGAAAATTTGAATACTGAGAAAAAGTTAATTATTGGAAGAACATCGTCTCACACCCTAATCAGCTAATTAACTCAAAACACCTGCAAAGGTTTCATGAGCCCTTAAACTGTCTCTCACTCTGGGTCAGTAGGCTACACAATCTTGGGGAAGACTGCTGACTTGACAGCTGTCCAGAAGACAGTCATTGACACCCTTCACAAGCAGGGTAAGTCACAAAAAGTCATTGCTTAAGAAGTCCGTTGTTCACAGAGTTCTGTATTCAAGCAAAAGGTGCACCAGCAATAGGGAGAACTGAAGCTTTGAGAAGATTGTCAAGCAAAATCAATTTAAGAATTTGGGGGAGCCTCACAAGTAGTGGACTGAGGCCAGAGTCGGTGCATCAAGAACCACCACATACAGACAAATTCCAGACATGGGCTACAAACGTTGCAGTTCTTGTGTCAAGCCACTCCAGAACCAGAGACAACGTCAGAAGAGTCTTACCTGGACTAAGGAGAAAAGGAACTGAACTGTTGCTCAATGGTCCAAAGTCCTGTTTTCAAATTAAAGTAAATTCTGCATTTCATTTGGAAATCAAGATCCCAGAGTTAGGAGAAAGAGTAAGGAGGTACAGAATCCACGTTGCTTGAAGTCCAGTGTGAAGTTCCCACAATCAGTGAATGTTTGGAGTGCCATGTCATCTACTGGTGTTGGAATTATGTGTTTTCTGAAGTCCACAGTCAATGCAGCCATCTACCAGGAAATTGTAGAGCACTTTGTGCTTCCTTCTGTTGACAAGCAGTATGGAGATGCTTATCTTATTTTCCAGCAGGACATGGCCCCACCCCACACTGCCAAAGGTACCAAAAGCTGGTTCAATGACCATGGTGTTCCTGTTCTTGATTGGCCAGCAAATTCCCCTAACTTGAACCCCATAGAAAATCTATGCAGTTGTCAAAAGGAAGATGAGAGACACCAGACCCAGTCGGCTTTTAATTGTTTCTTGGTCAAGAAACAATTACATCCAGCATTACAACTGTTTCATATTATGATGCACTTAGGCATTAAATCTGTTTACTCAATGAATCTCACTATTCTCCCAATTCCTACCTTCCATTTAGCACAACTAACATATTACACACATATTACACTCATTGTCATTTTCACTCAGTTAATATAACAGGACAACTTTTATATACAGTCTGGAATCTTACACATAAACCATCATATCTAACTACAATAAATCTATCTTTGGAGGGTACATAAGCTTTAACATAGAATATGGCAGGACCAACACAAATGAACACTTAGCTGCTAAGCTAGGGAACAACCAGCATGCTATTGTTCAAGTATCTTTGGGTCTAGTTCACGAGTGAAGGGAGAATGGAGTGGGAGATCGACAGACAGATCGTTGCGGCTGCCGCAGTAATGGGTCACTGTGCCGGTCCGTTGTGGTGAAGAGAGAGCTGAGCCGAAAAGCAAGCTCTCGACTTACCGGTCGGTCTACGTTCCTACCCTCACCTATGGCCATGCTGCCCCCAAGACCCAGTCCCGGATGAAGAGGAAGACGACGAGTACGAGTACAAGAATGAGTACATATATACATATAAATATATACCTGAGCCCTGCATTTGAAAAATTCTCAAACAAATTGATAAACAAATTATCAAAAGCCAGTATAGAGTTGTACAACCTTGAAATCAAATCTCTTTGAGATGGGACACAGGATCACAAGAATCCCCAAGGCTGCTCCAGAGGAACAGAAGGAACATTGGGAAAACAATTGGCCACAAAATGTCCGATTTGGAAATAGCAGAACAAATGTGAGACACGGAGATCTAATCGGGATGACAGATTGGCAAAATTTACACCTGTCTACTTACAAGTATCTCAACTGTGTTATGCCCCTATCAACCCACATTGAGAAAGTCGGGTCAGACAGTGAAAGAAGAAACAGAAGGTTATCTGTCAAGGGACCTAAAGAAGATGCATCTGTAAACTTAAATTGCCGTCTGAATTGATACCAAATTTTAAGTGTATTAAGAACCACCGGGTTATCCGTATAAAAGGAAAATTTTACAAGCAAAGAGGGTGTAGAAGACCCTTTTCAAGGTATAAGTTCTAGCTTACACCTGAGTTACCTGAAATGACTGGCAGAAAATATTGCACTTTTACGCAATATTCAAATTGTTTAAGATGTACCTGTACATTTCAAAACTATGGTTTTGCAATGTATTTTTCAAGTTCTCTTTATTGAATATATTGTTCCACTATGGTGTAATAGGAAGACAGTTCCAAAACATATGCTTCAAGTCAGTATTCAGTTACCACCATCTATACTCCTGCTCAATGACGATTCTACTCTAGGACTTTCCCCTCAACAAAAAGGCATACTGTGGACAGACCTCACTGCAGCTAAGATGTTGGCACTGCGATGGTAGCCACCACATTTATTGCCATGGCAACAATGGGCCAACTCTTTTCTAGATATTGTTATGATGGAGAGATCAGTAGCCAGGATGCATGCGACCAGCCAGAAAATGATGAGAGCATGGAATGCATTCACCATTTACTTGGAAGCTCCCTGATTCTGCAGCAACTTAAACCCATCCTTCCAGGCTCCACATCATTCTCCCTCATCCAGCCGCCTCTCCATAGACTGTAAGCAAAATAACTCAGATTCAGTCTTCAGTTATTCCTGTCAGACTTCAGAGTACTTACCTGATCTTCATCTCCGTACAGTGCTGTGCCTCCAGTCCCGGTTCCAGTTCCATATCACATTCCTGAGCAATAATAAACTTGTTTAACTTTTTCTCCTGCCTCTAGAGTGTCTATCTGCAAAATACCTGTTAAAAAAAAAAACAGAAGGGAACATCTTTGATAGTTTCAATTTGGAAAGATGCAATCTATGCAGGATTTTAAACTGCAAAAGTCCATGCCTGATACATATAAAAGTACAATGAACATATCCTTGGAATTTCAGCCATTGATTATAAGTGATGATCGTTCCTAGGAAATCTTCCCAGGCCTTTTCAAATCTACTTGCAGGAGTCCTCCTGTGATAATATAATGTGGATCTTTGCTATAAAACCCTTTTTAAATGGATCACAAAAACATCATCCCCATTGTTGAGTTTAGGTGCTGACTAAGGAAGCCTCCTAACACAACTTAGGTTCTGCAGATATTTGAAGAAATCTTTACTGTCCAAGTTGAATTAGCTTTGCAGTTAATTCAAAAAATAAGTCCTTGATACATTCAATCCTTTTTGAGTCCACTGATAAAATGACATGTTTAAGACCGATGGAGGAAGTGTGTGAATTTTTATCAATGGGCTGAGGACTGATTTGTCTGCCCATCCATAGTGCTTTCTTATTTGAGACTAAAAAGTTTACTGTATTAGAGACTATCCGGGTTAAGTTTTAGTTTTGATGTGTTAAGAGATGAATAAATTCATGCTTTTAAAAAGGAGGGAAAACAACTCTCATCTTCCATCCCACTCCAATCAACCTCCTGGGCAGACACCCAGAACAACATCGAACGGACATTACTTGACTAGTAATAACATCGAAAACAGGGTAATCCCATTCCTCCCTGACATGTTAGTCTTTGCAAAAACATTTCCTTGATTCTTGGAGTTTTTCTATTCCATATAAACTATGTCATAAGGGAATCTAGTTTGTTAAATAATGCTTTAGGTATCCAGATTGGGATACATTGAAATAAAAAAAGACATTTGGGTCAAATATTTATCCTAATGATATTTATTCAACCTGCTAACAAAAGTGGCAGATTTATCCATGTATCAATATTCTTTCATAAAAAAAATATGTTTAAAGAGACCATGATATTCCTGAGTAATGTTTATCCCAAGATATTTAAATGGAGTGGAGATTGAAAAAGGAAAACTGATAAACATATTTGTATTAAAACGGGCTTTAGAATTCATTTGAAATAACGTACTTTTTGACAGATTTACTTTATATCCTATTATTGTTCCAAATTCCTTTAAAAAATCCATTATCACTTGGATAGACTTAGCTGGGTTTGATATATGCTGTAAAGGTTTATCTGCATACAAAGAAAATTTATGTTCTGTTTTTTCTCTTCTTATCCCATCATACTCCCTTTTTGAACGTAATAAAATGGCCAAAGGTTCAATAGCTGGTGCAAAAAGTAATGGTGAGAGCAGACAGCCCTGTCTAGTTGAGCCAGTTAAGGGGGAAATAGTTTGAGTGTATATTATCAGTTTGCACCGAAGCTTGAGGTTGGGCATAATAGTTTTACATAAGATGTAAAGTTTGATCTGAATCCGAACTTTGACAGGGTCGAAAAAAGGTAATCCCATTAGACCCCGTCAAACACTTTTTCCGCGTCCAAAGAGAGTAACATTTCCAAATACAGATTTTCCTTCTTTGTATAGATTATATGAAATAGTCTTCTAATATTTAAAAAAAACAACTTTTTTTTTTTTAAATCCAGTATCATCATGGGAGATGATTGTTGTTAACATTATTGCCAGATGTGTAGCTAAACACTTTGCAAGTATTTTATTATCCACATTAAGTAAGGTCCATTGAAGATGCAGGGTCCAGGGGGTCTTTGTCGTTTTTATAAAAGAGTGAAATGCTTGCCAGATAAAAGGTTGAAGGTAGGGAACCCTTATGCAAGGCCTCATTGAATACATCTAATAACAATGGTGAAATTTGCTCTTTAAAGGCTATGTAAAATTCTGCGGTGTATCCATCTGGACCAGGGGCTTTAGAATTTTGCATGGTGTTTATAGCTTGATCGATTTTCCATTTTGTTATGGATTTTTGTAGATTCCCTGCATTTTCTAAAATAATTATTAGTGTCATTATTTTATTAAAGAACCTGTCTATAAGCATAGGATTCAACTTAGATTCTGAAATATAAAGTTTCCCATAAAAGTCTTATATGTATTAAATGCAAGCGACTGTCCACTGTCGCTCCATGCTCATCCA
This sequence comes from Girardinichthys multiradiatus, assembly GCF_021462225.1. Classification (NCBI taxonomy): domain Eukaryota; kingdom Metazoa; phylum Chordata; class Actinopteri; order Cyprinodontiformes; family Goodeidae; genus Girardinichthys; species Girardinichthys multiradiatus. Next base: position 46,120,008 of record NC_061802.1, on the reverse strand, counting down.
GTAGGAATGAATGCTGCAAGTCACTGACTCGATGCAAACTGCTGGGTTTCCTTAGATAGAAAACCTTTTAACCAATTTAAATAATAAACTGAATACAGCTGCACTGTTTGATAGTTAGGATTAATTGGAATGTATGTACCCGACTTGAAACCTGTATGATTCAGTTGAACTGACTTTGTAAAGTGCCATGTTGTGAATTGCCTTTGACTTGAATTATTATTTATCTCTTTATTTATCTTGTAACATGGCCATCATCTGTGCGAATTTCTTTAATCATCCTTGATGCCACTTGCTGTCTTATTTGTTTTGCCAAAAGTCCACCCGACCTTCCTCCTTGCTCATAGTATGTATATTTTGTTTTATTTAAAGTTTTAACGGTTCTTGTAGTGTTCAGTAATTCAGGTTCTGCTGGCAAAGCAAGCTTTTTCCTATGTAGAGCTAATGATGGGCTAGAAGAGTGTTTTCTGTCTATTCATCTTATCTCTTCCTTCAGTTTGGCTTCCTTTACCCTGTGTTTATTTTTCAGGCTTTTCCATGAAATTATCTGTCCTCTAACATACGCTTTTAGCGCCTCCCAGAGGGTAGACCTTGTAACATCTGGAGTGTCATTAAATGATAAATACAAGTTTCAGTGCTTTTTTATGTCTTCTATTCCCTCTCTGCTGATATAGTATGTTATTGTCAAATCAAAGTTTTAAAAACACTTTACTGGTTTTCTATTTTTCTGACTATTTACATTGTACATAGATTCTCACTGAAAGCATCAAAACAGTGAATGAACACGTGAAATTATGTAGCAAACAAAAAATTGTAAAATAACTTTAAATATGTTTTACATTTTAGATTCCCTAAAGTAGCCGCCCTTTGCTGTGATGACTAAAATATTAACCTTTGGCCATCTCTCAGTGAACCTCTAGGAAGTTCTTTCAAGGCTCTTTGGAAAACCATTTCAGGTGACCACTTCATGAAGCTCATGGAGAGAATGCCAAGAGAGCAAAGCAGTAATCAAAGCAAAGGGTGACTATTTTGAAGATTCTAAAATGTAACAATGTTTAAAGTTATTTAACCATTTTTGTTTATTACATAATTCCATGTCTGTTTAGTCATAGTTTTGCTGCCTTTGGTGAGGATCTACAATGTAAATAGTCATAAAAATAAAGAGACCCATTAAGTGAGAAAGTGTATGTAAAACATCTGACCAGTAGTGTATATGTAGAGTTAGAAGGCTGTGATCTGATATTGTTTATGTTTCATAATTACAATGTTTCGCTAAATGTAGAAGTTTACTGTCTCTTATGACGTAATCAATCCTAGTATACGTCTGATGGGCTGGCGAGTAATAAGAGAATTGCCGTGTATTGGGGTGCAGGGACCTCCATGGATCTATCATTTTATATGTATCTATAAAGGTCTGAACACTGCTCGCCATTTTAGGTGAGGTAGCAGGTCTACAAGATGATTTATCAAGGACTGAGACTAACACTAGGTTAAATTTTCAGCCAATTATCAGTTGATGAGAGTCCATCTTCTCAAGTGTTTTTTGGCTCCATTAAGCCCTTTGCAGTTCCAAGTTACAAATTTGACTACTATATCAGATGTCGACATGGTGTTATCACTGGTCTATCTATCCCCCGGTAATCAATTCTTTCTCGGGTAATGATGTCCTTTGAAACTAACCAAACAAAAGCAGAAATAAACTTGATCTTTATTAAGAAAGTCTGCAGACGCTTGACTTTCCACTAAACTCCTTAATACTGTATCATATATAACATATAATCCTGGGTGTGATGACCTTCAACTGTGCTTTTGCTATTTAAAATAGCAAAATTAAACAAGAATCAAACCTGGTATATCCAATATAGTAAATGAAATACAGATCCATCCCTCTTATCCTGTTTGTATAAGCTGAATCACTGTGAGTTCCTACACGTAATATTAAAATTCAAGCAACTTTGGTATGAACGCAGCAGAAAAGGGGTAGGACCGAAAAGATAAACTATAGAAAATCCACTCAACATCTTCTCGATCAGTTAATCCGTCCTTTTTCATGACACTGTAACATCCATATGTATTTTATCGACCCTTACCTACACAAATAGAAAAAAAATAATATTAAGGAAAATAAAAGAAAAATGGATGTCTTGTTTAAGTGGCATCCCCATTAAATCTTAAAAGGAGATTAACCAATACTAACTATTCAGACATTCAAATACCTTTAATCTTACTCCTTGTTTTGTGTAAGCGCCGGCTGTGTTTTTTTTTAGAGTTTTCAGCTGTTTGTGGGTCCGTGAATGAGTGCTTGGTGCTGCCCACTGTTATCATGAGCTTCACTAGGTAATACAAACTGAAGGCTATTCTGGCATTGGGCAGCTTCATCTTAACTGGGTTGAAAGTAGCTCATAATTGCTTATCGAAGTCTTACTGTAGGGAATCATGTGCTTTTTCTATGGCAGATATTTTGTTTGATATATCACAGACATTTTTTCATTTCTTTCTGTGTGCCTCTTGCTTCTGTGTGGATCCTATGCATGGTTTCAATTTTCTGTGATAGCTTATTTCGGAGCATTTTAATATCCCCTTTAGCCTCATCACTTAATGTTGAAATGTCTTTGCATATGACCTAACTTTCAATCTCTGCTTAATTGTTGTTTTTAAAATCTTCATGGTATGGTATGGTATTGTGTGTGGCCTGCAGTATCGTTGACTGAAATGGAGCTGCATGGAGCTTTGCTAGCCAGGGGCTCATTAGCATGAGCCATGTTAGTTGAGATTCTGTTAGTTGAAACCTCGTCAGCCGAAATGGTGCTAGCCGGCATGGATGCAGGCTGTAAAGTCTTTTGGGTATATTTCCGACTGCCTTTTACTGTCTATCTTGTCCGGAGTTGTTCTATATGAAGGTGGCTAAGACATAAAAAATTGTGTTGACCCAGGACATTTTAAATCTAGAAACTTTGTGGAGCTGTCTACCTTGGTTGCTCACTTCATTGGACTGGAAGCAGAAGTCCTCATATTGCAAATTTTTTAACATCATCTATTTTTTTCCTTATTACTCTAAAATATTACAACTTTAATTTGTAGTACATACCTTGACCTATTTGAGGAAGGCTATCCCTCTGATGACCCAGATCGTCAGTAAGCCATTTCAGGGTCTACAGACACCAGTGCAACTGAAAGGTATATATGAAATGAAAGATCAGCTAAATATTTAAGGAGTTGTACAGAATACCAATGAACCATAAATTCAATCCTGTAAAGACTCACAATGAGAAAACACATAGGTGGCGATTAGAGAAGTTTATTGTCAGATATTTATTCCTTTGGTCCTCAGACCCCAGAGGAAGATGCTGAGAATGACATGAGCTTGAATGAACAATTTAGGATTAGAGATGTCTTTCCCCCTTGGGATCTGACTGGTGGTGGAGTGGTGGCCTGAGGAGATGGAGGAAATGGGAGGAGCCAGGAAGCCAGATGGTGGAGATTGGCCCGGAGGGTCGCAGCTCAGCTTGAAAAGTGAGGAAGTCTGTTTGTGAAGATCTTTAAAGCGGAGCCTTGGACGGTGATTGGCTGAAGAGGTAATGCAAACTTGATGCTGATTAGTTGGAGCGGGGATGCATGGTGGATTCATTGGAAGGAGCAGTGGAGGTGGTGAGTCTTCCAGACTGAATTTTCATCAAAACTCCATTTCAATCCTGTAAAGAGTCACAATGAGAAAATATAGGCGATTAAAGAAGTTTATTTGTAGATATTTATTCCTTTGGCGCCCCGCGGAGGAAGACATGAACGCCGACAATGACATGAGCTTGAATGAACAACTTAGGATTAGAAATGTCTTCTCCCAAAAGGGCCGAGGCTGAAATAAAATCAAATGCTAGACATAAAGAATATCAGGTGGGATAAATGAATAAAATAAAAAGTAATAGGCAGAAGGACAGGCTTACGAAGAAGAAGGAAAACGAGAGAGCTGGACAGGCTTGATAAAGGGATGAGTTAGACAGAAAGAGGAAAGAAGGAGCAATGCCGGTCGAGCGCATGAGGGTGAAAGAGTCAGGCGAGAAATGAAAGAAAATAGGGAGCCTGCCTGGGTGTGAGACAGTAAGAATGATGAATGAGCTTGTGAAGGCATGAGAATGACAACTCTAGCCGTGGAGGCATCGAGATGACGAATACGTTATGCTGCGGAGGCATTGGGGAGTTGATGAATGAGTATTCAAGGCAAAATAGGTGATGACTTGAACCGCGTAGGCGTCAAGATGAAGAATGCATTATGCGGCAGAGAGATTGGGGGGTTGATAAATGAGTATTCAAGGCAAAATAGGTGATGACTCGAGCTGCGTAGGCGTCAAGATGATGAATGCGTTATGCCACAGATGTATGGGAGCAATAGATGAGACAGCAGAAGCATGAGAATGATAAAGAGCGAGAGAATAATGACATGATTGTACATGCTGAAGGGAAGAATAAAGTGATGTGGGAGAGAGAAATGATTGACTGTGGCTGACGAATGCTGGAGGTAGCAGACCTTAGAGAAATGGAGAAAAGAGAGATCAAGTTAGATGGGTTGATTTTTATCTATGAAGATAAATTACAAAATAATTAGAGGCCATCCACTGCCAGATAATGCAAGAAGTTCTTACCTAAGAACTGAGGGATAATTTAGTGGATAAACCAGAGTGGATGTCTGGACAAACATAGGATGAGAAAGCTGAAGATGACCAGCGGCGAAGTTGTTGAAGGGATGCTGTTGAAACTCCTTGAGTGGCTGCAGTAGTTGCTGCTCCCATTCTAAAGGAATATCCTGAAAACTGACTGGGGGGCAGATTGCATTGACTAGAGTTTGTCTGAAATGTTTGAGGAACCAGGAGGCGGTCAAGGGGGCCCCTTTTGAAGTGAGAAAGAGGGGCATGTTAGGCGGACTGAGTTTGTGACGTTTGAGTGCAAATTTCAACATGGATCGGAAAGAGCAGAACAGGCCATCAAGGCGAGCAATGGAAATAATATGTTCAAGGAAAAGTTTGAAGTTCTCAGGATAAAACTTGAAGTCTGAAGAGACTAAGTATCTTGATGGATTGAATGAATTGTTAGGCAAGGTAAATTCACTTAACCTTAGGAAGCCGTCGTAAGCTAGAAAAAAGGCATTGGAAAGGATGATTTTAGGGGAAAGAGGGCCATAAAGTATAGCTGTAACGAGATTATTTGAGGATAGGGAGTGTAAAAGGTCTTCAGGAATCGGGCTCAGGGATAGAATGACTAGTGATAACTTTGAGGAGGAGTTTAATTGGGTGATTTGAAAAAAAAGGCTCGGAGCTGGTTCAGACAGGTGTTGTTTTGTGAGGAAATTGATACCTGCTACTAAGCTCCAGATATAAGGGAGTTTAAAATGGCGGTGTTCAAAACAAATGGGTATGAAGGCCAGGACTCTTTGAATGTGGACTGGATTCGAGGGGTATGATGGGCGAGGCAGAATTTAGGGAAAGTTTGTCAGAAGGAGCTAGACCTGAATTACAGTAGTATTTTGCTGATTGGAGCAGTGAATGGAGAGAAGGGATTAATCCAGTTTCAGGTCTTCGAGGGGTGGAATAGGAGTGGGTTGAACATTGACAGTTGGAGAGAGACTGCGAAAGACCTGAAATTCTGAGCGAGAGAGAGCATAGGCGATTGAGTTAGAATAACCTGGAAAATGACAAGCGGAAATGATGAAGTTATATGTGACTGCTTGCTAGGTTATGCATTGGAGGTAGAGCATGATAGACTTAGAGGAGGAATGGCCTTTATTTATAGCTTTCACCATGGCTGCATTGTCACATAAATATGTAAATACGTTTTCTTTTCCAATAGCGGCCCCAGATGCAACAGACTAAGGCAATGGGAATGATTTCATAGAAAGCTGAAGATTCTGACTGAGGAAAGGGGGAGGGCCACATGCCGGAGAACCGTTTGCCCTGAAACCCCCCCAAAACCCACATACGGAGCTACGTCCATGAAAATGACTGTACTAATATTGTCTGTTCATAAATTGTTTTGTAAGTTTGTTATTCTGCTTCGGCAGTAATGCAGTTATTGCTTAGATTTTGAAAACACTTAGTCCGGGAAGGTGCTGTAAATTGATTCTCGCAAACTGAACAGAGCAGCACTGCCCCAGTGTGCAGAGAAAAAGTGTGCTCCACAAATATGACAGGAAAAGATATAGTTAAGATGTATATGGAAACAGTAAATGGTTCCTTAGCACCTGGTTGATAAGGGAACAAGGTTGGTATAAATGTTCAAATGTGGAAATTCATATTTAGATTTTCTACAGAGCAAAGAGGTTGCTGTTAAGTGTATCAGTTTTTTTTTCCTAGTAGAGTGCTAATATTCTTTGGTAGGTTAGTCACACTTAAGCGCAATACGAAGGTTTGCTAGATTCATTATTATAAGCTATGTAAACTCACTGATGGGGTATAATCTGCTAGAGGGTAATGGTGCTTCTGCCCAACTTAGTGCTTTTCTGGTTAACAAGGCCAAGATGTAAGAAATTCTAGCATCATCAAAAGGGAAGGAGTGGGGAGAGCGATTAAACACCAGATAACACTGAAGGAGAAAATCTCCACAATCCACCTCACCAGAATACTTTTCCAGATTGGGGGTAGTGACGTCACGTAAGGCTACAGAGTGAGAAGTCGAGGATGCCATAGCGCCACTAGGCGGAGCAGAGGTAGTAACTGTACCAGATTGCAGAATATGTAGGAAACTCTGCATTTGTCCAGCCATTTGTTCCAAACTTTGATTGGTGATGGTAAGCTGGTCATGTAAAGACCTGAGCTTGGAATCATGCGACTGTATTAATTGATACTGATCTGCTATTTGAACCCTGAGTGAGTCTGCTGGGTCTTGTTGGCCTGAGTGTTCTGTCATTGTTTTAGGAATTCTTTTGACCCACATGCAAAACTCACTCAGGAGACCAGACAAGTTTCAAAGGTTTATTTAAACACACAAGGAGAGTTCTACAGGAACGAGGGTTGGAAGGTTCTTCGGGACCACTGAAGAAAGAGGCAAGAGTTAGTTCAGATCTGGGGTGGAAGTACATCCTTATAGCTCCAGAAGTTTTGCTTACTTGATCACTTGAGCAGAGAAATTCAGGAGGGTCATACCACTGGACTTGATCAGCTGCATCTCCTCTTCCCATGAAGCTGTTTTTAACCTCATGCAAACTAATTAGTGTCCTCTTCTAAACACAGGAATTTTTGTAGACTTGTGACAGCACAATAACATGTTATGTGTCATTGCATGCACAAGCCAACAGTTTGTTGTTCTTTATGAACACAGAATCAGCTCTTTCCTGAAGGGGTAACTGTATTGTTCTCTGGTCCCTTGAAATCCCTCGACAGTTTTGACATAAACCAGAGTTCTCATATGCTAGGTCTTTTTTCGTCTCTTTTATCAACACCATCATCGTCTTTGGGCTTTTTGAAGAAACATTGGACACTCAGCTGCCATGACGATTTTCCCGGTGAAGCCAACAGGGTTACGCATCAAGTCAGAAAACAGCTAATTATAATGCTAACTCACCACCAAGAAGTCAGCGGTGTGAATTGCAATGTGTCACAATGTAAGATGGTCATCAGATTTTTCCATCACCATTTACATGGACCTCCCCAAAAACAATTGGCAAATGATTGCTTCTCCTTCAAAATAACAGTTTTCCTAAAAAAAAAAAAAGATTGTGAGACAGAATCTTTGGGCAACTTACATATCTACTCGAAAAGCTAATTAATTATTTCAACAATTGCCATCTCGGGATGGGTGTTTTAGTCTAAAGATAGTTGAAGTGTTTTTCTTCACAGCAAGGATTTTGTGCCAAATTTGAGTCTGGTATAATCAATACATACAGCATAAGAAAATAAGTTCTTGGGAATGCTTTTTCCCCTCGTTATTGCGAGAGATATTAATTTGCTTCTCATACACAAAAAACATTTTCAGTTAGAAACAACTTCAACAACTTCTTTTCAACTGCCTACACTGTTCTGTCTATGGGCCATTAAACACCCACACATTTGTAGAACCCCTGGCGTCTTTGCTTGCAAAGGTACAGGTGTCTGCATCTATAAGCAAGTGACCTTGTGTTGGCATGTGTGAAAGCGGGTGTAAATCTAAACTTGACTGGTTACAGCAGAATAATTTGGATTTAACCTTTTTACAGACCTTGTAATCACTTTGTGTAATAAGTCCCTCAAGCAAAAATATGGATCTGTTTTAAGCCTCTATCAAATGTCAGAGATAGAAATCACATCCACAGATAATCTTGTATTTTCCTTCTGTTGCATCTGTGCAGAGCTCCAGCCTGTTTGTCCTTGGCTGTGACTTCTCTTTGCTTCTTTTGTTGCATCTGACTTCAATATTCTTCACCTGGGGCTAAACCCCTTTTAGGCATATTAATGGTTGACCCTGAAACTTCATAAGGAGTCAAAGTAAATAGGCTTGGACATCTTCCTGTTTCACTCCCCCAGGCACTACTTAATAACGGGGATGGGATAGCAGTGTACAGCACATTTATAATATCAAAGGCAGTATTTAGGAAGGAAAACTTTGTTAAATTAGCTCTAACTTAGTTTATTTTTGAAAGATTCCTAACCAACACAACAGTTCTTTTATTTATTTTTTTTGCAGCACTAGTGCCGTTTATTTTTTGCAGTATTTCTTTTTGACAGTAGCTAGACGGGAAGTTTCGACAGAGAGAGAGGGGAAGACATGCGGCAAATGTCACTTGGGCCGGGACTCAAACCCAGGACAGCCACGTCAAGGACTAATGCCTTCATATCGGGGTCGCGTGCTACACCACCAACGCTGCACCCGACCCTGCAGTTCTGTTGATGAAGTCAGCCGGTATCTCACCAGTTACTGATTATCTAAAATATGCCTTTGGTCTAGAGTTTGCAGAAATCCCATCTAGTCAAGAGTCTTCTATTGTTGGACTTCTCCAAACCTACAAGGCTCCCAGTAGTCCCAACCACATAGGTCCAGGAAATACACGACAAACAACCTGTCCTGGGAACTCAATTGAAATCTTTGCAGCAGGTCACAACTGTCTAATTCACTCAATTTCACTGAGTTGAGCAACAACATTCCTTATCTCATTCAGCGCATGTGTGATCTGGCTATCCATATTAACATGAGTATCAGAAGAAGAAGAAGAAGACCCAGGGATCAGTTTAAATTACCTTGATATCAGCGCAATGTTTCAGTAACAGTGTCTGACATGCAGCCAGAAGCGTTAAACTTGATGCTTTATTACAACGGTCACGTAAGGATAGGGAAACTGTCTGCGCTGTTGCTGTCCAGGTCTCGATGAAATCTGCTCCACCTCTGGAATGATAAAGAAAAATAAATTAATGAAATATACAAATTAATTCAGTAGGTAAATGAGTATAAGAAGAATTAAACTTAACATTCAATCAACCTCTAACAAGCTTCGCCCTGGTATACAGAGCACAGAGTCGCTGTCTTTTCCTAAATATTTTTTTTTTACCGTGTCTTGTCCGGCAGAGTATCGCTCAGAATTGTTGTCTGAGTGCCAAGAAATTGCCCAACAGATTTATTTTCACAAGCAGAGCATCACAGCTAATGCTTTAAAGCTCTGCTTGATATTTATAAAATAAACTTTATTACAAACTTCTTTGGGAATATTTCAATTGTTACGGACACGGAGACTGAAATGAAAAGGAAACAAGAAGCTCAAAAAAGAGAGAGATGGGGGGAAAAGAGGAGAAAAGGAGGAAAGAGTGGAGGAGAGAAAGAAGGATGAAGAGAATACAAGATTACACCCTGCTTGCTTATACACCTGCAGCTGTTTTTTTTTTTTTTTTAACAAAATAGTACACGGTAATTCTGAATGTAAAATGTACTTAGTGAGAGGTGCAGCCCAATATAGAACATCTGTGTATCTGTCAACACCTGAAGCTTAACATCTGTGTCCAGCCATGGACCCAGAGGCCCAAGACCCTGGGACACACCACCCCCCAAGCAGAGGCCCGACAGAGCCCAGGGGGCCAGGCCCCGGCAAGCAGCCACCGGGAGTGAGCCAGCACACACCAAAGCACCCGGCTCCGGACACCGAGAACCACAAGTACACCAGCAGGCAGAGACTCCAACCACCGGCAGGCAGTGTGGTGGGGAGGAAGCTGATCCAGGAGAGTTAGGAGTCCAAGACCCAACCTGTCGCAAAAAAAAAAAAAAAAAAACAGGTACACACAGTCACAATCACCCACTCCCACCCTCATGCATACACATAAAATCATTCACACCCAAGGGAAGTGTTGTGGAATTTTCTTATCAAAGTGGGTAGAAGTTGACTCACAAGAAGAGAAAATCCGGATTTTGTCTTTATAACTTTTATTCAAAGGCATTCAGCGTTAGAATGACTCTGTCACCGAGCAAGTCAGTTAGGCAGAGCCCCGATCAACATTTACACACAGTATTTATACCAGAACATGACAGTGTTATCTCAACTTCAAAGAATCTGTGTTTTATGACCCTAGACCCTTCTCGGGTTCAGAGGTGACAAAGTTATCTAGGAACCCATCTGTCCTTCCCGAGACATCACCCTAAAGCATGAGTTTTAACCATTAAACTTCTGATAATGGCTTTACAGCTTCTTCCTCTAACACAGATGTTCTGAGGAGTGAGGTAACCTAAAGGGCATACACTTTGGAATGCTTACTGCAAGAATTTCCATCACACTCCCCCCTTGTGATTACAAGATAATCACAACTAAAGGAAAATTCTGCAAAACCAACACCCCTCTCAGAATCCAAAGCCATTCTATTTTGCAAACTCATCGTTCTAAGAGCTTAGGCTGATTGAATTATAAGTTGTGACCGTAAATGAGCTAGATAAAATACTCCATACCAATTAGCAGGCAGATACAGATATAATCTATTTCCACACATCCAAACCATGTTTTTAGGACATGAGTACCCATCTCATAAAGGAAAAGTAACAAAAACCCTGGTTAATTTACCTGCCATGCCATACAACTTACCTCCATCCGGTAAGGCTGTAAGATTAAGAGTTAACACAAAGGGATCTAGGACCAAAGATCCTGAAATAGTATAAGGATCAGTTCTGATAGGACATGACTCAAATTTATGTCTGTTGATTAAAGCACATAAAACAGATATAATAGCTTCGCAACCTACTGTCTTCCCAAGAAAATAAGGTCTACTTTCCTCCTGTGTAATACAAATATCTGGATCTTTAATCGGATTTCTATTACCCCAAATTCTATAAAGAGTTCCTGTAGAAGCACATGTTAAATTAGTCTCACCAGAAAATCTACTAACATTTCTGCTTTCCCTAACAGTATAATTCCTCACCCAAGGAAAAATGACCTCCACCAACCTGTTATCTGGAAAGAAAGTAGCTAGGGTATAAGCAGTATCAATAGGAACAGGTACCAAAAATGGTTGATCATTAATAGCATGTGGAATCAAACAACAAACATAGCAATTACCATTTCTTATCTTCCTCACAGTTTGATGTATCAGTTGCCACCAAACATTATCAGTATGAGCACGGTAGTCAGGAAAGTGATGAATCTCTCTTCGAATCCGCTGATGAGTATTATTAGCATAATTCCTCATATTAGCCTTACATTATCTTTGCTGCACCTTTTCCAAAATGAACACAAGAGTTATAAAAATACTTGCAATACCAATCATTAGCATCAGAACAGACCATCTTCCATTTAGCTGCATTGTGATCTTGAAGTGGAATGTCCTTTCTTCTGGTACTGAAAGCAAACAGTTTTTCCAAAGAAAACAAATTATAAACAAAACTTAAAAATCCTGCTGCCTCTCCTGAGTGGCTTCAAGCTGCCCTGTTACCAGTCTGGTACAGGTGGGCGGTCGTAGGAAGCTCCTCTAGAAATATGTTTAGAAACAGGAACTCTAACCTGCTGGAAGTTAGGCTTCCATAGTCCAATTAAACAACGGTGGAAATGAACACATTCAAATTTGTAATAATACCATAATGATAGATATCAAGCAATAAACATGAAAGTTAGATAGAAGCATCCGAGATTTCCTCCTCAGAGTCAGTTTCGCTGTCAAAGTGGGAGAAAAGAATTTGGCTGACCCTTGCTGTCCAGGCAAAGGAGCGCCTAGTATCCACCAAATGTTAAGAAATTAAGGAGAATAAGCATCATGGCACATGTTTTACTGTCTCTCTGTTGCAGACGTTGCCAGTCCATCATCCAGAGAAAGGTTATGTGCAAATGTGTAGAGGTCTTCCGTGTATGTTTCCTATGTGTCTCTCACTGTGCTGTGTGTGCAGTGAGCCAAATGACCTTATGATTTCTAACTTTCAGGCAATGCGATGGCCTTAAGTAGATTCTGAAATAACGTGGCACTGCCCAAGGGACTATTGTGCCCTTGTAAGAACAGTGTTCTTCAACCACCTCTTCAATCACTTGCCAGTGATCAGCTTACAGTTCTTTGTCTTGTGGTGGTCCGCTGTCCTCACACCTTTCAGGCCGTGGATGATCCAGTTGGAAGATGACTTGTGTCCTGGAAGCCAGATGAAGCTGGAGGAGCTGGATCTTTCCTGCAGCTTTCCTAGACAGTAGGATCTAATATGGGCCATTCCAGCCCTGGACTTCCTGTGTTTTCTCCTAAATTCTCTGACCAGAATCCAGTCACCAGGAATAAAGGACTGGAGGGTGGAAGTGGCTGTTTCTGGTAATGCAGCCTTCACCGTCTGTGAAACTTGAGAAACCACAGTGGACAGGTTTTGACAGTAAAACAACATCCTACCTGAGGCGACTGTGGCTCAGTAGGAAGAGTAGTCGTCTTGCAATCAGAAGGTTGTGGGTTCAATTCCAGCTTCCTCCTGCCATATGTCGATGTGCCTATGGGCAAGGCACTTAACCTCAAGTTGCCTACCAATCTGCGTATCGGTGTATGAATGTGTGAGCGTTAGTGAGTGCGATTGGGTGAATGTGGCTCTAGTGTAAAGTGCTTTGAGCGGTCTGTATGACTGGAAAAGTGCTATATAAGTTCAGTCCATTTACCTTCACACAAAGATGTGGAAGAAAATGATCTTGGCAATATCCCCATGTCCAAATTAGGAGACCTGCCACACAGCACTTCAAAAGGTCCTTTGTCTCAATCTCATAAAAGTGAGAACAGGGCCTTCACAACACTTGGCTAATTTTCAATTCAAAGTCCCATTCTCAAACCTAAGTGCTTAACTACATGAACTTCATCAAAACATCCAACAAAATCAAAAGAATTGATCTTCTGACTTCACCTGATATACTAGCAGTGACCATCAGCTAAATATTCTGAATATCAAAAATGTGACATGATGTTTGTGGAAGGCCTGATTACAGGTCAATATTTCCATAGTTTCAGAATACACAAAGAGAATTTCAAAAATGGTCTAATCTGTAGAGATGTAAAATTTCACAAAAGAATCAACACCATATTTTCCAAACAGGTTTTCAGAATGTGGTCTTAAGGAGCTATGCACCATTTATAAACAAAGTACGTCTCTTTCGCATTGTCACTAAGTCCTCACTGGAGGTATGAGCTACCCTTTTTCCATGAGTGCTAAAACTTTTGAAACCCCATGTTACTTTATTCTGACATTCCCCCCTTCTGGCGCAGGGTCCAACCCATGCGACAATCCAGCAAAAGTTTGAACAAAAATGGTCTAGTAACCAAGATCACATTACATAGAACCAAAGAAATAAATTCTGACATAACTATGTGTCACTATGAATTTAACGAAAGCAACATAAAGAAAATCCAGATGTTTTTAACTCCAATTCAGTTCCAAACAAAACACAAACGTTAGTTATTCAGTTCATCAATGTCTCACTTAGAAATTAGTCACATACCATCCTGATTTGTCTTGTATGAAGATGAGTATTAGATTAATGGACATCTAATGTAATTCAGATGCATAAACCCTACAAATTCGAATCTAATAAATAATTCCCACCAAGTATAAAGTCATGACTCAGATTCTTTATCAAAAATATATTCCTTACTTTTGGCATATCTTGAACTGTCAGTTAGCTTAATGGCACCAGGGAAAACTTTCAATCTAATAAATCACCAATGATTCTGCATGCGAAACTAATTCTTCAAACTAGTTTAAACTATTTCATTAACTTTTTAATAGTAAAACACATAAATCTAAAAGTCATGCTACATCCAAAAAAAAAAACATGTTATTAAGGCAACAATCACTACAAGCATTTTGATTCTATTGTCTCTTAAACAGCGTTAAAACTCAGGAAGGGAGGTATTGAGCGTTACCATGGGAGCAAAGGTGTGAACCAACCTGGTAGGTGGGCGGAGTCAGGCAGAACTAACCTCTGATGGGCAGTCTATGGGCGGACCCACAGTTTCTTCATTCCAACCCATCTTAGTGTACCTTAAACTGCAAAACTGTTAACATGCACCTACCTAGGAAACAAGCTGCTTCTTAACTCTCCTGAAAAATCAAAGTTTAATCAATCTTGGATTTAGAAAAATTATTCTAAACATGAATTATTGTTTCATGCAACATATAAACAAACATTCATTCCAACAAAACAAAGACAAAACATCAAAAACAGACAAATGGTCAAATTTGAAGGTTCAAGAATTCAAAGAAATTTTTAACAATCTCTTTTCAGAATGTTTTCTCAGCCATATCTTTTAATGCTGTAATTGATCAATTTTGTTATGACAATCTTCAGGATCCTTTTTAAGATGAGTGCACATAATCCAAAGAGATCTCAAAGTGTTTAGAAGCACAGCAACAGTTTTCTCTTAAATGAATCCAAATTCACTGATGCTGAAACCTTTTGCTAATTCTTTGTACTGTAATAACAATAACTACAACCCTGAGAGTTATTGTTATAATTCTCTTTTTGTTTGGCTCTATTTGATCGCAGCTGCATTCCAGAATTTCAGGTTAAATGCAAAGAAGTATTTTAAGCCGGTGTTGACATTTTTATGCAGTGTTTAACTTAACCAGAAATGAAGCTAAGAAACTTGACTCCAAACTGGACTTTTTCCCACATACTGTTTCAAAAGGAGAACAGACATAATTTTCTTTAATTTGGGCTATTTGAATTTTGAGAGTTGGGGAGAAACTTATTACTAGAACATTTCTTTTACAATCCAAATGCTGATAAATGTTCCAATATTTTTATCTCTTAGTAATCTGAAATCACCTTGTGTACCTTTGTACTCCTAGGTATTCTTTTAATCTTTAAAACCCCTAAGAAATCAAACAAGGAGACTGGCGTTTGAGCCGACCATCCTCTTACTGTTAAATGGACTGAACTTATATAGCACTTTTCCAGTCATACAGACCGCTCAAAGCGCTTTACACTAGTGCCACATTCACCCAATCGCACTCACTAACGCTCACACATTCATACACCGATACGCAGATCGGTAGGCAACTTGAGGTTAAGTGCCTTGCCCAGGGGCACATTGACATATGGCAGGAGGAAGCTGGAATCGAACCCACAACCTTCTGATTGCAAGACGACTACTCTTCCTACTTAGCCACAGTCGTTAAGAGGGCCTTTATTTCTTTTCTTTTCCTAAAATGAAGGATTTTACTTGTCTTTATTCCGTTATAAAAATCCTAACCTTGGTTCCAAAACAAAACTCTTCAACCCCAATCTGTGTTCCCCAGAGTAGAAATTTTGAGTATTGTTGCATTTCAAAGCCACCAAAATGACTGGAACTCATCATTGGCTTAGATCTATTTTAATAGGTAATCGGTCTACCCTTAATTAAGTATTATAATTTTATTTCTGCTTGGACAATAATCAGATTTAAAATTATTAGTTCACAGCTCCTAATTTACCTCGGATCATATTTGCTCCTATCACAGTTCATAAGAAGCTTCAGACAAACATTATGCTAAAAAACCAAAACCAAAACAAAAAAACAGATCTGTTTTAAAATAAAGAAAAAGCATGCTTAAAAAACTTGGTACTGTGGTGGAAAATAACTCCATGGTTCTGAAGGCCTTTTCATGCAGAGTCTTTTAAGAAACATGAGATTAGTTTAATTTTTGTGTGGTACCACTGTCCAATCAGAATCTTTCTTACCTTAAAAAATAACCCAATTTTTCCCATTTTCATTTTAAAGGTTTGTTTTACCAAGGAAAATGTGTTCAACAAAACCAATTACTCTCAAAAGTTTTAAAAGTTTTAGCTGGTGATATCTTAGAAAACAACAAGTGTTTTAAGATTCCTATGCAACACAGAACTGATTAGGTTTCTCTTTCCTTCTCCAAAGGGAGAAAAAAGAACCTGCAGAACCACGCCTTTCATAGTTTTTTTTTTCAGGACCTGATATAAGGCACAGTGTAAATCAACACGCTGCATAAATCAGAAGAGGAAAAAAAAAACCTAATATAACCTCTTCCCAGCAGCTGCTGTGAAAAACAATGAATTTGTACCTTCCATAAGTGTCAGTTAGCACTTGCGGACAAAAACTGCACCAAACTATAAGTACTGTGTCAGAGACTGTATGAAGACCATCTGCAGTAAAACTAAGCCTGTTTTAATGAGGTCTCTACCCATTAGATTTATGGGATACAAACTCTGACAACAGAAAATAATACCTGAAAGAGACCCATCAGGTGTTACGCATGCAATGGGTTTTAAAAATGCTCCTTCATGAGATCTGTCCTGAGAATAACATAGAAACACATGGTTACTGCTGAGTTTTGGAGATGTTGTAACTTCCTCTGCTTTTTAATAACTTTTAATAACTAGAATAACTGACCCTGAATATTCCACGGCAAAAGAGAACTTGCTTCTCTAAAAGAATTAACCGGAAAGTATCAAATGAGCTAAGTTATCACCTTTTTGAAAATACTTTTAATATTTTAACCTGCTATATCTGTCAACGTCAAGCAAGCATCACATGAGCAGCGGTTAATAAGCGTTCTTCGTTGCAGAAAATAGGAAAAGATTTATGCAAATGTGTGTGTGTTTGTACATTACCCCCATCAGTTTCTAAATCGCTCCAGAGTCAGACTGTCATGGCACAGAGTTCTCTATTAGTCCCAAAAAAATACCCAGGCCTTCCCCAGGTGTGTTGGTAGAGACTCAATCCTTCCTCGTCCACTTTAACATCTCCAGGAGGGAGAAAGAACTTTGCTCCGGCCCGTTTCTCTTCTGCCCGCATAAGATGCTTTCAATATAAATCCAGTGTATCGCTCTTCTGGCTCTGGCAAACAGCATGGATCGTTGTCCATCTCAGTAGGTTTGGGGCCAGACTTCTTCAGAGTTTCGTTCTGGTGGAAACTCACACTGCGATTTGCAACAAGCAGGCAGGCAGGCAGATCTCTCTCTTTCAGACCGTGCTGGAGAAGCGTCTCTGGCGGAGTAGCCATGGAGAAGGGCAGGTTTCTAAAATCCAGACTCAAAAACGTAGATGTTGAACTCAAATCCCATATATGTGTGTATATGTGTGTGAGAGAGGCAGAAGAAAAAGATCCCAATCCCATGAGTCTCCCACCCCCAGTGAACCCCAACAAGAACCTCCCCACAGGGCCACCCCCAACAAGGACACCGATATCAAACACATCCCCCTGAATCCAAACGGCCCGAATCCCCACCCCCACAGGGGCACACCCCCACAGGTGAACTCCGTGGCCGAGAAGCCGATGAAGCCACACCCACAAAGCGCAAGCTCCACACACAGCCCCGCTCTAAGAACCCCGCTCCCCCACCACACAGCGCGCCGCAATGGCAAAGCAAGGGCCCCGCACAACGCCACCCCCGCCCACTGGCGCAACAGGGCAGACCCCACCCAGCACCACACCCACAACCAGACCCCCGACCCCGTACCATGACGGGACAAACTCATCCACCAAGAGGTCCCCGGCTGCTCCAGGCCAATCACAACCCGCCAGCCGCCCCGGTGCAGTCACAAGACATGCTCCGCCGCCCCACTCAAAAAAAATGAAAAAAAATATTGTTTGCTTTCAGTACCAGAAGAAACGACATTCCACTTCAAGGTCACAATGCTGCTGTATGGAAGATGGTCTGCTCTGATGCTGATGATTGGTATTGCAAGTTTTTTTTTACTACTGTGTTTATTTGGGAAAAGGTACAGCAAAGACAATGTGTGACTAATCTGAGTGATTAAGTCAGTAATTCAACTGCTGCATGATGTTCTACATATTTGTGCCGTTATTAAAGCTGCAATATTATTGTGAGGGTGAAGAGCAGCTCATTCAACACAGACTTTGAGACGTTCCATTTATAATTTTGGAACCCCGTCGGAGAATGCATGCTGAACGCCGATGTTCTCTACGTGCCTTCTCCCATAACAAGCCAGTAGCGTTGCTAAACAACACACAGTTTATCAGGTATAATTACCTTACAACACACACCTTTGTTACCGGCTACGGTGGCTTTTTATGTCCAAAGAGACGTATGCTTTTTGTCGTTGGTTCGGATTGGGGCCGGTTTGTATTCAGGCGATAAGCGAACCGCACCAGAGTCCGTTTGGAAGCGGACCGAGACCACCTCAAAAAGTGGGTCTCGGTCTGGTTGTTTGGTCCAACGGAGGAAACGAACTCTGGTCCGTTTAAAGCGGACTAAAAGTGGCAAGTGTGAATACACCCTAATTTGATCATTCTGAACTTGATGGGAAGGTCTAAAACTTTGTTAATCAAAATCCTGTTTTAAGGGGGAAAATTGTCCCTGTCTGGACTTCCTTTTGTTTTTACCTGGAAACATCTGTGTGTTGTCTCACTGGGGGCTGCACTACATTACATTTTATACCCCATGCTGCTATGCATAATGCATACACAATCATTCTGTCTGTGGATCATCTGCACTGTTGTACTGCTCTCGCACCCAATACTGCTCTATATTTACACTCATTCACTTAAAACTATGCACATATATTTATATTATATTGTAGATATGTTTTTACTTTTTAATTTGTACTGTATTGCACCGACTACGCCAAAACAAATTCCTTGTATGTCCAACAACACACTTGGCAATAAAGCTTTTCTGATTCTGATGTCTCCAGATTGGACCAGCCTGGTAGCCAGTCTTCATTGATTGCACATTGCACCAGTAAGAGCAGAGTGTGAAGGTTCAATTAACAGGGTAAGAGCAATGTTTTGCTCAAAATATTGAAATGCACACAACATTATGGGTGACATACCAGAGTTCAAAAGAGGACAAATTGCTGGTGCACGTCTTGCTGGCGCATCTGTGACCAAGAGAGCAAGTCTTTGTGATGTATCAAGAGCCACGGTATCCAGGGTAATGTCAGCATACCACCAAGAAGGACGAACCACATCCAACAGGATTAACTGTGGATGCAAGAGGAAGCTGTCTGAAAGGGATGTTCGGGTGCTAACCTGGATTGTATCCGAAAAACATAAAACCACCGCTGCCCAAATCACGGCAGAATTAAATGTGCACCTCAACTCTCCGGTTTCCACCAGGACTGTTGGTCGGGAGCACCACAAGGTCAATATTCACGGCCAGGCTGCTATAGCCAAACCTTTGGTCACTCATGCCAATGCCAAACGTCGATTTCAATGGTGCAAGGAGTGCAAATCTTGGGCTGTGGACAATGTGAAACATGTATTGTTCTCTGATGAGTCCACCTTTACTGTTTTCCCCACATCCGGGAGAGTTACGGTGTGGAGAAGCCCCAAAGAAGCATACCACCCAGACTGTTGCATGCCCAGAGTGAAGCATGGGGGTGGATCAGTAATGGTTTGGGCTGCCATATCATGGCATTCCCTTACCCCAATACCTGTGCTAGATGGGAGCGTCACTGCCAAGTACTGCCGAACCATTCTTTAGGACCATGTGCATCCAATGGTTCAAACATTGTATCCTGAAGGCGGTGCCGTGTATCAGGATGACGACTGGTGAATGATTGGTTTGATGAACATGAAAGTGAAGTTTAACATCTCCCATGGCCTGCACAGTCACCAGATCTAAATACTATTGAGCCACTTTGGGGTGTTTTGGAGGAGCGAGTCAGGAAAGGTTTTCCTCCACCAGTATCACGTAGTGACCTGGACACTATCCTGCAAGAAGAATGGCTTAAAATCCCTCTGACCACTGTGCAGGACTTGTATATGTCATTCCCAAGACGAATTGACGCTGTATTGGCTGCAAAAGGAGGCCCTACACCATACTAATAAATTATTGTGGTCTAAAACCAGGCGTTTCAGTTTCATTGTCCAACCCCTGTACATTTCATCATTTAATTAAATAATTGTTTCCCACACATCTTCAGGAATCTTCAGGGAGAGGAGTACCATGCCTCCCCAATACACTGCCGGCTTCCGACGATACAGACAGAAAACACCTGCAAGCTTGTGCCACAGCCTGCCACCGGAACTGCCAGTTCTGCCTACCACTGCCACAAAGTGAGCCCGGCCCTGTTGCAATTCAATCGTTTTCTCGGCACGTTTGCAATGTAATGCAATGCAGACATGCACAGTACCCCCTACCGAACAAGATGGGTAGCTCGGTCAGCAGGGAGCTGAGGAAGAGCGGCTGCTGACGTCACCCTTCTGCGCCCGCCGCTCGGAATGCTTTTTCATTTTCGAGTTCTGGGCAGTACTTTGCAGGCAGACCATGAAAACGAAAAAGCAATGTCTGCTTTGTTTTCTTTTTGATTATGGCATAAAATGTGCAGTCGTGAAGAAGAAAATGCAAATGCAAATAGGATGATTGATTACTAATTTTATTTACGGGTCAAATAATGCAGCCACATTCTTAAAATGAAAAAGCATTTCTGGAAATGCTTTTTCATTTGCAAATTTTACATTTCAAATTTAATTTTGGTATCTATTTGCTGGGGTACATTTTGAAAAATAAATCTCAAATGTCTTTTTCTTTTTCATTTTAATTAAGTGAAAGAATGAGCAGTCTTGAAGAAGAAAATTAAAATGCAAATAGAATTATTGATTACTAATTTCATTTATGAGTCAAACAATGCAGCCACATTCTTAAAATGAAAAAGCATTTCTGAAAATGCTTTTTCATTTGAAATATCGTAACGATTTGCTTCCATAGCTCCAGCCCCTGAAGTCCGTCCGTCAAAGCACACATCTGATTAGTAGGAGGTTTAGATTCAGCATTCCCCTTCTCAATTGTGGCAGTGATGAAGCGAACCATCAGAGCCCTGATGCATGGTACACAGCAACAACCACAGGTAACCATTATGGCAACAAAAATAGCAATAGAAATCCTTAATGACATGACTAAACCTTTCCATTTTCCAAACATATCAGTAAACCATTGCTCCAATGCATTGTCAATCCCTGAATGCTTGTGCATAGTTTTACTCAGAGTTCTCAGTCCTTCTAAGGCTCGGGTTACAGAACCGTCAGGAGCTGTGTTATTGGGGATAAAAGTACAACACATATCTCCAAACATGGCACAGACACCCCCTTTTTCAGCTAGTAACAGCCAATGCCATTCTGTTTTGTATGGCCATGAGAGGGGTGGGGGCTAGTTGTTCTGAGAGACCTTCAACAGCATCACCGGGTAAGTTGGCCAGTCGTAGTACAAGAGTTGGACAATGAAACTGAAACACCTGGTTTTAGACCACAATAATTTATTAGTATGGTGTAGGGTCTCCTTTTGCGGCCAATACAGCGTCAATTCGTCTTGAGAATGACATATACAAGTCCTGCACAGTGGTCAGAGGGATTTTAAGCCATTTTTCTTGCAGGATAGTGGCCAGGTCACTACGTGATACTGGTGGAGGAAAACGTTTCCTGACTCGCTCCTCCAAAACACGCCAAAGTGGCTCAATAATATTTAGATCTGGTGACTGTGCTAGCCATGGGAGATGTTCAACTTCACTTTCATGTTCATCAAACCAATCTTTCACCAGTCTTGCTGTGTGTATTGGTGCATTGTCATCCTGATACACGGCACCGCCTTCAGGATACAATGTTTGAACCATTGGATGCACATGGTCCTTAAGAATGGTTCGGTAGTCCTTGGCATTGACGCGCCCATCTAGCACAAGTATTGGGCCAAGGGAATGCCATAATATGGCAGCCCAAACCATCACTGATCCACCCCCAAGCTTCACTCTGGCCATGCAACAGTCTGGGTGCGCTTCTTTGGGACTTCTACACACCCTAACTCTCCCGGATGTGGGGAAAACAGTAAAGGGGGACTCATCAGAGAGCAATACATGTTTCACAATGTCCACAGCCCAAGATTTGCGCTCCTTGCACCATTGAAATCGACGTTTGGCATTGGCATGAGTGACCAAAGGTTTGGCTATAGCAGCCCGGCCGTGTATATTGACCCTGTGGAACTCCCGACGGACAGTTCTGGTGGAAACAGGAGAGTTGAGGTGCACATTTAATTTTGCCGTGATTTGGGCAGCCGTGGTTTTATGTTTTTTGGATACAATCCGGGTTAGCACCCGAACATCCCTTTCAGACAGCTTCCTCTTGCGTCCACAGTTAATCCTGTTGGATGTGGTTCGTCCTTCTTGGTGGTATGCTGACATTACCCTGGATACCGTGGCTCTTGATGCATCACAAAGACTTGCTCTCTTGGTCACAGATGCGCCAGCAAGACGTGCACCAACAATTTGTCCTCTTTTGAACTCTGGTATGTCACCCATAATGTTGCGTGCATTTCAATATTTTAAGCAAAACTGCGCTCTTACCCTGCTAATTGAACCTTCACACTCTGCTCTTAATGGTGCAATGTGCAATCAATGAAGATTGGCTACCAGGCTGGTCCAATTTAGCCATGAAATCTCCCACACTAAAATGACAGGTATTTCAGTTACATTGTTCAACCCCTGTACATTGTAATGAATATAATTAATGCGGTTTACATTCTTGTTAGGAGTTATTGGAATAAACGCTGAGATTATGGGGATATTTTCAAATCTGGCTGCTACTTAGTTCACTATTTCATACTCATCTGGCACTCCTCTAGGTACTCCAATTGCATCAATATAGGTGGGAGAGTTCTGCGTGAGGTCAAAGGAGTTAGTTGCGCGCATCCTTAACGCATGTCCGGGCCTCTGAGCTGTTAGGGTAGAGGGTAGATGAGTGTTATTAGTTCTTTTTATGACTTCACCAATTAACATCAGTGGTGCCTGTAATCTGACCATAGCACACACTCCCCAGGCTTCCTGAGGGATCCTAATCAAAAGTCTCCTGTCACCACAATAATAGTATAAACCAGCTCAAGCCCACCTTCCAATGTTTGAACCATGTTCAGTTCTGTTACACCAATCCTGTGGAATTTCACCTAAAAGCACAATAGCATTTGAAGAGGTCAAATTGAAACATGTATAGCTTCCATTGCCTTTATAAGGGGTAAATGGTCCAGGGAGAGTTTTATTGTTAATGGGCGGAAAAATATTACCCAGTGTGGTACAGTTAGTGGGTGTAGCTGTCTTGGTTAGATTTAGCATACAGTTATAGCCCCAAGTATCAGAGGGATACAGAGGAGCAGGTTCAGTGTAAAGGGAGGGTCTCGCAGCTGCACCGGCTACACAGTTAGACATATGATTTTCTTGCGCTGTCTCAGCCATCCATTCTAGCCATAGGTTAGCTTCAGTAAATCCTGTTTCCAATGTTATAAGGTCCTTCACAGTATGTACATCTACATAATGGACAGGAGATGGCCCAGGACCAGGAGTAGGTGATGCTAGTTGAACCTTAATAATGCCTTTAGGGTCTTTTCCTGATTTGTCGACACCTATGACAAAATAACACCCATTAATTGTCTTAAGAGATCGTGGGGTGAGTTGGACATATGTCAGATATCGAGTGGTGAATATGAGGGGGTTCGCAGGTCCACCAGGTGTTGGTGTGGCTTTAATCAAGGATATATTCTTTTGCAGCTGTCCTAAGTTGTCCCTGCGGTCATAATGATGATTGTAACTGCCTGGTCCAGTGTTCCACAATACCTGATCCTTACCTCCACACGGATTCCGAGACAATTCACTGGGGTGGCCTCTCAACACACACATATAGACGTCATAACCACACCAACCCACATGGTTGGTTCCACAATTAATAATGTTACATAAGTCAAGTTGTGCTACCGTGATTCCTTTAGTATTAGCATGAATGGTCAATTTGGTGCCATAAGGGTCAGACGGGCTGCGCATAACTATAGAAGGGGGTTGTTTAGTTTCGGTGCTCCCACCGGTGCCCTCCATTTTGGTTATTAGTGCGGCCCCTAGTACTGTAATTAAGCATGCCTGGAACCGACAATGCAATGGAACTCACTGAAACAACCCAAATAGGCGAGGGAGATGCAACCTGAAAAGAGACTGGGGGCGCAGGGGGTTAATCCTACATCTGTGGGCCCTTCAGCCCATTACTGATAAGGTAGGCGCTGCAAAAGAGCTGTAGCTTTGGGATGATCTGTTTTTTCTCTTCCATGATGACGTGTTAGCATCTCACGCTGCAACAGGACTTCATCAGTAGCTGTACATTTTATACAGTATGTGTCTGTGCTTTTAGAATACCTTAAATTGGTGACTGAGGTGTCCTGCCAGTCCCCAGCCGCCAGAGAACGATTTACCACTCCTCCCAATTCCTTAGCTCGGTGCTCAGAATGCAAAGAAAGAGAAACATGAGGAACAGCTTCATCTGACATTAAATACCATTCTGCTTGTTCAGGTGTTAAATCAACTGTTGCAGCCACACCCTCAGGAGCCACATGAACATTTGTGGATGAAATAAACCATGTTCTACCTTCTACTGTTTCATTAAACATGGTACCATTCAGTGTGACAACGGTCGCGGAACAGAGTCACATGGGGCGGGTCAGGCGGAGAGGTGTAGGGGCTTTGAATCCAGGGTTTCCACAGCTGATACACAGAGAAGATGCTGCTTGGAGAAGAAGGTGCGGTCAGCAGTCCCCAGTAGATGTCAGCATATTCCTCTGCAACTGGCTGTAAAAGATATTGTCCATACTGAAGCATTTGTCCACATGCCAAAGAGGAACCATCTGGAAAAGTTACTGTTAATCCATCAGTACCACACAACACTAATGCTCCCAGCTTCACTAATAAGTCTCTGCCCAGCAAATTAACAGGTGTGTTGGGTGAACACACAAAAGGGTGAGTTACTCTCTGAGTCCCAATCTGAACAAGAAGTGGTACAGTCACAGGCAGAATTTGTGCAGCCCCTTAGAAGCCCATCACATAAACACTCTTGGTAGAGAGAAGTGGTTTAGGAGGTTGCTGTGTTATGGTGGAATAAGTAGCTCCAGTGTCCACTAAAAAATTCAGACAGTTCTCTCCCACCTTTGCTGGCAACGCGCGGTGTGCCGTGCCCACGCTGCCTTGATCCTCCTCAGGGATGTGTCAGTATGGGCTGTAAGACGGGTGTCCTCCCATCTGTGGATACTGGCCCTGCAGGGGTGGGGGAGGTGCCATTCCAGCATTAGGAGGGACCGTAAGTCCTGGTACTCCCTGCTGTGATCCCCAGTTGGGGCAGGTGCGTGCCCAATGTCCAGACTGACCGCGGTTGTAGCACACATCTCCCAGTGCCCTGCTGGCTCCACCCCTTCCTCTGGGTGCTCCAGGCCATCCACCATGACCACGCTGACCACCAACATGCCATCCGCCTCCACGACCGGGTCCACTGTACCTGTAATTATAAAATGGATAGGGTGGAGGAGGGCGAAATCCCCCTCCTTGCCACTGATCAGTCACAGGTGGTGACATAGACATAGGGGTGTGTGCTGCTGGAGATGCAGACGCAGCCGGAGGAACAGGTTGAGCTGCAGCTAACATTACATTTTCAGTTTTATAAACTTTTCTCTTACTTAATTTCTCTTTGGCCTCTTGCCGCTGCAATTTAAGGAGATGGTTCTGTAGGTGCTCTTTCTCCTCTTTTTTCTTTTTCTCTATTTTCTTTTTTTTCCACTTTGTGAAATCTGTTCCGTGCAAATCAGGATTATTTTTCATCTTTTGACACACCTCAAAAGGAACTCCTTTTAATATGGCTTCTCTAAACAGCTCGCCCATTCCTGTCCCATCACCTTTGGGATTAACTCCTGTGTGTCTCATTCATGTGTCCACTGCAGCACTAATGTGGTCTTTAGGATGCTGATTAGAGTCCCAATCGAATTGAGGGACTCCAATGGGGGCGGTGGGCGGATACTGATTACTTATGGCCTTCCCTAGGGCTGTCATTACACGTCTCAGGGGTGTGTCATCAGGGTCCTTACTGCAATCAGCATTCTGTTCTATTTCTCTAGCATCCGAGGGACGCACAGATTGCCCCATAATTGCTCTAAAATCACCCAAGGCCAGTGTCATGCCTTCAGTCAATGTATCTAATTCCTGTAACCAGACACGTCCACATCCTGCAATAGGTGGCAACTTATCCACTAATGCCTGTACATCTCCCAATGAAAAAGGGACATATTTTGTCATTCCAGCTGATGAGGTCAACAACGGACATTGAAATCTGGATGTACCGCTCTGGCTATGAGTAGTCACGGTGTGTGTTCTCCCAGAATCTTTAAACTGTTTTTCTGTTATCTGTTGAGAAGCTTTCTCATATAAATCATGCACTTTTGATTCCAATTGTGTAATCCCTCTTAAAAGTCTAAGCATTTCTTGTGCTTCTGTCTCAGGCCTACTTCAGCTCTTTCACTCAACCAGTCACTGCTTGAAGCCACACTACTCTGCTCAACACTTTCTTCCTCTTCTGATACTTCTGGCTCAGGGATCCAATTACCTTTCAGGGATATCTCCACCTTTACAGGAGTCCCCGCTGTCTGCCGGTCACCAGACCCTTTCAAAACATTTAATTTCTCTTTAAAATTCCCCAGGAGGGTCTGGCTCACTCCTGAAGGCGGGTTCACGCATGGGGTAGAGTGCTGCGGGAGAAAGTTCTGTGTAGGGGCCTCCTCATCTCTCTCTATGCGGTCAGAGAAGGGTTCATAACAGGCAGCTGCTCCCACTTGTGGTCTGTATACTTTTGACGGTTCAGGGACAAATGGGTTGTAATGCGCACGTAACTGGCCTGATTCTGTTTCTCCTCAAATATATATTTCTCCATTTTGCACATCTATCACTGGATATATACCATGTGTGAGACTATAGGGGTGAGGGACACTCGGCGGAGGTACTGCTGTTTTTTCTGACTGCTTCTCTTGTGTTCTGTCCTTGCTGCAGTGAATCAATCCTTGACACCAAACCAACAAACGGCCCCATTCTGTCTCTCTTTTCCCTGCGTCTTTTGCTTCAACTTTACAATTTATTCCACCAAGTTGTCCTCTCTCATCAGCTTTAAACAACCAACTTTCTTTATCCTTCAGATGCCTCTGATATTCTCGGTTCAACCATCTACCTAACGGTTCCCTGTCATCCATTCCTCGTCCTCCTTCAACAATCACCTCCTTGATCTTTTCTATAGTTTTCTGAACTTCCTTCTTTGACATTTTCTCATGTTTTTCCATAAATCCTGCCAACACAGTTACCTGATCTAACAACGGTATCCAGGGACCTTTACCCCATCCATCATCACTCTTTTCCCCATCAATTTCACCTTCTATGTTGCTCAACTGTTGCCTTATTACACTATGTTAAGCTTGTTTTCCCTTTTTTTTTTGTCACTACTGTGGCAGTACAATTTCTAATATAACCACAGCTTCTACAATGACATCACCTCTTATGCATATTCTATGGCAGTACAATTTATAATATAATCACTGCTTCTACAATCACTCACACTCAAGTACAGCCATTCACAGCCATTGGCAGCCACTCAATTTTATTCTCTTCTCACTCATATGCACAGTAAATCCAGTTAGACAAATAAAAATACAACACTTAGGATATATAGCTTGTGCGCGCGGAGGACCTCAAACCCTTCCACTCAGCGGGACTCTCTTTTTCAATCTCTACTGGTTCGACCGCTGTGATGACAAACCCGGTTTGACATCAACCCTCCGTTGACTCCCTGGAATTCCTTTTACTTAATTTTACTCTTACAGTCTCACCATTTAAGTATTTTGATCTGTCTTCCCTCACCTGCCAATTCAGGATCTTGGGGTCCTATCCCTTGCCACTTAGAGGAATCCTCAGTCCCTCAGGGAGGCTCTTACTAATCCCAGCCTAAATACCCCAGTCCTCATCAGGACTGAGTTTGGATTGCCAAATCCGGAACTTATTTACTTTCCCAGTCTCACCATTCAAGTGTCTCGACCGAAAAGTATGTTACAACAAATATTTTTACTCAATATATCATTTCTTTACCTTATTACATTATTTCAACCAACAAATATTTTTTCCCAAAACTGATCAGGACTGTAAATTTAGGAGAAAACAGCTATCTATTCCACAACACCACCTACACTATTAGCAGGCAAAAGGAGAATAAA
Organism: Girardinichthys multiradiatus; assembly: GCF_021462225.1. Lineage (NCBI taxonomy): Eukaryota > Metazoa > Chordata > Actinopteri > Cyprinodontiformes > Goodeidae > Girardinichthys > Girardinichthys multiradiatus. The sequence continues at coordinate 46,091,621 of NC_061802.1, read as the reverse complement.
TATAGATCTCCTTACCTTTTATTTTGGGTCGACCCTGTGGTGTTGTACAACGACGTCTGCCTCATAGTCAATTAATTATCCTTTAGATAGTGCCAAATCCGTGTCACGGCACCAAACTGTCGAGGTAGGAAAACTTTACTGGCCGTCCGTTAACTCTTACATTACTCCTCACCTCTCATTGACTCTTTTTATTTGGCACTTTAAAGGACAATCCTCAGTCAGAGACCAGTTGTACGTTTCCACAAGTTTATTAAAACCAATCTGAATTCAGAGAGGGAGACATCACACTTACACTGGTACCTGGAAACGTCTGTGTGTTGTCTCACTGGGGGCTGCGTTGCATTACATTTTATACCCCACGCTGCTATGTAGTACACGTACACAATCATTCTGTCTGTGGATGTCTCCCCAGCAACAGTATCAAAGAAAAAGAGATATATTTCATCATTTAATTAAAGAATTGTTTCCCCCACGTCTTCAGGAATCTTCAGGGAGAGGAGTACCATGCCGCCCAATACACTGCCGGCCTCTCACGATACAGACAGAAAACACCTGCAAGCTTTAACCTTGAATAATAAACACTCATTGTGTAAAAACTGGACTCTATAATACTAGAGGCTACTGTTAAGGTTTTTCTATCAAAAACATAACTAAAAACTCCTAATAAAAATCAATTTATAAACAGCAAAGTCCCAAATATATCTTAGTTTTAGCTACTAATAATAATGCATTTATATTTCCACACACCCCAAGGACACGTGATGAGAAATTAAGAAATCAAAATTAAACAAACCACATGAACACACTTACACTAATGCTCCACAACCCGAACGTGCACAGCAAACTTAATTGGAGTCCCACCATCCAGGCCATCACCGCCTCCCCACTCACCTGTGGGTACTGAAAAAAAAAAAAACAATAGGACAATAATAGTAATGAAGAAAAAATAAATAAATAAACATTATAACCAATTCTTGCTTAAACACAAACCTTTAAACTTTCTGGAAGTCAAGCTGGAGACTTCAGACCATGTTGGAACCCTAGAGATGGGAACCCACGAAAGAACTCAGGAGAGCAGCAGTGGAACCAATGGAACCCGAAGAACTCTGGAGAACAGCACGGAAGCCTGGAGAACCTTCTGCAGAGCTTTGGAGAGCACCGCTGGAACCCTTGAAGGAACCCTTGTAGGAACCTTAGAGAGCAATGATGACCCTTGAAGCCCTGGAGATGTAGACGGAGGTATGTCTACCTGGACGCTCTCTTTGAAGAACACAGGAACTGGAGGCAGGTCCACTGAATACCCTCGTTGAGCAACTTAGGAACTAGAACACGAGATGTTTCATTCTCGAATGCCTTGGAGAATTCGGGCACTGTGATGATTTATGTGTGTTTTGGTTTTTGTTTGAGTTCTAGTTCTAGTTATTCTTATTTCCAGTTCACGTTTTGGATCTTGTTTCTGTTTATTATTTTCCTGGCTGTGCTTTTCTTTGTTTTCTAGTTTGTGTTCTGTACGTTATGTTTTCCCAATTAGTTTGTATTCTTGAATTTCTAATTTGCTTCAGCCACGTTTTGTTCTCTCCAGTCTGTTTGCAATTAGCTTCAATCAGTCCACCTGCACCATGTTAATCAGTTTTGCTTTTCACCTGTCTTGCCATTCAAATATACCCTCATCCTGTTCATTCTTCGCGGAAACATCTCGATTCATGTGCAGTCCTTCGTTTATGTCTAGCCTGCTCCTGCAACCATCTGCCTGTCTGCCAGTTTGTTTTCTTTTGATTATTAAATCTTTACTCACACTACGTAGATGTCTGGCCGTCTGCATTCTGGGGTCCTCCGCCTTGTCACACTTGACAGAATGTTTCCGCTTGACATGGACCTCGCAGACGAACGACAGGCAAACACCTGGATCGCTGCGTCCAGCAGCAGATGGAGGAGGCTCTGAAAAATCAGCCCGATGACCTGGAGGTTCTGTCTTCTTCACTGCTGCTGGAGCAAATGGAGCACAAGGCAGCCCAGCGCAATGGATGCCAAGAGGGATGTCCTCTCCTTCTGCCTCGGCTCCGGCTTTCTCCGCCTGCTCCCCTCGCGGCTCGCCGCAGATGTTTCCACATCCCCTTCATACGGCAGTGAAGCCCACGTCCTCCTCCGCTGCAGGAAATGCAGGCATGGAGCAGTTTTCAGCCTTCCAACCACTGAGGAGGTTCCCATGTCCGCTGCTACAATGCCTGGAGCGGTGGTTCCCATGTCTGCTGACGTGAAGGCTGCAGCAAGTATTCCCGCTTCTTCGTCTGCCACAGTGCCCGTCTCCACTTCCTTCATGTTACTGTTAAACCAACTTTCACCTTGCATCCACAACAAACACCTCTGAAAGATTATTTTATCCTCTGCAGAAGAACTGAACAAACTCTAGTCAAAATATCTCCTAATTCACAAACGTTCTGTGCGAAACTCAAAAATCTCACAATAAAACGTCTAGTTAACGGAGATCACAATTGTTTATTCTGTGCAACAGTGATTTGATGTCTGTCTTTTTAAGGCCCGTCAAAGGAACGCCATATGTTGGAAGATCAGGAAATGTCTTCAACCAGAACGCATGTGAAGAACAGGTTCAGGGAACAACGTAGGTTTGGTCAGCTGGACCGGGAGGGTGGTACTGAATACCAACCACAGTCAAAGTTGCCGGACCACTTCCGGTCAAACAGACGACTTGACCATCACGTGAAGCCTAAAGGTAAACCTGATGGAAAAGGGTGGAACCGACACGCAGAAGGGATTATGGGGAAAGAGATGTAGGAGGCCTTACGTAAGATGGTGACAGAAGCGGTGCGTCAGGCCACCACGCCCCCACAACCCTTGAAACAGGAAGCCAACCCTCCAGTTAAACCAGACCCAAACGTCCCGTCAGCATGACTAGGCGTGAACCCAGTCTCCACAGCCATCAGAGTCTACCTGATCGGATGGGGAGACAAACCTGGGAAACTCCAAGTACCCCTTGGGACCTCCCCAGGAGATACACCACAAACCATCTTTCCAAGGTTCTCAGGTAAACTGAACCAAAACAGACACGCACGTCGTGTATACTGTCTGATCACGATAGGAGGACGTTTCCAACTGAGTTTCTATTTTAAAATAGGATCAGAGATCAACCTGATGTGCTCAATCATGTTTGAGGAGGTGAATGAACCATTTCAGGCCGACGCTTGTGATGTAAGCACCCAAAACTGATCATGCATCGCTAGTTGGGTGGAGCTGGACATCACACTCGAAGACATGACTCTGGTGCACCCCATCTATATGTGCACATTAAACAAAGAGCTTTTTCTCGGTGGCCAGGACCTGCTGGACAGGCTGGCCCCACTCACTGACTGCCACCAGGACCAACTCTGGGTCCAGGCGGAGGTGCAAAACCCACTGGGTGTAAGCAGCAAACCCCTTTTTGTGACCAACCAGGTCACCAGCTTAGAGGAGCGCAAAGAACCTCTCAGGCCCTCGCCAGAGACGGTCATGTGCACCTCTGAGACACAGCTGCACCCAGCCATCCAGAAAACTCCTCCTAGATGCAGTCATGCATTGCTTGGCTCTTTAAAGAACCCAGGTGTGAACACTTACAACCCCAAAGTGGTGGAAGGTGTACACCTGGAAACCATGTTCATACCAGAAGTGCTACTAACATTCTGGCTGGGAAATTCATCAACCAGTAGAGAGCTGTATGACCGCTTGTGCCAAAAAGACCCCCTCGTAAGTGAGGCACAACACAGCCACACACTCCTTTTAGCAGACGGGCTCCGCCCTCTCCTTAAGACAAACAGAGTGTGTACCTCCAGTGTGAAGATTGGCATAAAACAGCTTTCCCATGCTCTCAGCATGGTCACAACAGACCGAAGGGGGGTCACATTCTCCTACACCCATCACTCCCCTGTAGGGGGTCATAGGAGCTACAAAGCCACACTCCACACCCTCCAACAGATGGCGTACTGGCCTCCAACGTCTCACGACACCCAGGTCTACATCAAAGGATGTTTAACCTGCTGCCAGTTTCAGCCATCCCAGCCAATCAGTCAACCTCCGCTTCAGCAAAGGGGGGTTACATTACTTTGGTTCCACCTTCAGACCAACTGAGTCGAACCAGCTCCAAAATTAGCAGGAGGTAAAAAAAAATTCCTCCTAACTGTGACATGCAGCTTCATTAAGTCCGCACCAAATGACACCGTTATCCCAGCTGCTGCTCTTTTGCTGAACCAGATGAAGTTCTACATCGAACTCTCCTCCCCAAGAACAGAGCTTGTCTCCATGTCCAGGAAAGGAGAGACCAGTGCGTAGGAATAGTTAAATAGGTGCATGTTTCATAAACTCACACTAACATGCACTAACCAGTAACAACATTCTTCAACAGAAACAGTTAAAAGTATAAGTACCTTCTAGGACACAGTGTTAAACTGTAAATTGGCACGATAATTTTCATTAACACTCTGCATGCACAGCAGACCTCACAAAAGTGATTAAGAATGATGTAATGGACACACACATTGCCAGAGATTTCATGCAAAATCTTATTAAAGGAGGTTGGTTCATCCGTAGACAGCCCCACCGAGGCACAGATACCTACTGGCCTAGTTCTGCTGAACTTAGTAGAGAAAATCCTAAGTCCACCACAGCAGACACCTCCACAAACACACCTGGCTTATAGCCAAGGTACTGCAATTCAATTATTCTTTTTCTCCCTCTTTTTGCATCTAGATAGTTTAGAAACAGGAGTTATATTGAAACCCATCATCATTTGGAAGAGCTAATGGTTTAAGCCTAAACCTGTTTTAAACATTCGGGTTTTTTTTAAGATTACACACCGCATACAGGCAAGTTAAGCGTTTACAGGTCAGGATTGATTCCCTCACATTCATTCCCCCACGGTTCATAGCCCCACCTTTGCCAATGACACAGCCAGGTTCCAGTGCCTAATAGAAGTTGGACGAATAAGCTATGAACCATGATTTTGTTTTCTTTTTATATATATATATATATATACATATATATGTACAATATCTTTTATTGTTGTTTCATTTTGTCTCAGGGTTACCAAAAGCTGATGACCAAAAGAATGTAATGTAGTGGCGTCCAGCAATGACGTTGCTGGAAACTATGCCCTTTTCAATGTCATCGGCCATTTTGTACCGCAGGATAGCCTGTTCCTACAAATCCCGGCGGGCTCCGCGTCTGATATGACGGGGTGTCCCAAGTCTGACGTCACAAGACACTATACAGGAAGGCGCCCATTTTCAAAACTCGCCTTCAGCTGGAGACCGTGACGCGGTGACCATGCAACTGAAGCATCATCTGGAGAAGAGTCCCGAGTGGATTTAATTTATTCTCCTTCGTTGGCCAACGAAAAATTCATAAAAGAGGTTTCTGGAATAAGAAGGCCAGAAATTTCACTTTGCCGATCGAAGACGTGAGCTTAACACGTAACCAAAAAAACCCACGGAGTTTCAAGGAGACGAATCGCCACCTTGTTTCGTGTTCTAGTCGACTGCCGATGGTCAGCTCATATTTTTCCTTTTTGCCGAGGAGGACAAAGGACGAAGATTGACCGCTTTTCCTGAAGTTAACTGTGGACGCACATTAACTTCCAACTTTCCCCTTCCTCTCTTAGGAAGACTTCAACAAAGTAAAACACATCCTTTTATTAACTTTTTTTATTTCTTTATTAGGGATAGCTTGGGCAGGGTAGAGGAAATTTTAGTGCGATTAGAGTCGCCATTTAAAGTCTAATGTGTTCTGAATTGTATATGCATGCCATTGTTTTGAAGCTTGCTGGTACTTTCGGAGGCCGCCGTGTCTCGCAAGTGCGTCTTTACCGTGCAAACACCTGTGCGCAGGTGCGCTGTGAAACTGAACTGTTATAATAACCTCATGGTGAAATTCACCATTTTCTTTGTCTTCAACCTTACTGCTTACTAGCTTGCCGCCAAAAAGTTTTATAACTCTTTGTCTGCTCACCTCGCCCAGCGTTGGGGGATGTTTTATGACTGAGTAAAACTAAGTTACAGTTTGAGCTGTGCCCCAACCTCCACTCACCACCTTTATCATATTATCGTTTTTGCCATAACTGCTGTTTTGCTTTATTTTGGTTAGTTAGATATTTTACCCCTTCTGTATAGAACTTTGCATGTTTGAGTAGGTGAAGATTATTAAATCGGAAGAGCGAGTGTATCAGGGCTGTGATTTAATAAATGTTCACATAGATAAACAGAAGGCGTTTTGTGTTTATTTTGTGCAAGAGTGACTCGTCAGTCAAAATAAAGTTGAAGTTCCACACGTTTCGGCAGAAACGGTCGATTAAACAGTGACATCTCTGGTAATAGTTATTAATTATTACTGAGTATTTAACGGTTGTAATTATCAAAGGCATTGAGCCACAATTACAACACCAGAAGACATCTATGGTCTCGATTCATAAATGAGGATTTTGGTTAAGAAATTAATTGTGTCAAATTATGATTTTTAATTATAATTATTGATAAAGATGAGCCAACATTACCTTGGCAACGCCTGATGAGCTGGAGAAGCGTTTGAGGATTTTGGTTAAGAAATTAATTGTGTCAAATTATGATTTTTAATTATAATTATTGATAAAGATGAGCCAACATTACCTTGGCAACGCCTGATGAGCTGGAGGAGCGTTTGAGGATGTTTGCCTATAAGCTCATGTTTTTTGGGACTTCAGCATCCCTCTTGAGCTAAAGGAGAAAATCAGAGAGATGGAGGAGAATTATGCAACGGCTGTACGACACCTCAGACTTCCATAGCGAAGCTGCAGCTCAACCCACAGCATTTCTCCAGAGCGGTTTGAGGGCGATCCACTATCTGATCCTGTTCCTGAGCGGTTCGAGGATGAACTGCTGCCTGATGCTGCTACTGAGCAGTTCAAGGAGAAGCTTGTCCTCAACCTGGTGCATAAAGCCAGTGATGAAGGGTTCGAGAACGTACCGCCATCTGATCCTGTTCCTGGTCTCACCTCCGAGGGACCCGTCGGCTCTGCTCCTGCCTCTGAGGGTCCTGTCGGCTCTGTTCCTGCCTCCGAGGGTTCGCCAGGCACCGGGTCTGCCTCCAAGGGTTCGCCAGGCACCATCTCTGCCTCCAAGGGATTGCCAAACACCGCCTCTGTGATGATCAAGGGAGGCCTCCAGTTCCTACGCCTTTGTAGGCCTCCATGTTTTCGCCGACGTCAGCTGCCCAGGTCCTTGAGTTATGGGTTCTGGGTCCCGCCTGAACTTTGTGCCTGCACGGGACAACCTCCTGGTCGTTCGCCTGAACTTTGTGCCTCCATGGGACGACCTCCTGGTTGCTCGCCTGAACTTTGTGCCTGCACGGGACGACCTCCTGGTCACCCGCCTGAACTTTGTGCCTGCACGGAACGACCTCCTGGTTGCCCGCCTGAACTTTGTGCCTGCACGGGATAACTTCCTGGTCGCCCGCCTGAACTTTGTGCCTGTTTTGTTTTCTGGCCCTCCTTCCGAAGACCCATCTGCCCACCATGTTCAGGTTGTTTTTTGGTTTTTGTTTCTGGCCCTCCTGCTGAGGCCACCTCCGCCCGGCCTGATCGGGTTGTCTTTGGTTTTTTGTTTAGACTCTTGGGGCGTCTGGTATCCACCCTTGAGGGATGGGGGTTCTGTCATGACTTATGGGTGTTTTGGTTTTTGTTTGGGTTCTAGTTATTCTCATTTCCAGTATATGTTTTGGGTCTTGTTTCTGTTTATTATTTTCCTGGCTGTGCTTTAGTTTAATATTTTTTTTCTAGTTCATGTTCTGTACGTTATGTTTTCCCGATTAGTTTGTATTCTTGAATTTCTGTTTTGCTCCAGCCACGTTTTGTCCTCGCCTGTCTGTTTGGAATTAGCTTCATTTGGTCCACCTGCACCATATTAATCAGTTTTGTTTTTCACCTATGTCTTGCAATTCATATACACCCTCATCCTGTTCATTCTTTGCGGAAACACCATCTCAATTCATGTCAAGTCCTTCGTTCATGTCAAGCTTGCACCTGTAACCACCTGCCTGTCTGCCAGTTTGTTTTCTTTTGATTATTAAATCCTTACTCACACTACATAGATGTCTGGCCGTCTGCATTGTGTGGTCCTCCATCTTGTCAAAGTTGACAGGCACAGGACCGTGAGATGGGTCAGCAGCTAGTCCTGGACACTCAGCTGGTGATGGCAGGGAAGGAGTGACTTCAGGAGCAACTTGATCTTCCAGGACAGGCGGGGATCTTTGGGCGGTAGTTTCTGAGGCATTTGGATGAAGCAGCGGCAGGAGCAAGGGTGTAGGAATGAGTTAAACATTGGGGGGGGGACACATATTGGAAACCTCACAGATCCGTAAATGGTTTAACATGTTTTTTTGGTCAAAAATGCCTCAAATCCTTGATGTCCCTGCATTCCCTTACGACATTACATATGGTAATATACAGTATCAGGATTTGACTTACAAAAGATAAAAAAGCAGCATCTGTTGAGGCTTTTCTTATAGATCAAGATTTTTAACAACTGATTTGCAGATGTGTTAGGCTCACACACTCTCATATCTGTTAATAGGATATAACTTAACCCTGACATCAAACAGGTTCAGTGATTTCTTTTAAGACCACACCTCCAGCCCTTTAACCTCCTCTACTTTTTCTGTTTGTGCTGCTGCATTGCTGCTCCTAAACATACAAAATAGCTTCAGAGATGCATGTCTAAGGTACCACTTCTGAGCATAAAGGTGCCACATATTAAAAATAAATGGGGAATAAATTCCACCTCTCGGTTACTTTGGGCATTTCACCATATAAATGTGCAGCTGATAACCTCATATCCTAACCAAAACCTTTATAGTACTGTGGAAATAATGACTAAAAAAAATTATCTTAAAAAAAAAAAAAAAAATCAACCTGACATCAGTTCTCACACCTGTTCTCCCTTCTGGATCTATTCGATCAATAATATGATTTTTAAACCTTAGCACACACTGAAGCTCCCCCTGGCTCAAATAATATTTTTATCACTAATCATTTAAGACCTCACTCAAGCTTCCTCCATCTCTCCACCTTTTATTGCTTCAACTGTCTCACTACTTACCATTCTCCTAAAAAGGCATTATTGCACATAATTTCTAATATAATGTCAGCATGTTAAATAGCCGATTAAGTCCTGCTGTTGTTAAAGTATTTTCTTTGGGGGTGGCATTTGCTGCAATAAGAAGACAGAAAATGTTTTGGATGGTGCTGACGTTACTTGGGAACACGGGTGCCCATCCCAGGATTAAGATGAAGCTATGGTAAAGATATGGTATTTCTATATATGGTACATATAAAGATGTTATAAACCAGCCATATTCATGACAACCTTTCCTACAGGCAGTTTTAGCACATTTAGCACAGAGGTCTCTGATCAGACTGTAGCTGATAGTGGAGCATCCCACATCTGCCCCCTTCACAAACAGAGCAGCTAAGGGATGGCAGAGTCAGTGACATCGTGCTGCGTTGCGCTTTCAAAATAAAAGTATGTGAGGTAAAGTTTTCAAAATCAAGTATTTTTTTCCTCTGCGGTATAATTTTGGGGGGGACAAATGCGCCTGTCTCCAATCCCTATGCCTATTTGGCAGGAGATATCACGTCCACCCAAGTGTTTTTGTAGTGCCACTCCACTTTCTCCGACAACTCCTCAAAACCAAGAAGAGAATGGTGAGGAATCAACTTGGGCACTGCAGGAAGCAGCATGCCACTGCCAGACACTCTGAGGGTCTGTCTTGCTGGGCCACTGTGGCACAATAAACCTTAGCAATGTCCAAAAACCTGTTGCATTCCTCCTCAGAAATACATCCTGCTGAATCCCGATGGCTGGTTTCTTCTGTCACACTGCGTTTGCAGTGGGATCCAAGTGCAGGTATAAACGGAAGCATGTATAATGTTAAACAATAATTAATGAAAATGAAAATACTTACAAGCTGGCGTGAAGAGCACAAATGAAGAACTGGGCAGAAACATGGACCATGAGGCAGAGAAACAGTATGGGTCTAAGAAACCAGTAAAGAGACAGACAACCAGAGAGCAATATATACAGAGGGAAGAGTGGAGAGATGGCATAGCAAACAGGTGAGAGTAATCAGGAGGAGGTGAAGAACAGCTAAGACCATCGAAGGGAGAGAGAACTGGGGGAGAAAAGTAAATGAGCAGAAAAAGTAAAACACAGGGAAGAAATATAACAGAACATATCTGAATGTACAGAATAAACTAAGAAATAAGTAAACAATGGGATAAACTAAAACACCAAGGGAACATCAACAACAAGGAAAGAAACCAACATTTACAGAAATCCAAACTGGTTGAGCTGTTTTTTTTGGGGGTTAAGTTCTTTTAGGGCCTTTATAACCTTTGTGTTAGTAATGGAAGTTAAGTTTAAATCCTGAGTATTGCTAATGGTTTGTTTAGTAAGTAGTGATATAGAAAACCAGATGAACTAAAATGATTATTAAAACAATAAAATATTTAAAATACTAACAATTATCTTCTGTCACTTATTCTGAGACCTTCAGCACAAATACAAGGGGGAAGACTGATTGAGTAATGATCAGATAAAAATGAAATAGTTTTCTGAAACTTCTTTGGGTTTTTGAGGCTTTCTATTGTGGAGAAATACAAATCTGATATTGCTGTCCGAAGAACAGTGGTGAATTTATTTTGTTTAGAATTTTAAGTTTAACAAATCTTCTTCTGATCCTGATTTTTGTGCTCTAACTGGCCCAAGCAGCATTATACTCATGCACCACACTGACAGGTCTGTTGTAAACCACAGATTGTCACATTCTTTAACTTTGAATTTATTGAAAGGTGCATGTTTATTCACCATGGCCAGAAATGTTTAATTAAAATATTTCCAGGCCAGTTGAGCATCATCAGAGTAATTCTATCCCAGTTGAAAAGATACAGGTCATGCAAAAAAGCTCAGCTGTCAAATAATTTCATATTACGTTTTTCAATTACTTGAAGCTTACTTTTAGTAATATTTGTGTCGCTAAATACTGCACTTACATCATTTAGAAAACCTCCTGAAACAGAATATTTGTTCAAATTAAATCAATAAAATATTTATTAGATTTATTAAAACTGTTTTTGGTGTTGCCTTGTGTGACTGTTAATTAATTGTGTCAGATTTAAAGATTCATACAGTTCTTTTAGTGGGGCAGACGCAGGTGCCAGTTCCGATCCCTTACCAACACAATGGGACAAAAGCTTCACAAGAGTAAATAAAGAGTTCGTAGGGCCTGTCACAGCCCACTAGCATAATGTGATGATGTGTGGACAATTCAAGTGCTAACAATTTAAGTTCTTTACTGACTGACTCAGTGAGCACCAACTTGATAATGCTGTGCTGTGCTGTGCTTAACAAATATAGCCACTCCACTGCCTTTTGCTTTGTCGATCAGTATGATAGACATTGTAGTCCTTTCTGTAAATATCTTTATCTTGCACATATTGTTTAAGCCATGTTTTAGACAAGACTACATTTGTTGAGTTTATCCAGAACTTTATCAAATCTATTTTCGAGAGCAAGCTCCAAACATTGACTTGAATAGTTTCAAGACCAGATCTAACCTTAAATCTTTAGGTGTAAAACATTCTGCAGGTGTATCACTCACTGGGTTAGATTTAATATTTCATGAAAGCAATAGCAATAATATAATTAATAATTTATGCTATTACCTGAGTTCTGTAGCTGTCAGGAATCACATATATAATTTGGCATTCTCACAAAAGAAGGCCATAAATGAATTTTGCGTTGCAAGGTTTAGAGCCTTTGATGAACACATTGTGTCCCTCTGCTATTAAGAACATGCCTGCAGACTTTTAGAAGCACATTGGTGATCTCCTTAAATGTGTTTCCTTTTTATCTACCAGAAAATAGAATGAAAAATAATGTAACAAGCCAAGCATTGCAAAAACAAGGAAAAACAACCTTTATAGCTACCTCTACCAACTGTCTGAGAGGATATGCATTGCTTTATGCCTGAGAACAAATTTTGTCAACTAACCTGATCAACGGTATGTTAGAAGGATTAAAATCCGATTTGGGCTTTTTTAATGGCTTGAAAGTGTGGTTTACACAGATAAATTGAGAAGGAAGCATCCTGTGGAATAATATTCAACAGTGTTAAAAGCCCACATTTAGGGCAAGATCTGAGAAATCTGACACTGATTTCAGAGGGCGGATATCAATACAAGTTGAATTCAAATCGCTACCACACTTAAACCATGAATAGTTTCCTTCCACTTTACAATTGCACTCTACATTGTGATGGTCTAAATTACAATAAATATATGGAAAACATTTGTTGTAACATGACAAAATGTTAAAAAAGTTCAAGTGGTATGAATGCTTTTGCACAGCACTGCAAATGACCACTGAATGCTGCTCCAACCCATTCTGTGTGTTTTTACTACTAGAGTACTTCTGTAAATTGATAATTATAAACTTTGAAGAGTTAGACCCAAATCTAAATACACAAAAAAGAAATGTTGTGCTATCTTTTGATAGGCAATACATTGAGAGATGTTATCACACATGCTTCTCTCAAATATAAAAGCATAATTTAATAGCAAACATATTTAGGTTTCTTAATGTGGCTTTTTTTTTTTTTTTACTGTTAAAGTATCTCTTTCATCCATGCACACACACACAGCCACACATTTACATTAATGTCTGGGTCTCTACCATGCTTTGCTAAAGCAATTTCTCATCTCTATTTAACTTGGCTCTGTCTGTTTTACAATTCTGCATAAACCAATCCCAGACACTGATTTACCTGAAAATAAATATTATGCCATATGGACTGGATTAAGCACTGTAATCAGTCAAGATTACTCAGATGAGTAATGATAAAAGAGGATGGGTCAGTGCCTCGTTTAACATTCTGGTTCTTATTAAATCTTTCATTTAAAAGAGATTGAATTAGGATTGGGATTAAAGACAATCACTTTTTTCCTTAATGCAATGGACCACTCGATCCTAATAACACAAATCATACTAAATTAGATTTTGCATGAGTGAAACTTAATCAAAAAACACCGATGCATGAAGACTGTACTCTAGGAAGAATGTTTGATTTTGAAAAACATACAAAAGTAGAAAGAAAATACTGTGTTTGTGTGGAATCGTGTTTTTCATGTTACCTTTGGTTGTTTGCTTTATTTTGAGATGTATAATACTTGAAGCTGGAAGCAAGATGTACAGTGAGTCCTACAGGCTGTAGGTTATTAAAAAATGGTCAGACAGGACAGGGTTGTGAGGAAATATTGTTATTTCTTTACACTCAATGCCATATGTCAGCACAAGGTCCAGAGGAGACAAAGGTTGGTAGGCTTGTTAATGTTTTGAGCAAAGCCAACGGAGTCTAAGATAGTGTTAAAAACTATATTTAGGCTATCACTTTTTGTGTCAACTTGAATGTTAACATCCGCCACTATAATAACCTTATCTGTATTTAACACTAAATCAGATAAAAGGTCTGAAAACTGATCTAAAAATTGAGTAAGGGTCTGGTGGACGGTACAAAACAACAAACAGAAGTGGTTTTAGTGATTTGCAATGAGGAAAACTAAGGATTAAATATTTAAAAGAGTTGTAGCTATTATTTGGTCTGGGACTAGTCAATAAATCGGACTAAAAGATGGTTGCTATTCCTCCTCTTCACCCAGTATTTCGAGGTATGTGAAAATTTAAATAATTAGTAGGAGTTGACTCATTCATAGTAACATAATCCTCTTGCTGCAGCCAGGTTTCTGTGAGGCAAAATAAATTAATCTGATTGTCACAAATCAGGTCACTAACTAGCAAAGTCTTTGAAGAGAGATTTTATGTTCAGTAAGGCACATTTATGTGTCTAATTTGTCTTTTCAGTGTGAGTTTATTTTTATGAGATTCTCCTGATTTCCTCCTTTTAGATTGTTTTTTAATCTATTCGATTTTGGCCGTGGGCGAGACACTGTGTTAATAGGGTAATGGGTGGGTAGCAGTACAGAAGCTGCAGAGAGGAGTGTTAAACTACGACCCTGCTTCCTGGTCTGAACCCTGGATTGTCAGAGTTTTGGAGAACTAATAAATTTGGCCAGATTCCTAGAAAGACAGCTGCCCCATCCACAGTGGGATGGATGCCGTCTCTCTGGATCAGACCAGGTTTTCCCCAAAGCGTTTGCCAATTATCAATGTAGCCTACATCATTTTCTGGACACCACCTAGACAGCCAGCGGTTGAATGACAGCATGCGGCTAAACATGTCGTGACTGGTCAGATCATGGAGGGGACCAGAGAAAATTACGTCTGACATTGTTTTGGCAAACTTAAACAGAGATGCAGCACTAACTTTGGTGACCTCGATTGGCGTAACCTGGTGTCATTACCGCCACCGTGAACAATCTTCATGTATTTACGCTTATCCTTAGCCAGCAGTTTCAGGTAAGATTTGATGTCGCCCGTTCTGGCCCCTGGCAAACATTTGACTATGGTCGCTGGCCTCTCCAGTACCACGTTTGTGACTATGGAGCTGCCAATTACTAGAGTCAGTTTCTCAGTGGGTGTGTATCTGAGTGGGAAAATCTGTTAGAAACGCAGACAGGATTGTGGTGGCCTGGTGGCTGGGATATAGAACAATGCTTTCTATGTACCATCACCCAGCCGGCCAGCTACCCTCGGTGGCTCCAAGCTGGCTAAAGGGCCTATCTGCTGGATTTTCAAAAGCGCGGAGACGGGCCTCCAATTCCGACACCCTTGCCTCCAAAGGTACAAAAATGCTACATTTAACACGTACCATTTTCACTAAAGGAGGCAGAGGAGTAACTGAACATCTGACACAGAGAGCAGGAGAGAGGAGGAGACTCAGAGTGAGAAACAGCAGAAGAAGTAGCCATGGTGGAGCTAATGCCAAGTTAGAAAACCCTTACCACTATGAGAAAAATCGTGTAAGAAACGGAGAGTCCCCAAACGTTAAATGCAGCAACAGAAAATATGTGTTTTAACTTGCTAATGTATTATAACAAGTCAGAGATATCACAGTAAAGAGAAATCAAATCAATCTAGAGAGACTTCACACACCAAACAATCCACTGAGTGTAACAGTGAAAGCAGGAAGTCACAAATGCGCCTTACTTCACCTTAATCAGTAATCAAGTTATTCAATAAAGTATTCATACATTCAATCAAGTCTTGTGTCTTTTTTCCTCCTTTTTTCATTAAGGCACAAAACTCTTTGTAAAGGATATCAGCCCAGAAGGCAGTCCTCATCTTCAATCATGGTTCATCCTCGGTCACACCTTATACTCCTGTTAGCCTGATCACAGCTTCCTCCTCCTCATACTTATGCAAGAAAGGAGTCTATCCCTGAGCCATTGACATCTGACAGGCGGTTGGAAATCCCAATCCTCTTGCATCCAGGGTGCTGTATCTATGTACCTAAGTAAAGAACAAAAATAATCACCAATAGGCTTCCCCATTTTCCAAACCACGTCTCAAACATATTTGTAAACTGTTGATCAATTCCTGAATGAGTTTATAATGTAATGGATGGTGATTTCAATCCTCTTAGGGCTTTCGTGAGGGATCCATCAGATGCTGTATTGTTGGGAATGAATTAAACAACAGCTTCTCCAATTATACTACACACCCCTCCATCTTTTTGCTAGGATCATATCCAAAGCTATAGTGTTTTGACAAGAAACTAAGGAGGTGGCTCAGAGTTGTTGCACAGCATTTCCCCATCAAACACATGCATTGTTTTAACCATGTTCTGGGGTTTGGTTCAACTGATTTGTGTCAGAGTTCTGAGTTCTAACTAGCAAAGTCTTTGAAGAGAGATTTTATGTTCAGTAAGGCACATTTATGTGTCTAATTTGTGTCTATGTGTCTAATGGCAACAATCTTGCCATTTGGAAAAATCATATCAGTGTAAGAGTATGAACAAATGATGGTGCACCCAACACAGCGATCAGATCACGTGCAAGTTCAGAAGACAGTGTTTCTGAATTAGAAATTCATGCAAAAAACCATGCTGGATTATTCAAAGGGAAGCACACATTCAACTGGTTTGGAAAAATAGCATGTCTGTCTGTTACCGGAAAATCCCTTTACTTCTGTGTGTTTGTGAGAGGTGGGAGATCAAAGTTTAAAGTACTGTACCTCACACCAGTGTTAAGCATAAAAGGGCAGCTTTTCCCCTCAATTAAAATGTCTAAAACTGGAGGGGGGAATCCCTCTAAAACTACTTCTGAAGCAAGACTCCGGAACCCCTGTGGCAGTTGGTTGGGATTGGGAGGCTGGTAACCCCTGTGCTGAACTGATGGAAGGTTTTGTACTGTTTGTGGTTGCTGTGGTGGGGGGCAGACTCCAAGCGGTGCTCCGGAGTATGGTGGAACCGCAGGGAAGCAATTCCTTTGTATGTGCCCTGGTTGTCCACACTTCCTACAATAGAACAAATCGTCATATTGTCGGTTTCTGGGTCTTTTAAAGTTTCTACCCGTTACTTCTGAACCGGACACTACTTCTGTTGGGGAAGTGCATCTGTGGAGCCAATTGATAGATCTGATACAGGTCGTCTGGAGAGGGAAGTGAAACTGGTGGTACTGACCTAATCACAGGTGTTGGAGTTGCAATGATCTGGGTTTTGACAGCCTTAATCTCCTTCTTTCTCTCATTCTTTCTGTTTGTCCCTTAATTCATGTAGCTGTTCAGCTTAGAGCTGCTGCTGTAGTTTTTGCAGATCACTGCTTTGATTCTTTTTGATTTTTTATCATTGTCATTTAAAGAGCTTTTGCAACAGACCTTTCAGTGGGCTGGTTGCTGTTTGTTCTTCCCACAATTTCAACATCCTGTTTACATAGCCCACAGCTGTCTCTCCTGTTTTGGTGTCATTTAAAAGATTAGAGTCGGTTCTAACACGAAAAGCCATCCTAAGGGTAGTGAAAAACTGTTGTGACACAGGAGCTAAAGGGGTAGACGATGTCAGGTCATTAGTCCCCGCAGTCACCTCTATGTTATGTAACTCATGTTGTTCCAGGTGAGCTGCTAAGCAAGTTCTCAAATCACCAATCGCCAATTCCTGTCCACTAAACAGCGTCAGAAATTCTTTGATCCAAATGTGTTCTCCTTTTCTTGGATCTGGAAGTGTGGATCTCAGTAAAGCACTGTCAGTGTACGTTAAAGGGCTGTATGTTACTGTCTAAGCTCATCCAGTAGCATTATGAGTCTGAACTAACAACATGTCAGAAGCAGTATCAATTCAAAAACATTTTCTGAAAGGATCCCCTTGACAAAGTGGGTCAATCGGTGTCAGGGCATCCTGGATGGAGAGGGTAACCAGGACACATCGTTCCTGTTGTGATGGAAATTCTTGCAGTAAGTGTTCCAAAGTGTATGACCTTTAGGTTACCTCACTCCTAAGAACATCTGTGTTAGAGGAGGAGGCTGTAAAAGCCATTATCAGAAGTTTAATGGTTAAAACCCATCATTTAGGGTGATGTCTCAGGAAGAGCAGATGGGTCTGTTCCTAGATAACTTTGTCACCTCTGAACCCGAGGAGGGTCTAGGGTCATAAAACACAGACTCTTTGAAGTTGAGATAACACTGTCATGTTTGGTATAAATAGTGTGTTTAAATGGTGTTTGTGGCTCTGCTTAACTCACTTGCTCGGTGACAGAGTCATTCAAACGCGGAATGCCTTTGAATAAAACTTATAAAGACAAAGTCCGGATTTTCGCTTGTTGTGAGTCAACTTCTCTCACACTTTGATAAGAAAATTCCATTACAATTTTAACATCACGAACAGGATCTAATGTGCCAGAGGAGGCTGCAGGAGGGGACACGGACGCCTGGCCAGCCTGGAGACTAAGTTGTCCTCAGTCCACCTCCATTTTATGGAGGGGAGTCCTCGTGCCCGCTTGCGGCTTCTGGCCGATTGGATCTGAACTATTTGTCTACAAATATATCTGGGTGAGAAGTTGCTCTGTATGATATAATGTATATTTTTTTATTACACATTAACCATCATCTCATAACTAATTAATTAGGTTCTGGAGTTGCGAGAGGGAGGACATCAGCTGAGGGCCAGGTCACCCTGTAAAGGAATAACAGGGAGGTTCTTATTGGTAAAAATAAGATAAAGCAAAACACAGGGTTTTGCGGGTGTTTTTTTGCAATTTTCTACACTTCATAAAGGAGAAAAGCCAGATGGCAGACGTGCCGCTGAACGGGTCAAAAGGAAAAAAATGGGTTCCGGAACCTCAAAGGCATCAGGGGTGCCTCCTTCTCCAGACTCTGCGATTTATAAAATAATGAAAGAAAAAGGTGGGGATGATTGTGTTAAATGTGACTTAATTTGGGAGGATAAGTTTGGTTTTCCACAAGGTGGAAGTTTAAGTGTAAATCAGTTGAATAAAATAAAACAGTTGATGGATGGTGATTGGGAGAAAATAAAAAATAAAAAAAAGATTGAAAAACAAGATTTAGATCAGAGAGAAATATGGGTAAAATGTTGGAATGAATGGATTACGGAGGCTATTCGTAGGGAAAGAAAGTCCGAATTGAAACAGATGGCAGGTATGACAATGCTGGTCGTGCCGTTGATGACCCCACGTTTCCACCTCCATATAGACCTAGTGATGCTTCACCCTCCTGTCTATATCCATCTTTACAGACGGAGTTACTGGCCCTCCAGATGGCAGACCTCGATCTAGACTCCTGTCCTCCTCCAGCAGTGGGCCAACCAGCAAATCTGTCCGCAAGTCAGCCAAGACAACTCGCCAGTCCGCTTCAGCATCAGCCCGTGAGTCAACCCACACATCCACCTGCAAAAAGACAAATATAACTCAAAATTGAGTCCAGTATGTGGCTGACCTCACCAAGCACAGCGGCCCCAGCGGAGCGGAAGGTGTGATCATGCACCAGCCTACAGATGAGCAGCGACCGGGTTCAACAAAGGACCAGAAAATACCTTTCCTCTCCTCTCCTGTTAGCTTTCATGAGTTTACATGGCTACAAAGTATAAGACAATGAGGAGAAGATAAAAAAGAGGAAGAACAGTATCAATGCCCTATGTTGGAAGTAGCTGGAACAAATGAGCCTTAGTTGGTGTTTCGACCGTGGACTGCAGTAGATATCCAAGCAAGCGCTGCATTACATCCAGATCCCGTTGAAGACGGAAGAAAGTTTGCTACGGAATTTAAAGCTTTATGCCATGAAATGAGACCTACCGGCACAGAAATTCGCCAGCTCCTTGCAGCAAAAATCAAACCTGGAGATTTGGTTGGTCTGAGATTGCCAGATCCTGCAGTGCGCCTTGGTGTGACAACTGTATGTGAAAATGGTGATTTAAATCGTTGTAATGGGCCATGGTATAATGCCATAGAACATTTGTGCACTGACTTGATCACAAAATTTCCATAGAGGAGTGACTGTGCAGTGCTACAGCAAGTCAAACAACGTCCTGATGAGACTGTCGCAGATTTTCTTTACCGGATGGAAGAAGCATTCAATAAACATTCAGGTATGGAGCGCCCCGCTGATTTTACTGTTTTGGGCCTCTGGGAAAAGATGCTGTGTGGATATATTATGGAAGGACTTCTCCCTGAGATCGCACCACAAACTAAGACTCTTTATGTTGGTTGGAGACATGGGGTGCGGTTTGAGGAGCTGAAAAGACATGCTTTACACAGCGATGAGGTTTTAAACGACATGAAGAAGAAAAAAGTGGACAAAAGAGAGACTGATTTGCATAACGCTGCCTTGACCCTGTACTGCAGTACAAATCAACGTGGTTCTTTTCCTCGAGGACGAGGTTGGGGAAGGGGACAGTGGTCTCGCTCCGATGCTTGCCATAACTGTGGAAAGTAGGGACACTGGAGGAAAGAATGTCCTGAGAAACTGCAACGGCCTGACAGCGGTAACTGACGGGGGGAGGACGGGACCCTGGATCTGGCTGCCACTCGCATTGAGGCGGGGTCTCTTAAGGAGCGTGAGGTTTCACAAACACACACACAGTTGCATGATGATACTGATTCACATAGGTTGCTTACAGAGGCCATATTACACTTAGAAGGTGCCTCCGTAGTTTTACCAGGCACGTATCTCCATACACAGAACCCTGCTTTTAAAAGAATGCCTATGTTTTCTATGATGGTGATGGATGAAGACATTTCTTTTGCTGTAGATTCAGGAGTGACACACTCTGTTTTATCAGCTAAATGTATTAAAGAGCAGCCAAAACTGAGTGGTCGTTATGTTAATTCTGTCTCTGCTTCAGGTGAAACAGTTAGGGAAAGTTTTTCGGTTCCTCTAAAGTGTTCCACTCCACAGGGAGTGCAGTTAAAAAATTTTTTTTTGGTGTCTCCTTTGTGTCCTTTAAATTTGATGGGTAGAGATTTGATGTGCAGATTAAATATTGCTATTATTTCAAACCCTGATGGACTGACAGTTCACACTCAGAAGGACTTTGACTATGACTACACTGCAGTACATTGGGCCCCAGATCAACCCTTATATGCATATCAGTGGAAGCTTCCAGTTGGTCCTGTACCTCAACATTTTGTCACATTGGCAGTAAATGCTATGGCACCTGATTGTGATTTAATGAATGCAGATGATCTGTTTTGTACTTCACATGTATCTGAAGGACCTGATTTTGATTATGAGGACAGTTGGTACAAAATTACAAATGAGAGAGTGCACCTCTATGACATGTACTGGAATGATCACACGGCAGCTTTATATGTGACTTTGACCTCTGAACAGCTGCATTTTTTTCAAGTTTCTGGTTTGGTGCCGCATGTATTGTTGGTGAAGTCTGAAAATATGAAATGGAAGGATGTGGGGTTTTTTGTTAGACGTTGTCTCCTTGCCACAGATTGGAGGCCTGGCAAATGCGTTTTTTTCTGTCCCTGTACACACGGACAGTCAGTATTGGTTTGCTTTTGAGTTTGATGGGAAACCATATTGTTTTACTCGTCTTTGTCAGGGCTACACAAAGAGTCCAACTATTTTTAACACAGCTCTGAAGGACTCTCTGGCTGATCTGACTCTGTCTCCTGGAACTGTCCTTACACAGTATGTTGATGATTTATTATTATCAGCAGGATCAGCGGATCAGTGCAGGAAAGAGACCTTAAAACTGCTTCAACATCTTCATAAAAAGGGTCGCAAAGTTTCAAAATCTAAAATGCAGTTTGTACAGGAAGAAGTGACATTTCTTGGTCATGTTCTTTCACATAAAAGCAGAAAACTGTCCCCTCAGCGCATTGAAGCAGTTCTAAAAATCCCAAAACCTGTCACCAAGAAACAAATTATGTCATTTTTGGGTATGACAGGCTATTGCAGAGCTCACATTCTGAATTACTCTGAGCTGGAAGCGCCTTTGGCCAGTTTAATATATGGGAGGAGCTTGGCAGCGGCAGACAAAATTAAATGGACAGATGAGGCAGAACTGGCTTTCAATGTTTTAAAAACAGCCCTGTCTTCTGCGCCTGCACTGGCTTTACCAAACTCTGACAAGCCATTTATTCAAATGGTGGATGAAAAATCTGGTTTCATGTCATCTGTGTTGTTGCAATCCCATGGTGATAAATTGCGACCTGTGGCGTATTATTCCAGTAAGCTTGATCCAGTTGCAGCTGGGCTGCCTGGTTGTTTGCGAGCTATTGCTGCAGCTGAGAAAGCAGTGTTAGCATCACGTGACATTGTTGGATATAATCCATTGACAGTTTTTGTTCCACATTCTGTTTCCATCATCCTCCTGGAACAAAAGACGTCTCATCTATCAGCAGCAAGGTGGCTGAGGTATTCCTCAATATTATTGGACATGCCCAACATTACGATTAAACGTTGTAACACTTTAAACCCAGCCATACTTCTGCCTATTGAGGAGGATGGTGAAAGTCATGACTGCGCAGCTGTCTTAAATGTTGTTTGTACCCCTCATCCTGACTTGCAAGACACCCCTTTGACTAACCCTGTTTTGTATGTAGATGGGTCTTCCTCCAGTTCTGCTGTGGGTCTGAACCAAGTAGGGTTTGCAGTGTGCTCTGACTCAGCTGTTTTGCACTCAGGTCCTTTGCCAGCGCACTACTCAGCTCAAACAGGTGGATTAATTGCTTTGACTGAAGCTTGCAAGTTGGCAGAAGGAAAGACTGTGACTATTTACACAGATTCAAGATATTGTTTTGGAGTAGTGCATGATTTTGGGGCCTTGTGGAAACATCGCTCCTTTTTGAAATCAGATGGAAAACCTATTTTGAATGCTAGACAAGTGTCTGATGTTTTGGATGCTATTTTGTTAACCACAGCCAAACGTGCGGGTAAGTGTGCTGTGCACACAGGACAGTCTGATTCTATTTCTAGGGGTAATGCAGACGCAGACTCGGCAGCAAAAACCGCGGCTTTGATGCCTTTCTCCTCAGATGACACTTTTCATTCTCTGACTGATCCGCAAGATGTCACTGTTTCAGAAATGCAATCTTTTGCAACTCCACAGGAAAAGGAAAAATGGCGAAGAGCTGGGTGTATCTTTAACAGCAGTCTCTGATGGTAGACCATGCCTGCCTAAACATTTTTTTCCCTGGTTTGCTAAATGGACACACGGACTGGATCATGTGTCCAAAGGGGGAATGCTGGATATGGTTAAAAAATATTAGTATACAAATGGGTTTTCAGTTGTAGCTGAAAATTATTGTAAAATATGTTTGATCTGTGCTTCTCACAACCCCTCAAGGGTTCCTGTGCAATCACAAGCGGCACATCCACCTCCACAGTTCCCATTTCAGCATTTGATGATGGATTTCATTGAGTTGACACATGCCGAAGGGAAGAAATATTGTTTGGTGATCATGGACATGTTTTCTAAATATGTTGAAGCGTTTCCAACAAAACACGCAGACAGCAGTGCTGTTGCGAAGTCTTTGTTGACAGAGATTCCCAGAGGTGATTTCCAGTGATAACAGGACACATTTTGTTAACAAAGCTTTGCAGGAAATTAGTAAGCTTTTAGGGTTTCAGTTGAAGACACATTGTGCTTACCACCCACAATCAGGTGGAGCAGTAGAACGAGAAAATGGAACAATAAAGAATAAGTTGGCTAAATGCTGTGAAGAAACAGGGTTGTCCTGGCCAAAAGCTCTCCCTCTGGTTCTTATGTATATGCGGATGAGAAATAGATCCAGAGCTAATTTGAGTCCTTTTGAAATCCTTTTTGGGAGACCTGCAAATACACAGGGAAGACCGAGTACTAACCTAAGCACTCTAACAACTGCTCATTTTGAAAGTTCCATGTTGGAATATTGTAAGGTTCTGTCACGTTCTCTCTCTCTCTCCCATCAGACGGTGAAAGCTGCCTTACCCCCAGTAGCTGACCCCTGCACCAGTTCCAGCCAGGACAGTGGGTGCTGATTAGAGATACCAGGAGACGTCACTGGAGAGACAAACGGTGGAGAGGTCCTTTTCAAATTCTGCTGGTGACTCACACTGCCGTAAAGGTCCAGGAACGTGACACCTGGGTCCATGCAAGGTGTTCACTGGAACACCACCTGAGCAGCATCCTGGTTCTGAACCTCCTACCTAGAGGAGCTTCCAACAACCGCCCACCTGTACCAGCGTGGTAACAGGGCAGCTTGAAGCGCAGAAGCCACTCAGGAGAGGCAGCAGGATTTTTGATTTTTTCAAGTTGTGTTTATAATTTGTTTTCTTTGGAAAAAACTGTTTGTTTTTAGTACCAGAAGAAAGGACATTCCACTTCAAGGTTACGATGCAGTTAAATGGAAGATGTTCTGTTCTGATGCTAATGATTGGTATTGCAAGTATTTTTATTACTCCTGTGTTCATTTGGGAACAGGTACAGCAAAGACAATGTATGGCTAATCTGAGGAATTATGCTAATAATACTCATCAGTGGATTCAAAGAGAGATTCATCACTTTCCTGACTGCCATGATCATGCTGATAATGTCAGGTGGCAACTGATGCATCAAACTGTGAGGAAGATAAGAAATGATAGTTGCTATGTTTGTTGTTTGATTCCACATACTATTAATGATCAACCATTTTTGGTACCTGTTCCTATTGATACTGCTTATACTATAGCTACTTTCTTCCCAGATAACCGGTTGGTGGAGGTCATTTTTCTTTGGGTGAGGAATTATATTGTAAGGGAAAGCAGAAATGTTAGTAGATTTTCTAGTTAGACTAATTTAACATGTGCTTCTACAGGAACTCTTTATAGAATTCGGGGTAATAGAAATCTGATTAAAGATCCAGATATTTGTATTGCTCAGAGGAAAGCACACCTTATTTCCTTGGAAAGACAGAGGGTTGCAAAGCTATTATACCAGTTGCATGTGCCTTGACCCACAGTAATACATCTGGACCATGTCCTGTCAGAACTGATCCTTATACTATTTCAGAATCTTTGGCTCCACATCCTTTTGTGTTAACTCTCAATCTTACAGCCTTACTGAATGGAAGTCAATTGTATGGCATGGCAGATAAATTAACCAGGGTTCTTGTTACTTTTCCTAGTAGAGATGGGTACTCGTGTCCTAAGAACATGGTTTGGATGTGTGGAAATAGATCATATCTGTATCTGCCTGCTAATTGGTCTGGAGTACAGTTACAACTTATAATTCAATCAGCCCATTATTAGAGAGGAAGGCAATGCTCAAACGGCAAAAGAGAGCTAGGATTCCACATTGGAAAGGGATTTTGGGTACACTTATTCCTAGTTATGGTGCTGCTAACGCCACCCATAGGATTAACGAGTTGTCAGTTGAGTTAGAAAATCTTACTGCTTTATCTGAGGAAGGTTTCACTGTTCTGACTAAGGAGCAGCAGGCTATTAGAACGATGAGTTTGCAAAATAGAATGGCTTTGGATTATCTGTTCGCTGAGAGGGGTGGTGTTTGTCATTTAATTGGGGAACAATGTTGCACTTTTATTCCTGATGTGTCTAGTAACATGACAAGTATCCATGATAAGTTTGAGGAATTGCTGACGACCCAACAGAAGGAAAATATGAGTTCCTCTTGGAATCCTTGGTCTTGGTTCTTTACTGGTGGATGGACTTCTTGGTTAATAAAGATTGGAGTGATTCTTTTATTTTTATTTTTTATTTTGATGTTTCTTTCATGTTGCATTATTCCAATGGTTAAGGGGATGGTAATGAGACTGATAATTTTTTTCATGTTAAAAGTTGATAAGGATGTAGACTTAATTTCTGTTTGTACTGATTGTGATGATTCTGCATTGGAGATGTCAGATGGTATGGATGGCGATGGATTTTATGTTGCTTAAGATGCTATAATGATGTGATGGTTCTACATTGTTTGGGGAGTTACTACTGATGTTCAGCATTTTAGTGGTATACATAGAGTTTTGGTGGTTTATTCTTTTGCGGTGTTGCTATCCTTGTTATTTCAGTTTTGTTTTCCTAGTGATTTGCATACCTTCGATCTTAGTGGGGGCCATGACTTTACGACGTTTGATATATATATATATTCCTTTACTTTTTTCCTTTTATTTTTATTATTTTTCTGGGTGATGGTTTGCTAGAATTTTTTATATGATTGTCTTGTAATCACAAGGGGGGAGTGTGATGGAAATTCTTGCAGTAAGTGTTCCAAAGTGTATGACCTTTAGGTTACCTCACTCCTAAGAACATCTGTGTTAGAGGAGGAGGCTGTAAAAGCCATTATCAGATGTTTAATAGTTAAAACCCATCATTTAGGGTGATGTCTGAGGAAGAGCAGATGGGTCTGTTCCTAGATAACTTTGTCACCTCTGAACCCAAGGAGGGTCTAGGGTCATAAAACACAGACTCTTTGAAGTTGAGATAACACTGTCATGTTTGGTATAAATACTGTGTGTGAATGGTGTTCGTGGCTCTGCTTAACCGACTTGCTCGGTGACAGAGTCATTCAAATGCGGAATGCCTTTGAATAAAACTTATAAAGACAAAGTCCGGATTTTCGCTTGTTGTGAGTCAACTTCTCTCACACTTTGATAAGAAAATTCCATTACACTGTCCTGTCAACATGTGTCATCCTTAACGCTTTGGCTGCATGCCAGACTGTTACAGAAACTGTCCAGTCATATCAAGGTGATTCTCAACTGATCCTTGTGTTGTTTTTGTTTTTATTGTTAGTTTGTTTGATTTTTCTTATGCTCATGTAAAAATGAATAACCAAATCAGACTTGCCCTGGATGAAATAAGGAATACAGTGGCAGAGCTCAATGAAATCCCAAAAGCTGCACATGTATCAGATTACAGTTTAGATAAGGATGCATATCCTATTAATAACACCAATGAAGATGCGATAAATCAAAATGTGCTTTTTAAACTTACTAGAAGAGGCTCTTGAAGATTTAAATAGACCATCTCCACCTGACAGTCATCAAAATGAATCAGATAGCTTACAAAATCCTTCAACATCACACACTGCTGATCAGGATGGGGGTAATTTCAATCAGGAGGTTGTGGTCAGCCCTGATCAGATTGAGGGAGATCCTCCTGCGGTTGTTGAACGTGAGCGTTTTAATAACATTGAAATAAGGAGACCTTTTACTATTCCACCCCCATTGTAATGTGCCCGATCTTGCAGCATTCTATACAAACATTATGCGTATTCTCATTGAATTAACCGACACCGCAATATCTTTAAACAGACGTAACGATGTTGGACAGCTAGAATTAGTGGGTGAAAATCTCAATCGTCACGTCACATTTATTGTTACCGATGATGGAAATATGATCCTGCCTGCTTTCGAGGACTTTGTGGACGAGTTAGTACAGTCAAATGCTGATGTGCCTGTAGACAATAACCTGGAATTTGTTCTACAGGTAGTTAATGATCCAGCAGGAGGGTCGAAACATAAGGCTACAGGAACGATAGAGTGTGAACTGATTAATAAGAAAATGCGTCCCCTGTATGTTGTAGATAATAACGGTAATCAGTTATGCTTTGCTATCAGCCTTGTACACGTCTCTGACTACTGATAATCAGGCTTTAGAGTTGGGGAGGTAGTGGCAGCAACAGGCAGGCCTCAATGAACAAACAGCAATTACTTTTAGCAATATTGGTAAATTTGAAAACATTCTAAAGAGAAACATTGTAGTGTTTCACAGACCCACAGCCTCTACAGCTCTGTGTAAATTTGAAACCGGTTTCCCTGATCGTTCAAACCCTCTGTTTTTGCTGTTAGTTCAAGGTCACTACTATGGGATAAAAAATCTCAAAGGTTTTATAGGGTCAAGATACATGTGTGCATACTGTTACAGCAGCTATGAAAATCCAGACACACACCACTGTGAAGGCTATTGCCCAGTTTGCCACACATATCAGTGTATGCGAGAAATTAACAATCATGTAACCTGTGCAGGCTGTCACAGAATTTGTGGTAAGTCTTCATGTTTCAGCAGACATAGGGAATCTCGCAACAGACCTAATGCTGACAGGCCTATGAGTGACTGTGAGTTGGTAAAACTGTGCCGGGTGTGCAAAAGGATACACGTTATCCCAATCAGCAAACCTGAGAAACCACACGTGTGTCATGTACAATGCCGTATTTGCAGTGAGAATATACTTCCCAGCTTAGATGTGATATGCAATGAACGTCAGTGCTACATTCAACCCTGCTAACCCTGCAATCAGCTTGATGATAAACTATATTTTTATGATATTGAATGCTTCATCAATGAGAACGGCATGCACATCCCCTGTCTGATCTGTACTAAAACGTTGAAAGGTGAGGAATGGCATGCTCATGGATTAGACTGCACCCAAAAATGTCTTCTCCATTTCAGGAGGCCGATGTACAGAGGCTTCACCTTAATAGCTCATAATGCAAGTGGGTATGACAGCTATCTGATTCTCACTGTTATGCTGCAGTTAGGTAGTAAACCCCATCTCATCAAGCTAGGTAGTAAAGTTCTCTGTTTAACCAACCCTGATTACAGGTTAAAATACACTGATAGTCTGTCCTTCATTTGTATGAAGCTGAGTGCGATGGCGAAAGCATTAGGTTTTACCGATCAAAGCAAGGGTTTTTTCCCTCACCTATTCTCCTCCAAACAGTGTCTCAAGTACGTGGGGTATTTTCCTATTCCATCGTGCTATGCAGTTGAACGCATGAGTCTTCAAGAACAACAGGTGTTTAACAGCTGGTACAGAGAAGTGAGCAAAGGGATCTTTGACTTTAAGAAAGAAGCTATTTGTTATTGTAAAAATGATGTTGAAATTCTTTATCAAGGTTGTGTTAAATTCAGGGATGAGTTCTTTAAGGAGACAAGTGTGTACTCACTTAAATGCATCACGATAGCCTCAGCGTGCATGAAGGTTTTTGTAACCAATTTCCTTCCTCCTAAAACCCCTCACCTCTGGACTACAAACGTAGCAGCATGATGTTTTCTACCATGTCCATTCAATGTCTCAGCTGGATTTCAGACAGCTGAAAAATAGACGTCGAACATGCGTTAAACAAGGGGGAAAAGAAAATCCATATTCTGTGGATGGGTTTGCAGAGATTAAGAGTGTCAAAGTTACGTTCAAATTTTACAGCTGTTTTTTCCACGGCTGTAAAAAGTGTTACATGCCTCATGACAAGTGCCCTTTGAGAGGGGTCGCATTTGGACAGTTTTACGCAGCCACTGTTGAGAGAGGCAAGGTGCTCCAAACTATGTATGGCCTTCATCTCGAGGTCATCTGGGAGCATGAGTGGACTTTCTTGAGAAAGTTAACGCACCCGAACCGTTATCACCCCGAGACGCCCTGTATGGTGGACGCACCTGCACTATGAGGTTGAGGTACACAGCGGGATGGGGTGAAACAGTGCATTATGCAGACTACACATCTTTATACCCTTATGTAAATGCC
The DNA here is from genome assembly GCF_021462225.1 of Girardinichthys multiradiatus. Taxonomy (NCBI): domain Eukaryota; kingdom Metazoa; phylum Chordata; class Actinopteri; order Cyprinodontiformes; family Goodeidae; genus Girardinichthys; species Girardinichthys multiradiatus. Next base: position 46,062,695 of record NC_061802.1, on the reverse strand, counting down.
AACTGCGTTCTTCCCCTCGGTTACCCCACCATCATTTACAAAGATTTTGATGATCCCTGCAGCTACTTCGGTATCATCAGAGCCGTGGTCTACCCCCAACAAGCCCTTTTTTTCCCCGTTTTACCTTACAGAATTTCCCGAGGTAAACTAGTGTTCACTCTCTGCCGCACATGCGCTGAAATAAATAATCAAAAAGGTCTCTGCATGCACAGTGATGAGGACAGAGCTCTGACAGGTGTGTGGGTGAGTGTAGAGTTTTGTAAAGTATTGCAGTGCCGAAGCATAACCATAAAAATGCAGAGTACATTTTGAAGAAATTATCTGAAAGAAGTGGGAGTTGGACTTCGCGAGGTGAATTTGTATATAAAGGAAATGTTGTGAAGGGGTCCCACATGATTGACTTGTTGAAAAATCTCATGCTTCCGTTTAAAAAATCTGGAGCACCGCTACCCCGAGGATGGTCAGATTTTCTACATACCTTGTCAGAGGTAAACATCCTCATATCTTCAGTCATTAACCTTTATTCTCATGATGAATATAGACAGTTCAAAACAGAGGGAGAGGGATCATCTATTGAAAATGCTGAAGCACCTCCCAGCGTTAAGCAGAGAAGAAGGCAGATAACTCTTTCTCCCCATTGGTCGAGATCCGAGCAGGAAGATCCAAAAAATGCTGATGGGAAGCCAAAAAAGTATTTTCGTAAGACGACACTACCTCCCCGATGGATTACATTTTTACCATAAACCGTTATAACAAAATGAAACATGTAGCCTATTTCTTTTATTCAATAAAATGTATTGATTATATTTTCAAGTCTAGCGTCGTTCTCTACTTCACACACTGACATATGATGTCATTAGACAAATATTAATTCAGAAGAACAACAAACAATGAAAAAAATAAATATGACAATTTAAATTCCATAAGAATCCAGAAACATCTCCAAAGAGCATGTTCCGTGAGTATAAAATGTAGAACTTTGATTCCTGACACATTTCTGGTATTTTTTCACAAAGTTAGATGCCATTAAATCATTCTTAATCACATCTCCGGTGTATTTTAACAACGCTTGCTGCAGTGATAATCCGCACGCTCTATTACAGAGATAATACAAAACAAAAGATAATACAAAAACCGCACACAGTGGACAGAGTGTTTTGACCTGATTATTATGATACAATATTTTTGAGGATCTGTCTTCTAAAAATATTACGATACTTGACGGGTAGAAATCGAAATCCGGAGGAAATCCATAAGAGTCAAAAAAGCTGGCTTTGACCATTCTCATCCAAAGTAAGAGCTAGCCAATTGTTGGGACCCACAGCCATGGATTACAACATTTAGTACGAACATTCCGGAACTTTCAAAATAAATCGCATTAACCTACTTCCAGCCAGCCAGGAAAGGGGATAACAGTGGACTTCCCGTGATGTCACCGGCTGTATAAAAACACACCCTTTCCAATGAATCGATCTCTTCTATGCAGGTTCCTCCAAGGGGTCCGGACAGAAAGACACAGCATGCTAATGTCTCTTTGCAGTCAAACAGACATAACGCTTCAAACTGGATCCAAGAGTGTCAGAAGATCATGCAGTCATATGCACTAAGTTAAGTACAAATTAATTGCTGTTTGTGTATCCGGTATTCATTCATGAACGGGCGTAATTAAGGTACAAGCGTAGCTTGACTTTTCTGTCTGAGGTCTACAGATCAAACTGGGTTATAGAGAGTTCCCAGCAGAGACCTTGTCTCTACGATGATGAGTGAAGCAGTTTTCCCGATCTGAAAGAAGGACAACGGGACCACAGGAATGTGCAGTTTGGCCGGCCAACAGAACGAGCCGCCATCCCCACAGCTACGAAGGTTAGCTGGAAGCTAACCCTGTTTTTCACTGTGGAAACTTTCTTCAATCTTCGTCGCCGGACAATTTTTCCTCAGCACGGTTCACATCAGAGGTTAGGTTCTGGGCAGAGTGCGATAGAAGTATTTTAGAATGAAATAATCTAAACATTTTCCGTTTTATGAATTTTGGTTTTGTTTGTGTTGAAACTCAGCTATCTTAGTGCTAGCAGGCAGCTTAGCACCACATGCTCAGTTTTGTGTTCTGTTTGTGTGTATTTAAAGTTAAGACAAACTTTACTTGAAGGGTGATCTTAAACACAGAAGATTGATCGTAACACGCTGGCAGCGCTTATGCATTTTAACCCTTTTATTATCAGTATTTTAAAGGTGTTTGTTTGATTCTGATGCTAAGCTATAAGCTTCTTTTGTTAGCTTTAACTGCTAACAGCTAAGAACACGTGCTTGCCTAATAAAGATCATCTACCCAGAAAGGTTGTTAGTTTTTAATCCAGTAAATAATATTTGTACATAGCCCATTAGTCTTCCCTATTCTTCAATTCTGCTTGGTAGTTTAGTTGGATTGTTTTAGCATAGTAAAGAGTTTGTTGATTGAAATATGTTTGACTTTGAGTTGACTTATTTTTGTTAGTAAATTTTTTGTATTTGTATTAATAAGAAATTGTGTCAATTCATTCCATGTGTGTGCAGAGTTTTGCTGTTCAATAATGTCAGAGCTTGGCTCATCCTTTTCAATTTTGTCCTAATACCACCGCCTTATTGGGCTGGTATTCACAGGACAACCCTTAACAGACTGAAATATTATTTGATAAATATTAAAATATTATTATAACATTTTAAATAATATATTCATATTCATAGTCACAACACAATGATCTCTAGGCATGTGTGAAGGATGTGGGTTCACGATAAAGTAGGCCGGTCCTGGCGGTAGCTGGTCGCACGCCCACACGCCGCAAAACAAATCTCCCAGTAGATGATGTAGCAGGTTCTCAATTTCATGATTATTTTTGTCTGATTAGATTAATATTAATCCACCATCACACGCCTCTTTGAATCAATCTCTTAATTAGAGTCATAACAAGTGTAGATGATCAGCGTGGTAGTATGAGGCAGCGGCTGCCTAAATCGCATTTCCAATCTTAAATTTCCGTTGGAAACAGGAGATAGAGCATCAGTGTCCTCTCCAGGGTTAAGATTAAATGCGAATAGACAGTATTCTTGATTAAATTCCTGACGTGTTATAGTCAGTGGATGACCTTTTAAATGTCGTCCTGTAGCCGTAAACAAGTTGTAATACTCTCTCACTGAATTGCCTTGGTTAAAATTGGGTTGGAAGTCCTTAGCAGGAATTTGTCTACCATCCTTACACAAGGCTAAATATTCCAAATCAAAATGATTAAAGTCAAACGGATTGAGATCGCGTGTTCCTGTAACATTCATGCGTGAAAGTGGATAGAAAGCATTTGCTTTCATTAAAGCAGAAGCATGCCCCAATCGAATTGCGGGAGAGACAGAAATTTCTTTGATAAAAAGAGGGGCTTTGAAGTTTGAAAGTGGAGTCTCTTGCTGCCATGAGACAAAAGGCATCGTTGGCTCTTGTAAGTTTAATTTTGAGGTCAATGGTGTTTAAAATAAGTCTCTTGCAGAAAAATATATCTGCATGCAGGGGGCCTAGGAGATGTACCTCCCTGGAATTTGCAGTAAAGCCTGCTCTGCTGTTAAGACCTTGGTTAGGACCATTAGTTATAACAATAGAGTTTAGAGCCCCAGCTGTATCTTTATAAAAAAGACCTGAGCTAAAGTGGCTTTTTAAAGAATCCTGAGAAAAGTTTAACAATGTCTCAATCATGGCTGTATACGAATGCGTGGCACTGGATTGTGAAATCAATCGATCTGCGAGAGTGACATCACACTGACTAAAGATGGTGTTTAACGGGTAGTTGATAAGCTCGACAGGTGCATCATCCAGCAGGTTTGTTCCATCCTCGTTAGTAATTTTCAGTCTGAGATGCAGCAGCGTATCGTTGAGATCCAGATACTTTTCTCCATCTCGCGGAATGAAAAATTCGATCGGGCCTCCATCGGTGATTGCTGATAAAGGCTGGATCTCGGTGTAAATTTTATGTTTGATCGATAGCTGCATCATCGGGGCAAAAAATAAGTCCAGTGCCAGCGTGCATTCTGATAATTTGTTATGTAAAAGAGCCATTATTTAAATATATCAAAACTTGCGGAAGACTTCTGTCCTTTTCGTTTGTCAGCTCCAACTGATCTCCTCTTTCATGCTTGTCGTTGTTTTTTAACCTGCCTTAAACGATTACAAGGGGGATTTGTTCTGGGTCTTTTGGATAAAACCATAAGTCCTGAACCTTCTTGACCGTCAGTGTGTGTAGAACCATTCATTTTACCCAAGGCTCTATCTATGACATCAGAAGCTATATTTGATGCCGCTGTTTTCAGATGGCGTTTTGCAATAGCAAATCCTTTTTTAACCAGAGGGGATACGAAACGGAATAATTTTGAAAATAATGATCCACTTCCACGTCCGTACTTGTCCGGGGCCCCATAAAACCCTGGCAGATAACCGCCTGATTGACTTACATGGTAATGTACAAAGAGATTAGGATCACGTCTCAGACTTAGCTGTGCCATGTTCTCTCTTGCCTGCTTGGTGCACAGTGTTGAAGGATCAGGGGGAATATGAACAATAACCAATCGGTCTTAGATGTTATATATACAGGGGTTGGACAATGAAAGTGAAACACCTGGTTTTAGACCACAATAATTTATTAGTATGGTGTAGGGCCTCCTTTTGCGGCCAATACAGCGTCAATTTGTCTTGGGAATGACATATACAAGTCCTGCACAGTGGTCAGAGGTATTTTAAGCCATTCTTCTTGCAGGATAGTGGCCAGGTCACTACGTGATACTGGTGGAGGAAAACGTTTCCTGATTCGCTCCTCCAAAACACCCCAAAGTGGCTCAATAATATTTAGATGTGGTGACTGTGCAGGCCATGGGAGATGTTCAACTTCACTTTCATGTTCATCAAAGCAATCTTTCACCAGTCTTGCTGTGTGTATTGGTGCATTGTCATCCTGATACATGGCACCGCCTTCAGGATACAATGTTTGAACCATTGGATGCACATGGTCCTCAAGAATGGTTCGGTAGTCCTTGGCAGTGACGCGCCCATCTAGCACAAGTATTGGGCCAAGGGAATGCCATGATATGGCAGCCCAAACCATCACTGATCCACCTCCATGCTTCACTCTGGGCATGCAACAGTCTGGGTGGTACGCTTCTTTGGGGCTTCTCCACACCGTAACTCTCCCGGATGTGGGGAAAATAGTAAACGTGGATTTATCAGATAACAATACATGTTTCACATTGTCCACAGCCCAAGATTTGTGCTCCTCTCACCATTGAAACTGACGTTTGGCATTGGCATGAGTGACCAAAGGTTTGGCTATAGCAGCCCGGCCTTGTATATTGACCCTGTGGAGCTCCCGATGGACAGTTCTGGTGGAAACAGGAGAGTTGAGGTGCACATTTAATTTTGCCGTGATTTGGGCAGCCGTGGTTTTATGTTTTTTGGATACAATCCGGGTTAGCACCCGAACATCCCTTTCAGACAGCTTCCTCTTGCGTCCACAGTTAATCCTGTTGGATGTGGTTCGTCCTTCTTGGTGGTATGCTGACATTACCCTGGATACCGTGGCTCTTGATACATCACAAAGACTTGCTGTCTCGGTCACAGATGCGCCAGCAAGACGTGCACCAACAATTTGTCCTCTTTTGAACTCTGGTATGTCACCCATAATGTTGTGTGCATTTCAATATTTTAAGCAAAACTGCGCTCTTACCCTGCTAATTGAACCTTCACACTCTGCTCTTAATGGTGCAATGTGCAATCAATGAAGATTGGCTACCAGGCTGGTCCAATTTAGCCATGAAATCTCCCACACTAAAATGACAGGTGTTTCAGTTACATTGTTAAACCCCTGTACATTGTAATGAATATAATTAATGCGGTTTACATTCTTGTTAGGAGTTATTGGAATAAACGCTGAGATTATGGGGATATTTTCAAATCTGACAGGTGTTTCAGTTTCATTGTCCAACCCCTGTATATCTCTGGAATAGTTTATACAAATAAAATTTATCTCAGGCCACGTTGTGATATCACCGGTCTGAAGTGTAGTCTTATGAAGGTCTTTCCGTAAACAAAATTTACAGGAACGTTTTGGTCCAATTTAATTTCTATATGGATATTTTCAATATGTTTTCTGGAAACTGGAAAGTAGTGGGCGGGGTTAAATGTCAGAGTAACCATATCACTGAAGTCGCCTTGTACTTTGATGGTCCACAGTAAAGGTGCAAAAGCGTCGCCTACTATTTGCAGGCTGAGCACGTGGCTTTAACAGAATAGGTGATAGAAACCAGCCTTTATATCCGCCGGAAAAGGAGCCAGTTTTGGTTCAGCTACATGAATCCATTCCCCTGGTTTCACACCCAGCATATAAGCTAGAGTGTTGAAGAAGCGTATTTCATACTGACCGCTTGAAATGCAAAATCTGTTTTGAACTCTGCTGAATTTCATGTGGATATCCGAGTTTATTTTTTTGAAAAACGTTTCCATCTCTGTCTCGAGTTGAATAACGCTGTTATAGTAGCCCGCTCTAATCCTTTGCATGTGGATCTCCACATCACCAACCTTCCTCCATTCAAAGTAGGCTACATGATCCAGTAGATTATGCCATGTATGGGAATATGAAATCTCTGCTAATGCAACCAGTCATTGGCCTTTTAAATCAATATGTTGAGCTAAATTTACACGGAAACTAGAACTGGAATTATTTTTAAACACTTCCTTGCTAGCGTTAGAGGGAAGGGTTACGTAAAAACCACCATCCTCTATCTTGCTGTCCATGATGTAAGGTTTTAGCGCACACCTATTTTATACGTCTCGAAGTTCATCAAACCTGATCCAACTGTTGAATTTCTTGGGTCAGTTTTTCCACCATACAAAAACCAATTTGACACCCTTGACGGTGCGTCGTTTTAATATTTTTTCCACTTGATACATCTGTCGATGAATATTTTTACTTTTTGAAGTTCCTCTTCATAAAAGGAACCTTGGATAGGTTCCCTGTCCAAATCTTTGAGTTTGTATACAGGAGGAAATCGGGGTATCCGCTCATACACTGTAAACACTTCATCTGTAAAACTCTTTCGTATTGTTTGTCAAACACTCCACGTACCTTGGATATTCTGACAAGATCACCTTGTTTAAACGTTGTTACTGAGTCCTTGCAATATCTGTTGGACTTGACACGTATAGATTCTGAAACTCTTGAAAGGCATTTTCTGAGGTCACTTCCATAGGGCTCATTTTAATGCTGGAGTAGCAGCTGTAGTTGTAGCTTCTAGCTAGGTTTTGCAGGACATCAACATATCGCCGGGTGTTGTTAGCTGTAAAATATCTCCACATCCTTGTTTTTAATGTGCGGTTAAACCTCTCAACCACAGAAGCTTTTGCTTAACTTGCTGTTGCAAAATGTTCAATGCCGTGTTTCTGCATTAGAGTGACATCACACTGACTAAAGATGGTGTTTAACGGGTAGTTGATAAGCTCGACAGGTGCATCATCCAGCAGGTTTGTTCCATCCTCGTTAGTAATTTTCAGTCTGAGATGCAGCAGCGTATCGTTGAGATCCAGATACTTTTCTCCATCTCGCGGAATGAAAAATTCGATCGGGCCTCCATCGGTGATTGCTGATAAAGGCTGGATCTCGGTGTAAATTTTATGTTTGATCGATAGCTGCATCATCGGGGCAAAAAATAAGTCCAGTGCCAGCGTGCATTCTGATAATTTGTTATGTAAAAGAGCCATTATTTAAATATATCAAAACTTGCGGAAGACTTCTGTCCTTTTCGTTTGTCAGCTCCAACTGATCTCCTCTTTCATGCTTGTCGTTGTTTTTTAACCTGCCTTAAACGATTACAAGGGGGATTTGTTCTGGGTCTTTTGGATAAAACCATAAGTCCTGAACCTTCTTGACCGTCAGTGTGTGTAGAACCATTCATTTTACCCAAGGCTCTATCTATGACATCAGAAGCTATATTTGATGCCGCTGTTTTCAGATGGCGTTTTGCAATAGCAAATCCTTTTTTAACCAGAGGGGATACGAAACGGAATAATTTTGAAAATAATGATCCACTTCCACGTCCGTACTTGTCCGGGGCCCCATAAAACCCTGGCAGATAACCGCCTGATTGACTTACATGGTAATGTACAAAGAGATTAGGATCACGTCTCAGACTTAGCTGTGCCATGTTCTCTCTTGCCTGCTTGGTGCACAGTGTTGAAGGATCAGGGGGAATATGAACAATAACCAATCGGTCTTAGATGTTATATATACAGGGGTTGGACAATGAAAGTGAAACACCTGGTTTTAGACCACAATAATTTATTAGTATGGTGTAGGGCCTCCTTTTGCGGCCAATACAGCGTCAATTTGTCTTGGGAATGACATATACAAGTCCTGCACAGTGGTCAGAGGTATTTTAAGCCATTCTTCTTGCAGGATAGTGGCCAGGTCACTACGTGATACTGGTGGAGGAAAACGTTTCCTGATTCGCTCCTCCAAAACACCCCAAAGTGGCTCAATAATATTTAGATGTGGTGACTGTGCAGGCCATGGGAGATGTTCAACTTCACTTTCATGTTCATCAAAGCAATCTTTCACCAGTCTTGCTGTGTGTATTGGTGCATTGTCATCCTGATACATGGCACCGCCTTCAGGATACAATGTTTGAACCATTGGATGCACATGGTCCTCAAGAATGGTTCGGTAGTCCTTGGCAGTGACGCGCCCATCTAGCACAAGTATTGGGCCAAGGGAATGCCATGATATGGCAGCCCAAACCATCACTGATCCACCTCCATGCTTCACTCTGGGCATGCAACAGTCTGGGTGGTACGCTTCTTTGGGGCTTCTCCACACCGTAACTCTCCCGGATGTGGGGAAAATAGTAAACGTGGATTTATCAGATAACAATACATGTTTCACATTGTCCACAGCCCAAGATTTGTGCTCCTCTCACCATTGAAACTGACGTTTGGCATTGGCATGAGTGACCAAAGGTTTGGCTATAGCAGCCCGGCCTTGTATATTGACCCTGTGGAGCTCCCGATGGACAGTTCTGGTGGAAACAGGAGAGTTGAGGTGCACATTTAATTTTGCCGTGATTTGGGCAGCCGTGGTTTTATGTTTTTTGGATACAATCCGGGTTAGCACCCGAACATCCCTTTCAGACAGCTTCCTCTTGCGTCCACAGTTAATCCTGTTGGATGTGGTTCGTCCTTCTTGGTGGTATGCTGACATTACCCTGGATACCGTGGCTCTTGATACATCACAAAGACTTGCTGTCTCGGTCACAGATGCGCCAGCAAGACGTGCACCAACAATTTGTCCTCTTTTGAACTCTGGTATGTCACCCATAATGTTGTGTGCATTTCAATATTTTAAGCAAAACTGCGCTCTTACCCTGCTAATTGAACCTTCACACTCTGCTCTTAATGGTGCAATGTGCAATCAATGAAGATTGGCTACCAGGCTGGTCCAATTTAGCCATGAAATCTCCCACACTAAAATGACAGGTGTTTCAGTTACATTGTTAAACCCCTGTACATTGTAATGAATATAATTAATGCGGTTTACATTCTTGTTAGGAGTTATTGGAATAAACGCTGAGATTATGGGGATATTTTCAAATCTGACAGGTGTTTCAGTTTCATTGTCCAACCCCTGTATATCTCTGGAATAGTTTATACAAATAAAATTTATCTCAGGCCACGTTGTGATATCACCGGTCTGAAGTGTAGTCTTATGAAGGTCTTTCCGTAAACAAAATTTACAGGAACGTTTTGGTCCAATTTAATTTCTATATGGATATTTTCAATATGTTTTCTGGAAACTGGAAAGTAGTGGGCGGGGTTAAATGTCAGAGTAACCATATCACTGAAGTCGCCTTGTACTTTGATGGTCCACAGTAAAGGTGCAAAAGCGTCGCCTACTATTTGCAGGCTGAGCACGTGGCTTTAACAGAATAGGTGATAGAAACCAGCCTTTATATCCGCCGGAAAAGGAGCCAGTTTTGGTTCAGCTACATGAATCCATTCCCCTGGTTTCACACCCAGCATATAAGCTAGAGTGTTGAAGAAGCGTATTTCATACTGACCGCTTGAAATGCAAAATCTGTTTTGAACTCTGCTGAATTTCATGTGGATATCCGAGTTTATTTTTTTGAAAAACGTTTCCATCTCTGTCTCGAGTTGAATAACGCTGTTATAGTAGCCCGCTCTAATCCTTTGCATGTGGATCTCCACATCACCAACCTTCCTCCATTCAAAGTAGGCTACATGATCCAGTAGATTATGCCATGTATGGGAATATGAAATCTCTGCTAATGCAACCAGTCATTGGCCTTTTAAATCAATATGTTGAGCTAAATTTACACGGAAACTAGAACTGGAATTATTTTTAAACACTTCCTTGCTAGCGTTAGAGGGAAGGGTTACGTAAAAACCACCATCCTCTATCTTGCTGTCCATGATGTAAGGTTTTAGCGCACACCTATTTTATACGTCTCGAAGTTCATCAAACCTGATCCAACTGTTGAATTTCTTGGGTCAGTTTTTCCACCATACAAAAACCAATTTGACACCCTTGACGGTGCGTCGTTTTAATATTTTTTCCACTTGATACATCTGTCGATGAATATTTTTACTTTTTGAAGTTCCTCTTCATAAAAGGAACCTTGGATAGGTTCCCTGTCCAAATCTTTGAGTTTGTATACAGGAGGAAATCGGGGTATCCGCTCATACACTGTAAACACTTCATCTGTAAAACTCTTTCGTATTGTTTGTCAAACACTCCACGTACCTTGGATATTCTGACAAGATCACCTTGTTTAAACGTTGTTACTGAGTCCTTGCAATATCTGTTGGACTTGACACGTATAGATTCTGAAACTCTTGAAAGGCATTTTCTGAGGTCACTTCCATAGGGCTCATTTTAATGCTGGAGTAGCAGCTGTAGTTGTAGCTTCTAGCTAGGTTTTGCAGGACATCAACATATCGCCGGGTGTTGTTAGCTGTAAAATATCTCCACATCCTTGTTTTTAATGTGCGGTTAAACCTCTCAACCACAGAAGCTTTTGCTTAACTTGCTGTTGCAAAATGTTCAATGCCGTGTTTCTGCATTAGAAGCTTAAATGTTTTGTTAAAAAATTCTTTATCGGCATCAGTCTGAAGTTTTTTGGGGATCTGACTTTCTTTTAAAACTGATTCAAATGCCTTTACCACCTCAGCGACTGTTTTCCTCTTCAAAACTCGTACATATGCCCTTTTTGAAAAGATGTCAATGACGGTTAATAAATAATTATAACCATCATTTTCCTTGGCCAGAGCTTGCATGTCACAGAGATCAGCCTGGAACTGTTTCAATGGTCTGGTGACAAAAACTCTGTTTCTCTGGAACTTTATTCTTGCAGGTTTATGTAGAGTATAGGTATCTTCTCCTGATAAAAAATCTTTAACTTTTTCAACCGCAGCCTTCTATCCCGTTTCATCTTGCTTAGCCCTCCTCAATTTTTCTATACCCCCTAAACGTCCTGGATTTGAAGGATTGTAATATACTTTCTTTATCAACCGTCTTCCTGCCCTCTCTGCCTTATGCTCACTCTTATGATTACCTGTTAAATAATGAGAAAAAACACACCGGAAGGTACATTTATCCCTTTTTTTTCATTTTTTTTTTTCATGTAAACACAGATAAATGTATTCATACAATAAAGATTAATTCAAATGCTTTCGGGAAAAGTTATTATTTTCCCTCATTAATAGTATTAAATAGTAAAAAAAAAAGAAGAAAAATCAGATAATGCAGATTAATTCAAGTACTGGAATACTAAAATGATACAAGTCATCAAACATGTGAGATCAGTTTGTCAGTCCGTGGCACTCTGAAACAGAGTTAAGTTGTTTGAGGTATTTATCTTCGGCCATGCGATCATAAACGTCCGCTATTGCACTGTGGATGCCTTGTACCGATTTCAGTTCATATAAAACCCTGCAATCGTTTTCACTCTGAAGTCATCTGCCTGTATGGGTCGAAGTATCAGAAGATTCTGAATAGCAGGAATAAGTTTGGTTTACGAATCGTCGCACAATGCGTTGAAAGTTGACTTGGTAATAATCCTCCCCCAATACCTTCAGGCATTGGTGCTGACGCTGGCTATGGTGGTTCGTTATAACAGGTTTCTCTGAGATAGTTCAAACAGGTTATGTTGAATAAATGAAGTATCGCTGTTTTCACCGTATTGATGAGGGATGTAGGGATCCAACCGTCAATTTCGTCCCCCTGATTACTCTCATCCTCCGCTGAAGGCTGAGGGGCCGGCATCGGGTCCAGGGTTTGTGGAGGGGTTTCGGGACAGGGTGAGTAGCTGGTAGTTACTGTAGAATATAAAATATCTATGTGTGTAATATGACTTATCTATGTGTGTAACTGCAATGTCTGGAAATAGGGGGGTCAAGCTTAGGGAGTGAGAAGCATAGAGAATGCAAGGTCATAAATTAGAAGAGGACAAGGAAGGCCAGAGACAGGGGAGGATGAGTTGCATGTTACAATCAGAAGTATTCCTTATTTGGACTGTTATGTTATGTTATACATGTGTGCCATGATATATGTATATGTTGAACACACCCTTGAGACTGAATAAAACTAGCTGAAAGCAAGAGTTGATCAGAGTTGGGCTCGCAGATACTTGGCTGGAGTCTCCATCTCTCACTCCGCAGAGGCGAACATAAAGTAGATTGTACTTGTGTTTATTTCACTCTTTGAAACCTGTACCCAAATCAACGGACCCGGGGAAGCAGAGACGGCTTCAACATTACCTCATCCTCCACAACCACCTTTTTGTCTTCAGGCTGGATATCTGCTTCTACAGACTCAGCCATGAATAGCGGCGATGGTGAGTAGAGGTCTGGAGAAGGTGGTTGATACAGTTTCATGTTGTATCCTGTAGCTGATGCAGGACTGAAGTGGGTATAATGAGAAAGAGGACATTGAGGTGGATGGTGAGAAGAGGTCAAGGTGGATGATACATTCCAATGTTGAAGCTTTCATTGTGCTCAGGAGAGAAGTGGATCTCTGCTCGGTGGTTGTAGAGATCCCTGTATGGTGTTTTATCGTACACCTTACTCATTCTCAGGATTCGGTTCTCAGTGTCTGTGAGCTTGCTGTTATCCTCCAAATATATATCATAGGAAGGTGGCGGGTCCTCAGGAGAGGGTGTGGTTTAGACGTAAAACAGGGAACGTCAGCGTTTATTTCAGTGACATGACATCAATCCAACAGCGTGACTTGCGGAAAAGGTTGGAAAGACGCTGTCCAATTTCACTCATCTTCTCTGCCCAAGCGTCAAACTGCAGAGCCAGCATTGTCTTGAAAATACCGCAGTCCTGATTGATCGCCTCCAGCACAAAGAGAGGGGTTCGTCTGGTTGTTCTTTTGTCTGCTTGCCCGAAAAGACCAGTGACCAGTCCCAGTGGTTTTTGACCCCCACACTGCACTAAAGAGAGATTATCTCTCAGCTATTTCAACATCGGATGGAGTATGAAACATTCTTGCCCGTTTTGCAGGTCGAGGAGACAGTTCATTTTCTTCTTCACCCTCCCTCTCCTGCATTGAGACTGTTTCAGGGCTATCATTAAAATGCGGATTTGCAAGCCTTAACACAGCCCAGTCGTTGTGGGTGAGAGTACACAGAGCCAATGATGGATCAAGTTCCTCATATTGATCCAGTTGATACAGGCAGAGCTCTCCTTTTTCATACTTGAAAATATAACCCCATACACCACAAAGCCCATATGGCTCCAAAGACCACTCTTCCTGCAGACTGTCCAACGGGGGTCTTTGTACCTTGCAAAGGTAGTATGTTGATTTCTTAGGAGTATTCAATTCACAGGATGAATGCTGGTAGACTTTTCACTGGGATTTTGTACAGAACTGACGTACCTCTTAGCTAACCCAGGGTCTGATTTTCAGCCATGGTTGTTGAAATTGGATCATCATCATCGGTAGAGTATGTCATGACGGGAATTCCGATAGGTATTTCAGATGAGGAAGTTGATGATGTAGATAATGCAGTTGCTTGTTCATCATCTTGGCATGCATTGCGTTTCTCCTCGGTTTGACGATTAAGTCTCTTAACTCTAACCATTGCTGAACGGGTGTTCTTTTCCAACGAATGTCGCATGTAAAGTGCAGAGTTTTATGCCAGTATTTAAAGCAAACACTAAAGCACGCCCCATTGTTTTCATTGGGTTATTTAAGGTTTAACGAGCCTTTCAAACACACCCCTCTGTTTTAATTGGTTCATTTAAGGCCTTGCCCATAACACCCTTAAACACACCCCTGTATTATAATTGATTCATTTAAGGTCTCGCCCCTAATGACGACATCCAATCAGCATGCACAGTTACGTGCCTCGGTCACACCCCATTAACCCCATGACCCCCCACCCCATGACCCCCCTTAAGTTCACCTGTCAAAAACCTTGATAAAAGGGTGTCTTTTAGTCTCTAGTATGTATGAATGCTGTTCACCAGTTTGTATTAAGAGTTCTCACTACTTTGTATAAGTGGTTTTGAGTAGGTTATATAAGAGGTAAATGTTTTCACTAGTTTATGTGAGAGCTTTTCACTAGTGTTTGTGCAAGGTTTTGTGTATAGTATGTGGAAGAGTTTAATTTCATATGTGTATATGGAAGTTATTTGTGATTTATGTCCCTGGTGGCATCCCATAGCTCACTGTTATTGACTCACACACGTGTACACTGGCCAGTTGATGTTACGCTTTTATATTCTCACAGCTGTTTACTCACAAGGAAGTAGGCAGCTTTTAAATCTTTTTAAGAAGATTAGAGGGCCATCTAAACTCCCCTCGGCAGTTTCTTTTGATCTTCTTAAGTTTGAGGACCAGACAGACCTTAGCCGAATATGCACATCTATCTCTCTGCGTGTTTAATTACAAGGAAATATATGGCTTTTAGATTTTTTTAAGAAAATTATAGAGCAAGCTTTGTGTGCCTTCTTTCAGGGAGGTGACTTTTATATTGCGAAAGACTGTTTTCCCCTGCATGCAATAAACGTGCACTAAACCTACTCCCCTAGACTGTAGTAATCTTCAGAGGGTTGTTCCTTCCCCTCTTGGACTCTGTTACCATTACAATCGCATGCTGCTGTTGTGGATTTTCTTATCAAAGTGGGAGAGAAATCAACTCATTAACAAGATAAAGACCAGACTTTGTCTTAATAAATTTATTCAAAGGCATATCAGCATTTGCAGACTTTGTCACTGAGTTTAGTCAGTGAAGCAGAGCAACTAACAGAAGTCAGAAACAGTATTAATACCAGAATGAGAGTGTTCTCTCAACTTGAAAGAGTTTAGAAATTGGCCCCTAGACCCCACCCCGGATCAGAGGTAACCAGGTTATTTATGAGAGCACCCATCTACCATCCCTTTAGATACAACACTTCAGGAAGTGTTAACCATAAAACTCCTGATAATGAATTTAGAGCACATCTGCTCTGAAGTAACCAAAACACAGAGATCAGAGAGGAGAGAGGTAACAACACGTTTTATTCCATTCTCAATATCTCACTAAAACCATTCTGGACCATTTTTCTGCCTCCAAGATTACAAAATCCAGCTCACTCACAACCAACAACACAGCCATAGTTTTTAAAGAAAAAATACTGGAGATTTTAAAAACGGAATCACCTCACGGCTGCAGGCTGTGACGTCCTGTTCCTTTGTGGCCCTAGCCAGAAGCGGTACATAGCTTCCGGGGCACGGGCGGAAACACCAATTTGTCCAAGATTCCTCACCCTGTTGGCAGTAACAGAAGCGACCCCACTGTCTGCAACACGTTTTCTTGAACGAACAACTCTGAAACAGAACTAAAGTTTTAACACATTTATTCTAAATAAGGCAGAAAAATCAGCGCTGAGGCTCCTGTCCTGGATCGTCGAAGATCAAAAGTGACAAAGCAGCCTCGAAAGAAGGTCACATGTAGTTTCATATCTTGTTCTCCCATGCAAGGGACACACTACTCTCCCTCAGTGATTATCAGTAGACTATGTGTCACCATTCTGGTGTCTATCTGATAGAGTGTGTAATAGCAGGTGTCCAATCCTTAATCTAAGTGTTGCTGCAGCGCTTTAATCAACCCGGTTACATACTATTCCACTATCAAACCCAATGTACTAAACTTTATGTCAAACCCTAGGTAATTTGTCCTTGTAATGTACATCAAATAGGATTATTATCCATATCCTAACAAATGTGAAAACATTAGAATTTATACTTTATCATTATGGGGTTTGTGTGTGTGTGTGTGTGTTTGTGTGTGTGTGTGAAAACCATTCTATAAGTAATAATAAGAAGGTTGTTCCTAACAATCCCCCTGATGAGGTGTCATTTAAAAAGGTACCTCACCACTTTTGACCACTTAACCCCCAAGGCACTAGGTAGACTGTGGAACGCCCGCAACCAGGTAGCCCTCTCCCCGAAACAATAACCCAACCCTGTGAATGTATGCTAAACCTATATATTACCTATATACTCCATTTTCCAATGTGATGGCTAGTTAGAGCACATTGTTAAGATAACAACAAGATACATTTTCCAAAAGATTATGTACTTCTAATTTGGAAAATAATATTTCCTTAAATGTTATTTTACTAAGATAATGATGGCTAAGTTAGACAACATTCAGAATCAATTGTCCATAAAGGTCACTGACTTCTACTTTGGCAAATCATTCTTTATTTTAAAATATTGTTTTACTTGCCTTCTGATTTTGCAGAACAAAGCGCTACAGAAAGTACCTTTCTTTTTGAAGCAATCTCCTCTATCCTGTATCATTAGCAACTTGAGAAACTCATCTTTCCAACAACCTATAGCTTGTCCTTGTAGCACATTCTCTGGTGACGTAATTTGTGTGCATATCAGATGCGCTAGGGCTGCGTAAATTTACAGGCCTCTGCAGCTAGCTTGCACTCTGCTCCTTTAGCTCCCAGTGTTATTTCTAGATAGTTGTTTATTTATAATGACACAGAAGATGACAATTACTGGTTTAAAAGTTTTGGATGACATTTCATGGACAACTGACATCGAAATGGAACATTCTTTAATCAGCTGCATTGATTAGGATGAGGAAGAGGATGATGAAGATGTAAGAAGAGATAAGTCAAGAAAAATTGGACTGCAGAGAGCTAGAAAGGCAGCTCTGTGCCTCACTATATTTACGAAGTCTATATGAGAAATAGGTATTATAGAACAAACAAGAAATTTCACGCTCAAAAGACTAAATCCTGAACAATGTTAACTGTATTTTACATTTTGGCTATTATGTTCTATGTGTTATGAGTTTTGTCAGAGTTGTTAGTTTCATTAATTATGAAAAATATTTAGATATAAAAAGAGAAAGATTTTTGTTTTCTCTTTCTCTAGCTTTAGTTGTGTTTTATAACCCTAATAAGGGGCATTATGTTATCAAAAAGCAGCCAAATGATGCTTTGTACCATAAAGATAAACAATTGAAACTTCACTGCCATACTTGAATGCTGAGGCTTGTGGTTCCAGTTGTGGTTTATTATCCCAAGGTTTATATGAATCCTTTTACTTAGACCTCATGAAAAGACAAGCCTAAATCAGTTAGGATTTGAACTATTAACTGAATTTTCCTCCATATTCAACTTTGTCATCTGCTCCTTTTCTGTATATACAGTAATTCACTAGCAGATTGCTCTAATTACTTGACAGAAATATATGCCTATGCCATCTCTTCAAAATCTAAATAGGATTTTCTGCCACAAATGCAGTAGGTAATAAAGTGACAGAAAGATAAATGAAAAATATTTAGTCATGGTAACATCCAGACTGTGTCAGTCTCCAGGCAGTCCTGAAAGAACAAATCACTGTTTCAGGGATAATTCTTTTTCAGGATGGTATTTCCAAATCAGCCTAGTTGATGTTGTTACAGCTCAGATAGAGATGGTAAAATAATGAATCATTCCTTTAAGTGATTCACTTGTAGATAAAAAACATTTTCTGAAGTAAAATGGATTAAATTGTGAAACCTATACATTTTATATGTTGTCATAATGTTGGCTTTACCGAGTGAGTGTGGGCACAATTACGGAAACTGAACAGCAGTTTAACGGTTTATTTGGAATATGTACAAAACAAGGTAGAATACGTACTGGAGCTAACGGAGGGATCTGGATTAGCAGGAGTAGCACGGAGATTCACAGGGCTGACGTTCTCTCTTTGTGATCCTTAAGCGACAGCGCTTCCGATGATCATGCGCTGTTGGAGGGTGGGCAGGCAGGTGAGCAATGGTTTGCCATTTCCACAAGTTAATCTCAGAGTTGCAGGGCTGGAGAAAGTAAAGAAAGGGATGCTCATGGTTGGAGAGGCAGGGAGTCTTTTTCAGAGCATGGAGCATGGATACAGAGAACAGGAGCTTAGAATCCAGGACACTGTCAGTGATGAGATCACGCTGGCAGAGACAACAGGCTGACGCCTCCCTCCAGGTTCCTGCTCCTTAAGAAACCCTGGTGATTGGGCTCAACAAGAAACCCCTGTTGCAGCTGCACCTGCCAGTCACACCCTGCAGGCAAAGAGAAATACAGCAGAAAACCCAAAAAACCTGCACACAGCCGCTGTAGGATCACATTTGTATTTTATAAATCTGGCATATAAGGATAAAAATGCATTCTTGACTGTGATACTATGTTTTTCACATATTCAAATCAGAAAGGTTTTTATTTCATGGTGCTGGCTTCCTGCATTGGAGGAGCACCAGGTCTCTTCTGGCCCTCAGAGCAACAGCTAAGCAGGCAGACTGTCCTTGATATGTACAATAAATACCAATCCTATTTACTGACTCGATTTATTTGAGTTATGTTCATTTACTTCTGCATATGAATAACTATCCAATGGATACTGGTAATGTTTACAATCATAATGTTTGTTTAATGAATAATAACAAAAAACAGGAAATAACTGCATTTTACACATAGTTTAGCAAATATATCTGTCTATTTAAAAAAATAGGAGCTTTTCCACTTAATGCATGCATAATGCCCCATTTAAATGTAGGGAAACTGAATCAGCACAGATATATGCTATTTGCTAGACGATGCATTTTAAGGTGAAATCTTTCTTTATGAGGGCATTGTGTACTTAACTAATAGATGAACGGTGGTTTGCACCAAACATGAACTGGCAAACTTTTTATTGGATTTGCCTTAGACAAATCAACCCTTTATATAGTTAAGCCTAAACCTATTCTCACCCTTGGCAGGTTTAGATTTAAAATTTTCACTTAACCAATAAGTTTATCTTGAAAGTAAATGAGACAGCCATCTCTCAAACACAACAATATTAAAAAAAGGCTATAAAAAAGCATTATTTACATTTTAATAAAAAAATTATTATGTTTATATTATTTTAATCCTTATTATAATTGGTGACAAGGTTTTTGTATATTCCACTGATAGTTTGACAATTTGTTCCAGGTCTGAGGATGTAAGGCCTCCTTTCCATCACCGTAATCTTGACCTCTCTCTACAGATTCTATCAGATTTCAGTCTAGACTCTGGCAGGGCCGCTCAAAAAAGTTAATATTACTTCCACTCTGAACAAACATCTTTATTTTTCAAAATTTTAATATTACTTTAAAAACTAAACCTGCCAAGTGTATGAATAATGTTTGGCTAAATCATCTGTGCTGGTATTCACAAATATTCTCAGTCCTCTCAGAAAGCTCCTATATTAGCCTAAAATTTTGTATTAGCCTTAAAACACCTGCCAAGGACAGAGTGACTCTGAGCGAGGAGACTACAGAAATTACTGCCTTAGTGAGGAGGTGTGGTTGACCCCATTGCTAGGTGCGACGTTGTCTTCTAAGAGCTGAGACTGGTTGTTAAAGAAACAAAAAAACAAAAAAATGTTCCCCCAAATACTCAAAGGAAACAAATTAACTGATGACAGAGTTCAGACTGAAGTCAGAAATGTGTAAATCATGATGATTTGTTTATTATTATGTTTACTCAACATGCTGGTCATTTTTATACTGGATCTATTTCATATTAATTTATTTCATATTAATATTAAGATTCATTTTCATCAAATGTATTTTTTGAAAGCATTTTACAGTCTGTCAATATTTAAATAATTCTTTAAGATATTGTTTGCATTTTTGTATTGATGTTTTTTACCTTAGATATGCAGCTTTAATCTGTCCTGCCACTGAAACTATTTAATATTGTCCTAGGGGGATGATAAAGTTTATCTTACCTCTATATCATTAATTGTATTACTGTAATAGAAGTTTATGTGCTCATTTACTCGACTATCAAGGGGGTGGATTCTTGCGCGTTCAAGTGGGTAGCATTTTATTAATTCACTGTTATTAATTGTTTGGAGAATATCTCTTCGTTCTCTCTGTCTTTGCAACATCTTCTCTGCTCGAGACACCATTAGGGTCACTAAAAGTCCTCCTCACTAACATTTGTTCACCATAGGAGCTCTCTTAAAGCCTAAGATGCTTCATGAGAAATTCTAAGATTTCTCTTAGAATGATGTCACCAGGAGCCCTGGTTTACAGTGAAAGGTAATTGGTTTAATGCATAGAACTGCAAGTAAGTTATGTTATATATTTTTTTATTTCACAAGCAATGTTGAGAAATGTCATGAAGTGAGTAGCTCATCAACCTATAGATTATTTTTCCAACTTCAGCTCAGAGACCTGTACAGGACATAATTTTCTCTGCCAGCAGTGGTAAATACTCTATAACCTCCTCAGACTCTGGTTCAGTTTCAGTACAAGTACTTTTAGTATTTATCAGAGTTTTCAACAAGATTGATGACCACATTCTCTTAGACCATGTAGGAAGCTATGTTGGTCCTGCTACACATTGGTTAAGATAGCATGACTGATAGGTCTTTCTTGGCTTTACACAGCAATTGATCAGATTGAGTAAGGTGAATTATAGTTTTATACCAAGATTTATGTTATCCCATTTATATTCCTTCTAACATTCATCAGTTAATACAATCTTTTGGTGATGGTTCTCAGCTTTACAAATTAAACTATCCGATCAGCAGTTAGTCAGCCTGCAATAATGTCTAAGGAAACAAGCAATGAATGCCATAGACTTTTAGCAATTTTATGGGAAAATTAGACCTTTCGTTCCAATGTAGATGTCAAAAACATCTAGTAACTTTAACCTTGGATGATTTTTCTAATTTTACAGCTTTAGAAAACTTAGGTTTGTTTGTCCATTTTCAAAAACACATCTATTACAGTGGCTGTCAAACTCCAGGCCCTTCAAGCCCTCCTTAACAGGAAGAAACATTTCGGAACCTCAGACAAACAGACAGACAGAGACAGACAGAGACAGACAAACATGTGTATTTATATACTGAAATGCTGTAATTCATACACTGTAACAAATGTTGCCATTTTGTGAAGGAGTTTGGAAAGAGGAAAGGTACACATTTATTAGCTTGTGATTGTGACTTTGTAAAAGCTGTATTTAGCAGCATAAATTACAAGAAGGTGTCATGCTAGACAAGAGCCAAGTTAAAACAATGATGGAGAGAGTGAGAAAGTGGAGGTGGCAGAGAACAGAGACAACACAGTCAGAGAAACAGCACTTGGAACACAATGAAGCTGGAAAGAAAAGGTGATATGATAGTGGTAAGAAGATGGCACTTTTTTTATCAGAGCTTGGTTGTTGTTTCTGCTAATATATGGCAGTAAAAATCTGTTTCATAATAGGTTACCTAGACAAAAGATGGATTGATTCATAGTGGCTGTTACGACCCCACTCGGTCTAGGGGTAGGGGGAAGTAAACATTCAAACCAGGTGTTGTTGGTTTAATGAAAGAAAGAGTAATTTATTTCTTTTTAGTTCAGTTTCCGTTATTTTTAACAAAACAAACAAAAGGAGGATACTTAAAGTACAAACCGTTTGAAAATAAAAAGGGGTAAAACCCAAAATACACAATAACCATAAATTTAACAAAATACACAACCATCAGTAATTTAACTAAAAATAATCCCCCAAAAGGAGGGACAAACTAATTCAACAGTTTCCTAAATCAAAAACGTCCCTGCTAACAAAAAGCAAACAAACAAATCAAGACAAAGCCCAATCAACTTTAAAGAGACTCCTTTGAGCCAAGATGGAGTCATCAAGCAGGTGAGCACACAAAAATAACCAAGCTTCCCAACGAGCAGGTAAGCATACAACAATAACCAAGCTTCAAAATTTTACAACACCAAAGTCAGAAGTGGCGAGCTGTTCTGTCCAAATACCAGCTGCCTTTAGTGGCAGGTGCAGAGAGTTTATATAATGTAGTCCCTTATTGATTGGCGGCGAATTCAGAAGAACCAGGAAATGAATAGTCCAACATGAACTCCCGGAGACGTCCAGCAGGAGGAGTGCAGAGCACGCAGGGAGATCAGAGTCCGTCAGGAACAGCGAAGAAGAGGGTATCCAGCGAAGAAGAAATCCGATCCTATCAGAAACAGCGGTACCGATAGCACGGAGGAAAACGGTGCTTTTCAGCGACATCGGCTGGCCAGTCTGTTGATGAAGGTACAAAACAAACACACATACGGCCACCAGCCGTAACAGTGGCCAAATTATTCCTTTTGGCAAAGATTTCTAACCACCGTCAACCCAAGAAGCTGCGAAGGTGGTGAGACCCAACGTCCCATATCAAAATATCTGCATCCAAATCTAGAGGGTTACCAAAATCTATGTGGTTACTCTTGTGAACTCCTGTATTTGGGACTGATCCTTCAAAATGGCAGGACAACATTTTTTTTTAAATTAAAATAAGTGTTGTGCAAGCTAAAAGAAGAACAGAAAACAAAAGTTTTATGATTATTGTTGAAAATTAATCTTACATTTTGCACTTTCCAAAATGAAATATGATACAATATATATATATATTTTATTTTTATTTTTATTTTTTTTTTGTCAGAACAATAATGAATCAGTTGCAAAGAGGGATAGAAAAATT
Organism: Girardinichthys multiradiatus; assembly: GCF_021462225.1. Taxonomy (NCBI): domain Eukaryota; kingdom Metazoa; phylum Chordata; class Actinopteri; order Cyprinodontiformes; family Goodeidae; genus Girardinichthys; species Girardinichthys multiradiatus. The sequence goes on along the minus strand of NC_061802.1, from coordinate 46,039,650 downwards.
TTCCTCCAATCTCCCAGGAATTTTAACAATCATTAGAAATGCTGTGGTTGCCACTATTAATTAAATACTGTTACATCAACACTGTATATGAAAGCCTAGGGGCAGTTTATATAATACCACCTGTTGAACATGAAGAAGTATTTAACCTCCTCCTCCTGTTTGAACCCAATGTCATACTAGGTGTGGGGGCACAACAACTTTCCTGAAATTAATTTATAAGGTTTCTTTTGTTTTTCTCTTTCACATGGTAACTCGTGGATGGTGTTTCAATGCTGCAGCTAACAGTCTTTATATAAGGCTAACAGTCTTCAAGCCATTTCATTTTCATGCAGTCTCGTGGGTCCAGAGATTTGTTGTGGAATTTTCTTATCAAAGTGGGTAGAAGTTGACTCATAACAAGAGAAAATCCGGACTTTGTCTTTATAAGTTTTATTCAAAGGCATTCAGCATTTGAATGACTGTCACTGAGGTTAGTCAGTTGAAACAGAGCCCCGAACAACATTTACACACAGTATTTATACCAGAACATGACAGTGTTATCTCAACTTCAAAGAGTCTGTGTTTTACGACCCTAGACCCTTCTCGGGTTAATAGGTGACTAGGTTACCTAGGAACAACCATCTACTCTCCCCGAGGCATCACCCTAACAAATGCCCTTAACCATTAAACTTCTGATAATGGCTTTTACAGCTTCCTCCTCTAACACAGATGTTCACTGGAGTGAGGTAAACCAAAGTCCTAGACTGTGGAATGCCTACTGCAAGAATTTCCATCACACTCCTTTCTTCTGATTACAAGATAATCACAACTAAAGGAAAATTCTTCAAAACCATCACCCCTCTCAGCTAACAGATAATCCAAAGCCATTCTAGTTTGCAAACTCATCGTTCTAATAGCTTAGGCTGATTGAAGTATAAGTTGTGACTGTAGGTAGTAAGTGAGCTAGATAACATACTCCAGAACAAGTAGCAGGCACATACAAATATAATCTATTTCCACACATCCAACCCATGTTCTGAGGACATGAGTATCCATCTCATAAAGGAAAAATAACAAAAACCCTGGTTAATTCACCTGCCTGGCCATACAACTAACCTCCATCCGGTAAGGCTGTAAGATTAAGAGTTAACACAAAGGGATCTGGAGCCAAAGATTCTGAAATAGTATAAGGATCAGTTCTTATAGGACATGACTCAAATTTATGTCTGTTGATTAAAGCACATAAAACACATATAATAGCTTCGCAACCTATTGTCTTCCCAAGGAAATAAGGTGTACTTTCCTCCTGTGTAATACAAATATCTGAATCTTTAATCGGATTTCTAATACCCCGAATTCTAGAAAGAGTTCCCGTAGACGCACATGTTAAATTAGTCTCACTAGAAAATCTACTAACATTTCTGCTTTCCTGTACACTATAATTCCTCACCCAAGGAAAAATGACCTCCACCAGCTGGTTATGTTGCCTATCTGGAAAGAAAGTAGTATTAATAAGAACAGGTACTAAAAATGGTTGATCATTAATAACACGTGAAATCAAACAACAAACATAGCAACTGTCATTTCTTATCTTCCTCACAGTTTGATGCATCAGTTGCCACCAAACATTATCAGCATGATCATAGTAGTCAGAAAAGTGATGAATCTCTCCTCGAATCTGCTGATGAGTATTATTAGTCAGATTAACCACACATTGTCTTTGCTGCACCTTTCCCAAAATGAACACAAGAATTATAAAAACATACTTGCAATACCAATCATTAGCATCAGAACAAACCATCTTCCATATAGCTGCATCGTGACCTTGAAGTGGAATGTCCTTTCTTCTGGTACTGAAAGCAAACAGTTTTTTCCAAAGAAAACAAATTATAAACACAACTTAAAAAACAAAAAAAAACAAAAATTCTGCTGTCTCTCCTGAGTGGCTTCAAGCTGCCCTGTTACCAGTTTGGTACAGGTAAATATGTATATATATATATATATGTAAATATATTTAGAAACAGGAACTCTAACCTGCTGGAAGTTAGGCTTCCATAGTCCAACTAAACAACAGTGGAAATGAACACATTCAAACTTGTAATAATACCATAATGATAAATATCAAGCAATAAACATGAAAGTTAAATAAAAGCATCCAAGATTTCCTCCTCAGAGTCAGTTTCGCTGTCCTAGTGGGAGAAAGAATTTGGCTGACCCTTGCTGTCCAGGCAAAGGAGCCCCTAGTAGCCACCAAATGTTAAGAAATTAAGGAGAATAAGAAGCATGGCGCATGTTTGACTGTCTCTCTGTTGCAGACGTCGCCAGTCCATCATCCAGAGAAAGGTTATGTGCAAATGTGTAGAGATCTTCCCTGTATGTTTTCTATGTGTCTCTCACTGTGGTGTGTGTGCAGTGAGGCAAACGACCTTATGATTTCTAACTTTCAGGCAATGCGATGGCCTTAAGTAGATTCTGAAATAACGTTGCACTGCCCAAGGGATTATTGTGCCCTTGTAAGAACAGTGTTCTTCAACCACCTCTTCAATCACTCGCCAGTGTTCAGCTTACAGTTCTTTGTCTTGTGGTGGTCCGCTGTCCTCAAACCTTTCAGGCCGTGGATGATCCAGTTGGAAGATGACTTGTGTCCTGGAAGCCAGATGAAGCTGGAGGAGCTAGAGCTTTCCTGTAGCTTTCCTGGGTGTCTAGTAGGATCTGATATGGGTCATTCCAGCCCTGGACTTCCTGTGTTTTCTCCTAAATTCTCTGACCAGAATCCAGTCACCAGGAATAAAGGACTGGAGGGTGGAAGTGGCTGTTTCTGGTAATGCAGCCTTCACCGTCTGTGAAACTTGAGAAAACACAGTGGACAGGTTTTGACAGTAAAACAACATCCTACCTTCACACAAAGATGTGGAAGAAAATTATCTTGGCAATATCCCCATGTCCAAATTAGGAGACCTGCCACATAGCACTTCAAAAGGACTGAGATTTGCCTATGTCCTTTGTCTCAATCTTATATAAGTGAGAACAGGGCCTTCACAACACTTGGCTAATTTTCAATTCAAAGTCCCATTCTCAAACCTAAGTGCTTAACTACATGAACTTCATCAAAACATCCAACAAAATCAAAAGAATTGATCTTCTGACTTCACCTGATATACTAGCAGTGGCCATCAGCTAAATATTCTGAATATCAAAAATGTGACATGATGTTTGTGGAAGGCCGGATTACAGGTCATTATTTCCATAGTTTCAGAATACCCAAAAATAATTTCAAAAATGGTCTAATCTGTAGAGATGTAAAATTTCACAAAAGAATCAACAGCATACTTTCAGAGAGGTTTTTAGAATGTGGTCTTAGGGAGCTATGCACCATTTATATAAACAAAGTACAATGTCTCTCTCGCATTGTCACTAAGTCCTCACTGGAGGTATGAGCTACCTTTTTTTCCCATGAGTGCTAAAACTTATTTACACTTAAACTTCCACACTGTAAAAAAAACCAATGTTATCTTCCAAATTAAAGCACATTTAACACAATCATCCCCACTTTTTCCTTTCATTATTTTATAAATCACAGAGTCTGGAGAAGGAGACACCCCTGATGCCTCAAGGTTCCGGAACCATTTTGTTTCCTCTTTACCCGTTCAGCGGCACGTCTGCCGTCTGGCTTTTCTCCTTTATGAGGTGTAGAAAATTGCAAAAAACCACCCGCAAAACCCTGTGTTTTGCTTTATCTTATTGTTACCAATAAGAACCTCCCTATTTTTCCTAACAGGGTAACCGGGCCCTCAGCTGATGTCCTCCCTCTCACAACTCTGGAACCTAATTAATTAGTTAGGAGATGATGGTTAATGTGTAATAAAAATAATAATAGACATTATATCATACAGAGCAACTTCTCACCCAGATATATTTGAAGACAAATAGTTCGGATCCAATCGGCCAGAAGCCACAGGCGGGCACCAGAACTCCCCTCCGTAAAATGGAAGTGGACTGAGAACAACTCTCAGGCTGGCCAGGCGTCTGTGTCCCATCCTGCGGACTCCTCTGGCACGTTAGATCCTGTTCGTGACGCCAAAATTGTTGTGGAATTTTCTTATCAAAGTGGGTAGAAGTTGACTCATAACGAGAAAATCCGGACTTTGTCTTTATAAGTTTTATTCAAAGGCATTCAGCATTTGAATGACTCTGTCACTTAGGTTAGTCAGTTGAAACACCCTTCTCGGGTTCATAGGTGACTAGGTTACCTAGGAACAACCATCTACTCTCCCCGAGGCATCACCCTAACAAATGCCCTTAACCATTAAACTTCTGATAATGGCTTTTACAGCTTCCTGGTGATTAATAGGTTAGTGGTGGTGGTGCACTAGCATCGCTGCCAGGTGATGCTGGCCAGGAATGATAATAGGATAAGTCTTATCTATGCTGAGACCTGTATTATGCACCCCCTTCTCTGAGAAGTCCATCATGGTTGATAACAGGGTGTAATTTCTGGAGACTGCTAGAAGAAGGGACGTTGGACTGAAAGTTAAGCATTTGAGCTCCTCTGCATTGGTCACTCTGGATGCTCTTCATAATGCAAATCTTGGCCTTTGGCAGCCCTTCCTTTGTAGCACGACAAATGTGCCATCCCCGACACTTATGTCAAAGAAGGTGAGTAAATGAGTGAGCAATGTGAGTTGTGCCAGGGCTGGGACAAGGGTAGTGAATTTGGAAAAGCGTTTGAAACTATGAATATTTATAACACTGAAAATATGAGTGAGAGTCATGGTTACCTGGGGGCGTACTTCAAGGTCAGAGTAACAAAATTGTCACCAACTAGAACAGATTTTGACAAAATTTCCCAATTTCTGCAATAAACTAGGAAAACATTTGTACAGCGATTGTACAGCAACTAAGCTCATCATCCTGCTGTCTTGATGATTTACCCACAGTTTTCCTTAAGAAAGCTTTGCTTGTCATAACGTCTGATTTAAGGTGTTTATTGAGGTGTTTTCCCCCCGGCCCTAAAAACAGCATTTATAAAACCACTATTCAAAAAGAACAACTTGGAGAAGCTGCTACTGCAGAACTACAGGCCTATCTCAAACATTTCCTTCATCATAAAGATTATTGAAAAAAGCTGTGACTTGATTGGTTTAAGCTCTTAAGTCTTAAAAACAATCACGTTAATTTTTCACAGTCTATAAAAGTAGGTCAAACAAGTCTAAAACAAGTCACCAGCTTAGTTTTTGACAAATATGTTCGGCTGTGTAGCAATTTAAAAACACAAGATGCCATTTAAAGGTCCTCCGGAAGTTGCTGACTCAATCGGAAAAACGCTCCTCCCTTTCCAACGAAGTATCATGTGACTTTGTGAGACATGGTCCGGTGATGCAATTTCCATGCGTAACGCAGGTAATAAAAAGCGGTGTTTAAAAGTTAGCACACACCTTCAGTTAATACACCTAGAAACCCCAATCAGGTTTGAAATCTGGGTGTAGTGATGGACACAGACCTGAACCTTCGAACACATCTCCCGGCCTTCCAATCAGCATCCTGTCCGCCTGATTCATCATCCAATCACCTTCCAACGCCTGGTTTTTAAAGGACCTTCGGCTGTGTTCCTCCTCGCTTGTCAGCTGAGCTCATCTACGACTCCCACGCCTCCTCGCACTGTTCGTAACAGACTCTCCTTCCTCCCTTACCACTCGTAGGAGCGCTTGCCTCGCTTCATGTCTCATTTCTTCCTTGTCTCAGCTCTGAGCAAGTGGAAAGCGCATCAAGAACTCCTACACTTCTCCTGCTAAACGTCACCGAGGTAGCCCGGCCTCCTCACCGGCTCCTGCCGCTGCATCACCCGGCCTGGTCTCTCCAGCAGTTTCTCCTTCCATCTTCATCCATCAAACCGATCATCTTACAAATTTCCATGCTTCATTCATCTCGTTCATGGATTCTCTCCAGCATTCCATGTCATCCCTTACTCACCTGCTCTGTGACTTCACCGCCATCTCTGCCACATCAGCATTTCCTCTTCCCTCTCCATCATCGCTGCCTGTTCCTCGGCCCCTCCCATTGCCGTTCGCCCTTGCTAGCGCCCGGCCTAGCTTGTCTCTAGGTAAGATGTATCACTCCTCTCTCTCTTCTCTATCTTTTTCATTCATGTGCTCTTCAAGCGTGCGGTGTTTCCCACCCCCCTTTTCATTCAGGTTGATCATTTACTCATGCATTTTACCATCTCGTTCAGCCTCAGCTCTAAATCCTACGGAGGCAGCTCATTAATCTGGTTTCTCTCATTTTACCATCTCCCGAGGCTGTCTAAATGAATCGCTTCCTCTGATTACTTTTCTGCTTCATTTAAATCATCTCGTCCCCGGCTTTCTGTCCGAACTACCGTACCCTGCTGCCGGTCAGACCTCTCGGAGATTCTCTGGTCCTTGGTCCCCAGAAGCGATCACACTTTCTATCTAACACTGACTCTTAAAGGAACGACTCTCAAACAGCTTCTAACTTTCTGCTCTTTAATTCTAAATTAAGCAGAGGAATGATTACAGAGATCAGCGCTGAGGCTCCTGTCTCGGATCATCGCCGTATGTGAAAGATTGACTAAGAGCCCTATAAGGATGTCACATGTAGTTTTATATCTGGCACTCCAAAGCAATAGATGTGCACTTCCTTAGTGTTTATCAGTAGATTACGTGTCACCATTGCCGTGTCTGTCTGATAGGTCGTGTAGTAGCTGGTGTCCATTCTTAATCTAAGTGTGCTGTGGCATTCTAATCAAACAGTTATCGGCTACTCCCTTTAAAAAACCCAGTGATACAGCCACAGGTCATTCATCTCAAACCTTAGGCCATTTATCCCCATATGCGTGTCGATGAGTATTCTTATTTTTATGGTATCTATGGAAAAAAATCAGCTATGCATAATATTAATAAAGGTTATCCCTAACATTTCTTAGGATCCTCTATAGGCGCTCACGGCCGCCTCTAAGCTTTTCAGAGTTGCCAGCTGCTTAGTTTCACCCGAGCATAGAATAAATTTAATAACTATCCGTCCCTCATCGTCATCCTACATTTCTTACATAGCTGCCCATTTTTCATTAGTATCTCAAGTCCTTCTCAGCCTTAACTGCATCCACCCTCGCTCAATCAAGAGCCTGCTTAGACTGGTGTGTTCTTTCCACTGACAATTTATCATCATGTAAGCCACCTTCTGATTCCTGCGACTTAGTCAGCCATCAGAGCACTCTTTGTTCTTCTCATCCTTCTTTCCATAACTTCTGCTCGGTCACAAAAACTGCCGGGCTTTCCACTTGTTGAGAATTAATATCATTTAGTTTCATATATGTGTTCAGTCTGCATGTGTGAACATAACACTGAGATTTAACATGTGTGAGCTTTGGGGAGAGAAGTCCCAGGTCACAGCAAGCTTCAGGCTGGAGCAAGGGTGAATCTCAGGTTAAGATGTTCCAAGCAGCTGTAAGCCGTAAATGCCAGGCTGTATGGGCAGTAAAGCAATAAATGTCGGCTGTTGGGCATGGCATAGATAATAAAGTACTCACATGGGGGTTGGCTAATTTACAGCGCCGACACAGACTTCGTAATAATTCTTGGAGGGGAGGGTCACTCAGTAAGCTTTGAAGTAGTAGGTATAAGATGTCTTAACTTTTATGGTAAGGCAGACCAATCGTGATACGGCCTCACTTTGCTGATCTGAGTCTCTCCCAAAGGCCTTTGGTAAAGCTCTATTTCTTTGTATTATTCTTCTTGTATTCAATTTTTGCATTGGAAATCATTGGACTTATCATTTAACAAATTAAACTTGTGTTAATCTTAATTTCCTGTTCTTCACCTGTTCTTTCTCACGACATCCGGATTTGAGTGTTGAGGCTGTATTATGATATCGGGTGGAAGTATTTTACCTCAACAATTTGGTGCTGTGACCCGGATGTCGTGGGCATAACCGAATGGGATCACATCACCAGCGGGGACGAAGGTACGTGGTTTTTACTTCGTGGTTTCCCCACTGTATGATGTGATGAACCTGAGATGCATTTAATGGGCCGCGCGGGGGCGGTTTAGAAGAGCGGTTAGGATAAAAAACTCAGAGCTGGCTGCTTGCCTAGCCCCCCTTCTACCATACACGGTGTCGTGGATCGTGCTGAGAGTTCCACACTCGGGATTTGGCTCACCCAAAACGTGGATATAGTTTAGTTGGGGACGTTTGGACTTAGGAATGGGTTGGCTCACCCGGAGGTTCCGCTCACCTCAAACAGGATGCAGTTATAGGACGGTGAGCTCCGCCAGGGTCGATAAGCGACTAGAATGTGAGCCGTGGAGGTCGGGAGTAACTTCCTTGGTAAGGACCTAAATGTTACACTCAGTTAACTGAGAAACCTTTCTCTTTGTTGCCGGCAACCGTAGGGTTTCAGCTGTTTCTTTTCTTTCTCTCTCTTTGCTGTGCACAGCATGTGTGTTTGGCTACGAGTGGCTGTGAGTGAGAGGTGACATCATCGTACAAGCTGTGTGAAACTGTGAGGAAACAAGAATTGTGATTAAAAAATTGGTTGGTTTTGTGCCGCAGTTATCAACTATTCAAATGGAGGGGAGGTTTTACAGGGAGTTTGAGGAGGTTGACAGGGGAAATGGTTGGAAACCCATTGCAAAACAAATAGATGAATTGCAACGTATTGGGATTGTTCATACAGATTTACATTTATATGCTGTCAAAGTGACGGGGGTAGATGTAACAAGGCCAAAACCCCTAGGGCCATTTATAACTCAGGCCATTCAGATACAGGTGCAACAGAGGGATCAAGCAAATGCAGAAAAGGATAGAGTGGGTGTATTGCATCGGGGAAAATGTGCAAGAGCGGAGAAAAATTGGAAGTATTTAATGCAGCTTTGCTCGCGTGGCAAGGAACTAAACACAGACACCATTTGATGAGAAATGAAGACAAAACCGAGGCAAAAAATACCGCAAAGTGTCCGTCTCCACCTCCATTCATTAACCCTAATAATCCATCGTCTGATACTAGCACAACAAACTCTCTGTATCCCTTATTGAATATTGAAGGAGGACAATTTCAGTGGTCAGTAGAAGATACCAGGCGTCCTAAAATTGACTCCACTGCATGTGAGGTAAATCCATCTTCACCGCCGTTTAGATCACCGAGAGAATCACAAGAAGAGTGTGAAGGGATCACAGAAATATATCACTCTGCAGGAGATCATGATAGGGATCTGTCAATCAGCACCAGAGTACCGTGTATTGTACGTATTAACGCTCACCTAAAAGGGGAATTACAAGAAACCCCTGAAGAAGCAAATATTAGAAAAACCACGGAGCAGGTAGAAGGAATGCGATTAGACGCCCAGCGCAGTCTGGAAGCTACAAGGCTGTTACAGGACAAACTGATTGAAGCCTTGAAAGGTGCAGAACAGTTACTGAACAGAGCAAACAGTAATCAAGAACAGGATGAGATAAAATTTAACGATGGAAGCCAAATACCAACTATCACCCCGTTACTGTCTACGTAGTCGTAGCAGGGCAGTAAGAAGTTACCCCCTGATCGATGCTGGGCAAGGCAGATATAAATACAAACCGTTTGTCCTGTGAGATGTCCAGCTTCTGGTGGACAAGCTGCCTGACTTATCTGACGGCGCAAGACCATGGCTGAATGAGTTAGATAGATTGTCAGTCGGAGTAACTTTAGCATTAGGAGATTTCAGATAAATCTTGGGTCGCAGCACTACACTCAGTAACCTCCAGATTATTGAAAATGTGGCCCGCACCTCTCATCAGTCCGACGCTACACCTTATTATGCTGTGGCTGGACTACTGGGAGACGCACTGCGTGACATGTTCCTATCTACAGAATCAGACACTGTGCCTACATTTTCCTGGGATGGGCGAACACACTCTAAGTTTTTCCTGGATGAGGCAGTGGAAACATTGATTAGACATACAGGGACTCCATCCTTCTAAGAATAGAGTTCACTACTTTAGACAAACTGTGATGGATGGTATACCTGAAGAAGTCAGGAAAATAATGCGGGGAAACCCAAATTTGAAAAGGTGTGGTCATGCTAGATGGGAGAGACACTTGTTGCATCACATGCAGGAATACTTGGAGGACAAAAAGGAACAAATGGCAGATGAAAAGAAACAGGCTGAAGCATTAGACAAACAACTTAAAACTGCCCAATTAACAGCAGTATGAATAGTAAGAAAAAACCTGATAAAATAATGATCACTGATGGGATTCTCTGGGGTTAAACAGACTCTGTCTGTGTCTACACCTCTTCACACCATGATTGGAAACCAAAAACTGTTGCATTCATTTGTTGTTTTGCCTGACACACCAGTGAATCTACTTGGCAGAGACATTTTGATTACATTGGGAGCAACAATACTATGTTCCATGAATGGGTTGGTTGTGACTTTTCCAGATAGAACTACACTGCATGCAGCAGATGGCCCTGAAGCACATCAGTATTTACTGCAGTCTGTAGAGGAGCCTTGTGTGGACATATATTGGGGCTACATTGAGCCTGAAACCCCTTCTAGTGCTGGGGTGATTTCCAGCTTCCTCCTCTGGAAGCCCTGGATTCAGGCCCTGGCTCCTTACGGCCCAACACCTGACCCACCACATGTGACTTTGTTTTACGACCTCAACACGTTCCAGTCTTCTTTCGAACTGGAACGGTATCTCTTTCTCTTCCAGCGTCATCGTTCCCTCGGCTGACTCATTTTAAGTTTTACGGCCTGTAGCGTCCCGGTTTAAAGATGGTCTCTCAGCGGATGGTTCACAATCCTTTGGTTGAAGAGCCTTGCATGTGATCTCATTGCAAGATTTAAGTAAATATGCAGAATGTAAATACCTTTAATAACTTAATCAACATGCTGCTTTTGACCTGTTTGCCTCATTACTTTACCATAAAGACGTATTTATCTAAATTATTACAACCCTTTTGTCCTTGTCAATCTTTCCCTTGAGTGCTTTTACCTCATTTCGCCATATACACAAAATTGTACTTGAGCGACAAATCTTTGTCCACAACGCAGTTTTTAAAGTGTAAGCACTTAATTTGTTGGAAGCAGCCAGGTTTTTAGTTTACGAGAAAGGCATGTCTTAATGGTCTTTGCCAAAAGGCTTTGAGAAAGTCATTTTAATAGCAGAGTTTAGCTATAAATACATTTAGGTGTTTATCATCTGAGTAACAAGTTGAGATGTTTCCTTAGTGCATGGCTAAGAGATCATTGAACATTTCTTCTTTCTTCCTGTCTGTGACAACTGGCAACATGCTCCACCGTAACCTGCGAACAGGTGGATATGACCTGCCAGGGGTGGAGTTAAGCATGTGCCTCTCATTGGCTACTGACCCTTATCTCCTGATGGTGGAACCTCAAGCAGCCAGTCAGGGATTTTTCTTATTATTATAATATTTCAACCTTGTTCCCTTATCAACCAGGTGCTAAAACTATTTCCTGTTTTGATATTCATCATAACTATCTTTTCCCGTGATGATTGTAAACCACACTTTCTCTCTGCACATTGTGTTGGCGCTGCTCTGTTCAATGGTTTACAGCCTCTCCCTGGACTATGCGTTTCAACATAAGCAGCTTAACAAACTCTTATGAAACATTTATGAACAGTAGATTTTTAGTAAGGTTATTTACATGGACGTAGCTCCGTCCGTAGGTTTTAGGGGGTTTTCTCACAGCAATTCATTTCTGATGTTAAGCCTCCTTACTTTCCCAATCTGAATCCCCAGCTTTTTATGTGATCATCTTATCACCACAGCCCGCTGCATCTGGGGCATTTCTGGAAGAAGCTCATCGCCGCTTCATCTCATCATGCAGCAGTGGTCGATCCCGTTAGTCAAAGCCGCTCGTCCTCTAAGGCATTGTGCCTTACCTCTGGTGCATCCTGGCAAGTCATAACTCATAACTTCATTATTCCTGCCCATCATGTTCCAGGTTATTCTATTTAGTTCCTAGGTCTTCAGCCGTCTCTGCCCATCAGCTTACTCCAATTAAGTTATTGAATCCATCTCTTCATGCTTGCTAATATCAACCTGCATTTTACTATTTATCAGGTTTAACATTTTTTCTACTTTCAAATCCTTTTCCTTCACATGCCCCATTTCTCATGCCAGAAGGAGCCCCATATCCGCATCCTGGTTCCTCAAATATTTTAGGCAGGTCTTAGTTTAATGCATCATGCCCCCAGCCAGTTTTCAGGCCATTCCTTCAGAATAAGAGCAGCCACTACTGCAGCGACCCAAGGTCTCTCCTCAGCCGCTCTCCAGCAATTGGGTCTTCTTCATCCTTCTCTTCCTATGTTCGCCTGGATTTCCACTCTGTTCTATGTGCTCAATGTTTTCTCAGCTCTCAGGTAGAGCTCCCTTCAATTCCTGGTGGTGGTTGACTTTTATCCGTCATTGGCTTTGTTCAATCGTCATGTTTTTGTTTTGCAGGACTCTTCCCTTCACCACCCGTTTGTCGTGGCTAATTTTCTCCATCACTCTAGCTTACCTATGTTCTTCGAAAGTACTTTTCTCTTAGTTTTGCCCTTCTTTAATCGAGGCCAATTTTTCCTTGATTTCTAATTCAATTCAAATTCAATTCAAAGATACTTTATTGATCCCCGAGGGGAAATTAGAATTCCAGTACAACCCATCCAAACATACATCATGACACAAGACAATGGGGGGACGGGTCACCAAGGCTTTGCTGCCCACTCTCAGGCGCAGCCCTTGCTAGATGAGAAAAGAGGCCACATTAGGTAAGTAGAGGGAAAAAACAATATTTCACACTTTATCCTTAGCAGGATACAGTTTGAGATTGCAAAAAACCTCAACACAAAGAAGCAACAAGTTTACAAAACAACATCTTGCCAGGAACGGTGAAGGTGGTGTGAGGGGTGCATATGTTTATGTAATGCTCTAATTTGAACACGTTTATTCTCCTTCCAGCTTTCTTCCTTCACGTTCAATTTATTTTCCAACCCTTATTAATAAATCTTTATTTTCTTCATTTCATATCTTCATCTGCATTTCTTTCATGGCATTTTCAGCATTCCATAGTTTCTGAAATTTCTTCATCTCACCTTGTTTTTCCTTCTTTATCAAATCCTATTTGCCGTTCCATTTATAGTCCTTCATCCCTTTATTTTCCCTCTCATTTCCTACCTTTATTCTTTTTACCCATTCTATCTATTCTTATGCTCAGCTGATCTGTTCATAGCTTTATTCCATATCTTTATATGTATATGTATATCTGTGGAATATACACTTTATCATGCATTGCCATCACGGCATATCTATCACCTTGCATCGCCCCTCTCGGCATATCTATCATCTTCTTTGTTTCTCTATTATTTTCCTTGCTTCATAGCCTATTTACAAACTTCTTTTCTCTGCTTTAATCTTTCCCGCGGCTTTCGCTTCTCTCTTCCTTTCTTATTTCATTCTGCTTTCCTGATAGATGCCCCCTCTAGTACTCAATTAGGCCTCTGCCCTTATTTTGGGGGGAAGACATCTCTAAATCTAAGCCTTACAAATGATCATCTTAGCTCATGTCATTCTCAGCATTCATGTCTTCCTCCCAGGTCCAAGCGCCAAAGAAATAACCATGTAATTTCACATCATTGAAACTTTTCTAATTGCCATCCCTTTCTTTGTGAGTCTTTTCAGATTGAAATGTTGTTATAGCTCATTATGTAGGTTTCTTAAAAGAGCAGTTATAGATGCTGATGGCTGTGGACAGGAAGAATCTCCTGTAGTGCTCCGTCTTACAGCAGATCTGAAGAAGCCTCTGACTGAAGACACTCTGTTGTTGTACAACAGTCTCATTAAGAGGATGCTCAGGGTTCTCCATAATGTTCTTCATTTTATGAAGAATCCTTCTTTGCACAATGATCTCCAGAGGTTCCAGAGTAGTCAGCAGAACAGAGCCAGCCTTCTTTATCAGCTTGTTGAGCTTTTTTAAGTCCCTGGCTCTGATCCTGTCTCCCCAGCAGATGATGGCAGAAGAGATCATACTCTCCACAACAGACTTATAGAAGATGTGCAGCATCTTGCTGCAAACACCAAAGGACCTAAGCTTCCTCAAGAAGTACAGTCTACTCTATCCCTTCTTGTAGATGGCTTCACAGTTGCATCTCCACTCCAGTCTGTTGTCCAGGTGAACACCGAGGTATTTATACTCCTCCTCCACCTCCACCTCTTGGACACAATCATCTCCTTTGTTTTAGTCACGTTCAAAATGAGATGATTGTTTCCACACCATGCCACAAAGCGGTCCACCACCTTCCTGTACTCAGCTTCTTGTCCATCTCTGATCCACCCCACAACTGCAGAATCATCTTAGTATTTCTGCAGGTGACAAGAGTCTGTCTTGTACTGGAAGTCTGAAGTGTACAGAGTGAAGAGGAATGGTGAGAGTATCGTCCCCTGTGGTGCTCCTGTGCTGCTGACTACCTGGTTAGACTCACAACCCTTCAGTCTCACAAACTGTGGTCCGTTTGTCAGGTAGTCTTTGATCCAGGAGATTGTTGAGGCCTCCACCTGAGTCTTCTGGAGTTTCTGACAAAGCAAATCAGGTTGGATTGTATTAAATGCACTGGAGAAATCAAAGAACATGATCCTCACAGTGCTGCTGGCTTTGTCCAGATGACAGTGGGTTTGTTGAAGCAGGTGTATGATGGCATCTTCAACTCCAACTCCACAGCGATAAGCAAACTGAAGGAGGTCCTGATAGTTTATTGTTACCCAATTCAGGTGGGCCAACAGGAGTCTCTCTAGGACCTTCATGATGTGAGATGTCAGGTCAACAGGTCTATAGTCATTGAGGACTGATGGGTGAGTTTTCTTTGGTACCTGAACAAGACAGGAGGTCTTCAACAACACCAGAACCTTCTTCTGGGCCAGGCTAAGGTTTAAGAGGTGCTGCAGAATCCCACAGAGCTGCTCTGCACAGCCCTTCAGGACTCTAGGGCTGACACAATCTGGACCTGCAGCCTTATTCTGATTCAGTCTCTCCAGCTGCTTGTTCACCTGACTTCTTGAGACACACAGGTGGAAAGATGAGATAAAGGGAGCATCAGCATCTTCTGATTTGGTTGAAGGCAAACATGTAGAAGCAAAAGGGGTGGAAGATAAAACATTTGAGGCGTGACACGTGTACTCTGAGCTACTGGTGTCAGTTTCACACCTGTTTTATCTGTTTTGGGGTTAACGGAGATGAGACCAAAATTCCAGCAGCCCTAGATTTCGAGCTGCAAAACAATGTTCCCCATTACACCCTATAAATGTAGAGATTCAGTGAAGCTATTGTTGAGAGTAGGTCCATTTCAAGCTTTTAAAGAGGGGTACAATACAATAAATCAGGGTATTATTATTCTTGTACTTTACTGATAATAAATGTACTGCATTAATATGATTAATTTATAGAGGCGTAAAAATAAAAAGCTTGCTCTCGTTAGTTTTTGGGGAGTTTTTAATTAAACTGAAAAAGAATAACCTACCCATTTAAATTAGTTTATTTCAGCAGTACAGTTTAAAAAAATATGCATTTTTAGAACCAAGTCACGTTAATGTAAATGCATGTTTTTAATGTAGTGGTTATTGGGCAACTGACTTTTCTCCAGCCTTCAACACAGCATTACATTTATTATTCTCAGATATCCCAGCTTTTCTCCAGCCTTGAACGCATCATCTCATTTGTGAATCACTCTTTGGGGTAGAAAAGTTTAAAAGTCGTAAGCACAGGAAAGCTGATCCATCCACTCATGTTGAACGATCTGTCTGCAGCTGGTGATTCATGTAAGCACATTTGCTGATTTGTATGCGTAGTGTATAACTACTTTGAGAAACTGTTTACACATATGTGAATGTTGAGGTACACATTTACGCATTGTGTCATACACATTTTTGAATTATGTTGTATACTTACAAATCTTGTACGCTTGTGGATCTTGTTGTACGCATACAAATTTTGTTGTACACGTTATGAATCTTTTGGAGGCTAATTTAGCTCCATACCCATCAATGTGTTGTGCTGGAGTCAAAGGCCATACAAATCTTGTGTGGCTTTTTTGGATGGCATACCCTTACAAATGGTACCCAATGTTTACCCTTTAGATTTGTTTCACCTGCTCTTTCACAAGGTTCCTTTTATTAGCAGGTCAAGTTCCTTTCCAGCTGAGAGGTCTATTCCAGTGATGGTGCCTTCAAATGATGCTTTCCAAGACCAGTAATTTACTGGCTGCTCATCATATGGAGTGAGCCTGGTTACCAGCTGGCTGCAAGCAAAATATTTTAGTTTATGTAAGTAGTTTGAGAGTGGTTGCATGGCATTTCACAAGCAGGCTGATGTGGAGAAAAAGAGGACTGTTTATTTGCTCTGACACATATGTAACAGTGCACTGGTACTTTTTAACAGGACCAGGAGCTATGCTGCCTATATCAATGTCCACTTATAATGAATTGGCCAACAACGTATTTGTCTGTGATACGGCTGCATCTCTCTCTTTCTCTTCATTTAGGGCTTTGAGAGTGGCTTGAATATGTGCCTGCTCAACGCTTAATTCGATTTCTCCTCTTGAATAGGCTGCTCTAGCCTGCATGGTTAGCTATGGCGAGTGCTAAACTGGCCTTTGAAGAAGCCTTTCAGCTGGATGATGAACACGATTTTTGTGAAATTACAAAGATGGCATCTGCATTGGGGCAAACATCTTTATGTTTTTTGTTTGTGTTGTCCATTTTAACTGTGACATTTTATGATTATTAATTTTAATGCTGAGATGAGAGTTAAGCTGGAGTCTATAGGCTGATTCACTTTCCTTGTGTAAGCCAATGAACTCTCGAAGAACAAGGAGATCCACTCGATTTCTGGTTTATCTTCCACTGCAGGTCGTGTTGCTATTTTTCCACTATGAAGGATCAGTTAGCCTTTGATGCTAACTTTCCGACCAGCTGAACACATTTACTAACCAAATGGAGTAACATATCCATGAAGCTTTAATGGAGACTCTGTGAAACTACAACAGTACAGAGAGGTTGGGAATTAGCATACTAATACTAAACAGAAATTTGCAATGTAATAAAGATACTGTTATATGCACTGCATTTTAGCATAAGATTCAATGTCTTAATAAATGATAAACATCACAAAAATACGTAAGCAATAAACATCACAAAAATACTTAAGCATTGCTCAGACCAAGAAGACAATAAAAAATAACATTGGACTAAAACATAGGAGCAACCAGTTATGCTGCCAATAGTGTCAACATAGTAGCAAATTTGCATCAGGCAAAGAGAATTTAAAAAACAAATATCCACTAGATGGTGCTGTTGCTAAACAAACAGATGTAGCATTTAAACCACACTTGTGGGGGCAAAACAACAGCACTTTGCCAAATCTGTTAGAGACTACATGCATTTCTCCAGTGAAGTGTACAATGTTTTGCACAACTACTACTCTGCCCTCCAAGCTCAAAACAATTAGTACCACTGATCATTAGTACCACATTTTCTATTGATAACCAAGATGAATGGAAAATTCAGTCGACATTGGTACAGATGGATAGTGCTTTGTGAATTCACCAACCCTCAGTTATTTTATGAGACATGGTAGGATACAACTGCATTTCACTGACATTCGTTTACATTTTCTTGTACAGGACCCTGTGGTCTTTTCACTATCTTATTTAACTGTCCCAAACAATTTTAAAATGGAAAACATGAAACCTAATCCAGAAGGCCTTACATTTTAGCATCATCTGCTAAGTGCAAAAGACTGTGTTTTGTTAACGAACAGTTTTCCATAGATCTTTGAAAAGTAAGCATCACAGGATTTTTTTTTTCACATAACCACTTATTCTACACATACGTTCTATGCATTTTAATAGCACATAACAAAGCAAGACGTCCTTGTACTGTTGATCACTTGGTTTGCCAAAACGTGCCACTGGCTCTATTTTTAGTAAAACCACTCTGAATTCTATGTGGGTGTACTTCCTTACTGACCATAACTTTCTGGTAAAATCTCATGGTAAGCTTTGCCTACACAGTTTAAGTAGTCAAAGATGGCAGATAGAGTTGAAGTTGGAACCTGACACTGTATTGGACCTTTGAACTACAGTGATATTAACTTACATACAGTCCCCTAGCAAACTAAATGCATGTGGTCCAAAGAAAAACTTAAACCATGACAATGTAACTCTTGATGAGTGATTTAGATTCATGGTGGTCTTCATTAATCAGTTGTTCTAACTGTTTATCTGAATTAAAGTAGAAACCATGGCTAAAAATACAACTAATCCACATTAACCCCATATTGTGTTCAGTGCTCACAGGATCTGTGGCCACCATGACTATTGATACATTTTTAAAAATCTCTAGCTGGAGTGTCACAAATAAAAACAAAACTTCTGTATTTGGTATATTGTAGTGTTTTACGTTAAAAACAACACAATTTATTGTAATTGCTTCTTCTATTAAATTCATTTCAATTCAGTTTTATTTATATAGCGCCAATTCACAACACATGTTGTCTCAAGGCACTTCACAAAGGGTTTGGAATGGTGCGGGGTTTTTGGGGAGGTTAAAATAAACTACTGAATGTTAGAGTTTGGCCATTTTAGAATGGGCTATGTGTAGGGGTACTAAGTAAAATAATAAACTGATAAAGTTTGTCCATCTAGAACCCAATGGTGGTCAAGGATTGGGGGTACCTCTCTCTGTCAGACTGATTATAACCACTGGAAATGAGAAGGGGTCGCATATGTAGCAGAAATGGAGGGTGTGTTTGCACCTCAACCATAACTGAGTCTGTTTAGGCTAAACCTGACTCCCCCTTACTCCAACCAAATGGGGGGAGGAAGGCAGAGGTAAAAGTAATTGGCGAATGTTGTTTCCTGTTGCATTGTGTGAAAAGTGGGTAACTTTAAAATGGGCTAAGTCAGTTCAGTTGAATCATACAGATTTCAAGTCAGGTACATACATTCCAATTAATCCTAACTATCGAACAGTGCAGTCAGATTCAGTTATTTATTCAAATTGGTTAAAAAGTTTTCCGATCTTAGGAAACCCAGCAGATTAGATCGAGTCAGTGACTTGTAGCATTCACTCCTCCTGGATGAGCATGTAGAGCTAGTGGACAGTCGCTGGCATTGTCTTTGCAGCAATCAGGAAGAAACCTCCAGCAAACCCAGGCTCAGTGTGAGCGGCCATCTGCCACAACCGACTGGGGGTTTGAGAGAACAGAGCAGAGACACAAAAAGTACACAGAAGCAGAAAACAGAAGCACTGGTTCAGGTGTACTTTCTATGGGAAGTAAATCTTAATGGATGTAGCTCCTTTAGTGGTTAAATCTAGGAAGAAAAAAACAGATAAACTCTGAGCCACTTTTCAAGTTTAGAGTCTGAAATCAGAATCAGAATCAGAATCAGAATCAGAAAAGCTTTATTGCCAAGTACGTTTTTGGACATACAAGGAATTTGTTTTGGCGTAGTCGGTGCAATACAGTACAAATTAAACAGTACAAACATATCTACAATATAATATAAATATAAGTGCACAGTTTTAAGTGAGTGAGAGTAAGAGAGAGCACATACAGTTAGTCACAGTGAAAGCTCAGTCAATCGCCACATCTAGGAGAGAGAAAGGGTTAAACACTGAAAGACAGGGCCAAGTGGATCATTGGTAGACGGTGAGCATTAAGTTCTTGCCAGCAGAAGCTTGGACGATGCCCCCCTCCAGAAAGGTGTCACAGGTAGACACTGTCAGGCCAGTTGTAGCTTCTAGGAAGAGAAAAAAAGAGAACATAAAGTTAAAAGCTGAAATAACAGCAAATAATGCAAAATTGGAGAGTAGTGTGAGAATGTAGCAAAGAGGCTGAAAGTGGTCATTATGTCCTCCAGCAGCCTAAGCCTATATCAGCATAACTACAGAGATAGCTCAGGATAACCTAAGCCACTCTGACTATAAGCTTTATCCAAAAGGATAGTTTTATGCCTAGCCTTAAAAGTAGACAGGGTGTCTGCCTCACGGACTAAAGCTGGGAGCTGGTTCCACAGGAGAGGAGCCTGATAACTAAAGGATCTGCCTCCCATTCTACTTTTAGAGACTCTTGAAACCACCAGTAAACCTGCAGTCTGAGAACTAAGTGCTCTGTTAGGAATATGTGGAACAATCAGATCTCTGATGTATGATGGAGATAAATCATTAAGGGCTTTATATGTGAGGAGAATTTTAAATTTCATTTTGGATTTAACAGGGAGCCAGTGAAGGGAAGCTAAAATAGGTGAAATATGCTCTCTCTTTTTAATTTTCATCAGAACTCTTGCTGCAGCATTTTGAATCAGCTGAAGGCTTTTAACTGCATTTTTTGGACATCCTGATAGTAAAGATTTACAATAGTCAAGCGTTGAAGTAACACATGCATGGACTAGACATGTCCTGGTCAAAAATAACACCAATGTTTTTTTTTACTTTATTACCAGAGTTTAATTTAATGCCATAGGTGATTGACTCAGCAGTTTCTGTTTCAAAGAGGACAACTTCTGTCTTGTCTGAATTTATGAGCAGAACATTTTAAGTCATCCAAGTTTTTATGTCTTCAAGACATTCTTGTAGTCTATCTAACTGGTTGGGCTCATCAGTATTTATGGATAAGTAAAGCTGAGTATCATCAGCGTAACAGTGAAATTTTATCTTATGCTGCCTGATAATTTTACCTCTTGGAAGCATATATATATTGAAGAGAATTGGCCCAAGCAGTGATCTCCACAAATAACCCTGGAGTTTAAAGATGATTTATCATTCACATGAACAAACTGGAATCTGTCAGACAAATAAGATTTAAACCAGACTAGTGTTCCCCTGATCCCTACAGCATATTCCAGCCTTTCTAAGAGAATATTGTGATCGACTGTATCAAATGCAGCACTGAGATCTAACAGGACAAGTACAGACACAAGTCCATTATCTGAGGCCATAAGAATATCATTAGTGACTTTCAGCAGAGCTGTTTCAGTGCTATGATGAGCTCTGAAGCCTGACTGAAACTCTTCAAACAGATCATTGCTGTGTAAATGCTCACACATTTGAATATCAACTATTTTCTCAAGAATTTTAGATAAGAATGGAAGACTGGATATAGGTCTGTAATTTTTCAAGTCATCTCGATTAAGTGAAGGTTTCTTAAGTAAAGGTTCAATTACAGCTACCCTAAAAGCTTGGGGTACATATCCATTTACTAAAAGATAGATTAATCATATCTAAAATGGGGCTGGTAATCAGAGGGAACATTCCCATAAATAATTTGGTTGGGATTGGGTCTAACATACAAGTTGAAGGTTTAGATGAAGCTAATATTTTTGATAACTCAGAAAGCTCCACAGGATCAAAACAGTCCAAACTCAGATCAGGTTTTACTGATACTTCCAATGTTGTCTCGCTTGCTGAGGATGAAGTAATCATCTTTGAGAGTATGTCAATGATTTTATTTTTAACAGAATCAGTTTTATTTAAAAAGAATCCCATAAAGTCATGACTGCTGAGAGCTTATGGTAATGGATGACTCAACAGAGCTATGACTCTGTGTAAGTTTAGCAACTGTACTAAAGAGAAACCTAGGATTATTCTTGTTCTCTTCTATTAATGATGAGAAATAAGCTGTTCTAGCTTGGCGAAGTGTCTTTTTATACAACAGTAGGCTATTTTTCCAGATTAAGTATGAATCCTCTAGGTGTGTAGAGCGCCATTTTCTCTCCAATTTTCTTACATTGTGCTTTAAAGTACGCAGCTCTGAATTAAACCAGGGAGCCAGCCTCCTACGAATAATTACCTTCTTTTTCAAGGGGGCTGCATTGTCTAATGCACCATGCAATGATGAAGTAACACTGTCAACAAGAGAATCAATTTCTGAAGGGGCAGAAACACAATTATTGCCCTCCACTTTGTTTTTCTAATGAGGAAATTAAAAGTGGAACAGGTTCTTTAAAGGTTGTTACAGCATTGTCTGATAATGATCTACTATAGTGAAATTGTCTTTCAGGTGTGGAGTACTCAGTTAAATTAAACTAAAAGGTTATTAAAAAATGGTCAGACAGGACAGGGTTATGAGAAAATATTTTGTCTTTACACTCAATGTCATATGTCAGCACAAGGTCCAGACAATGAAGACAAATGTCGGTAGGTTTGTTAATGTTTTGAGCAAAGCCAATTGAGTCCAAGATAACATTAAATAATAGCATTCTATAAAATCATACATGCCAAATCTGTTATATATACAGTTGTTTATGGAATCTGGTTTACTGGGACCTGCATATACACCTCCAATAAACACATTTGCTTTTGGGAGTTCAAATATTTCTTCTAAAATATGCAAGAGCTGCATATTGGAGCTGCTAAAAAACGGCAGTCTATGAACATTCACTCAAACAAAACCTGTGAGTGGCCCACATAAGGGCATAGCATCATAGTGCAAGAGCTCTGGCATTGACCTATATTTTCCTTTTATTCAAGACCTTTAACCCGTTGTATAAGATACAGATCAACTTTAGAATGAGCGGTGACAAATATAAGAAAGGAGGAAACTCCTAACCAGAAAACTGAGAGTCAAGAAAGCGGCTGTAGTCAATGTGAAAACTTGGTGTCAGTCCAATATGAATAATTTCTGAGTGGATTCCTGCAAATTTTGCAGTGAAACCTCTTAGAATTCTACACAGATCTTCGAGAGGATCTTGAGGAGGAATATAGAAATCAGTGCTGAAATAAATAATAAATTGCAGGATTTGGCGAACAAATTTAAAGGAGCAGTAAAGTAGATAGGTGAGCTTGAGGAGAGAGTGACTGCCGCAGGGCATTTGGATACTGGAGTCAAGAAAGCCGTAACCATGCTGGATCAGCACGATCTGCAGGACAAAGTATCAGTCCTCAAGTTATAAATAAGACGCAACAATGTCAAGATCTATGGTATTCTAGAGGACTGAGGGCACCTCGCATATGTTCACTTGCCAAAAACGTATTAAAACTGATCCAGCTCTAATTTCTCTGCAATGACACAATGTTACTGTCAATAATGCAGTTTGTTTTGTTTAGTGACAAGGTTAAAACATGCCCTGTCTTTTTCTCCACGTGGAATAGCCTACCATAAAATGGTGGTTTTTCACCTGCTAAAATGTGATTTTACCATCCAATTTGCAAATGAAGAATTGAATCTATCTTAGAATAACTTTATTTCTTTCCTATTAATTATATTATCCACATAACAGAACAATCGGTCCTTTACATGATGTGCAATTACAGTTACACAAGCTGTGCTTGGTTCTGGTGGAGGATCAGTTATGTGCATCCACCACCTTTGCATTAAAGGGATGGTGCGTTGGAATGATCCAGACCCAAGAAAAAAAGTGTTGGAAGGAGTTTTATCATAGATGATTTTGTTCATTCGTCGTCTTCCGCTTATCCAGGACCGGGTCGCGGGGGCAGCAGACTCAGCAGAGACGCCCAGACGTCCCTCTCTCCAGACACCTCCTCCAGTTCCTCCAGGGGGAGCCCAAGGCATTCCCAGGCCAGCTGAGAGACATAGTCCCTCCAGCGTGTCCTGGGCCGTCCCCTGGGCCTCCTCCCGGTGGGACGTGCCTGGAACACCTCCCGATGAAGGCATCCAGGAGGCATCCGGTATAGATGCCCGAGCCACCTCAACTGGCTCCTCTCGATGTGGAGGAGCAGCGGCTCTACTCCGAGCCCCTCCCGGATGGCCGAGCTCCTCACCCTATCTCTAAGGGAGTGCCCGGCAACCCTACGGAGGAAGCTCATTTCAGCCGCTTGTATCCGTGATCTCGTTCTTTCGGTCATGACCCAAAGTTCATGGCCATAGGTGAGGGTAGGAACGTAGACCGACCAGTAAATTGAGAGCTTTGCTTTTCGGCTCAGCTCTCTCTTCACCACAATGGACCGGCACAGCGCCCCCATTACTGTGGCAGCTGCACCGATCCGTCTGTCGATCTCCCGCTCCATTCTTCCCTCACTCGTGAACAAGACCCCGAGATACTTAAACTCCTCCACTTGAGGCAGGAACTCCCCTCCAACCTGAAGAGGACAAGCCACCCTTTTCCGGTCGAGTACCATGGCCTCGGACTTGGAGGAGCTGATCTTCATCCCAGCCGCTTCACACTCGGCTGCGAACAGCCACAGCGCATGCTGTAGGTCTTGGCTAGAGGGGGCCAGCAGGACCACGTCATCCGCAAAAAGAAGAGACGAAATCCACTGGTCCCCAAACCAGACCCCCTCCGGCCCTTGGCTGCGTCTAGAAATCCTGTCCATAAAAGTTATGAACAGGACCGGCGACAAAGGGCAGCCCTGCCGGAGTCCAAAATGCACTGGGAACAGGTCCGACTTAGTGCCGGCAATGCGGACCAAACTCCTGCTCCGCTCGTACAGGGACCGGATGGCCCCTAATAAAGGGCCCCCGATTCCATACTCCTGGAGCACCCCCCACAGGGCATCACGAGGGACACAGTCGAATGCCTTCTCCAGGTCCACAAAACACATGTGAACCGGTTGGGCAAATTCCCATGAACTCTCGAGCACCCTGTAGAGGGTATAGAGCTGGTCCAGTGTTCCACGGCTGGGACGAAAACCACACTGCTCCTCCTGAAGCCGAGGTTCGACTATCGGTCGGACTCTCCTCTCCAATACCCTGGCGTAGGCCTTACCAGGGAGGCTGAGGAGTGTGATCCCCCTGTAGTTGGAACACACCCTCCGGTCCCCCTTCTTATAAAGGGGGACCACCACCCCAGTCTGCCAGTCCAGAGGCACTGTCCCCGACCGCCACGCAATGTTGAAGAGGCGTGTCAACCATGACAGCCCTACAACATCCAGAGACTTGAGGTACTCAGGGCGGATCTCATCCACCCCTGAAGCCTTGCCACCGCGGAGCTTTTTAACCACCTCGGTGACTTCAGCCTGGGTGATGAAAGAGTCCAACCCCGAGTCCCCAGCCTCTGTTTCCACTACGGAATGCGTGATGGCAGGATTGAGGAGATCCTCGAAGTACTCCTTCCACCGCCCGATAATGTCCTCAGTCGAGGTCAGCAGTCTCCCGCCCCCACTATAAACAGTGTTGGCAAAGCACTGCTTCCCCCTCCTGAGGCGCCGGACGGTTTGCCAGAATCGCTTTGAGGCCAACCGGTAGTCCTTCTCCATGGCCTCACCGAACTCTTCCCAGGCCCGAGTTTTTGCCTCTGCCACAGCCCGGGCCACAGCACGCTTGGCCTCACCGTACCCGTCAGCCGCCTCAGGAGTCCCACAAGCCAACCACAGCCGATAGGACTCCTTCTTTAGCTTAACAGCATCCCTTACTGCCGGTCGGTGTCCACCACCGGGTTCTGAGATTGCCGCCACGACAGGCACCGCAGACCTTACGGCCGCAGCTATGGGCAGCAGCATCGACAATAGATGCGGAGAACATGGTCCACTCGGACTCTATGTCTCCAACATCCCCCGGGATCTGGTCGAAGCTCTCCCGGAGGTGGGAGTTGAATACATCCCTGGCCGAGGGCTCCGCCAGGCGTTCCCCGCAGACCCTCACTATGCGCTTGGGCCTGCCAAGTCTGTCTGGCTTTCTCCTCCTCCAGCGGATCCAACTCACCACCAGGTGATGATCAGTGGACAGCTCAGCCCCTCTCTTCACCCGAGTGTCCAAAACATGCGGCCGAAGGTCTGATGATACGACAACAAAGTCGATCATCGACCTCCTGCCTAGGGTGTCCTGGTGCCAAGTGCACTGATGGACACCCTTATGTTTGAACATGGTGTTCGTTATTTACAATCCGTGACTAGCACAGAAGTCCAATAACAAAACACCACTCGGATTCAGATCGGGGAGGCCATTCCTCCCGATCACGACTCTCCAGGTGTCATTGTCGTTCCCCACGTGGGCGTTGAAGGCCCCCAGCAGAATAATGGAGTCCCCGGGAGGGGGACTATCCAGCACCCCCGACAGGGACTCCAAGAAGGCCGGGTACTCTGCACTACCGCTCGGCCCGTAGGCTGAAATGATAGTCAGAGACCTCTCCCCAACCCGAAGGCGCAGGGATACGACCCTCTCATCCACAGGGGTAAACCCCAACACGAGACGGCTGAGCTGGGGGGCAACAAGCAAACCCACACCAGCCCGCCGCCTCTCCCCGTGGGCCACTCCAGAGTAGAAGAGAGTCCAACCCCTCTTAAGGAGATGGGTTCCAGAGCCCACGCTGTGCGTGGAGGCGAACCCGACTATTTCTAGTCGATATCTCTCGACCTCCCGCTCAAGCTCAGGCTCCTTCTCCCACAGCGAGGTGAAATTCCACGTCCTCATAGATGATTTGTCATGGCTTTTGTTTGGGAGTGGCTCCAAATCAGACCATAGATAATCCTACATAGACTCCTCAATTCTCATATATATCTTTTATTTTTGACAATCCAAATCTGTTGATACGGGTACAGAAGATTCTATTTCTCCGTCATCTGTCATTCTATCCATGCCTCCTTCTCTCCATAGTGACAGCAGACATTTTTGCATGCCAGTTAGCTCCTGCATTTCAAACATGCTAAATATAAATGCAAAATCACCACCCTGTTGAGGAAACTTCACTTCTCACCTCTCGACTGATGAATCTTTTATTCTGAAAGGAAGACCAATCATTAGTAAGAAGACTCACAGGAGACTGAAATGTAATCAACCAAACTGTATTGGACCAGAAAAGGGTATATTTACGATTAGTATACACACAAATGACCTTATTCGGTCCACTGAACACAGTCAGCTTGTCCAAAGCCAAAACGGATGCTTAGCTTAGCCTATACACAGTCTAATATATCAAAGCATATGACTATCTGAAATTTAGTTGGGACGGGGGCTGGTTTAGGAACAGTCTGGCCCGTACGTTTCTTCTCAGACATGTACTTTGTGTATAGTTGAGTCTGACGCATGCTTCTGCTCCATGTAGAAAGACCCAGGACTTTCTTGCTGCAAGGCAACAGTGCTACCAACTGCAACACCGTGCAGCCCCTGTTGTTGAAAATCCTTGAAATAAAAATATTAAATAAACAACTAAAGGCTCACATCACATTCACATCACAGTCAAATTTCATTTTGTTTCTGGGGATGTTATGTGATAGACCAGAACAAAGTAGTGCATAATGGTGAAGTGAAAGGAAAAAAGATAAAAGGTTTTCAAACATTTAACAATATAGGTCTTCAATCCATCGCAGGGCAACACAGAGACATACAGGACAAACAACTATGCACACCTAAGGGCAATTTAGAAAGACCAATTAACCTAACAGTCATGTTTTTGGACTGTGGGAGGAAGCCTGGAGTACCTGTTGAGAACCCACACATCCATGGGGAGAACATGCAAACTCCATGAAGAAAGGGAGTCGAACGCAGGACCTTCTTGCTGCAAGGCAACAGCGCTACCACTGTGCAGCCCCTGTTGTTGAAAATCATTGAAATAAAAATATTAAATAAACAACTAAAGGCTAAATAGCCATTATCTTTAGCTTAACAGGTAGCGCGATAGCACTCAAATTGTCTAACTTTTAACACCACAAACACAACACAAAACACTGTGAAATAAACAACATTTAGATTGTTTTATCTTAAATGAATATTCTCAGGCCAGACCACAACTCAAGAACTGTTCTGATAAACACGAGTGAAGAAGGTACAACGGGCATTGGGTTAAGTAGCTAAGGGGGCCTGGTTGTGTGGCGGATGGCGAACAAAGAAGCCGTGGCTGCTGCTCTCAGTCACAGCTGATAGGGAGGAAAGCTTGTGCGCAGACTGTAAGCTTCAGGTGTGCAGAGCTGCTGTTATTAAGCTGTTGTCTTCAGGCAGTGGAAAAACAGCTTGGTCCTCTCTTCCACGGGGAATCACTGGCTCAGATTCCTTTTCTACAGAAGCTCAAAAAGAAAGGTTTAGACAACTAATGTTAAACTGACCAGTGGCCTCCTGTGATACACAAACAGCCGATCATAACTATGGTTGTCCTTCGATTGACAGATACACTAACATCAGATTGTAGTCAAATTTGGTTCTCAAGATTCATGAAAGTACACTCTCACTTGCTAGTGAGTTACGAAGACATTCAGGGGATCACACTCTGCCTTCCCGATGCAGTTACCAGGTAACAAAGAGAAATCGATGTGGTTGGGAGAAGTTTTTTGCTAGTGGCTCGATGACATCACAGGGATTCCAGCTGGATGTTGAAACTTGTCCTGTCTTAATCTGTGCTGCTTGTCCAGGGTGCTATTAAAAAAAAGAATTTTTAAACTTTGTGAGTTTTTATTTTTTAATTTGTTAAATAATGGCTAAATGAAATGCCTTACTCCAACCCCCTGAGCAAAATGTTAACAAAAAGGGGTCTTTGCCATCTAAATATAGTGGAAAAGTGGAAAATTGTCTGTATGCTGATATTTAGATGTAGTTGAAAAGTTGTTAGTGTTGATCAGTTTTCTGAGCTAAAATGTGGTGATGACTGTGTCTCATATAACCTTGAGTATACATCCAGTCTTTGGACTTAATATCAGTTAGTTAGTCCTAAAGAGCCTAACAAAGAACCAAGTTATGACATTTTACCCCATGAGGCCAAGACTTTGCTCTCCACAATAGCTACTGGGCTGAATCTAAACACACACACACACACACACACACACACACACACACACACACACACACAATTGTTTAACATTATCTAGATATAATTATTTTTACATCATGATGATTTGATGCCATGTAAAAAGTAACTGAAAATTCTACTCTGTGTGTTTTAAGCAAAATGCAGGCTGTTAAATATTCACATATCAAACACACATCAAACGAGTCCTAAAAGTCTCTAAATATTGACCATTCTCTCCTGCTTGCTTTGTTTCCTCTTCCACTTCATCTTCTTTTTATTTTTGTTTCTTCTAATTGTTCCAATTTTCTTTTTCCACAATAATTATCTCTCCATGCATCGTTCTCACTTTAATTTCTTTTTCCTCTGTCCTATTTATTTAGTTTGAGGTTTCCCTTTGGTATCAGTGTTCTTTATGAAGAAGGAATATAAATCTCATTATAGGATAAAAATTCTTATCTCCTAATTTCTTTTGTGTGTTTGATCACCTGAAGGAAATATACCATGATAAATGTTAATTTGTGCCCCTTTTTGTTTTGTTGCATTTAGCCTCTGACTAAAGAACGGGTCAAGATACTTATGACCTGTCATCTGTTGCCATCATTAAATCAAGAAGCCAAACCATTCTCCTCCATCAGCTTAAAATTAAGAGATTTGTGAGACATTGAGACATAAGCACCACTTCAAAAGCATGTATTCTTTAAGTAAACCAACTTTAGAGCATCCACTGTAGAGCTACAAATTGGGTAAAACTCTATGTATCAGCCATTTGTAAAGAGGTAGAATCCTAAGCAACTGCATGAGCTGTTCCAGAGCTCCTTTCTTTTTATAATCTGGAACTACCACACATCAGACTTTTATGATAATTTGGAACAGTTTTAAAAATTCCTAATGCCTGGTTCACACGGCAGGATTTTAAAATTGTCGGTTGCTTTCCTAAACCTGAGAGACCCCACACATGACAATAAAAATTGCACGTATAACAGGTTTGTCCCACTGTGTGTGGTGTCCAGCCGCATGGCAAGCACAACACATCACACAAGAACAGATTTCACTCACAAACATTTCGAAATTTCAGAAATCTCACAAAGCCTCTCAAGATCAAACATGAGTTTAGAATAATTCCCCTTCCGTGTTTCTGTCAGCTTGCTTTCTGATTGGCAACATGTCACGTTCAACATGCAGTGTGCTCGTTCGTCCTTGGGGAACACCCCACACGCTAGGATATTGGTCCAAGACAATCTAACATGTTGAATATCCCCGATTTTAGGTCAGAGCGGTCCAGAAGTTTAAGATCAGGTTAAAAATAGGCATAAAAATCCTGCTGTGTGAACCAAACATAAGTGGCAAAGGAACTTTCTCTACTCAAACCAATACACTACTACTACTATTTTATTTTTCACTTTTATACCACAGGCAGAGAAGATTGAGAATGATTCATTACATTAATGCCAACTTTAGAGTCACTGAAGATCAGCCCAACTATGTCTTTTGTACAAATTGTCACAAGGTCAACTATAATACCCTGGGCTAGTAATAAAGACATTCACAAAATACAATTCACAATAATGCGTAGCCTTTAGATTGTCAGAGCGGACCCTGTCCCCCACCAGATTTTGTAATGGATATTGCTCTTTAGTTGAGATCTCTAATTCCACTTCCTCCAGCTTTAGATAGCTGTAGACTCTTCTGCCCTGCCATATGTATCTTGAAAGGACTTTATTCCAATCCTCAAATTGTTGATCAGGTATATCTTTTGGAAGAGACTGGAATAGGTAGAGTATTCGTGATAAAATATTTATTTTGATTGACTGAATTCGTTGTCCAAAACTGAGAGATATTGCCTCTCATCTTTTCATGTCATTGTAAAGGAAATGTTTCTGTCATATTTCTTGGGTTTTTGAAATGTTTAATTTATACCCTGAGAAAGAGACATATTTTTTAAATAGCAAGATTAGTTGCTCAAAAGAGTGTCCTGTCATCTGCGAATTAAGGATTGTTTTGGCATCCTCTCATCATTATGCCTTTAATGCTTGGATTTTGGTAATCCATTTGCCAAGGGGCTCAATAAAAAGGGCAAAGAGCTGTGGGCTGAGGGGACAGCCCTGTCTTGTGCCTCTCTCTAACTTAATCAAATCTGATATTGCTCTATTAACCTTAATTCCTGCCATTGGCTTACGAAATATTGCTTCAACTGTTTTAATAAGTTTTTCATCAAAGTGTAAGAATTACGATTATTGATTAATTAATATTTATCAAGAATCATAATTTAAAATAATAATTTGAAACGTATTTTCTTAACCAAAAATACAAATTGAAATTAGAGATCTCCTCTGGTGTTGTGATTATGGCTCAAGGCCGTTGATAATTACAATTATTAAATTCTCCGTAATAATTAATAACTATTACTAGATGTCATTGTTTAATCAACCGCTTTACCGAAGGTGGGAAACTTTGACCTTATTTTGACAGACAAATCACTCTTGCTCCAAATAAACACAAACGCTTTCTCTTTATCAACATGAATATTTATTAAATCAACAGCCCTGATACACATCACTATTCTGATTCATAATCTTCACCTAATCAAGCATGCAAAAATTCTACACAAAAGGGGTAAAATAACTAACTAAACAAGATAAAACAACATTGAGTGTCTATGAAAGTCAAACCAACATTTATGGCAAAAGCAAGAGAAAATATGGTACTGGGCAAAGCTTTGGGAGCCTCCACCAGGCTGCAGTCATAAAACCCCCAAAGTTGGAGCTCAGTGAAACACAAAGGGTCATAAAACGTTTAGACGGGAACCAGTGGAAAAACGCTAAAACTGAAGACAATGGAACAGTGAGTGTTCCACCACGAGGTTCTAGCAGTCCAACTTTAAGTTCACCTGAGTCTGCGCTCAGGTGTTCAAACACAGTGAGACACACACAGCTTCAAAGCACGGTGGCTTTCACAGTCAAAGTTTCAATAAGACATGGCATGCACATGCCACTTAGAACACATTTAGGGCGATTCTAAATCGCCCTAAATGTGTTCCTACTCTCGATCCTACCCAAGCTATTTCTAATAGAAAATTTCGTCTCCTTGGAAAACCTCCGTGGGTTTTTCTTGGGTTGCGTGTTAAATCCACGCCTTCAATCTGTAAAGTAAGACTTGCTGGTCTTCCTATCTCTGCAGGCGTTAGCTCGTTGAGCTTCTCATGAGTTGGCCAGTGAGGAGAATTAATGAAAACCCACGTGTGGTTTTTTCTCCAGAAAGATGCACCTCCATTATGTGGTAACCGCGTCTCAGTTTCCAGCGGGGGAATAAGCAATGGTGGGGTGTCTCCCATGTCCTTATATAGCCCACTGAGACATAAGAGCTGCGACGCACCTTCCTATTAGCTGTAATTCCGGCTGGGAGTTGTGGTAGCAGATCATACTGGGGTATATAGTAGCAGATGACATTGGGAGGTATAGTAGTGAACAAATGGTCCAACTAAAGCCAAATCTTCCAAAAACGTTGTATTAGAAAGACCAACATAAACGATCAAATGCTTTTTCAGCATCTAATCCTACTAACAAAGGCTTTAATTTTTTTTTTACCAATGTGATCAATTACATGTAATGTACAACGGAAGTTTGCAGCTGGCAAATAAATCCTTTCTGTTTTTGCCTTCCTTTGGAATTAGGGAAACTACCACTTCTCTCCAGGATGGGGGTGTTTTATTCTTGTTGAGGACCCAGTTAAATGTGCAATTTAAGATTGGGATCAGAGATTCCTCCGTCATTTTGTAAAATTCCGAAGAGAACCTGTAGGACCTGGGCCTATATTCGGTTTAAGATGACTTATGCCCCCTTTAATTTCCTTTATGGAGATCTCCTTTATAAGTTGTTTGCCTTGGTCCTCTGTAAGTCGGGGCAAATCTATCTTTCTAAAGAACTCCTCCATTTTAGCCTGGTCATATGGCGGCTGGGAATATAGATCTTGATAAAACAATTCAAAGCATTTTGGATCTATTGTAGTCTATGCTTAATCTTCTTGGTGTGAGGATTCCTTATTTTATGAATTGAATTCTCAGTCTGTTGCTTTTTCAACTTATAAGCCAGCAGGACTTCACCCTTCATAATATGTCTCCTTTGTGAATATGAGCTTCTTTTGGAAGCTTGGTTTGTTGTAAAGCTCCATACAATTTTGAGTTTTTTTGTTTTTTTTTTGGTTATTATTTAAGGTTTAATTTGTTTCGTCTTTTTAAGATTCAAACTATAGCCAATTAATTTTCCTCTCAGGACCGCTTTACATGCACTCCAAAGAATTAAAGGGTGAACCTCACCATTATCATGCTGTTGGATATATTCCTCGATATCTGTTTTAATCTGCTCCTTCACATGACTTAGGATGGACATAATTAGTCTACATAATGTGTTTGTATTCTGATGAAGTTTCAAATTTAGGGAATAGGGGACTTTGATCAGACAAATCCGTAATTTCTATTTCATAGTTCGATACTTTGTGAAAGTTTCTACTGAAGACCTGGAAATAATAAATTCTAGAAAAAACCTTATGTGGGTTAGAATTTTCTCCACAGATCTATAAGCCCAATGTTATTCATCGCCGCTTTAATTGTTATTGCTATAAATTTTTGTTGAGGTAGGTGATAATTGGAAGAGTCGAGTTTTGCATTTAGATGTATCTTAAAATCACCCCCAC
This sequence comes from Girardinichthys multiradiatus, assembly GCF_021462225.1. Classification (NCBI taxonomy): domain Eukaryota; kingdom Metazoa; phylum Chordata; class Actinopteri; order Cyprinodontiformes; family Goodeidae; genus Girardinichthys; species Girardinichthys multiradiatus. The sequence continues at coordinate 46,006,313 of NC_061802.1, read as the reverse complement.
AAATTAAGACTCCTTGTGTTTCAGCTATAATTAAATCGAAGATGTGCCTAAAAATCCCCACTCTGAGTTGGGAAGTGCATAGATGTTAAAATGTAACTAACAATCTGCCTCTTTTAATTAACAATTTACCCTTTAATAACACAGTTTTCCCCCTCTTAACCATTTTACCAAATATTGGCTTAAATGTAATTTGACTATAGATTAGTATAGACACCCCCTCCTATGGCCAGCTGGATGCAATGCTGAAAACTGGTATTTAAAGCCCATTATTGTCTGTTTGGTATGCTACTTTTATGAAATATGGGGCTCTTGTAGAAATGCTACTCCTATCTTATCTCTTTTCAATTTAGATAATATCTTGCTCCTTTTGATTGGATTGAGTAACCCATTCACATTGTAAGTTGCAATCTTAATTGTCTGCATTGACAACTTGAAAGGTCAAAACAATAATAGTTACAATCCATGCACTACCCCTAAACATATAACTAAAAGAGGAAATAGAAACTCCCCGTAAACAGGGTTGAATATAGTGGAAACAGAAAACACACACAAGGTTACCTTCCAATTGTGGGATCTTTGACTTGATCCTATTTCAGTACAGGCGGAAAGTGGACTTTGAGGTGAAGCCTCCTCCCTTAGTTAGTGGGAGAGGGCCTACATTGCTTTTACCGTAATTCCCAACTTATCATTTATCATTCACAGTTTAAGCCTAAAGGTCTAATTAGACAGCACTCATACCATAGACTTTAAAAGTATATTAGTCTCTTCCTATAGTTGTTGAATAATGCCAGTCATTAGTCCCTTTTGCACTTAAATATTGTCACTGATCCTGGATGCCTGGAGCTTTTCCTGAAAAGTACGAGCCTTGGAGTTCCCACCCTTCTTGACTGTGTGCCAGCTCAGCCATTATACCTGCTCCTTGTCGTTTGTTGACTCCACTGTTGATCCTTACAACACCATCCCATCCCTGTAAAAGACTCAGCTTAGCAGGAAACAGGATTTGTAATCAAACTTTTTTTCTTTTAATGCCTTTTTTGCCTCAGAGTACCCTCTTATTTTCTTCAGGACCACCGGTAACTCATCGTACCCCAGGTTAACAGCTTTCAACACCTTCACTGCGGATCCTAGACTTCCTGTCTAGTTGGAAACCACGCCTTTATCAAGCCAAATTTAGTATTTCATCTTTCATCCTGTAGCTTGTTGCCACAATGAATCTCAAAGGAGAACCAGGAGGTGGTATAACCACCACTGCGCGGTGTGCCCTCTCCACTCTTATTTCTACCGTTGCTAGTATCTCTGACTTATGCTTAAACAACAGTTCAACAAAGGCACCCACTGACAGTGAATTATCCTCAGATCCTTCCTTCATGAGAGATTTGGCTATACCACCATCCATCAAACTCAACGTTCCTAGCGGGTCTGCGACTACAAAGTCAACCATCAACCACCTGCCAAGGGGGTCCTGGTGCCAGGTGCACTGATGAACACCCTTATGCTTGAACATGTTATGGACTATCTATGACTACTACAGAAGTCCAATAATGAAACACCACTCAAGTTCAGATCGGAAAGGTCATTCCTCCTAGCGACACCCTTTCAGGTGTCACTGAAGTCCCAGTTTTCTCATGTGGGCGTTGAAGTCCCCCAGAAGAATGATGGAGTCCCTGAAGGGGGCACCGTCCAGCACCCCCAACAGCAAGGCCAAGAAGGCTGGGTACTCCGCACCACTACTTGGCCCTTAAGCTGAAACAATAATTAGAGATTTCACCCCGAACTCGAAGGTGCAGGTATGCAACCCTGTCATTCACTGGGGTAAATCCCAGCATGGGACGACTGAGCTGGGAGGTGACACACAAACCCACTGCAGCTCACTGCCTATCCCTGCAGGCCACTCCAGGTTAGAAGAGAGTCCAACCTCTCTCAAGAGGGCTGGGTTCCAGAGGCCATGCTGTGTGTGGAGGTGAGCCTGACTATTTCTAGCCGATATCTTTTGACTCCCTGAATAAGCTTAGGGTCCTTTCCCCCAGCAAGGTGAGATTCCATGTCTCTAGATCCAGTTTAAACATACAGAGATTGGGTCTTCGCCTTCAACCGCCGCCCGATCCTCTTTGCACTGGTCTCTCATGGTCTCCATTGGTCAGGCCATTAAGGCTTGGCTCGGCCGTGTCGCAAGAGGAGTAACCTGGCCACTAGGTGCTCGCCGACGAGTCCAACTCCAGGCCTGGCTCAAGACTGGGATCCTGGTTCCGCTGTACCAGGCAATGTCACTTGCCTCGTTCTACTGGCCCTTATGAAGGCTTCTGAACCACACTTTGTCTGACCCATCACCCAGAGCCTGTTTGCCATGGGAGACCCTACCAGGAGTTTAAATGCCTCTGGTAGGGTCATATGAGCACTCAAACCCCTCTGATATCTATTTGTAAAAAAATATTTTGGTTTGAACTTATTACTTCTGAATTATGATTTTTTATTTTAATTTTAATAAATATTGATAATCAATAATCATAAATCCTTGCATACATTAAGGCTTCCATTTAATTAAATGTTTTAGCTGCCCCCCTTTAAACATTCCTACATCTAATAAGCAATTATTTTTCTTCCTGAATGCCATTGTTTTTTAAAAGGGAAGAAGGAAAAACCCTTTTAAAGTACCATTTGACATAGTGCAAGGTGGGGCATGTATTGACAGTGTGAAAATTACCCATTAAATGAACTGCATTGTATTGGTACATAGTATACATAATGTGGATAGATTTAATTTTATATTTTGTGCATAAATTACATGTATTTGTTGTGTTGTTGATTTAAAGGACCCAAATGCAGACAAGAAATCAGTAGACTATGTGATAAGATTTAATGTAGACAAATAAATACACAGTTGACAAAAAAAGATATTGGGTCTCGTAACCATGGTGAGAGCAACAGAAGAATCCAGCAATGAACAACCAAACCAGGGAGCTTAAATACTGGGGAGGATTTACAAATAAATGGAAAAAGATTGATACTAAAACACAAGACTAAACTAGAATGTACAGAAACAGAACACAAAAAAGAAACTCAGGACAAGGGAATGAAACCATACCGGAAGACTTTTTGACAATAATAAGCAAACAAAACAAACCAGTTACAAGTGAGAGCTAAAACCAAACGCAGATCACGACAGAACTGGCACTGTGTAAATGAACTGAATTAAAATTGAATTGAATTTGCATTTCTTAAATGACTCCATGTTACATTTGAAAAGATGTGTAACCACAATAGACCTTGGTGGGCACCTATTTGCATTATATGATGAAATGTGGCAAACATTGTTATGTACATTATTGTGGGGTATGACAGACAAAGTCAGCTTAAGAGCTACCTATCTTTGATCCCATGAGACTGTGAAAAATATCTGGTTTACTCTTGATAGATCTGCATGAAGACTGGTGGCTGCCTTAAGGGGTAACACCAAACACATAGTTTTGAAAGAGTTTCTGAAGTGCAACTTTCCTTTGAAGTGTAAGGTTTTTCCCCAATATTGTTTGCAAGCGCTAGTATGAAACCTTTTACTTTGTAGTTAAATTGGCAGAACATTTTTGCATTAAGTTTAGGCCTATTAGAAAAGTGAGAACACAAGCAAACACACACACACACACACACACACACACACACTCAAGCTTAGGCATGGACTCTTATATACACATTACAGGGCACCTGGATAATGAATTAATGCTGACAGCTCACACCCCCTCTCATTCGCTCAAAGAAACCCTCACACACAGTGGCATCAATCACAAATGGAAGCATTTTCATTTCCATTAATTTGGTTGTGGATTAAACCTGACCCATTTCTGCTAATGGAGCCTGCTTTGGACTGGAGAGAAGGGGAAATGAGGACAAACCAGATTAATCGTTATTATACACCTCCGTAAAAGAGCTGGGGACCAGCAGAGCTTTCATGACAACAGGTTCACTCCTGTTTATGTGTTTTCACTCTAAACTTACTCATTTAGATAAATTGAAGCCAACAGAAATTAATTTCACAAAATGTTAGTAAACAATTCTGTATTTCATTTCAGTTATAACAATATCACACAAACATAGTAGTTAAAATGACAGGTTGTGCCATGTTTTAATATTTGTTTTTGTAAATTTATATAATAATATATTACTTGTAGGGTTCTTTTAGTCTGTCTTTTTATATTTCAGTGACTGTATTTAAATGTGACCCTGTCAGAGTCAGGGATATGCAGTATTTAAAGCAAGGATCAAATGACACTGCGATTTTGGTGTCAGGGATTACAGGGATTTGTGATTGTTCCAACAGCCAGGGCCTCATTTCTCTCTAGTGGCTAATCTTGACTGGGGAAGGGGTTTTTGTCTGTTTAGGTGTGTTTTTTTTTAACTTTGTTGAAGGGTGCTGATGGCATTTGGAACTTTGAAAGGTAAACATATATATTTTTTTACTATAATGGATAGACAGACATTGATGCCTAAATTGATAATAACTTCTAACAGCTCCACAGAAAATAGTAGTTAAATAATAACCAACAAAGCAAACATAGAGCAGGTTCTATTAAGCAAGTAATTTAACAAAATCATGAAGCAAGCGTTTACATGAAAAGTAGCATTTTGTCAGATTGATCTTTGACCTTATAAATCTACCACAAATTATGTTACATAATTTAAATTGTACACAGCCATGGTAAGGATGCCATCTGTTGATTCTAGACTTTCACTGTATTTATTACCTGGTCTGTACGAGGTTCAAATGTCATTTACCTCTAACCTCATGTGCACAAAACCACACACCACTGATTCCACTGAGTTATTATTTGTTAAACAAAGACAAAGCCAAAACTGAAAAGTTTCTGGAAGTTTATGTACAACCACACCAAAAACACCAGGTGCATACAATGTACTGAACGAATGCCCTGTTCAAGTCAGGTGATATTGAACAAAACAATACCACCTGAGAAGTAACAATACCAGTGAGGTGTAGCAGAAAATACAGCACATTACAAACTATAAGTCCAACAATTTGTCGACGTCTGAGGGTGATACCAAGGTGAAGTGACTTTCTGATTGGTCAAGAGTCAATAATCTGTTTCAATAGATCAGTAAAAATAAGAAGCTAGTCATTGACTTCATGAAAAGAAAAATAAACACTGACCCAATGTTCGTGGATAGGGAGATTACTTCATATCTGAGTAGTTCAGGAGCTGCACAGCTTCAGAAACTGATCGACCGCATCTGCGGGGTGGAGATGCAGCAGTTCCGGGTATATCAAAAAACGCCACGAACATAATAAAAAATGGCACACATCCAGGTACACACTCATCCACCATACATCTCTACACTCCAACTAGTACCCTGATTTGCTGCCACCATGATATCAAACCACCCCATCCATGCCATTGAAGTGTTGTGCATTCCTCCCCAAAAAACCTTAGTAACCTTTGCTCTTTCAAACATAATTGAGACCCTACAACACTCTTAAAATCCACAAGACTTGCTATGACCCTGCAAGACTATTCATGTTGTTTTTTCTTTAAGTCATTGGAGGCTCTTAAATGCTGTCTACATGTACCTTCATTTATTAGTTTTTCATTCCATGGCCTAATCATCTGAGTATTATTGCAGTAAAATGTTTCTTTTTTATTTGCACAATTTAAAAATGTTATAAAAGTGACATTATTGTGCAATAAATGAATTTAACTGAACATGGCCTGCACAGTGTGGCAAAGGTTAGCTCTTTATACTTGGAGCTTATATGTTCTCCCATTACGTGTATGGGTTCTCTCCTGGTATAGACAGTGGAATGATAAATGGATAAACTATACTTAACTAAACTTATCTAATAAAGTAAGCGAACCTAAATATCCCAAAACAACAAAACTAGTTGTTAAATATTTAACTCTTGGTTCTGTGTATGCAATTCTGCTTACTTTGTACACTTCATAGTTAGAAATGGCATAACAAGTAAAGAACTGGCAGGTATTGGGTATGTACCACATCAAAAACATGTCACAAAGAAATCAGAAAAATTTACTGTATGCCCTGAATAGCTGATGAAATGTGTTCTTCGTGCCTTCCAACAGATCTTCACAGTTTTGTGAAGAGGAAGTTTATAGATGAAAGCAAAGACAGGAATCTAGATTTTAAGGTAAGTCCAACTGATGTTTGTACATTTGAAAGTATGCAGCAATGTTCAATGCACCCTGCATTGTTAAAACCTGATGGCCTGAAATAAAAATACAACCACAAAATACAGGAAAAGTCATTGGCTTCCAGAAAAACATGGCAGTTGTGCTCCTGTTGTTCAGTGCTGTGAAGTGAAACGGTAATCCACTCTCTCTCTTTCACATTTGACTTTCAGCAGCACACAAGTGGCTTGTGTTGAATAAGTACAAGACAAATGTAACGCGTAATGAGTGACAATTGGATTTTTTTCATCATTTGAAAAGTTAAAGAAATAATTAAATTGCTTGGAGGTTATTTATGTCAGTCTCAATAAGCAGGCCCACCTCTTTTACAGAACTGTTACAACATCAAGTCTTATTAGGCCAGACATAATTAAATCTCCATTTTATTTTTATTCTATTAATGATCTCAAACGAATAGTATAAGACGAACATGAAAGCTGCAGCAGCACCAGAAACGGATTAATGACATATCTTATGCCCCCCACCTAGATTTAAGTTAGTACTTTATAGTTTAGTCATTGTATTACATGTCTAAGATCAGTCAAATAAAGAAAACACGGCAGTGATACATACACGTCTGTTTTCTTTCATGCTTTTTTAGAAAACAAATCACTTGTCAGTGTTATAAAAAAAGTGTAAAAATATTAACAATGGTATATAAATTTTTGTCTTTCTTCTGCACTTCTTGTTCTTTTTAGAGTTCACTGTTCCAGGTCTAAATTATGAGAGACTTAATCTTAGGGCCAACTCAACAGCAGGTAAAACAAATATTCTCAATCTCAACCTATTGTTGTGCAATAATAATTATTTTGATTAAGAATATATATAAAAAAATTATTATAATTAACAGTCATAATTAATCATTTATAATTCCTTACTAAAATTATCCATAATGTTTAGAAATTCAAAATGTACTATGAAGTTGTTAGTGTTCCGCTATTAGCACTTAATAATTATAATTAATAACTAGAATTTATAATTAATAACTATTTATCAAAATCACTAAAATGTAACTGTATTGCTAGACAGTTAACCAAAAAGGGATTATGTGAGCATTTGGTTGTCAGTGGGTGGGGCTAAAGTGATGTCATCAATGGACAGTGACAAAATGTTCATCATTCGTCCACGATGATTCACTGGCACTGCTTGAGGCTTGTATGATTGAGAGTTTAAAAAAAGAACATTCAATAGTGAAACAAGCTAAAGTGACGCCATATCAACGTGTACATCATAGAGCTGTTTGGGGGTTGACAAAGACCAAACGTATTAAGTTTGGAGTAAATCGGGATATGCATGTGTAATTTAGAGGCAAATATATACCAGTGGCGAGATATAATCATTTGCCATGCCGCCACACCCACACAGTCCAACACACGATAACTGTTCCTAGTATGATTCAACATCAGCATGCTCTGTGTGATCACACTGTGCTTGAAGCTTGTAAGAGCCTATAAATGAAGGACATCCATAAGAGAAGTAGGTGACATACTGTACTAAGTGGGCAGAGCTAAAGTGATGTCATCAAATGAGCATGTGAATATGATGTGTGCTGGTCTGAGATGACACACAGAAAGTTTTGACAAGGCATGGCTTGGGACTAATAAAAATAAATAAATAAATAACTCTAAGGGGCGCTGAGGAGGGATTAGGCCACGCCCACAAACAATTTCACTAGATATTTTTGTGAGGCTGGACTAAGGTTGAGCCTATAGAATTTGGTGCATATCAGATGATATATGTGGAAATTAGAGCCAAACATATGGCCATGGCAAGACATCACATATGCCACGCTGCCATGGCTACACCCTCCACAACACAGTCTCTGTGTTCCAGATGAATTTAATCCTACTTGTTATCTGTCTTCTGACAAACTTTTAAGTTGATTGGGTCGAAAGAGTCGAGAGGGACCTTTCCAAGTGAGAAAAAATGACTTTCTGTTCTCAGGGGGCGTGGCTTTGATGATGTCATCATTTGACCACATAAGATTGTTGGGCACCTGAGAGGGATCAATTGTACCACATTTGGTCTAATTCACCATTTCTATGTGAAAGTTGCAGCTGTTTGAATTTTTTGGCGAGTAAGTAAAGTTCGCGTTCTGGCCATGCCCCCTAAACATGCTCAGAGACTCAGGATTTTGATAACCTTTAATACCCTGTACCTTAAGGGCACACTGGCCAAATTTGAAGTCGACGGCTCAAAATCCCTAGGAGGAGTTTGTTAAAGTTTGACATGGGCATCCCCAGGGGTGTGTTCTCCCCCAACTCCTCTTCTCCCTGTACACAAACGAATCCATTTCACCAGACCTGGATGTGAAACTACTGAAGTTTGCAGATGACACCACTGTCATTGGTCTGATCCAGGACAGTGATGAGTCCGCTTACAGACACGACGTGAATCGGCTGGTACACTTGTAGCAGTGTAGTTGTTGTGTAGTCAAAACCACCTGGAACTTGTTGGGGCTGCTGGTCATCTTCTACAATGTCATAATTCAGTCTGTCCTGTTTTCGTCCATCTCAGTCTGTTTTGGCTTATCCACAAAACAGGATAGGTCCACACTGCAACAAACATTAAGATCTGCAGAGAGAATTATTAGGGCTGACCTTCCCTCAGTCCAGGACTCAAACACGTCTAGGGTCAGGAAAATGATTGCTAAATTCTCTGCAGACCCCCCACACCCTGCACATAAATTGTTTAGACGTTTACTTTCAGATCGGCGTTATAGAGCGCTGTTTGAAAAAACCAGCGGCCACAAAGACATCCCCTAGGCTGTTTCTCTGATGAACACTTGACCGTCAGAGTTCCAGAACAACACCATGAATACTTGGACTGATCCCGCATTATCTTTTTATCTTCTTTTGTGAAGTCACTTGTGTAAATATGTACATATCATAAATCAGCTAAATAATTTCTTAACCAAAAATCATTACTTACGAATAGAAATCAGAAATGTCCACTGGTGTTGTGATTATGAGCTCAAAGCTCTTAATAATTACAATTAATTATTTATCATTAATAATAATAATGTCACTGTTTATTCAACCAGTTCACCCAAAGTGGGGGAACTTCGACATTTATATATATATATGAAGATTTATTGAAGCCATATAATTCTGATATACCACAATTCTGGTCCAAAAGACTTCACTAACAAGCACTATTCTACACAAAGGGGATAAAAATGACTACCTAAAAATAATAATAAAAGAAAATATATGCGCATTGAGTGTCTATGGAGATCAAACCAGCACTTTTATGGACAAAATGTGCAATTTGGGCTAACCTGGACAGATAAGTCCTCCTTGTGTAATGATGTCTTAATTTTTTGCAATCAGCTGGTAAACGGTGGGCTGTGCCTTTAGCCACTAGCAGCTGATTGTCCCGAATCTCGAACAAAGAGTCATACAACTCTGAGTGGGAACGCAGTGGAAAAACTCCAGTAATAAAACTGGAACAAAGGAGTGGTCAGGCAAGGCCCAGACTGCAGTTGTTTTGAATGGAAAACTTTAAAAGTCCAACTTCTAACTCCTGGCAGATTTGGGATCAGCTGGACAAAAACCTGAACATGCACCATGCACAGCAAATCAAAACAGCTCCGCATAAAAACATTCAATCAGTATTGCATGCAACAAGTTAAAACCTTGGATTAATTATTGGTGTTTCTAAATCACCTTAACTATGCCTCACCCTGCCCAGACCTCTAAATGCACCTATGCGATTTTATATAAAAAAAAGAATGAAATTACTGTGACATTGATTTCATCTCTCCACCGGTTGAGTATGGGTCAGGTTTGAAGAAAAACGAGGGGCGGGATCATGCGTCCGTGATCAACTCAAACTCAAAAAAAAAAAGGTAAACTTCTCATCCATCAAAGACTCGAAAATATGAAGAACCATTTAGTCAACTGAATCAACAAGGAGGAAAACTAATCTCCTTGGAAATAAAACCTGTGGGTTTTCACCTGCGCCGGGAGTCGTCATGGTCTTCAATCAGTATATGAGCCTTCTGACCTTCTTGTATCAGACAGATTTCCAGCTTTCAAACTCTTCCGGGAATGGCCGTGTGGAGAAAAAGTTTGCCTGCGAGCTTTTCTCTCTCTAGATATGCGCCTCCGATGCGTCGTCCCATGAGACACGCTGGAAATGGCAACAAACGTTTATTTTCCGCAGGTTTTCTAATCAGAGCTGCAATGTCTATTGAGCTGTGCATGTTGAACTGCGCATGTTGAACTACCCGACCAAAATGGATGACCCCAATACCTTGTTTGTGTGCACAAACTGGGCAATAAAGTTGATTCTGATTCTGATCTCAAGATGGTAACCTAATTGTGTAATTGACTTGATTAAAATAAAACTTGACTCAAAATCACAGCAGGCAGGCCACATTGCTAAAATAGAAAGAAAGCTCTGTTTACATGACCTATAGCGATTTAGATTACTTGTGCGTGTGTGTGTGTGTGTGTGTGAGAGAGAGAGAGAGAGAGCATGCATGTAGAAATACAGGGGTTGGACAATGAAACTGAAACACCGGGTTTTAGACCACAATAATTTATTAGTATGCTGTGGTGTCTCCTTTTGCGGCCAATACAGCGTCAATTCGTCTTGGGAATGACATACACAAGTCCTGCATAGTGATCAGAGGGATTTTAAGCCATTCTTCTTGCAGGATAGTAGCCAGGTCACTACGTGATACTGGTGGAGGAAAACATTTCCAGACTTGCTCCTCCAAAACACCCCAAAGTGGCTCAATAATATTTTGATCTGGTGACTGTACAGGCCATGGGAGATGTTCAACTTCACTTTCATGTGCATCAAACCAATCTATCTATTTCAATACTTTGAGCAAAACTACGCTCTTACCCTGCTAATTGAACCTTCACACTCTGCTCTTACTGGTGCAATGTACAATCAATGAAGACTGGCTACCAGGCTGATCCAATTTAGCCATGAAACCTCCCACGCTAAAATGACAGGTGTTTCAGTTTCACTGTCCAACCCCTGTAACTATTTGTGTTAAGTGGATGTATGTGAGCAAGTTTGTTTTCACCAGGAGGTACACAGTTGTTAGACTGGAGAGAAGGGTAGAAAGCCTGCAACACACAGCACCCAAGAGCAGCAAAGGACAGGTGGACTCGGCTTCGAAGGGCTGCAGTAGCCCTAGGCAGATAGACACAAGGCATCACCCCAGGGGAGCCATATTCCCCTGTACAGAGGTTCGCTGTCAGTGAAGCACAGGAGCAGTCGCGCCACAGGCCAAAGAAGCACAGGATGAGACGTAGGTTATCTCCTGCTTTGCAAGACAAGCCCAGAACCCAAGCCCTGCATTGGCACATGGCCCACACCAACCTCTAAATGGGTTCCTGCAGCCACACGGTCACCCTCCAGAAATATTTGTTTTTCTGACCTTCCATCCGAGGCTTCCTTCACCCACCCGGGTTCGATTAGATTTTTGTTTAATGGGTTGATTTGGCATCTGGAATCTGCCCTTGACAGGAGATTCTATAGCTCTTGGTCAGATTCTGTTCTTACCAGCGTGTTTCTCTATGATATGGCAACTATGGCTCAGTGGGTAGAATAGTCATCTTGTAATCAGTATTTGTCTGTTCCATTCCAGCTTTCCCCTGTCACATGTCGATGTGCGATTTATTATTTTGGATTCCCCCCTGGATTCTATACAGACTCTGCTATTTTTACTAATTTACTACTTGGGAACTTACTTGGGAATACATTGGAAAACAAATTTTTCATTTTTTTATTTGGAATAAATGGTAAAGGGACTGAAATTAAATAACCCTTTCTTAGCCATAATAACCTCTCAGAGTACCTTCAATGTAGTCACATTTACCAATACATGCACACATTCAGTCACCAATGTACAGCAACTTTGGGCAAGACAATATGTGGTAAGCTATATTAAAAACCCACAACTTTCCAAACACCCATTCAGCCACAGTCACCTGCAAATTACTATGAGCAGTGGCATGGATAGTCTTTTTACTCATTTTTAAACAATTTTAACACAGCATTACAAGCTTGTAGAATTATATAGGATTTCTATCCTCTAGAACAGGCCCAACACAAGAGGAAACCATTACCATTTTAAAATAACTAAAACCTTCCATTTTAAGACAGTCTGAACTCATGTTATACTCTGAGTTAATAATATTTTTTATGAGTCACGAGATGATAATTTTCTCACTGACTACCTGTCTGACTCAGTATTTCATCTTGGCAATCTCCTTCATCCTTTGAGAGAGTGGGAGGTCAAAACAGGACAACACAGAGACGACAACAAGACAATAGCATGCACAAACACAACAATAAATTAAGTTGTCTCACAATTCAGTTTTGTGTCATGCAGCTTCTCGCTAATTTTATCTTTAGAAATAAAACTCACAGCAAATGTAACTGATGCAATAATTACACAGTGCAGACATCCACAATCCAGTTTTAGCAGCATCTGCAGTATAGGTTGACCTGTTTAAATGCTGAAAACTTTCATATCTTGTTGCTATTCTTGGAGCTTTAGTTAGGCTGGGTTGTCATGCGATGCATCCAACTCATGCTGTGCGGGTGAGCTTTTCCGATTGGCAAGTGTTCTTGGAGGGTGGACAGGCGAGGAACGATTCTCCAATCCGGTCCGGGAGATCCAGGGAGTCCCTCGTGCTGCGGTAAATTCTTTAAAGTATTTACCAGTTTGGGAGGAGACTGAACCACTGCAGGTAATCCAAGGTGGAGGTTCACTGACAGCTCACAGGAAACGAGACAGAACCTTGAAGTGGAATCCAGGGCAGGGTTCATCTGTCAGCAACCTCAGGGAGAACACATCAGAGGTTAAACAACCAATTGGTCAGAACAACGGCAAGAACAGAGCAGGGTTTGTAGGTCCGATTACCACTCAGAACAAGTTAACAGTGCGACGTCTCAGCAGTCCGAGGTCTCAGCAGCTTTTGAAGCTCCTCAAGTGATTGCTCTGATGACAAACAGCTGTGCAGCTGCCCCTGCCTGTTGCACCCTGGTGGAGAAAATGACACATAACACCCACACAAGACAAACCTGGACACCCCCCCCCCCAACGGATGCCTCCTGGCATCTGAGCAGAAATGGATAGCGCTGAAGGTTCAAACTCGGTACTGCATACCTCTACCCTGTTGCCAGGAGGCCACGATCTGACGGACATCTTATACAGGGTGGCCGTCGATTTCCAGGTGGAGGAGGTTCAGCTAGAGGGCACAGAGGACTGGGCAGGTCTGGCTTTATCTGGGAGACGTGGAAGATAAGATGAACCCGAAGGTGTGAAGGGAGTTTGAGGCGCACAGAAGACGGACAGATGATGCGGTCTATTTTGAACGGACCGAGGAATCTTGGGGGTGAGTTTGCGGGAGTATGCTTTTAGAGGGAAGAGCCGGTGGGAGTCGGTCTCCTCCGGTCAGCGTGTCTCTTATTGCTGACACATGATTGCTGAAGTGCTGTTCTGGTGAGGTTCCAGGTTCTTTTGCAATGGTTGTAGTGGGTTCTGACAGACGGAGGGACGGGTTCGGGACAGGAGGATGGAAGGAGTGGAAGTTGTTAACCCAGCAATGCTTGGAAAGGAGACAGACCAGCGGCAGCGGAGATGTGAGAATTGTATGCATACTCAGCCCAAATGAGATTTTTGCTTTAGGTTCTTGGGTTATTGCTGCATAGAGATTTCAGGGTGTTTTCCATCTCTTGGTTTAACCTTTTGCACTGACCGTTTGTCTGAGAATGAAAGCCAGAAGAAAGTTTAGATTGGGCTCCTAGGATGGAGCAAAAATTTGTTCATACCTGGGACATGAACTGGGGACCTCGGTCTGAAATGATTTCTGTAGGTAATCCATGAATTCTGAAAACATGATTGATAAGAATCTTTTCAGTGACAGCGGCAGATGGCAGTTTGGTGAGAGCAATGAGATGACAAGTTTAAGATAAACGGCCTATTACAGAGAGAATAACCTGTCCACCCTCAAATATGTAGCCCAGAAAGGTTATTGTAGCAATGTGAAATTCACAGTTCTCTGCCTTCACAAAAAAGCAGTTCTCCAGCAACCGTTGAAGGACTTTTTGGACATGGGTAATATGGGATTCTAGGTCCTTGAAGAAGATGAGTATGTCGTCAAGGTAAACAAACACAAACAGGTTAATGAAATCTCTTAGGACTTCGTTGACAAGCCTGGAAAACTGCTGGAGCATTTGTCAAGCTGAATGGCATGGTCAGGTATTCAAAGTGCCCCAGGGGTGTTTTAAAAGCAGTCTTCCATTCGTCCCCTTCTCTGATGCAACCAGGCGATATGCATTATGGAGGTCAAGTTTTGTAAAGATGGTGGCGCCTCGGACGGTCTCAAAGGCTGAGGCTAGGAGAGGCAGATGATATTTGTTTTTAACTGTTATCTGATTAAGTTATCTGATGAAGTTCTGATTAAGGTTCTCAACGTGTAATCTTTTTTCTTAACGAAGAAAAATACAGCACCGACAGGAGAGGATGATAGATGGATAATACCTGCTTTTAGCCAGCCGTTAATATATTGCTCCCTGGTTTCATGCTCAGCCCCGGACAAATTATACAGTCGCCCAGAGGCGAATGGGGCACCTGGTAGCAGGTTAATAGTACAGTCGTAGGGATGATGTAGGGGAAGAGACAGGGCCCGGTCTTTGCTAAAGACTATCTTCAAATCATGGTACTGATCATGAATGAGTGAAGACAGGAGACATGACAATGCTCACTCCAAGCCTCTATTCGAGACTCTGCCCAGTTTAAGTGGAGATTATGGGTCTTTAGCCATAGGTATCCCAGAACTACATGGGCCTCCTTAACAGAAAAACAAAAACGCAATTTGCTCATGGTAAGGAAAGGTAGGTTTATTTAAATAGCGCTTTTCAGTAACAAGATACTCAAAGCGCTGTACATACAATTACAATACAATCACAAAGAAAATTAAAGCTGCAAGTAGCCTTGAAGGCCCTCGCACCTCAGCGCAACTCGGCAGGTGCAGCGACCGCGGGAGTTTGGCATCGCCGGCTGCCTGCCACCAATAAGGCTCCCATTCAATTCCACACATCGCCATTAGGTGGTATTGTGAACAACATGTCATTTGATGTTCGGACATGCAGAGCTTTCATCTGGCGAGAAGCATCCAAAATTTGGAGTAAATCAGACCTTTCTAATGGAAGCTACAGTCATTAATTTATTATTAGTGGGTCTAAAGTGATGTCATCAATTGACTGTGTCAACATGTTCGGCATTGATCTATGATCATGTATACTACATTTCAAGTGGATCCGATGATGTATGAGGGAGATATAGCCCTTGAAGTATCCTAGGAGGTGCTGTTGATCCAAATTCCAATGTAATTCAATAGAGGTATTTGGGGGTTGACAAAGATCAACCATATTAACTTTGGAGTGAATCGGACCATGCATGTGTAATTTAGAGCCAAATGTATGGCCGTGGCGTGACATCAGAAATCGCCACGCCATCATAGCCACACCCTCCAGCTAAAGCAGTCAGTACTGGCGACTGTCTAAGACCATCATGTTATCTGTTACTTGGGACAGTTTCACATTGATTAGGTGAAAAACATCAAAAATTGACTCTCTAAAGGAAAACATAACACTTCCTGTTCTCAGGGGGCGGGGCTTCGATGATGTTAGCATCTGATCAGTGAGTATTATTCAGGCCAAGCCCACATGCTTACATGTATCAAAAAGCTTTTGATAACTTTTGATCCCCAATGCCTTAAGAGTATACTGACTGATTTTGAAGTCTGTAAGTCAAAAGCTCTCTTTTTTGTAGGTCTTGAGAAGATACATATGTGTACCAAATTTCAGATTCCTCGGTCAAAACATGGCTTGGGGCTGATTTTTTTCAATTTTCTAAAGGGGCACTGTAAAATTAGGCCACGCCTACCAAATATGTCATCAGATATTTGTTTTGGACTGGACTAGGATCAATCACATTGAATATGGTGCAGATCAGATGATTTATGTGGAATTTAGAGCCAAACGTATGGCCATGGCGTGACGTCTGACTTCGCCGCGCCCCCATGGCCACGCCCTTTTATGAAATGTCACTGTGCTTCAAATGAAATTTGACCCACTAGTTATCTGTCTTCTGACACACCATCAAGTTGAGTGGGTCAAGACGGCGAGAGAGGCACCTTTCAAAGTGAAAAAAGTTACTTCCGGTTCTCAGGGGGCGTGGTTTGATGATGTCAGAATATGATCCCATAGGATCGTCGGGAACCCGTAGGTCCTCCTTCATGCCAACTTTGGTGTGATTTGGTGTTTTCTTGGGAAAGTTATTGCATTTATTTAGTTGGGACGCGAACGCCAAATTCGTGTCCCAGCCACGCCCCCTAAACATGGCCGAAAACTCAGGATTTTGATAACTTTTAATCCCCCATGCCTTAACTGCCTATTGACCAAATATGAAACCGATAGCTCAAAATCCCTAAGAGGAGTTTGTTAAAGTTCGAGGTGAGTAAAACGGCCAAAATTCGGCCTTGACCCAAAATGGCCGACTTCCTGTGCGTTTTAGGGCATAACCCCAACCCCCGACTTTTTTTCTTGGTTTGAGGAGTTCTACCTGTGTGCCAAATTTCAGACTTACGGTTTGGCCTATCTCACGTTTGGGGGCGTGGTTAAGAGGTATGGCCACACCCACTGACGGCGATGTGTTTTGGAGGAGTGAGTCAGGAAACGATTTCCTCCACCAGTATCACGTAGTGACCTGGCCACTATCCTGCAAGAAGAATGGCTTAAAATCTCTCTGACCACTGTGCAGGACTTGTATATGTAATTCCCAAGATGAATTGACGCTGTATTGGCCACAAAAGGAGGCCCTATACAATACTAATAAATTATTGTGGTCTAAAACCAGGTGTTTCAGTTTCACTGTCCAACCCCTGTAGGATCATGTACTGATGTCTTTGGAAGCTGGCAAAATTTTCTAATCTGCATCCAGATTTTTTTAACATTGGTTATTGTATAGTGTTCTTTCTGCCTTGCAGGAAGCTCCTGGCGTTGGTTTTGAAAAAAGAATTGCCCCAAGGGACGTTTTTCGGGGAAAGTTTGTTCTAGTGCTAACCAAGATGGTGTCTCAGGCAGTAAATCAGGATTCTTAGCCAGTTGCCAATATACCATGGCTTTACTAGTCGCAGCCCAATAATAATGAAAGAAACGTGGAAAGCCAAGGCCTCCAAGTTCCTTTGGTTTTTGTAAATGTAACTTTGAAATTCTACGTACCTTGTATCCCCAGATAACTGGTAAAAATCACAGAGTCAATCATTTTGAAAAAAAGACATCAGAATAAAAATTGGAATGTTTTGAAACAAATAAAGAAATCTTAGTAGAGAAACCATTTTGATTGTGTTTATACGATCTATTAATGACAGTGGCAGAGTTCTCTATTCTTTAATATACTTTTTCAAAGTGTTTAATTTCTCCAATAAGTTAAAATAGCTTTGTTTTTTTTGGGGAGTTTAATGCCTAAATATTTAACACAATCTTTCGGAATGTTGAATGGAGTTGAGATCAGGAATGTGGGGTCTAGTTCAGCTGCAAGCCACAGGAGGTCACTTTTTTGCCAATTTAAAGTGTATCCAGAAATCATGCCAAACTTATTTATCAGATCAAGCATGTGCGGAACAGATTATTCGGGAATGGTAAAAAAAATAGCAATGTCATCTGCATAAAGTGATATTTTATGAATAGTACTATTAATAAAAATGGGTTTAATAAATTTATTTTCTCTTATGCTGATTGCCAACGGCTCAATGGCTAGTGCGCAGAGCAGTGGAGAGAGGGGACACCCCTGTCAAGTGCCTCTGTCGAACTGAAAAGGGCCTGACTTGGCTTGAGTATGAGAGCAATGTCTGCATTATATGATGTTGGTGGCAGTTTTTCTGTCTCAACAGATTGGGAGAACATCCTAAGCAGGTGCGGAGACACCTGCAGAGAAATCCTTTTATAGAAATGTGATCCAAAACCGTCGGATCCAGAGGCCCTTCCATTAGTAAAACACTTAATGGAATCTATCACTTAATTTATAGTTATTCTCCCATTTAAATCCTCCCGGGAGGCGTCATCTAATTTAGGAAGAGAGACATTCTCAAGCCAAGAATCAACATCAACCTTTGCCTTTGACCTGTATAACTCTTGATAAAACTCCATAAAACGTGTGTTTATTAATTTTGGATCAGTAAGTATAACTCCGGTATCACATCTAATTTGATGTATAGCTCTGCTATTTTGTTGTCCCCTAAGCTGACGAGCCAGTAGCGTGTGTGGCTTGTCTCCTATTTCAAAATAACGCATCTGCAAACGGGACAATTGATCACTGACTTGTTTTGTTAGGATTGTGTTGTACTCATATTTAAGATTAATCTTTTTTTTATGTTTGACTATTATTATTCTGTTTGTAATATGTATGAAGTTGGGACAATTTTTTATCGGTATCAACTAGTCTTGAATTTCTTGATTTTTTTCAATGACGGCTCAAAATAAATAATGTGACCCCTCATAACTGCTTTAAATGTTTCCCACAAATTTGAATCTGAGGTATCAGAGGTGTCACTCATATTTAAGAATTCATCAAACTTATCTGACAAATATTTACAAAAATCTGTATAATTGATTAAATAAGGACAAGTTGTGGAAGTTGAGGAAATTAAACTATCTGAAGTGACTGAGGCATTTGAAGGATTTGAGCATTTTTTTTGAGGATCTCTCAAGGTGCCAATCCAGAATTGTATTGAAATCTCCAGCAATAATCAGATTTGTACTCAACTGGTCGGGTAATTCGTTCGTTCGTCGTCTTCCGCTTATCCAGGACCGGGTCGCGGGGGCAGCAGACTCAGCAGAGACGCCCAGACGTCCCTCTCTCCAGACACCTCCTCCAGCTCCTCCAGGGGGAGCCCAAGGCGTTCCCAGGCCAGCCGAGAGACATAGTCCCTCCAGCATGTCCTGGGCCGTCCCCTGGGCCTCCTCCCGGTGGGACGTGCCTGGAACACCTCCCGAGGAAGGCGTCCAGGAGGCATCCGGTATAGATGCCCGAGCCACCTCAACTGGCTCCTCTCAATGTGGAGGAGCAGCGGCTCTACTCCGAGCTCCTCCCGGATGGCCGAGCTCCTCACCCTATCTCTAAGGGAGTGCCCGGCCACCCTACGGAGGAAGCTCATTTCAGCCGCTTGTATCCGTGATCTCGTTCTTTCGGTCATGACCCAAAGTTCATGGCCATAGGTGAGGGTAGGAACGTAGACCGACCAGTAAATTGAGAGCTTTGCTTTTCGGCTCAGCTCTCTCTTCACCACAATGGACCGGCACAGCGCCCCCATTACTGTGGCAGCTGCACCGATCCGTCTGTCGATCTCCCGCTCCATTCTTCCCTCACTCGTGAACAAGACCCCGAGATACTTAAACTCCTCCACTTGAGGCAGGAACTCCCCTCCAACCTGAAGAGGACAAGCCACCCTTTTCCGGTCGAGTACCATGGCCTCGGACTTGGAGGAGCTGATCCTCATCCCAGCCGCTTCACACTTGGCTGCGAACCGCCACAGCGCATGCTGTAGGTCTTGGCTAGAGGGGGCCAGCAGGACCACGTCATCCGCAAAAAGAAGAGACGAAATCCACTGGTCCCCAAACCAGACCCCCTCCGGCCCTTGGCTGCGTCTAGAAATCCTGTCCATAAAAGTTATGAACAGGACCGGCGACAAAGGGCAGCCCTGCCGGAGTCCAACATGCACTGGGAACAGGTCCGACTTAGTGCCGGCAATGCGGACCAAACTCCTGCTCCGCTCGTACAGGGACCGGATGGCCCCTAATAAAGGGCCCCCGATTCCATACTCCTGGAGCACCCCCCACAGGGCATCACGAGGGACACAGTCGAATGCCTTCTCCAGGTCCACAAAACACATGTGAACCGGTTGGGCAAACTCCCATGAACCCTCGAGCACCCTGTAGAGGGTATAGAGCGTGTCCAGTGTTCCACGGCTGGGACAAAAACCACACTGTTCCTCCTGAAGCCGAGGTTCGACTATCGGTCGGACTCTCCTCTCCAATACCCTGGCGTAGGCCTTACCAGGGAGGCTGAGGAGTGTGATCCCCCTGTAGTTGGAACACATCCTCCGGTCCCCCTTCTTATAAAGGGGGACCACCACCCCAGTCTGCCAGTCCAGAGGCACTGTCCCCGACCGCCACGCAATGTTGAAGAGGCGTGTCAACCATGACAGCCCTACAACATCCAGAGACTTGAGGTACTCAGGGCGGATCTCATCCACCCCCGAAGCCTTGCCACCGGGGAGCTTTTTAACCACCTCGGTGACTTCAGCCTGGGTGATGAAAGAGTCCAACCCCGAGTCCCCAGCCTCTGTTTCCACCACGGAATGCGTGATGGCAGGATTGAGGAGATCCTCGAAGTACTCCTTCCACCGCCCGATAATGTCCTCAGTCGAGGTCAGCAGTCTCCCACCCCCACTATAAACAGTGTTGGCAAAGCACTGCTTCCCCCTCCTGAGGCGCCAGACGGTTTGCCAGAATCGCTTCGAGGCCAACCGGTAGTCCTTCTCCATGGCCTCACCGAACTCTTCCCAGGCCCGAGTTTTTGCCTCTGCCACAGCCCGGGCCGCAGCATGCTTGGCCTCACGGTACCCGTCAGCCGCCTCAGGAGTCCCACAAGCCAACCACAGCCGATAGGACACCTTCTTCAGCTTAACAGCATCCCTTACTGCCGGTGTCCACCACCAGGTTCTGGGATTGCCGCCACGACAGGCACCGCAGACCTTACGGCCGCAGCTATGGGCAGCAGCATCGACAATAGATGCAGAGAACATGGTCCACTCGGACTCTATGTCTCCAACATCCCCCGGGATCTGGTCGAAGCTCTCCCGGAGGTGGGAGTTGAATACATCCCTGGCCGAGGGCTCCGCCAGGCGTTCCCAGCAGACCCTCACTATGCGCTTGGGCCTGCCGAGTCTGTCCGGCTTTCTCCTCCTCCAGCGGATCCAACTCACCACCAGATGATGATCAGTGGACAGCTCAGCCCCTCTCTTCACCCGAGTGTCCAAAACATGCGGCCGAAGGTCTGATGATACGACAACAAAGTCGATCATCGACCTCCTGCCTAGGGTGTCCTGGTGCCAAGTGCACTGATGGACACCCTTATGTTTGAACATGGTGTTCGTTATGGACAATCCGTGACTAGCACAGAAGTCCAATAACAAAACACCACTCGGATTCAGATCGGGGAGGCCATTCCTCCCGATCACGCCTCTCCAGGTGTCACTGTCGTTCCCCACGTGGGCGTTGAAGTCCCCCAGCAGAATAATGGAGTCCCCGGGAGGGGCACTATCCAGCACCCCCGACAGGGACGCCAAGAAGGCAGGGTACTCTGCACTACCACTCGGCCCTTAGGCTGAAATGATAGTCAGAGACCTCTCCCCAACCCGAAGGCGCAGGGATACAACCCTCTCATCCACTGGGGTAAACCCCAACACGAGATGGCTGAGCTGGGGGGCAACAAGCAAACCCACACCAGCCCGCCGCCTCTCCCCGTGGGCCACTCCAGAGTAGAAGAGAGTCCAACCCCTCTCAAGGAGATGGGTTCCAGAGCCCACGCTGTGCGTGGAGGCGAGCCCGACTATTTCTAGTCGATATCTCTCGACCTCCCACACAACCTCAGACTCCTTCCCCCCCAGCGAGGTGACATTCCATGTCCCTAGAGCCAGCCTAAGCATCCGGGGATCGGGCCGTTGAGGTCTCCACCTTCGTCCGCCACCCAATCCTCTTTGCACCGGTCCCTCACGGTTCCCCCTGCAGGTGGTGGGCCCACTGGGGGAGTCGGGTAATTATCAAATATTTTATGAAAGAAACCTAAATCGTCAACATTTGGACCATAAATATTGACCAGAGTGACATGAGTAGAATACAGTAGTCCAGTTACACTAAAAAAAATATGCCCAATTACATCTAAAACGAGGCTGCTCTGATGGTCTAATATGGGTTTCCTGTAAGACCACAAAGTCAGAGGATAAAGATTTTAAGTGAGATAACACTTTCGCTCATTTAACATGATGCCCCAATCCCTTTACATTCCAACTAACCATAGTAACCCCAGTACTACCACTAGTGGTTTAGTGGAAACATGACCCATCATTACATTAGTTGCTTGAGTAGTGGATATAGTGAAAGCCTCAAACAAAAGACATACAAAAGTACCAAAAAGTCACCTAAACATAGCGTTAACATGGGGAATCCAACCAGGCTTAGCCTAACACTAAGTTGTGAAAATGCTAATAACAATCAAACACCTTGCTTCTTCTCCAACATAAAGGTCATATGAATGAAACGTCCACCCCAGAACAATTATAGAAGGTACGTAAGACAAGTATTGAAAAATGAACTGTCAAGTAAACAGACTGCTGTAAATTAAAATTTAGCTATGGTAACCGCCATCCACAGTCTCTCCCGGGGCATCTCTATGTATCAAGATTGTCTGCAAACATCTTTGCTTCCCCTGGAGTGTTAAATGTTGAGGTGACATTTCCATGAGTGACTCTCAATAGGGCAGGACAAATAAATCCTGTGCGAAGGCCAGCCAACTTGAACCTTTTCCTGGTGTCTTCAAAGACTTGATGTTGTTTCATAATTTCAGCCGGAAAGTCCGGAAAGATATGGATGCGGTGGCCCTGGTACATCAGGGGAGATTGTTGTGCTGCAAGCCTCATAATGAGCTCCTTGACATTATAGTTATGTATCTTGGCTATTAACACATGAGGTCGGAGTTGGCTAGGATCACTAGCAGGCTGTCCCCCCAGTCTATGTGCATGGTCCACATCTATGTGCTTCGGAAAATGTTCTTTCCCCAGCAAATTTTCAATAAAGTTGGCCAGAAATTAAACTGGGCGGTTAGACTCAGCATTTTCAGGTAAACCTATGATCTTTATGTTTTGGCATCTGGAACGTGCCTCCAGGTCCCCCACATTATCTTGTAGAGTCTTGTTAGCATCCCTCAGATATTTAGCCTGAAGGTTGAGTGCGGCTAACCTGTTGTTGTGGTTGCTGCTCATTACTTCCACTGTATCAAGTCGAGACGTGTTCTGCCAATGTAGAATGGGTAGCCTGCAAAGATTCTTCCAGCAAGTCAAATCTCTCATCCATTTGTTTCCTCATCCCATTTACAGCAGAGAGAGTAGCTGCACTTTGTAATGAGGGGTTAGCCGTTAGCTCAGTTGGTAACTCTGTCTCAGAAGGTACCAGACATTCTTCCTCGGGTTCTTTATTGTTTGTTTCTTTGGAGCCATCATTAGAATTATACCATGCAAGTGTAACGAAACTCTCCTAAACGTCTTTGGTCCGAAAGTGGTGTTTTTATAGAAAAACTTTGTTTGTTGGAACGGAGCCTCGCTTAAACACGTCTAATCCGACATCCGCGCTAAATAATAACTTCTTAAGTCCCAACTGGGGGAAGAATTTAACCTCTTTTCTACTTTCTTTTTTTACTTTATACTTCCATTACTGTAGGTTCCCTTAGTGTAAACATGTTAGACTCCTAGCTTAAAGCTGATCTAAACCATTTCTACGAAAACTAGTGGACATCTCCGACCCCAAGATTTGATGTGTTCACCTCCATGATGAACTGAGACTTGGGATCCGGATTGATAAGAATGGGTGCCATGGAGAACCTTTGTTCAACGGTAGAAGTTGGTAAACTCAAGAAATCGTTAAAGCTGTTTTTCGGTTGGTAGGCGTAGGCCAGTCCTGTAGTGCTGACATCTTACTGAGATCCAGTTTCACCTGTCCACCCTCAAGAAAAGTTATGGATGGCACATAAAATTCACATTTCTCAGCTTTTATGGACAGATTGTTTTCAAGGAGCTGTTAGAGCACTAACCAGACATGTTTTATGTGTTCGTTGGGGTCTGTGGAGAGGATCAAGATGCCGTCTAGGTAAACAAAAACAAACATGTTGATAAGGTCTCTCAGGACATCATTTACCACAGCCTGGAAAACAGCAGTGGCTTTGGTTAAACTAAATGGCATAACTAGATACTCACAGTGTCCAACGGGGGTCTTGAAAGCGGTTTTCCACTCATCTCCTTCTCTGATCCAAACCAGATGGTAAGCGTTCCGTAGGTCTGGTTTGGTGAAGACAGTTGCTCCATGAACTGATTAGAAGGCTGAAGAAAGAAGAGGAAATGAGTATTTATTTTTGACAGTTAATTCATTTAGGTTAAGATAATTTACGCAGGGTCTGAGGGTTCCATCCTTCTTTGCAACAAAGAAAAAAACAGCACTTACTGGTGATGAGGAGGGATGGATTATGCTGACCTTCAAGGAGTTGTTTATGTACTGTTTCATGGTCTCACGTTCTCTAAGGAAAGATGAGGGGGCAGATGAGGGGGCAGTGACAAATCCAAACCTTTGCTGAACACTCTTGATTAGGATACTCAGGGGGAATGTTGGAGAGATCACTGGCCGACTGAGGTTCAGCAAGGGAAGAAGAGGGTGGAACTGCTGAGCGAAGGCAAGATGCATGACAGCCTGAGCTCCAGGCTTCGATGCGTGAGTGTGCCCAAAAAATTTGAGGATTGTAGGTCTTAAGCCAAGGTGACCTAAAATCACTGGGGACTAATTTGTGGGAAATATGAAAAATGAAATAAACTCATGATGATTACCTGAAGTGACCAGTTTAATGGGTTGGGTCTGCTGGGAGACAGGATTAAGAGCATGCCCATCCAATGCAGTAACCTTTATGGGTGAATAGAGTTCTTGAATTGGAATATTATATTTCAGAACCAGATCTTAGTTAATAAGGTTCTGCTCAGACCCTAAATCTAGCAGAGCCATAAAAGGAATCTGTTCCTGGTAAACACAAATTATGGTTTTTACAAGGAAATGGGGGTAATGGGTCTGATGGATCAGGCCTGCCAGCGACACCGGTTCTACTGGTGGGCCAGATATGTTGGGCTTACTGAGCAGAGAAGTATAGAATTAACCAGAAATGAAGCTAAAGAAGCTTGACTCCAAACTAGATTTTGTTTCAGCATAGCGCTTCAAAAGGAGATTCGACATAAATTTCTCATAATTTTTTCTCATAATTGGGCTGTTTAAGTTGTTAGAGTTGGGGAGAAAATTATTCCTAGGCATGTTTTTTACAATTCAAATGCTGATAAAAATTCCAATATTTTATTTCTTAGAAATTTCAAATTATCTTATGTACCTTTGTACTTCTGCTTTTAACCTTTAAACCTTAAAAAATTAAACATTTATTTGGGCAGTTTCAAACATGAAATCAAACATTTCTACCTGTGGAAGAGACTGGAGTGTGGGCCCCTCTTCCTCTTAAGTGTTAAAAGAGGAGCCTTTATTTATTTATTTATTTTCCTAAAGTAAAGGACCTGTCTTTATTCTGTTGTAAAGAATCCTAGCCCTGACTCCAAAACATTCTTCAGCCCCAATGTGTGTTTCCTAGAGTAGAAAGTTTGAGTATTAATGCATTTCAAAGTCATTAAAACGACTGTAACCAATCAGTGGCTTAGATCTATTATTTAATAGGTTATAGGTCTACCCTTTGCCATTACCTAAGTGTCATAAATTTATTGATTTATTGCAATATTTCTTATGGACCACAATCTATTGTTCACAGGCTTCAGGAGTCCAGGAACCACAGGTTGAGGACCACTGCTTTGAACAATGATGCCAACTTTTTGCAGAGATTGAAAGACTGGTGATAATATCTTCAGACGTAGGGGTATTATTTCTGCCATGGACAATAATCATATTTAAGAGTGGCAATTACTAGTTCACAGCTCTTATTTAGCTCCACATCATATTTACTCTTAACCCCATTCATAAGAAGCTTCAGACAAAATTATAGTAAAACAACACATCTGTTTTGGATTAAAGGAAGAGCATGCTTCAAAAAATTAGTGTGATGATAAATAATTTCAGAGTTCTGGAAGAACTGCACAGTTTTCAAAGTCTTTTAGAGAGCATGCAGATTAATGTTGTTGTGGTACCACTGTCCAATTAGATTGTTTTATACCTTCAGAAACAAAAAGAAATAACCTACAGGTTTCCATTCCATTTTTAAAGGTTTTTGTCAGGACCCTGAGAAAGTCCCATGAAAATCTTATTAATGTTCATGGCATCTTGAACTCTGAATATCCATCCATCCATCTTCTATACTGGCTTATAGGGGGCCTGCTACCATTCTCCAGCAGTGTACAGGCAAGAGGTTGGTTACACCCTGGACAGGTCAACAGTCCATCGCAGGGTAACACAGAGACACACAGGACATACAACCATGCACACCCATTCACACCTAAGGGCAATTTAGAGAGACCAATTTACATAACAGTCATGATTTTGGATTGTGGGAGGAAACCGGAGTACTCGGAGAGAACCCACGCATGCACAGGGAGAACATGCAAACTCCATGCAGAAAGACCAGTACTACCAGCTGCCCCGTGCAACACTGAACTATGAACATTTTTAACTGTTTAACTCAAATTGGTTGGTCATTGGATATTTCAGCAGAACTATATTAAAAAAAAGGTCAAATCAACTTAGAAATGGTTTATCAGGCACAAAGTCAACATTACCCCATGTCCATCACATTCCCCAGCCCTGAATCCCATGACGAGTAATGAGAAAAAGCCATCAAGGAGGGAATGGGACTCTTGATGTTCTAGAGAGATTGTGTCATGAGGAATGGTCAAAGATCATTTTTCTCTATGCTCTAACCTTGTGATATGTTACAGGAAAAGACCAAGTGCTATCCTATTGACAAAAGTTCACAAAGTATTAACCACAGCATTTGATTTTGTTATATTTTAAGATGATTTTCCTCCCTCTGAATAAATATACTCAAATTAAAGTTTGGATTTGTCAAAGCTATTTTAGTGTGATATAATCCTGCCACCATAAAAGTGTAATTTATTTTAAGAATTTTATATATTTTTATTAATAAATCTGCCCACTTCTATAAAACACTAATTTGTTATAAAATGCCACTTGAATAAATACATTAAAGTTTAAATCATGTTTAATAGAATTTGTAGATTCTTTCATGTTTCTGTCCTTTTCATGAATGATGTTGCTTTCTTGTAATTTGCCTAACTGACTTTTAATTTTGTCTTTCATAACACACACTCCATATTTCTCCATATTTTGTTTTTGCACATTATTTGTAACTTCAAGTACTGCTCCCCAAAAGTCCGAGGAGAAAATGATGAGTCTTACTCCCATGTTTCTTTAAGAGCGCGCTGAGGTGAGGGAGGGGTGGGAATCACCCGGTGGTGTTCCATGTGAGGCCGCTAGGTGCGTCTCTGCTCCATGAAAGCCTACGACAGAGACTGTGGGTGGGAAGGGGGGGAGAGAGAGCGAGAGTGAGGGAGAGAGGACGGTGTTTTATCAGCCAAGCGCAGCCTGAATCGTGAGGAGCGGACGATGGGGGGAAAATCTGTCTCCTGTTTCCCCAAACATCACCTTCATTAAGATGTAGACCGGTGCGCGTCCAGAAATCCGGAGCCTGCTGGTCACAGGAGAATATCTTTCTTACAACAGTTATTTATAAAGAATAAAACACATTTTGGATTTACGGCACACTTGTTCTGGACTAAAGGGGGGCTCCTTCATTTCTTTCCACGCATGTGGATGTGTTGGACCGCATCTGAGCTGAGTTTATAACCTCTGGAATGAGAAGTGCACCAGTTTGATTTCCAAACGCTGGAGCGTGAGGATTTTCTTCCCTATGTGGTTTTTGGGAGGACTGGACCTTATCCTAACGGGACGTAAAAGAGGAATATAGTCTGAGGCAAGAAAAAGCGCAACGAATGTGATTCTTCTCTAACGGTAAATAAACGTCTAGACTCAATTCTGTAAGGTCCCCGAGGCATTAAGTCAGTTGGTTTTTGGGCTCTGCTAATATCCCATTGACATCAAGAAACTACGATGGAGTGGGCTAGTTTTTGATTTTTCACACAGAATTATACTGGAGATGTTTTGGTGAGCGGTTAAGTTCAGATAAACGCTGTCTGGCTTTAAAAAAAGAAAATCCTCATGCCTGTATTTTTAGGTTTGGAAAGCGTGGCAGTCCTTGCTGAGAACCGTGAAAAAAGGCACATCTTTTTACCTTCTGTCTACTACTACTTTTGACTACCTCTCTCTGCGCTCCGAGCGCATGGACGCACACAGTTGCGCACTCTCGCCGAGTGAGCTGTGCAAAGCAGGCGCGTTAGAAAACTAAGCTCTGGTCTGAAGAGGCTCTGAAGAAGCTCTGCTGGGAATTTGCGCTCACAAATACAATTTACAGCGTTAGGAGAGCGGATAATTCAGCATCCCTCAATGTGTCCTTTACCACCTGCAGAATGGGAGTCTTCTGTCTCTGCTCAGGTTCTGTTCAAACTGATTTTTTATCCACTCTATTTGGATAGTCAGCTCTTTAAATTTTTAGTTTATGAAATATGTATCTTTAAAATATTGCTCTTACGCTGGATCTGTGTTTTAATGAAAGTAAAGCTTCCACCAGGCCTATTGTGAGGTGTCAGGATGGAGGGGGTTCTTAGTTACTATAGAGGTTTCTCTATCTTCTTCCCGACTAAGAAGGGGGAGGAGGAAAGTTGCGCCTGTCGGCCACTGCGGGGGCACCATCACCATATAAAACTGGATGAATGCGGTAGTTGTGAGAGTGTGTGTGGGTAACTGTGTGTGCACCACCCAACGACTTCTGTCACCTACAAACACACACACAAAAGAAGAATGGATAGGTTCAGCTATGCTTGTTGCCAGATTCATTCTTTAAGGACATGATCCCATTAAAAAAGCTCAGTAATTA
The DNA here is from genome assembly GCF_021462225.1 of Girardinichthys multiradiatus. Lineage (NCBI taxonomy): Eukaryota > Metazoa > Chordata > Actinopteri > Cyprinodontiformes > Goodeidae > Girardinichthys > Girardinichthys multiradiatus. The sequence goes on along the minus strand of NC_061802.1, from coordinate 45,977,276 downwards.
AATATGTTTGCCACTACTGATATGGAAAAACACGCACACAGAGAAATAACAATGTAGCAACCAAAATGACCAATAACGTACTTCCTTCTGAAAATGTAATACTTTTGTCTAGTTTAAATGTGATAAAGGAAATAACTTTCTAATAATTTACTAACGTTTTTAAGCTAATAACGTTACATTTTACCAGTAGAGGTAATAGGTTATTTAGATATTGGATTGGTTCTATTGTTATTGCCTTAGCATGTAAAAAAAGCATTTGAAAATGCAACAACTGTGTAAAACATGTAGGTCACATGACTTTCTTAAATTTTTGATTTCTCTAGACGTTTTACACTCTACCAAATGATCTATGTACCAAATTCAACTACCACAAACTTCAGAACTATCAATGAAATGTTATGAATTTATATATTTAAACAGATTAACAGCATTCTCAAAAATGTGTAGTATAACAGCTAATTTTCAAACGGTCTCCTATAACCATAATAAAGGAGAGTGATTGCTGGGTAGGACACATCTTTGATGAATAAACATGAGCACTATGCAACTATAGCTTTCAGAAGCAAAATGCACAAAAAAAAATCCAACAATCTTACTTCCAAGAAATGCAGTCCTATTCGTGCACTATTGCATTATAAGCTGCAGTTATTCCATTTTCAAAAGATTTTGTATGTTATGCCAATAACAGAACCTTCCAATATCTTTTTACATTATTTGTAAAATGTTATTTTGTTACAGCATATGCATTCCATAATAAATTATTTTACTCATTTTTAGTTGACATAGTTCCTGCTTCGCTGTTACTGGGTTTATGTGCTGATGTGCAGAAAAAAAAACCTGAACCACCCTGGATCCCATGGATCCAGGTTGGTTATGGGAGCAGGCCTGAGCACCATGAAAAAAATTGAATAAAAGAAATCAAAATTAGGAAAACCTCCATACACAATAAAGAAATCTGGGATTTTAACCTGAAACGCTCATGCTGGAGGTACTAACCGCTGTAATACCCCACTACTTCACAGCTAAAATATTCAGTCCACTAAAGAGTTGGGCCCTCTGTAGAAGAAAAAGTCATGACACCATGTGACATGAATGCTATTCCTGGCGTTGTGATGAAGACAAGATCTGCCACTGACCTTTTTAATGAACTTTGATTTTTATTTCATTCTTTGTTCTTTTGTATTTATCTCATCTTAAAAAAAAATTGTTTTTGTGTGGATGGATGGAAGGTGGGCCCAATCCTTCCCAGGGGGCACAGAACTACATATCTCAGTCCTCAAAGAAACCTCTGCTTTCCTCATCTATGTCTTCTGTTTGGTTCCTATGAGGTACTGGTCGTTTATTGGTATTTCTGAAGAGTATATTCCTTTTCACTGGTGTGCTGCGTTTGTCTTTGAAGGTGCTCTGTATTTATAGCTGGCCTCGTAAAATTGCTGTTTTGAAACATCATGCATAGGACCTTCTGGTTGTTTTCAACCAGTGACGGTCATCGTAGCTTTCGTAAACCATTCCCTATGTAGCCTGTCAAAGTCGTGCAAAGACATGGTACTGCTACTGGCCACCATCCTTCCTGACTAAAACAGTCATCACTGAGGATGTGGCCTCTTTCTGGAGGCCTAAGGTGGCTATAAGCTTTATGCAGTGTCACCAAGTGCACGCTTTTAAATTCAGCTCGTCACAAATGGCTACTCTGTCAGCTCCAGCTGTCATCAAATTGTAATATGCTGGCTTTTCTTTACTGCATTTTCAATGTGGAGCATTAACAATGTAATAGGTGGTATATTAAGCCAGTCAATAATCTCCTCCCTCTCTTAACTTACTAGTTTTGGTCCTTCTCTCAAACCAAAAGGTAATGTGGAACTTAACAACAGTATTCCTACATAAGCACTGAATTGCAGCCTTTAGGCAAAACACTAGCCTTAGCCCCACAGCATACCCCATCACCAGCCCGTTTGCCTCCTTATATAGACTGTAGCTTGCTTATAGCCCAAACACCCAAGCACATTGCCAGAATACTTCCCACTGGTGTGACACGTCGCTGTGGCTTGTGTGTCATTGCCACAGACACCAAAAGGCCACCTCCTGTCCGTCCCAGGGGCTTAGGGTTCTTTGTGCATTAGAAACAATCACAATGCAGTTTTCTTACCGGAACTTGACACCATAGGCCACATATTTGTTTACTTTTCTTGTCAAATATGTGACACTACACTCATAACCTTGTCACTGTTGGGGGATAAGAATCACAACTATTTGACTTTTAGCCCAAAAATACTATTTTGATATAGACAGTATGAACAGTTTTTTTACAGGCCCGTGAGAAAAAATGTATTGGCGTGTTTCCACTACAGTAACCTTAGTCTTTTTTTTATTTTACTTGGATAAAAAGCAGATTACCATTGAGGAAAAATGCACTTTACTAGCATTTTTAGATTTCTTTTAAACATCACAGTAGTTGTCTTTAAGAGGCTTCTTCGAATTTGTAGTCATCACTCTTTACTACAACTTGCACCAAGGCTCATCAGTATTCTGTGGCGTTTTCTGTTTATCTGCCTCAGAGGTAGAATACCTCCAAACAAAGCTTTAGTTTTTTCCCCTTTCAGCTAAACAGGGACTTTTCTGGACCCACTAGCCATTTTACAATTGTTCTCAACGTCCAGCAGTGCATGTCGACATAGAAATAAACCAGTATCCTAAAAAAACAAATGTTTTTATTATCTGTTATATCAAAATATTGATTATTTTGAGAACTCTTACCATAACTAAAGGGTAAGTAATGACGATTTAGTTAATTTATTTTGATAATTTACCATTTAGGTATTTGTTTCTTTTTTGGGGTTGAAGCTAAAATTGTAGGGTTTTGGATCAGTGGTCTATAAACACTGCTGAATGGTCTTTATTCTAAGATCTAATTATACTGTAATCAGGCATGGAGGAAACCATTACAGTAATTGAAATTTGCATCTTTCTTTACTGAGACAGCAAATAATAAATTAGGTATTGATAGGAAGGACATAGATGTTTTTACTCAGCTACTCTGTCTTTGTTGCAAAGGGGAAAGGCTTCTTCTTATTTCTCTTGCTGCTTGCATTCACACTGTATTTTATTTGACAATAATAAGAGTAAAGGAAGGAAATTTAAAGTCAAATTATATTCAGGTAAAAAAGGCAAAAATTATATTAAACCAGCTATCTGTTACATAATCAGCTTAGTTGTTACTTCATGTTAGGTTACGTTCCAGGCACTCAGTCGGTTATCATTTTGTTGAGTTTGTAATAAGAGGTGTAAAGCAGTGCATATAAATAATTCAAAAAGTCTACAATATGAAGGGCCAAGCTTAAAAATAGCAATCTCATGCACAATGCAGAACATTTTAAACCTTTGTAGACTCCTTTAAAAAATAGTCATCATTTAATGTTTTTCCTTTCAAATATGAAATCACAAATTTCAATTTTTTCCAGTTTGCAGTACCAAAGTAAATGTTGGCAAAAAGCCATGACACTTACTGGCAAACAAATAACTTTATTGTAATGGTGTTACATCTTAAAAAATGGTAACAATTTTCAGAATATGATGGACTTTAATTTGCAATTCAATTCAGTTTTATTTATATAGTGCCATTTCACATGTCGTCTCAAAGCACTTTACAGTCAATTCAATCAAGTCAATTCAATCAAATCATACAGATTTCAAGTCAGGTACATACATTCCATTTAATCCTAAATATCAAACAGTGCACTCAGATCCTGTTTATTATTCAAATTGGTTAAAAGGTTTTTCTATCTAAGGAAACCTAGCAGATTGTATCCAGTCAGTGACTTGCAGCATTCACTCCTCCTGGATGAGCATGTAGAGACAGTGGACAGTCACTGGTGTTGACTTTGCTGCAATCCCTCATACTGAGCATGCATGTAGCGACAGTGGAGAGGAAAAAACGCCCTTTTAACATGAAGAAACCTCCAGCAGAACCAGGCTCAGTGTGAGCGGCCTTCTGCCACGACCGACTGCGGGTTTGACAGAACAGAGCAGAGACACAAAAAGAACACAGAAGCACTGATCTAGGAGTACTTTCTATGGGAAAGAAAATTGAAACATTAATGGTTATGGCTTCTTTAGAGGATTCATTTAGGAGAGAAAGTCAGCTAAGCAGATGAACCCTGAGCCAGTTTTCAAGTCTAGAGAAAGAAAGAGAGCACATACAGTTAATCACAGTAGAAGCTCAGCCAGTAGCAAAGTCTAGGAGAGACAAGATTAAACACTGGAAGACAGGGCCAAGTGTATCATCGGTAGAAGGTGAGCATTAAGTTGTTGGCAGCAGCAGCTCAGCCGATGGCCCCCTCCAGGAAGGCGCCACAGCTAAACACAGAGACAGGTCAGATGTAGCTTCTAAGAAGAGAAAAAAACAGAGAACATAGAGTTAAAAGCTGAAATAACAGCAATTGACACAAAATTGGAGAGTAGTATAAGAATGTAGCAGAGAGAGTAAAAGTGGTCATTATGTAATTCAGCAGTCTAAGCCTACAGCAGCATAAATACAGAGATAGCTCAGGACAATCTAAGCCACTCTAACAAAAAGGAAAGTTTTAAGCCTAGCCTTAAAAGTAGACAGGGTGTCTGCCTCACATAATTAAATTGGGAGACTGCCATTAGGTATTGGGATGAAATCCTTAGACCCATTTTTGGACCCTTCACTGGTTCATTGGGTCCTGGGTTCCTCCTGGTGCATGATAATACCTGGCCTCAGGTGGGTATGCAGGTAGTTTCTGGAGCATGAAGGAATTGATACCACTAACTGGCCTCCATGCTCCGCTGACCTAAATCCAATAGAAAATTTCTGGGACATCATGTTCAGGTACATTTGACACTACAAGGTTGCACCTCAGACTGTTCAGGAGTTTAGTAATGCCCTGGTCAGGATCTGGTAGGACATACCCTAAGACACCATCCGCCATTTCACAAGGAGCATGCCCCAACATTGTCCGGCATGTAGCAGCCATGCAAACTACTGAGTACCATTTTGAGTTGCTACAATGACATTTTACCCAATTTGCATTGTAGCATCAGTTTTTTCAGTTTACATTTCTTGGTAACTTTGGATTAAATCTTCTGAGTTCATAATTTTCATTTTCATCAAATGATGTGGGATCCTTATGTTCCTAATGCATTATTTTTTTCCCCAACATATCACCCATTCCATAACAGTATGGATATCCAGCTTGATACTTTTTCCAATTCAGATCTGATGTGTTCTTACGTGTTTTTTTTTTTCCCTGAGGTTGTCGCTTTTTAAAGGTTTGAAATCTTTTCATACATTTCTTTGAGCTGAAATCTCACCTGAGCGAAGGAAGCTAAAAGGTCCAGACTGTTCTGTGAGGCTTATAGGTCTGTTAAAGTTATGGGGCTGTAGAGTGTGGCTTTTTGTACATGCTAAGGTCTGTGCACGAGTAAGCATAAGGCCGTAGGTTCTGTAAAACATAAAAACCAGTAATAACAGAAAGTTGTGTATATCTAAGATGATCAACTATAGTGATGAGGGGGAAAAACACACCTTCCAGTTTAAGGGATTGTGTGTCAAGACATAATAAAATTAATTTACCAGATTCTAATGGTATTTAGATCTAAGCTTCAGTGAACAAAAACAAAGAAAACATCCATCTCATCTATCTTATTTGCAGAATAAAAATAAAGCATCATAGCAAAGCAATGTGTGTAGAAACAACCTACATCCCAAGATTAAACTGCTAGTGGGAACAGTGTTAGCAGTAGTCAATTTTTGCATGACTTTTATTTGGCCCACACTCCACAGCATTGCTACAGTTCAATAACGTTTGCAGACATTTGTTTCTGCACAGCTCTTTTAAGGTACCACCACATCATTTAAGTCAGGTTCAGGACTGAACTTTGACTAGGCCATGGTACGATCTTGGTACTTTTCTCTTTTTTAGCCATTCTTTTGTTTTTAACCTTGTATTACCTGACATATCCGTCAAGTGGATCTGTTTAGTAGGTCTTTCAAATGTTTTAACATATTAGAGATTAAAGTTTTATACATGGTGCCACCTAAAAGTATGCATAACCCTTCAAGTTTTGAAACAAGTTGTGAAAACATGTTTCCAGACATTTCTGTAAATGTATCAAACTGATTAGATTCTGTCAAGGTCTAAATCTGGGGAAGGGTGCAAAAATAATTTGGGAGCACAGATTATCTTGAACACCACATTGGTCTCCATTTTTTAGAAATAGAAGGAATGGAAGAACTACCAGGACCTTCCCTAAATCTCTTCACCTAACAACACTGAGTAATTGGGAAGTAGAGCTTTGTTCAGAGAGGTGACCATGAACTTAATGGTCACTTAAAAGCTGCTTTGTTTCCTTTGGAGATAAAACAACCGCAAGAGGAGGCCAAACCATGGTTATGCACTCCAATTATCAGGCCATTATGGTAGTTTGGGCAGATGGAAGCAACTCTGCACTAAAAGGCACATAGTGACCTAGTTGAATTTAGCCATAATGATTTTTAGAGATTAACCAGGAAAAACAAAATTTTCTGCTCAGATAAAACCAAATTGGAAATTTTTGGCTTGAACGCCAAAAAAACACCAACTGCTCCACCCCAGGATAACATCATCCCCACTGTGAAGCATGGGGCTAGAAGCATGGTGCTGTGTGGATTTTCTTCTGTGGCTTGAACTGGCCTACTTAGAGGATAAGATGACAGCAGGCAAATTTGATTGGATTCTTCAAAAAAATCTGCTCCAGAGTGCTCTGGAACTCAGACCAGGAGAACAATCTGTCTTCCATCGTGGCAATGATCCGAAGCACATGGCTAAGATAACAAAGCAAGTCATTTCAGGAGCAGTTTAGTTGCTGCCAAAGGTCAACAAAATTTCAAGCCATGGTTTTAAATGTTTATTTGCCTGTTAAGTTGAATAATGTGTCTGTCCTTAAGGGATGTGTCTCACATTGAGATGGTGGTGGTGGTGAGGAAAGCCACTTTCACAACAAACCCACAGCTTCCCTACTGACCTTTCTGGCAGTCAGGCACAAAATATCTGCCAGGTTAAATGTACAGAAGTAAGCTCAGCTCATCCACCACCCACACAGACGTCAGTCACTTTTCACTTTATATAAGCAATGGTACACAATATATCAGACTGCTTAATATGGACGCCTCCAGACTGTGACAATTCTACAAAACATCCAGGGATTTATTCCACTCAGTATAGATGGTGGAAGAGAAAAAAACAAATGCCGATTGGTGATTACTATACTCATCTTCTAGTTTATTGAATGTACATAGAATATACACTTGAAACAGTAGCTGTTTATTCGTTACAACTATAGCTTAGAAGACTGGATATAAATTGTATTTTTTACCACAAGGATGAAGGAAGAAGAAGACGAGCAGGCTTATGAGACAGTGACAGGAGTGTGAGGAACAGAACATGCGCATCCTCTCAGCACACATTCGCTTTCTACTCATATACCTTACCATTCCCTGGGCTAGCATGTGTGTATTTGTGTGTTAGTGTGCTTGCGTGGGCTTTGTGTGTGATGTGCCCTAGGCTCTGTGCTGGAGTTAAACTCTGCTTGTAGGAGCCAAGGGCCCACAGCACACAGAACCAGAGTGACAGGCCAGAACCCTGGCTGCATTCCCTTGTCAATAGCCTGAACAACAGTCAGTCAGCCTCTTTCACGACAAAGCTGCCTCAGGACCAACAGGCAGCAAACACCCCAAAAAGAAGACTATTTAATGCCTGATAATGTAAAAGAAAGTGACAGAGAACTCTGTACGTAAATACATTTTGTTTGTGCTTGGATCTCCTTCAGGAAACGTTCGTGAGAACCTCATGAAAATCCAAAAACCACATTTAATTCAATATATTACATTATTTATTCATTATACATGCAGTCTCGCACATGTTGTTCATGGGAGGTTATATGCAGGTATGAGACATAATGAGGAAAAGTCCATTTGTTTGTGGTAAAATAACTTTATTATCCTCTTGCAGGAAATATGAATGTGTGGTTTAAAAAACTCGAATAATTGGGATGTTTTATTATAGTGCATTATTAATTTATCCTGAGACTTTGGATGATTTTTAGTGCATACAAAACAAAAGTGGAAGCCTAACCTTTGCAACAGTGATATCAAATCCCTCAGTACTGTATAAAGAACCATCATTCATCAAACAGCTGAAAGAACCTCATGGACAAGGGATGACTTTAGGAAACCTTTTCAAATAAAACAATATTTAACCATAATCACAAACAGTTTACGTTGTGAAGAAGAAGCATGACATTGGGGCTCTGAGGTATATGGGAAGGATTATTAAACAGTAGAACTAATAAACTGTGAAGGACTTATTTATTTATCTTTTACTAATAAGGCCCTCAGGTGCTCCTTATCGTCACAAAAGGTAGCAAAACCGGTTCTTGAAGAGTTTACAATCTAAAATGATCTAAAATATTGCCACTGTGTTGTGCCACTTCTAAATCAACATAAATGTGTTTAGAGTTTCAGTGCTATATATTTATGTAGTCCTAAACCTTGAAGCAACCCAGTTGTTTTTTGTTGTTGCATTGTTGGATCTATAAATGAGTGGGCAATTTATGTGTTTCTGCAAATCTTTGATTATTCTTATTCCATTCATTGCTTTATTTGTTTCTGTGAAACTTATGCTGGTATGTAGAAACATGCAGGCTGTATAAAACAGAAGCCTGTACAAAACCGAAGCTTGTACATGTGACCTTACCAATCCAAGCATATTCACACAGCTTTACACATGATTTCATAAGGTTTCCGGCATGCCATCCTGTTAGATTAAGAATGTTCTATGGAATGTGTCAAAACATTATATGTATGTATGTATGATTTGATAAACCAGTTAAGGAAAAAATGAGAAACAAATTGTGTAAAAAATATTTTTTTGTGTGTGCTAGTGTGTATCGTTTGTTTCAGTTTGCTGTAGAAATTATCCACAGCTAAATATTGATTTTCTACCCATCACACACAGTAACTTAATTAGCAGGGTCAGCATTTGGATAATGTAATAAAATAGTCATATAATCCACTAACTTATGCAGAAACAATTTTGAGTATGTTTATTTTTTAAGCAGTGAAAAAACACAATTGATCAAAAAAAGTAAGATTTCTTAGCTAGCACAAACTAAGCTAAATGGTTCTTTTAGAAAAAAATAGCCAATCTGGGATCTAGTGTTCTGCACACCTCAGTGTTATGTAAGAACAAAACTTGAATTGCTAGAGCTATTACACCTCACAGTTAAAAAAGAGAAGGCAATATGATATGTACTGCAACACACTGCCAACAATCTGATTAGATTTAGATACATAGATGGAAAAACAAGAGATAGTTCACCCCTCTGTCACGATGCAGTTCGATACACTAATCTTAAACTGTGACTTGATTTCAAGCTACAAGTCAAAGCACAATTGTTATGATCAGTTGTTTAAACCTGACTAAAGCAATAACAACCTTTCACAAACATGTCTTGTTTAGGAATTCTGGTGCACTTTTGTATAATTTGAGTTACAACTCCCAAAAAGGACAAAGCTTAGTGCAACATTCCTTTAGAAACTCAGCAGTGAGCAGAAAAATGCACTTACACTATAAGGTAGGATGTCTTTACAAATACAAAATGCTGTAGTTTATGTAATTGTCTTTGAATGAGTGGAGCTGTTAAACAGAGGAAACATTTTCTGTTCATTGCCTATTAAACTATTTTGGCATTATTTAGCAAGACATCAGGAAAGTTTTGACTTTCATTATTTGAACCTTTGTAAGCAGCACCCTGGTGTGAACCTGATACAGACCTTATTTAAACAGAAATACTAAGACAATAACAGCGTTTTCTTTAACTGCTTTTCAAGCACAATGTGGTGTCATTGTCTTTTTGGTTTAAGCATCGTGTTGCTTTGCTGTATCGCATTCTCAAAGCAAACATAGTAACATTTATACCTGACCTTCAGCGTTGCAGACTCCTGAACTGCATGCTGTCACATAAACAAATGGCACACTCTGTGGCCATGGCTCTTAATTAAGCATGCTTATATGCTTTTCACAAGATTTCAGAGCATTGCATCATCAAAAAGTACCAGCACTGTCCAGTCATTCTTTTTGCATTCTCTTCCAAACTGTTCAGGTGTAGGTTTATTGTAGCACCTGGGTCAAATTAATGGGGGAAACTATGCTGTAATACCTATCCCACCATAATTTTGACAAGTCTTGTGGGCTTGTGTTGGATTATCCACAGACAGTAAAAATAGGTTTCCAAGACAAAACATAAAGTTTTTCTAAAACCGACTCCCCATGAGTAAATCAACTAAAGCTTCCATCACTCCACTTGTTCAACACCTTTTACATGGATCAAAGTGATAGTTTTCACTGATCCATTTCACAACCAGGATTCTACACCCCACAGCCTGCTTGGTAGTCTAATGTGAATTGTTATGGAAATATGACATTTTCTTGCATGGAAAATCTGACTCTATAAGGACTTTGGCATTCTTCATCACTGTTCAAAATTGCACAAATGGCAAATATCAAGAGTGTCCACTGCTCTTTCAGTTATTGTCATGGGTATGTTTGAAGGAAACTGTGATTAATATTAATGTGAATGTATTTTGCCAGAATAACCATACTGACATGAGAAGTTGGGGGATTAATGAAGCCATTAATGTTTTAACATCTATAGGGGGTGGGGGGCATAGTTCCATTTGTCTGTGTATGTAAAAACAAATAAACTATGCGGGTTATTGAAACTCTAGGAGACCCAGTTCCCATTGTAATGATATTTTGTTTACAGAACAATGACTTGACAGAATTTCAAATTGATACCATGCCTTTTAAGGAAGAAGAAGAAAATTGAATAATCTCTGTAATCTCGGGTTAGTTTAGATGAAGTATCTTTTTTAAGATACATACTGGCAAAGCTCTGAGCGCAGTCAGCTGCATGTTAGTAGAAAGTCCTAACATAGAAAACATTTCAAGTATAATACACTCAGTCCGACTGGTTCTTCCAGAGCAGAAAAATGGAATCCGGTCCGACCTGCAAGACATCCCACTGATGGTCAATTTCCCCTCCTTGATAAATCCCTTCTGTAATCCCTAGTGTGTGTGTCTGTGCATGTGTGTTTGAATTTGTTTTACTCAAGGCAGAGATAAGATGAGATATTTAAAACAGGATAAGACAATGGGATGGAGGGATGGCACAAATGCTAGGATGGGGAGGTTTTATCACACCATAGCAGCTGGTGGAAAGCTGTTAATAAATGGTTGATGGAAAATAGAATATGGATATGGTTGAGACTGTCCGCTTGCAGGCTGATAGAGTGTTTGGCTGAGTGACTGACTAAGCCATAAGTCTCCTGTGAGGCCTTTTCCCATCCATTTCCTTTAACTGTTCTCTCCTTCTGCCTGCCCTTGGTTTAAAATGACAACATAGCTCTATGTGTTGACGAACCAGAAGAAAATGATTGGCAACTAGGAAGCTGGACTTCTTTTGTAGTTTATGTGAGTAAAAACTTCCACCAGACTTACAACATGTGGCAGAGAATTAGAGCAGTGGTTCTCAATATTTTAATCACAAGCTCCATGTGAGAAGACCCTATTATTTGAACCAAGATCCTATTCCTGCAAGGCAACTGTTCCACTGTGCTGCCACCAGTTGCAGTGACTTCATCAGTCTAATTAGCAGACCGACTGCTATAACTGAGGAGCAGTGGTGCTTGAAATCATTGTCTTATCGTGTAAGGAATGGTAGCCTCCAAAGAAATCTCCTTATCTATTATCAGTTTGTCCCACAATGGTCTTACATACTTGTACTGCTAACAATACCTAAAAGAATACTTTTCTAGATCATCAACAAGTTCCAGCTGAGAGGTTCAGCTGCTGTGACAAATGTCTAATAAACTCCAGAAGTATCCAAGATTGTTCCCCCTGAAGAGGGTGCTACATAACTGTGTAGGATTTACAGTTGTCCGGTGAAGAGAAGGTTAGAGATACCATGAGTCCTGTGTGGTGCAAAAGTTAAACATTGTGACACAGTTTTGTGTGGGTTTTGCTTTCAATCCAAGGAACTGGGCTTCGTCACAATTCTTTTCAACGACCCTGTTCAAATGTTTGACCTGTTGGCAGGAAACTCCCCAGGTCCTAACGCTGCTGAGAACATGATGTCATTTTTCACAAAGCAGGTAGAGAAACCGAGGCCAACAAACTGGGAAGAAGTCAGAGCACCTACCATATAAGAATCAGTGGGAATTTGGCCCAAAAGTTGATATCCACTGAGGATCAATAAGGTACCAAAGATATGAAGAAAAGGGGTCAGCGTGGGAAATATTGATTCTTTTGTACAAACTCAAAAGCTTATTGGATGTGGTCAAAACTTATAAAACCTTTGACCTACTGGGAGTAAAATAAATGATGAACACATGAATGTTAATAAGTTCTCAGTAGGTTCTTAGGTAATATATATGTACACACACTATATACACACCATGTTTGGAGGGAGAATGCTTCTGCACATCAACCCAAAAACACCATGCCAATAATGAAGTTTGGGACACCATAGTGTGAACTGTCTTACAGCACATAGTCAGCACATGTCAGACTTTCTACAATTGAAGAGTGGAGGGTGGAAATATACAGGTGTAAGAATTATGATTATCGATTAATTAATATTTATCAAGAATTATAATTAAAAATCATAATTTGAAAAAAAAAAAATTCTTAACCAAAAATCATTACTTATGAATAGAAATCAGAGATGTCCTCTGGTGTTGTGATTATGGGCTCAAAGCTCTTTAATAATTACAAATTATTAACCAAAACCACCAACTGTCACTGTTTATTCAACCATTTCACTGAAGGTGGGGGAACTTCGACCTTGTTTTGACAGATAAATTACTCTTGCACAAAATAAACACAGACGCTTCTCTTAATTATATATATGAAGATTTATTGAAGCCAAATAATCCTGATATACCATTATTCTGGTCCAAAAACCTTCACCTAACTAACAAGCACCATTCTACACAAAGGGGATAAAAATGACAACCTAACAATAATAATAAAATGTTCAGTTTGGGTTAAATGGAAATAGAAGTCCTCCTGGTGTGCTGATGTCCCGATTGCAGCGATCAGCTGATAAAACGGTGGGGCTACGCCCCTTTAGCCGTACAGCTGATTGCCCCAAATCTCGAACAAAGAGTCATAAAACTCTGAGGCCGGAAACTCAGTGGAAAAACTCCAGTAATAAAAACTGGAACAAAGGAGTGGTCAGGCGAGGCCCAGACCGCAGTTGCTTTGAATTAAAAACTTTTAAAAGTCCAACTTCTAACTCCTGGCTGATTTGGGATAAGCCGGACAAAACATGAACATGCACAATTCAGCAGCGCTTGCACAGCAAATCAAAACACAGCTCAGTATAAAATACTTCAATCAGTATTGCATGCAAAAAGTTAATACCTTAGATTAACTACTGGTGATTCTAAATCACCTTCACTCTGCCTCATCCTGCCCAGACATTTAAATGCACCTATCTGGTTTAATGTGAAAAGAACGAAATTACTTTGACGTTGATTCCTTCTCTTCTCTGGTTGACAATAGGTCAGGTCTGAAGAAAAATGAGGGGGGTCACGGTCACGCATCCGTGATCACCTCAAGCAAAACAAATGGTAAACTTCTCATCCATGCAGGAGGGGAAAATATGAAGAACCGCTAGTCGACTGAATTAACAAGGAGGAAACTCATCTTCTTGGAAATAAAACCTCTGTGGGTTTTCACCTGCGCCGGGTGTCGGCGTGGTCTTCGATCGGTATATGAATCTTCTGACCTTCTTGTATCAGACAGATTTCCAGCTTTCAAGCTCTTCCGGGAATGGCCTTGTGGAGCAAAAGTTCGCCTGCGAGCTTTTGTCTCTCCACATATGTGCCTCCGTTGCATCGTCCCATGAGACACGCAGGAAATGGCCACGAAACGTTTCCCCTCTGCGGATTTATAATCCCGTTGACGTCAGAGCCGCGATGTCTGTTGAGCTGCGTATGTTCAACTGTGCAACCAAAATAAATGACTCCAACACTGGGAAATTCTTGATGAGAATCTGAGATTCATTTGTAAGAAAAACAATAGTCCCAAAAACACAACTAAGGTAACTTATTTGATTTCAGAAAAGGAAAGCAAAATTGCTTAAATGACTCAGTCACCTGACTTGTATCCGACTGAAAATCTTTGGAGAGAATTAAAGATTAGAGTGCATAAAAGGGACCCCAGAACCTTGGAGACAGATTTGGAGAATGTTTGTGTGGAAGAAAGGGGCAAAATCACACCTGAGTCATGTTACTACACTTTCTCTATACGGGAAACGTATCAAAGTTGTCATTACCAGACAAATGCCTTTCTACCAAGTATGTAATACATTTCTGCAAGTATATTAAATACTTATTCCATCTGTCATTGTAGTTTATTACCCTCAACTTTATTCTTGGCCTAATTTGCTTTGACTTCTTTGTGTGTGTGGATTACTTGGGTTGTCTCTAACGTGGCATGAATTTCACTACAATCGAAATATTAGAAACATATTTATTTGAAAAAATGCTGATTTGCTCAATACTTATTTACCTGCTGTATGTTTTTATCTCTGAACACAGAAACATGTAGATTTTTTAAATGTGTATCAAAAACTACATGTACTTTATGACATCAATTACAGGTTGTATTTATTTAGTTTTAAGATAACAGCCCATTTAATTAACCCAGTAAATTTTATAGATGCCATTTGTTCTGTCTTTTTATCATTTCTTGATGATTTTATAGGAATAAATTTAAAGATGCTCCAGAAAGATGAAAAAAAAAAGTTTTCTTTTAGAGAAACAAAAGACATTTGGTTGTCGTGGTGTCTCATAGTCCAGTTGGACAGTGAACAATGGTTATTGTCCCTATTACTCTGTACTTGCCATCCCATGTCTACCAATAGGTGGCACTGAGCTTAAAGTAACTCCACCTGTTGTAGCCATCCTCACAATAAATCTATTTCTTTCATAACCTAGGGTCCTATTGTCTGAAATGATGACTGACCATGAGCACACATTTCACCATAGATGCATAGATAAATGATTAATACTGCTCTGAATGCTGTGTTCAGGTTTATCAAGAGCTCTGTTTCCCTGCCCTAACACTGGACAGGGTCTTTATGGGGACTTGCTGTTTGGCTCCACATGTTTGTGGGATTGTGTTAGCAGAATTATAACCCGTGACACACAGCAAACACACATTAACACACACGTCACTATAAAGACTGTTACTGAGCGTAAGTGAAATGGCAGCGGTGGGGCTGCAGGACCGCCGCAACTGATCTTTGCTCATTAGAACGGTGAGTCAGGCGGAGGCCATTCAGCAGGGATTTGTTACGCTTCCCCACCAGTCCTGTGCTGGCCAGGAGTTGAAATTGGGAGAGACGAAGAAAAGGATGAGAAGCTGCAAGGAGACGGATGTGAGGTTAGGGGAGCAGAGCAGGAGGAAATTGAGAGCAAAGGGAAGAGCCTGATGAAAGAGAGGTGTCAAAGAAAGGGAGGGTGGAACTAACAAAGGGGAGAAGTTTAGAACGATTGGTCAAAAACAGAAAAGTGGACAGAGGAAAAATGTCAAGAAAGCAAAGGAGATGAACCAATGAACATTAGATATGATTATGCAACTTTTTGAATAATAAGAAAACAGATGAGGAGGTAATGAAGAACTGCAAAATAAGGAAGTGAGAGTAAAAAAGAAATGACTGTTAGGTGGACACAGGATCTTAGAAAATTGGAGATAAAATAAAGAGTGGAAGGTACAGAAATATTGATTCTTGAACAGCAGAACAAAAAACATAATGCACACAAATATAACATAAGGTGAACATTATGTACACACTTCGTCTTGTTTATTAGAAACTTTACAAATAAAGAAGATAAAGCCAAAGATGGGTTTCTAAGATAAAAAAGAAGTACTTGATTGGACGCCATTGGAGTAATGATAGAGACCTGTGAAAAGATTTTTCCTCTTTTACAAATTTCTTCAGTTTTAGTTTTCTGTTAAACTTGTTTCAGTTAATCAAGAAATTTCAATATCAGACAAAGTTAAAAGCAGATTCCAAATGATAATTTAATTTATTATGGGAAAGCACTATCTAAACCCACTTGGACATGTGTGAAGCAGTAACCCCCCCCCCCTTGTTAAATCATAAATTAACTTTGATTAATCATATTTCTTGGTAAGCTCGGTTCAGCTTGACCAGCTAAATCTGTCTGATATTAAAATTAGTAGGTGATCTGAAACATTTAACTGTGTTAAAAAAAAGCTCAGAAATCTATAAAGGTGTAGTGATTATTGTTTGTCTCTGCACACACATGGAATAAATTCACAAAAACAAGTGAACTCAAAGTCAAATATATTTCAAACAACAAACTATTTACTATACTAGAAAAAATCTCAATATGAACAAAGGTATCAAAGATGGTTAAAAACCATGACCAAAAGAGTGATGCAACATTACCATTCAATGTTATTTATGTTTGAGAACCAAGGACTATCTTAAGGAATCGGGCAAATGAGGTTAAGTTAGTCTCGGAACTAACTTAGACAATAATTGGTATAACTTGAAACCACCATTCAAAATGCAACATCAAAAGAGCAAATAAAGCATTACTTTACTAAATATTTTAAATAATGATTTGCTAAATAAAACCAACCTTCTGGGTAATTATTTATCACTGGTTTTCAGTTAGCTGTCTTTATTTGCTCCAATAATATGTAAGGAAATATGATGATGGAAATATCATTTATCCAGTAAGGTTGTTGGTTCTTAAATTATTTTTAATAAGAACCAACGACCTTACTTGATAAATGATTCTTTATGGTGTTTAATTAGCAATAACCTTTAGTGTAGTAATATTTAGGGAAATATTATTTCCTAGATTAGAAGCTAACAACCTTTCTGGATAAATGATCCTTAACTAGTCCTCACCTGACTCACGTGCCTAGCCTTAGCCGTTAGCGGAAACTTGTAGCTTGTTACCAATCCTTTAAAGTCAAACATGTACCTTTAAAATACCATTAATAAAAGGATTACAATGCATGAGCATTGATGGCGTGTTATAGCCGATCTGTGTGTTTAAAACCAGCCCTAAATAAAGTTGTCTTAACTTTAAAACACCACACGGAATACATAATTAGCTTCAATGCTGAGATGTTTGTTCGCCTTAGCTGAGCAGCTATAGGCTGTTGGCACTTAGATAGATGAATTTCTCAACACAAACAAAAGCAAACATCATGAAATAAAAGTTATTCAGATTATTTCATCCTAAACTAATTTTCTCTGCCCAAAACATCACCTCTTATGTGAACCGTTCCGAAGAAGAGATGTCCTGGGGCGACAAGTTGAGGAGGGGAGTTGTCCCGGTCATCCAGCCTCGTGTGGGAAGGACTTTTGCAGCTGCTATGTAACTGCTATGTGGGCGCTTAAGCTGGGTTGGTACACTAGATGTGTACTGAGCTAGCAGCTCTTATGCTGTCCTCTTTCAGGCAGGGGGATAACCACTTCAGTTCAAGCTGCTGGGGCTTTCAGGTTGCACCTGTAACCTCAGAAAGAGAAGTCAAGCACTGCTTGTACTAAATAATCCCCTTTCCTTTGAACGCTAGAGCATCTTGAGCATCAGGTCATACTTAATTTTGTCTGCACACGATCGGATATTCGGCTGTCTGATTGTAGTCACTTTTGGATCTAAGGATTTTCCAAAGGTAGTGGTCTTCTACCTGCCCGTGAGTTTATAGACCTTCAGCTGATGCGTGGCTAATGTACCCCATGACTCTGGTTCCAAGTGACAAATATTTTTTTATAGCGGAGCATGAGACTATAGACAAATATACACATTGCAGTGGCTAAAGTATAAGGATGTTGTGCAATTATGATTATTTGATATGAATATTTATTAAAAAAAATTATTTAACAATCATATTTATTCCTAATTTATAATTCTTAATCAAAATTGTTTAGATATTCAAAATACACTATGAATTGAATGGATATGATTGTTGGCCTACCAGAACTAAATAATTATAATTAAGCCCGCGTAGCTAAGTGCTGTGAAGGCCTATTGTAATCGCACCGCTTCTTATTATTCATCTGTCATATGAATTGCCTTTTTGGAGGCTTTATCATACTCGAAAATTCAGCAAAATTTGCACACACATCAATCCTGGTGTAAAATTAGGTATTTTGGGGGTTTTGCCAAAGTAAAAATGGCTCCACAGCGCCCTCCAGAAATGTTCAAAACAGCTTACTTTATCATGCAGGTATGAAAGTAGGTAGACTAAAAAGCTCTTGCAACCATGTTCTATAGCAAACAGGAAGTCGGCCATCTCGAATGGAATTTGCGATTTTGACCCCAATTTTGATGTTGATAGCCTCTAAATTTGATCAAACTCCTCCTAGAGATTTTGATAGATCAGTTTAAAATTTGGTCAGTTTGCTCAGAAAGGATGCGCGATCTACAGTTATCATAATCGTGAGTTTTTGAGCATGCTGAGGTGGAGCCAGACTTAAAAGTTCGATGTCTTGCCAAAAAAACTAAATTAGCTCCCACAAGGAAAGTCAGAGAGACACGAATCCTTCTAGTCTTGTTCCATATCTGCCCCCGAACACTATGCAATGGCCATATCCTGACACCATCCAAACCCTATCCCCTAAGAATAGGAATGTAATGTTTTACTTTGAAAGGTACATATTTGAATCACATCACCTAATCAACATGAAACTGTCCCTGGTGACAGATAACGAGATGGTCTGGCTGGAGGGTGTGGCTGTGACGGCATAGCGAAGTACGATGTCACGCCATGGCCATACATTTGCTTCTAATTTCCACATTTTTCATCCGATCAGCACCAAATTGTTTTTTTGTTTTTTTTTACCGTTTCTTATATGTCAGAGTAGCACTCAGAATTGTTGTCTGAGGGTCAAGAAGAAGCCCAACAGATTTACTTTCACAAGTGGAGCATTACGGCTAACGCTTTAATGCTCTGCTTGATATTTATTGAAGAAACTTTATTAGAAACTGCTTTGGGATTATTTCAATTGTGACGGACATGGAGATGGAAACGAATAGGAAAAAATAAGAAGCATGAAAAAGAGAAGGTGGGGCAAAAAGGGAGAGAAGGAGAAAAGAATGGATGAGAGAAAAGAGGATGCAGAGATTACAAGATAACACCCTGCTTGCTTCTACACCTGCAGAAACACATATAATAACAGCGTTGTTACCAAAAGTGTACGGTACTAATGAATGAAAGACGTATTTAGTATTAATTCAATTCCTTCAAATTCAATTCAAAAATACTTTATTAATCCCAAAGGGAAATTAAATGTTGTTGTAGCTCATTATGCAGGTTTCTTCAAAGAACTGTTGTAGATGCTGATGGCTGTGGACAGGAAGGATCTCATGTAGTGGTCTATCTTACAGCAGATCTAAAGAAGCCTCTGACTGAAGACACTCTGTTGTTGTACAACAGTCTCATGAAGAGGATGCTCAGGGTTCTCCATAATGTTCTTCATTTTATGAAGAATCCTTCTTTGCACAATGATCTCCAGAGGTTCCAGAGTAGTCCCCAGAACAGAGCCA
Organism: Girardinichthys multiradiatus; assembly: GCF_021462225.1. Lineage (NCBI taxonomy): Eukaryota > Metazoa > Chordata > Actinopteri > Cyprinodontiformes > Goodeidae > Girardinichthys > Girardinichthys multiradiatus. Next base: position 45,957,613 of record NC_061802.1, on the reverse strand, counting down.
GTCTTCTTTATCAGCTTCTTGAGCTTTTTTAAGTCCCTGGCTCTGATGCTGCTACCCCAGCAGATGATGGCAAAAGAGATCACACTCTCCACAACAGACTTATAGAAGATATGCAGCATCTTGCTGCAAACACCAAAGGACATAAGCTGACTCAAGAAGTACAGTTTGCTCTGTCCCTTCTTGTAGATGGCTTCACAGTTGCATCTCCACTCCAGTCTGTTGTCCAGGTGAACACCGAGGTATTTATACTCCTCCTTCACCTCCATTTATTTTCCAATGATGGAAATAGTTTTTCACTTATTCCTGTTTCTCTTAAAATCTACAATCATCTCCTTTGTTTTAGGCACATTCAAGATGAGATTATTGTTTTCACACCATGCCATAATGCGGCTTACCACCTTCCTGTACTCAGCTTCTTGTCCATCTCTGATCCACCCCACAACTGCAGAATCATTTGAGTATTTCTGCAGGTGACAGGAGTCTGTCTTGTACTGGAAGTCTGAGGTGTACAGAGTGAAGAGGAAGGATAAGAGTACAGTCCCCTGTGGTGCTCCTATGCTGCTGACTACCTGGTTAGACACACAACCCTTCAGTTTCACAAACTGTGGTCTGTTTGTCAGGTAGTCTTTGATCCAGGAGATTGTTGAGGCCTCCACCTGAGTCTTCTGGAGTTTCTGACAAAGCAAATCAGGTTGGATTGTGTTAAATGCACTGGAGAAATCAAAGAACATGATCCTCACAGTGCTGCTGGCTTTGTCCAGATGATAGTGGGTTTGTTGAAGCAGGTGTGTGATGGCATCTTCAACTCCAAATCCACAGTGATAAGCAAACTGAAGGGGGTCCTGATAGTTTATTGTTTGCTTACTCAGGTGGGCCAACAGGAGCCTCTCTAGGACCTTCATGATATGGGATGTCAGGGCAACAGGTCTATAGTCATTGAGGACTGATGAGTGAGTTTTCTTTGGTACTGGAACAAGACAGGAGGTCTTCCTGTCTGGAACCTTCTTCTGGGCCAGGCTAAGATTGAAGAGGTGCTGCAGAATCCCACCGAGCTGCTCTGCACAGCCCTTCAGGACTCTAGGGCTGACACGATCTGGACCTTCAGCCTTATTCCGGTTCAGTCTTTCCAGTTGTTTTTTTACCTGACGTCTTGGGACACACAAGTGGAAGGGGGAGGCACAGGGAGCATCAGCATCTTCTGATATGGTTGAAGGCAAACATGTAGAAGCAGAAGGGTCTATGGCTGAGGTGGAAGATAAAACATTGGAGGTGTTACTGGACAGCTGTGGGTCCTGTGGGTCAAAGGAGGGTGAGATGTCTGTTTGGCTGTAAGCAGGAGAGGAGGATGCTGAGCTTTCTGAACTGAACCTATTGAAGAAACAAGCAAAGTAATTGAGGCTCAATATAAAACATTTGTGTATCTGTTAACACCTGAATCTAAACACCTGTGGGTTTTAGTCTGAGTGCGCTTGTGTATACAAGGTTTCTCCAAACAATTTGCAATAACGAGTGTGAGGAGCCACAGACCTGCCCCCCTGGACCTGAGACAGACACGGAGGATCTGAGCCATAGACATCCAAAGGCCCCCCAGAGCACAGGAACCCCAGGAGAACAACTGCCGGGTCTACCCAGAGAAGAGCAGTGGAGAGGCCTGGGGGAACCCGGGGGAAGCCCCTGCTTGGGGAGTGATGCCGTGTTTCACACATGTGCTGTTTCACAAATTTCTCACAGTGTTGATCCCGGAACCAGTTCCGGGAGTTTTAGAAGATCTGACAGATGCACATACAGCTAGATCTTAAAGCTTTGTAAAGCTTCTTCTTTTAAGATAAAAAGAGGGGAAAAGTTCATTTGCCAGCTAGTTAATAAATACACCCATGGGGAGATGCTCAGAACAAGTACTTACGTGACCTCATGTATATAACCTGTCTTTGACGACAGCAGAATTCCGGAACTGCAATGAATGCTAGGGGGTGTGATTTGATCAGTTCTTCTTTCAGATAAAGGGTGGCCCAACAAGGAAAAGGCTTCAGTTGTTATAAGATGCTTAGTATGATACCTTGGTAACAGTACCAGGGTTTATTTGGTATAACAGTAATTACACAAACAATGTCATTATATATTTATATTGTCACCTACTTTTTTTTATTTGAACAATTAGGCATGCTACTGGAACAATAATCTGACATATTGATTATTAAAGATTCATTCATTCACCTTCTGTACCGCTTATTCCTTAGTGGGTAATGGGGGAGCTGTTGCCTATCTCCAGCATTCTACGAGGGCGAGGCGGGGTACACACTGGATGGGTCACCAGTCCATTGCAGGGCAACACAGAGACATACAGGACAAACAACCATGCACACACTCAGTCACACCTTACGGCAATTTAAAGAGACCAATTAACATAACAGTCCTATTTTTGGACCGTGGGAAGAAGCCGGAATACCTGGTGAGAACCCATGCATGCACTGGGAGAACATTCAAACTCCATGTAGGAAGACCCCCGGCCCGGAGTCAAACCCAGCACCTTCTTGCTGCAAGGCAACAGTGCCACCAACTGTGCCATCGTGCATCCCATATCTTATTAAGGATATGTTATTAAAAATAAAAAAATGGTAAATGTGATAGGGTTTTTGTTCATTATCGTGCAGAATATTACATTCAGCCAGCTAACCAGCAGTGCACTGCTGCCGGTGTGCGAGGGGCAGCAATCTGTTCTTATTAAAGCTGGAAAAAACTCTCTGGTTATTAAAATAACTTTAAAACAAAAAGTTAAAGTTGACATCAGTTATGCCAGGGCCATGCCTGGTGTACAACAGCATCTAAAATATTAGAGGTACTACATCAAATGTTCAGAGTGAAAAGCAAGCACAGTAGAGGCCAGAAAGTTAAGCTTGAAATTAAAGCTTAGGAGGGAAGAAATAGCAGAGAAATAAGGAGATGCGGGTGAGGATAAAGAACTAAGAGGTGAGGAAATGGAATAAAGACGGAAGGTAAAGATTGAGCAGGGATTTTCCAGCCAGTTCCGGTCCCAGCCACGTGTGAAAATTGCCTCGCACACCCAGTGGCGTTTAATCAGCAGTCAGTTGAAGTAAGATCAGGGGGAAGGGGAGAAGGACAGGGGCGGAACATGAAAGGAAAATTAAACGCAAAGTAAGCTTTAATGACAGCATTTTTAATATAAAAATTTGAATCAAAAACGGAGGCTTGAATGAATGAAAGTAGATAGATAGATAGATAGATAGATAGATAGATAGATAGATAGATAGATAGATAGATAGATAGATAGATAGATAGATAGATAGATAGATAGATAGATAGATAGATAGATAGATAGATAGATAGATAGATAGATAGATAGATAGATAGATAGATAGATAGATAGATAGATAGATAGATAGATAGATAGATAGATAGATAGATAGATAGATAGATAGATAGATAGATAGATAGATAGATAGATAGATAGATAGATAGATAGATACTGTCTTTTTGAGAAGGATCTGACAAAGGGCTGAGAGGGAGTGACGAGAGCAATTGGCAGCCACGCACGTACACCCACAGCATGACATCAGAGCAGAGTGCCGCCGACTGAAGCTGCATGCTCCTCCAACGCTGATTAATCTGTGCTCCTTTCATGGAATTATAATCTATCACATTTTATTTACATTTTGGCAGGAGGAGTGCTAGAATGGTGCATCGCCCATGCGACTAAATGCAATATGGTTGTGCCACCAAAACAGAAAAGAGCTACTTTAATGGTAAATTACATTAATAAGCTAACCGTGTGATGTCAACCTGCTCAGCTGTGTGGAAGAAATTTGTTCATGCTATTCTCTCTTTATTGCCTTCAGCATTCTGCAAAAAAATGCAATATTCTTGCAAAAATAGTTCCTGTGTTTGTGCACTCTGTTGCACAGCTGCTCTTTAATTATTTTTACTGTGTTTTCCATGTGGATGTAGGATTCCTTTGTTTTGGTCTTCCATAGAACAATCTGGTTCAGTGACATTGCATGCATTGCCTACTCTTTAGTCTTTACACAGATTGTACGCAAGCTAAGATGTGAAGCAGTGTGAGTAAAGATCTTTTTGTCTTAGGATTTAAGTGGATGTTAATATAGTTTGTTTCACATTTATTTATGTTAACTTACACTCAAGTATTGGGTCACTCTTTCAAATAAATAAATTCAGGTGTTCCAATCATTTCCTAGCTCACAGGTATAAAATTCTAAATATTCTACAGTCAACAATTAGTTGTATTATAACAGTACAAGTAATTGAGAATGACGGCTACTCAGCCACGATGTGGTAAGCCATGTACAGATGTACAGCATCTCAAATCAGAGGTTGCCATCTTTCTGCAAATTTAACAGCTAATGACCTCCAAACTTCATGTAGACTTTGATTAATTGAGGTACAGTGCAACCAGAGCTTCATGGAATGGGTGTTTATGGCCAAAAAGCTCCATCCAAGCCTTACATCACCAAGGGAAATGCAAAGTGTCGAAGGCAGCGATGTTAAGCATGCCACCACTTGACTCCAGCGCAGTAGAGGCATGTTGTCTGATGTATTATGCCTCTGTTGGAAAATCCAATAAATAGGTCTGAGTTTGAAAGTTGCCAACAGAATGCCATTTCCTTGCACTGTGTCAAGTGTAAATTCTGTTCAGAGTTTTGGTGTGGATTTGTTTTTTAGGAGTTGGGCTCAGTCCTTCCGTTCCAGTAAAAAGAACTCATCGCTTCAGCATACCAAGAAATTTTGGACAATTTCATGCTTTAAACTTTGTGGGAACAGTTTGAGGACGGCCCCTTCCTTTTCCAATATAAGTGCAAACAAGTTCACAAATCAAGGTTCATGAATGAGTATGATGTGGAGGAAGTTGACTTCTCCGCTCAGAGTCCTGACCTCAATCTGACAGAACACAGTTGGGATAAATTGGAGCAGACACTATGTTTCAGGCACTGTTCTCACAAATGTGCTTCTGGAAGAATGGAACAAAAATTCCTATAAACACCTTGTGGAAAGCCTCCCAAGTGGAGCTGAAACTGTTGTAGCTGCAAAGGGTGGGGTGACAACATTTTAAAGCCTTTGTATTAAAAACGAGATGCCATCAAATTTCAGGGGTGTGACCCAGTTTGTTCGGCAGTACATTGCAAAGTGTTAAATACATTAATTAGTTAGAAGAGTGAAGGAAATCATCTAGGTTCAGACTGAGGCCTTTCTCTCCCACAAATGGCTACGCCACCTTTTGGAGGAAAGTAACACTATGGTGTGAAAGGGAGTGAATCCAATGATTGCACCAAACACCAACCTTCAGGATGTTTGGTGCAATAAAAGCTCAAAATAGACAAAATATGTGTTCTGTAGAGTTTACCTTCTTAAATATCATTGGAGTGAGCAAATAATTACATGTCATATGTCTGTCATATCACTGATTGGCAAAGTTACATGGAAAAACTTTAATTTAAAGGGAGCAAGTCTGTTACTTCCACCTGGATCCATTGCAGTAAAAAGAAAAAAACAACCCGAGCAAGATGGCTGAGGTTTCATATCTCAAAATGTCACAGAATTTTAAGGTGACCAATAATGCCTAATATTTTAAAGATATTTCCTAAAATACATCTTTATAAAATCATTAGGACACTTCAAATATTACAACCTCTGACTATACTCGTTCTAAACACAAGGTTCGGCAAAAGAGGATGAAAATATAGTAATTTTTACTTTATTATAGATCACGCCACTTATAAATGTAGCATAAAGCTTAATTAAATAAATAAAAAAGCTTGGTCCTTGAGTCGTGCTGGGGTTGTTTTTCTACTTCATTTGAATCTCATTACTTCAGTGTTCAGTCTAACTGATAATCTATACAAATGTCAATACGTGAACAGAAGTAATATTTTTTTATTGTTTGCCATCAAATTTAAGCTCCAAACATGCACAAAACACATCTGTTTGCTAATTTTATGATTTTACTACACCAAACACCTCAGACGTTGCAGTGACCTCCACTCAAACCATAGCATCTCTCCCCCAAGTACCTGGATGTGCCAGACTAGTACCTGGAGTATCTGTGCATTATTATGGCCTTTGTTTTTCTCTCTTGCTCTCGGTGGAAGACACACACGCATTTTCTCTCTCTCCCTCCCACCCTGTTGATCCCTGCTTCAGCTTTTTGTCTGTGTTTTTCTCAGTGCCTCACTTTGCATATCCTCCAAACTTGTAAATTATTATTATTTGGTCAGCTGGTCTCTCAGCGTAATTGATAAAAAATTTTTGACGGGAAGGCAGGGTAAAGGAGACAGTCCAATTCTTGCAAACACACTCAGACTTACATTCGCACCCTCGAGATTCCACCTTCCTCTTGCTAAATCTTTACTTAAGTGTGTGTTGCTTACCCCTGCTGAGGTTTTTTTGTACTACTTCAGACTGTATTCTGCTCAGAATAGAGTCTGAAATATGATTTTTTTTTCCTCCTATCTTACTTTACCTAAATGTGTGATTTCATTACTTTTCATAGATTTTCAGATTTCTCAGAAGTGTTACCAGCAAAAGCCAATTATTATTAGTATTTCATTACTTTTTCATTGATTTTTAGTTTTATCAGAAGGATTACCAGCGAAAACCAAATATTATTAGTATTTGAAAATTTGGACTAAAGCTCTTTTTACACCAATGACCAAAGAATTTCAGATTTCTTAAAAGGATTGTATTGCAACTATATCATACCAGTGACAGCCATACATTATTAGCATTTAAAAAGTTTGGACTAAAAATGTTTTATACCAGTGACCCAGCTTCTCTACTTAGACTTCAGTGAGTGCCCATGACTGTTACGTTTTGAATGATGGGACCAAAACTGCCTCATACCAGTGACATCAAGGATTAATATTATCATTTTGCTTCTAGCACAGGATGAATTCCTTACAACAGAGGACTTAATGAGCTAATTACCTCTATTAGAAGATTGGATTAGAACCAGCTCTTACCAGTAAACTCCCAGGGATTATTAATGTCATTTGATTTGTTTTTCTGTGTTTGATTTTCTGTCATTGTAATGTTTTTCCTCATGTACAACGCTTTGAGTGCCTTGTTGCTGAAAAGCGCTATATAAATAAAATTGACCTGACTTGACTATAATGTAAAACAAGTTTCAACATGAAACATTTTGACATGACACATAAGATTAATTGAAGAAGTGCTTTATTTTCATATTGTGGGAAACAGAGCCAACGCTTAGATTGTTTTGTCTTTGCCTTGAATACTGCAGCAAAACAAGCCCAGATAACCCACATGTTGAGGAAAAGGAAAACACATTAATGCAGTTTTCAAGTACACTTTGAATAGGAAGACACACACGCATGAAAATAAAAATGAACAAACCAGTTAGGATTTTTTTTTAAAGCAACAGAATTACCATTTAGCAGCTTTTTCTCCAGATGTAGTATGCCCCTATCTAATGTAAGTGACAGATTTATGGTTTCAAACATACATTTGTTGCATGTAACACAGAGGCTGTCAACAAAGTAGACTATTAAATACAATAAAGGAGACTCATGTCTGTTTTCCACAATACGGCATAAATTGTGAGTTCTTAAAGCAGTACCTGTAAAATATTCCAATACTAATGCACTTACTTAAACTGAATGTTTAGAAGTGCATACAGTTCAAAAATAAAACTAAAAAGCCACTTCCCACAGTTTGGGGGTACAGCTCCAAGTGCACCGATGACCACTGTCACCACTGGCACCTAGTCTCTCTGTAATATCTGGATCTCATCTTTGAGGCTTTCATATTTCTTGAGTTTGTGTCCTTCTGGATGTTGCTATTGCTTAGGATTGCTATATCTATCACTACGGCACTTTATTCTGCATTGTTGAGTAGGCATCACCCACCCATCATTTTTCATCATTCTCGGTGGTGTCTCCCACCTAACTGGACACAGATATTCCTGTATACTATTCCAGGCACATATTTGTTGCTACAAGTGTATAAATATAAACTTGCAGCAATGTATATATGTATATCTGATGACATTTGTAAATGGAGGCTTTTTCTGGAATTTATGTGATGAGTCAAGCACACAAGCATGCTGATAAATATTATTATATTATTGTTCTTCTGGTTTAAGTTTGGATTATTTGGATGTTGTTTTCCTTCAAATTTAAAACTTTCCATTGAAAGTCGTAGTTTTTAACGGCTGTTGTTTATCAGCTGACTTCACCCTTACCACGGACTCCATGAGGCGGCACAATTTTAATAAACTTTTTTTCCCTCTGTGAATATGGTGAAGTCAAATGAAAACCCAGATTTGTTATACCAGATCTTCATATTTACATATTCCGCTTTAATTTGAAATTTACATTGGCTGCTGTAATTTTATGACTTGCTTCTGACATGCTTTTCTGTGTTTTCTGTGTGATAGAAATTGTAAGATCATGCTTTTGACTCCGCTTCAAATTTCTTCCTTGGAAAGTGTTTTTTGTTAAATTTGAAAATCCTTGGAAAGAGCTTTTAAGATGCAAGTTTATTCCTTTTTCTATTGAAGCCCCTAGTTCAATCTTTATTCAATTACATTTGTATTTGTTATTTTTAAGAAATGTCATGATTTGCCTGTGTTAGGTGTTTAACTTGTAGTTTCTTTATTTATCTTTATTTTCTTGTAGTGTATATTCTTTTTGTGTTGCAATTTTGTATTTTATTCCTTTGCTTACTTATTTCCAAGACCATTCTTGTACATTTAGATTTCTCTGAATCTTTCCAGTGTTTTTGTTTAGCTCCTGTGTTCGTTCTCTCTTCTCTCTCAGCTCTCTCTCCCTTCATGGGTCTTAGCTGACACTAATTCCATCCTGATTACTCTCACCTTTGTGCCATGCCTTCTCTCCTCTCTTCCCTCTGTATATTTGCTCTCTGGTTGTCCTTCTCTTTGCTGGTTTCTTCTGTTCTCCTGACTCATACTCCCTTTTGCTGCCTCTTGGTCCGTGTTCCTGCCCACTTCTCTGATTGGGCTCTTTCTCTGTGTCCATTTGTAAGTCTTTTGTTTCATTAAATATATTTTTCACTGTATCCCTTGGCTTCCGTGTTTACCTGCACCTGGATCCCACTGCAAATGTATTATGACAGAAACATTTTATTTTTGTTGCAGGGTTGAGTTTGCTCAGAGAATTTGACCTGTTTAGAACTTCATGCAATTAAGTGGAATCACAGAGATTGCATTTTTGTCCATCTGTGTACACAATGTGATTTTGTTTTTTTAAATGTTATTTTTTTTTGCACCATAATTCCCAGAGTCTGTAAACAATGCTCGCTGGCACCAAAAATCTGTCAATTCGTGAGGGGAACAGACCTGACCCGGGATCACATACATGTTTTATTTCAGTCAAGCAAACATGTTAGAGTTTTGTTTTGGTTTTTTTGTTTGTTTTTTGTAGCTAAATTGGAATTCAGTTGGGCAGTTTTAACTGATTATAGAGCCAACTTTAGCCAACAGCAAAAGAAAAGATGTGTATGTTTATTCTTCCTTGTCTTGGATACTTCGTGTTGTATGTTATGAAATCAGAAAATCGCAAAATAAAGCCAATTGCAAAAATCTACAACAGAACCTTAAGAGACACAAAATGTACTAGACGAGTGGTTTAGTGTGCTCTGTGGAAGTGGCATAGAAAGGCCCTTTTTATGGTTTGCTTCTAAACTGATAAGTATTTTGCTTGTTAATTGTGTCCTCATGTGTTCATAATGAGCATCATGTCATTACAGCTACTTCAGCATTGTTGTGGGAAAAATGCTGCTATTTTTACTGGCTCATTAAGAAAATAACTGAACAATCAATAAAGATGGATTCCTTCACAGAACCCAAACTGCCTCTTTTCTGTCTGCTTGCTACTATTCGGCCAATTTGACTTTTTAGGTTGACTGTAACTAGTGAAGGTGGTAATAACGGCAATAAAACAGCGCCAGATATCTATATTCTAATTGATAAAGGGTGTTAATCCAATTACTCTGCTGATGACCTGATTTTCCATATTCTTTGAAAAAAAAAAATTTGTAATATAAGCAGTATAATGGCAAAACGCTGTGAAATGATAAGTACCTCCAATACATAACCAGAGCATTTATGTTCTTTGCGGTGTCTTGACAAGGTCCTTTGAGGTGTAGTACAGGATATCGTAATAGTGCATGGAGGGCTTTGAACATACAACAATCTTTCATCATATTATATATACATACTATCAGAGTTGCAGCGTGGGAAGTGTATCCAAAAAGTAGGATCTGCATACACCACAGTGGCTTCATCCCTAAACATTTTAAGCAGCAGAGGCATGAGGCCACGCTACTTGTGTGGTGCTATTGCCCAGGGATGCTATGATCATAGGTGTACTGGGTAGGATCGCTGTAGAAAAGGTACACATATGAGCATGCAGGAGATATGCAGCAGACTGTCTTAGGGATATGGAAATAGGGTGGGGAAAAATCCTTTTTGTGACTATCAAGAATGTCACGAATGTAAATTTGCCGTGGTTCAGTGAGGTTCTAAAAAGTCATTTAGGTAGTGAAGAGAGTAGAGTGGTCTTTATCCCATGTGGAGGCAAAAAAAAAAAGCAGACCCATAATTTTAACAAAGTAAACCCAACTCAAATTCTGTTCAAGTTTATTTCCCATCTCTGCTGGTCTGTAGCAGGACAGTGTTAGGGTCCATTCTATTCATTATTTACATGTATATATTCTGTCAGACACATTCAATGACGTCAACTGCTATGTGGATGACACCCAGCTTTGTATCCTCCCTAATCCAATTTCTCAAACTTAACATTAATAAAACAGATGTTCTTCATGTCAGAACAGCCTTCATCCTAACCAAGTTTCACAATCTTTCCATTAACATCTACTGTTCCTCCATCCTTCCCTACCCTCAGGTGAGGAGTCTGGGTGTCATCCTTGACAATATTTTGGTTTCACACCAGTAATCCCACCTATCCAGCATCAATCAGCTCTCTGCTGTCCTCACTCCACATGTTTCTGCCATCTTTAACCATAGTCTCACACTTCTTCACACTTTTTTTGGTTTTCAACATCCGACACACAAACTCTCTTCTTCAATTCAGTCAAAATGTTTTATCAGTTGTTTATGATTTATGTCATCTGTAAGGTGACCTTTTAATTTCAGAACGGTGCAGTCAAATATAATGTATTACTATTACTGTCAGTGCAAGGTAAAAATGTCACTGCATAATACGTATATGTTTTGACAGAATGAAGAAAATTCATAAGATTATCTATCTATTCATAACAAAACATATCAGGGATTGGGGAACACAGTGCAAAAGAAAGCAGTTTTATAATAAGAGTGTAAATAACTTGGAATTAAAGTTTTCAAGTCTCCATAAGAGATAAATGAATGTTTTATCATGAAACAAACATACTGACATAACATGTGTTATTTTGTTACTGCATATATATTTAGTCTGCTTTTTACCTAGAAAATATCTAGGTTAAAGAATTTAGATTTGATAGATAGATAGATAGATAGATAGATAGATAGATAGATAGATAGATAGATAGATAGATAGATAGATAGATAGATAGATAGATAGATAGATAGATAGATAGATAGATAGATAGATAGATAGATAGATAGATAGATAGATAGATAGATAGATAGATAGATAGATAGATGATACATTAAATTTTACAATAAACAAAAGATGTACTTTCAATTCAATTTTATTTATATTGCCAATTCACAACACGTCGTCTTAAGGCACTTTACAAAGTCCATTCAATCAAGTCGTACAGATTTCAAGTCAAGTATATACATTCCAATTAATCCTTACTATCAGACATGGCAGTCAGATTCAGAAACTTAGACAGTTAAGTTGGAAACTGCTTCAAGCTGAAAATGTCACATCAAGTAATAACAATCATTGATCAGTAAATAACTTATCAGTAATCTCCAAGCACACATATCAATTATTTCCTCACCATAATCATGTGGAGATAATCACAGGTATCAGACTCTTATCTTGAGAAGTAGTTTTTCTTTAGATTATAATATTAAACTATAGCTTGGTTATCCCAACGTGTCAGAATAGTCAACTCATGACCTTGACCAATTTACAGCCATAATAACTGTGACTAGTATGACCATTCTCCTCTTTTAAAATGAGCCATTACCTTTATATGACAATGCAGACACATCAACAGCACTGTTAAAAATAAGCTGAAAAACATTTTTGACTTAAACCCTCACTGTAAACTCAAAGAGAAAACAATTGAGTTCTGTATAGTTCGACTGTTATTTGCTGTCTTTATGCAAAAAATGTGTGAATTTTACATTGCTGTTTTTGGCAGGCACCAAAGGGGCCATTTAGCATACATTAGTTTTCCTTAAAGTAAAAGGGCTTTGGTTAGCAATTTTCATGTCCCACAACAAATAACAAAACTGCTGACTTTTAAAGGCAGCTAACAAACCAGTTTATCCCCAAGCATCAACATGGCAGTTACTATAATAATGCATTATAAGGTGAATTATACACAAATAAAATGGTCACAAACAATACAATTTGTGACCATTTTGCTTTTTATTTGTATTATTTAAATATGAGCTAAATTAGAGAGCTTACACATGGTCTAATGAAAGTTAAAAAAAATTTGAGGTTTTGTTCTTAGCTAGATTACACAGTTTTATTGGGTGTGTGTTTATGGGTGTGTATATACAGGTCAGGAAAATGATTGACGTGAAGCCCTGAGACAAAGCATAGGAAATTAAAAGACTTGTAGTGGTTTATGGAGTTCAGTACTGCTGTGTGCGGGTGTATTAGCAGGTGGCAGATGTTATATTGCAACTGAGGCTTTTTTCTAACCTTTAGAAAAAAAACTGCTGCCTTCTTTACAATTTTCAGTCAACCTTCTTTCAACATTATTTGCATTTATATAGATGTTCATGGACACATAAACAAATTGGTAATTAAGGAAAAGAAAAGTGAATGCAAATAGAGTATGTTGAAGAAGTAATGTGTGGAGGTCGTAGTAGAGGAGTAGTGGAGATTTCAAGGCTGCTGAATTTTTTAAGGCCTGTGATTCTGTGATATTGAGTCAGGAATCTGGCTCCATCCTAACAAAGCTGACATGATGTATTTCTTTGTTTCATTTCCCATAGAACCAACAAGTGGTTCATGATCAACTAATAGAAAGAAGCAAAAAAAAAAAAAAAAAAGGAAGGACAAACATTTGGTACAGATCTGTTCATTCTAGGTATTCTAAGGGGCACAGTTGATCCAAATTCCAATTGACTGACAAAGATCATTCATGTCCAGTTCAAAGCAAATCAGATCATGTATGTGTGACTTAGAGCTGACAGTATTCAAACAGCAAGAAATAAAAATTCGCCACTCGCCTTGCCCACACGGTTCAACCAATAGTCACTGTCCAGAGTAGGATTCCAAATCACCTTGTTCTGTGTCTGATGACACAGAAAAGGAGGACATCCACTAGTGAAACAAATTACTTCTTTTTTCAAGTTGGTGGCGTTAAAGTGATGTCAGCAAATACTGAGTGCTGATCTATAATGACACGTACAATGTTTGGTACAGCTCTGATATTATGTGTAAACGTTATTGCACCTTCATCTTTTACGACGAAAAGTCTGATTTTGAGGCTTGGCAACGCCCATGTGCTATGATACAGCAAAAATATTATGATATATTTTAATCTCCAATGTTTTAAGACTATATTGAATCTTTTTGAAGTCTGTAGGAGGAGTTCTTTCAGATACAACCTGTGTCAAAGAGACAAAACAGCAGTTTGGATTGAAAATGGCTGACTTCTAGTGGGGTTTTAACCATAGACATCAATACGTAGATGCTCTATCGAACGCTGAACGGTATTCCGACGTCGCCGCCATTTTTGTGGAGTCAAGTCGGAGAGCCAAAATGCCTCTTACATATGCAGCATGGAATTGTTCAAACCATTTAGGTGTTCAAACCAAATCATGGAGAGCTTTGCTTTTTTGTAAGAGTTCTCATAAATATTCTGACTTTATTCTTGTAATAAAAAAAAAAGAAAATATTTCTTAGTGTGGCCCTGATTCTGTCTTACTGTCAAAATTAGGTGAGATCTTTCCATGTAATTCATGCAACAATCATTAACTGCTCACAGTTAAATCCATAAAAATTACAATAAATATCCTTTTGTGTAATCCATGCAACAATTATTAAAATACACAGTTGAAGCAGTAGAGAGTCAAAAAAGCATATTCTCATATTCTGGGACTGAGAGACTGGAGAGGCCTGTATGGAGTCAGATATTAACTGTCTTATCTTTTGCAGAAGTATACACAAGTGTGACTAAGAAAATGATGTACCATGATTTTACATTTTCAACAAGTATTAAATGAAATGAGTAATTTTTGATTATCAAGTTAAAAGATATATGATTGAAGTATGAATGAGAACTGATAATTAAAATAAAAAAAACATTAAGGTTTAAAATTTTCAATCAGCTATATATGAAAGAGATGTAATGTTGATCAGTTGTGATGTATGAATAAAAATAATTAAGTGATGCTTTTGTAACTGTGTTTTAAAGTAAACGCAGAAAGCTGAGAATGTGTGTGTGTGTGTAAATAAATAAGATAAGGCATTAACGTAAATCTCTGTTAAAATGTGTTTTATAAAATAAAGTCCCTTTATTCATATTAGTTCACATCGCAGCCTTGCTTCCAGCAACATGGCAGACACATGGTTACATCTCAGCAGGGGGCCAACCCAGTCAAAGAGGCATCTACGTATTAATGTCTATGGTTTTAACCATGGTTCCAGGAGACTTATTTGTAGGTCTTGAAAAACTACATATGTGTACCGAATTTTCAGTCTTCGGTCAAAACATGGCTTGGGACTGACTAGTTTAATGCACGGGCCACTGCCACCCAATTTTTGCCTGAATATCTGTCATATTCAATTTGGTGCGGATAAGATGATATATGTGTAAATACATATGGTGTGACATCATGGACATGCATACAATATCACACACACCCTCTGGCCAAAGGTCTCAGTACTGGAGACCAAGTTACACCAACCTGTCTTCTGTCACTGGGCACAGTTTCATGTTAATTAAGCCAGAGGGGGTCACTTGTGGAGTTTCCAAAATAAAACAATACGGTACCACTTTACAATAAGGCTCCCCTTATAGATATGTTAATAATTCATCTGTAAACACATTACAAATCATTAATAGGCATTTATAATGCAGTGATCAAGTAGAATATATTTTATGCTACAAAATATGTTTACATATTGTGTTTACAAGGTGATAACTTAGTCTCCAATGTTTAAAATGGCCCCCCCCCATAAACACTTTATTAATGTGTTTACAGATGAATTAATAACATATCTGTAAACTATTTAATGTCTATAAGGGGAGCCTTAGTGTAAGATAGTGCCAACATTACACTTCCTGTTCTTAGTTATTCTTGGAAAAACTTTGAGGTCTGGCCTCCCCCCTTAGATATAGATGAAATCAGGATTTTGATCACTTTAGATCCTCCATGCTTTATCAGCAAATTCACCGAATTTCAAGATAAGCAGAATCTCTAGGAGGAGTTTGATGAAATGCAGGTAGAAACGGCCAAAATGGGGCGAAAATCACAATTTCAATCCAAAATTGCCAACTTCCTGTTTGTTGTAGAGCACTAGTGCAAGAGAGTTTTGTCAAGGTCTTCGGAAGTTGTACAAGTCTACCAAATATCGTATATTTACGATAAAGTAAATGAGGATGGTGTTGTGAGGCTATTTTTTTTTTCAACTTTTGCGAAACCCTTACAATACTTCAATTTCACATACAACTGATGTGTGTACAAATTGTGGTGTATTTTCGTACCTGTTTAGACCTCCAAAAGCCAATTCATTTGTCAGGAGAACAATCATAAGAAACAACTGAATTCCAATAGACCTTCACAGCACTTTCGCTGCTCGGGCCTAATTAGTAACCAAGCATTTAGTTGACTAAAATGTGGATGC
This sequence comes from Girardinichthys multiradiatus, assembly GCF_021462225.1. Lineage (NCBI taxonomy): Eukaryota > Metazoa > Chordata > Actinopteri > Cyprinodontiformes > Goodeidae > Girardinichthys > Girardinichthys multiradiatus. The sequence continues at coordinate 45,941,597 of NC_061802.1, read as the reverse complement.
TGGCTTGTTGTCATCCTTTTACTACTGTTTAATACTTAACCCTCCTATTACCTCTGGGGTAAATTTTTTGCTGCTAATATCACTTTTCCACTAAGAAACCAGACCCATTCTCTGCCTCAGTAGTGCTGGTTTCGGGCATCGCTGAGTCAGCGCTTTTGAAGAGACTCTTTTGGGGCTCTGTGTGCCGTCCCTTTCTGCTCTCTTCTCAACCGAAAATGACTTCTAAGAAAAGCTTTTCTGTAAATGAGGTGTGGTTAAACTCTTTCACCATCAAGGTGACATAGAGGAGAACGTGTCTGAGACAGAGGATAACATTGAGGAGGACCCTGATAATGAGAATGACACCCTCAGTGTAGACCTTCCTGTACTCTCAACTTCCAGCAAACACTTTAGTTCCCAAAAATAGAAAGTTATTGTGATCTGTCTCCCTACTTCCACAAAAGGGGAAGACTTAGTGCTGCTAATGTCATTAAACCTTTCCAGGCCCCACCAGATACACAGTCAGCAACATCCAAGACATAAAATCTGCATTTGAGCTCTTCATAACACCATCAATTGAAAGGATATGCTTGAGGTGACACATTTAGATGGTCAGTGTGTGCATAGGAAAGAAGTGGATGGAACCCACAAGCCCTGATTAGCCCTCATTTTGACTTAAGTGTATGAATCAAAAAGGCAAAGCAATTGCAATTCTTTGGACTGCTGACGCTGGAATGGCAACATTTCCAGCAACCATGTCTCTAAATACATTCCATGTTTTCTCCCATGTTATGTGCTTTGATGACAGAGAAACAAGGCATGGCAAATGAGAGCGTGAAAAGCGAGCAGGCATTGTGTTTGTGTTTCTTGCAGTCAAATTAACCCCAAATATAAAACATGCTACTACTCTTAATAACAAAAATCACTTTTCATACCAAAAGTTATATATCACAAAAATATGTAATAATAAAATCCATTAGAATAACAAAACGATATGAGGCGAACCTGGCTTGGATCAGATAGACCTGGGCACCCTTCTGGAGTAAGGCCTGACAGACGGGGAGCTCACTGATGAGGTCTTTGAACTATTGACATAATTTCACTTTTACACAATATTTCAATCCGTCTCCAAGCAGGTTTTGCAGCATAGTGTGTGCTGTGCGGCTTTCTTCAGGTCTTTGCTGTCAGGCTTTGCATTTGGAAGTAACATCCATAAGGTTTATATGGACCAAGTGTTCCCAAGCAGAACAGTCATTAAAGCTGTCAGTGGTTTAATGCTGTATTTGATTCATATAAAATTTAATTGTTGTACAAACTCTGCATACAGATAGACCATTTTCACTGTGAGGTTTAATCATGTGGTGATGTGCTATAAATAAAAGGCTCATATTTATTTGATGGATGCCTGTGCATTTTGTGTTAAGATAAATTTTAATGTTAATGGTTTATTATTTATTGTCCAATAAAAGGTATAAATAATGATATAAAATAAAGGGCACTGAACTGACAATGTGATTATCTTTCTTCATGTGTATGCTGACTGGTGCTTTTTTTCTTTTGCATTGCAGAGGACAGACTTCACTCTACATAATCAAACCTTAAACCACCCCTACACTGCTACACCTGCTTCTACATCTCAGAATGACGGACACGCTTCAGTGAATGGTGGCTCCACCCCCTCAGAATTGATGTTTGAAAATTAGAATTCATATTTCTTTCGAAGAATGCTGACAGGAACTTTTTGTGGAGTGTTTTCCATCTAGTGAGGAATATTTCTTAGATGTGCAGGGAGTAAATGAACGGCTGCTACCTTTCTTCTGGATGGTTGGAACTCGCTTTGTTTTGAAAAGGGCTGTTAGCAACTGCAACCATCATCTGCTCAAGAGTTGCCCTGGATTTTGTTTATGTTTGCATCTGCATGGCATAAGTGATAGAGAAAGTAAACTGAACATTAACAAGGATATAAACTAGGCTGAGAACTGGCAATCATGTCTCGGTGGAGGCACCATTCAGAAAGTTGGAGTGCTCTCTTTCAGACTGCCAGGAGCAGGGGCAGGAGGATGGATGAACTCAGACGTTCATTGGGCATGAACTGTTGGGGGGTCATACTAACATGGCTTGGACTGTTGCTTCTGCTGTGTCCAGTTGCTGTGTTGGCTGAGAAACTTGATGAGAACGACCCAGTGGTCACAACCGTCTATGGCAGGCTGCGTGGTATCAAGAAGGAGCTTAACAATGAGATCCTTGGACCCGTTATACAGTTTCTTGGCATCCCTTATGCCACCCCCCCCACCGGTGAGCGCCGCTTTCAGCCTCCAGAGCCGCCAGCATCATGGTCAGACATTCGCAATGCCACACACTTTGCCCCAGTGTGTCCTCAGAGCATTGTGGAAGGACGCCTGCCGGATGTTATGCTGCCAGTTTGGTTCACCAACAGCATCGACGTGGTGTCCACTTACGTTCAGGATCAGAGTGAGGACTGCCTTTATCTCAACATTTACGTACCCACTGAGGATGGTGAGTAAGCCGGCAGGCCTGGGGTCAGGCCAGTTGTGGTTAAGGTGGGAGGAAGAGTTGAGAGAAATAAAGCCACAACAATATCTTAGAGAGCAATTGTTCAGTGTGAGAGTGTTTCTCTGTCTCTGTCTGCCAATAGAGGAAAAGCATGACCTTGTGCATGTTAACTGTGCATGACAGTGTTTAGGCAACCTGAGAATGTGGAAGTGATTTGTAAAAGCAAAAGCAGTGTGCACATGTGTTTACAAAACTTTAATATCCATTCACAGCATTCCTGGTCTTTTAGCTTCACCCTTCATCCTGTCTGACCTTTATGCTCCTCCACATGCTCTCCTAATTCCTCCTCTAATAGTTTCCTCTCCCATTTCTTGATCTTCTTTCTCCTTATGGTCTTAGTTATCTTCCAACACAGAATCCCCCCATTCCTCCTCTCTCATGTCTGTACCTCATCATAATGTATTGTGCTCTGCCACAAAGGCCACAGTTCATTAAACAAGAAAATCATTGTCATGATCATCACCGATTGATTTTGCTGACTGAATGACTGGCTGGCTGACTGATAGACTGAATACTGCTCTGATTGAGCTGGTGGGATTCATTCTCTCCCTCCCTTCCTTTGTTTCTCCTTTCCTTCCTCTCTAAGTCTCTTTCAGTCAATCAGCTCTGTGTGCAGGGTTTGTGTCAATGTATCAGTGTGTGTGTGTGTGTGTGTGTGCATGCCAGCTCCTGTGTGATTTGTGCGTCCAGGGGCTCCATGTTATTCTTTAGTTTTCTATTCATTTTACAGTCAAAAGAATATCCAAGGAATGTGCCAGGAAACCGGGCAAGAAAATATGTAAACAAGGAGGTATGTATGATCTGAATACAACCATTACTATGCCACAGAAGGAAGAAGGAAAACTGTGGGACTACAAGGAAGAATTGTGTGGTATGACACACTGTATAGGGTGAAGCTATATACCTGAGGTCTACAAATTATTCAGGGCATGACTCAGGGCATCAACAGAGTGAATCTTTGCAAAAGTTGGAAAGTCAAGATGTCAGCCAGTATTCTGACTGAATATATTTCAGGCTTATCAGAAATTGTCATTTAAGATTCCAAGGAAGACTTTTCTTGATTGGTCTTGTTTGATAAGACCCTAAAGCCCTGAGTCATGCACGGAATTTGCCAACCTTTTTATTATAGAATCACTGAGATTTAATTGGCTGCCAGATCTGAGGTCAGAAGCTATGTGGTAATAGTGGTTGATGTGTGACGGGATAACCGCATATTACATGAAGTGGACACAGATACCCCCCCCCACACACACACAAAGCCATAATGATGTAGATGCACGCAGTGTTAAATAAGATGAGCTCAGGGTGGACCTTGAGTGTGTAATTTCCATTAAAAGAAAGCAGAGCTGTGTTCACGTTGGCTTGGGCCACTGTATCAAGTACTGTTTCATCAAGATAATGCCCTCCACCGCCTCTTTGTCTCTCAGGCAATCCCTCTCTCTGGATGCGAGGACATGTGGGGATTGCGAGTGTGTGAGAGGAAAGAGATGCTGACAGTGTCCTTGATTGGGTCTGGGTGTTAATGTCATTGTCTTGGCAGTGACTCATATTGTCACTTATTGTATGTCCCTTAGCGTTTTATTACCCAAATACAAAGCACTCTCACTGTTCTTCTAAATTCCTAACATCATTTATCTGCTTTAACATGGTGCACACACGCATGCACACACGTGCGCACACACATGCGCGCACACACACACACACACACACAGAGAGAAAGAGAGAGAGAGGGGAATATTGACATAAATTGGGAGATTACACAAGCTTAAACTGGATATTAGTCACACAGCATGGAAATGAGTATTTAAAAACCAAGACCCATTCAATTTCCTGTATCTTTTTACTTTATGATAAAAAGAGATTAGGTTTGAAAACAATGTATCTTATACAAAAAAAAAAGACAATAAGATGGCAGGTCTGAGGCTGTTTTTACAGTAAAGCCCTTTTTTTTCTTTTTGCTTGGGTTTGTGTTCTTGGCTTAAATTCACCTCCCACCGATAGCAGGGAAAGAAAAAATAGTCATCTGAAAATTCAGTTTACCTCCAGTGGTCCCACACTGTAGTAGATATGTCATCAAACTAAGCTGTCTGCAGTTGTTGTGCTCTACTCGGCCATGTGTACTTTGAGCAGTCTCTGTTTTGGAATCAAAAACAGAACAAAAACTACAGTGGGAGCAACTCTGTGAGTTTAGCGATGTTTGGAGAGGTGAGGAAGGGATGTACGGCTCATAACCAGGAGGCCAATAAGTGCACTGGCTCACACAAGGAAATATGTTGAAGTTAGGAAGGAGCTCAGCAGCTGCTGCTTCAACTGGAAGAAATGAGCAGAGAAGTTTTATATTTGGTCCGACTGCCTCATGTGGAGATGGCTAGGAAGAAAGCACAGTGTTTACTTTTTCTTTCATTTTGGTTTAAAGGTCTTAAGTTATATCACGTAGTATGGTTGATATCAACAGTCTGGTACCAACCAATATTAAAATTAATATTTGTTTAATGCTGTTCTTCTTTTGAATGAATTAATATTTGTTATACATAGTATAATAAAAGGGTGAGAGGCTGTCTCTCAAGAAAAGAATAGTAAAAAAAATCAAACAAGCGAAACCGACATCAGACTGAGCAGCTACAGGAGAAGAGAAGAAATAAAACATTTTACACAGCTTTAACCCCAGATGCTTTATGCTTTCTGAATATTAACTTTGCATAAGTTTTGTTGTCTTTATTCAAACTGCATATAATGTAGCTAGGTTTTGTATTTTGGGGGGAAATTTATTTGATTTTTTAAGATGTTAAAACATCTTTCAAACAAAAGAAAAATGTGTTTTCCTTTGGATGTTTTTGTGCACTGACCTTTAATCAAATACATTTTTATAATACAAAACCATTTAAATTTGATCACTTTTGTTTATTTTCTTTTTAATTTCCTTGTGTTGGAAATTATATTTTGATTTTCAACCAGGTAAAAATGCCTTTTATGGACAGTAGATGTGGCAATTTGCATAAATTGGACAAAGGAAAAAAAATGCTTTTTGACAACTTTGTGCTAAAATAAAAACTGATCAGAATCAATGTTGCCCCTAACGTTTTTATATATGGAAGGAGAAAAACAAAATCTGTTGATTAAAAAAAAACAAAAACATTTACTGCTAAAACTGGCATTTAACAGGGTAAAATTTACTACAATTCATGATAATTTAAGTTAATTATGCCAGATATGACAAAAATGCGTAAAACACATGTTGATGCATAATATTTCTAAAAGAGATACAGGTGAAGCACAGAATGAACAGACCTAAAACGTTTGGTGATCAGTTCAGTTGTCCTCAGTCTCATGTTGCATATGTATCTACTGATTTCCATTTAGTCAGGTGTGTAATCTGATGAAGGTTTGAAAGGGAGGCTGAAGGCCACTGCTGTAGGATGGCAGCAGTTCAGACAGGGTCAGATGTGTGAGTAAAGTCTGATTATACCATATCCCTTCTTCGTTATCCTGGTAACAAAGACTGAGTGCAGATGTTGGAGTTCCAGCACCGGTGATGCACGGTTCCTCCTGGTTTCCCTCTGTAACACTGAGGCTAGCTTCATGCAGAGTTCCAAAATAATTGCCCTGGGCAATCTAAACCGGTCAGTAAGCCATGCATCATCATGTGCCAGCAGGTCAGTATGATCTCTGAACACACGTTTCCTCCGAATCCTTCCATTGGTGATGTTCTCCAGCAGTACAAAAGCTGCCACTGTTTCACAATTCCGTGCAACTTTACGCAGCTATTTATAGACATGTGTGGTTATCTACAGCTTGTTTATCTTAGGAATCATCACACTTGACTTGTTAGGAATGAATCTTCTGATCCGACACCGTTTTCTTCTCAGTGAAAATGAAAGTGTCCCTTAAAGACTTTACATGCATTTAATGCTCCTCATCACACGGATCAATGCGCATTTACATCTACATGTGACCAAAAAGAGGAACATTTTCAATTTACATTAGATTAAGGTTGTTTCCATAATTAAAAAAAAAAAAATCATTAAAGTTTTTTTTATGAACACATAATACAAAATATATGATTAATATAAGTTTGGACATGCTACACAGACTTACAATAAAACAATTATCAAAACATACTATTTCACAGTTCGTTTTCATCATTTTTTGAGTTGTGTTACATTATTGTATGAGGCTAAATATGGTTCAGTTTTATTGTTCAGGTTTAAATCACAAAAGCCCAAACACAAAAAATAACAAACATTGGGTTCAATGCTCCTCAAGTTGAAAAAATGGAATATTTCAGTTTATTTTGGTGAGTTTTTCTACTTTGCAGTTTGATGCTGACATTAGTTTGCATGGCTGCCAATTCTCAAGGCAGGTTTGCATGTATTTATGCACACTTTCACGCCATGTTCATTGTGATACATCCCCACTTGTGCTTGAAACATGGCACTGCAATATTTTTTGTGCATTCACACCATTTGTGCATGAGGCCCCTGGTCTGAGATTCGAGTCTTAATTATTTAGCTTCATCATAATGACCACATGTACAGTTTTCAAACTTAACTCTGTATTAAATGACTTAGGATCATCCCAGAACAAAATAAACTCAATTTACGTCCGACGTTCTCTTGCTTTTAAGCTAGCTGCAACATTACAAGGACACTTCAGTCTGAAAATATCAAAATATTTAATTACTGTTTTGTTCTTTTAGAAGTTTTTTCTTTTAGAAGCATTTATTTTCTTACTACACTTGCCATTATATTGTAATTTATACCTTATATTTGAACATCTTTATTATTTACGATTGAAAACAAAGGTTTCAAATGTAGATTTCGAAAATGGCTTCCCAATATTATTAAATACTCTTCAGCACATATTGAGGAGAAGGAAATCTTCCAAACCCTATTTAGTGGAAAATTATGAAGGAGTTGACAATATGAAGACAGGGATAAACATGTTTACTAAAGAAACCCTCCTGTTACCTTCACGTTTACTAACATCTTTTATTTTTTGGGGTCAATTTGAACCTCCAAAAATGATCAAAATATTGTTCGCCAAAATAACGTGTCAGGCTATTAAACAAAACAGGGTTTTACTCAATGTTATCCTACGTCTCAGACACGTTCTCCTCTATGTCGCCTTCGTGGTCAGAGAGTTTGACAACACCTCATTTACAGAAAGTAATTTTCAGTTGAGAAGAGAACAGAAAGGGAGAACACACAGAGCACCAAAAGAGATGGTTCAAAAGGCTGCTGTGCAAACCTAAGTTGTGTGAAGTATCAACATCTTCATGGGAACAGTATTTTCCCGCCCCCACAACACGAGAAATATCAAACTTCTCACAGTGTTATTTTTCCCATGTCAAATATTTATTTAGAAATGTCAAACATTGAATGCAGTCAAATTGACCCTAAAGGTAATAGGAGGGTGCCAACAAAAGCACTTGGTTTGATCCATTCAGAACTTCATTATTAACAGGTTTTAATCTCCATTATTTTTCTTGGAGCACAAAGGCCCATTTGTATTTCTAAAGCGTTTAAACAACTTTCAAAATAATATAAATAAACCTTTGGCAAATGTTTGGATGGTAAATTGCATTTTAAATAATTAAAAGACAACTGTTAATAAATATTAAAATATGGAAAGATAATTATTAAATGTTCTTGAGACAATTTAGGCCTAAGGACACACAGTACAAGTTTGGAATCCTAATGTACACTGATGCGGGGTTAGAGGTGACATAGTTATCATGGATTTGATGAGGAAATGCTTATTTCAGTCATTAAAGACTTAAGTCTTGACTCTGAATTGAGGGGAAAGACTTGGGACTTGACTTGGACTTAAAGAAAATGATTTGTGAACATATCTGATGTATTCATACACTGACATGCAGACTGATGGCAACTTGGGGTTAGGTGCCTTGCCCAAGGTCACATCAACTTGTGGCCAGACAGGAAGCTGTAATTAAGCCCGTAATTTTCTAATTGCAGGAGGGCTACATGATAACTATCACTGCCACAGATTTTCCTTAAATGTCATGATTCAACAGAGGCCTTATCACCCACCCATTGCACCAGTGTCTAAAGGTGATTTGTTTTTCAGTTTACTTTACAAATCTTAATATAATCTTGTCAAAATGCCTCTGCTCGCACCATTTGTGGTTTGTCTCATTTATATGTTAAAACACCTAGATTTGTGTCTTGATGACCTGCAATGTTTAAATGTACACAAACTATGTGAAGGAATCTAGGGAGAAGAAAACAAATGGTAGAGGATCACAGGGGTGATATGCAGAGAATAGGTTGATGCTCTTCCAAATGAATGTATAAATCCTTTTTGGGTCCTTCCCTCACATAACAGCAGATTGGCTGCAGTGTGACTGTATGAGTCTGGTGGTAATGGCTAAACAATTGCATTTGTGTACTTCTAGTCATTATCCTAAATCCAGTATTTAGTCTCAAAAACTGCATTGAGTCAGTAGTTCTTACTGAACCCTTAAAAATTATTTTGCTCACCTACCTAATTTTATAACTCATAAAGAAACAAAAACATACATACAGTACACAGACCTATGTGGCATGGGCTTTGCAACTTGTATGAATGTACATTACATGTATTCTAACACACACACACACATCTGTATTTTACTATCTTTATGAGGACTTTTCAGTTACTTCCATTGACTTCCATTCATTTTCCTTGATTTTTAGTGCCTAACCCTGACCCTAACACTAACCCTAACCCTAACCAGTTAATACCTAACCCTAACAATAACTCAATTCATACCATAGTCCTAAACCTAATCCCTGTCCCAAGAACGGAATTTGGAAAAGTGAGGACCAGGAAAATGTCCTCACTTTGTCAAAATGTCCTCACTTTGCGATAAAAATACGAAAATTGGTTCTCACTCAGCAACAAGTACAAGTACACACACACACACACACACAGGCTTGCCACAGGATAAATAGTAGGAATTGACCAGTGTGCTCCAAGATGATGCATTCAGTTTCTATTCACTGCCTATAGACCACAACTGTTTTGCTTGGGATGCTGTATCGGACATTAGATTAAAATTTCAGGGCCACTCCTGTGAGTTTGTGTGTATGTGTGTGTCAGCACACAAGAGACACCAATAGACGCCTCAGCACCTTTAGATGCACAGCAGCTGTCAATAACTCATCACTTCCTTCATTAAGCTTATTGGCATTCTATCAACTCTACTGCGTGTGTGTTCTTCTATTCTTGCTTGGTCTGTGATTTTGTGCTATTTTTGTTTGTTCAAGGCCCATTAAACTTCCAAGCTGCTTTGCGTGTGTTTGTTAAAGCCCATGCAGACAAAATGTAACACCCAGGGATAAGTCTTGGTTTGCAGCTTGGGGGTGGAATGGGGAAGGAGTGGTTGATCTATGCTAATCAGTAAGAGCAAAGGTGATGGATAGTATGGAGCTGATGGAGGCAGCAGAGACGGTTGATTAAGAAACCATCAGTAAACACTAAGAGAGAGGAGAGATAGATGAGGGTGAATATACAGAAGCAAAAAGTTAAGTGAAAAAAAAGTGCAAATACATTGTCCTGCAAAAGTGTTCATACTCCTTTTACTTTTTCCTACTGTCACATTACAACCACTAACTTAAATGTAATTCATTAACTTTATTGTGTAAGACCAACACAAGTTGTTTGAGTAATGTCTCCTCCAGCTCTGCACATCTAGAGACTGGCATATCTGGCCATTCTGCTTCATGAAACATCTTAAGCTCAATAAGATAAGATCTGAACATCAATTCCCAAATCCTTCTACATACGCTCACGTGGGTTTAGCTCTGGTCATTGACTGAAATCTTAAACGCTTCGATCTAAACGATTCCATGGTAGCTCTAGCTGTAAATTTAGGGTCATTGTGGTGCTGGAAGGTGAACCTCCGAACCAGTTTCCAGTCTTTTCCAGGCTCTAACAGGTTATATTCCAGGATTGGTGTGTATTTAGCTTCATTCATCATCCAATCAACGATGGGCAGTTCATTTGTCCTTCCCTAAGAACTGCATCCCCACATCATGATGCTGATACCATCATGTTTCAAGGTTGTCCTATCAGCAGATTCACCCATCTGGTCTGTGGATCTACGCAACTATGGAGGAGACAGGGCTAATCAGTATTGGTAGATAGCAATGTTTCTGTAAGTTTGTTTTGCCATGCTCCTTCTATTTTCAGATGATGTAATTGCAGAGAATAGCTCCTCTCTGGGTTTCAGAATACATATGTCTATCAAATAACATCTCAATAAAATTAGATGAACTCTGGGGTTATAACATGACAAAATGAGACAAATTCCAATAGGCCTGAATACTTTTTCAAGACAAGGATAACCACATTGAAATGCACTGCACTTTATTGAGGCCCCTACTTCAGGTCAAGCTGCAGTATAATTTACTCATTTTTTATTAATAAAGTAATTTTAACAGGCAGACCAGAATCATTTTGTAAAAAGCTTATTTATTCTGATTAGAGATATAATCATTTCACTCAATATGTTTGTGAATCTAAATTAATTTTAAATTGTGCTAAAACATTTTACAAAAAATCTGTCATTTACAGATAATCTCTTAAATGAAATAAATTACCTAAATATATTACAGAAATAATAAGTAAGTATACATGATTTTAAAAGAACACTAAAATCTTTTTTTTTTTTTATTAAGTCTATGTATGTAATTTGCTACCTGTGATGTCTGTTTGACTAATGCTGTGTTTATTATGTTAATGTCAACATTGTTTTGTATTAAGATTATTGAATTTTATTAACTGGACCCCAGGAAGATTAGTAACGACTCTGGTGGAAAGTAATGGGCATCTTAATAAATAGACAAAACAGTGTTATTACCAGTTATAGGTGACCGTCCAAAAATAGTGTCAATTGTTCTTGAAAAAGCAACTTTTTCTTTATTGTTCCAATTTCTTCTCCAAACACTTAAACATATTTTTGTTCTCTTGGTAAACTAGCGAGTTTGTATTTCTTTTCTAATCCTCGGAACTGCTATGCCAGAGTTATTTTTGCCTGACAACTCATTGCATCTACCCCACTAAATTATCTAACTGATCATAGTAGACACATTCTCCACATTAAAGCAAGCCTCTTTTCAGGCTTAATTCTTCTTTTGCTTCATGACCTCGGCTCCAAGCATTTTAAGACCATGTGGCTTCTCATAGTCTGTTCATGAAACCATGTTATTTGCAGTATAAACTAATCAAATAATAGGATAAATTGAAACACAAACAATATTAATTGAATGGTGTTCTGCCTTCAGTTTTTGGGCTAAATGTGATGTTTTAGTTTAACTGCCTAAAGTAAAAGCAGTGATGTGTCTACTAGTGATCATATTTTAATTACCCAACATTGTCCATGTCTGTGTTCACTGCTGCTGAACATACATGGATCTAATTAGCTGTTGAATTTAGGGATGCACAGCAGTCTATACACCAGAGACCTACCCCTTTTCATCCTTGCATTTCTTTCTGCTTGTTCTGTTAAAATAAAGATCAAACAAGGTGTAAAAAGAAAACAGCTGTGGAAGTTCATCTCCGACCCACAGCGGATACAGATTGGTTTTTTGAAAATAGCCCTTGTAGTGGTATTATTTGGAATTTCATTTGTCCAGTTTTATCGTGTTGTGACAAGAACCTCCATGGGCTGCTCAAGTGATATTATCAAGGGTCCAAACTCAGCAACTCAGGTCATTTTACAAAGTCTGAAAATTTGCAGTCTGAACACAAGGCAGGGATTTCCTTCTTTGATGAAAAGCTGACACTTCCTAGGAGCTTTTAGGTTTTTAGATGAACAATGGACAGACACTGCAGTGACTGTTATCCAGTATGTAAAGAAAAAAAAAAAGAAAAATTGGACATTTGATGTTGATTTGACACAGATAAAAAATATAAATGCAAAAATGTGTATGATTTGATGTAAACAAAACCTAAATGTTCCACTATTAGTGGTCTTGGTCCAATTTATTGCACAAGGTCAAGGTTTATTCCATATTCCTTGCTTGTCCTATCGCACATTTTTATACTGTACCAGTAGCTGCCTGATCAAGCACTGAAAGGGTCAAATTCCAATTGGCTAACCTCTCTGACATATTTTGTTGCTGGAATGTTCAAAGCAGTACTCACTATCAGGAAAAGTGTGTAAGTTGTATTTGAGAAGGTTGTATATAGCACTAATTCACCAACAAAGATGTTACAACGAAGTTCCCATGAAGACATTTATACACATGTTGAAACCAGAGTTCCTCCCCTGCTCACATAGTTAAGATTGACTACAGGGTAATGGTGAGGGCTACAGCTGCAGCAACACAGCAGTATGCCTTTCCACATCTTATTGAAACAGGCATGCAGGTCTGAGTAGGAACTGCTATGAGCAAATACTAAAACTACTGCTGAGGTAAAACCTAAACTTAACCAATATCTTTACAGGTTGAACATGGATTGCCTGAGACTGAACAACAGAAATGAAATGGAAATAATCAACTAACTGCGTATGTTCAGAGATGTAAGCCCTGCTTAAAATTTCCAGTGACCTTTTTAGTCATTAAAAGGTGCAACATTAAATTAAGATCTGTTGACTTGAAAGGCCTATATAAATGATTCCCATTTTTTTTATCCAGTCGCTCAGTGAATCTTTTTAAAAACATGTGAAAATGTTGAAAATACACTCAATTTTTAAATTTTTCTTTTGTCAAATCAAAGTTTTAAATTTCATTGCTGGATGGAGCACCTGCACACAGGTAGTAAAATGGTACAATGTTGGGGAAAAAAAAAGGGGAAAAACAGCTGTTTGCATTTTTGTCTAAAACATTTAGATGTTCAACACACGGTGAGATGGAGACAAAACTCGAGGTAGATGGAAAAATAAAACAGAGAGAGAGGCAGATGAGTAGATGAGGAGGAGACAGACAAGAGACGTGAGAGGAAATGCAAACCCCCCAGCACAGCTGGGCCTGCTGTCATGTCTGCCTGTCACATGGGATTTGGCTGGAAATACTGGTTCTCTCTGTCTCCTCCAAACAGAAAATAGGCCACATCCTGTTTAACACAGCCACTGCATGGCACTCTTTCCCAGCGGGAGATAACACACTATAAAAACATCATCACACAAAATAAATTAGAATTATTTGCCTAGTAGGAATGTAACACTAAACTGCTTTTTGTAAGTTTAAATGTAGCTGCTTTTTCATAAACAGAGTTTAAAGAAATGTTTTTTTTTACCAGTGATATGTTGTTGAAGCAGTCAGTAAATGTAAATTCATGGTATCTACAATTCCAATGAAGTTGAGACGTTGTGTAAAATGTAAATGAAAACCGAATACAGTGATTTGTAAATCCTGTTAAACCTATATGCAACTGTATACACTACAAAGGCAAGATATTTAATGATCAGTCTGAGAAAGTTGAGGAAAGCTCAAAACCTGTTTGGAACATTTCATAGCTGAACAGATTAACTAGAAAAAGGTGAGTGTCATGAAAGAAGCATTCCTGAAAGGTTCTGTCATTCACATCCAAGGATGGAGCGAGATTTACCATTTTGTGATCAACTGCGTGAGCAAATAGTCCAACGGTTTAAGAACATTTCTCAACATACAATCGCAAGAAATTTAGGGATATCATCATCTACCGTCCATAATATCATCTAAAGATTCAGAGACTCTGTAGAAACCTCTGCACGTAAGCAGCAAGGCCGAAAATCAACAATGAATGTCAGTGACCTTTGGTCCTTCAGGAGGCACTTCATTAAAAACCAACATCATTCTGTAACAGATATTACAACTTGGGCTCAGGAACACTTCAGAAAACCATTGTTAGTTAACACAGTTCATCGCTACATCTACAAGTCCAAGTTAAAACTCTACTGGGCAACGCTAAAGCCATATGTCAAGAACACCTAGAAACGCTTCTCTGACCCGGGTTCATCTGAAATGGACTGACACAAAGTGGAAAAGTGTGCTGGGCTCTCACGAATCCACATTTCAAATTGTTTTAGGAAATCATGGATGTTGTGTCCTCTGGGCTAAAGAGGAAAAGAACTATCTTGGTTGTTGTCAGCGTAAAGTTCAAAAGCCAGCATCTGTGATGTTATGGAGGTGCGTCAGTGCCCATGACATGTGTAACTTTCACATCTGTGAAGGCACCATTAATGCTGAAAGGTACATACTGGTTTTGGAGCAACATATGCTGCCATCCAAGCAACGTCTTTTTCAGGGATGCCCCTGCTTATTTCAGCAAGACAATGCCAAGCCACATTCTGCATGTGTTAAAACAGCGTGGCTTCATAATAAAAGAGTGCAGGTACTAGACTGGCCCACCTGCAGTCCAGACCTGTCTCCCATTAAAAATGTGTGGAGCATTATGAAGTGCAAAATATGACCACGGAGACCCAGGGCTGTTGAACAACTGAAACTGTTCATCAAGCAAGAATAGGAAGGAATTCCACCCACAAAACTTCAACAGTTAGTGTCCTCAGTTCTCAAAGACTTATTGAGTGCTGTTAAAAGGAAAGATGATGTAACACAGTGGTAAACATGACCCTATCCCAGCTTTGTTGGAACATGTTGCAAGCATCAAATTCAAATGAATGTTTATTTTCAAAAAAACAATAAAGTTCATCAGTTTGAACATTAAACATCTTATCTTTGCAGTTTATTAAACTGCATATAGGACAAAGAGGATTTGCAAATCATTGCATTGCAGGCATCAAATCTGTCATCAATGTGGTTACACCAGACATATCAGATAAAATGATGTAAAATAATGTTTTTTTGCAGTTTTAACCACTGGGGGTCATGGGCGTCTGAACAATGGAATAAGTGGAGCAACTGCTCCCCCATTTTTTTAAGTGGGGAAACAAAATTGAGATATTGTTAACCAATTTTTCAGACCCAACAAAATCTCGTTGAGTTGTATTTCAACAAGCAACAAGCAAATGTTACAAATAATTTCAAACTTTTATTCTTATCCTCTTCCATATCTGAGTTAGTTTGATACAATTGAACATCATAATCTGAATTGAACTTATGTGCTCTTTTATCTGCTCCTCAATTGTACAAGTTAGGCATGTGCCCACAGTAGAAGTGTAACAACAGGAAAATACAGCACGTGATTTTGGGTTTCAGCTGAGATTTTACCAAAATGTTTGTTATCGGTTTAGACTGTTTATCCCTTCCATATATTGCATTTTAATTCTTGTTTAATTCTAGAGTGGTCCTATTGCCAAAAAAAATCATACAATTTTGTTTGTAATTTCACAAAAAAATACAGATTTCATAAATCTCAAACTGTTTTGTAAATAATCTCTCTTCAGTATGTAATTAATCAGTCAGACAAGTTAATTTGTTTTAGATAATGAACTATGGAGGATAAAATACAGTTCAGACTCATTCAAAAACTAGGAAATAGTCCATTAGCTTAATGCCGATTGAAAGCTCTGGAGCACATGCTAACCTTTGCATCCATAGCAGCTAATGGTTAACCAGTCACTTTATTCTCACTCTGCTTCCAAATAATGTATCTATCACTGTCAACAATTTCATCTTTCAACCTAGTGCCCAGAATCCTGCCATGCTAACAATTTTACAGCCAAATGTCGATGACAAGTCTGTACTAGTTGACTCTGTCAAAACAGGTTAGCTAAAGAAGTATTTCTTTTTACTTCAAAGGAAGAATCTGAAAAGCCCTTAAATTAAACATTATTATTGTATGAACATATTCTCACACTGTAACACTCAGAAAAAGCCAACCTGTAATTTCAGTTTATTTGTAAAATATGGAAAATCCCTTGACTGAGTAATAATTTTTCTCATTCATTTTTCCCATTACATTTTATTGTCTTAAGTCAACTACCAGCACAACAAGAGCAGTGATAAAATATCTGACATCTTTGAGTAATTATATGTTGCAAGTGCATGATTAACATGGGAAGACGTATGTGAGCGTGCATTTATGTGCTGCTGAGAGAAACAATTTGATGATGGAATGATGATTAACAAGGTAGCAGACCTTGAGAAGGACAGGCTGCTGTGGGGGACAGATGACAGGAGATGGATGAATGACAGGAGAATGGACAAAGTGGGGAGGTGGACAGCAGGCCATAGAGCATCTCATTCTGCCAAATGACTGTTAATTGTTGAGACTTAGAATGGCTTTCATTTCCTTATCTTAATATTTATTTCCCTGTAGTGCAGTGATTGATGGCACATCAAGTCTTAATGAAACAGAAAGTTCGGCGAGAAGGCTGGGGGCTATGGCTTTATGCTCCTCATAAGGATTGGTGCCAGATCTTGAATAGTTTCATCCCTTTCAACCTCACACTACTGGTTATTTTTTATTACTTTTTCATGTTTTCATTACCATTTTTGTCTAACTAACACCAGCATGACTATGTAAAAGTTACCAAGCCAGATGTTATGAAACATTGTAGGTAAAACATTAACCTGTGCTTGGAATTTGCTGTTGAACATGTCCAAAGAGAAAAGTAATAGTGGCAACTTGGCTTAACTGAAGATCAGAGCTATTTATATTCAGCTGTGTATCTTCATATGGAATAGAAATGCTTGGCAGATATGCAATGATATGACAAAGGTATAAAGGTTCATGCACATGGGTTAGCCATGCAAAATTTGCATTAAAGTTTATTATCTTTAGGTCATCCAGGGTTCTGACACAATCTGAAAAACCATGGAATTTCATTTAAGGATTTTGCAGGCCTGAATAAATATGGTTAAAGGAAAAAGAAGTATCAAAAAATTTAGATTACCCTGTTCTATAGGATTACAGTTGTATCCATCCATCCATCCATCCATCCATCCATCCATCCATCCATCTATCCATCCATCCAAGGTTTGTGTGAGTTTACTTAAAAACAAAGCAGAAAAAGACTCGGGATAACAGTATGGCTACTGCGCAAGACTGTTGCCATTTGCTACACACAAACTTTAGTAGTCCGCTAATGTACAGTACACACACTCTCGTGGGGAGTGGAGGTGGGGTGAGGGTGGTTGCAGACTCAGGAAACCAGCCTAGTGTAAAAGCTGGTGGTTGAATGCAATATTTCCGAAGAGAATGGAGGAAGTCTGGTTATGTTTAAGTGCAGATGGATCCTTGCGTGTCTGCTGGATAGGCATGCACATTACTGTGTTTGCTTTGATGTAGCTTTGTGTTCACTCACTTGAGCATGTTTGCTTGACAGCAAGGGAAGTGAGGTTCAGCAGCACGGACGATTTTTGTGTTATGCCTGTGACAGAGAGGGAAAGATGGGTGGAGCAACAGCTGTTTTACAATCTTTAGACAATTCTTCCTCCGTTATTTGAAGAGGCAATGTGTTTCTGGTTAATGACTTTTTTTGTTCTGAAAATGATGTACCTGATATTCTGTATGTTGTGAAGGACAGAAAACAGAAACAGGTAAAAAAAAAAAAAGTTGATTTTGCTGATGTCATTTGTTTTAGCTGGCAAAACACCCTGCGAGTCGTGTCATGTCGCTGGGAATTCTCTCAGGGTTCATCACGACATGTATTTGTTTGGACTGGTGTGTCAGTTATTTAACATGTTACAGCATATGAGTAGGAGGTCACAGATGTGAATTTATGCACTGTAATTGGCTGATGGGAAACTAATAATTGAATTTGTTGAAATGCACAGTAAAAAGCTCTGACTGAGTGAAGGGTGGTTCTGTGTGAGACACTGTGATTAATTTAAGGCAGTTTGTTCTCCTCATCTAGGCAAAAATGATCCAAACAAGCCCTCCTGGATATCAAATTGAACGTTAAGAGTTTGTTTTGTTTATCTGCTGTTTACATGTGGAAATAATTGTAATCGTCCTGTGCTAATGTTCAGCAGCATCTAGGAAAAGTGTGAGACATTAATTATCTTGCAGTGGACTGTAGTGAAATATTTAATTTATTATTCTGAAGGTTCAAACTAACGTGTGAATCATGCACACAATGTAAAACCATACAAAGAGGCACTTTATGCACAGGTTTTTATACAATTTTGTCCAGTCTAGTTAACAGAGGTGTTGGGTTTCTCTGATTTGATGTTTACATCTATCAGACAGTTGTTGAAATAATTATTGAAACATGTTCATGTTGTAATAAATCTTCGGTAGTAAATGTCCTTCAATGTATGTAAAGAAATTATTGAATGGGACCAGAAATTTAATAAATAAATAAAAACATGTATTTCAATTTTTTCAATAAATTGAAAAAAATCAAAGGCAGTTTTCCTGATAATATAACTGTGTAAAACAAACTTAATTCAGTGTTAGCTGAGTTACATATAAGGAAATATCGTGTAATACTTGCCTGTGATCCCCAGGGAAGGTTTTGTTTATTATATTCTGTTTCCTGATTGGAAAACCCCGATGGTTAAACTAAATGGTCCTGTAAGTTCTGACAACAATTTGATCCACAAATTATATTTTGATTTAAAGTCAGTGAGCTTTTTATTCACTGGTGCAAGGTATTATGTGTGTTCATATGATGATGTTTGTAGGAAACACTTCATGCTGGTCAGAGACCTTTAGCAATCTCCAAAAATGACAGCAGATAGATGGTAATTTATTATTCTACTGCTCTTTTAAAATAACTTTTTAATAAAAAGATGGGCATTGTTAATAATGTTTGTCAAACATCTTCATCTCTTTTAAATGTGAATTTCCTAGCTATTTTCTTAACAACTGGAAACAAACTCAGCTTGTTATATGGTAATTTTGTTGCTGGGAGATATCATTACTTAAACTGAGAAGGCAGCATGGATTCGGTAAGATTTAGTGACCCATGGCTGGTTAACTAATGCTATAGAAAACACTGAAGCAGAGTAAGTCATGATGGAACAATGATCACAGTGAAACACATGGGGAAAGAAGGATTGAGAATATTGACAAAGTCATCAAAACGGACAGAAGGATGGATTTAATTTTCAGGTGAACATCTAATAACTGATCCATGATGAGATGGATCGCTGGGTCACTTGTGGACCTGCAGTCCCCACAACCCCTTCTTGGCTGAGCAAAATAAGATGGATGGATTAATGTTAAGTAATTTAGCTAACTTATTTTAGCAACCTCATTAGGAAATAGCCAGGCTGAGCAGCCATCTTTTTGCTTCCTGGGTAAAGTATTTTCTTATATTAAGGAAAATATCTCAATCTTCTTTTATTTCAAATTTTTCATTATATGTAGTTAGGCTGATCTTTTATCTTTAAGGTCAGTAAGTGGATATTGGATTGGGAACTGGCAAGACATTTCAATCTCAGTCCACAAAATGTCACTGGTTTCATTGATTACCTTAGAGAAGTCTTCGAAAGGTAATCCTGAATGGACATATATGGCCTATATATGGCTGATATTAGTATTGTTTAGCAGTTAAATTACCCTTCAGATAGTCTTAAACTGAACATCATTTTGAGTTGTGTCATTTGCCTTAATTAGAGCCTGGCATGCTTACATAGTTTGAAAAAAATTAAAAATTAGGTAGCAGTCTGTAATTCTTGAAATATACACTTTATTAATAGGTCTGTCTATTAATAAACCCTAATACCCATTGTTTTCCATTATTATCTCTTATTTGACCAAAAAATAACAGTTTTTATGGTAGCCATCTATTCATCCCTTTCTCCATCTTCTACCTTGATATTTGTTGTAAGGGTGGTGGGGGTGGCTCATGCCTATCTCCATTAAATGAGAGGCAGGTAATGCCATGAGAAGTCACTAGTCCATCACAGGGCAACTCAGAGATTTACAGGACAAGCAACCCTGCAAGCACAAACTCAGACTTAAGGGCAATTTAGAGTTACACTAATTGATTTTAGACTGTGTGAAGAGGCTAAAGTACCTAGAGAGAACACGTTCATGCAAAGGGAAAACATGCAAATTCAATGCAGAAGCTCCTAGATTCAAACCCAGGACCGTCTTGTTGCAAGGCAACAGTACTAACAACTCTGCAACTTTGCAGCCCTTTGTTATAGCATTTAGTGCAAAAATACGATCTACAATTCAATTACATTTTTTCTTTTGTAAACAAAAGAATAAATAATTGTTTTGCCTTTCTGGTTATATTGAGAAAGGTAAAAAAATTATCAAAAACAAAACCCATTTGGATTCCACTTTGTGAGAATGGACAACTATAGTAGTCAATTATCCCCCTCTCTTCTGTAGCTGTGTCCTTTTTGTTGGGTCATAGGGAAGTACTTGTTTCCATGTAGCTTCTGTTTCTCTGTCATCCATCCTTACTACTGCTATGATGGTTAATTAAGATGTTGCAGAACAGCAGACAACTCTCTGTTCTGCTGCGCACAACCGTTCCAGCTATATTTGATCCTGAATACAAATGTCTTTGGAACCTATTTGTGTGTGTGTGGCATGTGTGTACCCTTTTCCTTTTTAACATGGCTACAGACTTAGGTAATTAGCAAGATCTCACTGCGAGTTCTCAGTCAAGAGTCAATTAGCCTGGTGGTTTGCGCATGTGGTAACGTCAAGCGTGTGGTACAAGAAAATATTTGTTAATGATTGTAGGTGTGTGTGTCTGTCTGAGTGTGTTATAGGAAACAGAACAGTTGTGTTCTGAGGTTTTTGGCAAATATTAATTACATGTGGGTAAGTGAGATTAATGGTCTTGAATAGAATAGAGGAAATTTAAGGATAGGTTAGTATAGAAATAAAAACGATTAGTTTATAATGTTGATAGTGATGCATATGTGATCAAACCTTTTAGTGATTAAAGGTACTGAATAAAAGTATAAAAAGTAAAAAAAAAAAAAGTTAGAAAATCAGATGAATAAATGTTCACAAACTTCTTTAGCCAAAGTTTTACCTGAATCTGTTTTTGCCAATTTCGAAGTGAATCCACACAGATCACACTGCACCAACAGGAAACTGAACGAGAACAACATCTGTATTTTCAAAATAATTCCCTAAAGGCAGACTACATTTTCTATTTTTTTTTCTATTTTCATTTTTAGATTATAGAGTGGCCAGCGGAACCACTGTGGAGCACAAGAAGTGTAAATTCAGCATATGTTTTTAAGTTAACATGCTTATTGCACAAAATATTCTTCCTTTTTGTTATTTTGCTCTTTCCAGAGTAACAGCAGGAGTTTAACAAGCCTATTTTAGCTAGTAACGTTTTGCTCATGTAGGAAACTTGCAGTCAGCTACTTGAGTAAACAACCCCTCTACTAGTCTCTTAGCATGGCCAATGTTCTTTCAAAAAGCATCACTTTTATGACAGTAACTACAAAACTCCCCCCCAAAAAACGACTTTATGTTATACAAAGAAGAGTTATGTGTAGGCCAGAGATGTGCCAAAACAGATAACCATAGTGTTGAGTTACTCTAGTCACTCTGGAAATTTCTCTGGCTTCTTCCTAAAATGACTTAAAACCATAAGAACCATATATCTGAAGACTTTAATGCTTTTAAAAACCATACCGTTTGAAATCTTAGGCTGCCGTTGATGATTGGTACTGGCCCATGCTTATGTATCTGTAATCAAATCAGTGCTAGCCACCAAACCTCCGTGATTCCTATAATCTAAATATTCATCTATAATGTTACTGTGCTAGAGGCAGATGTGACAGAGTCAGGCAGTGCTGTTCACCACTGTTTTAAGCTTGTCTCTTTATTGACACCTGTCTACTTCTAGTTTTATCCATTCAGTAAGTTCAGTAATATTTGTTAATTCATTTACTCTAATTTGAAAAAGTGGGATTTCTCATCTCATATTGAAAGGGCTGCTTTGATCACCTCTGTCTCAGCTCATCCTGTTAGTCTATGCAAACCTTATGTAGTCAAAGATTAATCTTTGTGATGATTCAAGGATTTCTTCCAAAGTGAAAAAGTAGGTTGTCATAGTATGTTTTGTGCCAGGTCAGGGTTTCAAAGAAAATTTGAACTCCCACATTACACATTACTTAACAATGAGATTTTTATCATTGATAAAGCCAGTGGAAAACATCAGCTTTTAGAGCAGGAAATATTATTACAACTTGAAGATGCAAAAAAATTATCAGTGCTAAAGTCATTAATGTGTTAGGATTATGATTATTGATTAATTAATATTCATCAAGAATTATAATAAAAAATCATAATTTGAGAAAATCGATTTCTTAACCAAAGATCCTCATTTATGAATCGAAACCAGAGATGTCCTCTGGTGTTGTAATTGTGGCTCAACGCCTTTAATAATTACAACCGTTAAATAGTCAGTAATAATTGATAACTATTACCAGAGATGTCACTGTTTAATCAACCGTATCTGCCGAAACATGGGGAACTTTAACCTTAGTTTGACTGACAAATCTTTCTTGCACAAAATAAACCCAAACGACTTCTCTTTATCTACGTGAATATTTATTAAATCAACAGCCTGATCCCCCTCGCTATTCCAATTCAATAATCTTCAACCTAATCTCCTGAAATAATCCATCCACCATGCAACAGCTAGTTTATCCGTTGCCACAGGCCGCTAAATTTGAGACTTTATTACCCTGAGAGGCCATAGGAAGTATTAGTGCCTCCGCCTGATTCTATAGCTTACAATTGGGGACTAGCAGAACATTGCCGTTATTATCAAGGGGGAGCATTGAACCCTGGAGAGACACTATGGAAACCCTTATGTTTAAATTTAGCCCCCCGTTTTATCTCGGCTTTCTCATTAGCAGCGCTGGAGACTAATTGTTAATGGTTAAGTCTTTATTGCTGCAGGTCCTTTTACTCATTCTCTTGCTCTTCCTCCCTCTCTCAGTTTTTCTCACTGCTCCTTTTTAAATGACACAATGGTTGGGGTGTCTCTTTGTATGACGGTAATTAGCTTTTATGATGTTGCTATGAGCGGGTCTTTTTCACTGCCACTCTGCTTGCCTTGTTGCTTTATGACCCTGCCATCTTCTGGTCAATTAATCTGCAGGGACCCTACCCTGCTCTGCCGACAGTCACCACCTCCACCCTACCCACTGCCACCCAGGGCCAGCAAAATCCTTCCAAATTTTCCTGCTGTCTGATTCTCAACTATTTTCTGAGAGGCAGAGTTAAGAGTTTCTGTGAAATGTGATTTGTTCTGTTGAGATATATCTGTAAAAAACACAATTTAAAAAAATGTGTTGTTCTTGCTAAGAAGTGTTTGTTTTTGTGGGGAAGCTATAGTTTTTGGAATCATCATTTTTGACTCCACAGTCATCCCCACTGAACCTTTTTGAAGCATTTGTGAAAACCAATCTGCCCACACACACCACATGCTCTCACCAAATGTTATACTTCATTTAGATAAATATCACAATAGAAAAACACCTACAAAGAACACACGAGAAAATTGATTTGTTTTTTAGAAGCAAGGGTGCCATATTAACCTCTTTCTGCCTCTTGCTACCTGTGGAATTTACTTTGTGGCTTGTTCACTTTAAGTGCTCACCTGTCACTCTCCGCATGGAGTTTTCTTTAATGGCAATAAAGTATTTTTTATACTCAGTATTAATTAATTGCACAAGTGTGAAGATGTTGCTTTGCAGTAAATAGCTTTTAGGTTATATTGAATGAAATGCAAAAAACAAGTTTTACTTAATTTTTCTTTGATGACTACCTTCCATCTTACCAGCTATCCACTATTCATAAAAGGGCTATTTGTATTAGATAAACTGAATGTTGGTAAATCAAGCTATTATCATAAATTGAGAGAAAATTGTCACTAAAGTAAGTGGTTTAATTTACAGGCAAAAAGTTCCCTGTTGAATGAGATTTCTTGATGCCTTAGTAAAAGTCATATTTTATGGTAATATTTCTTAGAGTTTTCCTTAATTGCCAGCTGGTACCGATTCCAGAATAATCTAATGCAATCACAACAAGTTGCTATCTTATACTGCTTAGCACCCAGGAGCACCAGATTCAAATCGTATATTTGTATAATGTCCTAAGCGTTATCATAAATGTTTTTATTCAATTAGTAATTTTAATGCTTCAAAGTTATACAACAGCAGGTTGAGTATCACTTCCATGGAAATGCGCACAAACAACTGCTGAAAAATGTGTCCATTAGATTAGACTGTCTAGTGAAATGACAACAAAGATTAACCCTTGCTTGAGACCACTTGAGTGATGTTCTCTGACTGTATGTGGTTACAAAATTACATTTCACTAAACCATTAAATTAAACTAACTTTCCTCATCCTTGATGGATCTTAGACATAAGACTGGAGTGCTGTCTTTAACCCTCCCATCCATATTTGCCCTTACAAAACACACACCGAGGAGTGCACAACATGTCTAGATCCTGTTTTGAAGTGTCTACATGCTGACTAGCCACTTTATTGGGTACACCTTTTCAATTAACACAAATGATGACTCTGCTAATCACTTGGTCAGTAACTAAATGGATTTAGAGATCTAGACGTGGTAAAGACGACACGCTGAAGTTCAAACCAAGCATAAGAATAGGGAAAAAAGGGATTTCAAGCCAAAAATCTCCCGAATTACTGGGATTTTCAAACACAAAATCATCTTCTGAGCTTTTATTTTTCTATTAGTATTCCTTTAAGCAGCAGTTTCATAAAGGAAAATGTCCTGTCAATGCCAATGGAGAATTAACAGCCGTGACATGCAGATTGTAGGGTCAGAATTTGCAATAACATGAAAGCATGGATCAACCTTGCCTTGTATCAGAGTTTCAGACTGGGGCTAGTGGTGTAATGTGTGGGAGATATTTTCCTGGCACATTTTGGTCCTCTTAGCAGCAAAGGAGCATTGTTTAAATGACACAGCCTACCTGAGTATTGTTGCTGAACATAGTTATGTGTTTATGACAATGAAAATGTTCAAAACCCAAATTGTATCCTCAAAAGACAAAGCTCAAATCCTCCCAGACTAGTTTATTCAACAATGAAAATGAGTTCAGTGTACTCCAGTGGCCTCCACACTCACCACATCTAAATCTAACACAGCACCTTAATGATGTCTTGGAACAGGAGATTAACATCATGGATATGCAGCTGTCAAATTTGCAGCAAGTACGTGATGCTTTCAGGTCAAACCAAATCTCTGAGCAATTTTTCAGACACCTGGAGCGATGCCGAAAAGAATTAGGACAGCTGGAAAGGTAGAAGGGGGTCCAACCTAGTACTATTAAGATCTACCTAATAAAAGGCCAGTAAGTGTCCGTACATTTGGACTAAAACTCAAGTCTCCTGTTACAATGGTGACTCTTCTCTGTTCACTCCTCTCCTCTTCCATGACTAAAACCTTCCTGTTGGTTGAGTAAAAACTATAAGACCTTTACTGTTTTTTCTTGAGTGCATTTATTTTTACACCAGTGCTTTGATGCAGGAGATGACAACATCATATCTGAGAGGCATCCGTGACATTTAAAAAGCAGCTTTGTGTCATAGTTTTGGAAGAAGGGGAACAGTTTAGGGATGCTGATTGCTTGAATTGGCAACACCTGATCGGGGACATGTAGAACCTTTTTTTCAGCAACTGTTCTGATTCACTGCTACTCTAAGAATGACAAGTTCAATCCCCAGGGAAAGAGTCAAACTCCTGGGATCTATTGGCTCCTTCATCACAGAGCTTTGGTGTTTCGTTTTTAGCTAAGATATTGATCTACAGCCTAGCCAATTAGTCTGAGCATATCCCATTTACCCTGTCTTCCCGCTGTCCTCCTTCAATTTAAAGCTCATAGAAAGTACCAAAGGAGAAGCAGTTCAAAGAAGCCAAAATTTTCTTTCATTCTCCATGGTGGTAACTGATAGGGATTAACCTTTATTCACCGCAAGGTTAATATAAAATGGGCTTTCAAACTCTATCCTTCATACACACTGCATTCTACATTAGAAAAAAAGACTTGAGGTAAATTTAACATTTTGTAAACTTCTTTATTGTTTTCTGTTGCTATTTTTGTATTATTCTATCTTAAATTTGGCCATCTACATCCAGTCTATGGCACATTGAAGGAAATTCAATTCAAACTCTTACAAATCGCTTACATTTCTTAAAGGGGAAAGCATTATTTTTGAATTGAATTGAATTCTAAAATTACTGTTTTTGGTTGTGTGTTTTGTTTATTCACACACATACTTACAGACAAATCTTTTCAGACCACTCAAGGCACTCTCCTGCCGTCAGGAACAACTGGGGGTCTTGTGTGTGGACAGGACTAAGCGGTTATCAAACAACCCTATGATTAGCAGCCACCTGCTTTGGCACCTGAGCCACAGACACCCCATTTATTTCTCAGGGCCCTTAAAAATAGCAGAGTCACATCGATTTTAGCTTGTTGTTTAAGAAATGAAACACAGTCAACTGAGGATGAAATTAACCCTTTTTTTTTAACCTTGTTTCTTAAGTATTTTAGGCCCTGTTTACACAACCTCAATCCATTGAAAATTGATTTTCTTTTCATTTTCTGTTAACACATCTTCACAACAATGTTTTAATTACAATGTCTGTTCATATGGCAGCAGTAAAGAAGTAAAAACTGTGTAATTGTTCTGCCATGTCACTAGTAGGCGATACATTTTTTTAAAACTTGTGCAACATGCGCAAACATTCCTGCTTTCAAAACAGGGGAGAAACTCAGCACTTTGTAGGAGAACCAACATTAGATTCAAAAGAGTCAGCAGCACAAGTAAGTTCTCTGCAATCCACCATTGTTATTTTTTTCAAACTTGGTCTTCTGTGGGTTTTAAACTAGTCGGCAGCCTTTGTTCTCATGTTGTGTCTCATGTGCGTGTGTAATTTCTACTGATTTCAGTCATACTGTGCATGAGCCACTCTGGAAACCATTCTCAGATTATTCCATTTTCAAAGAAAACATGCACCGTTGTTGTGTTGACGTTTTCCCCAGAAAACCTTGTCATGACCTTTATTTAGTTTCAAAATTTTAACAGCTAATTATAATTGGCCAGTCCTTTGGGGTCAGTTCATATCACCCATTTTTGTTTTTACCTTTTTCTGGTATTTTAGTTCCAATTTTTTTATGGTGACTATTTTTCTGGCAGGCACTGTAGTAAAAAAATTGTCTTCTGCTAAAATTTATTTTTTTGATATTCACCAGTTGTTTTTTTGTTTTAAACAGAATAAAAGACTGAACTTGAAAACACGAAGAAAATTGTTTTAGAGGTTTGAAACGTCTGTGAAATATCTCAAGGTGTCCCATAGTCTCTATTTGTGCTTTCTGGAATATTTCCATAATATTTGTACCCAGGTTTCAAGTACCCCAGATCAATGGGTACTTCAGGGCACCCACACACACCGTCATACCACATAGTGTTGTAAAGAGTACTCTCCAAGTGATGGACAATTAGAGAATACAACTCCCAACAAGCCAAACAAGCCAGACGCTTGGCTGTGTCATGCCTCTTTAGATGTGTTCTCTGTGTCTGCTAACATTCACTCACTGCTTTGACTAACTTCCTGGTTCTTCAGCACCTGTCTGTAATACTATCACTTAATCCATGATACAATGCTCATTCCCTCAGGTGCTGTGCTGGTGCTGCCAGTTCCTTGTAAATCACATATGTAGCTCTGGTGTGAAATTGTAAAAAAAAAAAAAAAAAGCCTTAATTGGCCAAATCCTTTTGGGTGCTCATATTCGTGTGTAAATGTTTTTGTTTGTGGGAATAAAACAGTAAACCAGAAAACACCACATTTTGGCATGGTTACTGTTAGAGCTGTTGAATCAAGAAGTCACTTGAACTGACCCCCTCTGATGACATGAAGTAGGCTAAAAAACAACACATTATGCTGTGATCTAAAGACATTCAACTGTTTTCTTTTTTTTTAAAAAGGACCTTTCCACAGGCTGTATTTAGGCTGGCTCCACTCCACTCAGCCCAGCTTGCGTGTTTCCATTATTGGGTTTTCCTGCCCGGTACCTGCATTTTTGGGACCTGCTCAGTGGCAGGTACAATTGGGTCACTGTAGCGACTACATGTGACGTGAGCAGACTGCTGTTCACTGATTGGCTGAGAAGAATGAGGTTTTCGCTGAGGTAGTGCAGGGAAAATTTCATAAAACTCAAGAGCGACTACTATAATATTAAGGACTTCAATGGGCAGAACGGGTCATGGTAAAATCTAATTTTACTATTTCCAAATCATGAACCATGTCTGAAGGCTAAAAGAAAATATAATTAGTCCAGTGGATCATTTTATACATGAAAACATGACATCGTTGCACATAATAATACAAACATTTGTATTTTGTTTATTTATGTTTTTATTTTCTATTTATTTATTTTATTGGTTTTACTGTTTTGTGCAGATTATTTGTCTAATGTGACAATGTCACACAGTAACATTTACAGTGGCACAGTGCACTACACTGACTGCTGGAGGCGGGGCTTGTCAGTAAGTTATTGGAGATGCAACAAGTTCAGTGCCGAGTAGACTGAGACCGAGTGGAGTGGAGACATGAGGAGCTGGAACCTTCAATGGAAAAGGGGCAAAAGACATTGACATGAATCAGTCTGGAAAAAGTTACAGAACCATTTCTAAGGCTTTTGAACTCAAGAGAACCTCACTGAGAGCCAGTACCCACAGGTAAACCAGTAGCCTCCCCTAATTACTCCAAGCGCACATTGACAACTGAGCTAGTTTGTAGGGGACAAATACCTTTTCTCAAGGGCCAGGTTGATTTGGATAACTTTTTTCCGTTTGTGAATGAATGCATGAAATCATATTTAAAAACTGTTTCATTTTTAAACTGTAACATGTGTTTAATTATGTGACACATCTAAATGAAAAAAAAAAAAAGAAGAAATCTCTAAAAAGGCAGATTGTTTTTCACATTAGTGTGCAAAGAAACTATAGAATTTAAATTAGGTGTTCTTTCTATTCACCATCACTATAAGTATGAAAGCTTTTCTTCTTTGTGTAGTAGCTAATATTTGGTTGCTGGTGATTTTTGCAGGCTTTTAGGGTAAACAAATCTCAATCATATTTTTACAACTTGCCTTATTAGATTGACACAATTAAAACCTGAGAGGGTCTTCAGCACTCCACTTATTATTACTAATTTCAACAGTATACGAGAGAAAACATCTTTTAAAATGGGCCACTAATGAAGCCTTAACAGTGATGATTGTTTTCCAGCTTGGAGGAGAGTTCATAAAACTAATTGTGTCTAAGTGATAATGAATTGATTCTTGGTCACCTGAAAAAGCAGAGCTTTAATAAGAAGTGACAAGGACATCAAGTACCGATATAGCTGTTCCTTCAATGCAAGGGGGGATAAGCCATAAGTTAACACAGTTTAAAATAAAATGGTGCTTTGAGGATGTGTGTTTTCTGTTTATTATGCTGAAGACTGATACACTACAGGAGAAATATCATCTAAATTTAATCACCTCAAAAAAAATGCTATGTTGTTTTTTTTTGCGCTGCTACTGAGGACTGGTTGTTAAAGGTCAAGTCTGTGCACCCACTGATGGGACTGTGTGAACCTCTGTTTCCCAGTACAGAATATCTTGCTTTCTTGTGTATCTGTTCTAGGCACTTGAAGTGCAGTTAAGAGTGCCTTCTTCAGCTCAGATGATTTACTTTTAGATCAATTACATCTATGCATTGTGGCCTGAAAAGGCAACTTAAATGTACATCAGACGTTTTCATAAAGAAGGGCCTCATATACACACAGACATCCTCCATAGAAACAGCGTCTGTCGGTTGAATGGCCGCTTAAACAGCGGATGGTGAAGATGTGATGGAGCTTACACCGAAAGCTCTACTGTGCACATTATAAAAGGTAAAGGTTTCCTAAAGAGTCAGTTCTTGAGACAACAAAGAGCACCAGGAGCATAATGCTTTAGAGACATATCTGAGAGGAAGACACCTGTTTAGTCTTCAGCACAGAGCCTGTCATGCTGTTTGTGAGCTGAGGCAATTCCCTCAAGGCCCAAAGAGCTCTTATCCACTGTTCGCTTTGAAACTGATTTCTGTTTTGTGTTTGTTTCTCAAGGAACATGAACATTGCTCTTTTTGACATGTTATTCAATTTTACGACTTTTTGCCTCTGCTCTGAATATACACTATCACCTCAGTTACCAGAACACTTTTAGTAGTTTCATGTTAAAAGGTTTTTTTACCTGAGTAACTAAAAAATGCCACTCTTGTAAAAGACACAGTTAAGTTCAACTCGGTTTCTTAATAAATTCCCAGATCAAAATAAAAATCATCTTCAGACACAAGACAGACCCAGTTCATATCAATCCAATTCAAATTCCTTTGATTTCATTCTAATTGATTCGGACAAAGATGCACTTGCAGCTCTTCAATTTGAACCAGTTGTAGACAGTTTATTTTTTTTTCAAAACAATAATAATATTGAATTCAGTAAATCATAAAATGCTAATAAGAAAAAAAGTTCTGCATTGAATCTTTGGTTTTATGCCATCCTGAGCAGGAATGGGATGACAGAAAGCTCTAGAAAACATCCAGCAGAGCAATGGCCCATCACCCTGATTACTAAAAGATCTAGCTAAGATTTAACCTTTATATACCCTGGGAACCAAAAGTAAATTTATAGAATGTGCTATGATCTTTTTAACCCTCCTGGGGCCTGACCATTTTGTTGTTTTGGGAATTGTTTTTCATAACTTTCACTGTGTTGATGCAAATAGTGTGAAATTCTATCAGGTTTTATATTATTGGGGGAGTTTATTATTATGTTTTTTAAGCTAAATAGAATAATATGTGCCTCATTAGCATTTTATGTTCCATGACTCCAATTTAAAATGAATAAAAATAGAACACTACCATTGGAATGTAATTAAAACATTTTTCATTCCCTTGTGTTGTAATCCCTTCTTAATTTTGTGTTTTATTGTTTTGAACTAGGTAAAGATAACTTTAATGTATTCTAATGTACTGTGAACAGATTTGCATGCATGCAATGGTCATATTCCACACTGCCATTATTCAGTCTGTTTTGTACAC
The DNA here is from genome assembly GCF_021462225.1 of Girardinichthys multiradiatus. Taxonomy (NCBI): domain Eukaryota; kingdom Metazoa; phylum Chordata; class Actinopteri; order Cyprinodontiformes; family Goodeidae; genus Girardinichthys; species Girardinichthys multiradiatus. The sequence continues at coordinate 45,910,098 of NC_061802.1, read as the reverse complement.
ATCCATCTCTGTGTTCTGGCTAATCCACGAAACCGGACAGGTCCAAACTACACCGAACAATTAGATCTGAGGATCATTGGGGCTGACCTTCCCTCCATCCAGGGGTTGTACAGGTTTGGGGTCAGACTTTTGCGCTGGCGCGACATTTGCAAAACCCAGCCGCCACAGAGACTGTTTCAGTTTGGATAACTCATCTCTCAGGAACCACAACGACAAAACTTCATTCAGAAATCACTTTAGTCTTTCTTTTCAGTTCAGTTATTCTTCTTTTCATCTGAGTAGATAAAGTATAACACGCAAAGTATTATGTACCTTATTGTAGCTACAACTAACAATATCTGTAGGCTAAGCAGTAAGAATACAAATTCATCATAACCAACCTTTCACTGTTACATTTCTTAATGTTATTCCATAGACATCCTCAGGCTTCTTGTTTGGTGCATCCATCTTTTAACACAGGGCGTGTTTAATCTGCTGGTGTCACCTTAAAAGATACGTAGGCTGTAAACTTTCCAACTTCAAACCATCTGCCTCCAATGTGTCAACATGTCTGGCACAGCTTTTAATACAAATTAGTGTTTAAACACAAAATGATGTATTTCATCTAATGGAATCAATGAATATGCAGCAACTTCCTGAGGAAAATAAGACATCTATGTATATCTATATCTATAGATATAGATATATATTTATACATAAGTTGTATTTCTGCGTGCCCTATGTCATTTATACACACACCACCCTATGTTAGGTGGTGTGTGTATAACAGCTGTGACAGAGGTTATTGTGTTGTAGTGTGTGTCTTTAGGGGATCCAGGAGGGTTGTTCATGGAAACTAATGCAGATATGTGTATGTGTGCGCATATCTGTGTGTGCACAGACGCTTGCATTCTACACTGTGGTGGCAGCAGGGACCCATCATTCCCATGCATGACACGTCCTAGGGCAATTGCTGTGGCGATTTACCCTCTGCTCTGTTGCCGTGGTGACTGAGTCACTAAGAAGGAGGTAGTGTGTGTGTGAGGAATGGATAAGACAAGAACCCTTGTTACTTAAAGATGATGGCTCTCTCCATCTCTCCCTTCCGTCTCTCATTTTCATCTTGTCCTGCACCCAATCACATTTCCGTCCATCGCTTCCTCATTTTTCCAGTCTTCCACCTCTTCCTTTTACTTTTTTTTCTTTCATCTTGAACTCAGTGTTACAGTTTGTCCTTTCCTTCCCTTCACACTTGTTAGCACTTAGAGTAACATTCAATTTGTGTGATGTGCATCTGTGCCCATACACTCTCTTTGCTTCTTTGCTCCTTTGAGCACTCTAACCCATTTTAATGTTTGCACAGAGAGAGCTGCAGAGCATTAAATGCATTACAATTAGTTACCATACGGTGGTTATTGTCTCCTTCAGCCCCTCACATTTTTGTCTGCCTTAACATACTGAACAAAAAATTAAAAGCTGGATAACACTCTGACAGGGCTCTTAACTGCATGGATGAAGCTTAATAAACTGCTTAGTGCTTTATTAAAGGTTTGAATTAGGAGCTGGAGAAAAGAGAGTTGCGCTCTGAACTGTGAGGCTGGGGAGGCTTAAGGTGTGATGGGAGAGATATAAAATGCAAGTGAAGGTGTGTGTAGGATGAGTCAGAAACTACATCAAAATAGGACTGGCAGAAGAAACGGGGCTGGAAGATTTAATAGGAATCTTCTTTAAAAAATGTGTGTTGTAATTTGATTCAGTTGGATAAAAATCAGCATTAGGTTGCAACGTCTTGTACCTCAATAATAATAATAAAAACAAAATGTTAGAATAAGGCTCAAACAGTCACGACACTATTAATTAGCTTACATATGAAAATTCAGTACACCAAATCAATGCCAGAGAAGATGAGTCATTTAGCACTCAGAGAAATTTGTGAAATACTTCATAAAGAAAAAACAGAAAAGCAATCATTATGTAAAAGTAGATCACAGGCTGGAAACAGGAAACATCTTTTAGGAGGCTTTCTGGTTTTGTTGGGAAAATATCATTCTTGTAAACCGACGCAGAGTAAAAAAGTCAAGCTATCCAGCAATTTTATTCCAAATCAGAACATTCAGGTACACAAAGAAAGTCGAAGAATTGCAATAGAAAAATCTAAGTAATATGCCTTGAAAACAGAAAATGCGCAACAAAAGAAATGAAAGACAAGTCGACAAAAACAGAGCTCAATGTTTGTGAAAGAATGTAGGATTTAGAGATGAATCCTGAATCTTAATTGGCCAAGGAGATGATTCTGGAGCATTTAGTGGGCGCTATCCCAATCAAACATATAAAGATCTCTGCCTGAGGAAAAAAAAACACATTTCCACAGTCACTGATGATATAAAGTTGCATGTCAGGCAGATGGCAGAACCTCTGCAGGAAACACACACCTAGACATCAACATTTTAGACATTCTTTCTCATTCCATCACCTTAAAGTAGATGTGAAGTCTTTTTTGGTGTAACAATACATGTTGCCACAAAGCAAAGAGTAATCTTACAACAGGAAAGGTTGGTCAACTCAATAATGTGGCCAATAAACAGTCCAGACCTCAGTGGCTGATTTTTATTTTCTAGGACACAAGTCACAACTTCACTGCTGTTCTTATCACAAGGCCAAAGGCAGAAACCACCGGTGGACTGTTGCCACCAGAGGATGCTTGCCGCACACTCCTGAATGTCCTGAAGCCTTCTCTGAAACTGAAACACCTACCTTTAGATTCTGTATGATTCAGAAGAGGCTGCTGTGGCAATATATTCTGTTTCGCTAAACATATTTACTTACCCCACCAATCACCAGGTGTTCCAATCACTTCCTTGGCCACATATGTATACAATACAGCAGCCAGGCAAGCAGACTGCTCCTTCAACCACTCGTGAAAGAATGGGTTGCTCTTAGGAGTTCAGTGAGTTCCAGATGTTAAAGCAGATCATTTTTGGCCAGGAAGAAAAACATTGAAAAACGTTTTTGGTGTTTTTTGTCAAAAGGTTTTCAAACTAGTGAAACTCTTTAAATGTATCCACAAAATCTGCAGAACCCGACAATTTTGTTACAGTGAAACATCTTTAGCTACATGTAGTCAAGCTGCCTACTGCAACCCTAAAAGCCTTGAGCTCTCAGTGTTTGCACTGAGTTGAATCATTAAAGAACCCAATAGTGCCAAATTCAACTCTTTACTGAAGGAAACAAAGGTTTTTAAGGAGTATGCTGTCATAATCTCTAACTTCTGTTCAAGCATTGAAACTTCTGTGAGCATTACATACTCTTTCATGAAACTAAAAAGAGTTTTATCCTAAGAAATCCTAAAAACAGTGCAACCACTATATTTAACATATCCTAGTCTTGTACAAAATCAGTATGAACACTTAGCTGGTTTAGACTAGGAGTCACCACTTCATAATGTGATAGTATATATATTTTTCTTCTTTTCATTAAATAATTTATGCTCCAATTCTTTCTGATTGACTGTTTTATACTAATTTTAAAAAATTTGGACACGGTCCAAACACATTCCAGAACATCTGAAGACATGGTTGTCCAGCAGTCATTTTTGGTGTTTTAAGCATAAAAGATTATGCATAACAGTATGCCCAGAAATTCAGCCAGCACCTCTTTATCAGCAGCATATATTAAAGAATTAAGATGTGAAACAACTGACCCAGAGTTAATGATTAAATATACACAATAACTGCCAATGGATTCGACCCTTGGAGAGGATGAGGACACAGTTGAGAGATGAGAGAACTTCTTGTCTATAATTACACTGATAGAATTGTAAGCCTAACATAGTCTGTGAATAAGGGCGATACTTTAAAAAGGTTAACATAATGAGGCTGTTGCAATCAGCCGCTACGCCTCTTCTGTCTTTGTTCACCGGTGATTATTGTGCCAAGGCAGGTATGGAGATGAGGATGAGATGTGGGTTTGCAGAGATGGACAACATCTGACATTAGCCTTCAGTTCCACAGAGAGGAGGACAAAAATAAGGCAGTCTGAGATTCCGCCATTCAGTTTGGCCAGAGGTCAGGAAGGTCAACTGAGCTAGAAAATGGCAACCAAACTGAGCTTTTGTCAAAATGAACTTCAGAAAAAAAGTCAAAAGTGACTAATGATGAGGAGTAATGTTACAATTAGCATTTTGTGTAAATCATAGCATTTTGCATATTTAGTTTTATGTTGATTACTGTATTTATAACATCTTAATAACAGGTAACTGTAAGAATTTTCAAAAGACTCCAAACATTACTAGGCATAGCATGAGATCCCAATGCTATTGTAGACTTTGGTAAAAATACCAGTTGCACAGTATTACCACAAAACTTTTAAAGACATTTCAATTCAGACGCTAATTATCCCTTTGTTCTTAAGACCTGTATGAAAGAAAATATTAGCTGTTTTAAAACCATAACTTTTAAAATCTTTTGTACTTGATACTGCTAACCAGCCAATGCCTAGTCATGTCTGTTTCATATACATTTTACAAGATGTTTTGGAGTTTTTCCTAAGACAATGGTTGGTTTTTACTACATTGTGGTATAGTTGTTTTTAGCTTATCACTTGACCATTTTTAGAGTTATGTTTGTTAGAGATATGTTTTTTAGGAGACTTAACTCTAACCTATGAATTGTTTAGAAGCTTAAAGACACCTAAATTTGGGATGAACCAGCATTAGTTCCCATTTTATGGTTGAAACAATAAAAAATCAAAAGCGTAAACAGTTTGATAGACAAGAGAAAGCTTTTAGTGGCAACAATGATGAAGTATCTCTTTTTCTCTTTACAGAAAAAAAGAACATACAGCAAAAGAGAAGAAATTGTCAAGTCAAGTCAAACTTACACATAAAGCGCTTTTCAGCAACAAGGCACTCAAGGCGCTGTACATAAGGAAAAACATTACAATGATACAAAAAATCAAACAACAGCGGTAATTAAAAAAAAATAAAGAGAATAGAATGATGGATAAGAAAATGAAAGGAAAGTTGGACTGAAAACTTAACTAATAATGTTTAGATAACACATTCAAAGGCCACTCTAAACAAAAAAGTTTTTAATCTTGATTTAAAGCAACTTAGGCGCTTTTACAGTTTTCTGGCAGTTTATTCCAGATTGGTGGAGCATAAGAACTAAAAGCTGCTTCTCCATGTTTGGTTCTGGTTTTGGGTACGCAGAGTGGATTTTAGCGAGATGACCTGAGAGGTCTGACTGGTTGATACACTGACAACAAGTCTGTAATGTATTTTGGTGCTAAGCCATTCAGTGATTTATAGACTAACAGAAGTATTTTAAACTCTATTCTCTGAGCTACAGGGAGCCAGTGTAGGAACTTTAGAACCGGGGTGATGTGCTCCACTTTCTTAGTTCTAGTGAGGACGCGGGCAGCAGTGTTCTGGATCAACTGCAGCTGTCTGATCGACTTTTTAGGCAGAGCTGTAAAGAAACCGTTGCAGTAATCAATTCTTCTAAAGATGAACGCATGAATTAGTTTTTCAAGATCCTGCTGAGACATTAGTCCTTTAATCCTGGAGTTGTTCTTATAGATAGAAGGCTGACCTTGTTACTATCCTTATGTACCTCCAAAGTTTCAGGTCTGAATCCATCATTACACCCAAGTTTCGAGCCTGACTGGTGGTTTCTAGCTGTATTAACTGAAGCTCTGTGCTCACTTTTAAACGCTCTTCCTTTGGTCCAAAGGTTATTACTTCAGTTTTGTTTTGATTAAGCTGAAGAAAATTTAGGCCCATCCATGCATTGATTTCTTCTAAGCATTTACATGAATGGGTCTAAGCATGAATGGGTTCATGGTCACCTGGTGACATCGTAATGTATAGCTGTGTGTCGTCTGCATAGTTATGATAACTTACATTGTTGTTTATTAAAATCTGAGTGAGGGGTAGCATGTAGATATTGAATAGGAGGGGCCCTAAGATGGATCCTTGGGGAACGCTACATGTGATTTTTGTGGTCTCTGATGTAAAGTTACCTACTGACACAAAAAAGTCCCTGTCCTTCAAGTAGGATTTAAACCAATTGAGTGCTGTACCAGAAAGGCCGGCCCAGTTTTCCAGGTGCTCTAATAAAATGGAGTGTTCAACAGTGTCGAATGCTGCACTAAGGTCCAATAATACCAGCACTGTGGTTCTTCCACAGTCTGCATTTATACGGATGTCATCGAACACCTTGACAAGAGCAGTCTCTGTACTGTGGTGAGCAGGAAGCCTGACTGGAAGACATCGAAGAGGTTGGTCATTGTTAGGAAGTTGTTTAAACTGCTGAAACACAGCTTTTTCAAAAATCTTACTGATGAAGGGGAGGTTTGAAATAGGCCTGTAGTTCTGTAGTAGCAGCTTGTCCAAGTGGCTCTTTTTCAATAGAGGTTTGATAATTGCTGTTTTCAGGGCCTGGGGGAAAACACTTGACAAAAGGGATGCATTTATTATTTGTGTTAAATCAGATGTTATTACGAGCAAAGCTTTGTTAAGGAAAGCTGTGGGTAAAAGATCGAGACAGCAGGGAGAAGATCTTAGTTGCTATACGATTTCTTTTAAGGTTTTGTAGTTTATTAGGTGAAATTGGGAAATTTTGTCAAAATCAGTTCTAGTTGGAGACAACATTGGTACTGGATGTGCTGACTGCCCCTCTGATCTTTTGGGTTTTTTCAGTGAAGTAGTTAGCAAATTCATTGCAGGAGGGTTTGTTAACCTGTCGACTGTGGCAAATAATGCATGCGCATTATTAATGTTTTTGGTGGTGATCTCAGAAAAGAAAGATTCCTTTGCATTTTTCAGGTGTAGATTATATCTGTAGAGTCTCTTTTTATAGATGATATAGTGAACCTGGAGTCCAGTCTTTCGCCACCTGCGTTCAGCTTTTCGACACTCCTTTTTTTCACTTCTGACTGGTGGAGCACTTCTCCATGGAGACATTTTCTTCCCAGAGACGACGAAGTCAGTCAAAGTTTCACAGCCAATACCTGTTTAATATATTTATAAAGTTCTACTGTTCCTCATAGTTTCTCCCTCATCAACTATTCACAGGTTAGATCTAAACATGTCATGCTGACATTTTCCAGGGCTACACGGTTTTGCAGTTGGTAGCACCATTGCCTTGTGGTAAGAAGGTCGAGCAGGGGTCTTAGAGTTTGCGTGTTCTCCCTGCTATGCGTGGGTTCTCTCTGGATATCTGGCCTCCTCTCAAAGTTCACAAACTGACTGTTAGGTTCACTTATCTTTCTAAATTCCCCTAGGAGTGATTGCATGCCTGGTGCCACAGGACTGTGTGTCTCTGTGACAGACTGGCGACATGTCAGGAGTGTACTTCGCCTCTCATCTGATGACCAGCCGTTTCTTCTGTTGAGATTTTACAAAGCTTAGCTTTGCAAAACGTGTATCTCTTATAAAATAATCTGACCTGATCAAGATATAAAGAGGCTGAAAAATTCAGGCCCAATAAATCTTTAGATAGAATATATCAGTGCAATTTGTACACTTCAGTTCAATCTTATAAGTTGAAAATTGATACAATGCATTTTAACACAGGGATTCACTTTTTCTGAAATCAAGCCATCTGGCCAAGTTGTTGTTGTTTGATACCATAATAAATTGAATTAAAAAAAACACTAAATCGTAAATAAAAAAACTGTTTTTAACTTGTTTTTTTCTGTTTTCTTTGGTTTACACATCTGGCATATTATTGTTAATGAAAATACTGACTATTGATTATTGAGTAATTAATTTTATCTCTCAGAAGGTCATAAAATTAGATTTCAACCTGAAATGTAATTTTTAATTTTTCACCATTTGTGTGAAAAACAGATCAACAATATTATGGTTATACCCCATAGAATAAATTTAGTTTTGGAAGCTGTGGGCTTGATCATAGGCTGGGATTTTTAGAAGTGGCCCAGTAAATTGCAGCTTTACGGCTAACTGGCGAGTGGCAAACACAATCACACGGCAGTACACCAACCCCAGGCATCATGAATAAAGTTTTGGCAGGAACACCAATAACAATCATTTAATTTAATTTTGTTTTATTGCTTTTAGAGTGCCAATTCACAACAAATGTCTTTAGTCACTATGTAAGACAAATTGATCCAATTTGTGTACAGAATAATTAAAGCAGTCCAGTTATATGTTTAGATCTTTGTGTAATTACATTCTTTTCAAGTCAGTCTTAGTTACAATATAAAACTGAGTTACCTGATAAAATGTTTTCTAACAAATAAAACCCAATCATTCAATAGTCATTGACATAGCAACAATCATCGTCCTGAGCAAACACTTGGTGACAGTGGAAATGAAGGTTATCCTTTTAACCAGGAACAGACAGATTTAAACACAGAAAGGTAAGCTCAATTGCATCTTTTATTGAGAGGAACATGATGTTATTGGCAGCAATAGCTCAGCTCCCTCCAAAAACGTTACACAGTCAAACACAGAAAACCTATGCAGAGAAAAAAAACAATGGTGGCAATATCTGCAGATAATGTATAGATGCATAAGCCTATAACTATAGAGACAGCTCTGGATTACCTAAGATGCTCTAACTTTAAGCTTCATTAAAAAGGACATATTTTACCCAGAAGCCTTGTCTGAGAAGGAGGTAGGGTGTCTGCCTTTGACAAAAAGACAGGCAAAATGGATAAAAAGCTGGAGCTTTTTCCAAAGGAGAGGAGCCTGAGACTGAAAGATTTGTCTGTAATTATACTTATAGAAAATGCCAGGACCAGGATGTCCTGATCTGATCCCAATTACAGTTTAGAAAATCTCTAAAATTTAATGGGAGCAAATTGCACTTCACCCCCTCTAGTCAGGTTATTTGCACCAAGTAAGGGAGTACAGTACTTTTAAGGTGTCACATAAACTGGAAATGAGTCTGGAAAACAGTGTTGTACCAATTTTAAACTTTCTTATACTGCTCTGTTTTGCACTGTGCCATGTTTTGTATGTTGAGACCAGGACCAAAATGTAGGAGTGTGGGATGAGCATGTTGGAGGTTTAATAACTAAAGCAGAAACCCTACAGAACTTAAACAAGGAGAACAGGATCTGGAGTTTGATCAGAGTAATGGGAGGAACCAGCACAGAACAATAACAACCAGTGAGTTTAAATACTGAGGTGAAAGTGGAGAATAATACTGAATGCAGGTGAGTTAATCTAGGGATAAGGAGCAGCTGTGGAAGAAATCAAACAGGCAGACAGAGGGAAAGTAAATAGTTAACACCAAAGAAGCTGAACTACACTGATCTATGAGAAAAAAATCCAAAAGCACAAAGAACAGAATGCATGTAAAACTAAGAAACTAAAGACATAGGATAGAACTAATATGGCAACATCGTGTGGAGCAATAATGAACACAGAGAAATAAACTGTTTACGACAAGACATTTTAAACAATAAAAAAACTCAGAAGTGATCCAAACAGAAATTAAATCCAAAACCCAAACACCTAAGGATCTTAACACCGTGGATCAATCTGAGTTTGGTAAACACATTTTTAAGATTGAAATCAGACTCCACTTGTAATTTGTTTCTGTACTTTAATAGACAATTTTCCATGCTTGACACCTGGTGCTGCTCTCCCATGTTTAGAGTTCCATACGCTCCTGAATATCTTTGGGACTCTGAAAACCCCATTATCTCTCACTGAGACTATTGTCTTGCACTAAGTCTTCATTAATTGCCTCTGATGATTGCAGTGAGAAAGAAATCTTGCAAGATTCAGCAGAGCATAAGTCTGTAACAACCTCATAACATTGATGTTATGAGGTTTATTCAATACTATAAATCTGGGCTCCATTTTCATTCTTCCATGTTGGTTAATCAAAGGAGAAAAATACAGTGTATAAGAGGGAGACTGGTCATGATGCTTGTGCAAACAGTACTCCTCTTAAGCATATGATCTTTTCATAGTCATACAGAGGGCTCTCCTAAATTGTGTCCATGGCAACACCAAAAATTACCTTTAAAACTGTATGTCTAGGCTTTAGTGAGAAGAGAGTAATGGGCTGCTAAGATCTGTCAAAAGAACCAGTACATCCACCTTCTCAGCCAGCACACTCAGAAGCCTTAGCTAAAATAATTTCTGCCACTTCTTTTTGTCAGTCCGTCCTGCTCACATTGTTCATATCTTAATTTATTTCCAGGCGGCTTCTGTTGACAGCTTATACAGAACAACTACCGAATAATTACCAGAATTAGCTAAACAGATGGCAGTAAGTGAAACCCAGTCACATCAAAAAAATTGTCACATTAAAGTAAATCAGCGAACCATAAAAACATGTACAGGTCCTTCTCAAAATATTAGCATATTGTGATAAAGTTCATTATTTTCCATAATGTAATGATGAAAATTTAACATTCATATATTTTAGATTCATTGCACACTAACTGAAATATTTCAGGTATTTTATTGTCTTAATACGGATGATTTTGGCATACAGCTCATGAAAACCCAAAATTCCTATCTCACAAAATTAGCATATTTCATCCGACCAAAAAAAGAAAAGTGTTTTTAATACAAAAAACGTCAGCCTTCAAATAATCATGTACAGTTATACACTCAATACTTGGTCGGGAATCCTTTGGCAGAAATGACGGCTTCAATGTGGCGTGGCATGGAGGCAATCAGCCTGTGGCACTGCTGACGTCTTATGGAGGCCCAGGATGCTTTGATAGCGGCCTTTAGCTCATCCAGAGTGTTGGGTCTTGAGTCTCTCAACGTTCTCTTCACAATATCCCACAGATTCTCTATGGGGTTCAGGTCAGGAGAGTTGGCAGGCCAATTGAGCACAGTGATACCATGGTCAGTAAACCATTTACCAGTGGTTTTGGCACTGTGAGCAGGTGCCAGGTCGTGCTGAAAAATGAAATATTCATCTCCATAAAGCTTTTCAGCAGATGGAAGCATGAAGTGCTCCAAAATCTCCTGATAGCTAGCTGCATTGACCCTGCCCTTGATAAAACACAGTGGACCAACACCAGCAGCTGACACAGCACCCCAGACCATCACTGACTGTGGGTACTTGACACTGGACTTCTGGCATTTTGGCATTTCCTTCTCCCCAGTCTTCCTCCAGACTCTGGCACCTTGATTTCCGAATGACATGCAGAATTTGCTTTCATCCAAAAAAAGTACTTTGGACCACTGAGCAACAGTCCAGTGCTGCTTCTCTGTAGCCCAGGTCAGGCGCTTCTGCCACTGTTTCTGGTTCAAAAGTGGCTTGACCTGGGGAATGCGGCACCTGTAGCCCATTTCCTACACACGCCTGTGCACGGTGGCTCTGGATGTTTCTACTCCTGACTCAGTCCACTGCTTCCGCAGGTCCCCCAAGGTCTGGAATCGGCCCTTCTCCACAATCTTCCTCAGGGTCCGGTCACCTCTTCTCGTTGTGCAACGTTTTCTGACACACTTTTTCCTTCCCACAGACTTCCCACTGAGGTGCCTTGATACAGCACTCTGGGAACAGCCTATTCGTTCAGAAATTTCTTTCTGTGTCTTACCCTCTTGCTTGAGGGTGTCAATAGTGGCCTTCTGGACAGCAGTCAGGTCGGCAGTCTTACCCTTGATTGGGGTTTTGAGTGATGAACCAGGCTGGGAGTTTTAAAGGCCTCAGGAATCTTTTGCAGGTGTTTAGAGTTAACTCGTTGATTCAGATGATTAGGTTCATAGCTCGTTTAGAGACCCTTTTAATGATATGCTAATTTTGTGAGATAGGAATTTTGGGTTTTCATGAGCTGTATGCCAAAATCATCCGTATTAAGACAATAAAAGACCTGAAATATTTCAGTTAGTATGCAATGAATCTAAAATATATGAATGTTAAATTTTCATCATTACATTATGGAAAATAATTAACTTTATCACAATATGCTAATATTTTGAGAAGGACCTGTATTGTCTTTCAATGCAACATCTTTTGTTGCTTTTAGAGCAACAAATGAGTAATTTACACAGTAAAACCTGTCTGTAAGGCTTTGATTTGCTGTTTTTTTTTTAAGAATAAAGGGTGTAGGATATTTTCTACAGTTCTTTTCATTAATAATTGAGCACCTTCTGAACTTCTTCATTTATACACAACAGGTTTTGTTAAACAATATATGTCATATGCAAAACACAGAGCTAGAAGTCCCTTAACAATTAGTGCTCCGGTGTGATGTTTCTTATACTGTCAATTTCTGGCTCAGATCTTTGTTAAAGGTATTCTGACACAAGCTGTTTTCATCAAACCAGCCTTTGTCTGTTAACAAGCTTCAGCAAAGCTTAATTAAAATGGCTCCACATGCAATCTGCTTTTAGTGTGCCCTGGTAAAAGCTGGTCATTTATGTGGTGCCTTTTAACCTTGGACTAGTAAAACACAGAACTTTAAAATTCCATTCTCAGTCAGCCATTCATATACATCATACAGCAAGCATTATATTTGGCACCTCTATAAATGCATTAATATTCTCTTTGTTTTCAAAGACACATGCACACAATCACACACAAATGAGTACATCAGGGATATTGAGATTCAGTATTTGCCCAAGGACACTTCACACATGGAGTGGCTGGAAATTGATCTGCCTACCTTCCTGTTGGTGGTCTAACTCCTGATCTATGACCACCCTAATATATATGGTTAAAAAACAGTACTAGTTGATAGGTCTGCAGAGATTATGCAGGCAGTTGCAGTTGTCATTCTTAAGGTTCTCTGGGTTTACTACATCATTCATTATACCATCAATTTGACTTTTTTGTCACACAACTGCCTGAGAGGATGGTTCTTTATCTTAGCAGTTTTAAGATAAAAACTGCTAAGATAGTTTTAAGTTTTCAAAGGTATGTTAGCATTTTTAAATAGTTTCCAGATTACTCTGATTGCATGAGAAATTTAGAATCACATTGAGAACCACAGAAACATCAGAGATATTTCTGTTTAGCAGAGGAATGACAAAGAGAGATGGCGTTTTGCCCTGAAAAACTGACATTTATCATTGGCAAACTTGGAAAGGAAAGACTTAGAGCTTACTTGAAAAAAACTCTCACTGATGTTAATATTTCCACAGCTAGTACCTCTCAAACAAATCAAAGGAACAACAGATCTCAATTGAAAAAAAAAAAACAAAAACAAAAAAACAGTCATGCTGGATATCTTTACTAATATGGAATAGGTAAAGTGTTGCAAACAAAAGGATGCCACATCATATGATGAAACTGAAAAATATTAACCCACAGAGGGCTTAATCAGTCACCTAGAAATTTAAATGAAAAATTGCTACAGGAAGCTGGTGCAATACTAGATTTTCTTTTTTTTAGAGAGTACAGTTATCTAAACATTGGTTTAAGAGACACAAAACTTTCAAACTGCAGTAGAAAATTTACCCTTTAACAACACATCCTGGAGCAAACCTCCATCATCAGTCTTGATTTTATATGTATGTAACGCCTCGTGTGTGTTGAGCAAGGCTCTTGGGGTTGCCACACTAAACACACAAGCACAAAAAGATGCAACAGAGATCAATCGAAGCAGAGAAGCTCGCGGTCTATCTGTAGTGCGGTGCATTCTGCAACGATTTCCTGCCGACGTTTTAATGTATCTATAGGACAGGTCGATGAGCACGCCGGGAAGAATTCTATATTTCTGCCTGATGAACTCCTTAATCATCTATGGGATGGTTGGCTGAGTGAGAAAAATCCATACCCATTTTACCTTTTGTCTTTCATTGGCCACTGCCTCTCAGGTCATCAAAAAAGAGACAGATAAATAGCAGAAGAAGAGAAGGAGGACAGGGTAAGAATCTGAGCCTCAACACATGAACAACTGAGAGCCAATTAAGTAGAGAAGTAAAAGGTGTTTTTATTGTTTCCAAAGAAAAAATGTACACAGACCAGCAATAGTAGAATCTAATCACATTCACACTCACTTGATTATATATACGTTTCTGGTGTCCCTGCATTTTGTGTTCCAGCTGTGTCTCTTGGACACAAAAAATGGTCTTTTAAAGACTGGTATAATGTGAAAAAATTTTTTCACCAAGTGAAAAAAAAATAAAATGAAATTCTTAAGGGGAATGGAAAAGAATGACAAACAGAAATAAAGTAGTAATGGTCATATATTTGAAAATAATGTGCTTGGATTTATAAATGGCACAAAGAAGGGTCACATATTGCTATGTTTAGTTTAAAGGTATATTCAAGACTTGGGAAAAAAAATAAAGAAAAATTAATTCCCCCAAAGACCAGAACCTGGTAAAATGTTATGCAATACATATTCAGAAAAGTGAATGTAATGTGAAAATTGATTTAAAAGCAGTAATTAATTTTAACAGTCAGATTTATCTCTATCTAAACTAAAACAGAACTTCAGTTGTTGAACTAGGCATTTATGTAGTCGCCAACATTTTTGGGATATTGAAAACGGGACCAGTCAAATAGCAAAATGTTGTGTTTCTGTACATTACTGTTAAAGATAGATTTGGTGTCTGTATTATTGTTTTTCATGTACTAAAAGCCTGCTGTTGGCCCATCATAATGCTGAGCCACAGTTGTGTAGACGAGAAGGATGCAGACACTGTTTCCACAAAAACTCAGTGGTTAGAAGGAAACACTGCATTACAGCAGGAGAGCATTAGCCCATCTGTGAAACACGTGCTGCTGCTAAAATTGTTTGGCCCTATTTAGCTGCATCTGGGCCAGGACAGCTTGCCATAATTAATGGAATAATGAATTCTGAATTATATCAGTGAATTATAAGTTTAAATATCTGGACATCTGTTTATGAGTAGAATCATAAAATGAAACTGGATATTAAAAGCAGAAGTTAAATGGCCTAATTAAAGTCCCAATTTGAACACAAGAGAATGTTGTGGAAGGGCCCAATGCAAGCAGCTGAAGTTGCTGCAGAACTGAGTAGTTCATACAAAGCTACATGGTTTCTATGTTATCACAAAACAGCCAGTAGTCCATCAGCAGGGTTAGCTGGTTGTTTACTGCACATCTGCATTAATGCACATACAAACAAACCCTCACTAAAGCTTATGATTGCTCCACTGGTGACCACCATAAAATAGTCTTTCACAATAAAATCTCCCAAACTTTATAGCCACCATGGGTTACAGCTTATGCCAAACTATTTGTCTGATGACTGGATGACAGTCATGTTAGCTGAATGACAGTATACACAATCAACAGAGGCAAAATAGATTTTTTTTTTCCACAAAACTAGTTCCAGCACTTAACCAGAGCTGATATTTTAGTCAGTCCTTAAATGGTACTTTAAAAAGAACTATTCTAGTTTTGTAGAATTAAAACCCAGCTTGGAGACACTTCTATTTGTCACTATAAGCATCTCTTCCAATCAGTGTTTGGCCCTAAAATGGTTTTATCCTTAGGTTTTGTAATGGATCGAAGGAGTAAACATGGGTATTCAAAACAATACAAAATGCTAATATAATCCATCCAATTGACCATTGTCTATTTATTCCTGCTTTTCCTTGCAGGGTTGAAGTAAGGCTGGCTGGCGCCTAAACCTGCCTATATGTATACCCCAGTGAGGAGTTGGTGTGAAGTTACTGTTATGCAACAGCTCACAATTAGAACAGAAACTAATCCGTACCAGTAGCAACCTACCCTGCTTACTCCATTTGATCAGCATACACAGGATGATGCAAAATTACCAGAAACACAACAACTGAACAAGCCTGCTGCATTTACATGGGTCAGATGCGTTTTGTTTTTGGCCCTGGCAGCATTAGCGTGAACAAACAAGACCTCTTGCAAGGTGCCTACATTGGCAAATTTGAACACAGAAAGAGATTTCCAAAAAGATTTTGAAGAATAAAAACAAACAGTCAAGCTGTGGTGGAGATTTTGCAGTAGTCAACCCTCTTGACTAAGTGCCCTCTATGCAGTGATGACTCGGTCTTTCAGCAGGACAACACTGCTGTTCACAACATCAGACCGACACAAGACTGATGTTGACTGGTAAACTGGTCATTAATCTTCGAAACCACCATTATAGTTAATGCATTCGGTTATGTTAAGAACCCTGTTTATCAAACACTGTATAAGCCTCCATTTATGTTTATTTTGTAGTTTTCACTGTGCTGAAAAGTGTTCTGGTATTGCAAGGGTTATCCTAGATGCTCTGGAAAAGATAAATAAAAATGTACACTTGTTTGAGACTCTTTTCTGGGATTTTGTGATGTCCAGGTCTTCTACATGTAGGCTGTGAAACTTTAAATGATGGAAAGTGCTCTGGAGAACTTTAGATGCTCTCTTCTTGTAAGTTTGAAATATAAATTTGTAAAAACAAAAGACAAATGTTTTTTTTTTGCAGTTGCTAATAATATAGCATCACAGCATTTTTCAAAGTCAGACATTGGTTTTGATTTTCATGTGCCACCCCACGATGGTGGCTCTATGTGGCCCCCCAGTGAAACAATTCTGAGGGCGTCACTATTGATACCTAAAACAGTCATTTTAGTCTATGATTACAGTTCATTAATTTATTTAATGATGTCTAATATAAAAACCCCAAGGAAACAAGAAATTAGCTGTCACCAATTTATCACTAAATTAGACTCACTGTGTATATTTCTTTGCCTTTTTAATAACCTTAAGCAACCTGAAAGAAAGCTTTGGAATTTGAAGGCTTACAGTGCATCTAAATTGAACCGTTTTTATAGACTAAACAAATGAAAACGACAGACGATACCAGCTTTCCATTAGGTGAGCTGCTGCAACTCTGTGACTCCACTCTGTCTCTCTGTAATCTTCTTCACTTCACTCTGTGTCCTCACCTTGTCATTTCTCACTTCCTCACCCTCATTGTTTCACAACCTTTCCTCTCTCTTTTCTCCCATTTTCACCTTCTTTCTCGCTCTCCTTCTCACAAACCTTGTGTTCTTGCCTCTCTGAGCCAAATGTCTTTTTATCTTTCTCAGCAGAGTTTGTATGTCCAGGGAGCGTTCAGAGTACATATTGGTAAAGAGACGAGACAAACACCAAAGTGCCTGTAAATGGAGCTGACAGGGGAAAGAAACTGTGTCATTCTGCTGTTTTGTTGTTGTAGTCCGCATGCTTATCCTTGCACAGATATTTCACTTACAAATATAGGTCACCTTTGGTTTAAAGGAAGTTATTTTCTTTGCATTGTTTTTCTGTTTTTCACCAAGGGAGTCAGAGGAAAAAACATCTTTTTGTATGAGTGCTCAAGTGGAGATACGACTTTACCAGAATTCTGTTTTGCACAACAATATTGTTTTTTTAATTCATATTAGAATAGTTTTCAGTATAGGGATTTTGCACAGTCAGCCTGAACAATGGAGTAAGTGGAGCAACAAGCTGGATGTCTTACTAAATGAACTAGCTTATGTTTTATACTCCCGAATTCTTTGGCCCCCAAAATGTTATTGCTGTCTGCAGTCATATTTATAAAGTCTTTGTTACTTCTCATCGTACTTTTTAATAAGGTAACTAAAAATAAATGAGTTGGTTCAAACTAATAGTTTTATTTGGTAATAAATGCTTTAACATGATCTCTATAGTCAGACAAGAGCAGAAGTAAGCAAATTGAATCTGAATCCCTTTTTAGTATCCAAATCTCATTTCAGACCTTTCCTATTCCAGTCCTAACCTTACCTTTTTATAAATGGTAGGGTTAGGATGAAATAAAATAGTTTACTAACACTGACACTGAGATGTATTTTGTTTTCTCATTGTTATGAACTGCACATGTGAATATAATCACAAATGTGCACGTTTTTATTTGCGTAGTCAACATTGTAACGTCTGCCTTGACCTGTTTATTTGGTATCACAGTTTATGCCATACCATGCCATACCATACCATGCCATACCATGACATACCATACCATACCATACCATACCATACCATACCATACCATACCATACCATGCCATACCATCCCATACCATACCATACCATGATACCATACCATACCATACATCCCACTTTATTTCTAAAGCACTTAAAAAACAACATAACAGCTGACCAAAGCGCCGTACATAAATATAAAACAACGGGAATAAAACAACAATAAGAAAATACACAGGATCTATAATATATATATATATATATATATATATATATATTAATATATTAATATTATCCATTTGGGTCTCTAATGCTTCTACAAACAGTCCAAACACAAATAAAAACAACATGCAGCTGTTTTTGGCTATAAATGAATGCTTTATTTTGTCTAGAAACTACGCAATTAAAAAGCTGTGTAATTGTAACGTCACAATTACACTCACACCTAGCAACATTACCTTCAGTCAGAGGCTTCTTCAGATCTGCAGTAAGACAGACCTACTGGAGATCCTTCCTGCCCACAGCCATCAGCATCTACAACGGCTCTTTGAAGAAACCTTCATAATGAGCTACAACAACATTTAATTTCCCTTTGAGATTCATAAAGTATTTTTGAATTTTTGAATTGAATTGAATCCCGCCCTTGACTAGCAACTGAAGCGGAGCTCCACCCACTTAATTTTCAGTAGAGGATCCTGTCTCAATGGCTGGTTTTATCTAACACTTTACAATGGCTACCCTCTAAGGCAGATGTTCTGTTGTTGGCTGCAAAGACCCACATGTGTCCATGCACCTTCTCTTGCTGGTGGATAATAAATATGTGTGACTTCATTTTATTTTTTAGGGGAAAGTCAAAATTGTCAAATTGTCAGGATTTGCAGAAAGACTTAGACTGAAGAAAAATTTGGTCCCTACTGTTCGTGGCAAATCTGTGGATGTCAGAAATGTCAATACTTATTGTTGTGTCTTAAGGGCAGAATATAGTTGGGCATACTGTTAGCAGAGCGGACTTCTCGCACTCTGTCGCGGTTTCATATTTGAGCATACCAATTTTCCCTATTTCTGGTGACAAATTCCTACATTTCCCACACTCTCTGCCATGGCATCATTGGAGGGGAGGCAGGACTAATTTGCTGTGTAGCTCTGGAAAAACAAAAAGAAAAGAAACGAAGGTGGTGCTGAAGGCCATTAAACAAGACTAGGGATGAAGAAGAGGAAGACACCTCTCAGTGCGAGGCATAGTTGCCGTGACACTGCATGTACTTGTAACTGGCTGCTCAGAGCAGTGTGTCACATAAAAAACAGTTCGATGTGGAGACATTTTCCCGCCAAGCAGTTTGTGTGGCACCGCTTACGCAGACATAAAAGGCAGAAATGAAATGGCACGCCGTGCCTTCTACAAATTGAACCAAGTGGCAACAAATAAAGTGAAAACAGTAGAGGACCAAGAACAGACACCTGAGGTACCCCCCCAGGGGAGGGCAGCAGAAGCAGAGGTAAAACCATCCATCATCACACTAGAACTCCTATTATGGAGGTGGGACCTAAACCACTGCAGAGCTGAACCAGTGATACCCACTCTCTGCTCCAGTCTGGAGATGAGGATGTCATGGTCCACCTTGTCAAAGGCAGCTGTTAAATCTAAAAATATAAATAAAACACAGTTTCCAGAACCCAACACTAAAGATGTGTCTTTATGATCCATTACAAGCAGAACAATATTTTAGAATTTTATAAAATATTATATTAAATAGCATTCAGTTTCAAAATTAGAAACATTTTACTATCTACAACCTGATGTATTTTATTTGGGAACATCCATAATTGTTCTTAATAAGCAGATCACATTAATAGCTTCATATTGTCACTAGAACTAAAGCCGGTAAAAGTTACAGTTTGATGTACTTTGCTGTATGATGCTTGGTGCTGTCCTTCTTCCTCATTAAACATAAAGAAAGTAATGTTAGTCCACAATATCTGTTCTATGCTCTGTTTATCTGACAGCCTTCTGAATATACAAGGAACTAGCAGCATCTGATCAAATGTTGGCTTCACAAATTATGTTGCTTTTTGCAGTGGGATATTTAACCACTACCTAAATGAAACACTCAGGGACAGGGCATAGTTGGGTGTAGGTATAACAAAACAATCAACTTTCTGTGCTTACGTAGTCAATGGGGATTTTGTAATTTACAGTATTCCTTTTCTATCATTTCAATAACTAATTCAAGGTTAGGGTTCACAGAAATTACTAATTAAGTTATAAACCTTGATTTTTTGAAATCAAACATTTTCCTTTTGTGTTGCAGATGAATTAAAAATGACTTTGTGAAAAGCATTATGGAATGTCCTAATTGATTTTTTCTGTTTGATGATGATTTAGAAAATAAAACTAACTATTTTTCACAATAACCAGCATAGCTAATCCACTGAAACAGGCTGGGTTCTGCCTTTAAACTTCTGCCATAATAAAGAGTAAAAGTTGTATTTGATAGAAGAGGTATTGTTGCTATGACTCTGCTCAATGACCCCATAGCTGGTTTAGAAGAAAAGAGATGAATTAGTCAAACCTTCCTGCTGACACTATTGACTGAAGTACAAACAACAGGCAGGGATTAGGTTTCAGGCTGCACTGAAACCTTTTCCACCCAAGCAAAGATTTTCTCACAAAATTGCCAGAATGAGCCACACTAACCATTAGTCACAAAGAAGAAAGCCAGTTGCAGAAGGAAGCTGGATGCCAAATGAATACCTCTGATGTCTGGATAAGAGTAGCAATCACATCCAATTAGTGAAGTTGATCACAGCTATGAAAAGACTTAAATGACTGCAACCTCTTAAAATTTTACTTTTTTACAGGAAATCTCTATCTTACAGAATATGTTGTTAGGAAAAGTGAATAAAACTTCCCTACTGTGCCTACATAGACTGCTGCACTACTCAAGGGAGGTTCATTCGAATGGGAATGATGTAACATGGTATTCTACTGGCTGTGACTTCAATGATAATGTGTGGCTTAAAGCTGACCATAAAAAAAAATCATTACAAATACAAATATTTATAGCTCACTAGTACAAACTCAACTTAGAAACAGTTTTATTGATGGGGAAAATGTGAACTCATGGAAAAGGCATTCATGCTGAATAAATTCAATATACCTTATTTAGCCTTATCAAACTAATAGAATTAGTTAATTTTCATTTTGCAGTTTTCACCAAGGCAGTGCAGAAGCATGTTCTGGACACACTTCAAGCAACAGCTCCAAAAGATGCAATGATTACTGCTACACACTGTTTTACTAAGACAGGACTCGCATGTTGTGAATTCTATTTCAATTTAACCCGGATTTTAAAATCCTTTATGGCTGCCCCACATATTAAACATAGGATAAAATTACATTGCAAGTCCTTATTATTTGTTTGCTAAGATCTGATTTTTGGCTGTTGTTCACCATATAATTTTAATTTGACTGCTGTTGGACTCCAGAGTTAACAGTCTACAGCCATTAAATAACTTGCATGGGCAGATGAAGACTTGACGTCACCTGCAGCATGCTGAGTTTATGTTTTTTGATGATGATTTAGAAAATAAAACAAACTATTTTCACAATAACGAGCAAAAGCTAATCCACATTCAGAGTTGACAGCATCTCTGTCAACTCTAAAGCTGTGGTCCAATTGGAGCAGACAAAATAATGGCTAACAGTGCCTGCTGTAATATTCCCAAACGCTGTTGTTGCAAAACTTTATTTTGTAGGAGATTGATTCCACTAACAGGAAGTAGCACATGTTGATTTCATTAGCTTGACACAGATGTCATTTCATAACTTTTCTTTTTTTCACACATCCTGCCTTGGTATTTCAAGTGTAACATTTTACTGCATGGAGAGGGAATAAGGAGGACCAGGTTAAACCAGTACCTGTAATATTTTTTTCTGAGCAAGCAGTTACTAAACAGAGCAACCATGCTAGTTTCATCTATTGTTTACATTTGTTCCTGCGATTTACTGCCCCCTTGGGTGCAAAACTGTGAGACTGTCACATGGAATGACATTGAAGGTTTCTTTGAAAATCAGATAATCAGATCAGATAAGTGTACAATTTCTGAGCACATTTTAACATGAACTGATTCTGACTTGGAAAAAAATGGATTAGTGGTATTTACACTGTCATATAAAACCTGATCTGGGTTGCACTTGGGCAACAAGTCAGATTTTGGCCTTCACCTGCAGTGAGAAAGTAAACCAAAGTGATAGGTGCAATCATAGACTGTTTAAAAATAGCTTTAACTGTCTAGATCTCCGTAAGTCTGTCACACAGAAAGTGCTGTTCAACCTTTGTTGGTGAATATGTTGCTACATTGTTTAAATGTACAAAATCCTAGGAAATACGTTGTCATTGGCGTCATTTACTAACAGTAGCTAGTCTGCTAACAACTGGCAATCCCCCAGTGTTCCTGACTTGCAGTAACAGACTAAATTAGGCCAGAAGACAGTTCATGATATAACTTCTGACCTTTGGAACGCAGCAATAAAACACGTGATTTTGTTTAGTATGATCAGTGTCGAAATGTTTTAAGGTTACTAGACAGAATGGTAGTATTAAAATGTTAGCCTTACACTGGTGAAGTCTCTGTGGTGTTGCAGACCCTAAATGTGAAAATTAATCTATTATTAAATGAAATGAAATGAGGAGACAAAACAGAAAATATGTCTTACCTTATGCCGCTTGTTTTAAGCATTTCCTTTACCTATCTAACAGTTTGGATTTGAATCTGGGCTCTTTGCAAGCCAGCTTTGATAAAAGAAGAAAAAAGTATTCCTAGACACTTCTTGTTCCATCTGTAGATCAGTGGAAGAACTGCAGAGCTGACCAGGCCTTCAGTGCATGTCCGAATATTGATGAGTAAGATTTGTCATCCAGTCAGTGCTCCAATAATTATACTGAAACATTATGGCTGCAAACTGAAATTAATGACTGAATGAATTATACGCACAATTGTGAACACTTAGATCCATTTCACAGGTCCTTCATACTTAACCAGACGCTAATTGGGTGTGGAACACATTTATTCTGAATAAAACCTCTGCTTTAAACACAACTTGCGAGATAAGAGGTCTTTTGAAGATATCTAGCAGTGAGCATGCAAAGAGACGGTTGATGCTATATCTGGCTTTATAGAAAATAGAACAAGTGATGCAACCCTTATAACTGGATTAAAGGCACCCAGAGACAACAAGCATATATTGTCAAGTCTATGTAAATTCATTCAACATATTTATTCCCTTAACTCTTTATGGTTTCTCTTGATACAGCAAGTAGTTACTGGACACAGGACTGTCTGTGCTGGGAAAAAAAGTATTTGCCTCAGAAGATTTTTTCTGTCTTTGCTTTTGTGTCAATCTTAAATGAATAAGTCAGTCAGTCAGTCATTTTCTAAGATTAGCAATAACATCTGAAAAAAGAAAACCTAAGTAAATACAAGAGGAAAAACACCTGTTTTTGGAATTATGATTTAAGCCAGTCTAGTTTTATGTGAAAAAAATATTAAACCTAAATCTAATAAGTGGTTTTGTCATGTTTGGCAGCCACAACTGCCATCAAGCATTTGCGACGACTGACAATGAATTTTTTAGATCATTGTGGAGGATTTTTTTTTTCATTCTTCTTTGGGGATTGCTTTAATTCAGTCCCATTAGTGAGTTTTTTAACATACAAAATAATTTAAAGATGGGGACTTTGGAGGAGCTGCAGAGATAGGCTTCTGATCATTGCCGTGCTGCATAACAGTGCATTTGAACGTACGCATTCGTTTCCTGGATTTTGTTACAATTATTTTAATAAAGATAAATTAGTTTTTGTTGTCCAACAGGTTATTTTAAATATAGCAGATGCAACAGAGACATTTAGTCTGCAATGAGTTAAGGTAAAAAAAATCGATGACCAGAATTTCTCCTCAAATATTTTCTGCTGGAGTACATAATGCATGGTTCTATCAATTATGGCACATTGCACACATCCTAGAATTGTAAAGTGGTCTTGGGGAACACCAAGATGTTTTCTTTGCAAATGTGAAGTGGGGGATTTTCTTTGGTCTGCAGTGTTTTTCAGGATGGAACTCTTGTCATGGAAGCCATATTTGCCTAGTAGCTTTCTTATTATTTAATTGTGAACACAGACCATAACTGAGGCAAATGAGGCCTGCAGAACTTTAAATGTTGTTTTGTTTTTTTTGTTACCTCTTGGATGAGTTGTTGATGTGCTCATAGAGTTAGTTTGACAACCAACTACTCCTGGCAAGGTTCACCACTGTTCCATGCTTTCTCCATTGGTAAATAATTACACTCACTGTGGCTTGCTGGGGCCCTAAAGCCTTAAAAGTAGCTTAGCAACAATTTCCCCATCTGTTTTTGAATCTCTTTAGAAGGAAGCATAATGTGTAGCTTTTTGAGAACTTATTACCTACGCCGGATGTCAGGCAGGTTCTGTTAGAGTGATTTCTTGATCCTGAAGGTTCTTGATTCTAAAGGTCTGATAGTGAACTGGCCTGGTGGAAAGTAGGACATAATGACCCCAGGTCTCCAACAACTGGATGGCTAATTCATTATTTATCATCATAATTTAATATTCAGTCATCATTTGAAAACTACAGTTTTTATTTATTTAGGATATCTTTGTGTAATATTAACAATATGTGATAGCCAAAAACATTGAAGTGTGACTTTAGGAAAACAAAACAGATGTATTCTGTAAGGGGCAAATACTTTTTCAACACACCTTAGGGACAGTGTTGCGACATATGGCCTCTCTATGCGGTGACATGCGAGACAATGTAGCAATTTGTCTCATTTTATCCCAACATTTGTCTTTTTGATCAGAGCCACAGCAAAACATGTGCTGCGAGTTGACATGAATAAACCAAGAAGTGTTCAGATTTTAGACTAAATCTTTGAAGACAGACTGATTCACATTGTTTCTCCACATATTGTTTTGTTTACACTTCAGCAGTCTGTAAAAACTTCTGCCTCAGTTCTTTCAAAGTCTATTTGTGCAGTCAATTACACAGCAACTCTTTACCATGAAGCAGCAATTCATGAATTTTTCCACATGAATGCATGAATGCAGCTGACTTACATCCTTTCCATTAGAAGTGGGACTGTGCAATTTATGACGTCAAGAAAAATCCTTACATATTGCTCAGATTCTTTATATTCGCTTTATTTCTATTTAAGTATTTTCGTATTATTAATATTTAACATTTCTATTTAATTACATTTATAGCTACATGTCAAGTACAATTCTGAGCACACATTAACAAATCTTTAAAAATTAATGGGTTCTTCAAGCTTTCTATAATTTTATCATGGTGAATAAAAACTGTAATCGACAGTATGTACTGATAAATATTTAACTGTTAGAAAAAGTGAATGGTGGTGGTTCATTGGCAGATATGAAGTGGCTTTATTAGATCTCTGGCTTTAATTATAAAAAAGTGTCTGAATAAGTTAATAATATAGAATAATATAGGATTATGATAACTGCATGTCTGTATAGACTTATCAATGATACTTTGTTTGAAAAGGCAGGATTTTTAAAATGCAGTCATAAGATGACTTAACAACCAGAGTTGTATAGCTCCATTTAAACGTAAAGGGGTTGGACAATGGAACTGAAATACCTGGTTTTAGACCACAATAATTTATTAGTATGGTGTAGGGCCTCCTTTTGCGGCCAATACAGCGTCAATTTGTCTTGGGAATGACATATACAAGTCCTGCACAGTGGTCAGAGGGATTTTAAGCCATTCTTCTTGGAGGATAGTGGCCAGGTCACTACGTGATACTGGTGGAGGAAAACTTTTCCTGACTCGCTCCTCCAAAACACCCCAAAGTGGCTCAATAATATTTAGATCTGGTGACTGTGCAGGCCATGGGAGATGTTCAACTTCACTTTCATGTTCATCAAACCAATCTTTCACCAGTCTTGCTGTGTGTATTGGTGCATTGTCATCCTGATACACGGCACCACCTTCAGGATACAATGTTTGAACCATTGGATGCACATGGTCCTCAAGAATGGTTCGGTAGTCCTTGGCAGTGACGCGCCCATCTAGCACAAGTATTGGGCCAAGGGAATGCCATGATATGGCAGCCCAAACCATCACTGAACCACCCCCGTGCTTCACTCTGGGCATGCAACAGTTTGGGTGGTACGCTTCTTTGGGGCTTCTCCACACCGTAACTCTCCCGGATGTGGGGAAAACAGTAAAGGTGAACTCATCAGAGAACAATACATGTTTCACATTGTCCACAGCCCAAGATTTTCACTCCTTGCACCATTGAAACCAACGTTTAGCATTGGCATGAGTGACCAAAGGTTTGGCTATAGCAGCCCGGCCGTGTATATTGTCCCTGTGGAGCTCCCGACGGACAGTTCTGATGGAAGCAGGAGAGTTGAGGTGCACATTTAATTCTGCCGTGATTTGGGCAGCCGTGGTTTTATGTTTTTTGGATACAATCCGGGTTATCACCCGAACATCCCTTTCAGACAGCTTCCTATTGCGTCCACAGTTAATCCTGTTGGATGTGGTTTGTCCTTCTTGGTGGTATGCTGACATTACCCTGGATACCGTGGCTCTTGATAAATCACAAAGACTTGCTGTCTTGGTCACAAATGCGCCAGCAAGACGTGCACCAACAATTTGTCCTCTTTTGAACTCTGGTATGTCACCCATAAAGTTGTGTGCATTTCAATATTTTGAGCACAATTGTGCTCTTACCCTGCTAATTGAACATTCACACTCTGCTCTCACTGGTGCAATGTGCAATCAATGAAGACTGGGTACCAGGCTGGTCCAATTTAGCCATGAAACCTCCCACACCAAAATGACAAGTGTTTCAGTTTCATTGTCCAACCCCTGTATTTGCCCGCTCTGAGATTCCTTCTATTTTTATATTTTTGTCCACTTAATTTTTTTTCCGATTATTAAACACATTTTAATGTCAAAGATATCCTGAGTCAATAGACACTGCAGGTGTTTTCAAATCATGATGTCTATTATTAAGGGAAAAGATATCCAGGCTAACTCGACCGTATTTGAAAACCGAATCGCCCTCTAAACCTAGTAAATGATTGTACCATCCTGTAGTGGGTTTCACCTTGGACTCCTCCCATGGATGATTTATTTTTGTTGTACTGGCCTTAACTGAGACAAGTGAGGTTTGCAGTGCTTGAGATGCTGTTCTCTGGTTCTTTTGTGGCATCTTCCATAAGTCATCAATGTGCTCTTAAAGTAAGAAAAGGTTTACCACTAGTATGTTTTCTCCATTTGTGGATAATAGCTCTCAGTGTGGTTCAGTGGAGTCCCAACGATTTAGAAATGTCTCTGTAATACTTTCCAGAATGATAAGTTAGGGGCATGTTGTGTTGCTTTTTGAGAAATATTTAGCTTATTTCATGATGCCAGACTGGTTCTATTTTAGGGATTTCTTCATTGCTAAGATCTGGCAGTAATCAGGCTTGGGTATGGCTTGTGAAATTTAACCAGAAAATCTGCTTAGCCAAAGTTCATTGATGATTTATTAAGATGGACAATTCTATTTTGACCCAGAACCAGATTAGTTTGGATATTGTGTTTCCCTTTATATCTAAATAATTCATGATCATCATAATTTGATTAATCATAAGTGCCACAAATGCAAATGGAAAATAAGTCTGCCAGTGTCTTTTTTTACAGCACTGTGTGAAGTGGTCCATAAGCAGTAAGATGACTGCCTTAAACTTGGAACATTTTCAAAAAAATTAAGTGGGTCTGAAGCCACAATAGAAAAATAAAGCAAAAAGAGGTTAAGATGTAGAATTTAGTTTGGTAAGATCTCCTTCCTCTGCTCACACAAAGTACGCTATAGAGAAAAATAAATGATTCAAAAACAAGTCGGTGTTCACTTCTTTCATCTAATGTAAGGGATTCATCCCAGGTTTATCAAAGAAGTCGGTATAATTAGTAATACTTGCTATAAAAAGCTAATCATATAAGGGGGAAATACATTTTTGTACCGGAACTGTAAATATAATTGAAATCAAATTAAACTGAAGCGTGTGCGTTTAATTGGTGCCTTATATAAAAGTTGAGTCATTAGTTTTTTTAGATTAAATGTAAAAACTTTTAGTTTGTCTCACATTTTCATTTAAGTATCTTCTATTCATTGCCCCTGAGCCTTTTCAAATATTGTCACTTGGCAACTGCAAACCTGAGCATGTGTTATTGGAATTTAATGAAACGATTATGTGAAGTAGTGAATTATTGTGAGGTAGAATGAAAATGATAAATGGTTTTCCAAATCTTTTGCAAGAAAATTCTGAAAAGTCTGACATGCCCCTCTGAATCAATACTTTGTAAAACCCTCTTGTTGGGTAAGTCTCTACCAAATTTGCACATCTGTAAACTGACATTTTGTTGCCTATTATTTTAAGCAAAATAGCTCAAGCACAATTGAATGGCATAGAGAGCATATCTGAACATCAGTTTTTAACTCCTGCCAGGGGTTCTAAATTAGGTTTAGGTCTGGACTTTGACTGGGCCATTGTTGCACATGTACAGGGGTTGGACAATGAAACTGAAACACCTGTCATTTTAGTGTGGGAGGTTTCATGGCTAAATTTGACCGGCCTGGTACCCGGTCATCATTGATTGCACATTGCAGCAGTAAGAGCAGAGTGTGAAGGTTCAATTAGCAGGGCAAGAGCACAGTTTTGCTCAAAATATTGAAATGCACACAACATTATGGGTGACATACCAGAGTTCAAAATAGGACAAATTGTTGGTGCACATCTTGCTGGCGCATCTGTGACCAAGACAGCAAGTCTTTGTGATGTATCAAGAGCCACGGTATCCAGGGTAATGTCAGCATACCACCAAGAAGGACGAACCCCATCCAACAGGATTAACTGTGGACGCAAGAGGAAGCTGTCTGAAAGGGATGTTCGGGTGCTAACCCAGACTGTATCCAAAAAACATAAAACCACGGCTGCCCAAATCACGGCAGAATTAAATGTGCACCTCAACTCTCCTGCTTCCACCAGAACTGTCCATCAGGATCTCCACAGGGACAATATACATGGCCGGGCTGCTATAGCCAAACCTTTGGTCACTCATGTCAATGCTAAACGTCGGTTTCAATGGTGCAAGGAGTGAAAATCTTGGGCTGTGGACAATGTGAAACATGTATTGTTCTCTGATGAGTCCACCTTTACTGTTTTCCCCACATCCAGGAGAGTTACGGTGTGAAGAAGCCCCAAAGAAGCGTACCACCCAGACTGTTGCATGCCCAGAGTGAAGCATGGGGGTGGATCAGTGATGATTTGGGCTGCCATATCATGGCATTCCCTTGGCCCAATACTTGTGCTAGATGGGCGCGTCACTGCCAAGGACTACCGAACCATTCTTGAGGACCATGTGCATCCAATGGTTCAAACATTGTATCCTGAAAGCGGTGCCATGTATCAGGATGACAATGCACCAATACACACAGGAAGACTGGTGAAAGATAGGTTTGATGAACATGAA
Organism: Girardinichthys multiradiatus; assembly: GCF_021462225.1. Classification (NCBI taxonomy): domain Eukaryota; kingdom Metazoa; phylum Chordata; class Actinopteri; order Cyprinodontiformes; family Goodeidae; genus Girardinichthys; species Girardinichthys multiradiatus. Next base: position 45,880,697 of record NC_061802.1, on the reverse strand, counting down.
AGTGAAGTTGCACATCTCCCATGGCCTGCACAGTCACCAGAACTAAATATTATTGAGCCACTTTGGGGTGTTTTGGAGGAGCGAGTCAGGAAACGTTTTCCTCCACCAATATCACGTAGTGACCTGGCCACTATCCTGCAAGAAGAATGGCTTAAAATCCCTCTGACCACTGTGCAGGACTTGTATATATCATTCTCAAGACAAATTGACACTGTATTGGCTGCAAAAGGAGGCCCTACACCATACTAATAAATTATTGTGGTCTAAAACCAGGTGTTTCAGTTTCATTGTCCAACCCCTGTATATGCTTTGGTCTAAGACATTCCTAGCTAGTCTGGCTGTCGGTTTATGATAATTTTCCTGCTGGAAGGCGAACCTCTGCCCCAGTCTTAAGACTTCTCTTACAGCTTTTCTTTTATGACCACCCTGTATTTAGCTTCATCCATCTTCTCAACTCATGCATGAGAAAATCTTCCCACTGCATGATTCTCCATCCACCATGTTTCAATGTAGAGATGGTGTGTTCAAGTTGATATCAATAGTTTTGTTCACTACATAAAGTACTGTTCATGAAAGCCAAAACTTTCTGTTTTGGTTTCATCTGATCAAAGCACATTTTATCTTGTGTTTACTGCACCCTGTATATGATTTGTGGCAGATTGCAAGGAGGACTTCTTTTTTCTGTTTTTCAACCATGGCTTTCTCTTTGCCACTCTTGTTTGAAGGAAAGATTTATGGAGGGCTAATGGTTGTTTTTTATATATAAAAAATAGAAAACTATCATTTCCCTTCAACTTGACAACATTGCTCTATTTTGTGCTCATATCATAAAATCCCAATTAGATACACTGAACTTTGTGGATGTAAGGTACTGTAATTAAAAAAATATCACAGGCTCCCTTTATGCCACACTGTTGATATAAGCTAAAACTCTGATGACTTAATGACCAGCTGTGTCCCACTTTGTCAGGTCTTACCTTTCAGTCTGCATCCCCTAACCCAGCTTTCATAAGGAAAGGACTTGACTTCAGCCTGCTTTGGTTTTCCTCACCGTTCTGAGTCAAACAACTTCCAACATCCTTGCCCTTCCCTCCATAGCTGGTGCTGATTTACAGAGCTAGAAAGAGCATAGCCAAGGATGGATAGATGAAATATTGATGAAAAGCTAAATGTGTGATTTGTAGTGTGGCATCAAAGGCATCTGCTTCACTGGTGCAGTAAGGGAGAGAGAGATAGAGAGTGGAGGGAACCAGAGGGTAGAGAGATAGCGAGATATACTGTATAGATGCTTCCAAACATATGCAGATGATAGTAAGATGTGAATAAATTTAGCAAATGGCAGGCTGATAGCATCATATTATGCTGTGGTTGGGGATCTCCTTAATGGTATCAGAAAAATGCTTCCAGTGTAAAGCAGATAAAGACTGACAGTGGAGTGAGATCAGCGTTATTCAAATAAAAATACACCAGTTTGAGTTTTAATATACAGTAAATTGAACACAGCATTATACAAACAGATAGTTGTTGACTTTAATCCATTTAACATAGCAGAGGATAGCATAACAGCTTTTACACTTCAGAAAGTTTAAACGTTTCGAGTCTGGATTACTTGGGCACATTTTTTATTGCTGAGATAAATTTATCTGCACTCTTTATTATTCCTTTACCCCAGGCTTCAGAATTTCAATGTGAGTGTTATTTAAAGTTATATCAAAAGCTTCATCTACACAGGTGAATTGATGGCCACATAGGGCTCCTAAATCGAACCTTTTGAGCTTTTTAAGACAGCATTGCCTTTCAAAGCTCCCTAATGTTTCACCTCCTCACACAATGTATACTTTTTTACTTAGTTACTTTGAATTAACAATGAGAACAAAAAGGAAAGCTAAAGATGTGGTAGGAAATTTTACTATTACCATATAACGCCTGAAAATGAAATTATAAAAAAAAAAAAAATAACAGGTTTATTTTAAAGCCACCCACACAGTGCAGAAACGTTTGAACAAAGGCATCAAAAGAGTAGAAAATCTGTGTTATTCCAGACATCACAATTTGAAATATTTTACAAAAAGTCATGATTACTGAGTAAAAAGACTTGGGGAAAAAAAGAAACTGAAAGCATATGCTGATTAAAGTGGGACATCTCTTTGTTTCCCTTATCACTTCATAGCTTTCATACCTAAATGTTCCCCTCCAGAGCAGAATGTATTAAAATGAACCATGCCAGCTGATCTACTGAGCTCTGCATATTTAATTTTCACTGTCGTACCTATTGCTGAGAAGGCATATGTTTTAAATTTGCCCTTGACAAGCATTAGGTAGTGTTTGCATAGTAATAATAGAGGAAGCATTTGCTCCTTAGAAATCAAAGATTTTCTTTAATTTTACACCTTTAGTTTGAATTAAATTGAAAATATACAGTCAGGAGATGTCTTTTTTATTCCATCAATGAAACCTCAATACAGTTCCAATGCTTGACCAGGACCAATGCAAGAGCAAGGTCTTATCTGGTTCTACAAAACCACAGCAGAGATTCGATTTGGGTTTCCACAGTCAGACAGCTCTGAGCCACGTCCATCACTGAACATTTCAAAACAGATCTCTGTAAGGGAGCTGCATGTCATTTAAGGAGAGCTTTATGAATGCCAGAAATCAATATGGTACTCGATATGGACACATGGTACTCATAAAATTGTAGCTGCTCGTTGGTGTCCACCAGGCACTACCACCTCCATATACATGAAGTCCCTTTGAACCAGCAAAGACTAACCATTTTTCTCTGGTCTGGACATAGTTTGCAGTGGAAAGATATAAAAAAACAGTACTGAGCAAACACCAGCACCAGTTTAGCTTTGGCACTGGAACACTGGTTATAAATTAGGTTTATGTCTGGTCTTTCACTGGGCCATTCCTAAACATAAATATGCTTTGGTCTAAGACATTCCTATGTAGTCTGGCTGTTGGTTTATGGTCCTTTCCCTGCAGGAAGGTGCACATCTACCCCTGTCTTAAGACTCTAACAGTTTTTCTTTTATGACCACCCTGTATTTAGCTCCATCCATCTTCTCAACTCATGCATGAGAAAATCTTCCCACCACATGATTCTCCAACCACCATGTTTCATTGTAGAGATGGTGTTTTCAAGTTGATGTCAATAGTTTTGTTTATTACATAAAGTACTGTGCATGTAAGCCAACACTTTCTGTTTTGGTTTTATCTGATCAAAGCACCCTTTACCCTGTGTTTACTGCATCCAGTATATGATTTGTGGTAAACTGCAAGGAGGACTTCTTTTGGCTTTTTTTAACCATGGCTTTCTCCTTGCCACTCTTGTTTAAAGTGAAGATTTGAGAGGGTAACTAATAGTCGTCTTTTTATCAGATTCTCCCACCTTATTTCTGCAGCTCCTCCAAAGTTACAGTAGTTAGATGACCAAGTCTTAGGTCTGCAGTTGTACTAATGTACTCTTTCCATTTCCAAATGATTGGTTGAACAGTGTTGTGTGAAATGTGTAAAGCTTGTATTATTATCGAACCCTCTGTTAAACTTATACATACAGCGGTTGGACAATGAAACTGAAACACCTGTCATTTTAGTGTGGGAGGTTTCATGGCTAAATTGGACCAGCCTGGTAGCCAGTCTTCATTGATTGCACATTGCACCAGTAGGAGCAGAGTGTGAAGGTTCAATTAGCAGGGCAAGAGCACAGTTTTACTCAAAATATTTAAATGCACACAACATTATGGGTGACATACCAGAGTTCAAAAGAGGACAAATTGTTGGTGCACATCTTGCTGGCGCATCTGTAACCAAGACAGCAAGTCTTTGTGATGTATCAAGAGCCACGGTATCCAGGGTAATGTCAGCATACCACCAAGAAGGACCAACCACATCCAACAGGATTAACTGTGGACGCAAGAGGAAGCTGTCTGAAAGGGATGTTCGGGTGCTAACCCAGACTGTATCCAAAAAACATAAAACCACAGCTGCCCAAATCACGGCATAATTACATGTGCACCTCAACTCTCCTGTTTCCACCAGAACTGTCCATCAGGATCTCCACAGGGTCAATATACATGGCCAGGCTGCTATAGCCAAACCTTTGGTCACTCATGCCAATGCTAAACGTCGGTTTCAATGGTGCAAGGAGTGCAAATCTTGGGCTGTGGACAATGTGAAACATGTATTGTTCTCTGATGAGTCCACCTTTACTGTTTTCCCCACATCCGGGGGAGTTACGGTGTGGAGAAGCCCCAAAGAAGAGTACCACCCAGACTGTTGCATGCCCAGAGTGAAGCATGGGGGTGGATCAGTGATGATTTGGGCTGCCATATCATGGCATTCCCTTGGCCCAATACTTGTGCTAGATGGGCGCATCACTGCCAAGGACTACCGAACCATTCTTGAGGACCATGTGCATCCAATGGTTCAAACATTGTATCCTGAAAGCGGTGCCATGTATCAGGATGACAATGCATCAATAATGGCCTGCACAGTCACCAGAACTAAATATTATTGAGCCACTTTGGGGTGTTTTGGAGGAGCGAGTCAGGAAACGTTTTCCTCCACCAGTATCACGTAGTGACCTGGACACTATCCTGCAAGAAGAATGGCTTAAAATCCCTCTGACCACTGTGCAGGACTTGTATATGCCATTCCCAAGATGAACTGACGCTGTATTGGCCGCAAAAGGAGGCCCTACACCATACTGATAAATTAGTCAGTCAGTCAGTCAGTCATTTTCTACCGCTTATTCCAGAGTGGGTCGCGGGAGAGCTGGTGCCTATCTCCAGCAGTCTATGGGCGAGAGGCGGGGTACATCCTGGACAGGTCGCCAGTCGATTGCAGGGCAACACACAAACAACCAAGCACACACTCATTCATACACCTAAGGGCAATTTAGAGTGACCAATTAACCTAACAGGCATGTCTTTGGACTGTGGGAGGAAGCCAGAGTACCCGGTGAGAACCCATGCATGCACGGGGAGAACATGCAAACTCCATGCAGAAAGACCCCCGGCCGGGAATCGAACCCAGGACCTTTTTGCTGCAAGGCAACAGTGCTACCAATTGCACCACTGTGCAGCCCTGCGCTACATTGTAATTAACAAAAAATTTTATAAAACTGATGGTCTACAACTGGCCTACAACTGCAACTGATGTTCTAGTTTATCTCAGACTTACTGAAGATTAATTTGATTTATTTATATATTCATTGTAGCAATTACCAGGCTCTGTGAGATCCTAGTAACTGATATCAACTTTCTGATTGTGATCAAGCCTTTCTGTTTGAATCTCTAATCTAATTTGCATTGCTCAAATTTAAGCTGCTCATGCTAATATTTATAAATCAGCATAATTTGACAACCTCAGAAGCATAACTTTTCATTCCCATTGGCTAGAGTTCTGATTTGTAACCAGTTGGTAATATGCCATATTTAGTGATTTCATCAATTATAATATTGATCAAAATAGAGAAATACACTGAATCCCGAGGTGGTCGCCTGGCCCCCTTTGAAGGCAAACATTTACCAAAGTATCTCTTTAACAGGAATGAAAACCTATCGACTGAACTCATGCAACAATTGCTTAGTATGCTGCTAAATTCTTGTGACAGAATTGTTGCTGCGGGCAGATATTGTAGTGGATATTCCACATCACAGAAAGTGAAATAAATCCAAGCTCTTTCTCCTTCAGACCCAATGACCCAGTCAATTTTAAAGGCATGTGAATCCATCCACATCCTTCTGCAAGGAAGGAAGGATAAGAGCACTCCTCGCATGGATATGAGCCTCTGACACTAATTTTAGAAATGCCAAATAAAAAACAGAAATCTTTGCCAGTATCAGTACATAAAGTACAGATTTCACTCTATTTTCTTTACTTTCACTCTGTACTTCTTTCTATACCCTTCCACCCTTCACTAACTTGTCTTTTTTCCAGTTGAATGCAAATGTAGCCAAAAGGCTCTTTGAAATTGAAATGATATAAAAATAGAATTGCAGTGGCAAATGAGCTGTGTTTGCTGATACCGTGGGGGCCAAACGAGCCCCTTTGAACACGTCTCTCCCACTGCGAGAAGGCCTTGTTCTGGGCCCGGTCTCCCCTCCCCTTTTTTTAAGCGTCAGCTCTCAGTACAGCAGAGATCAAGCTGAAGCTGATTGGAATGGAGGTTTAGTTCTCACATGTGTGCATGGGCATGATCCATACTTAGACATACTTTACCCAGAGATCCAACTATATGCAGAGGTGCAAACAATCACATGAACACAGGTCGAGATTTCAGAAACATACAGGTGAGAAAAGCAAGAAGATATTCAAATTTCAAATAACATCGGAATCAAACTGATGAACTATTTGTAGAGGATGACGACCTGCGGACGGATACGCATGCTTTTATTATTGTTGGGAAACACAGTATTGGAAGCAAGGTACCTACAAACCTTTATGAGTAGATATCTAGTAAACAATACATCACTTTTGGTATTCAAGTCTTACAGAGAAGGAGAGAAGAAGAATGGCCAAGACGATCAAATAAAAGGAGGCATGTTTACAAAGACAGCATACGGCAGCATGGGCTGCATAAACCAGTCCCTCTTTAAGTCGACATGCCAACTAAAAGATGTGTGAAAGAGGACAGAAAGACTTGAATGTAGATGCACATGGAGAGAAGATGCACATGTTCTACGTCTCAGTATGACAGACATGTGAAGCTCCTAAAACACTTTTTTATGCTTTTCACAGAAGCGTATTGAGACAACAATAAAATGTAAATGTAATATCAGGAGCGTAACGTCACATAAATCCAAACCAAAAGTTTTTGGGCCTGGCCTTTCAGTGTTGAATACGACTGTGGTGGTGTTTGATGAAAAAACATTGGATTGTATCATTTTAAATGTATTTCAATATAGATAAAGTACTGTACAAATTGCACTTTAACGCATCATGGGGTTTTGCTGTGGCCATCATTGCTATGTAGAATCAGTGTCTTGATAGCAGGGTATAACATGTAATGTTTGGTCTCCTGCCCACATTCATGTTCTTTTACTGCTCATACATAACTAACATATGCAGGATACCCTACAGTTGAAAAAGTGGATAGAATCACGTCTAATACATCCAGTGTCTCAAAGATCCCTGCATTCAATTAAATTCATATATTTGTGCATAAAACGTCAGTATTTTGTTGACCATCGTTAAACCCTTAAAATAGGTTTTTAAAGGACAGAGGGATCAGAAAGATCTCAGCATGGGTAGCTGATGAGGTGTGGAACAGGTTCTTGGCTGTGTCCAGGGTTTATGGGACTTTTAAGGTATAAAAGTTTCCAAAACCTATGGGCAAACAGCAGAGCAGTAAGGCTAAGCGCAGCATCGTCCGTAGAGAGAATCTTGTTAGCTAAATCAGAGCCTCCAATCACAGAAGCACTGCCTGGAAGCAACACAGGTAGTTTAGAACGACAGAGATTGATATTCATGTTTATGAAACAAAGATCTTACAGTTGATTGAAGGGCCAGCAGTCCAGTCTTCACCGTTAGTTGTAACTGTCCTGAAAAAAATCTTTTTCTGTTTCATTTGTAGGTAAACGTTAATTAGTTAATATGCTGAGCTATAATGAGAATGTTGTACATAGGCTCTGAAATGGAGAAGGAAAAAGCCTCTTTTCAGTAAATTAGGTTCTGTATGACTGAATCTCTTGGTAAATTGAGAACGCTATGACATCTTATATGGTCGTTGAATGAGTTGAACACTTGTTTCTTATTTCTTTTTTTATTTCACCTTTACTTATATAAATAAATCTCATTGAGAAACAAGCCTATTTTCAAGTGACCCGTTTTAAGCACAAGTATATGTTGGAATACTCTGGTCGGCAGTTTTGAAGCCGCTTGTCTGAACCTGAGGTAAGTAAAGCTGGTGACTGGCAGATCCCCGTATGTTTCAGTGGTGTAATAAAGTTACCTGTGCTAAAAAACAGTTAGCCAGTGAGGGCAGTTTTACCACACACAAAATTAAATAATTGAATGGAGCATGTTTCATCTTTTTACAACTCTGCGCGATGAGAATAGTTTCCTCATCACATGCGCTTCTTGCATTTTATCTCCACATGTTCTTTTAAGTACATCTTGTACACTCTGCATAGAACAACTCGAAAGGATTTCATCATTTTTTCTACTGTCAGATGTTGCCATAATCTTGTTAACAAAATCAACCATGTTAAGCATTTTCAAAGGGTTTTGTTTTTGAATGCTGATTTTTAACTAATGGGTAAATTCTGATGAAAACTCCAGTTAGTTCTATACTGGCCTCATTATGAAATTGGCTGGGGACATTTTAAAATTTTGGACTACTGCAATGTAGCTTCCAGACAGGTAGTAGGTTTTTAAATAAAACTTTTGTGGGTGGTATAACTTTTCCATAGTTAAATGAAAAAAAAAGTAATTCTTACCTTGCTGTTAATAAAAGCTATTATAAAAGCTAGATATTTATCACCCACCCAGACGCTTGGTTGGGTGCTTCACTGTCAACACCAAGTAGTTCTCCATATCAACATAGAAAAAGCACAGATAATTATGACTACATTTGATATATATATATTAGCGTATGTGTCAAAAACTGGTAACATACAAGGAAATTGTAGCTTTATATACAGGAGCCTTAATCAAGTAAACAAAGGCATTTAAGATGAATGTGTATCCAGGTCCATATTTCATTTAGATATTAAATTAGTACAAATGAGACTGAAGGATAAGTTGAACAGATTGGATTAGATGAGAGATGTGGAGTGATGTAACTGTATGGATATGTACCGTACACTAGCTGTAAGCCAAATAATATTGTTTTTTTTAGCGCAAACACCTGTGTGTTTATGTAGGCCAGATGTCGGTGCATGTCTAATCAAGGAAGCATCCAACAATATCCGAAAAAGATTTATCCGCTTCACGATCAGTGCATGAATGTAAATGGAGGAGCAGCAAGGCCCGCATGCAGCAGTCCTTGTGCTTCTGCTTCCAGTATTACATCTTGGCCTTTTTCCCAGTATGGAAATACCCCTCAGCCATAAAGGACATTTCATTTAATAATCAGTGATTGATCACTGCTGGTAATGATGTATAAGCACTAAGATTCAAGAATAAAGAATATTTTCAGTCAATAATTGGAAAATGTAGGGCGCCGCAGAAAGACAAGCAACTGTGTTGCCAATAGCAGCACGTCTCTAACCCTCCACTTGTCAATATGGCATCGCTTTATTTGCCAGTGGCAATTAGCACTGTGGAGTCATGTTGTTGAGTCACATCAACCTCACAGAGCTAATTAGACACACTTGACCTTTTCGACATGAGGATAATGTTAGTGATGGCACTTCACTAAAAATCAGGGGACATTTTACCTCATATTTCTATGTTGTGTTCAGAAAATGCCAGTAAAATTGGAAACCAGCGGTTAGTAGACTGGTATGGCTTACCAATAGTGTGGTGGGAGTAGTGGCAGTGTCTTCAATATAGGGAGTCCAATGTCGTCACTGGTCATAAAAAATTTGAAGCAGGCTGCATATATTCTGTAAGACGGAAGCGTCATGCTTGCATTGCATTATCTTCAAACACATAGTTGAATCCTGAGACTGTCTAAGAGAGTTAAAATACTGCAGAGCTCAGGGTAGGATTATGATTGTCGGAGCATGCAGTAAGTTCATCATGGGAAAGTGGCTAATCTAGAAAGACTTTAAATTATTGTTAGGGTGTGCAGAAAGTATTGTGGTTAAGTTTTAGGCAGGTGTGAAAAAATGCTGTAAACAAGGAAAGCTTTCAGAAATATAATTGTTTATTCTTATTAATTTACAAAATGCTAAGTGAGTGAACCCAAACATACAGCCAAAGTCATTAAGAACTAGCTTCAGCGAAAAGAAGAACAAGACTTACTGGAAGTGATTGTATGGCCCCCACAGAGCCCTGATCCCAACATCATGGAGTGTGTTTGGGATTACATGAAGAGACAGAAGGATGTGAGAAGGCCTACAACCACAGAAGATCTGTGGTTAGTTCTCCGAGAAGTTTGGAACAACCTACCAGCAGAGTTCCTTCAAAAATTGTGCACTAAATCAATCTATCTATCTATCTATCTATCTATCTATCTATCTATCTATCTATCTATCTATCTATCTATCTATCTATCTATCTATCTATCTATCTATCTATCTATCTATCTATCTATCTATCTATCTATCTATCTATCTATCTATCTATCTATCTATCTATCTATCTATCTATCTATCTATCTATCTATCTATCTATCTATCTATCTATCTATCTATCTATCTATCTATCTATCTATCTATCTATCTATCTATCTATCTATCTATCTATCTATATTATTCTGGGCTTAAATTAAGACGAAAAACCCAGCTCCTTTAACGAGTCCAGTCAAAAGTATTGGTTCTCTAAAGGGAGCTGGAGTTTCTTTGGATATTCCATCTAACATTGGTTTAGGTTTGTGCCATTGGATAGGATATATACATAGTTTTTTTTAGGTCATGCTTCTTTAGTACTAATACTTCACCTTCTAATTTGAGAAATATCCAGGTTTTCATGTGAAACTGAAGGGTGTTCATGGGTAATGTTGTTTGATTCCTACACTTGTACATGCCACGGTAAAAGAAAAATAACTTGTTTGAAGACATAACATTTTATGCTGAAACTACAGATTCCTCTAATTTGCACACACATTTTTCTAGCTATAGTTGACATATTATAATGGAATATATAATAATATATATATATATATTTGAGTTTAATGCCTTGGTATTTCTGTAGCAAGGCAAACAGACAAAGGTGGTCAATGTTCATTAGACAACATTGTTTACTCCCACACCCAATCCAACAATTAATAAGACTTTTAGCTATCTTAGTTGTGAGACAGATATGATCAGTGTGCATTATTTTAAAAACCCTTTATTTTTCAGATATCTGGCCCTTTATCAACTCATGTAGTGTGTTTATTAACAGAGGAAGGGTGTTGTGTGAAGGTATAAGAAGTCTGGTTGTGCTTGTATGAGCTTCAGCACTGTAGCGCAACTTAGAATCCAGAGGATTTTGTCACAAAACTGTTGTGGGATATTGTTACAAAGAGTTGTTTTTTTGGAAGTGGTGTTGTTTTAAAGAAAGCAGATAATAACATACTTGCACATTGTAACTTCCTTATTTTGTATATTTACAAATTAATTGCTCTTAGAGGTTAAAGCTAAAGGTTGGTCTGAGTGGGACTTAGACCAAAGAGAGTTTATAACATTTTAAAACAACTCCATTCTTTAAAATCATTAGTCATTCTTGCCAAAGTATAGATGACCCTAGGACTATATGTATATAAATTGTCTAATGCAAGTGTGCCAGTGGTTTTATGGTTTATGAGACAGCACTTGCATGAACTGTGATGCATTTTTCAGAATGGAACTGTTTTAAGATGGTACAGGTCCTTCTCAAAATATTAGCATATTGTGATAAAGTTCATAATTTTCCATAATGTCATGATGAAAATTTAACATTCATATATTTTAGATTCATTGCACACTAACTGAAATATTTCAGGTCTTTTATTGTCTTAATACGGATGATTTTGGCATACAGCTCATGAAAACCCAAAATTCCTATCTCACAAAATTAGCATATCATTAAAAGGGTCTCTAAACGAGCTATGAACCTAATCATCTGAATTAACGAGTTAACTCTAAACACCTGCAAAAGATTCCTGAGGCCTTTAAAATTTTCATTTTTCAGCACGACCTGGCACCTGCTCACAGTGCCAAAACCACTGGTAAAAGGTTTACTGACCATGGTATCATTGTGCTCAATTGGCCTGCCAGCTCTCCTGACCTGAACCCCATAGAGAATCTGTGGGATATTGTGAAGAGAACGTTGAGAGACTCAAGACCCAACACTCTGGATGAGCTAAAGGCCGCTATCGAAGCATCCTGGGCCTCCATAAGACCTCAGCAGTGCCACAGGCTGATTGCCTCCATGCCACGCTGCATTGAAGCAGTCATTTCTGCAAAAGGATTCCCGACCAAGTATTGAGTGCATAACTGTACATGATTATTTGAAAGTTGACGTTTTTTGTATTAAAAACACTTTTCTTTTATTGGTCGGATAAAATATGCTAATTTTGTGAGATAGGAATTTGGGGTTTTTATGAGCTGTATGCCAAAATCATCCGTATTAAGACAATAAAAGACCTGAAATATTTCAGTTAGTGTGCAATGAATCTTAAATATATGAATGTTAAATTTTCATCATGGCATTATGGACAATAATGAACTTTATCACAATATGCTAATATTTTGAGAAGGACCTGTATATGGCTTAAGATGGCTTTGGTCTTTACCGTCTTTTGAGTAGCTGTTAGCGTTAGCCTAAAGGTTGAACTAGTCTGTATTTACACAAAACTAAGGTGCTAAGAAAATTACTCATGATCATACATCCAGTGACTGACACTGGCTATGATGGTTATAATGAAATGCTCCTTAAACTGCAACATCACATTAACAACCACACTGCCTTCTCCTCGATCCTGCCTCACACAGCTTAGCTCTATGACTGCAATTTACAATAAATATTATCAAATGCTTGGCTTCACTAGCCTAGACTGCTAGCATAAAATTAGACGTAGTCTCCGTCCAAATTCAGTGGCTGCATCCTTTGAAAGCCACGTTTTTAGGCCGAATACGTCACAGCAAAGCGACAAAGGCTGTCCAAATGCAAACCTGAAAACGTGGCTGACAAATGCTTCCTTACCTTCCTAACCCTTTTCTCCAGATTTTAAGAGTGGTACCGGTGTACCCTTAATGGGCAATGTCTGCTCCCGCTGCGCCTACTGCCAGCTCAGTTCGCCAGCAGTCAGCTGACTCACGCTAGAGCTTTCTATAGGTACCATAGGGACTTCCCTGCGGTTTTCAAAGTCCTGCTGGCTTTCAGTGGAACTTAAACATAGATAGAATTGAGTCAAGTGAAATTTAACAGTTAATGTTTGGTTTAAGTCAGTGTTTCATTTGTCACTGAGCAAATCGGTGTGGCTGAGATTAAGGTTAAACTGCATAACTGGATCATTTTATTTAACTTACTGGAGAGCTGGAGATTATATTTGGAAATGAATAATTCTGTAATCTATATTACTTGGTGTAGAAATGTGCTATACTTGTTTGAATAGTTTAATTCTAATTAGACTAGCATTCTATTTTTTGAATCCAGGGCCAGCCTTTTCAGCTGAAGAGGAATACACTTTTAAATGTAAAAGTAAATCTCAGTAAAGAAGTTAAAAGCTTAAAAGCTCTTGTGTTGTTAGGCATTTGCATAGAAATATGTTTACATTTTCATCGAATTGAACCCACATATCTGGAAAAATAAATGGCTATTCTCAGTTTGTATTTTAGCTAATTTAACTATTTTTGTTTGTTGTATTAAGCAAGACATGTTACTCTAATGTGCTGATTTGTTTTAGGACCAAGGCTACACAGATAATCTGAGGAGAGCAGAGAAAGGATGGGCAGATTATTCACTGTATTAGAAAGAATAGTGTCTAATAAATAAATTGGTCAGTAGAGCTATAACACAGGTTAATCAATAAACATGTTCAAATTCTAACAAAGATCCTATATAAAACAAACAGAAAATAAGTAAACAGAGTGTAGGAGACAACTATATTAAAATGGGGGTTCTGGGTTCCATTATTCACATATTGAGGTTGATGGAGAAGGGGATTCAAGTATTTTTCTTGCTTGCTTGTATGCATTTGTAGATAAAACATTTAGCATTATCTTTTGTTCCAATGTCTAGTTATGTATTTTTGACGGAAAACCAATTTAACAGTGCATGCCTCAGCAGAGGGATAGTTATAGGAAAGTAAATAGCTACAATAAAAAAACCATGAATTTCTGTCATCCATTTTGTTTTTTTCTTTTTTATTCTAAATAGGTTACAAATAACTTATTGTTTTTGCTTTTTTTTCCTCGAAAAAAACCTCTTGTACTTAAGTGGCTGATGAAATATTAAGACGTCAGGAAGAGCAACACCTGTCCAAATGCCCAATGAGGAGATTGGGCTGTAGTAATTATGATAAAGCATTCATATTTCTATGTCTAACTATGTATTGACAGGCTTTGTTAAATGTTCAGGAATTGTTTTAAATAGTTCATGTGTTTTTAAGTTTGGTGAAGCTCTGCTGTTTCAACCTGAGAATATGTAAAAATATATTTTATTAATTTGTTTTACAAAATGATATTGTTACCTAACTAATGCATGAAAAAAAATACTTTTATTTTCTAAATATGTAGGAAAAAATTTATAATTTAAATTGAGTCTAATTTTAGGGATACAATAAAAACAAACACCAGAAAAAACAATTATAGCCTGAGTTTGACAAATGTAGACTGCTTTCATTAGGAGGATTTCCTCTAAAAAGCTATTGCTCTTGTCACCTTAGTCAATGACCTGCTTCACACAGGAAGTAAAAGAATGACCTGGTAGAAAACAACTACAAAACAATATTTGTTTATTTAATTATTCTCACAGGGGTTAAAACATAAAGAGATGCCTTTTTTTCTGTTTGGTTTTGTGGTTTTCTCACACAATAGCGCTGTCATGTTTTGTTGTGAAGGACTCAAACATAGAGCGGAATTAAGGTGAAAAAGAATGTTTTAGTAAAAATGGAAAGAACTGACAAAAACAGTCCAGCACAAAAACAAACTGACAAGAAGCTCAGGAAGAGGACTGGGCATGGAAAGAAGCAGATAAACAGGCATGGTAACCGAATAATCCAGTGAAGAACAATGACAACCAGAGTGTACATATGCTGAGACAGGGGAGGAAGAACATAGAACTAGAGGAGCTAATCAGAGGAAATGTGAGTCAGCTGGGACAGAAGGAAGGCAGAGCAGCTGAAGGAGACAGAGACTAATTAACCAAGAGCTGAGCTAGCACACAAACAGTTAAACAATTGGTGAACAGAGATATAACAGAAGTAAACTAAATATAAAGAGAACAGAACTCAAGAAGAAACTAGAAACTAAGCAAAAATGAATGAACTGATAAGGCAACATCTAACAAATAATAAAGAACACTGAAAATGGCAAAAACTAAAGAACATAATAAACAGCAAAGAAATTATAAAATACACACACAACAGAAAATCTAAACCCAAACACCTCAGGATCATGACATTATTCTGTTTATCGTTTGCTCATGGGTCAGTATTATGCAGTAGTTGGGGGAATAATTTATCAGCAGGTTGTATTTACTCCACCATACTGTACTCCTTTGTGGCTAATGAGCTCCCAATGACAGGTTTCATTGATGTTTTTATCTTGTTTAGTTTGCTGCACAAACAACCCCTGGACACAATGATCAATCAAACACAGCACAACCATTACAACATAAAGCCTTACTTCATTACATCTACAGTAAAAATTTCAACTAACTCTGCCTAAAAATCTAGCTACGCTAACATTTCCACATGAGCTCATTTTAACCTTTCATATTTATGGGGATTTTCTCTATACACCCAAAAGGAAGATATGTTTTTGTGATATGACTGAAAAAATACATGATCCCCTCAACATTAGTTTGGGTAACATGCACAAATATAGTCACACACACAGATGTTTAGATGTTTGAAAGTCAGCCATGTTTGTGACCTTCCATATCATTTAATATTCATGAAGGTGGAACGGCGATTCTAGAAGAGTCAGAGTCACATTGAACTAAACTTATTTTCATATTGGAAGAGCTTCTGCAAGCAGAATGTAATAGCATGTCTGGAGGAAAAACAAATTATTTGTGTGGGGCTCTCAGCTTGGATTATAGTCATCTTTTAGCAGTGAAGCTTTTAATGCTGTTAGGTTTTAAATTAGTTATCTCCCATTTTCTCAACGTACTGTCTTTCTGAACTCTCTTTTGGACATTGTTCCTCTGTTGTAGCTACCTTTTAAGGTGTAACACACCTTCTATTGTCTTTCACACATTTCAATCCCGAACTTTTGATTGAGACAAATTTAAATAATACGGGAAAATGTGTTTCCTTAGAAATAAAGCATGGATAAATAGTTGGAAGTTAGGATAAGGGTTAACTTTTGTGCTTGACATTGACCCCTATTAAAATTTTATTAACTAAAGTAAAAATACAACAGTTTTACAGTATCCTAGTATTCAGTAGTATTCATTTTTATCTCTAACATTTTTGTAGGCTGGTTTAATTTTGATAGATGGCTTTGGGCAAAAATATAATAGAACCCATTAAATGTAGTTGTAGTTTTTCAGTGCACACAATGCTACACCCTTTAGCTGATCTACTCTTTAGAGTTACACTAGGGGGTACACCACAACTGTCTGTTGTTTTGTTTTTTTGAAATATCAAAAATTAACTCAGAACGACAAATAAGGAAAAACAGAAACATTTATCTTTTTTGAAAACAAGGGAGAAGAGTAAAAGTCTTCTTTTAGCCATCCAACCGGTAGCATGCAACAACATGTGAGGGTGGGGGAGACTTGTCTTTTTCTATGCTTTCTATGTTCAGCCAGAGAAAATTCAGTCTATGGCATCTCATTGAAAGGATTTTAAATCATGGGAACAATCTGAGAGAATTGTCTTTTAGTTTTTGAAACATTTAACAGTTTGAAACCTTTGCATACCTTGATAACGGCTGCTGAAACAAGATTATTCAAGGTTTACCTCTACCATTAGATGTACCAGACATTTGATCTGCTATACAGATTGATTCCACAGCACTGTCCCAACCATGAAAATGTTTAAAAATTTCTAGCTTGTAGTTTAGAGACAGATGAAAGGAAAGATGGCTCTGACAAGGAAAAATGAGCAAGGATTCATTAAAATGCAGCAGCATGTTCATGTTTTTTTACACTAATTGGTTTTGTCACCATGAAGCCTTGGGCTTCCTTTTTTTAAATCTCTTTTACGTCACACACACTCAGGACGAAAACCATCGTTTAGACAACACTGTTTTACACCTAAATTTGACTTCTAGCTGTCATGGTAACTCTCTGGGCCGGATCAAATGCAAGGGTTGTATCTCCTAAATCTCTTCCCATCTCAGGTATTGTATAGTGCTGTGGTTTGTTGTCTGTTACTGTAGCCTCAAAACACAATTTAACAAGGGGTAGTTGTGGCATCTAATAGACAAATGTTTTAGAATAAGAGTATGTTTTTCTTTGGTTTTAGTCAGAAATGTGAGAATACTACACAATATTTCAGTATGTCACTAATTCTTCATTTTATGTGACAACATTAGAGCAGAGATGAAAAGGTCATCAACTAAAAGCATGAGTGAGTGCTCTCTACTGCACTGGCATCTTATAACTCCACAGGGATTACAGAGCACTTCTGAATCACTTTGATGGTGTGATAATCCTGCCAATTGTGTTCAATCCCCTTGCCAGAATCCAAGAAATTTACCAATATAGTTGTGTACACAGCACAATGTTAAAATTTTTCAAGCAATGGGCATGCATTGTCACCAATAAATATTCAATTTTTGTAAAGAAATGTTCACACATCAATATATAATATCGTTTTCATTTATCTCTGGAAAACAACGTGACTCCTAACACCTAGCCTTAGGAAGGTTTGGCCCACCCCTCACTTTTACCTGTGAGCTGTTTGAGGGGTTTCTTGCATGTAAAGCTGGTTTTATTTCACCTCACAGCATCTCAATGAGATCAAGACTTTGACTGAGCCCAGGAATTTTTTATTTCTTAATTCTCAGCCACTTCTTGTTGGATTTACATGTATTGGCTTATTGTCAAGTTACATGGTCCAATTCTGCTTCACATTTAGGTTCTTTGCACATTGTCTCACATTCTCCTCAGTCACCCCGATACATGGAAGAAGTCTTGGTGGATTCTATGATGGTGAGCTGGCCAGGTCCTGCTGTAGTAAACCATCCCCAAACCAGGACCACCTACAAGCCTCATATTTGGTATGAGGTTCTCTTCCTGAAATGATGAATTTGGTTTGTGCCAAACGTCAGAGCACACCAAGTTTAATGTTTGGGGTATTAACAGGACAAACCTCCTTTAATATGCTTATCATGTGCCCCTGTGTAATTTTTCTAATTTTAGGTGGGAATAATAGTCAGGGTATCTTATTCCTCAGTAGAAATGGCCTTTTTAATAAATACATTTTACAGTGAAATTTAAAAGGTTTTTAATCAGGAAATCATTGTTATTTATTTATATTCTTTGAAGTCTTCTATATTGTTAACATTCATATTATATCATAAATATCAATATAGGGTGTCCTAATTTCTCATATGACGGTATAATGGCCTCCATGGTCCATTTTCCTATGGTAATAAATTAGAACAATTATTTAAAAAAACACAAAAACACAAAAGCAGTCAAGCATGAACAGGCTGGACCTTTAAATCCTCCATAAATTACAAGCCTTTCCTTCTCTGGAACCGTTTCTTATGCATTGTTACACAAACATCATTTCTGCTGAGTCTTGACTCAAAAGCCTGAAGTCAGAATCCATATTTCTTTCTTGCGTAAGTAGGGTCACAAACTTGGGCTTAAAACCTCTGCAGTTGCTGTCATGCCATATTTCACAGTGCAGTGTGTGAACAGAGTAGATCTGACAAGTCTCTGCGTGAGGAGAGGAGGCTCAGTTCAAAAACAGCTTGACTCCCTGATAAATGGACTGGCCACTGGCCCATTAGCTGACAAAAGTGGTCAAAATGAGTCAGTTTGCCAAAGGAAAGAAAGAGAAAAAATATGAAGAAATGTTTTTGTTTTTTTTCTTTTGCTGAGAGACATGCTGCTATAACCCATCCTGAAATGGATTTGGTGAGACTGGTCACTGACCACTGAGCCACTGAAGCTAAGATTCAATCTTCCAACCATCTCAGAGTCAGCTTCTCTAATTCTGACATTTACAGCCGACAGTTTGTCCTAAGTTATGTCGGTTTTTCTATGTTCATTAGAAATCCTTAAAAACATGCTTTTTACCATTTGATAAATGTTTTAATGTGGGTGTAGCTAATGCAAAAAAAAATAAAAAATAGACCATTTATAATCTCATTTCCTTCAATGTAACTTTCAGCCAATAGACATGCAGCTTTTGTGCAATAACTCCAAAAAGACATAAAAAATTTCCGACTCCCCATAGAGGCTAATATAAAATGAAAGCCGGAATGTTCCAGATATGTTTTTCCTGCAACTCTTTTTCACGGAAAACGCACACAATTAATACAATAATGGGATGCATGGATGGATGGATGGATGTTATTTGTCATCTGCCATGTTATGAGTTATAAAACTCTTGCCACCTAATGGTTTTGGTAGGGCAATAAACCTTTTGGTAAAGATTTGATAAAGATCAGGATAAAGCTAAAATAATTATTCACTACCATTACAGTCATACAGTTTTATAATCAAAAACACTAAGGAAAGAAATTTCAGACAGATAATTGTGGATATGAAAAAAATACCGGTTTTCAAAGATATCTTACCGAGAAGCTGTTCAGTGCAGTAAACGTGAAGGTCACATTGCTGCTAAGATGTTGGTCTGTCAGTTGACAGCTCAAAGCTGAGCTTCGTTTGGAATAGCATCCTTTTAGTGTTGCATTTTCAGGTGGTTTTATTTTGTGTTTGTTTGAATGAATGAGAAGACAGAAAGAAAACAAAGAGCCCACACTGTGGGAAATCACTTGAAATCAAGAAGCCGTGGATGTACCCTTGAATACTGAGACACTCATTGCAGTACAGTAGATAAAAGTATACTGTTTGATCTGCAGCCATAATGTCTGAAGCATGACCTAAAGTGAAACTTCTTCTGTCTCTGTACTTACTTGATTGTTTGCACAAAATTCACATGCCATCGTTGACATCTTTCCCTCCTTCCCTCCCGGATTCCTCATAGCTGTCATTTGACACACTGACTAGGGGTGTTTCATTAGCAGCCAGCAGAAGGGGTGGGCAGGGGTGTGTCTGGTATCTTTTTTTTTATATCAGACAAACCAAACATGGGTAAATACAGTTTCAAATTATGATTTTCTTAATCAAGGGAAAATAGCCACCCATATTAACATGGCCCTATATGAAAAAGTAATCACCCTATTTGTTAAATCACAAATTGACTGGGACCAACCATGTTCTTTAGGTTCAGTTTTACAAGCCACATTGAAATCTGATTACAACCTGATCTGTTGATTCAAGAAATCACTTAAATAGAACTTGTCTATATGCAGTAGACTGCCATATCTAAAGAAAATGCAATAAATCATGTCTCGCTCTAAAGAAAATCAGAAACTCAATAAATTCATTGACATCCACAATTTGAAAATGGTTACAAAGCCTTTTCTAAGGCTTTAGAAATCTATTGAAAAACAGTAAGAAAACTAGGAACAGTGATAACCCTTACCAGACATGGCTTGCCTGCCAAACTTATTTATGCTCCTTGATGAGCATTGATTGGTCATCCAGGAGGTCACAAAAGAACTTGGAAAAACATCTAAAGCCCCTTTCAAATCATAGTTCCACAAGAAATATGCAACCAAACAGCCCCACCCCTCCCATTACTGAACTTTCAGAGTTTAGAGTCTAGATTGTTAAACCAAAGAGACGTGGCTTGCAATTTTTACCTGAGGGATGCTCAAGATGTGTGAGGATTTCTGTATAGAAGATCGCCAGGGCTGAGCTCCATTCCATGTTGGGACCTATAACATGATATGTGTAGGTCACATAGGTAAAGTATCATCTGAAAGGGGCTTAAAACACTGCAGGTCTCACTTACCTCAGTGAAGGTCGCTATTAAAAATGTATAAATTAAAAAAAGATGGCAGGAAAAAATGCCATCTGTCCAGGAGTCCCGAGGCCCATCTCAGATTGGTCAAAAAACTAATTGATCTTTAGGAAAATATTCTCCGGACTGATGACAGCAGAGTGGACCTTTTCGGAAGATGAGTGTTCTGTTACATCTTGTATAAAGCTAATACAGAATTCCAGAAAATGAATGTCATGCTTACAGTCAAACATGGTGGTGGTATTGTTATAATGTGGGTCTACTTAGGTACATATGAACAACTTGCTTTCATTGATAAAACCAGGAATTCTGTCTTGACATCATTTCATGGCCTTAAAGAAAAATGAACATTTTGAAGTGGTCTAGTGGTCTTGTCAAAGTCTAAACTTAAACCTGACAGAGATACTGTGGCTTGACTTTAGATTGGCAGTCCAAGCTTTAAAACTCCTCATTGTGACTGAACTAAAACAATTCTGACAGGAATGTAAATAAATGACTGTCAGTTAACAGTTGTCACTAGTCGTCGCTAGTTATTAGATTTATGAGGCAAATAAAAAACAGCATTTTCAATTTCCTCAGGTTAAATTTGTCTGAGATTATAATTGGATTGACGTACTGAATCACTGAAGTTTAAAGAAAAATAGAAGAAATCTGTCAGAGGTACTTTTTCATGACAGGTCTAAAAGTGTGTGTCTAAGTGTGTTACTCATGTCATAGAAATTTAAATTTATTTATGTGGGTTTGGTGCTAGGTCATGCCAGTCTCATAATGCAGTTAGAGTTAAGATGGCAGCAACATAAATGTCTTCTGAAGTGATGCGCATACATAAAAATAAGTTTGTCTGTCTGCAGTGTTTTGTTCCAAGAACTTTTCTATTTCAAATGGAGCTTAAATAAAATAAATAAATAAAACAGGTGATAAAGGTATAATTGCGAGCAGCTCTGTTCCCAGTATTCACTTTCACCCTATACTGTCTGGCTGCCACTTACTGTTTGAGCAGAAAAAAATATTTGTCTGTGGATTATTGATATTTTCCTTTTTCTCCCCATATTCTACAAATGCAAATAATTTTTAACTTTAAATTTGAATTGACAAAAATAAACATATGCTCTACATACTATACACATTGTATGCTGTACATATATATAAAAACCTAATCTATACAGTAAATATGCATATAGTAGTGTGAAGAAGACAAACTTTATTACTCCCACTGCCTATTTATACATAAATTACATGGTTGCTACCATAAATTCAGATTTAATAATCTGTGTCTTTGTCCTGCAATATATAACACCCAATAATTGAGTTACACATTATATTATATGGTATAATAAATGTACAATATAATAAACTTACATATATCTTACAATACATCATGTAACATATACAATATGATACACTAACACATATATGCAATATACTGGTGTTACACATTATGTTATCATCATATATCAATAAATTCAATCATATACTCCAATAATTCATAATGACTCATAATGTTACAGACATGTGCACATACACACAGATCAGCCTGTTTAAAGTCTAGCACTGCCTCAATGGATTGACTTATTTTGTCTTCATAACTTCTACTTCCTTTCGCCACAGACTTAAAATCAGAGGCCGTATGCAGATATATGCAACATTTCTTCTCATTTGGTTCTGTTCTGCTGGCGGGTGTGAAAATCATTTAGTAATTCTCAATCCTGTCTGTCTCCTCTGACTAATCTTACTTTATATGCTACAGGCAACGTGCCTGGTGATGATCTAGAAAATTAATGCATCATCCCTCATGCACAGACTACCTTTTAGGATAATATAATCTGAAGATCTTGTGAGTTAGGACAGATTTTTCCTGTTAAATTAAATATTTTTGTCGTTTCCCTGACACCTCGTACATCATGTTTCAATGTCATCTATACAAATGACAGCTTGATTATGTTCTCCGTTGTATAGCTGTTTGATGGATGGCTTAAGTATTAAGTATCATTTTTCAGAAAACATGTTAAAGTTCAGATACAGTCAGTGTGTATAGTTGAGATACAGTCAGAGTGTGTTTGTATTTGACAGCAATAGTTTCCGTATAGCAATAAGCTGCCTCTTAAAATAAGCAGATGATAATGATTTGCTCAAAATTGACTTCAGTTTTCCTTTAACAAAACAGAGATTGATATCTTGGATAGTCACTGACTACACTAGGGGCAGCTGTGAAAGCTCTTCTGAACTCCGGTGCAGACTAACCAAGCAAAGTCTGGTACACCCAAAGACGTGTGTTCTGGTTCACCTGGTGCAGTTCACTTACAGCTATCCAGCAAACCAAAGATAGGAAGTAACGTCTCTAATATATTTGGACAAATATGTAATCTGAAAGCTTTTGAATACTCCCTCAGCATCTGTGCTGCTGTTCTCGTCCCATATATACAGAGCAACGTCCCGTTATGCTCTGCCTTGCTCATGGTTTTAACATTTAATAGTCAGGGAAAATCTTAAAGAAATATGCATAAGTCAATCTATCCTGGTAAAAGTTCAAATTTCAGGCAGTAGAATTATATTTTTCCTCTCCTCAATGATCATTTCAGGTGTCTACCAACATTGTTCTCCTAGGACAAATTACGTAACATCCCTTGTACATGTTTATGTGGGTTTGCAGCTAAACCTAACCATAAATGCATTATCTAGAATAACCACTGCAGATTGCTAAATTTGAATTTTTGCTGGAAACCGGCAGGGAATTTTTCAGCATTCCCCACCTAATTATACAGAATCCTATAGTGTAATATTTGTGTGAAAGAACCCTATGTTTCTATGTCTGTGTGACAAATAGGGTAGAATTATTTTTGTGGTAAAAGAAACTAACAGATACAAATAGATTCTTAAATAATTAGTGAACGATAATCTAGTTCAGCCATGGATTGTTCTAGACAGGGGGCAACAGGTGCCAGTGCCCCTGTAGAACTGGTTCATTCTTTCGTTCTGTGTTCTGTGACCCCCTAAAAAACACGGTCACCCCTGGTAGATTTGGTCTACAACTTCCATTGGGTTAAATACGGTAGATTTTAAATGAGATCTGCTCAAAGAAAGAAACAAAAATTGTTGTTTATTTTACTATAGGAATATATTTAAAAATGTAGATGCCTGCACATATGGGCTTACTTTAAACAGTGTGGTAAAAAATACAGATTCTGGGAATAAGCAGTGAGTCCACACTTTTTTTTAAAGATTTTGTTTTCGGCACTAGAGGACTTTATCTTTGATTTTTTGACACTAGGCAGACAGGAGAGAGGGACAGAGAGAGATGGGAACACGGGACGGCCACATCGAGGACTATAGCCTCTATATATAGTCATGCACTTAACCCCTACACCACCATGCATGCCTAAAATGTGACTGCCATGCTTTTTATGTTTAATGTACCTCTGAGGCATCTTCTGTGTCTGGTGATAACTTCTCTATTCACGCCACCCTTAAAAATAACAAAATACATCAGAAATAATTAAATTACAAACCATGACTCAAGTCTAACATAACGACTCTGGCAAATTAAAACTAATCATTCTGTTGCCTGACGATAAGCTTAGATTTTTATCAGATCTACAAAGTGTGTTCAGAGATGAACAACACCCTCACACCTACATAAAGCAAAAATATTTTTGCTTGCAGATAATTGTTTAGTTCTTCTCATCAGAAGTCTTGCTGAAGTGCAATAGACTCCAGCTTTTACCTTGGGG
Source organism: Girardinichthys multiradiatus (assembly GCF_021462225.1). NCBI lineage: Eukaryota > Metazoa > Chordata > Actinopteri > Cyprinodontiformes > Goodeidae > Girardinichthys > Girardinichthys multiradiatus. Next base: position 45,856,172 of record NC_061802.1, on the reverse strand, counting down.
AGTGGATTCTGTGTTTATAGTTTTAATCCTGTGAGGATTTTATCCAAGGTCAGTTGTAGATTACCTGTTTGGCTCATTGAGCCGTGTGCGCTATTAGATCTCCTTTTTAATCTGCATTGGTGATTGATTAAGCTTGTGTGTCTCTGTGCCAAAGCTGGCCTTGTCTGATGCGTACATGAAGCAATATATATGTATGAATTGCTCCTCTGTGATACGGAATCAATGCATTGGCTTTTATCCCAATAATTACCTTATCCAGAAGAGAGGTGGCCTGGGGGTTCAGCTCGTATGTGTGAATTAGTTTTTGCAGGTGTGTCTGTATCACTCTTACTTCCCAGTTGGCTTTGGAGTCATTAGTTGTTGCTACAGTGGCCACTGAACTTGAACTTTCCACATATTGTCACATTACAATCACAAAGATAAATATATTTTATTGAAATTTTATGTGAAAGACCAACACAAAGTGGTATAAAATTGAAAAGTGGAACTGAAATTACACATGATTTAAAAAATGTTTTACAAATAAAAAACTGAAAAGGGCAGTGTGCAAAAGTATCCCGTCCCATTTACTCTGAGTGCAACCAATTGCCTTCAGAAGTTGCCTGATGATTGCTAATGACTAAATAGAGTCCACCTGTGTGTAATTTAATCTCAGTACAAATACAGCTGCTATGTGAGGGCCTCAGAGGTTGGTTAAGGGAATATTGGCGGGGGCAAACAGCACCAAGGAACACACCAGACAGGTCAGGGATAACGTTGCGGAAAAGTTTAAAGCAGGTTTAGGCTATACAAAGATTTCCTAAGCTTTGAACGTCTCACGTAGCACTGTTCAATCCATCATCTGGAATTGGAAAGAGTATGACACACCTGTAAACCTACCAAGACAAGGCTGTCCACCTAAACTTACATGAGGAACAAGGAGAGCACTGATCAGAGATGCAGCCAAGAGGCCCATGGTGAGCCTGGATGAACTGCAGAGATCCACAGCTCAGGTGGGGGAATCTGTCCACAGGACAACTATTAGTCGTGCACTGCACAAATGTGGTCTTCATAGAAGCGAGGCAAGAAGAAAGCTATTGTTTAAAGAAAACCATAAGAAGTCCTGTTGGCAGTTTGCCAGAAGCCATGTTGGGGACACAGCAAACATGTGGAAGAAGGTGCTTCGGTCAGACGAGACCAAAATTGAACTTTTTGGTTTAGTGTGTTACTTCGATCAGCCCAGCTTAAAGATGATTAAACTGGTACATCTAGAGAAAATAAATATATCAACATCAGCAGGTGAACCTGTGGAGGGATCCTTCTTGTTTCAGCAGGCCCTGATGTCAGGCCAAATCTGGCTCTTGGGCCATAGCGTTGACTGCACCTTGCCAAACCAACACACAGTGAGAGTCCTCCATGCCTTCTTAAAGTCCTCATGGCTTCTGGAGAGGCTCACAGTGTTTTTTTCAGGCTGTACATGGACATGAGATGATGGCATATACGCCACAGTCTTTAGCAAGTTTCTGCTCAGTTGTCCCAACTGACTACAGGTCTTTACCCAAAACCATCTTGGCTCTCTGACTGATCTCTGGTTGTAATCTGATTGTATATGAGATTGTGAAATAATCCTCACACAGAGGATTTGTGGATTTGTCAGTACCAATATGTAAATGTAACTACACAGGTGGTAATATGGAAACGTGAACCTTAACTTGGACTTCAACTGTACTGTATTTCACCTTTCTCCTTGATCTGGAGAAAATGTAACTTGATCTGTGAAAATGTAACTTATTTCAAATAGGTTTTGTATTATATATTTTAACCGTGATAGAATGATCCCTAAATGTCTCTGTGGCTTTTTTTAATTGAACGCTACCTATAAGTGTTCTAACTGGCTGATGTTTGTGCAGTCAAGCCTATTGCTCTGTCAGTCTGTAACTTGTTTAGAGGAAGAACTGAAGGAAAAAGTGCATGATGGTAGTCAGCAAGGATACAAATAAAGCCACAAGGATAATACACACAAAATGAGATAGATGAAAGTCCCATGTTCCCAATACCAGCTGAGATCTCACCAGTATCTGTGGACGAGTCTGACTGCCATTCCACAGTGGCAGGTAGGGGGCTAAAGGCCAGTGTCAGGACCTGCTTGTCACTTGATGATTTAGAAATGACACTTGATTGTTGGACGAGATGTTTCTCTTTCACTTTTTCTTCCTTTCTGTGATAAGAGCTGTCATGCAGCTGTCTCATCTGCTATGATCCCTACTAACCCCCCGAGTCAAAAAAAGATGCCACAGTAATTGCAGCACATGTACAATTCCAACAGTAGCCACGTCTGTCAATTTTTTTTTATACCTCACAAGTTTTTATGTTACCTTTGTTTGTGTTATTTGTATCATATTAGATCATTCATTGGGGTAGATGGTGGGTTCAGGATTCACCTCTCTGAAATTTTAAAGTAGCTTTGTGCATTTGTTTAACAGTTATTTGAATTTGTTTTATTTTATTTTATCTACCATACTCATGTATGGTGTAGGGCTGATACTCTCATCTACACCAATTAGGCATAACATTAGGAGAATGTGAGGGACTGCCTGACTGGTCTGTGGCTGTGCAGCATCATTCACTGTTTATTCTGGCACCTTTCTCTCAGAACCAGCATTAACTTTGGCACTTTGAGCTGCAGTACCTCACCTGTTGGCCACATGGGCCAGCCTTATCCCCCGCAATGCAAAAATGAGCTGGTTCATCACCTATCTATGGTGAACATGTTATGTAGGATAACTGTAAAAAACAAAGCTTTCTGTTTTACAAACATTGAGCTGAACTATTTTGTTTACATGTAATTGTGGTAATTGTAATTTGTGTCTTAGTTCAGCTACATTTAAAAGTTTTGAAAGTTAGTCTTTCCAAGACATTGGGTTGTACCCATGAAACTGCAACAGCTGCGTCTTGATTGACATGTTTCCATGTCCTCCAATGAAGGTACAACCTCACTTGTTTTAACCCAGGATCCAAGCTGTGGGGATCAGCATGTTTATGATTATGTGCTCTCTTCACTGCAGTGGGTTTGGCCCCCAGTGGTTGTTTCATGATTGGCATCCAGGTCCCATCTTTCACACACAAAATCATCTTGCAAACTCATTCCTGCAAAAAGAACTAAACTAAACACAACCTTTTTATTTATATAACTATATGAGAACCATTGACCAGATACCAACATCAGCCTCAGAAGACAGCTGTGGTGTACGGCCATATGTTCTTACGCTGCTGAGCCGGACTGTTAATGCAGATAGGCAATACAAAACTCCCTGGCCACTGAGAAGAAGCTGCTTTAGGTGGTGAGCAATATTGCCTGGATCAAAAACTCATACTGGGTTAAGCAGTTGTGCCATAGTGGGCTGTATTGGTTTCAACTATGCCTGGGTCTTTTTTATCACACTGCAAATATAACTTAGGTAACCTTAAAATATCTGATAAATGTAGGGATATTGTATGGAAGATTGTATTTTGTTTCTGTGTTTGTCATATTTTATTTCTTTGCAATAATCTGTACCTAATGACAGAAGTAAAATATTATTTGGGGATGTTACAAATTACCTCCTGAGGTGAGACATTTTTACTAACTGATGGTAAAACGAGCTGAAGAAGAATGAAGAGATGACTGGTGGCGTTTTAACAGCTGTGAACAAAAATACCTCTGAGTCAGAGGACTGGAGTGAGCTACAAAATGTGTCAAGAGTTTATTCAGAGAGGGGAAAGTACTAACTGGGTTTTATCAGGGTTACAGGTTAGTAAAGACACTATATCAGATCTTATTTTCTATAATAGCATACTATCCCTCATCATGATGAAGCCCATTCTAAAAGGTAACCGTAAATAATCCAAATAATTAATGTATTGTTTGTCCGCAATACCTAAATGAAGTTCTGTTTTTAGAACAGACCACACATCCCTGGGCAGCAGTCGCTCAGTTCTTCTAAGATGTTCCACATTTTGAAATAACTGACTTTTGTGTCTAATGCTTACTCAGCACTTCTAAGAAGCATACTCAGCTTTTGCTTATCAAATCGCTTGTCAGATTCACAAAGGCAAGCTGGGAGATTGCTGTAGAACAGAATTATATGGAGGAAACATCTTCCTCTTAGAGTCATTAGAAAGAAGAACTCAGATAGTTGAGAAGTTCTGGCTCATGAATATGAGCTACTGATGCTGGTGTAAACCTTTCAAGATATTAATCCCTGCAGGGACTTTACTTTTTCTGTAGTATTCCTCTTTATGTGAGGTTTTGTTAACATTTACTTTAATAGAGAGCATGTGGCTATAAAGTAAAAATGTGGTACAGAGGATTGAGGCTTTGTTGCTGGCTGAGTCTCTGCTGTGTCTGATCATTTGTACAGAGCCTCTAGTTACCTGGTTGTATCAGCTTAAGGCCTTGTGGCATCACATGTGAGAGGGACTACATGTTGCATAAAGATCCAAAAACTGTCAGTGCATTGTTTTCTGCATGTCCCAATTCATGCTTTTTTACTTCTTTTCTTCAAAACTGCATGATTTTGTTGTTCTGAAGTTTATATGTAAGCATGTCAATATGTTTGGACTAGTGGTTCGTCTAAGAGTGTGTGTTTGTGTGTGTGTGTTTCTGAAGATGGTACATGTTTATGATACTCTGTAAATAACAAACTTAAAATGACAACATGTTGGTTTGGTTAAAGAAGCAACTGACCACTTCCCCTGCCTAAGATTCGGTGCTGGAACACAAAAAAAATAATACAAATAATACATTGTTCTGAAAGTAGTTTTTGTTCTTGTTTTATTTTGTTTTTAGTCTGTTTTGTTTTTATGCTTTTTCTTTTTCCTCTTTCGTTCATTTCAGTACTGAATACATATTCAGTTGAATTATTGAGTCGTGTTAAATGCAGTCTGTGCATAGCTTTTAAATTGAAATCATGTGCATTGTCCATTGAGACCAAGTCCCATTAAAGGCAATAAAAAGCTTTCTATTGTAGACCAAATAATGTTTTCATATGATTTGACTGTTTACCCGAACATCATATCCCTTATAATATAGTTTATCTCTCATAAAAAAACATAACATTTTTTAACAACCCAACCAAAGTCTGTTAAAACAGCTTCACAAATTTAATTTGCATTTCATCTTTTCTGTTTAGAATTATATTATTATTATTACATCAAAAAATATTTTTTGATATACACACACACACACACACATATATATATTTATATATGTACATATATATATAATAAATCCTCATGCAGGATATGTGTGTGTGTGTGTTAAGATGAACACTGAATATATAACAGGTGGAGCTGGTCCTGTGCTTCTGTTGACTTAAAGATGCTGCTTCTTTTACAGTCTGTTTTTTCACAGCTACGCAGATCATTTTCAATTGTTATAATACATCAGAAATGTTGAAAACCTGCTAATAAATGCACTATTTTAAAGTTTTTAATGTCTTTTTGATCCCATGGGTTCATCGTCAGTTAATTCTTCATTTTTTACCAGAGAACAAATTTTTTGCTTCTTTTTCAATTCCCTCTTTTTTTGCTCTGTAACTATCTCATGCAAACTTTGGTGCACAACATACCAACTATAAACATGTGAAAGTGAGAATAAGGTGACATCTCTGCAGTCGGCGTGACAATTTTTCTTTAAAGAAGTGCTATAAAGACTATATTCACTGACAACCTTTCTTATCTTTTGAGAGCATCTTTTAAAGACTGTGTGTTCTTGATGACCTTGTTTTCCTCCATTTTCTCCTTCTTGGTCCTATAGGTCCCCTTACAAAGAAACACACTGATGATTTAAGTGATAGTGACCGCACGGACGATGAAGGTATTATTCCCCCCAATGCCAATCTGATTTGCATGACAAGGGAAACCAGACTTACCCTTTCTCCTCCAATTTTTATCTTCTTTGATTTTCTTACATTTCTTGTCCTTTTTTTGAAAGTAATGGACATTTTCTTTTTGCTCTTTACTCGTAAACTCTTTTTGGGCTGAATGTGTTTTGTCCTTTTCAGCTTGATGTCTTGAAGTTTACATGTGTCCCACCATTCTTTGATATTAATACTGTAACATAAATTCTCTGCTTGGATTTGCTATTTCCTTTATGTTTTCTTTGGTTTTCTATGTTGCATCCCACCAGCATATATAGTACCTATTAACCCTTCAGCCAGCTGTTGCCACATTTTTGCATGTGTTTCCTTTAATTTGCCTAAATGTGGACATGTTTAGGGAAATCAGCCACTGGCTAGCTGGCTTGCATAATATACTAACAATTAGACTTGTTCATGTTTTAGGCATCCAATCAAAATCAAATTTTTTAAATAGTTTTCATTCCTGGTCAATTGCAGTATGTTACTCCAGTTGCATCTGTCAAAATTCTGATTTAAAATCTGTGCAACACTTTAACAGAAAAAAATAAACATCTCCATCAGATGTAGCGAAAAAATGGTAATTAAGATAATTTATACAATTTTTAAAATGCATCTTCAAAGCCTGAAAATGAAATCTAACTAAATTACTTAATTAAGTATTTAAAATGTTTTTAAAATTCTTTATTAAATTCCTTTGTATGAGATCTACAAAAGGTAAGAGAGGAGGAAGAACATTTCTAGCTGCAGTATTTCAGGTAGGTGAAGCAAACTGCTTAGACCACCAGCTCCACAAAAATATCCCTTGCTCTATAGTTGTTCCTGTGCTATAATATTTCTTACTGCCTTTGTGTGGCAATCTCATCAAAGCCCGCCTTTGCATCATTTCCAGCCAAAAAAAGCAATCTGAGATGGAGACCATTGCAAATCCTGACACAGCATCAGAGTATGTGCAGAAGCAAATATTGCTGGAACACATGCAGTACTTAACACATTTACAGATGTATGCAATAATTATCTTTTTTATTCAAGCTAATGTCATGTTTGAAAGTATATAGCAAAGCTGCAGTAAAATATCTGCTCTGCAAAACATTTTGAATATGATCTTAAAAGTATTTACATTTCTTACAGGCTATTAATGCTTTAAATCTAATAAACTGATAAAAAATTCCAAAGATAATAAGACTTCAGGACTTAGGTAGGTCACTCCTTAATATTTAAAGTAAGTCTTAGTTTAAAGCTCTGACAGTGTGGTTAAACTTCATATTCTCAATAAGCAAAGAGGAAGTTTGGTTTGAGTGCTGCAGATAGTAAGCCTTATGTAAAGTCATATCAGGCAGAAAATGTCCTTGATAAAATCAGGGAAGAAAGTCAGAGGTCTGGCACCTCTACTGTATAATGTCACGAGGAAAACACAAATTACATCTGAATAAGTCTCACAACTATCCAGATCCTTTTGATCTGTGCCACCATGCTGTTTTGCTTGGGACCTTGCATATGTACAAACTCTCCTGAACCCTTTCACTCACACACTCACTCACTCACTCACTCACTCACTCACTCACTCACTCACTCACTCACTCACTCACTCACTCACTCACTCACTCACTCACGCACTCACTCACTCACTCACTCACTCACTCACTCACTCACTCACTCACTCACACTAAATTCATTAGAGTGAACCACGCAAATTTATGAAGGAGAATCCCAACACACTTCAAGTAACATCTTGTTAAAGCATGCATGCAGGACAACTAATCCAGTTTAATATAGACAAAAATCGGACGGGGAAAACACACATGCAGTTATACACACAGGACAGTCTGTCAGGCCAGCTCTGATCAACTTCCCACCCGGCCAGCCATTTTCTTCGCCCCCATTATTTCTCAATGATATTCACCTTTAACCCAATGTGGCCTTGTAGCACAGTCAGAGAACATCTACTGACCTCACCACTACTCCAGTCCAGTAAATCTTGCTTTATACTCTATTAGGACCTCTGTGAAGCTGGTATTTGTAATCCTTTTTGTGTTGGGAATAGAAATGTGACCGAGAAGGTCAACGAAAGCTAGGGATTTGACTAAAGCTTGAGATTTTTACAGTATATAACACTGAAGTATTTAGGAGTTTCAATGCCATGAACTGTGTGAATTTGCAAAAGCCTATGCAGCTTATTAACCCCATCGTACCCCATGTAAAATATTATAACACCTCTAGGATATTAATCTTTTTTTGGTATAGAACATAGTTTGAAGGGCAAAGGTTTGAGATCAGCTGATGCCACACCCAGGGAGTTGTCCTGAAGCCAAAGTAGTGGTCACCAGGTTCAGGCCTGCAAAGCTGACAGATTTGGCTCATTGAAAGCACATGCCTTTTTATAACATTCCCCTACTTTTTCACAAAGCCATACTGCATAAAATCACAACTATCATTTTAAATCATTGTTTCTATAGCATGCAAAGTAGTTCAAATTACTGTTCACCAAGACCTGATAAGCATTTGTTAGATTTTAATAGACCAAATACTCTCTGGATGAAAACCAGCAGACCTTAAAGAAGTTAATGCTCATATAATGTTCTAAAGATCGTAGTCAGTATGCAGGTAGAGCTTCAAAATGCAAAAAGGAGAAACAGGAGCAAGAGATGCAAACAGAGGAGACAATTTACTGTAAATATTCCACTGGCACACTTTAAAGTTTAAGATCTTTGACTACAAGACCCAAAACAGACAATTGTGGGAGAAATTTCCAAAATTGACTCAGAAAAGAGTAGCATCATCATTATTGTTTTTGCTACAAACATTGGTTTCATAATGCTTGATTAAATTGTTCCTGTAGCCTGATAGGAAATGCACTCCATTTATTGAAGGTGGCTTCAGGAAGGGCATCCATACTCTGGAACCGACATCTGTTTTTGTAAACCTCCTTTGTCATCTACCCCCAAGTGTTCTCAATAAGACTTTGATCAGGTGAAAACTTTCTAAAAGAGGGATGATATTCTCCTGGAAGAAGTCCGTTGTCTGATGGGAGTTGTGACTTTCAGCATTGTCCTATTCCAAGGCCGAGTCATCACTGCAAAGATGAGGTCCGTCAGTCAAGAGGGATGCCTGCTGCTACAACTCCCCCCAACAGCCAGTTGCTGTTTGACTCCCCTGCACAACCTGAAGCTCCATTGTAGGAAGAACCTCCCAGATCATGATGGAGCCTCCTCCACAGTTCAACATAGAAAACATCTCTAATAGAATGTCATTGTCATGCTTGGTTGAGCAGCTAAGAAATCCTGCCATGTTCAAAGACAGACAGTCTTTCTGCTGTTGCCTTGCGGGGCCTATGAGTGTGAATGCCTGACAGAAAATGACATGAAAGCTGGATTTATGCTCAGTTTGAGGTTGAATGCAGTTGTTAAAATGTTTTCCACTCTAATTTGTTGACCGTTGCTTTTGTTCCTTCTTTTTGCATTTTAAAGCACCAATTACAACCTGGTAATAATCTAGCAGTATAAAAATAAATCAAATACTTCAAACTTATTTCCCAGTTTTTAAGATTTTTATCAGCAGTGTATGTCATCCAATATGCTCATGTGAAACATGGCAGCACATTGTAACATATCAATATGTGATGTTACAGATTCATTATTTATTGAGAACCTCCATCACCACCAGAAGACAGGATTATAAAAAAGAAAGAAAAAGTCTACGGCTTGTTAGTCTTGTCGGTTTGATAAGTCTCCAACATGAGCAGATGAAGAGGATACTAAAGTTGTTGCTGCAGCCTGTGGGCATCTCTCAGGGTTTGCTTTGAGAAATCTAAAGCTCCTGAAACTCTTTGATCATGTCCTCATACCTGAGGAAGAAAAGATCTACTCCAAGATGGCATGCTACTTTTCCCAGACAGCCCTCTCTCACCCTTATACTTCTTTCAGGAAAGCCTATATGGTTGAAGCACTCCACAATCGCATCTCATTTTCACGTATTTTCTTTTTTTTTTAGCAAGATTATGTCTTGCCCCTCACTCTTAAAACAATCCAGCTTGGAAGGGGATTGACTGATTTGCCTATTTCTTCCTAGGAAATAAAAAAGGAAGGTAAAAAAATAGCCTGAGTTTGTAGCATTAAAATAATTAATCAATATTTATGCGAATAGCAGTGGTTCCGGTAATCACTTTAAATCCATCATTAAGTCATTTTATGAAAGATGATGAAACCTTCCACCAGTTGAATGAAGATTAATTGAAAAGTTATGAGAATGAAGAGCGGCCAAGGCTTTAGAGGATTGCATTTGGCTCCCAGACCTGCAGAGGCAGCCAATCAAAGCATGACAGGAAACGTATACTGAGAAATAACTTTATATCTTACAGCTAAAATCCCAAGGTACGTTGTGTTCTGTTGACACTGAAACTTGCGGATAAATCCCTCAAATTCTCACACAAAGCTGCAACAGTTTTTCTGTAACCTCACCTCATTACCACTGACCTTCAGAGCACAACAGAGGGAGGCAGGTAGAACAACCATGCTGGATGTGTCTCCTATCGCGGACATTAAATCATTTTATCAAGCAATAACGCATAAGCAAGATCTCATATCTACTGAACAATCTTGGTGCCAAGAACAGAAGGACTGGATAAGTCACCCATACTTAAACAAAAGTTCCCCATTTTTAAGGGAAACCTACTAAAAACCAGAAATATGGTTTTGATGTTCAAAATCTCAGTGTGGACCAAATTTATATGAAATGAAAAATCATGACACATATGCATCTGAAAAGGATCCAGTAAGTTTTTAATTCTAATACTTAGAGACATGGATCACAAGCTGCTCATTGTACCTAATTCTGATTACTCATGATGCTTTGCATCAACTGTGTTTGCAACTTCTGAACCAGCATTGTTAGATTTCTTGCAGAGCAGATACAGATTGAAATGTGGAAATATTCACTTTTATACTTTACCTGGAATTATGTAATCATATGTGCAACAGGCTTCGAGGCTTGAGAGGATGATCTGAAGGAATGGATTCTGAGTACACATACTAGCATATTTGGCTGTTTTGCAAACCTCATTGCTGTGTAAATGAAACCAAATTCAAAATTGATGTGGCATTTTCTAAGCTTTTAAATCACCAAGAGCTCATTGAGTATTTTACTGGCAATTTTACGTGGCAATTTTACGTTGTAGCTGGAGAATGCCACCCAGGATGTAAAGACCAGGATGAGTTATTATACTAATCTATTACATTATAATAAACTACATAAATATGCCACAAATGCCGGGTCAGGATTTTCTTTTTAGGCTTTTTGTTGATAAGTGAAAGGATGTTAAATTTGCACAGCAGGCAAACATGTCCCATATCTGCATTTTTTACAATGGTCTGATAAGCACAAACCAGATTTTTACAAATCAGACCAGAGACACTTTCATTTGTGGTCCTAAATCAGCCAATTATCATTTAAAAAAGGTCATGTTACATTTTATCCATTGTTTATGCCGCTGCATGTAACAGGCTCAAATATGTGCATAGGAGGAGGTGGAAAACAATGGGTAAACCAAACATGGCTGCTGCTCTAATCGAATCCTCATACTATCGTTCAATGTCACCGGTTTCAGTTTCTCCACGCAAAATTTTGCGTTCGCTCGCAATACTTTTTGCATTCCCACACAATACCTTTGTGTTCCCTTGCAAAGTTGTTAATCACCTTGAGAAAGCTGTGCATTTTGGAAAAGCAGCACACATGACAAACTGCTCACAAAACAAACAGCACTGATATGGCATTGATATGGTTTATTTGTCATATGCAGGTTAACACACAGTCAACAATGCGATTAAATGCTTAGGATAAAAAGAACAGTTCAACTCACTATAAAATCAAAAGTACTAATGGCATGCGATAAAAAAAGTACACATCATGCAGCAGCACTAAGCTAATGAAGTGTCACAAATGTGGTTTAGTGCAGTATTATTGTCCAGAGTTCAGTTGTCTGACAGCTTGTGGAATATAACTTTAAGTCTTTTTTTAAAAACTTCTTTAAATCTACTTGAATATTCTTATATTTAAGGCTGATTTCAAAATGAAACTCAATAAATTTCAAAAATAGGTGTGTTTGTTCCATTTTTGCATTTGTCTGGTTTGGAAACTCTCCCATAAAGTATTGCGTGAAAACGCAAAAAGTCTTGTGTGGGAACGCAAAAGTAATGCCTGGGGTTGCCAAAGAAAACAAAATCCCATGTCCCCTCACGGGCTCCGTACATCTCTATTTTCACACTTGCAGAACAATACTGCATATATGTGCATCAAACCAGTGACATCGATATGTTACTTCCTGTTCCTTCAAAGTAAGTCTTGCGACAACAGTATTGACTAATCTCATGGCGGTTGAAGCTTGTCAAATGTTGTTGGCTCCAATTATACAACAATTGATTCACATATAAAGACATCCATATTTACTTCCATAAACACAGCATTCTGGTGTGTCCCTTTTTTTTTCCATGCATGTGGGTCTCTTTGCTGCCACTGGCTGATAGTGGTCTCAATCAAATTAGAATGTGAACAACCAAAAACCTCAGCGAACAGTCAGAATTCACCATTGTGATCCACAGTGTGAAGAGAGCTAAGTTTAGATGCCATATTTGTCTTGATTTTTTTACTCTATTGGGTACCAATGAGAACAGGTTTAACATGCACCTGCTGAATCCACAAGTGAAGATTCCTCTGATTAAAGCCATAGCGGCAAATTACTGGACATTTCCGTAAGTGATTATCAATGCAGACACAAACGAAACATTGTAGCTAAAATGCAAACTAGTTACTTAGAAATACGGGTTTATACACAATTAGCAACCAAGATGAAAGGATAAACAGTGTCAGAAAAAACACAAATATTTTGGGAGTCTTTAGCCTAGCAATACTTCAAGGCCTAAGTACTATAAAATCCCAGATTTTGTTAAACACTGAGGAAAACAATCAGTTTAAAAGACATTCAGTACATAGTGTGACAAGAGACTAAATCTGATCTAAATGTCATCACCTTTTCCATCACCATGATCATTATCATTATTAGAGTCTTCTTTTATACTCTAAAAGTTTAATTAGCAGTATTTCATCATGATACAGTGATCATATATATATATATATATTGGGAATAATAATAATAATAATAATAATCATGGACATGGCTGAAACATGATAATATTGTTATGATCTATATATTCTTGATGTCTTTAGGATCAACAGCACCATCATCGTTACTACAATGGTCATCTTTCACTTAAGGCAAAATGGTCACAAAGTAATGGGCATTATTAAATTGTCCTACAGTTTTGTCATCATTCCTTCATTGTTGTCTATAAGGTCATAACCTATAATAGGCAACTATCATAGTATTGTAACTTAATGTCTGTAATGGTCATCACCATCATCCACGTGGTTATCGATATCTTCACTGCTGCTGTTGACATCAGCATCAGTGTCTGTCTTGTTTACTGCCATCTTTACTGTCAACATTGTTATGGCTAAATTCATTTGTATAATGGCTTTAATTATGCTTATCATCACCACCATAACAGCTATTATCATCCTCATTACTGTCACTCATCACTTTCATCATCAAGGCTTCAGGATTCTATTACTGCAGCCTGAAGCTCATCATCACCAATATTTAAAATCTGAGTTATCAGTTTATACCATCAGTACACCAACTATACATTTTCAATATTATTAAATTAGCGCTATTAGTGAAGTGACAATCACCACAGTTATAGAAATACCCTTAGTATTTAACTACGAGGTACAAAAACTCACTTTTGCCCATCTTCTAACTATTCAGAGGTTTCTGGAAGACTTCAATAAGATTTATGTTGAGCTGCTAGATTATAACCTGTAATATAGCACGCAAAAACCACAACTTCAACCACAATTTCCATTATTTTTGGGCTTTGTAAATCAAATTTTCTACTAATGCTATAGAAGTCCCCTTAACGGAGGTCTAAGGTAGCCAAAAGTATTCCGCTACATGTTTATTTTAGATGCTTTAAACACACATTGTAGGAAAACTTTCTTCCCTTCTTAGAAATCCTTTTTGTTTTCTCAGTGGTAACAGATTTTCCTGGCTGGTTAATTTTTAATTCCCCACGGACTCACTGATCTCACTCTGGTCCTCAATGATAACACATCAGTGGCATAAACGAAGTATACTGCCACACATACCAATGGAGATAGTTAGAAAGCAAGATGAAACGCTCATTTCTGGGCAACAGGAGATGAAAGTGAATCCCTGTTTTGAACGTCGGTTTTTCAGGAAGTTGTTAGATCTCCCCAAATCGTGTCATCCTTTTTGCTTACAACCCAGCTTATATCAGAGCCTTGTCAAGGGCTGAAACTTCCCAGTACAGACAAGTTTCTTTTTTTTTCTCCTAGTTGAATAGACTACATTTTCAAGGTCTGATTCTGATGATATGTGTGTCTTTTATAAACTGAAAGATGTGAAAAACTAAAGCAGTATATGAAAAAGTATATTATTTTTCTTTCAGTCTTTACTCATCTAAAACACCTTTTACTTTTAGAAGCTAATATCAGCAGGATGTAGTATTACTGCACTGCAGAAGAATAGTCCAACGGCTGTTAACAAATTCCACCTACTGTTCCACTCCACCATTGTTTAATCATTTGCTGGAACAAGCCTTTGTGGTGATAGCAAATAAGAATAAAGCCATTGAGCTTTTAATTTCATTTAGAAGTTAGTAAAATATTTTTAAGACAGCCAAATGATGTGTTTAGAGTAACTTGCAGCACACAAAAAAATTCAGATGTACGAAACGTGCGTAAACATGTCACCGCACACGTAGCCTTCATACATACTGATTTGTGATGAATTGGGCAAAGCTGCACGTGGGACTTGAACCGTCCGGTCCCCGCCTCTAAATACATATGCAAAGTAGTATAAATAGCAGAAAGTCACCCATCACGTGACCAAATAACTATGGCAACGGTGCTACGTACATGAGGCCCCAGGTCATTTATACCCTAAACCCTAGAATTGAAAGGGAACCCACGTTCTTTTCCACATGGCTGTACTTTACTATTGCTGTTGCATGGACACCAAATATGCCCAACTATGCCCATTTATTCAGGATGCTGAACTTCATGCTTAATTGTTTTTTTTTAGAGAGGGTAGATTCCATTTTAATCCTGTGCATTCAGATAAAGAGAGTGAGAGGAAAACTTAGTGGCCCTGAATAATCCAGGCAAACCGTTTTATTCCTACCTGTCATACCGGACTGTCATATCTGTTCTTTGCTTATTCTAACAGCAACAACTCCAAATCAGTGGTCCACTTTAGACATTAATTGTTTGTTCTAACATCCCTCACAAGCTAGGAATATATTGAATATGTTTGGCCAAAATAACTGAAAATGTGAAAATGTAAAAACTAACAAGAGATCTCAGATAATAAAATAGGAAATAAAATCAAGCCTATTTACCAAAGGTGAATACCCTATTTAACCCATACTGCAACTCTGAATAAATCTTCTAATCATGATTTTCAACAGGCCTTTATACGACCTTCAGTGTCTGGGCCTAAATTAATAAGCAGGCAGTTGTTTTATATTTAAAATGAAAATATACAACAAAAACTATATTCAGGGAGAGCTGCTTTGCCTTATTTTAGCTTTGCAAGCTTTTACATTTTATTATATAAATGTCTTACAGAGCATCCCAATTTCAGTTTTGTTCTTCACATTAGCAAAACCTTTTCAATTATTTAAATAGAAAAACATTTAATTTCAATTTTAAATGTCATATATTTGCCTCTGGTGATAACAATTGCTTACATGTTATTGGACTGGTCATCTCAAATATACATCTAAATGACCCAAATCGATTTTATTAAAGGGTCAAACCTAACATGATGTTTTCTAACAGATTCTTCCCCAGATTAATTGCACAGTTTCAGCTTCAGCTTGATATGACAGGTCAGATTGCCACTCCTGCCTGTTGACAGCTGATATCCTAGAGTATAGTCAAAACTCGTCACTTTAACTGTGCTATTTCATTAACACAGAGAGAGCATGTGAAATTTAAAATGGTTCACTAAATAAACCCCCATTTACCAGTCAGCACAGCCACATCCTTTGAGAAGAAAAATATCAGTTTGATGCCTGAAGCTAACAAGGTCTCCATGTTAAAAAGCCAGCATGCCAGGCTTATTCTAGCAAAAAAAAAAAAAAAAAGGTAGCCAAAGCCTACTAGAGAATTAAATTTTCATCTCTGTCTGTCACCTTCAATCTGTCATCTAATCAGTACTTCTGCCTGTTCCACCTCCTCTTCTTCCTCCAGATATTAGGGAGAGTGGAAGCCCCAAGCCAGTGATGGTTTTTATCCATGGGGGTTCTTACATGGAAGGAACTGGAAATATGTTTGACGGCAGCATCCTTGCCAGCTATGGGAATGTGATCGTCATTACGGTGAACTACCGCCTGGGCGTCCTAGGTAAGGATCCTTCTGTTCATTTAATGCCAGCGATTGGACCCTTTCTTTCTTTCTTTCTTTCTTTCTTTCTTTCTTTCTTTCTTTCTTTTTGACTTGAAATTGGGGCTACTCAAGCGCTTTTTGCAGAAGTCTGTCGTAATGTAAAATCTGTGGCTGATGTCAGTTCTCATTACCCTTCCCAGAGTAAGAGAAGACTCCGAAGGGATGCTTTGAGATGGTTGCAATGTTGAGGTATTTCATTTGACAGACCAAAACCACAGAAGATTGTTAAATATCTCTGTGGCTAGATGACTCCATGCCATTGAAAACATTGTGGGCATGATGCCATCAAGCCATATTTTAGTTGATTCAGCCTAAAGAAATTCCTGGATTTCCTGTCCATTGCAGATGATGATTAGATGAGACTTAACCACATGTACTTAGACATTCACATGACAGCAACATTGATGCTGACTCGTGTTTTTTTACTCTGGGTTTGATGCATTTTTTATTTTTGCTCTGAATGACAAATGCTAATTAGAAACGTCTTGGTTCCTGCATTTCACAGGGTAATTATTGAAGACTTGACTAGTATGGACTCAGTGGGCACACCATCACACATTTAACCTCCTGACTCCTTTCAGTTTTTTTTACAATCAGCAGTCTTTGATCTGTACTGGCACTGTCATATCTGAGTGTCAGTGGCCCATGTTTTTCATGCTTATCTCACTGTCCTCTGCTCTCTTTTGTATCTTCTCATCAGTCTAATTCATAGTTACCTTTCTTCGGTGATTGGATGTCACCACCGTCCCCAGAGGGCAGGTATATATTGCATATATGATGAAAACAGCTCTGATAGACTCTCTCCTATCCCTCTGCTAAAGCAGATTATGCTGTGGTCTGTTTGAATGAGAGGAACTCATGTTCATGTTGTTTGGTTACTAAGGTTTCAGGCTTTTTCGAAAAAATCTAGACTAGTTTAAGGATATAAGGCAATATCCGCCTTCCGTTTCAATACAATTCTGTCTCTGCATATTTGTCTCTATTTATATAAATATAGGTGTGTGAATGTGAAGACTGGCCATGGACATGGCTGATTCCTTCCAAAGAAAATAAGCAGAGTAGGAGTCAAATATTAATGCTGTCTGCAGGTAGTCTGCACTGTGTTTTATTTTAATCATTCAGACTGATTGCTTTTATATGATTTATTTATTCACTCTGCCTGCTTACACTAAACATAAGTGATAGGAATACACACAAATATAGGCAAATAAAAAAGACTGGTGTGCAAAAACAGTTGTGGTAATGTATGCCACATTTCATAGATAAAAAATATTTTTAACTTGTTCTTTCTTTTGTTCTATTTATTTTTGTAATTTCTTTAGCCATCAGACTTATGGGAGGTTTGGTCCATACGTTTATAGCTCCATCCTGTCCAAAAATCAGACAGGCTCCAGCTCCCTTTTGCTCAACACTGACTCTGTTTTATCAAATGTTAACTATTAAAAACAAACAAAGAAGTAGCTCATAAAGAACTGTGTCTTAAAGAAGCATTCTTATTTATTGAGTGTATTTATTTCTTAAATCAAAATATGAGTCTCAGACATGGGTACATGGAGTCAGGTTTAAAGCCCTTGTTTTTATATCTGCAGCTCATAAAAAAGCTTCTTTTCTTCCTCCAGACAGAGTCATGCTGACACAAACTGGAATGTGCTGCTTAAGACAGAGTTCACCAGAAAGACTGTAGCATTTTAAAACTGGGAGATGCTTTGCCACATAATCTTGTTACGGTAATATTATGTTATTTTAAATGCTTTCGGGTAAATGTTAACATCTTGTATTGTCCATCTTAAATATATAATGGAAACAAAGGTAACCGTGATCAGTTACATACATAATCACATTTTGCAATCTAAAATTATTGTGGGTATAATAACTTCTCTAGTTATAAGAACCTCTCTAGTTTAGTTTAGTTTAGTTTAGTTTAATTTAGTTTAGTTTAGTTATTAGACACCATAAAATACTAAAAAAGAAAGTTAAACAGTTTGCATATTACGGGGGGACAGCAAGGAAAAACCTCCACACAAATAAGACAACAACAACTTCAATTAACAAAGTATTAAAAACAAACAAATTAAAAAACAGTCAGTCAGCCATTTTCTATACCGCTTCTTCCATAGTGGGTCACAGGGCAGCTGGTGCCCATCTCAAGTAGTTTATGGGCGGGAGGCGGGGTACACCCTGGACACGTCGCCAATCCATCGCAGGGCAATAATAAAATAATAAAAATAAAAAAACAACATACAAATCATAGTAGTGTCAGCACACAAGGCTTTTGATATCTAATGTACAAAATAAATAAATCTACACAACATCTCTACATACAGTATCTCACAAAAGTGAGTAAACTGTTTACATTTTTGTAAATATTTTATTATATCTTTTAATGAGACAACACTCAAGATATGACACTTTGATATAATTTTAAGAAGTCAGTGTACAGCTTGCTGACACCTCAAAATAACTCAACACACAGGCATTAATGTCTAAACTGCTGATAACAAAAGTGGGCAGACCCCTAAGTAAAAAATGTCCAAATTGTTTTGAATTAGCCATGTTTCCTCCCTGGTGTCGTGTGACTCGTTAGTGTTGCAAGGTCTTAGGTGTGAATGGGGAGCATATGTGTTAAATTTGGTGTTTTATTACTCTCACACTTTCTCCTACTGGTCACTGGAAGTTCAACATGGCACCACATGGCAAAGAACTCTCTGAGGATCTAAAAAAGAAGAATTGTTGTTCTACATAAAGATGGCCTAGTCCATAAGAAGATTGCCAACACCCTGAAACTGAACTGCAGCACGGTGGCCACTGCTAGCATTAATGCAGAGGTTGAAGGGGCATATGCTCAGACCATATGCCACACACTGCTTTAAATTGCTTGCTGTTTGCTGAAAACTATCAGACTAAGGACATAGATTGCCTGAACCATGGCCTGTGGTCTGATGAGACCAAGATAAACTTGTTTGGTTCAGATGGGTTCAAGCATGTGTGGCCACAACCCAGGTGAGGAGCACAAAGACAAGCATGGTGGAGGGAGTGACACGGTTTGGGCCCGCATGAGTGCTGCCGACTGTGGGGAACTAAAGGTCTTTGAGGGAACCATGAATGTCAACATGTACTGTGACATACTGAAGCAGCGCATGATCCCTGGCCCATAGGGCAGCATTCCAACATGATAACGACCCCAAACACACATCCAAGATGACCACTGGCTTCCTAAAGAAACAAAGGGTAATGATGCTGGACTGGTCAAGAATGTCTCTAGACCTAAACCCTAAAACATCTGTGGGGCATCCTCAAACTGAAAGTAGATCTCTAAGATCCACGAGCTCCATGATGTCTTCATGGAGGAGTTGAAGAGGATTCCAGTGGGAAGATGTGAAGCTCTAGTGAAGTCCATGCCCAAGAAAGTTAAGGCAGTACTGGACAATAATGATGGCGGCAAAAACAATATTGACACTTTGGGCAAAATTTGGACATTTTCACTTAGGGGCATAATCACCTTTGTTGCCAGAGGTTTAGACATTAATAGTTGTATGTTGAATTATTTTGAGGAAAAAGCAAATTTACACTGTTATACAAGCTGTTTATCCAGTCAAAGGGATTTTTCCAAGTCAGATGCTGATCAACATTAATCCCTTACAATGTTGTGGATGACCCCATGATCTATTTCAATCAGAGTCAGTAGAATGTTCAAATAGATCCATGGAGTATAATGTTCTTACTGAAAATAAAACAGAACTGAGTAAATTGATATTTCAACAAAGATATTTGAAACCTTTTGCAAGTCATTAACATAAATGAGAATTAGTAATGGTCCTAAAATGAATCCCTGTGGGACTCTATTTATAGTCTGGTTTTATCAGAATTAGAACCCTTAACAGAAAAAAACACTTCTAGAAATAAAAATAATAATTTAACCATATTAGGGTGCTATCATAGAAGTTATTTAATTGCAATTCTGCCAATACCATCTGATGATCAACCATTTCAAAAGCTTTAAACAGATCAAGAAAAATACTACATGATTCATTATTAGCCACGGCTGTGGTAACTCAATAAGTTGAAGAACCAGCCATACAACTCGGGTGATTTTTAGGAAAACTGTACTGATATTTATATAGAACTGAGTTAAGCTATTTTTCTGGAACGCCACCTGCATTTAAAGACAAAATAAATGTGATAAACAAATAATCACCCCTTTACATTTCATTTCCAACCTGCTGTCCTTGCACTCTATCCATCCTTTTCTTTCTTCCTCTTTCTGCTCTGACATCCAAGCTCGAAACTGCTGCAGGCCTGACAGCATTGAAGAAAACTGTATCCCTGCTGGTTAACATGGTGTCTCTCCTTAGATCAGACTGTGTGCATGTTTACCCTCTTGGCGGTGGAAGAAAAGTGTGTTTCTTTATCTTACCAAACATTTTATCTTGTGTATGTGTCTGTAGCACTAAGGGAGAAGGTGTGTGGAACTTATTACAGTCAATTTTTCCACTCTATCGCCCATTTAAAAAGTACTTCAGTAGGTTTGCTGTGTAGTTCTTTTAGGACATGCATATTTGTGTGAAATTAAGAGGCTCTCTGGGGTCTGTGCTTAATGTTGCCTGTAGTTTGCCTCAAAAGTTTCAACTAACATGGAATTAAATCATACCCAATTTAACCACATTTCAGTTTATTTGCATGGCACCCACACGATATTTAGAAATTGGTGAACAACCTTTCAAAGTTGGAAATCTAAATTAAGTTTGTAACTGAGAAGTTTCTAGTTACAAAGGATAAATGGAACACAGTGAAAATTCATCAGCAAAGAAAATTATGTGTTGGCCAGACTCCAACAGTTCTCTTGATCTGTATGGCAGTAGGTAAAGTGATACAGTGGTTACACTGAGTTAAAAGATTGGATGTCAACCTAACGTTAAATTGCAAATATATATTTGAGCTTTTGACATTTTTACCTTGACCTAACATGCTCATCCATGTATGAGTTTTATTGAAAGAATCTTAAATCACAGGAAGTAGTGTATGAATGAATGACTGTGAGGTAAACACATAAAGCTGAGGCCCTATATAAACCTTTGGTTTACCTTTATAAATCAGTAACACTTACCAAAATTCAGCTTTTCATTGGACAAGGGAGGGTTATTTTTGTCTGCATACAAGTACACTACCAGTCAAACGTTTTAGAATGCCTTATTTAATGGTTTTCTTTATATTTGTGACTATTTACATTGTATGTAGATTCTCACTGAATGCATCAAAACTGTGAATGAGCACATATGGAATTGTGTAGCAAACGAAAACTTGTAAAATAACTTTAAATATGTATTATAATTAGGATTCCTTAAAGTAGCTGCCCTTTACTGTGATGACTGAAATATTAACCTTTGCCCGGTTCTCAATGAACCTCTGGGAAGTTCTTTCAAGACTCTTTGGAAACCATTTCAGGTGACCTCCTCATGAAGCTCAGGGAGAGAATACTAAGAGAGCAAAGCAGTAACTAGAGCAAAGGGTGGCTATTTGGAAAAATCTAAAATATAAAAATGTTTAGTTATTTTACACTTTTTGTTCACTACATAATTCCATGTCTGTTCATTCATGGTTTTGTTTCCTTTGGTGAGAATCTACTATTTAAATTGTCATGAAAATAAAGAGACCCATAAAGTGAGAAAGTTTATCTAAAGGTTTTGACAAGTGGTGAATGTGAATACAAACTGTATAGTTACCCATACTACAGCCTTCATTATAACCAGTCTGCATATTGGGTTGTTTAACATTTGACCCATTAAGTTTGAACTTCAAAGTTTGTTGAGTTAGCTCATATGCTTATGAATAAAAATGTAACATGTGACTAGAGTTAGATGCAAATTGTCATTGCATAAAAGAATAGCTTGATTTGAAGGTTAGTTTAATCCACTAGTTATTATCACTATAGAAAGGGTTTGTGGACCCCAAAAGGACAAATAAATCAAGCCTTAAACCATGAGATAATTTATCAATCCATATTGTCACTGTTTTCTTTTACCTGCCTTTCAGCTACATATTCCGTTGTTTAGTCAGCCAATTAGCTTTCATTGGTTAAGGTGTGCATTTGACCTTAGCTAGACAGCTATAGTGGCCCTGTTTGCAAGAACATACTGCTTTGCTGACAGACCTCACCTTCCTCGCACCAGTGAGTTTTCTTCTTCACCTTGTGGGTTTGTGTGCAAGAGTGAGCATTTTCTAAAAGCCATTAATGTCTTTAAATATGTAGAGCTGCTGACGCAAAGCTGTATTTATTAGTAAAGAGCCTTGGCTACAATGGATTTGGCCATGGGGCACATATCTAGTATTTTACAGTTAGTGTGTGTGTGTGTGTGTGTGTACTGATGCTTGTGTATCTTCAGGAGTTTTTTTGTTGCCAATCGGGTGTTAATGAAACACATGCTGTATTGCTGTCAAAGTGCTATTAAAGAGTGGCAAGTATTTATTGTTCATGCCATCTCCATCATTCTTGGTCGATTTTCAGCTGGGGGTTAGGTTTGCTTTCTATAACACTCGATCTGGTTGAGCCAAATACTCAGGTTCTAGCCATATTCAGGCTTTTTTATGTACAAACTGCTGAAAATGTTGATGATTTATATTTTTCTTCAAGGAAAACAAAATTATGGTATGATAACTAAAGTTACTGACTTTACAGTGACAGTAGTGCTACTGTAAATGAAAAGATCCTCTGTGGAGATTTGACTTCTAGAAAGCGGGCTGTGCCTTTAAGGCTGGGCCCTTGCAGTGTTAAGTTTGTTTTAGCCTGGCCAAAACCTTTAATCATGCTGATTGATGAGGTGCATTTCCCTGACTCAAACCTTCTCCAAATACCTCTTCCATTCCAGCTATACATCAGCCTTTGAGCCAATTCATCAAGCCTCTGATTGTTTTAAGATATACCTGGCCAGTAAAATATCCATTTCTCTGCATGGCATGGCTCTTCTAGCTCTGCCCTTTTCACAGCACTGTGATAGTTGTAAAGACCCCGCAGGGAGGAAAGAAAAGGCAGATGAAAACTGGTGTTTTTAAAACAATTTTTTGCACTTCTTTAAAGTGATGATGACTGTTTAATGAGAAAAAAAAAAACAATACATGATGAAAACTCTTACAGTTCTAAGAACACCTAGAAGAAAAAAAATCAAAAATGCGTGAATTAGGTTCTGAAAAACCTTCAACTTTAAGACTTGATTTGATGAAGTGACTGGCAGGTTGATTTAAACAAAAAGTATGCCTATATGTATGCGTGTGTGTAAAATGCATGCAAACCAGAGTTTATGTCTGAGAAATTTCTTGCAAAGGAAATTCGCCACTCAAAGATTGCTGGCAAGCAGATAGTATCTCTCTGTGTTGGTACATTGAAAGAATTTTTAAGTATGCATTTTATGAAAAATCTGCAAATATGTATGCACACTGAGTGAAAATTAATGGCAAAAACATCCTATTTTCAAAGACTAGCTGTTTTTGTGAAGTTACATGGCTACTGAAGGCAGCTGTTGAGTTTGATGCAGTTAAGAAATCAGAATCACAATCACAGAAGATGAGATCCAACCTTCTTAAATCATTTCCACCTACTTTTGTAGCAAACCAAATCCATATTCTGAAATTGTCCATTGTCCAGTGTTCTGTTGTTTCTCTCTTTATATTTTTTTATTAACCTTTTTGTGCAGAGCTTACAACACAGAACTAAGTTACCTCTGGTCCTTACAGAGCAATATAGCTGGGAGGAAATGAAATTTCTTTTCAGAAGCTGGTGCTGAAGGCAAGATGAGGCCTGGTTTGTCCATGCGCTTGGAAAAAGGAACCATCTTTTTATTTTTTTAATTAATGTCTCTGAATCTAATAAGAGCCAAGAACTGTAATCTGAAAGTAAACAACACTTCTATCCATGACATATTTTTATGGACTACTTGTAATAATTGCACTTTTTTAGATTTTTTACTTCAATCACTGATTTTAATCTGCAGCAGTACAAACATCAAGTTAGCTTATTTACTTATAATTACCACCCCAAACATTATGCAATAAGACTAATCTCTGTAATTAGCCTAAAACCACTTCTGTTTTTAATATCATCCAAGCTGGCATACATTGATTAATAACCAACACATATCTGGGACAGTATTGGAAGCACTGTGCTGGCATCTAATGGTTGAACGCAGTTAAGCCTAATTTAACAAAGTTCATGCACTTTGTACATACTATATCTCATAGTATTTGTACATACTATATCTCATAGTATATGTACATACTATATTTCGCAATGGTATGACAAAAAAAATAAAAAATAAAAACGGCAGTTTTTTACGTAATTGCAAGCAAATTCAGGCAGTAAGGGGAGAAAATCTGCTAAAACCTGGACCTCAATGTGACAAAACATTTCATTGTTTCCATTATAACAGTGTCTGTTTTGCTGTGGCCATAGTACGAAGTTATATTTAGATCATAGATGGAGGACAACTGCCATCTGATGCAAAACAAAGTGCAGATTACTCACACTTGATGGATCTGATTGCACTAGCATTTAACTGGGGATATTTGTTTGTAGCAAACTGAGAAAGAGCAGACCACTGACACAAACGTGTGCAAAACATTGTGCAAAAACTATATGCAGCGCATTGTTAATGGATCCAGGCTTGAGTGTCTCCGTGGATACAAGGAGGTAAAATGCCTTCGAGTGCATGCCTGATACATTTCAGAAACCTAGTCTGAGTGAGATTTATCCATTTGCGTGCTACTACCAGTTTCCTGCTCCCACTGCCCTTTAAGTGCAATAAAACACGTATTGTTCTCAGCTTGTGTGTCTGCAGTCTTTTCTGAATCATGATGAGTGTGCTTGATCTAGTTGCATTACCTTTGACAAAGGCCTTGTCCTCATTACTTTCCTTTTGAAAATATTACTTACTTCCTTGCTTACTGTCATATATATTTTCCTTCCTTTTTTCTCTACTCTGTAATTGTGTTTCTTATTTTGTTCTTCCTTTGACCTGCTAGTTGGATCTTTGGAGCTCTTACTTTCATCCTGATTAATTCCTTTCTTCCTGGAACAAATACCCAAATGATTTACTTTCATTGCTGTGTGCTCACAACTGCATCCCCCTCCTTACTCACTCGCAAGAAAATAATATAATTAACTTTTACTTCAGGAGGCCAGTGATAACACTGAGGCATCAAAGTATATTTGCTAATGTCACTTAAATACATTTGCACATATTTTTAAAGATTGTGGACTTGTGAACAGTCACATTGGGACGCAATACCAAGACATTTTTGCTAATATTTTTGAGCATATTTTGTCTTTGTCTTTGTCTGTTATTTGTCTGGGTTTGCACCCCAGGCCTTTTTCAGTAGGCTGTGAAATATGTGTGTGTAGTTGTATTTAATGAATCAGCCATAGACCTTTAGATCTCAGTGTTCCCTGCTGTACAACATTTCATCTGGAACTGCAGAGCCAAGGGAGCTTTGATCAGTAGGCTAGCTGCGTTTAGAGATGTTCTGCTGTTTGCAACACTTTCCTCCTCGCTCTGTCCTGCCTGAAGCCAAACTACAGAACATTTTCCAAGACCTTTTTAAACTTTGTCATGGCTTTATTTGTGTTTACACTTGCTTGTGTGCATTGACAGACAGGTAATGCAAGAGCATATCCAATCATGTTGTCATCATTATAAATACCCATAAATTGTGAGCTCTTTTATAACAACAGTTTTACCCATCAGATTGGAAAACAGCATGATCAAAAACTTTCAATTTTTTTTCACTAAGCTGGGGTAAATTTCTTATATTGCTTCAAGTTAAAATGCAGCCTGCTTCCCTTTACATGACCAACCATATTATAATTTATTTAAATCTTGTATTTATTTGTGAAATTACATCTTTGAAATCTAAGACAAAATAAATTTAGATATTCACAGAATTCTAGCCCTGTAAATCTAGAATTGCTGTTAAGCATGGCCAGAGACTGGCTAAAGAAACAGTTGCTAGCAGACACTTTACATGCAGGTTCTTGCTTCCTCTATTAGGAAACAACGTGTACAGTTATGGCTCAGCCCTGCCATCCCGTTCTCTACTGGTCCAATGCTTTTCTCTGCATGCTCACTTTTTAATTCTGCGAGTTTTGCTTGCAGCATAATTACCTATTCAGTGAGTTGGCAGGTAGACTAGAGGAAGTTGTGCCACACTAATGGTGATCTGGCAACAGAATGATTGACAGTGTTAGGTTAACTGCAGCTCTGCAGATTGGATTCATTTGGCAACAAATGACTGACTGGACATGCACCTCAGCATCAGGATACTGTAGCCAAAACCGTTTTATTCCGGAACTAAGACCTGCATTAAATAGTATTGTTTATTTCATGAATATTGATGCCCAGAGCCACCGTGAGCTTCCAACACCAAAGCTTTCATACAATGCTTGAAGAAATTGATCAAATACTATGTGCTTCTGGTTTTATTCAGCACCTAAAAACAGGCCTTCAGTTCCTTCACCTGCAGAGCAAGATGTGACATCTACACCTCCTTAATCGTTACAGTGTCGCAGCAGTCAGTAGGCAAGAGGCAAGGGACACCCTGGATAGATTGCTTGTCCATCTTAGGGCAGCATGAAGACACACAGGACAAACGATGATGCATAGTTTTGGACTGCTGAAGGTAACCAGAGTACCAGGAGAGAACCCGTGCATACACAGTGAGAACATGCAAACTGTATGTAGAAAGGTCTTGACTAAAAGGTGAAGCCAGAACCTTACCTGCTGCAAGACAACAGCGCTAACAGCTGTGCTGCTGTACAGCAAATAGGTAAAAAAAAGTTTTTTTGAAAAAGCTAAGACATTAAGTGGGTATTACCTCTTACCAGAATCCGACTTCAAAAGTTCAGAACCATCGCTGGTGGAAAACAAACTTTTTTTTTTTTTATATTGCTGAATTAATAACATATACTTTAAGTTAAAGGGATTGCCCATTCAAAAACAAATTAAATAAATGCACTGGTCATGTTCATATTTTATGGCCATTTTTAAGTTTTGACCTTAGTGATCAGGATTTAAGTTTGGAACAATCACCTGCTTGTTCTCTACAAATTAAGTACAACCCAATGAATACTGAGCATCACTAAAATGTAAAATAATTTTTTTTATAATTGCCTTTCAGTTTTAAGTCTATTTTGTGTGTTTAATTTTAAATAAAATGCTGTAGTGGTAAAATTAGAATATATTCAAACTTAAAATCAATACAGCTGTTCACAGAATGTTTTTACTGTTAACATTGGTGTTGAGTTTATGTTTTTGTGGTTGCATCAAAAATGCTGTCATGCTGCTTTTAAATTGGTGGGGTTCTGAAAACCCAACTGATTGCAAAAGCCTGGAGTGGAGCTGATTATCCTGGTAGGAGACTAGAGGGACACGTGGAAAGATGGGTTGAGAAACAAAAAGATAACTTCCCCCTTAAATCTAACTGCAGACTCCTCTATGTAATGGTGTGTGCAGATACCCATTTGCAGAACCCCCAGTAATGATGTTATTTATTGATCAAAGCCTTTGCTTTGGCTCACGTCTAAATTAAAGCTTGAGCCAAGGGTTGTAGGCTCCTGTTCATGTCTGTATGTGTTTAATGAGGCTGGTTTACCAGAGGTACATATGTAGGACCACGATCAAAGTGTGTGGTGTAGTGCCCATTACTGCATACTGCATACATAGGGATGTGTTCCAGTCATATCTCCAAACTCCTGTGAAGATTATTTTCAAAGTCTGTGTTTTAGATTTTTTGCATCATTCTGTTCCTTCCTCTGGTCTGATGCATTTGCTGGTAAGTCTGGTTTTGAAGTGTTGAGCTGCTCAGGCTGTCAGTCTTTCCACAGTCCTGAGGGAACTCCACACTCTCTACCCGCACTGAATAAAACCATTGCCAACAAGCTATAAAGAAGACAAAGAGACAGAGGGACAGAACGATGAAGAGAAAATGTGATTTAAGACACAATGGGGGTTGTCTCCCTGGCACGACAAAAGCCATCTGATTGGTTATCAGTGTAAGTCACAAATCTGCCAGGGTTATATTTTTAGAGGTCAGACATCAGGCAACCAGAGAGGGAGGAGGGAACAGTATGACACTTCATGTAACTGAGAACATGTCACAGTTCTGCTTTCATTTTGGTCAATATTTGGCTAATAATACATACCGACATCATGTTTTACCCATGGTTTGCTTTCATTATAACTAGCGTTTTTTCATATATTTTTATTGCTGTTATTTGAAGCAGTTTATTTGAAGAATGGTTAACCTGATATCAGTTTTAATGAGAAGCTATGTTGATTTCCACAATGTGTCAGCTTTAGGTACCATCCTGCTGAGTAGTGTGTCCTTTATGTTGTATCACTGAAAGCACACGATGTGGAGGTCGGTGTGATGGATGAGCATGCAGCAAGCACATCTGACTTTCACAAAGGAGACTGGACATGTAATAAATATTTGCCTTGTAGAAAGCTGCAGTGCTTTCTTAAACCTTATCCAAAAGGAATTTTTAGGTTTGTGCTGTTATGTAAAAGTTGGATGATTTTGGTTTTGTTTAGTGTGATTCCTATGTAACTTGTTTACCTAATACCATATTCTAATCTGACCAGAAAAGTGTGATTTCTGAACCAAAATCTCAGCAATAACATGCCATAGAAGAAACAGACCACTTTGAATATATAAATGAGATCTGCTTAGTTCAGTGTAAATATATACAAGGCAAAAAAGTACAACAAATGAAATCTCAAGACACTTTAAAAGCCCGCACCATTTGTATGAAGTTATGTAAAATTCATTTCAGTTGGGATGCAATTCCAATTAATCCAGTTATTACCAATAAAATCCACATATGTAGTCACATTCAGAGCCCTATACATAATTAGGCTATAGGCTATAATCAATGCCAGTTGTTATAAGCCATAATAGCTTTTTTTTTTTAAATGTATCTCAGGAAGCGTAGCTGATTAAATAGGCATTATCAGAGCAGAGGACTGGAATCGTCCTTCCATGTCCGTCTGATATGATGCTGATAATATCTGAGGATTCTGAGGATGGCACACAACAGCTTTGTTTGTAGTTAAGCACTTTATGGATTTGGACATCGAATCTGCATGAGGACTGTGACACAGAGCTCAGCGATGGGTCTGGAGTTTCGCTAGGTAACAACCCCGGCTGGATAATCAGAGAGGGGACAAGGCCTGTGATCTCAGCGGATCAACTTGTATAATGTGAATGGACAAAATAATTCTCATTGGGGGTTTGTGGCTGTGTGTGTATTGAGGAACTGTGATTTGAAACAGGCTAACAACTTTACGGTTGCAGGCTTCACTTTTGTAACCACGGATCATTGCCGGATTTTACCAGTTCAAATGGTTTATTTGTGAAATGTATGGATGGCCAAAAGTGACAAAATTAAATAAATTATTTATCATAAAATAAATAAATGTGAATGTCCCATAAAATAATTGTACTATGACATAAATAATTATACCATTAAATGTCCTATTACATAATTAAATTTACTATTCATTTATTTAATACATTATTGAAAAATTTATTATACCATTAAATTATGAAATGCACAATCAAATAATTGTGCCCGATTAAATAATTAAATATACATTTCAAATGATTAAATGAAATAATAAAATACCATTAAACATTATTTAAACATGCATGTAATTATTTTACATGCACGAGTGAAACAATTATATGTAAGTTTAGGGGGTCGCCAGTAAGGCATTGTTATTTTGGGGTTCACAGGCAGAAATCTTTGGGAGCCCGTGGTCTATTCTTTTTGGGGGGTTATGTCCAGTGCCCACATTATCATTTGATGTGGGAACTTCACAAATCAACTTGTGAAGACATAGTAAAAAAAATAAATACCTCTGAATTGTAAATTGCAAGAGGAATCACTGTCATGGTAAGATTGATCAGACTTTATTTTGGGCCAGGTTTGCTTTTAATTGTTCAGATTGCATTGATCTGTACTGGAGCCCAATTAAGATCGCTTCAAACCTCAAAACAAATTCCCTCATTTACAATTAAAAACAGTAGTATCACATGTTCTCTTCACATCGTCTAATATCTAAAATATTTTTTTTATTTAGCACTAAAACCTTTCCAGGCTTCCCAACTATGTAGTAAAAAGTAAATGTCCAATCCCTGAAGTGATAGCTTACAGACAGCAGCTCAAGAAAAACTGCTCTTCGCTTTTTCCCCATGCAACTTCAGGTGAACTGCTATTCATAGCAACAACGCTGTGATCAGACCTTTGCATTAACTTGCTGATCCAATCTTCTTTTTTGTCTTCCACTCGCTTTGCTCTTTTGCCATTCGTGCCATCTCACAGCGAAAATAGTCTATTTTCCACAATCCATCTGCCATATTGCCTTCTCGCTTTGTTCTGAAACAAATCCCATAATCCTCTCAAAGGTCAGCCTTCTCTTTTCTTGCCTGAACAGCTCTCAGCACTTGCCATGTATTCATTTGTTTTTGCCCCAATGGAAACAATAGAACAATATTGAAGATAAAAGAGAACGAGGAGGTGGATGAGACGGTGGGAGATCCTGTTGTTTCTCTCCATCTCCCTTGTGCACCGCTGTTCACTGTGGTTCTGGCTTTTTTTTGTTTTCAGTCATTTGAATTCAGTTGAATTATTTATTGGCATAAAAAGTGTTGTCAAAAGCCAACAATTAGTGGGTTCTGCATTTTCAGCGTTCGGGCTTACTTAGGGGTTGGCTCCAAACTTAATTCATTGTGCTGAATAATTTGGTCCTGGTTCAATAAAGCATGGTTTTATGCTAGAAAACCTTTCTTTAGGTTTGAGGTTTGGTCAAAACAAAAGCAGGTGTGTGAAGAAACCCAAGGCTGTTTTTGATTCCTCATGTTGTAACATGCGCTTTGCACGCGGAACAAATGTTAGTACCAGCAGAAGTCATCAGGCCCACACACCCTGGAGCCTGCTGTACAAGTAAACAGAAACGGTGGCTAAATTACAGAGAGCAGGGGACAGTCATCTTTGAAAACTAAATGGCTGATTTGCATGTGTACCATTCATCTGCAGCATATTGCATCTTGCTAATGCTAATTACATAAACCCTATCAGCCACTTAATCATTAATCAATATTAATATGCAAGATTATTAGTATTTCTGTTTTTGCTCTAACGCTACAGCACTACAGGGCCCCACTTACTTGTGTTTACATCAGCATCAGTCTTCATTATACATCTTCTATTAATTAACTGTCTCCTCTTTCCACTCTCTCATCTGTCTACCTTTTACTCACTGTATGTGGTTGTCACTCAAATATGAACCATCTCCCTTGATTACACTTTGGAATGCAAATATTGGCTAGTCTGTTAGATGCAGCTCAATTAGGAAAGCATAAATTATGGTTATGATATGAAGTCTAAACAAAATCACGCTAAAATGAAAAAAACAAAAAAACAAACACTAACAATGATGGAAAAACAAAAACAGCAGCTATACAGAAACACCAAGCCCATGTAACTGCTTCAATGTTTGTAGTTTTTTTCTGATATTAACATTTTAATGTGACAAATATTAGTCTATATTACATCTAAAAATAATAAATAAATAAAGCTTTGTAGAGCTGAAACATATACTGACAGTAAATATGTATGTTTTGTCCACTTTGTCATATTCAATAAATTACAATATGCATTCAGATGAGGCTCATTTGTCAGATTAAAATGAACTTTTAAAAAAACAGAGGCTTCTTCAGATCTGCTGTAAGACGGAGCGCCACAGGAGATCCTTCCTGCCCACAGCCATCAGCATCTACAACGGCTCTTTGAGGAAACCCTCATAACGAGCTACAACAACATTTAATTTCCCTTTGGGATTAATAAAGTATTTTTGAATTGAATTGAATTATTACATTAATAAGATCAATTGTAGCCAGTTGCTTTCAGGATTCACCTAGTTAGTCCAGCTGTATAGACATTTCTGTTCAAATGTTCTGTAAAGAAGAGTGGCTTTTAGAGAACATTAGTGAACAAAGAACATCATGAAGACCACCCGGTGGGTCAGGGAGAAGTTACAGAGAAAGCCCTGGTGAAATAAAGCAAAGACAAACTAAGCAAAGAACAACACACACACATCCGCAATACTACCGGCCAATCCGGCTCAGAACAAACTGTGAAATGAAAGGATTACACTTAGTTTTTCAACAGTAATGCAGTTTTTATGACTTCAGACCCAGAAATAGTAAAGTATCAATACAGTATCTTACATCACTGCAGGCTGTGAAAAAAAGTATTCCCCGTTATATATTCCTTCCATTGTTGCTTTTTTGGGGTCACATTTTAATGTTTCAGGTGATCAAACAAATTGTAATATTAGACAGAAAAAACCTAAGTAAATACAAAATGCAGTTTCCACATGGAGATTTCATTTCTTGAGAAAAAATAACAACCTGGCCTTATGTGAAAAGTAAAGGCCTGCTAGTGCCACCCTTGGCAGTAAGTACCTTTAATATTTGATATAACTGGCAATAATTTTTTTTTAAATCCTGGTGGAGGATTTTTGGTCCACTCTTGTTTGCAGAATTGTTTTATTTCAGCCAGTTTAAGATCATTACACAGCTATCAATGATAGCTTATGCCCCTCAACGACATAATGCTTTTGGAATACATTTTCACATAGGGCCAGGTTGGTTTTGATAGCCTTTTGATAAAATGATTGAATGAATCAAAACAACACTTGTGACATATGCAAATTTATTTGAGGATCGGACAGTTAAGAGGGACAAAGAATGAAAAACAGTAGAAATCTGTAAGGGGGGAAATACTTGTCTATAACACTACAAATGATAGAAGACACCACTATGTTTAGTGTTGTCATTTTGTTAAATATTATTGTGATGTGAAACTGTGAGAACATTGCCCAGCCTGAGTCTCCATCAGCCTAATGTCTGAATCGTAAAGCTTTACTTAACCAAAATTCTCAGTGAAGACCAACTTTCTCCATCATTAGAGTAATGTGTAGCTATGCAGGTATTGGTTTTTGAGAATAGTGTTATTTACTTTCAAATGACAAACTATTGCACCACCCCGTGTGGAGTTCTTATAACAGAGGCACTCATCTTCATATAGCTCCTCTGTTATTTCAATTACTATGAGGAATTTGATGAAGAAGCTCCCCAGTTGTTACAGTTTGATGCATAAAAAGAAAACATTTTAGATGCTTTAGATGCTATGCTTCCACAGGAATGCAAAGTAAACAGGAAGTGCCCAATGCAATGAGCCCCAATTATTCTTTGTTCAGTATATTTTTGAGGAGACGTGTATATGTGTGTTTGTGGGAAGGAGTAGAGATCTATAAATGCTGGCCTTGCGGCTTCATAACACGTCCCAGGGGAGTTGTGAACTGGTCACAGTGTTGACAAGTTTGTGCATCTGTGTGTTTCATTTACTGCTCCACAGAGACCTCTCCACAACTATACATTTAGTGACACTCTCACTTTAACTGCTGCTGACCAAGCTCTTATTTCCTGGGGTGAGCCGACCTCTGCTTTCAATCTCCATCCCCACTCATCAATTTGGACCCCAACCTGCTTGGGCTGCGCTAATCATGTAATCTTAGAAAAAAGATGCATGTTATTTACTGTTAAATATTCAAAAGAAACCTATAAGAGGCTGAAAGTGCAAGCAAGAGTATTGCCAAGACTGAGTTAAAATCCATGTAAAATTCAACAACAAATGTAATCACTGCAACCAAACGAAAGTTTCATGCAAAGCTGTTCACATGAAGAAAGCCTCTTTCTCTTCACTAGCAACATGATTTATTTGGTGGGGGGGTCGATCCTACTGGTGGGCTGTTCTGGCATGTCTGCTGTTCTGTGATGTACGTGAGGCATTAATTGTGGGGCGGCAACCAATTGGATGCCTTTTGACCTGCGTGGTGTTGTTGGCACATAGAGGTTGCAGTCTCAGGGCAGCATTGTGTTTGTTTGGCTGCTGACTGTGGGATGGTGGCAGGTCTTTTCTTTGGCTGTGGGTAATCAACCAATGTTAGGGGATTTGCATTTTGTGAATATTTTGGGGGAGACGGTAGAATAAAATTGGCGCTTCAGGATGAGGCCCGTATGACCCCGTGGTCCAAACTGTCATGGGTCAGTCTGGCTACTACCCTGCTGTATTTTGTTCCTGTATTCATGAAATTAGAGAAGGTAGAAACTGGTTGTGGTACCCTCGAACATCACAACACTGCTGCTCCCCTCTTTAGTTTACTACATACTCCTATGGACACTTTTATACCGACACACACACCATACACATACACACTATATGCTGTATATGGATGGAAATGCCATAATCGCACAATCACTTAAACATACAACAGGCATAAGCATCGAGCTGTTGAAACATCTCCCTATAAGATTTGCAGTTGGCATGAACTTCAGTACAGTAGATGTGGTATTTAGTTGTTAATGTCTTATTATTATTATTAGGTAGCTATAATATTCTGGTTGTTTTGATGTTGATGATTGATCCCTGATTGCCTAACCCATTTCTTCTTTCCCGTCAGTGTTTTTAATAATTCTCCTAGCTTGTCCGGTCTGCTGCCTGAAACAACTAAGGCTTCTTCATAAGCCAATCAGACCCATCATACTGTTTGCCTAAGCTGCAAGAAGACATCTAGAAAAACAAAATAAAATAATAACAAAGAAAAACCAATGTAAGTAACAGAACATGGCTGAATTGTGGAAAAGCTGTAATTTTCAGTTTGAAGGTATAACTCTCCTTGTAAATCTATCTTCCAGGAAAAACCTCGTTGTTGCATTTCTTTTGAAAAGTCTAGGAATGCACAGTACATTATCAGCATGTTCTCAACTTCAATGCTAAGCACAGATGTCTACTATCATACCACACCCTCAGCTCAGGCTTTGCTTGACTCTCCAAGACTGCTTCAGGATGAATCAATGGCTTGTTTTTAACCCTGTACTGACGCATGTCCCACTATGCACGTCCTATATTACTTATCATGTGTGAAATGCATAGTGAGATTACTGCTGTGGAAACCAGGCTTTGTGTCTTCGATGTGAGCATATTTGAGAAATGAAGTGTGTTTGTTGACTGGTGAGCCAGGCTACAACTTTAAGCTAAAAAAGCTAACACCCCAGCAACCAAGGTTATTTAACTAAAATTAACAAAATTACGAACACTAGAAGTAAAAAAAAATTTTTGTTAACTGAAATAAAAACGAAAATTAACAGAAACTGTAATAGGAGTTTACCGCATTACGCCAGCAGATGGCATGTATGGCAATCAGGTCATTTGTGTTGCAACGGTCTGTCCAAATCTGGCATCACGTTGGCAAAACTTGGGAGGAAACGGCAGAGTCCAATATGGGACTACTTTGAGTTTGACTGCATTTTAGATACAAGTAAGTGTCTTGTCAGGGAACAAGATAAAATATGTGGGCAGTTCTTAAAGGGGAAAAATCCCACAAATCTAAAAGTTAATCTGAAAAGCTTGCACAAGAGGGCTAACCTAGCTTATCCTGAGATGGTAAAGGAGCATGCGCAACCCTCATGGGGATCCGAAGGTAAACCCAAGCAAAGCAGCGAGATGCATCCCGGAACAACCCCACAAAAAAAATTAGCGAGTGCTTCCAAGGACCGCAATGATCAAATGGCTTCTGGTTAGTTAATTCGCAGGAGCATCACAAATGACAGCAAGCTTTGGTGAATATGATTACTGAAACTGCATTGAT
This sequence comes from Girardinichthys multiradiatus, assembly GCF_021462225.1. Lineage (NCBI taxonomy): Eukaryota > Metazoa > Chordata > Actinopteri > Cyprinodontiformes > Goodeidae > Girardinichthys > Girardinichthys multiradiatus. The sequence goes on along the minus strand of NC_061802.1, from coordinate 45,820,012 downwards.
CTGACGCTAGAAGTGTGCGGTGTAGGGGAAGAGAAGGTGCTGCTCGTTGTAACAGATAATGGGGCTAACATCGTCAAGGCAATACAGCTTCTTCAGAATCGTAAATAATCAGAAGATAAAGAGCCACTCGGTGAGTGTTTATAGGACCAATTACATTATTTTTTATTTATTTATGTAACATTGCATTATTCAACAACATTTGCAGCTATAGTGTTAAGAGTTCCCGATTGACCCCTCTGATGCATATGAAATTATGTTCAAATCTATTTCTTCTCATTTACTGCAGCTTTATGGTAGATAAATAATGCTATGGAAAGGGTGAAAATAATCTCATAATTTTTAAACCAAATCTTATTCATCTCTTTTTGTCGCACTTTCATTAAAACTATTTACAAATGACAGATTATTTAAAAAAAACTTTAACTCCACTTTTGGCAGTTGAGCTGAATTAAGAGGTACTAAATAAAAGCTGTAAAAAATAATTGTAAAATAACCTTTTTTGTGAACAAGCTGTACTTTGCTAGCTGCAATGTTCTGTGTTTCTGTGAGAATCAGGCATTATAATCTTGTCACTCTAAACTAAATACTAGGGAGTGCCTTGAAAAATAAAAGTCAATTTTCCAAAAAAGGGAATACGAAGCAAATTTGAAACAATCGATAAAATTGATTTATTGCCCAGTCTTACTTGAGAGACCTGCAGCATAATCTAAAATCATATAGAGCTAATTCCTATAGTTTCTGAAGTATTTTTTTATTAAATTAAATACATAGCTTAAGGGGTGCAGCAAGAAGGTCCTGGGTGCGATTCCCAGCCGCGGGTCTTTCTGCATGGAGTTAACATGTTCTCCCTGTGCATGCGTGGGTTCTCACCAGGTACTCGGGGTTCCTCCCACAGTCCAAAGTCATGCCTGTTAGGTTAATTGGTCTCTCTCCAAATTGCCCTTAGGTGTGTGAATGAGTGTGTGCATGGTTGTTTGTGTGTTGCCCTGCGATGGACTGGCGACCTGTCCAGGGTGAACCCCGCCTCTCGCCCATAGACTGCTGGAAATAGGCCCCAGCTCCCCCGCAACCCACTATGGAATAAGTGGTAGAAAATGACTGGCTGACTGACTGACATACCTTAAGGGGAAATATAACAAAATTTGCCTGATCTTTTGAAGACTCTGAGCTTCAAGAAGATGGGAAGAGCAGCAAGTTCCACAGGATGCTATGCCTTGCACATACACTCTAGCTCACAATTAAGGATGTCATGAAACACCCAACAGCTGATTCAGTCATAACATAAGAAAAAAATTGGACATGCTGTAAGAAAATCTTCTGTGGCAAATGAAGAAATGATCAAAGAGTGTGGCAAAACTCTGATCTGGGATTGTACCACTCGGTGGAACAGTATTTTTGGCATGTTGAGACGACTGCTAGAAACTGGAGCTGAACTAAACCAACTTTTTGAGGAGTTAGGGATGGACACACTCCTCACAAGTGATTAGGCCAAGATGGAGAACCTTTTCAAGCTGTTTGAACCCTTTGCTTTTCATACAGACCAGCTTCAGAGTGACAGTCAGTCGCTCTCACAAGTAGTGCCATGTCTGCTCAACCGTGAGCCCACCTGCTGACGAGCCCTTTGAGGAATCCCTTAGCTCAGGTCCTGGTGCAGTCTTTAAGAGAGCGGTTTGCTGGTATTCTTAATCCTGATTCCACACAGTTTGATGGTACAGCAGCAGGAGCCTGTTGGACCCAAATGTTTCACTGATTCTGGCAGCTCAGTATAACCCAGCCACTACTACTAAGGATGATGGCACAGCAGATCCCACCAAAACTGTCACAGGTGTCCTTTTTACTGTTCTTCAGAAATACTGCTTCCTTGCATCTCATATAGAGGGCAACTTCTCATCTGTAAATGAAGACGTTCTGGTAACTGAGGTTGAGAAGTGTATCACTGAGGTCAAACAGGTTGTGGTCAATGAGACAGTGCTGCATTTCTGGAAATCAAGGCAGGTTGTTTATCTAAAACTTTCCCCAGTAGCTTTGGATCCTGTTTGTGCCCCTGCTTCACAAGCATTTGTTGAATGCATCTTTTCTGTGTGCGGACTGCTAACATCTGGACTAAGAAACAGAACAACCACATCTCTGGAGCAACAGGTTTTCCTTAAGATCAACAAAAAAATCTTACTTAACTGATGTATCCCTCCTTTTCACCCATCTGCACTCACAGTTCTAATTGGTACTTTTCTGTTTAAACAATGTTTCATTAAGGGATATCTTAACACTGCAAAAGTGAAATCACAACAACTTCCAGCAGCTGTGGTGTAAACTACCAGAATACTTGCAAAAAGTATCCAAAGCCTTATTGTATCACGATGGCTTGGCTTTTGTGTTATGGTGTTGTCCGTCAGTTTCAGTGTTTGTTTGTTTTTTCAGAACTGTAGCACCTGAATTTAATATTGAGCTTCATAATATTCAAATTGAAATTAGCAAATTACTTCAAAATGGTTAACTTCTGTTAATCTGCAATACCTAGCCTGAAGTTACTATTACTTCATTTACATAACCCCTGCGATATCTTTCATATTTGTCTGGTATGTTTGGTTGTTCATCTGCCAAAAAAAATATTTTTTTTTAAATCTGTGTTTGTTTTCTGGGAATTTGGGGGGGGGGGGGGGGGGGGGGTCAAACCAACATTACAAAATCTAAAACACTTTTACAAACTTAAAGACAAATTAACATTTCAGAAAACAATTTAACAAGATGCGAAAAATTTTTACAAGTACTGAAACAAATTTACATTTCAGAAAACAATGGAACAAGATGCAAAACACTTTTACAAGTACTGAAACAAATTTACATTTCAGAAAACAATTTAACAAGATGCGAAACATTTTTACAAGTACTGAAACAAATTTACATTTCAGAAAACAATTTAACAAGATGCGAAACATTTTTACAAGTACTGAAACAAATTTACATTTCAGAAAACAATTTAACAAGATGCAAAACACTTTTACAAGTACTGAAACAAATGTACATTTGACAAAATCAACCGGAAAGGGAATGTACCAACGCCGAGGCTGACCCGGAAGTCAGCCTCAGGGGCTGCATCCTTCGAAGGACCCGGTCTACATGGGCTGGGTCCCTCGTTGACCGCTAAAACCAGCGTCATAGAAAGAGAAAGGGTCCTTCTATGGCGCTGGCTAAAACCACGGAGGCCGGAAGTGAGCAGCTGCAGATTGGGACGGTCTAGCCTTTACCAGCTGTTCCCGCCCTCACCTCAGTATAACAGCTGTCGCCTAGCAACCGTAGCTGTGAGGAGAAAAAAGCCGTTAAAGCAGGATGGAGCTGAACTTCTGGTAGTTTTATTTTAAATTTTTGAGGAACTTCAGCAGTTTTATCGTCGTCGCAGACATCTCCTTTATTTTATCTCCGGCTGAGAGACAATCATGTTCAGGTAAAAAAGATGTTTGATTTAACTTAAAGCTTCTAGCCAATAAACAACTAGATAGCAACTTTATGGCTAATGTATGTCGACATATTTTATATATATACAGGTCCTTCTCAAAAAATTAGCATATTGTGATAAAGTTCATTATTTTCTATAATGTAATGATGAAAATTTAACATTCATATATTTTAGATTCATTGCACACTAACTGAAATATTTCAGGTCTTTTATTGTCTTAATACGGATGATTGTGGCATACAGCTCATGAAAACCCAAAATTCCTATCTCACAAAATTAGCATATTTCATCTGACCAATAAAAGAAGAGTGTTTTTAATACAAAAAACGTCAACCTTCAAATAATCATGTACAGTTATGCACTCAATACTTAGTTGGGAATCCTTTTGCAGAAATGACTGCTTCAATGCGGCGTGGCATGGAGGCAATCAGCCTGTGACACTGCTGAGGTCTTATGGAGGCCCAGGATGCTTCGATAGCGGCCTTTAGCTCATCCAGAGTGTTGGGTCTTGAGTCTCTCAACGTTCTCTTCACAATATCCCACAGATTCTCTATGGGGTTCAGGTCAGGAGAGTTGGCAGGCCAATTGAGCACCGTGATACCATGGTCAGTAAACCATTTACCAGTGGTTGTGGCACTGTGAGCAGGTGCCAGGTCGTGCTGAAAAACGAAATCTTCATCTCCATAAAGCTTTTCAGCAGATGGAAGCATGAAGTGCTCCAAAATCTCCTGATAGCTAGCTGCATTGACCCTGCCCTTGATAAAACACCGTGGACCAACACCAGCAGCTGACACGGCACCCCAGACCATCACTGACTGTGGGTACTTGACACTGGACTTCTGGCATTTTGGCATTTCCTTCTCCCCAGTCTTCCTCCAGACTCTGGCACCTTGATTTCCGAATGACATGCAGAATTAGCTTTCATCCGAAAAAAGTACTTTGGACCACTGAGCAACAGTCCAGTGCTGCTTCTCTGTAGCCCAGGTCTGGGGAATGCGGCACCTGTAGCCCATTTCCTGCACACGCCTGTGCACGGTGGCTCTGGATGTTTCTACTCCAGACTCAGTCCACTGCTTCCGCAGGTCCCCCAAGGTCTGGAATCGGCCCTTCTCCACAATCTTCCTCAGGGTCCGGTCACCTCTTCTCGTTGTGCAGCGTTTTCTGACACACTTTTTCCTTCCCACAGACTTCCCACTGAGGTGCCTTGATACAGCACTCTGGGAACAGCCTATTCGTTCAGAAATTTCTTTCTGTGTCTTACCCTCTTGCTTGAGGGTGTCAATAGTGGCCTTGTGGACAGCAGTCAGGTCGGCAGTCTTACCCATGATTGGGGTTTTGAGTGATGAACCAGGCTGGGAGTTTTAAAGGCCTCAGCAATCTTTTGCAGGTGTTTAGAGTTAACTCGTTGATTCAGATGATTAGGTTCATAGCTCGTTTAGAGACCCTTTTAATAATATGCTAATTTTGTGAGATAGGAATTTTGGGTTTTCATGAGCTGTATGCCAAAATCATCCATATTAAGACAATAAAAGACCTGAAATATTTCAGTTAGTGTGCAATGAATCTAAAATATATGAATGTAAAATTTTCATTATGACATTATGGAAAATAATGAACTTTATCACAATATGCAAATTTTTTGAGAAGGACCTGTATACATAAACAACAACTTTCAATTTTAAGATAGATGGGAATTATAACGTATTTGATCCCCTTTGGCTGGTCTTAGATAATTATATAATAATGCAGTGTTTTTGGTGTATTAGTATCTACTTGCTTTGATCCCTTAATATATCCAGAAATGCCTTAATAATAATGTGTTTTTCCATCTCCATTCTTCCCTTTGCTAGACCAGACCCCTTTACTGCAGGATCAACCTGAGTGTCCCAGTCCTGAAACGTTTCTTCAACCAGGAGGACATCAGGCCTGATTTTCAGCTGAGAAGGGAGTCTCTGGCAGTGCTGCTTAATCTTTTGCACCAGGATAGGCGACATGAATGGGGTGCTACTATTGAGACCTTGGTTTTTCTTTTCTGGCTGGCAAGTGGCACATCCTACAGAGTGGTCTGCAGAGTGTTTGGGATGCCTCGCTCTACTGTCCATCACATCGTCCACAGAGTTACAGAGGAGATTGTGGCTATTCGTCACCAGGTCATCTACCTTCTAAAGACCCCTGAGGACTTGAAGGCAGTGTCCTGGGAGTTTGCAGGGCTGGCACACCACAGAGTTTTTCTTAAAGCTGTGTGTGCAATTGACGGCTGCCATATCCACTTCAGGTGTCCAAGCAGCCCTGATGGTCAGTGCTACAGGAACAGGAAACTCTTCCCTTCCACAATCCTGCAAGCAGTTTCTGAGAGCCATTTTATTGACACGTATGTGGGCTGGCCTGGGTCAGTGCATGACTGTAGGGTGCTCCGCCACAGCCCACTGTACAGTTTATCCTCCTCCAGGGCATTTTATCCTTGTTGATGGAGGGTACCCATGCCTCCAATATCCACTCCCCCTCATCACTCCCTATAAGAGGACAAGACAAGGTGTGGGAGCCCAGCGCTTTAACAGCCATCATTCCAAAAACACGCTCTATAATAGAGCGTGTTTTTGGAATGATGAAAACCAGATTCAGGGCCATCTTCCTACAAGCGCTGGAGGTGCACTACACCTTTGTACCTCACGTAAGTTTTGACCTAGATCCATTTTATATATACATTATACATAATATATACACATACACACATATGCACCCTCTTTAAATTGTTTTCAGGTCATAACAGCATGCGCCATCTTCCACAACATCTGTCTTGGTGCTGGGGATGTCATGGCCCCAGAGGATGACCCAGAGGAGGCTGTAGAAGAGGATGAGGTTGAGGTCGGGATTGAGGCAGTCAGCGTTGCTCTCTGGCAGGACCAGCTTTCAGCTGAGGTGTCCGCCCTGGAGGAGGTACCACCAGAACATGACTACTGTGTCCAGTCAAGTATAATATTATAGATGTGATTAATTTTTGAGGGGTATAACTAATTGTAATATTTTGTGAGCACCATCTTCTAATTCTGCATTTTTCTGATTACCTCTTAGTGATGTGGCAGCCATCAATTCAGCCAGCCCTTTAAACCCACTTGATGGACGATACTGTGGACAGTGGAGACAGGCATCACAAACATCTGCAGACCACCTGGTGTAATGCTTTGCTCACCATCCAGAAAGACAAACCACAGGTCTCAGTTGCAGCGTCCCATCCAAGTCTCTGACCTTGGGAAAGATTAAGCCACACCTCCAGACTTTCTGTTCAGAAAGACATCTGCCTTTTTGTTCTGTTTGAATGTTTTCTTCCCCCATTCTGTTTAAAGTGTTGTTTGTATTTTTCATAATAAATTCTGTTTATAACTTTAAATGAAGTTGATGTATTGTTAGATCAAATGGAAATAACATTAGTGACAAAAACAATTTTGAAATTTATTAAAACACCTTAAAACTTTAAGAAACAATCTGAACAAACCTTAATATTTCTTATGTAGCACCTTATTTTGGTGCCATTCTTTGGAAAACAGTCTGTCCATTCTCTGTGCCCTCATGTCCTCCCTGATAAACTCCATCATCTCTGTCCCTCTTTCTTTTCTGACCCCTTCCTGCTGGCTCACTGTCTTCCTTCTCCATCTGGTAGCCCAACGCTCCGCTTGGCCCTGAAGTGTCCTCAGGGATGGAGGCAATTAGGACAGGAGGTGTTGTGGAAGACCTCTGTCCCAACACCTCATCCATAAGGACAAACCAGGGCCAAGTAGCAGCAGTGGGCTTTTCAATGACTCCCTCTCCTGACCCTGGATACTTACAATCCTAAAGTTAGATGGAATTTTAAAAAAAAATTGACTAAACAGAGAAACCAACAAGACTTTTGGAAATATTTTTTTATTTGTGTGTGACATGAGAACTTCTGAACATACTCCAAATTATTTATTTCTTTTCAAATTGTCCCACATTGTTTTGGCCTGCAAAGGGGGTGACCTTCCCCTTTTGGTCCATCTTCTCCAGAATTGTCCTAAACCGAAAGAAGTATGTTAATCACTGGATGGATATTTATGAAAGTTAGAAAGATAGGAGTTATTGAAACTGGACAGAAACTGACTGCAAAGAATGTTGTTATTGTACCTCCAAGCCACGGTGGCTGAGTTTTTAATTCCATTAAAAAGGTGGTGATTCTCACCCCTGAGCTTAATAAACTGGCCCATCTGCTCCTTTGTATCTAAAAAAAATATGAAAATACCCCAAAAAGACATCTTGCTTAATATCAGAGCAAAAATAAAGCCTTTTTTAATTTTACATTTGTCTTGATTTGAAGAAAATATTAAAATATTTCTATGCAAATGTCTAAAACAAGCTCTTTCAAACTTTTAACTTCTTTACTGAGATTCACTTACATTTGGAGGTTTATTCCTCATCAGGTGTACCTGGAATCAGAAATTACAATGCTAGCTGAATTATAAATAAACTTTTAAAACATATAGCACATTTCTTCATTAAAAATTAATATTGAAAAGCTTATTTATTCTCAATCACACTCTCCAGCGATACAGTTGGATTACATAAAACTGTCCATTTATTCTGGTTAACCTTAATATCACCTGAAATGTTAAATCGATTTTCAGTAACAATGAAAATAATAACAAAAATAATAATTTAAATAATATTTTTAAATAATAATTTAAAATAATAACAATAATAACAATAACTGTTAGAAATCACCTGTGTTAAACGTTCACTGTGATGACTGCCAGCGGGATCTTAGTGCCGGGAGTCCGGTCAGATATCTCCAAGTTTCCCGCACTAAAAACATTGTAAAAGTTAATTTGTGTCACAGAAAGTGTAATTTTTCACAATTTACTCACAGCTTTTGCTGCTATGATCCGCCATGGCTTCCCCTGCTTGACCAATCCGCTTCGACCCGCAATGAATGATGGGAAATGATGGGCCGCGAAGGATACTCATGACCCATCCTTCAAATCGGGCAAAAGAAGGACACATTTGTCGGCCGCATTTGAGGGAGTCTCGGAATGATTCGTGAATTGGGACAGCCTTCGTTGCTGCGCTGTAACGTAATCGGCCTACAAATACGGCCTTCGAAGGATGCAGCCCCTGAAGGACACAATGAGTGCAATCGTTATCATTTCCGGGTCAGCCTCGGCGTTGGTACATTCCCTCTCCGGTTGATTTTGTCAAATGTAAATTTGTTTACGGTACTTGTAAAAGTGTTTTGCATCTTGTTAGATTGTTTTCTGAAATATTAATTTGTTTTCTGAAATATTAATTTGTTTTATGAAATGTAAATTTGTTTCAGTACTTGTAAAAATGTTTTGCATCTTGTTAAATTGTTTTCTGGAATGTTAATTTGTCTTTAGGTTTGTAAAAGTGTTTTAGATTTTGTAATGTTGGTATGCACCCCCTGGCCACTGTACTTCCCCCAGGTATGTAAGTTGTATTACGTAAAAGACTAAAACTATAACTGAAATTAATAAAAACTAAACTGAAACTAAGCATTTTCAAAAAATTTAAACTAAACTAAACTAGCAAACAAATACTAAAAACTAATTAAAACTAATAGAATTGAAAATCAGAAAACAAAACTAAATAAAATAAAAACTAATGAAATTTCAAAACTATTTAAATCATTCTAGCAACCATGCATCACACCACCATCACAACAAACCACTATGATCTTGCGTCAGAACTCATACACACTTTGCCACACATTAAACAGTCCCCTGCATTCTTCACATGTGCTAGAAGACCTTTCCAAGACACTGCACAGACCAACCACAATTTGGCTAACTTTTTATGTTTTAGGGTGGCCTTTATACAAGCAAGCTCAAAAATAGACAAATGGACAAATGTAACACACAGAAAAGGTATATATTGACCCCATGCCCTCTGGATATGCTGCAATTCCGATCACAGATTAAAAGATTGAAAATTGGCAGAAACCCACATTCTTTTCTGCCAAATACCAAAGTATATTCTTTGTTCCTTTAATTTTTTTCTCTAAATATATCACTCTATGTGGGTTTGTATGCATATGTATACAAATACAGTTCTGGGCAACAGAGCAACATCTGTTATGCTGGAGGTACCAGAAAAGCATACGTAAGCATGCACATACACACACACACACACACACACATAAATATTGCTTATTCAGGTTACTGTTGTCTCCAACTGTGTGGATGTTGTGTCCCTCACTTCGTCAATTAAAGGGTTTTTCAGTGCGTTTGGGATTTGGCAAATGGTCCCAAAGCCCCAGCTGAACAGCACACACTCACATGGTCATATTCATGTATGAGCGGACATTAACACAGGACGTTTTTCTTGTAGTGCTCTCAGGCTGACCAAATTCAGAATGCTTACTAATGTCTACAGTGGTGTTAATGTTGGTGCATTAACCCAAAGCTTTGAAGAAAAGTCTGAATCCACTGAGACATTTAAAAAATAGCCACTGGTATGGCTGTGTGACATTGTGTATGACTGTGTTTTACTCAGACACATGTTTGGAATTAGCATCATAATTGTTGAAAATTGTTGAAATAAGTAAATGTGTGGGTTTGTCTCTGTACATGGGGCTCTGTGATTCATACTGTTAAAGACATTACAAGTGACACATGGTATTAATCACAGTAATCCAATTCTCTTTATCAGTAGCTGCTGCTGCGCTTTAATGAGCAATTCACATAGAGACGCTCTCTCAAAAACAGGGTGCTGCGGCAAGATAACCGACCCACAAACTGTGTCTCTGAACCACGCACATTCCTGTCAGTTTCACATCAAGGGAAGAAACGTTTTTTTTTTTTTTCTTAATTAGACTGTTTTTTCTATTTTATTTAATAAGACATGTTAAGACATGTAAGTCATAAATTGAATAAATAAGTTGTATAAAAGTACAATTTATCTTATTTTCTGTATCATTTATTTTCTTTGTTCTTGAAACACACACACAGACACACACACACACAGATAATATATATGATAATATATATATATATATATATTTATATATATATGTTTATGATTGTGTGCCTCATGTTGTCCTTTGGGAGCTTCCTCAGAGATGGATCAGAGCCTTCAGCTATATGCCATTTTGTTTCTGTTCCATAGGAGGGAATGTTTGTTTTGCATTGTCAGCTGTAATACTAGTTTGTTCCCGGTGGATGTTGCACTCTGCTAAACTTTTGTTTCTGTTTTCATTCCTATGCTTTCCAAATTTGTAGCTGCAGTAAAGATATGGAGGGTTTCTAGTTTGGGCAACCCACTGTGGTGTCATTCCTTTAGATAGATGATATAAATCTCCCACTTTTATCAAGCATAGACCTCTAACTGGCACTGGGGTGGTTTTGCAGATGCATCTGAAACAACTAGGATTTTACAGCTTGGAGTCAGCATGTTAACCTTAGTTAGAAGAAAGAAGTTTCTGGAATGGTGTGTTCTTTTCAAGGTAGAACTTTGCCAAAACACAAAGTTTTAGCTTCATCAGTCTATGTGCTAGCCATTATTCATCAGCATAGAATGAAGCCAATTAATTAGATTCTTATATGTTTTTTGTTTTTTTTCCCAAAGGAGGCATTTCAGACCTGTCCCTTACAGCAGAGGCCTTGTGGCAGATGAAGGAATTACTGGAAGGATTTCAAACTTTGACTTTTGAGGGAGTACCTTCGGATGGACGGATTGATGGATGGATGGTTGAATGAATGGATGGATGGATGGATGGATGGATGGATGGACGGATGGATGGATGGACAGATGGATGGATGGACGGATGGATGGATGGTGGATGGATTGACAGATGGATGGATGGCTGGATGGATGGATGGTCGGATGGATGGATGGATGGATGGATGCATAGACGGATGGATGATGGACAGATGGACGGGCGGATGGATGGATGGATGGACGGATGATGGTCGGATGCATAGACGGATGGATGATGGACAGATGGACGGGCGGATGGATGGATGGATGGACGGACGAACGGACGGATTGATGGATGGATGGATGGATGGATGAATGGATGGATGGATGGATGGATGGACGGATGGATGGATGGATGGATGTACAGATGGATGGATGGACGGATGGATGGTGGATGGATTGACAGATGGATGGATGACTGGATGGATGGTCGGATGGATGGATGGATAGATAGGCGGATGGATGGATGGATGGATGGACATCTGGATCGATGGATGGATGGATGGACGGATGATGGACGGATGCATAGACGGATGGATGATGGACAGATGGACGGGCGGATGGATGGACGGATGGATGGATGTATGGACAGACGAATGGATGGACGGACAGATTGATGGACGGATGCATGGATGGATGGATGGATGGATGGACAGATGGAGGGACGGATGGATGGATGGATGGTGGATGGATTGACAGATGGATGGATGGATGGATGGATGGACAGACGGACGGACGGATGGAATGACGGACGGACGGACGGATGGATGGATGGAAGGATTGATGGACAGATTGATGGATGGACGGACGGATGGATGGATGAATGGACGGACGGACGAATGGATGGATTTTGGTCTTATTTTAGGGCTTACTCTCACTGCTGTAAGTGGGTCAGAAACAAATGAGTAAAGCCCTCTCTGCAACTATGTAGCTCAGATGAATGCACAACACATGTTCAGAATATCGATAGTAAATTAAATCATGATGTTTTATGTCATTGATAAATATATGCCATGGCATAGGTGTAAACTGTATTCTACTTGTTAAAGACATCAGTACTGAGAGCAAATTAGCTTAGAATGTTGCATTACTTGACAGTGGTCAAAGAAGATGGGAAGGTAAAATAAAACCAAAAGTGCTGATCTCTTATTAGAAGCTGTCATGCATAATGTATGTGGATTTTTTTCAGCTGGGAAAGCCAAGGCCAACCTGCTGCAGAGCCAATAGTGTCTCTGGAAATAACAGTGTTACTTAACCAATAGCCTGCCGCAACAGAGTGGAAGTCGCTTTGGCACTGCACCCTTATGCTGGGAGAGCTGCAGCCACCTTCAAGTGATTGTGATTGGCCTGGCTTGAAGGAAATTGATTTAGTGGTTTGAGCCTGGATATGGAGTGCTTCTCTGATATCACTGGTTTGGAGAGCAGCGGAATGAGTGAACAACCGGTTTGGCATGAGAGAAGGAATCAGCAGTAGTTTACCGTATGGGTTACTCTGTGGCCTGATGTGATCTTATTAAGTCTCATTAGTACTGTTAGTGCTGTGTCACACAACACCGTTCACAGAGTCTTTCTGGAGGATGTATAGAAATAAAGCTGAACAAGAGAAGGGATAAACTCTAGAACCACATGGGTGCACACATGTTCAACTTCTGTAACTGCCTTGAGCTGGACTCACCTTTCAATCAATGGCTCTAACATTATTATGGGATGTTTATAACACAAAATAAAATCATTCTGATCATGCACACTAAACCTGTAACAGCGGAGGGAATCAATTTTACCTGACATGTTAACAAGCTGTGCAGTTGTTGGTAATCCCAAGCATTTTGTTTTGTAGCATGCTTGCTGTAGAGATAGTGACCAAGACCAGAAAGAAAATAAAGCTTGTACGATTTGATTTGTTGATTAGGAAATTCTGTCCATCCATCCCTGCTGCATGGATTTTTTTTCCTTTGTTTTTTAATATAGGGGATACTGGAATGTTGGAAGATAAAGTTTCAAAAACATGTACAATTGTCTTCATACAATAAAAACAAAAGTACAGTTTTTATTAAATTGTTTGCTGGCATTTTCACTGGGTTCTCCTCTTGGCTTCCCCTCACAGCCCAAAAACATGCATTTCAGGGTAACTGCTCTCTCTGAATTTCCCTCAGGTCAATGTGTGGTTGCATGGTTTTGTGTCCTGTGTACCTTTGTGCTGCCCTGTGATAGCTTTGAAACCTGTCTGGGGGGACGCGCCTCACACTTGACTTCACCCCCCACCCCCCATGACTTCAAGGATTAGGCAGGCATGGATGGATGGATGGATGGATGTATGGATGGATGGATGCAATTTAATTATTTTTGTAGTCCTTGTCAATTTAAATTTATGACCCATTAAAGAAAATTAGTTTAGTACATACAACTGTAAAAACAGAACAATAGAAACAATTTCAAAGGACCTGTGGGAGGACATGTTTAATGGATGCATATAAACTGTTACTTTGGTAATACTGTCTGAATTTGAAACTTATTCATAGTACACTGAACATAGTACAGTTTTGCTGTTCTCATCAGTTTAAGGTATCTAATCATATATTGGGTTTCAAACTCTAACCAGCCCAAACAAAGACATATTCACATTATTATCTTCCTTGTCGGAGTTGTGATCCCTCTTTTTCAACAGAGGATGCTTTCCCAGGTCTGCAGCCTCTGTAGCTTACACGACTCCTCACCAAGAGGTCAGCTGTTATGATAGTAACTCAGGGTGAGCAGCAAAATCATTGTGCATGATTTGCCATTGCATGATCATACTGTGTAAAAATCAATACTTCTTAGACCGTCAGACAACTTGGCACAGAGTTTCATCTACTAGGTTCAATTTGTGGCAAAATGCCATCAATTTGTCACGGCTGATGCTCCATTCATTAGGCTGCACCAAGTGCTACACTGCCATTTCAGATATATTGATGGTGTGCTTTAATGAGGTAAAATGGAATGCTTAAAATCTGTTTAACCAATGTTTGAAATGACCCTGTAGAGTTTTCTGCCTGCATTTCTGGTCCATTTGACCTATACATGACCATTCTTTTACATTCAATCAAAACACCATGGAGCAGGGGTCAGTGAACGCCTCCAAAACATACTTGTGGGAGAGGAGCATCATGGTACCAAAAAAGGTTTTTCTCAGTAACTCAGTAAAACAGAAAAAAACAAATCCATGTTCATCAGGATGGAAGGGTTTTTCATTTAAACCTCTTATTTTACCAGGCAGATCCCATTTTCTAAGGAAGTCCAAGATAAGCGGCAGAAAGTACAATTGTACGGTGGCCCAGAGGTGTCAGGTCAAATACAAAAGCCGCAACACAAATACAAGAGCCCCAACACAAATACAAGAGCCACAACACAAATACATAAGCTGCAACACAAATACAAGAGTCACAACACAAATACAAAAGCCGCAACACAAATACACTGGGCTCTGAGTGTCTCGTTACTGAAAAGCGCTATATAAATAAACTCACTTTACCGTACCTTACCTTACAAAAGCCGCAACACAAATACAAGAGCCACAATGGAAGTCACGCAACCTGCAACAGAAGTAACAGTGCCTGTTGAATGAAACAGCGGGAAGAGAAGCTTTGCTTGCTAACAGCAAACAAATCTTGCCCGTTTGATAAGTGAAACGCTTTTTTTTTGGATAATCAGTCACACTGATTGGAACTATGAGTCTACAATGAGCTTTGACTTTGTTGAGTAAGTTAACTTACGCAGTTACAACTGCGGTCAAGTGAGCTGACACTAGCTCTCTCTTAAAGATTAGCTTCGCGCATACAAGGTGCATTACGGTAATGGAGCAGAAAGGATCCCGATCCTGGCGACGGTTGAGAATATAAGAAGAAAACAGAAAAGTAGCCTTCAGAACATTTATAGTAATTACATTTTCACAACTTTCACATAAATGTTTTATGTAAAAAAAAAAAAAAATTAAGTAATTGTACTGTACATTTTTGGAGAAATAACAGGTCAAAGTATCTACTAATGCTCAACCAGTATATGCTTTTGTTGCTTTTAATTGTGGTTATAGTATAGATGACCCTTTACTACAATCTGAACAGATTGTGTTGTCACCTCTCATGGTTTTGGAGAAATAAAATTCTGAAAGTGGGCCGTTTCACAATCTAGTCATGTATATACAATATGTATTTGTTTCCAAATCATAGTAACAAAGCCAAACAACACACAATATTTTATATATATATATATTGTTGGACCACTTGTTTGCTGAGTATTGGATTATCTGCACGTTGTTGGACGTCACTGTGCCCCTCCAATGGCATCGGCCATTTTGTACCCAGGACAGCCCGCTCCTACATATCCCATCGAACATTGCGACTGATATGACTGGGCGTCCCCAGTCTGACGTCACAGGATGCTATATAGGAGGCGCTCATGTTTGAAAAGCCGCCTTCCGCTGGAAACGATCTGGTGATTGAAGAGCGTCACTTTAAGAGAAGAACTCTGTGAAGAGTTTCATTCATTCTCTCTCGTTGGACAACGAACTATTCATAACTGAAGTCTGTGGACTAAGAAGGCCGCAGGTTTCACTTTTGCCGATCGAAGACGTGAGTTAACACGTAACTGGAGACACAGAGTTTCGGAGAGACGAACTGCTACCGTGTTTCATTTTCAAGTCGACTTTGATGGTCAGATCATATTTTTCCTTTTTGTCAAGAAGACCGAAGGACAAAGACAGACCGTTCCCCTGAAGTTAATTGTGGACGCACAATTAACTCAACCCCACTTTTCCTTGCTCGAATTCCCTCACTCGGAAGAAGACGACACGAGTAAAACCCATTTCTTTTTTTTAATTTCTTTATCAGAAGGCCTGGGCAGGGTCAGAGGTTGTAGAAGCGATCAGAATCGCTGGTTAGGATCTCATGTGTTCTGAATAATATGTGCATGTAACCTTGCTTGTTGAAACTTTCACTCTAAGCTGCACTCCAACCCCCCACCAGTCATCACCACACCCCCCTTTCATATCCTCTCCTTTCATCTGTTTTGCCATAAACTGCTGGTTGACTCAATACATACCCACTACCGTTTGTTGATGTTGCTTATTTAGATGTGTTACCCCTGTGTTTGTAGAATTTTGCATGTTGAGTAGGTGGAAATTAATAAATATTCACATAGATAAAGAGAGCGTTTGGTGTTTCATTGTGTGCAAAAAGTGATGTGTCAGTCAAAATAAGGTTCAAGTTCCACATGTTTCGGCAGAAACGGTCGATTAAACAGTGACATCTCCGGCAATAGTTATTAATTATTACGGAGTATTCAACGGTTGTAATTGTCAGAGGCGTTGAGCCACAATTACACCACCAGAAATATCTCTGGTCTCGATTTGTAAATGAGGATTTATGGTTAAGAAATTGATTTTGTCAGATTATGATTTCTAATTATAATTATTGATCAAGATTATTCAATCAATAATCATACTCCCAACAATATATATATATATATATATATATATATAAATATATATATATATATATATATATATATATATATATATATATATATATTACATGTTTTCGAAAGTGTAATATTGATGAGTGACACAATAGTGGCATTTTGACCCACAATGACTAGCAATCTCTAAACATCTGCAGAATGATAAACCTAAGCAATGAAACACAGCAATGTGAAATTGCTTTCATTTACAACTGACAGGCTGAGGTTGTTAGAAGCATCACACAATATCATTGCAATGATGACCTAAGAAATTAAATAATTTATCTTCACATGCCAGGCCACAATATTTTACTTATATGCCAGTGTAGGAAAAGTCATTTGAAAACAAACTGAAGTGTAAAGAGGTAGAGTTTTGGAAAACCTAGATGAAATAAGAATCAAAAACTTTAAAAAACCCAAAGAAATTATTAAATTCAGGTGTTTCAATCAATTCCTTGACCACAGCTGTGTAAAATAATTCGCCTGGGCATCCAGACTGATTCTACAAACATTTGTGAAAGCATTGGGTGGTCTAGGGAGCTCAGTAAATGCCAGTGTGGTACCACAATTGAATGCCACCAACAATAAGTGCAGTAATTAAATGTCTTCACTATTGAATGTTCTTTAGACAACGTTTAGCTTCATCATAAAAAAGTGGAAGCCAATGGGAACAACAACAACTAATTCACACAACTGTAGGCCATGTCAAATCACAGAACAGGGTCAGCAGACACTGAAGAACACAGTGCACAGAGGTCGCCGACTTTCTGCAGAGCCTCATAGAATGGGTTTCCATGGCCAGCCTAAGCATCCGGGGATCGAGCCGCCGAGGTTTCCACCTTTGTCGGCCGCCCAATCCTCTTTGCACCGGTCCCTCACGGTTCCCCCTGCAGGTGGTGGGCCCACTGGGGGATGGTCTCTCGTTCGGGCTTGGCCCGGCCGGGTCCCGCGAGGAGCAACCCAGCCACCAGGCGCTCTCTGACGAGTCCCGACCCCAGACCTGGCTCCAGGGTGGGACCCCGGCTCCGCCGTACCGGGCGATGTCACGTGCCTCGATTTTGTAGTCGTCATGAGGGGTTCTTGAACCGCTCTTTGTCTGACCCGTCACATAGAGCCTGTTTGCCATGGGAGACCCTACCAGGGGCATTTAAGCACCAGACAACATAGCTTCTAGGATCATTCGAGCACTCAAACCCCTCCACCACGTTAAGGTGGCGGTTCAAGGAGGGGTGAATATTTTCCTAAAGTCCTTTTAAATCCATTAGTCATGTACCTGTAAATTTTCAGTGATGAAAACTAAGCTTTAATAAATTGTGTTATTTTGTACTTGTGCTAAACATAACTGGCCAATAACACATTGCACCCCATATATAAAATTAAAAGTAGGACACAGACAAACCTTAAAAGTAAAAAAACAGACTCAATTGACCTTTTCCCATACATCCTACAGGCTTTTTAAGACAATAGAAGATGCTGCCTTTTGTGTTCTGAATTCCTCAATTGGCATCAACAAAAAAGTCACATTGCTCAAAATAGACCAGAATCATACTGCTTTATTAACCATATTAGTAGTGCTTCAACAAATATATTGTCCTTGTCATGGTAGTCTAATTGATAGCAAACATGCTAGGAAATGCAGGGAATCATATTTGATCTTTAGATAGATCAAGCTAGTTAAGCAGCAGTCAAATCATTCCTGTAGGCTGATCACATTGTTTATTCCTCCTGAAGCCAAGACAAATGACAGAGTTGGACTAATTCAATCTATGTTCTGTTTACCCTACTGCTTACTCAGTAACACGAATGAGATTGGAGAAGCAGGACGGAGCCCACAACCACTCAGCCTGCCTGACAGTGAATGCATACTGATTTGAAGAAGCTGTGAATACACATGGAAACATGAGTGTGGTATTTTTTGGCTTCCGCATTAGGCAGACAAAATTGGATATTTTTAAAATGTGCCTTTACAGATAAAATTGATATAATTACAAATGTTTCAAAATATCAAAATGAAATCTGCATATTGCATGCTGTTTCCTATATTTCGCCTCAAAATAACTGTTGTCTCCATATGTTTGTTTGGAAAGCTGCCAAAGTGCAATCACAGAATTGTAAAATTAATTAAAATCTTGTTTATTTAAAATCGGTCAAATTACATAAATTGTGTTCCTGCTCATTAATGTCCCTAGCTTGTATCGTCTTTAAGGAAAATGCCTATCTGGCATGTCACTGCAGCTAATTCAAACATAAATCTGTAAACATGGTGACATTTAAGTTTGAACCTCTTGATCCATTTTTTAAATGGAAAATAGTATCATAAAAATATGACTAAAAAGCTTACACAAATATCATGTAATAAGCAAGCCTTTGGGGGTGATAACCAATGTTTTCATTTGTTGAAAAGGATAATGTAATAGCAGCTCATCTAATGTATATATTAAAAGCCAATGTGAAGAAAATCTGTTGTGAAAAGCTTCCAGAACACCCTTTATGTAATGTTTTGTTCTCTACAAAACTGGTTATCTTGCAATATAAAATTGCACCTAAATACTTCATTTACCAATTATCTTGTACCTTGCCATCAATTTTTTCTGTTGATAGGCAGGCTCTATGTGATTTTGTTGGTTCATTGGATCAATCAGTACTGACACTGAATACCTGTTCTACTCTGAAGTAACAATTTGTCAAAATTCTTGGAAAGTTGGACTCCACATACATAAGAGCAACTGAACACATCTTGTCCTGGGTGCAACTGAAAGATAAATAAATAATATATTTTGTTATACGATGCCCACAAGGGTCATATCAACAACCAAGCTTTTGTCATAGTGGTTGTAATTAATGTAGATACATGCAGAGAAAAGACATGGTAAAAGTTAAAAAAAGCATTGAGATACTGTTAGAGTTAGAAAGCTGATAAATACATACAAGTGTAAAATAAGACACAAGTGAACCAAGTAAGTTTGACTTGCAAGGGTGAGACAGTCCTCTGCCAGAACAGCGACTTCCTTCTCACAAAGGAGAAATTCTTGCACCAGCCTTTTATTTACAACTCACATTCTATCAAGCAAAAAGCGGGAATTGGTTCAGCCAATTCTTACAGAAATTTTAACCTAAAAGAGTAGTCATTCCTATATATGGTATAAGCTTGTCATGTCCAGGGAGTGATTGACTCCAGGCCGCATTCCTTAACCTTCCACGGACCCTTTTTCACACAAAAAAAAATTATAAGAATCATCAAGACAAAAGCCTCTGGTCCCCAAACCAGACCCCCTCCCTTGGCTGCGCCTAGAAATCCTGTCCATAAAACCTATGAACAGGACCGGTGACAATGGGCAACCCTGCCGGAGTCCAACATGCACCGGGAACAGGTCTGACTGGGAGGAGTTCGGTGAGGCCATGGAGAAGGACTACCAGTTGGCCTCAAAGCGATTCTGGCAAACCGTCAGGAGGGGGAAGCAGTGCTTCGCCAACATTGTTTACAGTGGGGGTGGGATGCTGCTGATCTCGACTGGGGACATTATCGGGCGGTGGAAGGAGTACTTCGAGGATCTCCTCAATCCTGCCATCACGCATCTGGTGGAAACAGAGGCTGGGGACCCAGGGTTAGACTCTTTCATCACCCAGGCTGAAGTCACTGAGATGGTTAAAAAACTCCACGGTGGCAGGGCTTCAGGGGTGGTTGAGATCCACCCTGAGTACCTCAAGTCTCTGGATGTTGTGGGGCTGTCATGGTTGACACGCCTCTTCAACATTGCGTGGTGGTCAGGGACAGTGCCTCTGGACTGGCAGACTGGGGTGGTGGTCCCCCTTCATAAGAAGGGTGACTTGAGGGTGTGTTCCAACTACAGGGGGATCACACTCCTCGGCCTCCCTGATAAGGCCTACACCAGGGTATTGGAGAGAAGAGTTCGGCCGATAGTCGAACCTCGGCTTCAGGAGGAGCAGTGTGGTATTCGTCCCAGACGTGGAACACTGGACCAGCTCTATACCATCTACAGGGTACTCGAGGGTTCATGGGAGTTGGCCCAACCGGTCCACATGTGTTTTGTGGACCTGGAGAAAGCATTTGACTGTGTCCCTCGTGATGCCCTGTGGGGGGTGCTCCAGGAGTATGGAATCGGGGGCCCTTTATTAGGGGCCATCCGGTCTTTGTACAAGTGGAGCAGGAGTTTGATCCACATTGCTGGCACTGAGATAGTGTTAATCCTAATCTGAAACAGCATCATATTGCAGCAATGACTCAGACTGGGTTGACAGTTGGTTTCACTTTCCTTCCTTTTTGGAGCCATTTTTGCAGGGAAATCAAAGATCAAAGTTTTGGGGTGAGAAAACGAAGACGCTGCAATAACAAAATGCAACTTTTCTATACCTTCTGTGGACAAACTTTGAGTTCTTGTTGCTGTTTGCGTGCTCTCTGGGTGTTTTGCTGTCTGTCTTTGATGCATAAGGCAGGTTGTTTGATAGAGACATGACAGCTTCACACACTTGTGTGTATGTATGTGTGTGTTTGTGGGCTTATTGACAGTTCCAGATTGCTATGAAACGCACAGAGAGAGCAGTCTATTCCCTTTTCAGTCTGAGGCACAGGCAACATCCATCACCACTGACAGAGAGAGAAGGAAGAAGGAGGGAAGAGGGGGAGGGAGGAAGGAGTGACAGGTGAAGGAATGATCTTAATTCTGAAGGGATTGTGATATTTAATGGTTGTATACACATCAAGTTCCATTAGAAAGAGTAATAGAGAGGTGGAGGCATTCAAAGATGAGATGAGTCCGTTTTTCTTTCCTTCTAGTGTTTTATGTTTCCTTTACTCTCTTTTCTTTTTACCTCTGTACCTTCATGCACCACAGTAAACAAACACACACTAACTGGAAACATCGAAGCATTTCCTTTCTTTGTCTATCCTTCGAAACTCTTTGTTTCTGTTTAACATCGCATTAACCCCATCAACGTTTCCTTCTCAGTGTTGGATCTCTTTGTTCATATATACTGGCTTCTCTGTTCACATTTATTTAGTCCTATAATTGTGATAGCTCACACACCCACACATACATGCTTCACTAACGCACAGCTGGTGACCAACACACATTTCTGTCTTGTCATGGGTCTGAGAGTTAAATATCATTCATTAAACAATAAATAAAATAATAAATATGAAGCATACCTTTAATGTTGGTAACATATGTGCTAAAATAAGTAAGTTAAAGTTGCAACAAGTTTACTAAAATAATAGTTTAACAGAATAGCAGATTATAGTATATAATAATGTAGTTTTTATTCCTGGATCGGCAAATGATAACTACTCACTTGGTATTTTCTCAGCCCAAGACCAAATGGCCCCAACATGCTGTCTGTGATGAGTGATTAAAAGAGTGTAAACTGTGCAATAGCATACCAAAGAAGCAAAAAATAAAACCCTACATGGGTTTAGTGTGTGAACAGTGGTGATATGGTGTGGGGGATGTGAGAAGTACACTTCTGAATACTTTGTATGAATTCCTACATTAATTTTAAATCTTGTATCAATCAATTTCTAACCATCTCCAACAGTACTTATTCACAGCTTCTCTACTTTTTTTCTGCTAACTTTATTTAAGACACATCATGCACCACATTATAAACGATTACATTATTTGAAATATTCTACTTCTAGCAACTTGGTATGCAGCAGGTCTGAGGAGCTTTAGTTTAACCAACCTGATGAGGCACTTATCCTCTGCAGTATAGAGGAGCAAAGAGGGAGGTATGTGTACACACTGTAATTGTGCTCTTGGTTTAAAGAGATTGCTCAGTCACAACTGCAGATCCTTTGCTCGAGGTAAATCACGCTAAACATGTCGGGCTTGGATGAATTTTGGATGAATGTTACGATGCAGCTTTTTTATCCAAGTCAAGTCTTAGATCCTGAGTGACCTTAAGTTAAATAAACTTTAAGGAGATGCCACAAGTATAATGTGACTCTATACTCTAAAATGCATTCTCTCACAGAAAACATGAGACAAATTTATAGAAAATTGTATATGTATGTAATACATACATAATAAAGACAAAAATCCACTGGCATGCATAAAGTCAGTGTTTTTTACTTGAATTAGATTTCCCAATCATATGTTTCTGTCCCCAATACCATTCCAAGTAATTTAACATCATACATTTCCCAATACTGAGTCTGCATGCCATTGAAGTTTTTACAATCTGTGGCATGTATACAGTCATATTTAATAAATTAGAATACGTGTTCCAGTGAGGCTTGTTTGTCTGAAATAAAATCTGATAAATCTGACATAAAAAGTATTTTTTATTTTTTTATTGGGCTGATGTAATATTCCGATCTTAAATGTCGTGTTTTTATTAGCTTTAAGCTGAAATTCATAGTTAACAGAAATAAGGCTTGGAAACATCAGTTTGTATGCAGTTAATCTTTATAATGTGTTTCACTTAGTGAGCTTAGTTACTGAAATAAATAGACTTTTCAACAATATTCAAATTTATTGAATGCGTCTGTATGGCTGAAGACTAAACAGCTTTAAAGTGCAGTAAAAGAACAGCTGATATGTCATCATTAATGCACCTAACGACTCGTTCTGGATGCTGTAACTCCTATCTGTTGTTGTTGACAGCAACTGGTTCTTGTCTCAACTGTATATCCTGCAGGTCTGCCTTGATATGCTGCTCCAACCTGGGATAACTTGTTTAAGAAAGCTGCTGTAATATTCTCAAAATACCTAAAACTGGCATTTTTCCTAAAGACAAATCTGACTGAACACATACAATCACAGTCCTGAATCAACTTATGGCCCTCTCTTGCTAATAAGGTTTTCTTCTGTATGTAGCAGCTGGCTGAAAAGCAATAGCATATTTACTATTTCAAATATTTTTTTTTGTAATTCAGCTCATGAAATATTCAAATGTGCTCTGTCTAATCATGTGCATACAGAAACAGTTATCCTTCTTCATGAACTTAGCATGCTGCCTTGAATGTTGTAAAATGTATTTAGTAGTATTTCAGCGGTTCTCTGCAGAGTTGTCTGTGCTTCAGTCTGGGCCCAGCACATAGCAGGTTATATTACACAGGTGGACAGGAAGGTGCAGCAGTCTCAGTTTTATTGTGTTATTTTAAAAGGTGAAAACTGCTTTGATTGTGAGGGAAATTACAGATTTTCTTACATAAACTAATGGTTTTGCCAAGTCTAAAACACAGTTTTACAAACTGTGCACATTAAAATAGGCCTTGATTATAAAGAAAATAAGCTAAACCTGCTGGGGGTGTGACTGACAAAACCACACAAAAGACCCCGACAACAGCTAGCGTATCAGGAGTTAAGTTTAGTCAAGGATAGCTATACTTTACTTTTAAATGTCTTGACTGGATCAGGGTTGAACTCAAATTCAGGGGTCGCATTAACAGAATATGTTTATTTTTTTAATTTCGTTTCTTTTAAACGACAGAAAATCTAAAGGCCATTTGTCATTTTGACAAATTGCAATTCACACCCCTAACCACTTGGTGGCGAGTGAGCATATTAATTAGCTGTGTTCTTACTTGTTGCATGAACTTGTTGGCTTCACTTGGAAAAACGTCACAACATCTGAGTGACCAAAAGTTTCTTTAACCATGATGGTGTTGATAAAAGAAGTGAAAAAAGAACGACTGATCCAGTGAAAGAGGAAGAACAAACGAGTGCAGCTGCGCAATTTAGTCCATGTTAACCAGGAGGAAGTTGTGAGACTGTGCGTTAAAGTCACAGCAGGTGATCTGTTCATATTTTAATTGCAATAATTTAATTTCATTGTTTATATGTAGTCACTGGGACCAAAGGCAGTGTTTTTGTCACTGTGGAGAAAAAGTTATATGTACATGTATTTTCCTTGATGATGTGGATTCTCTGTTCAGCGTGTTCGGACTGCATATTAATTAAAATAAAAGAAAATAAATGGTAATGAATGTTTGATCATCATCATTTAAAAAAATAAATTGACAAGTAAAAATAGATTGACAGGATTTCTTTTACCCTGTCATTCAAAATGACAGACAATGAAAACGTCTAGCGAAACCTCTGCTCAAGTTATAATTTCTCAGGAAACTCAGGAAAAAAGTACAATCTATATGTGACTGCATCGCAAAATTGTTTTCTCTGTGTGTGTGTTTTGTGTGTGTGTGTTTATATACATCGAGCAGCACTACAAACAGAAAAGACCTGCCAATGATTTACATTCCTATCACTATTTTGCTGTTTTAAAATTGACTGAAAAGTGGATTCGGAGTGGATTCTGGTCTCCGCAGGGACAAATCAAGCAACTCCTCCTAAGAGAGATTTGTCCCCCCAGAAATGTGACCACATATCCTTTTAATCCTTCCTCTAAAATATGTAGTCCTTCCTAAAGCCTTTGATGAACTGTTCTTTGCACCCCAAGAACCAATTAAACCATAGATAAGCTTCTTTCAACCTAGCTGAGAAAAGATAACCCCTTCATTCACTAACAAGATAAATCTCCTATGGCCCACTTCCTGTCTTTGCAGACATAATTATAGCGTCTGAGTTGTGAATATCCTTAATGCTCAATACTGTCAAGTGAGAAATTCTCTCATCCTGTTTTCACTTTCTGTTTATGTTCCAGGTTTACCCTTGTGCTCACAGGGCCTTCCATTACACAGTGTAATTGTGTGTGTTAATTATTTAGCCAATATAATTTCACAGTGTGTTACTGCTCAATGATAATAATGTGGCTGTTTTGCCAAGTTTTTGTTGAACTGTGATAAAACATTGTGATCCCACAGTGTTCTTCAACACTTGCTTCTTCAAGTAAATTTAAATCAGTAAATCAGAATGCAAAAATACTGCACTTCAGTGTAGTTATAAAAGGCTGAAACATAAGATCTTAAAAGCTTTAGAGAAGCAGAGATAACCCTCTTCTTTGAGACTGACTGACCAGTTTGACCACTTTATTCTCACGTAATTCTAAATAGTTAACTTTAGTCTTTACTTAGGTTGGCTACAGCTAAATACTTGAGCTTAGGAAGAAAAGTTGATTTCTATACAGCCTTATGCTGCCATTTATTGCTTTCTTTTAGCCCCATCCTTGACGTTGGGCTTCAAGCGTCTGGATCACTGACTTATGGCTTGTAATCACTGGGACGAGCAATCGGAAGGTTGCCAGTCTGATTTCAGCTTCTCGCACCTTGTGTTGAAGCGTCCTTGGGCAAGACGGTGAATGTCTGGTTAGCTATTGATACCGTGCACTGGTGAAAGAATGTTTGGACATTAGGAGAGTTGATGGTAAATGAGACTTGTAGTTTAAGTTTGGTCATTGTGACTAGAAGATTTTTATGTAAATTCAGACCATTCACAATTTTTCATGACAGAAATATAACAGGAAATTCTTTTCACATGAAAACGTTCAATGAAAAACAAAACTTGTTATTTAAAATGACTTCGCATTTCTTTTCTTTTTGATAAGGTGAAGTTTATGCAGGCAACTACTGCTTGCAGTCGATGCCTTGTGTCTTCCTAATAAACAATAGCACCAACTTGTGACAATAGAATTGCATCATAGACAGTTCCCATCACAAACGAGTCACAGATGAAAGAATTTTACTTGAAGAATAGCTGCAACAACAATCAGTGCTTATTCTTTCTGCCTACAACAACTTTTAAAGTAATGCATTTTAGGCAGAAGTGTGATTTATGTATTTATGTAAGTGGCTTGGATTGAGGAGCTGGTAAACCAGTATTTTATAATTCTTATGCATTCCTCTGCATAAAAGAAGAAATAAATTTCAAGTGAATTAAATACAATTTAAAGTCATTAGTCAGGAGGGGCGCTTCACGCCTTGAATGGAGGTGATTCAACATAAGTCCATTGGCATGAGAAGAACATGGTTTGTAGAGATGAATCAGAAGATTTGTTTGCCTACCATTGTTCTTGCTCTGCTGTGAATCTTTGGCACTATTACAGAAAGCATGTGAGCCTGCAGAAACCTACGTATTACTATGTAATTTAGTGTTTGGAGATCAAATTTCAAATACAGATTGTGTAGAAACCTAGCATTACTGGGGAAAAGCATGCAGTGCACAAAAGTGTTGTTTTTGTTCTGCCAGGGTGGTCGTGCCAGCCCACAACTTTCCAGACCAGACTGATCACTGACCTCCCTGTCTAGGAGCCTCTTAGCTCTGCTGTATATATCAGCCTCTGCCCCCACATCTCCCTTCCTACTCCTGTTTGTCTAATGTATTTTTTGTGCTGCCCCAGGTTCATGTCACACCATAACAGGATTCATCCAAGTCAAGGGTTAGATAAAGAGCAGTGGGAGGGACTGAAATGAACTGGGAAAGAATCCTCCTTTTCATCTCTCAGTCTCACTGTCTCTCTGTCCCTACAAGGGCTTGCAGACTGTGATGGAGCATTGCGTCTGAGCTACAGGTCTCTGCCCTCAGCCAGCCACTGCTCTAATCCTGTTTCCTCTTTCATACGCTCTGTGATAGACTCTTTTGGGGTGCATTCATGCTCTGAAATAGTTTGTTTGAGCTATTTCATGCATATTGTATAGAACAGCAGCTGCCTGCTTCTCTGTCTTTAGGGGGTGGGATATGTGAGTGTGTTGGTCAGCGAGTCCACAGAGATGGATAGTGATTATATATGGTGAGACACAAACACACCAGGGGTCATTCTGGGAGTATGGTGCATTACAATGATTGAAGCCGATAATGCACCAACAGACTCCATGCTATGTCCCTTTTAACCCAATCACAACTTTGCTGATGGCGTACCCCGCCATCTGTGTTTCTTTGATTGGATGGAGGAATGATTGATGCACACTTGAATCCATTCCAGTGACTTATTGTATCCAGCTATACTCTTTAAGACAAGGCTCCATGGCCATTTTTCAGATGGGTGCACAGGATAGTTTCCTGCCTCATCTTTCAATCAGAAACTCTTTGATATAAAGCTGAAATACAATTATAGCTTTTTACAACTCTGGGGCATGTCTTTTCTCTCTTCCTGATGTACGTTCCAATCTTTTAACATAATTGGAGAAGGATTCTGAATTTCTTGTTAGGGCTACCTGGAACTGGATGGTTCCCAACTGAAAACAGTGTGTTTAATGTGTAGAAATCAGCCTGTGAGGGAAACACCCACATATTCCCAATCCAATTACATGATAAATATGTAACAAGGCAATGCATCCATTTCAGATTTCAACACAGAAACTTTGACAACCATGGACGTCATTGGACCAACCATGCATGTGTTTGAACTGTTGGAGTAAACCGGCGAACCAAAATGTACGAATATAACTTGTAACCTCTTCACATGGATGCTCTAAGATAAAAACTCAGGACCTACTTAAGATTTGTCAACAGTACCAACCAATATCTATAACTGTATTTTTATCCTTACATGCAATATACTGCCAAAAGAATTTGCTCATCTGCCCTCATACACACATGAATATAGGTGACATCCCATTCTTTACCAGTCGGATTTAATATGATATAGGCCCACCCATTGCTGCTGTAAAAGCTTTAATTCTTCATGGAAGACTTTCCACAGGATTCAGTAATTTGGTTGTGAGTTATTTCTTTTACCGTTCCTTCATAAGCTCATTTATGAGGTCAGACACTGATTGGGCAAGAAAGCTTGTTGCAGTCTTCCTCAGTTTCAAGTCTGGACTGAGGTCAGTCAAGTTCTTCCACACCAAATTCACTGATCCATGTCTTTGTAAACTTTTCTTAGTGTACAGTCATGTTGGAACTGAAATGGTTATTCCACAAAGTTGAGAGCTTGCAATTGTATTTTGAAGAATTTCTTTGGAAATAGGGGGCTAAGCTCATGAAACTCATGAAAAATTACCCATTACTATAATCTCTTCTGCACCAAACTTTAATATTGACAAACTGCATTCAGGCAAATGCTGTTCTCCTTCCAACAACCAAACCCAAACTCATCATGACTGACTTACAGACTGACAATTTGTTCCAACTCTAAAAGGCTGCCTGACTTAATGAAGTGTTTAATGGTTTTCAGAAATATTCAGTATATGGGCTTAAACGTTAGTAGCTGGAAGCTTTACCATTTGCTTATTAAATGTCGATAAAAGTAGGGGGAATATTTGATATAAAGGCAGAACATAATTGGTGCCCTTTAATCAGGTTGTTGATCATCAGTTATCAGGAAATCCTGAACAGTGTTGTATACTGAGATACTTGAGAGACCCTCTTTATTACCTTAGGCCACCACAGGAATAAAATGGCCATTGAACATCCCCTTCATTTCCTCCCCCACTTAGTGTTGGTGCAGATCGGTATTGTTCCTCACCTCTAGTGCTCCCATTGTGTTTGAGTTTCAGTGTCATACAGGTACTTCAGAGAATAGTTGAAATGTTGCTCCAGTAACTTGCTGCATAATTACCAGTGCCTTGAGAGCAATGCTTGTTTGGCTCATTTCTGTGGAATGTTTTCTCTTGGTGTTGGAAGAGGCTAAAATAGAACAAAGCCATGCATGTCTGGGTAATGACAAATTAATGAAAAAAACTCTCCTCCTACCACGCTGTTTGCAAAACACAGCTAAGACTATCTAGACTCAGTCAAATGTTTACAGCCTTAAGAAAAACCTACTAGCTATTAAAATAGCTAACTTAAGAACAACTGAGAGGGACTTTGAAAATCTGCCAAGAAAGACATAATTCCACTAGTGGTTTTATTAATAGTTTTATTAAAATTTCTAGTTAAATAACTAATAACACAGATGAGCCTAAACTCAGATATTAACATAATCAGCTGGCCATGACAGTAGAGGTGTGTCGGGGTTGTTGGCAAACAATGCCATGTTTTATGCTTGTTAAGACAGAACAACAGTAATACCTCATTTAAATAATCAGTACCTCAACCCAGATATTTTGTTCTTTTTGTAGTTGTGACAATTAGTTTTAAAGAAGAATATTCATATGATGCACCTTATTTTCCATTCTTATATTTTGGTTCACATTAAAATATATTAGGTTGAGCGATGATAAGTAAAGCTTAATTAGAATATTTGACAATTACACCTAAGTAGTTTTCTATGAGCATAGAGATTTTTTGACTGACTTTTGACAGTTTGAAATACAGTTCAGAGCATGGCTCATATCATTTCATTTCCAGGTTTCGCTGAAAGAAACTTGGTTTTTGGCCTCCCTCGACATGAAAGGTAACATTTGGAATGCATGACGTCTTTGCTCAGTATGTATGGTTAGGGCTAAAAATAAGAAGAAAGGCCTGTCTTCTGTGTCCAATGTCCCTTCACATTTTGCTAATTATATTGGTCTGAATCCATTAAATAAGCACAACCTCTTAAGCATTTCATTAGCATAAAATGCATTAAAATTACATACTGACAATACAAAAACAACATGATTGGCAACCCATTTAATAAAGTTGTTAAAGTCTTCACACATATTTTCTCAGGTTGTTATGGAATATGTATCCAGAAATACACTGATATGATTGAAATGAATGCATTTCTGACTAGTTTACTAAAGCTTTGCAATATATCGCCCTGGAAACCAGGCAGTCAGCCTATTTTGCTTTTTAAAAATAATTTCAATGCAACTGGCACATATTTTGAGGAAATTGCATAATTTTTCTGAAATTACCTCTATTATGTTATGCTGTGTTAAGAAGTTGTGCTCATATAACATAATTGTTTGAAACCTGGCTGAATAATCCTTAGACCGTGGAGCAGCGGCCCTCAGGCCACAGTGGGATTTTTTTTATCCACATAAGCAAGGCAATGCTGCCAGGTCTGTCCCAGGAAACCAACCTATTCAGATTAAGTCCACAAAGTCTGGTAATACAAGAGTTCAAACAGCCAGCGAGAAATATACCATACACTTTTTGATGGCTTCAGAAAAAAGCCAGCCGCGCTTCAGCTATCTTTATCTCAGAGGTCACAAAGGAACCCAGAAAAATATCTATTGTAATGCAGGCCTCAATAGCCTCAGTTAAGTTCGAAGTTTCATGATTTAACAAATACAAACCTGGGAAACTGTAATATTTTCCAGAACACCAAATCACTGCTGAAGAAGACAAAAAACACAACGGCTGTCTCACATTTCTCAATAAACATGACCTTAGTCAGGTCATTTTTGGTTGAAATCCTTCAAATGTGCTGAATTAAATGAGAAGAAGAAGAAAAGCTGGCCAAAATTCCTCCATGGCAATTTAAAAGACTATTTGTCACAAATTCTTGACAGCAGTTGTTGCCACTGTTGTGGAATTTTCTTATCAAAGTGGGTAGAAGTTGACTCATAACAAGAGAAAATCCGGACTTTGTCTTTATAAGTTTTATTCAAAGGCATTCAGCGTTTGAAGACCCTGACATTGAGGTTAGTCAGTGAAACAGAGCCCCGATCAACATTTACACACAGTATTTATACCAGAACATGACAGTGTTATCTCAACTGCAAAGAGTCTGCGTTTTATGACCCCAGACCCTTCTCGGGTTCAGAGGTGACAAAGTTATCTAGGAACCCATCTGTCCTTCCCAACACATCATCCTAACTGTGGGTTTTAACCATTAAACTTCTGATAATGGCTTTTACAGCTTCCTCCCCTAACACAGATGCTCAGAGGAGTGAGGTAACCCAAAGGTCATACACTTTGGAATGCTTACTGCAAGAATTTCCATTACACCACCAAAAACAACCAGCAGGTTTAAGGGTCCGTTCCATTTTCTTATATGTCAGGTTAGTTTGGATAGCTTATTTTTATTAATAAATAAAATCATCATCTCAAAACTACATTTTCTATTTACTCAGTTATTCTTGGTCAGAACTTTGGTTGATGATCTAACTGTGACAAACAAGCAAAATCTGTAGGGGGAAAAACATTTTCATGACACCGTACAACGGTTAAGGCTAGATAGCTGCTAGCTACTGTTTAGTCCTGTTTTCTTATGTTCATTATTTTAATCTTTTAAATATTTAGTTTCACATATGTTGTATTTCCATTGCTATGCAGAGTATTAGGAATTTCAGAAGGACAGATTTGGTTTGTACTACATCACTCTTACCTTCTGCAGTACAAGACAAGCTACAAGGGCGAATGACAAACTAGCCTACTGATGACCTCCGCAGGCTTCATTGTTCACTCAATCGTTGCCTTACAGGTCGCAGCAGTCTGCCAAGTCTCTCAGCAGGAAGTAGATATAAATATAGTGCCTGAAAAGCTTTATGCATGATTACATCTGCTATTCACAGTCATGGAGGAACTCACCTCAGTTCATGACTTCACTGTCAGCTTAGTGGCATTAGGCCATCGTCATGATGGAATGATGTTTGCACCTTAAGGTGACCATTACCATTACTTAATGGCTTCAGTTCCATGTAGTGGTTATGTTTAAAAGCTGGCAGATGACACTGAAGGTCAGAGGAGTGCCTGTGCTTTTTAGACTGGTTAATGTGCAGGAAAAGCCAGTAAAAACTATCTATTTTAACTGTTCTTAGTGCTTAAATTTGATCCTAATAAAATATGACTGTTCGTGGAGTGGATGAAATGAAAATAGCAATTCCATACAGATTTGCTGTACTTTTTAAAATATTTTCTATAAAATCAAAAAGAGATTTTGTTAGAAACGGTTCTTTTCAGAATATCAGAATGTTATGTTAGAGTTAGGAGATACTGAGTACGTAGAGTTAGCGTTTTTTATGGCAATTCCTGTTTGGTCCTAATTTCATGGCTATGACTGTGTGAAGCTGTCGCCATTTGTTGGAATTACTTTTTGATCATTGTTAGTGTCTCTCTAAGCCATCATGTTTTTCAGGAATGCTTTTTTGGAGCTAGTAACTTTGTTGAACAGTTAACTATACAGTTTATCTTTAAACTACTATTTGGTATTTATTTTTTCTGAATATGTATGGTCAAAGGCCACAGACAAAAGTAAGCTGCTTGCCTGTGGATCATCAAACTCACTGAGTCCAAGAATGCCTTGATTTCTGCTTTCAGCTTGCAAACCCATATCGTTTAATGAGGGGCGAGGGTTTGGGCTGTATTTTTTTTTTAATATCCACTCCACAGTCAGTGACTTTCATCAGAGTGAATTTCAGTGTGAGAGTTTATAGAAACTGGGAAAAGAGCAAGAAAAGCCAGACTGATGAGGTGAAAAAAGTTAAAGGTTAGGATATAAGAGGAAAAGAAGAAATGGAGTGTGAGGGTTGGGATGGTAAAAAGTATGGTTGCCAGGGCTACAGTGAGGGTTGTGACCCTTTATATCAATCTGTCCATTTGGAGCATATTGCAGACTAAGAGGATTGAGTTTTATGGAGATGGATTTCATTTGCTGAAACACTTTGTTTCTCTGACTCTATCACACTGAATCTCCCACCACCTTCCTACTCTGGGAATTGCTGAGGCTTTTTCCCTATCTTTGTCATTGTGGTTTATGTTAAGTTTTGTGGTAATCTCTGAGGATTTCTTAATCTTCCTCCTCTTTTCACTTCATTTCACTCCCCTCTCTGTCTCTTGTCTTTTCCCTTCAGGATCAAAAAGACGCTCATTTGCATGAAGTCAATCTGACATAAATCACACAAATAAGACTGCAATTTGTACTGTGTGTGTCAGGATTTTTTTATCCATCTCCACATTTTTTTTCAGAAGCAACAAGAAGGCTGTCACAGAGAGGGCTAAATTGGCTCAATCTTCTTGTGACACAATTTTCTCTCTTAATCTGCAACACTGTGTATTGTAGATTGACACTGTGGCTCATCTAGTTGGATGTAATCCACTCAAATGTGGAATTTTTTTTTTTTACTTTACAGTAGGTGTGAAAATAGGATCTAATATGTTAGGTTGCAATTTTTTTAACTGGACAATAAAATGAAGAGGGAAATTAGCAAATATTGGCTGTAAAGAAGTATATTCATTCCTGTATTATTGTACATAATGTTAAAACACAGTATTTAGCACCAAAATAAAATAATGACCAGAATTACAGCATGTATAAAATTTTATTAAGGAACTTCTCACAATTGATAAATCCTAGTTCATAAAAGCTTTTACAAACACTGACAAGGATGTATAATCTTTGATGTTGTGTGGTAGGTTAGGAGTCTTCCAGGCCATTAAGATGTGTTTAATACTAGCTACTGAAAAACATCAAATAAAATGGATTTATTCAAAAAAATAGAGGATGTTCCCTTTCTTTATATTACTAAATAGTATATACTTCTTCCTCTTGCCACCACCTTAATCATAAACTTTGGGGCCCAGTCAAATGACCACTTCAGCTAACATGTGCCTGACACTAGTACCTTGGCACTAATGTTTAGAGTGTTGTACATATACTACCTAGGATCTAGCAGGTTCCCAACAGATATGGAGTCAGCTTGAAATGGAATGCTTAACACAAGGAGCTTCATTATTTGGGGGAAGTTGGAGTAGAACCACTGCTCCTCCTCATCTGAAATTGTCAATTGAGATCCTTTGGGCATCTGATTAGGCAAGAAGTTCTGGAGTAGAACTCGAACCAGCTGAAAGAAACATATATATCCCTTCTGGTCCAGAATTCTGTGGGATTTGTCAGGAAGAGTTTGTAAATGTGTTTCCTTGTGGAGAGTTAAGGACTGTTTCTATCCTGAACTTCTTTAATCCCACAACAGATAAACTGAAGAAATTGGATAGATGGATTTGTTGGGAATTAGCTATTGGATTACATAAAATTACATTGCAAAAGTACTACGATAACTGGAAACTGTTGTTCGGACTGGGGCCAATCCCCAAACAAATGTTCCCATCTTAGGCCAGTTTCTGTTTATTGTAGATCATGCAAAAGTTTCTTTATTAAAATGTATATCATTATACTTATGGATGTTGGCAGCATTGCTTTATCTTCCACTTATTGCATCTGTTCCAGGAATTTCAACTCAGCACTGTACCAGTATAAAAAGACTTTCATAACACAATGAATTGTTATTATAAAGACCCTGTAGGATGTCTAACTTGCCAAGTATACTTCGCAGTCTAACAAGGGAGCAAATGCTAAATGTCAGTCAATCTTTCATTCGCATAACCTCTGCTTCCTCTGTTGATCATGCAACACACTTGCTTTGTTGTTGTCCTGTGGACGGATTTAAATGAATTTTTATGTATGCAAGTGTGCGTGTGTGTGTGTTTGTGTGTGTGTGTGTGTGTGTGTGTGTGTGTGTGTGTGTGTGTTTGTGTGTAAGCAGAATCCTTAGCTAAGCCTCTTAGTAATCACATCATGTTAGCATCCTGCCTTGGTTTAGATTCTGAGGGTAAAGACAGTTAGTGTGTGTGGATGGGTGTCTGTGTGTTTGTGAGGGTACCAGGTTAATATGTCACTCAGTTGGAGGTTGTGGTAACAGCTGACTTTTGGTGACACCCCACACTGCACCGGCAGCATCATTCGCTGTGTCAGTGTATTTCTGTGTGTGATTGAGATCCAGCCAAACCTCCCACCCAGGGCGAGTCACTGTGGAAATAGCCTCTCTCTCCGTCAGGCATAGAACGATCGTCTGCATAATGTCTCCACTGTAGGAGCCCCACACAAATACATGGCCAAACACTGAAAACAGACAGTTTTGGGTCATTAATCTGTGTAAATCTCACTCCCTTAGCCTCCCTACCCATGCTTCCCTGTCCTCACTCCCTCTGGCAAAGTCATGGCTATCCTCCTTGACCAACACACTGATGTTTTTTTTTTTTTCACTATGTGTTTACTTCCTGTCTGTTCCTGTAGGCCTGTCGTGCCTTCACACCTGATCTGACAGTATGAGTGCATTGTAAGTGAGTTAGATTATGTTTGTGTTGGTGACAGAGCAGTAGAAACATGCAAAGGCAGAGGTGTGAAACAGTAAAAGACAGAACAAACATTTTTATTTGACTGCCAATATCAGGATTGCAGCAAGCCAGCCAATGAAATGTGAATACTGTTGTACTTGTTTAAAGTAAGCTATGTATGTGGAGTTTTTAATGCTTCTTGAACCTCATTGGCCAGGGCCTGTATTGAGTAGATTTGACTTCAAAGTTATTAGGATGATAACATAGTCAAATAGTTTTCAATAAGTGCAAGCTTTGTGCAGCTCAATTATTTCCTGTATAACAGCTATACATGAATATTGTTCTATTCAAAATATTTTTTTTACTAACTGACATGTCAGATTTTAATAATGCTTTTCTTAAACAAAAAATGTGACACTAGCAGTGCTATTGACAAAAACAACTAAGCACTTAAAAGAAAGGGCAACATTAGTATGTAAATTGATACACATGCAGATGCGTTCAATTCCATGCCTTCAATACTTGGTTGGGGCTCCTTTTGCATGAATTACTGTATGGGAAGAAACTTGTGCCATCAGAAACTGAATATGAATTTCTCAGACTGAATCTGTATTTGTGTAATTTGAAATTAAATGCTTTGATTTGAAACTGAATTTAATGGTTCGAAACTGAATTTATTGGTTTGAAGCTGAATTAATTTGCATTGAAAATGTATTTCGTTGTTTTGAAAATTCAGTTTGCCTACTTTCACTTTCAGTTCTAAAATTCATTTTTTTTGTGTCACACATCCGGGTCCTTGAGGGTAGCCTTAGATTAATCAAACACAGATTCATCAATTTACGTTTCACATCAGGCTAAACTTCCTTTGCGGGATTTTGAGATTGAGCAGTGCAGCATACATGAGCTTAGCGGATGTCCATCACCAAGTCAAATGAGCATCTATAAGCAATGTCATGTAAATAAATGATGGTCAAACAGCAACACTAATGCTACCTGTAGCTATTAGCTAAACATGCCAGATCAGCATGGTGCCACCAGTGTTACATTGGTCTGCGTTTCCCCTGCCTTTACCTCAGCGTAACTTATGTTGCCTAGCAACAGTGATAGCGTGAAACACAGAGCTGTGAAGATGAACAAATGGAGCCCTGATGGCTTATTTTCTTGTTTTATAATCGTGTTCATTATTCAGCCATTGAATTTGTCATTTGTGTTCATAGATTAAAAATATAACAATCTATTTGTAAATCTATTTGTAAAACTGTAACAATTTAACCACTAACATATTAACTTTAGGAACAACGTTTAAATCAGTTTATTTGTAGAGCATAAAAATAAAAGAAGCAAACATCAACATTAGATATCATCTGACTGAATTATATCTGTGTTTAACTTCCATCCATTGGGGAAACCCAGCAGGAGCTTGAATACAACATGCCGGGAGTCAGCTGTTCTCTTGGGGTTCATTGCACCTTGACCCCCCGGTCAGCTGTGCACTGGCGAGGCGAGCTGGCTGTGAGCCCGGTGTCAGGGCAGCAGAAGCGGACGTCTCTGAACATGTCGGAGCACGTGTGGAATTAAGCAAAATCTTGATAAACCAAGGAGATATTTCAGGTTTACACAACTACATTCTAGTCTAAAGACAAGTTAATTTTGTTTCACAGAAAGCGCAATATATCCAACTTTGTTCACAGCTTTTCCCTCTCCTCCAGGCTTTGCTACTTCCATTAGCACAATCTACTTTGACCCGCAATGAATCATGGGATATGGTGGCCCACGAAGGATACATGGGACCCATCCTTTATATCTGGGAAAAAGGACGCATTTGTCGGCCCTATTTGGAGGAGCCTTCGAAGTTGTAGACTTCATTGCCTCACAATGATACAATTGGCCAACAAATGCGTCCTTCAAAGAATGCAGCCCTCCATTTGGACACAGCAATAGTGAATGACATCCGTGAATCGGTGAATCAGTGTTTGATTAATCTGTGGCTTCAAGGACCTGCATGTGTGACACAAGAAACTGAATTTTAGAACTGAAATTGAAATTTAGAACTGAAAGTAAAAGTAGTGAAACTGAATTTTCAATTCAACAAAATACATTTTCATAGCAAATGAATTCAGTTTCAAACCACTAAATTCAGTTTCAATTAAGTGAAATTCATTTTCAAACCAATGCATTTAATTTCAAATTACACAAATACAGATTCAGTGAGAAATTCAAATTCAATTTCTGATGGCAAAAGTTTCTTCCCATATTACTGCATCAACGCCGCGTGGCATGAAGGCAATTAGCCTGTGGCACTGCTGAGGTGTAATGGCATCTCAGGTTGCTTTGATAGCGGCCTTCAGGTCATCTGCCTTGTTGGGTCTGTTATCTCTCATCTTCCTTTTGACAAAACTCTATGGGCTTCAGGTCAGGCCTGTTTATGGGCCAATCAAGCACAGAAACACCGTGGTCATTGGACCAGCTTTTGGTACTTTTGGCAGTGTGAGCAGGCGCTGGAGTCCTGCTGGAAAATGAAATTACCATGTCTATAAAGCTTGTCAACCGAAGAAGGCCCAAATGATCAAAAATCTCCTGTAAAATGGCTGCGTTGAATGTGGGCTTCATTAAACTGTGGACCAACACATGGCAGCTGTGGAAACTTCTGAATGAAATGCAAACTTTAATCTCATCTGAAAAAAGGACTGTGGACCACTGAGCAGCAGTTCAGTTATTTTTCTCCTTAGCCCATGTATGACATGTCTAGCCCATGTGTAGGACTCATCTGTGTGTAGTTCCTCTTGATGCACTCTAGCCTCAGTGCACTCCTTGTGAAGCTCCTCCAAATTCTTCAATGGATTTTGCTTGACAATCGTCTCAAGGCTGCAGTTGTCAATGTGCACCTTTGCAAATTTTCTTACTATACTTTTTCCTTTGACTCTTTCAACTTTATATGAATTGGATACAGATTTCTGTGAACAACAATTTCTGTAGCAGTCACTTTTTATGCCTTACCCCCTGATGGAGCATGTCAGTGAGGGTCTTCTGCACATTTGTCCAGTCAGAAGTCTTCCCGAGTACTAAGTGGTGTAGTCACACTGAGAGACCAGTTACAGCCTCAGGAAACCTTTGCAGCTGTTTCGAGTAAATAAATAAATTAATCTCTAAATCGAGTAAAAGGTAATTGGGGTTTATCAAATGGTCTAACCAAACATTTCAACGTCTTTTTTTGGGCTGAATCTGTACAGCACGTCCAGGCTATAAAAGTACCTTTGGGTCATAAAGAACGAGTTTTTAGCTCAAGATCTGGAGGACTCACCATAATTGAGGGATTCAGGAATTTTTCTCTCTACCAGAGGTTCCTGCAGAAGAATGTCGAGCCAGTAAAGGACCTTAAGCCCAATCACACTTTGGTTATGCAGCATGACAATGATCTAAAATGCAGTAGCAAGGCCACCTCTGGATATTGAAAAAAAATAAATAAATAAATAGGGTTTTTGCCTAGTAAAAGTCTGGACTTTAATCCAATTCAGAAACTACAGTAAAGTAATACATTCAACAGCACTATTTATTTAGACTTCCGACTCCTACTTCTGTCTGGAAGGAGACTCATATAAGTATCCAAGGCCAAAGAGAAAAGAAAACTTACCAAAGCACAATTTTCTGCTCTAGCTTCCTTCCATTTACTCTGACATTTCCACTTTTATGTGTGGTAGATGTGGTTGCTATGGATAGTGCAGAAGTTGGGGGGAAACAAAAATGCTTTAAAATTTATGTCAGAATAAAAAAGAGAGCCCTGGGTAATCACATATGCAGTGTAACCAGAGCTTTGCCTTATTTTATGCTCCAGCGTGATGAGAGTGATATTTTCAAGCTGCTTTCAGAGTTATGTAATACACAGATGGCATTAGATTTACCTCAACATACTGTTCCAGTGTTGTACCTCTGTTTCTCTCCAGCCTGCAGCAACAGAAGAGACTGCTCAAAATCTGAAGCTGTACCCGACTGTGAAAGCCGAACCTATTTCTACATGTGGCTCTCAGTATAATTATTAGTAAGTAAACAAATTTTAAACATATGTAGGTTCCTATAAAATGATGCTTGGCCTTGATGCTTGAGGGCTGTAAGAGCTTCAGAGGTTTAAAAGAGTGAGAAACAAAGTCAGTGTCAGCATCATATTTCGTATTTAACAACTTGCTAGTGTTATTACAGATCCATTACATACCAGTTTTGAATAGTCTAATGCAACAGTTTAAATAAAGATAAGGCATATTTAGAGAGGTGTATTTTCGGGGCATAATTCTTGCACTGTGAGGCCAAAAGACCTCATTCTTCTCCCATGACACTATCAGCCAGCAGCTACAGAGGCAAATCCCACTGTTGTTGGAGGGAGACAAGGAATTACTTCCTGTGTTAGATTAGGTTTATCTTAGCTGGGCTGAGAGTTATTGTTATTGTGAATCATATAGGTACTTACACACACATACACACACACACACACACACACACACACATGCACGCACACACTGTGGAAGGGACAAGCCTACTGTATTTCCAGGGATATCAAGACATTTTAATGTTGGATAACCTGCACTCGGGGGCAGTTAGCTGGCAACTGGAATTTTTATAGGGAATTTGTGTTAAATAAAATCTCCACCAGACAAATTGATAGACATTCTTTGAAGAGGAAAAATGAAAAAAGAACTAAAAAAACAACTGGACATGAATACATACATGGGGCCCTACAACATGTACAAAGCTGGTGACAAAAGTGTTTAGAAATTCAGAAAATACAAGTATCCAAAAAGGAAGTAAATTATGGTTATAATTTCATTTACGTTATAACTTATACCTAGCAGCCATATTAATAACTAACAGTCAGTTATGTTTTCCAGTAGATGACTGTGGTAGGCCTCATTGCATGAAGACAGTTTACCTGAGCACAGCATTTATCTCATTATTCATACTTGCAATGTATTTTGGTGTATCAGAAAAACGTGTTTCATATGTCTTTTTGGAAATAACATCTGCATATCGTAGTAATGCTGGTATATGGTCATTGGTGCAACACTTGAGCGACACTTTGCTACATACTATAAATGTGTGGTGCATACAGCATGTCGGAGTTAGGTAACCAATAGACCCGAATTATCATTCAAGAGTTCTTGCCAATGCTCAAAAGGTGAAAAAATGAAAATGCATCTAAAATGGTAAACTAACTGAATTTATATATCACCTTACCAGTCATACCAACCACTCAAAGCACTATCACTATAGCCACATTCACCCTATCCACTTGCTAGTGTTCATACATTCATACACTGATATGCAGATCAGTAGACAACTTGAGCTTAAATTGCTGTAAAACCGAAAGTATTTTGAAAATCTGATTTGGTGAATATTTTTATGACATTAAAGCCTCCTCTTGTGATGGATGCAGGAAAAAAAACACAATTGTGTGTATGTTAGAGGCGGAGAAAAGACAGCTCGTCTCAGCCGGAGAATAAAATAATAATGGATCATAAATCACACCCTTCTGCCAAGGCAAAAGTGTCAGCAATACAATGTTGTGTGAGTAGACCTTTGGTGTATTCTACAATTCTTTGAGAAGTCATGATGGTTTAATCTCTAACATCTACTCAGCCCTTTGCTGTCATGTTGGAGGGTCATATTTATGACATCGCCAATAATTTGTAAATTTGTTGCTGCAGCTGCTATTCTGATGGCCGAAACAGGTTGTTGTGGAATCAATGATAATTACACACTGAAAGCTCTTTTCACTAATGATTTTACACCGCAGAGCTATGTTAGAGGACTCAGGGTCATAAACAGTGATCATTTGTATACAGTAAATGGAAAAAAATGCCTAAGGATGAAGCTGCAGTGTAAATGAAGTGTGGTGGTGAGGTGGTCCATAGGAAATCGTTATAGAAGGAGACAACATGAAACAGACTTCTTAAAACGCATTTATGGAGCATCATAAGCTTTTTTCAGGTGTTCAATTACTTAAGCTATTGAATGCAGGATACAGTGACAGACTGTAAAGGAATAACTTTCAGACAAGACAAGGTGTCATCACAATTATGCTTGATAAGATCCTTAAAAGATCACTGTGGGGAAACGTAACAGGACGCCAATACAGGATACATTACCCATAATTCATAGCAGTGAAAAAAGTAGCATATATGAAAATAATATTCATTATAATATCAGTATTCTCTTAATTCACTCAAGTATATCACACACAATGAAAAAATATGTGAAGTGCAGATTTGACAAGGTGATTGGCTTTTCTTTCCACAAGCGAGACTGTGTGGGCCTTTTTCTTTCTTAGAACCTTACAAAAAGTCCATTTCCTTTTTCTAATATTTGAAATTATGACTATTGATTTAATAATTAATATAACCTTTGGGTCTAAATGGGTGGAAGAATAAGATTAAGGGGCTTGTTATTGAGACACATTAGGATAGACCCAACAGAGGAGAGAGAGGGTAAGTGAAGCAAATGGTGCAAACATTCAAAAAGGCTTTGAGAAGATTTTCACCCACACAGGTCTTGTGAAATAGTGTTTGAATAACCACTGAAGCCATGACAGGTATTATTACATACATTTTATTCTTTTGCATCCTCTTCTGTCACAATGTGTAATTTTGGTTCGGTGTATGTTTACGTTCATTTAGTCAGGTGTTTTTCTTCTGTTTACTTCTGAGGATGGTAGTTTTAGTTCTATGCTTCAGGTGTGTTTTTTCGTTTCTTATTGATTTGTGTGGTTCTGCTTTGTTCTGTGTTCTTATGGGTTTGATGATTGTCTGTTTAGATCTGTTCCCCCTGTTTTTAGTTTTGAAGTTCATTTTCTTCCCTGTCCTTCGCATTTCTGTTCTTAGATCTGTGTTCTGGTTTCTGTGGGTTTATTTATTGTTTGTCCTCGTCTAGCTCCTCTTGTCTCTGTTACTCCTATTTGGTTTACCTGCGTCTCAGCCTCTTTGCCAGTCCGTCCACACATGTGTCTGTTTACCCTAATTACCTGCCCTATTGTTTCATGTCCACCTTTGTCTGTATTTAAGTTCCTCCTTGTCCTTTGTTCTACGCAGTGTCGTTAGTCATATTTTGCTACCAAGTTTGAGTTATACTTTGTCAAGCTTGTTTCTGTGATCCTGTAGCCAGGACTTATGAACTTTGTTTCCTGGATCGCCAGTTAAGCCGGCACCGGCAGTTGTAAGTTGGCTCTACATTAAATTGTGATCAACTCACCATACTGTCTCCGCTCGTCCTGCACTTCTGGTCCTCCACCAACTTAAACCATGACATCTTCTTCTTTATGCAGTCAGGTGAAAGGATCTCCGATCCGACCTTTTCACACAGCGCTGATCATAGAATTCGGTTTCTCAAGTCCACATGTCTAATAATATCTCTGTAGAAAGCCTTAGTCTAACTCCTTTAATTTTCTGTTTATCACTGTAAGACCTTTGGGTTAAAACTGTTAAAGAAGACCTTACCAGAAAGCAAAATAAAGAGTGATGTACGTAGAGCTTTTCATCAGTCATTTCATAGGCGTCATTAAATAGCTCACTGATGGCACAAAGCCAGATCTTACCCAGAGATATATTATGTTTAAAAACATTCCCAACAGGGAACTTGTAACTCATTTTATATACATCAACATTACATGATGGAAAAACCCATACATATATCACAGAAAAATAGTGCCTCCGCAGTGCATACCTCAGCCACAAGAGCCTGGCACCCCATCCCCATGCTGGTCACCAGCTTCGTCACACAATGTTGGATATGGCATCCCATTCCTCAAACAGCATTTCTTGCCAGTCGGCCAGTGTGGCTGTGTTGGTTACTCTAGAACAAACAGATCGCCCAAGCTTATTCCACAAGTGCTCAAAGGGTTGAGGTCAGGAATGCAGAGAGACAATTCCATCATCTCCACTCTCAAATTCTGGAGATAAACTCTGATAAACTCTATTCTTCGGGGTGAGCACCGACATCTTAGAATTCAGCCCCTAATAACCCTGTCACAATATTGCAGAAGATCCTTTCATTTTAAGCCTGCTGGAAAACGATGGATGATTTCATAGGAAAATAATACTCCCACATCTTCCTATGCATTTAACTCTGCAGCGTACACAGTTTGGTCACGCTATGATTCAGCCTCCACAGATTTTGTGGACATGTCGACATATTTCATCACATGAGTGTCACAGTTCTACACATCATGTACATTAGTGGTGCACATGTGTATCAGTAGTGCTCTATCGTTTATCACAACTGTGACACAAATGTTTTAGCCGTGACCCAATAATAACATCACTTAATCGCACACTAGCCTCTGCAGATGCTTTTACTCACCAAGGGACAAAGGATCCTGGAAGCTGAAACTGAAACTTTGGTCAGCACTTGATTAATTTGACTAATTATTTTTAGCTACTTCAGGTACACAGAGTATAAAGGTTTAAGTCCCGGCATCAATTTATTCTTATTGTGAAATAAAAAAATTAAAAAACCAAGATGG
The DNA here is from genome assembly GCF_021462225.1 of Girardinichthys multiradiatus. Taxonomy (NCBI): domain Eukaryota; kingdom Metazoa; phylum Chordata; class Actinopteri; order Cyprinodontiformes; family Goodeidae; genus Girardinichthys; species Girardinichthys multiradiatus. The sequence continues at coordinate 45,776,061 of NC_061802.1, read as the reverse complement.
TGATGTCAAAGAAAAGCTAGAGAACCAACTCAGTGATATAAAATCACCACTTTATGACTTCTCATTTTATTCTTACCCACCTTATGGATACAAAAAATAGTTAACTTTGACTCCTTTTTTCTCAGCAACTGCATCCACACCAAGAAGTGTTGTCAGTTGGAAATGGCTTAACACATTGTCAGAACTGCTACACCATTTTTAAAAGTGAGGGTGCAGACACGTTTCTGCTCCCCCATTTTAATGATCCGATGAAATTTGATTTATCTTTACAGTCTAATAAATTTAAATTAAATTTTTTTTTTTTCAATTCTCTGTATATTTTATTTAAACTAGCAAGCAAATATATGTATATTAGAAATTGGTTTAAAATTATACCCTTCTCCTCTGAGTTGGTTCCATCCACCTCACCCCATATGCCACAGTGTGATTTGGAAATTAAAGTCACTTCATCTCAACGTGATCTTTTCTGTCTGACAGATTATATCCATGGAGAGGAAAGGTAAAATGAAGACAGTCTGAGTCAGCTTTTTTAAGTTTTATAACAGCTCTGCATCCCTGTCTAACTTACCATAAATCACATAAAATACAACTGAAAACATTTCACGGCATTGCAGGTGTAGCTTGCAGGTAGCTCAGACCTGGAGCTAAGCTGAAACAAAGCTGCCTGCCAGTGACATGAACACACACAGGTATCGTTTGCTCCTCACCTCTCATAGAAACAGCATACCAGGGACTATTTTTGGACTAAATCTAGCCGTAAACTATTTCAATTGAAGTATTAATCAGCACAAAAAAAATGTTACAGAGGATCGACCTTAAAAAAGTGTCTTATACCTGTGCGTCAACACTTCCACATTTCTTGACCATTTTTCATGAGCTGTAAGATTAGTGCTTTATATACATGCCGCACAAATACATAAAATTTTATATTGTATTGCTTTTATTTAATATGATTTTTTTTTCTGTGGCTGTCCCATTTCAGAGCATTATCAGGCATTCATGGTAGCATCTGATTATGCTTTTTGGGTTAGTTTTTCCATGAATTATGGTGTCTTTAATCTTTTTATCCCTGTCACCCTCTGCCTCTTTATCTTTTTGCCTATGAAATATATTGCTTTTATCCACCTGACATTAGCTTTTTATTGAAACTGTGATTTCCATCTTTCCCCAGTCAATAAAAAAGTAGATGTGAGTTTGTGCATAGTAACTTGCAAGCTACAGATCTGCTAAAGGCAGCAGTTGGTGGTTCCTCACCCCGGCTCCCAGAGCTACTAACCATCCAAACAACAATTTAGTTTGTCACAAAGGTAAAGTCAAATTTATGGACGACCAGCCCTGCCATAATTAAGAATAGATAATAAATAATTAATAAAAATGACTCAATAAAATAATTACTGGGCCAAAAAGTAGCTAGACATATAAATTGGTGCGCCATTAAATGCAACACAATAATAAAAATAAGAAATGTATTCAGTAATTGATCAATTAATCACATAGAAATATATATAGAAATATACCTATTCTAATCTTCTAACTTTATTGAATACACTAATTTTCAAATATTTTACTCGAACTCTATATTTTTTATCTGTTTATTTAATACAAGTGTATTTCTTGCAGTTTTATTTTTCCTATCTCTTTTATTCCTTCATTTTTATTACCACTTAAATAAATTTAAAACATGTTTTATTCCCTCTAAAATAAATATTTTTCCTAATTATTTTACTGTTCTTTTAATTTTTAAACACTGATATATTTTCTCTCCTAATATATCTGTTTTGTATTTATTTAACAAATGGATTTCCCTGTTTTGCTTAACTCTTCTCTGCTATTGGCTGAGGTCAGTGTATTGGGTGAACTGTTTAGTCTTAATTGGGACAAAAAACATCCTTTCTGTTTTATCAATAAATGCTGATTTGGGTTATTTTTTCATGTTCACAAGGCTTTAATTTAGAAATACCACATAAAATATAAATAAAACATAGCAACATCTATAGAAACTGAACTCCTAATCAGGGCAGAAATCATTCTTGACAGTTTACTTTTAAAAGATTACTATTATGAATAATAGTATTGGCCATATTTACAAGACTTTATTTCTGAAAAATGAATATCTGAATATGATTCAGGAAATATCATTTTAAATGTTTGAAGACCCTCATTTAACATCGAAGTTCTTAGTAAACTATCCTGATTAAAAGCGCTATCTATCACCAATTCCACAACACTCCTGACTTCTTTAGCAACAACATGACAGAAGTTTGCCACTGCTTGCAGCTGCATTTCAGAACCAGGCATCCATAATGAGACTCAGCAGCCACTTAATTGAAGCTTGACGTCAGCCAATAGAAGAGAAGCTGAGGCAGTAATGCTGATCCAAAGATCGCCCCCTCTGTCTCTGCCCCGCCCCCCCCCCAAAAAAAACAAAAAATAAATAAATAAAGAGGGGAATAAATGGGCTCAGGGAAATCTGTTGGGTAAAAAAGTACAACAGGTATACAGTAGAGGAGAAAATATATCAGTGTTTAAGAAATAAAAGGACAATAAAATAATTTGAAATTGAATAAATATTTTCTTTTTATGCTTTTATTGCATTTATTGGTGCTCTAATTTATATTACTACCTAATTTTGGCCCAGTAGTTATTTAATTGAGTCATTTATTTATGTTTGCATTGTTAATTATGGCAGGATTGGTCCTCCATAAATATTGTACTATATTTTCATAATTTTCTTTTATCATTTAGCAGTCACCTGCTTTGAAACTACTGCATTGGCAGATTTGTAAAATCAACTTGTTCACAGGGTATGAGTTGGGTATTTGTCTTCGGATATTTGTAGAATGAATCCCTCTGAGATCAATGGGCCATCCCCCGGAACTGGGGGAGGAATTTTACGTTTTTTCTACGTACATTGCTCTTTGCTCCCTTAGTTAAACATAGACATGTGTGGAATTCTCTAAAATGCCAGACTCACGGATTCTGAAAATATTTAAAGTTTTGTCACAATTGGTCCAGGACTTACTAAACCAGCAACAAAAGAGGACCAGAATTATTACTCATGATTAAAAAACATAATCTAAAAACTTTCTTACCTTCGTCTTCTTCTTCACCAAAAGTTATATCCGTAGTTTTCATATTTATTGGGTAACTATATCACCAAGTGTACTTTGCAAGTGATCTTAGCACATTTCCTGCTTCCTGGTTCTGGATGGAACGTCTTGATTAGACGAACGTAAAAGTCACCCAGTCTTCGTCACACGTCTTTCTTCAGCTGGTGATTGGTGGGACTGACGTGAATGTGTTTACTATAATCTGATTCTATTGGTTCCATGGATTAAAAGGAGGGGTCATTGGTGTAATTCAGACCAACCAAACTCAAGTTATTGCTCGTGTAAAGCTGCTTGTTAGTGAATGTGCTGCAGTTGGAACGAAAGAAAGCAGCTTCTGAGTGTTCTATTAAAAGTAGAAAATAAATGTTGGTAATTTAAAAAATGAATATGTTAAAATGAACCATTGTAAAAAAAAGTTTGTTAAGTTTTGCAAGTAAAAACACATTTTCTTTGTAATTGGTCTCAACATGTGACATACTGTGCCAGTGGGCAAAACACCTAGGTATGTCTTTACTAAAAGCTCTGTAACTTTGCTTTAGTTTACCCCAGCTGCATGAGTCTTTGCACTGGTAATGTCCACAGGTGGATTTTCAAAAGTTGTTATCCTTATTCATGATAATTCTAAAAGGTTTATATAATGTACTGAAGCTGAAGGTAAAGAGGCAAAATGAAACTGAGCAAGACTTTAGAACTGCAATGCATAGAATGTGCCTTACTTTTGATCCTATGAGCTCTTTGCTTTGGCAGATCATCATCTGGATGATGATCTGGATCATCATCCAGAATGATAATCAACATTCTGGATCACTGTTACACCACCATCAGAGACGCTTATCATGCTGTCCCACGTGCTGCACTGGGCCAATCTGACCACATCATGGTCTACCTGACTAAAGCTCTGCAAACCTGTTGTGAGGACGTCAAGGAAGTGGAGCAGTGAGGCTGTGGAGAATCTCCAGGCGTGTTTAGGCTGTACAGACTGGGATATGTTCAGGACTACTACCAACAGTCTGGACGAGTACACAGAGGCTGTGACTTCCTACATCAGCTTCTGTGAGGACAGCTGTGTACCATCATGCACCATGGTGAGTTACAACAACGACAAACCCTGGTTCACAGCCAAACTCAGAAGGTTAAGACTGGATAAGGAAGAGGCCTTCAGGAGTGGGGACAAAGATGTTTACAGAGAGGCGAAGTACAAGTTTGGCAAAGCAGTGAAAGAGGCCAAACGACTGTACTCTGAGAAGCTCCAAAACCAGTTCTCAGCCAACGACTCTGCATTTGTGTGGAAAGGGCTCAGGCAGATCACCAACAACAAGCCGAAAGCCCCCCACTCCATCAATGACCGACGCCTCGCCAACGACCTGAACGAGTTTTACTGCCGCTTTGAAAGACAAAGTGACAATCCTGCAACCATCCCCCACGACACCCCCCAACACCTGCAGCCACAATTCACCACCCCCACCTCCCCAACCTCAAGAGGGGCCTTGGCACCTCCAACCCCCACCCTGAAGTTCCCACCCACCAGCCCCCTACCCACGCCGGGGACAGCTCTTTCCATCCAGGAGAGGGACGTCAACAAACTCTTCAGGAGACAGAAACCCGGAAAGCTGATGGACCGGATTCTGTCTCACCAGCCAGCCCGAAGTACTGCGCTGATCAGCTTTCTCCAGTCTTCACAGACATTTTTAACACCTCACTGGAGACATGTCATGTGCCAGCCTGCTTCAAGTCCTCCACCATTGTCCCTGTTCCCAAGAAGCCAAGGACCACAAGGCTTCATGACTTCAGACCTGTCGCCCTGACCTCTGTGGTGATTAAGTCCTTTGAGCGCCTTGTGCTCTCACACCTAAAAGACATCACCAACCCCCTCCTGGACCCCCTGCAGTTTGCCTACAGAGCCAACAGGTCTGTAGATGATGCAGTCAACTTAGCCCTTCACTTCATCCTCCGGCACCTGGACTCCGCAGGAACCTACGCCAGGATCCTGTTTGTGGATTTCAGCTCTGCCTTCAACACCATCGTCCCAGCTCTGCTCCAGGAGAAGCTCTCCCAGCTGAGTGTGCCCGACTCCACCTGCAGGTGGATCACTGACTTCCTGTCTGACAGGAAGCAGCGCCTGAGGCTGGGGAAGCATGTCTCTGACTCCCTGACCATCAGCACCGGTTCCCCCCAAGGCTGTGCTCTCTCTCTGCTCTTCTCCCTGTACACCAACAGCTGCACGTCCAGTCACCAGTCTGTCAAGCTTCTGAAGTTTGCGGACGACACCACCCTGATTGGACTCATCTCTGATGGTGACGAGTCCGCGTACAGATGGGAGGTGGACCATCTGTTGGACTGGTGCAGTCAGAACAACCTTGAGCTCAACGCTTTAAAGACAGTGGAGATGGTTATGGACTTCAGGCAGAACCCAGCCCCACCTGGCCCCATCACCCTCTGTGACTCCACAATTGACACTGTGAAATCTTTCCGCTTCCTGGGAACCATCATCTCATGGGACCTCAAGTGGGAGCCAAATATCAGCTCCCTCATCAAGAAAGCCCAGCAGAGGATGTTCTTCCTGCGGCAGCTGAAGAAATTCAACCTGCCAAAGACTATGATGGTGCACTTCTACATAGCCATCATTGAGTCCATCCTCACCTCCTCCATTACCATCTGGTACGCCGCTGCTACAGCCAAGGATAAGGGCAGACTGCAGCGTGTCATTCGGTGTGCTGAGAAGGTGATTGGCTGCAGTCTACTGTCGCTCCAGGAACTTTACACCTCCAGGACCCTGAAGCAGGCAGGGAAGATTCTGGCTGATCCCTCCCACCCCGGTCACAGACTCTTTAAGACTCTCCCCTCTGGCAGGAGGCTGCGGTCCATCCGGACCAAAACCTCACGCCACAAGAACAGTTTTTTCCCATCTGCCACCAGCCTTGTTAACAAAGCCCGGAAACCACCCTGACACTCTCCCTTTCCCCCACACCCCCCCTTTTTTGCTGACAGGACACTTGTAACTTGCAACTCCATGCGTTGCAAGTTACATGCAACTCTATTAACGCTCAGCTTGGACTCCTGCTTTACTTGCACTGCCATACTTGCACACTGATCACCTGCACTCTTGTACTGCTCTCGCACCCAATACTGCTCTATATTTACTCTCACTCACTTAAAACTGTGCACATATATTTATATTATATTGTAGATATGTTTATACTGTTTAATTTGTATTGTATTGCACCGACTACGCCAAAACAAATTCCTTGTATGTCCAAAAACGTACTTGGCAATAAAGCTTTTCTGATTCTGATTCTAATTCTTCTCAATGTAATAATGTCATATTGCCCACCCCTATTTCAGGGTACCCCTAATCTGAGGCAATCAAAGAACATTTTAACAGTGTAAACACCTCCTTCCAACCCTGCCTGCAGCTTGACAGGAGAAACAGCAGGAGCGTGCTCATTATGAACTACGTACCTCCCTGCAACATCTGGTGAAAAATTTCTCCAGAAATGAAGAAAAAACTGAATATTTTTTTTTTTTATGTTTCAGACAAACTTTGACAAGCTGAATTGTTCTTTGAAGAAAAGTAGTGACTCAGTGTTGTTCAAATTCATCAGGACAGTTTTCAGATTCACTTCCTGTTTAAACATTTATCCTTTCTGATAAATCAATATCTATGTAATTCTTTGGAGTGGAGATGGATTTTTCTAGCCCAGCTCCACATGTTTGCAGTAGGAATAGCTTCTCTGTCGAGTGCTAACATGAGCAAACTCTCATCGGCTATAGAAGGAGCTCATACTACTGAATAGGCCAACTTTTATAGTTTTCTGCATTACTGGGTTCCTTCCAGGCATTCTTGATCACTGCAGAGGGTTGTGTAGGAATGGGTGGAGAGATATGGGTGACGCAGAAAAAGCAGAACAAAATGTTGCACGTTTTGTCACTGTGTACTCATTTGTACAAACTTCATGTTAATCCAACTACAAAAAAAAAAAATAATAATAATTAAGTCTAATCTAGAGGATAGGTTGAAGCTACTGAAAGTTCCTATCTGTAGCAATGTCTTTGCCTTTTATTTTACTTTGAGCGACAATTTCAATTCATCAACTAAAATTCCACGTTTTAATCTTTCGGGCATAGCATTGGAATAATATCCCTTTAAATATTTTGTCATCATACAACCAAATACATCAGCGTGTTCTATGTGAAAATATAATGAAAACATGGTACTATGGAAATACAATCTGAAAAGTGTGCTGTAAATTTGTAGAATTACTGTGTACTCTGCAACCACAGTTTTTTTGGCTTATGTCTCTTATATTTTAATATCAAGCGCTTGGAATGTATTTCCATTCTTGGTTGCAAAATAGCTCTAGGTCCTTGAGAGATACATGGAGAGTCTCTAAACAGCAATTTGCAAGTTTTACCTAAATTTTTCCATTAGCTTTAGAACTGGACTTTGACTAGGCCTTTCTGACACATGGACATGGTTTGGGTCAGACCATATCAATGTGGCTGTATGTTTTCTTTGAGGATTTTCTTTGAGGATTGCTACATTCATCATCCTTTCAGCTCTGCCCAGCTTCCCAGTCCCTGCTGAAGAAAAGCATCCTACAGCATGATACTGCCAATGCCATGTTCCATGGTGGAATGGTGAGGGTTTGATAATGGTGATGTGCAGTGTTAGTTTCCCACTACACAACGTTTTTTGGCAAAACCTTCCGATTTAGTCATATCTGAGTGGAGCAACTTGTTCCACATTTTTATTGTTTTCCCTTTATTGGTTGGGATAAACTGTAAACCGGGATTATTATAACTTTCTTCCTGCCATGTTTTGATGGAGGACAAATTGTGTGGAATGCAAAAATAATAGTTTTCTGCACATGTTCTCCCATCCCAGCTGTGGATTTTCACAGCTCCTTCAGAGTTACCACTATCCTTTGACCTGCTTCTCTGATGGATGCTCCTCTGCCCATCTACAGTTTAGGTGGATGGCTATAACGTTTGTAGGATTGTCCTTAAGACATACTCTTTCCATTTACTTTGATGCATTAAACAGCACTCAATGAGATGTTCAAAGCTGAAGGTATTGTTTTATAACACACCCATGTGAGAAGGTTATCTCTAACCTTCTCCCTGGCGTGTCTGCTGTGTTTCTTAGTCTTCATGGTGCTGTTTGTTCACTCATCTTCTCTAAACAAACATCCAAGACCTTCTCAGGCCATATTGCCCACGGATGCGAAAAAAACTTAAGGCACATGATTATTTTTGTGAGGCACCCATATTTCTGACATGAAGCCTCAGATTAAATGACTAATACGGTTCCAAGAAAGCTCACAGTGTAGCGCTCAGGGTTTCAGATTTTGCTCCTCTCTGCCTGGACAAACTCCAACAATTCCATTCTGAATATTCAACTGGATTACTAATAGCTAAAGCCTTAATTTAGTTTATAACTCAGATTGGTGCACAGGCAATAATGTTGCTGTGTCAATCTTTAAAGCCTAATTTGAGTAGACCAATAAAGGAGTTTGCCAAATTTGTTACCACTGGCACTTAAAGCACATGATGAATATTTTTATACTGAAGCAGATCTTGTCTGCAGAGCAAAATCTCAAGAGATCACAGCTAACTCTACTTTCCTTTTTTAGAGATAAAATGCTTGCAAGTCTTATATAACACACACATGTGCAGAGAGAAAGACACCGTCAAGAAATTCTCAGATTACTTTGACAAATTGTACATGCAAATGCTTTGGCAACACGAACCAAGGGTGTCATCTGCCTGTCTGCCCAAGAGCACTCCTACATAATTGAGCATCTAAAATGCCCAAGTTACTGTTGTTGTCATGCAGAAGAAAGCAGAGAATGAATGAACGAACATATTTGGGCTTTATGGTGCACCATCTAATGTGGCAGACACCAGTTGCTGGAAGGAAAAATCCGTGTTTTCTATGGGGGCATCTTTGTGTGTTGACAGCCCAGGCATCAGTGTAATGGAGTCTGTGTTGATTGAGAGGCTCTGTAGAGGGGTTTGGGGACTAATAACTATTATGAAATTGATAACCTTGGCAGGCGTCTGCTTAATTTGCACCTGCTACTGTTTTCAATAACACGAGTGCAAAGCAAAATCATTAAGGATTTTGCCCCAAATATGAACCCACTCCTTTTTAATCTGCTATTTCCTCTGTGTTATGACAATAGAAAGCAGAGAAAGGGGGAGGAGAGTGGATTGGTTGTGACAAGTTGGCTTGTGACTGACAGCCCACTGCTTTGAATGGCCTGATGCTTTTTCTAGTTAGTGTAAAAAAAAGTTCTCAACCTTTTGTGACCATTAAGAATAGGGGTCCCCAATTAAAATACTGAGTTCAACCCCTTCCCTCATCCAAACATTTTTGGGGTCTGAACATTTTAAATCAAGAGACAAAAATATTTTATTTCATCTTTATTTAACATTTAATTAACACTAGAGATTTTTTAACAACTAATCAATTATTCATATCCCTGTGAAATCATCTGCTGAACAGAAAAGAGCAATCCAATTTAAGTACCAATATTAAACACACTTTGAATGGCACAGTGCTCTCCTTGTGCTTGTGACAGGCAGGACAATTTGCTTAAGCTTTTCCCTAAGTTATTGTCCTTCTTTTCCATCTTAAAGTGTTTCTGCCACGGCTTCCATGCACTCTTTGATAATCTCCCAGTCAGTGAAAGGCTTTTTGTGTTTTCCCAGAATCCACTGTACTCACAGTGAACACTCATATGCTCACTGTTGTGCTGTAAGAGACCATATGCTTCTGTCCATTCATCTTCAAATATGTGATTTTCATAGTCCACTTTAGGTATTTTTGATGAAGCCATCTTCTTTTTCTCATTCATCTGTGCACCACCAAGTTACTGTACTGTCAACAAGCATGAGCTCCCAAGCTACTAACTTAGCAACCCGCATTCAAGGACCCGCATAGCTTCTTTTTTGTCATTTTGCGGTAGTTGGCATACAATGATGTGGTGCATTACTGCAACCAGCTGGTTTGGAATGTGGACCAGAATGTCGCTGACCTACATAGCTGTCCGTCGCGCCTGTTCAAAAGTCAGATGCGGCAGCCGGCAGGAATAAAATGTTTACATCTACATAGTAAATGAGAAAATGCTTTGTGGTTAGGGTAGCTGCAGCAGCCCTCACTGAAGCAGCTTATTACCTGACTTGCATCACGTGTAGCCCGGGGCCAGAGGCTCCACAGGGTTATACCATATTAAAATAAGATGCGGCACAAGTGAAGTTAGACACTGTTGGAAAACATGCAGTGATATATAAATGTTTGAAATAAGGTTGGGTCCTGATTGGACGGCACGTGGGTCCGGATCAGGACACTGGTCCACTAATCCGTGACCTCTGATTTTGGAGATGCACCAAGGTCCTCCTTATCAAATAGAGAACACTCAAACATGGTTCTACAGTATTTTACCTAGTAAGTTATTTAACAATTACTATTCTTCCAAATGTTTTGAATAAGGTGAAGAAACTTGTTAGTTAATGCAACACATTTTTATTTTAATGACCAGCCACTAATAGCACAATAATGGGGTGCAGTGATGAAGTGGTTTTGACCACTTGAATCAGAATGAATTGACACTTTATACAGGCAGGAACTCCCCTCCAACCTGAAGAGGACAAGCCACCCTTTTCCGGTTGAGAACCATGGCCTCGGACTTGGTGGAGCTGATCTTCATCCCAGCCGCTTCACACTCGGCTGCGAACCACCCCAGTGTGTGCTGTAGGTCTTGGCTAAAGGGGGCCAGCAGGACCACATCATCTGCAAAAAGAAGAGACGAAATCCTATGGTCCCCAAACCAGACACCCTCAAGCCCTTGGCTGCGCCTAGAAATCCTGTCCATAAAAATTATGAACAGGACCGGTGACAAAGGGCAGCCCTGCCGGAGTCCAACATGCACCGGGAACAGGTCCGACTTAGTGCCGGCAATGCGAACCAAACTCCTGCTCCACTTGTACAGAGACCGGACGGCCCCTAGTAAAGGGCCCCTGATTCCATACTCCTGGAGCAACCCCACAGGGCATCACGTGGGACACAGTTGAATGCTTTCTCCAGGTCCACAAAACACATGTGGACCGGTTGGGCAAACTCCCATGAACCCTCGAGTACCCTGTAGAGGGTATAGAGCTGGTCCAGTGTTCCACGGCCGGGACGAAAACCACACTGCTCCTCCTGAAGCCGGGGGTTCGACTATCGGCCGGACTCTCCTCTCCAATACCCTGGCGTAGGCCTTACCAGGGAGGCTGAGGAGTGTGATCCCCTTGTAGTTGGAACACATCCTCCGGTCACCCTTCTTATATAGGGGACCACCACCCCAGTCTGCCAATCCAGAGGCACTGTCCCCGTCCACCACGCAATGTTGAAGAGGCGTGTCAACCATGACAGCCCCACAACATCCAAAGACTTGAGGTACTCAGGGCAGATCTCATCCAACCCTGAAGCCCTGCCACCGCAAAGCTTTTTAACCACCTCATTGACTTCAGCCTGGGTGATGAAAGAATCCAACCCCAAGTCCCTAGCCTCTGTTTACACCAGGGAATGCATGATGGCAGGATTGAGGAGATTCTCGAAGTACTCCTTCCACCGCCCAATAATGTCCCCTGTCGAGGTCAGCAGCTCCCCACCCCCACTGTAAACACTGTTGGCAAAGCACTGCTTCCCTCTCCTGAGGCGCCGGACGGTTTGCCAGAATCGCTTCGGGGTAGTCCTTCTCCATGGCCTCACCGAACTCCTCCCAGGTCCGAGTTTTTGCCTCTGCCACCGCCCGGGCTGTGGCACGCTTGGCCCCACGGTACCCGTCAGCCACTTCAGGAGTCCCACAAGCCAACCACAGCCGTTAGGACTCCTTGATCAGCTTGACAGCGTCCCTTACTCCCGGTGTCCACCACCGGGTTCGGGGATTGCCACCGCAACAGGCGTCGCAGACCTTATGGCCGCAGCTATGGACGGCAGCATCGACAATAGATGCGGAGAACATGGTCCACTCAGACTCTATGTCTCCAACATCCCTCGGAATCTGGTCAAAGCTCTACTGGAGGTGAGAGTTGAATACATCCCTGGCCAAGGGATGTATTCAACTCTCACCTCCAGTAGAGCTTTGACCACATCCCTGTCCAAGGGTTCCGCCAGACGTTCCCAGCAGACCCTCACTATGCGCTTTGGGCCTGCCAAGCCTGTCTGGCTTTCTCCTCCCCCACCGGATCCAACTCACCACTAGGTGGCGATTAGTGGACAGCTCAGCCCCTCTCTTCACCCGAGTGTCCAAAACGTGCGGCCGAAGGTCTGATGATACAACAACAAAGTCGATCATTGACCTCCTGCCTAGGGTGTCCTGGTGCCAAGTGCACTGATGGACACCCTTATGTTTGAACATGGTGTTCATTTTGGACAATCCGTGACTAGCATACAAGTCCAATAACAAAACACCACTCGGATTCAGATCGGGGAGGCCATTCCTCCCGATCACGCCTCTCCAGGTGTCACTGTCGTTTCCCACGTGGGCGTTGAAGTCCCCCAGCAGAATAATGGAGTCCCCGGGAGGGGCACTATCCAGCACCCCCGACAGGGACGCCATGGCCCGTAGACTGAAATGATAGTCAGAGACCTCTCCCCAACCCGAAGGCGCAGGGATGCGACCCTCTCATCCACTGGGGTAAACCCCAACACTAGACGGCCGAGCTGGGGGGCAACAAGCAAACCCACCCCAGCCCGACGACTCTCCCCGTGGGCCACTCCAGAGTAGAAGAGAGTCCAGCCCCTCTCGAGGAGATGGGTTCCAGAGCCCACGCTGTGCGTGGAAGCGAGCCCGACTATTTCTAGTCGATATCTCTCGACCTTCCGCACAAGCTCTAGCTCCTTCCCCCCAGCGAGGTGACATTCCATGTCCCTAGAGCCAGCCTAAGCATCAGGGGATCGGGCCGTCGAGGTCTCCACCTTCGTCCGCCGCCCAATCCTCTTTGCACCGGTCCCTCACGGTTCCCCCTGCAGGTGGTGGGCCCACTAGGGGGATGGTCTCGCGTCTCTCGTTCGGGCTTGGCCTGGCCGGGTCCCGCGAGGTGCAACCCAGCCACCAGGCGCCCTCCGACAAGTCCCGACCCCAGGCCTGGCTCCAGGGTGGGACCCCAGCTCCGCCGTACCGGGCGACGTCACGTGCCTTGATTTCACTTTATACAGTTAAATCTAAAAAACTACAGCATGAGAAAGCAAAACAGCTTGTCACTCATTACATTACACATGGATTGAAATTCTCCAAGCCTTTATTTCTTGTAATTTTGAGTATTATGGGTTAAAAATATTAAGAACCCAATAATAAGAACCCATTCCGTATCTCAGAAAATTAAAATATTGTATAAGATCAATAAAAGAGGATATTTTATGTATGTTAATTACTATGCACTCATTACTTGGTTGGGACTCCTTTTGCATGAATTCCTGCAGTAAGGTGGCATGAAATGGAGGTGATCAGCCTGTGGTCCTGCTAAGGAGGAGGAGATCCAAGGCACAGACATCCAAATGCCCCCGAAAGCACAGGAACCCCAGGAGAACCACCGCCGGGAATATCGCAACCCCCCCAGAGAACAGCAAGGGAGAGTCCCAGGTGAACCACCCAGCAGCCACAGTACAGAAGCCCCAGGGAGCTACAGCGACAAGCCCACAGGCCCCTCCAGCAGCCGTCTACACCCGAGCAGATCCAGCCATGAACCCAGAGACCCGAGACCTCGGAACATATCACTCCCCAAGCAGAGGCCCGCCAGAGCCCAGGGGTCAAGGCCTCGGTAAGCAGCCACCGGGAGTTAGCCGGCACACACCAAAGCACCCAACCCCTTACACCGAGGACCACAAGTACACCAGCGGACAGAGACACCAACCACCAGCAGGTAGTGTGGCGGGGAGGAAATAGGCCCCACATTTGATGGGGGGCCTAAACTGATCTAGGAGAGGGTTCAGCCCAAGACCCAACCTGATACAAAAAACAGGCACACACAGTCACAATCACACATTACCAACCTAATGCGTACACATTAAAACACTCACACCCACACACCCACTGTAAAGACAAACAACAATGGACATCGTACACTCACTCACATTCCCCATACATACTCTATATTCTCAGTGTGCCCTTGTTTGTTGATGGAAGCATGGCCTTCCAGGACAATTGTTACCTTAGGAGAGAGGCAATGGACAGAGAAAAACAGTGAAAATTCATTCATACTTTCAATGTTAATTGAGGTGATGCTCCAACACGCTGTAAGCATCCTGAACGCCGCAGTCAAACAAAGAAGTCAAGGTGAATGCAGAGTGAAACACACTTCTGAGGGCTGATTGCAGGAGTGCCGCCACAGCAGAGACTATCAAATCCTCCTGTACACAGTGTGCTCCGTCTGCTGGATGACTTCTTTTTCTTTTCAGTGTTTTCATTGCATCATTATTTCATCAAATGCTTGATCTGTAGTCTACAACTGCTTAACAACCGAAAAAGGTAACCCGTGTGTAGATATTAATCATATTCTTGCCAAATGCCTGCTATGATTTTTATGGATTTAAAAATTATGCTGAATTATGCTGAAGTATAAATTTTATCAAGTGGCAGAAAGCAAATGCATGTTCTGGTACAAAGAACTAGGGCTGAATGATTTTAGAAAATAATCTAATTGTGATTTTTTTACTGCACTTCTTAAATACTGTCTGAACTTAACAGGACAGTTTATAAATAAATAAAATAAACAGATAAAAAAAAAATAAAACTTACTGATTTCCAGCCAGTAACAAAATACTGAAGTGCCGGAAAAGTAAGGCCAACAAATACCTGATTTCACCAATTGTACATTTATAGGTAAGTCAAACTTTCAATGAACACAAAATAAACTAGTGTACGTTCTTATTAAATCTTAAGGAAAAAAACTTTTTGAACACCCAAGGAAATATTACTTTCACCTAATAACAGCAGCACACAACATACTGAAGTGCAAAATGAGTGTGAGCACCGTCAGCGAGAATAATTCTTATATATAGTTCTCAGGAGTTCACAGATTTTTTGCAAGGGGTACCAACATGTCAACTTTTGCTGGTTTTAAAGATGAACGAGCACAAGTAACTATATTTCCTCCAGCAATGAAAAGACGCTCTCACAGAGCCCTTGTGGCAGGGACACAGAGATACAGGGATTGGACAATGAAACTGAAACACCTGGTTTTAGACCACAATAATTTATTAGTATGGTGTAGGGCCTCCTTTTGCGGCCAATACAGCGTCAATTCATCATGGGAATGACATATACAAGTCCTGCACAGTGGTCAGAGGGATTTTAAACCATTCTTCTTGGAGGATAGTGGCCAGGTCACTACGTGATAGTGGTGGAGGAAAACGTTTCCTGACTCGCTTCTCCAAAACACCCCAAAGTAGCTCAATAATATTTAGATCTGGTGACTGTGCAGGCCATGGGAGATGTTCAACTTCACTTTCATGTTCATCAAACCAATCTTTCACCAGTCTTCCTGTGTGTATTGGTGCATTGTCATCCTGATACATGGCACCGCCTTCAGGATACAATGTTTGAACCATTGGATGCACATGGTCCTCAAGAATGGTTTGGTAGTCTTTGGCAGTGACGCGCCCATCTAGCACAAGTATTGGGCCAAGGGAATGCCATGATATGGCAGCCCAAACCATCACTGATCCACCCCCATGCTTCACTCTGGGCATGCAACAGTCTGGGTGGTACGCTTCTTTGGGGCTTCTCCACACCGTAACTCTCCCGGATGTGGGGAAAACAGTAAAGGTGGACTCATCAGAGAACAGTACATGTTTCACATGGTCCACAGCCCAAGATTTGTGCTCCTTGCACCATTGAAACCGACGTTTGGCATTGGCATGAGTGACCAAAGGTTTGGCTATAGCAGCCCGGCCGTGTATATTGACCCTGTTGAGCTCCCGATGGACAGTTCTGGTGGAAACAGGAGAGTTGAGGTGCACATTTAATTCTGCCGTGATTTGGGCAGCCGTGGTTTTGTTTTTTGGATACAATCCGGGTTAGCACCCGAACATCCCTTTCAGACAGCTTCCTCTTACGTCCACAGTTAATCCTGTTGGATGTGGTTCGTCCTTGTTGGTGGTATGCTGACATTACCCTGGATACCGTGGCTCTTGATACATCACAAAGACTTGCTGTCTTGGTCACAGATGCGCCAGCAAGACGTGCACCAACAATTTGTCCTCTTTTGAACTCTGGTATGTCACCCATAATGTTGTGTGCATTTCAATATTTTGAGCAAAACTGTGCTCTTACCCTGCTAATTGAACCTTCACACTCTGCTCTTACTGGTGCAATGTGCAATCAATGAAGACTGGCTACCAGGCTGGTCCAATTTAGCCATGAAACCTCCCACACTAAAATGACAGGTGTTTCAGTTTCATTGTCCAACCCCTGTACTTGCGGGCTATATTGTACAGACTTGGAAAGCTGATCTTGTGCACCTTCTACCAGGCCAAGGGGTCATCTTCTCCATCAATGGCAGGGGTCATGAGGTAACTGTTTAACTCTGCCTCAGCAACATCTTCAAGTTGAATGGGAGAAGTAGAAGAGACCACAGCAGTTTTGGAGAAGCTATCAAGAGACTTCTTCACCTTTTCACCAGAGGGCTGTGCACTTTGAGGCCTCGGAGTGGTTTCAATATGAGAACTTTTCTCCTACCTGATGAAAAAAAAAAAAACAGCAATTAGTACTGAAGTTAGATCACAAATAAATAAATATAAAGTGTGTTTGTGATATCATAGATACATAATTATTGCTAACCTGTTTATGTGCACGCCTTGCTGATTCCAGCATTTCGGTTGCAAGTTGGGTCTTAATGTTAGTTATGTCGTCTGCGGTGATGTACTGGGTTTTAAACCTGGGGTCTAGGAAGGATGCAACATCCAAAAGTTCCTGGATGCTGGGATCATTGTACTTATCATTGAGGTATACCAGGACCTTGGTTTTGATTGACCTAGTTCAGTGTCCTCTTGGTCTTCAGCAAGGACTGATGTGGCCAGAAGGTGAAGGACTGGTTTGAAATAGGAGATGCTCACATACTCTTCTCCAGAGAGAGCATCTGTAAAGTCCAGGAAAGGATGTAGAGCCTGGTTAACAGATTCCAACAACTCAATATCCCGCCAGGTTGGGATGAGGGAGCAAGCATATCGGGTCACTTGACAATACCTGAGAAATAGCTTCAAGCTGCTATACCACCCTGGCAATCATCATTTATTTGGATCCCCATCTTGTTGGGCATTCATTGATGAGGCTGTGCTCACGAAGTTTGAACTCCCTCTGTACTTCATTCATTGCTGCCTTCTTCTTCCAACTGTGGGAGAAGTGGCCCACCACCTTCTTGCACAGGCCTATTGCTCTTGACACTCTGTCGTCTTTCAGTGCATGTCCTGTAATACAACATAATATAAGAACAGCGTAATTTATGCAGTTTTATTCATGTAATCCAAGGTTACACTGCAAAACTGGTCTAAACATAAGTAAAACTTTTATTATATAAGTGTATCTGCCCTTAATTTGAGCAGGTAAGTAAGATTATCTACCAGTGGAATGAGAATTCTGACCCCTAAAAAAAGATAATTAGACATACTGCGCTTGAAATAAGATAATGGAGATACGTTTTTCTTATTTTTAAGTGCAAAAATCTTAATCCACTGGCACATCAGCTCAAAGCACAGACAAAAACACCAATTTCAGAAAATTTTACATCTTTAGCTCCCTTTTTGCAGAGTATAAACTTTGGAATAAATGCAAACATTCACATTCTCTCTCTCTCAAACACAGTCTCCCTCTGCTCCACAGATATAAAAAAAGAAATATATATATATATATATATATATATATAATATACATACAGACGTACGCACACACTAATTTACGTACCTATGGCAAGATGTAATCGTTGCCCAAAACATTGCAGACTGGTCCATTCGTTTAGCTGTGCTGCCCTCACCATATTTGATGCGTTGTCCGTCATTATGCAGATGTGATTTTCTTCAAGTAGATCCCCGCTGGCAAGCCCCTCTCTCAGGCCGGCTGCAATGTTTTCCCCCATGTTCGTCAGGGAAGTAGGTTGCTTGAAGGCAGCGAGCTTTGAAATTTGGGTCTTCGTCAATGTAATGCACAGTTAGGCTCTGGTATGACTCCGCTGTACGGCTTGACCACATATCAGTTGTTGTTGCAAAGAACTCCACTTTTTTCGGCTCCGCTGCAACTCTCTTTCTGCATTTTTCGTATAGCGCAGGTATGGCAACTTGGCTAAAATGTGTTCGTGAGGACATTCTCTAATGCTTATCCATTGTGCTTACCAAAGCTGTAAACCCAGGCTTGGTCACTATGCAAATGGGCATCATGTATTTCGCTATGAATTCCGTTATTGCGTTCATAAGGAGTAATGCTTTCAAACAGTTTGTCAGTGATCCCTGTCGGCTGGTACTTTGCTTACTTGAAGTTGAAGCACTGGTCGTTGGCGTTCTAGCCATGCAGCGGTTGTACATGGCGTTGTGGTGTTTTTTTAAGTGTTGATAAAGATTCGTAGTATTACCTCGTGAGGTAGCAACAGTAGCAAGGCAGGTTCTGCACAATACCTGACGTTGCGCAGCATCTTCTTTGTTATAGCCGAAATAATTCCACACAATTGACGTGCTGCCCCTCTTTAGTACCAAACCTTCAGCTGTGTCAGCTTCTGTCGAGTCTGAGGCCATTATGCAACAGGTTAAAGCTCAGTGTTGACTTCTTCTCCCCCTGCTCTGCTTTGCTCTGCTCCCTCACGAGTCACGTCACCAGATGACGTTACCAATCAAATAGCAACCTTTGCGGTTAGAAAATCAAATTATTTCATATCGCGATATTATCGCAAATGCAGTTAATTGTTCAGCCCTACAAAGAACATAACTACAGTATACGGTGAAAAATAGAACAACATGTGCATGGTTTTGGAGCTCTCTCCCAACAACTAAACATTAATGTTATTTTATACTGGTCCAACTGAGTGGTGTATTTCATTTTAAGCAAGGAGGAAGCCACTAAAAGATTTGAAAGTCAACATTTCTACATTCAGACAGTAGACCTAGAGGCTGACTTTCTGAGTAATGATTAAAACATAAATCACTGCAGCTCAGGTGGCAAACAAAACACCTCCACATGTTTACAGCAACTTGTTCTACATCTTCTGGGTAGTCAATACCCCTGGAATGATGGCTAACTCATTTCAAGCTTATTTTTGTCAGCTTGCTTGAACAGGATGTTTTTTGTGTTCAGTATAGATATGCTTCCAATAGAATCCATCTACACAATAATTCTATATTTTCTAAAGAGGTTTTAAAGATTCAGCTCAAATTTTGAAGGGCCAAACCTTGACCAGTATGTTTAATTTAAATGTCACTGTCTATTGAGAAGTAGAGATGTACCTTGAGCTACTTGGGTTTTGCAATAAGAGGGGCAAACCCTGGACAGGTCACCAATCAATGCAGTGATACATTATTTAGTTATTTTTTTTGAAAGGGGGTTGTCTTTATTCTTTTGAGTGTAAAAATGTGTAAAAAATAAACTGGTACACCTAAATCAAAAGTTGATATGTATGATGTTGTTTTGGTCACTGTTCAGTATGGGTGCTCTCCAACGGGCCAAAAGACCCAAATCTAAATTATAACTCTAGGTTAATTTTACATTATTTTATAAAAATAAAAAGAATAATACTTACTATTCTTTCATCAATTTTGTGTGGAAGGCTTAAGATAAAAGTTTAATTTATTTCATGACACTAGACAAAAGCAATAAAGACACATGTACATATCCTTTTCATTCAGAGGTTACCACTGACTGATGTATTCTTTGTCATATTGCTTGTCCCAACAAGTTACGTTCTGGGTTTAAATCTGGGGGTCTTTATGAATGCAGTTTGTTCCACTGGTGCATGTGAGGGTTCTCCGTCTTCCTCCCACAGTCCAACTGTTGGACTGTTATGTTACTTGGTCTCACTAAATTTCCTAAAGGTATAAATGTTTGCATGCATGGTTTGTTTGTTCTGGAATTACATATATCAACCCCAAGGGGGTTGAGTTTTTATTTTTTATTTTGCTAATGTGTGATCATTGGCATCCCAGGTTTGCAAGTCTATTCATGATAAAACTTGGCCTGTTTGAATTCCAAGTTGCCTCGTATTGTAGCTATGGCAAATTGTTTTAGTTGACTAAGGTTACGTTAACACTGCAGGTCTTAATGTTCAAATCCGATTCTTTTCAGAAATCAGATTTTTTTTCTGTGGTCCTTCACATTACTTGTTGCAGCTCCAAACTGACCCGCATGTGCATAAGAAAAATATGAGTGAGCGTCGAGCGCAGCACAACAGTAAACACGGAGAAATTGGTGTTATGGTTTGAGTGCACAACAGAAGCCATTTATTGTCAGCGGGTGCAGTGTGGGGAACACGTGAATAAATGGAGAGTGTTCCGTTTTAGGGAGATCTGTATCGGACTGCAGCAGGGGCAGATCGTCACATCCTCTGATTGAAGGGTTGTATATAAATTTTACAATACAAACTACATCCCACATCCAGATGGTTCCTATAAGCATTTCAACTAGGCTTGAATAACGAGCTCTAACATCTCGCTGTCTCTCCACTGTGCAGTACTATTCTAGCCCCTCGTCTGTTTTGCTAACTGCTACCGTTTTCTGCTGGGCGGCACAAAATTGTGACGAATGCAACAGAAAGTGATGTCAAAGTCACATTTAATGCACCTTGGTCGTTCCGACTGGAGTCACATTACAAAAGATCAGATACGAGTCGGATTCAGGACCACATATGAATGTGGCTCAAATGTGACTTGAAAAAGTCAGATACAGGCCAGATATGAGCATTCACACTAGTTCTAAAAAGTCTGACCTGGTCACTTGAGCCCCCAGAACATCTGATTTGGGCCAGATTTGTCTGCAGTCTGAATGGGACCTAAGGAGCCTTGCAGACCGATAGGAGATGCAAAGGTTTTCTATGGATGCCTCAAAAACACAAGGAAGCAGGCAATACTGGGCAAGGCATGTAAAGGTCTATACATTATTCCTAAGATCTGAATGTTCTGTTGGCAGATGATCTTTCAGTTACTGGCATATTGTGAATCATTTTGTGATGAATATTTTTTTCCTTTCACTTTATTTTATCTCATTTTGATGAGACTTGTGTTTGCCTCCCTTCAGTTGTCATATTGCTTTTAAATAAAAAGCCATAAGAGAAATAGCACTGCGGGAAAGAAAATGGAGTCGGAAAGGCAGAAGAGAAAGTATGAGTGAAGCAGGACAAAATGTGAGGGGAATCTTTAGTGCCAACGGGCTTATTTATCATTGCTCCCTGTTACCATGGGAACCAGCATTCTGAGCCAATCATTGGGTGACGGAATTGTTTTTTTTTCTTACTTTGGTTTAGCTGGTAGGACTTGCCAGGTTAATATGTCTCTGCAATAAATGAAAAAAAAGAACATTGTTTTGTTTTTAAGAAAATTATTTAGAAAAAAAATTGCATAACTCATTTCTAATATGTGCTTACATTGGAGTCATAATTTCATACATATTCAGCAATAATAAATTTATCATAAACAATCAGTGTTTTACTGAAAAAACTGAACTACTAAAAGTATGTTTCAGGGTGATGAATGATAAAAAGGAGAAATTAGTCAATGTCAAATGTTCATAGTTTGTTCCTGTTGAGAATCTCAGAATCAACATTATAAATGAAGGGCATGCTACAGTGTGCAGATAGACCAAATGGAGCAAACAAGGTAGATAAGAGGCAGACATAAGAATACAAGAATAGAATGACCCTGAAGATGATTTTTTACTTTAAACCAAAAATAGAATCTTTGAATATCGATGACTTGTTTTGGTACTACTCTCTATTTCTATACAGAATTTATTTTGGAACTATAACAAGGATTGGTGAATGAGACATGGATGAGTTTTAGGAATCCCAACAAAGAGAAATGTCAGCAATCATTATTATTTGACATTGCTGATACTCACCATTTTAACAAAGCGGGGAACATCATATTACCAATGGCCTGTATGTGGAGTGCTCATCATGTGTTTAGAGAGACTGCATGCTATTATTGTCAGGTCTGTTTTAGCATCTCAGATCTGGCTATTACAATGTCATTATTACAAATGTAATTTCCCACTTGGCAGGTCACTTATTCTTTGAGCCTGACTTTGCTACAGTGACATTTGCTGTCACTAACTACTCACATGGAACGGGAAACCAGTAATTGCTGAATAAAAAGTGTGGTTAAAAATATATAGAGCGCGAAAGAAAGAGAAAGTCATTGTTTTGCCTGTAGTAGGCCATCATTGTGAAACAATAATTCACAAATTCCCCTGTTTTTGATGAACTATCAATTTACAGGTCCTTCTCAAAATATTAGCATATTGTGATAAAGTTCATTATTTTCCATAATGTCATGATGAAAATTTAACATTCATATATTTTAGATTCATTGCACACTAACTGAAATATTTCAGGTCTTTTATTGTCTTAATACGGATGATTTTGGCATACAGCTCATCTCACAAAATTAACATATCATTAAAAGGGTCTCTAAACGAGCTATGAACCTAATCATCTGAATCAACGAGTTAACTCTAAACACCTGCAAAAGATTCCTGAGGCCTTTAAAACTCCCAGCCTGGTTCATCACTCAAAACCCCAATCATGGGTAAGACTGCCGACCTGACTACTGTCCAGAAGCCCACTATTGACACCCTCAAGCAAGAGGGTAAGACACAGAAAGAAATTTCTGAACGAATAGGCTGTTCCCAGAGTGCTGTATCAAGGCACCTCAGTGGAAAGTCTGTGGGAAGGAAAAAGTGTGACAGAAAACGCTGCACAACGAGAAGAGGTAACCGGACCCTGAGGAAGATTGTGGAGAAGGGCTGATTCCAGACCTTGGGGGACCTGCGGAAGCAGTGGACTGAGTCTGGAGTAGAAACATCCAGAGCCACCGTGCACAGGCATGCGCAGGAAATTTCCAACTGCAGCTGCCACACATTGCAGCTGGTTGACAACTGCAGCACTAACATCTGTTTCAGTTAACTCACTGAGATGTGATTAGTGCTTGTAACATCATAATAACACAATGCGTCTTGGATAACATGTAAAATGCAGTTGGAGGCATGTCTGTGTGAGATAATGGTAGAAAATCAGTACAAGTTATATTTTCTGCCATAAAGATTCAAGAAAGGATATTAGGCTTTTAACATAGCTGATCAAATTGATTACCTTCTGATGTGCCTTTTTAATGATTCTTGGGGTTTTGCCTCCGAGATCCTAGAGCTAGTCTTCTACTGGATCCCTAAAACCCAATTTAGATGTCTATCAAATGTTTACTTTGGTTTAAATATAGCTTGATTATAGTTTAGACATCTAAAGACAAATAAATTATCTCTGGGATGTTTTTAAGCTGACATTAGTCATAACCCTAACAGCATATCCTCTATGCTTTTCCCTCCTTATATTCGTTGTGCTATTATTTGATATGTTTTGATTAATAATCTATTAAACCCCATTTTTTATTTTTATTTTTTTTCCTGATAAAACGTTTTTGGTCCCAACATATGTTTTGCTTCTAAACTATTGCTAAACACTAAGACATCTTCACTGTGAAAACAAGATAATGACTGGTTAAATGTTTATCCTTGAGAAAATCAGCCTGCTTTAATGCTTATGTTAAAATTCAACTAAGGTCCACCTGCATTGTTAAACTGTTTGTTTATTTATTCAATTAAACTTCCTTAGATGAGTCAGGAGAATCAGCAGTGACCTAGCCTTATCTTTTTGTTGCATGAGGATTTTTTTTGTTGTTCTGTTTTGACTTTCAGTGCGGGAGATTATGAAAAAGCACCCTGCTGTGTTCCCTTTTTCTATACTCCATCCCCTTCAAATTACAGTAGGAGGGAGGAAAACATGTTTACTGTGCTTCCTTATTCTCTTTTTCTCTCCCCACAAGTTGACAGCACATCATAAATCCATCTAAGCCCGGAGGAAGAGCGTTTCAAGGCTGCCGCATCTGCTCCCCCCTCAAAAAAAACCATATTAGAAAAAATTCTCTTGAGTAGTCGGGGGGATAAGAAAGTGGAAGAAGGGATGGATGAGCGGGTGCAAGGAGAGGAGGAGGAGCAAATAAGAAGAGAAGGAGGCTCAAAGAGAATTATTCATCTTCTGTTTGGAGAGCAAGTTTTGTCTAAATGAGGCTTGGCGAGCTGCTATAGTAACAAACAGATACTCCCTGCATGTTACACCATTATGCACTGCCATTTACACACTGATCCAGTCTCTTCCTGACAGGACATTTACTATTCTGAAACTATTTGACTCAGTAGGATCATAGACAACAAACTAAGTGGGAATTAGTTTTCCATTTACCTTTATGACAAAGGAGAACACAAACCTGTAAGCTTGCAAGTATGCCTATTTATGCATGGCAGTTTGGCAGTTCAGACCACACCATCAAGCAATGTTCCATTTGCCTTTTACTGAGTATTTAATCCCCTGGATGGCAG
Source organism: Girardinichthys multiradiatus (assembly GCF_021462225.1). NCBI lineage: Eukaryota > Metazoa > Chordata > Actinopteri > Cyprinodontiformes > Goodeidae > Girardinichthys > Girardinichthys multiradiatus. The sequence goes on along the minus strand of NC_061802.1, from coordinate 45,751,343 downwards.
TTTCCTGGGGTCAGGAAGCACTGAAATAAGTTAACACCTTATTAAAGACTCATATAGCTGAATGAGAGCAGTTTACACGTAGTAGATGGTGCTCAAAGAGACAATGATAATGGCAGTAGAACAACTTGCAATAAATGTTCTACAGCCCACTATTAGGTCAGGAGATACAAAAACCTTGTACAGAAAAATCAATCAAACAGATAAAGACCCACACATATTGTACATACTTTACCTTCACTAAGGGAAATTTACAGTTTACAAGTAAATAGTGATGAGAACCGCAGCTCCTTTTAGATAACAGGTTCTTTTAGTTCAGGTCACTTAAAAGAGCTGGCTCTTTTGGCTCCTAGACGCCTCTTAAGCTTTTTGCTGCCTTAATTAATTTATAGCCTACAATTACATAGATATATGTGCAAAATTTATTTCTATTTTAAAATACAGCCAGACCAAGATGCCAGGAGACAGAGAATCTCTTTTTTAGTGTGAATCCAGTGTTTCATAAACTGTGCAACCACCAGTTCACCACCGGGCTTGCTCATGGTGTTGCAGTTGTAATAGTCAGCCAATGTGAATAACTGTTGACTCTCTGCCTAGCACAGGAAGAGATGATACCACACATATTGACTAATCACGTGCAGTTTAAATAGAAAAAAAGGGTGATAGAGAGAAGAACCGGGAAAAAAAAGTCTATCAATCAGAAACCAGCTCTAGGAGCCATTTTATTGACTGACACATCACTACAACTAATCTAACATAGATATCGATGAATTGCAGGAGAAAGCTGGAATTAACATATGCACAAGGCGAACATGCAATCACTGGTGACCCGGTGATCTGTAATGCAGCAGTGTTAACCACTGAGCAAACATTAACATTATTAGTAATGCTATTTCGGGGTGTTTTACATGGGTAACCTATGCATGCCTATATCACTAAAGAAATATAAACACACTTTATGAGTTTAAGAGTTCTATATATATATATATGCACTGCTCAAAAAAAATAAAGGGAACACTTAAAAAACACAATATAACTCCAAGTAAATCAAACTTCTATGAAATCAAACTGTCCACTTAGGAAGCAACACTGATTGACAATCAATTTCACATCCTGTTGTGCAAATGGAATAGACAACAGGGGGAAATCTTTGGCAATTAGCAAGACACACTCAATAAAGGAGTGATTCTGTAGGTGGGGACCACAGACCACTTCTCAGTACCGATGCTTTCTGGCTGATATTTTGGTCACTTTTGAATGTTGGTGGTGCTTTCACACTCGTGGTAGCATGAGACGGACTCTACAACCCACACAAGTGGCTCAGGTAGTGCAGCTCATCCAGGATGGCACATCAATGTGAGCTGTGGCACGAAGGTTTGCTGTGTCTGTCAGCGTAGTGTCCAGAGCCTGGAGTCGCTACCAGGAGACCAACTGGTACACCAGGAGACGTGGAGGAGGCCGTAGGAGGGCAACAACCCAGCAGCAGGACCGCTACCTCCACCTTTGTGCAAGGAGGAACAGGAGGAGCAATGCCAGAACCCTGCAAAATGACCTCCAGCAGGCCACAAATGTGCAGGTGTGTGCGCAAATGGTTAGAAACCAACTCCATGAGGATGGTATGAGGGCCCGATGTCCACAAATGGAGGTTATGCTCACAGCCCAACACCATGTAGGATGCTTGGCATTTGCCAGAGAACACCAGGATTGGCAAATTCACCACTGGCGCCCTGTGCTCTTCACAGATGAAAGCAGGTTCACACTGAGCACATGTGACAGACGTGACAGAGTCTGGAGACACCGTGGAGAGAGATCTGCTGCCTGCAACATCCTTCAGCATGACCAGTTTGGCAGTGGGTCAGTAATGGTGTGGGGTGGCATTTCTTTGGAGGGCCATGCAGCCCTCCATGTGCTCGCCAGAGGTAGCCTGACTGCGATTAGGTATGGAGATGTGATCCTCTGACCCCTTGTGAGACCATATGCTGGTGCCGTTGGCCCTGGGTTCCTCCTAATGCAGGACAATGCTAGACCTCATGTGGCTGGAGTGTTTTGAGATTTACTTTATTTTTTTTTACTGCTACGCATTTGTTAGTTAAATACACAGATGATTACAAAGGGGGACAAGGCCTTTCAGTCTGGCTCCTAAACTGTGTAACAATTTGCCCCTGCAACATAGTTTTTGCTGACTCTGTGGACAGCAAAAACAGTTTTCTTCTATTAGGTGTTTATGTCATGTTTTGAATGTGCTCTTTTATGCTTGTTTCTATGATATAGAAGTTAAATGTGATTTATGTGTTTATCGTTTTGTGACTTTGTGTCAGTGAAAGACGCTTAATAAATAAACTTTACTTACTACTTACTTGCCTACTTACTATGTCACATACGAACCTATCCAGATCTGGGTTGATTTCCAACAACAGAATTGGGTTTTGGGTTTGACCCAGCATACTGGAATAGGTTTTCAAACCAAGGGATATATTAATGGGACACATTTCTAAAGTTAAGATTTAAAAAGAAAAACCTATAGCTTGGATCACTAAACAATGTTTGGTTAAAATTAATTTTCATTAATTTTGTAGTAATCCTGCTCGAAAATGTATATTATTTTAAAGAAACATTCAATTTGATTTACAAAATTTTAATATGAAAATCTACTTTATGACTTTATTGCTTTGTTAAAGTGTAAATGTGAAACATGACCAACACTAGCTTGCACTAATCACTTAGTGAGTAATAAACTAGCTTATATTATATTAAGTTAAATATTTTAATATAGTGGTCATTGAAGAATGATGAGTCGCTGGGTCACAGTTTTTTACCTAATGTTTGGTTAAAACTACCCAACGTCTGTTGCAGCACCACAAACCCATCAAAGTTCAGTTGACACACATTAAACTAAACAAACTTATTTTAATAAGTCACCCCAATTCTGAGCTCAACTCAAAAGGCTAAAATTATGATCAGTAATGACAATAGACGACTATCTTAGCATCCTTATTTAGCAGAAGATTTGTTATTATTTTGAAGCAGGTGTTAATAATCTGAGTCTGAGTTGGGCCAGTCCCAACTCAGTTGATTTCTACTCTCATAAAACAATTGGCTTCTCAAAACCTTGCAGTGGTTTAGTTTAAATACTATTTGAAACCTTTAAAACTGCTGCTATATTTGCATAGGTTGGTTATTTACATATAATTCTGTGGTTAACGGCACTGTATACCAAGGTAGGTTACACTGTGTTGGACCACTTGTTTGCTGAATGTGGGACCGTCTGCACATTGTTGGACGTCACTATGCCTTTCCAACGGCATCAGCCATTTTGTATCCAGGACAGTCCGCTCCTACATATCCCATCAAACATTGCGACTGATATGACGGGGCATCCCAAGTCTGACGTCACAAGACGCTATATAGGGGGGGCGCTCGCCTTCAGCTGGAGACCGGGTCCGGTTACCAAGCATCTGAAGCATCACCTGGAGAAGAGTCCCGAGTGGATCTCATTTATTCTCTTTCGTTGGCCAACGAACAATTCATAACTGAGGTTTCTGGACTAAGAAGGCCAGAAATTTCACTTTGCCGATCGAAGATGTGAGTTTAACACGTAACTAAAAACACGGAGTTTCGAGGAGGCGATTCGCCACCGTGTTTTATCCTAGTTGACTTTGCTGGTCAGATCATATTTTTCCATTTCGCCAAGGAGGCCAGAGGACAAAGATTGACCGCTTTTCCTGAATTTAACTGTGGACGCACAGTAACTTCCAACTTTCCCCTTCCTCTCTCGACCCCGCTCAGAAGAAAGCCGACAATAACTAATACCCATCCTTTATTTTTATTTATTTCTTAGAAGCCTGGGCAGGGTAGGAGGTTTTAGTGCGATGAGATTCGCTATTTAATCTAATGTCTTTTGAATGATATGTGCATGTAACCTTGTTATTGAAACTTTGATGTGCCGTGTTGGACATCTGGAAGCTGTTGCGCTCCCCATCTTTGTGTGTGTTTTGCAGGGTTATTGAACCCCTGAGAGCAAGCACAGGTGCGCTGTGAGACTGGACTGTTAAAATAACCTCATGGTGAAATTCCCCATTTTCTTTGTCTCCAACCTTACTGCTTGCTCGCTTGCCGCCAAAAGTTTTATAACTCTTTGTCTGCTCACCTCGCAGAGTTGGGGGAAGTTTTATTAATGAGTATAACTGAGTTACAGTGGAACTGCACCCCAACATCCTCACCACCACACCCCTTTTGTCATATTACCAATTTTGCCATAACTGCTGGTTTGATACCAAACACACCCACTGCTGTTTCACTTTATTTTTGTTTAGTTAGATATTTTACCCCTTTTGTGTAGAACTTTGCATGTTTGAGTAGGTGAAGATTATCAAATCAGAAGAATGGATCGTATCAGGCTGTGATTTAATAAATATTCACATAGATAAAGAGAAGGCGTTTCTGGGTAATTTTGTGCAAGAGTGATTCGTCAGTCAAGATAAGGTTGAAGTTCCACACGTTTTGGCAGAAACGGTCGATTAAACAGTGACATCTCTGGTAATAGTTATTAATTATTACTGAGTATTTAATGGTTGTTATTATCAAAGGCGTTGAGCCACAATTACAACACCAGAAGACATCTCTGGTCTCGATTCATAAATGAGGATTTTGGTTAAGAAATTAATTTTGTCAAATTATGATTTTTAATTATAATTATTGATCAAGATTAATTAAACAATAATCATACTTCCAACAACTGCTCAACCAATAAAAGTAAAATGTTGCAAAATTCACAAATATGTTCATGGTATAAGAGAATTAACCTCTCAATATTTACATTGTCTTAATTTTTCATAAGGAAAAACTAAAAGTTTTTTTTACTTACAGCAGCTGTTCACTAATCTTACTTATAATGCTAAAACCTTTATTAAATGCTGTGCTCACTTTAATATGTTCATTTATAATGCTAATAATCCGTGACTGCTAACACAAGATCTTCTTAATTTCTTCTGTTTTAGCTTAGAATAGTTAATCTTATGTTTTTAGCTCTGTAGGACTAATACCGCTATTGAATGAAACAGTGTCAATGTTACAGCTGTTCTTCCTCCATTTGTTTGCCAGCCACTCTCCTAAGCCCTTCAGTTCCTTCTCCTCCTGGTTGATTGACCCTTCTTTAACCTTACTCAGTCAATCTTCACTATGTCATTTCCAAAGAAGCAAACCTATAAGTCAGAGTGCTGCTTAGGAGGGTGCTGAGTAGCAAATGATTCAGAAATTTCATTTAAAACGCAATTTTTACATATTGCAAATATTTCAAACTCTTCAGATCCTGTTAATCCATGGAAGCATTTTGAAAACAGCCATAGTGGCTCTAAACTTATGTCCATGACCACAGAACATCAGCGTCTTATGTACTAATGAATTGTAGGACCTTTTTCTTACAAAAACACACTATTTCACAAAAAAGAAAAGAAGCTGGTCATTTATGTGTTTAAAACATGATCATAAATATACATAATTTGAAATGGTACTTGACAGATATTCTGTGTAGAGTTGAACTAGTGGAAGCTGTATTATTACATGTCTGCTAAGAGGGAAAAGAGCTCACTTCCAGACACTCCTCCTGAGATGAATTATTGATTTTATCCATGTTGAAAGTCACCTGGATATTACTTGTCTGTGATGCTACTCTCTTAACTTTTTCCTTAAGTTCCTTGTGTTATCATTTAATTATCTGGAATTTAAGTTTCAATGATTGGAGTGCCTCCAAGTGGTCAGGTAATTATTAGCCAAGTTAATTGGACAGCAATTGATGACCCAAATTTCATTTTCAAGCATTCAGTGTCCTGAGGTGAGTGAAGTGACAAGGCAAGATGCTATTACTGAGTCATGCTGTGACATTTGAGTGGCATTAGTGGCACTGTTGTAAATGTGGACTATGTGCTTGGCGTGTTTAGGCTGCAGGGCTCAGGTAGAGGAATTTTTACACATGCCCGAATTAAAACATCATGACAGCGTGACTTTTTGTGACGATCAAATTGTGTATGCTACAGTGCCAAATGTGTAGTAATGCAAAGCAGGAGCCTTATTTTCATATGGCACTGTGTCTTCCGATGCCAGTATGCAGTAGTGTGACAGAGGGTATGAAAAAGGATGTCTTTTAAGGGATAATATTTCAAAATCAGAATATCTTAACAGATACATTTTATATATTTAGTTTTGAAGTACTTAAACATAAGAGCAATATTTCAAAGTAAAAGCAACTTTAAATGTTTTACATCACATGGTTTGCATTTACTAAAGAATGCAACAGTTTATGCTCTCTCATCTCGGTTATTTTAGTAGATTAAGAAATATTCTTGTGTTAGGCTTTTTAGTTTTGGAGTTGCTGACATCTACAATGACTCTTCCTGACTGCTTTGGCATGTAAACAGAGCACTTACATGAAGTTAAGTTGAGTAATACTCATCCTGTATGTTTATCCCAGGTTGGTCACATGTACATGTTAAAAATCCCACAATCTAAAAAAAAAATGCATGCCTTCACTTTTACTCTAAGAAAATGAAACTTTTATTGGTTTCATAATTTCTCAACATACAGAAAAACCCAGTCTTTACAGTTTCAACTATGATGCATCTGTCAACCTTGAAGCATGGGACAAAGCCCTTAGGTGTATCACCTTTAATGGTGGGTTTGAAGTAAAAGTAGGCCAGCTATTTCTGACTCATTTTCATTATTGGTAAAAGTCAGAAACGGTGAAGGAAAGAGAACACCAGGGTATAATACAGCCAGAATGAGTGTCTCTGTGGATGCACAGAAACACTGAGACAGTATCATTGGTTCATTGAAAGGCCAGCTACTTACATTGCATCACTGTGGAGGAGACAAGAAACACACAGTTTCCTCCTACAACCTCCCCTCGTGACTGTAGCAAGTGTAAATATCTGAGGCAGAGAGAAGCGACGTGAGGGAGGGAGAAGGCAATGATGATTGTAGTGAAACAGTGTGACAGAGATATATAGACTTTTACGCTTCCCAGCAATCATCTGCTGCCTCTGCATGTGCTGACCAGAAGTGTTGATGTTCTGTATTTTGAGTCAGGGGCAGCATTGTACAACACCACTGCTGTAGGTACTCGCTATATCTGATCCTGCCAATAAACTTCCCCAGAGGCTTAGACAGCTGGCTGGAGATGAAACCTGCATTGCAAAGTGTTTACATGATATAAGGGTAGTGCATCAAACTGAGAAATATTCACCCAGTAAAGTGCATATGCCAAATGTGGTAGCCAATCTTAGTAATGATGGTTTATGGAGAGTCTGTTATAATTTTTGTGCACTTGTGTTTCTGGCTAGAAGTAGTATAAACCCATCAGGTACCAACTTATGTGATTTTGCCCAGAATCAAGAAAAATCTCTATTTACTGTTAAAACAGCTCTTTACTCATCAGGATATTGACGCTAATAGGCTTCTGAGGGACCACTGTGGTATCTGATGCTGATCCTTTTAATACAGTAAGGCAGCCCAAGAATGTCCAGGATATTTCTGTGTGAGGTTCACATGTTCTTTCTGTGCAGCTGCAGTTTCTTTCTACCAACTCTGACTTCCTTCCACATTACAAACACACACATGATGGAGTACTGGGTTCCTCTTAATTACATCTAGGTATTAGTGTATATGTGCATCTTATATTGGACACTTGCCAGTTAACTAAAGTTTATCCCTCCTCTTGGTCAATGATTGCTGGGAAAAGACTGAGCCGTCATGTGACTCTGAATGGGATAAAGCAGGTAAGGAAGATGGATGAATGGAATACCAATGTCTTTAAAAGATAAACTCGGTAGGCAGCAAGTTAGGTTGTGCACAGACAGGTTTTCCAGGGTGTGCCAAAGTCAAATAGCCACCCACAAACAGTCATGGACAAGCAAGCAGGCAAACCTTTTATTAGTTTTCAAGCGTAGTCACAGGTTGGGTCATTGCTGAAGGAGTTTTGTCAGTGTAATAAGTAATAGGCAATTTTGTAATGAGATGGACAGAGCGGGGGTTTGAACCCACTGGTTACAGGACCTGAGCCACAGCTGCCCCTTGTGTGCTACTGAAAATGTTGCTGAAATCAAGGCCAGGCCTTCCCATTCAACATTAGTGCCTGACCCCACAAGGAATAGTCAAAGATTCCAATGATCACACTCCTCAACTTTGTGTAAAGCCATCCCAGAAAAGCTGAAGCTTTTATGGTTTCAGCTCCTTCAGCTATATGTCCACAAGCGTGGGCCTACATTATATTAAAAAAAGTTACACCTTTAATAAATTATATTTTAAAACAAATTCTTCATTTTCAACTTCAGTAAACAACGCTTCAGTATGCTACTGAAAACCTTCATCATCCATTATCAGTGACAACAATCTAATTTCTACTTAGGGCAAATTGAAAAGTTCAAACTGGGGCACCAGGTGGGTCAGCGGTAGAGCAGGCCCACCATATGCAGAGGCGACAGTCCTCAATGCAGCTGGACAGGGTTCGATTCCCTTCCCCTGATCAATTTACTCCACATCATCCCCTTCCCTTTCTCTCTGCCCTTTTTACTGTCCACCTAATAATGACTAAAGGCAATTAGTGCCACAAAACACCTTAAAAGAAGGAAAGAAAAAGTTCAAACTATTTAGCAGGCACCTTATTCCTCCTCTCCACCACTAGCTGAAATGCAATGGTTGGGTGCTGGTTGCTGTACTGAGAGAAGATGAGAGCAAACGAGATCGACAGATGTCCATTGAAAGAGCATCAGCTAGAACTGCACTCACAGAAGCCAAAGAAGAATAGACTTAGAAAGAAAAGTAGCACATAAAGTAGCAGAGCAGGCTACAGAACGAGTGGGAAGAGACACAAGTGTGCGCCAGAAGAGACTACGCCATGCAAACTCAGAGAAAAAGATTGTTATGTTGGCTGTTTCATGTACATGAATCCAGCATCCATCCAGCTGACAAATCCAAAGGCAGCACTGCAGCTCAATTAGTCTTTTACTCCTGCTTTCCTTCATAGCAGGTGCATCTCCTCTGTGAATAGCTTGTCCTTTGTTTTCCACAGTGAGTATGGCACAGACTCTGTTCTCTTGTATCTCTATTTTCATTCAAACTTCTTGGAGGAGAGGAGAAGCAGAAACAAGAGCGCTTTATTTCAGTTTCCTGCAAACTTCAACCAATTAGCAGAGAGCTTGTTAGTTCACAGCTCAGCGGTTACAGCCAGTGACACTTGAGTCAAACTGCACACCCACACTCGTGCACTCATGCAGATAAAATTGTGCACACAGTCACATGGCAATAAACAAGTCATTCTCATTTGTAGGCTGTTACATTGTTACAACCTGTTAGGTTAAAACAAAGTTCAAACTACCTCTGAAGGTTAGGGAAAGATTAGTCCACATTAGAAATAAAGTATAAAAACTAGTGAATTATATTTAGCATAGTGGTTATCAGTAGAAAATTACACTGCTGTACAATCATGTTAGTGCTGTGTTCATGCAGCACCAATGAATTAACTTTGGCAGCATATTACTATAAGAACTAGAATAACACACATTTTAAGCATTAATTTAGATTTGTCAAATTTAACAAATAGTCTCCTTCATGTAAAAGATCCATCCATCCATCCATCCATCCGGATGAGCACATGAGACAAAAACATGAGACTCGGGGGGGGAAAAAAAACAACTGTTAACAGATATCCAGACAGAAATTTGGCTAATTTAATTTTCATTATTATTTGCAATTTGGCACAATACAGTCCTGAGTGTTTGCTTTTTCAAATTTAACAAGGGACAAGTTTCAGACCTGTGGTGCAGAATACTACTAAAATCGTTGTGTACTTGGGATGACTTAGTTTAGGAAACATTCAACAACAATTACACTCCACACTTGGAAAGTTGGACACATTCTGAATATTTGATTAAATGTAAGCATAAAAAGTGGACTAATCCATACCTCCTAGTTGGGACGTCCCAGTCTAAACGTTTTTCCATAATACAGAATAAATTTGCCCATACCTCCTAGTTGGGGTGTCCCAGTCTAAATGTTTTTCCATAATACAGAATAAAGTAATTTATAAATAGGCATTTGCCCATTCCCAAAATGATGCTTCATTAAGAGCTATGCCTTGCACTGTATATGAATTAAAAATCAGTAGCTTTAAATAGCAGTCAACATCGTGCAGCATTTCATCAGTATTGCATCCTATACTACTCTATACACATATTTGGGCATTGACAGATATTTTTAACATAAACAGCTGAAGCTTTTAAACTCATTCCTTCCTCCTGCTTATGATACTTTGTTGAAATGCTATTCTTGATATGTCATGTTGACAATTCTGTTTACATTATTTGCGAGTGGGCTAAATATTCAGAGAAAAATGTTTTGCTTCTTCAGAAACTTAGTGCTATCTTTGAACATCATACAATTTATTTACTTGTATTTCAGCTGCCATTTGCGCAACGGTTTACCATGTAAACAAATTTTTAAGGAACAGTTCACCAACAGCAGGTTTTGGGAGTTACCTTTAGTTAAACCAGTCATTTAAAATGGTTTTGAGAGGTGCTTCAAGCTGATTTAAGCTTTGGATCAAATCTGAGCATCCATACCCCGTATCCAAAATAATGAGTTTTACATTATGCTGGATAGCAAAAAAAGGTTTTTGTTTGTTTTGTTTTTTGTTGGATGGCCCTTTTGTCATCAGAACTGGCTGTCACTCATCACCACTCAGTCACAGAGCTAAAACTAATCCATGAGAGTGTCTGCCATTTATGCTAAACAAACTCTTTTTTTATGGTAACAGCTTGTCTGACTCTTTCCATCTAAATGAGTTTGATGCTGTGAAGCAGAAAAAATATGTAATTACTCCAAAGATGGTAGTAGCCTGGCCACTGATGGTAAGATACATTTTAGCTATCAGGCTTGATTGTTTTGGGAGGACTATTCATAAAATTCACATAAAAAGAAAATCTTAAAATTGTTGAGCTTTAACTTTGCTGCAGCCAGAATGAAAGCTGCAGTTTGGGGAAAAGATGGATCACATCAGAGCATTTATAGTACATTTAATTTGATCTGAAAAACACATTGCTATTATGCTCATGAGCTGCTTCTCCAAAAAATGTTAAAGTGTTTAGCTGCTGGCTATATACTGAGATTGCAATAATGTCAATACTTCAATACAAATTGCCCAAGTGTTGATCATGAATGTAAGCCCAGACAGACCAGAAAAGAAAGGCAGTGGATTCTATGATAATTGCTCATATGCCACCATTTAGAACCCGTTTTCCTGCACTGATTGTTATTGTTGAACTGGACCAGTTCCAATGGTTCTGTCTCTGTTCTTCACTTTCCAACATGTTACTTTCTCTTGTCTTCCTGCAAGTCTTTGTCTAACAGGATAACTTAACTTCTTCCTTTTGAGAGTCTCTTTCTCCACTCAGTGGTGCAGTTGGTTCCATTTTTATACAGACGTTCAGTAATACTACAGTTCAAATAATTTCATGTGTAAAAAAAGATGTCTTAAAGAACTTATGAGACAATTAATAATTTAGGTGTGGAGACTTGAATCAGGTGTTGGAGCAGAGACACATTTAGAACCTGTAGATCGAGGACTAAAGTTTCCCACGTCTGTCCTAAAACCATCACAGGAAACCTTCCAAACAAATGTATAACTCATTAAATGTAAAGACTGATGGCTATTATTGATTTTAATGATCGACAAGACTAGAAAGCCCTATTGTAATGTAGTTAACTGATTGACACTGGGGTTACCCTAAAGAAGTATCAGGAATCATGCTTTATATAAACATATGCTAAATGAAGGTGAAGTGATGTGTAGTTCCATCTCAGAAAGATATATGATTGGATGCACTTCTGCATACAGACAGAAAAGTTTGCAAAAATAAATTAAACTTGAACTGAGTAGGATTTTTGTTCGTTCGTTCGTTCGTCGTCTTCCGCTTATCCAGGACCGGGTCGCGGGGGCAGCAGACTCAGCAGAGACGCCCAGACATCCCTCTCTCCAGACACCTCCTCCAGCTCCTCCAGGGGGAGCCCAAGGCGTTCCCAGGCCACCCGAGAGACATAGTCCCTCCAGCGTGTCCTGGGCCGTCCCCTGGGCCTCCTCCCGGTGGGACGTGCCTGGAACACCTCCCGAGGAAGGCGTCCAGGAGGCATCCGGTATAGATGCCCGAGCCACCTCAACTGGCTCCTCTCAATGTGGAGGAGCAGCGGCTCTACTCCGAGCTCCTCCCGGATGGCCGAGCTCCTCACCCTATCTCTAAGGGAGTGCCCGGCCACCCTACGGAGGAAGCTCATTTCAGCCGCTTGTATCCGTGATCTCGTTCTTTCGGTCATGACCCAAAGTTTATGGCCATAGGTGAGGGTAGGAACGTAGACCGACCAGTAAATTGAGAGCATTGCATTTCGGCACAGCTCTCTCTTCACCACAATGGACCGGCACAGCGCCCCCATTACTGTGGCAGCTGCACCGATCCGTCTGTCGATCTCCCGCTCCATTCTTCCCTCACTCGTGAACAAGACCCCGAGATACTTAAACTCCTCCACTTGAGGCAGGAACTCCCCTCCAACCTGAAGAGGACAAGCCACCATTTTCCGGTCGAGTACCATGGCCTCGGACTTGGAGGAGCTGATCCTCATCCCAGCCGCTTCACACTCGGCTGCGAACCGCCACAGCGCATGCTGTAGGTCTTGGCTAGAGGGGGCCAGCAGGACCACGTCATCCGCAAAAAGAAGAGACGAAATCCACTGGTCCCCAAACCAGACCCCCTCCGGTCCTTGGCTGCGTCTAGAAATCCTGTCCATAAAAGTTATGAACAGGACCGGCGACAAAGGGCAGCCCTGCCGGAGTCCAACATGCACTGGGAACAGGTCCGACTTAGTGCCAGCAATGTGGACCAAACTCCTGCTCCGCTCGTACAGAGACCGGATGGCCCCTAATAAAGGGCCCCCGATTCCATACTCCTGGAGCACCCCCACAGGGCATCACGAGGGACACAGTCGAATGCCTTCTCCAGGTCCACAAAACACATGTGAACTGGTTGGGCAAACTCCCATGAACCCTCGAGCACCCTGTAGAGGGTATAGAGCTGGTCCAGTGTTCCACGGCTGGGACGAAAACCACACTGTTCCTCCTGAAGCCGAGGTTCGACTATCGGTCGGACTCTCCTCTCCAATACCCTGGCGTAGGCCTTACCAGGGAGGCTGAGGAGTGTGATCCCCCTGTAGTTGGAACACACCCTCCGGTCCCCCTTCTTATAAAGGGGGACCACCACCCCAGTCTGCCAGTCCAGAGGCACTGTCCCCGACCGCCACGCAATGTTGAAGAGGCGTGTCAACCATGACAGCCCTACAACATCCAGACACTTGAGGTATTCAGGGCGGATCTCATCCACCCCCGAAGCCTTGCCACCGCGGAGCTTTTTAACCACCCCGGTGACTTCAGCCTGGGTGATGAAAGAGTCCAACCCCGAGTCCCCAGCCTCTGTTTCCACCACGGAATGCATGATGGCAGGATTGAGGAGATCCTCGAAGTACTCCTTCCACTGCCCGATAATGTCCTCAGTCGAGGTCAGCAGTCTCCAGCCCCCACTATAAACAGTGTTGGCAAAACACTGCTTCCCCCTCCTGAGGCGCCGGACGGTTTGCCAGAATCGCTTCGAGGCCAACCGGTAGTCCTTCTCCATGGCCTCACCGAACTCTTCCCAGGCCCGAGTTTTTGCCTCTGCCACAGCCCGGGCCGCAGCACGCTTGGCCTCACGGTACCCGTCAGCCGCCTCAGGAGTCCCACAAGCCAACCACAGCCGATAGGACTCCTTCTTCAGCTTAACTGCATCCCTTACTGCCGGTGTCCACCACCGGGTTCTGGGATTGCCGCCACGACAGGCACCGCAGACCTTACGGCCGCAGCTATGGGCAGCAGCATCGACAATAGATGCAGAGAACATGGTCCACTCGGACTCTATGTCTCCAACATCCCCCGGGATCTGGTCGAAGCTCTCCCGGAGGTGGGAGTTGAATACATCCCTGGCCGAGGGCTCCGCCAGGCGTTCCCAGCAGACCCTCACTATGCGCTTGGGCCTGCCGAGTCTGTCCGGCTTTCTCCTCCTCCAGCGGATCCAACTCACCACCAGGTGATGATCAGTGGACAGTTCAGCCCCTCTCTTCACCCGAGTATCCAAAACATGCGGCCGAAGGTCTGATGATACGACAACAAAGTCGATCATCGACCTCCTGCCTAGGGTGTCCTGGTGCCAAGTGCACTGATGGACACCCTTATGTTTGAACATGGTGTTCGTTATGGACAATCCGTGACTAGCACAGAAGTCCAATAACAAAACACCACTCGGATTCAGATCGGGGAGGCCATTCCTCACGATCACGCCTCTCCAGGGGTCACTGTCGTTCCCCACGTGGGCGTTGAAGTCCCCCAGCAGAATAATGGAGTTCCCGGGAGGGGCACTATCCAGCACCCCTGACAGGGACGCCAAGAAGGCAGGGTACTCTGCACTACCACTCGGCCCGTAGGCTGAAATGATAGTCAGAGACCTCTCCCCAACCCGAAGGCGCAGGGATACAACCCTCTCATCCACTGGGGTAAACCCCAACACGAGACGGCTGAGCTGGGGGGCAACAGGATTTTTGTATTAAGTTCTATTTGCCCCTAAAAGGCAACAGTGTCCTTGAGCAAGATATTGCACCCCAAGTTGCCTACCGGTCTCGACTCTAGTGCATATTTGAGTTTCCAAATAGGTGAATGTGACTTGTAGTTTCAACTTCAACTAAAAATGAGCCTTACAAAGGCATCTCATTTGCTTTTTATCCAATGTCTGCTGCAATTAACATTCCAGACAAATCCCAAAGCTGGATACTTAATAACTAGCATATAAGCAATGTAGTGGACATGCCAGCCAGACATCGTGTTTGACGACGTTAAATAGAAGGTTACAGTGATAGATGAAGTGAACTTAAGAAAAACCCTTTTTATTGTGAACACAATGTTATGCTGCAAGTGCATATCTGATCAGATTCTTAAAACCTGCAAATAAATTATATTTAATTTTCTGTCAGTCATTTGAAATGCCCCTGATGGCAAAGACAAAAGATTAGAATCCAGGAGATCTGAAAGACTGTTACAGATGAATCCTTCTCTAAACTTAAGGCTCTTAGTGATGCTGACTGAAGCCCAATAACCACAAGATGGCATCTGCAACAGAAGAAAAGACAACATAACCTCAAAGTCCATCTTTTAGGGTTTTTGTTAGGCTTTATTGGGAGCTAAGGACCTAAATTTCCGATCAGCAGACCTGTTTGCTCTTTTTGTGTTGTGCACCTCTATGTAGACCCTCGCTACAGTCCAGCAGCATCATATGTTAATAATTGTAATTTCTTTTTTTCACTCTTAAAAATGTGTTAGACATGTATTTGTTCATTGTTTTCATTTATTTTATTTTAAAGTTTATCATTGCACTGATTATAGTGTTGTGTAAGTGGTGTTTGGCATACTTCATAAAAATCTTCAATCAGAAAAAAGAACAAGATAATTTAAGAAAACATTTTTTAAGTGTTTCAGAGTAGGGGAGACAGATGTTGAATAGACGGAAACAGCTTTTGACGTTTGAGCTGTTTCATGACATCATCAGGCTCATTTAGTGAACAACTTCTGTTCTTAAGATAAGAAAATCCAAAAGGAAAAGTAATAAAACAATGTAGTATTACTACAGGGTGGTGAGAGGTTAATCACTGTCCACTAGAACTGTCTTGATACCTAATGGCTGCTCCAGTTGCTAGAGATGTTCCAAGCCAACCGGCTTCTGTGACATGACAGTGTAAGAAAAAAACACTAAGTAGGATTGGGAGGAGCAGCCTGTTGACAATGTCTGGCTGCTGCTTTAATAAAGCTGCATGATGGCAAACAGCAAGAAACAATTTGTGCTCAGCTATGGAAAAAGCTGTGTAATGACAGCAGAGATGTGATCTGTAACACTGTGCAGGAGAAGGGAGGAAAGACATTGGCAGGAGCACAGAGTCATTTGTTGCAAATCGATAAAGAGACCAAAAAAAAAAAAAATACTATTAATGGTTCAGTTTTCATGACAAAAGCTCGTATTGTCTTTTCTCTCAGAATGCACAAAGCATCACACTGGTTTTTACTTATTATATGTTACATAATGCACACCACATATTTAATGGTTAAATGTATTTGTCCCAATACATAATATTGCTATTTCAAGGAATAACCATTGTTTTATATTTTTTTATCCCATTACACTGAAATAATGTGTAACTGTTTGGCAGCAGCTGTAGGACCGAGGGACCTTACCATGATTGAATCGTGAACTTATAGGTGAAGATTTTCCCAAAGTGGGCAAGAGGACGAAGAACACAGAATTAGTTCCTGAAAAATGGTTTAAAAAGGGTCCAGTTGATTTAAACCAGTATAAAGTGGTCTGGAGAACACTATTAAAGCAGTAATACAGCACTGATTCATTACGTTAGCCATCAGGCTAAAGGTTACTTCCAATGAAGACTGAAACCAACATGAAGCCAATAAAATGATACTTTCAGACTTCTTTCAGTCAAGGTTATGCAGATGATCCATTTAATGACATACTAGTAGAACATTTAGATTGTGTGTAACCAACCTTGTTGTATCATTGTTTATTTTGGCTGATATAGGTTCTTATCACATTTGGGACAGTTTTTCTTATATTTTGTGCTAAAACTTTAAGATAGATGCTCACTTGATCTATAAATTAATAATCATAAGTTGTGTGTTTGATTGTCACACAACTAGTGTGCTTTTTTGTGAGTGATAATGCTTTCTTTGTGCTGTGCACTGTCAACAGTTATCTTCAGTTTGGGCTGACCAGGGTAAAGATCATAGTGCCACAGGTTTTATGATTTGTTTGGCCGTAACTGAAAATCTAAGCTGTTTTTCTCTGTCATTATATTTATTGAGAATAAGTTGTGTTTTGATAATTTAGGCTCAGTTCTTAATGCTATTTTACTATATTTCTTGCTATATGTACCTTAATGAATGACAAACTGAAGCCCTGTCAGAAGACACCCCTGTGATATACCGGAAAACATCTAAGCCCATTTTAAGGGCTTAAGCCCATTTCTATGATGCTTATTTGGGCATTTGAGCTGACCAAGTTCCACAATGACATGCGTTTGTAGAAGTAATGATGGCAATGTGAAATCAATAAGGAAGAGCGGCATTGTTAGTTGTTAATGTGATGCATGCTCACTGTCACTCTCAAGCTCCGCTCTTAGATTTCCTCCCTTGGTGTCTGAGAGGCATAAAACTGTGGCTCAACATAAACCTGCAAGTTTTGCTATGGTCTTTACTCAACATAACTAGAGGAATCTTAAACGAATGTATTATATTTAGATTTTGTGATATGAAAGGGACTTTAGGTAGAGTTTGAATTGTGGCACTAAAATGGCACGAAGATTACTATAAGGAGCAAATTGGTGGGATGTCCAATCAGAGTAAGAGTTGCAACTGTCTAAGACATTTGCCACTTGGGAATATTACTATCTATAGAATGATGTACTTCTGACATTTCTCCAACCTGTGTCTCAGATTGATGGGCAGCAACAAATGCTTCTCTTACCTCATTGCTGGTGTCTTTTCTTTTTATTATAATGTTAAAACCCATCGGACTTAAGCTGCTCTAAGGAGTTTTGACACTCTTGCATTTTGGCTTAGTTTGTATGAAATAAGCAATGATACTGTGTATTATTTCCAGTACTCTTGTTTATCTCGTTTGTTAGAAACCATATATACCTATTTTTAATTTGGTCCTGAAAAATAAAAATCTTGAACAAGAGGATCATGATTACAGCTGATGGATTCTGAAGTACAAACTACTTCAGTTCCAATATAACCATCTTAGTGGGTGTTAAATGGAGATAGACTATGATCTGCTGCGAGTCAGAATTGCCATCATCCTGATGTAACAACAGATATTTTGGAAATGGTTTGGAAAAATTTTATTGTCTGGTACCATATTGCATCGCACAGCTTGCTTCACTACTTGCCTTCCTGTCTCCATCCATTATGTTCTTCACCATTTTCCTGTACTCTTCCCACGTCTTTTGCTACTCCAATGCTTTGTATTGCTCTCCTCTTGTATTGTTGTGTGGTTGTTCATAACATTATATAGGTCACACAACAATGATGAATTAAAGTTGTCTGTATGTGTGTGTGATGTTTGTGTGATATATTACAGGACTGTGTGTGTGCTTGATATATTAAAACAGTTTGTGTTCTGCATCTGTCTAAGGCAGTCATTTTGAGGCTGATATAAATCTTCATCAGTTTTACCATCATATCCAGGAAGCTTGACAGGACATCCAACACACCCCACGCCTTCACCAAGACATAAGGTATCATTTTGTCTCGGAGTGTCTCAGGTTTT
The DNA here is from genome assembly GCF_021462225.1 of Girardinichthys multiradiatus. Taxonomy (NCBI): domain Eukaryota; kingdom Metazoa; phylum Chordata; class Actinopteri; order Cyprinodontiformes; family Goodeidae; genus Girardinichthys; species Girardinichthys multiradiatus. The sequence continues at coordinate 45,732,897 of NC_061802.1, read as the reverse complement.
GTGTGAGGGGGCTGACACCAGCTACCATGCTATCATGTTGTACGGTTTATGGATACAGAAGTAAAAAAATAGGTTCTGACCTTTGTCTTTAAGTTCTAATACAGAGCGAAACTGTGAACTGCAAAGGTTCATTAGCATTTTATGGAAAACAAACATTAACCACTGTAGAAAGCATGAATTATTTCAAAATTAAAAAATTGTGATACACTTATATTTTTGTAAAATAATTTACAGTATATACAGTTGAAACCAGATATTTACACGAATTTTACAAAGAGGGACATTTTTCTCACAATCAGACATTAAATCAGACTAAAATTGTTGTGCCTTGGGTTAGTTTATTTTTATAAGAAACATGCCAGAATACTGAGAGTTCAGAAGTTTACATACGTCTTAATGTCTTGAAACCATTAGTGAAAGCTCAGGTTCACATGGCCTTGAAAGCATCTGATAGCAGTTTACGACGTCCTGGTTAAATAGAAAAAACCTCAAACACACTGCTTCCTTGCATGACATCATGGGAAAATCTAAGTCCCATTGTTTTGAAATGGAAACCTGAACATCTTCTTAGGTGGTGCATGTTTTAAAAAGTTTGAAATCAGTCTCATAAACCATATTTTAGGCCTATTAAAAAGAAAAAAAAACAACAACATATAGCATAAAAGAGGACTAAAATCCAAGCTTTTATGTACAGATTGCACAAAGCAGATCACAGGCATACTCTGATCTGAGAATTGCGTTCGAATTCAGAAAAAAGCGGTTTTTAGTGTCATTCCATTGTGCCTCTTTCTCTCGCTCTCTGTCTCTCTCTCTCACTCACACACACACATACACACACATGAACACTGGGACACCTTAACACCTGGTTTGGATGCGATGACAGTTGGTCACAGATGTGGCCATCTGGCATCCACTTTGACTGTGATTGAGTTTAGCTGTGTGTGTCTTTGTGTATGTCTGTGTGCTGCCTGAGTGTGTGTTTATGTTGTAAAACAACAGTTAGAGTCCTATAACAGTGCACTTTCAAAACCATTTTAAAATAAAAAACGACAATAATGATAATAATGACAACAAATGGCCTATTTTGTTAAAACTGCTTATGCCATCATTAAAACATAGTTTCATTGAATTGGTATTCAACCAGTTGTTGTGGTCACAAGTCCCTTCCAGTGTTAAAAGCTAAAAAGGCTAAAAGCTAAAAAGTTAAATAGATTGTGTCAGACATGTGGGAGAGTATTTTTCTTACACTGTTGTGTATCTAAATATTTAGTCTCTAAATGGACAGCTTTTGAAGTTGATAGAGACACTATCAGGCAATGGTTTTTGTCATCTTTAAGCTATATAAAACCCAGGAAGCAGAAGTGATATCAACCTCCTCCTGATCATACCAGTAGAATCTGGATTCAACTAGCGCTCCAACACAGCTTTTTCTGGATTTGGGCCGGAGTCCGGGGATTAGGGACCCCTGTCCTAGGTTGAGGCTATCCAGTAAGAGACTTACCAATGCTAAAATACAGAATACATAAACTAAGTTCCTTTGGCTTGGTAACTTTTAATGTAAGGTAAAGGGTGAATGGATGTCAGGAGTTGCCCTCTAGATATTGACAGCAATAAGAGTCCCTCCTTAACTTCACTCAGTTTTGACCTCATCTGTGAAATTTTAGAATTTAAAACAAAACTCTTTTTACCCTACAGTACAGTTATATCTAAAATTCTGACTTAATTATTTTACAACATAGTTTTGTAGTCTGTTCAAACAAGGGTAATTTTGTAATATTTAAAACCTTTTTTGTCTTATTTTTTTGGTTTCAGAGATTAAATAAAGATTTTAAAAAACACAAACTGAAATCTGTTAGTGTAGAAAAATTCAGCTCATATGTCATATTTTAGATTTTGTACCAGTGTTATGTTCACCGTTTTGTAGGTGCAATAAATATTGTTTTAATTTTACTAAAATATGTCCCCTAGTGGCCACCCTAGGTATAGTTGTCTGAAATGCACTAGAAGGAATAATTAAGCAGGAAGCGCAGCACAGTTGCAGACACACAGCAGCGTCACAACTCTGCTTATGTTGTTTTGCTCTCTTGCTAAAGCATTGTCTGTGAGCTTATAAGTTGGATTTTTTAAAGATATATTACCACCTGTATTTGAGAAGAAGCTGTATTTTCTGTTCTAAGTAAGCCTGTTTCTTGTTAAGCTAACTACTGTGAGCATCTGACTGAATATATGAATGGTTTACATAGTGATTAGACTGTTATCATTATAGAGGTGTTAATATATATATTTCCTTTGTTTGTCTGTTAGAGTTTCACAAACAAGAAAGGTTTGTGCAAGATCTATTCCTGGAGTCTGTGGAGTTTATACATTCATGGTGTTTTGCTGTTTGAAAAGCTAGCAGCATTCAGCTAGTGAGGCCTTTCCAACCCAAGATAATCAAAGGATGTCCAGATTCCTGTAAAACAATAAAGAGACAAACATGAAGCAAACCTCAGCATCATCTGACAGACAAGCAAGAGTATCACAGAGGAGCAAACTAAACATTGGAAATTCAGCTAAGCTCTCTGGTATTTTGGTTGATGAGAGTTAGAGTCACAGTCTTGATAGGCACGAGTTCTTTCAAAAAATTGTTTACAATGATTTAATTGATAAGAACAATAATTTTTTTATCCAAAACAAAAAACATGCCTGTCCAGGGTGTACCCTGCCTCTCGCCCATAGACTGCTGGAGATAGGCACCAGCTTCCCCGTGACCCACTATGGAATAAGCGGTAGAAAATGACTGACTGACTGACAAAAAACATGGCAAGATTTATGATTGATACAACATTTTATGCCATAAGAAAATCCGCTGCCTTAGGTAAACACCCTCCAAATTGGCCGTCCTATGCAATTGGCACTGTAACATGTCACTGTACCTTGATTTCCAGCTAAGCCATCCTGCCAAAGATTCTTTGGACATTCCAAAAAGAGATCTACATGTTTTCTACTGGCTTGTTGAGAAATACATTAGACTGTCTGAACATTGTCAGCATGCTTTGCTGCATGCTTTGCTGCATGCTTGCTGCCAACTAAAACCAACCCATAGCTAAAACATCAGAGCATAGTCATGGCTCTACAATGCTACAGTGACAAGTAACTGTGCTGTAACATGATGCTCCCAGTAGGCCTCATTCTTGATTCCATTTAAAGTGGAGTAGTGTAGCTTGTAGGCTTTAAGGTAATCCAACTACCTGCTGCTCAGCTTTGTCTAACAGGTGACAGGAGTCGCTGACGGAGAGCTGAATAAGCTGCAACCTGCTGGACAAACATTAGCAGCATCCATGATGCTGCAACCTGTTTTCAGCTCAAGTGACTGTGCTTTTAGCTCAGCTCAGTTTGCTGCTGCCCATATGTTTTTGGCTAGAAAGCTTTAGGTCTCCAATCAGTGCCAACCCCACCTGCCTGGTTCAAGTCAAACATTAAAGATTATAATAAGTTTATGAGTAACTTTATTTTCTTTAGACATTATGTAGTTAGTGCACAACTTATACCCGGTCCTGCTTGTGCAATGTTGTTTCCTCAATGTTAGCCAAATATAACCAGTTACCTTACTGTTTGAATTAACCTACTTGTTTTATTATTGCTTTATTTACCAGCGCACATGTTGTCCTCCTTATTCATATGTCAGTGTCATTTTTCCTACCTATTTGTACTCCATCCATTTTCTCATTGGTGGTCTTGTTTTTTTTTAAGCTGACGCCCTCATCTGTCTCTGGCCACATATAGAAGAAGGAAGAGACGGAAGGAGGAAGGGGGCACTGACTCACCCTACTTATCTCATTAAAATGGCTGTCAGAGCAAACTGCAGTTACCAAAGTAACTATGCTACCTCTCTGTGTGTTTGCTTTCCTTCATCCAGAAAGTGAGTCTGTATGCTTACAAGATGTGTCTGCCTCTGAGCATGAAGTGGAGAGTGTTTTAATTGCTCAGTGCGGTGCACGTCTTATTTCCAACAGTCCACGGAGACCTGTCATGACCTGTCTGCCACATAATGAACTGTTGAACTGGACACCCTGATAAAGCATGCCATCCGAGTGACTTACTTTGTGTTGCTTTGCATGTGCTAGGGCCAGGTGTTCACAGAGGGCTGTTTCATGAGACAGGTGATTATATTTTCTTATGGCAAAACCCTCATTCTGTCTGGAGTTTTAAGAAGTGATTATGGTAAGAAGAAATGGGAAGAAATGAGTGTTGTCCCTGTCAACACACACAAAACCTGGGCTGCATGCAGACTTCCCCGGAGACTCACTGAAAAATGTTCCCCAAAATATAAAATAGCAAATAGCTATTGTCTACAATAGCAATGTCTTTCAGATTTTTAGCACTGCAATGTGATGATTGATGGTAGAACATTTGCAGGAATAGCATTTGACATACGTTAACAGGTTTAGCAATATTTCAATTACTCCATTTTGTAACTACAAAAGTATTATATTATGATTTCAACCTGGAAGCTGATCAAGTACTACTTGAGTTTGGTAGACAATCATACATCTACAGATGTGTTACAGTACAGTTACATGGAAGTTGTAATAGGTACTCTACTGTCAAAAAAAAAAAATTTGATATTATGTATAAGTGATAGAAGATAAATAAAAGAAAACTTTGCTGTAGTGTCCAGGCAGTCAATGTTATCTCAGGCAGTGTTAGATTTGTCACATTATGATGAAAATCTTTATGTTAATGAGTGTTTCTTACTTTAATAATTGGTTTATATTGCTATAATATCTCAGATTTAAAACAATATCTTCTCAAATTCAATAAAATATAATTAAAATTTACAATGGGTCTTCCACCTTAGGATTTAGTGGGATAGATAATTCTGCACTCCTGGATTTAGCGCCATAGCCGTGACTGAGTCAGCGCTTCATTGCAGGCCTGATCTGGTTATACAAAGTATACAGGCAGCTTAGAAAAAAAGTGCCAGGGAAAGAATGAGGCAAAGAGCTTGATGAAAGAGATTTATTTTGGGTCTAGATTTGATAACCTGTATTCAATCTTCTCTGCAATGTCCTTGACTGGGCTCTGCAGATGCTGCATGCCTCTTTTTCTCTCTCCTCTTTCATAATTTCCTTTCAATCAGTTCCACCTGCCATCTGTGATGGTGCTGAGATAAAATATTGGGCCAGCCTCAGGCTCTAAAGTAGTTTATTGCCATAGAGACATGGTGCAGGACGGCGCTGAAACCTTTACACATTCAAATCTTTAATTTTGTGATTTACAATGGCATGGACACATGAGAGACACAAGCACAACGTGAGAAGATCTCTCGACCTGTCAATGCCTTCAATGGCTAATTAACGTGCTGCGCATTTTTCTTTTATTTCCACACTAATGTCAGTTATCTCCAAAACATCACCCGCAGTTATCTTGTGCTAAATTGGCGAGAAGGTGACTGTGGCCTCAACTGAGGCCTCTAAGTGAAAATGAAAGATTCTATGAATAAATAATGCATGGAGAGTTGATTCATCCATCATTTTTAATGATAAATTTACACCATTAATGTCATTTACATGATTTGCACTCAACTCATCAAAATGACGAAGTGTTTGAAGGGAAATAACGCAGCAATAAAAATTGATTTAATCTGTAAATTGCAGCTGATTTGTAAGGTGTTCTGAAGGATTGAACTCTACGTTTTCCCTATGAGGTGATGAATGCCGCACAGAGAGCCCTACTCAGACTGTAAAGTACAACAGGGACAAACAGACGAGGCATTGTCTAGAAGTGGGAAATAATGACGGTGCAAAGAGCAGCTGCCAGTTCTGCAGAAGCTCAAATCCTGAAATGCCAAGTGCACCGAAACGTATATTTCATGTCAGATTTATCGCTGGTTTATTTATATCCAATTTTCCTCAGGTCACATAGGTAATAAGTGTTAGAACCCAAATAATTCACCGACAGGTGCAAGTGTCTCTTCCTGATAGGGACTCTTCTGTGCTTGTCTATGCAGTCTGCTAAATCAGCCTGATGGGAGGAGCAAAGGTCAGTGGAAGGAAAGGAGAATATCCAATCAACAGTATAATATATGATACAACATACGATTCAAACTATTACATTTAGTTCAGCTCTTTATTTACTGGTAGGAAGTATTTGTCCCAGGGAAATACAGGAAGGCACCTTGTCTTCAGACGAGGACAGGCTTCCTCCTAATAAAGCTAGACTATGCTACATATGTCTAGGAAATCAATTTATGATGATTTTTTAGAAGATTTTTTTTCATCAGAAACTCATAATAAACGTGTGGTTCTTAACAGAGCATTGTTTGATGGGAAAACATTTCCCAGGAAAAGGTTCAGACATGCTACATGGTAAAAAGAAACAGGTAAGTTGCGATGACATGAATATGGGTTTTCTAATTTCCTAAAGCTAGTAGTAGAAATTGTTACCAGATTTGCTTTCTGTGTTTGTTCTTATTGGTTTGTGTTTTAAGTAGAAATTCTAGTCTAATAGCAAAATGGAAAAAGAAAAACAGCAAAGAGGCCAAGCAATGTCCTCCTGGGTTTCCATGGTGACTAGTTAAACTTACTCTTTGACAAAACTGTTTAATTTATTTGCATCACAAGCAGTAGATGTCAGAGTGTTGTGGTTTCACTCTGCATGTATTTAGATCTATGTTTGTGTGTGTGGACACGTGTTGAGATGACGTTGAGATGCCAGCTTAGCCTGATGAAGGAGGAACTTCATGGGTAGTCTGCATGGTTCACACATTCACTCTGAGTGGGACTTTGTTTTCATCTTCTTGGGTTTTCTTTGCTAGGTTTAATTGCTCTGCCCCCTAACCTGTGTAAAAGCACATCTAATATGTTTTCCAATGCCCTGGCTGAACTACATGTTTCTGTTTATATTTTTCAGTTTTTTTAAAAAGGAAAAACTTTGTCCACATTTTCTTAACTTCTAACATTTACCAATGTCACTTTAGTAGGTGATAATAATGTCGATCTTAAACATATCACAATTCATAAGTACAACATCTGGAGCATAACTCAGTAATAAAACTTTATTACTTATGTTTAAAATGAATGGAAACAAAGTGAGATGAATGTCGAAGAAAACCAAATCAGGGTTTTCAGGTTAAATTGTTGTGTTCTTTAGCTCCAACAGTGAAGGTACATGGTAACCATGATGTCACTGTCTTTAAACAAAATCTTTTAATGTCGTGCTTACAGAAACACACCAAAAAAGTACTTTAAAAACAAAAATTCCACTTTGGAAAACATCTTTTAGAGATATTTGCTTCTCACCAGAAATAATTTTTTGCATTTGGATGAATGGTTATCACACCATCAGACCTACTGGTATTTCATATTTTCTTTTTCTGTCATTGGTTTAAAATTCAAAAAAGGCCAACAAAAAAGGCTTTTTTTGGCCTATTAGATTCTGATACCAACACTAAAGCAGAATTCAACTGAACTTTTTGTAGTGGATGCATTTTTGGGGCTACAACCAATCACTTACAGACTTGGATCAACTACCAAAGGCTTGATAGCTTAAGGGATTGAGGTAGTTTTTTTCCGAAATCAGCTTGAACCACTCTAGCTCTTCCTGGTTGCAGCCCTGAGTGCTCCAATAAACACTGGCACCACTGAGGCTTTGACTTTCCACATCTTTTCAGGCAGTTTGTTAATAATTCCAATCTTGCAATTACTTACGTTTGCATTCAGTCATTTATTGGCTTATTCAAAGCTACTTAGGTCCTTGAGAACCGGTGTTCTGCAGGTTTTAGACATTTTCCTGCTTCAGCATATTGAAATTTATAACCTGCTGAAGAAAAAATCCAATTGTTTGAAATAGGCGTGTTCAGGAATAAAGCTACACAACACTGGTCACCAGAAAGGAGGACAACTGTGTTCTGGGAACAAGAGTTCATGGCAGGAGCATTATGTGTCAGATCTTCTTCATCCCAAATTCCAACTGAAAAATTATTTCCTAAACTTATCGATGTCCATGTACACTGTTTCAAGCATGTTGATGTGGTCAACCTCAGTTTACATTTAAATGCAGACTGGAATGGTAGTGTTGTTGTACTTGGTCCAGAAGACAAGAGCTGGTCAAAGGCAATCCACTAGATGCACTACTGCACTGTCTCAGCTTAACTATGTCTGTGGGGTTGTCTTTGTTAGATAGCTGTACTCATTATTTGATAGATGCTCTCAGTGATTGACAGTTTACCCGGCAAAAGTTTTCTTTTTTTTCCCCAAACCCATCATCTTAAAGTGCTGTTTTCTCCAGCAGACCATCTTTGCATTATTCATGTATTGTTATGCCAACTGGTTGGAGGTGTGGCTCCAGGTAAACAACCTGCTGACAGCAGAACGTTAAATAATACAAATCTGCTTATGCTGCATTTTGCAAAAAAGTTATTTTTCCTATTTACCTCAAGATTTGACACCGAGGCAAGCTGTTCATGAAATAGATTGTAAACATCAATGGAATAAACTTTGTTTCCAGACACCTAATGTCTTAGTGTGATGTAAATGAACATTAATACTGTATATAGTCATTAGCTTTCAGGTTCGTTTACAATTAAAATAAAATATTGTTTTTATATTTTGATATCATCTTTCACCTCCAGTTTGTTTCAGGTTACAGTTTGAGTTCTATTCCTCTGGGATGCTTCACAAAAACAGAGTGAGTATGGACATACAGTTTGAATTTCAAGACTTTACTTCTTATTTCATTATTCATAAAAGTGACATTTTAAAAAACATTTTGCATTGATTTGTATTTAAAAGATGACCTTCATTTTGCCACATTGAAATGCACACATTGAAAAATCAACAAGGGCCATTTAAATAATTTTTTGCCTTAGATCCTTATATTTCTGTATTTTAATCTGGACCTTAGATTCTTGAATGGGATTCATTGTAGCTGACAGAAAAACTTTATTATTTTTAAATTACCCTTTTTGTGTATTGAAGGTATTTATGATTGCAAAATGTAATGTAAAGGACCTGTTTTTAAATCCCATCCAGATTTTTTGCAGATTTTTTTTGCCAAAAAATCAGAATCAGCTTTATTGCCAAGATCGTACATACAACAAACAAGGAATTTGACTCCAGTACACTTTGCTCTCTAGGTTTCTTTGTTTTTGTTGTTTTCTGCATTATAAGACATATTTTGCATATAGCTTTATGGCCTTAAATACATATATACAATATACACCCATACAAGGTGGAATTGCGACTTCAGTATGAGGTTGTTTGGTATAAAATGGATAAACTAGTCCTTTACTAGACGGCAGAGTGGGAAATCAGCTTCAGTGTTGTGTTGCTTAATAATTTGTCAAAAAAAAGTGATAAAATCCAAACACAGTAGGTAAATATTTTGTACTCAGATGTCCAAAACTACTGAAAACAAATAGAGTCTGGAAAAGTGTGGCATTTATAAATGGAAAATCTGTATGAACCTTGTCTACAGCTCTGTTTTTGACATGTCACTTTTAATGGCATAAGATACACAGCAGGAAGGGAGGAAACGAAATGGCAATGACATAGATGCAGGTGTATAATACAGCAAAGACAACGCCTCATGTTTTCTTGAAAACAACCAAGTTATGCAACAAATGGTGGCTGATGTGGTGGAAAAACGTGTCAAGAATCAAACAGACATAAGCAAGAAAGTGCATAATACTCTGTGAGAGAGGGAACCGTGTCTGTGTGGAGGAGAGACTCTAAGAAGTGACAGCACAAGAGGACATATAAAAGTAGAGAAACTACAGAGAGGGAGAGGTGAGAGAGATCTATACAAGGCAGACACGATAGAGAGAGTATCATTGCCTATTTATAATCTCTGGTAGTCCCTGCCTTGATTCTGACTCAGATCCCACATTAGATATTTCTGAAAAAAACTCAATCTTTGGCTCCCATCTCTACACCAAATAGTTTTTCCCCTTTTTTTCTGCTTCTCCCATGTAGATCGCTCAGTTGGGAAGAGGCATAAAAAATACAGAAACAGTCTACAGATAATTTGAACATCATGGGAAACACTTTGATTTTAAAAGCTTTTACTTACTAGAGATAAACTCAGTTTCCTGTTTTTATTACCTTTTGGCATTTTTTTAATAAGCTGTATTTAAGACAGTGGGACAGAACTGATTTTCAAAGGCAAATGAAGCTGGGGACCAAGTTGAACACCTAGTAGAATTGATAAGATATCTGGTCCACATGCAGACCAGTGATGCACACAGGGCAATATAGTATGTTCTATACTATACTGGGCTCTTAGAGAGAGAGAGAAAAATAGTCCTTCTCTTTGTGTGCAGAGTGCATGGAGGGTCAGGCCATGAGTGAAGCAGAGTTCAGCTGGTGTGTTCAATAAATGTGTGCATTTCTGACTTAAATACGATATTTTACGCCTACATTGATAAATTTGCTACAGCATGTGGGATTCATGTTAAAAAAACAAACAAAAAAATGTCATGATGCCCTGCACCCCCACCCCACTTGCAGTATCTCCGCAGACTCAGAAAAGGTTGAGACCTCATCATTGAAGACCTTCGATTTCGATGACAAGGAACTAGCACACATTGAACACCACCAGAGGGTATAAGCCATAGAAAAAACCCGTTTCACAAAACAGGGCTTTCTTAAATGACGCATGCATTGCAGGACCAAAGGAGGCATGAAGTGGGAACTCAGCAGGATGTATATAGAGTGCTATGCATAAAGCTTGTGTTGGAGATCTTGTATTCTACAGGGTCTTCAGTCATTATTAGTGAGTAATACCTTATCAGTTTAGTTCTAGTTTCAAGTGGTATTGCTACTGAAGAAACTACTGTTGACTGAAGCCCACCGATCTGCTTTGACTCAGAGCACTTCACTTAATTTTTGACAAAAATATATGTGTGTAATGCATCACACCATTGTAATCCCCCCCAGCTAGTTGGTTGCATTGCCACCACTACATCACAACCCAGCTCCAGCTAAAGTTGCTTAAAAATGGGTTTGTGAATGGAGCAAGAGTTATGAGGCAGTGGCTGGAGTTTCCAACAATAAGTGAAGGCCACCAGCTGCAAGATGATTGACAGACTTATGAGAAAACTGTTAAATAGTGGCTGCATTTTGGATATGCCTATAGCTGGATTATCAAACTGTTCAATAGTTCAACATGTTAGTAATGCTTATTTATGAAAATATGTCCAAATCTAAACATTCCTTTTGGGTAAAGAATTTTATGGTATAAAAAGTGTGAACTAAAAAACAGAAACCAATCATTTAGTCAGAACTATAAAATGGTTCAAAAGATAAAAAGAAATACTCAAGCCCATTTGCAATGATAAGTAAGCAAGTTATACTTACTGGCTTACAGTCCTATTCTCTTTAGGAAGTTTTGGCTTTACCTTGTCACCCACCCACAAAAACATACACAGTTAAATTGGGAAAGTTAGTTCTTAACTCAGCTCTGCAGGTCTATTCTGCATTCTTCGTTCATTCATATTTGAATTTTCTCTGGTAGTACTGAATGTTTCCAGGTTTTTGACATATATGCGTCATTATCTCTTCTCCAGCACACTGTGACTTCCCTGTTGATGGCAACAATTAAACAGCACCTCCTTAATCTTTGATTGTTCTCTCGTTGATCGGATGTGTGTCTGCATGTTTGTCTCCAGCAGTTATAGTGCAGGTGTCAGCAGCCATCTGGAGGATGCCATGCCTAAATGAAGGTTAAATATTGTCTTTGTGCTCCCAACCTCTTTCACATGCACAAAGACATATTCTCCTACAGCGGATGTCTGATAGTTGCTAGATAATTAGACATTCAAGGTGAAGATACTTTTTTTTTATTGAGGCAAAGGACTGTTGAGACCTCCATTGTATTGGATTAAAATGAATGATACTTCATTTCCAGGAGAGCATAACATAATATTATGTTGTTGTCATAAATATTACCAAGAAAATGGAAAAAAAAAAAAAATGTGGAAAAACAGCTATTGTTGTAGATAGTTATTGTTGAGATTTTTTTACTGCAAAGAATTCCCTTCCTGAATGTTACTTCATTGTTTAACCAGGATTTCTTTTACACTTGGTCTGGAATCTGGTCCATTGTGTTACACAGGTTGTTGTGCAAAATTCTTTCTATCTGCTCTAGAAGCTCCAGTCTGGTCCATACCAGAGGGTCTGACTTGCTTATCAATTTGTTGAGTTCTGTGAGGTTTCTCACCAGAGCACAATTCTAAAAAATATGCAATATCTTGTCACAAACATTAGAAAGAATAATCTTCTTTCAGGAGTGTCTGCTTTAGATTTTTATTAAAATATATAGTGCTGCATTTCTAGTTGAATGTGTTGCTACACCAACATGCAAGCATGTGTTTTCCACCACCATCTTTAAACAAATAATTTCCCATCACTGATATTTTTAAAGCAATTGATAATATTTTATATATTTGAATAAAAACCCAGTTTTTTGTCTTTGCTTGCTATGACGACAATGGTTCCTAATACCCATTCATCCGTCCGTCCGTCTGTCCACCTGTCTGCTGTCTATATGGACTGGTCCTTGGAGGGTCATGGGGGGGCTGATAACTGTCTCCAGTGGTCTTTGGGCGAGAAGCGGAGAACACCCTAGACAAGCCGCCAGTCAATTACAGAGCAGCACACACACCTTACACCTTATACCTAAGGGTAATTTACAGTAAACAGTTTACTTGGTGCCTAATACCAGTAGTACAATATTGGACATCTGTCTTTCATTTCAGTTGAAATTAAGCTTTTTTTTTGTAAATAATTATCCAGCATTGCCTTACAACTGTACTATACATGATTTCATCTACTGTTAAGCCAGGTTGCTATTGATGTTTTTGAACATCTCAAAAAACATTTCTCTATGAATGTTACATCTAGGTGCCATATACACTACACATATATTCCACAACTTTAAAATTAACATACATGCTACATGAATATTTCTGTAATTGCCCCGTAATACTAACTCATGCTACGATGCTGTTTCTGTTTGCACTGAAGCACCTCTTTTGCCTGAACTGTTGAACTGAAGGCAAACCTACTTTCTTATTAATTTTGTAATTATTTGAACACATGGGGGCACTCAGAAAGCATTAAACCTTAAGCCCCAGATTAGACAATTGATTCTAAAATATAATAAAAAGATAAAACAAGATGGTGACATCATGGCAAATGCAACATACCCTGCCCTTATTTGTTAATAACACTGTTAATTCTGCACCTTTTATCCCACTACATATGCACTATGCAAACCGGGGAAACTCCAAAAGCAGCACACAGAAGTGACAGGGCTTGATGCTCTACCAATTGCACTTAATTGCTTCATGTTTGGATCTATTTAACATGCGTATATCCATTTACTTTATAAAGAAAGTGTTTAATGGCTTTTTGAAGTTGCAACAGGCCATTGTATGTCAAATACAGAGCTTCAGACCATGTTTAATATGCACCAATCCGTTTTGCGTAACATATAAAGTGAAATAGGCTAAGATATGAAACAAGTGATTTATGTCACTGTTTTTAAATTGAAAAGTAATACTGCAGTTTGTAGAGAACAGGTGGTATCTTTAATAAGGTTAAAACAATGTTTTTTCAAAGCAGGTCGTTCTGTGTAAGCAGTACCTTTCAGTGTTCTGGGTTGAATTTATCTGCTAGTCTTACACCATACAAACGTCCTGTTTTTAATATTACTCATTTGCAGTATTTTGTTGTTGCTTGACAAAAAAATTTAATGTTGTTGCTATAGTTGTAGCAAACTAACAAGAATCAAGGAGCCCCAGAGGAATGTATAACCAGTAATGTGATAGTGGTTTTAATTTCCAATGTCACTCTTGGAAATTTCATTGCTCAAGAAAAATGATCAGTTTTTGATGTGTTTCAATGATTTTTGCTGGTGGGTTAAAAGTTATTGCACCTATGTGCATGAGCAGAGATTCAGATAAAATAAAATGAGAGTGAAATAGTGAAATAATTGTCTTTAGGCAAAGTGGTGTGGAAGAACAGATAGAGCAATTTCCTTTTTTACACAATATATCATGTTATAGTTAGTGAGCCATTCATTTCATATTTCCTTTTGCTGTGTGTAGTTTCAGTCCTCCAAATAAAATCCAATAGATTTCTCAAAAACATACTGAAACATTAATCATGAATATCACCTAAAATCAATATACCAAAGCTTTCACCCAACGCTTTGTAGAGTTCATTGCGATATCTCCGTATTGTTCTCTGTGTCTTTCTTCTCAACTGCTATCATTCTTTCTATCCCTCTTCCTCCATAGCTCGTTGATCTCGCCTCGGGTGAAGGCTGTTGCTTAGGAACGGCTGGAGGAGCCAGTGTATGGTTTCTCTTTTCTTTTTTCCAAGTCCCTATGATGAGTTCAGAACTTTTTCAGTGGGAAATGTCAAAGAAAATCAATCTCTTCCGCTGTCTTCAACTTTATTTTACTCTCTCTCAGTCCTGATATGTACCTGTTCTTTTTCTCTCTTTCTTTGTGCTGGCTCCTGTCTAAGTATACAACAAGAAGTCTGACTGTGTGTGCTTAGTTTTAGGACTCTACTGGGACTACATGTTGATTTTGTTGACTGCGTTAAGCATTTAGACATTGCCCATTTCTGTATGGTTCTTTCCAATATCCCAGTGTGCCTGTGGTTGTTTTGAAAAGGAAAAATGTGGACTTATTTGAGTTAGAGCTGTGGTTTGTCCAGGACCCAGCAACCATTCAATGAACTGCAAGGACCTGTATTTTGAGTCTTTTATGTTCATAACAAATATTAAGTGCATAAGTATAAATCCCTTTGTCTTTTAAAGTTTGGTTTGCTTATGATTTGACAACTATTCCTGTGATCATACAAACAGACAGGTAATGCTCGTTTATGCATACGGATTTATGAGCAAGCTATAATTACTTCATGCCATGTTACATATTCGCATTCAACTAGCTGAAAGTGTGGTCACTCTTTCTTTCAAGGTAGAGATTTTTCAAAATATGTTTGTTGCTGACTTTCAAACAGTAACTCCAAATTCCTTGCAATATTTTCTGTAATAGGAGCAAACCCATTGACAGGCAATTGCCACAATATAATTACATATGACAGTTATTCAAGGCAAAGTAAAAGTGCTTGTTTTTGTCACTGACAGCCTCAACCTATCATAATTAGTGTGTCTATTTCAGCATGAAATCTCTTTAAAATAAATTTGGCAGAGCATATTTTGATCCCTATATTAAGCATATGACAAGAGTATGAGCTTGTGATATAAATATAGAAACACTGACTGTGAAACAAGGAGTTTTGGGGCATTGATGGCCTAACCCAGTGGCTGCAGCAAAACAGACATCAACAACAAAAAAACAGCAATGTCCCCATACAATGTTTGCTGAAAAGCCAGTGACAAGCAGATGGTGGGGAAATGGAAGACAGCCACAACAGAGTGAAGGTCTTATGAAGTATCATTCTCTTCTCCTTCTTTTCACTTGTTGTTTAATTAGTTATATTATCTCAAACCATCTCGCAATATCGCTAGGTATGCTCCTCTGTCACACAGACTCTGAAATATTCTCCTTCACTACATCCACGAAACTTCACTGTGGTCTTCTTCTAAATCTTCTCATTGACAGCTCCATATTCACGTTATTTGTCCAATATAGCCATCATTACTTATCTACATTCTTCTATTCATCTGTCTTTTGCATTTTCGGTTTCATATTGGTTGACACCAGATACCTAAAATCATCCACTTTCAGTACCTCTACTCTTCATAGCTGAACTGATCCAGCTGTCTTCACATGTGTATTGTGTCTTGTTTCTTGTTTCTTTTACTTTTCATCCTTATTTCTCTCCAGATCATTCCGCTAGGCACGTTTTCACCTGCTCTGTACTTTGACAACAGATCCCTCTGTCATTTCCAAACATTGTAGCCCATGGAAACTCCTGTTTGACTGACATGAAGACTTCTGCCAGATCTCATTACCATTTCAAACAAAAAGAGGCTCAATGCGGATCCCTAATGGAATTTCAATTCCAGCTTTACCTCATCTACCATTCTTACCACACACCTTACCACTGACCAGCTGTCCTTGTGTATATATTTCCCCACTGTCACATACTTCTGTGTGATAGCTGGCATCCTAAAACAGTACTACAGTTCCTCTCATATCACCTGATAATGTGTGTTCTGTAGATCCACAGTCACAGGGCAACTCCTATTGACGGTGCTGTCATTCATAACCATAAAATCATGAAGTTTCCCATTTGTAAAATACATGCTTCACTGTTGGTGTTACCCTTATGTTAAGCCTCCACTTTGTGTTGATTTGATAATGATAATAGATCGTGATATATTTTTCCAAGCTCTTCACAGCTTCTAACAAATCACTACCTAAATAGGACTTAAAAGATTCCAACTGTCTTTTAAAATGTATCTGCACTGCAAGATGGTGTTTTGAAAAAGGGAAAATTTACTAAATATTAATAAAGTTGAACATCAAATGCATACGCTTTAGAAACATCAAAACAGTAAAAATCACAATTTGAATTATTTTAGACAAATGATAAAGGGACAACAGGATTTAGGAACCAATGAGTTTTTTGACATTGGAATTTTTAGCTTTCTTTCCCCTTCGTGAATGACTTAGCTTGGCCTTTATTAGGTATTTATAAAGCCTCTCATCCAACTGATGAGAGGCTTTATACACTCTAAATGTAACTTGCAAAATCTTAGTATTACTATAGAGAACTACACAAGTGCCATAGAATATCACTAAGCCTGATAGTAAAAAAAAAGACAATTAACCCATCTGATCCCCTTCAATTTGATGTGATATCGCCAGTCATTAGCCAGAGGTGAAGGGCAAGAGCACTTTGGATAGGATGTGTTGTTATGGGGCAGTCTGACTCAGTCAACAGAGACTGTGCTAATGGAGAATAAATTTTGTCAATTAACACCCTCAACAAGGAAACATTAATCAGCTAATGATGGTTCAGCCACACCCAAATAAGGGTTGTAGTGTGTGATCAACCATGTAAATTCTTTTGAGGCTCTACATCTTGGTTATTTAGGTACCTATGCACATACAGTATGTCTGTTTTGACAGTACTACTTTTATACAGCATAGATTCTTTGGAATATCCTGGATTAATCCCAAGTATCAGAGCTGCTAAAAATTAAGATATATTTGATTAGTTTGAAATGCTGACTTGCTCTCTGGATAACATTTTGGCTTTTTGGCATGTCAGTACAAATGTACACTACTGATACTAATGATACTGATAATAGACATCACATCAGACATCCCAGTTGTTTCTGCAGATTACTGGATGGACAAAGGGATGTAGCTTTCTTAAAAGGTGAGATTTTTCAATGACAGAAATGACTTTTTTGTGTTTTTTAAGAAGTATGGTATGATTGTCAATTATCAATGGCAAGCATAAAAATGGCAAAAAGCTGTGTCATTTTCACTAATTAACAATTTTCTTTTTACAATGACAACAATGTCTTTAATGTCTAGATTTATGTGTTCTAGTGTGTGTTCTACCTTTGGTTATACATTTTTTCCTAACGTGATTGAAAGTTTCTTTGGATGGATAATTGATAATTTTTATACTCTAGAATCATCTAAAAAAATATCAGTAATAATTCATGATGAATTTTAAATACAAACAAAGATAACTTATTAACAAATTAATAAAAAAAAATGTCAGCCTCCAACACATAAATAACAGCAACACTTTGTGGTGATATAAAATCAAGGATGTTTCTTGCCCCATTTGTTTGCATGGATGTCCTCTCCATAAGCATCAAATCACATTCAGACCTCCTTCGCTTCTGGCTTATGTAGTTCCTCGCAGAACGTGCAGTGTGTGCATGCAGGAGCTTTAACTTTTCCACACATTTGCTCTCAGGAATCAGCCCAGAGACAAAACACTCATGCTCTCTGTCGGTTTATTTTCTGCAGCTAGTCTTTGTATAGTTAATGAGCTGTAAAATCTAGGTCAGAACTGTTTCTCTGGACTCTGTAGAGAAGGATGATGTGTGGACCACTGCTTCCCAGATTGCAGGCCTTTTGGGATTACCGGACCTAGGTACTTTACAATTATAAACCCACTTTAAGTTCTTTATAATAGATTACATTTAAAACAATGTACTTCACTGCACTTAGTAGTGCTATCACGTTTTTCCTCCCCACAAACACAAATTTATTAATAATGGTGTGTTTCAGGCTGAACCCAAGTTTCTCAAATTGGAAACGAAAGTATTGAAATAGATAGCAATACGGCAGCTTTTCAGTGAAACTAAAATTTGCATTTGCCCAAAGGCCCTCCGATTGGTTTGCCTCCATGTGCAGCTGATTAAATTTGGCTGTGCTTGATTTGCGCCAGCAGGCAGCTGTGTGCTGGTTGAGAGATGACCGCTGTCAGAGTGTGAAGAGGCATGCAGTCATCAGAGAAGTGCTTATTTGCTTCAGCCTTCTGCTGGACGGCATTGGAGCACAAATTCATGAATTCATGTTGTTCTGATCCAAAACGGAAATTACAGCAGCAGCTCCCATCTGCCTCCCTGCATAATGACTTCATTGACTGTCATACCAGGGCACATTTGTATCTTACAGCGATTTATGGCTGCAATGAAGGCAATTAAAGGAAGCTCAAAATGCTAATTTTCTTTGTGTGAAACAAAACAGTTGATGCGCAGAATGATCTCCATTTTGATGGAATGTCTGACATACACAGTCCATGTGGAGAGTTTCTTAGCTTACAGGCAGTTATACAGATGGAAATGTTTCAACCGACAGGGAGTGATTAGCTAGTATCTGGCTAGAAGCCAGCATTACAGAATGTGTTAACACATGGTGCAAAGTTAGGGAGACAGTGGCACAGACAGGCCATTGGGCAGACACAAGCAAATATACTGTATGTGTGATAGCAGCATCAATAACCAGGCAACTCAGCAACACTATTATTAATACTTTTTTATTTTTTTTACTGATCATTGTCCATTTGGAAGAAAATATCTGTCCATATCTTGAAATACCACTGGTGCACCAGTATGTGGCAACCCATCGGATTTCAAAATACAAACATCATGATTAAGGGCTAGAAGATGCAAATTGTTTTTAGTCTTTAGCCAAGTGAAAGAACAGAATCAGTATGGGATTTTGGAGCATTTTAGTTCTACACAGAAGGCTTCAAGTACGAAAAATCCTTGAATGTGATCTTCCAGTCCAAACAAAAGCTTGGTAGGTTGGAGGTTTCTCCAAAAGCCTGACCTCAAAACCCAGTATGGCTGCTGTATGTTTAAATTATATCTTTAATAAACTGTTATTTTGTACATTTGCCTGTATTGCAAATATATTAGCTTATGGTAGTGTAAGTATTGATGTTGGAATGCAAATGATGTTGCCATGGTATTTGGCTAGATGGTTTGTTAAGTATATTAAGGTCATTGAACAAACTAATTAGAACCACTGGTTTCTGATTTACAGCTGAAACATGCTTCAGTTGGGTGTGATATTGTACCCGGGTCAGAGTTCAACCTTCCAATGTAAATGGAACTGCATGTGTGTACTGTATATGTGCCTTAGGTTAGCTGGTTGAGTTAGCATCTTGTTCAGCTTCTTGAACCACATTACAAGGCCCTGCAAACTTGTAAATTCCTTTCTTGTGGGCTGGTATTGATTTTTTTTAATCTATTCCTTTTGGGAGAAAACAAGAACTCTTATTTTAGTTTGTCCTCCACAGAGTTTATGTAGATATTTTGTTGTTTAAAGAGTTCTCTAAGTTTTAGACTGGTCCTTGGTGTTAAATGATCCATGAGTATTAATGACCGTTTTCAATAAACAACACCTGACTGACATGCTTATTTGGAAGTTGTACAAGTTTAGCTCTCGTTAAAGCAAAGGCACATGTGTAGAAAACAGATTCTCTCAGAAAGAAGGCATGTGGAAAGCTCCAAGAATGTTTCCTGGATCAGTTATACTAATCCTGAATTAGAAGCTCTTTTCACCCAATTGTGTTTCAGTCATTTCATTTTTAAATGTGCTTTTCGTTGTTGTTTGATAAAAGACGGAATTTACATACTGTGATTATCTGTCATGAAAAGGATTACAGTGTTTCCTGGATTACATAGTCTGAATCCTGTTTTAGACAGACACCTTTTCATTACTCTGACAGCTGAATAAGTTGACTACATGTCTCACAGAGAGGACTGCATCATTTTGCTTCCATCTTTATCACAGAAAAAGTTTGAAATGTATGTCTTCATAATTTGACATATTTCTCATCCTGTGGAATCCTAATTTAACAAGCACACATTCACTGATATATTTTCTCACTGAACCCTAGAACCAGGAAAACTATAGAATTGTCTCTAAAACTCTATGAAAGAGTTTAATTTTCCATTTGATTATTTTTCCAAATTCACTAAGAGTTTGAGTCATTTTCATACCAGTGGTGCAGAAAGCTTAAAAAGCTGTGCAAAGATATCTTCAGCCATGTGCATGTACCACTGATAGACTACATTATTCACTCATCTGCTTTCACACGCATGTGAAATTAAGAGACATCCTATTCTTAATCTCTAGGGTTTAATATGATGTCAGACCACCCTTTGCAGCAATCACAGCAACTATGCTTCTGGGAAGGCTTTCCACAAGGTTTAGGAGTGTACTTGTGGAAATTTATGACCTTTCTTTCAGAAGCACATTTATGAGGTCAGACACTGATGTTGGACGAGAAGTCTAATCTCACACTAAACCATCTCAAAGGTCTTCTGTAGCATTGACTCAGAACTCTGTGCAGGCCAGTAAAGTTCTTCCACACCAAACTCACAAATCCATGTCCTTATGGGCCGTGCTTTGTGCACTGGTCTGCAGTCATGTTAGAACAGGAAGGAGCTATGCCCATATTGTTCCTACAAGCATCTGCTAACTCCACTTTGTGATTATACATGGCCCACAACTTTGTGCCAGAGTGTTGTTGTTCCCAACCACTCCCATATAATAATACCATTGTTGACTGTGGTACACAGTAAATAGTAGGTGGTAAATTTCACTATTTACACATGTGGCATCCTGTTACGGCAGCACACCAGAATTCAATGAGCTCTTGTGAGCTACCCATTCTATCACAAATGTTTGTAGAAGCTGTTTGCATGTTCAGGTGCTGAATTTTATACACCTATGATGATGGAAGTAGATGGAATAAACTCAAATGCAGGGGAGAGCATGCACAGGGGTTGGACAATGAAACTGAAACACTTGGTTTTAGACCACAATAATGTATTAGTTTGCGGCCAATACAGCGTCAATTCGTCTTGGGAATGACATATACAAGTCCTGCACAGTGGTCAGAGGGATTTTAAGCCATTCTTCTTGCAGGATAGTGGCCAGGTCACTACGTGATACTGGTGGAAGAAAACGTTTCCTGACTCGCTCCTCCAAAACACCCCAAAGTGGCTCAATGATACTTAGATCTGGTGACTGTGCAGGCCATGGGAGATGTTCAACTTCACTTTCAAGTTCATCAAACCAATCTTTCACCAGTCTTGCTGTGTGTATTGGTGCATTGTCATCCTGATACACGGCACCGCCTTCAGGATACAATGTTTGAACCATTGGGTGCACATGGTCCTCAAGAATGGTTCGGTAGTCCTTGGCAGTGACGTGCCCATCTAGCACAAGTATTGGGCCAAGGGAATGCCATGATATGGCAGCCCAAACCATCACTGATCCACCCCCATGCTTAAATCTGGACATGCAACAGTCTGGGTGTTACGCTTCTTTGGGGCTTCTCCACACCGTAACTCTCCCGGATGTGGGGAAAACAGTAAAGGTGGACTTATCAGAGAACAATACATGTTTCACATTGTCCACAGCCCAAGATTTGCGCTCCTTGCACCATTGAAACCGACGTTTGGCATTGGCATGAGTGACCAAAGGTTTGGCTATAGCAGCCCAGCCGTGTATATTGACCCTGTGGAGCTCCCGACGGACAGTTCTGGTGGAAACAGGAGAGTTGAGGTGCACATTTAATTCTGCCGTGATTTGGGCAGCCGTGGTTTTATGTTTTTTGGATACAATCCGGGTTAGCACCCAAACATCCCTTTCAGACAGCTTCCTCTTGCGTCCACAGTTAATCCTGTTGGATGTGGTTCGTCCTTCTTGGTGGACATTACCCTGGATACCGTGGCTCTTGATACATCACAAAGACTTACTGTCTTAGTCACAGATATGCCAGTAAGACGTACACCATCAATTTGTCCTCTTTTGAACTCTGGTATGTCACCCATAATGTTGTGTGCATTTCAATATTATCTTACCCTGATAATTGAACCTTCACACTCTGCTCTTACTGGTGCAATGTGCAATCAATGAAGACTGGCTACCAGGTTGGTCCAATTTAGCCATGAAACCTCCCACACTAAAATGACAGGTGTTTCAGTTTCATTGTCCAACCCCTGTAGTTTTGGCAACATAATTGATGTTTTACACATCTACTCCTGTCAAGGAAATTAACCAGTTGAGGCATACATAAGGTAACCATCAGACTTTCTGTTTAGGCACGTAAAAAAAAAAAAAAAAGAAAACCCAGTTCTTTACAGATGGCATTTTTATGCTGGAAATGCTTTAACAGTCTTCCTATCTAATGCACTTAAGGATTTTACTCTGGAAAAAAGGAGTGAAAGAGAAAATGTATATAAATTATAATCTGTAGTTAGGAGTACTTGCATAGTTTTGGCATACCTATTTCAGTGATAATTCCTGCATAGCAAAGACTCCAAAGTGCTCCAACACACAATAAGAATTTGTGAGAATTTACATGAAACACACATAGGAATGAATACATGACAGTGAGATGACCTAAAGGTACAATATGATTTTTGGGAGACTTAAAAAATACAACTACAAACTACTAAAAACACCCTTGTTTATCCTTAAATTTATATCCACCTTTAGAATTTCCTCTTCTTAGAGTTGCTTTTTTGAAATTCTTTTGACTTCATCTGTTCGCTTCTCAGCCTAAATTCCTCCCCAGTCTAAAATGAGAGCAAGTTTAGCTTGAGTTTGATCCTGGATGAGTTCTAATAATACTTCAGCTTTGCCTCTGTCTTTAGAATAGTAAATTGTCTGCTTTCCACATTATGATGAAAGAAACTTTTGTTGTCACTTCTCTGACTTTGATTCATTGACATCTGTACACTGATTGCAACCCTACTAGAGCAGTGGATGATAATCTTTTCAGTTTGGTGTACATCCTTCTATCCCTCCATCTGTCTATTGTTTTGATATTATCTGAAATTGGTTAGAGGTAAAAGATGCAGGAGGGAATCCAAGACATCCCTCTGTGTCAACAGTCTTCAGCTCCTCATGACTAGGCCCAGGGCATTCCAGTTCTCCCAACACATTTGTCAGTTTTTTCTGACACATTTCCATTTTTCTCGTACTAATTCCATTTTGCACATCAGCAAGCCATTTCATACTCACGTGTTTAACAGTGGTCTATGGTTTTGCTGTTGTTAACTATTTGAATGAATTATAAAGAGATAAGTTGTCATGAAAATGTTCAAATCACATGCATAATTTTAATCATTTTTATATTTTGAGATGTTGGCTGTCAAAGCGGTAACGAAATGCTCTTCTGGCAGGTAGAAATTAAAGCATGGCTGATACGAAACAAGTAAACAACACCGAGTCAGTTACAAAATGACCACAACCACAAAGAAAGGACCAACACCAAACCTGGATGTTATCCCAGTGGTATGTCCAAAGATATTCACTGACCATCCCAATCAGTTGCCTGAACCACCTCAACCTACTCTTCATGATGCCGAAGACGAGCGTCTCTACTTCCAGCTCCTTCTAAATAACAGAGCTCCTTAACTTGTCTTCAATGAGGAGCCCAGCCACCCTTTGCATGAAACTCAATTCAGCTGCTTATATTCGTGGTCTTGTTCTCTTGGTCAAGGTCCATATCATATGGCCTTAGTTCAGGACGGGCACAAAGATGTACCTGTAAAATAAGTGTTTTGCCTTTCAGCATCCTCACAGAAATCTTTTATTTTTTGTCTATTGACTTTAACAAAATAATGCCAGAGATTTAGATGTTAATGAGATAATGTTAGTTATTCACTCATGTGTTTCTCAGTGTGCCTCTGTGTAAGGAGATTAAGTTGGAAAGTGTGTCTTTAAATGAGCTTATAGTCAGTCAACTCCTAATGTGCTGGAGTGTATAAAACAGAATAAATAAGAATTTAAAAGTGGATCAACACATTTGGATAAATGCAGCAGCTTCTTAATTCTTACAGGTTAGAGCTGTTTAAATGTGCTTTATAGAAATACATAAAAAACACTGTATTGTTCCTTCATAATATTTCTTTGATTACTAAAGCATAATAAAAGGTATTTAGAGGGAAGAAAACAGTAAAATCCATTTAAGAATAGCTCTGTTACACAAACACTACATTCTCCTCAATAGTTTATACCATGTATTGTTACAGAGCTAGTCATTAGTCAGAATCGCTTCTGACCCAGGGTAAATAATAGAGTCTAAGCTACAGATGCCATTCCTTTACAGAATATTTCAAAGTCCCTCGCATCCATTTCTCCAGCATGCAATAAGTCAAGAAGGAAAGTCTATTCTGACTGATCTGATCAATATTTACATGTTCCACGTTGGACATAACCAATGAGATTTCAGATGTAGCTGTCATCTGGCTTAAGACAATGAGGACTGACCAGTAGATCGGGGTCTTTCGTTTGGTGGATTTGACAGGATTTTAGTCATATGCAGTTATCCTTCAACACACCATTGCATGTTGCTTGTTTAGACTTGAGCAATATATGTCCCTTCCTGAAATGTGGCTTAAAAGAATTTCTGCTGCAAATTAGGGTTAAATATGGAGACTAATTGGTGATCCATCCATCCATCCATCCTTCGCCTACTTATCTCTGAGATCGGGGTTGTGGGTGTACTATGGCAGGACATTCCTCTTCCTGGTGACGCTCTCCAGCTTTTGAAGAGGCTTTCACGACCCCAAGAGGTACCCTAAAGGGAAATCCAAAGGTATCTTCAGGCGTGAAGAGATAAATAGAACCACCAGGAAGTTGTGGGTCTGTCTCGGGGCTCCTGCAAGTGGGCTATGCCCGTAAGTCTCCAAAGAAAGACATCAACACATTTTCCAACTCAGATGCTAAAAGCACCTTACCAGCAGCTTCCCTCTCTATCCATAAGGCTGAGCTGGTCACACATTGCTTATTTCAGTTGCTTGTATTTCATTCTTTTATTAATTTTCCTTGTCTCATGGCAGTAGGTGAGGGCTTGTACATACATACATTAAGTCAGTCAGTCATTTTCTACCACTTATTCCATAGTGGGTCACAGGGGAGCTGGTGCCTATCTCCAGCTGTCTATGGGCAAGAGGCAGGGTACACCCTGGGCAGGTCGCCAGTCCATCGCAGGGTAACACACAAACAACCACACACACACTCATTCATACACCTAGAGTTACCAATTAACCTAACATGCATGTCTTTGGACTGTGGGAGGAAGCCAGAGTACCCAGTGAGAACCCATGCATGCACGGGGAGAACATGCAAACTCCATGCAGAAAGACCCCAGGCCGGGAATCGAACCCAGGACCTTCTTGCTGCAAGGCAACAGTGCTACCAACTGCACCACCGTACATACATGAAATTCTATAAAAATGTATTTCCACTTTACATATTAATCTTTGTGTTTTGTTGTCACTTAAAAATGTTTCAGATAATCAAACATATTGTAATATCAGATAAAGATAACCGAAATAAATTCAAAATCCAGTTTTCAAATAATGGTCTTATTTATTAAGGGAAAAATGATTGCCATACCAAGCTGGCCCTATGTGAAACAGTAATTGTGATTAATGAACTGTGATTAACAACATTCTTTGGTTCAATTTCAGTAGCCATACCCAGGCCTGATTACTGTCCAACCTGTAAAATTAGACAGCCTGTCTGACAGCATAAAGTAGGCTAAAAGATCCTTTTTGTGACTCCAGCAAACCATTGCCATTATACACAAACGGAGAAACCAGTGGTAAACAGTCCTACGACTGGCTAGCCTACAAAACTGCAAGAGGGCTTAAATGTTACATCCAGGGGGTCACAAAACAACCTTGAACAAATACAGCACTGCAGCTTTACTTACCTCAGTTAAGATCAGTGTTCATGATTCAACAACAAGAAAGACACTGGGCAAAAACGGCATTAATGGAAGAATCCCAAGGCCCCAACCACTGCCCACCAATGAGAACACAAAGGCCCTGTCTCAAAGATTTTTGGAAGTATTTTGTACACAAAATTTAAACATTGTTGAAGATTTGCCTACTGTTGGATCTGGCGTAAATTCTTATCTCTGCGGTCAAACAAGGTGGTGAATTGTGATGGGCTTGGGTTACTTTGCTGCCTCATGACCTAGATGAATTGCCATAACTGACCAAGCCATTTATTCTTCAAGGTCCGTTCGTGACCTTAAGCTTAAGCACATTTGGTTAAGCAGCAGGACACAGAGATCTAAAGCACACCAACAGACTATGATTCATAGTCTTTTCTCTATGCCACTATTTTATGGATGCCCATTGGGGGGCTTTAAAACCTGATGTTTTAAGAATCTTAGTGCTTTCATTTTATTGAAACATTCTAAGCCGTAATTCTCTGCCTTTGAAGTTTTTTCAGAGGTAGCGTACCATTAACAATAGTACATAAACTGAAAATAAAGAGAGAGATGATAGAATGATAGATAAACAAATTATACAATAATTAGTCTTAGTTACAGACTACTTAATGCAATATCCCAGCTAAATAAAAAAAACAGCCGCCTCTTTTCATCCTGAATTAAATTAGAAAAACAGAGGTGGATTCACAGAGCTTTCAATGGCTCTTACATGAGACCCAGGCAGTGTGTATTGAATGGACATGAGGTTCTAATGAGGCATAAAGAGAATGGACGGGGTTTGTCTGGACTAATTTCATTATGCCGTCCGGTTTCAGTTATTGCAGTCAGAGGTAAAGAGCATATTTCAGATGGTTTATCATAGATCAGTAGCCAGCTAACACTCAGAAAACACATCAGATTAGAAGTTGCTGGGATGAATGTAAGTCAGTTAAAGTGTCTAAATGGTTTATAATTGGGGAAAAGGCTATAAAATGTGCAATATATTTACCAGTCAAAAGCCTTTAGTTCTGGCTGTAACCTTGTCCTCGTTTAAGACCAGGAGAAAAATCCTTTAACCCTAAAGCATGGTGTCGGGTAAAATGATGGTACATTAGTTCTAACTCTCAGTGGTTGTACTACAATGAACTGCTTACATCATTGATAGGCAAAAGATTATGAAAACCAATTGGACAATGTAAATTTATGCGGCCTCTGTGATAAAATGTCTGAAGTCAGTATAGTGTTTAATTAAAAGCAATGGTTCAGACTTTTTAAAACCACTACCGCTTAAGCAAATACCATTTATTCCAAGTACCAATCATTTTACAGACTTTAAAACAGGACTTTGACTTTTTTACTGTGTTGTGGTATAAAAACAGTAAACGAAAGAACTGGGAATTGCAGGTTTAGTTCTAGGATGCCATGTATTTATGTGCCCAAAATGTCATTTTGGCATGTACTTTTGACCCATAAGTTGACATGTCTAAGTTTGACAAAAAGGCCCATAGAGGTCAAGTGTTTATTATGTAATTTCTTTAATGATTATGGCTTATAGCTCATGAAAACTGAAGGCCAAACACATTATTAATACAGAGGTACTATATTGTGGTCATTTTATGGCCTATATAATAATGAAAATGACATTGTAACACACTCCACATATAGGGTTAACCACAAATACAGTGCTAATACTATTGTTAATGAAGCTGGCTGAACAGAGCGCTGTGCCCAAGTCTATAAATGGAGAGTTGGATGGAAGGAAAACGTTTGGTAGAAGCACAAGCAACAACAGGAACCACAACATTGAGAGCATTGTGAAAAAAAGTCTATTTGAGTTGAGTTGGGAGATTAAGTTTGGACTCCCTTAAGTTCGCCAGTCCATCTGCCCTGCGATGGACTGGCGACCTGTCCAGGGTGTACCCCATCTCCCGCCCATAGACTGTTGGAGATAGGTACCAGCTTCCCCGTGACCCACTATGGAAGAGGCAGTAGAAAATGACTGACTGACTGAAGTTTGGACTACAGATGAAGTTATTGCTTCAAGAGGCATCACACACAGATGTACCAAGAACATAGGCTACAACCACTCCTTACCCAAAACGTATTTGGGCTAAGGAGATAAAAAACTGGACTCTTGCTCAGTAGTCTGTAACCCTTTTTCAGATAAAAGTTAATTTTGCATTTAATTTGAAAATCAAGGTCTCAGAGTCTGGAGGAAGAGTGGAGAGCCACAATGTAATTTGCTTGAAGTGCAGAGAGAAGTTTCCAGTCTGTGATGATTTGGGGAGTATTGTCATCAGCTGGTGATGGCCCAGTGTGGTTTTCAGGTCCAAAGTGAACGCAACCATCCACCAGTAAATATCAGAGCACTTCATGCTTCCCTTTACAACAAGCTTTTTGGAGATGCTGATTTCTTTTTCCAGCAGGACATGGCATCTGCCACGCTGCCAAAGAAGGAATACCAGCTTTATTCACTGTGGCCTGACCTAAACCTCAGAGAATCTGTAGACTGTTGTCAAGATAAACATGAGAGGCACAAGAGTGCAGACAAGCTGAAGCCTACTAATAAGGCAACCTGGGCTAAGTGAACACGACAGGCTGACCCCCTGTATACCATGCTGCATTGATGCACAGTAATTTATGCAAAAAGGACCATCTTTGGTGTTTACAGTAGTTTTCAAGCCTAGTCTGGTTAACATTAAGTTATCATTGTTTTATTCTTTCAAGACATCTGTGTAGACAGGTTGTTTTTGGTGCTGTAGCATTTCAGATACTCTCTAGAGGAAGGGTAATGATGTTTTAAAAGATGCTGAAAGTGACCTTTAGATGTGAATCTGGTGGTTTCAGTGCAGCGGAGAATGAAGCAATTTTTAAACATTCTCAGGTTTAAGAAATACATTATATTTCACAGAAATCATTCTTGTGTTTATTCATTGAAATCAGCAAGCTTTGAAGTTGTCATACTTGGGTTTATGTTGCATAACTATAACCCTATTTTTAATTTACAATGTTAATGTCCTTGCTGTGAGTAAACACTGTGGACACAGGGTTTTATGTTGTTTGTTTCCCTCAGAATTCTCTGCTGCAGTATTGAATTCTTGAATCAGTTGCTTATCTGCTTCCCAAAAATGTAAATGTTCTTAAAGAAACATATTTTTTCTTCTTCTTTTTTTTTAATTCTAGTGTGGCTGCATTAATACAGGTATGTATTTTTCCACTGGAGGCAGAAAATGCACAAAAAGGACCAGAAAGCACCTGCCTAACAATTCATTGAATAATTCGCTACTGAGAAAATAAATCTGCACTTCACTGATGTCATTCTGTTATACTGACCTCCATTTAATTCTTTACAATTTGATTTCAGAAATCATTCTCTAAATGCTGAACGGAACGTCGGAAGAGTTGAGGGAACATTTTCTGTCTCCCATCCTCCCTCTCTCTCTTCTTCTCTCAAGGTGCCATTAAAGAAATCCCCAATTACTCCTAATGATGATGTAATCAACCACAGCTGATGTGCCAGCAAGTTTTAATTAAGATATTAATTAGCTGAATAATGGTGTTTTTATTCACTGGGACATAAGCCACAGTCTCCCACGGCAGGAGAATGTATGTGTGAATGTGTGTAGGTGAGGTATGACAAGGTATGTGTGAACAAGACTCAAAGACTGAGGGTAACAGAGACTTGCAGATGACAGAATGATAGACTAAATAAATAAAATGACTAAAATATAAACAGCATACATGTTATAACAGATGTACTCAAAGTCACAAAGAAATGAAGTCATCTAATATATTCCATGTATTTCTTTTTTTATTGCCTGAAATTTCCGTGCTGTATCACAGCCTCTTAAAAATGTTCTGAGAATATTTGGCCTCCTCCTCCCACTGCCGGGGGCCAGTTTAACCTCCTCACATGTTGTGCCCAGTTCAGGCTTTAGAGAGCAGGCTGACAAAAAGACATCCACGCAATACATAATTACCTGAATATGAATAATATGAGCTGACCCCTGTGACTCCAAAGGTGTACTGCAGGTTGATCCAATTAACTTTAAACTAAGGGCCTCAATTTATCTGCAAATGGCTATGCATCTCCAGGGGAGCTGATAATGTCAAGCTTCTCCTTCACAAAATGACTCTTTATTCATTTTTGTCAGTGTGGCAAACCCTCGGTAAGTTGCTTTCTGCTCCAGCTAACTCAGGCTAAATTATACAGATTACAATTTTCCATTACATGCATTCCACTGTATTTTATCGAGGCCATTTCTCCTTTTTATTGCTATTTATTTCAATATTGGAATGCACATATATAAAAGGTGCGGTCTTTAAGAAAGTCAACATTCCTCTGCTTTGTATATTCTCTTGACTTATTGCCGTCTACAATAAGTACATTGATCATGCAGCACACTTCACACAATATATTTTTGGGGACTAATGATTCTAATTAGTATTATGCATGTGTTATTAAAATCACTTTCCTGTGGAACATATTTGAGTGGTAATATGTTTAGGTTAAGTGAAGCCTCGTATTCATGACCCATAAACTCTGGGTTTCTGAACTTGTTCCTTGCTAGATTTTTTAAAACATTTTCTTTTCATTCCAATAATCTGTAAATCTATTCACCTGTCAGACCCTTTTTCTGTTCTGTACAGTTCGGTTTTAACCGGGAATGAAAACTTCTAATGATTTTACAAATAACTAGAGAACATTTTCAGCTCATGCTGAGATTCTTAGCAGCAGTTTCCCTTTATTCCCTTTTTAAGGTTTTCAGACAGTGTCAGTAACATATTAAGCTAACGCATTTCTGTGAAACCCCTGCATGATAGGTCATAAAGTCTAAGAACGTGGCTTTAGGCTACGGGAGCTTTATTAAAGCCTGTTTGGTTATCATTAAATAGGAAAGATAATATGACGGCATAGTGACTGGTTTTAATAGAGATTTTGAAATGCTGTCTCTTTTTATCTGCCGTATATCTGACCTTGGCGATGTATGGCCTCTCTCCTGCAGTGACCTAATACTCCAGTTAGACTGTTGTGCACTCAGTGTGCTGCCTTTACGTGTTTGTTTTTAATAATGTGGGGGCATTAATGGATGAAAACTAGTGCAAAACATCCTCTCCACTTTCTCCTCATTCAGCCCTTTTTGTCTTTGTCATATTCATTCTTTCTCCTCCTGGATCTTTTGTCCTTTCTCCCTTTGCCCTCGCAAAGCTATCAGCCAGTCCAGCAGTGGCTCCTATTCTTCAATAAGTGGAGGTGATCCTGACCCCAAGAGAGGATGGAAGCCAAGTGAATACCGAAAGGCCTTTTATCTCTTCCTCTCTATATTTTATACGGTCTCACTTGTGCGTCCATTCCTTCACTCCCCCTCTTTATCTCTCCCCCACCCTCTCACACTCTTTGTCTATATCTCAGGAGATTGCTCTAAAAGCCAGGTGCATGCAGAGCATTGCGTCGCTTCTCCTGTAGCTGTGCAAGCTTACAGAATTATCAACTTGGCTCCTGACTTCGTTGCCAGTTCGACTCACCTCCACCTCCATGCTCTGCACACTGTCCAGCGTCTGGCAGCTTGCACAATGCTGGCCTTGGTTGGACAAATACAGGTCTTGGCTGCAGAGGGAAAGGCATGCTGGATACAGATATAACTTGGAGTTTAAGTCTTTAGTACTTAGTCTTTAGCAGTAGGATTATTCAGCTATGATCTGTGTCCCTGGAGCCTGTCGTAGGCAGGGGACAGCCTGGACAGGTCATCAGTCCTCCACAGGGCCAACCCCTGAATCTCAAATATTATTTCATCCATAGGGCTATGCCTATGCTCCAGCTGAAAAAAAATCCACTGAATAGAAATAGTAGGGGCTTTATGGAGCCCAGCAGGCCTGAGCCTTATCAGTTCGAGCTGCTGGCTCAAGGCGCTGACTCAGTGGTGCCAGAAGCCGGCGCTGCCGGGGCAGCGGACAACAGAATAGGTCCAGTTTCTGAGTGGAAAAGACATGGACTAACGGTCAAAGCAGTAACAAACCTTCAGAAAGTTTACATTTACATGTAGATTTATATTATCTCAAGTAAAGCATATGATTGAAAAACGCTATGATGAATGCACACAATTCCAACCCCTGACTCGCTGTATGAGTCAGTTGGTTTTATACCCAAACACGGGGCTGTGATGTAGACATGTACCAAGCTGTACCGTTTAAAGCAATAGCAAAATGAAACTGCAGTAGCACAGTTCAACCCGAAGAGGGTAGCACTAAGACGGTTTTAGGACAAATATTGCAGAATTATACAAGTTTACATGAAAATGTACAAAGAAATGCACAGTAACATAAAGATAGTACCCTTAAGGCCCAATTTATACAGTTTATCTGCAAGAAAAAGTTTATTTGGGCTTTAGTTCCACTTTTAAAACCACCACTAAATATAGTAGGTGTTTATTCTATAGTTTTGCCTAAGCTCAGTCACATAACAGTCATATCAAATCCATCTATTCATCCGTCCATTTCCTGGAGCCTCTCTACACTGTGAACAGGCAAAGTGGAAACTTTGGAACATGCAACATCATTACTGACTAACAGGGGCACATTGAAGCCCAGGTTAGATATAACATAAGAACAGAGCCTAACAACATGTCAGTGATTTTGCTGTGATATGGCATTGATGTGGATCAGCATCATGATTGCTTAAAAGCCCAGATTAATCCATGCATCTGGTTCATAAACATATTATCACCCATGCTTAAGCCAAGTGATTCCATGAAGGCAGCCATCAGACTGTAGATGCTGGTTCAGAGTCTAATAGTTGGCAAAGAAATTTAGAATACATTTACACTGAAAGCTGAATTTGCACGTGTTCTGCACGTTGTTTGAAAACTACGCAGACATGCCCTCTTACCTTGTTTCCCCATCTCTCCATTAGTTGCTCAAACGCTGAAAGGTCAGGTGGTCAAACACTGCACTCGCCTCCAAAGACCCTCCCACTTATGGCCCATGTTTCCTGCTTGTGTACTTTGACAGACAGGGAGAAATGTATCTGTTTATATTACTCAGCCTAATTATATGTCAGCTATTGATTTAGACTGACCGGATCATCAGTGGGTTTAAGTCTTATACAGTCCTCATTACACAAACTCCCATCAGTTCTAATTGCCAGAACAGGGTTTTGTGTACGTCTGCACAGCACTACATTATACAGAAGGGTTACGGAACAAATAAAGCTGAACAAATAAGACTGTGAGGATGCATTGTATATTTGTCATGTGAAGGATACTATGATATATTTTTTTTATTTTGTATTGTGCTTGTTTGTGCAATAAAAACAGTGTTATCTTTAGTACAATTAAAATTGGCTTTTCTTGGCACACTAAATCCCTAAGGGCAGAATTATGTTGCACAATTATCACCATTACTTAACTAAATCTTATTTTCTTGTTTTCAGGAAATTAGGTTTCAGGGAGCTGTATGAAGCTGACCTATTAAAAACTTTAATGCAATTAGTGTTTCTGTCTGTGGGCTGTTGTCGTCACTGAATCAATGCCAAACAAATGCATGATGGAGATATATTTTGTTATACTATAGGCACTTATCTTCATCTGTGTTTTGCTTCATACTCACTGAATATTAGCTGTCATAGAGGTTGATCAGGTTATATTAGGTTCATATTTTTTAAACATTTCACAAGAAATAGGAAAAACAATTCTCCATTACAAATTAATTCAGAAACTGTAAAATAATGTGGCCCTGTACTGTAATTTATTTTTAAATGTTTAGCTGCCATTCCCTTTCTGTCCTATAGATGGTGCACGTTGCCACAGTGCAAGCTGCAGCTCCCCGAGCACCACTAGTGCAGCTCTTCTGTGACTGGATGGCTGGTCTGGTGGGTCTGGCTCACTTTGCCATTGACAATAGATTAGTCAGAGTTGCTAGTGTTTGTGTGCATATTTGGCTGTGTGTGTGTGTGTGTGTGATTGGATGTGAATGGGGAAACACTGATCCGCCAGACTCTGATAGTTTGTTCTGTTGTGCTTTGGTTCAGTTCCACGCACAAGGTTCCCATGCCGCAGGGCAACGGCTGTTGTTGTATCGCCCAGAGGGTGTTTGTGTTTGTGAGCGTGTGTGGCTGGGCAAGGTTCAGACGTGATCCGCTGGCCTGCTGGCTTGGTGTTTTGTCCGAAATGAGCCACTGGGAGTTAGATGTTGGAGCTAAACATTGTTCTTTTTAGCAGCTAGCAGTTCTTACCCCCCCCTGTAAATCACAGAAATATATTACTAACATACCTAGACTGTATTTACACTCATGTACAACTACCACACGAAGAAGGTTCATGTACAGATGAACCACTCCTGACCTCACTACCACACACAAGCATAATTTTACACAGAAAAAACACATTCCTTAACTAATTGCTTCAGCCATTGCAGCTTCTTCAGCATGTTCTCAGAGGAAGAAGAAAACGACCATAGACAAAGACCGAAATATATTTCAGATGCAAAACCTCTCCCTGTCAGCATATTACCAATTGCAGCAATAAGTGCCTTTGTTCATTCTTTTTAAAGCACGTTAAGCTCTGGTCACAAAAGAAAATGAAATGGCACAGGAAGCCTTCATCCAGTTAGGAGCCAGGTTTGATGACTTTAAAACAGCAATCATCAGCAATATTACTGCTAGTGTTTAATAATGTAAAAAACAACAATACTATATGTAGAACAAACTCAACAATTAAAAAGTGTGCCCACATAACTGATTATTGAGGGGCACTAAGACATAAGTGCTAAACTTTGTCCTTAAGGATGATCTGGAGATTTCTCTTTCTTTAGATGGACTGAATTAGACAATAAAAAGACAGTTCACCTCTGTCTCATATATAGAAACCATATAATCTGAATCAATGTGTCACTGAAAATGTTTGAAAAGTTTCATTAGGTAAGCAAAATTCAGGTTAGCAAATAAGGAAAACAAAAAAATTATATATATAGCGTTCGTCTCTTGCATTCCTTTTATTTACACTGTACAACACACAAATAATTTGATCAGACTGTACCTAGAAATTGTCAAGGTTTAAAGTTCAGTTTCATTAAGTTTATTGCAAACCAACTCATTCTAATCATATTAAATACATTTGAATATAATTATGATTTATTTCAGCCTAAGTAGTTAGAACCCAATTAAATCAAATCAAATCTAAATCAACCTAATTAATTTAGAGTCTAATTTATTATGATAGTTTTTGAAAACTCAAATAAGTTTAAAAAAAGAAGACCAACAAAGGGACCAGCATGTTTGTTTGTTTATTTTTATTCTTTTTCATATATTTCCTTTCCAGTGGGCTAATTCAATTCAATTCAAATTCAAAAATACTTTATTAATCCCAAAAGGAAATTAAATGTTGTTGTGTCTCATTATGAAGGGCTATAATCTAAAGCCTTAGAGCAAAAATAAAAAACAAGTTCCTGTTGTTCTTTTTATTTTTACTAATGTAGTTTTGCTGTGTTGTAAAATATTACATATAGTTTTTTTTTTCTGGTTTCTCTATCATCTTTTTCTGCAGAGGATGATCTTTTAGACACTTACCTCAAAATCACGGACAAAGTACTAGTAGCATATGTTGGGTGTTGAGTTTCATCAGGAGACTCCACCAAGGAACCCCAGAGATCAGATCAGTGTATCCCTTAGAGAGAGACGTGTGTAGACAAAATAACTTATTGAAATACATTTATTTTCAGATTATTTAGCAAACATTTATGTTGAGTAATGACATGCTGTCATGTGTCACAACATGTTTGCATGGTCATTAAAGCAACCCCTGCTTTAGTGATGACCGTGTAGTTGGACCAAAGGGACAACATGGCAGAAATGCACAAGACTAAACATAAGCTAACTGATAAAACGTTAAAAAGCATCAACTTAGTCACCCAGCAGGAATGTTTTGACCAGTGACAGAGATGTACATAATTTGATTTGGAGGTTGCTGGTATCATACAGAGTAGTGGCCCAATGATTCAGTCTATGGGTGCAATATGGCTGGCCTTCCTAAAGGTGCTGTCCGCTGACCAATACTCAATGGTCTGGCTGACTGTCGGAAGCTCCAGCTATTGCCTTTAACATTATTGTTCCTCTCATTGTGCCTTTGGGCCATAACCAGTGAAACCAAAACCTTGCAAATTAAGTCCATTTCCTAACCATCACTGGTTTGCATGTGGACAAAATCATACATGAATTTTAGCTTCACAGATATTTGCTCTGGGTGCTTACTTTGGTGTGTAACTGTTTGTTGTGTGTATAATTTGCAGAAATATGAAAAATCAGACTTGCATTATGATCATAATTTTGCTTTCCTAGAGAGAAGCTAGGGTTGCATCTTCCTCCTTCTAAGCCCTGGCAGAAATAGCAAACAGGATTTAGATGGATAAAACTTAATTTTTCTCGAAAGGTTAAATGTGTGACAATCTTTGCATGTAATTTTTGTT
The DNA here is from genome assembly GCF_021462225.1 of Girardinichthys multiradiatus. NCBI lineage: Eukaryota > Metazoa > Chordata > Actinopteri > Cyprinodontiformes > Goodeidae > Girardinichthys > Girardinichthys multiradiatus. Next base: position 45,696,247 of record NC_061802.1, on the reverse strand, counting down.
TTCCCCCTTGGCCTTTAAAGTCAGCCTTCAAAACAGAGATCTTAGATTTTCAGGCCCAACCTGAATACGTGAAGGAAAACTGAGTCACAATTAACTGCAGAGAAAGTACAGAGACATAAAGCTTTTTTTGTATTCCTGATAGGCAGAAAAAGGCATGGATGGATATAACAAATGGACTCTTAGATTAGTTTGAGCAGAAAATAATGAAAAAAAAAAAATAAGAAAGGGAAGTAAAAAAGAAATGAGAATCTGAATTAAAAATCAACCCTCAAGCAGAATAATGGAGGAAGAGTTTTGTCACATTTTGGCTGCTGTGTAATTAAGCAGAATGGTTGATCAGTAGAGTAGAGTAAAATGAAGGTCCTGGTCCTGCCATCAAAGCTTGAACATCTCTCAGCCTTTAAACCTCTGGTTTTGTTTTTACCTGCACATATCTACACATCTGTCTCCCCCTGTCACCTAATTTATTTTAAAGGACATATTGCCATTTGCCTGAAAGCTTTTTATGATGGTACAGACCTTGTTGTGGTAGCACACCATTTACTCTCAGTGAGAAGTGTGTGTCTTGTGTGTGTGAGGGAGGAAACAGAAAGTTGGATTCAGACAGCAACACCATATATGGTCTCTATTCTGCAGGTGTTATTTATGCATTGGCCACTGCCTGTGAAACCACGCTCTCTATGTCTGATTCATTATCCTGAAGGAGAGACAGCGGAGGTGGAGGAGAGAGCGAAGGCAGCCTGCTCCTGCTGCTCTTCATCCCTGTCTCTCTGTCCCCGTCCTCTTCATCACATGGATCTCCCGTGAGCAGACGCTGTGAGTGCATAGTGCCAGCGCAGCAGGCTTTTATTGTGATTGAGTCTGCTGCTTACTAGGAATGATGCAGGGGAGGCCGTCTCTGTCTTGCGGACAGACGGATAGCTCAATCTTCAGCAGCCTTTTCTGCATCCTGGGAAGACACCGCACATGCACAGAAAAACTGCTGAGTGTACACAGCTGTAAGAATGAACGTGTGGTTCTCGAGAAATTCTAATAACAGGACTCATGCTCCTTTTGAGGTTGGCTATGCAGAAGAATCTTAAACATGTTATTTCACTAAAAAAATTATTAAATGCAGCTTTATAAACAATACAAATTTAATTGTTTTAATTGTTGAAAAAAATGAAGTCATAATAAACAAAGTCCACACCAAGCAGCTTTTTGAACCTCTTTTCCTAGCCAACATGAAATAATCATTATCTGTGGGACCTGTTCAGTTTCTCACATCATGATGGCCCACTTTTCTTTCCTATTTTGCTTTTGAATTTAGGTTTTGAAAGCATTTCTTGTTGCTTGCACTATTAAGCTCCATCCTTAAACTCAGGCCTTAAGCTCTGGCCTTGATTCTGATTGGGCTATTCCAACACCTACATGCTGTAGATCCAGTCTTTGCTGGCTAGTTTGAGATTAATTTTCTTGTTCCTTTACACACTCCATGATGTCTCAGGTGGTAGGGGTTTGTCCTGTAACCAGTGGGTTGCTGGTTCAAACCCCTGCAATACAACCTTGCCTGTCAGTCTCCCCCGGGGCAGCTGTGGCAACAAGGTAGTCTACCACTGTCAGTGTGTGAATGTGTGTATAAATGTAAAACCCTTTGAGGCCTATGACTTGATAAAGCTCTAAACAAGTGCACACTATTTACCATTTGTACCATATTCTATGACTGGTTTGTCCAAATATGTTGTTGTACATTATGAGCAAACATCTCCCCTTTGACTTTGATGGTTTATATCATATTTTAGATAAAGTTGAGCCATATCACTATGTCATCAGAGAACCTGACAATCCTTTTAAAGAATCCATAATTGTTCAGTCTGATTCTAACTGTGCTGTCATGAACTTTAGCAATAAAAAGTATAAGATTAATCTCTTTGAGATCAGTTTTAATGATCTTGTTTTTAGTAAACTTGCTAGGATGTTGAGTAATAGAGAAAAAAGACAACTGTCTTGTTTATTTTCCAAAGAATATTTTTTCTCAGTAGAACGATGGATTCCAAGCTGTTTGATAATTGCTTTATAACCCTTCTCAGATAGGGGAGTGACAGCTGCTTATGTATGATCGTTGTTGATGTCTTTCCTTCCTGCCATTGGATTAAAATCAATCTGAAAGCTTCAGATCAGCAAACTGAAAAAAAAAAAGCCTTATGAAAAATGCTCACATTTATTCATGATCAATGAAACTGGAGTAGTTAAAGTTACCAGCAAGGACTGTTACTGGGATTAGCAATTCAGTTCCTTTACAAAAGCGTATAAAAATATAGAAAATAATACATATAATGATAGCAATTTCTGACAGTCAAAGGGAAATTGTTTAGAATTGTTCTTTTCATACAACCATCCACATCAGACACACACATGCTCAAAACAAATTCATATTCTGGTCACTCCTCAGTGTCCCCAGCTCATGGCCATCTGTCCAGGGTTAGGAGCAGTGTTAAAGTCCAAGATGTCCTTGCTGCTCTTGCATGCTGCTCATTCCTTTCTGTCGGACACTTTTGCAACTCCTTCCTCTCTCCCCCTTGGTTTCTTTCCATCCCTTTCAATCCATCGCGTTAATTAAGTTGATTCTTTTGCATCCCTCACCTCTTCCTTCTCCTGCTTCTTTCCTTCTGTTCCATGTGTCTCACTAACCTCTCTCAGCTCATTTTTCCATGGGCACACAGAGGTTAGGAAAAGACAGAAAGAGTGATTGAACATTTACAGCTATCCAGGAAATCTCATTGCCAAGGCCTCGTCACTGTGACAGTCTTTATTGCCTTCTACCAGGAACCTTCGGATGGGAGGGCTAACTTCATCTCTCCAGACTTGCACATTAGAGCATCTCTGTCCATACCTACAATATGTATCTCAGCGGTCAAACATGTGAGGTGAAAGCAGTGTGCAAATAGCCCAGATCAGTCAGGCATGTACCCATTATACATATAAAGCTTATGGAGCTGTACCACAAAATGAATGTTGTCAAGATGAAATAAATATGGAAAGAAGGAAACAGACTGACTGACGGAGAGGAAAGCAGGGCCATGGAGTAAAGTGTGTGCCTATGTTCACATCTTTCACTACGACCATCAAAGATTAAAAGTCAGAAGGAGGAGCAAAAAGAGAAGAAAGATGAAATGAAATGAAACCAATGGGAAGAAATAGGAAAGGAGGGGCAGCAAAATGAAAATGTAAGCAAAATAAACATGCTAGTTGGATATAACAAAAAATCTACTTTCTAGACATGTCCTTGTTTGTGTGATGTGTGGATGTTTCCTGTGTGTTTGCTGTATCATGTGTTGCAGTGTTGGACTCAGTACATGTGTCTGGAAAGGAATTCTGGTGACTTTTAGAGCAAGATTAGGATTGGCTGTTTTGCAAAACACAGCTTTCTACTTCACATAATAGTGATAATACTGAAAACATATTTGAATCTTTAAATGAAATACAGCAACACTGTAGCAAATCAGATATCACCATTGTACTACTATTCTCATTAAGCAGTTAGGTAAAAAAAACTGACATAATACCTAAAGTAGTAAAAGCAGCAATCCCATTACAGAAGCTGCATTTCTGTTGGGAAATTATAATGGAAAAGTTGAGATTGCACTCATTTGTACCTTTTCTTCTATATGGATCATTATCTATATTACATGTTTAGTCATGACATGACATTTTTCCATTTTTAGCCTTATAACCCTTCTCAGATAGACAGGGAGTGACAGCTGCTTATGTATGATTGTCGCTGATATCTTTCCTTACAGCCATTGGATTAAAATTTAATCTGAAAACTTCATAGCAGGAAACAGGAAAAAAGCCTTCTGCTATATTAAGACTGACTGAAAGTGCTTTACAAAAATGTGGCCTTCAACTTCACCTGATAATAGTGAAAATACGGGGTTAAATCTTTAAGTGAAATACGGCAACATTGTACAAATCAGCTATCACCATTGTACTACTATTCTCATTGAGCAGTTAGGGAAAAAAAACTGATATAACACCTAAAGAAGTAAAAGCATTATCTATATTACATGTTTAGTTATGACGTGACGTTTTTCCATGTTAGACTGAATCTCCCAGTATATGCAAACCTTTGCTTGCACCATAGCTCTGATGGCATGACACCATTGGCTATGTTCTACTAATACCCTCAGCAGCATAAACTGGATCGTTGGCTTTTGACTTGTCCAAGGGTAGAACTGGTATGCAAGTAAGGGCAGATCCCCAATGAGATCTCATAGCACAACATTTCTCATCAAAGTGAACGGTCTCTCGCAAAGCTCTGTTCAGTGTTTGATGGCATGTGACTTTGTTTTAGGACCCTAGATATGTAGCTGTGTGCTTTGAGTTTGACACAATATTATTTTCTACAGCATGTCTGAGATTCCATGATGTTTAAATGGTTTGTATGGTAGGACTGTGGGTATCTGCGAGAAAAATAAAAAGGGTGACTGATTGACAGACGAGATGAATGATTTGTAAGCAATGTGAGAGAAAACAGTGAATTGCTAATTATTAGCCACAATCAATGCTACTGTATTCATCTGTTCCCATCAGCAGTACACTAAAGGACTTCTTCAGAGTTGCTAATGAGACAACACTGCATTAGATCCTTTCTTGTTCAAAACCAAAAATCACTGGAGTTCTCAAACCTGAACTGGATAACTTGATACTGAACAGAGATTATTTAAGGGTTTTAGAATTATGAGAAATTGATTTGTGACGACACAAAAAGGGGCATTCAATGGTATTTTTGGCATTAAATCACCTTAGAATTAGACAGCCATAAAGAAACACAGTTTGTAAAACCTTTTAAAATATTTTTCTTAACAAAAAATGGGTTTTATTAGCGCTAAAAACTTTGATAAAATCTTGTGTCATTCTTCTGCACCCAATATTGTGTGTCAATTTATCATGTGAACTGGATAGATGGTCACACTCCTGCAAAACACATAAACCTATGATCTTGTCCCACCTTAAACAGGACAAATCATGTAGGTATCTACAAGCTTATCCAAGATTGTATCTAAGTCCCAAGATGTATGAAAACAGAAAGTGGTCAGTGCATGCATTAAACATTCTGTTTCTAGATTTCATTACTGCCAAAAGCCCTGTGTAAGCACAGCATGTCTGTAAGGACAGCAGTGAATTTACAGGTACTGTATACTAATAGTAGAGTTAATAACTACACACATGCTGTACATGCCATGAACAATATGGAATTAATGAAGCAAATGTTCAGTGTTTATAACAAGCCCAAATGACGTTGCTGTATGATCTTTTTTGGAACATCCACAGCTATACGGTGCATATTTTCCACTTCAGCTCAGGTGTAAAGCCCTTGAGAGCTGTGGCAAATTTATTTGAGTAGCAGATGGTAATTTTACATCTGCACAGAAGCCAAAACGTTTCTGTTTATGTTTGACTCTGAGGAGTGCCAGGTAGTCTCAGCTTAAAGTACATTACTTGAATCACGGCTTCTGGTATATCCTCTTTTTGTGGCACTTGACAGGATTTAAGTCTGTTATTGGCTGTTGCATTTGTCCACACTTTGCCTTATTGTGCCTTGAGTAGTCAAGTGATTGCTGCTCCAGAGGCACTTGCCCTCGACTGACAGGATCATTTGATTCAAGCAGATAACAGAAACAACCTGATATAGATAGTAATCCAGGATAGGACATGAGCACGATCAATGTTCAAAGTCAAATTATTCTGTACTTGCTAACTAAAAGTAAAATAAGGTTAAAATGTTTAGCCTGGACAGAGTTGTAAAAAATGCTCACTTTCAGGAGCCAAAAACTGCATTTGCATGTGGATGATGGGCATTACTGAATACAAAAAAATCTGTAGTTGTCAAAACATGTTTGTTCATTCATGGTCTTAAATAAGAAAAACGTAATGAACATCCCTGATTACAATTTGTAATATAGGCAGAATGAAACTGTTCTTCTGCTTCTAGTGGTCACAACCGCTAAAGCACCCACTCATCTAAATTCATTCTCCAATGTTAGCTTAACAGTGCTTCAGTGCTGCTGTAAGACTGCTTTAGTCATGTACTGTACAGTATTTCATCGTTGGTGTCTGCAGAATAAGCATCAACAAAGCTTAGGTATATTAAATTAACATGAGATTCCCCCTATTGAGGACATGCAAAGAGATACTGTCCTTGTCTCAGCTGGATGAAGCATGAAAAAATATTGTGTATTGCTGAGTTGTGTCTTAGGGACATATGGGGCTGTCAGACTAATCTTCTCAAGGATTGGCATGTCCCCAAAGCTGTCATAGGTCCTAATGGCATTCTTGAAAATAAGTAAGTAAAAGTTTATAAACACGTTTTCACAGACAGGGTCACAAAAGCAACACAATACACAGCAATGTACAAGACAGAAAACAAAACACAACACAATCATAGATGCATAGAAACTCAAATCTAACTAAAATCCTTTTGGAATAAAAATGTATTTAGCTTCTTTTTGAATGTATCCACAGGATCCAAACTCCATAGGAAGATAGGCAATTAATTTTAGTATGAATGCAACAGTTTGGAAAGATTGGTCTCTTAAGTTCTGAAATGGATGTGTGGGACCACTAAAATGTTTTAATTAAATAACCTATGACTATGGGAAGAGATATATATTTTAATTAAATCAAAAATATAGGAAGGAGCATGTCCATGAAAAGCTCTGAAGGTTAAGAGTAAAACTTTAACATGAAACCGATTGGCAGCCAACTTTACAACAGTGCTTATATTCTGAATTCCTCTATATTATGAGTTATATTATGAGATCCTCTGTTTGAGTGAGTCAGTAGTCTGGCAGCAGAGTTTTGGACAACCTGTTGCTGTTTAATGTCAGACATGTCACTGGTGCAATAATCAAAGTTTCAGTTTTGTCTGGGTATAGCTGTGGACAGTTGTTATTCAACCACTGCTTAATGTTTGTTAGGCAGTTAATTAAAGATGACCATTTGTGAACCTCAGTAGGCTTCAATGAGCAGTATAGCTGAATATCATCAGCAAATAAAAATTAGGAAACATCACTTAACTGCTGAATTATCTGGCACAAGGGAAGAATATATAGTAAAAACAAAATAGGTCCCAGCACAGAGCCATGAGGAACTCCACGAAGCACCTCGGCAAACACTCTAGGCAGATATGTAGGATGAAAACCACTTTAGAACCGACTAGTATGATAAACTGTGTGAAAAGCTGAGGAGAGGTCTGACAAGGACTGTGTATTTTCCAGAATCTGCTGACATTATAATATCACTGGTAACTTTAAGTAGTGCGGTTTCAGTTGAATGCATTTCACAAAAACTAAAATTGGAAATGGTCGTAGGTGTTTTTTTTTTTCCAAGTAGGCTGTAATTTAGGTAGCAACTGTGTTCTCAAAAACCTTTGACACAAAAAGACTTTTAGAAATTGGCATATAATGTTGATGTCAAGTTGGATCCAAGTTGGGTTTCTGTTAAGCTTTGGTTCCACATGGCATGTTTTAAAAATCTGGGGGGCACCCTGGTCAGAAGGAAAACATTAAAAAAGCTTTGCAACACAAAGAATAATAATATCAAAGATAAAAAGCTTGGTGGGGAGAACATCTGATGGGGCTTAAAGGAAGCTTCATTTTATCTGCAAAAGCAACCATATCAGTAAATGTCACAGGTGTAAAACTAGACCAGGAGTAAGTAGGAGGTACTTAATTAGCAGACCAAGTTATCTTTGTAGAGATTTTCTCAATAATTTCTCTAATCTTATCTAGAAACAAATCTAAGACATTCATTGCTGTCTGTTTTAGAGTGCACGTTTATAGGTACAGCAGCCAGAGACACAATAGCACTGATTTTGTCAAACAAAACTTTCTCTTTCTAGGATTTCTCTCGGTTTTTAATATGGGTGCAGAAAAATATTCAGACCTGGCTTTTTTAACCATTTTATCTAAATAGGACATTAAATCTACATAATGGAAAATAACAAGTCAGTAGAATCCTTTAAAAATACAGCACCAGGGCCAGGGGAGCGATAAATTACACACAATAAAACATGTTAATAAAACCAACCTTAATCATTTGCAACTTGAAGGAGAAATAGTTTTCAATTTGCATACCTCTACATGTGTTTCTGTCCCTAAACGCAGCAGCAAATCTGCCACTGCAGCAACCTAATTGGGGGATGCCCAGATAGGAGCAACTAGCAGGGCACTGCTCGTTCAGGTGAATAAACTCAGCATCCTTCTGCCATGTTTCCGTGACACAACACAACACAAAAATCTGGGTTTTTTCTAAGAAGAGTTCAATAAGGGATAATGATTTGTTGCCATTGTAGTGAGTTTTCAGAACAGCAATCCAACGGGATGAGGACAGCACATGTTTCACATCAGCTGGTGTCACCAAACACCTTGACCCGTCATGTGATCTTCAACTGCGCTGGCGGACCAGATCCTGGTTTAGCAGTGCAAGTGGTGAGAGCACAGCAGTCTGACAATAATCCATAGAATCCAGAGCATTAGACAAGAAGAACCAAAGCTGCAGTGGTTCTGAGAATGCATTTTCAACTATGACCTGAAGAGTAACCAGAAATGAAAACTGGGGAAGGAGTGGAATCAGGGACTCTTTGACCTGGAGGCTTGTTTCATCTGTACGTGGATGCCAGCCCTACAGCCTCACCTAAATAAGAAGTATTCAGGTGAGGAAGAGGAGCAGATTAAGGGGGTTTCATAGACTCTTTGATCTGGAGCAGTGAATAATTTTGCTCGTTTCTAATTGCTGGAAAGCCAATGTGATGCTGCAATGCTGCTCATGTCTATCACAGCACAACATAGGGACAAAAAGGACAAACAACCATGCACACACACAGACACACACACACACACATCCGTGTTTTACTATCTTTATGAGGTCTTTTCAGTTACTTCCATTGACTTCCATCCATTTTCCTTGATTTTTAGTGCCTAACCCTGACCCTAACACTAACCCTAACCAGTTAAAATACCTAACCCTAACCCTAACAATAACTCAATTCATACCCTAGTTCTAAACCTAACCCCTGTCCCAAGAACGGAATTTGGAAAAGTGAGGACCAGGAAAATGTCCTCACTTTGTCAAAATGTCCCCACTTTGCGATAAAAATACGAAAATTGGTTCTCACTCAGCAACAAGTACAAGTACACACACACAAACACACACACACACACACACACACAGAGAAACACATATCTCTCTCTCACACACATATACAAGCACACTCATAAATTACAGAAATTTATAGTGACCAAATAACGTAACATTTTGGACTGATGAAGGAAGTTGGAGCACGGGAAAAAAAAAAAACAACCATACATGCACACATTCACGCTTTTCTTTTAAACAAGCTTTGTTGCTGTTTTATCCTCTTCTACTCTCAATCTGACCCCTCATTTTCTTTTTCTGCTGTGTGTGTGGCACCATCCTCTGATAAGAAGTACTCTTCTTCCTGTCAGCACACACAGCCAAGATCTGGGGTGCATGTGGACTTCTGCACAGACCCCTTGCAGATCCTAGTTTGCTGGTACAGGCAGGCTTTGTGGTCAAAGGGACATAACATAGCATTAGTCTTAATAATTTCTTTCATAAACCACTTAAAATAAAGTTAACGTTTTTAACAAAGAAGAAAGTGTCTCTATCAGCGAGTTCAACAATCTGCAGCAATATGTCATGGAGCAGAGATATAAAACTCTAAACAAATCATGGCAAACTATGTGCTTCCATGTTTATACTATCATATTCTAATGTCCAAGCAGAACAAAGAAACAAACTCATACTAAGACATATGTTGCTGACTTACATTTTGTACCTTTCAGACAGATTGATATTTTTAATTCTGTCATCCTCATCCAGAGAGTAATTTTATTGCTTTCCAGCATTCGTGAAGGAAAGGCTCTCTCCCTGTCATTGTCTTTGAGGTAAAGGTAATTGGGCTTGGCAAGAGATCTGGACTCCATGGTGCTCCTGTTCTCTCTCTTCATGTCCCCCAGCCCCAACTGTCTCTTCAAGTCCAAAAATATACCCTTACTGCCAGATTTCCTCAGGTTACGTCTGGTATTTTCTTGTACACTGTTCTTCTCTCCCTCAGGCCCCTTTCTTCTACTAGTCTATTCCATGAGAAATCAGAAATATTGCAACTTCCAAACCTAAAGCACAAATTAATTTTACAATGATTCTAGAATTTGTGCATGTCGTTCCTGCCACTTTTTTCCCCTGCATAAAAGCAAATGTTATATCTACAAAATGTAACAGCAACGATTCTATTCAGTGTTAATGGAATTTAACAAGTTTAGAGCAGTTTCATGGTTTTGTGGAGATTTCAGTTGATTACAAATGAGATAAAAGTTATCATGACAATATTGATCAATTCTATCTTCCCTTAGACTAGACAGAGATTTGTAGACAATACCATAGGTCGTTATCAGGATTGCTTTCTACACCAGAAAGCGGAAAGGGTTTTTCTACAACTGTCACTTTGTTCACTATAACACTTCAGTCATAACTTATTTCATTTTGTTGGAATTTCATACAATATTTGTAGACTCACATTTTTCAAGAGGCAAAAAAGCAATGACAATAAATTAATAATTATATTGAAACAATCTAATATAATTTCAGCATAAATGTAGTGAAGCTAGGCCTCTGTCAGTTACACGGTATTATGTTTTTGGTATTTGCAATGAATAATCAATACATTAACTATCATGCCACTCTTTATGGCCTTTATTGTAAACTCAACATGGGGCACCAAGCATGTACTGCAGGCTGAACAGTGAACATCTGTATAACCTGTCACTAGCATATGGAATTGGTTCTGCTGCTGAACCTTTCTTTAAGTAGCTTGTTGTTAACATTAGACATCCTTTAAACATCATGTACTCTTATTGCAAATAAAATGAATAAAAACACGTTTATATTAAGGGGATTAAGAATGGGATTTGGTATTAAAATACTTTGTATTTCTTAAAACAAAACATATCAATATTGTGGTGATTGACAGCAGAACAGAACTGAGAGCTAGGAAAAATTTAAAATTAAATAAAAATAAATAGCCACCATTTGGCTTTATTACTTCGTAATTGACAGATAATGATGCTGTTTATTAAAGTTAGGGTCATGACTTTGCCATCTTACTCTTTTTACCCATATTTCTGTAGAACTAAGCTGCAGGCCTAAAATGTGTCTGCAGTACCAAGCCATTAAAAGCCCACATCTCTCATCCTCTGTCTGTGTGTTTTCCTTTGTATCTTGGAGTAATGGATTTTGTGTCTATTATGGTTGAAAGTTGAAAAAGTTCCATAGCAGGGCAATGGCAGTGTCTGAATTCCTGCCCAGCAACGGGCACACTGAAGCCCAAAATGGATGCCAGGCACACAGCTCAGATAGTGTCAGCTTGATTTCTGGACGATGAACTGTTCTGTTCCCCAGCTAACTAAACTCCACCATCCACCGCAGACTAATTGAGCTCTGCATTCACAATGGACTTGTTAGTGAGGAGAATTGTGGGTGATCATGAGACCTAACTAAGCCAAGTCTAGTGTTCACTCAAGATACTTCATTATCTTCACTTAGAAGATTTAAAGGAGAAAAGAGGGTTAGGCCTCCTGCTATACCTCACATAAGACATCTATTCTACGTAGAATAGAGTTACTGTTGAGTGGACAAACCTTTTCCCAGTTCCATTTCTTTTAAGGACATGAACACAGCTAACAATATATACAAACCTTAAAGTTTAAATCTTAAACTGGATCTCACTGGGAGAAAACTGGGAGAAAAAAAAAACAGTTTTAGTGTGTTGTAGAACTTTTCACAATCAGTTTTGGTAATTCCATTTTTCTAATGAGTGTTGATGTGCTCTTGCTATTCTTGGTGTGTTTTGTTTTTTTCACCCCCTATAATTTAAATAAGGTCAAGGCTGGTAAAATACAAATTCAGACATGTGCATCCTTCACTGTGAGAGCTACACAATTTTAATTTATCATTGGTACTCTACATTAGCACCCAAATATGCATACCTTTAAGAAAGCCTTCAACTTTGACCTTGTCATTTGACACCTTGATTGGGTCAACAGATTATCAAGTTTTAACTGACTGAAATTTTAGCTTTAATTAGACTGGAAAAGGACCTGCACTGTGCTATCTTATACAATATAACAAACATGCCTTGCCAAAAAGCTTTCTGACAAGTAATTTTTTGTGGATTTTATAAAACTGATCTTTCTTGACTTATTTTTTTGAAACAGTGTTTACAATGTTTGGATCAGAACACATGCCCTGTGATATGAAACATAGATATATTGATTTTCACAAAGCACTAGAGAGGGATAATTTCATGAATATTAATAGTGATGTAACATTGCCTATAACTCATGAGCAATGATAATAGATGATTCTGGGATCATTGGATTTCGATAAAATTATGTTTTTGCAATATTTTTGGAAAAATTACAAATCCCATTTTGTTGTTTTCTTGAACAGTCTAAACTCTTAAACTGTGTGATCATTCTTCTGAAACATGCCTACCCATGGTTAACTAGTCCGTATACAGGTACATCTAAAACATTCAGAATATCATGGAAATGTTCAACAATTGATTGTCATTCATTTTAGGCAGGGAAACTCATATAAAATAAATATTTCTTGTAATTTTGAAGATTATGGTTAACAGATAATGAAAACCCAAAATTCAGTGTTTCATAAAATTTGAATATTGTTGAAAAGTTAAAAGTTAAAAACATAAACACTTGCAAAGGTTTCCTGAGCCTCTAACTGGTCTTTCTGTCTGGGTCAGTAGGCAGATGGCCAGAAGACAGTCATTGAACTCTCCACAAGGAGAGTAAGCCACAAAAGTTCTTTGCTAAAGAACCAGAAGCTGATTGTTCAAAGAGTGCCGCATTAAAGCATATTCATAGAAAATTGAGCGAAAGGAAAAAGTGTGGTAGAAAAAGGTGCACCATCAACAGGGATAACCGCGGCCTTGACAGGATTGTCAAACAAATTCATTCAAGAATTTGGCAGAGCTTCACAAGGTGTGGACTGAGGCTGGAATCAGTGTATAAAGAGTTACTATGCACAGGCGAGTCCTACACATGGGCTACCACCACCTAACCTTGGCTAGTGAGAAAACAAACTGACATGTTGTTCAGTGCTCCTGAGTCCTCTTTGCAGATGAAAGTGAAGTTTACATTTCAGTTGTAAATTTGGTTCTGGTCTTGAGGAGAAGTGGAGAGGCACAGAATCCGCATTGCATGAAGTCAAATGTTTAGTTTCCACAGTCAGTAATGGTTTGGGGTACCATGTCATCTGATGGCTGATCAACTCCTTGCCATGCCACTTAATGTATGTAGCAGCTAATAGCCAAATTCCATATTGTCACACTGCTTACAAATGATTTGTGTCTAGTCTGTTACTGTTTTTCTTTTTTTAAGTAAAATAATTCCAGATAAAAATGTAAGTCTTTATCAGTTGACGTCAAAACAAAGTGGTATCCACCCAGGAACTACTCGTCTGTCCTTCTTCAAATAAGAGCTTCAAACATACAATGGGGTGTCAAGTTTAAAGCACCTTCCTACAGTGAATAATACTTTGTAACACAGATTTTACTTTGACAACAAATATTGTGGTGTTTTAATACTGCAATGTATTGTGACATGGGATTTATACCCCACTACACCTCGTTCTGTGCATTGTCACTAAATGAGCAGGTTGTCAGGAGTTTGTTATATCTGCCATTTTTTTCAAGCTCAGAAAGTCATTGGTATTAAAAAATTTCTAGATCTTTTGAACCAGTAATCCCAGCCAGTGTAGAAAATGAGAAAATTCCATATTAAACCTAAAGCTGTTGAAGTCCAGGCCATTACATTGTGTTGGATATCAGGGGAATACAGGTTGTAATTATACTTCATGATGACTTTTTAAAACAACAAAAATAATTTCTATACATTACACTTTAAATCTTAGGGGGGATTAAGAGATAATGAGGGATGAATTTAAATTTGAAGCCAAGCAATGATGCTCAGAATATTATCCATTCAACTAAACAGGACCAAATCACCTTTATTTTCCTAATACATTCAAACCTTCCAGAAGTAATGAGGTACTTAAAAAAAATGAAACAAACACATAAGTGAGCATGGTGTAATACTATGCATGAGTTCTGCTTGCCCCCTCTCCATATGTGATATGAGTCTGGGTGTGAAAGTGAGGCGTTTGATTTGACTCCTGATAAATCTTCCTCTGGTGCTGCATCAGAATGTATTACAGAGCCAATAGTCGGGGCCAAATCCATTTTTATCTGAGTGCAATTGATGTCACTCCAACTTCTCACAAAAGTGCCTCCACTAAGGCACCAGATATGTGGTTTTCCCCTTTGTATTTGCACATAGGAATTTGTGTGTTAGAGTGCCATTTAATGTGTGTGTCTTTGTAAATGTTTTTATGAGGTGAAAGGTGAATCGATTTCCTCAGGATGGCTTCAGGAAGGAATAGGGGTGCCCACAGCTGTCTGCAGAGAAATAATTATGCTATATGGCAGTGTGCACATACACAGATCCTGTTTTGACAGTTGTTTTTAGCACAGCTTGACCTTAATTTCATGACCGCACCGAGAGAGACAGCGAATCACATATTTGACAAGGTGGCTTGTTCCTGCCAGACTGTTACACACACCCCACCCAGCAGGCAGAAGCAACTGTCACCTCTGATAATATCATCATGGATTGCACTTGCATTGAACAGCCCGTCCAACATTACGTCATGTTTTACAGCTTACTGGTGGCAAATGATGGGTATTCATCAATCCAAATATCCTCATACTAAAATGCTCATATCTGGAATAGTAGGAGCAAGAGGAATTTTCAATGACTGGCATAAATATTTCAACTGCCTTCCATCATCTTTTGCAGCTATTGTTCTTTTCTTCTTTTCAGTTGTGATTTTGCATTACTGTTATATGGGTTCTTCTACTCATCTTATATCTTTGCCGGCTTGTCTTTTTGCTCTCTGTGAATTTCAGAAATCTAATGATCGTGTGATGGATTGTACAGAATACCTCACACTGGTTACGTCCTCCTTTCCTATGCCTAGGGTTAGGGTTAGGACTGAACTTACTGTAATATGTGTGGTCAAGAATTATTTGGACAATTAAGTAGTGGAAAGATGCTGTGAAGAGGTGGAGAGAGAGCTTGACAACAAAAAAGGTTCCCGCTGTCATTTAAACAATCCTCCAATAAGTGGATGGTCCTTGCAGGGTCTTGGAGAGGTCTTCTAGTGTGTTTTGAAGGTAATCGAGTTTCTGTAAGTTTTGAGCATGCTCACAATGTCTTCAGCATACTTGTGAGTGTGTTGCGATCATCCTGTCTGGAGCTATATTCTGATTGGGCCTGTGTTTGACCAGGGCCATGGTGCTGTTGTGGGGGCATATGTCAGGATCTCTATAAGAAAATTCGGCAAATGTATACACTATAGTAAAGCATAACGTAATTTGTATCGGTGTGTCGGTATTCTTTGTGCTGCCAAAACAACCAAAACAAAAAGATATATAGTTGACTTCAACCCTGAAGGTGTCAACAGCACCATGATGTCATTGGACAGTTGGAAGTTGTGAGTTGGGGCCTCAATGGATAGAACGTCTTTGTACAGCACATCACAAATTGAGTCAACATCGCAAATTTGCAAATAGTTCATTGTTTTTATGTCTTTACTAATAGATTTTGTATTTAATATATCATGTACAATTACTAAAATAAAAGGAAATATGGTTGTGTTTGCTGAAAACTGTGACCAACACAAAGGTTGACCCACACAACTAGTTTCTAGTTCTAGTTTCATTTTTGCATGAGTAGTACAGCTAGATAGCCCATTACGATGGGTAAGGTGTTTGACAAGAAAAATCGCAGACAAATCCCAGAAACAATGCCATAAATTGTCTTCATTGAATATTTTCTTCACCATGTTAGGTGACTGGATGGGAGGTGTGCGGAAAATCACATGAACTACAAACAGCTTCCTATTAGACTTTTTAAGTTGTTGTTTGAAAATCTCCACTGATTTCTGAAACTAATACATTCTAACAAGTTGTTGACATGAAAGAAAGAAGTCACCATTGTTTTGTATGGTACTTTTTATTGTCCTATCATTAGATCAAAATCTGTAATCAGAATCCGAATCAGAAAAGCTTTATTGCCAAGTACGTTTTTGGACATACAAGGAATTTGTTTTGGCGTAGTCGGTGCAATACAATACAAATTAAACAGTATAAACATATCTACAATATAATATAAATATATGTGCACAGTTTTAAGTGAGTGAGAGTAAGTATACAGCAGTATAAGATGCAAGAGCAATACAACAGTGCAGGTGATCATTGTGCAAGTATGGCAGTGCAAGTAAAGCAGAAGTCCAAGCTGAGCGTTAATGTAACGCATAGAGTTACAGGTTACAAGTGTCCTGTCAGCAAGAAAAAGGGGGGGGGGGATGGAAAGGGAGAATGTCAGGGTGGTTTCCGGGCTTTGTTAACAAGGCTGGTGGCAGATGGGAAAAAACTGTTCTTGTGGCGTGAGGTTTTGGTCCGGATGGACCGCAGCCTCCTGTCAGAGGGGAGAGTTTCAAAGAGTCTGTGACCGGGGTGGGAGGGATCAGCCAGAATCTTCCCTGCCCGCTTCAGGGTCCTGGAGGTGTACAGTTTCTGGAGCGACAGTAGACTGCAGCCAATCACCTTCTCTGCAGACCGAATGACACGCTGCAGCCTGCCGTTATCCTTGGCTGTAGCAGCGGCGTACCAGATGGTGATGGAGGAGGTGAGGATGGACTCAATGATGGCTGTGTAGAAGTGCACCATCATAGTCTTTGGCAGGTTGAATTTCTTCAGCTGCCGCAGGAAGAACATCCTCTGCTGGGCTTTCTTGATGAGGGAGTTGATGTTTGGCTCCCACTTGAGATCCTGGGAGATGATGGTTCCCAAGAAGCGGAAAGATTCCACAGTGTCAATTGTGGAGTCACAGAGGGTGATGGGGGTAATTCCTACATTGATCCAAACCATAGTACTGCAGTTTCACACTAAAGGGAAATAATTTGCACAATTACCATTTTTTTACTTGTTAAACAACAAGGAAAATATAAAAATATCCTCAGATCTACATGACAAAAAATGCAACTCAGTACATTTGTTTCAAAAAGACTTCTCAAGATCAAAATTGTTTTAAAGGTGTTGTTAATTTTCTACTTAAATCT
Organism: Girardinichthys multiradiatus; assembly: GCF_021462225.1. NCBI lineage: Eukaryota > Metazoa > Chordata > Actinopteri > Cyprinodontiformes > Goodeidae > Girardinichthys > Girardinichthys multiradiatus. The sequence continues at coordinate 45,678,985 of NC_061802.1, read as the reverse complement.
ACATCTAGATTTCAGAAATGTCTTACCACATGATTCTTACCCATATTTGGTTAGGGTCTGAAATAAAAATATGTAGTTAGAAATATATTTTTTTGGTTATTGCCTTAACAGAAACATCAGACTTTTATTAAATGCATAACAAATAAAAATTCCATAACCACATAGACAAACTGTTATGATGTTTTCTGCACTTTTTCAGTTTGATTAAAGCCAGATAAGGGGACATATGCTTTAATTCAAAAATAGGAAGCCTCTTGTAATCACGTGATGCAGATTCTGCTTTCATGGTAAGTTTATGATGGTGGGCGTTTTGCTTTGAAAGCCAGCTGCTGAACAGAGGCTGATGGTGTGGATTGTTTGATAGAAAATAACAGAGAGTGCAACATCACAGCAAATATGTGTTAAGGTATTTTACTAAAAAACAGGTCAATTCAATCCAATCATAAAAACAACTGTAGGTCAATTAGATAAATTACAATTTGATCCTAACCATCAAACAATGCAGTCAAGTTCAGTTTATTATACAAATCGATAAACAAGTTATCTATCTATAAAAAGCATTTGATGTCTGAATCCTTTGGCAAATGTAAATATCGTTAAATGATTTAACAGCAATGTCAGACAAATAATTGAAAAAGCAATGGGTGCTCTCCGTATGTGTGAGTGTGTGTGTTTGCACATCCCCACTGGGAGTGTTGTGGTCTTAGTTTGAAGTATGAATTGGATGTTATGATGGTGATGTTCACTGAGCTGAAAATTAATACTTGGATGGGTGTAATAGAAAAAATAACTGTAAGAATAGTGGTAATACAAGAAAATCCCATGGTTCATACAAGCTGACACACACAAATAGTCATTTTCACAGCAATAAAATTTCAATGTGATGAAATTGCTGCTATATCTGCAGCTGGTCTAGACCTCACACAGAGTAAATAGTGTAAAAAAAATATAGACACTATTGTTTTAACCTGTAGATTAGGTTTTCTGTGCAGTGACAGCCACTGCGTCCCCTGTAACCACTTCCACTCACTGTGTCAACTCACCCACCAGAGTAGCTGTGAGGAGAGTGTATCAACATACAAAGCTTTTAGCTCCAGACATCCATTCGAGTGGATTTTCAGTCCAGACATGGGTGGGCTGTCCATCTAATAGCACCTCTGCCCTCCCTTATGTGCCACATAAGGACTGACGTAACATCACGGGTCTGCAAAAGCAATAACCTTCCCTAGCCTTGCCCAGATGAACCCAAATACTGGCTGTGTTGCAGAAAGTAAACACATACAATGAAAAAAATAAGCAGGTCTCTTATAAACAAACCTATAAAACAGAATAGTGATGTTTGAAAACGAAGTTCGAAGTCTTGTGTATTGATATAAATCTGGTAACCCTGGACTAGTTTTAAATGAAATATCTCATCCAGGTGTGAAGTTTGTTAGGTCTTGTGTGTAAAAAGAAAATCATCTGAAAGAGTTATATATTAAAGATTAATATCTCAGTTTGAGAATGTTTTTTATAAGTTTCAATTCAATTAATTGTCTTAAATGGAGTTTTAATGAAAATTCAATGTGGAAGACTCACCTTCATCGCCTCCGCTCCACCTGATGACTCCGCCATAGTGCTCCAATCAGAGACGGGTCCGCTCTTCTCCTCGTCCAACCAACTCCCAAGACATTATATTTAAAGGCCTTCAACTCGGAAATCACTGCTCGTTGTTAAGCTTCGACCCTCCTCCTCCCCTTTCTTCTCCATCTGGCTCCCCCATTCCTTCAAACTTCTTCAGGCCACTCCACCACCAGGATCGGATTCCCCGGGGGAAAGACATACCTAATCCTAATCCTAAAATGCCCTTGCTAGCTTTTGTCATCCTCAGAGTATACGTCTTCCTCCAGGGTCCGAGAGCCAAACAGATATTTTTATAAATAAACCTGCTAATCATAATCTTGTTGTTTCCCTCCTTTGTGAGTCTTTCCAGGTTGAAATACCATTATAATAGCTATTAAGTGCATTGTGCTGCACATTGTCATTTCAAGCTAATTAATGTGTATCTACAGACACCATGGGAAGATGAGAGATTTATGGTTAATAAAAGCCCCAAACAAAAAACACAAACATATAGCAAACAAAAATATACCTAATGTGTGATCATCCCAAACATCCCACTTTCCTAAACAAAGAAGACCCCAGCTAGACATAAATCTAAGGGAAAACACTCTCCAAACCAAACCTAATGTGCTTGCTTGCTGATAACGCTGATAAACTGACCTCTCCTTCAGTATGACCCAATATTTTATAATTAAGGCTCAAACCTTTTAGACCTGTAAGACCTGAGATTTGTTTTCCCAGAACGGTCATGAAGGTACTTCCAAGTAGGGAAGGGTACCTTTTACATCACAAATCATACGGTACCAATACCTGGTACCTGGGAATCTGTAACAGTACTTTTGTGTGTGTTTCTGTGGTAATGTAAATTTCTTTAACAATAAAATCTCAAACCTTTCCTATATAACACATTTATTTCTCAATATATAAACTTTAATAAATACATTAAAACAACATCCAGCTGTTTGTATTGTAACATCGCAGTTGTTTCAAACATTTCTTCTCCCATGTTGCTGGTTGCAGACAACCAGTCGCTAACGATGCAGGCGTGCTAACGGTGCCGAATGCAGGAATAGTAGCTGTAGATCTGAGGCTGACGGAAACTGTGCACTCTTCATATCTTGTGCTTAACCAGGTACTTCCTCAGATTAGAAGTATTCTCACTGCCGGCCTTGCACTTTGCATCACAAATAATGCAGCAAGTGTAAATTGCGTTGCATTTTAAAAAGTGTAGCCATGCTTTTAAAAACTTTCTATCAGCCAGGCTTTGTTGATGGTACCAGCAGCTACTGACCTCAATACGCTCTTATGTGTTCAATGTTGTGTTAATGTCTGGCATGGAAAATCGCCCACTCTTCCACTCCCTCAGTGTCTCAATGATGGGTTTAGGTACCAAAACATGGTACTGTTTGATTTTATGTGAATCTGTACTTGGTAGTACTGACGGAATTTGGTCGGGACCTATAATAGTACTGAATTTGGTACCCATCCCTACTTCCAAGAGACTTTGAAAGCCAAACAAGCCCTTTTAGACAAGATCAAGCAGCACTAGTCTCCACCCAGAGTGTCTTCACATGGCTTTAAATTGTCCAAAAAACGTCTTGTGCTGATTGTTTTAATGTCACTGCCAAGAGTAACTCTCATTCTGGCAGAATAGATGAAACCCATGAATCTCGAGTCGTCAAAGAGTTGGCGCTGCTTCATTATCTCAGATCTCAGACGTAAAGATGTGAATATGCTGACCTCGATAAGTCAGGGGAGATTGTTGTATAGCCAGCCACATTATCAGCTCCTTCACATGTTATGTATCCTAGCAACCATGATCCAGGGATAGCAGGGACTTCTAGCTGACTGCCCTCCCAGCCTTTGTGCATGGGCCACTTCTACAGGTTTTTAAAAGTGTTATTGAATAAAGGAATCAACAAACTCAGCAGGTCGTCCCACTTTAGCTTTATTGGGCAGGCCAATTACTTTTATGTTCTGGCACCTAGATTGGTAACTTTCTCTTAAAACGCCTTGTTTGTTTCCTGCAGCAACTTAGCCTGTTGCTCTACCTGGGATAGTCTGCTGTCGTGGTCACTGCTTATTCTTTCCACCGCTGAAATGTTCCGTTGGGGTGGCACAGTTGGCTTGGAAAGAGTTTAAACTGTCATCCATGTTTTTGCTCATCTCTGCGATGGCAGTAAGAACAGCTGTAATTTGAAGCGCGCAGGCAGTATTTAGCTCAGCGTGTGGTCACACCAGGCTCCTTCCTCATGTTGGGACCCACAGCCATGGATACAACGTGAAAGGCCAGTACAAACTTTCAGGGAACTTTCAAAATAAATTGCATTAACCTATTTTAAAGGTGTGTTTGATTCTGGTGCTAAGCTATCAGCTTCTTTTGTTAGCTTTCACTGCTAACAAGCTAAGAACACGTGCTTGCCTGCTAGAGAATGTTTAACAGAAAGGTTGCTAGTTTTCAAGCTAGTAAATAATAGTCCCTGAACATTATTTTACGAAATCTGATAACTAAGTAAAGACCATTAAGCCCCATTTCTCCAGAAAGATTTGTCTCTTTTCCAAACTATTCCCTTAATAATAATTCTTTAAATATTATTTTAATAAATAAAGGCAGCTAATTAGACACCGTTGAGAAATGGTAATCCAGAAGGTTGGTTTTATTCAGCAGATCATTCTTTAAAACATTATTTTATTAAAATAATATTTTATCTGATCTTGCATTGTGAAAGGTTGTCTAAAGCTGTACTGATTATTGACTAAGTTGGTTCCAAGACTAACTTAACTTCACTTCCAGATTCTTCAAGATAATCCTGGGTTCTCAAACATTAATATTGCATGGTAATGTTGCATCACTCTTTCAGTCATGATTTTCAGTCATCTTTCCTCAACTTGTTTATATTGTACTTAACCCAGTAGTCTTCGTTATTCTTTAATTCTGCTTGGTACTTTAGTTGGTTTGTTTTAGCGTAGTAAAGAGTTTGTTGGTTGAAATATGTTTGACTTTGAGTTGACTTATTTGTGTTAATAAATCCTTGTATTTTAATAAATTTAAGAACATTACAGAGTAATTATGAATACACACAAACTAATTAGTACCAGTCACATCTCTTAATGCTGAAGCAGAAACCCCTCCACTCATGTTACCCAGTAAATTTGTTTAAAATTTCTTCATTATTTCTTATAAAAATACAATGGACTGTAATCATTCCCAGCCCATTCCTCTTAGATATGTAGTCAAAGGACAGGTTTTAGAAGCTTGCTGCAAATACCACAACTGCTCAGGGAGACATCATACTGTTTTATAACATAAGCATGATCAATTACAATAATAATAAAGTCTTAAAACATAAATACACCACATACATTTAATTTCTCTGCCAAAAACACCCTAAAAATGTTTAATCTTGTTTCTCACAATTACCACAATTACTGTAAATGATGCAAAATACCAGGTTGCCCAAGCAGTCCACTGACCATTAATCTTCCTGTTATTTTGGCTAATGTGTTTGAAAAACCTTTGTGATAATCTGGCTATAATTCTTCTACTTGCTATCTTTCTCCAGAAAGCCATTATTCTGCAGTGTTTATGTTTGGGCTGGGTTATCTTTCTCCCTACATTATTCAGTTCAGACTCAGGATTTGCTTAAGATTTTAAATATAATGACTTCGTCTCTACTCTAGGAATAGTGGAAAACCATTGGGATGGCTGCATAATGCTTAAATTCATGCAGAGACCAGCAAAGTCCCATAACTGCTTTTTTAAATTATGTCTTAATTATCTTTTCAGTTTGGACAAGAATTCAAATGAAGTCTAAAAGATGCAAGGTGAGAGGAGCTCTTACAGTTAGAGAGAGGATCCATGTGAGAAGCACAGATGGCTACTGTAAAAAAGGGAGAGGGCCTGAGAAAACAAGATCCGTAGAAAGAGAGGATGAGTGAGGAGTGGGAGCTCTGTGAATGAGTGGGATTAGCCTGAAAGTGACAGATTAGCAGGTCTGAAATAAATTCTGTCACAAAACGCAGAGAAGCCAACACCAAAGTAGCAAGCAGATACCTGGAATGGTTGCACTACTGGATTCCACAAAGAGATAGTAAAGAGCCTCCACCTGGAATGACTGTGGCCAGCTGGGAAATTTAGATGCACTGCTGCTAGGACAAATTTGACTTGGCCCCACAGTGTAGCTCTGTGCTTTTCATATACAGTGGACTTTTGTTTCTCACTGTCTGAAATGAAATATACCTTATTTTCTAGGTATATTATGATTACCAAAATTATTTACATTTGCTGAATAGAAAAATAATGAGATTATTGTAAGGAATTTATTTTGTTAACTTTGAGTTTCTCCCTTACCAGTTCCAGCCAGCACCTGCTACTAGCTCTTCTTTACTCCGGAGTTGATCCAGATAATTCCTACCAAAACACATCAACCTCTGGGTCACAGAACCCATACCAACAGTATGATGACTTGACAACCCTGGCAGCTCAAAACTTGATTGTTTTTTTCAACATGCCTATAATTGTTTTAACACATGAATGTGGCACCTTCAAGCATCTGTACATTGTAGCCAAGGATGAACCAGAGTTGTGAAGATGTACAATTATTTTTTTCTGATATAATCTATAGATTTTTAAATGATTTCATGCAAAGAAGTGTGTTTGAGGTGTTTTAATCCGTCCACATGCGTGCCTACAATTGACTCATAAGCTTACAGAGCCATGACATCATTTGAGCTTCAACAAATTGTTTAAAGGTATAGTAACCTAAATGCATATGAACTTCTGAATTTGAAGTAAAAAAAAAAAAAACTTTATTTTTATTTTTATACCTTTCTCCCATTATTCTGGCATTTGCCAAATACAAATCATATTGGTAATGTTAACTGACACAAAACAGGACATGTTCAGTCTTATCTAACGTCAGACAGCGAGAAAAACATCAAAATATATTAAAGTATTTACAGCAGCAAATTACTATCAGAATGGTATGTGTGGATAATCAAATTGTTATATACAGATAATATGGTTCTGGTCATTTAAATCCGTTTCTGACCAATTTTCTATGAGCTTTGATTCATTTGTGTACCAGCATATTTCATGGTGCCAGAAAAGAAGGCAGAAATCATCTGGGCCAACACCATAAACTAATTGCTGCACTGATCCAGGATGGAAGACTTCTTTCATGACTACTGCTGCAGATGGTATCATAACAAGAAGCCTGTAGGCATGAGATGTTTAATTTTGGTGCAAATAAAAAGGCGGAGAGAGACTGTTTGGTGTATTTTTACATTGGAGAAAATTTTCTAGTCACTCCACATCAAGATAAAACGCACAGGGGCCATGAAGTGTTCTGTGTCTCAGTGGTATAAATAGTCTTATTCTTGGGTTCCCTGTGGTATCTTCACAGCAATACAATGAATAATTCTGAGGTTCATGTTGCAGTCATTGCACGAACAAGCGGGACATACACAGGCATGCCTCACACACGAAACAGAAACACACACAAGTTTGCATGTTCCGAATACGTATTTACAAGAAGCGCATAAAATTCTGTGCATTAGAGCGAGGACTGCACGCTGTAATAGCCTCCCACTGATGTCTGAGGCTGTGAAATTTCACAAGTTGCTCATCAGAATGAAAACTCTCTGAAGTTATTTGGCATAACTTTTCTTCAAAGGCCCATTTAGGGCTGTTTAAGTTTGCAGATGGAGGAACAGGAGAGTGTAAGAGGGAAATAAAAAGGAGGAGAACTGCAAAGAGAAAAGGGACTTGCTCTGTTAAGGGTCATCTTTGACACTGCATAACATCTGCGGGCTGCTGTGAATATCATTCACACATTTTAGACACATAACCAGACCATGGTATTTGAAAAAGCCGATTCTAGTACAGTGCCTTGCAAAAGCATTGACATTCCTCCTTGAACTTCACATTTTGTCACATTAGAACTACAAATTTCAAAGATTTTCAATACAAACAAAACAAATATATATATTTATGTACAAAAATAATCAATTGAAAATTGATTTCTTTTTTAATAATTATCAAATAAGCCCAATCATACAAAGATTCTAATTCTGTTTGTTGTGGACCCAGTTGCAGGTAAGAGTTAGGCAGTAAAGTCCAGAACTTACAAATAAGTTTGTGTAAATACTCAAATCACAATAATAAATTATTAAATGTTTGTTTCAGCTCCTGTTGCATTCAGAATTAATAACTTTCTTCTGTTTACAAAGTAGTTATGTTAACAAAGCTTTCTAACCAAAAACCTTGTCCATAAAAACATTGTTTAACATTACTCCTGTCCCGCTTAACAGAGGCATTTAGAAATTATTCTGATAAGCAAGAAAATTCTGTGTTCACTAGATTCTTTTTAATATTAAAACCTGCTATTGTTTTGGCTGTCTGCTAAATGTTCATGATGACATGTGCATAATTTTTTAGTCACAGCCTGTTTTTACACCATACGGACCTCCTACACTCTCACAGTTGGAGAAAAAATGGACAATGAAACAATGAGGAACCACTTCAACTGAGGATTAAATGGCACTTCAAAACAAAACCGGAAAAAGGATTTGGATAAATAAAATATTGCCCTGGCTGTTCTGAGATTTGTAGATTTCTCTATTATTACATTGGCAATAACTATTGTATACGATTTAATTAGCAGCAAATATCTCTCCAAGTACCTAACTGGAGCTCTCACCAGGCTTTCTTTCTATGTAAATTGCAGTTAGGAATAAAGAAAAGAATGTCACAAATTTGTCAAAATATTTCTGTAGAAAAAGCTGATTGATCCTAACAAAACTGACTTGTTTTATTATTGTTATTCTAGACCAATTCATATATGAAACAACCATCCAAAAATGTGCATGTTAGGTTGATGGTGATAACAAATTACTTTACATGTTAATGTGCGTACATGGTCGGCAGTCCCGTGTGTCTCCTTGTGGGCCCCACAATAAGCTGTTGACCCGTTCATGGTGTACCTGGCCTTGAATCCACAAATTGCTGCACATTGCTGGCACTACCCACCCTAGTTTTTGTAAAGCTTTGAGCTGCCAATACCAATTTTAGTTAATTCAGATTTCTCCTAAAGAGGGCGGTATCAGAAGATATAAAAAAAGTGGTAAGCCTACATTAACAGCATGGTTACCTTTACTAACTTTCAACAGTCTCTATGTCGTTAACAAACTTTTCAGCCTCTGGGTTACAAAATAATTGCACCAGAAAGGTGGTTAATTGCATGAAGCATTAACTCGAAGTCAAATAAACAGGTGTATGCTGGCAATACAAAACTGCAGGTACATTATTATTTATATATTTGTAATTACTGTTTTTATATCTTGAACAATATAAAGGTTTTCATATTTCATATCTGGAGAAGACAGTTCTAGCATACTACTGATGGTAAGCTGTCAGGCCAATAACATGGCTCAGTCTTTTGGTTTGCATTTTACAGCAACAACATTCTGGGCTAATGCTGTTCTGAAGCAGACCAAATGCAGCTGCGACAAGAAAGGTGTCCTACATAGCTCCCATGCAGGAGAAATTGCATTGTGATGTTTAATATTCCAGCTGTCGCATGCACACACACATACACACAGCAACCCACGCACACATCTTTGGGGCTCAGGTGATGTCAGTGCAGGTGTCGTCAGAAGGCTTTAGGCTCATTGAGTGGAGTGAAGGATGAAACGATATGGATACAGATCATGCACACACACTATCTTGCCAGCACAAGCACTCACCTTAGTTTGTTTAGCTTTGAGTGTTTTCAACTGAAAATGGCAGCATATTAAAAAAAGATTTTTCCTAAATGACCAAACATATGAAAAGCAGAAGGACATTCTGTGTTTAATCTGTTAATAACATGTCAACATGTTTTTCTGAGCATTTGTTTATTTATTTATTAGGGATTAGAAGCAGAAATCAATATCAATCCCATTTAATTTCCTTCCTTGCAGCACGTTTTTGTGTCCTTACTCATTCTCTTCTTGCCCGTCTCCTTTTTTCCCCTGCTCCAACTCTCTAAATTAAAGAGGCTTTTAGCTGTCCAAAGAGAGAGCTGTCGGCCCAGCTGTCCACTTCAGCATTAAACAAATTGTCAGAACGCACGCCCACATGGAGACATGTGTGTGCGCTCGCACAGACGTCCCTTCTCTCAGTGCGGCCCAGTTATTTGAGAAGGTCAAGTATGCGTTGTGCCGGCCTCACATATGCTGAGGGATCCGTAAATTGCAGCAGTCCAGGAGGGAGCCCAGTCGCCCAATCAGACAATTAACTCTGCCCCATAAAGGCCAACGCAATTTCATCTTGTACACACATTCTTACTTGCACACGGTCATGCACTTTTATGTGCACACTACTTATTCAGACCTTACATTGATTAGATGCATTCCCAGATCTACAGTACAAACCTAATCGTGATTCCAAACTTCAGTCTGAGTATACACATTGCTGCACAGTGGCTGTCTCACAAGCTTGAACATTGGTGTCTGCGGTCCAGAAACGATGTAAGTTCAGTGCTAATGATAAAATAATCTCTGCATCTAACATGTTCCAGCAGACTGCCAATAAAGCTGAATGAAGGTGAACTCAAGAGAGTTTTAACTTATTATGTGAAGTCAGTGAATGGTAAATACAAGACAGAACTTTGATAAAGTCAAGTCTTCCTGGTTACATATGAAGTGCTGTCAATGTACAGGTCCTTCTCAAAATATTAGCATATTGTGATAAAGTTCATTATTTTCCATAATGTCATAATGAAAATTTAACATTCATATATTTTAGATTCATTGCACACTAACTGAAATATTTCAGGTCTTTTATTGTCTTAATACGGATGATTTTGGCATACAGCTCATGAAAACCCAAAATTCCTATCTCACAAAATTTGCATATTTCATCCGACCAATAAAAGAAAAGTGTTTTTAATACAAAAAACGTCAACCTTCAAATAATCATGTACAGTTATGCACTCAATACTTGGTCGGGAATCCTTTGGCAGAAATGACTGCTTCAATGCGGCGTGGCATGGAGGCAATCAGCCTGTGGCACTGCTGAGGTCTTATGGAGGCCCAGGATGCTTCGATAGCGGCCTTTAGCTCATCCAGAGTGTTGGGTCTTGAGTCTCTCAACGTTCTCTTCACAATATCCCACAGATTCTCTATGGGGTTCAGGTCAGGAGAGTTGGCAGGCCAATTGAGCACAGTGATACCATGGTCAGTAAACCATTTACCAGTGGTTTTGGCACTGTGAGCAGGTGCCAGGTCATGCTGAAAAATGAAATCTTCATCTCCATAAAGCTTTTCAGCAGATGGAAGCATGAAGTGCTCCAAAATCTCCTGATAGCTAGCTGCATTGACCCTGCCCTTGATAAAACACAGTGGACCAACACCAGCAGCTGACATGGCACCCCAGATCATCACTGACTGTGGGTACTTGACACTGGATTTCTGGCATTTTGGCATTTCCTTCTCACCAGTCTTCCTCCAGACTCTGGCACCTTGATTTCCGAATGACATGCAGAATTTGCTGTCATCCGAAAAAAGTACTTTGGACCACTGAGCAACAGTCCAGTGCTGCTTCTCTGTAGCCCAGGTCAGGCGCTTCTGCCGCTGTTTCTGGTTCAAAAGTGGCTTGACCTGGGGAATGCGGCACCTGTAGCCCATTTCCTGCACATGCCTGTGCACGGTGGCTCTGGATGTTTCTACTCCAGACTCAGTCCACTGCTTCCGCAGGTCCCCCAAGGTCTGGAATCGGCCCTTCTCCACAATCTTCCTCAGGGTCCGGTCACCTCTTCTTGTTGTGCAGCGTTTTCTGCCACACTTTTTCCTTCCCACAGACTTTCCACTGAGGTGCCTTGATACAGCATTCTGGGAACAGCCTATTCGTTCAGAAATGTCTTTCTGTGTCTTACCCTCTTGCTTGAGGGTGTCAATAGTGGCCTTCTGGACAGCAGTCAGGTCGGCAGTCTTACCCATGATTGGAGTTTTGAGTGATGAACCAGGCTGGGAGTTTTAAAGGCCTCAGGAATCTTTTGCAGGTGTTTCGAGTTAACTCGTTGATTCAGATGATTAGGTTCATAGCTCGTTTAGAGACCCTTTTAATGATATGCTAATTTTGTGAGAGAGGAATTTTGGGTTTTCATGAGCTGTATGCCAAAATCATCCGTATTAAGACAATAAAAGACCTGAAATATTTCAGTTAGTGTGCAATGAATCTAAAATATATGAATGTTAAATTTTCATCATGACATTATGGAAAATAATGAACTTTATCACAATATGCTAATATTTTGAGAAGGACCTGTACAGTGTGGTCCACCCATCATCTGCATGAATGTCATATTAAACTGGAGTTTCTAAAGATGCGTTTAAACCATTCTTTATTTCCAGACTGACATTAGTATACAGCACACAACTTCAATTAATTTCAAAATGATGAAACTGATGCACAAGTTTGAATTTATTTTAAAGTTTCCCTGTTTCAATCTTGGCCAGATTACATATGCAGGCCAAGCTCTGAATCTTCCCCCTCATAATATTTGGTTAAACATTTCTTAAACAAGTTGCAGGGAAAAAACGTCCTGGGCAAGCTTCTTGCCTGGTTGTGTCTGAATATTTTACCACTGTTCTTTAGAGAATGTGTCTAGTTTTATTAAATAAGTTGGTTTCCTGCTTTTCCACAGATCTTTACATAGGTTGAGCTTGGGACTATTCCAGAAGCTTATTGTAAGTCTGCCATATCCAATCCCAAACCAGGGATCAGCATATTGTTGTAACATCCAATTGTGTGGAAATTTTAACAATCTGTTGATTTCAGGGGAATATGAAGAATTTGGAGCTAGTCTCTCTCTTCATTGCTCTGGAATTATACAGCGCTTTTCCAGTCATACCAACCATTCAAAGCGCTTTACACTAAAGCCACATTCACTAATGTGCACACATTCATACTTCCATACACAGATTGGTAGGGCACTTGAGGTTAAGTGCCTTGCCCAGGGGCACATCAACATGTGTCACGAGGAAGATGGAATGAAACACACAACTTTTGAATTGCAAGACAACTACTCTTCCCACTGAGTAATGGTCATCTACTTTGTGTAGAGCACCAGTCCCTCTGGCAACACTATGTTTGACAGTTGGTATAGTGTTATGTTGGAAAGCCTCATCTTGACTCCTCCAAATATTATTTTTGTCATATTGGCCAAAAACCTCAATCATTGTCTCGTCTAACTCATTATTAGAGTCACAGATTGGGTAAGATAAGTGAATATTTGATAAAATTGAAGATTCCGTCAGAATGATGATCCCAAATACACATGGCCTTGGAATGGATTAAGCAAGACAATGTTAGACTTATGGGTTGAACCTCAGACCTTTTAAAAAATCTAACACTATATCCTTAAAAGCCAGGTTCATGGCAAAAAATCTATATAGATTGACTCTTCTATTGCTGATAACAAGAGAGGTCAAATATTGGCAGAAAGTTGCCCGTTAGCAGCCTGGTAGCCAATCTTCACTGATTGCACATTGCACCAATAAGAGCAGAGTGTGAAGGTTCAATTAGCAGGGTAAGAGCACAGTTTTGCTCAAAATATTGAAATGCACACAACATTATGGGTGACATACCAGAGTTTAAAAGAGGACAAATTGTTGCTGCACGTCTTGCTGGCGCATCTGTGACCAAGACAGCAAGTCTTTGTGATGTATCAAGAGCCACGGTATCCAGGGTAATGTCAGCATACCACCAAGAAGGACAAACCACATCCAACAGGATTAACTGTGGACGCAAGAGGAAGCTGTCTGAAAGGGATGTTTGGGTGCTAACCCGGATTGTATCCAAAAACTATAAAACCACGGCTGCCCAAATCACGGCAGAATTAAATGTGCACCTCAACTCTCCTGTTTCCACCAGAACTGTCCGTCGGGAGCTCCACAGGGTCAATATACACGGCCGGGCTGCTATAGCCAAACCTTTGGTCAATCATGCCAATGCCAAACGTTGGTTTCAATGGTGCAAATCTTGGGCTGTGGACAATGTGAAACATGTATTGTTCTCTGATGAGTCCACCTTTACTGTTTTCCCCACATCCGGGAGAGTTACGTTATGGAGAAGCCCCAAAGAAGCGTACCACCCAGACTGTTGCATGCCCCCACGTGAAGCATGGGGGTGGATCAGTGATGGTTTGGACTGCCATATCATGGCATTCCCTTGGCCCAATACTTGTGCTAGATGGGCGCGTCACTGCCAAGGACTACCGAACCATTCTTGAGGACCATGTGCATCCAATGGTTCAAACATTGTATCCTGAAGGTGGTGCCGTGTATCAGGATGACAATGCACCAATACACACAGGAAGACTGGTGAAAGATTGGTTTGATGAACATGAAAGTGAAGTTGAACATCTCCCATGCCCTGCATAGTCACCAGATCTAAATATTATTGAGCCACTTTGGGGTGTTTTGGAGGAGCGAGTCAGGAAACATTTTCCTCCACCAGTATCACGTAGTGACCTGGCCACTATCCTGCAAGAAGAATGGCTTAAAATCCCTCTGACCACTGTACAGGACTTGTATATGTCATTCCCAAGACAAAATTGATGCTGTACTGGCTGCAAAAGGAGGCCCTACACCATACTAATAAATTATTGTGGTCTAAAACCAGGTGTTTCAGTTTCATTGTCCAACCCCTGTAGGTAAATAATTGAATCTGCAAACATGTAGAATAACTGTAGAGCACATAAGTGTAGGAATATCAAGTTAATGGCAGTAACCAAATTATCTGACAATAAATGAAAACAAGGGAGTAAAGGTCACCTCAGATTTTGTCCACACAGAGATATTTTGCAAAACTGAGTTTTTATGGGTCTGTATTCGCCATCTGTCCACAACCAGAATGAGTTTTTGGTCAGAGACTTTATTTTTATAACTCTGATGTACACCTATAGACTGGATTTTCAGCGATTTCTAGAAAAAAATGATGCAGAGGTCCACTTTGCACCTGACAACTCGTGCTTCCATGGCCAAAAACCACAACAGTAAGGCAGGTTACTCCACATCTGGCTTGCTTGTGCTGGAGCCATCCATCTACTTTTTCTGGGGGATCCCATGGTGTTCCCTTGCCAGAAGAGCTATATAGACCCTCCAGCAATTTCTTGGTCTGCCTTGGGGTCTCCTCTAAGTGTGAGTCACCCAGAAATCCTTCAAAGGCAGATCCCCAGGAGGCAGGTGAATGAACCTCTTTTTCCATTGAACTTGAAACAGTATCAAAGAAAACTCAAGCTAAAGTTACCAAATCAATTTAAAGAAAAAGCAGGGTAGGGAGGATAGTGAGGATGCCTTGTTGCGTTAAACAGCATCAGTAGCATTTAACAGAGTTAAATAGGGGACCCATTGTTTATTTTTATGGGGCCCGGCTATCGTCCTATGCTATTGGACTACAAATACAGCATGCTATTTACAACACCATGCTGCATTATGCCATGTGTGCGGATGCTCTCATTTAAGCACTGTTCTAGCACTGGGTCACAGTGAAACCAGTAGGCCCCACACCAGCCAGTTGCTTAAGGCAGCTCACTCTCAAGCAAACTGCAAAATGTAATCCCTATATCCAAAGGCTGGCCAATTCTGTCCGACACGTCATTATATGTCTGGTGGCTTTCAATCTTCTGAACCCCTGTATGATGTAATACTACCGCTACCATTCTGCCCTCAGGTTCAGTCCTAGACATGCTAGCTCTTGCATATTAAAGAAATGACCTGCGCACCGCTGGCCTGCATGTGGACTAAAATACATTCCTCCTGGATGCTTAACTTAAATAAAGTGATGCCACTGAGCAAGTTCAGGCACTTAACCTGAGATTTACTGCTGCTTCGCATGTGACCAGCCTCACATCCCACAGAGCATAGCAAACATACTCTGCCATCTTGGGTCACGTATTTAAGCTTCCTGCCTAACTGCATGTCTGTGCCAGCCTGCTTCCTGTTGACACACTCTACATGGGATGTTGAGAAACATGTTGAAGAAGTTTTTATTATGAAAGTATGATATGTTGCTTTTGTTCATAGTATTTGTGCCACACCTGTTTGTGTTGTCTATTTTTGTTGACTGTGAGCTCTGTTCACAATGTACTCACCAGGCTGTCTTCAGTTATCACTAACATGATTGTCTCTGTGTATGTGGTCAGGAATTTCAGCTGTTGTCTTTGTGTTGTTTGTTCATTTCGTTGTTCCTAACCAATGTCCTGGTTTCCCCTTTTTTCATCTAATCAGATTCTCCTCTTCCCACCTTTAGTCTGTTTGTCTAAAACAGCAAGTACAAGGTTTGCGCCACAAGGATAAGAAATTTAAGAGAAATGAAGGAAAGAAGTGAATCACTCAGTGAATGACTGTAAAAACTGCAATGAAAAAGTTGCAGTCGTCAGACTCCAGCAGCAGGAAACATTAGGATGTCCAACCTGTGAGTGATAATGACAACTGGCAGCTGAGACAGACTGTACAGCTAACGACACAATACATCATTAAGCTCCCTCAGACACCCCACTGTCATTGACTCAACCTTTTTTTGTTGCCTTTCACAAACTATACTGCTTCAATACATTTCCCGCTCTGACATCTTTACAGATGTGAGTTATGACATCAAATAACACAGATAAATCATATATGTAATCATAATGCACCAATCTGTTTAGAGTCTGCTCTGCATTCTGCTCAGGAATCCTCTGCCTGACATCAAAATATTGATTTTAAATAGATAAAATAGACATAGTCTAGGCATGAAATGTTTATCAATGACTTTAACAAACATACTATCATTTAAAGCAATTTTATGAGTAATTAATCACAAAACTTTGTTTTGCTAGGGCTATTATTATCTGTTTGGCCAATCACAAATACAGTCGCATCTATTATACAATGGAAATCTTTTGAGATGGGTGAACAAGTAATGTTACGATGAAGGATTTATTGGTGAGATAAAAATAGATCCTAATATAAATTGGCTTAGTTTTCTGTCAGCTAACTGAACACAGTAACACCTAGGCAATTTATGGTTGACAGTCCATATCTGGCCCTACAGATGTCCTTCACAGGCTCGCAGGAAAATTGGACATTTCACACGCAAAATGGGTTAATTATGTGCACAAATCAAAATATGCTTCTTTATTTTTGTAAAAATCTATATTTTTGAGGTGATGTCTTTTGTTTCCCATTTAAGCATGTTTAGTCATTCATGAGTGCTTCATAGTCAGCAGGTAAAACAGAGTAAAAACATATTTTCAGTAATTACAACTTGGATTTACATGTTCAGACTACACCTAAAATGAAAAACAATTAAATGTGTTCATGCAATTGGAATAATTTTGCCAGGATATATATTTCTGGGTGAATTTGAATGTCTTTAAAACTGAACAGTCCCTTCGACCTGTTAAGTGCCATGAAATCCTATTGCACATGCATTTTCTTAGGTATTAAGCATTTGGGTTCTGTATCTCTGGGCAATTAAAATCCAGAAACAATGGCAGGTAAAAACATCATCATTTGCTTTAAAATACATTCTCTCACAATGTTCCCACAGGGTTCCTCAAGAGCTACCAATTAAACCTTTGGATATCAAGCTGCAGGAACCACTTAACTCATTTAATTAGACTAAAATAAATAAATAAATCAAAAAGTTGAAAAGCTGCATACTCTAGCACATACTTTCCTTGTTCATTCTCTCAGAAAATAACCTTCATCAAGCCCGTCTACCTGAAAAAAATGTCACTGAAGTTCCAGCACAGTATCCACAGATCTGGATTCAGTGTTTTAGCTCACTGCAGTTAGAGCTGAAATATTGTCATCGTTTCCCTTTACTAAATCAAGAAACTTTTAAAGTGTATAATCACAGATTAATAGGTTTCCTAATCTGTACACACATGGTCCCTAAATACAGCTATTGTTGTTGTTTTTTTATTTAATCAAACCCAGGTATTTATACATTTTATAAGAAATCAGCTATAACCTGAGTCATTAGCTACAAAGCTAGTTTTTACCAGCTGGTTAGACGTTTTGGTCTTCAAAAGTTGGATTTCAGACAGGTCATTCAATGTGTGGCTTCCAATTGATCAGAGTAGGAGTCCTAGTCTGTTTTGCCCTGTAGGTCTGTTATTTATTATGTGAAACAAGAGCTACAAAGAAACATATAAAGCAGATGTCCTGAGAGGGATTAGCACAGTTTACTTCTCTCTATCTTTTTGTGTCGGTCCGAGATGTGTGTGGATGCTCATTCTGAGGTGCTGACAAGCATGCAGAGCTGGCCGCTGCTGTTAATGGACAGCTAATATCATGAGTGAATGGTAAAAGTAGAGACTGCCTTTTGAGCAGATGGAAAATCAATACCCTATTAGAGTGTACAGGGCGGTAGTGACATGAGGGAAGGGGAGTGGGGGTGGGGGGCAAATTAGGTGAAGAGGGTTGGGGCAAGATTAGAAGGACCTGGGAGAGCAAAGGTTTTTTTTTTTTTTTTTTTAAAGTTTTAATCATAAATCCAACTGCAATAACACAGTAGCTGAATGATTCTTTGTTGCACAAAGCTAATTGTACATTGATGTTCATGTCTAAATTATTGTCATTTTCTTTCTGTTTAGTGGATTTTGCTAAAATTAAATTATTTTTTACGTAACATTTAGAAAGTTAATATATTATCCTGGATTTGACAGCAAGGCCACTTGTACCTTGTCCCTAATGATCTTCTGCTGAAACTCTCCTACTCATGATACCTTTTCATCCCATTTATCCTCCTCCTCAGATTTGTTGGTCATTTTCACTCATTCTCCTTAACCCTCATTATAAAGTCTTTTTATCCCACTCTTTCTGCTTAACACTGATTACAAACCATTATCATCCCAGTCATCCTCTTTAACTCTTATTACAAACCCTTTCTCATCCCACTCACCCTGTTTTATAACCTCTTTTGATCCCACATATTCTCCCAAACCCTCATTATGGACCTTTTACCTCTCACCCCCTTAAGTCTCATTACTAACCCTTTTCATTCCATTCATCCTGCTTAACATCCAAAATCTCTCTCTTTTACCCTTATGTACCCTTTTCATCCCCCTCCTTTCTTGTTACCAATGTTTTTTGTCCCACTCTTTCTCTTATTCTGTCTTTATAATCTCTTTTTACACTTCTCATCCTTCTCTCACCCCTATTTATGACTGTTTTCACAAACACCCTGCTTTTCCTTTTTACAACCACTTTTAACCCATCTCCTCCTTCTGAACCCATCAGTATGACCTCTTTTCATGATAGTGATTATTTTTCTCTTTTTAATTCTTCTCATCCTACTTTACTTCATCACTTCATTACACTCATGTGTTGGTGTACCAAGACAGCACCCCCACCCAGAATCTCCTTCCAAATCAGAAATCATGAGATGAACAACAACCTTCAGCTCCACCCATGATCCCATTTTCTCTTTCATAACCTGGATAAAATAAATCTTGTATCGTATAGTTGTGTTATGATTTAAAGTGACATTCTAATAAAACACAAATTTAGCTAATGAACCTGGACTTTCATGTAATTGCATAGAGCTGACAGCTAGAAATATACACACCAAGGTGTATTCACCATTAGGTGACTTTCAAGTTAACATTTATAGATAGACATTGCATGTACTTTTGATGTAATAATCATTTCACTGATTTCTGTTCATTATGGGATTCCATCACTATTGGGTCTTCAAATATCTGAGTCAATAAACTCTAGAGAGATGAATGAAGTAAGGCACTCTGGAACACAGAGAGTGTGGGAGACAGAAAGGAAACGAGAACGAAGGCTGGAGGGTAGCAGCGATAATGAGAGGAAAGTCCGGCCTCTGTGTGTCCGCCAGCCTCAGCAGCCTCTAGCTGGCTATTAGTAGCTGCAGCACATCCACAAGGCTCTGTGACAGTCAATTAAACCTCTTTATCTGGGATGCCTGCATCTCTTTATTCTCATCCTCCTCCTCCTCTGTGCACTTTATCCTGTGTGCTCTTTTCCTTCACTTATCTTTATTCTTCCCACATATTTGTCCTTCTTTCCACTTCCTTCTCCTTTCCCTGCCTCCTCCTTGAACTCCAAATAATCTACGTGCACAAAGAAACACCTCCCAGCAGCAGTAGCGTGCCAAGTTAACTGTGTTTACACGAATAGCCTTAACGAGACATCTTTGGGTTTGTGTGAATGTCTGTGTGCACTGCGCCTTTAGTCCAACTAATATCTCAAAAGCATGTTGTGTCTTTAGGCATTGCTATGGATCTTTGTGAAGTCAAACTGAGGCTAAGTGTCTGGCCTTTAGTGAGTGACGGAGTTGTTTACCGCAGAACAACAGCAGATATTTAAAGCTACAATATGGTGCAAAAATGAATAATTATTTATTAAATAATTAAGCAGTAAATTAAACATTAATTCTTCCACTCTTGAAATGCAAACCTACACAGCCTTAGGAAAGTCTACCATTTGATGTGGTAAAATATAAGTCTGTCTACTTGCTCAGAACCTCTTGAAATTAAATAGAGTGCAAATGAAGGTCAAGGCTAACAGGAGTGTCAGTTCTCACCAGAACAACCAGAACTGTCTTAATATTGAAAGCAGTCCTCCCAGACATAGAAGACATGAACACAAAGTTACGTTCTGACTAATCCAGGATAATCATTCTCCAGTTCTACAGAGCCAGTGTCCTGCAACTTTAAGATGTGTTTCTGCCTCAATACGAATCAAATGCTTAGCAGCAGGATTCTGTTGAACTTGATTGTTTGCTGATTGGGAAATTCAGCCATTTGATTCTGGTGTGTAGGACCAGGGACACATCTAAAACTCTAGTCCTCTCTTGCACTCGAGGACTAGAATTTAAGACCCCTGCTATAAAGAAGGTGAAATAGGGGTTAAGAAGTGAAAGGTGCAACGATATCCATGTATAGACATCCATTGGTGTGTCATCTTGGTCAAAAGGTGTTTAGGCTGTTCAAGTAGGATAACCAAGCCTGACTTTGAACATCTTTGTTAAGTTACATTTTGACAGGAACTATGAGCTAAGCAAGTTTTCAACATATCTTCTGGCTTAACACTAGTTGACTAACTTTAAAAAGCTATAATAAATTATCCATTAACGTCCAGAGTTTAGAGGGGTAGCATGTTAGCAGTCAGGTTTAAAAGTTGCCATATTGGCAGTGTAACTGGGCTGTTATGAAATAATTGTGTAAGCATGTCAGTCAAAGTCAACAGTGCCATCTTTTCAACAGTCTTTAACGGCACAAGAAGTGAAACATGTCATAAGCTACACCTGGCCAGAGTCTGTGTCTACCTGTGACATCTTTCTGGAGAGGGCCATTGTCCAAGCTTCTGCTGGCAACAACTTAATGCTCACCTTCTACAGATGATCCACATGGCCCTGTCATTCAGTGTTTAACCCTTTCTCTCTCCTAGATATAGCAATTGACTGAGCTTTTAATGTAACTAATTATATGTGCTCTCTTTCAGACTCTAACCTTGAAAACTGGCTCAAAGTTTATCTGTTCTTTCTTTCTAGATGAAACAACTAAAGTAGCTACATCCACTAACATTTACTTTTCCTGCCCATAGAAAGGACTCCTGGATCTGTATTCTTTGTGTCTCTGCTCTGTTCTCTCAAACCCCCAGTCAGTCGTGGCAGATGGCCGCTCACACTGAGCCTGGTTCTGCTGGAGGTTTCTTACTGTTTAATGGGAGTTTTTCCTCTCCACTGTCGCTACATGCATGCTCAGTATGAGGGATTGCTGCAAAGTCAACGCCAGTTACTGTCCACTGTCTCTACATGCTCATCCAGGAGGAGTGAATGCTACAAATCTCTGACTCGATGCAATCTGCTGGGTTTCCTTAGATAGAAAAACGTTTTATCCAATTTGAATAAATAACTGAATCTAACTGCACTGTTCAATGGTTAGGATTAATTTGAATGTATGTACCTGACTTTTGTGAAGTGCCTTGAGACAACATGTGTTGTGAATTGACTCTATACAAATAAGCTGAATTAAATTGAATATCTTAGTAGAAAGAACAGTTAGGGATAGGTCTCATTGAACGTTTTTATCCCTTTTTAACATACAAAAAAGCCAAGTCATGTATTTTTATAGATTAAGTTGTACCAATGCACCAGCAGAAATCTGCTTTTACAATATTGCATAAGGGACATCAAATCAAATTAAAGAATTTGTGCAATTATAAAAAAGTTTTAATTAGAATATTATTTTGCTGCTATCTTCCAGCTTGGAAGCCTGCCTTTGTTCATCTTCTGGTTCAAAGCATAGAGACTGGATGCACACACATAATAATCAGAAGAAATCATTATTTCTATTATAAAACACTAATATTGACTAATATGAAATCATTTAATTTTAATAGGAAAAAAATAAATAGTAATGTAACCATGTAATTTTATTATTGCAAGGCTTGCAGATTACATTGCTAAACATGATATAAAAGCCAATCTCTAATTTCTCAGGGTTAATATCTGAGACACAACATGTAACTTCCCAGGCTCCATGATTAGCAAAGAAAAAAAAAAACTTAGTTGTTATTTTAACATTAAACATACATACATTAATTGCTTTTTTATGTATTCGGCTTTGTTCACACCTCTTTGATGGCACTAGATGAAAGCAACTCTTCGCAATTGTTGACTTTGTTGCTCCATTCAAGGGATGCAGACAAAAAAGCAGGTGAAAACACAGCAGAGAAACAATTATTGGCAAATGACCAGAGGCACACAGCAGGCTGGGTTGTGCACCAGACAAGGTTCCATTGTAGAGTAGCAGGCAAGATTACATTGTAATACAGATTCTGTTTGACTCAAGTCCATTTGAAGAAATGAGTCAATAGTGCAAGAAGGCCAAATCAAACATCAAGCCTCTTGTGATTTTATCAAGTCGAGTGTCAAGTCCTTAAGTTTGTGATATAAGTCAGACTTGACTCTAAGTCAGGTGACTTGAATCCACACCTGTGTTCAACATTAGTAGCATGGTTTTGTCTCATTTATCTTAAAAATGACATTCAAGGCAAAGCAGTACTGACCTTTTGTCATAACAAGAATTGCCAAAGGTCAGCCTTATGTTTCTGAAGTCATACTGTATCTGTCTCAACACATAGAGCTCTGATCTCCAATAAGCACAAGTCGTGGTCATGCTGACCTGGTTTTCATGCAGACAAATTTGCTGAAGAGATAGGCTAACATAAGCATGTTTGCTCTGTTTTGATATGACTTGTTGATAAGGCAGCTAATAACATATTTCAGTGCAGTTTCAGTTTGTCGTCTATGGCCAAAACTTGTCATCATGAGTGTCCCCCTTGTCCACAAACTTAAAGCTATCTTTCAACATCATAAAGATAATCGACTACCGTTTCAACTGTTGTCTTATTGACCCCACACCAACATCTGGCTGGGCATTGAGTGAAGCAAATGACATCAGACAAAAGGGAAGGTGGTGCGCCAATACAGTTTGATGCTTCTATGCAAATGTCTTAAAACACTTCTTAGAACAGAAAAGGTATCTGCATGGCCTATAATTTTTAGATGTGCACATGAAAATAGGATTTACAAATAATTGCTTTGGCAATTGCAGCAACTGTTCTAAATTTGGGGGCAGCAAAATCAATCACAGACAGTATAGCAACAATATATATTAAGAGTCGAGTTTAGTTAAGACTTTGATAACGATCATTTAAAAATGAATTAGTCATTACCTAGAAACCTGAAGCAAATTTAGTGGGTACAAAAAAATAAAATGGATGCATGGATGCTGATTCACTGGAAGAGACAAAGGGTGTCTGACTAGTTGTTACATAACATGTGTTACCTTCTCTGAGCTTAGGAGTCAAACTAAATGTTCAGTTAATCTGCAAGTGGTGAGCTTGTCATTTTGATTCATTTATTGTTAGTTTCCTCATGAGCTTTTTGAAAAATTTTAAACCCTACTAGAGATATACAAATAGATTCAATGCATCCATTATTAATTTACTGAAATCATCGAAAATGATTAGAAAAACATTATCTAGTAAGAATGATGAGTCCTTGGATATGAAAAATACATTTTCAATGCCACTATGTCTATGTTTTTCAAATCTCAGGCTCTTGAATGACATCTACAACCCAAACACCAACCAAAAGTGATGGTGAGATAAAGCACTACAGTCAACATTAATAAGTCTCTAAAGAGTTCATATTCTGAGATCATCAAATGCGGTGTAAATAAACAGACACTCGATATCAGTGCCGCTGTGGCCTCGTTAAGCAAAATCATCAATGTCATTTGCAGAGAGTGAGGAAATTGAAGGAAGGCAGCAGTTGCACACAAGCTGAATCATCTGCCTTGTGTGTGTGATTTAGCCATAGTGAATTTTTTTATTTACAGATTTTAATCTGTTCTATGATGCAGCTTGTCTGTAGAGGGATCTTTAAAGTGCCTGTGACATCAAATTTTTATGATAAATACAATTATATTTATGAAAAGGAAACGTTAATAAAATATTTTTAAAAAAAATTAATGCCACTGAAATGAACAGTTGCTGAGATATGTGGTCATAAATTTCACTAAAAATGTTCTTCCAGACTACTCCTTTGCACTCTTTTATGACGTAATAGGGGAACCCCAGCAGGTAAACTGACTGCTGCTACAATGGCCAGCAACATAGACAGTAGCAAAGCATCTGATGTTTCTTTACATATATTTCAGTCACTACCAGAGAGAGATGCAGCAGAGTCAGAAGAATTAAGTCAGCTGTCATCAGATGGCAGAGCACAAATGCTCTGAGATCATCAAATGCGTGGACCAGAGTCTATTTTTGCCAGATGCCGGAGTACGGCCAGAGTCAATATGTATGACTCATACCACACCAACAGGAAACAGAACGAGCACAACATCCAGATTTTCTAAATAACTCACAAAAGATGGACCAGATCTCGCTATATCAATAAATACAAACGTGTTTATATATACATGTGTATATATTGGCAGCTGTTTACATTAGATCCATTAGTTCAGATACTGTGCTATATACATTAAGGTATTCTAAACCCAATAATTAAACATTAAATGCACCAAATTATGCAACAAATATAGCTTCACTGCACTCAGTGTACTCACTCATTGTATAACAAAACACATGAAAATATCTGGATGCATAAAAGTTTTGGACTTGCTACTGCATTTATCACTGGCTTTTATTGCACGATCTGTGTATGGTTCTTGGAGCTCCTCCGGGCTTCACAGCCGACCGGACCAGAGCAGATACAGTGTAAATCCAGGGTTCATGTAATACGGCACTGAATGAAACAACCTGAGGGAAAGTGAGCAGCAGCAGACACAAGGGATGATTCAATATCTGAAGAGAAACATTTATTTAAATATTTTAAAAAAGTACATTTATTTTGCTGAAATGCAAATTGTATGCTTGTGCAATTTATCTTATTTTAATAATAATAATAACTTCAGTTTTTATGAATATTATTATTAATAAAATAATAATTTCAGATTTTTAATTATTAACAATAACTGCCGATATCTAAATGTACTTTTGCGACAAGGAAGAATTCTTACCTGCTGAGCTTTGATCCGTTTAGCAACAGCAGCAGCAACATTTTCTTCGGCGATCTTTTCCCATCAGATGCTCTGAACAGCGGGGCTATAGACTCTGCTTCAACATTTTCCTTTGTCTGTCAGATATCCCGACCTCTGACATCATTTCTCTTGTCAATTCAGAAGTTTCTTGTTTGAAGCAGTTTGTGCTCGGTGGGACCAGCCCATCTGTCCCTCGTCAGTTTTCCAGCCCTGAACCAGGCAGCTCTGATCCTCTTCCCGAGTGACTGTAGCTCAGTAGGAAGAGTAGTTGTCTTGCAATCGGAAGGTTGTGGGTTCGATTCCAGCTTCCTCCAGCCATATGTTGATGTGCCCCTGGGCAAGGCACTTAACCTCAAGTTGCCTACTGATCTGCGTATATGAATGTGTGAGCATTAGTGAGTGCGATTGGGTGAATGTGGCGCTAGTGTAAAGTGCTTTGAACGGTCTGTGTGACTGGAAAAGTGCTATATAAGTTCAGTCCATTCACCTCAGGAAAGTAGGGCAGACTAATGGCTGCTGTCGAAGTATTGCCGCCACCACAAGCATTGCACCGTTTCATCATATTAATGCTGTTTTTAATGCAACTTGGCTTCTAACTGAACAGTTTATCATTGATGCTCACATATTGAATGACGTCCCCCTAGACGTCATTACCAGGCAACTTTGGACATGCAAAATATAACATTTAAATATGCTTATTTTGTCTCACAATTGTCTTTTATCATGTTTTTATCATGCATCATGTTTTCCTAAGATGATGTCAATTACTCCCCAATTTTGTCAATATTTAGATTTTTTCTTTCAATTTCTACATTTGTGGCAAAAACATGTCACAGGGACTTTAAATGCTAATGCCATCACAGAAATAATTGTTATCAATGTAGTTTTCTAATGGTTATAGGGGTTTTATGCAGTATTGTGTGGTGCTGTTTCAAAATTAAATAATTTTATTAAAGACATTTATTAAACAGAGGTAGCAGGGTAGCAATTCTGACTTCTTCTACTGTACTAGAAAATAAGCACCATAATGAAATATCCCTAAAGATAGATAGATAGATAGATAGATAGATAGATAGATAGATAGATAGATAGATAGATAGATAGATAGATAGATAGATAGATAGATAGATAGATAGATAGATAGATAGATAGATAGATAGATAGATAGATAGATAGATAGATAGATAGATAGATAGATAGATAGATAGATAGATAGATAGATAGATAGATAGATAGATAGATAGATAGATAGATAGATAGATAGATAGATAGATAGATAGATAGATAGATAGATAGATAGATAGATAGATAGATAGATAGATAGATATAACCAGATATAACCTGTCCTGTTCCTTGGTCTTTTACAAAAATAAATCGAAGTCAAGTTGAAGAAAGTGTTGTTGAAAATTGAATGAAACAATAAAATGCAAGAAAGGCAAATGTGGAAGGAGGACAACAAAGAGAAAAAGTGTGTTTCAGTAGATTTTAAGTTAGTGACCTGGAAAGCCTTCCACATGGCAACTTTCAGCCAGAAGCCATAAGTGAGGTTTGTACTTTCGTATATGATTGTACCATGAGCAGCTACTGACCTGTAAGTGTATCGACCCTTGTGTGTGCAAATTTGTATGAAAACTTTACTCAGTACTGTTTTACTTACTTTACAACTCAGACATATCTTCACACTTGTGTAAAAATTCTGAATAACAGTACATCAGCAAAAACAGAAAGCAGTACAGGGATTAAGTACATAGGAGCACAAGCTTCCTTACACAAACCAGAAGAATTCTGCTAACAACTGAATACAAGTTTAGACTAGACTGGTTTGTGAGGTGATAACATTGTAACCAATCGTTGTACATAAAATATGTTTTACTTTTACATTATTTCTTGTAATCATGGTCATTGCAGGCATGAAAGGATATAGGTGTACTTGTAAAAAGAAACTTAAATTTTGTTAAACATTGCAGAGGGAACCAATAAAACCTGACTGCTGTCCAGAAGGCCACTATTGACACCCTCAAGCAAGAGGGTAAGACACAGAAAGAAATTTCTGAACGAATAGGCTGTTCCCAGAGTGCTGTATCAAGGCACCTCGGTGGGAAGTCTGTGGGAAGGAAAAAGTGTGGCAGAAAACGCTGCACAACGAGAAGAGGTGACCGGACCCTGAGGAAGATTGTGGAGAAGGGCTGATTCCTGACCATGAGGGACCTGCGGAAGCAGTGGACTGAGTCTGGAGTAGAAACATCCAGAGCCACCGTGCACAGGCATGTGCAGGAAATGGGCTACAGGTGCCGCACTCCCCAGGTCAAGCCACTTTTCAACCAGAAACAGAGGCAGAAGCGCCTGACCTGGGCTACAGAGAAGCAGCCAAAGTACTTTTTTCGGATGAAAGCAAATTCTGCATGTCATTCGGAAATCAAGGTGCCAGAGTCTGGAGGAAGACTGGGGAGAAGGAAATGCCAAAATGCCAGAAGTCCAGTGTCAAGTACCCACAGTCAGTGATGGTCTGGGGTGCCGTGTCAGCTGCTGGTGTTGGTCCACTGTGTTTTATCAAAGGCAGGGTCATTGCAGCTAGCTATCAGGAGATTTTGGAGCACTTCATGCTTCCATCTGCTGAAAAGCTTTATGGAGATGAAGATTTCATTTTTCAGCACGACCTGGCACCTGCTCACAGTGCCAAAACCACTGGTAAATGGTTTACTGACCATGGTATCACTGTGCTCAATTGGCCTGCCAACTCTCCTGACCTGAACCCCATAGAGAATCTGTGGGATATTGTGAAGAGAACGTTGAGAGACTCAAGACCCAACACTCTGGATGAGCTAAAGGCCGCTATCGAAGCATCCTGGGCCTCCATAAGACCTCAGCAGTGCCACAGGCTGATTGCCTCCATGCCACGCCGCATAGAAGCAGTCATTTCTGCAAAAGGATTCCCGACTAAGTATTGAGTGCATAACTGTACATGATTATTTGAAGGTTGACGTTTTTTGTATTAAAAACACTTTTATTTTATTGGTCGGATGAAATATGCAAATTTTGTGAGATAGGAATTTTGGGTTTTCATGAGCTGTATGCCAAAATCATCCGTATTAAGACAATAAAAGACCTGAAATATTTCAGTTAGTGTGCAATGAATCTAAAATATATGAATGTTACATTTTCATCATGACATTATGGAAAATAATGAACTTTATCACAATATGCTAATATTTTGAGAAGGACCTGTAAACACCCAGAAATAGTTAAAAAAATTATTTTGTTTACCATCTGTCTGTAGTCTTTTTGTTACTTTCTGTCATAGACATACCAATTGGGTACTCAGTATCAGTGGTTTTATTTGAATCTAACTAGGCCCACATGCAGACCAGTGATGGTTATGTAAAAGATTTGATTTGCAGCAGCTGGTACTTCATTTATCAGTGTGTGCAACATAGTGTCAATGTTAGTGGGGTGATGCCAGTTGCTGGAATGTCAGACCAGTAAATCAAGATCTAATCAAACCAAACCAGACCAAGACTTTCCTGGAGGTGAGGACAAGTTGTAGACTAAGACAAGACCAATAAGAGACAATTTTCTGTACCATTGCTATAATCAAAATAATTAATTTGTTGCTCCAAGTAAAAATGTAAATCAGCCTGTGGCAGCTCATTAACTATAACAGCACTCCAGACTAACTAGCTATACTGGTGTGACTAACCTTTCCTAATAGGTCATATTCCACAACATTTAGCTGAATCCAATAAGACCCTCAATGACATGCCATTTGTCCAATAAATCAGACAAGCTGGTAACAAGTTAAAAAAAAAAACCAGACAACTCTGAAAAGTGCATGCATCTAAACGTTAGCTAAATATTAACTGCAGCCAAATTGAGTGGAGGTGACAGGTGGAGCTGAAAAACTCAACTTACACAGCGTTCTTTACTTCTACATGTTGTACAAACAGGAAAACATCCATATATTTGCAGTGGAAAATTGCTTCTTCCTCTTGTTCTCCCATCCCTCTAGGCTTTCATACTTGGCATGTAAGGGCACTGGTGGCAGTGCTGGAATTTTGAGTAAAAAGTTAAAACTTTAACGGTTACGTTTAAATGCAGCCAAGGGGGTTGTCATTAGGCTGCAGCAAAAAACAAATGATGCAGATGTGGTCTTCAGTGGTATTGAGAAAAAAAATCCAAGCCCATTAGATTTGAGACCAAGACAAGATCAATAATTTGAAAATATAATCTTATGGCCAGTCTTGAGAGCCAGACCAAGACCCATCTTGAATACCAAAACACTACCAAACACAAAGGTACCCCGTAGATCCATGAATTTTGTGAGCACAGTGGTGCTGTGTATAAACACGTCAATTGATGCATTCCACCATGTTCAACATGTCAAACTGAAGTGTGCCAAGACAGAACAGATTACAGAACTGCAACCGTGGATAGTTTTTTGTGAAACTTTGACACTTCTGAATAGAACACCTTTGAAAAGCAATTGCTAACCTAGGGGCACTGCCCATAAACCAGATGTCACTTGTGTGGGTTGTTTTACAGTATTTTCTACTTGAATCACATGCTTCCAATGTACATCCCTCTTTAGATAGAGCTTGATGGAGTTTGATAGAGATGGCCATAATGTGGGTTTATAAGTCAGGCAGTTACAGGGGTTGGACAATGAAACTGAATCACCTGGTTTTAGACCACAATAATTTATTAGTATGGTGTAGGGCCTCCTTTTGCGGCCAATACAGCATCAGTTCGTCTTGGGAATGACATATACAAGTCCTGCACAATGGTCAGGGGGATTTTAAGCCATTCTTCTTGCAGGAAAGTGGCCAGGTCACTACGTGATACTGGTGGAGGAAAATGTTTCCTGACTCGCTCCTCCAAAACACCCCAAAGTGGCTCAATAATATTTGATCTGGTGACTGTGCAGGCCATGGGAGATGTTCAACTTCACTTTCATGTTCATCAAACCAATCTTTCACCAGTCTTGCGGTGTGTATTGGTGCATTGCCATCCTGATACACGGCACCGCCTTCAGGATACAATGTTTGAACCATTGGATGCACATGGTCCTCAAGAATGGTTCGGTAGTCCTTGGCATTGACGCGCCCATCTAGCACAAGTATTGGGCCAAGGGAATGCCATGATAAAGCAGCCGAAACCATCGCTGATCCACCCCCATGCTTCACTCTGGGCATGCAACAGTCTGGGTGGTACGCTTCTTTGGGGCTTCTCCACACTTTACCTCTCTCAGATGTGGGGAAAACAGTAAAGGTGGACTCATCAGAGAACAATACATGTTTCACATTGTCCACAGCCCAAGATTTGCACCATTGAATCCGACGTTTAGCATTGGCATGAGTGACCAAAGGTTTGGCTATAGCAGCCTGGCCGTGTATATTAACCCTGTGGAGCTCCCGACAGACAGTTCTGGTGGAAACAAGAGAGTTGAGGTGCACATTTAATTCTGACGTGATTTGGGCAGCCGTGGTTTTATGTTTTTTGGATACAATCCAGGTTAGCACCCAAACAACCCTTTCAGACAGCTTCTTCTTGCGTCCACAGTGAATCCTGTTGGATGTGGTTCGTCCTTCTCGGTGGTATGCTGACATTACCCTGGATACCGTGGCTCTTGATTGTTAGGGTTAGGGTGCCAACACTTTGTAGATTTGCACTGCGTGTGAGCTACCTCTTGCGCAAGATTAGCAGAGATTAGTTACTTCTTCCCTCTGAGTTGACTAATTAATACCTACATTGATACATCACAAAGACTTGCTGTCTTGGTCACAGATGCACCAGCAAGACGTGCACCAACAATTTGTCCATTTTTGAACTCTGGTATGTAAATGGTAAAAGGACTGAATTTATATAGCACCTTTCCAGTCATACAGACCGCTCAAAGCACTTTACACTAGAGCCAAATTCACCCAATCACACTCACTAATGCTCACACATTCATACACCGATATGCAGATCGGTAGGCAACTTGAGGTTAAGTGCCTTGCCCAGGGGCACATTGACATACAGCAGGAGGAAGCTGAAATCGAACCCACAACCTTCCGATTGCAAGACAACTACTCTTCCTCCTGAGCCACAGTCGCCTCAATGTCACCCATAATGTCACCCACTCTAAGGGAGTGCCAATATTTTGAGCAAAACTGTGCTCTTGCCCTTCTAATTGAACCTTCACACTCTGCTCTTACTGGTGCAATGTGCAATCAATGAAGACTGGCTACCAGGCTGGTCCAATTTAGCCATGAAACCTCCCACATTAAATGACAGGTGTTTCAGTTTCATTGTCAAATCCCTGTATGTTTGCCCATCACATACAGATGTCACATTGGCCCAGTGCTGAAACAAGTTGGTACATGAGGGTCATGTTGTCCCACATTAGGGGCGGAGGTGGCTCAATTGGTGGAGGTTCATCCCTACCGGTTGGACCCCTGCTCTGTCCGTCTCAGTCATGTCCTTGGGCAAGACACTTCCCCTGCCTGCTGATCGTGGTCAGAAGGCCTGGTGGTGCCAATTGTATGGCAGCCCTGCTTCTGTTTGTCTCTCCCAGGGCAGCAGTAGCTACAATGTTGTCTACCACTGTCAGTGTGTGAATCTGTACATTAATGGGCTAATGACTGATTATAATGTAAAGGGCCTTGGAGTCCCAGGATTTGAGAGCTATACAATCGCAGGCCATTTACCATTTACATTGTCTTATGAAACATCCAACACATGTAGCTGGGTTACAGACACAGATGATATTGGGGAGATTCTTTATTGATCAGTTCCTTCATTGTGTAGACTTTCCTGGGGGACCAGATTATTAGTTACTGTTTTCACTGAGATGATCCAGCAACTGCCTGTAACACATAACTCCACTCATGATGGCATTTTTTATGCCCTCTGGTGCGTATTGCAGATTTACCTCTTGCTTAGAAATAGCATAACTAACATGAGCATCACTAGTCTCTGTGTACCAAACTACATAAAAATGGAAACATTATTTCCAGATAGTTAAGTGGCTGCTTAACTTTTTTGTTATCAAGGGTATTGATTATTTTTTACTTGCTATTATGATTTATTCCAGACTAGTCTATAAATCCCAAATTCTCTTAGTCTGTGGAATAACAACCAAACACAGTGGCCTTGAGGTAAATGTATTGCAGTCTTCCCCACTATTAAAAAATAGTTCCCACTGGATGCTCACTTCTCTTTAAACTCTGCCTTTCTAATTGTTAAATGGACTGAATTTATATAGCGCATTTCCAGTCATACAGACTGCTCAAAGCGCTTTACACTAGAGCCACATTAACCCAATCACATTCACTAACGCTCACACATTCATACACAGATCGGTAGGCAACTTGAAGTTAAGTGCCTTGCCCAGGGGCACATCGACATACAGCAGGAGGAAGCTGGAATCAAACCCACAACCTTCTGATTGCAAGACGACTACTCTTCCTACTGAGCCACAGTCGCCTCCAATTGTTGGTTTGATTATGTTGTTTGTAAAGCTTACTCTAAATTTGCTATAGTAAAGAAACTAACAGTGTCAGCTGTTAGCAAAGAAATTTAAATGCAAATTCTTGTATGTTGTATTTGCATACTCTCACAGGGCACATTACCATACGCTCAAGTCGGACTCCGTCGGACTTATTACCTTTCTCATCAGCTGCAAGAAAAATGGGAAGGGGACAAAAAGCAGCAATGAGGAGTTGTTGCTTCTGTAAATTACTTGCTGTGGGTCTGTCACAGTGTAATTCTATCAGCTATTAGTAATTTTGATGTGTGGTGTGCTAGCGTGGGTGTGTGGTGGAAATGATTGTGAGCTATCTAGCAAAGGGTGGATGAAAGCAACTAATGCAAAGAAAACAGGATATCAAAAATGAAGGTGTTCTCTGATAAAGCCAAGCTGAAAAGGAATATGGATCCAAAGGACTCATTAGCTGCTGGCATTGCTTGTCCAGTTCTGGAAATTCTTTGCACTGCAACATGCATACAGGTCCTTCTCAAAATATTAGCATATTGTGATAAAGTTCATTATTTTCCATAATGTCATGATGAAAATTTAACATTCATATATTTTAGATTCATTGCACACTAACTGAAATATTTCAGGTCTTTTATTGTCTTAATACGGATGATTTTGGCATACAGCTCATGAAAACCCAAAATTCCTATCTCACAAAATTAACATATCATTAAAAGGGTCTCTAAACGACCTATGAACCTAATCATCTGAATCAACGAGTTAACTCTAAACACCTGCAAAAGATTCCTGAGGCCTTTAAAACTCCCAGCCTGGTTCATCACTCAAAACCCCAATCATGGGTAAGACTGCCGACCTGACTGCTGTCCAGAAGGCCACTATTGACACCCTCAAGCAAGAGGGTAAGACACAGAAATACATTTCTGAACAAATAGGCTGTTCCCAGAGTGCTGTATCAAGGCACCTCAGTGGGAAGTCTGTGGGAAGGAAAAAGTGTGGCAGAAAACGCTGCACAACGAGAAGAGGTGACCGGACCCTGAGGAAGATTGTAGAGAAGGGCCGATTCCAGACCTTGGGGGACCTGCGGAAGCAGTGGACTGAGTCTGGAGTAGAAACATCCAGAGCCACCGTGCACAGGCGTGTGCAGGAAATGGGCTACAAGCGCCGCATTGCCCAGACCTGGGCTACAGAGAAGCAGCACTGGACTGTTGCTCAGTGGTCCAAAGTACTTTTTTCGGATGAAAGCAAATTCTGCATGTCATTCGGAAATCAAGGTGAAATTCATTGAAGTTGTGTGCTGTATACTAATGTCAGTCTGGAAATAAAGAATGGTTTAAACGCATCTTTAGAAACTCCAGTTTAATATGACATTCATGCAGATGATGGGTGGACCACACTGTACAGGTCCTTCTCAAAATATTAGCATATTGTGATAAAGTTCATTATTTTCCATAATGTCATGATGAAAATTTAACATTCATATATTTTAGATTCATTGCACACTAACTGAAATATTTCAGGTCTTTTATTGTCTTAATACGGATGATTTTGGCATACAGCTCATGAAAACCCAAAATTCCTCTCTCACAAAATTAGCATATCATTAAAAGGGTCTCTAAACGAGCTATGAACCTAATCATCTGAATCAACGAGTTAACTCGAAACACCTGCAAAAGATTCCTGAGGCCTTTAAAACTCCCAGCCTGGTTCATCACTCAAAACCCCAATCATGGGTAAGACTGCCGACCTGACTGCTGTCCAGAAGGCCACTATTGACACCCTCAAGCAAGAGGGTAAGACACAGAAATAAATTTCTGAACGAATAGGCTGTTCCCAGAGTGCTGTATCAAGGCACCTCAGTGGGAAGTCTGTGGGAAGGAAAAAGTGTGGCAGAAAACGCTGCACAACAAGAAGAGGTGACCGGACCCTGAGGAAGATTGTGGAGAAGGGCCGATTCCAGACCTTGGGGGACCTGCGGAAGCAGTGGACTGAGTCTGGAGTAGAAACATCCAGAGCCACCTTGCACAGGCATGTGCAGGAAATGGGCTACAGATGCCGCATTCCCCAGGTCAAGCCACTTTTGAACCAGAAACAGCGGCAGAAGCGCCTGACCTGGGCTACAGAGAAGCAGCACTGGACTGTTGCTCAATGGTCCAAAGTACTTTTTTTGGATGACAGCAAATTCTGCATGTCATTCGGAAATCAAGGTGCTAGAGTCTGGAGGAAGACTGGGGAGAAGGAAATGCCAAAATGCCAGAAGTCCCGTGTCAAGTACCCACAGTCAGTGATGGTCTGGGGTGCCGTGTCAGCTGCTGGTGTTGGTCCACTGTGTTTTATCAAGGGCAGGGTCAATGCAGCTAGCTATCAGGAGATTTTGGAGCACTTCATGCTTCCATCTGCTGAAAAGCTTTATGGAGATGAAGATTTCATTTTTCAGCACGACCTGGCACCTGCTCACAGTGCCAAAACCACTGGTAAATGGTTTACTGACCATGGTATCACTGTGCTCAATTGGCCTGCCAACTCTCCTGACCTGAACCCCATAGAGAATCTGTGGGATATTGTGAAGAGAACGTTGAGAGACTCAAGACCCAACACTCTGGATGAGCTAAAGGCCGCCATCGAAGCATCCTGGGCCTCCATAAGACCTCAGCAGTGCCACAGGCTGATTGCCTCCATGCCACGCCGCATTGAAGCAGTCATTTCTGCAAAAGGATTCCCGACCAAGTATTGAGTGTATAACTGTACATGATTATTTGAAGGTTGACGTTTTTTGTATTAAAAACACTTTTATTTTATTGGTCAGATGAAATATGCTAATTTTGTGAGATAGGAATTTTGGGTTTTCATGAGCTGTATGCCAAAATCATCCGTATTAAGACAATAAAAGACCTGAAATATTTCAGTTAGTGTGCAATGAATCTAAAATATATGAATGTTAAATTTTCATCATTACATTATAGAAAATAATGAACTTTATCACAATATGCTAATTTTTTGAGAAGGACCTGTATGTGTTAACTTTCCAGCAATGCTCTGTGTAAGCTTTCACTAAATACACATCTGTCCCAAGACACTGGCATATCTTCTCTTAATGACCTAGTTAAGATAAGACAGGATGAAGTCAGCTTGGTTCACAATAAACTATTACATCCTTATGCTCAAACTCCTTTGCAGTATGGAAAGCATGTGAGCATGTGATAGCTCTGGAATTTATGACTATCTTAACATAAAAGTTAGGTTATTTTATAACCATATCTGAGCACTAGATGAATTCCCAGGTAGACTGATCCAGAATAAAACGCACATCTTTAATTGTGTGTCATTATTGTTAAACCCTATTTTTCTGACTCCATATAGATACCTTACAAAATCGATTTTTGCTAGCAAGCTAATATCAGTCACGCACATAATGTGTGTGTATATGGCAGGAATAAATTATAAAGTACACTTTTATACTTCCTCTTTGTCTCTCTGTCACACCATCTCTCCCTCCCTGGCTTTGTGGATTATACATGTGGTGGTGATGAAAGCCTCCATTGGACTTTATTTTTCTCAGGCAGCATCATTATTAGATGAGCCGGGCCTCCTTTTAGCTAGGAGCTTTTTCTTGTCTGTTCACTCCAATGCAACTTTCTTTAGTATGTCTGTATCTACAGTATATCTGGCTATCTTTTTGCGCTCTCTGTGAGCTGATGGCTCATGACACCAGCGCTCACATCACCTTGGCCACAGAGAGAGAGATGTGTGTTCGCATGTGTGTGTGTATATGCAGGTGTGTGTGTGTGAGAGGAAGTGAGTGTGCATGTTGAAATATTGATCATCACTCCCCAGTTTCGTCTGATATGAAAGCTGCTTTTTGATGTGAGATATCTTATTTTGGGATTTGGGTTTGTTTGGCTGAAACTCCTGCTGCTTTTTAAGCTGCTGTCATACTGTTTTTATTGTGCCATATACTGTATGTTGCTGTATATAAGAACATGTTCTGTTTGGGTATAAACATCAATAAATTAGGTACATATTGTGGAACATCAAATGCTATCACGTTGATTACTTTAGTTCAATTTTAATGAGCCCCTATTTTGTGTAGTGCATGTGTGCCAGGGTCACGGATGACATCTACAGTGATAACAAGAGTTAGGACATTGTATGTTACTTTTGCCATGATGTCACTGGTTTTTTTGTTTGTTTTTATGAAACGTAATAATCTGGATATAAAACATTAACAGTAAATGTATCTATGAGTGCCAACTAATGGTAAATAGCTAACAGAATTAATCAGCAGGTAGTTCATCCATACAGCCTAAGTGTATGCATAGAGTAGTATGAGATTCAGTACTGTTATTGTTGGGTCATCGCTGTAACAACTGAGTAGCACTTGCATTAGTACTATAGCAGTAACACCTGTGGGCCTATACAATGGCTCTCAAAAGTGTAGTGTTGTAATTGTTATTATGATTGGATCCAAGTTAAGCTGATATGCCTTCCCGAAGGCAGTGGTCTGATACGCGCCTGTGAGTTTAAAGACCTTCAGCTGACACACATTCTCTCCATTAGCAGCGGTGCACACAGCCGGATTGAAGCCACCATGTCGGAACACGCCGTTTTTGTTCAGCTCTGACTCCTCCTTTTCCTAGGCTGAGCTGGAAGTAGGTTAATGTGATTTTTTTTAAAGCTCCAGAGAAGCTCATACTGGCATTTGTGTGCAGTTCAGAGTTCATGTTCTTCTATTTTGTGACCTGTGGCTGGGGTCCCAAATGTACAAACCTTGTACTCGTCGTCTTCCGCTTATCCGGGACCGGGTTGCGGGGGCAGCAGACTCAGCAGACACGCCCAGACGTCCCTCTCCCCAGACACCTCCTCCAGCTCCTCTGGGTAGAGCCCAAGGCGTTCCCAGGCCAGCCGAGAGACATAGTCCCTCCAGCGTGTCCTGGGCCGTCCCCTGGGCCTCCTCCTGGTGGGACGTGCCTGGAACACCTCCCGAGGAAGGCGTCCAGGAGGCATCCGGTATACCCACCTCAACTGGCTCCTCTCGATGTGGAGGAGCAGCGGCTCTACTCCGAGCCCCTCCCGGATGGCCGAGCTCCTCACCCTATCTCTAAGGGAGTGCCCGGCCACCCTACGGAGGAAGCTCATTTCAGCCGCTTGTATCCGGGATCTCGTTTTTTCGGTCATGACCCAAAGTTCATGGCCATAGGTAAGGGTAGGAATGTAGATTGACCGGTAAATTGAGAGCTTTGCTTTTCGGCCCTGCCGGAGTCCAACATGCACCGGGAACAGGTCCGACTTAGTGCCGGCAATGCGGACCAGACTCCTGCTCCGCTCGTACAGGGACCGGATGGCCCCTAATAAAGGGCCCCCGATTCCATACTCCTGGAGCACCCCCCACAGGGCATCACGAGGGACACAGTCGAATGCCTTCTCCAGGTCCACAAAACACATGTGAACTGGTTCCCATGAACCCTCGAGCACCCTGTAGAGGGTATTGAGCTGGTCCAGTGTTCCACGGCCGGGACGAAAACCACACTGCTCCTCCTGAAGCCGAGGTTCGACTATCAGCCGGACTCTACTCTCCAATGCCCTGGCATAGGCCTTTCCAGGGAGGCTGAGGAGTGTGATCCCCCCTGTAGTTGGAACACACCCTCCGGTCCCCCTTCTTATAAAGGGGGACCACCATCCCAGTCTGTCAGTCCAGAGGCACTGTCCCCGACCGCCACGCAATGTTGAAGAGGCGTGTCAACCATGACCGCCCAACAACATCCAGAGACTTGAGGTACTCAGGGCGGATCTCATCCACCCCCGAAGCCTTAAGACTGAATGAAGAAGTAAATGTTTTTCAATGATTTATCATGAATATATTTTTTTTACATCACAAAAACCTGGTATTCTAACAGGGATGTGTACCCTATTGAAAACCATTGTAAGGTAGAGTTCTGCCACTTTTTGCATTGACATTTTGTCCAAAAAATGTCTGACAGCCTGGCTTAAGTGGTGATCCAACTGTGTGCAATACATTTTCAAATTCATAGGAAAGCAATACTGTAGTGTTTTTTACTTAAATATGTAGTGTTACAAATTCAAATGGCAATACGTGTTTTGATAAAAGGTAAAAAAAAAAAAAAATCTCTGGCCTTTAAAAGGATGCAATGCAAACGTTTGAAAGTGTACAATTAGCAATAGCTCTTCCTTTCTCCTCAATCCACATCTTGTGCACTACTCTCTGGGGTGTTGCCCAAAACTGATGTAACATCCATCCTCTGGCACTAATTCATGTATATTATTCTCAACACTAACAAATTGGTGAACTTTATATTTACATTGTATTTATTGTGGTATACCTAATTAATTTATCAACTCAGCTAATATTTACTTTGATAAATGTGTTAAAGAGTGTCCCTGATAGTGGATCACTATTTTTTTGGTTTTAATTGTGAACTAAGTCACATAAACAAACTGAGATATTAATGATCTATATCATACTATGTTACTGTTATTATTAATCATGATAGCAATTAGAAAAACACAAAAAAGATGAAAAACACAAAATGATGTGATATAAAATGAGAGCAATAATGTGAAATACGTCATCTTAACAGCACCTGAACAGCTTAACGTATTGATGCAGAAAAAGCTTTGTATCAGTGTGCTGGTTCTCCTTTAAGTGTTGCAGTACCTGTTGATTGATGGCAGGACATTGTTCGGAGCACTGTTCCTGCTGAAGCTCCTAAACAGATGCTGGACATAGGGGAGGTACACTGTCTCAAGGACAGCTTGTCACCAACGTTTTCTGAGTTTAAATGACCCCTTGGCTGTTGTAGTTAGAAATGGTAAGAAAAAATTTTAAAGAGATGCTAATGAGAGATATTTTAGCAAGACAAAGTATGAGACACAGGGGTTCAGTAAAATGTGTTCCCGTCTCTGGTAGTTCTAGTGTTACCATAATGGTTATCTCTTAGTGGCCACCGGATGTCAGTAACTGGTATACAGTGTCTCTTTAAATCCTGGTTAAGATCCTACGGTGTCTTCTGTCCCAGTTTGGTGGACAGCTTTGAGTTTCCTTTCATGTGAAGTGTAAAATAACACTGACACCGGAAACAATCACTCCTGTGGAATGGGAGCTTGGTTAAAGGTGTGAATTTATTCTGGGCTCTACAGCAGAGGTTGCAGAGGACCTTCTTGTTCTTGTAGTGCATGATATACACTGTTTGGGTGGCAGAGCTCAGGACAAACATCTTACACTAAATAGTTGAGAATAAGCACATTCAGGTTTGTGTCACCACAGACCAACCATCACACCTGAACAGGGGCCACAGTTCTGTTGTCCTTTACGTTTTGCTCTCTTTTTCTACTGAAGCAGAAAGCAGAATTTCTATATGGACGTCACACCTCCCTGCTCTCTCAGTACATCCACCCACGCAGTACACGCTCTCACACCATTGCCTGGAGTGTGCAGCGGAGCAGGCAGGAATGTCACAGTTATTACAAATCCTGTTGTCTTTGTTTCTGGCACAACAGCAGCCACCCAATTAACCTTTCATCTGAAGGCACACACCACGCACATACAACTGTGTACACACACAGACGCACATTAAGAACATTTGGCCAATCGAGCGCCATGTTATCTTCATGTCTCATTTTTGCCCATGAAATATGTGTCCCCTTTAGTTTCCGTTTGTGCCTCAGTCCACATCATCATTTGTCTAACAAAGATCTAATGTTTTTTTAGCACAACATAATCACATAGCACCATCATTAACCAGTGCTAGTTTCATAAGCTGGTTCTCTGGTTTTCCACTCGGACGATTTCCTTAGTCCTCTCAGTCTTTCTGGTTTTCCACACATCTGGTTTCACTGTGTGGGAACCTCACCTGGTTCTCATCTAAATAATCATCCGCCCCAATATATATTTTATAGTTCAATCAGTCGTTTCTAATTCCTGCTGTTGTCCTCTCCGTGGTCTCCTGGATGGGTTCTGCATGCCCTAAACCCTTTCTTCACCAGCACCTTTATTAGCTGCATATCCACTGCCTCCTGCCTGCCTGCATTCCAGTCACCCAACTTACTGATATTCTGTTAACTTTTTCCTTAGGCCTTAGAGTTTTCACAATACTTTTTTTAATGTAGCTCAAGGCATGTACCTGAGTGTAGTTGGGTTATGCTATTAAAGTGAAGTATACTGGGTGAAAGCTTAAATATGTTTGAGGTCATTGCACCAGCACAGTGAAGGTGCTGAACAGATATGTTTTAAATGAAAGTATTTTTAATGTAATACGACTAGTGGAATAAGATGGAATGTGGTTGCAAAATTTTCACAAATTATAATCAGCGAATATTACCAAACTGAATCAACAATTTATAAAAATGTATATGTATATAAATAAAAGTTTGTTGTTAATTTTTTATACCTACAAGAACAGTGATGTGAAATAAAAGCATTGTCAAGGGGTCAAATGCTCCACCAACTGGACACAATCAGCCTGAAACATGTTCCATTCCACTAACTGCACAGATGTAAACAAACACACAGACCCCACCCTTGTCATTCCCTTTGTGTCAGCCATGTAAACATCACCAGCTGTTAAGGTAGCAGCATGTGCTTCACAGCAGAGGGCTTCCCCTGCCCATCCTCCATGTTTGTATAGTGATGTATTTTCCAATCCAATAACATACTTCATCTCCATTTTTCATTAAGGCTGCCATTTAATGTCCTGGATGCAGTATTTCCACAGCTACAGCAGTTGTAGTTGTTCCTTCTTGTTACGGTAGGTCCTTTTACATCTTATCCTCCCCCATCCTCCATCTAAAAGGGATTATATCCATCAGTAGGATTGCTTTTGCATGAGATGAACAGGACGGCTGATACTTCCTTTTCTCAGTTTTTATGTGGGGGTGTGTGTGCTTTAAACACTTGATAAACAGATTGAGCCTGCATTACAGGGTTGGTACCAAATCTTGCACAGAATTCCTACAGTATCCCCCTGTGACACGTATGCAAGCAACATCTGCCTCACAGAAGATTAACTCAAATGACCTCTTAATCCATTTAAGTAAAGTTCTCTACGTTCAGTACAGTTTGTCATGTCTTTGGAAAAAAATGCACTTTAAATTTTTTTTGTTGTTTTCATACACTGAACCAAAATAAATGTTAATTACACTGCCATTTATGTCAAAGTAATACAAGTGTGCCTCTCTATTTGCTTGTATTTGTAAGAAATAGGTAGGTTATTTGTTTAAAAAAAAAATCATTTTCTGTAAAGTAGCATTATTTGCCTCAACAATGTGATAAAGCATGTCAAGCATACATCACACTGACAAAATTAGTGGCATTGTTCCTCATGGTTACTAAAGTAATGTTCAAAAGTTGTTTAATTTTAATTAATTAATTCAACATAATTAATTCAACACGAGAAAAAAGGAGAATCTATTGAGCAATATCTAGTGGTGGTGTGCATGTCAGTACGTTAGAGTCTGTCTGGGATTTGTCATTCACAAAGCAACAAGCATGAATGTCTGCTACCACACACATGACTTCAGGTTCAATAGGTAGTAACAGTATGTGGCCATTTTATGTTTGGTTACAGTTGTTCTTACTTCAGTCTAAACACGAGTCTCTGCCACAAACACAGCAGCCACACAATGGTTCCTCACAGTGAACTAATGATCTTAATTAAACTATACTGAAAGAAACCCATTTGCAAGTCAAATGCAAACCTCATTAACTGTGATGTTGACCGCATAAGCCACAACTAGAAAGATAAGTTGTACTTTAAACAGAAACTACTCAAACAAGGAGAGTAATTGAGAAGTTGAAGGGATGTTGGCTACTTATTTACCTCCAAAGTCAGGAGGTTAAACCTTACTTTACCCTATTTCAGTTGCAATTCAGAAAACCAAGGGAATATGCTTATTGTTTTATGCAGTGACTAGGTAGTTATTAGCAATAAAGAATATAAACTGTATTTATTTGCATTTTATGGACTTCAGCCACCACTGTTTAAACATGTTTAAACTCCATCTTTCCCACTTCTATCATGTTTGATTGATTGTTTTCAGGACCAAAATTCAGACAGAAACTCAAGAGCAGCATGGAGAATTAGGAGTTAATGATGACAAAATACAAAACTTACAACCAGGCTTGATGGGGACAGGACTCAGAGGAATAAACAACAAAGCAGATAAATGGAACAAAGTAACAGAAGAAACCAGCAAAGAACAGTTAGAACCTAACATCTTATATACAGGGAGAAAGAGAAGAGAAAGGCAGGGCCAGCAGGTGAGGGTAATAAGGTGGAGATGAGGAACAGCTGAGGCCAATGAAGGAAGAGAGCTGAGGGAGAGAAAAGTGAGGAGCAGAGTGAGACAGAAAAGGACACAGGGAGGAAATTCAACAGAAATTATATCTAAATATAACAAAATACACTCACCGGCCACTTTATTAGGTACACCTTGCTAGTACCGGGTTGGACCCCCTTTTGCCTTCAGAACTGCCTTAAACCTTCGTGGCATTGATTCAACAAGGTACTAGAAACATTCCTCAGAGAGTTTGGTCCGTATTGACATGATAGCATCACACAGATGCTGCAGATTTGTCGGCTGAACATCCATGATGCGAATCTCCCGTTCCACCTCATCCCAAAAGTGGTCTATTGGATTGAGATCTGATGACTGTGGAGCCCATTTGAGTACAGTGAACTCATTGTCATGTTCAAGAAACCAGTCTGAGATGATTCGTGCTTTATGACATGGTGCGTTATCCTGCTGGAAGTAACCATTAGAAGATGGGTACACTGTGGTCATAAAGGGATGGACATGGTCAGCAACAATACTCAGGTAGGCTGTGGCATTGACACGATGATCAATTGGTACTAAGGGGCCCGAAGTGTGCCAAGAAAATATCCCCCACACCATTACACTACCACCACCAGCCGGAACCGTTGATACAAGGCAGGAGGGCGGAGGTGACTGTGGCTCAGTAGGAAGAGCAGTCGTCTTGCAATCAGAAGGTTGTGGGTTCAATTCCAGCTTCCTCCTGCCATATGTTGATGTGCCCCTGGGCAAGGCACTTAACCTCAAGTTGCCTACCGATCTGCGTATTGGTGTATGAATGTGTGAGCGTTAGTGAGTGCGATTGGGTGAATGTGGCTCTAGTGTAAAGCGCTTTGAGCGGTCTGTATGACTGGATAGGTGCTATATAAATTCAGTCAATTTCCCATTTATCCATGCTTTCATGTTGTTGACGCCAAATTCTGATCCTACCATTCGAATGTCGAAGCAGAAATTGATACTTATCAGACCAGGCAACATTTTTCCAATCTTCCATTGTCCAATTTTGGTGAGCCTGTGTGAATTGTAGCCTTAGTTTCCTGTTCTTAGCTGACATTGTGCGTTCAGAGATGCTCGTCTGCATTGTAACGAGTGGTTATTTGAGTTACTGTTGCC
Source organism: Girardinichthys multiradiatus (assembly GCF_021462225.1). NCBI lineage: Eukaryota > Metazoa > Chordata > Actinopteri > Cyprinodontiformes > Goodeidae > Girardinichthys > Girardinichthys multiradiatus. Next base: position 45,634,852 of record NC_061802.1, on the reverse strand, counting down.
TTACTATCAGCTCAAACCAGTCTGGCCATTGTCCTCTGACCTCTGGCATCAACAGAACTGCCGCTCACTGGATATTTTCTCTTTTTCGGACCATTCTCTGTAAACCCTAGAGATGATCGTGCGTTAAAATCCAAGTAGATCAACAGTTTCTGAAATACTCAGACCAGCCTGTCTGGCACCAACAGCCATGCCATGTTTAAAGTCACTTAAATCACCTTTCGTAGCCACTCTGATGCTCTGTTTGAACTGCAGCAGATTGTCTTGACCATGTCTACATGCCTAAATGCATTGAGTTGCTGCCATGTGATTGGCTGATTAGAAATGTGCGTTATGAAGCAGTAGGACAGGTGTACGTAATAAAGTGGCCAGTGAGTGTACCATAAGAAATAAATAAACAATTAGATGAACTAAATTGGCAACACTAAGAGAATATAACAGGGAAATAAAGAAATAAACGAGAAACTCAAAAACACCTGACACATCACCTTCAGCACACATTTCTGTTTATTTTGCATTATTCAACCATTATACAGTGCTGTGTTTTGTTACAGTTTTAAAATGTCTTTCAGCCTGATGGCCCTTGGAAACCTTTTGGAACTGCACTACTCAAGGTGGCAGTATGTTGGAGTAGCCATGTTACATCATTCTTATTTATTTTTTAATTTTTTAGCTGAAAATGTTTCTTATTTTGGACAATTATTTTCTCTGGTTTTGAAAGCTGGACAGCTGGAAGGATTTTTGCTGTTAATTCTTTTTAACTCTTGGACTGTTGCTGTGATGCTCATTTGTTGCAGCACAGTGTTTCTTTTTAAACTGGAGGCATCTGATTAACATCTCAAAAACTCAAATAATACCTAAACTATGGCCCCAAATCCCACATCAGTTAAAAAGGAGCCGGTATGGATGCAGAGCAAGAGGAAAGAGGAGAGCGTGAAGGAGACATTTTCCTTCCCTTCCACTGATCGTAATGGGCAGTGTGAGATCTTTGGCAAACAAATTGGATGAACTTCAAGCGCTAACAAGGACCTATCCAGACTATCAGGAATGCAGGGCTCCACTGAGAAATGGGTGAAGGATCATGTGCCTGACTCCGGCATCTCTCTGCCAAGCTCCCTGACTGTGGGCGGCTGTGGCTCAGGTGGTAGGAGTTTGTCCTGGTTGCCAGTTCAAAACGCCGCTCTGTCCATTTCAGTTGTTTTTTCTGTGGGCAAGACACTTCACCCTACTTGCCTGCTGATGGTGGTCAGAGGGCTGGGTGGCGCCTGTGTATGGCAGCCTCACCTCTGTTATTGTGCCCCAGGGCATCTGTAGCTACATTGTAGCTCACCACTGTCAGTGTGTGAAAGTGTGTATGAATGGGTGAATGACTGATTTTAGTGTAAAGCGCTTTGGGGTCTCTGGGGACTTGATATAGCGCTATATAAGTTCCGTCCATTTACCATTTATCATTTTACCAGTTACAAGCGGACAGTAGATTTAAAGAGGAGCTGCAAAAGCAACGAAGGTGGACATATACACTGTGGACCACACCATCCAAACCAGAAGAGTGAGATGCTGCCTTACAAAAAAACCGTGGGTCACCAGTGACCTGACAGAACTGTTAAACAAGAAGAATGGACGGGGACTGAAAATTATGGAGAACTATACAAAGGCAACTTAAGTCAAAACAGCACAGAGGCATGCAAGATGAAGCTGGAGAACAAGCTCCAGCACAACAATATAAGATATGTCTGGTCGGGCATGAAGAGGAGCACAGGCGTCAAGCAGAAAGATGTCTAGAAGGAGCCATTGAAATGAACACATTCATTAATAGGTTCAGTTCCGGAACGAGCTCAGCATCCTCCTCCGGCTCTCAGCCAAACAGACATCCCACCCTCTGTTAGCCCATAGCTTTCCTGTCACATCTCAAATGTTTAATCTTCCACCTCAGCCATGGACCCTTCTGCTTTCACATCATTGTCTTACCAAATCAGGACATGCTGGGGCTCCCTTTGCCTCCCCCTTTCACCTGTCTGTCTCTAGAAGTCAGGTGAAAAAGCAGGTGGAGATACTGAAGCAGAACAAGAGTTCTGAAGGTCTGTGTAGAGTATCTCTGTGTGATTCTGTATTTTTCAACATTAGCTTCACCCAGAAGACAACCTGCTTTTAATTAAAAAAAGCTGTAAGCAGAAAGTCATCATACTTAACTGAAGCACAGGAGCACAGGAGCACCACAGGGCACTGTACTCTCACCATTCCTTTTTCGCTCTGTAAGACTCAGACGTCCAGTACAAGACAGACTCCTGTCATCTACAGAAATATTGACATGACTCCGCAGTCGTTGGGTGTATCAAATATGGCAGTAAAATGCTGCATAACTTCTATAAGTTTGTTGTGGAGAGTGCAAACTCTTCTACCGCCATCTGCTGGGGTAGCGACATCAGAGCCACTGACTTTAAAAAGCTCAACAGACTGATAATGAAGGGTGGCTCTGTTCTGGGGACTCCTCTGGAACCTTCCTGCACACAGCCATCGACATCTAAAACAACTCTTGAAAAAAACTTTGTATATAATATAATATGCTTTCCAACCACAATTTAATTACTTTTGGAATTAATAAAGTATTTTAGACCTGAATTGAATTGAAACTTTTTATAAAAGGGTTAAAAATCATCATCCTCTAACAAAGTATCATTTACTTACTATGAATATCTACATAGTGCATGTGTAATAAGCAAACTATATATTTACCCTGTCAGTTATGGCAGATAGCTGCTGATGCAGAGCCAGGTTGTGCTGCAGGTTGCATTCTGTTAAAAGGGAGTTATTATTACACTATTTATTCTCACGATTTGGATCAGTCTGGCTTGTAAAGTGCTGTAAGATTTCATTTGTTTTGAACTGGTGAACTGAATTAAAAAATATTTTATGAATCTATACATTAATTCTTTCAGCTTGGACATCTTAAATTTTGCAAGCCCCAATTATCCTCATCATAATTGCACATAACAGCTTTCTCAGATATGTGAACAATAGAAACACACATATTTATGCATTAGTGGTAATGAAATTTGGTAATGAAATTTGCATTAATCTGTTGCTTTGTGTTACTATGTGAATAAAACCTCTGGATTATGTGACATGGTCAATTAGCAGCAATCCTGTTACTACACTGCCCTTAGCAAAAAACTATATGCATTCTGATTATACCTCTAACCAACACACATACTTTCTTAGACAAAATTCAGACATGTGTGGCTAGTGTTTACAATAAGAGGCATCTGGAGACTCTTCTAATTGCATGACCCAGCACACCATCAAGTGAAGATTGCATTCTGCCAACTGAGAATGAACAAAATTAAATTAGGTGAGAAGGAGAGTACAAAAGAACTAGAATGAAAGGAATAGAAGGAAAATAAATGGCTTGGGTTCCTGATCAGCTGAAAACTCTGTTTGAGGACGGAAGTTTAAAAAAGAATAGTGGCTGGGTAAACATTCCAGGCACTAATTAATTGCATCAGTCACATTCTCAAATAACGCAGCAATAACCAGGGGCTTCCATGCAGTGCTTTTCACCAACTGCCTGCACCATCTGAAATATGCTGTTCAAAAGTGTTGTGAGTGACTGAAGAGTGGATTATGTGCCTGGGTATCACATGTCAGCTCCAGCAGATGGCTTGCCTGGAGCAAAACGACTCGATGATGCTGCACGAAGATGAAGAACAACCAGTTGTTACACCGGTTACAGTCAGTTACACCATGTCGGCGTGTCAAATGACCGAGGTACAGTAGAAATGTTTAAACCGTGCTGTTTGTTTCTGCATGTGTATGTGTTTTCGGGCAGAGAGGGAGATCAACAGCTTTCGTCAGCTCAGCCTTTGCCAGAAAAAGTGTCTGCATGAGCCTCAAGGTCCAGTTTATTGTATTTATTAGATCTATGACCAGGGCCTTGGCTTATACATCACACAGGCCAGTTCTTCATACCCAACCCTGAGGTCATATATCCACACTTTGTGTGTAAGTTTGTGTGTGGCTGCGGTTGTTTTGCTACACTTGTAGACAGTTTACTCATGGTGCCGAGGCTCTGAGACTGTTATGGCCCCCTCAGTGGCTATAACCATCTCATGCACACAACCACTCTACACATAGAGGCATGCTGCAGGTTGTTGAGGAGCCCCATGTGTGCTTTTTCAGGAAAATGTGTTATTGAAACCATGCCTTTATGGTGGTTGTTGGCCCGACTGTCGACTACACACATGCAAACGGCAGTATCTGTCATTCATGGCCTATGAAAGGCATGCTGAGTGGTAGGCTAATGGCTGTGCACGGGGCTCCCGGCTAGCAGTTGCTATATCTGTCTGTGTACGTGTGTCTGTCATGTAATTATGTGTTAATTTGTTTCTGAATGCAGTAAAAGCTGGCCACCAGAACACTGTGGGTGATATTCTGCATATTAGCTTTTATCTTTGCCCCCAGAAGCACAAACAGTAAACAAAATTCTATCCAGTATAATTGATTTGAAGAACAACTCGCTCCGATCTTCACAAGGATCTTCAACAAGTCACTGGAGAATTGTGAGGTCCCCTCCTGCCTCAAACGATCCACCATCATCCCGGTGCCCAAGAAACCTACCATCGTAGGATTAAATGACTACAGGCCTGTAGCCCTGATGTCTGTGGTCATGAAATCCTTTGAGCGGCTGGTGTTGAAGCACCTGAAAGACATCACAGACCCCCTGCTGGACCCCCTGCAATTTGCTTACCGAGCAAACAGGTCGGCAGATGATGCTGTTAACTTAGGTCTACACTTAATCCTGCAACACCTCGACCATCCAGGGACATGCACCAGGATCCTGTTTGTAGACTTTAGCTCGGCCTTCAACACTATCATACCAGACATCCTCCACCAGAAGCTCACACAGCTCAACGTCCCAGCCTCCACCTGTCAGTGGATCAACAGCTTCCTGACAGACCGACAGCAGCATGTGAGACTGGGGAGCATCTTCTCCTGATCCAGATTAATAAGTACTGGTGCCCCCCAGGGGTGTGTTCTATCCCCACTCCTCTTCTCTCTGTACACAAATGACTGCACCTCATCGGACTCGTCCGTGAAACTCCTTAAGTTTGCAGATGACACCACTGTCATTGGACTGATCCAGGACGGTGATGAGTCTGCATACAGACAGCAGGTGGATCGGCTGGTACACTGGTGTGGTCAGAACTACCTTGAACTGAACCCACTCAAGACTGTGGAAATGGTGGTGAACTTTCGGAGAACACCACCCCCATACACCCCCCTCACTATCCTCAACAACACTGTATCGACCGTGGACCCCTTCAGGTTCTTAGGAACCACCATCTCTGAGGACCTGAGATGGTCTTCACACATAGATACTGTTCGAAAGAAGGCCCAGCAGAGACTGTACTTCCTGAGGCAACTCAAGAAGTTCAACCTTCCACAGGAGCTGTTGGTCATCTTCTACACTGCCATCATTCAGTCTGTCCTGTCTTCATCCATCTCAGTGTGGTTTGGCTCATCCACAAAACAGGACAGGTCCAGACTGCAACGAATAATCAGGACTGCAGAGAGAATAATCAGGGCTGACCTTCCCTCCATCCAGGACTTATACAGGTCTAGGGTCAAGAAAAGAGCTGCCAAAATCTCTGCCGACCCCACACACCCTGCACATAAACTGTTTAGAGTTTTACCTTCAGGCCGCCGCTACAGAGCACTGTTTACTAAAACCAGCTGCCACAGAGACAGTTTCTTCACCCAGGCTGTTTCTCTGGTGAACATTCAATAGAGTACAAAACAACAGCATACAGATGTTGCAAATGCACCTTTTTTATTAGATATGTGTATATTCTGTAATGCAGAATATTGCATTGTACATTGTATATTGTACATTGTAAATTGTAAATTGTAAATTTGTATATTCTGTAATGCAAAAACAGAACAAAAGAGCAAAGTGTACCGGAGGCAAATTCCTTGTTTGTATGTACGAACCTGGCAATAAAGCTGATTCTGATTCCATATAACAGCAATACATTTCTTATGACTTATGTCTGTGTTTGATGTGGTCTTAATGTCAATGGTCTTCATGCTAGTTGTAAAATTTTTAATACATATTATTAGTTTCGCTCTCATTTTCAGCTATACAAGCACAAAAGCAGATAAGTGGGATTGAACAGGTTAAATTTGGTTGGTCTTATTTATACAGGGCCAGTTTACCACTAATATGATCTAAACTACAATTTATATGAACAGGTCTAATTTATACCATATTATATAGAATCCAATTAGGTCTAAGTTCTAATGCAATTCATTCAGATTCAGATCCAATTACCTGGTTGGGAGCGCTGTGGCACAGTGGGAATTTTTGTCTGGCAATCAGAATGCTGCTAGTCTGAATCTAGTTTCCTCCCACCGCATGTCAAAGTCTCCTTAGGATAGACACTGAACCCCAGGTTTCCTTCTGACACTGTGTTTTGGTGTAAGAACACTATGTGTTTGGATGGGTGAATGTGATTTGTACCGTGGCAGTGCTTTGAAAAGACTAGCAGAATAGAAAAAGTTAATTCACCAGCTTTGTTGTAATTGGATTAGATTACAGTCAATCCAGGTGATCCTATGAAGGTAAACTGCTCATCTAAAACCCCTAAAATCATTGTTCCACCATAAACACACAACCACACCCTGCAGCCCTACTTAGCCTTTTAAAAATACATCTTTGCTTTAATGTTTGTATTACAGGTTGTTTTTTTTTTGTTTTTTGTTTTTTTTAACTCTTATCATCATTGTGGCAACAATCCTAGCTACTTAGCTCTATTGGTGAACTTGAACAATATGTTAGGTTTGTAGCTGTGCAAACCATCTAAAGATGAAAAGATATCAAGAGTGGCACAAGTTATTTGACGTGTCAGTTCTCTCAGTAACCACACATTGAGGGTGTTAGACTGAAGTATGCACACAAAAATATAGATTAACCATACACAGCGGTTTGTAGTTGTTGCAGAAGCAGTGAAGATTGAACAAAGCCAAAAGGGATTGTGGAGGGGTCCACCATTGAACTTTATTTGGAGGCCAACTTCCTCCTGTATGGGTTGTTTTAAGGGAAATTATTAGACATCTTCTTTGACACATATTAGAATATATATATACAGTACAGACCAAAAGTTTGGACACCTTCTCATTCAAAGAGTTGTCTTTATTTTCATGATAAGTGGTTGTGTTTGAAAAACCAAATACATCCATATCAGACCTGTTGCGTTTGCTTTGTTGCTGTGACACCACATGAAACAAAAAGCTCCTGTGGACTGGATCTACAGAATGGGCTTTTATGTCACACCCAACAAATCAAGTCAGGATACAAGAGGATTGCACTGAAATTGAATGCCCTTGATTAAATATAAATTATCTGCAATTTGGTGTCCATGAACAAAATGTATTGAATTGAATTGGCTTTCAATAAGAGTTACATGTTGGCTTTGGCTGTGAGCTGTGTTTCACAGTTACAAGTCAGTCATTTTGGATTTCACCCAGGGATCTTTCTCTTTGTTGTCCCCATGTTTTCATTTTGAAATCCTACGTTTTCTTCACTAGTTCTCATTTTTACTAAAGTCCAAACACGTGTGTTAGCCAGCATAATGACTGGAAGGTTGTGTGAGTATGTTTGGGCTTGGTGTTTTGTCTTGTATTGACCATTAAATGCACAAGAAAACTGTCTCGGATGTAGACCTGTCTCCTAACTGGTAAATGGTGGATCCTCCTTTTGGAGGATTTCTAGACACATCTCACTAAGAGTATATAAGTTTGGACTATATTTTCCTCCTGGTTTTGGAACACCTTAGGATCCCCAGAATTATGTCTGGGTTTGACTATTGGACCTTTTATCCCTGTAATGTGATCTCGGATAAGCGGATGGATGGATGGATGGATGGATGGATTGACTAAACTAAACTGAACTGTTTCCAAAATATTTCAGACCCTTTAACAGCTCGCTATGATGTACTAAAATTAATTACAAGTGAACATGTAAATATAAAGGATGATAGAAGTATCCTTTATTGTCCAGCAGTGGATACATTCAGGCGTACCAGCAGCAAAGTGAAAGACAAATGGAAGAATGCAGAAATACACAAAGGCAAAAATATAAAAACAAAATATAAGAATAGGAAACTAAACAAATTTACAACATAAAAATGATATGAAGGTAGCTAACATATATGTATGTTTCTATGTCAAACAACACTGTCTTTGATATAAAAGTCAACAACTATCAGAAGAATGCAATGTCCCCGACAGGTTATAAGATGGTAAAAAACATCTTCTTTCAGGTCAGCTACTGTACTCAGCACCTAAACAGATATGTGTTCATGATTTTGGCAGTTTCAGATTCCTGGACACCCTCTTGCTTTGATACTTAACCTTCTTTTCCCATCAGTTCAGGGAATTTTCTGTTTGCTTCTTTATAAGATTATGTCTGTGCTGAGGCAAAGCCTTCTGGGACCATTGCTTAGTGATGTTTGTGCAAAGACTTCAATAGACGTCACTCTGCCTGGACCTGCTGTCGCTGTCTTTGTGGGTGTATGTGGCTGTTTGTGTGTGAACTTGTTTCTCTTCCTCCGCACATTCCTAGAGAGGTTTGACAGCAGCTCCCCAAAGACACCGTACTGCTTCCTCTGCTCTCCTCTTTCCCATGCCATACGTTTCCCTCCATCTCTCACTTTTTTCCATCTTTATCCTCTCTCTTTTCCTGTCCTCTGCTCAGAAGCTTCAGTCTCAGTAGCCTCCCCTTTCTCCCCTATTCTCTGTACTCCAATCTTTCTTTCCCAGCATGCATAGAGAATCCAACAGCGAGTTCTCATCTTTGACTTCGTTTGCAGTGACAGTTCCATGTGGAGTCTCACGGCTCCTTCTTTCTGAGACCAAACAATAGAATCTGTCATCCATCTGTGTGCGTGACTGTGAGTGCCCCCCGCCCAGTTCTGTGGGCTCATGTGGCCTTGTGTTTTGACTCTGGCTGATATATGGATTTTCCAATATTGGCCTTGAATTAAAATCAGATATCATCCAGCCAGAGTGAGCCACCAATAATATGTGGATGGACCGTTGCAGACTGCAGCCCATCAATAAGATTTTATTATTTCATGCCAGGTGTCTGAGCCGAGAAAATACTCCTGAGTGCTGTGAGGGGATTTTCCTTTTCATTTTGGAAAATCTGCCCCGCTGCACAGCTGCCCACCTACATGAAGTGGCTATAAATAAGCACCCACATTACCCTGTGAAGCAGATGGTCTCTCATGAGATTCAATAGAGAGGGATCACAGGAGAATTCATCTTAACAGGCTCCAGGCCCCACATATCCAGTCATTTAAGACCAATCATTGGACTGGACTAAAACTTAAATACCTTTTAATAACAGCACATATCCCAGATGGTTATGTGCTCGTGTGTTTAGCAGCTACATGGCCTACAACTTTTTTCAAAGTTGTTAAAAAAATAATGTGGATTTCCATAGACCTAAAATAAGGTCAATAACATTTTACATTTGTGGATTATTTTAAGTTACTCATCAAGTGTTTACAAAATAGTTATAAATCCAGCATTGACGCTCTCAAATAGGAATCTGCCAAGTAAATTGAAGTTTACAAAAAAAGTTTCATTTTTATAGATTAGGATTACATTCAGACATTACATTTGATTAGATTGACTACTTGTATTTTTAAATGCTTTGTCAATTACATATGTAAAAAAAAAAAATCAATTTTATACGGATCTGAAATTTCTATACTTTTAAATTTAAATATACTTTTTAAATTGTAAGGATTATCCTCTGAGGGCTTTTAGTTAGTAGAGTAAAATAGTGCACATGAGTTGGTGTCATTGGTTGCTTTAAATTAAGAATTTTCAGCCACATTTGAAACAGAAAAAGAAGATATGGGAGTAGACTGAAAACCATTTTAAAAGTATAGCTAGCTACACATGATTAGCTAACAAAACAAAGACCTTGGCTGCTGCTGCAACTATCTTGAGCATACATAGATTTGTTTTTATAGATATGCTTCACCTGAGTTTGACTGGCAGATTTATTTTACACAGGCACAAAGCTTGATGTGCAACTTCTAGCCTTGGAATCACTTATTTGCACAGATTCATAAATTCTGAGTCTTACAAATGGTAATCGGAGCCCATACATTGGATATTGAAAGTGGTTAGCTTGCAAAGCTGGAGGGTAAATCCACCAATCACCTGGAAAAGTCAGATAACATATTCCTTGTAAAGGCAGAGGATTACATGACCAGGTGATAGTGTAACCATGGCAACACCTGGAACTGAAGGTGCTCTGACACCTTGCAGATGGGAGTTGGACTATCAGCAGGAATCAGGAAGTTTAATTGTCACCTACTTGAGGTAAGGGGCTAAAAAAATCAAAAGGCAGCTTAATGGGATATAGGAAAGTGTCAGGCAGGAACAAGATCCTATCAGCTAAAAGCTGGATTGAGAACGCTTGGTGTCTGAGCTCAACCTGCGTCGCAATGTTGCATCATGAGCTCAACAAGAAAACCCCTGCCATGAACTTACACAGGGGCCAAGAGGCGTGTTAGTTTTGCAGGCACAAAGGCCACTAACTCTTTCCTGTCTCTTTATGAATGTATTATACTCAGTTTACCTGCTCTTAATCTTTCCTTTCTTTTTCTTACTGTTAATTGTGTCCACAACAGACAGAAAATAATCAAATATGGACCCAAAATATTGTCAACTTAATATGCAGTGGCACTGTGAATATTTATCTGTAAATTTGGACTGTGTGTATAAAGTGTTCACCCAATCCAATTCCCAACAAACCTGTTTGTGCCAAGTCTGGATGTGCACATCTGTTTGCAGACTTGCCAGCCATAAAGCCGATGAATAAAAGATGCCTCTGTTGATGTGTGACAATGAGATGGGCCATGCTTAATTAATATGTGAATGTGGCGTTGCTTCTGTCATTTTGCAGCAAAAGATAAAGTGTTTGATGCTTGAGAAACTCATCGACATTGAATAAAATCAGCTGTTGTTTGATTCATTAACAAATAAAGGTTTGAGCTACGTTTGCATTGAGGAATACTGCCGGCTCAATAAAACTGCATCTAGAGTTAATTTAGCAGAGGATGAAGAGCAAACCTCTGGATCCGAAGAATAGCTAATCTCTCAGATTCCCAACAGACAACTGACTTCTGTGGAATTTAGAAACGATGCTAAAATGTTCATTAAAATTAAATAATTTGTAGATAGCATCATTTACGGATATATTTTTTTTTGAAAAAAAAATATTGCCTTTCAAAAAAATATTAGTCCTCCTACAGAGATCATATGTTTTTGTTTTTTTGTCAGACTTAATGATGTTTCAGATGTTCAAAATATTGTCATATCAGTCAAAGATGACCTGAGATAATATAAAAGTTTTCATATGATAATTTCATTTATTAAGGGGATAAAAGTTATCTGAACCAACCTGGCATTATGTTAAAATAAAATTACCCCCTTGTTTTACTATTAATTTGTAGATTAATCACATTTTCTGTTTAGTTTCACTGCCATGCAACTTCTTATTACTGTCTGACTTGTAGATTGAAGAAATTACTTAAATATAGCCTGCTGGACAACAGGAAATAGGCAAAAAGCAACAAGTCATGGCCTGATCAAAAGAAATGCAAGAGGAGAAACAAAGGCATTTGGGTTATACAGGACAATAAATTGAAGTGCCTCAGCAAGTTCACCTCTGAGTGGCTTAAAAAATTCTTTCAGTGCTAAAAATGAGTTAAATTCAATGCTAACCCACTGTGGAAGTAACTTTCATTCTGTGGAATATATTGTGTAACTCAAAGAAAAGTGTTACACAATATAAAATAATTTTAAATAGTGGAAAACTGTCATAAGAGTTGATTTGATCATTTTATTTTTAAACGTGATTTTAACCCTTAGCTCTAAATGCCATAAACAGCTGGGTTACTCAGCTGCTCTGTATTTGTCTTATTTTTATAAAACAGCTTCAATATAAATACTTTTATTGTCATTAAGAATATACACAATGCAGGATAAAAAATTATTACAATGGCCTAAATAAAAAGTAAGTAAGCAAAAATGTGTGCATTACTTATCAAATATGTAATATGAAACAACATGAAGTAATAATTTACAAAACCCTGCAAAAGTATGTGCACCTCTTAATGTTGCTTGCTTCATCTATCACTTCTTGAACGGTGACCAGCTTTTCCTTCCTTAGTTTAAAAAAAACAAAGAAAAACCTTCCCCACACCATTATTGTGCCACCACATTTAGAAAGGACCCACATGCAGGCAGAACGTGTGGTAGTGTGGTGAAGAGATACAATTTAAAGGGAAAGTAAACTGAACTTCCAATGTCGATATGAGGGAAAAAACAGGCCTTTGAATCATTGAACATGAAATCATCAAATATGAAGTAATTGAACATGAAGTAAACAGAAGCAGGAGAAGAACTTATAAAACCAGTGAGAAAACCAGTAAGCTTATATGAAGGGGGAAGTGTGCAAAATGACATAGAATACTGGTTTGAGTAATCAGGGAAAAATGTGGACCCGCTGAAGCAGAGGGAAAGCCGGGAGCTGATGGAAGGAGATTAATTAACCTAAAAGGAGCTGAACAGAGATACAGGAAAACCCAGGGGACATGTGTAATAGAGATCTAGCTGTAAAAAGTTTAAAATATACAAAGAACAGAACATATAAAAAAACTGAGAACCATAACACAAGAACATTAACTGATAAGGCAAAACCTTTCTAACATTAATAAGCACAGGAAATTGAACTGAATGAGGCAAGATCTAAAGAACATAATTACAGCAAGGAAATGGTCAACACACAAACACAAAAGAAAACCAAAACCCAAACACCCAACCAAACAAAGTTTTGGATGTAGGCCAGGATATTTAGTCTGCTAAATGACGTCTTATGGCTCTTTCAGCAGTGTTTTTCTCTTTCATGATACCCCGATTTGTTGAGTGCACAATTAGTAATTGTTTGTCACTTGAGCTATGATATCTCTGCGGTTTCTCCAGTATCAGCAGCCTCTTGGCTCCTTCCTAGTCTAATGCTCTTCTTACTAGGCCTATCAGTTTAGGTATATGACCATGTCTGTGTAATTTCGCAGTAGTGCTATAGCTGTCTTTTTGTGGATGATGGACTGGACAATGCTTCATGAGATGTTCAAACTAGAGTTGTAAGTTTAAATGGGCTCTGAACACAACAACACACCATACTTTTCACATTTTATACCAGTTTACAATGATATGCTATTTTGTGTTGGTTTATCACATAACATCCCAGTAAAATACAATGAGATTTATGATTACAAGATTGCAAAAGTTAAAAGGTATGAATATTTTGGCAAGGCACTATAAAGCAGAAGGTTGTACCCCTGCATACTGACTTTGTCTTGTAAATTCCAGCTGATTAATAGACTTTGAAAATTTTGATTAGACAAATATCATTTTCACAAATATATGCCAGTATTGGTGTCTATGGTCAAACTAGACAATATGGTTTTAACCAGAAATACTTTGTGGGAAATCATTTTTGACAGCATATGAGGCACTTTTCATCCTGTATGTTTTCCAAACAGCATTGTGTAATGAAGATCAGAGTTTGAAGCTGATGTTTGCTCTAGGTGTCGTTTATAAGATCCACTCTGACAGTTGAGTCTTTTTATTATCACAATTCTTGTGAGTGTCACACCCACCTTTGCTCCCATGCCCATTTCTTTACCCCGAAGCACATTGTTGCTGCAGTGCAGAGAAAAACATCAGAAACTCTGTTATCAGTTCCTAATGTGACATTTTGAAGTTATCACTTGTTCTTCAGCTTTAGCTGCACCCCTTAAAATAACTTCTGCCAGGAACCTCCATTGGCTGCAAAAAAGTACAGAATCTAAGAATAGTCTGCCTGTGAAGACAAATGTGAGATCGATCAGTGTTCTCTGCATAAAGGTGTGCGTGTATGATTTATACTAACTTGATTGTAGGTAGTGTATCTGCTGCTTGTGTGCATTTCTAAGCCCTGGTCTGTGCAAACTTTGACAAATGAGACTCCCAGTTGGCAAATGCACTGCATGGTGGGTAGTTTGTGGGAGTCTGAGATTTAATTGAAAAATTATTTGTGCAATGGAATGGCATGGGTACTTGCACTGCATGTTTCTTCACCTCATTGTGCCTGCAAGAGTGCGCATGTTGTAGGTGGAATAATGAAGAGGATTATGAGTCACCAAGTGTTGTGATGAGGAGGAACAGATCGATAAACAAAGCAGATACGGGTATGTTGAGTACAGGAGGGAGGAAGAGGGGAGTGGTATAGAACAAAGTACAGCAGCTGGATTTTTGGGGAGCAAATGTGTGTGTGGGTGGCATAGAGCACAAAACAGCAAGTCTCAAAGAAGCATTTACTTTGTATGTCCTTTTTCATCATTTGAACAAACCTTACTTTTAAGTATCACACTTTTATTTTTATTCTTATAATGTATAATTTTCATGGCCACACCCTTTTTTCTTCTTAGAAGGTCTTGGTCAGATGAATTTACCCTGCAAAAGATAATTTTAGAAGACAGAGTAAAAATAAAGAGTTTGAGCCAAACACACAGCATTCTAACATAGCTAGTGTGCCCAGACTCCATTCCCCTGTCGTAAAATCTGCTGTTGTCTCCAGAGACAAATAGTTTTTGATCTGATGAAATCCTCCAGCAGACGCCCACAGAAACAGTGTAGACCTGACAGGCCAACCAAAATCAAAGCTAAAGCCTTCTTCTGTTCATTCTGTGGTTCCAAAAATAATTTTTGTTTGCATCAGCTGACATTTGAAGAATGAGTTTTTGATTTGTTTCAATCCATCTGTCTTTTTCATTTTTTATTTTTGCTGCTTTAAAGCCCTTCTAGATGGACTTGTATTGGAAAGGTACTATACAAACAAGTGAGTTGAGTTTTTTTATTTCAGTCAGCTCAGTATGAAACTTTTCAAATGAAAAGCTGATGAAAGGACAGCCAAGCCTAAAGTCTCTGCTGGACATCATGAATGTGGACAGACTGTCTGATGAACCTGACAGGGCCAGGGATTCTCTTCTCCATATCTCCCGCTAAAGCTATCGGCTGTCTGGGATTTTGACTTTAAGGCTCACATGTCTTCTGTGATCAGGCTCCAATTTCTACTTTAAACTGGAGATCAGTATTGTGTTGTTCTGTCTAACATCCTGAGAGCTTCATGAGTCACTAAACAGATTAATCCTAAGCAACGTTTCAGTGATGTTTGATTAAGGGAATCTTCTGAACCAGCCAGCGAAAAAATGTGGAATTGCGGATGTTGAAGGATCTTTACTCAAAGTATTTGCTTTATTTTTCAAATGATACCAGGAACAACCAAACCAGTATTATATAGCTTAGTAACTAAAAACTGTATCTTTGCTAAACAGGTAAAACATTTTTCTGCTGGCTGAAAACTTGGAAAGGATGCTGAAGTCATTTTAGATTGGTCATTAAACAAAGTATGTGGCAAAACAAGTTGACTGGTTTAAACTATGGAGGAACAACAGACAAAATGGGATTGCTAGAAAACTGAAAATGCTAGTGTCATGACCAGAATACAGTTCAAATTTTAAGCAAATCGCCTGTAATTTTAGATTTAATGCCATAAGACATGCTTATTCTGCAAAGCACATCAGTCAGCTGTTTTTTCGTGACATAGCTATTGGCTGATCTTCTACTGCAACTAATTGTATGTGCGCTCTTTCATCCTCAAGGCCTGAAAAATGCCTCAGAGTTTATCTTCTTAGCTGTGTTCTTCTCCTAGATGAAGCCACTATAGGAGCTACTACAGCTATTACGTTTTTACTTTAACATAGAAGGTACTACTAGATCAGTGTTTCTTGATTATTATGTGTGTATGCTCTGTCTTTCAAAACCCCAGTCGGTCGTGGCTGATAGCAGCTCACACTGAGCCAGGTTCTGGTTCTGCTGGAAGTTTCTTCTTGTTAAACGAGAGATTTCTTTTCCACTGTCGCTTCATGCATGCTCAGTATGAGGGATTCCTTCAAAGTCAACAAAACAGTGAAACTGTCCACTGTCGCTACATGCTCATCCAGGAGGAGTGAATGCTGCAAGTCACTGACTTGATGCAATCTGCTGGGTTTCCTTAGATATAAAACCTTTTAACCAATTTGAATAATAAACAAACTTTACTGCAATGTTTTATGTTTAGGATCAGTTAGAATATATGTACTGGACTTAGAATATATCTGCATAATTTGATTGAAATACTTTTTTTTATTGTGAAGTGCCTGGAGATGACATGTTGTGAATTGGCGCTATATAAATAAACTCAATTTTGAAATTGAGAAAGCCAAGATAAATTTTGTCTTTATTTTAAGTTTTACAAAACAAGAACTTTCTTCTTTATAATAAGCCCATGAACATATTTTGCTGTTTGCAGATTTCTTTGAGTTTCTATTTTTTATTTTTTTGCCAGCAGTTGCTGCTGTGAAGTTCCTGAAAGAAGTTGTTCCTTAACCAATATTGTCATCTGCAGCTTCTAACACCACTTAGAACTGGATGTAGACCACACTATTAAGTAAAAAATGATTTAGATTAAACATGGTCCTAATAGGCTCTTAGTTAGTTCTTCAGGAGTGTATTAGGGAGCACGCAAAAGACTTCCACGTTGATGTTGTGATGGTTCATTATCCTGACTATAGTGTGTTGGTACCTAGGTGAAACATGGTGGATCAATGTGGAAACGGACTCACTGACTCATCATAAGGGCTGGCAAGCACCTGTGTGGCTTGGTTGTCAACAATTTGAAGCAATACTGATCACCCCATCCTCATGCTGGGACTGCTAGTTGACTTAGATTGGCTTCTTCATGCGCATAATGCATTCTGCCAGGACATGAATGCATGGGTGTACACAGGTTGGATCATTGTGGGAATAAACTGCAGGTTGATGGTGCAGCATAGCTTTCCAGGTACATTGATAATAGCAGAGATATACCTATTTTAAGAGTACCGTATTTTCCGCACTATAAGGCGCACTTAAAAACCATTAATTTTCTCAAAAAATGACAGTGCGCCTTGTAATCCGGAGCGCCTTATATATGGATCAATTGGTTAATTGGTTGATCCATACTGGTTGTACACGGCGCTCTGTCAAAATGTTTCAGTACGACTGGTAGCCGCACCGCTTGCAGCATTACGGCTACCGTAGTCAGGGGCGTCGCCGAAGTAATAGCGGTAAACACCTGTACTGTGCTTACTCCTAGTCCAACACCACTTGTGTGTGTATAACGTTTGAATGTACTGTTGCAGGAATTGCCTGAACTATATGTGATTAGAAGCTCAGTGTGTGGGGTGTATGTTTCGTGTGTGTGTATGGAAGATGTTGACATTACTCCTCCGGACAGAGGTGGCGCTGTGTGCTGCCGTAGCTGAGAATCAAGAGTGAAGGAGTGACGTCGGTATTATTGTGTGTGTGGGGTGGGTAGAGACGGCGACCGGAGCAGCGATGTATGAGTCTGTAAGCCCTGTGTTTTTACGTGCTGCAAAGTCATTAAAAAGAACCCCGAATCTCGTCAACAACTCAGTGTTTTGATGCTGTTTCTTCATGCTCAACTCAGCAACGTATGAGTGAGGGAGTTAACCCCGAGGAAACTAGTAACTTCGGCCCTGGAGAAAGCGTCTCCCCTGTGTCATCAGACTACGGTCAGGGGACAGAAACAGGAAAGGTTAACAGTACTAACGTTTGATTTAGTGCATCAAACTGTTTCTTTTACGTGTTTACTGATTCAGGGAAAAGTTCCCTTTCACATTTTAACTAACGTTTGATTTCATCTTCATAGACTCCAATGCATTCCTAACGTGCGGTTGGCTCTATTCAATAGAATTCTATGTAGAGGAGACCTTACCATGAGAGTAAATGGAGTTATCAGAACGCTGGTTTGTAGTGTATTAATAAAGTTTGACTGACTGTTTTGTTGACATTCTCTTTAGCACAGCTCCATCTAGTGGATGCATAACGCAACCCCAGTCAAACGTTTGACTGCAGTAGCTTCTATTCTATGCGCCTTATAATCCGGTGCGCCCTATATATGAAAAAAGTTCTAAAATAGGCCATTCATTGAAGGTGCGCCTTATAATCCGGTGCGCCTTATAGTGCGGAAAATACGGTACTAGCATTATACCAGTGTCCTGACAGTTTTTCCAAAATTGCAACAAAGAAGCAACGTTCTTAGTCATGCAGGGAAAAGTTCTCTCTTAATGCAGAAGTAAGGGGGCTTTAGCAAATAACACATCAAATGCAACCTTTATTTATACATTTATTGTTGAACTCTTTAAGGTTTGTCCTCTTTATTTGCACTTGCTGTTTTGAGCTTAAATATGGCTCTACATCACCTTCTGCCGAAGCATCACACTGTTCTCTTTCTTACTAGATTGACATCTCATGACTTGTCTTGCCAAATAAGTGCTCACATTGCATATTGTGCATAGTAAACAATAAAGCAAAATATATTTTAAGGGGTCAAATCTAGTGAGAGATCAACAGTAGCTGGCTATGACAATACAGTGATCTAATCGATACATGTTTAAGTCAGTTTCTGATTATCCTTCTGGGCAGAAATATGACTACAAATGTTTTTTTTTAATTCTTGATATATGTGTAATATGCATGCAAATAGTCCTGCATTGTAAAGCTTGTATTGACATAAATCATGACATTTGTAAATAATCATTCAACTCTAACCAGCTTTCCACATAGTGCAACCTGTTTAGTTTGTCTATCATATGCAGGGAACAGCTCAACAATCTCGCGAAATGTTTGCTGCATAAACAGTGGTTTAAGAGAGCTAATCCTCTGTAACGAAAGGAATAGACTATAAGCCCTGACGTTTTAGCTTGCCTGTATCTTATAATAATCCAGCATCTAAGCCACAGAGAAGGTTAATCAGCACGATCTGATACTGCTCGTCTGTATGTGAGAGAAAATGATGCAGATAAAGAAGTTTTACAGTTTATGGAGGAAATGACTGTCAGAAGTACCAGTTTCATTGTTTTAGCCAGATAACTAACCAAATAAATATGAATAAAACTGTACAATTTATTGTAAATTATAACTAAGGGCTTGGGGGAAATGACATAACTACAGACTGAGAACAAGTTTTTTTTCAGAGTAAATTATTCTGTTTCAATATAATGTCTTATTGAAAGGGATGTGAGTATCTTTCACTTACAATTCCTTAGTATTTTGTAGATTTAGTTTTTGAAGACATCCCAAGTCAAATGTTTGGGGTTTCTTTTCACAAGCTTCTCACATATGTGTTCTGGAATTTTGGCCTATTCCTCTTGAGAGAACCCGTTTGAGTCAGGTTTGTAGGCCTAACCTTTTCAGTTCTACCCACACATTTCCTTTGAAAGTGAGTTGATGGCTTTGTGATGGCCACTGTGAGCTTTGCTGTTTTTAAGTAACTTTGTAACTAATTTGGTGGTGTGACTGGGGTCTTTGTCCATGTGGAAGACCCATTTATGCCCAAGCTTTATGTAACTTTCTGCCAGCTGTCTTGAGGTCTTGCTTCAATGTTATGCTCCTTCCTCATGATGCAATCTAAACTTGTCTGTGCACCAGTCCTTCCTGCGACAAACAGCCAATAACATGATGCTATCATCCCAGCACTTCACATCTGACATGGTCTTTTCAGACTTGTAAGCTTCCTCCTTTTTCCTACACATGTCATAATGCCCATTATGACCAAACGCTTCCAATTTAGTTTCAATGCACCACAGGACATGTCTCCAGATATTAAGGTATTCATAAGGCTGTAAGGCTTTTTGGCCTTTCGACCTTTCTGGGTTTTTGTATTGCTTTTAAGAGTAATGGCTTCTTCCTCTCTGAGTGGCCTCAGTGTAGAGCTTGTGTTCACTGTGGATAATGAGTGTAACTAAGTGTCAGAAATTGGCCATTTTAGAATGGGCTATGTGTAGGAGTACTAAGTAAAATAATAAACTGATAAAGTTTTTCCATCTAGAGCCCACTTGTGGCCATTGTTATACTAATGTACTGTACTGCATGTACGAACTTGGAAATAAAGGTGATTCTGATTCTAAAACCACAAGGATTGGGGGTACCTCTTTCTGTCAGACTGATTATAACCATTGAAAAAGGGAAGGGGTTGCACAAGCAGCAGAAATGGAGGGTGTGTTTGCACCTCAACTATAACTGAGCCGGTTTAGGCTAAACCTGACTTCCCCTTACGCCATCCAACAGGGAGGGAGGAAGGCAGAGGTAAAAATAAATGGAGAGTGTTGTTTTCTTTTGCATTGTGTGAAAAGTCGGTAACTTTAAAATGGGCTAAGTCAAGTCAATCGAATCATATAGATTTCAAGTCAGGTACATACATTCCAATTAATCCTAACCATATAACAGTGCAGTCAGATTCAGTTATTTATTCAAATTGGATAAAACGTTTTTCTATTTAACCCTCCTGTTGTCCTCATTTTCTGTATACACCCTGTGTCCTCTGGGTCAAAATGACCCATCTTCACTAAACCCCCAATATAAGCAGCTTAATTGAATTTTAAACACCAAATTTCATCTTGGATATTGTCATTCAGCTCAAAATGTGTGAATACTTGAGTTTTCCCTCTTCGCTTGAATTTCTATAGCTTAAGAAAATGAAAATAATGTGCAAAAAGGAGTTTTTAATACATTTTTGTTTTTCTTCAGTGAACAATTTAAGACAATGTACAATACAAAAATATGACCTTTCCTAGCTGCTCCAGGAACAACCTCCTCTTGTTCTGCTTATGAGACATCCAGGTTGGGTTGATCTCTCTCCAAATCACAAAGGCATTGTAGGAGGAAACATCAATGATGTTGTGGAAGATGACCAGGGGTCAGCGGGCAGTCATTCTTCAGCAGCTATATGTTTCAATCACCTTATCCAGGTTGTCCACACCTCCTTTGTTGTGGTTATAGTCTCGGATGATGATTGGCTTCCTGTCTCACGATCGCTAATGTCACCGTCTGTGTGCAGTGTGCTCAGAAGAACTACATTCTTGTTTTTCTTTGGGAGGTAGGAAACTAGAGTGGTGTTGGGCATGAAGGCAAACTTTGAGGAGAAGACCTCTCTCTCCTTTGATGCAAGCAGTGCAGGTGGGAGCTCAGGCTTATTCTTTCGAACTGTACCAACCATGGTGATCTTCCTCTTCAGGAGATGCTGCCCGAGTTCATAAGAGGTGAAGAAATTGTCACTTGTCACATTGTGACCCCTCAGTCCCTCTGTCACATCAAGCACAACTCGCATCCCCTGGTTCTTCTCTGGGCATCCACTGGTCAGCTTCCCAGTATAGACTTGCATTTTCCAAGCATGTCTTGATTTGGCATCGCAAGCCACCCATGACTCGATCCCATATTTTGCTGGCTTGCATATACTGCCGGAAAAGACAATGACCTTTGGACAAAATACATTAGGATCAGTGATTAGTATCAGTGTCACAGAAAACAGTCAAATAAATCAATAGGGAAAATTACTTTTATTACAAATATGAAAACAGATGACCTCTAAATGGGACCAGTTGTTCATCCACTGTTACGTCAGGCCCTGGATTGTAGAGGTAGGGCAGCCGTTCCACCCACTTGTCCCATACCTCACTTATGGCTGCAAGTTTGTCTGTCACATGTCTTGCTGGTCTTGACTCACGGTCATCAAATCATAGCAGTCTTGAGTAGGTGTGAAAGACTTTGAGTGGCATTGTGGCTAGGAAAGTTGGCCTTCCACTCTCAGCATCCCGTAGACTAGCTGCAGCCTCACCTCGGGACCTGTATACACCTGCTAAGATTAGCAACCCTAAGTAGGCCTACAGGTCAATCTCATCCATCCTTTTCCAGCTGTCTCCATATTTGCGAAAACCCTCCAGATTTGCCATCCCCAGGATTATTTTTTCTATTGCTGCTGTGATAAATAGGTAGAATGTAGAGACAATATCATGGGCATGAGAAACGGCATACCTTGTGGGTCCTGGGGTCATCTTTGTGATGTTTTCTTCTGCATGCCTGCCGTGTAGGTCATATGCTGCTGAGGACCATGTTATTTTGCCATTTTTTGAAAGAAAAATCTCTCTTTCAGCTTCAGGGTTTTCTTCTTCTTCTGAAGATGATTCATAATGCTCTGGGTTGTATTCCTCCCCATCTTCTTCTTCGGATACATCCTGCACTTCCTCTTCTGAATCAGAGTTGTCTCTCTGGACATCTGAGAAAATCAGCTCTACAGCGTTTTCAGCAGTATAACGCACACTCATGGCTTCAGCACAGACAGAATTCGGGTCCTGTTATCTGCAGCAACTTTATAACCTCTGGAAATAAACATGTGGTCTTCTGAAGCCTGCGAGAACACCACCTGATTTGCCTTGTTTACTTCTGCTACTGATTGATCTGAGACACATCTAAAACATTGTAACATTCTGTGGTTTGTAAATAACTCTGTGACCCTGATTTCAACTCTATTTGTCTCACGGGTCATTTTGACCCGAAGACGACCTTTGTACCTTTTTTTGTACAGCTTATATGGAAATGTGAATAAGAGCAACATTTCACTTTTTCTATTGTTGGGGCCATTCTAGGAAAAGTCATAAAATTTCAAGTTAAAAAAGTAGCATTTAGTGTATTTTTTGGGGGGGTTTAACACAGTGGCGGGTCATTTTGACCCGAGGACAACAGGAGAAAAACCCAGCAGATTACATCGAGTCAGAGACTTGTAGCAGTCAATCCTCCTGGGTGAGAATATAGCGACAGTGGACAGTCACTTGCGTTGACTTTGCAGCAATCCCTCACACTGAGCATGCATGTAGTGACGGTGGAGAGGAAAAACTCCCTTTTAACAAGAAGAAACCTCCAGCAGTACCAGGCTCAGTGTGAGCGGCCATCTGCCACGACCGACTGGGGCTTTGAGAGAACAGAGCAGATAAGGAAAAAGAACACAGAAGCAGAACACAGAAGCACTGATCCAGGAGTACTTTCTATGGGAAGGAAAAATAAATGTTAATGGATGTAGCTTTAGTCGTTTCATCTAGGAAGAAAAAACACACAATTCTGAGCCAGTTTTCAAGGTTAGAGTATGAAAGAGAGCACATACAGTTAGTCACAGTAAAAGCTCATTCAGTATTTATGTCTAGGAGAGAGACAGGGTTAAACACTGAAAGACAGGGCCAAGTGTATTACACAGAACCTATAACCTGTCTGAAAAGTATATAGGATGGGCATTCTTGTGCTGCTTATGAACTTAGCACCTTCAGGCATCTGAAAATTGTGCCCAAGAATGAACTACACATGTGGAGGTCTACAATTCTCTTCTAAAGCTCTTGGTTGATTTCTGTTCACGTAGTGTGATTGAGGTGTTGTCTAAAATAGATCCCCTGGTTTGTCTTCATCTAACTTAAATGTAAGGCTTCAGAGCCATGACATTATTATCTGTCCCTTTGAAAATATCTTAAAGGCATAATAAACGTGTGAATCTGAAGAATGTCATTTAAAAATCTCTCTATTAATTCTTCTGGCATTTAGCAAACAGAAGATAATTTTGGCAATTCTAACTGACCTAAAACAGGTCAAAGTTATTTGGATTTATTACCTAACAGTGACCAAAAAAGGTTGCATTTCTTTCCATACAGTGTATGTAAATGTTTGTTTTCAACTGTGCACAACAGGACTTGACCTTTAACAAAATGCACTTCTTTCAGTTTAAATACTTCAAAAATACTACAAAATGTCTCTCAAATGACAATATAAGGCAAATAAGAAACAGTGTGATAGCAGCTTTAGAAAAGCTTCAGCTTTAGAATGCTTACGGTTATAGATGATCAGTAAATCTGACACACTATATCTCACTAAATTTCTGTCGGGCAATCAAAAACAAAAGTATAATTTATCTTTTTCAGCCAAATGCTTTTCGTGAGTTGTTAGGTTCCTCAGAGCTATTACATGTATAACTACATATGTATTTTATATGTAGATTTCCTTTACCTTAATCACCTGTTTGTGAGTAAGCAGTCCACTAGGATGTTTACCTAACATGTTGTCTTGCCTCTGACTTTAGGGCAACAATGACGAGGACAAGCTAGTCTTTTACCATACCTGCCACTGGTGATGCGAACGACTTCAGAGAACCATCAGTGAAGTCAGAAACAGAAAAGGCCAAAGAATGAAAAAAGGAGCACAGAGAAGGGCTTTAGCAGTGCTAACCTTTAGTCAGCCTCCCCCAAATTGACAAAAAGAAGAAGAGAGAAAAGAGCAAAGTGTTCCATCTGGGCAAGTAACCTTTTCTCCAGCCACCAATCAGGTGGCTTGCAGTGATGTGTGCAGCAGGTATTTACTGTCTAAGTTGAGATAGTGGATGCACGACATGAGTTATCAATGTACATTTAAGTATGCATGCATGTGTCTCCAGTAGTAGAAGGATGGAGAGAAGGTTGTGATCTTGCAGAACTGTGGCATGGTATGTGTGGTGCTACCTCTTAGGTTTAAGTCTTGTGTGTCTGTGTCTGCATATGCAGAGCTGAGATAGTGCAAGAGGCAAGCTGACATTTCCAGCCAGTCTGTTTATGACTGGAGGCGACGGGCAGCCGCGCAGCAACATCACCTCCTGGGTGGCCAGGGCCTCATTACGGTGGAAATACTGTCAGAAAGGAAGACTTGAGCATGACTGCAGAAAAGAATTTCATGTAAAATGGCCATCGTTTGCTCTGTTGCTTTAGGCAATATTATTCTTCCCTTGGATCCTTTGTGTAGTAAATGGTGAGGTGTTAGTTAGCTTCCACTTTCTGAAAAACTAAACTTGCCATTTTTGGTACAAAACAAGTACAGACCTGTAGCAACACATACATTCTAATGAACTAGCAAGTAAATGTAGCATGTTGGTGATATTTAATGACTTAATTGTGTTTGCTAAATAGTATAGTATCCAAAAATGTAGCAACAACAGTAAGGCATAATCCAGTACCTGTGGAAATCTAACACACTTATCCTGAACCTGAATGCCATGTAAATTTTGGGCATTAATGACACATTTAAAAACTTTTTTCAAAACATAATCTTTCTGTTGGGACACCCAACTGTATCCAAGTTTCAACCACTTGACCAAAACTCTCAGTCTCAGATGAAAGGACATTTTAGGAGGTTTAGTAACATTCCAGGAATTAAAAAGACTCAAGAATTTCATGACCAAAAAACTGCTGAATAACCAGTATCATTGTCCACAGTGATGCAAGTTTCAACATGGATTAAAACTGAAATCTTCAATCTTAACAAAAAAATTAAAGCTACCCATTAGGACAAGCCAAATACTTCTGCTGGAAGGTTTAACGGTAAGGTTAAGACATAATTTTAGCTATTGGGCTATATTAAGAAGAACCGTCAATATGAGGCTTTCAATTGGGCCAAAAACCATAATCTTTCCTAGGGCAACAAAATGGCTCTGCAGGACTAGCTCCAAATTTTTCAACTTGACCTCAATTCAACTGCTAGATCTTTAAAACCTAGGAATTATTTATTTATTCATGTATTTAATTATTTAACCAGGTAAATTATTAAGAACAGATTCTTATTTATTATTTATTACCGACATGGCGGTAAGGGAGAACGACAAGAGTAATTAGGTAATTGAGTGTCCCAGCAGGACAATGATCCCAAATACACATCAAAACAGGTCTTGCATGGACAAATCAGGCTAACAACAAGCTTTTGGAACGGCCTCAACTTCATCTAAATTAATGATTCATGAGTTCTGTCTAAGGGTCATGGTGAAAAGTTGATTATGAAAAGATTTCTGCAACTCTGAAAAGGACATTAATAAACTGTAGTCAAGGTGTATGGTATTTCTGCCTGTATGTATAATTTTGACCACAATAAATTCAAACTTGTGCAGTCTATTTATGTTTTTGAAACTCATTGAATGTGTTTGTTTTATAATAATTACCACCCAGAAAAGAACAATTTAAACTCATCCTTAAAGGCCCCACTCATCACGCGCATGATTTTAATGGCAAAGATATGTTCACCAGCACTGTGATCGTATCAGTGGGTTGTGAGCAGCCCATCTAACCAGAGCAGCAGCTTGTGTTTCATTAACAGGTATATCTTTGGAGCTTCAGTACCTGTCTGTCTACCTGTGGTCTTTATTGTAAGCACGTTTTTCACCACATTTTCAGACTGCATTAATGCTAATCAACTACAGTAACATCTGTCAGCTGAGGAAGACAATCTCAGTGAATTTTTTTTCTGCCCCCCTCTTGCCTTTTTTTTTTTTTCCATCCTGTCATTAAGTTTCTCGGTTAGCTCATATAAGATAGCACATTGTGTCCTCTTTCCTTGTACTGTGGTGAAGCAGGAGGACTGGGAATGGTGCACTCCGTGTCACAGAAACCACCAGAGTGCCTTTGCTATAAAAGCACTAACCAGCTCATGGAGCTCTTATAAGACATGTATATTTGAGAGGCACCTTGCCTCAACATTTCAGTATCATGATGTTATAGTCTGACCTACATGTGGTTGAAGGGCTATCCCTACAGGTCTGCATTAGGATGGAGACTGGGAATGATTTAGTCGGATAGTCAGCATTAAAAGCTCTGAATTAGACAGTTTGAGCTGTGGTAAAAGCTTGAGACCTTTAATGAAATCAGATAAACTCTATAGTGATCCAAGATGACAATTTGATTTTAATTTCCCACTCATCCATCCATCGGCTTATCTGAGATCAGATTGCAAGAATAACGGGTCTAACGGACATTCCTGTCCCTAAGAACATTCGCTAGCTTATTCTGGGGATCCTAAAGCTTTCCAAAAGCAGAAGTGAAACACAGTCCAAACACATCAACTGGATCTATACCAGATATTCTCTCAGTGCGATGTGCCTGGAAATATTCCAAGAGGAGGAGAAACTGCTCTGCTCCTAGCTCTTGCTGGATGATAGAGCTCCTCCTCTTTTCTCGAAGCCTAAGTCCAGAAAAAGCTTATTTTAGCTGTTTGTTCTTTCAGCCATGATCCATATCTCATGACCATAGACGAAGGATGGAACATAGATGGATGATTAATGGAGAGTTTTATTCTTTGGCTCAGCTCTTTCTTCTCCTTACCAGACCAGAGTTATGCCGTCAGAAAAGTCCCAGCTCCATCCTACCCATAAGGAAGATGCTTGCACTCCTCTATTTACAAATCACATCAAATGAAGGTTGATCTGTTCCCCCATCCTGAACTTAAGCAACCTATAATTTATTTTCACCCTGGATTGCAGCATTACCTTTGTATTCCTCCTGCTCATCTTTGTGCCTTCACCCGGGCTTCATCATCTCTCTACAGGACTAAACATGTCTGAGCTATCTCTGATTTCACACACACAAATTAGATTTTTCCTAAAGGCACTTTTTCATTCTGAGTTCTCCCTTCTACCCCATTTCCCTATCTTTCACCTCCTAATCTTCACTATCTCTATTTCCCTTACCTTATAACCCAAATGTCACTCTCTCGGCCTGTTTGGTTTGCACCAATTTGTTATCATCTTTCACTCTCTGTAGTGCTCTTCTCTCCCTCTTATGCTAATAATGTTCCTGCACTAAGGAAGGAAGCTGCTTACCCATTCACATCAGGACTCAACACATTCATGTATGCATAAACAAACACACAAACACTCACACGTACTTTATTCTGTTTCTTTGCCAGTGCATATCCCACCAGAGCAGCTTCCCATCCTGCCATCCGGGAGCTCTGTTGCCTTTGTCTCTTCAGTACACCTTTTCTTTTTTTCATTCTTTAGAAGCTATTATTACCATCAAACAAAGCAAAAATTGCATAGAAAGTACTCCTGTAGTTCTTTCCTTTCTTTGCATACTACTGTCATCCAACAACCTGTTATTATCCAGGTACATCATATTAGATGTTGCACAACTGCTGAAATGCTCTTTACATTAGGAAAAAAGAAGAATTTTGTTGTTGAAAATTTCAACAACATAACTTTTTTTCAGTGTTTATGCATGTATAGCGCACAAAAAATATTGCTGGCTGACTGCATGCTCACATAAGTACTGGTAATAATGTTGGTAATAAATCATGTGATTTTTATTCACATACTTAACAAAGATCTGTTATTCTTTAAACAACAATACTCTCATCTTTCTTCAAGGAAATGTGATCAAGACTATGTGACAATAGAGTCTGGCTTTATTTGCGCTGAATTGAAATAGATCCTAATTGGACCTGTTTACATTTTCTAGTAAGAATGAAAGGAAGGAAGTGTCCTATAATCCCTGTTGTTTTGAACTGAAGTTATATAAACTGAGTGAAAAATGCTGGAAAATTTGATTGGATCTTCCTCTTTCTTTGGGTTGGACAGTGTTTGTTTAGCTTTTGCTTCTTTGTTCCATAAACCAAGAGAGTGTTTTGATTGACCCTATTTTTCAACGACTTACTCGCTGGATACCTTTCTAAGATTTGGCAGGCGTCCAGCCACTGCGAGGAAGCTGAGAAGGATCTTATGGCTGTGGTTAATGTCAGTCAAGCTTGGCCTTTCTCTATCTTGTGCATTCGAAAGTCATGAGGAGGTACAACCTGTCAACTGCTTTGCTGCATACTGATTTCAAATGGGAGAAATTTTGAAATAAAAGTTAAAGTTAAATATTAATAAAAGATATTAACGAAAAGATGAGCTAGGCACAGAGATTTAAAATTTATTCAGGTATTTTAAAGTGTAAGGTATTTGTTAACCCTTTGTTAACATTTTCCTTAAGCAGAATAAATAAATTCAATATCATAGAACGTTTCACAAAAGTGACAAAATCCAACCAATGAAATAGGAAAGAAGGTAAACATACAGTTCAGTAAAACAATGTTAGCTCCCTAACATGTCTTCTGATTCTGTTTTGTCATACTTACATTTTTCAGATCATTAAGCAAATGTTATTATCAGACAATAACCTGAATAAATACAAAATGGGGTTTTCAGGTGATGTTTTTATTATTTTGATGATTTCATTTGTTTATATAAGAGAAAATAGTCATCCAAACAAACCTGGCCCCATATGAACACAATAACTAGTTGTACTAACCTTGACATCAACAACTACCATCAAGTGTTTGTGATAACTGGCAGTCATTGTTTTTTCATTGCTGAGGAGGATTTATGGCCCAATTACTTAAGTTCCATCAATTATAGCATGTTATCTATGCCCTGAAGCTGCAGAGCAGTCATAGGCCATTACACTAATACCACCATATTTGACTGTTGGCATGAAGCCTTTTTTTATAAATCTTGTGTTTTATGCCAGATGTAGAAGGATGCACATCACTGCAAACATTTTGGACAGCAGTATGGATCTGTGCCTTTGCCATTTTTGCCCCAACTGTCTCTTGTTGTTGTATTAGAACCCTCTAGCCCCAACTATAATGCACCTGCAGAGCAAGCTGTCCTGGCATAAAATAGGCAACCAGCTTCCTTATACGGAGTGGCTGAAATGCCAAGACAGGACCCATGACTAAAAGTGTTGAATCATGAATCTGAAACATCCAAGTGTAAACAGCTAGAAAAGAGGAAATCTGTAAGGTAGAATATACATTTTCACAGTGCTAAAATAAATGTTAATTTTGTCCTTACAATGTTAAAGGTTGAATCTGCAACATGCATACTATATTAAGTCTGTTATTTTCTAAGCTGAACCTAACAGAGAGCCTTTTAGCTTTGGTAATATTTCTCGTGTTGGCAGACTTACCTACAGGTGGTTTTCCTCTTGAAGAGCGTCACCAACTGAGGGCCTATTAAAGTAGCATTATTTCAATGTTTTTTGTTGTTGCTTTCTTCCAGTAAAGTCTTTGAATACTTGACTGACACTACCAAACAGTCATTGAACTAAGATTTCCTCAGTAAATATGGTGTTTTAAAGTTTTCATTACATTATATTGTATGGGGAGCAGGGACATCGTTGAAGTCAGCTGTTTGAACTGTTTTCCCCCACATTTGAATGAGCATACAAACACTGCTAGTTTGTATGGCCAGTTTGTATGCTGTTTCTAACTGCAAGTTAGAAACAACAACATTAGAAAACAGAGAAAGTTCTAAGCTACATCTCTAAGTATCACTCAAATCTACATTAACAGAAAATGACAGGTAGAATGTTTGTGGATAGATATTCCCAGGCAGATTGGACTCTGCCGGGGCAGCACCTAGTCTCTGATCCTGTTTGTGGTGTCCATGCATGGATCTCAGGGTGGAGAGGAGGATGGTTTTTGGATTGTAAACCTCTGGGTCTCATTACTACTTTTTGAGTATGATGTGGAATTGTGAGTTGATATTTATTTAGGTATCTAAAATAGGTAGCCAAATCTCCTTGACTAGGTTTAGGCAAGACATTTGTATTTATGAATCAAAGCTGCTAGGTTCAGTATAGGCAGTTTATTTATTTATTACAAAAACTAATTTGTTAAATTTAGGAAGAGAGACATGCACTGATTCTGTGGTTTCCCAGTTTGTAAGTAGTGATAAATTCTACAATTTTCTGAATGTTTGATTTGACATCAGGCTTATTAGGTTATTACTTTCTTCTGCTTCTGGCTGACTTGATGGGTGGGTTTTCAGAGTAAAAAGACAACTTTCTTTCTACATTGTCAACTTTATAGACAGTGATACATCTTTTTACTTTGGATGCTTCCATTTTGCTGGGATTTAATGCTGATGTCATTGAAAACAAAGCAGATTCTCTAGGGCTGCTTTACATTTAAACTTTAAGCAATTAGGCTGTCTGTCAGACAGACTGATGGTTCATTCAGTTCCAGCCTTCAGTTCGGTACTTGTTGACATTCTTGTGTCATTTACTGTGGATTTGGCACCTATTTTTTCATGTTGTCAATTACAGGCTGTGATGTATTCACACCACAATGCTGGAATATCTTGAGTAAGAGTTTAATCACACCCACACCCACATAGAAATCCTTCCCGCTCCCTTGCTACTGTCAGCCCGGCAGAAGGAGGTAATCTATACCAGCATGTCCTGCAGGCAAATCTGTTGGGGCAGCAACAGAAATTAACACATGTTTGTGTTTGTGTAGAACAAGACGTATGAATGGTGGTTTGTTTCATTTTTGAAGCGAACACCATAATTTGATTTGCACACGGAGAAGGGGGTGGGGCAGGGAGGAAGTAGGAGGGTTTTAAAGGCGTAGAAAAAGACTGCAGGACATTAAGATATAAAAAGAGAGGGATGGATGATGAATGAAGGGGTTTAGGATAAACCAATTAAGTTGAGACAGATGTCTGATTTTACATTAACCAACTGGTGTTGTGTGTATGCAGTTCTGTAAAATCCATGGACCCTGGTCTTGTTTGGTTTACTTGTATTATGTTCGTGATGGTAATCTGTGATTCCTTGGAACCACAGGTCAGATTAAAGTTCTCAAAGATTTGACTCTAGGTTTGTGTGCTGAAGCCTTTTACTCTTTAGTGGACCTTTCTTGCTGCAATTTTACTTGTTGAACTTGACACACAAGTGTGCATGTACGCACCTCCAGTTTTCAGTTAGGGTTCTCTGGATATTGTAACAAACTGCTGTGCGCAGCTCTACATTTACTTTTAGAAAGTCATCATTGCTTCTGTCTGCTGTGAGTCAAAAGCAGATAATTAGATTTTCTTTTCCCTTTTTGCATTTCAGACCTTCAAATACACACTGACTTTCACAAGGTTAACACAGAATAGAAAATACCAACACCAATGAACACCAATGCTTGAATACTTCAGTGCCTTGCGAAAGTATTCGGCCCCCTTGAACTTTTCAACCTCTTGCCATATTTCAGGCTTCAAACATAAAGATATAAAATTCAAATTTTTTTGTGAAGAATCAACAACAAGTGGGACATAATCGTGAAGTGGAATGAAATTTATTGGATGTGTCAAACTTTTTTAACAAATAAAAAACTGAAAAGTGGGGCGTGCAATATTATTCGGCCCATTTACTTTCAGTGCAGCAAACTCACTCCAGAAGTTCAGTGAGGATCTCTGAATGATCCAATGTTGCCCCAAATGACTGATGATGATAAATAGAATCCACCTGTGTGTAATCAAGTCTCTGTATAAATGCACCTGCTCTGTGATAGTCTCAGGGTTCTGTTCAAAGCGCAGAGAGCATCCTGAAGACCAAGGAACACACCAGCCAGGTCCGAGATACTGTTGTGGAGAAGTTTAAAGCCAGATTTGGATACAAAAAGATTTTCCAAGCTTTGAACATCCCAAGGAGCACTGTGCAAGCAATCATATTGAAATGGAAGGAGTATCAGACCACTGCAAATCTACCAAGACCCGGCCGTCCCTCTAAACTTTCATCTCGGACAAGTAGAAGACTGATTAGAAATGCAGCCCAGAGGCCCATGATCACTCTGGATGAACTGCAGAGATCTACAGCTGAGGTGGGAGAGTCTGTCCATAGGACAACAATCAGTCGTACACTGCACAAATCTGGCCTTTATGGAAGAGTGACAAGAAGAAAGCCATTTCTCAAAGATATCCATAAAAAGACTTGTTTAACGTTTGCCACAAGCCACCTGGGAGACACACCAAACATGTGGAAGAAGGTGCTCTGGTCAGATGAAACCAAAATCGAACTGTCTGGCCACAATGCAAAACGATACGTTGGGCGTAAAAGCAACACAGTTCAACACCCTGAACACACCATCCCCACTGTCAAACATGGTGGTGGCAGCATCGTGGTTTGGGCCTGCTTTTCGTCAGCAGGGACACTGAAGATGGTCAAAATTGATGGGAAGATGGATGCGGCCAAATACAGGACAATTCTGGAAGAAAACCTGTTGGAGTCTGCAAGAGACCTGAGACTGGGACAGAGATTTATCTTCCAACAAGACAATGATCCAAAACATAAAGCCAAATCTACAATGGAATGGTTCACGAATAAACGTATCCAGGTGTTGGAATGGCCAAGTCAAAGTCCAGACCTGAATCCAATCGAGAATCTGTGGAAAGAGCTGAAGACTGCTGTTCACGAACGCTCTCCATCCAACCTCACTGAGCTCAAGCTGTTTTGCAAGGAAGAATGGGCAAGAATTTCAGTCTCTTGATGTGAAAACTGATAGAGACATACCCCAATCAACTTGCAGCTGTAATTGCAGCAACGGGTGGCGCTATGAAGTATTAATGCAAGGGGGCCGAATAATATTGCACGCCCCACTTTTCAGTTTTTTATTTGTTAAAAACGTTTGACACATCCAATAAATTTCATTCCACTTCATGATTGTGTCCCACTTGTTGTTGATTCTTCACAAAAAATTTGAATTTTATATCTTTATGTTTGAAGCCTGAAATGTGGCAAGAGGTTGAAAAGTTCAAGGGGGCCGAATACTTTCGCAAGGCACTGTATTTCTGCAGCTCCACTATATGGCATCACGTGCAAACTTTTTCTTGTAATTATTATAGGTAGGCTCTGCTGTGGAATGTTTCACATATCAGGGACTTAAAAAGCTCAAAAAGCTGATAAAGAAAGCTGGCTCTGTTGTGGGGACTCCTCTGGAACCTCTGGAGATCATTGTGCAAAGACGGATTCTTCATAAAATGAAGAACATTATGGAGAACCCTGAGCATCCTCTTCATGAGACTGTCCTACAACAACAGAGTGTCTTCAGTCAGAGGCTTCTTCAGATCTGCTGTAAGACAGAGCGCTACAGGAGATCCTTCCTGCCCACAGCCGTCACCATCTACAACGGCTCTTTGAAGAAACCTTCATAATGAGCTACAACAACATTTAATTTCCCTTTGGGATTAATAAAGTATTTTTGAATTGAATTGAATTACGGTGGGGGAGAGGGGCTATAGCTTCTGGAGCAGATATGGACCGTAGAATTACAATTCCTTGCAAAAGTATTGATCCTCCCTGAATGTGAAAGACAACCACACAGTAGTGCACAATTGTTATGTGGACGGACAAAGATATATGGTGCTAAATTGTTTTTCCAAATAAAAAATATGGAGCGTGTGGTGTGCTGCATTTCACTCCCCGACTACCTCAACATCCACCCATGGGCTCTGAGGTCAGAGTATGTGTCATTGTTCCTTGGCGTGCTAGGAGACATGTTCAAGGAATACTTATCTCTCAGTGACGTAGACCTGGACATCAAATCCAAATCAATTCTATTCTCTAAGCTATGTTGCCGTATTGGGCCACATGCCTTTACACACATACGAACACTAATGACAAAGCCTATTTATTCTTAATTTAAAGGCTTTAAAATAGTGTTGACCCACCCTTTGCAGCTATAGCAACTCCAACTCTTGTGGGAAGTCTGCCTACAAGGTTTAAAAGCATGTTCATATCTGACCATTCTTACAGAGGACATTTTTTTTGAGGTCAGACAAGATGGCATGGCTTACACTCATAGCTGTGATTAATTCCAAAGGTGTTCTATTAGCATACGGTCAGGGTTCTGTGCAGACCTGTCAAGCTCCTCCACATCAAACTCATTCATGTTCTTACAAACCCTACTTTGTGCACTTATGCACAGTGATGTTAGAACTGGAAGGACCATGCCCAAACTGCTCAGGAGCATGACAGTGTCCAAAAGGTTTTCATTTGCCAGATCATGAAAGGTTCCTTTCAGTGGAACTAAAGGTCCAAGAATAATGCCTGAAAAAAGTCCTCCAACTTAACTTTACACTTGCCAAAAGGCAGTGAAAAAAGAACTTTCCATTGCAGTTGATGGTGTAAGGTTTGTTTGCAGCTGCTCGGCCATGGAAACACATTCCATGAAGTTCTTGAAGCTAATCTAAAGTTTGGAGGTTGGTAGATGTTAGCTTTGCAGAGATTTGGTGACCTCATCATGTGTTTCACCCCCTTCTGTGCTTAGCTTACTCGGAACATTTTCTAGAAGGACATTGCAAAGGTTGCATCCTATCACATTACCACATCAGAATTTACTGAGCTCCAGACTGACCCGGTCTTTCACATGTTTGAAGCAGCTTGGAACCATAGGTGCTATATTTTAATAAACCTGTTGCCATGGAGGTGATTGGTGCATTGGAATTTAATTATTTGGATTGGTGAGCAAATACTTCTGCCAATATATTGTATTTTCAAACATTTACACACGAGTTGTTTGACTTAAATGTGACCTAGATAAATGACTGTCAATACGTTTGCAAGACACTGCATTAAGTTAGTTCTTTTGTTAGTGAAATAAACTTCAGGACCGCTTCAAAGGATTTGCTGGTAGCAAAAAAAAAAAAAAAAAGGTTTTCACCCCATATGTTGGTGGAAGAGATGCCAACATCATTTGAAAGTTAAGGTGAGGAACATAGCGGTGGGGATGTTTTCTTAACTCCTGGATGGTCTTACATTCTAACTCTGCAAATGTAAATAGCTCACTGAATAAGACCAGTGTGACAGGCCTGTGCTGTGTGTGTGTTTTACAGCTGGTCATCATTTTGAGACACCAAACATACAGTATGTACTCAACCTTTAGAGTGGCTATGGCTCGGTGGGAAAAGTAGTGAACTCACAAACAGAGAGTTGTTGGTTAGCATGTTGATGTGCTCTTGGGCAAGGCTGTCAACTTCAGGTTACCAATCTGCATTATCAGTGTATGAGTGTGTGATCAATGATGTAAGTATGGTTGGGAAATTGCCATAAGTTTGATCCATGTATTATTTAAACAAACACAGACAGAACCTGTAGTTCTTTAATAGGAATCAATCTGACCATAATATTAAAATGTTTCTCCACCTCATCATGAACGGTGTGCCAGATATAAAGCCGTGATTCAAGATAACATCTCATAAAACTAAAGCATTCTGAAGATCGCTAACCCACATTTTATTTACGATAAAATGACTTTTCTGACAGACGACAGTTTGTCTCTCTAACTGGAACTATGTAATTAACATGACTTTAGGTTGCTATATGTTACATGTTTATCAATCACCGTGCTTGCACCACTCACCATGCGCTGCCAGCCATTCTTCCACTGACACACCCTAAGCAGTCACCATGCAAACAAGGCACACCTGAAAAAGAGAGCTTGCTCCATTTGTCCCTCGTGTTGTCTAAATAAAAGGTGAATGAATGAACTTCCTGTTGCTCCATATTCATTATACTCAGTGAGAAATGTGTTGTGCTTCATCAGCATTTTCCCCAGCCGGTTGCCCTCAGCGTGCCGTTGTCTGCAGTGTTGTGTGCATGCACCAGATATAAATGGAGCATTGCTGAGGGTCGGTAAATATTTGGAGCAGCTGTTGCACCTTTTGTTATACATCCAAAGACACCGGGTTAAGGTATAGTGGGAGGTGTGTAATTTAGGTAAGGGGAAACTTTGGTGCATACTTTCACATATTGTATAACCAGTCATTTTTAACGGACATGTCAGTATTTTTTTTATTTATTCCTAATGTCAAATTGGCCATAAACTGTTTCGTTTTGCAGAACAGGCAAAAGGCCGAGCCAGCTCCTCTGTTGTTATTTTATCACATGTATACTTTTTCAAAGTACTTCTTTTTTTACCTTGACTCATAAACATTTTAATGATATATTTAGTCAGGATCAATACATAAATAAATATTAGCCTTTTAAGCAAATATAGATGCATGCAATGCACCAGGTGCAATGTCTAGCTAATCTGCTACTTTTCACCTACAGATAGAGGGTTGGTTGACACAACAAGGTGATGAACAATATTGGGTTTAAGAGAACAAGACAAGATAATATTCTATCAGTATACTTTGGAAAATTAGAAATACACCTAATTTTGATAAGACCTTTATTTTCACAAATAAAGGTCTTATCAATCACACATTGTGTTCTGAGAAATAAGCAATCAGTGTCCAGGTTTAGCCATTCGTTGTTTTGCTTTTTTTTTGGTTCTATAGAGGTCCTAAAAGGCCCAGCCTCAGTTGTGAAGAATCTATGTGCAGCATAAAAATATCCTCTTTGTATTGAGCGGTCTAGCTACAGAGATTATTAAATTCTACTCAGATTAATTAAAAACAATGAAATATTTCTTAAGTTTAGCACCAACAGGAAGCTACAAGGATGGGTTTACTAATCAGCTAGATGCATGATTAGCATCTAGCTGTTAATCAGTCATTGTGTTCTCAGAAATAATGCCAAATAGACAATTTAAATGTGGTGGAGGCTCCTACAATGTTATCGTTCAATGAACTGTTTTTATTAGTTTAGTTTTGTAAGTGCTTGCTGCCCAGATGATGTATAAAAATAAGGTATGTTACATATCCAAGCATGCAAAATTTAACGGCAACAAATAAAAAAAAAGAAACTGTTCGGCTGAATGTTTTTCAATACATTTCTTTCTTCACTTTCTTCCTCTCTGGCTTCTTCCTTCTTTAACATTTCTGTTGTTGTTAAATGTTGTTTTGCTAGCAGTCATTCTAAACTAAAACATTCTCTTTTTTTCTCCACTCTCGTTGCTTTTCCTGTTGGTCTTTGAAATGGACATTTTCTTTTGTTTGCTGCAACTATAATAAACCACATCTACTGCCAGAGTGCATGCTTCAGTGATAGTGTTCATTCTCCCATATTTTCCTCTGCAGCTCTTTTCATTCGGCCTTTCTTGGCTTCCAGAGTCAAAAGGATGGATTGGGAGAAAAAGAAAATAGAGAGCGTATTATTGTCCACCGACTATGACTGAGAACTATAAATGTGTGCAGGGAGAAGGGTAAAAAAATGTCCATCTTACTCTTCATCCAGCGATTTCCCTCAGCGTTAACAGAGATCGGAGGGATAAAAGCTAGATTCTTGGATCGGGGTTCACCTCCATATTGTCATTTCAGGAAGCTTAGAGGTCAAGCTACTGGCTCTCAGCCCCACAGATCACAGAGGGCGTCTCTTTTTAGGTGAACCTTACATAGACAGATCTGACAAACATAGGGAACCAGCACCAGCACAGGTGCAAGAAGAAATTTACACATAAAGCACCAAGCAAACTGTAACACTGAGGAAAATGAATTCAGGCATTTTTTTGTTGCACTTAGTTTGTTATTTGTTCAGTTTAATAGGCTTTAAATGTGTATACATTATGCACAAAATGTACTCCAAGTAGGATGTTGCAAATAGAAACTTCCATGAGATCATTGTGAGTAGGATGCTACCTGTCTATGCATGTGAAACGACGTATTCCTAGACCAGCATTGTCATAACTTATGTCCGACTGTAAATTAGGATTTATTAAAAAAGCAGTAATAGTGCTGAACTGGGGCTTTGGCTGGATACTGTAATTTACTGAAAACAAAAGAAGTGCATTTTTTGTGATGGTTGTAAAACCCCATCTTTAGCTGCTGAAAAATGTGCAGTAGCAGTTATAAACTGCCTTGCGTGTATTTCAGTATTATTTGCATACTGTTTTCTACTTAATTACTTTTCATAATAAACATATTAATTTAAATCATTGTGTCATGTTGGTAAAAAAAAAAAAGACTCGTGAAATTTCAAAGAAAATGAAAGCAATATATTCAGATATTACAGATTTGCAGTTTTATTAAATATTTAAATGAACCCTGCATCCATGAGATGAAATTATGTATGAGGATGCGACCCTGGCTTTAATTGACCCAACATTAACAACAATCAGAAGCAGAGGCTCTCTGTGGTTAAACATTTTGTTTGATTTGTCCTGTTGACGGAGTTGAACATTTCAGTCATTTCTTTTTCCAGATCAAAGCTAATATTGGGATATTTTTATAGTAACAGTACCGACACAATTTTATCAGTGAAAGGCTGTAATGCCCATCATGTTAGTTCAGAATGTCAGTGCCAACATTTACAAACCAGCAGTCAATAAAGAGCACTGCTGATTTCTATGGAACTGCATACTTTTTCAAACAATGTTGATTTTCACCAGCTGGTGCAAACATATCTCACCATAGGTCATTCTCCCAAACGCATGCTTTGTTTAGCGGTGTCCTTTGTTGCTGGATAATCTATCAAACATTACAGAAATGTCAAATTACATGACTGAAGAGGATATAAACCAGAAACAAGTTAAATTATGTGATGTGATGTAAAATGCAATGTCAATTGATAAAAATATATTTGTCTGAGGAGTTACTGACAATTTGGTCATTAAGGTTGCAGCAATTCCTCCTCCTGAGCAAGCCTGTGGAAATAGTTGAATCAAATTGCTTCTTTTAACAGAAATATTTGCAACAGCATCAGACTGAGTGTGAGTGGCCATCTGACACGACTGATGGTTGAGAAAACAAAGAGTAGACCAAGAAAACACAGAAGCACTAGCAGTGTTTTTATGAGAAAGATACATAGTCTGTCTACACAGAGTTAATGACAATGATTAACATTGGATTTAATTATCTGAAATGGATGGAAATCACACTTCATTGTTAAAATCTAACTCACATTTATCTTCCATGTGTAATTTCTGATCAAATTTCCAGTGGAGTCAACTCAACATGATGGTATAATCACATCTGAGTTTAAACACCAATTCAGCTTTAACTTTGCTTATTTGCTTTCTGTTAAGTGCCCTACACTATTTCACATTAAAAGCCTTACAGCAGTCAGGAGCATCTACTCGCCCTTTCCTCAAAGGCTTTTAGAGTCAGACATTTATCAAAGGCTTTGAGCTCTGTTGGCTGTACTATTACAATAAACTGCAACAACAGCAACAAGAAAGCAGTAGCAAATGGAATTATGTAGTGTCTGGAATAGGTATTTATTTTAAAAGGGATGGAGTGGTACTTGGGGAACTGACAATAGTGTCCTTGACTGAAGTATACTGCTGCTGTTACGAAGATATAAAAAACAAAAAATGACTGCCTCTCTGTTATTTCCATATTTGTTCATGTTTGAGAAATACCAGCATAAAGACATGTAATGTTTCTTAATCAAAAAGTGATGATAAAGAAACTTGATTTACAGTAGCTTTTTAAAAGTATTTAGCTGTAGTGGTAAAGTGGTGAGAGTAAGAACACAGGAACTGAAAACAGAATGTGAATTAGGGGGATTAGTTCATGGGTGGGCTATGAGGGGCTCCCTAGATGGGCACAGTAGTAAATGGAGCTTTTAACAAAATAAAAATAAGAATTAGGAGGAGCTGCTGTGTGTTTGACATGAAATTGCACTAAAAGACCAGAGCTTCCCTGTGGAAATACTGGAGGGTCCAGGTCAGTACATTCATACCTAGGTGGCAAAGGATCTTTAAACAGCCTCCAAGACCAGGATTACCTCAGGGTTTAAATTGAACTGAGATAGAACAGAGGGGATTATTATAGTGTCCATGGTGACATGGCTAGAGGAAGCAATTATTGTGTGAAGTGGCTTTTACATTCATTGACTGTTTATATGAGCTCTTACAACACACGCTTGATTTAAAATGTAATAGCATCTGGCAGCAAAAGTCTCAAATCCCATCCAAGTAATCATTTGCATTCGAAAAGGATGGTCAGATTTGGACATAATTTGGCTCACATGCAGACCTGTGATGGTATGTAAAATATGTAATTTGCTACAACATCAAGAAACATTCAGCAGTTAGTTCAACCAGAGAAGATCACCAGACACAGAGGAAAACATGCATTTGTGGAACCAACTCTTGTGGGGGCACATTGTGGGTTTGCATGAAGCTGGCTGGTTATATCATGCAATGCCTAGCATTTAGGGCGTACAAATACTAAAATAAATGCTAACAATCTATTTTTAATACCAACTCTAATACCTTGTGGTGGCTGTGCTAGATTTACCAGCTTCTTGCAATTCTTGCTTTTTGTTAGGCATGTGGCAGATAGTGTACACTGCCCTCTAAGGGCAGGAAAAAGTACAAAAAAAGCTCAACAAACCGTTTTGCATTACATTTTACAGTGCATGGTAATGATACAAGTAGCTATTTCAACCTCCTCTACATTAAAATCAAACTTTTCCTTTCTGTAACCTATCTTGAGATTGTTATCCATAACCTTATTTCCTCCCACAAAATTACCACAGCTGTTTTTACACTTTTAGCCATCCGGAGATAAGGTTATATTACAACAGCTTAAGCTTTTCTTCATTGGTTGTCTGTCAGGTTAAGAATTATTTTGAAGATCCAGCTGTTTGTGAAAAATTATTTCATGGTTTAATTGCTCCTTAAGTCACCATGCTTTTAACCCCAACTACTCTCTCGAGTCCTTTCAGTCATCTGATCAGATGCTTCAGAGGGTCAAATGCTTTAGGCTCAAACTCAGCGGAGTTCTCATCCCAATATGGTCTGCCCCCACTATTGAGTTTTTGAATACAAGAAAGGAGACCTGCTCAAATGTATAGGCAGTCGAGATGATTTAATTAATGTTCATCTCTCTCTGACTTTGTCTGCTATGATTGTTGTCTGATATGTTTGAATGTTTTTTTGTATTTTAATT
Source organism: Girardinichthys multiradiatus (assembly GCF_021462225.1). Classification (NCBI taxonomy): domain Eukaryota; kingdom Metazoa; phylum Chordata; class Actinopteri; order Cyprinodontiformes; family Goodeidae; genus Girardinichthys; species Girardinichthys multiradiatus. Next base: position 45,593,436 of record NC_061802.1, on the reverse strand, counting down.
TTTTTTACAAAAACCTTTTTTTTTTCAGTGCAATATGACTGAACTCTCTTCTAACGACACAAGCGTAATAACATCCCTCTTCTCTTTCTTCTCTTATGCAGGATTTCTGAGTACTGGTGACCAAGCAGCCAAAGGAAACTATGGTTTGCTGGATCAGATCCAGGCTCTACGTTGGACCAGTGAGAATATAGCAGCCTTTGGTGGTGACCCGTTACGCATCACTGTGTTTGGTTCGGGTGCTGGAGCATCATGTGTGAATCTCCTCACTCTGTCTCACTATTCAGAGGGGAACCGCTGGAGCAATTCCACCAAAGGTAAACCTCCCCTAAAAGGTGTACTCACAGCACTATTCATAGACTTCGAGTTTTTTGTATTTTCTCACATTCAAACTCAGGGTAGGTTTACTGGCAATAGACATCTATAGACTGAGGTTTTTGACAATTATTTCTTTGCAATATAAGGCGATAATGGCCTGATTCAAAACAAAGCACTATTCAAATGATAATTTAAGCCTTTATGGGAAAACAAAGCTATCCAACTCTACCTGGACCAGTGTGAAAAGGTAATTGCCCCCTACATAAATAATGAGTAAACTGTGAATACTGTCTTTGTTTCTTTTTTGATTTCACTAACCACGCCACAATCAGTTCTGTTTACTTTCCTGTATAACCAATTAATTAACTCACCACATCTGAAAAAACTGAAGTAGGTTAAAATATCTAATAAAGCAACACATCATACCCCAATTTAACAAAAATTTATAAAAGATGAGAAACAAAGCCATTAATATGACAGGTTTTTTAACCCTTTCCAGACTGGTAGACCCTTTGGGATTCCAGAAAATCACAGTGAGACATTATTCACAAATAGAGAAAACACAAATCTGTGATAAACCTTCCCAGGCTGGTTTCTTAAAATTACTCGTTGACTCATTAAGGTTGTTACGAAGGAACCTAGAATAAAATCTAAAGTTTTTCATCTTGAACCTGGACTTCAGTCACATTCTAAAAGAAAAACTTATTTCAATAAGTAAAATAAAAAAGAAAACTTGGAAACTATTAAATCTGAATTAGCCCAGATGTCTTTCACCAACAGTCTTAGATAATTTTGTTAAAAGGCAGTTTGATTGTTTAAAGACCATGGTATTTTTACTACGGATGTTTGCTGAAATGAATCAAAGTATACAAGAGGGGGTCTTCTGCTGAGGGCAATGCTTTTGCCTGAAAGTCCAAGCTCTTGATTTACTTGTTACCTTACCTTCACCAATCTCCTCATGAGAAAATGGACTTGAGACGTTAGGTCTCCACACTCAAAATTAGCATCTGTTTACGAGGCTTCCTGTATACCTCATTTTGGAAGTTTTATGGGCATGCCCAGCTGAGGGGGTACCCTGGGCCAATCTGAATCTGGATCTTCCTGGAGGCACTGTATGACCCTTCTGGCTTAGGAATGCGTTGGGTTCCTCTATAACAAACATAAGTCACTAGGGAGAGGGACCTCTGCATTTCCAAGATAGACATGTTAGTTGTGTTGGGGTTGCACTTGCACTCAGTCAGGTAAACGAGTCTATTGCGCAGCTCAGCATGCGTCGCAGCAACGGACATGCAGCAACGGGAGTTGCTCATGAGACCACGTTTGGAGGCACATCTCTGGAGAAATAGAAGCTCGCGGGCAGGTTTACTTTTCCTCCAGAAGAGCTTCAAAGCTGGAAATCTGTCTGATACAAGATCAGAAGATCCATATCCTGGACAGGCGTGGTAAGGCGTATTCGTCACTTCCTGTTTTTGCTGTTGCACTCAGTGGATTGTTTGGTGTGTGAAGGCTCTCTCGTTTGATCGGATTTCTCTCTACTGTGATATATTTTACTTGTTCTAATACATAAGCATGTTAAAACACATACTTTCTGTTGCTGCATTTCACGTTTGGGGCTCTCCGTGTTTTACACGTTTTTTTCTAGTAGTGGTAAGGGGTCGCTAGCTTAGCGTTAGCTTTAGCTCAGCCCGTTCTGCTTTTTCTCTCTCTGAGTCTTCTCCTCTCTCCTGCTCTCTCTGTCAGATGTTCAGTTACTCCTCTGCCTCCTTTAGTGATAATGGTACGTGTAATAAATGTAGCATTTTTGTAGCTTTGGAGGCGAGGGTGTCGGAATTGGAGGCCCGGCTCCACGCTGTTGAAAAACTAGCAGATAGCCGAAGCCCCTTAGCCAGCGCGGAGCAACCGAGGGTAGCACCCCGTAGCAGTCCTTCAGCAGAGCCCACGCAGCCTGGGTATCAGGCTGGCTGGGTGATGGTACGTAGAAAGCATAGTCCTAGATCCCAGCCCACAGGTCACCACCAACCCGTCTGCGTTTCTAACAGATTTTCGACGCTCAGCGAAACACCTGCTGAGAAGCCAACTCTGGTAATTGGCAGCTCCAAAGTCAGAAACATGGCACTACAGACACCAGCGACCATAGTTAAATGTCTGCCAGGGCCTGAATGGGCGACATCAAATCCTACCTGAAACTGCTGGCTAAGGATAAGCGTAAATACAGTAAGATTTTTATTTACGCTGGCGGTAATGACACCCGGTTACGTTAATCGGAGGTCACTAAAGTTAGTGTTACTTCGGTGTGTAAGTTTCCCAAAACAATGTCAGACTCTGTAATTTTCCCTGGTCCCCTCCCCGATCGGACCAGTGACGACATGTTTAGCCGCATGCTGTCATTCAACCGCTGGTTGTCTAGGTGGTGTCCAGAAAATGATGTGGGCTACATTGATAATAATTGGCGAACATTTTGGGAAAAACCTAGTCTGATCCCACTTTGGATGGAGCAGCTCTTCTTTCTAGGAATCTGGCCGAATTTATTAGTTCTCCAAAACTCTGACAATCCAGGGTTCAGACCAGGAAGCAGGGTCGTAGTTTAACACTCCTCTCTGCAGCTTCTGTACTGCTACCCACCCATTACCCTATTAAGACAGTGTCTCGCCCACAGCCAAAATTGAATAGATTAAAAAGTAATCTAAAACGGGAAAATCTAATAAAAATAAAAACATCTCAGACTAAAAAGAAAATAAAACAATTAAACGCAGCTTACTGAACATAAGATCTCTCTCTTCAAAGACTTTGCTAGTTTGTGACCTGATTTGTGACAATCAGAGTGATTTATTTTGTCTCACAGAAACCTGGTTGCAGCAAGAGGATTATGTTACTATAAATGAGTCAACTCCTACTAATTATTTAAATTTTCACATTCCACGAAATACTGGGCGAGGAGGAGGAGTTGCAACCATCTTTCAGTCCAATTTATTGACCAATCAATAGCTACAACTCTTTTGAATATTTAATCCTTAGTTTTCCTCATCCAAATTGCAAAGCACTAAAACCACTTCTGTGTGTTGTTTTGGACCATCCACCAGGCCCTTATTCTCAATTTTTAGATCAGTTTTCAGACCTTTTATTTGATTTAGTGTTAAATACAGATAAGGTTATTATAGTGGGGGATTTTAACATTCATGTTGACACTGAAAGTGACAGCTTAAATATAGCCTTTAATGCTATCTTAGACTCAATTGGCTTTGCTCAAAACTTTAACAAACCTACCCACCTTTGTATTTATTCTCAGGACCTTGTGCAGACATATAGCATTGAGTGTAAAGACATAACAATATTTTCTCATAACCCTGTCTTATCTGACCATTTTTTAATCACCTTTGAGTTTAATTTAACTGAGTACTCCACACCTGAAAGAAAATTTCATTAAAGTAGATCATTATCAGACAATGCTGTAACAACCTTTAAAGAATCTGTTCCAGTTTTGATTTCCTCATTATCACAGAAAAACACAGTGGAGGGCAATCATTTTGTTTCTTCCCCTTCACAAATTGATTATCTTGTTCATAGTGTTACTTCATCATTGTGAGGAGCATTAGACAAGGCAGCCCCCTTGAAAAAGAAGGTAACTATTCATAGGAGGCTAGCTCCCTGGTCTAGTTCAGAGCTGTGTACTTTAAAGCACAATGTTAGAAAATTGGAGAGAAAATGGCACTCTACTCACCTAGAGGATTCCTACTTAATCTAGAAAAATAAGCTACTGTTGTATAAAAAGACACTTCACCAAGCTAGAACAGCTTATTTCTCATCATTAATAGAAGAGAACAAGAATTATCCTAGGTTTCTCTTTAGTACAGTTGCTAAACTTACACAGTCATAGCTCTGTTGAGCCATCCATTCCCTTAGCTCTCAGCAGTCATGACTTTATGGGATTCTTCCAAAATAAAATTGATTCTATTAAAAAGAAAATCTTTGACATACTCCCGAAGATGATTACTTCATCCTCAGCAAGTGAGACAACATTGGAAGTAACGGTAGAACCTGATCTGTGTTTGGACTGCTTTGATCCTGTGGAGCTTCCTGAATTATCAGAAATATTACCTTCATCTAAACCTTCAGCTTGTATGTTAGACCCAATCCCATTATTATTATTTAAGGAAGTGTTCCCTCTGATTACCAGCCCCATTTTAGATATGATTAATCTATCCTTAGTAAATGGATATGTACCACAGGCTTTTAAGGTAGCTGTAATTAAACATTTGCTTAAGAAACCTTTACTTCATCGAGATGACTTAATATATTACAGACCTATATCCAATCTTCCATTCTTATCTAAAATTCTTGAGAAAATAGTTGCTATTCAAATGTGTGAGCATTTACACAGCAATGACCTGTTTGAAGAGATTCAGTCAGGCTTTCGAGCTCATCACAGCACTGAAACAGCTCTGGTGAAAGTCACTAATTATATTCTCCGGGCCTCAGATAATGGACTTATGTCTGTACTTGTCCTGTTAGATCTCAGTGCTGCATTTCATACAGTCAATCACAATATTCTCTTAGAAAAGCTGGAATATGCTGTAGGGATCAGGGGAACAGCGCTAGGGTGGTTTAAATCTGACAGATTCCAGTTTGTTCATGTAAATGATAAATCATCTTTAAACTCCAGGGTTAATTATGGAGTACCACAAGGTTCAGTACTTGGGCCAATTCTCTTTACTATATATATGCTTCCAATAGGTAAAATTATCAGGCAGCATAGAATAAATGTTCACTGTTACGTTGATGACACTCAGCTTTACTTATCCATGAATCCGGATGAGCCCAACCAGTTAGATAGACTATAAGCATGTCTTGAAGACATAAAAACTTGGATGACTTTAAATTTTCTGCTTCTAAATTCAGACAAGACAGAAGTTGTCGTCTTTGGACCGGAGTTTTTAAAAAAGAAACTGCTTAGTCAATCACTTAACCTGGATGGCATTAAATTGACCTCCGATAATAAAGTGAAAAACCTTGGTGTTATTTTTGACCAGGACATGTCATTTAAATCCCATATTAAACAGGTTTCTAGAATTTCCTTCTTTCATCTCCGTAACATTGCCAAAATTAGAAATATCCTGTCCAGGAGTGATGCTGAAAAACTAGTCCATGCATTTGTTACTTCAAGGCTGGACTATTGTAATTCGTTACTATCAGGATGTCCACAAAATCCAGTCAAAAGCCTTCAGCTGAATCAAAATGCTGCAGCAAGAGTTCTGATGAAAATTAAAAAGAGAGATCATATTTCCCCTACTTTAGCTGCCCCTCATTTGATTTAGCTCCATCATACATCAGAGATCTGATTGTTCCATACATTCCTAACAGAGCACTTCGTTCTCAGACTGCAGGTTTACTGGTGGTTCCTAGAGTCTCTAGAAGTAGAATGGGAGGCAGATCCTTTAGTTATCAGGCTCTTTTCCTGTGGAACCAGCTCCCAATTTTAGTCGGTGAGGCAGACACCCTGTCTACTTTTAAGGCTAGGCTTAAAACTTTCCTTTTTGCTAAAGCTTATAGTTAGAGTGGATTAGGTTATCAGGGAGAGAGCCTTCCTCCCTCCCTGTTGGTTGGAGTAAGGGGGAGTCAGGTTTAGCCTAAACCGGCTCAGTTATGGTTGAGGTGCAAACACCTCTTCCATTTCTGCTACCTGTATGACCCCTTCTCTTTTCCAATGGTTATTATTAGTCTGACAGAGGGAGGTATCCCAATCCTTGTGGTTTTTAGTATAACAATGACCATTAGTGGGACCCTTTGTGGGGTGCCTTGAGACGACATTGTTGTAAATAAGCGCCGTTTAACTAAATAATCTGAACTGAAACTATCTGTGTAGTTATGCTGCTATAGGCTTAGGCTGCCGGAGGACATAATGACCACTTTCACCCTCTTCACTACATTCTCATACTACTCTCCCATTTTGCATTATTTGCTGTTATTTCAGCTTTTAACTTTGTTCTCTCTTTTCTCTTCCTAGAAGCTACACCTGGCCTGATTCTATGACTACCTGTGACACCTTTCTGGAGAGGGGAATTGTCCAAGCTTCTGCTGGCAACAACTTAATGTTCACCCTCTACCAATGATCCACATGGCCCTGTCTTTTAGTGTTTAACCCTTTCTCTCTCCTAGACATGGCGATTGACTGAGCTTAACTGTAACTAACTGTATGTGCTCTCTTTCAGACTCTAACCTTGAAAACTGGCTCAGAGTTTATCTCTTCATTCTTTCTAGGTGAAACGACTAAAGGAGCTACATCCATTAACATTTACTTTTCCTTTCCATAGAAAGTACACCTGGATCAGTGCTTCTTTGTTCTTTTTGTGTCTCTGCTCTGTTCTCTCAAACCCCTAGTTGGTCGTGGCAGATGGCTGCTCACACTGAGCCTGGTTCTGCTGGAGGTTTCTTCCTGTTAAAAGGGAGTTTTTCCTGTCCACTGTCGCTATATGTATGTTCAGCATGAGCGATTGCTGCAAAGTCAATGCCAGTGATTGTCCACTGTCTCTACATGCTCATCCGGGAGGAGTGAATGCTGCAAGTCACTGACTGGTTGCAATCTGCTGGGTTTCCTTAGACAGAAAAACTTTTTATCCAATTTGAATAAATAACTGAATCTGACTGCACTGTTCAATGGTTAGGATTAATTGGAATGTATGTACCTGACTTTTGTGAAGTGCCTTCAGACGACATGTCTTGTGAATTGGTGCTATATAAATAAACTGAATTGAAATTGAATTTATTTGATCGAAGACCGTCAGAAAACATCACAGGCGCAGGTGAAACCCATAGAGGTTTTTTTTCCAAGGAGACGAGGTTCCTCATATTTCCAAGTTTTGGATGGATGAGAAGTTTACCGTTTTGAGCTGATCATGACACTCTGGTTCCCCCGTTTTATGTTTTCTTCAAACCCACGACCCATCCTCAAGCTGGTTAAGAGAAGAAATCGAGGTCAAAGTAATTTTGTTCTTTTTATATTAAATCGAATAGGTGTATTTAGAGGTCTGGTCTGGGTGAGGCATAGTTAAGGTGAATTAAGATCGCCATGAGTTAATTCAAGGTATTACCTTGTTGCATCAAGTATTGGTTGAAGTGTTTATGCTGAACTGTTTTAATTTGCTGTCTGAATACTTTGGAATCGCACTGAAGTTTTGGTGTGTCCGTCCTGTGGAGTGCCAATCAGCCAGGAGTTAAAGCTGAACTTTGGAAGTTTTTCAATCAAATCAGATATCAGTCTGAACCTTGTGGCCTGGTCACTTGGTTGTTCATTCTATTACCCTTGGGATTTCTCACCGAGCTCCCGCTTCAGAGTTTTACAACCCTTTGTTTGCTGGATGCTCTGCATCTGGGGCATGGCCTTACCATTCTACCAGCTGTCGATACGTACCCACAGAGAAAGGCTTCACCGGTTTTGTTCATCTTTCCAAGTTAATCAAATTTTGTGTTATTCTCATTTGTCCATAAACTGCTGGTTTGATCTCCATCTATCCTTTTTTTTTTTAAAGAATAGTGCATGCATAGTTAGGTGGAAGTTGTTGACCAGAATAGTTGTTTGTAAGAGGGACAATTGGTTTAATACATTTTCACAAAGATAGAGACAGCTTTTGTGTTTATTTTGTGTAAGACTTTTTATCTGTCAAGATACAGTTAGTATTCCACCATCTGGTAAAGCATTCAAAAGCCATAGCACTGTTGGGAAAAACAAAAGGACCCCCATCTGTCATAATCGTTTTTAATGGGTTTGACCCACATGCAGAAAGCAATTCAGGAGACAAAGTTTTACGGTAAAGTGTTTATTTACAGTGCAGTGGCATGGGCAGGGAAACTGGAACCGGGACACCAACTGTAAAATAAACAGGATGTAAGCAGGGAATACTCAGGGTCAAAAACTAAAGAATAATTATTTAGTCTTACTGGTTTGATGGAAAGATCCGCCAGAGGGTGAGAAGCGGAGAGACCAAATAGTTGTTTACCCGTGAGACAGATGATGGTGGAATAATAGTGTGCCAGAATGATAAGCAGGTCCAGGGTCTTCAGAAGTAGGCGCGATGGAAGGAGGAGGGTGGACAGGGCTCTTGAATGGTATATAAGGAGCTAAGAATACAGGAGGCTACCAACCAGTGAGGACCAAGAGGTTTGAGTCTTTGTTCAGGGAGCTTGATAGCTTCTTTCCAGAAGTGGTAAATCCACACAAAAAGAGAAGGTCAGGTTCTGGTAATCCTGCAAGGTAACAAATACAAATTATTAAGAGTCAAGGCAAAGAACAAGACAAGGTAATGTGGCTTGAGCTGTACCACTAAGGGACAACACTCTGGCAGTGAGTTGCTGGCAGGCTCCTCCTAATATATTCCTCAGAAGGTAATCAGGGGAATGATGAACACCTGTCACCTCTCCTCCAGGTTCCATGCCATTTAGGGGCTAAGCACAGTAATAGCACCAAACAAACAGACAAGCACAGATCCTGACACCATACGTTTAGAAGACGATGTTGAATGTTGAGAAAAAAACACTTCATGAGTCTGTCTACACAGAGCTAATGACAAGCCTTTGACTTTCTTTATTTAAAAAAAAATTAGGTTAAGTAATTTACTCTGTGTTTTTGTCCTCAGGTCTGTTCCAGAGGGCCATTGCCCAGAGTGGGACAGCTCTATCCAGCTGGGCTGTCAGTTTCCAGCCAGCCAAGTATGCGCGGATGCTGGCCCGTAAGGTGGGCTGTAACCTGGAGGACACAGTGGAGCTCGTGGTGTGCCTTCAGAGAAAACATTACAAGGAGCTTGTAGATCAAGATATCCAGCCAGCCCGCTACCACATTGCGTTTGGCCCCGTCATCGATGGAGACGTCATACCCGACGACCCGCAGATACTGATGGAGCAAGGTATCGATTTGGTTTACACTGCTGAAAAATTATTTTGCTCTGGATTTGCAATGTAACAGCTGTCTACACTTATCCTTTACAGGTGAATTTCTCAACTATGACATCATGCTGGGCGTCAACCAGGGGGAGGGCCTGAAGTTTGTGGAGCTCATCGTTGACAATGACAATGGTGTCCAGGCCAATGACTTTGACTATGCAGTGTCCAGCTTTGTTGATGACCTCTATGGTTACCCAGAGGGTAAAGACATCCTGCGAGAGACCATCAAGTTTATGTACACTGACTGGGCTGACAGACACAACCCGGAGACCCGACGGAAGACGTTACTGGCACTTTTTACTGATCATCAGTGGGTGGCACCAGCTGTAGCAACAGCTGATCTACACTCCAGCTTTGGATCGCCTACGTACTTTTATGCTTTCTACCACCACTGTCAGACAGAGCAGGTGCGTCTCACTATAATGTTATACCTTCATTAAGGGGACTGCATCGTGAATTATGTAGAATTAAAAAATCTAGAAAAGGATTGATTGATACGTTCATGTTGTATTGGTGTTGCTTATAATTTGTCCAACATCTCCAAAAACAGAAAGAAGCTGATTGTCTTTATTGTGAGAAAGTGAACTATCCCTTTCTTTTCATTTACTACAAACTATAAACTGACAGCTACCACACCATTTTAATGTGTAATGTTTTTGATTTGTCAAGTATTTTTTGTCTCTAGTGTAAAACAAAATATCTTCTTATTCAACTGACCCTTGATATGTTACAATATAATTTCTTACTGTTTATTACGCAATTCTGATCATTAGAACAAGCTAATAATATAATATAATATAATATTGCGCTGCATGGTGGCGCAGTTGGTAGCAGTGTTGCCTTGCAGCAAGAAGGTCCTGGGTCCAACTCCCGACCGGGGGTCTTTCTGCATGGAGTTTGCATGTTCTCCCCGTGCATGCATGGGTTCTCTCCAGGTACACTGGCTTCCTCCCACAGTCCAAAAACATGACTGTTAGGTGAATTGGTCTCTCTAAATTGCCCTTAGGTGTGAATGGGTGTGTGCATGGTTGTTTGTCCTGTATGTGTGTGTGTTGCCCTGCGATGGATTGGCAACCTGTCCAGGGTGTACCTCGCCTCTCACCTGTAGACTTCTGGAAATAGGCACCAGCTCCTCCGTGACCCACTATGGAAGAAGCGGTATAGAAGATTAATGAATGAATTTAATACAATATAATATTTAGTTTCCATACATTATTAGCAATAAGTCAGAAATATTTATTTACTTGTTTTGTTTTGTTTAAATCTGTCCCATACCAGGTTTTTGTAAGAACCACTGTTTTACTCTTGCTCCTAATGCAAGGCTCAATGTTAAAAAAATGACTGTGCTTTTTTTAAAGGAAAGTTATTTTTCCACAGTTTTTAGAAGGACTTGTCTTAATGCTTTTCAAAGTAGGATTTTCTTGTGTATGTCAAAGGCATTGCCAGCTAATGTTCTGCATCCGTCACATAAACATAATAATAGACAATAATAGACATAGACACAATTTGTTTCATCTGCTGCTCATTAGGTACCTCCATGGGCAGATGCAGCGCATGGAGATGAGATCCCATATGTGTTTGGGCTGCCAATGATTGGGCCAACAGAGCTGTTTCCATGCAACTTCTCCAAGAATGACGTGATGCTGAGTGCCGTTGTCATGACCTACTGGACAAACTTCGCCAAGACTGGGTATTTACACAGAAATGTTGCTAATAAAGCTTGCTTTTTAGGTAGATAACTAAGCAACTGGTCAGTACCTATTTCACTCAATGTTGACTGAGCTGGTATCACAGGAAATGTTGTAGCTTATGTCAGTCGGATGCTAAAACATTTATTGCATTTCAGTGACGTCTAAGAGTACTGAGATTTAATAAAAAAACACTAATTGTTGGATTGCATCAAAAGAATAGTGAAGGTTCAAGAACTGCTGTGATAGCTTCACTCTTTTTACCTAGAAGAGAAAGTCCTCTGTGGAGAGAGTGGAATAAAGCATTATGATCAGACATCAGCAGATGGTGGGCTTAAAACACTGCATCTTATGTTTTCTGTCTAAGATTAAATATTTTTCTTTCATTTGACTACCTGAAAAAGTGTTTATCAATCACATCATATGGGTGTGTTTTCACAGTTATTTGCCTTTAAATTAATTAATTTGTTTTCTGTACCTGCACATATTTAATATAAATGTATTCCTTTAAAAATGTCATTTTTTGCAAAGATTAAAGGGAGTCAGCTCTATAAATAATTTAATCTTAAAACATAAATTTCAGCTATTGATGGAAAACATATTGGTCAATCTGGTTGAAAGCTCAAAAGAAATAAAGATCTTGGATATCCAGTGAGGATGTAGTGGGGTCTTCAACCAGATTAAGACACCACTATGATGTCATAAAACAACCAGGTTGGTCTTTCTTGAGTTGTTGTTTGAATCTTGTTGGTTTATTAACATAGCAAATGTATTTGCATTGCACCATTTAGTGATGCACAATAAAAAAGTTTCAATTCAATTTTCAATTCAGTTTTATTTATATAGCGCCAATTCACAACACATGTTGTCTCAAGGCACTTCACAACAGTCAGGTACATACATTCCAATTAATCCTAACCATTGAACAGTGCAGTCAGATTCAGTTATTTATTCAAATTGGATAAAAAGTTTTTCTGTCTAAGGAAACCCAGCAGATTGCATCCAGTCAGTGACTTGCAGCATTCCCTCCTCCCGGATGAGCATGTAGAGACAGTGGAAAATCACTGGCGTTGACTTTGCACCAATCCCTCATACTGAACATGCATGTAGCGACAGTGGAGAGGAAAAACTCCCTTTAACAGGCAAAAACCTCCAGCAGAACCAGGCTCAGTGTGAGCGGCCATCTGCCACGACCGACTGGGGATTTGAGAGAACAGAGAAGAGACACAAAAAAACACAGAAGCACTGATCCAGTACTTTCTATGGGAAGGAAAAGTAAATGTTAATGGATGTAGCTCCTTTAGTCGTTTCACCTAGAAAGAAAGAACAGATAAACTCTGAGCCAGTTTTCAAGGTTAGAGTCTGAAAGAGAGCACATACAGTTAGTTACTGCTCTCTTTCTTTCTGCTCTTTTTCTCTGTCTCCCGCAGCCCTCCCATATCTGCCCTGCTTCAGCTCTGTGTCTTGTCTTTTTTTTGGAGCCTCTTTTTGCATATCTTCCAAATTCTTCAAAATATGGATTTGGTCAGCTGGTCTCTCAATGCAATTGATCAAATTTTCTCGACGGGAAGACAGGGGTCAGTAGAGCCCACTTGCCCGGACGGGACGTTTTTCTCCGGATACACAATGGACTCCTGGCAGAAGTGGAGGATTGTGTGTCTGTCGATAATGTCAGTTGAAGATGTGGAAGATGTGTATATAATTGGATGTTTGATATCAGGATTTCTGCCTTTTGGAGTCAGCGGTTACCTGGCATATCGAGAAATTCGGAGAATTTCAGCAGCTGTTCTGGCAATTGTGAGGCTGCCTGGCATGTGTGATGGGATCTTCAGAGTGATCAGCACTCAGACTGAGATGTTACGTGAGCTGAATCGCAGACTGGATGTGATCCTAACACAGGATCGCAGGCAGGTTACGGTTCCTGGACTCAGGGGTGAAATGGGATAAATCTTAGAGAAAGTTGTTCGCTCGGATCTGGCGAAAGACCAGGAATTTGGCTGTTTAGATTCGCCTTTGAGAAGCACCAGCGAGACCCTCAAGGTTGACAGAAAAAAAAACAAGAGTCAGCCTAACCCAAGTAATTATTGTTTTTGCTGAATCTGGCTCCCCTGCACGGCCTTGATGGCTTGCTATCTTCAACCTCTCCTGGAAGTTATGTAAACATGACGTTCTGCTCCCTCTGCCCCCTCCCTTCCCTGAGGACATCTGTGGACCTGCTCAGAACTTTGTGGCCGGTTGATGAACATTCCAACGTACCATCAAGGACAATGACCTCTGGGACAGTGCTTCATGTACTTACTTGCACACACACACATGCTCAAGATAAACATATGCACCCCTCACACCACCTTCACCGTTCCCGGCAAGATGTTGTTTTGTCAACTTGTTGCTTCTTTGTGCTGAGGTTTTTTGCAATTTCAAACTGTATCCTGCTAAGGATAAAGTGTGAAATATGATTTTTTTTCCTCTACTTGCCTAATGTGGCCTCTTTTCTCATCTAGCAAGGGCAGCGCCTGTGAGTGGGCAGCAAAGCCTCGGTGACCCGTCCCCCCCTTGTCTTGTGTCATGATGTATGTTTGGATGGGTTGTACTGGAATTCTAATTTCCCCTCGGGGATCAGTAAAGTAACTTTGAATTGAATTACAGTTAAGCTCAGTCAATCGCCATGTCTAGGAGAGAAAAAGGGTTAAACACTAAAAGACAGGGCCATGTGGATCATCGGTAGAGGGTGAGCATTAAGTTGTTGCCAGCAGAAGCTTGGACAATTCCCCTCTCCAGAAAGGTGTCACAGGTAGACATAGAGTCAGGCCAGGTGTAGCTTCTAGGAAGGGAAAAGAGAGAACAAAGTTAAAAGCTGAAATAACAGCAAATAATGCAAAATTGGAGAGTAGTGTGAGAATGTAGCGAAGAGGTGAAAGTGGTCATTATGTCTTCCAGCAGCCTAAGCCTATAGCAGCATAACTACAGAGATAGTTTCAGTTCAGATTATTTAGTTAAACGGCGCTTATTTACAACGTCATCACAAGGCACCCCACAAAGGGTCCCACTGTGTAAATACAATACATTTATTTGATTTTATTACATTAAAGGACAGGAAAAACAAATGTTAACAGAATTACATTAGACTTTAAGCAATATATTTAGAGAATGAAGCAGTGAAATTAAGCAGTGAATTGAAAAATTACAACAAAAAGTTGTAAAGAACGGACAACGTAAGTTGATAACAATTTTGGATTTAAAGTAAAACTGTAGTGAACAACTGTTTTTATCATTGCAGCTTTTTACATTGGATCTGCCAAATACTTAATGACATTATGGAAGTTGCTGTTTGTTTTTGTAACCTTGAGGTTAAATGTAAGTAATGTAGAACCTGATGAAGACCAGACTATTTTAGTCCTGATGCATAAAACAACCTAGTACAGATGTGCATCCACTGGAGTGGTGGTAGGGTTATGGTAAAGTGCTGGAATCTAGGCTAGGGCTAATTCTGTTATGCAGTGCTGCATTAAGGTGGTACAATTTTTGTGGGAACATGAGGATTTCAAGTGGAAAATAGCTGGGAATGGCCACTACATACATAGGTTTGAATAGATCATGAAGAAAATGGCGGGTTCCTTATTCTCTGTAAAGGGACCTTAGTTTAAAGAACTTAAAATCCATGTTTGTTAAGGCGGTCTTCTTGAATTCAATGTTAACTTAACTGTGGTGCTCTCCAACACAGTATAGTATGCAAAATATTCTAAGTGGTGAACATATGAAAATTAACTGCCAGTGTTTTCAGAGACTGTCCACTAATAGGAGAGCTCCATTTGAAATAGAATCCTTCATCAGTAAGACTTTTCTAATGATTTCAGTGTTACACAAATATCTGGAAAGGGCTCGGCTAGAGAAACACAGTAACAAAACGTTAACACAGAGTAGGGCAAGTTCACTCAGCGAATCTATGGAATTTTCACAGCTCACAAAACATGATCTAAATGAAGCAGCTTTTTGATTTTATAAATTACTAGCCACAAATGTTCTAATCCTTCAGGAGAAATAAATGAAATTTTAGTGTTTCTTTGGTAGAATGTTTTCATAAACCTTTATTTTCTTCCCCCATGTTTCTCCTATGATTTGACTTTCCTTATGATCCTTATATGTATCCTTACTTAAAAGGTTAGTTTAAACTAAACTATTTGTTTTTGGTTTTTTTTAGATTTTAAATAAAATCTCGATGATTGGAAGGGGAAGCTGTACATTATATTCAATATGTTAGAAGCAATTCTTTATAGACGTTTTGTAAAGGGTCTTGTCCAAATATAATTGGAGCAACATACAATTATCATTACAAGACCATGAACAAGTCAATAATTTCATTGTAATTGTGCTTTCTCAGTATTAAACTCCATTTGATGACTGAGGGGGTTGTAAATTGTACTGCTGGGTTTTATGGACCGTACACCATCATTGGTATTCTTTATACACACCCTCCACATATCTTTAATTTCATTATTAATTAATGGTCATCCACTGCAAAGGGACATTTTTACAGCATAAAATTAAAATTTCCTTTTCTTGCCTCTGTCTCATGTTGCCTTCCAGCATCCAGCCATGGCGGTAATTGTTTTTCCTAGCCATAATAGGGGAACATTGGCTTTTTGTGAGCCCTGCACAGCAACCCTGAGGGGAACAGAAAGGCACTAATGATCTACATATATAACACCAAATTGACATGGAATGCTGGGTACCTGGGAGATTTATGTCACCCATTTGAATTGTTAAGCATGTTCCTGATGAGCTTAGGCCAGCTCCTTATGTCTCACTCAGACAATGGGGCGCTTAGTAAGGCTGAATGGGCCTCTGCAGATCACGTAGCTGGTTCTGTTCAGCTCAGATTGTGAGTTTATAGTCCAGGACTCAATGTTTGTCTTCTGAAAATCCATCTGTATATGTCAAACTTAAAAAGGGCTTTCATATGGAAATCTAAGCAGCCTTTACACTTACTGTGATCCCTTTGGTATTAAGCCACAGCCTAACATCAGAGGTTTTTGCAGCATAATATGAGGTTTTAATTACAGTAAAAACTTAATGAAATAATCTGCATAGCTGAACTCCATCTTCACCCTGCCAACAGTTTTGGTGGAAGCATGGATAATTAACATACAAATATACTCACTTGAAATAAAACAGGATTTAACCTGTGGCATGCAGTTGTTTTTTAATTACTTAAATTCAGGCTGATCATGTGAGGCAATATGCTACCTTAAGACCTTTGATTCTACCAGAATCTTTAGAAAAACAACCTCTCACCAGTTTTACTTCTTTTGACCTTTTTGGGAGTTTATCAGGTCTGATTTCTAACACCCTTGTGATTCACATTAAATGAAACCTGTGGGCTGATCTTCACTACTCCATTATAACATCTTTATAATTATACCGATTAGCCTGAGGCAAATGCCATGCTCAGTTCAATATTTTAATTTTAATAATTATACAGTGTGGTCTCAAAAGGTCCTCTAAGCACTCAGGTTAGGTTTTAATTCTCCATGCAAAATTTTCAATCTGCTTGATGCTGTAAGCGCTATAGATCAGTGCATTTAACAAGTATTTGCCAACTTATAGATTTCAGACAAAGATAGCCTGATTAAAGTTAATGCAGTTGTTAAATTATGATTTGAGAACTGCATTCAATGCCTTTTTGATTTGTTTGTAAAACTACCAAACCTCATTGTCTCTGAAAGCTGAACCACAGTGCCGTGAAAATAGGATTTGCCCCTCGTTTTGATTTTATAAGCCATTTAGATTCAGACTTGCCCGTGTGATTTGGATTATTGTCATGCTGCAAAACCCGTGTGTGCTTAAACACATGAACTAATGGCCAGGCATTCATAGAACAGAATTCATGGTTTTGTCAGTTACTGCAACTTGTCTAGGTCCTGAAGCAGCAAAGCAGTCCCAGACCATCTAACTAGCACCACCAGGTTTGATCCTGGGTTCACTGGATTCATTTTTCTGAAACACGGACGATGCAGACATTTCAAAAAACATTTCCAAAATGATTCAAAATTCCACTGGTCAATAGATTATAATGCCAATGTTTTACATCACTGTGAAGTAATTTTAGTTTTTTTTGCAAATGTGAGAAGGGCATTTGACTCTTTTTCATCTGCAGTGATTTTCACCAGAGAACTTTAGATGCCATTTTGCCCAGTCAGTTTCTTAGGATTGAATCATCAGCACAGACTTTAACTGAGGCAAGTGAGGCCTGTTGTTCTGGTTCTTTTGTGACCTCCTGGATGTATCTTTGATGCACTACTGGAGAATTTTATGTAATCCAGCATCTCCTGAGAAGGTTCACCACTGTTCCATGTTATATTTATTTGTGGATAATTGGCTATGGCTATGGTTCACTGGAGTCCCACAATGTTAGAAATAGCTTTGTAACCATTTCCAGACTGATAAATGTCAATGATTTTGTTTCTCTTTTTTTTTGGGGGGGATATCTTTAGATCAGGCCATAATGTGTGCTTGTTGAGATCGTTTAACCTACTTAATGTTATCTGAGAGGTTCTATATAATCAAGCCTGGGTGAAGCAGACTAAACTGAACCAGAAAATGCGGCTAATCACAGTTAATTCATGATTTAACGATAAAGGGTGATTACTTTCAAATAGTACCAAAGTGGTTTTGGTAGCTTTATTCTTTTAATAAATAAAATCACATTTTGAAAACAGTCTTTTTTTTATTTTGTTCTTCATATCTTTGTCAGATAATAAATTTTGTTTAGATCATCTGAAAAATTTTGGTGTGACAAAAAAGGGAAAACAGAAGAAATCTCTCAAGGAAAAAAAAAACATTTTCAAAAAACTATATATGCCAGTGAAGTTTTTGAGTTTTATTTATTCAAATAGACTTAACTTGTCTGTCTTTTCAGGGACCCAAATCAACCTGTACCCCAAGACACCAAGTTCATCCACACAAAGCCCAATCGCTTTGAAGAAGTGGCGTGGACACGTTACAACCAGAAAGACCAGCTCTACCTGCACATTGGCCTGAAGCCTCGGGTCAAAGAGCACTATCGGGCAAACAAGGTACACCGGGATTCCTGTTTCCATTTCTGTTTACACTTTTAGTGTTCTATTTTATTTAGTGCTTTATGTTATTTAGTTGTTTTTTTTTTAAATTATATTTCAGATGCACACAATGTTACAACAGGGAAAAGAAAATATTAAAAATAAATAAACACCATCCACAGTTTTCCATAAAAATTACTGTCTTCCCTTACTGTATTTTTTGTAGTCTAAAAGCTTTATTCTGTTCTCATTTTATTGTGATATTTATTTGTAAAACTGTTGTAATGCAGAACTTGTGATGTCATCAGTAGTTCCCTTTGGTTTTTCATAATCTAAAAACGTTGAGTGTCATCTCATGTTTTTTTAATCTCATGTATGTGTAAATTATTTTAGTATTGAATCTTTTATTGAAAAATCTCTTCATAATACTTGTAATAATATCTGTCTGTTACCACAAAGTGCTAGTTCTCTAAGAGTTATATAGAGATACAATAACCAACGATTTAGGTTGGTTGGGTGCCACCTAATGGCTTTAAAAATTTTTGTTTTTTTTCTTTGTAAAATATTCCTTTGATACCAAATCAGGTTGAAAGCAGTTAGCTCCTCAAATATTTTAAAGTGGAAATATAGAAGTCCACCACTTCACAATTCTTCATAACAAGATATCAGCATCATTAAAATGAGACATAGTTTAATCTCTGAGATTATTGAACTCTCTGCAGGAATTCATCAGAATGTTCCAAATACTGAATATGTTCATGTGTAACGCCATTTAAAGAATCAGAGAGTTTGTGTTAATGTTGTGCTATTGAGCTAAAGTAATTTTGTTCACTGTAGACTAGATGTTTGCATCTCTTTGGTTTGAAAAAATGTAAAATGAGATCATAAACCCTAACGCCATAGTTAATGAAGAGATACAGTTTTAGGACCAATTATCTGTAAGTAGAGTTTTAGTTTTTGTCAAGTATGAAGAGAGTTCAAACATACTGGACATGACTTTAAATGCTTGTCTTCAAGTAACTCGTTGTTTATTCTAATCTTGTGTGTTGTATTTGTAATATTTTTCCGATGACCTGCATTTCTTACTGCCCAACATAAAGAAAGATCTGGTTGACCTGTTCTGTTCGAATTTAATTCCATATTGACTTTGGAAAGAAGCTTTTAATTCATGCCTTCATTTCTTGTTTATCCCTCAGGTCAACCTATGGCTTGAGTTGGTCCCTCACCTACACAGCCTCAATGAGGTCACCCCACTCATCCCTACCACTACCAAGGTTAGTATCCACAGCTCGCTGCACTGCTATAGCTTACCAAGTCAATCTCTTGACAGAAATTTTTAGCAACAGACAACATTTTGTCAAAAGCTTCTTACTTACTGAAATCATGGAAATGCTATATGCTTTTTTGTTTGGTCATTAAAGGGCTTCAGCAGAACCTTCTTTGGGAAGTTAACAGTACAATTTTTTGTGTCTTGTTTGATTTGATGTGCATATCTGTTGCTAATGTGAATACAGCTGAATGTACAGGGGTTGGACAATGAAACTGAAACACCTGGTTTTAGACCACAATAATTTATTAGTATGGTGTATGGCCTCCTTTTGCATCCAATGCAGCATCAATTTGTCTTGGGAATGACATATACAAGTCCTGCACAGTGGTCAGAGGGATTTAAGCCATTCTTCTTGCAGGGTAGTGGCCACGTCACTACGTGATACTGGTGGAGAAAAACGTTTCCTGACTCGCTCCTCCAAAACAACCCAAAGTGGCTCAATAATATTTAGATCTGGTGACTGTGCAGGCCATGGGAGATGTTCAACTTCATTTTCATGTTCATCAAACCAATCTTTCACCAGTCTTGCTGTGTGTATTGGTGCATTGTCATCCTGATACACGGCACCACCTTCAGGATACAATGTTTGAACCATTGGATGCACATGGTCCTCAAGAATGGTTCAGTAGTCCATGGCAGTGACGCGCCCATCTAGCACAAGTATTGGGCCAAGGGAATGCCATGATATGGCAGCCCAAACCATTACTGATCCACCCCCATGCTTCACTCTGGGCATGCAACAGTCTGGGTGGTACGCTCCTTTGGGGCTTCTCCACACCGTAATTCTCCCAGATCAGAATCAGCTTTATTGCCAAGTTCGTACATACAAACAAGGAATTTGATTCCGGTACACTTTGCACTTTTGTTCTGTTTTTGCATTACAGAATATACAAATTTACAATGTACAATATACACATATATAATAAAAAGGTGCATTTGCAACATATGTATGCTGTTGTTTTGTACTTTATTGAATGTTCAACAGAGAAACAGCCTGGGGGAAGAAACTGTCTCTGTGGCGGCTGGTTTTAGTGAACAGTGCTCTGTAGCGGCGGCCTGAAGGTAAAGCTTTGAACAGTTTATGTGCAGGGTGTGTGGGGTCTGCAGAGATTTTAGCAGCTCTTTTCCTGACCCTAGACCTGTATAAGTCCTGGATGGAGGGAAGGTCAGCCCTGATTATTCTCTCTGCAGTCCTGATTATTCGTTGCAGTCTGCACCTGTCCTGTTTTGTGGATGAGCCAAACCACACTGAGATGGATGAAGACAGGACAGATTGAATGATGGCAGTGTAGAAGATGACCAGCAGCTCGTGTGGAAGGTTGAACTTCTTGAGTTGCCTCAGGAAGTACAGTCTCTGCTGGGCCTTCTTTCGAACAGTGTCTATGTGTGAAGACCATCTCAGATGTGGGGAAAACAGTAAAGGTGGACTCATCAGAGAACAATACATGTTTCACATTGTCCACAGCCCAAGATTTGCGCTCCTTGCACCATTGAAACCGACGTTTGGCATTGGCATGAGTGACCAAAGGTTTGGCTATAGCAGCCCGGCCATGTACAGGTCCTTCTCAAACAATTAGCATATTGTGATAAAGTTCATTATTTGCCATAATGTCATGATGAAAATTTAACATTCATATATTTTAGAATCATTGCACACTAACTGAAATATTTCAGGTCTTTCATTGTCTTGATACGGATGATTTTGGCATACAGCTCATGAAAACCCAAAATTTCTATCTCACAAAATTAGCATATCATTAAAAGGGTCTCTAAACGAGCTATGAACCTAATCATCTGAATCAACGAGTTAACTCTAAAC
The DNA here is from genome assembly GCF_021462225.1 of Girardinichthys multiradiatus. Taxonomy (NCBI): domain Eukaryota; kingdom Metazoa; phylum Chordata; class Actinopteri; order Cyprinodontiformes; family Goodeidae; genus Girardinichthys; species Girardinichthys multiradiatus. The sequence continues at coordinate 45,572,298 of NC_061802.1, read as the reverse complement.
ACCTGCAAAAGATTCCTGAGGCCTTTAAAACTCCCAGCCTGGTTCATCACTCAAAACCCCAATCATGGGTAAGACTGCCGACCCGACTGCTGTCCAGAAGGCCACTATTGACACCCTCAAGCAAGAGGGTAAGACACAGAAATAAATTTCTGAACGAATAGGCTGTTCCCAGAGTGCTGTATCAAGGCACCTCAGTGGGAAGTCTGTGGGATGGAAAATTGTGGCAGAGAACGCTGCACAATGAGAAGAGGTGATCGGACCCTGAGGAAGATTGTGGAGAAGGGCCGATTCCAGACCTTGGGGGACCTGCGGAACCAGTGGACTGAGTCTGAAGTAGAAACATCCAGAGCCACCGTGCACAGGCGTGTGCAGGAAATGGGCTACAGGTGCCGCATTCCCCAGTCCTGGGCTACAGAGAAGCAGCACTGGACTGTTGCTCAATGGTCCAAAGTACTTTTTTCGGATGAAAGCAAATTCTGCATGTCATTCTGAAATCACGGTGCCAGAGTCTGGAGGAAGACTGGGGAGAAGGAAATGCCAAAATGCCAGAAGTCCAGTGTCAAGTACCCACAGTCAGTGATGGTCTGGGGTGCCGTGTCAGCTGCTGGTGTTGGTCCACTGTGTTTTATCAAGGGCAGGGTCAATGCAGCTAGCTATCAGGAGATTTTGGAGCACTTCATGCTTCCATCTGCTGAAAAGCTTTATGGAGATGAAGATTTCATTTTTCAGCCCGACCTGGCACCTGATCACAGTGCCAAAACCACTGGTAAATGGTTTACTGACAATGGTATCACTGTGCTCAATTGGCCTGCCAACTCTCCTGACCTGAACCCCATAGAGAATCTGTGGGATATTGTGAAGAGAACGTTGAGAGACTCAAGACCCAACACTCTGGATGAGCTAAAGGCCGCTATTGAAGCATCCTGGGCCTCCATAAGACCTCAGCAGTGCCACAGGCTGATTGCCTCCATGCCACGCCGCATTGAAGCAGTCATTTCTGCCAAAGGATTCCCGACCAAGTATTGAGTGCATAACTGTACATGATTATTTGAAGGTTGACGTTTTTTTGTATTAAAAACACTTTTCTTTTATTGATCGGATGAAATATGCTAATTTTGTGAGATAGGAATTTTGGGTTTTCATGAGCTGTATGTCCCAATCATCCGTATTAAGACAATAAAAGACCTGAAATATTTCAGTTAGTGTGCAATGAATCTAAAATATATGAATGTTACATTTTCATCATGACATTATAGAAAATAATGAACTTTATCACAATATGCTAATTTTTTGAGAAGGACCTGTATATTGACCCTGTGGAGCTCCCGACGGACAGTTCTGGTGGAAACAGGAGAGTTGAGGTGCACATTTAATTCTGCCGTGATTTGGGCAGCCGTGGTTTTATGTTTTTTGGATACAATCCGGGTTAGCACCCAAACATCCCTTTCAGACAGCTTCCTCTTGCGTCCACAGTTAATCCAGTTGGATGTGGTTGGTCCTTCTTGGTGGTATGCTGACATTATCCTGGATACCGTGGCTCTTGATACATCACAAAGACTTGCTGTCTTGGTCACAGATGTGCCAGCAAGACGTGCACCAACAATTTGTCCTCTTTTGAACTCTGGTATGTCACCCATAATGTTGTGTGCATTTCAATATTTTGAGCAAAACTGTGCTCTTACCCTGCTAATTGAACCTTCACACTCTGCTCTTACTGGTACAATGTGCAATCAATGAAGACTGGCTACCAGGCTGGTCCAATTTAGCCATGAAACCTCCCACACTAAAATGACAGGTGTTTCAGTTTCATTGTCCAACCCCTGTAGATATCCATACAGAAAAAAAAAAAAAAAGAAAACAGTGAGAAGGTTGTGCATTAATCTGCATTTAGTTTCCTACACTATATAGCCAACAGTATTTGTCTGTCTACTTTTACATGTGCATGAACTTTGGTGACATCCTGTCCTTATTCTTATTTATACGGTCCAGTTTGTTGATGGACCCACTGTTGCCAGCAATAGCAGCTTTAACTATGCTGTAAACGTTTTCCACAAGGTTTAGGCGTGTGTTCAGAGTTAGATGAGGAAACTGCATTGCAGCCTCCGCTCTAATTCATCCCAGAGGTGTTCAAGAAGTTTGAGCTCAGGACTCTGTGCAGGCCAAATAAAGTTTCTCCACACCAGACTTTATACACCTGCAGCCATGGAAGTGATTAGAACACTAGAACTCATTGATTTGGTGATGTGCCACTATATTTTGGAAATATAGTGTATAAAATAATAGAGGCAATTACATTTTGGTAAGAAATTTAAAACCAAATATCTTTGAGAATAAGATAAATATGCCAAGTTATACCAAAGATGAATAATTATTTGCAGCTGTTCCATTTACATAGTTGGATTGAAAAATAAAGCGCAAGCCGTTATTCACCAACTTGTAGAGTTTTAGCAGCAATCAGTAATTTCACCACGTTATGGTGGCGGAATTTTGTCCTACTCTCGTTCACAAAATTGGCTCTTCCTGTTCACTTGAAGTTATTCATGGTTTGCAGATATTAGTTTTTGCATAGCTCTCTTATCGGCCTTTTCACAGCATTTCAAACAGATTGAAGTCTACACTTTGACATTGCCATTGCAAAATTAGATTTTTTTTCAGTAATTTTGTTAAACATGTTTTAGATTATTGTCCTCCTGTATAATCTAGTTTGAGTTAAGCTTTAGCTACTGGACAGATAGCCTCACATTTCAAGTTAGAATACTATGGGATACAGAGGAATTCATGGTATGATGGCACAGTGTATAGATCATATGGTTGCAAAATAAGCCCACCTGATCGCCCCTCCACCACCATAGCGGTCAGTTTGTATGAGCCCATTATGCTGGTATGCAGGGGTTGGCTTCTGGGAAACATGACATTGTGCATTATGGCCAAGCATCTCTACTTTTGTCTCATCCGTCTAAAGGAGGTTGTTTCAGAGGTTTTGTGGTTCATTCAGAAGTAACTTCATAACCTGAGTCAAACTGTACAGTTGCAATCATTTTAGCACTGTTGCCTAACAGTGAGCAGGTCCTGGGCTCGAAACCCTGCCATGGAGTTTATCTGTACTTCCTGTGCATGCGTGAGCTCTCTTTGGATGCTTCAGCATTCTATCACTGTCCAAAACTTAATTGGCCACTCTAAATTGGCCTTAGGTGTGCGTGTGAATGATTGTTTGTCCTGTGTTTCTCTTTGCCCTGTGGTGGACTGCTGGCTGGCTGGCTGGATGGACGGATGACTGGATGGATGGATGGATGGAATTACTTTACTTACTTTTAAAGAGAAAAAGCTATCTCCTGCCAATCACTCAAAGCAAACCAAAGTTGTTCAGGTTTCAAACATGGCAATAAATCTACAATGGAATAGCTGAAAGAGAAAACAAATCTAAATCATGCAATGGCCCAGTCAATGTCCAGACCTCAACCCTCCTTGGGCTTCTATGGCATATGAAGATACTGTACATGGCTTTAAGTAAATACAATTGCAGTATTGCCATTACTATCATTGTACAATCATTGCTATTCCATCATCACATTATTTAAAATACAGGTTAATCATTCAGAATCTGACCACTGTATGGCAGCAAAATGCTTCACATACTTCCTTGGTATGTATGGAAGAAACAACATCTCAACCGCAACATTTGTTTTTAATTCACAAGTCTACAAAGTCTACAAGGCATTGAACTGCAGATATGCATCAATTGTTTCAAAATTACTGCAAATGCTTCACATTCATAGGACTATACTGATAATAACATTGCTTAATCTCATGCAGACCGAGTGTCTGAACTGATTAAAATTTACAAATGTCGTTATGCTGAATGCATGAAGCAGCTGTCTGGGTGGGGGAGTTGGCCCTGTTTTCCAAATAATTCAGCAAATAATGAATTGACAACCTGGTAGAACTTTCAGTCCAAGGTGGTCCAGGAATTATCTGTAAAGAAATGCCCTTAATTTTGTCATGTTTGGACCCACTCAAAACATGTTTTTAGATATTCTAACATATTTGGTAAGAGAACAGATAATGGCATATGAGAGCATGCATAAACACATCCTCATAGAACTCACTGAACTCTTGCAATGTTGTTAAGAGTTTGGCAAGATTATTCCGCAATTTGAAAGACAGATAAAATGTCTACTTCAAGTCGTTGCTGAAAGTTTCATCTACAAGCTAGTGAATCATCGGGATTTCATAACTTTCCCTGTGCCTCTAATGACAGTGATTAAAAGCAAAATATATTTCTTTAGAAAAGATATTCTTCTGAGATTGTGGTTTTGCAAAATTGAGTTAATCCATAATACTTTAAACAATTTGCAGCAGAATGTATTTATTGCATTTGAAGCTAACATATGTGTTTCTGCAAGTAGAATGTAATAATTTATATATTCTACATAAAATAGATATATATGTAGGTATTTAGAATGCAATTAAACAAAATTAGGTGTAAGTGGGCATACCTTTGATTGCAAGAGGATGGTGAAGTGCTTCCAATATACATATCCCATGCTGTATTAAGACCAAGAGCAGTTTGAAGCACATTCCTGACAATAGTCTGTAAGGAGTTGAGCAAAGTATAAAAGCATCAATTTAATCTTCCACTGACAGCTGGTTTTGGCTTTCCACAGATTCCTCCACCAGAGGCCACCCACCTTACACCGAAAACCACAATTCTGGTAACTAAGCGGCCAAACCCAACTCCATTCCCCACTGAGACCCAGAACAGCCACAACCAGCCTCACCTAGTGGACCAGCGGGACTACTCCACAGAGCTTTCGGTGACTATTGCTGTAGGAGCTTCTCTTCTTTTCCTCAACATTCTGGCCTTCGCTGCTCTCTACTATAAAAAGGACAAGCGACGGCATGACGTCCACAGGCGCTGCAGCCCCCAGCGGAGCGCTGCAAATGACCTGGCTCACACTCAGGAGGAAGAAATCATGTCCCTACAGATGAAGCAGCACTCAGACCTGGACAGGGACTGCAGAGGGGTGGGGGATTCCCTTCACCCGCATGATGTTGTCCTGAGGACTGCCTGCCCACCAGACTACACCTTGGCTATGAGGCGCTCGCCAGACGACATCCCGCTCATGACGCCCAACACCATAACCATGATCCCCAGTAGCATGGGAGGGCTCACCTCACTCCACTCTTTTAACACATATCCCAGCAGTGGGCAGAACAACACTCTGCCTCATCCGCACCCACACTCACATTCCACCACCCGGGTATAGCCCAGTGGGTTGACCTGTGCAGGCAGGACTCTGACAGCTAAGTCTAAGGCTAAGGCTAACTGACCCTGCTGCAGCAGAGAGTTGAGGCTGCCTTGCTCATAAACACGGACATTTCAGGAGTTAAATCGCCTGCCCGGAGTTGCCAAACAACAACGGAATTACACTGGGATCATAACACATCTTGTTAATACCTGAGGAAATATAGTAAAAGGTTCCAGATGCTTTGGACCAGAGGATCAAAAAATAATATTAGTAATTATGTTTTTTTGTAAAGAAAAAAATTAAAAGACTTGACATAAAAAATAAAGATACAAATTTGGGGCAGAACAATGTCTCACAAGCTAAAACATTGACAAAGATGTTTTTTATCATTGTTTTTGTTCTGGTTTTGCAGCAACACAACGGACAGTAAAACACTTTTTTTTTCTCTAGTGACAGTTATGGCCTTTGGGATTTTTTGACAAACGACTGCTTGACAGTATTATCTGGAAGTAGCGCAGAGCATCAGACACGCCTTGGAGGTGAGAAGAGGGAAGCACTTTGTAAAGGAAAGAAAACATATTGTTTTCCTTTGGCATTGCTCTGCAGAACACCCTGTCTGTGGGGCACAAAGCAGATGCCATGCAAACCAATCGAGGCATGTCTGAACCTCGTAAACGGAGGCTGTGTAAGATAAGCCAAAAGCAGTTGCTGAAAGGAGTAAAGCAAGAACTAAAAACATCAACAAAAAGGGACCCTGTCTGCACAACAGAACGATTTTGAGGAAAAAAATATCTTGCAAATACTTTTCATCATTTTATTTTTGATTGAAACAATTTTATTGTATAGGACCTATTTACATATCTAAGCACCAAGGCTGTTTAAGCCCACTTCTCTTGGGCAGGTTGTTCATGCTGCAACCTGCCAGTAGGACCGGGAACGTAGGAAGTGAGGACGCAACAACTGGCTTTCTGGCAGTTCCAACTTTAACACAGAGAGCTGGAGGACAAAGGATAATTGGGATATTTTAGCACGATGCGCATGACAATTTACCTGCTTGATGGCTGCTCTGCTGATTATGTCATTAATAAGAATAATTTTCACCCTGTTCTTTGCGTTGGAGAAATTCAAGACATATTTCCCTATTGGATTACTAGAAAACACATTCTCTCACGGAACCTTGGGAAAAGCAGTCCTGGTTGCGGATGTGACTATTTGGATTAAGATGGAAAAAAATTGGGGAATATGGTAAAGTTTTCTTGCATAACATAAAATAGCTTAAGTGGGCTGGATATATAAGGACTAGTTTTTTACTCTGTGTGTTGGTACTACCTTTTGATAGTGGCTAAATCACATTACATTGTATCAATCAAACCCATTGTACCTTCAGTTGAAATCAATGTTCTTTCCTGTTCTACCTATTGGTAGCACTGGACCATATCAAAGTAATTACCTGCACTGTTTATTCCATTGCCCTCATGTTCCCCCTTTTTTTCCAAAAACTGGGAGGTGTGCTAAAAAAAATGGAAAACAACTGACAAGAAAAATGGAGGGTGAAATGAGTAAAAAATTTAGCAATGGATTCCATCTCCAGGCGATGTAGATTTCCTAATGATTTATCCAACAAAGCTCTAAACTCCAGAGCTACTGAAACATGAATGCCTATAGATGTTTAATTCAAGATAAAAGCCAGACAGATCAAAGAGGGTAGGAGTCTATGGAAATGCTTAGTAGGAGGCTGAGAGGCTGAGAGTGAGGACCAGTTTAGTTCAAATCCCAATGCACTTTTTATGTCGTTTTCATTATTAGTCAAGTTAATTCAAGTTAGGTGGTACTTTGCGTTGAAAAGATGTTGATAAGTCTGCCAGTAAAATAAGATGATCAAAAGCAAGAGATCTGACCTTTCTGCTTTCTTCCTGTACCCACAGTGCTGTGCTCCAAATCTGTGTCATGGTGTCAGGGCAAATAAGTGGATTTGATTTAAAAAAAAAATGGCTAAAGGTACCCACTTCTTTAAAAGGATGGTTCAGGATTTTTGAAGTGAGGTTCTGTTAAAAGGTTAGAGGCAGTTAATATTTTATGTGCAGCACATAAAACTCTTGCCTTCTTAATTAAGCATGAACCAAAATGAAGTTTGTCCCTGAGGCTCCAGCTGATGGCTAGTCCGAAAAGGGCCAAGATCAAAGTGAATATCTACTGTCACAACTGCGATCCTGAAAGCTTCATAATAATTCAAGGATTATGAAAGTCTTTAAAACAGTGTCATGTTTTCATTCAACGCTTCTCTACGCAGTAGCCTGTGATTACTTACAAAGGAGCTTGATGTAAGGCCAGTTGTGCGACCAACAACCTACCAATGTGAAATGGACTAAGCACGAAACAAGTGTGTCCAGTCAGAGAAACTGTCTGATCTCAAATTAAGCCAGTGTAAAAATTAATACAATAGTTTAAACTCAAAACATTGTTGTATTTTGGCTTTTTTATTTATTTTTTTTTATCTCACTTTTTTTGTTATAAGTAAATAAAAGTAGAAGTCAGCTTTAGACGTTGCCCATCTCAGACTAGCCGTCAACTTTATCCTCCTGAACCAACTAATCTGGATGTTTTTTAAATGAAGATACCAAACGTTACCTACTGCAAGTAAAAATGAACCAAACTTTTCTTCAATCCTCTTGGAAAAGGTTTAATCTCTTGAAATGTTTTCCTTGCTTTCTAGCATGAACAGATCTGATGATCTGACGGAGGCCATAGGCTGAGATATGGCAGCCAATAACTTCATGTTTTCTAACAATGGTACACTTGACCCTGTCTTTCTGTGGTTAACCTTGTCTTTCAACTAGACAAAGCTACTGAAAGAGCTATTACAGCAGCTAACTATATGTGCTACTACTGGCTCAAGGTTTATCTGTTTACCTGTGTTTTTTTACTAGATGAAGCCACTAAATGAGCAGCTACTGCCATCAATTCTTTACTTTTCATTAACATAGAAAGTACTCCTGGATCAGTGCTTCTATGTTTTATGTATGTATGCGCTGTCATCGCAAACCTCCAGGGAATTAGGAGGGAAATGAGGGGAATTCTCCAAAGGTTTCACCTTTTTAAAGAAAGGACAAATCAGTTTCTGAAAATGTTCAAAGTACTACCTGTGTTGGAAGATATCTTGATTAAAAGCAAAGAGACTTAGCATGTCTGTTCATAAAACAAAAAAACAAAACAAAACACTAAGAAGAGACAGATAATTTGACAAATTAACCAAGCAGAGTCAACATGAACCTAGCACAAAAAGTAAGGAAAATTGTGTTTTGTCAGTTATTTCTAAGATGTAACAATGCACAGCTCAGCTCCTCAATCTGCAAATGGATTTTCCTTGCAAATGTGGCACAAATTGGGGGAAATAAACAAGATTTATTGCCAAGAAGCATTGTTACAACAAAGTCATAAGCAACCAAATACAAATTTCAATACTTGTTGTACTACATTTTTATTCTGCACAAGCAGGTTTACTGTATAAAAACCACAAAATGTATTTGGCCTGTATTTAGGTTTTTTATTTATGACCCTTCAACTATTTTTCTTTATTTTTTTATTACAATATCTTTCAAAACAGCCAACATTTTAATGATGTAAGAATCCCATATAAGACAGGATCATAGCACCAGTACTAGAAACTCTGGCGCTATTGTTAGAGTTAAGTAGTATTTAGTTCTGGTAGTTGTCCAGCAGCTGCCTCTAGGAGCCTAAAACTACTGAGGCTTAGGGCAACATTTAAAAAAGTCAAATGCTCATAAAATAAGGTAACTTGGATCATTAGAAATTATAAAAATAAAATAGTGTTATACGAACAATCACATCGAATAATTTTCTGATATCGCATACATTATTGTACATGATACTCTTTTGTTGCTTAAAATGTTGGAAAGTGTTTCATTCAAGCTCAAGCCATGCTGTTGTGGCATAGATATTTACAGTGGCAGGCATTCTGATAAATAGTGGTGTCCAAACCTTTGCACAGCACTGTTTGAATAGGAGCGAAGAAGAGGGGCCTCTCATTTAAGCTCAGACTCACAGTCACCTCTTTTTAGTTTATGTCGAACAGCCATCGCTTCTCTTTCCAGGGATTCTCATCTGTGTCATCTTTCCCATGAAGCTGACAGTTTGGATTGCTTAACAAAACAGCTCTCGTCGCATCTGTGCCATCTTTAGTAGGCTGCCTTCTGCAAGTGTGCCTGCTAATATCTTTAGGTCAGTGAAGCCTCAGCATCTAACAATGTTAGCCACTGAGAAGGAATGAGTCATCCAGCAAAGCAGACTGCAGTCAAATCCCATAGCTTAGAAGGTTTGAGTCACTGCGGGGGCAAAGTAGTGATTTTCAAAACATGCAGTGAAAAGAATGCCATAGATAGCAAGCTCAGATACAAAAATCTGTATGCTGGCACAAAGAGGCTGTTTGTTAAGCTCAAATGCTTGTCTCCCTGTTTTTCTTTCACAAAAACGTAGACATGTGGAGGCCCCTGTTGTGAGAATACATCCTGCCCCTTTTGGCTCTCTTTCAAGCACTATGCAGCGCTTTAAAATAATGAGTGCAGACTGCTTTTGCAGCAGACAAGCTGGATGGTGGGATAAAATCTGATATAAGAAATGTTTTTTCTTAATGTTTACGTTTAATAGATAAATTATAACTATTTCCTTTGACAAACAACAATGGCCTAATATAGGATTTAAACAAATCCAGGGCTATTTCACATATCAAGTTTTACATGTTTTTAATAACACATAATGAATACAAAGTTTGTGTCACTGAAACTCTACCGGTCCAGTTTCAATTACTACATTACTTAATGAAAAATAGGTTAGTTGAAAACTAAAATCAAAACAGATGCCCTCAGTAAACTAATTTAAGTTGATTGAGCATTTTGGTTTCTGTTCAGTGTATTTCATTCTTACAAACTGAACTGATTAGCTTGAAGTAGAACTTTATTAGATCCACATAAAAATCACCATGAGCTTGTGTTTGATATTCCATTACTGTGATTTTTTTGTGCCAGAGACCGTTGAGTGTTGTTTCTGCAGAAGACAATAAAATGACAAACAAATTGCTAAAACGCAACATATCAACATATGATTCCAATAAAACAACATTGTATTGTTACGGCAGAAAACAGCCCAACGTGATCAATCATAGCATCAGATTTGGAGACAATAGTGGATTCTGTTATGGAAATGTTAAATACCTCCTTTATGTGTTCTCTACAGGCCATAAAACACTTTTCATTTTCATTATTGAATGTCATCAGTTATGACTGATCTTCACAGTTCAGGAGGATTACATCATAGACAGGATCCGTGGTTTTAGTCAATGTGGACAAAAATGCCTTGCTATCATCAATACAGCAAAAAGATCAGTTTCCATATTTCCATTTATTTACTTGTATAAAGCAACGTTTCAATACATCCACATTTACATTGTATATAAACTTGTACACGAAACCTTCTTTTAGATCATACTTCTATCATAAACATGGAAACACAAACCCTCCAATACAGATCACGTTTTTCTTTTACATTATATAGGTGCTTTCAGAGCAGGCAGCTGGTCATGAGGAACCAAAGGGGTGTAGTTTGCAACTCGTAGCAGTCACCTGAGCAATATGTGTAAGATATGTGTTGGGGGATTTTTCCCATATCTGCCTGAGCTCTGTGCTGTGATCCTCATGCAGGCTGTCCAAATGCAATGAGTGCTTTAAATACGAGCAAAGTTGTTGCGCAACATCCTCAACATGGTACTATCTACAGTACATCTCAGCGTATATGTCAGATTAGATGGACGCTAGAGGATCATTCAATGGCTCTCCTCCCTCCCCTGCTGACTGGGCTGCCGCTGTTGTCTTTGGCTTGCTTCATATCATGACATTACCCTTATTCCACATATCATGACATTACCCTTATTCCACAATGCCAGATTAAAGTTCATAGTGGTTACAGGTTTGTGGCAACCTCCGTAGGTTAATCAGAGCATATTTGTAGGTCGACTTCAGTCCCTCCCAAACCAAGGTCAGCACCTTTTAATTGATCACAAGGTGTAAAGAACCCATGTAGATCGTGGAATTAAATTATGATCTGAAAGGGGCTAGTGTGTACAACATAACGGTGGTTGAAACCCAAATTACTAAATTGCTTTATCTTCATTAGTGTCCAGCTCCAGACGTCAAGGGCAAGTGTCCTTTAGTTTTTTGTGTCTCTGCTCTAACACAGGTGATTCGAGTGGTCCAACTACCTCCTCTGCATGTTATAAAGTTCTGCAGAGGTCTGTCAATGAACCATCATTTGATTCAGGTGTGTTAAACCAGGGAACAAACTAAAATATGCAGGATACCGGCCCTTGAGGACAAACTTTGGTCACTACTGCATGATGGTCAACTCATCTAACCAGTGGGCATCACAGCTGAGAAAATAATAAATTACTTGGCCTTAAGATTTGTATTCACATTGTTATTGAGCTTCAAATCTGGATTACTTTCCACCTATGGACATTACCAAACCATAGTGGTATTAATATCAGTTTGGTGGTCACAGAAGACAGAACTACTTCTAAATACCTGTTTCTTGCCTTTAAACCAAAAGGCCCTCATGAACAAAACATCCTTGGTGGTTAGGCTATGTACAGCAAGGGAAGATGCATCTTCTGGTGCCTATTATGCACCAGTTGGAGTCAGCATGCATGTGGTGAAAGTGGATTTAATTATGTTTTTCAGATGCGACCAGGCATTGCAAAGTGACAGTTAAGCTTATCAAATATTCACCAGTCACTCACCACTGCTGCTGTAGATCACTGGGAATCAAACAGACAAAAAAACAAAAAACAAACAAAAAAAACACTTTAGTTTAGTAAGAACAAGCAAGCTCAAGCATTGCTTTGGTGCAGAGTGCTTTAGAATGCATCATTGCAGGCTGAAATGCAGAAGTTAATAAATTTAGACAAAAAACATTAAATTTTTCCATATTAGGCTTTATTTGACTTAAACTGTCAATTGACTGTGAGGGTCTCTATTCTTTAGAGCGTCACAGGCACTGGAACACCGCATTGTTAGACGTGGATTAAAGGCCATCCACTGAATTAAATATGTAATTGCACTGATGGGTAAATAGTCAAGCATGTATAGAGCCATGATATGTAGCTCACAGCTGAGGATGAATCCCTATTCATAACTTTATATTCAAGGTGGAATATTTTAGCCAATTGCAGAATGAGAAAAGTAACAAAACTGCTGGTCAGCACCTGACATATTTCACTTTTTCAAATAAAATCTCCCAAAACTGCTTTTATGTGTGTTGGCAGTTAGTAACAAATATTTAACTCGGGTGATGATGACATGCAAATAACCCCACGACACACACACACACACCTGTGCACACAATAAGATGTGAGTGTGGAGAAGCAATGGATACAATAACATTGTGTCATTAAAGAAAAAAGTGCTACTTTAAAAAGAGAGACAGCAGGTGACATTCATGTCAAGAGCTGGATATAAATCTTGTCAAAACTAATCACAGTACAATTTATGTTACCAAGAATATAACCAGCAGAACAGAAAAAGACATTGTTACAAAATAGATTAAATCTAGAACTAGCTGCACTAGCTGTGGATTACTGGTAGTAAAATAACGGAAGAACGGAAGAAGTTTTAGTTCACAAAAAAATAGAGGACTAAGAGGAACCTTTTGTGGATCAAAGAGAAGGACCCTATCATCGGTTAGCCTTTTCACTTGGCTGATGGTGACATATATAGCAAGTGAGTGAATTAATGGTATAATGGCTAACAAAGGGATAGCAACTTTCTCCAAATATTTAGAAAACATGAACACAAAATTAGCTCATTGAGTTGTCTGAAGATCTTCAAATTAGTCAACGTAATTTTCACCCATTTTGTTTAAACCAGCCTGTCAGTTTGCTTTGTTTGCTGTTTGTCATTGTCACTTTTTTAGCTAAATGCTGATGATACCCTCTGACATTGCCATTTAGCCAAGCCAGTATTTATTTTAAACTAAATCTGTCAACCCATAAACATCTCAAATGTACCTTCTACCTCATAAACATTCTATACATTTTATTTTATTTTTTCTCTTTGTTAGTTCCTTATCTTGTTTCAATTTAACTTTAACTTTAAAATACTTTAATAGTTTGTTTGACCTTTGCACTTGACATGCCTATATGTATATACATGTACGGTTAGCATAGAATTAAATCAAGAATGCTGGACGTTTACATGAAAACACTACAAAACAGTACCGGGTCATAAAATCCACCATGTGTTTAGTTTATTTGGTGCCCTTATTGTGAAAATTAACATCTAAATAATGACATTGTCTTTTAAGTAAGGGCTAGAAGTGACTAGGGCTACCAAAAGTGTTGTGATTAATGTAGAACACCACAAAAATATTTTCATTCAAGAATTCATTTTTATGCATTTTATTAGAAATGGGAGAGAAAATGATCTATACTTTTAACAGAAATATCTCTGATTTCAAGACATTTTCATCTTCTTTTATATATATTATGATAATTCTAGGTGGAAATCTCAAGAATGACTATTTGGATTAATTCCTTTTATTTAGCCTGAATGGCAGACAAAGAAAATTACACATATATCTCAAAATATCTTCACTCATTAGCAATCTCATCACTCATACATTTGCCTGTGTGTTTGTCTGTTTTGTAAGAGGCCTGGTAAAAATACTGCAAGTGGTATTGAGGCTACAGCAAGTGACTCTACCAAGTATCCAACTTTTCTGGTGTCATACTAGAAACTTTGGATCAGCATACAGATCATCATGACATCCCAGAACGTTTTGCTGGAACGCTGCTTCCTGGAATTTATTTAACAACCCCATTTTAAATAGCTCAGGTTTTACAACTAATTTTTGACAAAAACATAAGGCCTTTGAACTCATTTACTAATAATAAAACCCGGCCATATTATTAAATGTGCAAATAAATCTAAACTGAGTAAAAATTTTATTACAGTTGTTATCCTGTGGCACTTTTACAGAGAATATTAGGAGTAAGGAGAACCTTTAATTTTTCATTTTCTTCTGGTTAAGCTTTTTTTTTTTACTTTAACGTGTTTTACTTTTTTGGATTAAGCCCCTGGTTAAAAAAAAAAAAATCGTTTTTATTCCACAAACATTTATGGTAATGCTTAAAATGCATTTGTGCTTTTAATGGGATTTATTTTCTCATTTCTCACCCTTCTGAAGGTGGCAACTCATAAAGTTGAAAGTATAATTTTTTTTTGTTTGTCTCTTGTTTTTGTTGCATTTATTTTTAACTAATTTAATTAATTTACAAGATGCAGTATTTTTTCCACTGTTAAAAACAGAGACTTGTAAACATTGTAATAATTATTGTTTATTTCTGCAACCTGCTTCATTTCTCTTTTTGTGTTGTGGTTTCAGATTTACTAGTTGCTATGTTTTAAAATCAACATCCAGCTTGTCTTGACTTTGGATTTAATGGTGTTGCACTTGAATGCCTATTTCAGTACTCGTGCACACAAGGCAGGTATAATTCTAGAATTCCTGAGAGATGGGAATAACTCCTAGCTAGTGTCACCCTCCATAAAACATAGGTCTTTAATCAATTTTAAAGGGAGATTCCAAACCAAACAAAACAAAATGGAATTGCATCAGTTATTTATTTTACCCCATCATGATTTCAATGAGACAGAGTAGCAGGGGACAATAGGTTTACAGTTAGGGTCTAAGGACACTTAAGAAACCCTGTTCTAGGGGGATGCTTCACTTTTGTTCTAGTGTAAATCTACCTTGACCATGGCCAACACTCAGTCTGTGTCAAAGCAAATGGAAGGGGAAAAACGAGCACTGCGAATGAATGTAGAGCAACGTGCCATTTTCTGACCTCAGTTCACAGCAACAGTCAAAACCTCAGATACATCTTTGGAGGTTTTTTTCTAACAGTCTTAAAGTTACAGATGGATCTGTTCTTCAAATGCCATGTGAGATGTGGGGAACCATGTAAGCAGGTCTGGCATTTGTATTGTAGATTTTTGTCACCTGTCTTTCTTTCTGGTTAAATAGTCTTACTCTTCTGGAGCACAATAAATGATTTTAATATGCTGATATGTGTGGTTTTATTTCTCCATACATTATATTATGTGGGTGATGCTCAGTTTGCTGACACAAACAATGAAATGATTAAGTCTGAATTATCTGTACTATGTAACTCCACATCCTAAGCAAATGGAGACAAACCACTCCCTTTCATCAGGAAGATATCCCCATCAGTACCAGAATCAGAATGAGCAAGCATCTATCACAACTGGCTTGGGCTGGCAGGACATAAACCCAAACATATACCCATTTTTGACATATGTTTATGAGAAAATATACCAAAAATTGAAAAGATTTAATGTACCCAATGTCATTTCTTTCTGTAACTCATGCTAAAAAAGGCTAAACGTCATGACAAACCAACAGTGTTGCAGCTAAAGAAAAGGAACTTAATACAAAAACATATATTTAATAACTTTATTGCAGCCTTTAGCAAAGATAAAACTTCTTCAGATTTCTAAATGTTGTGGAGAGCAAGAACAATCCTGAAACTAGGCTAGCTTCTTAAGGCTAGCTTCCTAATTAAATGCACAGCTGGCTACACAAAAGTAGATTTAAAAAATAGTCAAAAAGAAAGTTCAGTCCCTTTAATTTAGAGAAATATAACCAATTAATCCAAAAAGATGTTGTAATAACATTTATTGGGGTCTTATTCAACTTTAGAATTAGCTAATATTCATTGTAAATTAAGATGACCAAGAATAAAAATAGCTTTCTTTTCAACCTTTCAGCCAACCTGACAAAGATTCATGTATATGTAGAGATGTGCATTCACAACTCTCACTTCTAAATTCATGAAGGCATTTGCAGGTGTTAAATGTGTGCAAAGGTGAGGTTGCATGTCCTAACTCTGAACCTAGATCCCAAGCAGATCTACTCCTTAAACAATTTGACCATG
The DNA here is from genome assembly GCF_021462225.1 of Girardinichthys multiradiatus. NCBI lineage: Eukaryota > Metazoa > Chordata > Actinopteri > Cyprinodontiformes > Goodeidae > Girardinichthys > Girardinichthys multiradiatus. The sequence continues at coordinate 45,556,026 of NC_061802.1, read as the reverse complement.
CAAATACTTTTCTCCTAGCTGACACTGTTTAAACATTTAAATTAATCATTATGCATGTATTTAGGGAAAGGTCCACAAATATTTGTTCATATTTTTGTTAAATACAGCCAGGGCAAATAGTTTTCCATTCTTAAAGACTTTGCTTTGCAAAGATTGCTTTGAAAAAATACCACATTCTAAAAGTTGGTGGTAATTTTGTTGCAGAAGAGGAAAAGTGAAAAGAAAACCAATCTGCTGCACTGCTAGCTTTAAAGAGAAATGCAGATATTGACATTACTTAATGAATTCCACCTTCAGGAATAATTACAAAATAATAATCTTTTGTTACAAATAAGCATGACATCCTTCCCTCTAGTGCAATCACATAATCATCAAATTCAGTCATTTCCTGATTTGTGTTTCTTTTTGCTTGAGCTATGGAGGTTAATAGCTAAATCCATAAATTGACTTTTAAAAAATATTTTAAACATTTTCCAGAAGTTTTATTTGTCCTTAATGACTCTAAAGTTAAGATTCTGATCATGCAATATATTATTCTACTATTTTCAAGGTTTCCCCATTACCCTCTTGTTAAAATGCTATTCTCTTATTCAAAGTTCAAAGTTCTTAATTATAACAAAACCAAGCTTTGTAATGCATTGTTTGTAGCATAGAAAGCACTGATAAGAATGGCCAACAGGCAAAATTAAAATAAAAAAAGATGCAGTTCAAAGGAAAAGGTCTACCTGTCATGAGTAATACCTTGTAACTAAGGGGGTCATGCCATTTGGTGAGAGGTAATCTAAATTCACAAATCAGTCAAGGATTTCTTTACATTATATTTTGCATTGCATTTAATCCTGCTTGTAATGTGTTTCAACATTTTCTTCTAATAATGTTCCCTGCATCTTCTTTTTCTTTCGTGTTTTTCTTCTTATTTCTAGAACAGAACCCTGATGTTTTCAGCTGTTGATTACATGCACGTTGTCTTATCCAGTCACATGTGGCCTGTTTTAATTCTTTGAGTTTACATTTGGTCTCCAACAGATCTTGAGTGATAAGTGTTTCCTGTTCGGTATATGTTACCAAGCTAAGAGTCATCATTTAGTATTAAAAATTATAAACCCCAAATCATGAACATGTATGAAGATTTGGATGTACTCAGCATCTATACTGCTTTCTCTTAAATTTCAGCATTACAAAAGGGTTCTTGAGTGTCATTATCTCATTACATTAGAATTGCAGAAGGAGTCAAGTTTTTATTCTCTGTCGTTTTTCCCTGTTCTTTACATTTTAAGTGGGACACATCAAGACTGAAGGCAAACCTATTCTAGTACCTGTAAATGTTCTCTATGGAAAACATGTCATATTGAAAGCAACAAATTTTGCCCTGACATTTCAATATAATTTGTTTGCCTTCACAGAAGTGAGCTTCACCAATAACCCTGACAGAACTCCATGCCACCACAGTGCCAAGTGTTGGGGGTGGTTGATGACAACCATCTGGATGGTCTGTCAGTTCAGAGCACATGGAGTCCATGTATCTGATCATGTCGTAATTGTTGTATGTGTGATGTTCTATCCCAGATGGCATTACTGTCCCTAAACCAGGTTAATAATTCTATATACTTGGTGAACCTTTCCACATTGTGTCATTTTACAACCACAAATAAATATGTTTTTGATTGGAATTCTGTAATTAAGCAAAATAGGGTATATAGGTCAATCAGCTGGTACACAGATGTGGTCAAAACCACCTGGAATTTAACCCACTCAGGACTGTGGAGATGATGTGGATTTTAAGAGAACACCACCCCCAGATATTCCCCTTACCATTTTCAACAACAATGTGTCTGCTGTGGACCACTTCTGGTTCCTAGGAACCCCCATTTCTCAAAACCTGAGATGGTCCTCACACATAGACAATGTTTGGAAGAAGGCCCAGCAGATACTGTACCCAGATTTTTAATAAACAACGTAAGTTATCATAACTATGCAGACGACACACGGATATATGCTACGATGTCACCAGGTGACTATGAACCCATTCAAGCACTTGGTAAATGCTTAGAAGAAATCATTGCATGGATGTGCCAAAATTTTCTTCAGCTGAATCAAAACAAAACTGAAGTAATAATCTTTGGAAAAAAGGAAGAGCATTTAAATGTTAGCACACAGCTTCAATACAGCTAGAAACCACCAATCAGGTTCGAAATATGGGTGTAGTGATGGACTCAGACCTGAACCTTCAGAGGCACATAAAGACTGTAACAAGGTCAGCCTTCTACCACCTAAAGAACATCTACGGGATTAAAGGACTAATGTCTCAGCAGGACCTTGAAAAACTAATTCATGCGTTCATCTTTAGTATAATTGATTACTACAACGGTGTCTTCACAGGTCTGCCTAAAAAGTCGATCAGACAACTGCAGTTGATCCAGAACGCTGCTGCCCGCGTCCTCACTAGAACTAAGAAAGTGGAGCACATCACCCCGGTTCTAAAGTCCCTACACTGGCTCCCTGTATCTCAGAGAATAAACTTTAAAATACTTCTGTTAGTCTACAAATCACTGAATGGCTTAGCACCAAAATACACTACAGACTTGTTCTCAGTGTATCAACAACCCAGACCTCTCAGCTCTTCTGGCTCAAATCTACTCTGCATACCCAGAACCAGAACCAAACATGGAGAATCAGCTTTTAGTTCTTATGCTCCACCAATCTGGAATAAACTACCAGAAAACTGGAAAAGTGCTGAAACCATAAGTTGCTTCAAATCAAGATTAAAATCTTATTTGTGTCAGGTTTAGTGTAATGGAGGACCCCGGACTGCAGACAAGCAGGCAGCATGATGGTAGGTGAAAATATTTAATTGTGGAAAAACAAAAACTCAGTCAGAGGAAGAGGCAGGAACAAAACAGTAACAGGCAGGCGAGACAAGCATGGCATGATCCGAAAAACAAGGTGACATGATTTGAAAACGTTTCAGCATAACCAGAAAACCTAACACCCCCCCCCGGCCTTACCAGATGTCCACAAGAGTCCAGACACAAAAAACAAGCCGAACAGGGCGGGTGGAGGGGTGCCATTGCAGGAGGGCCAGAAACAAAACCAACCCACTCAGGGTGGGGTTCTCAGCAGGAGGGTCAGAAACAAAACCACAAAACTCAGGCGGGTGACCAGGAGGTCGTCCCAAGAGGGCACAAAGTTTAGGTGGGCGACCAGGAGGCCATCCTGAGCAGGCACAAAGTTCAGCCGGACGCCAGGACCTGCAACACAGAGTGCTGGGCAGTCGGCGGCGAAGGCGTTGAGGCTGGCGAAGAAGATGGAGGCAAAGGCGAAGACAAGGAGGCCAGCAGAGGCGTAGAGACCATGGCAGCTGGCAGTGAAGATGGAGACTTGGAGGCCGACAGAGACGTAGAGACCGTTGCGGCCAGCGACGGCAGCGGGAACCTGCAGGTTGATCAGGAGGCCGGCCGAGCCGAGTAGAGGAACCTTGGAGCTGAGAGTCAGGCCTAAAGTCAGGCGCCCCAATGTCGGCGTGGAGTCAGGCGCCTCATAGTCAGGCGATAAGTCAGGTGCCTTAGGCAAAACGTCAGTCAGGCCTGCAACAAAGTCAATGTGGCCTGGAACACAGTCACTGGGCCCTGGAGCTATGGTCATAGGCAATCCACCCATGGACCCCTCTGGCAGAGGCAGTAGAGGTGGTTCGTCCTCGAACCCCTCTGGAATAAGAAGTAGAGGCAGTCCATCCTCCAACCCCTCTCAAAACTCTGGAACATGGACTAGAGGCGGTTTATCCTTGAACCCCTCATGGAACGTGGGAGGCCTGGAGCCAGGCAGCGCCCAGGAGTCAGGCTTCAGTTCCATGAACACCACCCAGAGGAAACTTAGGAGGTGTTCAGGACCAGGACGTGGAGGCAGCCCGCCCACGGGCTCCTCCGGAACATGACCTGGCGAACCCTCAGAGGCTGAAGCAGAGTCTGGCGAACCCTTGGAGGCTGAAGCAGAACTGAAGGGACCCTCCGAAACTGACACAGCATCTGGGGGACCCTCGGAGGCCAGAACGAGGACAAGCTGCACTTTGAACTCCTCAGAGACAGGATCCGGCGGCACTTCCTCCTCAAACCCCTCATCTCTGGGTTCAGAGGGCAGAACGAGGACAAGCTGCTCCATTACCCCCTCAGGAACAGGGTCCAAGGACGGTTCATCCTCGAACCCTTCATCACTGAGTTCAGGAACCAGGACGAGGACCAGTTCCTCACTGAACCCCTGGAAGGCCTGCAGACTAGGAGCAGAAGCTGGGGCGTCGCTGAGACCCTCAGTGACGTGAGCAGGAGCTTAGGCGTCGCTGAGACCCTCAGTGGCGTGAGCAGGAGCTTAGGCATCGCCGAGACCCTCAGTGGCGTGCACAGGAGCTGAGGCATCGCCGAGACCCTCAGTGGCGCGTGCAGAAGCTGAGGCATCACCAGGACTCCCGATGACTTGATCCAAGGTGTCGCCGGGAGCCCCGATGATTTGAGCCGAGGCATCGCCGGGACCCCCGATGACTTGAGCTGAGGCGTCCCTTTTCCGACATCCTCTGCAGCATGTGGAGGAGGTTGAGGCAGACTTGGGCGGCACAATGGTGGCCCTCTGGAGTCATGACGTGGACTGAGCTGCAGCTGCAGCGCTCTGAAGACCTGACATGGGCTGCTTAGTACCAGCTCCCTGAAGACCTGATGTGGACTGAGCTGCAGCACCATTCTGGAGACCGGGCTTAGATGGCTCAGTTACAGCACTCTGGTGGCTTGGCATGGGTGAAGGTGGATGGCATTAAATCTGCCTTACTGCTGTCTCATAATTCTCCTCCATCTGCCTGATTCTCTCCCTAAGCTCAGGGGAGGAATACAGGAGAAAGGTCCTTCTGAAGTTCTTTATCTGGCGTGCATAAAACCTTAAACGCTGCTCATGCTCGTCAGGTGTTGCCTCAGAACACCGGGGTGGAGCGAGAGAAGACGGCATGGGCGGAACTGCAGCGATCCTGGGAGACTGTGCTGTGGCAGACGAAGATGAGGGAATACTTGCTGCAACCCTCCCTCCAGCGAGCAGGGGAGTTACTGCTCCAGGCGCGGCAGCAGCAGCCGTGGGAGACTCCTCCTCATCGGCTGAAACACAGGAAGGTGCTCCACGCCGGCGTTTCTTGCGGCAGGAGGAGGACAAGGGCTTCACTGCCGAATGAAGGGCAGGAGAAGATGAACGGCGACTAAGGGGACATGTCCCCGGACATGGAATCGCCAACCTGGATCCGTCATAAGCCGACTGCGGCACTGACAGCCCTGCAGAATGGCGCAGAATCTTCTCCACCTCCCGAGACAGGAACGTAAAGAGATCCACCACACCGCAGCCATGCAGGACCAGCAGGTGCGAGCTCAATCTCCTTCAGCAAAGTGAAGAGGGCACAACCTCCAGATCGGACGGGAGATGATTCATATCCTTCTTCATCTGCTGCTGAAGCCAGTGATCAGAGGAGCTCTCTTGCCTACCGTCTGCGAGGTCCAACTTTGGTGGAAACATTCTGTCAGGTTTAGTGCAACGGAGGACCCCGGAATGCAGACAAGCAGGCAGCATGACGGTAGGTGAAAAGATTTAATTGTGGAAAAACAAAAACTCACTCACAGAAAGAGGCAAGAACAAAACAGTAACAGGCAGGCGAGACAAGCATGGCATGATCCGAAAAACAAGGTGAGAAGATTTGAAAATGTTTCCGCGATGAATGACACAACAGGTGTGTATTTATGGAGCGTGAACCAGGTGAAGCAAGAAGACACATTAGCTAGGTGCAGGTGAACCAAATAAAGTTGATTGACAGGACAAAACGTGGCTTGAGCAGAACAGAAATCCAAGGATACAAACGTATAGAAATACAACTAGAAAAACATGTAACTAAAGCATAACTTGACAAAACATGAACAAGAAGACAAAAACTAAAGCATGACCAGAAGCATGATTCAAAATCTGTCAATAATAATAATAATAATAAACCAAAAACACTAACAAATAATGACAATTTGTTTAGAGTGGCCTTTGACTATGCCTTCTAAACATTATTAGTTAAGATTTCAGTCCAACTTTCCTTTCATTTTCTTACCCATCATTCTCTTCTCTTCATTTTTTAATTACCTTTATGTCACTGTAATGTACTTTGCCTATTATGCTTTGTATTTTTTATTTTATTGTATTTTATTTACTTTTTTTTTCCTTCACGTGAAGCACTTTGAAATGTCTTGCTACTGAAATGTGCTATGTAAATAAACTTGCCTTGTCTTGCCTTACTTCCTGAGGCAGCTCAAGAAGTATAACCTTTTACAAGAGCTGCTGGTCATCTTCTACACTGCCATAATTCAGACTATCCTGTCTTCGTCCATCTCAGTGTCATTTTTCTCATCCACAAAACAGGACAGGTCCAGACTGCGACGAACAATCAGGTCTGCAGAGAGAATCATCAGGGCTGACTTTCCCTCCATCCAGGACTTATACAGGTCTAGGATCAGGAAAAGGGCAGCTAAAATCTCTGCAGACCTCACACACCCTGCACACAACCTGTTTAGGCTTTTACCTCCAGGTGGCGCTACAGAGCACTGTCTGCTAAAACCTGCTAGCATAGAGACAGTTTCTTCCCCCAGGCTGTTTCTGTGATGAACACTTGACAGTCAGAGTTCCAGAACAACACCATGCATACTTGGACTGATCTCACATTATATTCCATTGTCAATTGTGTATTGTGTATATATATGTATTATCTTTATTATTGAGAGCAAAATGTACCGGAGTCAAATTCCTTGTTTGTCTAAACAAAGTTGGCAATAAACCTGATTCTGATTCTGATAATTGAGATGTGAAAAAAACAAACAATATCTAAACATTTGAAGATGTCACACAATGTTTGATATGGAAAGCAGGACAAAACTACAAACCTACCACGATATGGCTGTCCAACTAAACTGAACTGTCCAACTAAACAGGCTAGGCAAGGAGAACATCTATCTGAGACGCAACCAAACAACACTTGGTAAATCCGGAGGAGCTGCAGACACCCATAGTTTAGGTGGGAAAATATTTTGACTGGCCTTTTTTTAGTTATGCTCTCTGAAAATATGGCCTTATAGAGAAGTGGAAAGAAGAGAGCCATTGTACAAAGACAACCATAAGAAGCACTTAAAGTTTGCTACAAGCCATGTAAGGGACACAGCAGACAAGAAGGTGCCCTGGTTAGAGGAAGGCTGAAATGCCATTATGTGAGGGGGAAACTAATCCTGTACATCACTTTGAACACACTATTGCCGCTGTGAAATGTGGTGGCAATTTCATGCTGTTGTAATGATTTTTTTGAAGGGACAGGGAAGCTGATTAGAGTTCAAGGTAATCATTAAAGAATCCCTGAAAAAAAAACCTGAGGCTGCAAAAGACTCAAGATGGGAGTTTAAGTTCACCTTCCAGCAGGACAATGACCATAGACACACAACCTGAGTGACAATGTAATGGATTAGAAGCGTATTTATGTGTAAAAATAGCTTAAGGTCTAGACCTGAACTGAAGTCTGAACCTCGGTCAAGACTTCATGTTTACTAATCTGGCTGAGCTTAAACTATTTTGCAAAGATGAATTTCTGCCTGTATATTATATGTGCAAACTCTATTAGATGGTACGGACATATGCCAAAAGACTCGCAGCTTTTTGGGGATAGGTGGTTCTATAAATGTCTGTTACATAAACAGCCTTTCACCATCTTTATACCAGGGAAGAAGACCTGGCTAATAAATGAGTTAATATCAGCTTGTTAGACCCACAGTGTCACTGTCAGATGATTTTTTTTGTTTTTACTTAGACCTTGCTCCATTGCTTACATGTGTTTAAAAAACCCTTAAAAGCACATTTTCATTATTATGTGTTTAAGTTGCATTAAACCACAGTTATAACATCTGAAGCTTGATCAATAAAATTTAATTCTAAGTGATGCTGAAATGAAAGTCAGTTTCATCAGTACATATAACTGCTGATTGATTTTAAATCATTTTGCTTTCAGAACAGGAACAGAATGCAAATAATTTTGAATGAATATTATAGATCATATGACTGGCCTAATAAAATACAATAATATGGCCATATATATATATTTAAAAGAATTTCAGTTACATTACAGTGGCAAACGTATGCATTATAAAAAGGTTCTATGTGATTGACCAGCACAAAGTAGCATAATTGTGAGCAGTGTTGGGAGTTACGGTGTTAATAACTGCGTTACTTTTTCATTAACGGAGTAATCTAACTATTTACTTTTCTCATTTCAGTAACGCCGTTATGATATTTACACTGTAACACGACCTGTTATTGCAACTCAACAACCACGGTTTAATAAGAGCACAGTCTGCTGTGGCGGAGAGATGTCTCTCCCACAGCTGCAGTGAGTGTTTTTGAAAGCTCTTCAAGAAAAAAGCAGGAGGTGGGGGAGTGGGGGAGGAGGCACGGACAAATAGCAGCATACGTGACGCCGATTGGATGAGAAGTCATCAAATTGTCGGGTTTTCACCACACAGACAGAGTAAACCAACAGCAAGAGAGAAACATGATGATGGCGGGGAGTCTTGTAAATTCAAAGACAGTGTTCAAAGGTTGGAAGTATAGGCAATATTTCACGTTTGTTGAAGTTAAAGGCAAAAATGTGATTTGCAAGTTATGTCTGGGAACAAAGAAATTATCCACGTCCGTGACCTGCAACTCCAACCTTATGAAGCACCTCGCAGCATCTGACCCTTCCACAACACTTGTGGCTAACAACCCGAGCCCTGTTGTGCCCAGCGTGAGCTCTGACAATCCTACCCCACGCCAACAGAAAAGGCATAATTTTTCTGGTCAGCAACTTGTAACATTGTTTTAGATTCTAAAAAGTAACTGAATAGTTACTTTGCCTGGCTACTAGTTACTTTGATAGTGCAGTAACTGACTTACTAACTCAGTTAGTAGTAACCATAACTAGTTGCTTTTTAAGGTAACGTTCCCAATACCGATTGTGAGGTGGGTGGTAAATATTGGCGACATGTTGAGTCTTTTGCCTGTTGCTAAAGTATGTTTATAAAGACAATCTGTCGTGGTCCTAGTACCCATGGCATGACTATCTGTTTTTTGCGACCAGAAGTAATTCTAAACTATCCATGTTTTCTTTTTTAAGTGAGACGTAAAGAAAGGGGCCTTCTTTCAGCAGACTGACCGTGCACAGCCACAGTTGAGGCAAGGGAGCACTACTTTATAACATTCTGCAGAAAAAAAACATTGATCACAGTATGAACAAGTTACAAAAACGTTTTAATTAGTCAACATCTCAATAACTGATATCACTTGGAATGGCAGAAAACCACATATCACATTACATCACATCTTCCTGCATCATTTGACCAGCTATAGTTTGCCTACCGATCCAACAGTTCCACTGAGGATGCAATATTCACCAGCCTGCACTCACTCATCACCCAAATAAAACATAAAGTCACCTATGGCAGACTCCTATAGATTGACTTTAGCTCAGCATTTAATACCATCATCCCACAGAGACTAATGGAGTTACTACTTTTACTAGGATTGAACAACATGTTATGTCTCTGGATCCTGGAACTTCAGATGTAACAGATATTTGTAATTTTGCTAATATCTCATGGCTGTTTAAACTTTGCTTAATTAAGCCTTACTGTAAACTTACTGTACTTTCTGTAAACTCATGGTTTTGTTATGTTTTTGTCATGCTTGAACAATGTGTAGATTAGGTTTCTTTTCTCATACTGTGAATATTGTCTGTCCACTAGAACAGATTCTGGTCCTGTGACAGAACAGACAAACATTGGATTTCTCCTTTCTTTGGTAAAGAAACTTTATACTTACTGTGTAAGTCAGTGTTTTCATTTTGCAAGACCTTTAATAAGCCTCATTAATTGATTCTTACCAGGATGCTTCAATAATCTTATTTTTCCATGACACTGAACAAGAGACCTCAATGTGTTTTTGTCTGGAAAAACTGCTCCAAACACATGACGCTAAACACTGGATTTCCTCAACCTTGTTTTCTTGGTCCACTGCTAATAACTCTGTTAACAAAATACTCTGTATCCAAGTATGAAGGGAACCTAAGCACTAAGTTCGCAGATGACCATGGTAGGACTGATTAGTGGAAACAAAAAATGTACAGGAAAGATATTGAACACCTTGAGGTTTGGTGCAGGGAGAACAATCTGTTGCTAAACATAGCCAAAAGGAAGAAATGATCAGACTTTCTGAGGACACTGACAGAGCATGCTCCTCTCATCATCAGCAGATATCCAGTTTAGAGAGTGAAGGACATCGGGTTCCTAGGTAGCCAGATCTCACAAGAGCTAAGCTGGCACAAGAACATCTCAGAAATCACAAATTAGGCCCAGCAAAGATTCAGCTTCCTGAAGAGGCTGAAACAAGCATCTCTCTCCACCAGCAGCTTTAGAACTTTCTACAGAAGTGCAGTTAAGAGTGTTCTAACGTACTGTTGTTTATCAGTGTGGTATTCCAGTTGCAGTTTGTCATTTAAAAAGGCCCTGCCTACAAAGGCTCTGATCAACAGATTTCTCCCACTTGGGGTTAGAATGATAAACCTTTGAATAACTGGTTCCATACAGCCAAGAGTCTCTGGCAGTCCTTTTGCTCTAGTTTTTGTTATTCATTACCTGACAAGCTAATTGAGATTATTAATTGTACTGATAAGTCTGGAATGTATGAGTGTTTATGGAGGGGTGGGGTGCTGCAGGACGTGCATATGTGTTTTTACTTTTTAAACATCTTTACATTTCTTATGAATTTTAAATGTCTTATGCTGACCCTGGAGAAACACTTTTATTTTGCAGCACTACAGTTGTATGCAAAGCAGCATGACAATACAGCTTGATTTGATTTCATTTGAACAGACTTTCCAAAGAAATCTCCGACAGCTCAAATAAAAAAGAATTTCAATAACAAACATTTGCCTATTCTGAGCACTTACCATCAGTTTTATGTGAGCGCCAGTGACCTGCTTGGTGACAATAGTAGTGACCAGGTTGAAAAATGATTGCTCATAATGTCTTAATTCTTAATTCACACTTTATTTTGTGTGATCAAAATCTAACCAAGGTTTGACTAAATTGTGAAGTTCTGAGTATATCTGTAGATACAGTGATTTTGGATTCCAACTCCTAAACCTTCATACAAACAATCAAGAGAATGGATGAATTTGCATGAATTTGGTGTGTCTTACATTTTGATTCGAAAAAAAAAGAAAAAAAAAAGAAAACATTTGTTGGATCTTTGCCAGTGTCCCATAACATCTTTCAACCATAAGTGATTAATGCCATAAAAAACCCACTAACTATGAACTGAGGTTATGACTATTTTCTATATCAAAAACAGTTCAGCATTCCCCATAAAAATGACTCTTTTTCTTTATTTGCTTATTTCATCATACTTAGTGTTTGCTTTGAATAGTTTAGTACAGGAGTTCTAGTTACATGACAGAAGTTATATAAAATCTCTATTATATAGCATATTCATTTAAAGTACTCCAGAGTCTTCCTGTGGCTTTCAGGTTGCAAAAGCAACATAATCTCTCCTCTAATCTAATTGTTCCACAAATACAGTACACGTAGTATTTCACACAGACACAGGGGGCTTGTGGACGGGCATACTGGCATTTTGTTTTAGTACTAATTGGAAATCAATCAGATTTCATCCTCCTTGGAAAACTGTGACATTTTCCGCTCTTTGCCAATGATTAGAAACAAATTATGCCGGAGACTGACTGACATTTGGAGAGCAGGTGGCTGTTTGGAGTGGAGTGTGAAGGACCAACAGAGCATGTATTTATGCTCTCCGGCACTGCTTTCTGTGTGTGTGTGTGTGTGTGTGTGTGTGTGTGTGTGTGTGTGTGTGTGTGTGTGTGTGTGTGTGTGTGTATGAATGCACCAAGCGCACCCAGAACTCTGGGCTGCTTAGCCAGAGGGTCCTGTAGGAATAGTTTGATAAGGGGGGCTTGTTTACCATAATAATGCATCTCATCTCTGCACATCAAACACTCCTGCCCAGTCTGATAACCCACTCTTTCATTTAGCACAACTGTTTGATCTAGATGTGCGGCAGTGTTCCCAGGGCCACTGTCACAGGCAACAAAACAGTTGGGTAATTGCTGTGTAGTTTAGCAGTGTTTCCCAAATAGAAATCTTCCATAATGTGGAAGGCATGCAGGGAGTATTTTTATATGATGTTGTCAGAGGAATTATAACTAGACATCACCAGACAATGTTTCCTGTAAAGTTATGGCTATTTTCAGTGCTGCTGCAAGGCAGATATTGTTTTATTTGCCTTTGAATATCCATGATTTATTTGTTTTTTTTCTTTTATTTTTTGTTTCTTTTGAAAGCTGCAAAGCTATGTGAAATTTAAAAACTACCCTTTCCTTTAATTTTAAGGATTTACATATAAGGAAGTTCTAACATTTATCTGGTAATTACCATAGGTCTCTTGTAATTCAGTTCAATTTAATTGACTTATCTAGCGCCAATTTACAACACGTCATTTCTAGGCACTTTCCAAAGTCAATTCAATCAAATCAGATTCCAAGGCAAGTACATACATTTCAGTTGATTCTAGTTATCAAACAATGCGGTCAAATTCAGTTTATTTTAATATGGTTAAAAGGTTTTCTGTCTAAGGAAGCCCAACAGATTCCATTGAGTGAGTGACCTGCATAAATATTATTAATTAATAATTTAAATTACAATCTACAGTTGCAAAAATTTAAGCAAACAAATTGACCTGGATTTGTTCTTTTTACAATTTGACCATGAAAACATTCTAATTCTCAAAGAGTAAAAGAACAGGAAATATTAGAGAAGAAGGGCATAAAAACAATAGGATAGAATCTTTATACACCTTGTAGATGTTCATGTTGATCAGATGCCGGATCCACCTCAAGTGAGTCCTATCAATGCAAAGAGCAGCAGCTTTACTCCAAGCTTCTACCAGACTATCCCTAAGTTGGAGCCCAGCCACCCTACACAAGGACATACATTCAGTTGTTTGCATCTGGACTCTCATTCTTATCATGATCCATATGTCATGAAGGTTTGATGAAAGAGAAACCGGTAACGAGATTTTGCTTTTTAGCTCAGCTGTTTCTACCCCATGACATTACAGCTGACAAAGCCCCAATCCATTCATTCATCCCATGTTCTGTCCAACAATCCTACGTGAACAAGTCATCAAGATACTTAAACTCCTCCGTTGTTTCTAAGACTGACCCCAATCAGGAGGGAGCAATCCATCTTTGTCTGTTCTACTCATCGCAGACATTTTCCAAGCAAAAGCAGTGCTTATTCAGTGCATATAACACAGCACCATGCAGAGTAAGGATTGGAGGCCATCAAAGTGTACCCAGAGTCCCCACCACTGCAGATATTTTGTTCCACATGAACCAGCTGCATCCAAAGCTTTGCTAAAGCTGGAAAATAAAATCTAGTCACTGAAAAAAAAAACAGATGAGCACCCCACCTCAACATGTTTCAAGCAGGCCACAGAACAGAAATGTATTGTATAAGAATCAGACTGTGAAAAACTTTATTGCCAAGTAGTGTTTTACATATACGAGGAATTTGCTTTAGTGGCAAGGTGCTACACATGGACAAATGTACAGCTGACATAAATAAATTTGAAAAACAAAACAAGTTGTGTAGGAATATTATGAGAAAAATAGAGCATCATTGCAAATATTAAAAATATACAATAACAACAATATAGAACTAAATGAAATAGTATTTAAATGTGCTGAGATATTCGTACTCTTTGCAGCGGAAAGTGTTAGTGGGGGACCAGGGCCTTGTTAATGAGGCTAGCTGGATGCGGGAAGAAGTTGTTTCTGTGTCGAGAGGTCTTGGTCCCTGTGATGGACCGCAGCCTCCTGCCAGAGAGGAGAGTCTGAAACGGTTTGTGACCAGGGTGGGAGGGGTCAGCTTTAATCTTTCCTGCTTGCCTCTGAGTCCTGGAGGCATACAGTTCCTGAGCAGAAGGAAGACTGCAGCCAATCACCCTCTCTACAGAGCAAATGATACGCTGCACCCTGACCTATTTATCCCTGATGGTGGCAGCAGCGTACCAGATGGTGAAGTAGGAGGTGAGGACTCAATGATGGCGGAGTAGAAGTGCACCATCAGTGTCTTTGGCAGCTGAACTTCTTCAAGTGTCGCAGCAAGTACATTTCCTGCTGTTTTAGTGAGGGAGGTGATGTTCATCTCCCACTTGAGATCCTGAGGTATGATGGTGCCCAGGAAACGAAAGGAATCAACAATGGCGACTGGAAATTCACACAGGATGATGGGGCTGGGTCAGGCTATGTTCCTTCTGAAGCCCATGATCATCTCCACTGTTTTCAGAGCATTGAGCTGCAGACTGTTCTGGCTGCACCAGGACACCAGATGGTCAATCTCCCTCCTGTAGGCAGACATCCCCCGCAGAGATGAGCCCAATGAGGGTGGTATCATCCGCAAACTTCAGGAGCTTGACGGACTGGTGAATAGAGGTGCAGCTGTTGGTGTACAGGGAGAAGAGCAGAGGGAAAGAACACAGCCTTGAGGAGAATTGGTGCTGATGGTCCTGGGATCAGAGATGTGTTTTCCCAGCTTCATGTGCTGCTTCCTGTCTATTAGGAAGTTTGTAATCCACCTGCAGGTGGAGTCAGGCACGCTCAGCTGGGATAGCTTGTCCTGCAGCAAGGCTGGGATAATTGTGTTGCAAGCAGAGCTGAAGTCCACAAACATCCTGGCATAGGTTCCTGGGGAGTCCAGGTGCTGCAAGGTGTAGTGATTGACTATATTTATTGCATAATCTACAGACCTGTTGGCTCTGTAGACAAACTGCAGGAGATCCAGAAATAGTTCTGAGGCTTAGTGGAGGAGTCACAGGGGATGGTGACAGATTGACTCACAAAGCGGCATTAGAACTGGTTTAGCTCATTTGCAAGGCAAGTGTCATTGATGGAGTGGGGGGCTTTAGGTTTATAGGTTGTGATCTGTCTGAAATCACTCCAGACAGTGGTGTCATTTGCAGGGAACTGATCTATAAGCCTCTCTGAGTACAGCAGTTTAGCTTCTCGCACCTCCTTGCTAAACCTGTATTTTAACGACTTGAATAAGTATGTGTCCCCACTCCTGAGTGCCGCCTCCTTTTCCAGATTTAGCTGTCTGAGTTTGGCTATAAACCAGGCTTTTGTCATTGTTATTACTCATCCTGGTGCATGTGGGTATACAGCAGTCCTCACAGAAGCTGATGCAAGATGTCACAGCCTCTGTAAACTCATCCAGGTTGTTGGGAGCAGTCCTTGAAACATCCTAGTCAGTGCAGTCAGTGCAGTCTAAACGGGCCTGAAGATTTTGTACAGCTTCACTGGTCCACTTCTTTGATGACTGGACCATAGGTTTACAGAGCTTTAACTTTAACTCCTGTGGTGTAGCAGTGATCCAACGTTTTTCCCTCTCTGGTTGGTTTTAAATGTGTCATTTAAAGAATTTGCATTTTCCAACATTGGACACTTTATAAACTGTCTGTATTTGGGGAGTTCTTGGCTAAGGTTTCTTTTTTTAAAGTCACCAAGAACAATAACCAGGGAATCCGGGTTTGCCTACTCCACACACAGTATCTGGTCGGCCAGCGTGTGCTGTGCATTGTGCAGTGCGGCAAAATGTAAACACCAATCATAGTGAATGAAGCAAACTCACAGAGGGAGTAAAACGGTTTATAGTTAATGATCAAATATTCACGATTAGGAGAATAGTGCTGCTGAATCACTATCACATCGGAACACCAGCTGCTGTTAATGTAGAAGCAGATCCCTCAGCCCTTTGCTTTGCCAGAGAGATTAGTATCATGGTCCGCTCTGAATAGTGGGAAGCCTGCCAGCTACAGCGCAGGAACACAAAAACTCAGGTAAGAAGAAAGGTCGAGGAACAGGGAGACAACAGAACAACATCTGCAGGTCCTATTACTACTCTGGTGAGGTAACAATCTGAGGCCTTCTTCGGGGTTCCTGTTGCTTAAGAGCATTTCACTCATTAGCCCAGATGAAGATCAGCTGAGCAGCTGCACCTACCTGTCACACCCTGCAGGAAGAGGTGAGAGAGAACAAACACAACACCAACCTGTGCTCAGAACAACAACACCAACCTGTGCTCAGCTCCATGGCATGACAGGTATTAGATCACAAATCTAAGTATTCATGAAGCACAGAACAGAAGATGAATAAAAGTCTCCTACCACTAGCTGAAGTTCATCAAGTTTGTTGCACAATGTGCGCACATTGGAGAGAAATATTGACGATAGCGGTGCGCAGAATCCCCGCTGGCAAATATCCACAAGTAACCAGGCTCATCCACTGATGACGCGAGAAAAGTGGGAAGTAGATCCGCTGGAGTTGTTCCCCTGCTATTCAAGAGCTCTTCTGTGGTGAAAGAGCTTTGGGAATCACAGAATCGCAGAAAACTGCAATAACAATCAAAACAAAGCGCACCTAACAGTGAGGCAGCTACAGGGGTTGGACAATGAAACTGAACCACCTGTCATTTTAGTGTGGGAGGTTTCATGGCTAAATTGGACCAGCCTGGTAGCCAGTCTTCATTAATTGCACATTGCACCAATAAGAGCAGTGTGAAGGTTCAATTAGCAGGGTAAGAGCACAGTTTTGCTCAAAATATTGAAATGCACACAACATTATGGGTGACATACCAGAGTTCAAAAGAGGACAAAATGTTGGCGCACGTCTTGCTGGCGCATCTGTGACCAAGACAGTAAGTCTTTGTGATGTATCAAGAGCCACGGTATCCAGGGTAATGTCAGCATACCACCAAGGAGGACGAACCACATCCAACAGGATTAACTGTGGACGCAAGAGGAAGCTGTCTGAAAGGGATGTTTGGGTGCTAACCAGGATTGTATCCAAAAAAACATAAAACTACAGCTGCCCAAGTCACGGCAGAATTAAATGTGCACCTCAACTCTCCTGTTTCCACCAGAACTGTCTGTCGGGAGCTCCACAGGGTCAATATATACGGCCGGGCTGCTATAGCCAAACCTTTGGTCACTCATGCCAATGCCAAACGTCGGTTTCAATGGTGCAAGGAGCGCAAATCATGGGCTGTGGACAATGTGAAACATGTATTGTTCTCTGATGAGTCCACCTTGGACTCAAGCATGGCGGTGGATCAGTGATGGTTTGGGCTGCCATATCATGGCATTCCCTTGGCCCAATACTTGTGCTAGATGGGTGTGTCACTGCCATGGACTACCGAACCATTCTTGAGGACCATGTGCATCCAATGGTTCAAACATTGTATCCTGAAGGCGGTGCCGTGTATCAGGATGACAATGCACCAATACACACAGCAAGACCGGTAAAAGATTGGTTTGATGAACATGAAAGTGAAGTTGAACATCTCCCATGGCCTGCACAGTCACCAGATCTAAATATTATTGAGGCACTTTGGGGTGTTTTGGAGGAGCAAGTCAGGAAATGTTTTCCTCCACAAGCATCACGTAGTGACCTGGCCACTATCCTGCAAGAAGAATAGCTTAAAATCCCTCTGACCACTGTGCAGAGCTTGTATATGTCATTCCCAAGACGAATTGACGCTGTATTGGCCGCAAAAGGAGGCCCTACACCATACTAATAAATTATTGTGATCTAAAACCAGGTGTTTCAGTTTCATTGTCCAACTCCTGTACAGGTCCTTCTCAAAATATTAGCATATTGTGATAAAGTTCATTATTTTCCATAATGTCATGATTAAAATTTAACATTCATATATTTTAGATTCATTGCACACTAACTGAGATATTTCAGGACTTTTATTGTCTTAATACGGATGATTTTGGCATACAGCTCATGAAAACCCAAAATTCCTATCTCACAGAATTAGCATATTTCATCCGACCAATAAAAGAAAAGTGTTTTTAATACAAAAAACGTCAACCTTCAAATAATCATGTACAGTTATGCACTCAATACTTGGTCGGGAATCCTTTTGCAGAAATGACTGCTTCAATGCGGCGTGGCATGGAGGCAATCAGCCTGTGGCACTGCTGAGGTCTTATGGAGGCCCAGGATGCTTCAATAGCGGCCTTTAGCTCATCCAGAGTGTTGGGTCTTGAGTCTCTCAACGTTCTCTTCACAATATCCCACAGATTCTCTATGGGGTTCAGGTCAGGAGAGTTGGCAGGCCAATTGAGCACAGTGATACCATGGTCAGTAAACCATTTCCCAGTGGTTTTAGCACTGTGAGCAGGTGCCAGGTCGTGCTGAAAAATGAAATCTTCATCTCCATAAAGCTTTTCAGCAGATGGAAGCATGAAGTGCTCCAAAATCTCCTGATAGCTAGCTACATTGACCCTGCCCTTGATAAAACACAGTGGACCAACACCAGCAGCTGACAAGGCACCCCAGACCATCACTGACTGTGGGTACTTGACACTGGACTTCTGGCATTTTGGCATTTCCTTCTCCCCAGTCTTCCACCATACTCTGGCACCTTGATTTCCGAATGACATGCAGAATTTGCTTTCATCCGAAAAAAGTACTTTGGACCACTGAGCAACAGTCCAGTGCTGCTTCTCTGTAGCCCAGGTCAGGCGCTTCTGCCGCTGTTTCTGGTTCAAAAGTGTCTTGACCTGGGGAATGCGGCACCTGCAGCCCATTTCCTGCACATGCCTGTGCACGGTGGCTCTGGATGTTTCTACTCCAGACTCAGTCCACTGCTTCCGCAGGTCCCCCAAGGTCTGGAATCGGCCCTTCTCCACAATCTTCCTCAGGGTCCGGTCACCTCTTCTCGTTGTGCAGCGTTTTCTGATACACTTTTTCCTTACCACAGACGTCCCACTGAGGTGCCTTGATACAGCACTCTGGGAACAGCCTATTCGTTCAGAAATGTCTTTCTGTGTCTTACCTTCTTGCTTGAGGGTGTCAATAGTGGCCTTCTGGACAGCAGTCAGGTTGGCAGTCTTACCCATGATTGGGGTTTTGAGTGATGAACCAGGCTGGGAGTTTTAAAGGCCTCAGGAATCTTTTGCAGGTGTTTAGAGTTAACTCATTGATTCAGATGATTAGGTTCACAGCTCGTTTAGAGACCCTTTTAATGATATGCTAATTTTGTGAGATAGGAATTTTTCACTGACTAACCTCAGTGTCAGGGTCTTCAAATGCTGAATGCCTTTGAATAAAACTTATAAAGACAAAGTCCGGATTTTCTCTTGTTATGAGTCAACTTCTACCCACTTTGATAAGAAAATTTCACAACAATCCTCTGACTGACACTTTCTACCATCTTTTCCTGTAGTCATTTTGTGGGCTAAAATGGTGAGCAACATTTGCTGAAACTTCACTGGTCTCTGCTCTGGTGTTAATGTTAAAATGTTCTTTTATTTCTTTGTTATTTCAAATACACAGATCAGACAGAGGAATGTAAACAAAAACAAAAATGTCAGAGCAGATGCAGGGCTGCATGGTTGCATCTGAGTCACATTTTTGTGGAGTTATTTTGGCCACAAACTCTTTATAAGCTCACATGTTTAGCTTAACGCCGTAATATGATAGAGGAAATGTGATATAATTTAAGATTATACAATGTTCACCATCAGGTCAATAACATTTTTAATGCATAAAACAGCACAGTAAAATAGCTGATGTCTCACTTGTACAACTTCATTGGGTTGTGCTCACTGTGAAGCATGAATGTGACTGGACGTTCCACATATGGAGTTGCAGCAGATTCAATCAGCTCAAAAAACACATAATAGATAAACTGCATTGTACAGTGAAATTCACTGACCTCTACAGCATTCTGATATCAATTGATAAATAAAAAACTGACTTGAGGCAACTATGGCTCAGTAGGAAGAGTAGTTGTCTTGCCATCAGAAGGTTGTTGGTTTGATTCCAGCTTCCTCCTGCCATATGTCAATGTGCCCCTGGGCAAGGCCCTTAACCTCATGTTGCCTACAGATCTGCGTATCGGTGTATGAATGTGTGAGTGTTAGTGAGTGCGAATGGGTGAATGTGGCTCTAGTGTAAAGCACTTTGAGTGGTCTGTATGACTGGAAAGGCACTATATAAGTTCATTTACTTGTAAAATAATGCTTTTTATCTTCTGTGAGGAGGTAAAGAAAGCCTTAAAAAATTAACCAGAGCATACTCTGATAGCTGTTCAGCCATGGTTTTAAAATAGATGACAGCAAATTTTGGTAACACTGTTTAATTTTTTTTTAGTTTTTTTTTTTTTTTTTAAACAGGAGCCGTCCAGGAAACTGAAGCTTCATAAGAGTTATGTCTATGGGTGGTTTTCAGTGCCTTTGAAGAATTGTATTCAGACTGCCAAACTAATGTTGTGTGTGGTCTTGTGTTTCCTTATGGTTACTTTCTTATTACTTTGTATTATTATTATTATTATTATTATTATTATATTTGTTGTTATTCTAGTTCCCTTGTCTTCCTTATAGTTTCTAGTTTAGTTTCCCATTTAGTATATCTGTGTTTATTTATGTTTTGAGATTCGTTCACTTGCACTTTTGTTTACTAGTTTATTTTCAATGTTCCGTCTCGTCCTGGTTCCCTTTTTGTGGTTTAGGTTTTGTTTATTTACGTTCAGGGTTTCTTTATGGGTTTTTTGTTAATTATTAGATTTTGGTGTTTCTTCTATTCCCGCTAGTTTCTCAGTTTACTTTAGTTAATGATTATTTTAGAATCTTATGTTTATTTTGGTTTATTTTCTTCGTCCATAGTTTTGCTTAGATCTGTTTCCCTGAGTTTTGTTTTTTATGTTTTTGTAGTCGGGTCCCTTTGGTTATGTTATTGTCTGGCTTCCCTCATGTTCCCTTTTGTCTTCTAGTTTGGTCACCTTAGCAACCACCCAGATTCCCTCAGTTCTCTATAGCCTGGTCCACACCTGATTTCCATTCTCATCTGATTACCTGCCTCAGTGTTTCATTGGTCCATACCTCACTCCCCTCTGTTTATCAGCTCTCTGGTTCTCATTGTACTTCGCTGGTTCCTTCCGTTCTCCACCCATGTCTACGTGCTTTTGTATTATGTTCCTGCAGAATCTATGCTGTAAGTTTGTTGGAGTTTGGACTTGAGTGTTTTACCTGCAGTGATTGTTGCTACGTTGTTGCTACGTTTTTTGGAAAATCTTTTTGAACTTTTCTAGAATAAAGAAAGACGGCTCTTTTAACATGTTGCTGCCTAGCTCTTGTCTGCACGTTGGTCACTCTAAACCACAGAACGCGACTGAGTGTAAAGATCTGCCACCCCAGTTTGCCTCTCCAAGTGTTGTCCTGGTTTTCTGTGAGACATTGAAAGGGTGTGTCAACCATGACAGCCCCACAATGTCCAGAGCCTATAGAATGTCAGGCTGAATCCCATCCGTACCTGGCCCCCTACCACAGAGGAGCTTTAAAACTACCTCAGAGACCTCTGCCAGAGTGATAAAATCACATTCTCCCGAGTCTTCAGGCTCTGCCACCTCCATGGCGTACACAGTGACCGGATTAAGAAGGTCCTTGTTCCACGACATGACAACACCTCCCCTCATCCCACCATTCACAGCTTGGGATGTCCCCTATTTTCCCTTTCTGAGTCGCAAAGCTTTCCAGAACTTCCTTGAGCCCAACTGAAAGTGTCACTCTATAGCCTCTCCCACAACCCCAAGTTAGATGAACCATAGAAACCTCAGTTCCTCTGGTGACCTGGTACTGCAACTAACAGAACCATGAATTCTACTCTCTACCACTAAATTATGCGGGAGAATGGTTTAAAAAAGAAGGATATTAAAGGTTTTCAAGTGGCCTGGTCAAACTCCACAAATAGATCCAATGTTGCATTGACCTAATCCATCTGGCTTTCAAAACTACTCAAATGTAGATGGAGGAATCAGCTATCATCCAGTTAAGAAAGCATTAAAATAAGGCAGAGCTGAAGGTGGTCAAACAAAGAAATGTGAACCGGTGATGAGAAGATATGCTGCTGAGCATATGAAAACATCAGTCTCCCTCCACCGAAAGAAAATAATGGGGTGAATGTGCAGGCCAAGCTAAGTTCAGTACTTAGCCTAAAGATAACAAGCAGTGATTAGAAGTGTTCTAAAGTATGGGGAAGTTAGTTTTACGTTTATCAGTTTTGCAAGCGAAGCATACATTAATTGCAAAATATTTCAGACGCCTTGAACGTTCCAACGTTTGTCATAGAACCACAAATTTCTGGGTTTTATTGGGAATTTATACAGTAGACCACTACAAAGTATTGCATTATTGTAAAGTAGAAGGAGCATAAATGTGTTTCCTCTTTTTTTTTTCAAAAAAATAATATGAAAAGTGTATCATGCCTTTTGATTTTAGCCTATGAGTCAATGATATTTTGAACCTCCTTTGGCCACAGGTACACCTGAAAGTCTTTTGAGGTAGGCTTCTATCTGCTTTTTCTCATCTAGATACTCAAATGTTTTACTGTTCTTCTAGGCAAGTCTTGCCACAGACTTCCTATAAAATTTAGGTCTGGAATTTGACTGGGGCATTCTAACACATTGATATCTTTTTATATAAACAATTGAGGTATAGCTGTGGGTGTATGTTTAGTGTAGTTTTCCTGGTGGAAGGTGATCCTCCACCACAGTCCCAAGTGTTTTATAGTCTGTAACAGGTTATCTTCCTGTATTTAGTTCTATAAATATTTCAATAAACTCTGATCAACATCCCCAAAGCATGATGCTGCCATATCCATATTTTTCATGGAAATAGGTGTTGATGATGTGCAATTTTGTGCATGGTGTTTTGGATGTACAGTGTCCCTAAAGGTTCTATTTTTAATCATATCTGACCAGACTTTCAACAGAGTGCTCTGTTCTCCACATGGCCTGGAGCAATTTTAAAGCCTGTTTTCTTATGGTTTTCTTTCAACCACCTGAGTTGTGGACCTCTGCAGCTCATCCAGAGTCTTTATGGGTGTCCTGACTGCTATTATGATTAATGTCTTCGCTGACAGTTTAGGTGAATGACCAAGCCTTGTTAGGTTTGCACTTGTGCCATACTATTTCCATTTTCAGATGATGGACTGAACAGAGCTCTATGAGATCTTCAAAGCTTGGGATATTGTTGGGTAGAGACTAAATGTACATCCTTCAATCAAACGAGGTGTGAAGATTTTGAAAGGTGGGCGGGACTTCCGGTGGCTGGGACATCCTAGGGCGGAACTTCCGGTGGTGGGCCTTCCTGTGACATAACCGGATATCATCATTAATCGGATGTTGTCATTAGCCGGATGTTGTCATTAACCGGATGTTGTCATTAGCCGGATGTTGTCATTACAAGGAAGCAAATCTTTCTAAAGTGTTACATTTGAAGGCAAAAGGGGATGCTTGTAAGCCTGAGAACCCCATCCCAGCTGTGAGGTGTGACAGTAACAATATTATAACGTGAGGGGATTTTGTTGCAAGAAGAAGTGGGCAAATCGCAAAATAGATGACAAAAGAACAGTATGTTGAAATAATAAAGCAACATCTGAAAATATCCATTAGAAAGTTTAAGGTTTGGACAAATGGGTCTTCCAAAAGGACAATGACCCCAAATTTTCTAACAAATCCATGGCAATGGACAACAAAGGACAACAAAGTCAATGTTTTGAAGTGACCATGACAAAGGTTAGATCACAGTCCATTAGAAAATTAGTGAGCAGGTAGTGAGAAGGTACAGAGCGTCAGGGAGTCTCTGACTTGTACAAACCTTGACTAGTTTTAAAAGGAATATTTGCCCATTTTTGAGACATGTCAAACCACTTTAGGGAGTTGCCTCCTCCCCAGTGAGCAATGTTTGATTTTATGTTAAGAAAATAAGGGCCTAAAAGCAGTGAGTTCATTCATTAATTTCAGTGTATAGTTCAACTTTTCTTTCCTTGTTTTACTTTCCTTCATCAAACAACTGCAATGTAGTTTTTTCATCATGTAAAGCACTTTGAATTATCTTGTTGCTGAAATGTGCTATACAAATTGCCTTGCCTTGGTAGACCTGTGCAAAGAGGTGCATGATTGTCAAGCAAAATCGAATTTTACATGGTTTTCATTTTCACAAATGGCATCATGAACACTTAGACACAGAGCAGGCAGGTCAGGGATAAAGCTGTGCAGAACGCTAAAGCAGAGTTAGGCTACCCAAAGAGACTAAATGTACATCCTTCAATCAAACGAGGTGTGAAAATGTTGACAGCTGGGCGGGACTTCCGGTGGCTGGGACATCCTAGGGCGGGACTTCCGGTGGTGGGCCTTCCTGTGACGTAACCAGATATCCTCATTAATCGGATGTTGTCATTAGCCGGATGTTGTCATTAACCGGATGTTGTCATTAGCCGGATGTTGTCATTACAAGGAAGCAAATCTTCCTAATTGTATGTTTTTAGATGTTTTTTACAGCTAAAAACAAAACATTTAGTTTATCCACTTTAAAGGTACACTCAGGTTAATGCAGGCATGTCACACGAAATTCTGATAAAAAGAGAACCTGACAGAATTGTAAATTCATTTTGTTTTAACGCAAGGGTTATTTAGATGGATGTTTTTACATCTAAAAAACAAGGAGACAAAAAGTAGATACAGAACCTTTCTTCCTCTGCTCAAATGTTTGAGTAATCTAATCTGCACCAGTAACTTGTAGAGATGATCTAAAAAACAGATAAATAAATGAACTGAAAAAAACAATAGTTAAAAAGTACTCAGACATGTCACTGTTTATTGAATTAAGGCATCCACAGCTGTTTCTTGTGTATTGTCTCAGACACAGTTTTCACACTGACAGTGCTCTTTTCCCGGGGCAAAGTCTCGACCATTGTCTCAGTCAATGCACATCCACTGTTTAATGAATAGGTGACCAGACCTCAGACATCCACAGCTGTTTCTTGTGTTTTCTCTCAGACAGAGTTTTCACATTGACAGTGCTCTTTTCCTGGCCCAAAGTGTCGACCATTGTCTCAGACAATCCACATCCACTGTTTATTGAATTAACACGTCTGCGCTGTTGCTGAGGTGTCTCTTGGGGCCAAGGGGCATAACTATGCGCGCTGACAGGATTTCGTCATTAGGGGGCAAATCTAGAATCAACGAAATAAAAAAACAGAGGGGCGCTCTTCAGTGTTTGTTTTAAATACTAGCCGAAAATGCAACAATTTACCTGCAGCATTCGCTGGAAAAGAACGCTTGTTGAACAATGGTTAGAATTAAGAGAATTTTTCATCAAACCGGGGAGAAAAGCAAGGTGTGCCAAGATGATGAATAACCATCTACATCATCTATTTCCTCGTCTGAGATACCTATCGGAATTCCTATCGTAACATACTCTGCAGATGATGATCCAACTTCACCAACAACAATGGATGAAAAACAGGCCTCAGGTCAGCTAAGACGTACGTCTCTTCTGTGTGAAACCCCAGTAACCGTCTACAGGCATACGCATTGTGAATTGGATGCCCCGAAGGAATCAACATATTACCTATGCAAGGTACAAAGGCCTCCGTTTGACACTCTGCAGGAAGAGTGGTCTTTGGAACCATATGGAGTGAGCGGTAGCTGGGGGTATATTTTCATGTACGAAATAGGAGAGCTCTGCCTGTATCAAATGTATCAAGACGAGATATTTAATGGATCATTGGCTCTGTGTACTCTCACTCACGACTGGGCTGTGTTACGGCTGGCAATCCCACACCTTAATAATAACCCTGAATCAGTCTCAGTGTACAAAAGGGAGGATGAAGATGAAAGCTCTCCTCAACCAGCAAAAAGGATGAGAATGTGTCCTTCCAATGTTGAAATAGCTGCGAGAGAACCTGTCTTTAGTGCAGTGTGGGGGTCAAAAACCACAGCAAATGGCCGCTGGTCTTTTCAGGCAAGCAAACGCAAGAATAACCAGACAACCCCCTCAGATCTGTTTGTGTTGGAGCCATTCAATCAGAACTGCGGTGTATTCAAGACTGTGCTGGCTCTACCGTATGATGCTTCGGTTGAGAAGATGAATGAAATTGGACAGCGTCTTTCCAACCTTTTCAAAAACTCACGCTGCTGGATTGATGTTATGTCGTTGAAAAGAATCCTGACGTTCCCTGTTGTGGATCTAAAGCCCACCCTCTTTTGAGGACCCACCCTCTTTTGAGGACCCTCCCACCTTCCTGTGCTATATATCAGGGTCTAACTGCGAGCTTGGGGTTTACGAGTGTCCGCACGATGCGTTGAAAGTTGATTTGGTAATACTCCTCTTCCAATATCTCCAGGCACTGATGCTGTCGTTGGCTCGGGTGGTTCGTTATGCACCCGTAACAGGTTTCTTTGACATAGTTCAAACAGGTTATGTTGAATAAATGAAGTATTGCTGTTTTCACCGTATTGATGAGAGCGCTTCAGATCCAGCCGTCAATTTCATCACCCTGATTACTCTCCTCCTCTTCTGGTGAAGGCTGAGGGGCAGGTATCGGGTCTGTAGTTTGTGGGGAGGGTGATTAGCTGATGGTTGCCTCGTCCTCCACCATCACCCTCTTGTCTTCAGGTTGGATATCTGCGTGTACAGACTCAGCCACGCATAGCTGTGAATAGAGGTCAGGAGAAGGCGGATGATATGATCTGAGGTTGTATCCTGTCGGTGTCCCTGGACTGAATAGGGACTCAAAGAGCTGCGACGATGAGGTGGCTGGTGGGTAGAGGTCTGGAGAAGGTGGATGATACGGCCCGGTGTTGAAGCTTTGATCATCATGATCGGGAGAGAAGACGGTCTCTTCTTGCTGGTTGTAGAGGTCCCAGTATGGTGTTTTCCATACATTCTCAAGGTCTGCCGCCCGCCGTTATGAAGAAGAAGAGTCTGTGAGCTCGCAGTTAGACCCTGATATATAGCGCAGGAAGGTGGGAGGGTCCTCAAGAAGGGGAGTGGGTCCTCAAAAGAGGGTGGGTCCTCAAAAGAGGGTGGGCTTTAGATCCACAACAGGGAACGTCAGGATTCTTTTCAACGACATAACATCAATCCAGCAGCGTGAGTTTTTGAAAAGGTTGGAAAGACGCTGTCCAATTTCATTCATCTTCTCAACCCAAGCATCATACGGTAGAGCCAGCACAGTCTTGAATACACCGCAGTTCTGATTGAATGGCTCCAACACAAACAGATCTGAGGGGGTTGTCTGGTTATTCTTGCGTTTGCTTGCCTGAAAAGACCAGCGGCCATTTGCTGTGGTTTTTGACCCCCACACTGCACTAAAGAGAGGTTCTCTCGCAGCTATTTCAACATCGGAAGGACACATTCTCATCCTTTTTGCTGGTTGAGGAGAGCTTTCATCTTCATCCTCCCTTTTGTACACTGAGACTGATTCAGGGTTATTATTAAGGTGTGGGATTGCCAGCCGTAACACAGCCCAGTCGTTGTGAGTGAGAGTACACAGAGCCAATGATCCATTAAATATCTCGTCTTGATACATTTGATACAGGCAGAGTTCTCCTATTTCGTACATGAAAATATACCCCCAGCTACCGCTCACTCCATATGGTTCCAATGACCACTCTTCCTGCAGAGTGTCAAACGGAGGCCTTTGTACCTTGCATAGGTAATATGTTGATTCCTTCGGGGCATCCAATTCACAATGCGTATGCCTGTAGACGGTTACTGGGGTTTCACACAGAAGAGACGTACGTCTTAGCTGACCTGAGGCCTGTTTTTCATCCATTGTTGTTGGTGAAGTTGGATCATCATCTGCAGAGTATGTTACGATAGGAATTCCGATAGGTATCTCAGACGAGGAAATAGATGATGTAGATGGTTATTCATCATCTTGGCACACCTTGCTTTTCTCCCCGGTTTGATGAAAAATTCTCTTAATTCTAACCATTGTTCAACAAGCGTTCTTTTCCAGCGAATGCTGCAGGTAAATTGTTGCATTTTCGGCTAGTATTTAAAACAAACACTGAAGAGCGCCCCTCTGTTTTTTTATTTCGTTAATTCTAGATTTGCCCCCTAATGACGAAATCCTGTCAGCGCGCATAGTTATGCCCCTTGGCCCCCCCGAGACACCTCAGCAACAGCGCAGACGTGTTAATTCAATAAACAGTGGATGTGGATTGTCTGAGACAATGGTCGACACTTTGGGCCAGGAAAAGAGCACTGTCAATGTGAAAATTCTGTCTGAGAGAAAACACAAGAAACAGCTGTGGATGTCTGAGGTCTGGTCACCTATTCATTAAACAGTGGATGTGCATTGACTGAGACAATGGTCGAGACTTTGCCCCGGGAAAAGAGCACTGTCAGTGTGAAAACTGTGTCTGAGACAATACACAAGAAACAGCTGTGGATGCCTTAATTCAATAAACAGTGACATGTCTGAGTACTTTTTAACTATTTTTTTTTTCAGTTCATTTATTTATCTGTTTTTTAGATCATCTCTACAAGTTACTGGTGCAGATTAGATTACTCAAACATTTGAGCAGAGGAAGAAAGGTTCTGTATCTACTTTTTGTCTCCTTGTTTTTTAGATGTAAAAACATCCATCTAAATAACCCTTGCGTTAAAACAAAATGAATTTACAATTCTGTCAGGTTCTCTTTTTATCAGAATTTCGTGTGACATGCCTGCATTAACCTGAGTGTACCTTTAAAGTGGATAAACTAAATGTTTTGTTTTTAGCTGTAAAAAACATCTAAAAACATACAATTAGGAAGATTTGCTTCCTTGTAATGACAACATCCGGCTAATGACAACATCCGGTTAATGACAACATCCGGCTAATGACAACATCCGATTAATGAGGATATCTGGTTACGTCACAGGAAGGCCCACCACCGGAAGTCCCGCCCTAGGATGTCCCAGCCACCGGAAGTCCCGCCCAGCTGTCAACATTTTCACACCTCGTTTGATTGAAGGATGTACATTTAGTCTCTTTGGGTAGCCTAACTCTGCTTTAGCGTTCTGCACAGCTTTATCCCTGACCTGCCTGCTCTGTGTCTAAGTGTTCATGATGCCATTTGTGAAAATGAAAACCATGTAAAATTCGATTTTGCTTGACAATCATGCACCTCTTTGCACAGGTCTACCAAGGCAAGGCAATTTGTATAGCACATTTCAGCAACAAGATAATTCAAAGTGCTTTACATGATGAAAAAACTACATTGCAGTTGTTTGATGAAGGAAAGTAAAACAAGGAAAGAAAAGTTGAACTATACACTGAAATTAATGAATGAACTCACTGCTTTTAGGCCCTTATTTTCTTAACATAAAATCAAACATTGCTCACTGGGGAGGAGGCAACTCCCTAAAGTGGTTTGACATGTCTCAAAAATGGGCAAATATTCCTTTTAAAACTAGTCAAGGTTTGTACAAGTCAGAGACTCCCTGACGCTCTGTACCTTCTCACTACCTGCTCACTAATTTTCTAATGGACTGTGATCTAACCTTTGTCATGGTCACTTCAAAACATTGACTTTGTTGTCCTTTGTTGTCCATTGCCATGGATTTGTTAGAAAATTTGGGGTCATTGTCTTTTTGGAAGACCCATTTGTCCAAACCTTAAACTTTCTAATGGATATTTTCAGATGTTGCTTTATTATTTCAACATACTGTTCTTTTGTCATCTATTTTGCAATTTGCCCACTTCTTCTTGCAACAAAATCCCCTCACGTTATAATATTGTTACTGTCACACCTCACAGCTGGGATGGGGTTCTCAGGCTTGCAAGCATCCCCTTTTGCCTCCAAAAGTAACACTTTAGTTTGGTTTCATTAGACTACAGAGCATGTTCATGAGTGAATTTTCAAATTTTAATCGGTCTTTTTATGTTGCTTTAGGGGTAATGGCTTCTTCCTTGCTAAGTGGCTTTTCAGCTTTGGTAGGTACCACACTTGTATACTGACACTCTATTACCAGCTCCACTCAGAAACTTTACAAGGTATTTAACTATTATTCTGCCAACTTACATTTAGACTGAAGATTATTCACAGCATTGGTAGATTTAGGTTTAAAGTCATTTTACCAACATGTTCTTTCTTACTGGAAGTAAAATTCATGCCTTGCAATGTCCCTGGCAGAATACCAAATATGAGTACCAAATCAGAAGAGGGAGCTAAAGATTAGGGTGATGGCAAGACTTGGATGTCATCAAAAATTATACATTTTCAAATTTATTCGGGAACATACAAAATGCTGGTCATCAACTATAAGAAGGGTTTGCTTGCTGTAATGCCATTGATCATTTAAAAGGGTGTATATAATTTTCAAAATGGTATTTTTTAATAAAATAATAATGAATCTCGACAATTTTCCTAACTGATACTGCTTTCACACCGTGCAATATTTTTTGTTTTGTTTTGAAATGTCTGTTTCCGTTCCTAACAGAAACAAACCTTTCAGATGATTTAACATAATTTTGAAGGTACAGTAAATCTGTTAGGGGTATGACCAATCTTGGGCTCAATTGTACACACATACATTTCCCAGCAAACAGGTTCTCTATGGAATATAAAACACATCTCCTTCCTGAACAGTATTATGGCTGGACATCCCCCTGGTGTTTATATTTGCATATAAATCATCTGAATAACATGATGCCTTCAGACTGCAAAATGTACCGAAGGATGGACCGGACATGTGGAGGTCCACAGTGTTCTTCCTAATATCTTGGCAGATTTCTTTTGATTTTCTCGTGATGCTGCATCCAAGAAACACACCAGTGTGTTTGTGATGTTGCTTTAAAATATATACAGTAGTGCCTCAAATGTGCCTCCATTTAACTCAGATGTTGTACATTAACACAAACCTCACAGGGCCATGAAACCATCATCTGAACATTCCAAGATTGCATGAAGACATAGAAATCTTAGTACATGTAAATGTCTCAGTTTTCATTTACCCGTCATCACTGCACATCCAATAACTGGGATATGGGATATGTCTGGCCTCCTAGGAATGGTCATGGTTATATGTTTTTCAAACCTAGTCTAAGAATTCTGGATTTTCAAACCATATAGGCTTTCTAATGAGGCTAGGCTTTCTAATAAAGTGTCATATTTGCATGTTTAAACCAGTACAACACCCAAGTCACATTACATTACACTGTGGTTATGCCCACATACATCCCTTCATCATTTTCACAAGCTCCACTCGTTAAACATTCATACTCTACATTGTCGTTCGTAACTTATCGTAGGGACATTTTGCATGGGGCTGAAGTCAAATTCAGCACACAATGTTTCCAACTTGTTTTGATGGGAATTTTGTGACCCATACAACTACAATTACATCTTTTTATTTCAGGACCTGTTGCTCATGCATAGTGAATGTGTGCCTTAGTTTGAAAGTCTCCTTGACAACACTTCTGGAACAGTGTTCTATTGAGAAAAGGGATTGAAGTGGAAATCCTATGTTCTGTTGTCCCATGTCTATGTTCTGTTGCAGGAACAGTAAGTAGGAGAGATGTACAGTGCATCTTGGACAGATTGCAAGTCCATAGGAAAAGACATTTGTTGACTGGGTTCCCAAATGTATTACCTGGGCATCAGTGGCGGATGCTGGTCTTTCAGGGAGGGGAAGCTCAATTTCAGGATCGCTGATTTCATTGTCAACCAAAAAGGCATTCAGCCTCAGACAGATCATCCAATCATCATGCAGAAGCTGAGCGTCTGGGCCAGCCGAGACCAGCCCACTGCCCCATAAACCCCCAGAGACGCTGTGCGTCCGATGGGCAGGACAAAGCGCTCTTTGCTTCGCTATTGAACTCACTGTCTGAAGCACTGTGAAGCTGTGGGAATGAGTGAGAGGAAAGCCGCGTCATTACCAGTGATAAGAAGCTGTTTCTGAACAAAAGTTGAGCGCGTTGTAGCACATATTTAGTCAATGACATATACACACAACAGTAGATATTTGATCACTTATTTTTTGACATTTTAGGGGAAGCTGAGCTTCCCTTGCAGTCTTAGAGCAATCACCACTGCTGGGCATAATGTTTTGCCACACATGCTCCTACAAAAACTCACCAACAATATTCAATCATAGTCCATTGTCACTGGGACGCACCCAACACCTTCACCAACAACATACCAGATGCTACAGTATCATTTTCCTTGACAGTGACATATATTGTGTTCCAACAGGAGTTTCTGCAGTTTTCTTCTAAAGATATATCTAAACCGACACAAATGGCTAGCCTTAAGTGCGCTCCTGCTGTAAGAGACCTGTAAGCTGTTTCACCCTAAATTCAGAATACAGAGCAGTTGAAAGAGTTTGCCTCCTGTTTTCAGTATTCTGACTGCTGCACCTCAGTCTAACATCCTGTCCCGAGCTGAATCCTGGCCTAAGTGGTGTTCTGGCCGACACCCCAAGTTGAGAGCAGTGCTAAACACGTACAGTGCCTTACAGCCCTCTAACATAAGTTACCTCAGCTACATTAATGGTCCTTCGAGCCAGATGCACTGCCTTACCCCAGTAAAGATGGATGAAGATCAGGACTACAGAACTAACGGTGCACGTCCTAAACGCTAGCTTCGTTTCCCACAACGTTATGAGGATTATGAGCTTGATGTCAAAGGTCTCAGTTCTCACCAATACCAAAGGGAAAGGGGGTGGATGACTCAGCAAGAGAGATTGGCCAAGAAGACCCCCCTCACCACGTCATATGTTTCCCCAACAGATTCTGAGGCATTGGGTTTTTGCAACCCTGTCAGACACTACACGGGAGGGAGTCTGCTCCACCAAGAGGAGCAGTTATCCCAAATGGTGGTCCTCAGGGAAAAGCAGGCACCATTATGGAGTCATCCCAAACCCCATAAAATCTTACCTCCTACCAAGAGAGAAGCTATGGCTTTAAGATCAGAAGTGGAAGACCTCCAGCATGGAAGGTTTCTCCTTCAGCAGTCACAACAGCGCATATCAGCAGATCTGGCAGACTTAAGAGCTATACAGACTTGCATGTTACAGAAAATGAATGCTGCTCAGGAGGCTAAGCATGAACAACCTGAGGGAACAGCATGCGGCAAGCCTCTTGACCCACCCGTTGATGGGGAAGATGTAGAGTGGCCACTACCACCACCCCCACCTTGGATGACGGAAGAGGAGGAGGAAACACCCAATAACCCGCCTGTTATGGAGCGCCTGGACAAAATGATGACTGAACTTCAGATTTTGAGAAGTGAGGCTCTCCTAGCCAATCACAGTCCATCGTCAGCTCAATTAGTAAGACAAATGGCGGCAGGTTATCAGCAGGTAAAGAGTGATCATCAAGTCAGCCGTCATGCCCCCTTTGCAAGCCCACAGTGGAATATGCCACCCTATTCTTCAGCTCCATCGACAATGAGATTTAGCTCCACCACAGACCTATAGCCATTCAGACTGCTTTCACTCAACATCCGATGCACCAACCAGCTCTTCCACACCTTCCTAGTGTACCCCGAACACCCGCTCTGAACCCTGAGCCACCCTCACAGAGCTTCAGCCCAGATACCGCCTATCATGGTCCGTGTCCAACCATCCCTAACCTATTTCACAGAGATCCTGGTGAGTTTGCACACCTGAAGATGGTGGATCATCTGAAATTAGAGGATGCCAGACTGGTAGCAGAAGTATATCTTCACACCCCCTCACCATTCACAGATACCATGATGGCTTTAATTGAGAAGTTTGGACAACCTCACCAACTAGCCCTGAAGAGAATTGCCACTGTGATGGACTCAACTGACATTCGAAGGGGGGATGTGTTTGCCTTTGAGAAATGTTCTCTCCAGATCCAGTCACTAGTTGGCATGTTGAAGACCCTTGGTCCTCAGGGTGAAGTGGAGCTATATTGTGGCTCACACGTTGCTCGTCTGCTTAGTAAGTTACCCCCGGAGCAGCGAGCAGTGTTCCACAGATGTATGTTCAAACACTCTGGGCGTAACCACACCCTTATTGATTTGACTGACTGGCTAAAATATGAGTCTTGGTGTCAAGATTATGACGGTCAATTACCTCTTACGGGACTAAGGGAGAAACCAAGCAGCCAGAAAGGGGAAGGAAGATTTGGCAAACGCTCAGTGGCTTTGTTAAATGGCGCAGACAGCCTAAATCAAAGACCGAAACCACCAAGTAGTTCACCAAATCAAACCAGATCACCCCCCTATTGTGCTTTTTGTGATGTTAAAGAGCACCACCTGAGTCGATCCACAGCCATAAGTAAATTGACAAGGGAGCAAGTCTCGGATTGGATAAGGAACAACAAAAGATGTTGGCGCTGTGCACGCTCACATTATGCTGCACAGTGCAACCTGAAGAAGCCTTGTAACCTGTGTCAGGGTCGACACAAGTTCTTCATGACGTTAACACAGAGACAGCAAAGGGGCCATTACTAGCCTCGGTAAGCCAGGAGAGAGGGGAGAACTCAACAGGGGTGTTGTACCTTGATCGACCAACAGAGGGCAGTCGAGTCCTGTTGAAAGTCGTTCCTGTTCTTCTCCATCATGGAGACAGAACTCTGGAAACATATGCAGTCTTAGATGATTGTTCTGAAAGAAGTATACTCTTGCCTTCAGCAGCCCAGAAATTGGGACTGCAGGGCACACCAGAGTCCTTGGCCCTACGTACAATCAGACAGGATGCTCAAACACTGAATGGTTCCTGTGTTTCCTTCACCATTTCCCCCAGAGCTCGGCAGAGGATCCATAATGCTTTCACCACGGAACGTATCGACCTAGCACATCACACTTGCCCCATTGACTCACTCTAGAAGAAGTACAGGCATTTGACTGGCTTACCCATCCAGCCCTTTAAGAAGGTGAAACCTCTGCTTCTGATAGGTAGTGATCACCCACACCTCATAACTCCTACAGAGACTGTACGACTGGGTCCTCCAGGAGGCCCAGCTGCTATTCATACCCGGTTGGGGTGGACGCTACAAGGTCCTTCTAGGATCATACACCAGCTGGAGAGGTCACAGCAGTGTTTAGTAACCTCTGTTCCCCCTCAAGTGAGTGAGTTAATGAGACATGTGGAGCAGCTCTGGAGAACAGATATCATCCCTCTTAGGAATGATATAATGGTGATATGCTCCAAGCAAGATAATCAGGCTTTGAGCCTTCTGGAGACAAAATCCATACGAGTGGAGGTCGATGGCATTTCACGCTATGCCACACCATTGCTGCGAAGCAGAGACATACCCCTCCTGCAGGCCACACCTGCGGCTGTCATGCCAAATCTGAGAGGTGTTGAGAAAAGGCTTCGCAAAGACCCAGAGAAAGCAGAGAAATACCAATCAGAAATAAAGAAACTGATAAAGGCGGGATATGTGCTGCAAGTGAAACCTAGAGAAGTCAAGGGAGAAAATGAAATGTGGTATATCCCTCATCACCTTGTCAGCCACAATGGCAAGCATAGACTATTATTTAACTGCTTCTTCCAGC
This sequence comes from Girardinichthys multiradiatus, assembly GCF_021462225.1. NCBI lineage: Eukaryota > Metazoa > Chordata > Actinopteri > Cyprinodontiformes > Goodeidae > Girardinichthys > Girardinichthys multiradiatus. The sequence continues at coordinate 45,520,561 of NC_061802.1, read as the reverse complement.
ACCAAGGGCAAACTCTGCATGACCACCTCCTACCTGGCCCAATCCTTGGGGCCTCTCTGCTCGGGGTCCTTTTAAGGTTCCGTGAGCCTGCCGTGGCAGTAAGTGGTGATATAAAGGCTATGTTCTCTCAGGTTCGCTTACTGCCTGAAGATCTGCTCTTATGCGCTACCTGTGGCGCAACCTGCAACCTGATGAACTGCCTGCAGTGTATGAAAAGCAGGTGTTACCCTTCGGCACTACCTGCAGCCCATGTTGTGCCACCTTTGCCCTGCAACGGCATGCCAAAGAACACAGTCAGCCAGGGCAAGAGGTAAGAACTTCCATAAAGAGATGTTTGTATGTGGATACCTGTCTCCACAGTGTGCCAACAGCCACAGAGGCCAGGGAATTAGTGGATCAACTGAGACCCCTCCTGTCATCGGCAGGGTTTGTTCTACGGCAACGGGCCAGCAATGAATCATGTGCCATTAGTAACCTACCTGAAGAAGATCGATCAGACAGTGCTGAGCTCTGGCTTGCAGAGAGTAAGACGGAGAGCCCAGAATCAACATTGGGTCTTAGTTGGCACTTTGCTACAGACATGCTTGTCTATAAGCACCGTCAAGTCCAGTATGCAACTCCTGCCATGCACATCATCTACAGAGTACTGGCCAGTCAGTACAATCCTTTAGGGTTCATACTACCCTACACAACCAGGGCTAAGATGTTAGTCAGACGGTTATGGGAGAAGAATCGGGGCTGGGACGACCCCAGCTCCCACCTGACCTCCTGCAACAGTGGGATACTTGGGAACAGGAGCTGAAGTGTCTCCCTGAAATCCGTCTCCCTAGACCATATTTACCCACTGAGGCACCAATGGAGCTGAAACAGAGAGAGCTGCATGTGTTTTGTGATGCATCAGAGCTGGTGTTGTGGCGTACCTCAGAATGATAGGAGAAAATTATAAATATATGTTTCCTTTGTGATGGGCCACTACAGGGTAGCCCCCAAACAACTGCACTCCATTCTGAGGCTGGAGCTATGAGCAGCACTTATGGGAGCCCAACTTTGCAAGCTGCTGGAGAATGAGTTGTCTCTGCCAATTGAGAGGACAGTGATGTGGACAGATTCTGCAACGGTGCTCGCATGGCTGCGATCTGAATCCTGCCGCTTCAAGGTTTTCATAGGCACGCGTATTGCTGAGATTCAGGAGTAGCCCCCTCTGTCCAGCTGGCATTATGTGGAATCTGCCCAAAATCCTGCAGATGACATAACACGGGGTAAGACACTGAAGGAGCTGGCAAGATCAAACCGATGGAGTCAAGGTCCTCCCATCCTACGTCTACCACAAACTCAATGGCCAAAGAATCCAACTAGTAGCCTTGAAGCCTTCCCAGATGCATCTGAGCTTCGCAAATCAACCTTCTGTGCTGTGACCTCCACAACCACACCTCATGAGATTCGACATGAAACATGGCAGGAGATGCTCGATGCAACTGTCCAGGAGCTTCATGGGGAGGCCAAGGGTAGTTGTCCCACTGCTGAGGATTACCGTCAAGCAGAGATGTTTCTAATTAAGAAAGCCCAACGGGAAAGTTTCCCTGATGAATTGCACCTTCTGAAGGCAGGGAAAACAGTCCAACAAAGTAGTTGTCTTTTAACCTTGTCTCCAGAGCTGGAGGAAAGCGGGGAACTTATAAGAGTGGGTGGCCGTCTACGTAGAGCTGAAGCCCTCACGTTTGGCAACCTTCACCCACTGGTTCTTGATCCATCACATCCAGTAACCAGGCTGCTCATCCAGGACTTTGACAGCCGACTACGGCATCCTGGACCAGAATGAGTTTTTGCAGAGATGCGGTGAAGATACTGGATCCTAAGAGGCAGAGAAGCGCTTCCAGAAAACCTGCACAGATTGTTAAAGATGGAGGACGAGGCTTGTTGTTCCTAAGAATCCAAAGCTACAAAATACAAAAATTTGTAGCACGACTCCGCCTCTTCAAGCCAGCCTTCTTTTCCACCGGAACTGACTGCTTCGGGCCCTTTGAAGTTAAAGTCGGCCGTCGATCAGAGAAGAGATGGGGGATAATATTCAAGTGTATGACTGTTCAAGCTGTGCACCTGGATGTGTTAATCTTCTATCAACACAGACTCCTTTCTGATGGCCCTGCGGCGGTTTATTGCCCGAAGAGGGAACCCATCAGAGCTTTATTCAGACCAGGGCACAAATTTCCAAGGAGGTGATACTGAGTTGAGGGAAGCATTTTCAGCCATGTCAGTGGAACTTCAGCAGTTGCTGGCTCCATATAAGATCCAGTTTCACTTCAATCCGCCTGCAGCTCCTCACTTTGGAGGGGGTGTGGGAAATCCGTTCGGTGAAGACAGCCCTGTACGCTACGGTTGGAGCACAGCCAGTCACAGAAGAGGTCCTTCGTACAGTACTCGTGGAAGTAGAGGGGATCCTCAACTCGAAGCCGCTGGGCCATGTCTCATCCGATGTCAGAGACCCAGATTCTGTGACGCCAAATTGCCTGCTTACGGGGCGGCGAGATGGGTCGTTACCGCAGGTGGTTTACTCCGGGGATGAGCTCCTGGGTTGTCTGGAGTGGAGGCAGGCACAAGTGCTTGCTGATCATTTTTGGGCACGGTTTATTCGTCTGTACCTACCTGGATTGCAGCCCCGTCAGAAATGGCAAACCTCTAGAGAAGACATTGGAGAGGGGGCTGTTGCCATGCTTGTGGATCCTCAGCTACCGAGGGCTCTCTGGCCCGTGGGACACTTCATCAAGATTCACCCCGGTCCTGATGGCCATGTCAGGTCAGTGGATGTGAGAATTAAGGACCGAACTTATATTCGACCTGTGGCTCGACAGGTGATCCTCCCTGCTATACCTGATGAGGCCGGTGAACCTCGGACATGAGGTCATCCTTTGTAGAGTCTTTGTGTAGAGCAAATGTATTGTATGCATTTGGGGGCGGCTGTACAAAACACTCTGAATGTTACATAGGTATAGCTGGTTTGAATTCAGTGTTGAGCGCTATTGTTCATGCTGCAATATTCTGTTTAAATGTTATTTTGTCCCTTACGGGATACCGTACTTAGAGTAGTGATGACGTCACGCGGCTTTACTGATTTTCGGTGGATAAGTTCGGCACGAACTGTTGCCCTTATCCAGAGGGAGGGATTTTTCCGGTATTGTTAGTGTGTTCTCCTCATGTGTGTGTTATTGACAAGAAACCACACACACACATACACACCCACCTGCACGCTATGTAAATGGACATGAACTCAGCTTAACCTATACAGCGAACGTTCGCTGCTGTAAGAGACCTGTAAGCTGTTTCACCCTAAATTCAGAATACAGAGCAGTTGAAAGAGTTTGCCTCCTGTTTTCAGTATTCTGACTGCTGCACCTCAGTCTAACATCCCGTCCCGAGCTGAATCCTGGCCTAAGTGGTGTTCTGGCTGACACTCCAGGTTGAGAGCAGTGCTAAACACGTACAGTGCCTTACAGCCCTCTAACATAAGTTACCTCAGCTACACTGATTGAAGTGTTTTATGCTGAGTGTTTGATTTGCTGTGCGGCTGAATAGCGCAGCGCGGATCAGCAAGGTGCGTGTTCATGTTTCTGTCCGGTTGATCCCAAATCAGCCGGGAGTTAGAAGTTGGACTTATTAGTTTTACTGATAAATATTAATTAATCAATAATCATAATCCTTACATTCTAAAGCTTTGTCAGACATCTAGCAGCAAATAACTCATCCTATTTAGACCGACAGTGTTGATTTGCATTCACAGTACCTGAGCACCTTGCAGTTAATTCTTTGGTGTGCCAGATTTATTATTATCATTACTATTCCTCAGTTGAAACTAACTAATGCGTGCTCTCAACAATAGGTGAGAGTGATTTCAAGAGGAGCAGAACATTGAAAACAATAGCTTTTGTTAAATTAAACATGAAAAATAAATACAATTGTAATTTTTATCATTATTGTGTTCTAATGTTTTATTTTTTATCTGAGGTTACATGCATTCAGACACATTATCAAATGCCTTGAAAAATGCCTTTCAATCAGCTCCGCGTTGCCTGCTTGTTGCATAAAGCATCTGTATTTTGTAAGGAAGACATAAGTAAGGGAAACCTGATTCAAAGCGTTTTGCACAGTTAATTAATACACTCATGCAAAGTTGAATCCAGCCTTTGTCTCATCATATATTCTGGAGGTATGGTCTTTAAAAAAGTCACTGTGAAATGACTAACTAAATTCCCAGGCCACTTATTAGATATCCAAAATTTGTTCCACTTTGAAGGCGCTGAGTCACATTTCTTCCATTAACAAGCACTTTTAATCAGCCTTTTGTTCTTTTCCTGACATCACATGCAACAAAACTTTGTTCATGGTCTATGTTAGATTTAATTGGGATTTGCTGAGTTTCTGCATCATTTGAGACATCTTGCCCTCAGGTAAGGCAATTAAAATCTCCCTACTGTCTTTCTCTTTTTCTGAAAGACATCCCTGAGCAGGAAAAAGCACACATTTAAACTGATTTGTTTACAGGTCTATCTTTAAACACTTGAGTTACAAATAACATCTGTTGAGAATGTTTTTACATAGATTTTGTTGATTCAGTTTTCAAAGCTGAAGGTGAAGAATAAAGGGAGAATGCTTGTACAACAGCAAGAGAAATGATACATCTGTTCAAATTTTCAAAGGCAGGCTGAACAGGAGCCATTAGCAATCTTTTTTTCATCATATTTCCAGAGAGCCATACATTTTGAGGTAGAACCAACTTGTTATCATTACAGCCAAATTAAGCTTCCTTCTCAGGTTTCATCATATGTCTGCGAGCAATCTGCCAACCATGATTGAACCAAACGAATTAAATCTGAAAGGATCTGATGCCTCTCCCAGCCTGTCTGACAGAATACCTTTAGGTTTAATGAGGTCTGGCAGTTGCTTGTCCCTCCTTACTCTCTTAAAGTGAAGAAACTTGGAAGTGTCAACAGTACAGCTAATTTAACCAAACTGACAGTTAGACTCTCTGCATTAACAAAATTATATTGTTCCTGTAATGTAAGCTCATTGTAAAATGTATTTCACAAATGTGTCAATTTTTTGGGATAAACACCAAAAACATTTTTTTATTATTGACTCTAATTATTAAATAACCGACGTATCTTAGTAAAGGCATCTCATATTTAGTAGCACATCCTGCAAAAGATGATGGATCTTTCTTTTTATTTTCCCTTGTCTAAAATCTAAGGCTAGGCCCAAATAGGATCGTAAATAGGACAGTGATCCTTAACACAGAGATGCTCTTAAAAGGATCTTAAAAGGGCTGAGCTGAAAGAATGAATGCAAATATCAATGAAGTGATTGAGTCAAAATTCCTCCACAAAAATGTAAGAGACTGTTAAAGACACACAGAAGATGATTAACCTAAGTTTTGCTGCTAAATATGTTTCTATGATCTTTTGGATATTGGGTGTACTTAGTTTTCCAACCATTCATTTATTTGCAGGTGAAGGTGATAAAAATGGAAAGTCTTGTAAATAATTATATGATGAAATCTGGTATTTTCGACTGTGGATGGATCAAATGATTGTTTTTGTTATGCATAAAATCCCAGGACAAAAGAAGGTGTACTTTCTTTATGTTATGACAGTGGGTACTCTTTATTTATTTTCTTTTTTGTTTATTCATGTTCTCTTCTGTTTGTCTGTTTGAAACCACTTGTAACACAGTCATCTTGATCATTTTTCATTCATCTTGAATTTGTGCTACTTTTAGTCATAAAGCAATCTACAAAAAAGATTATGTGATAGTTTTCTATACAGCATTTTGCTGTTGGGAATTTATTGCACAGCTACTAAAGATTGTTACTGCTTGAATAAACTAACATTGTTTTCCAATACAACCTTTTTTAGAAGTACATGGCAATGTTCCCACATAAAGGTATAGTTCTGGATTTTAGAAGTGAGGCTGGTTTAAAGCTTATAAGCAGTTAATATCTCACCTGAATTAGGCAACTTCTTTGGAGTCTGCATTTAGTATTCAACAGGTAAATTAAATGATGGACACATTTACGTTTTTCTCAGTATATTTCTTCCCAATATTTCTATAGATATGAATTTCATATCAAATGATAATGGGACCACTCTAGCCTGGTGGGTAGCTGCCCTGTGAGGGCTCCTCTACCGAAATTGCTTGGATCTGTCCTTTACCTCAATTTTACACAGTAGGGTTTTGGAGTTAACATTTCCTTTGTTTGTTTCTTCTTCTGATCTGCACTGACACAGTGGGCACTGTTGGTGGGTAACCATAGCATCCTATGGTTTTGGATTTTCTGGCCCAGCTGTAGGCTGTGGGGACTGAGCCGAACCCTGGTGAGGGCCCCGCTCCTGGGGGTGTCCTTGGACTTTCTGAGTGCCGGCCGCAATGAATTGCCAATGCCTGCATGGCAGATTGGGGTGGAAGGGGTCAGTTCTGCTGCTGGGGGCTTGGGAGAGTGTGCCTGGCTGCCATAATGACATTGTAGTGGGTTCGATCTTCATTGGGGGACATAACAGTGAGGTTGTGTAGGGGTATTCAGTAACTTGTGTATCTCCTTCTGCCTTTCCGGCCTGGAGGCTGCTGATTGTGTGCTTAGCTGCCAACCTGCCTCTGTATCAGGTATATGGCTAATCTGTGAGGTTGCCTGATGTATGTGCACTGGAATTTATATCCAGAATAAATCCATACCAGGTGGTCCAGCTGGATAGGCTGGATTTCCTGACTCTGTGCCTTCCTTCTCTCCTCCATCAGTTTTTTCTGCAGTTTTTTCTCTCTGACTCTGAAATCTTTTCATCTTCACCGCTTACGCCAACATCATTTTCCTCATCTTCACTCATTTCTTCACCTGTTGCACTTTCAGTAGCCTCCTTCACCTGTGACCCTCCTGTCTTCTCGATCATTCTTTTTTCCTCAAGTCTCTCAGTATCTTCTTCCCTCTCATCCCTCACTTTTTTGCCAAAGAAACTGGAAATGTATCCACTTTTAATTTTCCTTCTCATTCTGATCTTCAATGTGCAAGCATCACGATGTGGAAAAATTTGCCCATTTATTACCACAAGAAGTCTATAACAATATGAAACCAGAAATGATCACATTGAAACAGGTAACAAAAGAGGTTGTATTTAGAAATCGTTATTTAAAGGCAGCCAATTTATTGTTTTCCCGATCTGACTGATCTGATGTATCGTGGTTTAATTGTGCCTCATTGCTATGATATTGAACATATAGAGCTCTCAGTGAAACTGCAGGCCCTAAAAATAGCAAACCCAAACATGTTTTTCAAAGCTAAACTTGTCATTAACTGTTATTGTGCTTAATGTAAGCTAAACAAACAAGATAAATATGTTAACGCTCTTATAAATCACACGCGAGTAAGTCACTGTAGTCAAAGATTAATAAACGTATTACACCATGAACATTGGACACTTCAGCAGACATTTCATTCATTGCAAACTTAAGTTGATTTCACTGGTGTGTGGTAAAACATCACCTGGACAAACTGACTATTACTGCAGAAACTTGGTTAGCTCTGTTGCTCCTATCTGCTGGGCAGCAGACAGACTGCCTCATTAATTTGCCTGATACACAGACAGAGTTTAATGCAAGGCTGTAACAAATTTTTCAGGGACCTCAGATTATATCCATAATTATATATTTATATATATGTTTAATTTGAAGGCTGTAAGAGGCTTTTGGACAAAGAAGCTATTAGTGATTACAAGTATTTTAAGGACATAAATAGTTGAGCAGCTGATTGGCAAGGCTCTACAGCAGGGCGACAGTTGCCCCCACTTGCCCCCCGTAGATCGGCCGCTGATATTACCTTTCTACTTTGATGCCAGATGCAGCCCTAATTTAATAAAGTAAATCAAGCAATTAGGATACTGGACCAGAAATAGTGTTTCTAGAACAAAGCTACCCTGACACGTGTAGACAACCAGCTTCTCCATATGGCATGTCTGAAATGCCATCATAGGACAAGTGATTAAAAAAAAGAGACACAAAGTAAAACTACTAGTGGCCCAGTCATTTTACGTGGATGGATACAAGCCTGGCTTGAAGATTTCTGGGTCTGTTGCCAAAATCTGCTGTGAATTTCATGTCAGAAATATTGAGTAAATATTGGTTAATTAATTGGTAATTACACTGAGTAAAGTTGACATATTCAATACTTATTATATCAGCTGTAAATTCAGTACCCAAGACCAAAGTGGACTTTTGCTGTCTTAAAACATCACTTATCTCTAAAAATTCTCAACCGCTTTTGCAATATACTATTTTCTGAATGTTTAACATATTATAACCCATTATAGGATTATTCACACACAACACATGAGTACATTGCTGTAATAAACATTAAATGTTCCAGTCTTATTATGTGAAAGCGCAGTAAAAGTACATAAAGCCTAATAGAGAAGTAACACAGTATAAGATTCAATTATATAGACTATAATTTAAAATAGAGTTTACTTAAACTGCTACATATTTATGTATTTTAAACCCCTGTCTGAGCAACTGTTAGCTTCAGTCATGGGGACCGACTTATCAAGATTTATACTAAAGAAAGGACATAAGACTATCACGTTCTGGGTTTGGATCGGACCAAAATGCAGATAAGAGCTTGGCAGACGCATGATGAGAGGAAGACTTTTTTTTAATTAAAGGTCTCCAAAACGTAACAACAAAACACAAAACAAAAAACAGAGTTCAGGCGGGCGACCAGGAGGTCGTCCCCAACAGGCACAGAGTTCAGGCCGGCGACCAGGAGGTCGTCCCCAGCAGGCACAGAGTTCAGGCGGGCGACCAGGAGGTCGTCCCCAGCAGGAACAGAGTTCAGGCGGGCGACCGGACCTGCACCACAGAGTTCGGAGCGGTCGGCGGTGAAGCTGTGGAGACTTGCGGTGAAGTAACCAGCGAAGAGGCTAACGATCCGGAGGTCTGCGGCAATGTAGCCAGCAAAGAGGCCGACGATCCGGAGGTCTGCGGCGATGTAGCCAGCGAAGAGGCCGATGATCAGGAGGCCGGCAGCGTCGAAGCCAGCGACGAAAAAGCCAGTGTTCTGGAGGCCTGCAGCGACGTAGCCAGCGAAGAGGCCGATGATCCGGAGGCCAGCGGCGGAGAAGCCAGCAACAAAGAGGCTGAAGGTCAGGAGTTCGGCGACGTGGCAAGAGGAACCCAAGAAGTGAGGTCTTCAGAGGTCTGCGGCGAGGATGCAGACACCTCGGAGGTCAGCGGCGAGGATGCAGGCTGCCTGGAGGGCCCGGGAAGCCCACGAAGCGAGGAGTCAGGCGGTCTGTGATGTGGCGAGATCCTCAGAGACTTGAACCTAGCGTCCGGCTTGGACCCAGGCAGAAACCCTGAAGACTTGAACCTGGCGTCTGGCGTGGACCCAGGCAGAAACCCTGAAGACTTGGCCCTGGCGTCCGGCGTGGACCCAGGCTTAGAGTCGTCAGGTGCATTGTCAGGCGTACGGTCAGTCAAAAAGTCAGTCATCACATAGTCGGGCTGTGGTGTGTCAGGCAAAGAGTCAGGCTCTGGTGTGTCAGGCAAAGAGTCAGGCTCTGGTGTGTCAGGCAAAGAGTCAGGCTCTGGTGTGTCAGGCAAAGAGTGAAGCTGTGGTGTGTCTAGCTGTGGCGTGTCTGATCCTGGGTCAGGCTGTGGTGTGTCTGGCCCTGAGTCAGTTGTGGTGTCAGACTGTGCAGGAGCACAATCAGTGGGTCCTAGAGCCAAGATCTGAGGCGGTCCGTCCTCAGACACCTCTGGAAACTCAGGAACTAGGATGAGAGGTGGTCCGTCCTCAGACCCCTCAGGAAACTCAGGAACTAGGATGAGAGGCGGTCCGTCCTCAGACCCCTCAGGAAACTCAGGAAGTAGGATGAGAGGCGGTCCGTCCTCACACCCCTCAGGAAACTCAGGAACTAGGATGAGAGGTGGTCCGTCCTCAGACCCCTCAGGAAACTCAGGAACTAGGATGAGAGGCGGTCCGTCCTCACACCCCTCAGGAAACTCAGGAACTAGGATGAGAGGCGGTCCGTCCTCAGACCCCTCAGGAAACTCAGGAACTAGGATGAGAGGAGTTCCGTCCTCAGACCCCTCAGGAAACTCAGGATCTAGGATCTGAGGCTCTGTAGACCTGGCGGCGGCCAGCTGAGGCTCTGTATACCCGGCTGCATGATGTGAGTCCAGCGCGAAGCTGTGAGTCCAGTGGCTTGGCTGCATGTTGTGAGTCCAGCGGCTTGGCTGCATGCTGTGAGTCCAGCGGCTTGGCAGCAGGCTGTGAGTCCAGAGGCTTGGCAGCAGGCTGTGCCTCATGAAGCTTGACAGTGGACGGCTGTTTCTCATAATCCTTGGAGCTCTGTGCTGCTCTAACGGCCACAAGAAGAGGGTCGAAAGGACCTCCAGCAGAAAGAGGAGCTGGAGCGTCGAGCCATCCCTCCGCAATGAATTCGGCCTGTAGAACAGAGTGCAAAAGATTCAGATCCTCTGGATGATCCATTAGATGAAGCACAAAATCACAGCAACGTCCCTTCATGAAATCCTCTTTCATTTTCTCCAGCCTGGCTTGAACCCAATTCAGGGGCTGGAGGCTGCACCGGCGACTGGTGACCTGCAGAGTGCGCTGGGTGACCCCCCACCAACTCCGAGGAAGATAGCCACGAGGAGGCCATGGCGGATGGACCCTCCGTAGAAGGGTTGGAGTCGCCCATCCAAACCTCCCCAATGGCGACTGTTCCGTGGTGATGACATCATCCAGGGCGGGAGCCGATACCAGCGGGGAATTCGGCCGCAGCAGGTGCTGCTGCAGACGAGGATGGCTCCGCAGGAGCCGCTGCTGACGTGGATGGCTCCGGCGAAGCAGCTGTGAGTAGGTTGAGCTCGGCCAGAGCTGCTGCAGCTGGGGTGGAGCGCTTGCGGCGAGGGCGACGTCGCCTGGAGGACGAACAAGCTAGAGAGGTATGATTCCGATCCGGTAATACATCCATGGGGACCCGGTCAGATACACCAAGACACTCCATCTCCTCCAGCAACAAAGGCGAATGTAAAATCTCAACACCCTCTCCATACATAGCCTGTAACGTCTCCTCTTGCTGCTTTATCCACATTTTAAGTTCTTTAGCTCTGTCTGCTTGGTCCTGTTTATGGCTGGTTCCTAATATCAGGTTCTGGGTTTGGATCGGACCAAACTGCAGGTAAGAGATTGGCAGCCGCATGATGAGAGGAAGACTTTTCTTTAATTAAAGGTCTCCAAAACGTAACATAATCCAACAAGTACAAACATGAGTTGAGCCAAAAACTTACATGTGTACATAGTTCTGTAACGTAGCAAAACTGAGCATAAACAAGGGTAGTGAACGAGGAATAGTGACGGAGGAACCAGCGGGGAACAAAGAACACAGACCAACTAATATACAGGGAGAAAACAAAGGCAGGTAATCACAGGAACTAAGAACAGGTGTGGCAAGGAGACATAGAGGCATAAGGGACAGGTGGAACTAATTAACAATAAAGGAAACCATAGACCTAAGAACGTTCGTACGTTCGTCGTCTTCCGCTTATCCAGGACCGGGTCGCGGGGGCAGCAGACTCAGCAGAGACACCCAGACGTCCCTCTCTCCAGACACCTCCTCCAGCTCCTCCAGGGGGAGCCCAAGGCGTTCCCAGGCCAGCCGAGAGACATAGTCCCTCCAGCGTGTCCTGGGCCGTCCCCTTGGCCTCCTCCCGGTGGGACGTGCCTGGAGCACCTCCTGAGGAAGGCGTTCAGGAGGCATCCGGTATAGATGCCCGAGCCATCTCAACTGGCTCCTCTCGATGTGGAGGAGCAGCGGCTCTACTCCGAGCTCCTCCCGGATGGCCGAGCTCCTCAACCTATCTCTAAGGGAGTGCCCGGCCACCCTACGGAGGAAGCTCATTTCAGCCGCTTGTATCCGTGATCTCGTTCTTTCGGTCATGACCCAAAGTTCATGGCCATAGGTGAGGATAGGAACGTAGACCGACCAGTAAATTGAGAGCTTTGCTTTTCGGCTCAGCTCTCTCTTCACCACAATGGACCGGCACAGCGCCCCCATTACTGTGGCAGCCGCACCGATCCGTCTGTCGATCTCCCGCTCCATTCTTCCCTCACTCGTGAACAAGACCCCAAGATACTTAAACTCCTCCACTTGAGGCAGGAACTCCCCTCCAACCTGAAGAGGACAAGCCACCCTTTTCCGGTCGAGTACCATGGCCTCGGACTTGGAGGAGCTGATCCTCATCCCAGCCGCTTCACACTCAGCTGCGAACCGCCACAGCGCATGCTGTAGGTCTTGGCTAGAGGGGGCCAGCAGGACCACGTCATCCGCAAAAAGAAGAGACGAAATCCACTGGTCCCCAAACCAGACCCCCTCCGGCCCTTGGCTGCGTCTAGAAATCCTGTCCATAAAAGTTATGAACAGGACCGGCGACAAAGGGCAGCCCTGCCGGAGTCCAACATGCACCGGGAACAGGTCCGACTTAGTGCCGGCAATGCGGACCAAACTCCTGCTCTGCTCGTACAGGGACCGGATGGCCCCTGATAAAGGGCCCCCGAGTCCATACTCCTGGAGCACCCCCCACAGGGCATCACGAGGGACACAGTCGAATGCCTTTTCCAGGTCCACAAAACACATGTGAACCGGTTGGGCAAACTCCCATGAACCCTCGAGCACCCTGTAGAGGGTATAGAGCTGGTCCAGTGTTCCACGGCTGGGACGAAAACCACACTGTTCCTCCTGAAGCCGAGGTTCGACTATCGGTCGGACTCTCCTCTCCAATACCCTGGCGTAGGCCTTACCAGGGAGGCTGAGGAGTGTGATACCCTGTAGTTGGAACACACCCTCCGGTCCCCCTTCTTATAAAGGGGGACCACCACCCCAGTCTGCCAGTCCAGAGGCACTGTCCCCGACCGCCACGCAATGTTGAAGAGGCGTGTCAACCCTGACAGCCCTACAACATCCAGACACTTGAGGTACTCAGGGCGGATCTCATCCACCCCCGAAGCCTTGCCACCGCGGAGCTTTTTAACCACCTCGGTGACTTCAGCCTGGGTGATGAAAGAGTCCAACCCCGAGTCCCCAGCCTCTGTTTCCACCACGGAATGCGTGATGGCAGGATTGAGGAGATCCTCGAAGTACTCCTTCCACCGCCCGATAATATCCTCAGTCGAGGTCAGCAGTCTCCGGCCCCCACTATAAACAGTGTTGGCAAAGCACTGCTTCCCCCTCCTGAGGCGCCGGACGGTTTGCCAGAATCGCTTCGAGGCCAACCGGTAGTCCTTCTCCATGGCCTCACCGAACTCTTCCCAGGCCCGAGTTTTTGCCTCTGCCACAGCCCGGGCCGCAGCACGCTTGGCCTCACGGTACCCGTCAGCCGCCTCAGGAGTCCCACAAGCCAACCACAGCCGATAGGACTCCTTCTTCAGCTTAACAGCATCCCTTACTGCCGGTGTCCACCACCGGGTTCTGGGATTGCCGCCACGACAGGCACCGCAGACCTTACGGCCGCAGCTATGGGCAGCAGCATCGACAATAGATGCAGAGAACATGGTCCACTCGGACTCTATGTCTCCAACATCCCCCGGGATCTGGTCGAAGCTCTCCCGGAGGTGGGAGTTGAATACATCCCTTGCCGAGGGCTCCGCCAGGCGTTCCCAGCAGACCCTCACTATGCGCTTGGGCCTGCCAAGTCTGTCTGGCTTTCTCCTCCTCCAGCGGATCCAACTCACCACCAGGTGATGATCAGTGGACAGCTCAGCCCCTCTCTTCACCCGAGTGTCCAAAACATGCGGCCGAAGGTCTGATGATACGACAACAAAGTCAATCATCGACCTCCTGCCTAGGGTGTCCTGGTGCCAAGTGCACTGATGGACACCCTTATGTTTGAACATGGTGTTCGTTATGGACAATCCGTGACTAGCACAGAAGTCCAACAACAAAACACCACTCGGATTCAGATCGGGGAGGCCATTCCTCCCGATCACGCCTCTCCAGGTGTCACTGTCGTTCCCCACGTGGGCGTTGAAGTCCCCCAGCAGAATAATGGAGTCCCCGGGAGGGGCACTATCCAGCACCCCCGACAGGGACGCCAAGAAGGAAGGGTACTCTGCACTACCACTCGGCCCATAGGCCGAAATGATAGTCAGAGACCTCTCCCCAACTCGAAGGCGCAGGGATACAACCCTCTCATCCACTGGGGTAAACCCCAACACGAGATGGCTGAGCTAGGGGGCAACAAGCAAACCCACACCAGCCCGCCGCCTCTCCCCGTGGGCCACTCCAGAGTAGAAGAGAGTCCAACCCCTCTCAAGGAGATGGGTTCCAGAGCCCACGCTGTGCGTGGAGGCGAGCCCGACTATTTCTAGTCGATATCTCTCAACCTCCCGCACAAGCTCAGGCTCCTTCCCCCCCAGCGAGGTGACATTCCACGTCCCTAGAGCCAGCCTAAGCATCCGGGGATCGGGCCGCTGAGGTCTCCACCTTCGTCCGCCACCCAATCCTCTTTGCACCGGTCCCTCACAGTTCCCCCTGCAGGTGGTGGGCCCACTGGGGGATGGCCTCGCGTCTCTCGTTCGGGCTTGGCCCGGCCGGGTCCCGCGAGGAGCAACCCGGCCACCAGGCGCTCTCCGACGAGTCCCGACCCCAGGCCTGGCTCCAGGGTGGGACCCCGGCTCCGCCGTACCGGGCGACGTCACGTGCCTCGATATTTTGTTCTTTGTAATAACCTAAGAACGGTTATTACAAAAACACAAACCAAGTCCAAGGATGTCATACCATGACAAAGACTTAACTGTGCAGGTAAGATATAAACTGCAAATATCCTTTGAGCACAACCTCAATTCATTCATTTTAAATTTATCACTCTAAAGTATACAACACAATTTGATTTATCCACATTTTCTAAATCACATACAATTGGGGTTAGTCAGTTGGTGCTACATTTATGCTGCTCAAATCTTTGTTTGTGCTGACTGAAGTTTCTGTTTCATTAACCTTGGCTTTTAACAGTGATCTATGTTATTGCTCACAGCTGTATGAATTTACTCAAGGGATATGCTGTTGATCAGAAAGCTAGCCTATTTAGTGACCTATGTTTTCAAGCGTGATGGGGTTGTTAGTAATAATCAAGAGACACAAAACAACAAAGACAGCACTAATAAACTCTTTAGCAGCCCAAACCAGTACAAACATGGCACAAGTTATGGAGTACAACTTTGGTGGATTTTGGTGTGGGGTAGGGTTTTCAAAAATACCAATATTCCAATATAAAACCTAAACATTTTGAAGGAATTACTTTAATTTACAATCAGTGTAAATGCAGACATTTTTATTTTCCCAATGTGGCACACAACTTTGTAGACTGCATGTACGTACACCCAAGCCCCACCAACCGCAACATCACCATCACCCCCACCCCCTCTCCTCTCCTCTGCGCTTACTGAAGCTTACCTGATGGCAGTATATCAAACCAGCGAGCTGTTCCTGGAAGCCTAAACCATGAGTAACATAGTAAGCTAGACTACCAGTCAAAAGTTTTAGAAACCCTTTCTGGTTCTTCTATTTACATTGTATGTAGATTATCACTGAAGGCATCAAAACTCTGAATGAACACATATGCAAAAGAACTTTAAAAATGTTTTATATTTTAGATTCCTTAAAGTAGTCACCCTTTGCTGTGATGACCGAAATAATCTTTGGATGTCTCTCAATGAACCTCTGGGAAGTTATTTTAAGGCTCTTTGGAAACCATTTCAGGTGACCACTTCATAAAGCTCTCAGAGAGAATCCCAAAGAAAGCAAAGTAAAGGGTGGCTATTTTGAAGAATCTATAGTATAACAATTTTTAGAGTTATTTGTTGTTTACTACTACTAATCCCATGTGTGTTCATTCATAGTTTTGTTGCCTTTGATGAGAATCTAAAACTTAAATAGTCATGAAAATAAAGAGACCCATTAAGTGGGAAAGTGTATCTAAAACTTGTGACCGGTAGTGTACCTCAAGTAGAGCCTTTATTACCCTCTTTAGAAAAAGCAAAAGCATCATTTGGTCGTATTTTGTTTTTGAGGCAGATGAAAAGGAAAAGCTGAAGGATGTAAATGAGCTCTAGTAAGATGTTGTAGTTACTAGTAGTGGCTTGAAAATCGATTAGATCTACATACCGGGCAAAGTTATTCTAAAAGCCAACACTGATGTTTATGAGGAATGAAAAACGATCATGAAAACTTCTGTACCTACATGAACAAAGTATTTAACATGCCAGATGACAAGCAACTGCTAAAATAGCAACTACTACCCTCATTAAGACTCTGATCCCCTGCAGGTACAAACTGACTACTTCATGAGGTACAAGACAACCAAACTACAAAGGTACATTATGTTAGAAGGGACAAATGACCAGTACACCACCCCATATTACACCAGTGCTCTGCCTCAGAGTAAGGGGGATTGCAGTTATGGAAAATAATTAAACAAATACTAATAAGAAAACATTATACATGATACACTTTTCAAAATTATGTCCAGGGTACGGTTCAGGTGGCTGGCTCAAATTTGATAACCTGGCCTTACATTTTTATTAATACCTTTTAAAAGGGAAGCAGCACAAATTAAAAATGTTGTATTATCCAACAAAATTGGTTTACACCTATTTTATTTGGTTTCACTAATTATTTTGCAGCAGAAATGTCTGACAGACTATTTTTGTTAAATTTGAAGAATGTCCGGGAGACATCCTCACTGAGGTACAATAAAAACCCACACTGAAGATTTAAACCTAGCACCTTAATGCTAGGAGGCAGCAGTGCTCAACAATGCCCCACCAAGGATCCCTTCTTTATTCAGACTCATACTAAATGGTTCATATAGGACAGTGATGGGACAGAAAACATATGGCAAGATATTATTATTATTATTAAGTGTCTAACATTATTTTAACATAGTAAAATGTTCTCAGTCTGTAACATCCACAGCAGTAAAATTCAACATGCTCTGTTATTAAAAACATTATACATATAACACTGCCACAGGGCTTTGTTCTTTATTACCAAGGATGGCACTTTCATTCAAACTCCTTGTAAACTCTGTCAAATTATATGTAAACTTTGAACAGTGACAATGATAGAGATTTTATTTTTACTGCATAATTATACTGCACATATAACAAAATGGACACAAAAATGCAATGAAACGTATCAAATTATACGAGGGCAAAACTTTATACAGTGCTTGCGAGACCATGTCTGTTAAGTAGTTTGTGGGAAAACATAAAGGGGAAAAGACTATGGGCTAGACTTTGTTTTCATTCTTTTATTAGCAAGAGAAGGATCTTTCAAAGTAAGTACGAACCTTTGTTTTTAACACTCCAGTTTTGTGAGGAATTTGAAGAAGTGGAAGAGAGAAGTTGGTTAAACTGGAGACAGCACTCCCAGTGATTGAAGATGCTGGGACATGAACACTCGGATGATGCAGATGGCAAGCACAGAAGTAAACAATGGGACCTTCAACAGAGGAACAAGGTCTTTTTGAATATTTAAGCAGCTGTGACAGGTTTAGTTTAATTCAAATTGTATTTAAACAATAGTGCAATTTTTTAATAACATGCAGAGTACCTTATAGAGAAACTGCAGTGCCCTCCACAGTGATCAAGAAGCATCATTTTTAAAAGAAAAGTCAGTTTTTCAAAACTGACTGAATGTCATTTAAAGAGCAGCCAGAAAGGGGATGGCCCCAGAAAGTGGCCAGCCAGATGCCTCTAATGATCTGAAGGTGGCCCACCAAAACCAGAAGCCATAACAGAATTTTGTGATTTTCTTTTAGGCATGTTGCTATGGTGGAAGTTGAAATTGAAATGTGTTTGGGAAGCACTTTCTCCTCCCATCACAATTGTAATGTAAATTAAAAAGACCTTATTTTTGCCCCTTTTCCACTTACTCATTTTAGCCGGCGCTGCTTTGCACCACTCGGTTTCGCTCTACTCGGTATGGTAACTGTTGTGTTTCCACTGACCCGCCAACGGCTGAAGCAATGGCAACTGAAGCCCCGCCTCCAGCCATGAGTGTAGTGTGCTGTGCTGCTATTAACGTTACTGTATTACATTGTCACATTAATCTGCGTGAAATGATAAACAATAAAAAACAACAACATAAATAAACAAAATACTAATAACGTTTGTATTAATGTACATGCAAGAATGTCTCATTTATGTTTTTATGTCTAAAATGATCCACTGGAGTAATTTTCTGGACCACAGCCCAGCTAGAACTTACAAAATAAGGCTCAGGGGTTCTGATGTGAGGAGGCTGTGGCAGGAGGAGTAGAGAGGAGAAACACTGCTGTCTGGATGATGAATCTCCAAAGTTTGCCAATTTTGGGCTTTATGAAAACGTTTTTGTCTCATCCATAGAAATAACAAGGACAAGGACTTTAAAGAGCAAAACTTCAGACTTTTGACCTTCGAAGTTAGTTTTAAGTTGGATATTGCATATTTGTGGTGCGCAGATTC
This sequence comes from Girardinichthys multiradiatus, assembly GCF_021462225.1. Taxonomy (NCBI): domain Eukaryota; kingdom Metazoa; phylum Chordata; class Actinopteri; order Cyprinodontiformes; family Goodeidae; genus Girardinichthys; species Girardinichthys multiradiatus. The sequence goes on along the minus strand of NC_061802.1, from coordinate 45,502,017 downwards.
AGCGGACTTGTCCTCCTGTTCGGTCCGATGCAGGCAGCCTGATTACGGGCAGCTGCTCTCTGCCTGCTCCCTCCTCCTGCAGACGCTGGTTTGCTTAAGGACTGTAAATAAACTTCCGAACCAAATACATTGTTTCATGGTGGTTTTGTTTTGTGTGTTTTCAGGGAAATGTTTGTGCTTCTGAACAGTTGACTTTATGTGTGATCAGCTGGTTTAGGATGTTATTACATTATTATATACATTACTAAGTAATTCAGAAAGGTGATTTGTCCTTTTTCTTTCCTGTCAGCCTTCAGGCATGGTTTATGATCTTCAAATGGTAAATCTACAGGGGTTGGACAATGAAACTGAAACACCTGGTTTTAGACCACAATAATTTATTAGTATGGTGTAGGGCCTCCTTTTGCGGCCAATACAGCGTCAGTTCGTCTTGGGAATGACATATACAAGTCCTGCACAGTGGTCAGAGGGATTTTAAGCCATTCTTCTTGCAGGATAGTGGCCAGGTCACTACGTGAAACTGGTGGAGGAAAACGTTTCCTAACTTGCTCCTCCAAAACACCCCAAAGTGGCTCAATAATATTTAGATCTAGTGACTGTGCAGGCCATGGGAGATGTTCAACTTCCATTTCATGTTCATCAAACCAATCTTTCACCAGTCTTGCTGTGTGTATTGGTGCACTGCCTTCAGGATACAATGTTTGAACCATTGGATGCACATGGTCCAAAAGAATGGTTCGGCAGCCCTTGGCAGTGACGTGCCATTCTCCACACCGTAACTCTCCCGGATGTGAGGAAAACAGTAAAGGTGGACTCATCAGAGAACAATACATGTTTCACATTGTCTACAGCCCGAGATTTGCACTCCTTGCACCATTGAAACCGACGTTTGGCATTGGCATGAGTGACCAAAGGTTTGGCTATAGCAGCCGGCCATGTATATTGACCCGGTGGAGCTCCTGATGGACAGTTCTGGTGGAAACAGGAGAGTTGAGGTGCACATTTAATTCTGCCGTGATTTGGGCAGCCGTGGTTTTATGTTTTTTGGATACAATTTGGGTTAGCACCCGAACATCCCTTTCAGACAGCTTCCTCTTACGTCCACAGTTAATTCTGTTGGATGTTGTTCGTCCTTCTTGGTGGTATGCTGACATTACCCTGGATACCGTGGCTCTTGATACAACACAAAGTCTTGCTGTCTTGGTCACAGATGCACCAGCAAGACGTGCACCAACAATTTGTCCTCTTTTGAACTCTGGTATGTCACCCATAATGTTGTGTGCATTTCAATATTTTGAGCAAAACTGTGCTCTTACCCTGCTAATTGAACCTTCAAACTCTGCTCTTACTGGTACAATGTGCAATCAACAAAGACTGGCTACCAGGCTGGTCCAATTTAGCCATGAAACCTTCCACACTAAAATGACAGGTGTTTCAGTTTCATTGTCCAATCTCTGTACATGTATGACCTACTCCAGCCACTGTGGTCCATTATATTACTATAGTTGCTCTTGTGTTTTATTAACTTTTCCCTGCACTCAATGAAAACTTTCTAATTTATCCTCCTCCCAAGGCCAATCAGTGAAAAGCACTCTTGTCACGTCACACATAGTCCCTACTCAGCCCTGGTCGCACCTGCTCAAGAGCAGGGTCCAAATAAGTAGGTACTGGTATGGAAAAACTGTAATGGAAACGCTCAAGAAGGGCCAAATCGAGCCAGTAGAAAAGAGGCATTTGAAACTGTGTGCTTCAGCCAAACCAGACTAAGGTTGAGCTTTTCAGCAAGAGCATTTCTCCACGTAGGTCTGATGCAAAACAAGGACAATCTTGAAATGCACCTCATGACCACTGTTAAGTATGGTGGAGCATTGGTGATTTTGTGGGCCTATTTCTACTCCAAAGACCATGAGGAACTTTATTAGAGTGCATTAGATCCCTAATTATTTAAAATACCTGGACATTTCAAGTAAAATATATCGGGTCACTTCTTGAAAACTGAAAATGGGTTATTTTTGGGCATTGATGCAGGATAATGATCCAAAACAACATGGTAATGGTTCACCAGACACATCAGTCCCTAGACAGGAAAATGTCTCATATAGAAAATTTGTATGGCTGAAAAATATGAGAGTACCCAGGTAGAGAGAGTTTTCAAAGATCAGTGGTTTTTCTTTGTCTGTATGATCTTATTTTGTGTAATATTATAGGAGAAGCAAGTATCTTTGTGTGAGTTGACTGAGTGTTCACTCTTAGAGGATCTTTGTTGTAGAGTTCTGGTTGCAGTTCTCCTCATCAACTGCTGGGAATTTATGGTGCTGCTGGAAGACCTGTCTTTGCCTGATGCTCAGCCTATATGGTAGAAACCAACCTGTTTCTTCTAGTGAAACCTAGTGATGGTGAGATGAAGCCTCTTGAATCACTGAGGCTTTCCATCCAATTGCTCGACACATGAGCCGAGGCATCAACATGCTTCATTTGCTCTACTGCGCCATCAAGTGGACAATAATTGTAAAATAGGCAGAATTCATTATGACATGAATTTCTTGTGTAAAGCTAGAAATTTACTTAATAAATAAATGGTGTTTGTGATGCCAATGAATTCTGAATAGGGTGTCAATATGATCTTAATCTGTCTTTATGATACAATGGCTGGATCAAAAGGAAAAGTGGAAACAAATTTGAAAGAGGGTTGTGATGTGAATTTTCATATGTTACTTATACCTCTAATGCTTATAATAATGGTCTTTATTTAAACAGGTGAAGCTTCCTTGAGATTAAAACTTTTTTCCAAGATTTATAAAAATAAGTTCCCTAACTGGGGATCAAATCCAGATAACATAGGTGCAAGAGCCAACTCTGATCCACTAGACTACCAACAACTGAAATGACCCTGGTGAGCAATTTAACCAATAGCAGTTTTATACAAGTTGTAATAAATATATTTCTATTTGTTCCAATATTCTCATCTTTCTCGCTGATTCCAAAGGAAATCACGCAATATGATCACAAGACATCTAAATGTGACTGGGAATCAGCAGGGTTGTGCTGTCTCATGCGCAAACCGGCAAACCAGTTCCTAAATCAGTCACGTCGTACAGCCGGCTCTCAAGACCGCGAACATCACCACATACGTTGTCGACACAAGCCTCGATACGCGCTTCACAAAAAGTCTGTCTGGATTACTCGACACACGCTCCGAAGCATCGGCACACTGGCACACTGGACACAGCACTAGTGAAACCTGTTCTAGTTGCAAGACCACTACTCTTCCTACAGTCACCTTTTGATTTGATTTGATCTTGCCTGCTCGAAGCTTGAGTCTTTATTTTTGTACCTCTCTGGGTGTGCCATCGTGAATGGTTTTCAAGCTGCTTCCTCAAGCTGTTCTGTCATGAACCACGCCAAAGAATCATTACGACAGCTGCAGTGTCCTCAGCCGTCACCTGCCTGCTCACTCTCCAACATTCAAACTCAGATCTTAAACTTCTATCGGATGACCTCCGTTCTGGAGACCCCTTTGGGGATACTCCAAACGGCAGCTTTCCCAGATCACCTCCTGGACCTCGACTACTTCTCCAAGCCTTCCTCCTTCAACCATCTCAGTAAGCCCTTACCTTTATAATAAATCATTACCATTACCACCTTGCCCTGCAAACATCTAACATCAAACATTGCAACTCTATTTCCATACGCTAGTCGTACTTATAGTCTTCCTCCCTTGCTTGGTGAACGAATAGATATTTTAAGTTACTCTGTCTTTGAGTTTTGATTTGACTGTACAGTGTTGCAACGCCAGCCATGGATAAACATGGATGAACAACCTCTGAACTATACATCATCGGAGGCCTGTATACATTTCTGCACCTTTCAAAATCACACTAACCTATTCTTAACACAGCCCAGAAATAGGAGGACTCGGAGCTGGAATATCTGACTCTGCTTGGCTCATTCCGGCTGCAGATGGCGGCTAATGAAGGGACCAGACCATGTGTCAGCTGAAGGCCTTGGAACTCTCAGGCGAGTAAGGCTTCTACTTTGAAGAATCCATTGATCCAATAGTGACTATGATCATGCCAATTGTATGCCACAATGTTAAGTAATGATTTTGCTGTTCAAATATCCAGCATTCAATCACAAAGAAGGGTGTAGTAAGACAAGCATGGCTTGACGTTTCTTCTGAGTCCTCCAGAAGCAGCCCCAACCCAAATGGATGTTTTCCTATGGCCTAAAGAATGCATTGGGACCGCATCATCGCACGCCTTCCTGCGTGCATGTCCAGTTAGCAAGAGCTACCTCCTCTGAAGTTGCCACAACGTGCCTTTGTCGTACAGTTCGGCCGGGCCAGCTAAACAGCTGACCCCCTCAGCTACTTAGATTAGCTGCAATGCTAGCTCCTTTTAATGCCCACACATGGATTACCGGGACAGCTCCACTTCCCTCAACTCATCGCCCAGGAAACCTTATCTTCAGAATGGTTTACTTAAGAGGTAGTGTTTGGGCAAAGAGGATTAGTTTAGAATGAAATAATTTTAAAAATGTTCATTTAATGATGCTTGTTTTTATTTGTGTTGAGAAAACTTAGCTAAGTGCTAGCAGACTAGCTGCTCAGTTAAAGATGTGTTCTGTGTTGTGTTTTTAAATTTAATAAAACTATTTAAAGAGGGGTTTTTAAACACAGATCGGCCCTAACTCACCGTCTGCGCTTATGTATTTTGATCCTTTTAATGATGCTAATTTAAAGGTACATGTTCGACTTTAAAGAGCTATAGGCTTCCCTTCTTTTCTTAGCTTCAACCATTAACAGCTAAGGTAACACATGACTTATGAGTCTATTAAGACTCACTTATCCAGACAGGTTTGGTTCTTATTCAAAATATTTCCTTAAATATTATTTTAATATTTCCTTAAAAATTATTGTACTTAATTAAGGCAGCTAATTTAATGCCATTGAGAATTGGTCATCTATAAGATTGGTTTTATTCAGTAAATCAATCTTTAAAATATTAGTTTACTAAAATCATTGTGAATGGTGGTTTGAAGTTAAACCAATTTTTGCCTAAGTTAGTTCAAAGACTAACTTAACTTCATTTCCAGATTCCTCAAGATAATCATTGGTTCTCAAACATAAATAACATTGAATGGTAATGTTGTATCACTTTATTGGTCATGGTTTTTAACCATCTTTGATTGGCTTGTTCATATTGTACATAGTTGGTCTTCCTTATTCTTTCATTTTGCTTGGTAGTTTAGTTGGATTGTTTTAGTATAGTAAAGAGTTTGTTGATTGAAATGTTTTTGACTTTGAGTTGACCCATTTTTGTTAGTGAAGTCTTTTATTTTAAGACATTGTGTGAATTTATTCTATGTGTGCAGTGTTTTGCTGTTCAGTAATGTCAGAGCTTGGCTCATCCCTTTCATGTCATGTTCTATGTGCTAATACCATCGCCTTATAGGGCTGGTATTGACCACTTATCAGACAGAATTATTATTTAATAAAATATTAGTATTAAATAGAGAGAGAGAGAGAGAAGTACTAGTTATTATTATCAGATTAAAAGAAGTATGAAATTCAGTAGGGTGACTTAAACTATAACCATAATGTGCATGTGTATTTGTGCATTAAAACATCAGACTTTTTACAAGATATGAAAAAAACTGCAAATGACTGAGTTTGTTGGGAGCATCAATGGTTATAAAGGCTACCGGCTGTTCATAAGCTGCTGCTCCCACACACAACACCATAAAAGATTGCTGATGCCACTACAAAGTCAGAAAGGGTCTTTAGGAGTGCACTCCAAAAGATCTGTCTCCCTATCAGGTAAAGTGTGCTTTCCTTTAAAGAGCATCAGTGACTCCAGTCCAATTTATTGTCCAGGTGAATGCCCAGGTGCTTGTAATAGTCCACTATCTCAATGTCAGTTCACTTGTTATGGACACAAAAAGTGCAATATTTCACTCACTTATAGGTTCAATAATAAGGACAACCTCATGCTTTACATATGTATTTAGTAGAAAGTTAATTTCAGCTTCACTATTTAACTGTCTATATATTTCTTTTATTTGCTTTTTGCTGACATAGTTTTACTGGTTGCTATATTTTGTCTTTTTATTGTTAGATTTAGCTTTGTATGTTGTATTTAGTTTTCTTTTTAATAAGTATTGGGTTTCTAAACTGGGACCTGAGTAAAAATTTTGTAACTTAACATGTAAAAATGAGCTGGCATGACAATATAAATCCTTGAATCATTGATGTTCACCAGTGTCCGATCTTCTTCTTTCTTTTTCCGTGTTGATCAAGAGATGGTTTCACTGGCACCGGTCCACAACATCCTGTGTCCAGTCTGTACTCTGAGCCATCTTTACCTGTGATGAGGCTGACTTTGGCAGTCATAAAAAGGCAACCTGAGGAATTGATGGAGAAGTATGCAGTGCAGAGTGTGAACATGAATAGTGCCAGCACAGCTTTCTGTTGGGCCCCTGTACTGCAGACCAGCCTGTCAGAGACACAGCTAGTGTCCTCGCATACTGTGCAATTCTCCCACATTGTTGGGAAGGTATCTCACAATTCCCATTATGATGGACGAGATGATGGTTCTGTACCTACTCCACTGGTCCTGCGTCTCTTCTTTCTCAGCTTGTGGGGTATATTGGTCTCTCGGTGGGGGGTAGCACAGTAGAGCTACCAAGAGCTACCTTATGATCTCTGGAGTAAACAATGGTTTGGCTGTTCATGAGGTCTTCCAACACAAGTGCCATACAAAGCAAGGCAGAAACAAACAGTAACACACAAGCTGTCTTAACAATAGATTTAAAAAAGAAAAACTCAGGACTCAGTGGGAGCAGCTGATACAGGCTGCGAGCTCGTTAGATTCAATATGTAAGTTAAGTATCATTATTCATGCTAGAATGGTTCAAATGCCAGTATTTGACAAAATAACATCTAAAGAAATATTTTATTTTTTTATTTTCAGCCTTGCAAAGGTAATCGAGATACTTTTAGGTTTTTCACCTTTTTCACATTACTTCAAATTACTATGCATTGTGTTGGGATTTATTGTGACAGATTAAAACATCTATTCATCCATCCATTTTCTACATCCACATCTCCTTGCATTTTCAGTGTTACCTATCTCCAGAGGTTCTTAGGCAGGGCACCATAGAAAGGTCACCAGTCCATCACAGGGAAACACAAGGGTAAATCAGTAATGGATGCACACACTCACACAATATGGTTAGTTTTAGTTCAACCAATTGACTTCAGAGGACTGATTAGTACATAGAGTCCATCTTTATCTCATTAGACATCAAGCTGTTATGCAAACGCCCCAGAGGTTTTCTAGAGAATCGAAGTGAAAAAAACAGCATCATAATAGTAAAGGGACACAGTAGAAAGGTCAGGAAAAAAAGTTACAGCAGAGTTAGGCTACAAAACAATATCCTGAGTTTTGAGCATCCCACAGACCACTGTCCAGTCAACAGCAATAAGGAAATGTGGAAATGCAGGAAATGTGGTTTCAAAATGTACTGACTTAATTGGGCAGAATGGAGCATTTTGTACTTAGTATTTTGTACTTTGTGTCTTTGTATGTACTGTTGAATGTTTGTGTTGATTCCTCTCTTGTACTGCAACCTAATTTACCTATGGGTACAAATAAAGACACCTTCACACTTTTTAGATTTATTTTTGTAACAAAGGAAGAAAAAAAATAATCTGTCCTTTTCTTTCCACTTCACAATTAGGTACTTCTTTGTTTTGGTCTGTTACATTAAAACCCAATAATGTCATGATTTGTGAAATTGGAGAGGGACCAAGGCAAAGATTGGAGCAATGAGGAGATTAGTGAGAATATTTTAATGAAAAGGATGAACTTACAAAGACGGAGAGGAGTCAACATAGGAACAGAAAACAGGAATTTAAATACAAAGAAGATAAAATGGAAATCAGTTGAATGTAATTAACAGAAACACAAACAGGTGGATCATGACAAATAAAATACAGTGATGTTTGAGATTGAAAGATAAAAAAATGTGAAACAATTAAAAGGGTATGAATACTTTGCAAGCCACCTAATATATCTACTGGCAATGCAACTGTTAACATACAGGATATTGGAGACTCTTGATAATATATATCCTCTTAAAAGACTTTCCTATTTTGTAAGGGACTATCCCAAAGGGTACTTGAATGGGTTGCCAATATATAAGATTCAAAAAACATAATATTGTACCAAATAGCTCTCACAAAATGTGTTCAGCACAGTATCCATAATCTTGCATGAGTATGGAAACTGTGTATTCACTAGAACAAGTCATTGCAGCAAGCTCAAATATAGAATTGTTAGAGGCTTCAGCAGCACAGATTCCTCAAATTCAGAGCTGGGCTTAAGGTTACATAAGCACTTCTATTTGTTGGCCTTAGAACTCTTCCAACATACAAGCAATGCTTCAAGGCACTTGGCTACTTAAAACAATTAATGCTTTAAAAAATGTGGTGGTCTGATGCTTTCAAAGCCTGTCAGACTCAAGAGAAGTAGTCACAAAAGATGGCTGATAAAGAGTCGACAAAATAGGCCCCAGAACTGTCAATCAGTCTAGGCTCCAGCTGTGCATCTTTGCGGCAGACCTGAAGGAGGCGAAAGTATAAAGAGAAACAGAAAATATATAACTATATATTTCCTTATCCAGCCAGTTTATTTTATTGACTGTTCTCTTTGGGTTTCCAAAGGTTAGGGGACAGAGAGGTCCCTGGGGAGGTTAAAGAAAGACCTACATGTATGCTAGAGAGACAAAGCACATCAAAAGGAAGAGGAGAGCAGATAGAGAGAGACAAAACATGAAAGAGGCAGAGAAGTCATTGCAAGGTGTCTCAGGGCTGTCAATCACAGCAGAAAAGCCGATAAGTTGCTCTGAAGTAAGCTGCAGATTGAGAAGTGGAATGGAAATGAGGAGCAACTGCTTCCTGCGGCAAACAAACAACCTCTAAATCTTTCAATTGGAGTTACTGAATTGAAACAGACTGATGATACATTTTAGGTCTTTGCAGGGCAGAGGAAACCATGTAATAGTTCGGAAAACCAAAGCCACAGAAACTGAGAGGATGAGTGTTTCACTTTGATTGGCAAAAATGTTTTTGGGATATTTATTGCAGAATATCTGCTAATTTCTTTTCACAGTTAGCTTTAAAGGAGTAAATATATTTCAAAAGCACTTTAACAACAACATAACAGCAAAAGTGCTGTACAAAAAACTAAATAGAGAGAAGAAGAATAAAAAATAAAACAGCTGTAAGTTACCACATAGGAGCTATGGAAAATTTAAAATGACACAGGTACTTACAACGGGTAAAGAAATGGATGAAGAACACAAGCCATGGAGAAAAAGTGCATTTTTACATAAGCTTTTCAAACTACAAGAGATGGAGCCTACCTGACCTGCAGTGACAGCTCATTCCACATTTTAGCAGCCAAAACTGCAAATGCTCTGTCTTCTCTGGATTTATAAAATGTTTTTGGTACAATCAAAAGCATCTGGTTAGTTGATTTAAGAGCATATAATGGCATGTAAGAGTGAAGCCACTTAGACAAATAACAAGGGGCAAAACCATTAAGAAACTTGAAAACAAATTTTAAAATGGACTCTAAGCTGAACATGACTGTAGTGATAAGTGACAACAGGCTTCCATAGTCCTGGTGGTGGTGTTATAGCAGCGCAGGGATGTGTGCATGGGCTGTATGTTATGGGCATGTGTGGAAAGAGCTCTCCAGAGCAGTATCTTGATATTCCTCATCATTTTTATATGTAACATTACCGTTCATGACATGGAGTCAGAAGTGGCCCACAGGACTCCTAAAAGTAATGAATGGCAAGAATCTTTAGACTTCAACTGGCCAGCAGAATGGCCAATGGTGTGCCTTGGTTTCGACTGCTTCAGGTGCAATAGGTGCTGACATCTCCGTAATGTCACAGAGTGCATTCAACAGAGCCACAGAGCCCAAGATTCAAATTCAAAAATACATTATTAATCCCAAAGGGAACAAAAATGTTGTTGTAGCTCATATTATGCAGGTTTCTTCAAAGAGCTGTTGTAGATACTGATGGGTGTAGGCAGGAAGGATCTCCTGTAGTGGTCTGTCTTACAGCAGATCTGACAAAGCCTCTTGTTGGATGGGTGTGAAAACTTATCACTCATGTAAAAACATTGTGCTGTAGTGCAGCTGCACTCCGCTTTGTATCATGCTCTGGTATGCAGCCCTCCCTGTGTGTGTGTGGGATCATTGTTATCTATTTGTACACACACACACACACACACACGCACACACTAGGCTGAATCGCATCCCGTGGGAACCAGCCTCTTTTCAGCCTGACACACACACACACCCTGTCTGAACTGCCTGTTGAACTGTGCATGTAAATAAAGAGATAGGGTGTCAAAACATTGTAGTCTGCACTGCAAAGTGAGCTACCCTTGCTGCAAGTAAAACTGACGGTATCGTTCTTGCCTCTGAGTTGACTTAATAATACCTAACACCTCTGACTGAAGACACTCTGTTGTTGTACAACAGTCTCATGAAGAGAATGCTCAGGGTTCTCCATAATGTTCTTCATTTTATGAAGAATCCTTCTTTACACAATGATCTCCTGAGGTTCCAGAGGAGTTCCAAGAACAGAGCCAGCCTTTTCTATTGGCTTGTTGAGCTTTTTTAAGTCCCTGGCTCTGATGCTGCTATCCTAGCAGATGATGACAAAGGAGATCACACTCTCCACTAAGAAGATATGCAGTCCTTGCTGCAAACACCAAAGGTCCTACACTTCTTCAATAAGTATACTCTGCTCTGTCCCTTCTTGTAGACATCTACACAGTTGCCTCTCCATTCCAGTCTATTGTCCAGGTGAACACCGAGGTATTTATACTCCTCCACCACCTCCATTTCTTCTCCCATGATGGAAATAGTGTCTGACCTGTTCCTGTTTCTCTTAAAATCTACAATCATCTCCTCTTTTTTATTCAAGTTTAAATTAAAAAGATTATTTCCACACCATATCACAAAGCGGTCCACCAGCTCCCATGTAGTCAGCTACACGACTGTAGAATCATCCAGGTATTTCTGCAGGTGACAGGAGTCTGCCTTGCACTGGAAGTCTGAGGTGTAGAAAGTGAAGAGGAATGGTGAGAGTACAGTCCCCTGTGGTGCTCCTGTTCTGCTGACCACCTGGTTAGACACACAACCCTTCAGTCTCACATACTGTGGTCTGTTTGTCAGGTATTCTTTGATCCAGGAGATTTTTGAAACCTCCATCTAAGTCTTCTGGAGTTTCTTACAAATCAAATCAGGTTGAATTGTGTTAAATGCACTGGAGATACCAGCTTCATCTTGTGATATGGTTGAATACAGTAGAAGCAGAAGGGTCTATGGCTGAGGTGGAAGATAAAACATTTGAAGTGTGACAGGGAAGCTTTGAGTCAAAGGAGGGTAGAATGTCTGTTTGGCTGTGAGGAGGAGAGGAGGATGCTGAGCTTGTTTCTGAACTGAACCTATTGAAGAATGTGTTCAGTTCATTGGCTCTGTCCAGACATCTATCGGTCTGATCATCCTTCTGCTTGAAGCCTGTGATCTTCTTCATCCCTGACCACATATCTCTGATATTGTTTTACTGGAGCTTGCTCTCCAGCTTCTTCTTGTACACCTCCTTGCTGAGTCTTATCTTGACTTTAAGTTGCTTCTGTATACTCCTCAATAATTTCCTGTCTCCCTCTTTGTAGGCTCTTTTTTTCTTGTTAAGCAGGTCCTTCAGGTCACTGGTGATCCAGCGTTTGTTACTGGGGAAACATCTCACCGTTCTGGTAGGGATGGTGTTATCCACACAGAAGTTTATATAATTAGTTACACACTCAGTCATGGCATTGATTTCCTCTCCATGTGGCTGGCACAGTGCGTCCCAGTCTCAAAGAAATCTCGAAGGGCTTCTTCAGCTTCCTGTGACCATTTTCTCACAGTCCTCTTTATTACAGGTTGTCTCTGAACAGGGGGCTTATATTTCGAGCAGAGAAAAACAAGACTGTGATTTGATATCCCTAGAGGTCTTGCTGTAGAAATGTTAGAGTGCTTGACATTTGCCTAAAACAAATCCAACGTTTTGTTTTCTCTGGTAGAGCAGCTGACAAACTCGTGAAAGCAGAGAGTGAAGCATGGTTAAAATTACCAGATAATACCACAGATGCATTGGGGTGATGTGTCTGTAGCTTAGCAACAACTGAGCTGATGGCATCACATACAGTGTCAACAACAGCAAAGGTGGAACTTATACTGTTGCCAAAATAACACTAGTGAACTCTCTGGGTAAATAATATGGACGAAAACGTACAGCTAACACATCTATGTCTGAACTGCAGATACGACACTTCGTAGTAACGTCCTGGATTACACCATCTGTTGTTCACAAGTACTGCCAGTCCATCACCTTTACGTTTGCCACTCCTCATTAAATCAGAGAGACGCTGGAGTAAAAGATATGATCCTGCAGCTATGTCTCAGTATAACACATAACTGCATTCATTATACTCTGGCTGCGTCCTTTGTAAGGCTTGGAGTTCATCCAACTTGTTTCATAATGATCTGACATTGCCCATCGTAATTGATGGAAGAGATGGTTTGAACTTCCTCCTTCTCTCTCTTCTTTTTGCTACTGCTCTGCAACCACGGCGCAGAGAGGATTTGCTTTATCAGAAACTCCAGAAGACTCAGGTGGAGGCCTCCACAATCTCCTGGACCAAAGACTACCTGACAAACAGACCACAGTTTGTGAGACTGAAGGGTCTGTCTGTATAACCAGCTAGTCAGCAGCACAGGAGTACCACAGGGGACTGTACTCTCACCATTCGTCTTCACTCTCTACACCTCAGTCTTCCAGTACAAGACAGACTCCTGTCATCTGCAGAAATACTCGGATGATTCTGCATTTGTGGGTTGGATCAGAGATGAACAAGAAGATGAGTACGGGGAGCTGGTGGACCACTTTGTGGTATGGTGTGGAAACAATCACCATCATCTTGAATGTGAATATAACAAAGAAGATGATTGTAGATTTTGAGAGAAACAGAAACTATTTCCATCATGGGATAAGAGGTGGAGGTGGTGGAGGAGTATAAATACCTCGGTGTTCACCTGGACAACAGATTGGACTGTACTTCTTGAGGAAGCTTAGGTCCTTCGGTGTTTGCAGCAAGATGCTGCAGATCTTCTATAAGTCTGTTGTGGAGAGTGCGATCTCTTCTGCCATCATCTGCTGGGGAAGCAGCATCAGAGCCAGGGACTTGAAAAAGCTAATCAAGGCTGGCTCTGTTCTGGGGACTCCTCTGGAAGCCCTGGAGATCATTGTGCAAAGGATTCTTCATAAAATGAAGAGCATTATGGAGAACCCTGAGCATCCTCTTCATGAGACTGTCCTACAACTACAGAGTGTGTTCAGTCAGAGGCTTCTTCAGATCTGCTGTAAGACAGATCTCTACAGGAAATTCTTTCTGCCCACAGTCATCAGCATCAACAACGGTATTAACAGATCCAGTGTGATGTGTGATAGATGGCTCCATGTTCAGTACCTCAACACAAACAGCACAGAATATGAAAATGCAAAGAAAGGCAGCTGGAGATGAAGTAATGAATTTGGATGAAAATCATAAAAAATAGAAAATGCAATTGAATCAGATAGAAAAAAGTGTGTCTCATTTATTCAGTCAAGTAGAATGATTTAACAGTAGTTCTGTACCACTAGGTCATGTGACCTAAAAGATATTGAAATAAAAGATCATGATTTGTGATAAAATAATTTTATAGAATAAAGAAAATGCATTAAAATCAGATAAAAATGAGTGTGTCTCAGCTGTCCAGTCTAGTAGAATGATTTAATGTGGACTTTGTGTCAATTGATCAAATAATCTGAAAGCTATTGAAGAAAAATTATGAATTTTAATATTAAAAAAAAAAAACAAATTGGAAATGCATCTAAAACAAACAAAAAAAAAAAATGATGAAGCTCTTGTGGACTTCATAGTGAAGGACTCCCAGCCTTTCTCTGTATCCAAACCTAGACCACCCAGCCAAACAGTTCCTTGTCACACCAGCCTCCTCTGTTCCCTGTAAAAGAGTATTTTCCAAAGCTGGAGAAATTGTCTCAAAAAAAAGAAACCATTTGAACCCTTTTACTGTGCAGAAATTACTTTTCTTGAATAAAAACACTTGAAGTAACACAAGCACCCTCGTTATTACACCAAGCACAATGTCCAAAAACACTCAGTACACCAAGCACACTCCCCAAGAAAATATGAATGACAAATCAAACATTTTCACTTCATTTATTTATTTTTTTTGTTATTTATTCAAAATGGGACAGTGGAATTTCATAAAACAAATGACAATTCAAGTTAAAGAAGCCAGAATTAGCCTAATGGCTATTTGTCAGTCATCCCCTACAGTTCATATTGTTTTTAAATTATTATTTTTTCATGAGTTAATTACTCAGAATCTTTATTGAGTTACTAAAAACACATATGTACAACACACATATATACATACATAAGTGCTATTACTTACAGAAGAGGTGCATCACAGTCGCAGGGCTTCATTTGGTGCAACAATCACTACTGCCAGTAGATGTCACCCAAGGGAATTGAATGAACCTCCGGGTAGTGAACCACTTTATGACACAATGGTTCAAAATGATTCTATGCTTCAAAAAACCTCATTTTGACATCACTAGTAATAATAGCCCACACATGCTACATTTTTCTGATGCATAAAATGATAAAATCGCAGACATTTACGGGGACAGCTTAACCTGAAGACATTTGCTCCTAATAATAATCATAAAGAAAGAAACATATAATGAGCCCTATTGAATCGTCACATATTTTTAAGTGTTTTATAACTTACCCTTCTTCCATTGTGTGATATGTGCGGCCAATTGTCTGGATTTGCGCTGAACAAAACAACAGGCAGTACATATGGATCCACCTTGTTGATCCACCAATTAAACTCCCAAAACTTCAGCTTTGTTGTTATAAAGCCATGACCCTTTGTCAACAACACAGGCGGGCCTTCCTGTGTTGACGTCACGGCCGCCTCCTCACCTCAGCCGGTGATCTGCGCCACCTTCTGTTCAAATTTGCCCGAGTCCAGTGGTTGAAGTAGTACAAGGTATTAGGTATATTGGTTGAGTTATTCCAGGCAGTTATGTGACGGTTGAGCAGCAAATGAGCAAAATACCTACCAGAGATAGTGGCTCTGAACACTACAAATGCAATACACCTTTTGGCCACTACTGTAATTTCTGAGGCGCTGTTTCTTCCAGCAGACAGCATGCTTTCTGCAGAATCCATATTTCATCATAAGGTTTCCAGGGCTGCTTCATTAAAAATGTCTAAAATATTCTTAGTTAACTCTGTCTATCTGGAATAATATGCATTGTTTATAATGTCCCTAGATGTAAAGGGTTTAAAAAAAAAAGTGCTTGATTAACAGGCAGCATTGCGTGTGATACTTGTGTGAGAAAAAAATTAACCAGGTAAAGAGGATAGTTACACCTGGTTTTGAACCCTGAATCTATAGGGTAAGCGTCAGAGAGCTTAACCACTGCACTATACACAAAAGTTTCATGACAGGGGGTAATGTCGACCTAACTGTAATGAGTTCATGATTACAGAAATGTCAGTTTGATTAACAGGCAGCATCATATCTGATCCTTGTGCGAGAACAAAACCACCAATAGCGAGGGTGGTTACACCTGAAATCGAAACCTGAATCTGAAGGTTGGGAGGCAGACAGCTAATCCACTATACTAAACACCACCTGTAACAATAGGGGAAAATGTTGAGACATGTAATGAGTTCATGATTCCCTTTGACAGTACTTTGACAATACAGAAATTCCTTAAAAATACAGTTTGTCATACAAATTACCAAAATATTCTCATTTAAACCTGTGTATATCTACAATAATATATATTGTTTATAACGTCCCTAAATGTAATAGTCCTTGAAAAAAAAATGAAAAGGCTTTGTTTACACATTAACAACCTATAATGAATTTAAATATTCATTAAAATATCCATATTTCATCAACTAAAATCCCAAAATATTCTTAGATCTCCGTGACTATAAAAAAAGCAATATAACTGTTTAAGTGCCTAAATTAATTACCTTTTCAACCAAAAATCGTTTATCCATTGTACTTAGCCAAATTAAAAAAATTATATAAAATATATGGTATTTCGTAAAATTGCCTAAATATTCTCAGAAAACCCTATCTATATGTGGAATGATATACATTGTTTGTCATCTCTCTAATTGTAATGATTGTTTTAAAAGAAATTGTTAACTATCATTTCAATAATATTAGTAATAATGACCAAAATTGAACAATTGACGTAAAATCCATACTTTGCCAGACAAATCGCAAAATATTCAGCAAGAACCTCGTTCATATGTCAAATAGGCCTGATTTTCTTCAGCCACAACACTTTATGAAGTTTATCAAAATTAATTTATAATTGCCATTATTGATTAGCATATATCTTTATGAATTAATTGTACACAAGTGGGCAGTCCAAACTGAACAATGTTTATTGGGGATTATAGCCATTGTCTACTTAAGTAAGGTGCAAAATTCCACGGCGTTTGGCCCAACAGAACTTGAGATACAACTGCTAACTTTATTACCAAACATTGTACACTGTAGTGACACGCTTTGAGATAGAGCTTTAGCTAGAATAGGTACTTTTCAGGATTATGCACAAAACATATCCTGAAGGTTTGGGCTTTCTAGGTACCATGAGTGATTTTTGGGGAATTTCCTTATAAGTGAAGGGTCGGAGGTGCAATTCGTACATAAGCCACGCCCACTTTGCCCAATCATTACCATATTGATAACATATTCTCTAGGTGGCATCCTGTAGAAATGTTCCAAATTTTACAAAACTCCATTCAGCCATTTTGGCTATATAAATTTATCTTGCTTATAACGCCCCCTAGGGTTAGATCCCTCTGAAAATGAGTACATACCAACATTTTGGCCACTGGTATGAAAATCATTTGTACTTCTTAATCTATTTTCAAGTTGGGCAAAAAAATATCTTATTTTTGCTTCAAAAAGGTTTTATTCGCAAATCGAAAAATTATTTTGAAATCCATTCCATATTGTTTTGTTGGCTATGTCTGCAGTCTTACCAGGCCCAGTTTCGCTTTGATTGGCCTTCCCCTTAAGGAGGAGTTAATGAAAATAGGTTTCGCATATTACGCAACATTGTTACTAATTAGCATAACTATGATTTTTTTTTCAAAACTCACTTGATTAAGAATGACTCAAAGAGCATCCAGGAATTGAGATTTAGTCTCTGCAAGCAACAGTTTCAGAGATAATCACAGAAATGCATTTTAGGTTATAAAAGCACCATCTAGTGATGAAACTTAAAAAATTGTATTCATGTACCTTGGTAGCACAATTCTGCATATGATCTGTAATTTCCCCAACAACTTTCAAATTCAAATTCAAAGGTCAAATGTGAGATAGCATATAACCCACGCCCACTTTTTAATCATATTAAAAGTATGTCCTGAGGTCAAGGTCTTGAGCATATGGACCAAGTTGCGTTTCAATCCATCAATCCGTTAAGCAGATATAAACTTCTGGTGCCTATAGCACCCATATTATTGAATGTGTATATAACAATGTATAGGCGCAATAGCTCATTCTCTATCAGGTTCTCCAATATTGTTTGGAAATCATGAAATATGGTAGAGATATAGTTAATTAACTTTTGTGCTAGTTCATGAATAAAGTTTGTCCGCATGTAGCTTTAACAACTTTCGAACATTTGATATACCATTGTGTCCGCTAACTCTGTAAATGGTATTTACAGAGTTTTATGATTGAGCTCAAAATGTAGGAGGAGTTGTAGAAAATAGATTTTGCCTTTGTCGCAATGTAGCAAAAAAGTGGGCGTGGCCACTACAAAGTGATGCAGAATCATCCAAGGAACAAGGTGAGGTAAACCTTTGGAGTGTCGGTTTGGAAGTTATAAGCCCAAACGCGTTGTCATACGTAATAGTTCCCTCTAGTTGTTAGGGGGTCTGAATTGTAGTATTTGAGTAGCGGTTGTGATTCCCTACTAAGTTGCTATGTCAGTTTCTTTCCAGCATTTTCTGGTTTTTGCGCCCAATGACTTTTAGCAGAGATTAACAGTAATAATAATAATAATAATAATGAAAAAACTTAGCAAAAACAATAGGGTTCCCTGCACCCGTGGGCTTGGAACCCTAAAAAACAAAACCCTTGTTGCTATGGTGACACATTGTAACAATTGTCCAAACGTAAAAAGGTATCAGCAAAAATCCTGCCACAGCACAGCATCCGATACCAGAGAGGATAATTGTCCCAAAAAATTTATTTTCATCCACCACAAGAGGAATTAGAGTTCTTAAAAAGAATTAATCAGAATAAAAAGTAACAGAGCTTCTCAAGCCTGCTGCCACCTTAAACTGCATAACTTGTCACCAGCCCTGGGGGCGAAGTGCTGTGTGTGGGGAAATTTCTGACCACAACTCAGTTTAGAGGACAGAAATACCAATACTTTGTCACCTTCATATAGGGGCCTTACGCTCACAACCTGGCGGGAGGGAGCATTGCTAGGAGGATGGTTCTTACCAAGAGAATCAATAACATTGACAGAGACTTGCTAGGGGATTTTTTGGGGTAAATTGGTCTTTTCAAATGTAATGATGTCAAAATTAATCTAAAAGCAGACAGAGCCCTGCATTTTTTCTAGTGGAGGAGGACGCTTTTTCTCTGTCTCTCGCACCCCCTTCCATATCTGCCCTGCTTCAGCTCTGTGTCTTGTCTTCTTCTTGGAGCCTCTTCTTGCATATCTTCCAAATTCTTAGTTATGGATTTGGTCAGCTGGTCTCTCAATGCAATTGATCAAATTTTCTCGAGGAGAAGACAGGGTGAAGGAGAGCCCAACTTGTCCAGAGTGGATGTTTTTCTCTGGATACACAATGGACTCCTGGCAGAAGTGGAGGATTGTGTGTTTGTTGATAATGTCAGTCGAGGATGTGGAAGATATGTATATAATTGGATGTTTGATATCAGGATTTCTGCTTTTTGGAGTCAACGGTTACCTGGCATATCGAGAAATTCGGAGAATGTCAGCAGCTGTTCTGGCAATTGTGAGGCTGCCTTGCATGTGTGATGGGATCTTCAGGGTGATCAGCACTCAGACTGAGATGTTACGTGAGCTGAATCGCAGACTGGATGTGATCCTTACACAGGATCGCAGGCCGGTTGTGGTTCCTGGACTCAGGGGTGAAATGGGATAAATCTTGGAGAAAGTTGTTTGCTCGGATCTGGCGAAAGACCAGGAATTTGGCTGTTTTGGATTCGCCTTTGAGAAGCACCAGCAAGACTCTCAAGCTTGACGGAAAATTAAGAGTCAGCCCAACCCAAATAATTATTGTTTTTCTGAATCTGGCTCCCCTGCACGGCCTTGATGGCTGGCTATCTTCAACCTCTCCTGGGAGTTATGTAAACATGACACTCTGCTCCCTCTGCCCCCTCCCTTCCCTGAGGACATCTGTGGACCTGCTCAGAACTGCGTGGCCGGTTGATATACATTCCAACGTACCATCAAGGACAATGGCCTCTGTGACAGTGCTTCATGGACTTACTTGCACACACTCACTTGCACACACACACATGCTCAAGATAAACATATGCACCCCCTCACACCACCTTCACCGTTCCCGGCATGATATTGTTTTGTAAACTTGTTGCTTCTGCGTGCTGAGGTTTTTTGCAATCTCAACCTGTATCCTGCTAAGGATAAAGTGTGAAATAGGATTTTTTTCCCTCTACTTACCTAATGTGGCCTCTTTTCTCATCTAGCAAGGGTAGCGCGTATGAGTGGGCAGCAAAGCCTCGGTGACCCGTCCCCCCCTTGTCTTGTGTCATGATGTATGTTTGGATGGGTTGTACTGGAATTCTAATTTCCCCTCTGGGATCAATAAAGTATCTTTGAATTGAATTGAATTGAAAAGCATCTGAGATTTCCTCCTCAGAGTCAGTTTTGTTGTCAAAGTGGGAGAAGAAAATTTGGCTGACCCTTGCTGTCCAGGCAAAGGAGTGCCTAGTAGCCACCAAATGTTAAGAAATTAAGGAGAATAAGCATCATGGTGCATGTTTGACTGTCTCTCTGTTGCAGACGTCGCCAGTCCATCATCCAGAGAAAGGTTATGTGCAAATGTGTAGAGATCTTCCCTGTATGTTTTCTATGTGTCTCTCACTGTGGTGTGTGTGCAGTGAGGCAAATGACCTTATGATGTCTAACTTTCAGGCAATCCGATGGCCTTAAGTAGATTTGGAAATAACGTTGCACTGCCCAAGGGATTGTGCCCTTGTAAGAACAGTGTTCTTCAACCACCTCTTCAATCACTCACCAGTGATCAGCTTACAGTTCTTTGTCTTGTGGTGGTCCGCTGTCCTCACACCTTTCAGGCCGTGGATGATCCAGTTGGAAGATTACCTGTGTCCTGGAAGCCAGATGAAGCTGGAGGAGCTAGAGCTTTCCTGCAGCTTTCCTAGGTGACTAGTAGGATCTGATATGGGCCATTCCAGCGCCTGGACTTCCCGTGTTTTCTCCTAGATTTTCTGACCAGAATCCAGTCGCCAGGAATAAAGGACTGGAGGGTGGAAGTGGCTGTTTCTGGTAATGCAGCCTTCACCGTCTGTGAAACTTGAGAAAACACAGTGGACAGGTTTTGACAGTGAAACAACATCCTATCTTCACACAAAGATGTGGAAGAAAATGATCTTGGCAATATCCCCATGCCCAAATTAGGAGATCTGCCACACAGCACCTCTAAAGGACTGAGATTTGCCTGTGTCCTTTGTCTCAATCTCATATAAGTGAGAACAGGGCCTTCACAACACTTGGCTAATTTTGATTTCTAAGTCCCATTCTCACGCTCCATGTCTCCATCACTCTGTGGGTAATATGCACAGTGTGTTTGTAGCCCAAAAACGTATCTCCCCGATCTACAGAGGAATCACAACCATTCTATGGCCTTCAACAACACAAGGAGCAAACAAATTGTTATGTGTTTCCAAAACACCAACAAAATGAAACCTAAAAGAATCAACACCATACATTCAGACAGGATTTCAGAACGTGGTCTTAGGGAGCTATGCACCATTTATATAAACAAAGCACAACGTCTCTCTCGCATTGTCACTAAGTCCTCACTGGAGGTATGAGCTACCCTTTTTCCCATGAGTGCTAAAACCTTTGGAACCCCATGTTACTTTATTCTGACATTCCCCTCTTCTGGCGCAGGGTCCAACCCATGCGACAATCCAGCAAAAGATTTGAACAAAAATGTTCTAGTAACCAAGATCACATTACATAGAACCAAAGAAATGAATTCTGACATAACTATGTGTCACTATGAATTTAACGAAAGCAACATAAATAAAATCCAGATCTTTTTAACTGCAACTCAGTTCCATTAACAACAAAACACAAACTTCAGTTGTTGTGCAGTTCATCAATATCTCACTTAGAAATAAGTCACATATCATCCTGATTTGGCTTGTATGAAGATAAGTATTAGATTAATGGAAATGTAATGTAATTTGGATGCATAAACTCTACAAATTTAATCTAATAAATAATTCCCACCAAATATGAATTCATGACTCAGATTCTTTATCAAATATATTCCTTACTTTTGGCATATTTTGAACTGTCAGCTAACTTAATGGCACCAGGGAAAACTTTAAATCCAATAAATCACCAATGATTCTGCAGGCAAAACAAATTCTTTAAAAAAGTTTTAACTATTTCATTAACCTTTTAATAGTAAAACACATAAATCTAAATGTCATGCTACATCCTTAATTATTATACAAAAAACATGTTTTTAAGGCAACAATCACTACAAGCATTTTGATTCTATCGTCTCTTAAACAGTGTTAAAGCTCAGGAAGGGAGGTGCTGAGCATTTCCATGAAAGTGAAGGCATGAACCAACCTGGTAGGTGGGCAGAGTCAGGCAGAACTAACCTCTGATGGGCAGCCTATGAGCGGGACCCACAGTTTATTCATTCAAACCCATCTTAGTGAACCTTAAACTGCAAAACTGTTAACATGCACCTACCTCAGAAACAAGCTGCTTCTTAACTCTCCTGAAAAATCAAAGTTGAATTAATCTTGGATTTAGAAAAATTATTCTAAACATGGATTATTGTCATGCAACATATAAACAAACTTTCATTCCAACAAAACAAAAACAAAACATCAAAGACAAACAAATGTCCAAATTTGAAGCTTCAAGAATTCAAATAAATTTTTAACAATCTCTTTTCAGAATATGTTTTCTCAGCCATATCTTTTAATGCTGTAATTGATAAATTTTGTTATGACAATCTTCAGGATCCTTTTTAAGATGAGTGCACATAACCCAAAGAGATCTCAAACTATTTAGAAGCATAGCAACAGTTTTCTCTTAAATGAATCCAAATTTACTGATGCTGAAACCTTTTGCTAATTCTTTGTACTGTAACTCTGTAATAATAATAACTACAATCCTGAGAGTTATTGTTATAGTTCTCTTTTTGTTTCTCAATTTGATCGCAGCTGTATTCCAGAATTACTCTGCTCAGGTTAAATGCAAAGAAGTATTTTAAGCCGGCGTTGACATTTTTATGGTATACCCAAACAAAACAGAAAATGCAGTGTTTGACTTAATCAGAAATTAAGATAAGAAGCTTTACTCCAAACTGGACTTTTTTCCACATAGTGTTTCAAAGGGAGGACACATATAATTTTCCTTAATTTGGCTATTTAAATTTTGAGAGTTGGGGAGAAAATTATTACTAGAACCCCTCTTTAATAATCTAAATGCTGATAAATGTTCCAATATTTTATGATTTAGTAATATGAAATTACCTTGTGTACCTTTGTACTCCTATGTATTCTTTTAATCTTTAAACCCTAAGAAATCAAACAAGGAGAGTGGAGTTTGAGCCGACCATCCTCTTTAGTATTGAGAGAGCTTTTATTCCTTTTCTTTTCCTAAAATGAAGGATTTTACTTGTCTTTATTCCGTTATAAAAATCCTAACCTTGGTTCCAAAACAAAACTCTTCAACCCCAATCTGTGTTCCCCAGAGTAGACATTTTGAGTATTATTGCATTTCAAAGTCACCAAATGACTGGAACTCATCATTGGCTTAGATCTATTTTAATTAAGTATTATAATTTTATGGACCCAAAATCGATGGCTTACGGGCTTCAGGAGTCCAGGAACCACAGGTTGAGTACTACTGCATTGAACAATGATGTTAACTCTCTGCAGAGATTGAAGGATTGGCTAAATATCCCCAGACCTGTTAGTGTATTATTTATGGCTTGGACAATAATCAGATTTAAAAATCACTAGTTCACAGCCCCTAATTTACCTCAGATCATATTTTCTCCTAACCCAGTTCATAAGAAGCTTCAGACAAACATTATGCTAAAAAGCCAAAAACAAAACAAAATCACAGATCTGTTTTAAAATAAAGAAAAAGCATGCTTAAAAATTTGGTACTGCAGTGGGAAATAATTCCACAGTTCTGAAGGCCTTTTCTATGCAGAGTCTTTTAGGGAACATGATATTAGTTTTAATTTTTGTGTGGTACCACTGTCCAATCAGAATCTTTCTTACCTTCAAATATAACCCAATTTTTTCCATTCTCATTTTAAAGGTTTGTTTTGCCAAGGAAAATGTGTTTAACACAACCAATTATTCTCAAAAGTTTAAAAAGTTTTAGCTGTTGATATCTTAGAAAACAACAAGTGTTTTAATATTCCTATGCAACATAGAACTGATTAGGTTTCCTTTCCTTCCCCAAAGGGAGGAAAAAGAACCTGCAGAACCAAGCCTTTCATAGTTTTTGTCAGGACCTGATATAAGGTACAGTGTAAATCAACACGCTGCATGAATCAGAAGAGGGAAGGAAAAAATTAAACTAGTATAACCTCTTCCCAGCAGCTGCTGTGAAAAACAACGAATTTGTACCTTCCATAAGCGTCAGTTAGCACTTGCGGACAAAAACTGCACCCCGCTGTAAATACTGTCAGAAACTGCATGAAGACCATCTGCAGTAGAACTAAGCCTGTTTTAATGAGGTCTCTACCCATTAGATTTATGGGATACAAACTCTGACAACAGAAAATAATACCTGAAGGAGAAACCCATCAGGTTTTACGCGTGCGCTGGGTTTTAAAAATGCTCCTTCATGAGATCTGTCCTAAGAATGACATAGAAACACTTGGTTACTGCTGAGTTTTGGAGATGTTGTAACTTCCTCTGCATTTAATAACTTTTAATAACTAGAATAATTGACCCTGAATATTCCATGACAAAAGAGAACTTGTTTCTCTAAAAGAATTAACTGGAAAGTATCAAATGAGCTATGTTATCACCTTTTTGAAGATGCTTTCTAACCCTAAAATAATATTTTAACCCGCTATATCTGTCAACGTCAAGCAAGCGTGTCACATGAGCAGCGGTTAATAAGCGTTCTTCGTTGCAGAAAATAGGAAAAGATATATGCAAATGTGTTACCCCCATCAGTTTCTTAATCGCTCCAGAGTCAGACTGTCATGGCACACAGTCCTCTATCAGTCCAAAACAACCCAGGTCCTTTCCAGGTGTGTTGGTGGGACATTCACTCCTTCCTTGTCCACTTTAACTTCTCCAGGAGGGAGAAAGAACTTTGCTCCGGCCTGTTTCTCTTCTGCCCGCATAGTATGTGCTTTCAATATAAATCCAGTGTATCGCTCTTCTGGCTCTGGCAAACAGCATGGATCGTTGTCCATCTCAGTGGGTTTGGGGCCAGACTTCTTTTGAGTTTCGTTCTGGTGGAAACTCACACTGTGATTTGCAGCCAGCAGACAGGCTCTCTCTCTTTCCGGCCATGCTGAAGAAGCGTCTCTAGCGGAGTAGCCATTGAAAGGGCAGGTTTCTAAAGTCTAGACTCAAAAACGCAGATGTTGAACTCAAATCCCATATATGTGTATATGTGTGTGTGAGAGAGGCAGAAAAAAAAGTTTAGTATAGGTTCAGATTTTGCACACAGAAATATTATCAGTCAGTCAGTCAGTTGTCCACCTGCCCGTCACTTCCTTTCATAACATGAACTATACTCCTTTCTTTTCCGACTGATCGCAATATTTAAGACAAACGAAACTTCCTGCAGGAAAGTTTTAACTCTTTAACACCTTAATTGATGCACTCTGTGCTTTTTTATCTTTTTCTTATGTTTTTTATTTTTCTCATCTCCATCCATCAACTGTTTTACTTGAAACTATTTAAACTATTTAACTTATTTACACTCAAACTTCCACGCTGTGAAAAACCAAACTTATCTTCCCAAATTAAAGCATATTTAACACAATCATCCCCACCTTTTCCTTTAATCAGTTAGGAGATGATGGTTAATGTGTAATAAATAATAATAATAATAATAATATACATTATATCATACAGAGCAACTTCTCACCCAGATATGGTAATACCTTTCCAATTCCTGTCTCCTTTCGGCGAGACACTACCAGCGACTTCCAACTTTCTTTAATATTAAACAAAATGTCTCACCTCTGAGCTGACTTCTAGGTGACTCTCCGGACCCCCAGAGTCAGCCAGCGTCGAGCGAAGCAGTTAACCTATACCGGCCTGATGTGAATTTACACACCGGGGCTTTCCGCCACCAAGCCTAGGTGCGGCTGTGCGGTAGCGCTTCCTCGGCTTCGGCGGTGCCCAGGGTCCTTCAGTCACTGCAAAAAAAACAAGATTAGGTTAGTTTAAAAAATTATCCGGTGTCGAAGGACCAACTAAATGTTAGGTATTAATTAGTCAAACTCAGAGGAAAGAAGTATTACACAGGGTCTCTGTTAATCTTGCGCAAGAGGTAGCTCACACTTTGCAGTGCAAATCTACAAAGTGTTGGCACCCTCTCTCTTTATTTATACATGCTGGTTCACACACAGTTCAATAGACAGTTCAGGCATTTAGGGTGTGTGTGTGTGTGGTGGGGGGGAGGGGTCAGAAGGGTTTGGGTGCATGTGTTTTGCTTTTAAACAGAGAGGGAGAGGGGACTGGTACAAGCAATCTCCAGATGTTGCTGATAGTAGCATAATTCACTCCTCTCCCCCATCTCCCTTTCTGTGGCATGTGGGAGGGAAAAGCACTTTGTCCAGACATGAGTGATAAACAATACAAAAGTTTTCAAACCCTTACACTGATATAACCATCAAAATTCTAAAACCATCAAAAATCTGTTTTACCTGTTTCTTATACTAGTAATAACCATCTTCCGTATATAAACTTCCTTTCTAGTCATCCCTGGTGCTCACCCAGTGTCTTCGTTGTTCCTATTAGTATTGTCTCGCATATCCTCCAGTGCCTTGGTCCTGCCTGTGTTGAGTCATTATGTTTTAAAGTTGGATTTTAGATTTTTTATTCATATATACATACATATTTTTTTGCATTTGCATCATCGCTGTACAACAAACACTTTAATATTGCAACATGCTAATCTTCGAAAAAACTGTTGCTAAAAAGCAAGGCTTACAGCCCAACTTGAACACGTGCAGATAGGGTTGTTTTTCTGTTTTTTTTTGTCTTTAGAAATGTATTATTGTAAATTCTGCAGTGCAAATACATACTTAAATAGCTGTGTTTTATTATTGCACAGTTAGTCAAAAGAAATACAATGCTGGGTAATTTTTTGCAAGAGATTACTACTTAAAGATTGACAATGATCACTACGACTCTTGAACTTATAGTCATTTTCATTTATTAGTTTATTTTAATGACAAATAATTAAATTGCTTTTCCATTTAGGGGCAGCACACATTCTGCATTGATGCCCATTAGTGTAAAAACCAAATCGATGCACATTGTTACATGCTGACCTTTATCCTATTCATGGGCCAATATACTACACAGGAGATTGGTGGGCAGTAATTATAGGCTTATCGAATGTACTATACAGAGGTCGTTTAGCTTCTCCATTCTTTGCTTAATTGATTTGAATTCAAAGAGGCATAAAACATGGTCTCTTTGCTGTCTTTAAGACGTCGATTTAGGATCATTGTTAGATGGATTGCATAACAACATCTAAGGACTTGCTTGACTATTTAGAGGTCCAATTAATGGGAAATGTTTGGATGTCATTGCATCAGCAGACTGCTGTGACAGTTTGAAGGACCCGGCCTCCGACCTTTTTAGTATTACTTTGAAAACACTAAACAACTTGTAATAGGGTGCATAAAGAAATGTATGCAAAGGTATAGCTGCAGCTACTAAACATCCATAGTCTGCAGAATTTTCAGTTTGAAAATGTAACATTTTATTACCATGACATTTTCAGTGGCTATAGAAGCATTGTGAGCACGCACATAAGTATGCACCATGCAGGATAAGATCATGTAGACAACAAAAAAGTTAATTACATTTTAAGGTAGAGATGTCTAAAAAACAGATAAGGAGAAAAAGGTCATAAGATGGAAAACAGCAGACATACTTTGATCAGGGAAGATGGAAATGCTGCATTCTGGTCAGGATGAAGCTCTCCTGGGGAGCCTAATCTAATGAGGCCTTCCAACAGGGAAGAGACCTCTGGGTGCTGACAGGAACTATGACGGATGTGAAGGTGTTCAGTGTCTGCTTGACACATAATTAAAATTGAAATACTCATTGAGGAGACATTCACCTTTACATTGACTGCCTATAATTTAGTTTCAAGTTTGCCAAGCTAGAGTGATGTCGCTGTCAGGTGTTTCTGAGCTGGTCTGTAACATGTGGCCCGTTATGTTTAGTTATCAGAATCAGAATCAGAAAAGCTTTATTGCCAAGTACGTTTTTGGACATACAGGTCCTTCTCAAAATATTAGCATATTGTGATAAAGTTCATTATTTTCCATAATGTCATGATGAAAATTTAACATTCATATATTTTAGATTCATTGCACACTAACTGAAATATTTCAGGTCTTTTATTGTCTTAATACGGATGATTTTGGCATACAGCTCATGAAAACCCCAAATTCCTATCTCACAAAATTAGCATATTTCATCCGACCAATAAAAGAAAAGTGTTTTTAATACAAACAACGTCAACCTTCAAATAATCATGTACAGTTATGCACTCAATACTTGGTCGGGAATCCTTTGGCAGAAATGACTGCTTCAATGCAGCGTGGCATGGAGGCAATCAGCCTGTGGCACTGCTGAGGTCTTATGGAGGCCCAGGATGCTTCGATAGCGGACTTTAGCTCATCCAGAGTGTTGGGTCTTGAGTCTCTCAACGTTCTCTTCACAATATCCCACAGATTCTCTATGGGGTTCAGGTCAGGAGAGTTGGCAGGCCAATTGAGCACAGTGATACCATGGTCAGTAAACCATTTACCAGTGGTTTTGGCACTGTGAGCAGGTGCCAGGTCGTGCTGAAAAACGAAATCTTCATCTCCATAAAGCTTTTCAGCAGATGGAAGCATGAAGTGCTCCAAAATCTCCTGATAGCTAGCTGCATTGACCCTGCCCTTGATAAAACACAGTGGACCAACACTAGCAGCTGACACGGCACCCCAGACCATCACTGACTGTGGGTACTTGACACTGGACTTCTGGCATGTTGGCATTTCCTTCTCCCCAGTCTTCCTCCAGACTCTGGCACCTTGATTTCCGAATGACATGCAGAATTTGCTTTCATCCGAAAAAAGTACTTTGGACCACTGAGCAACAGTCCAGTGCTGCTTCTCTGTAGCCCAGGTCTGGGGAATGCGGCACCTGTAGCCCATTTCTTGCACACGCCTGTGCACGGTGGCTCTGGATGTTTCTACTCCAGACTCAAGCCACTGCTTCCGCAGGTCCCGCAAGGTCTGGAATCGGCCCTTCTCCACAATCTTCCTCAGGGTCCGGTCACCTCTTCTCGTTGTGCAGCGTTTTCTGCCACACTTTTTCCTTCCCACAGACTTCCCACTGAGGTGCCTTGATACAGCACTCTGGGAACAGCCTATTTGTTCAGAAATTTCTTTCTGTGTCTTACCCTCTTGCTTGAGGGTGTCAATAGTGGCCTTCTGGACAGCAGTCAGGTCGGCAGTCTTACCCATGATTGGGGTTTTGAGTGATAAAACAGGCTGGGAGTTTTAAAGGCCTCAGGAATCTTTTGCAGGTGTTTAGAGTTAACTCGTTGATTCAGATGATTAGGTTCATAGCTCGTTTAGAGACCCTTTTAATAATATGCTAATTTTGTGAGATAGGAATTTTGGGTTTTCATGAGCTGTATGCCAAAATCATCTGTATTAAGACAATAAAAGACCTGAAATATTTCAGTTAGTGTGCAATGAATCTAAAATATATGAATGTTAAATTTTCATCATGACATTATGAAAAATAATGAACTTTATCACAATATGCTAATTATTTGAGAAGGACCTGTACAAGGAATTTGTTTTGGCGTAGTCGGTGCAATACAGTACAAATTAAACAGTATAAACATATCTACATCAATATAATATAAGTTTATGTGCACAGTTTTAAGTGAGTGAGAGTAAATGTAGAGCAGTATAGGATGCGAGAGCAACACAACAGTGCAGGTGATCATTGTGCAAGTATGGCAGTGCAAGTAAAGCAGGAGTCCAAGCTGAACATTAATGTAACGCATAGAGTTACAGGTTACAAGTGTCCTGTCAGCAAAAAAAAGGGGGGGGGTGTGGGGGACAGGGAGAATGTCAAGGTGGTTTCCGGGCTTTGTTAACCAGGCTGGTGGCAGATGGGAAAAAACTGTTCTTGTGGCGTGAGGTTTTGGTCCGGATGGACCGCAGCCTCCTGCCAGAGGGGAGAGTCTCAAAGAGTCTGTGACCGGGGTGGGAGGGATCAGCCAGAATCTTCCCTGCCCGCTTCAGGGTCCTGGAGGTGTACAGTTCCTGGAGCTACAGTAGACTGCAGCCAATCACCTTCTCAGCAGACCGAATGACACGCTGCAGCCTGCCCTTATCCTTGGCTGTAGCAGCGTCCATCACCAGATGGTGATGGAGGAGGTGAGGATGGACTCAATGATGGCTGTGTAGAAGTGCACCATCATAGTCTTTGGCAGGTTGAATTTCTTCAGCTGCCGCAGGAAGAACATCCTCTGCTGGGCTTTCTTGATGAGGGAGCTGATGTTTGGCTCCCACTTGAGATCCTGGGAGATGATGGTTCCCAGGAAGTGGAAAGATTCCACAGTGTCAATTGTGGAGTCACAGAGGGTGATGGGGGCAGGTGGGGCTGGGTTCTGCCTGAAGTCCACAACCATCTCCACTGTCTTTAGAGCGTTGAGCTCAAGGTTGTTCTGGCTGCACCAGTCCAACAGATGGTCCACCTCCCATCTGTACGCGGACTCGTCACCATCAGAGATGAGTCCGATCAGGGTGGTGTCGTCCGCAAACTTCAGAAGCTTGACAGACTGGTGACTGGAGGTGCAGCTGTTGGTGTACAGGGAGAAGAGCAGAGGAGAGAGAACACAGCCTTGGGGGGAACCGGTGCTGATGGTCAGGGAGTCAGAGACGTGCTTCCCCAGTCTCACGCGCTGCTTCCTGTCAGACAGGAAGTCAGTGATCCACCTGCAGGTGGAGTCGGGCACACTCAGCTGGGAGAGCTTCTCCTGTAGCAGAGCTGGGACGATGGTGTTGAAGGCAGAGCTGAAATCCACAAACAGGATCCTGGCGTAGGTTCCTGTGGAGTCCAGGTGCCGGAGGATGAAGTGAAGGGCTAGGTTGACTGCATTGTCTACAGACCTGTTGGCTCTGTAGGCAAACTGCAGGGGATCCAGGAGGAGGTCGGTGATGTCTTTTAGGTGTGAGAGCACAAGGCGCTCAAAGGACTTCATCACCACAGAGGTCAGGGCGACGAGTTTGAAGTCATTAAACCCTGTGGTCCTTGGCTTCTTGGGAACAGGGACGATGGTGGAGGACTTGAAGCAGGCTGTCACATGACATGTCTCCAGTGAGGTGGTAAAAATGTCTGTGAAGACTGGAGACAGCTGATCAGCGCAGTGCTTTCAGGCTGGCTGGTGAGACAGAATCCGGTCCAGCAGCTTTCCGGGGGTTCTGTCTCCTGAAGAGTTTGTTGATGTCCCTCTCCTGGATGGAAAGAGCCGTCCCCGGCGTGGGTAGGGGGCTGGTGGGGGGGAACTTCAGGGTGGGTGTTGGAGGTGCCAAGGCCCCTCTTGAGGTTGGGGAGGTGGGGGTGGTGGATTGTGGCTGCAGCTGTTGGGGGGTGTCGTGGGGGATGGTTGCAGGACTGTCCCTTTGTCTTTCAAAGCGGCAGTAGAAATCGTTCAGGTCGTTGGCGAGACGTCGTTCGTTGATGGAGTGGGGGGCTTTCGGCTTGTAGTTGGTGATTTGCTTGAGCCCTTTCCAGACAGATGCAGAGTCGTTGGCTGAGAACTGGTTTTGGAGCTTCTCAGAGTACAGTCGTTTGGCCTCTTTCACTGCCTTGCCAAACTTGTACTTTGCCTCTCTGTATATGTCTTTGTCCCCACTCCTGAAGGCCTCTTCCTTATCCAGTCTTAACCTTCTGAGTTTGGCTGTGAACCAGGGTTTATCATTGTTGTAACTCACCCTGGTGCATGATGGTACACAGCTGTCCTCACAAAAGCTGATGTAGGAAGTCACAGCCTCTGTGTACTCGTCCAGACTGTTGGTAGTAGTCCTCAACACATCCCAGTCTGTACAGCCTAAACACGCCTGGAGATTGTCCACAACCTCACTGCTCCACTTCCTTGTCGTCCTCACAACAGGTTTGCTTTAGTTTCTGCCTGTATGCAGAAATCAGGTGGACTATGATGTGGTCGGATTGGCCCAGTGCAGCACGTGGGACGGCGTGATAAGCGTCTCTGATGGTGGTGTAACAGTGATCCAGAATGTTGTCCTCTCTGGTCGGACATTTTATAAACTGTCTATATTTGGGGAGTTCGTGGGTGAGATTACCTTTGTTAAAATCGCCAATGACGATTACTAAGGAGTCCGGGTTGGTCCGCTCCACACTCAGTATCTGGTTGGCGAGCATGCGCTGTGCGACCTGCACGTTAGCTTGCGGCGGGATGTAAACACCGACCAGGATGAACGAAGCGAACTCACCGGGGGAATAGAAAGGCTTACAGTTCATGACGAAGGCTTCCAGGTCTGGAGAACAGTGCTGCTGAATCACTGTCACGTCGTTGCACCAACCACTGTTGAGGTAGAAACAGATTCCTCCACCTTTCGCTTTGCCGGAGAGTTGTCTCTGTCCGCTCTGTAGAGCTGGAATCCTGCCAGCTGCAGCGCAGAGTCTGGTATTAATCCACACAGCCACGTCTCCGTGAAGCACAAAACTGCCGATTAATAAAAGTCCCTGTTTTTCCCCAACAGCAGTTGTAGTTCCTCAATTTTGTTGGGAAGTGAGCGCACGTTAGAGATAAATATTCCAGGTAACGGTGTTCGTAGTCCACGCTGGCGAAGACGTACCAGCACCCCAGCCCGTTTCCCTCTCTTCCGGCGTTTCACCGCGTGAACAAAGGTGAGCGCACCTTTCACCAGAATGTCCAAAAATTCCAGAGCAGTAGTCTCTAATCATTTTTATGTAGTTTAATCAGACAATTTTATTTGTATTAGACATGTTTGGGTATCTGTTGCCTTTGGTCTAGACCACTTTTTGATGTTGTATTAACACCAAAAACATCTGTCAAATACAAATGTTTGACACAAAATACACATTAAATACTAGGACCTACTATACAGTTTAACATATGGACATTACAGACTTCTTGTTTTTAGATTTTTGTCAAAATTAATTTTTCCAATCATCAAACAAAGTGTGTTATCAAGAAAGTATAGTCCAGGTAAGTACAAAATGCAGTTTTCAAATGGCAATTTCATTTATTAAAAGAAAAAAGCCATCCCAACCAAGCTAACCCTATAGTAAAACTTAATCATCACTCTAAAACCTAATTAGGTAGTGCAACCTTTGGTGGAAACAACTGCAATCAAGCTTTTGCAGTAACTGGCAATAAGTCTTTAAAATCTATGTGAATTAATTTTGACCCACTGTTCTTTGCAAAATTGTTTAAGTTTAGCAACGCTGGTATGGTTTGGGCATGAACAGTGTGTTTCGGTCATGCCACAGCATCTCAATTAGGCCATTCCCAAACCTTTATTTTTTGTTGCTTTTTTGTTTAGTCATTCAGAGGTAAACTTGCGGATGTGTTTAACATTATTGTCCTATTATTGGGAACCGACCAATACACAGTACTGCATGATGTGGAAGAAACATTATACATAAATAAAAACAAATTCTGCTATTGAAAATCTGAAGTGCGGTGTGCATATGAACTCAGATGCCTTTACTCTGATAGCTCCGACTGCACTGTTCAATTGTTGGGATTAATTGGAGTGTATGTACCTGACTGTTGTGAAGTGCCTTGAGACAACATGTGTTGTGAATTGGCGCTATATAAATAAAACTGAATTGAATTGAATTGAAAGTAACATAAATGTAAGGAAGAATTCCCCATCACTCATATGCATTTAAGGCTGCAGTCTCAGCACATTGTGTAAGGATATCTTCCAAAAAAAAAGCATATATTTTCATTGACTATGAAGAGGAAAAGAAAGCCAGCAGCAATACTCTGGTCATGTTGCAAGAGTTTTGGCATGTCTTGTTTACTTGACACTGGGCATTTGTGCAAGGCAAGTACATTTAAATGACATAGAAAATAATACCTTAGCATTCGCAAGCATTTGACAGTCATTTGTCATAGTGACATACAAAATTTAATCACCAGCCAGGTGATGACTCTTTTTTTCTGACATATCAAAAAGTTTGATGCCACGATTATTGCCAGTTTGTGACACCACATATACCAGACATTATTACTGAAATACCCGGTAGATATAAAGTAATCTCTTAATTTTACCAACATGGTTTTTTTGACTGGCAGTAATATGGAGTGGCCAAGCTAGAGTCCCAATTTGAATCTGATAAAGAATCTCTGGAGGGAGCTAAAGATTAGAGTGATGGCAAGGAGGAGCTCCATCTCCACAGATTTGGAGCTAATCACCAAAGATATTTGTCAATAACCAGTCAAAACATGCAACAACCTGATCAGCAGTTTTATGAAGAAGGATGATTGCTGTGATTCCAAATAATTATCATTATTGACATACATTTTATAAAATATACATAACATAAACATACAAAACATGGAAATAATTATTTCCAAAATGTAGTCGTACTCGTCGTCTTCCGCTTCATCCGGGACCGGGTTGCGGGGGCAGCAGACTCAGTAGAGACACCGAGACTTCCCTCTCCCCAGACACCTCTTCCAGCTCCTCTGGGGGGAGCCCAAGGTGTTCCCAGGTCAGCCAAGAGATATAGTCCCTCCAGTGTGTCCTGGGCCATCCCCTGGGCCTCCTCCCGGATGGCCGAGCTCCTCACCCTATCTCTAAGAGAGTGCCCGGCCACCCTACAGAGGAAGCTTATTTCAGCTGCTTGTATCCGGGATCTCATTCTTTCGGTCATGACCTTAAGTTTATGGCCATAGGTGAGGGTAGGAACGTAGACTGACCGGTAAATCTAGAACTTCACTTTTCTGCTCAGCTCTCTCTTCAAAGTGAAAAGGGACATTAGAGATGCGTAAAGAAAGTTGTTTTAGAAAGGAGTATAGTGCATGTTGTGGAAGGAAGTGACAGGCAGGGGGACAACTGACTGACTGATAATATTTCTTTGTGCAAAATCTGAACCTATACTAAACTTTTCTTTTGCCTCTCTCACACACAAATACACACATGTATGGGATTTGAGTTCAACATCTGTGTTTTTGAGTCTGGATTTTAGAAACCTGCCCTTCTCCATGGCTACTACACCAGAGACGCTTCTCCAGCACGGCCTGAAAGAGAGAGATCTGCCTTCCTGCATGTTGAAAATCGCGGTGTGACTTTCTACAAGGAAAAAAAAAAAAAAAACTCAGAAGAAGTCTGGACCCACTGAGATGGACAACGATCCATGCTGTTTGCAAGAGCCAGAAGAGCGATACACTGGATTTATATTGAAAGCACATCTTATGCGGGCAGAAGAGAAACCGGAGCAAAGTTTCTTCTTTCTCCCTCCTAGAGAAGTTAAAGTGGACAAAGAAGGAGTGAATGTCTCACCAACAGACCGGGGAAGGGCCTGGTTGTCTTTTGGACTGATAGAGGACCGTGTGCCATGACAGTCTGACTTTGGAGCGATTTAGAAACTGATGGGGGTAACGTACAAACACACACACATTTGCATAAATCTTTTCCTATTTTCTGCAACGAAGAACGCTTATTAACGCTCATGTGACGCTTGCTTGACGTTGACAGATATAGCGGGTTAAAATATTATTTTAGGGTTAGAAAAGTATCTTTAAAAGGGTGATAACTTAGTACATTTGATACTTTCCGGTTAATTCTTTCAGAGAAGCAAGTTCTCTTTCGTCGTGGAATATTTAGGGTCAATTATTCTAGTTATTAAAAGTTATTAAAAAGCAGAGGAAGTTACAACATCTCCAAAACTCAGCAGTAACCATGTGTTTCTATGTCATTCTCAGGACAGATCTCATGAAGGAGCATTTTTAAAACCCAGCACATGCATAAAACCTGATGGGTTTCTCCTTCAGATATTATTTTCTGTTGTCAGATTTTGTATTCCATAAATCTAATGGGTAGAGACCTCATTAAAACAGGCGTAGTTTTTACTGCAGATGGTCTTCATACAGTTTCTGACACAGTACTTACAGTTTGGTGCGGTTTTTGTCCGCAAGTGTTAACTGACGCTTATGGAAAGTACAAATTCATAGTTTTTCACAGCAGCTGCTGGGAAGAGGTTATATTAGGTTTTTCTCCCTCTTCTGATTCATGCAGCATGTTGATTTACACTGTACCTTATATCAGGTCCTGACAAAAACTATGAAAGGTTTGGTTCTGCAGGTTCTTTTTTCTCCCTTTGGAGAAGGAAAGGACACCTGATCAGTTCTGTGTTGCATAGAAATATTAAAACACTTGTTGTTTTCTACGATATCACCAGCTAAAAACTTTTAAAACTTTTGAGAGTAATTGGTTTTGTTAAACACATTTCCCTTGGTAAAACAAACCTTTAAAATGAGTATGAAAAAATTGGGTTATTTAGAAAGAATCTGATTGGACAGTGGTACCACACAAAAATTAAACTAATCTCATGCTTCCTAAAAGACTCTGCATAAAAAGGCCTTCAGAACCGTGGAGTTATTTTCCACCACAGTAACACGTTTTTTTTAAGCATGGTTTTTCTTTATTTTAAAACAGATCTGGTTTTTGTTTTTTTTAGCATAATGTTTGTCTGAAGCTTCTTATGAACTGGGTTAGAAGCAAATATGATCTGAGGTAAATTAGGAGCTGTGAACTAATAATTTTAAATCTGATTATGGTCCAAGCAGAAATAATATATTTAGCCAATCCTTCAATCTCTGCAGAAAGTTAACACCATTGTTCAATGCAGTAGTACTCAACTTGTGGTTCCTGGACCCCTGAAGCCTGTAAGCCATAGATTTTGGGTCCATGAAATTATAATACTTAATTAAAGATAGGCTGATTACTTATTAAAATAGATCTAAGCCAATGATGAGTTCCAGTCATTTTGGTGACTTTGAAATGCAATAATACTCAAAATTTCTACTCTGGGGACACAGATTTGGGTTGAAGAGTTTAGTTTTGGAACCAAGGTTAGGATTTTTATAACAGAATCAAGACAAGTAAAATCCTTTATTTTAGGAAAAGAAAAGAAATAAAGGCTCTCTTAACAGTAAGAGGATGGTCGGCTCAAACTCAAGTTTCCTTGTTTGATTTCTTAGGGTTTAAAGATTAAAAGAATACATATGAGTACAAAGGTACACAAGGTGATTTCAGATTACTAAGAGATAAAATATTGGAACATTTATCACCATTTGGATTATTAAAGAGGGGTTCTAGTAATAAGTTCTCCCCAACTCTCAAAATTTAAATAGCCAAATTAAAGAAAATGATGTTTGTTCTTTTTTGAAACATTATGTGGGGAAAAGTCCAGTTTGGAGACAAGCTTCTTATCTTAATTTCTGATTAAGTCAAACACTGCAGTTTTGTTTAGTTTGGGTATACCATAAAAATGTCAACGCTGACTTTTCTAATTTCCCCTCGGGGATCAATAAAGTATCTTTGAATTTGAATTGAATTAAATAAAAAATACTTCTTTGCATTTAACTTGAAATTCTGCAATACAGCTGCGATCAAATTGAGTCAAACAAAAAGAGAATTATAACAATAACTCTCAGGATTGTAGTTATTATTATTACAGAGTTACAGTACAAAGAATTAGCAAAAGGTTTCAGCATCAGTAAATTTGGATTAATTTAAGAGAAAACTGTTGCTGTGCTTCTAAATACTTTGAGATTTTTTGGACTATGTGCACTCATTTTTAAAAAGGATCCTGACGATTGTCATAACAAAATTTATCAATTATAGCATTAAAAGATATGGTTGAGAAAACATATTCTGAAAAGAGATTGTTAAAAATTTCTTTGATTTCTTGAAGCTTCAAATTTGGCCATTTGTCTGTCTTTGATGTTTTGTCTTTGTTTTGTTGGACTGAATGTTTGATTATATGTTGCATTAAACAATAATCCATGTTTAGAATAATGTTTCTAAATCCCAGATTGATTAAACTTTGATTTTTCAGGAGAGTTAAGAAGCAGCTTGTTTCTCAGGTAGGTGCATGTTAACAGTTTTGTAGTTTAAGTTACACTAATGTGGGATGGGATGAAGAAACTGTGGGTCCGCCCATAGGCTGTCAATCAGAGGTTAGTTCTGCCTGACTCCGCCCACCTACCAGGTTGGTTCATGCCTTTGTTGTCATGGTAACGCTCAGCACCTCCCTTCCTGAGTTTTAACACTGTTTAAGAGACAATAGAATCAAAATGCTTGTATTGATTGTTGCCTTAAAAACATGTTTTTTTTTTGTATAATGATTAAGGATGTAGCATGACTTTTAGATTCATGTGTTTTATTACTAAAAGGTTAATGAAATAGTTTAAACTAGTTTGAAGAATTAGTTTTGCATGCAGAATCATTGGTGATTTATTAGATTGAAAGTTTCCCTGGTGCCATTAAGCTAGCTGACAATTCAAGATATGCCAAAAGTAAGGAATATATTTTTGATAAAGAATCAGAGTCATGCCTTTATACTTGGTGGGAATTATTTATTAGATTCAATTTGTAGGGTTTATTCATCCAAATTACATTGGATGTCCATAAATCTAATACTCATCTTTGTACAAGACAAATTAGGATGATAGGTGACTAATTTCTAAGTGAGACATTGATGACGTGAATAACTAAAGTTTGTGTTTGGTTGTTGATGGAACTGAATTGCTGTTAAAAACATCTGGATTTTCTTTATGTTGCTTTCATTAAATTCATAGTGACACATAGTTATGTCAGAATTCATTTCTTTGGTTCTAGGTTATGTGATCTTGGTTACTAAAACATTTTTGTACAAACGTTTTGCTGGATTGTCGCATGGGTTGGACCCTGTACCAGAAGAGGGGAATGTCAGAATAAAGCAACATGGGGTTCCAAAAGTTTTAGCACTCATGGGAAAAAGGGTAACTCATACCTCCAGTGAGGACTTAGTGACAATGCGAGAGAGACGTTGTACTTTGTTTATATAAATGGTGCATAGCTCCCTATGACCACATTCTGAAAACCTCTCTGAAATTATGGTGTTGATTTTTTTTGAAATTTTATATCTCCACAGATTGGACCATTTTTGAAATTCTTTTTGGGTTTTCTGAAACTATGAAATGTTGACCTGTAATCAGACCTTCCTCAAACATCATGTCAGATTTTTGATATTCAGAATATTTAGCTGATGGTCATTGCTAGTATATCAGGTGAAGTCAGAAGATTAATTATTTTGATTTTGTTGGATGTTTTGATGAAGTTCATGTAGTTAAGCACTTAGGTTTGAGAATGGGACTTTGAATTGAAAATTAGCCAAGTGTTGTGAAGGCTCTACCTATTGTTCTCATTTATATGAGATTGAGACAAAGGACACAGGCAAATCTCAGTCCTTTTGAAGTGCTGTGTGGCAGGTCTCCTAATTTTGACATGGGGATATTGCCAAGATAATTTTTCTTCCACATCTTTGTGTGAAGATAGGATGTTGTTTTACAGTCAAAACCTGTCCACTGTGTTTTCTCAAGTTTCACAGACGGTGAAGGCTGCATTACCAGAAACAGCCACTTCCACCCTCCGGTCCTTTATTCCTGGCGACTGGATTCTGGTCAGAGAATTTAGGAGAAAACACAGGAAGTCCAGGTGCTGGAATGGCCATATCAGATCCTACTAGACACCCAGAAAAGCTGCAGGAAAGCTCCAGCACCTCCAGCTTCATCTGGCTTCCAGGACACAAGTCATCTTCCAACTGGATCATCCACGGCCTGAAAGGTGTGAGGACAGTGGACCACCACAAGACAAAGAACTGTAAGCTGATCACTGGTGAGTGATTGAAGAGGTGGTTGAAGAACACTGTTCTTACAAGGGCACAATAATCCCTTGGGCAGTGCAACATTATTTCAGAATCTACTTAAGGCCATCGCATTGCCTGAAAGTTAGAAATCATAAGGTCATTTGCCTCACTGCACACACATCACAGTGAGAGATTCTTTCCTCCCACTTTGACAGCAAGACTGACTCTGAGGAGGAAATCTCGGATGCTTTTATCTAACTTTTATGTTTATTGCTTGATATTTATCATTATGGTATTATTACAAATTTGAATGTGTTCATTTCCACCGTTGTTTAGTTGGACAATGGAAGCCTAACTTCCAGCAGGTTAGAGTTCCTGTTTCTAAATATATTTCTAGAGGAGCTTCCTACAACCACCCACCTGTACCAGACTGGTAACAGGGCAGCTTGAAGCCACTCAGGAGAGTCAGCAGGATTTTTTGTTTTTTAAGTTGTGTTTATAATTTGTTTTCTTTAAAAAAAAACTGTTTGCTTTCAGTACCAGAAGAAAGGACATTCCACTTCAAGGTCACGATGCAGTTAAATGGAAGATAGTCTGTTCTGATGCTAATAATTGGTATTGCAAATATTTTTTATAACTCTTGTGTTCATTTTGGGAAAGGTACAGCAAAGACAATGTGTGGTTAATCTGACTAATAATATTCATCAGCGGATTTGAAGAGAGATTCATCACTTTTCTGACTACTATTATCATGCTGATAATGTTTGGTGGCAACTGATGCATCAAACCGTGAGGAAGATAAGAAATGATTGTTGTTATGTTTGTTGTTTGATTTCACGTGCTATTAATGATCAACCATTTTTGGTACCAGTTCCTATTGATACTACTTATGCTCTAGCTACTTTCTTTCCAGATAACCGGTTGGTGGAGGTCGTTTTTCCTTGGGTGATGGTTTTGTAGAATTTTCTTTTAGTTATGTGATTATCTTGTAATCAGAAGAAAGGAGTGTAATGGAAAATTATTTTAAAGTGCTCTGATATTCCCTTCACCTCTCTCCTCTGACCTCTGTGTTTTATTAGTGTTCTGTTATTTAGAGCAGATGGACTCTAAATTCAAATGCTGGAGAGTTTTATGGTTAACACTTCCTGAAGTGTATATTTCAAGGGAAGGTAGATGGGTGCCCTCATAAATAACTTTGTTAACTCTGACCCGGGAGGGTCTAGGGGCCATATTTCTAAAACTCTTTGAAGTTGAGATAACACCCTCATTTTTGGTATCAATACTGTTTGTGATTTCTGTTCGTGGCTCTGTTTCACTGACTAACCTCAGTGTCAGGGTCTTCAAACGCTGAATGCCTTTGAATAAAACTTATAAGACAAAGTCCGGATTTTCTCTTGTTATGAGTCAACTTCTCTCCACTTTGATAAGAAAATTCCACTACACACCCCAAAAGCCCTGCCACCATGGAGCTTTTTAATCCCCTCGGTGACTTCAGCCTGAGTTATGAAAGTCCAACCCCGAGTCCCCAGCCTCTGCTTCCACTAGGAAATGCATGATGGCAGGATTGAGGAGATCCTTGAAGTACTCCTTCCACCACCTGATAATGTCCCCAGTCGAGGTCAGCAGCTCCCCACCCCCATTATAAACAGTGCTGGCAAAGCACTGCTTCCTCCTCCTGAGACGCCGGACAGTTTGCCGTTTCTCCTCTTCCAACTTGAACATGGTGTTCATTATGGACAATCCGTGACTAGCACAGAAGTCCAATAATGAAACACCACTCGGATTCAGATTGGGGAGGCTATTCACCCAATCACGCCTTTCCAGGTGTCACTGTCGTTTCCCACGTGGGCGTTAAAGTCCCCCAGTAGAATAACAGAGTCCCCGGGAGGGGCACAATGCAGAACGCCCGACAGGGATGCCAAAAAGGCCGGGTAATCCACACTACTGCTTGGCCCGTAGGCCAAAATGACAGTCAGAGACCTGTCCCCGACCCGAAGGTGCAGGGATGCGACCCCATCATCCCCTGGGGTAAGCCCCAACACAAGACAGCTGAACTGGGGGGCAACAAGCAAACCCAGC
The DNA here is from genome assembly GCF_021462225.1 of Girardinichthys multiradiatus. NCBI lineage: Eukaryota > Metazoa > Chordata > Actinopteri > Cyprinodontiformes > Goodeidae > Girardinichthys > Girardinichthys multiradiatus. The sequence continues at coordinate 45,460,327 of NC_061802.1, read as the reverse complement.
CCAGCCTGCCGCCTCTCCCCATGGGCCACTCCAGAGTAGAAGAGAGTCAAACCTCTCTTGAGGAGCTTGTCTTGGCAGGCTCCCACGAGAAGCAACACTGCCACCAGGCGCCCTCCGACGAGTCCCGACCCCTGGCCTGGCTCCAGGGCGGGATCCCGGCTCTGAACCAGTTTATGATAAACTCCAAACTCTTCAAACATACTCTCAAAAAAACAACAGAACCTTATGAGTCTCCGAAAAAAAAAAAAAAGATAACTCATTCATTCATTCATCTTCTGTACCACTTATCCATAGTGGGTCATGGGGGAGCTGGTGTCTATCTCCAGCAGTCTACGGGCAAGAGGCAGGATACACCCTGGACAGATCGCCTATTCATCGCAGGGCAACACAGTGACATACATTACAAACAACCATGCACACATTCATTCAAACCTAAGGGCAATTTAGAGAGAGGCTCCAGGCATCATGGTTCCGGCCGATGCCTCGGCTCCAGTCACTGAGGGTCTCGGCGATGTCTTAGCTCCTGCTCACGCCACTGAGGGTCTTGGCGACGCCTCAGCTCCCGCTCATGCCTCTGAGGGTCAGCTGGATGCCTCAGCCTCTGCTCCAGTCTTTCCTGGAGGTCAGATAGATGCCTCAGCACCTGCTTCAGTCTTCGGTGGAGGTCAGCCGGATGCTTTTGCATCTGCTCCTGCCTCTTAGGATCAGCCAAACGCCTCTGGAAGGATGGAGGACGTCCAATCCCCAACTCTTGTTCCCAAGGCCTTCCAGGCTTGGCAAACCCTCAGATGCAGAGACTGCGCCTGGCCAACCCTCAAAGGCAGAGATCTGGGGATCTGGGGTTCCCTCAGAGGCTGAAGCAGAACCGGTGCCGGCATGACCCCCAGCGGCAAGACCAGGAGCAGGAACAGGCAACAGTTTATCCTCGAACTGCTCAGGAACAGGATGAGAAAAGACTGGTTCTCATCCTGGTGGCTGAATCCACTGACGAGGGCTTCAAGAACGAACTGCTGTCTGACCCTGTTCCTGACCGGCTTGAGGAGAAACCTATCCTCGTTCTAGTCTCAGAATCTAGCGACGAGGTGTTTGAAGATGAACTACTGTCTGATCCTGTTCCTGAGCAGTTCGAGAACAAACTGCTGCCTGATCTTTTTCCTGAGCATTTCAAGGTCGAACCGCTGCCTGATCCTGTTCTTGAGTGGTTCAAGGACAAACCGTTGCCTAATCCTGTTCCTGAGCGGTTCGAGGACGAACCGCTGGCTGATCCCGTTCTTGGTCCTACCGCTGGGGGTCCTGCCGCTGCTGGCTCTGAGGGTTTGATAGGCGCCGTCTCTGCCTCTGAGGGTTTGGCGGGCACCGTCTCTGCCTCTGCAGGTCTGCCAGGTGCCGTCTCTGCTTCCGAGGGTTCGCCAGGCACCGTCTCTGCCTCCGAGGGTTTGCCAGGTGACTTCCCTGGCTCCCAGGGTACACCAGGCACCGTTTCTGTGAGGATCAAGGGTGATCGGCCTCCACATCTTCATGGATGGCAAACCAGACTCCTGCTGTGCCGCCGCAGGTCGCCAAGGTCTTCACACTTCTGCCAGCCTCCAGGTTCTCTTCATCGCCCGCCACCAAGATCTGCATGCCTCGGCCGGCCTCCGGGTTCTCGTCTTCGCCGGCCACCAAGGTCTCCACGCCTCAGCCAGCCTTCAGGTCCTCGTCTTCGCCGTCGCCGCTGGACGCCAAGGTCTCCATGTCTCTGCTGGCCTCTGGGTCTTCCTCTTTGCTGACGTCTCCGGCCGCCCAGCTCTTTGAGTTATGAGTTCTGGATTGCTCCTAAACTTTGTGCCTGCACGGGACAACCTCCTGATCGCCTGCCTGAACTCTGTGCCTGTATGGGACGACCCACTGGCTGCCCGCCTGAACTCTGTGTTTTTGTTTCTGGCCCTCTTTCTGAGGCCTCCGTGTTTTTTGTTATATATAATATATGTATATACACTATCGGTCAAACGTTTTAGAATGCCTTTCTCCTTTAATAGTTTTCTTTACGTTTATGACCATTTCCATTGTACGTATATTCAATTCAATTCAGTTTTATTTATATAGCGCCAATTCACAACACATGTTGTCTCAAGGCACTTCACAACAGTCAGGTACATACATTCCAATTAATCTTAACCATTGAACAGTGCAGTCGGAATTAGCTTTTTATTCAAATTGGATAAAATGTTTTTCTATCTAATTATCTATATTCTCACTAAAGGCATCAAAACTGTGAATGAACACATATGGAATTATGTAGCAAGTAAAAAAATTGTAAAATAACTTTATATATGTTTTATATTTTAGATTCCTTAAAGTAGCCAACTGAAATATTAACGTTTGGCCGTCTCTCAATGAACCTCTGGTTCACCCCCAGTGGGGAAATTCAGTTGCAGCAGCAGTGAAGCAAGTGGAAGCATGCATGTTCACAAAAAGATGAAAATATAAAAATTGGAAATAAGAATAAGGTATTGTACAGTAAGGGCACATTTACAGCATAAGAAAAAAATACTTTGCAGTTATTGAAAATAGTACACAAAGTGAATAATTAATAAATGTAAAACATACATTACCTTTTGGTGGTCTGTCAGATAGCATTTCTATAAACACACAGAGGTTTGTAATGTGGAAAATTGTAAAAAAAAAAAAAGTTCAAAGGGTATGAACACTTTTACAAGGCACTGTAAAAAATATGGAATTTGAATCAAACTGTCAAATCACCGTCACTATCACATCAAAGTCACTCAGTGTACCGCATTTAGACTGTGAGGAACTGTTATCTTTAATCGTCAAATTAATCAGAAATAAAAACTTATTAAGTGTTATCAAACTAGATGTAAGTCTCAACAAAAACTGTCTTGAACACAACAAATAAACATTTCTTTATATATATTACTTAGCAATCACTCAATTTGTTTTTCAGGATTTTTGTTTTGGACTCCGTCACAGTTGAAGAGCATCTATCATAAAAATTAAAGGCTTCTACATGCTCTGCAATTGGAAAAACTTGCAAAATCTGCAGTGTATCAAATACTTGTTCGTTCACGCTTAACTTCAATATTTCTCTTGGTTTCCTTATTATTACACCTGCTTCTTATAGCTTTTGGACAGCAAATCTTATGAAGTTATTAAATGACTGTTCTGTCTTTCACATAAATTGGCTTTCTGGGTTTTGAAAATGTTCTGGATTCTATTTGTTTTAATCCCATTTTTATTTATTCACCTTTTAAGCATGCACGCCTTATGTTAGTTTTACCTCCCATTATTGCCACCTGATGTCAGTTTCCATGTTGTCAATGTCAGCATTTATTTCTTATTATTTAAAATTTTAGAAAATCCATCTTTCACAAACTAAACATGTACTTTAACCTAATTGGATATCTAATCAATTGATAAATGTATAAAACTTAAAAGGTTCAGTAAAAAAACAAAAAAAAACAGAATCTTTGGGGATTAATTTAGTTTTTTTTAATAACGCTCTCAAATACCTACCTGTCAGTTATTTAAATCTGTTTTTATAATTAAAAAGTACCACATGGATTTATTTGTCCTTAAATTGTCATTTTTAAAAATATGTGAAATCACTTTAGATATGCTGCATAATTACTGGAATAGGGTAATTACATTTTGGCCACAGATTTTCAGATTTACTGCCAGTTATAAATATTTTAACAATTTTCCTTGATGGTCACAATAATGCTTTTGGGAAAGGTTGTACAGTCTACCTTCCATCATAGGGTAAAACTTTACTGTTTTTGAGTTAGAAGACTTTTTTCTTTCAAATGGCATTGAAGGAGCAATGATCCAACATTGCCTAAAGGGGTTCAGTCAAAAGTCAGAGTTATCTTGAGGAGATGCTCATTCAAAGAGACAAGGAGATGATTCAAGACCTCTGCCTCATTTAATGCTCGTGTAAAATGTACTTCACATTTTGAGCCCCGAACCTACACCACACAACAGGAGCAGATCCATGTTATAGCTTAGTTCTAACAAGCAACAGTAATCAGAATCAACAGTACTAATTATGACTTCTAGTGTAGCTGTAAAAGGTTTGTGCCCTTTTGAAAGAAGCTGTTCTTGTCAATAATCAGTTACCAGCAGCAATATGTTAAATGACCTTTTTGCAGTATCAATACAGCTTCATTGACAGACTGAAGGACAAAATTGAGACTGACAAGGAAATTGGAAAATGAATGTTCTACCCAGGGTTTTTACTCCAAGTTCTGTTACAGTCATTAGTCAAACAGGAGTTCCATCGATATGCAGGCTGAATCTGACTAGAGGAAATGTTCACTCAGTGGTGACAGTAAAAAATGTGGGTTCACTGAAGCACGGGGTTATTTAGCTCAACTGCCTGGTTGTTTCATAAGAGGCATCTGTTTTTATTTATGCTCAAATATTCTCGAGATTTTAAACCGGGTGAAGTTGGTGCTTAAAAATTCAAACAGTCATTTCATAATCTCCAGCTCAGTAGGCTCCACTGGACTGAGAGAATAAAAATCACAGCCCGTTAGGCATCAATGACAGAGAAAAATTTAAAATTGGTGGACTTTTAACAGCAAGTTATCCTTCTCACAAACCCAGAAAAAAACATTATTCCTGATCTTTTTTATGTCATGTTAACATAGATTACCTCTAAGAAAAAGAAAACCTATGTTTTTTAAATGAAAATGAAGCCGATAGTGTGAAAGCTCAGTTATACCAAGTTGTAAGCTATAAACAAAAATGTCATATTCAGTATTTCACTCTAGTAATGTGGTATTTCAATGAATAGTAAGACATCTTAAACATAGTGAATACAGAGACATATAATCATTATGCCCAAATTCATAACTAAAATTGAATGAACCCAACATGACTACTTTGCATTTTGGGAGAAAACGTAAACCCACATCTACATAAATACAGTATGCAAACTCCACACAGAAAGACACTTAGCACTAGCATTTCATCACGTACCAAATCCAGACTAGGGGCAGACAGACATGCTGGCAAGTACAGGGGTTGGACAATGAAACTGAAACACCTGGTTTTAGACCACAATAATTTATTAGTATGGTGTAGGGCCTCCTTTTGCGGCCAATTCAGCGTCAATTCGTCTTGGGAATGACATATACAAGTCCTGCACTGTGGTCAGAGGGATTTTAAGACATTCTTCTTGCAGAATAGTGGCCAGGTCACTACGTGATACTGGTGGAAGAAAACGTTTCTTGACTCGCCTAGATCTGGTGACTGTGCAGGCCATGGGAGATGTTCAACTTCACTTTCATGTTCATCAAACTAATCTTTCACCAGTCTTGCTGTGTGTATTGGTGCATTGTCATCCTGATATACGGCACCGCCTTTAGGATACAATGTTTGAACCATTGGATGCACATGATCCTCAAGAATGGTTTGGTAGTCCTTGGCAGTGTTATGATTCTGGCACGTCTGCTCTACCCTGTCTCCCTGGCTGCAATCAGCAGATTAGATGCACCTGGTGGCTGCTGCTGTGCAGTGCAATCTGTGGCATGCCATACACCTGTGTCTTCCCTGATATATACCAACTCTGACAAGCAGACGGTGCCAGATTTTTGAAAGCCATTGTGTGAGTAGATATCCAGCGTTCCTTACTGTCTGATCATTGTTCTTGACCTTGCCTTGCCTTTTGGATTTATGCCTCTGCCTGCTCCCTGTTGGACTATTTGGATTTTGGTTGTCGACCTTGTTTCCGGCATCTGGTTTATGCCTCTGCCTGCCCCTTGCCGGACGCCTCTTGTTCCGATCGTTGACCCTGTTTCTGTCCTTGGATTATTGAGCCAGCCTAGCCCTCGGATTATTCAGCCTGGAGTCACTTCTTACCTGTGCTGTGGAGATCACTGCCTGCTGCCCACTGAGGTTTCCCCTCTGGGTTTCAAGTTCCACTCAAGACAAAAGCAGGTTAGTGGCTTTTCTGATCCCTGCAAAATCTCGAGAGACTACAAGTCACTAATCCCTCTTTCTGCCTCAGTGATTCCTGGAAGCTGTGAGGAGTGTTACCTGTGTGATGTTTTCCTGTGGCTGAATAAACCTTTTCAACTTTTAGTACTGTGTCTGGCTGAATCTTGGCTCCGCCTTTTTCTGATTCATAGCAGAAAAATCTGGCCAAAGGAGAAGCGCCATGAGAAGGGTCGCTCATCATTAACTCAGTTTTCTGCACACCGGTATGAGAGAAGGAGTCGGTCACCTCTCACTGAGGAAAATGATAATTGTGAGCCCATGCAATTGGGCAGAACCAAGATTACCCCTGAGGAGAAAGATCGTCGGAGAAGATTCAAGCTATGTTTTTATTGTGGAGAGAAGGGACATTTAGCACTCAGGTGTCCACTAAAAGGACAGGCTCAGCAGAGGAAGGGAGGTCTCGACTGAGCCGAAGTCAATTATCTGCCTCCACCTTCTTCTTTCCTGTCCATTTTCAAACCTCTTCTTTGTCTGTCCAGGGGGCCGTGTTTATTGATTCAGGAGCAGATACTGAATTCATGGATGAAACATTTGCAAATAAAAATGGCATAAAACTTATTCCGTCAGCTGACACAAGAAACGTGCTAGCTTTGGATGGTCACAGCATGAACAATTCACATCTCAGGACGGAGGAGATTACCTTAACAGTTGCAGGAAATCATCAAGAAAAAGTAACTTTCATGATCATTAATTCACCTGAACATCCTTTAGACCTAGGGGCCTCCTGGTTGCAGAAACACAACCCTCACATCGACTGGAAGAAAAAATAAGTTTTGGGTTGGTCTGAGTCATGTTCCGCTGACTGTCTTTTGTCTGCTGCTACGGAGGTCAGTGTGGAGAATGAGGTTGAAGAGACCTATCCGCATTTATCCAAGGTACTGTAAGAATACCATGATTTAAAGGAGGTTTTTAATAAAATCAAGGCCACAGCTCTGCCACCCCATAGACCTTATGATTGTGCTATTGATTTGTTTCCTGGCACATCACCCCCTAAAGGCAGAACCTATTCATTGTCTGGTTATGTTGATGAGGCATTAAAGGCAGGGCACATTCAACTCTCTTCCTCTCCTGCAGGTGCTGGTTTCTTTTTTGTTGGGAAGAAGGATGGTTCATTGAGACCATGCATTGAATATAGAGGCCTTAATGAGATAACAGTTAAAAACAGATATCCCTTACCACTCATGAACACAGCTTTTGATCAGATCCAGGGAGCCAAGATATTTTCTAAGCTGGATCTAAGGAATGCATATCATCTGGTCCAAATCAGAGAAGGAGATGAGTGGAAAACGGCTTTCAACACGCCTACGGGCCATTATAAATACAAGGTCATGCCATTTGGACTTACTAACGCTCCTGCAGTTTTTCAGTCATTGGTCAATGACGTTCTAAGAGACATGGTGGATCAATTCGTATTTGTTTATCTTGATGACATACTGATTTATTCTCAAGATCTGGAAACCCACAGAATACATGTCAGAGCTGTTCTCCTGCGTCTTCTCCAAAACCAGTTGTTCGTCAAGGCAGAGAAATGTGAGTTCCACATAACTACCACTTCCTTTTGGGGTTTATCATTTCCCCAGATCAATTGCTTGTCGACCCCTCCAAGGTTAAGGCCGTATTGGAATGGCCTGTTCCAACTGATCGCAAGCAGCTTCAAAGATTTCTGGGCTTCGCAAACTTCTATAGGAGGTTTATTAAAAATTACAGCCTGGTTGCTACTCCTCTAAACACTCTTACCTCTTACAAGGTGAAATTTGTGTGGAATAAGGATGCAGAGAAGACCTTCAATAGGTTAAAGGAACTCTTCACGTCAGCTACAGTGTTACGGTCTCCTGACCCAGAGAGACAGTTTATCGTGGAGGTGGATACCTCAAGCACTGGGGTCAGAACTGTATTAAGCCAAAGAGGTGAGGATGATCGTGTTCACCCATGTGCCTTCTTTTCAAGGACTCTGTCACAGGCTGAGCGGAATTACGACGTGGGAGACAGAGAGTCATTGGCTGTCAAGTTGGCATTGACAGAGTGGAGACATTGGCTGGAGGGGACTAAGGAGCCGTTTGTGGTGTGGACTGACCATAAGAACTTGGAGTACCTTAAATCAGCAAAACGGCGAAACCCCAGACAGGCTAGGTGGGCTTTGTTTTTTGGTCGTTTTAATTTCTCCCTATCTTACAGGCCAGGGAGTAAAAATGGCAAACCTGACGCCCTATCCCGGATTCAAGAGCCTAAAGAATCTCAGTCTGCGGGTGAAGAGGAGTTTATCCTTCCTGAAACCGTCAGGTTGTCTGTGTCCCAAGTGGAGGTGGAAAGGGAGGTCCAGGAAGCCATTAGAGATCTGCCTATCCCACCATCATGTCCACCTGACCGCTGTTTTGTCCCTGAACGCCTTGTGCCTAAGGTACTGGAGTCTTGTCATTGCTCTCATTTAGTTTGTCATCCAGGAATCAGCAGAACCATTCAGACAGTTCGAACTCAGTTTTGGTGGCCATCGCTGGTCAAGGATATCAAAGACTTTGTTGCTGAATGCACTCAATGTTGTTGAGCCAAGCCTTCTCGTTGCCTCACTGCGGGGTTGTTGCACCCTTTGCCAATTCCCCCTCGCCCATGGTCACATATTGCGATGGATTTTGTGACAGGTCTACCGGTTTCTAATGGTCACTCTGTACTACTGACCGTAATTGACAGATTTTCAAAAATGGTTCATCTGGTGCCCTTGGAGAAGCTTCCATCTGCTAAGGAGATGGGTGAGATATTGACCCGAGACGTTTTCAGGCTCCATGGAATTCCAAATGACATTGTTTCTGATAGAGGACCCCAATTTGTGTCATGTTTCTAGAAGGAGTTTTGTTCGTTGTTGGGAATTTCTGTTAGTCTTTCCTCAGGGTTTCATCCTCAGTCTGATGGCCAAACTGAGAGAGCCAACCAAGAAGCTGAAACCAAACTTCGTATATTATGTGAGTCTGACCCGACCAAGTGGTCACAAAATTTGCCCTGGGTTGAATACGCCATGAACTCTATGCAATCAAGTGCCACTGGTTTGTCCCCTTTTCATGTTGTGTTTGGTTTCCAGCCACCCATGTTTTCAGTTCAGGAGAGAGAAGCTAATGTTCCGTCCGCCCAAGCGGCTGTCCTAAGGTGCCAAAGAATATGGAGAAAGGCCAGGAGATCGATGATCAGAATGTCACTGGTTCAGTCATGAACAGCCAACCGGAGACGGATCCCTGCCCCTAAGTACCAGGTGGGGCAGAAAGTTTGGCTCTCTGCCAAGGACCTCCCATTAAGGGTAGAATCCCGGAAATTGGCACCCCGATTTGTTGGACCTTTCCCAATCTCCAAGATCATCAACCCTGTCGCTGTACGACTGAGATTACCCAACTCCATGAGGATTCACCCCGCGTTCCACGTTTCTCAGGTCAAGCCCTTTGTGGAGCCCCGACTTTTAGTACTGTGTCTGGCTGAATCTTGGGTCCGCCTTTTTCTGATTCATAGCAGGCAGTGACGCGCCCATCTAGCACAAATATTGGGTCAAGGGAATGCCATGATATGGCAGCCCAAACCATCACTCATCCACCCCCATGCTTCACTCTGGGCATGCAACAGTCTGGGTGGTACGCTTCTTTGGGGCTTCTCCACACCGTAACTCTCCCGGATGTGGGGAAAACAGTAAAGGTGGACTCATCAGAGAACAATACATGTTTCACATTGTCCACAGCCCAAGATTTGCACTCCTTGCACCATTGAAACTGACGTTTGGCATTGGCATGAGTGACCAAAGGTTTGGCTATAGCAGCCCGGCCGTGTATATTGACCCTGTGGAGCTCCCGACGGACAGTTCTGATGGAAACAGGAGAGTTGAGGTGCACATTTAATTCTGCCGTGATTTGGGCAGCCGGGGTTTTATGTTTTTTGGCTTCAATCCGGGTTAGCACCAAACATCCCTTTCAGACAGCTTCCTCTTGCGTCCACAGTTAATCCTGTTGGATGTGGTTCGTCCTTCTTGGTGGTATGCTGACATTACCCTGGATACCGTGGCTCTTGATACATCACAAAGACTTGCTGTCTTGTTCACAGATGCGCCAGCAAGATGTGCACCAACAATTTGTCTTCTTTTGAACTCTGGTATGTCACCCATAATGTTGTGTGCATTTCAATATTTTGAGCAAAGCTGTGCTCTTACCTTGCTAATTGAACCTTTAAACTTTGCTCTTACTGGTGCAATGTGCAATCAATGAAGACGCTACCAGGCTGGTCCATGAAACCTCCCACACTAAAACGACAGTTTCAGTTTTATTGTCCGACCCCTGTATGTCACAAACATAAAACTCATAATATGATAGTCCTGCATTAAATAATGCAAAGAAAGGTCAGACCAACAGACCCAAGTCGACACAAACTGGCAAATAATCTCTGGAGGGTGTCCCTGTTGCCCGGGAGGTTTTAATCTCCTTCTATGATTTTTCTTGGAGCCTACAGTCAATATATTTCTAATGGGGTTAATATAAAATTTGATACATTTTTAAAATAAAATAAGTCAGCTTTTAGCAGATTTTTGGATAGTAATTTATATATTAAATTATTAAACAATAACTGTTAATAAATATTAAAAATATGGAGTAAGGATTACAATTCTTGATTAATATTTATCAAACATTATAATTAAAAATCACAATTCAGAAAATTATTTCTTAACCAAAAATCATTGCTTACGAATAGAAATCAGAGATGTAGTCTGGTGTTGTGATTATTGTTACGGTTTGTGAGATATAGGACCCCAGAATGCAGACCAGAAGGCATCATGATGGTAAGTGCAAAAAGGTTTAATTAGAAAACTCACACCCAGCAGGAGGCAGGAACAAAACAAACGGGCATGCAAGACAGGCATGGCATGATCAAAAAGACAAGACTTGGTTAGAAAACAAGACATGAACATGAGAATGAGAAATGTTTCCGTGATGAACAACTGAACAGGAGTGTATATATGGAGTGAAAACCAGGTGGAGCAAGGAGACAGATTAACTTGGACAGGTGAACCGAATAAACTTAATTGACAGACAGAACAAAACGCGGCTGCGGCAAAAACAGAGACTCTAATATACAAACAAAACCAAACTTGACAAAACATGAACAAGATGACAAAACTAAAGCATGACCAGGAAAATAACAGAAGCATAATTCAAAATCTAAGAAGAATAATAACAAAAGAACGAGTCAAAACCTTAACTGTGAAAAACATAAGAAAAAACCAGAAACCAAAAACCAAACAACCCCAAATCATAACAATTATGGGCTCAGAAGCACTTAATCATTACAATTAGTTAATGATAATTAATAATTGAGAATTATTATCCAAAACCACGCTAAATGTCACTGTTTAAATCAGCTGGTTCCCCGAACGGTGCGGGAAGTTTGACCTTAATTTGACAGATAAATCACTCTTGCACGAAATAAACACAAACGCTTCTCTTTATATATGTGAACATTTATTGAAACATATAGCCTTGAGATAATTACTGTTCTGGTCCAAAAACCTTCACCTAACTAACAAGCACTAATCTACAAAAAGAGTAAAATGACTCCCTAACTAATAATAAAACTAAACATATGCACATTGAGTGTCTATGATGATCAAACCAGCAGTTTTATGGACATAATTTGCATTTTGGGTTTACTTGGAAAGTGAAGCCCTCTTGGTGTGCTGATGTCTCGATGGTTGTAAAACTGTACACTTGATAATATACTTGATAACGGAAAGAGAGGCACTAATTACAGCTTTCAAAACTGTTACTGATACTGTCTTCCAAATTTTACAAAGCCTGCCAATACCAGTTTGTCCCATTTTGATCTCTCTCTAAGAACAATATTTTACAGCATTAAGAATATGTACGTTTTAATTTTTTTAAATAATTTATTTATTCTCAAAATACATCAAATATTCCACTAGGTTTTGGGACATAGGTTATTGTAAAAATGAAACACACATGTAAAAGAATTTAAGTAAATATTCTTCAAAAGCCTCTCTTGCTGCTTTTTGTTTTTGCTGGACTTGTATTTTACTATAATGCTAAGTCAGCCAAAATGTTGACAGTTTTTACAAGATCTTAGTGTAGTGTTTTTTGACTGTGCTGGTTTCTGGGAACCAAAGAAAGTTGAAAGCTTTTTCTTTCTTCCATTCAATTACTGAATGTTCCTGTTAGGCTGTTAAAATAATGTTCTGACATCATATTTAACAATAAGCAGAAATGCAGAGGATAAAAAGAATAATCATCTTATAGGTTGTGGAATAATATATTACGTTAATTTGAACATGACTCAGAAAAAATGTCAGCAATACCACCAAGAAGGACAAATGTTTTGTCCAAAATATTTTGTGCCTATAACTCTTGTCTGCATTTGCTAAGATATACACAGATCACTGCACAAGAATAGCCATTGCACTTACAGGGGTTGGACAATGAAACTGAAACACCTGGTTTTAGACCACAATCATTTATTATTATGGTGTAGGGCCTCCTTTTGCGGCCAATACAGCGTCAATTCATCTTGGGAATGACATATACAAGTCCTGCACAGTGGTCAGAGGGATTTAAGCCATTCTTCTTGCAGGATAGTGGCCAGGTCACTACGTGATACTGGTGGAGAAAAACATTTCCTGACTCGCTCCTCCAAAACACCCCAAAGTGGCTCAATAATATTTAGATCTGGTGACTGTGCAGGCCATGGTAGATGTTCAACTTCACTTTCATGTTCATCAAACCAATCTTTCACCAGTCTTGCATTGGTGCATTGTCATCCTGATACACGGCACTGCCTTAAGGATACAATGTTTGAACCATTGGATGCACATGGTCCTCAAGAATGGTTCGGTAGTCCTTGGCAGTGACGCGCCCATCTAGCACAAATATTGGGCCAAGGGAATGCCATGATATGGCAGCCCAAACCATCACTGATCCACCTCCATGCTTCACTCTGGGCATGGAACAGTCTGGAACGCTTTTTTGGGGCTTCTCCACACAGTAACTCTCCCGGATGTGGGGAAAACAGTAAAGGTGGACTCATCAGAGAACAATACATGTTTCACATTGTCCACAGCCCAATATTTGCGCTCCTTGCACCGTTGAAACCGACGTTTGGCATTGGCATGAGTGACCAAAGGTTTGGCTATAGCAGGAAACAGGAGAGTTGAGGTGCACATTTAATTCTGCCGGGATTTGGGCAGCCATGGTTTTATGTTTTTTGGATACAATCCAGGTTAGCACCCAAACATCCCTTTCAGAAAGCTTCCTCTTGCGTCCACAATTAATCCTGTTGGATGTGGTTCGTCCTTCTTGGTGGTATGCTGACATTACCCTGGATACCGTGGCTCTTGATACATCACAAAGACTTGCTGTCTTGGTCACAGATGCGCCAGCAAGACGTGCACCAAAAATTTTTCCTCTTTTGAACTCTGGTATGTCACCCATAATGTTGTGTGCATTTCAATATTTTGAGCAAAACTTTGCTCTTACCCTGCTAATTGAACCTTCACAGTCTGCTCTTACTGGTACAATGTGCAATCAATGAAGACTGGCTACCAGACTGGTCCAATTTAGCCATGAAACCTCCCACACTAAAATGACAGGTGGTTCTGTTTCATTGTCCAACCCCTGTAAATGCACTTTTAAGTGGTTTGCAACACTGCACAAAAAACCTGCATACTCTGCAAGGCTCAAACCGTTGGTTGAGTGTGGGAAGAAACTTGTGTTATTTGAATTGTATTTGACTAAATTTGTATTTCTGTAATTTGAAATTAAATGCATTGGTTTGAAAAATAATTTCACTAAACTGAAACTGAACTTTATAGTTTGAAACTTAATTCATTTCCTTTTAAAATCTATTTTGTTGTATTAAAAATTCAGTTTGATTACTTTCACTTTCAAGTCTGTAATTCAATTTCAGTTCCAAAATTCAGTTTTTTGTGTCACACATCCTTGAGGTTAGTCACAGATTAATCAAACACAGATTGATCGATTTATGTTTCACATCAGGTTAAACTTCCTTTACGGCATGTTGAACTGCAGCAGTGCAGCATACATGAGCTTGGCGGATGTCAATCACCAAGTCAAATGAGCATCTATAAGAAGCGTTATGTAAACAAATAATGGTCAAACAGTAACACTTATACTACCTGTAGCTGTTAGCTAAACATGCCAGATTAGCCTAGTTTGCCGCTGGTGTTACGTCGGTCTGCGTTTCTCTTATATATTAGATTTCATCTGAATTAATTATATCTGTTTAACTTCCACCCATTGGGGAAACCCAGCGGGTTTTGAAAACAATGTGCCGGGTGTCAGCTGTTCTGTCGGGCTTTAGCGCACCTCAACCACATGGTCAGCTGACATCTGGCGAGGCATCCCTGCTGGGGCAGCGGACGAACACATCGGCGCATTTGTGCAATTAAGCGATATCATGATAAACTGATCAGATATTTTAGGTTTACACAACTACATTCTCGTCTAAAAACATTGTTAAAGTTTGGTTGTTTCACGGAATGTACAATATAATTTTATTCACATCTTTTCTCTCTCCTCTGGCCTTTGCTACTTCCGTTTGAACAATCCACTTCGACCCTCAATGAATCATGGGATAGGGTGGGACACGGAGGATACAACGGACCCATCCTTCAAATCTGGGGATAAGAAAGACGCATTTGTTGAAACCTTGGAGATTGGACAGCATTCGTTGCCTCATCCAGGACGTTATCGGCCAAATGGATCCTTCAAAAGAATGCAGACCTTAATCTGGACACAGCAATAGTGAATGACATCCGTGAATCATTAAATCTGTGTTTGATTAATCTGTGGCTTCAAGAACCCGGATCTGTGACACAAAAAACTTAATTTTGAAACTGAAATTGAATTTCAGACCTGAAAGTGAAAGTAGTCAAACTGAATTTTCAATACAAAGCAAAGCAATTTTCAAAGCAAACAAATTCAGTTTTAAACCATTATATTCAGTTTCAGTTTGGTGAAACTCAGTTTCAAGTCAAAGCATTTAATTTCAAATTACACAAATACAGATTCAGTCTGAGCAATTCAAATTCAGTTTCTGATGGCACAAGATTTTTCCCATTGTTGAGGAACAGAAATTATACTTGTAACTTGTGGTTGAATGGTCCAGAAAGAGAGAGGAAAAATCTATTTAGAGTGTCATATTTTTCACAATCAAGCAATGATTGAACTGGTTGTGAGGGTTATGGGAACCATTTCTAGGAACATTCAGGTGCACATTCATAAACAAAAGTGCGTGAACTGCAGCTGCAACTTCGTTTAAGTATTTTCATAGCAAAAATGAAGTGAATCACTGTTATTTCTATTTTTAAAGTGCTTCCATGTATTACCATTATATAGTCAGCTATTCTGAACAAGCCCTAAAATGAAGCAAAAATTTCTAACAACATTACTATGTAGTTACAAGCTTTTATAGGGATATGCCTTCTGAGACCTAAGCTCATGTTTATGATTTCAGCAATCACTGTAGTGCAATAGTTAGATACATTTATTACTTTAGGATGATGAAGGGCTTGCCACCTAAAACCTACAAATTGTATCTACAGCAGTAACCGTTATTTAAATGTAAAAGCTTATATTTTAATGATACCTTGTAGAACTTGGCCTAAACAAAACACCTCTACCTGCAGTGTTATGATGAGGTGTGGCACTCTGCTCCAGATAGCTAATTTTAGCTGATGGCAGCTGGGATGGATTACTGAGAGGCTCGAAGGCGACATGATATCTGGGAGGGAAATTACTTGAGCTTAATGAAATACATAACTCATTGTTCACTCCGTCTATGGCACACACATCCAATCTGTGGGGACAGTTTAGAGGGCACTACACGTACCTGTGGAGGATATCAGTAAATTTTTCTTGTAAGCTTCTCCAGTGAGACCTTGCTCAAACTTGACAGAGATTGTAGTAAATATGAGAGAATCTGGGTCTGGTGTCTTTTATATTCCTACAAAGAAGAATAGGTTCAAACCCAAATGTTCAAGTACATGGATACAAAATAGATTCTTTAGGGTTACAAACAGAGAGTAGAAAGAGAGAAATGGGCAATGGATTGGTTTGAAATAGGTGTAAGACTTGGACTGGAGTTGATACTAAATGCATGGCTTACCAAAAGCAAAAGAAAGGGTTAGCACAAGAGATAGTTAGACACCATCAAACTATATGCGTAGAATGGTTTCAGTGCAACAGACAAATTGGTACAGACAGTAGAGAGGACCAAAGAATAGGGAGACAGGAGTCTGGCTGCATTCACTTTAAGTTATACAACTCCACAGGTAAGAGGAAACAGGTTTGTTGGTGGATGGAAATGTGATCTCAAAACAGAGAAGTAAAAAAAAAAAACATGGGACAACATTTCTCCTTTCAACATGTTATATATTTGTGGTTTTGGCTGTTTCGTACCTGAGTTTTTTGGGTATGAAATTGAGGAATTTCCCACAGTACATTCATTGCTGACAATGTTTCAGTTTGTCCTTACAAGAGGAATGTTTCAGACCATTGTAACGGATGACATTTAGTTATATAACTTACCTATTAACTAATATCAACCAGCAGGAGCTTGTTCAGAGTAATTTTGGTTTGATCACTAGTCAGTGTGCCAATTTCTATAGTCTACTGTCCCAAATGTGGAACAGAATTTAATAAATGGAAATAGGGTGTAACATTAAGGGTTCAAAAATATAATATACAGTTCAATTTACTTATATGTGACATTTAAAGATTTTTATTATTATCTCAGTAAATCATGAAAATACTTAAATAAATAAAAATGCTGCACTTTGATTTAAATCCACAGGTAAATCTATGTACAATTTGCAAGTAGGAAATGATACAATGGCAATGTGCGCATAAATATAATGGTACAAAAAGGCCGGGGGGCAAACTGACCCTGAGATTAACTGAATGGTTTAGCAGTGGCAAAACCAACCCTCAGCCAGGACTATTACAATAGAGCGGGGGTTGCAGTACAAGAAAGCTTGGGCAGTACCATCACACTAATAAGGATAGGGAAGTTTGGTACAACAGACAACCTGGTCTGGTTACTGTATCACAAAAGCTTTTTCTCCATTTCATTAAATTCAAGGTAAAAAAAAAAACAGTACCATAGTTCTTTATGCAAAATAAGTAGAAAGGCTTTATAGCTAATGGTTGTATGTATTAAAATTTAAAGAAGAATGGTAATAACATATATTGTAGAGAGCAGTTATGGTCTAAATTAATCACTGTGTTCTAATTGCTTACACAACCACTACATAATTCACTACACAGTCTTCGATGGCTCTTCTTCTCCTTAGCATGGGTAATCCGATTTAAAAATTGTATGGACTGAAACTATTCTGAGTACCTTTGTCGTTTAAAGTACATTGTTGATTACATAAAAAGAGCAAGGTAACATGTAGTGAATGAATTGGTGAACAAAAGAATGTTTCTAATGCAGCACTTAAACAAAACTACTTTATTACTTATCATACTGAAGTGGGGCTTTTGTAGATTTATATAAGTGTGGCAAGTCTGCTTATAATATAATGTTGTTAAGAAAGGAAATGAAAATGTTATTCTGTGCATAGAACACTAGGCCTAAAAATCTGTTCAATAATTCCAAACTGTAATCTTTTATTTTCCGCCCAAAAATATGTATTTTCAAATATATAGTTACCTCAAAGATGTGATAGTTGTAACCTAATTGAATTGACTGAAATCGAGTAAGTGAAAGTAGGAGCGGTTTCTATTTATTTGACAAGTCCTAAAGCCAGGTCTGTGTGCTTTTCCTGTCCATAGAGCTGTTTCTGCATCCCAGTGGCACTCAATGAGTTGACCTATCTGCTGAAAGCTGATGTGTCAACTTTGCCTAATGATGTTTTGCGCTTTCACATTTATTTTTTTTATGTCATTTTCTGGAAAACATTACAATAAAACATATATAATATATATATATATATATATGTATGCTCACCCTCAATATCAAAACTTAGCATTAGTAAAAGTAGTGAAACATAAACTTTCCAATGCATTCCTATGCATGCCTTGTGTTTATTTTCCTGTATTATTGTACAGTTACTGTATTTTTTTAAGTACTGGTGTTGCTGGTACTGAATTGTGAGATACTGTAAACATAAAAAGGACATACCAATGCTCATTGTCAGAAAATACCCTTATTAAAAGCAACAAAAATTAACAGATTTACCTCAATTATCTCATTGATAAAGCAGTTGAAGTTGACTTAAAGTTAAGTCAGTTTTGGTTGGAAAAAAAACGGTTTTAATTGTCAGGACAGTATTCAAATTTTGTTCGTATAAACAGGCGCAGGGTTTGAACAGCTGGATAGCTTTTAAGGGTTATTTGTTGGTTGTGATAACATCTGTTGATGACTTGTTAATATCTCAACCTGCTCACTTGACTGGATATGGAAATATAATCTGGTATTTAGGCTGTGGCTGATATATTGAGATTCAAAGAAAAGATGTTCAGAGTCCTTAATAAAAACAATTTGGTTTGCTAGTATTTTAAAAAGTAAATTACATATGATGGTGACTAAATCTTAAAGTTTGACAGAGGTAACAATGGGTCTGGTTTGTGCTTAAAGCTCAATACCTTGGTATTTTTCACGACAGTTTCCCTGCTGCGAACTCCAGATTGAATCAAATGCATATCACCATTCATTCCCTAACCTTCCTAAAGCTCTGAATGCTCCAAAATCCTTTTGACAAAAGCATTTGTAGCATCAAAGTCTCTCTGACAAAATAAATCCACGAATAATGTTTTATCAGAGCACCAAAGAGGGTTAGAGTAGTTTTTCACAGGGTTAACCATCACCAAATGGTTGGGGTGGCAGATTAAAAGTGAAGGGCGTGCTCCTGGGCGAGAGAGGGGAGAGTGGATGAGAGAGCGGCCCTAATGCGGCATCTCATTACAACCTCTGTCAGGATCCCTCTATTCTACCATCATCTCCCCTTAACTTGGTAAAAGCCCAACTGTCGCTTCGAGTGAGTGTGCCGCCAAGGAGGCATTTACAAATAAATGAAAAATGTCAGACTTGATTTCACTCCTCTCGGACTGTGGCGCCTCAGCTTTGTCACAAACTGTCTTTGTTGTTCTGGTCTCTTGCAGGTCCACCTCCTGGTCGCCGTGGATCGGTTCTGGCAGGTTCAGGCCCTCTGCTTCTCTCCCAGGGTAAGCTCGCAGACAATGACCTTCCCTTCATGTTCCTGAAACATTGATTCCTCCTGTTTTTTTTGGGTTTTTTTTGCCGGCTCTGTTTCTTTTATCTTTGTCCTTGAATGGCGTTTTTTGAGCATGCAGGAAGTTGGAGCTGGTTAGCTATGACTGGGAAATAAAGAGCTTGTAAAATGGCGTGGAATGCCGCTCACAAAGAATCAACATGGTATCGTCTTTAACCCTTGGCTTTGTGGTTTGCCTGAGATGCCCTCGCTAACGCTGCCACCATGGCAAGAAATTAAAGACACACTGCACCTTTTTGATCGCGGATATTTTTTCTGAATGTTTTATATACTTGTTTAAAGGTGAGATGTGGCGTTGACCAAGGTTCACAGTCAAAAATTATACACCTCATTTTTTTTTATTCATTGGCTTTATCGGAAAATTAGGGTACGTTTATATTCTTTGTCGAAGAATAGATCTTTAGAAACCCATGCGCACAATATCAGGTTTTCGCTGTCCAAACATTATTACATTTGTTTTTTTTCTACCTTTTTTTGTTTGAAATCGGAGTAAAAAAAATGCTTCGCTGAATATTCATAAAAATTTCAGAATATTTCAACGCAATGAACGTCAGATTCATTCTTGTGCCGATAGATTAAGTGCAAATATAAGACCTGAAATGTCTTTTAAACCTACAGCAAATCTTATTTTTCTTTTTAATTTTTAATATGGTGAGTCCACATAAATATATATATATAAATATATATATATATTAGCTGATAAACTTCTTTAGTTTGCTAAAAATTTGAATTTTAGAATCAATCATGTAACTTATAAAAGACTGATTATCTTAGAAACCTATCTATCTATCTATCTATCTATCTATCTATCTATCTATCTATCTATCTATCTATCTATCTATCTATCTATCTATCTATCTATCTATCTATCTATCTATCTATCTATCTATCTATCTATCTATCTATCTATCTATCTATCTATCTATCTATCTATCTATCTATCTATCTATCTATCTATCTATCTATCTATCTATCTATCTATCTATCTATCTATCTATCTATCTATCTATCTATCTATCTATCTATCTATCTATCTATCTATCTATCTATCTATCTATCTATCTATCTTATCTATCTATCTATCACTTTTCTGGTTCATCTCTTTGGTCAATTATTGGAATAACAAATGTTCTCCAGAAAACATACTTTTACTCACCTTCTGCTGCTATTAACCATCTTTATAAAGCACGCATGTTCCAAAAGAGTTCCTGGTGAAATACCATTACTTCTACCAGTTTTTATGGAGTACAAATGCCCCATGCAGACCCTTTGCAATGGGCTGTTAAGCTTCTTTAGTAACACTTTAAAGACTGTGAGTAGTGGGTGGGAGGCTTTATGCAGGGGGGAGAAGGACAGCCTGTTTGAAGATTGTAAAGGCAGGACGCCTCAGCATTTAAATATGTTAATGATGCATGTCGCTCACTGAGAAGCCAGTGGACTGCAACCAGCTGGTTTCTTTAGGATAAATGTGTGTGTGAGAGTATATCTTGAGATGCTTTGTGGTGCCATGTTTTATTTAATATCAAAGCATCTTTTTACAGGGTTTTAAAGTTAGAGAATAAACAAGGTATTTGCAAAAACAAGCAAAATTTGTAGCATTGATGGGGACCCAAAGTTCCAATCACCCATTAGATATCAAGGGATTGACCAATTAAGCCATGTTACTTACTGATGATTCTGGAATAGATTTGTTGAAGCTTTGAGGGCTTAATCAGTATCTCTATGCTATGCTTTTACAGGCTTATGGTCGATGTTTACATTTGAGGCACAAATGTGAGGCATAAAAACATGCTTGATGAAATGTTCACTGCAGTCACATTTACACTAAACTAAGGGCTGGAAAAGGTTTTGGACTTTGTTGTGTGCACGAGTACATGTTTATATTAATTCCAGTGAAAATTTCAAGTTGGTCTATTTATTCAAAGCAGAAAATAAATCAAAAGATTTCAAGTGACCTTATGGTCCCTGAAGGATACATTATCCTAAGTAGACACAACCTGTACTGTAGTTGCTAAAGATATGTGGATTATTTCTTTTTTTTTTTGCTTTTGATTTTTGATCACCTGTATGTTCTTTATCTTTTCCTCTGGATACACTTTTTGAAATATAGTTTGTTGTTGCAGCTTGCATACACAGTCCCAAAAATATGGCCTGCTATGTAAAGATGAAGTATGAAATCTAATACAACAGTCTAATAAAACTATGATGCATGACCCACCACCAAAGAGATCAGGCTACATGCCACAAAGATGCAATCAGCAAAAAGATGTAAAGTCATCACCTGCAATACCGTTACAGCACAACAAAACTACCTTATGCTGCTTGGAACACTTTTCATTTTCTACCTTAACCACATTCTCCAGTCTAGCACTTCATTAACAGACATGTTCTAAAGAACAAATAATCCTTTCAGCAGTCAGATGATTTCAGGGCATTGTTTCAAGTATTTGTCTGAGCAAATGATGACCTATAGATGTAATGCGTTGATACTATCTAACTTTCTAGCTGTGTAGTCATAATTAGATACATTTAATGCCAGAAACAGCTGGACTAATGTCATTTCTTCTTTCAGAAATGTTTCTTAGGTTATTAAGTGCAGATACATGCATATAAACAGAATCTGGTTACATTTTTAAACAGCAAACTGTCTTTTAGCATTCTATATTAGCAAATAGTAAGGTTAGTGTAGCTGGTGTTAGTAGAACTGCCATGTATGTCTTTATATTCTAGGGAATCAAGATTCCTACCTTAATTTTGGGCTTTCCAAAAGCCTGGCAACATTTCCAGGGTTGAAAGATCAAAAGGATAAAACAGCAACTTTGCTATATTCTGTTCAGCCTTCCCTTTAACTTCTGAAAGTCCTGTCTCTCCTGCTCTCTTACAGCCTGATTGAACCTGTCTCATCATGTAGAAAATATTATCCATTTAAATGTCTTCCTGGAGCTGAGTGCTCTACGAAGTCTACAAAATACCAGGTTTTTTGACAGAAAAAATGACACCACAAAAATATATTTCAGAACTATTTCCACCTTTTGTCATAAAGTACTGAGGTTGTGTTGGACCCACATGCAGAGCAGAGCCAAGAAGCATCATGGTGAGTTGAGAATGGTTTTAATAATGATTCTTAAAGCCAGAACTTACAAACAGCATGGTGATAAGCAACAGGCAGGTAACATAAACGCGGGCAGGATACACACTAGGAAAGAGGCAGGTAGCAAGGAGTATAGTAACAGGAGGAACTATTGGCGAGAACAGAAAACTAGAAAGTATAAATGCTGAGGGAAGTGGAGAATGGGCCAATGAACTAGGGGACCAAATCAGGAAGAGAATCAGGAGTAGCTGGTGGAAGAAAGACTGATGAATACTGAGGAAGAGTGACTAATTAACACAAATGGGCAGGGAGTGCAGGGAGGTAACAAAACATCTAAATGAGAAGAAACAACTAAACCATGAGGATACCAAAATAACATGACCAGGGAGGAATAAGATCTATAAGGTAAAATAAACTAATCTAACACAGGAATCAAGAAAGTAACCTAAACACAGATAGTGTTGAGGTTACAGATTAGGAAAATAGGCAGATTATGACACTTTATGAAATATATCCTGTAATATTTCACCAAAAAACAGTCAAATATTTTAGAGTGAAAAATTCAAAAAAGTTTAAACCTAAGCTAAACCCAGCTGAATAAGTGTGCACACCCTTCAACTAAAACCTTGGTGAACCACCTTTTGATTCAGTTACACACTTATCATCAATTATAGAGAATCTGATTAAGAATTCAGTTAAAGTTCAGCTGTCCAGTAGAGTTTAACTGATACTTGCTTATTTGGATCTATAAGCCAATCCCATGGTCTGCAGAGTGGATTATACAAATCTAAAAATGTAGCATTTATACATGCCATAACACACTAAAGATAGGCATCAATAATTCAAGAAAATGTGGAATGAAAGTGAATTAATAAAACTGGATGTTTCTCCGAAAGTAATAAAAATAAGATAGAAACTGGTCAGGGAGGCTGCCAAGAGCCCGACTGTAACACTGAAGGAGCTGCCGGAATTTCTGATGTGTGCTGGTTGTGTTTGACATCAATCTCCTGGATTCTCCGTAAATCTGGACTAAGGAGAAAGGTTGAAAAGCAGATTTGTTTTCTTCCAAATAAAACACTGGGGAAAAGGACATCTCTGATAACCTAGTGGGGCAATGTATTATGGTCTGAAAGAACCAAACCTAAACTGTTGCCTACAAAAATACATCACAGCACAAAACAACCATACTAACAGTAGAACATGGTGGTATTAGCTTCATACTCTGGGGTGGATAAAGTTTGAAAAGCTTAAAATACCAGTCAGTTTTGACCTACAACCTTTAGCTGCTTGTAAGAAAGCTGAAGATGAATTTTTCTTTTAGCATCATTGTGAGTCCAATCATCGATCAGAATTAGTAAAACAATAAAGTTTAGGAAGGGCCTAGCCAGAGTTCTGTCTATCTAACTGTCTATCTAAATCTATCTGAAACATTGTGGGGTCACCCAAAGAGAGCTGTGGCCAAGAGATGTTCACAGAATCTGAGAGATTTGGAGACCTTTTACAAGGCAGAGAAAGTAAATACCACTGAAGTCAAGACGTGGGTTCCTGAAAGACAGCTACCAAAGAAGGTCAAAATTCTAAACTTGAGTTAAAGGGTAGTAACAAAATATTACTGTAATTGTGTGCACACTTATCCAGCCAGGTTGTAACAGCTTTTACTAGTTTTTTTAAAGTTTTTCCCAAAAACTGATTTTGTTTTGTTTGTTTTGTTTTGTTTGTTTTTCAGTTAAATTGCAACTGAAAATTTCAACTTAAAAGACTTAAAAGGTTTTGAAATGATTTTTCATGGTCTAATTTTTTTTCATTTAACATTTGAACAGGGGTGTGAACAAACAGATTTTCTATACCAAAATATCATATCAGGAAATCCTTTTTATATACCAACTCAAACTGTAAGTGGCCTGAAAAAAGTAAGAGATCATATATAAATCATGACAAACTGGAATGTTGTTGCCCACACAGGTTGCAGACATTACATCTTTGCCAGCATTGTCATCTTTAGTAGTGATAAAGGCAAGTTTGGTAGAAGACATCGCTAATGAAAGCCCTTGGGGTTGACAAAGACCTTGGTCAGTTGCACTTTGTTGTAAATTTTGTCTATGTGTGTGTTTGGCATGTGAATGATGAGTTCCTTTCACTCAAGGTGACTTTTGAGGAGTCATCCATTTCTCCAATCACTGTCTCTATTACTTGCTTCAGTGCACCACTTAGGCTGCACACACAAGCATTCATGGCCCTTTTTTCTGGCTTTAGAGTGTTCTTCAGTCTATATTGTAGATGGAGTATATATAATGAAAATACATTTTGAACTGAAATTAATTTAATGCTCATTGGAGACATCGCCTTGGGAAATATAGATGGTGTTTAAATGCACATCAGTCTATACCTTTACCTTTGTGTCAAATATAATCTAGGTTTGATCATTCATAGATTCAACATTGTGAGGCATGTGATAATTTAAATAACAAGGTTGCGCATTAAAGCATGCATATTTACCCTGCTGAAAATAGCTGTACTTATGTAGGTAATATATAGTAATCTTTTTTCTTCTCCAGAAATGTGGAGAATTGTCAGAAAATTTTGTTTGCTGTCATTTTTGACAAGCTACATGATATCCATGTGGTAATCTCTCTCTAAGAAAAGGTAATTTTTTCATTATAATTCTGAAGAACATTTTCCACCTAAATTGCAAACAAGGGTGAGTCTTGAATGTGGCAAATACAGTGTGTAGGCTGACAGAGGTCCATTCTCAGGTACCATTTCTCTTGTTTCACTCTGTCATCTAAAGTTGACTTAATCAGTATAAATAAAGTATTTCACACTTTCTCTTTGCTTCCTTTTTGAAGATATTTGTCAGTAGACCAGGACATACTCTTCCATGCTGCCAGATGGTGATTGGGATGATTTTATACGATATGCTCACCAGCTGCATGTTAAACCCACATTCAGGCTTCATCTCTGTCGACAGTGCTTCCCCTCTGTGCTCTATTTCTATCTTTTTCTAACAGTTCTCCTTTCTCCTTCCTGGTCTCTTGTCGACCTTATCGCTTCGTACAACAACCCATAACTCAGCTGCACACCTGCGATCCGTGACAGCTGAGCCCCTGGCCTGGTACGGTGCTGTCACTCAGCAAGCTAACTGCCTTTAAACAGCATGACCCTGCTGGCCCATTAGGCTTGTGTCAGATGGGAGTGTCAAGCCATTCCCTCATGCACCTTGCTGCTTGGCCCTCTTGTAAAAATTTGGACATGATACAATAGATCCAAGACGTTTTTTTGTATTTTACTGTAACACCAAGGAGACAATTTTAGACCAAGTCTGGGTTTTATGTTGTTTACAGTAATTATTTAGATCTAGGAGACTATACACTGTATATAAAATAGCTTTAGGTATATTATGGAGATAAAGTTGTGGTATACTGAAAAAACTAACATTTTGAAAAACCTTAAGTGGCATATGGTCATACAGTTGAGTTCTAAGAGAGCCTGAGAGTTGACACATTTAGAGTAAGTACCAAGACATTTAATTAGGTATTTTATAAATAAATGTTCCAAATATAAAAATACAAAGGATTTGTTAGTAATATTGAAGGCGAGGGAAAAATATCGAGAGCTATGTTCTTCATGTATGTTTCTTGAAGATGTTTCGACTTTCTTGCATTTTCAGTTCTGATCATGAGGTCGGAGTATCCGGCAAGTTGTAGTCAGAACAATCAAAGACAATCAAACAAAACTAATAGGTTCTGTTCAGGTCATAAGGGTCACTGGCCCAACCATCCGTTATTTGGATTGATGTTGATTTCAGTTTGCCTCAGAGGCTGTAGCTCAGAACTCAGAATAATATTTACACCCGAGTTAAGTTACAAGTCAACTGTCAAACTACAGGGGTTGGACAATGAAACTGAAACACCTGGTTTTAGACCACAATAATTTATTAGTATGGTGTAGGGCCTCCTTTTGCAGCCAATACAGCGTCAGTTTGTCTTGGAAATGACATAAACAAGTCCTGCACAGTGGTCAGGGGGATTTTAAGCCATTCTTCTTGCAGGATAGTGGCCAGGTCACTACGTGATACTGGTGGAGGAAAACGTTTCCTGACTCGCTCCTCCAAAACACCCCAAAGTGGCTCAATAATATTTAGATCTGGTGACTGCGCAGGCCATGGGAGATGTTCAACTTCACTTTCATGTTCATCAAACCAATCTTTCACCAGTCTTGCTGTGTGTATTGGTGCATTGTCATCCTGATACACGGCACCGCCTTCAGGATACAATGTTTGAACCATTGGATGCACATGGTCCTCAAGAATGGTTTGTTAGTCCTTGGCAGTGCCATGCCCATCTAGCACAAGTATTGGGCCAAGGGAATGCCATGATATGGCAGCCCAAACCATGCTTCACTCTGGGCATGCAACAGTCTGGGTGGTATGCTTCTTTGGGGCTTCTCCACAACGTAACTCTCCTAGATGTGGGGAAAACAGTAAAGGTGGACTCATCAGAGAACAATACATGTTTCACATTGTCCACAGCCCAATATTTGCGCTCCTTGCACCATTGAAACCGACGTTTGGCATTGGCATGAGTGACCAAAGGTTTGGCTATAGCAGGAAACAGGAGAGTTGAGGTGCACATTTAATTCTGCCGTAATTTGGGCAGCTGTGGTTTTATGTTTTTTGGATACAATCCAGGTTAGCTACTGAACATCCCTTTCAGACAGCTTCCTCTTGCGTCCACAATTAATCCTGTTGGATGTGGTTCGTCCTTCTTGGTGGTATGCTGACATTACCCTGGATACCATGGCTCTTGATACATCACAAAGAATTGCTGTCTTGGTCACAGATGCGCCAGCAAGACGTGCACCAACTATTGGTCCTGTTTTGAACTCTGGTTTGTCACCCATAATGTGTGCATTTCAATATTTTGAGCAAAACTGTGCTCTTACCCTGCTAATTGAACCTTCACACTCTGCTCTTACCGGTGCAATGTGCAATCAATGAAGACTGGCTACCAGGCTGGTCCAATTTAGCCATGAAACTTCCCACGCTAAAATGACAGGTGTTTCAGTTTCATTGTCCAACCCCTGTATTTTCTAGTTGGAAGTTGGGAAACAGTGTGATTTGTTTATTGGTTTGGTTTTAACTATCATTTGGAATGCAAGCCAATAACAATATATTTATTTCCATTTTATGAAACAAGAAACATGGAAGGAACCTGGTTCCAAGTAGATATTTTACAGCACTATGTTTGCTACTGGTTTGTAATGAGATAGAAACCACTAGATTGGACAATGAATAGTTCATACTCACTCCCTAACATGCAGCCATGTTAAATAAAACATTTCAAGGGTTGTTCTTATTGTACTTCTGACTGTCTTACAGTCCTTCTTTGAACCACCTAAAATGAACACAGTGTTATGTTCTACAGGACATCTATTGTACCCACAACTTGTAAGCCTGATTTGTGCACTATCCTTGTCTCACCCAAGTAAAACTTGCTGTGCTTATTTAATTTGCCTTTTTCATTCTCATCCTTTAATTGTGTATATTTAATGCTGCAAGTTCTGCAAATCTTTATCAGCCATTGTTAAGCTGCTGCTCCTACTATATTGATGATGTCCTATAGAAAAATGCATGTTAGGAGGATCTAAACATAACGAAATGTGGCACATTTCTTTGTCTAGATTATGTTTATGTTCTTTATGAAGTATTAGTGTCACTTTTGATGCATCCTCATTTTGTATAGCGTGTGTGTGTGCGCGCGCCTTTGTGTGTGTGTGTGTGTGTTGGCATGAAGATGAAAAATTCAGTTTTGTAGAGCGCTGGATCATTTCTGTGCATTGGTGTAGCACTTATGGCATACACTCACTGGACACTTTATTAGGTCCACCTTGTAACTTCCCAGCTTGTTTTCCAATTTAAATGCAATCTAACAGGTTTTTCTTTCTTTCTAATTTCAACAATGCCACCTGTGTCACTATGTGCATTGTGTGAGACGATGAAAACAAGAGATGTAAACATTTTTCAGTGCAAATATGTGGATATTTTTCCGACTGAAAAGCACAGAAAGAAAAAGAAACACAAAATGAATTATGTCTTTTGCCTCCACCTGTTGCCTTCACACTCTCTGCCTGCGGATAATGCTGAGTAAGTTAATGTTTCACTGGATATGTCTGTTGGCTTGTCTGTTTATCTTGGCAGATCCATTAAACAAGTGGCATGTAGTTTGGGGACTGCTTACATGCAAGTTTGGGTTTACCTTAATATGATGGCAGTGCACCTAACTGGCAGACCAGTGAACAGTTAGCCATCTGTGCTGTCACAGGTTAGCTTGCTAATGAAGCACCACAGGCAGATTTTCTTTAAACATTTGCAGCAACAACTACATTATTGCAATTACAACAATGCTTTTGAAAATGATCTCTCATTGGTTCCATCAGGTTAGGCAGTCTCGACTGCAATACTAGCTGTAAGGCTTGACAAGTTGTGCATTCAGATATGGATATTCAGATGTCTTGGTTGTAACAAGTGATTATTTGAAATACTATGTGGCTTTCTATCATCTTTAACCAGTCTCCCTCTTCATTCTGTGATGAGATACTGTTACTGAAGGTATGTTGGGTAACCACAGAGGTTACCCAACATACATGGTTCAGTTGTTCACAGTTGTGTTTACTGTAGCATTTATTATGACAATGCAAATTTGCTGATCCACATTCATTACAACCAATTATGGTCTCAGCGGGTGGTAATTTGTATTGTTAATGAGATATCACTATTTGTAGTCACCTTGTGTTTAAACTAGGAAAAACTGCTATCAGTTACAGAACAGTGACAATGATTTTACAATTTAAAATAATAATTGACTTTACACAAATAATTGCCCCCTTCATTTATCAGAATATTCCTAATTTTTATGCTACTGAATGTCCAACTGGTCAGCGGCTTGTCAAAGATCACCTTTTAAAGCCTATTTAAATAAAGAGAACTTTTTTCAAAAGTGGTGGTCATCAATTTCATATTCATTGTTTTCATTAATGCCTTTGAAGTGTCTTCATAAAATCCAGTGTAGCTTCAATAAACTTGCAATGACTGGGGAATGACAACAATACCTTTGAAAGTAGCTTTCCTTTAATGTGGGAAGGACTATGCCACCAGTTTCAAATTATTTTAATTCCATTATTCTACAGTAAGAATAATTATTTATAGTAAAAAACATTCAAGACACCTGGAGTGGTCTTTTCCAGCAAATGTACAATAATATTAGACCATGACATTCTGAGAGAAACTGCAAAAAATTGAATGAGAATGAACAAGTATGGTTTTTGAGAGGGTCTGCCAGGAGGGAGTCTTTTCTCTCTAAAAAGAAATTGGAAGCACAGCTTAGACTTGCAAAACTTTATCT
The DNA here is from genome assembly GCF_021462225.1 of Girardinichthys multiradiatus. NCBI lineage: Eukaryota > Metazoa > Chordata > Actinopteri > Cyprinodontiformes > Goodeidae > Girardinichthys > Girardinichthys multiradiatus. The sequence goes on along the minus strand of NC_061802.1, from coordinate 45,430,551 downwards.
TCTTGTACCACAAGAATTCTGGAACAGCATTCTTTTGACAGATGACACAAAAGTAGATATATTTTTGCAATAATGCACAGCAGCATGTCTAGTGAAAACCATAAAACAACAAATAAGCACCTACACCTCATATAACCTGTCATTCATGTTTATGTAAGGATTATGATTTTGGTATCCTCAAAAGTTACGGGATGCGGGGCTCTCTGCAGTCAGTGAGTTGACTAATAACTCAACTATGTGCCAATGTATTGAGTCAAATGTTATGGCATGTATCTGTTTATTCTGATTAATCCATTCTTTCCTCTGTTTCTAAATATCTTCAACAGTATATCTGCACTGTGCTACTGCTCACTCATTACCAGTTCGTCAGTTCACCCAAATGTCAAACTTAGCCTAATGGGAAGTTTCATTGTGGGTTGCAAATGAACATGTTTAAATAGCAGTTACTGGTGTGCATGTGCACCAAATAAAACCCATGTTGAACCATTCTTGCTTTTTGTTCAGTGAGAGAATATCACCTTCAGCAAAGTTATGTGATTTGATTTCCAAAGAACTCCTGCAGACCCTTGGAGTATTTCAAAGATATATCAACATAAGATCTCCACCAAAGAGTTGCTTAAAATCCAAAGAAAAGCAAAACAAACATTTTTAGCAAACTTGGCATCCCTTAAAATCTTACATAGCAAATTCTGGCATGTTGTGTTACGCAACCATTGAATTGGAAATTGAAATGCCTTTCAGCTCACTACACACATAAAGACATAAAGTTGTGTAAACAGCCATAAAATACATTCCTATTTTATCGCAGTATCATTATATCACTAATTATACAATCCCATTTTGCAAACAGAACAGAGCTCCTCTCCTGTAATATTTTACAGGGCTGAAACACACAGAGAAAGGGACCCATCCTCTTTGTACAGATTGTCCAGAGTTCTGGGTTTTCTCTTATACCTAAAGTATTGTCTTTAACTTACCCCGTAGGTTTTTAAGTGATTTAGTTCTAAGGATTGTGTTGGCTATAGAAAACAGTTGATGATTTTGCCATTCCTTTTGAATAATTTCTGTTCTGAATGACCCAGTGATGAGCCATTTTCAGTTTTCTGGGAGAGGCTGCCACATTTGTATTTCAAATCTCCTTGTATTTCAAGGAGTTTCTGACTTTATGTTTTCCAATAAGATTCCTGTGGCATTTGAAAGAGAAACCAGCCCACAGCATCACAGATTTTTGCAATGCTTAACAACAGGCATGGGAGCTGCTTTTTCATATTTAATCATTTGTTTTCCGACAGCCCCTCAGTGTCATCTGACCAAAGCATTTACAGCGCACACAGAATCTGTTTTAGCTGTGAAAAGGTATTTAAAAACTTTTTTTTATAGTTTTGCTCCATCAATTATCTGTAGAGTCACTTTATGTGCAGTCAGTGCATCCCTGAATATTGTTATATGGTAATGACTTTTTGCAAATGATCTTGTTGGTGCTGAAATAATTACTATTTTATGGCTGTCAAACTGTATCATTTCTTACATTTTCAAACAGTTAGTCTAGAGATAGGAACATATTTCGTCCTGTGACAGTATACTTATTATGCCAAATTAGTGTCTAAGTCGTGCATTTATTCAATTGGATACAACACTGGTTTGCCCCCTCTACTACTTTAATATTAATAAGGTCAGGCTATATAAAAAAAAAAGGTTTAATGCATGGAGAAATAGTGAAAATAACTTTTAGGCACGTGGTCCTATCCCACAGTTTACAATAAAAGAAAAAGTAAAAAACAAGTTGAATTTTAAGCTAAGGATGTGAATGCAGCACTAATCTTTTTTGATGTACAAAGAAATCCTATCTGAACTTGACAGTTAGACTCCTAAATTCCCCCTCAGCAACTGGTCCAATGTTCCATGACCTTGGGGATAGTTGAACCTATACTGTGTATAAGGTTCGACAGTCAGCTGAATGCTCCTTTGCAACACTCTCAACCACATAGGGACTTTCAAGTCCGCACCTTTTCCCAAGGAGCTGACTCCTTCATATAAAAAAAATATGCTTTTTCGTTTTGTTTCTTCAAGCTCTTTCAATCACTCAAATTCTGACTCCACCAATAGAACCATCTATTGACAAATCACTACATGAGACAATTAAACCTCCATGATCATGATCATGAGAGTTTAAATGTCATCCTTGCAATAACTTTATGTTCTTTTAAATTTCACATGTTCACTCCCTATTAAAATTCAGGTTGCTCATATTGATTTAGCAGCAATTACAATACATGAGCTCAATTTATTTTATTGTTACATTTTGTTTGCAGTGTTTTTGTATGCTTATAATATAAAATCTTGATGTTTCTAATATATAAAGAGCAGTGGTGATTGCTCTATGACTGCAAGGGAAGCTCAGCTTCCCCTAAAATGTCAAAAAATAAGTGATCAAATATATACTGTTGTGTGTACATGTCATTGACTAAATATGCACTACAACGCGTTCATCTTTTGATCAGAATCAGCTGCTTATCACTGGTAACGACACGGCTTTCCTCTTCCTTATTCCCGCTGCTTCACAGTGCTTTAAACAGTGAGTTCAATAGCGAATCAAAAATGCTGGGCTTTGTCCCGTCCATCGGACGCCCAGAGTCTCTGGGGGTCTATGGGGCAGTGGGCTGGCCTCGGCTGGCCTGGACGCTCAGCTTCTGCATGATGATTGAATGATCTGTCTGAGGCTGAATCCCTTCTTGATTGACAGCGAAATGAGCGAATCAGCGATCTTGAAATTGAGCTTCCCCTCCTTGAAAGACCAGCATTCGCCACTGATAGAGAGCACAAAATTAAAATAAGATTATTGTCACTAGTGGCCTCAGTACGTTTTTTTGGTAATTATATGTGATGTATGTAGTGTTTAGATGATGCCCAATTCACTTCAATTCAATATGCATTTTTTTGTCCCCATGCGGAAACTGGAGCTGCACTAAGAGTAAATATAATTAAAATGGTGCAATTCAACAATCAAATAACAATAAATGACAGTTTGACATAAAATATAAATCATTCAAAAAATGAAAAGAATTTGAAAAAAAAAAAAAATGTAAACATTTTAAGATTTAAAAATAAAAAATGGACGGCAACTTGCACACTTAAACTGTCCAGAATGGTGTTTAAAAGTCAATCATAGCAGTGGGGGAGAGATTTACATGACTGTCCTACTCTTGTTCAACATTTTTAATGATAAGGGGAAAAAGTAATTTTTAAAATTGAATTATTTACATTTTGCCAGCCTGCATAGTATTTCTTGCCTGAAGGAAGCAGCACATACTCAGAACATAGGTCGGGTAAGGCAGGATTTTGTGTGCAGTTATCAGCACTAATTTCCAAAATACTGGATGGATGGACTGATGACATTTTTGACCCATACCTTTTGTGGCAGTTTTAATTACATGGGAGAGCTTATTTTTTAGTTGCTCAAACAGGTTTTGATACCAAGCCTGTATGCTGAACTGTGATAGGTTCTCTATCACTGCCTGGTAGAAGAGAAGCATTATCCTTTTCCTAACCCTATGGAGCCTTCTGAGGAAGTACATCCTCTGCTGCAGTTTGGAACACGGAGGGTCGAAATGCCAAGAAAACATGTGGTCTATGTAGACCCGCAGATAATTGTATGAGCCCACCTGACTGACCACAGTTTAATGAATGATAAGCAAAGTGTGGTCACTAATCACTTTGGGGTCAAACACCATTTCTTCTCTTTCTTACATTTCTGACAAAGTGGTTGCTGACACACCAGCGTACAAAGTTGTTGATTTCTGAAAGATAGAATGAACTATTGCTATCATTGTGTAACAGGCTGTGGATTGCTGTGTCATCAGAAAATGTGATGATGAAGTTATTGGGAAACTTAGTCGTTAGTATGTGAAGAGCACTGGAGAACTGACAGCCCTGTGGTATACCTGTGCTGATGTCATTTAGGTCAGAGAGAGTGATTAACTTTCACTTCTGAATGTGACCTGTTAGAAATAGTGTCAACCATTTAATGATGGCACGGTTGATATTCATGTTGTCATTTTCTGAATTTGTAGATGGGGTTGTAATGTATTAAAGCTGACATAAAATCAATTCAGAGTAAATGAGCATAGGCCTTGGAGTCATCCAGATGTTTTAGAGCCATGTGAGTGATGCCAATTACAACATCATCAATACCTTATTCGGCCTAAATGCAAACTGGTACAGGTCTTGCAGTGGGTTGATATCTCCTTTCAGTATGGACACAATATTTTTCTAAGGACTACAGGTGAGAGCTAATGGTCTGTAGTCATTATTTTCCAATAGACAGGACTTTGGAACAGGTGTATTTTTTTCAGAGGAATAGAACAATGTTTGAGACCAGTGACTTTTGAAAAATAGGGCACCAAGCAGGTTTAGCTTATTTACAAGTCTTTAGCATAAATGCAGACATTCCATCTGCACTGGAAGATTTTTAGTGCACATGTGATGAAACAAGGAATTGACTCTGTGACTACCTATATTGTTTGGATTACCAGAATCACTTTTGATGGATGGCAATGTTGCTTTGAGTTCCTTGGTGAAAGCCTGGTCATTTAGTTTATTGGCTTTACAAAAATCATCTGCCATGATTGAGTGCAATCTCTGGGATTCAGTGTTGCTTCTGGCTTTAACAGACTTCCATAGTGTCTTGAAATTTACTGATGTAAAATTCTCTTCAGTTGTGTCATTTTGTCTCTTCCTGGCCTCCTTAAGCAGTTGGCTGAGTTCTTCAAATAAATTTTAACAGTTTGTTAAACATGTAACACTCAACCAATGTGGGCCTATGTGATACTAGACTTTATGCAAAATCCATTCTGATACAATTTCAGACTAGGATTTCATCTACACAATGCTTCACCCAAAAAAAACATTATAAAAAAATGTATTTCTTACCTCCTGTAGTGCAACGACATCTCCTGTTTCTCTAACTGACTTAGTTAATAAAATTTGATCTAAGCTCAATAAAAAGTTCAGTAAAAAATTTTATCAGATAAAATTGGCCAACTTCCGGCAAGTATAGATTTTAATATTGTTCAATTAACCAGACAGGTATGACTTCTGAATTCCACTGAGGAACACAACACCAATTATAAATGGTAATAAAAAGAAGCAGAGAACTAAACACCATGGCCACTCAATGTATGAATAAAATGAAATAATAAACTCATCTCTGCTTGCTATTAAAACCTCCACAATATCTAGTCATCCTCAAAAGGGATGGACACTAAGCACCAGTGTTATTAAACATTGAGCAATATAGGACAGTTGATGATGGTGATAAAACATCACAGCCACAAATTTCCAGCCCGTGACATTGACATTAGCATTACCATTGAAAGTTGGTGGGAACAGCTACATGTCATAATCTATGGGTGTGAGTTTCATTACATGACTCCATTTCCTAATTTTTCTTGTTAGTTTTGTTAGATGTTGCCTTATCAGTTCCTTTGTGTTTAGTTCATACTTTCTTCTTCAGCTTTGTTTTAGTATATTCTGTGAGATTTCTTGTCTGTGTTCCTCCCTGTATCCTGCTAATTCTCTACCTCCCTCAGATCCCTGCTTTAATTTTCCTCAGCTGTTGCTCATTCTCACCTGCTTGCCCTGCCTTTCTCTTCACTCTCTCCCTGATATAAACTGTGTGGTTTTCATTGTTTCCTTGCTGAGATCTCCTGTTACCCTACTCCATGCCTCATGCTCCTCTGCCTCAGGATTCAGCTACCAGCCTTCGAGTTCTAATATTCCAAGTGTTCCCTGTAAAGTTTTGAAAATTATTTGGTAAACTTTTCACTCGCCATGTGGGTCCATAGTTCCTGTCTGCACTTTGGTCTATCAGCTCTGCACTTTATCACATGTCCTAATATCATTACACAGCGGGCTAAGACTAAAGCTAAGATGAAATTTACATAAACCGTCTTAGGTGGTGTGCAGATGTTGAACGAAATCCTAAAATGATTTGTTCAGCTCAAGTGGGGACTGAGTTTATGTTACATTATTCTTTCTAAATTCTTTATTGTTCTATCATTTAATTTAGGTACCATTTATAAGTTACTATTACAGCTAAAATAAGTTACTTTGCATAACTAATCAAACTGAGGCTTTGATTAGTCAGTAAAATTAATCAAGACTAATTATGACTTGTCTAACATAAAATAGGCCAGATTTGTTACCATACTTATGCCCAGTTAAATATGTTGTAAACTAATTGTTTAGAGGCTAATATAATTTCCTGGCATCATAATTAAATATTCAAAAGATTAAAAAGAATTTGATTATTAATCTAAAATAGGCTTTGCTTTAAATACCACCAGATCACACAAACATAGCATCCTTCTTCAGCTTGTCTTTATTTCTGGTGTCTTCTTCTCAAATTCCACTCTTCCATCAACTATACTCAAACTCTAATGGTTGGTAGATAAAGACCCAATCTTATTTCAACACTGGCTCATGCAATGAACTAGCAAAAACCATTAAAACACATACAAATACTGAGTAAAGTAACACCCAGATCAAGCTTGTCAGTGCCAGTTGCAGTAATGTTTTAGTTCCTTTATCTCAGCTTCACAGCTTTGGGTATCATATCCACCTTATATCATATTAGACATATGTCTCCAGTTTAAATGGTTCCCTGTGCACAGTTTTTAAAGTATCAAATTCGATTTGACCATTTTCTAATTCTGGATAAATAAGAAGAAATGTAAACTGAGCATTGCAAAAGTGTGACTTTCCAGAGTTTAGATATTATTTCATTATCTAAAAGATACAATCAGTAAGATAAAGGAAGTGCTTTCTAGATTGTTTTATATTAAAATGATGATCTTTTTTTTATGATTTGGCACATCACACCTTGACTTTTAGTCCAATTCATTCATCAGTTTAGTGTTTTAGTGACTGACAGATAAACATATTAAAAAATGACAAACAATGGCTCTCGATCCTTTTACATATGGCTTTAAAACCTTTTAATTATTTGTGAAAGGATAAAAATGAACGAAAACAAGAAAAAACACATAAAAAACAGCTAATAAACCCAACCAGGTTAATGTTTTGTTCTCAAATATAAATAGTAACAAACACATGAGAGAAAAAAAAAGGAAACTGAGTCAAAAAAAAGTAGTGCATTTTCTTCTGATGTCAAAATAACTAGAAGACAAATTTAAATGTAAACCTTCCTGTGATGTTAAGAACTGGAATAAAGGGTGCCCAAGTGTTTTCTGTTATGGCGCTAAAGTGCACATGTCATTTCATGTTTTAATATCATATGCTGATAACCTTTGAAATAAAATGGATTATAAGGCAGCAAGAGGATTGGTTGCTAAGAGGCGTAATGTGCGACAAGCTTCCCTTGCTCTTGGGCCCAGTATGCAGAGAAATGATCAATAGTATTATAGGTAGGGATAAGGGTGTTGTCTAGAGTAAGATTAAACAGATTATCACCGAAAGCAATTTTGTCCAAGGCTGGTGTTAGACCATTTGAAACTAAAACACTAAAACATCCTTTTATTCCCTTAAGAATTCTACTTTAGGTATGTACTCCTATTTGTCTAAAGGGTTTTTCTTCTTATTTTGGTAAAGAATATTCACTCATGGCTCCTGGAGCATTTCTAAATGTAAAAGAGAAGAGGTGGTGTCAGAGGTTTACATAATTGTTTTACTTGCTTGAACAGCATGTATACAGTACAGACCAAAAGTTTGGACACACCTTCTCATTCAAAGAGTTTTCTTTATTTTCATGACTATGAATATTGTAGCTTCACACTGAAGGCATCAAAACTATGAATTAACACATGCAGAAATATATACTGAACAAAAAAGTGTGAAACAACTGAAAATATGTCTTATATTCTAGGTTCTTTAATGTAGCCACCTTTTGCTTTGATTACTGCTCTGCACACTCTTGGCATTCTGTTGATGAGCTTCAAGAGGTAGTGACCTGAAATGGTTTTCCAACAGTCTTGAAGGAGTTCCCAGAGATGCTTGGCACTTGTTGGCCCTTTTGCCTTCACTCTGTGGTCCAACTCACTCCAAACCATCTCGATTGGGTTCAGGTCCGGTGACTGTGGAGGACAGGTCATCTGGTGCAGCACCCCATCACTCTCCTTCTTGGTCAAATAGCCCTTACACAGCCTGGAGGTGTGTTTGGGGTCATTGTCCTGTTGAAAAATAAATGATGGTCCAACTAAACGCAAACCGGATGGAATAGCATGCCGCTCCAAGATGCTGTGGTAGCCATGCTGGTTCAGTAGGCCTTCAATTTTGAATAAATCCCCACCAATGTCACCAGCAAAGCACCCCCACACCATCACACCTCCTCCTCCATGCTTCATGGTGGGAACCAGGCATGTAGTGTCCATCCGTTCAGCTCTTCTGCACCGCACAAAGACACGGTGGTTGGAACCAAAGATCTCAAACTTGGACTCATCAGACCAAAGCAGATTTCCACTGGTCTAATGTCCATTCCTTGTGTTATTTAGCCCAAACAAGTCTTTTCTGCTTGTTGCCTGTCCTCAGCAGTGATTTCCTAGCAGCTATTTTACCATGAAGGCCTGATTCACACAGTCTCCTCTTAACAGTTGTTCTAGAGATGTGTCTGCTGCTAGAACTCTGTGTGGCATTGACCTGTTCTCTAATCTGAGCTGCTGTTAACCTGCGATTTCTGAGGCTGGTGACTTGGATGAACTTATCGTCCGCAGCATAGGTGACTCTTGGTCTTCCTTTCCTGGGGCGGTCCTCATGTGAGCCAGTTTCTTTGTTGAGCTTGATGGTTTTTGCGACAGTACTTGGGGACATTTTCAAAGTTTTCCCAATTGTTCGGACTGACTGACCTTCATTTCTTAAAGTAATGATGGCCACTCGTTTTTCTTTACTTAGCTGCTTTTTTTTTGCCATAATACAAATTCTAACCGTCTATTCAGTAGGACTATTAACTGTGTACTGTATCCACCTCCTGCACAACACAAGTGATGGTCCTAACCCCATTTATAAGGCTTGAAATCCCACTTATTAACTTGACAGGGCACACCTGTGAAATGAAAACCATTTCAGGTGACTACCTCTTGAAGCTCATCAACAGAATGCCAAGAGTGTGCGGAGCAGTAATCAAAGCAAAAGGTGGCTACTTTGAAGAACCTAGAATATAAGACATATTTTCAGTTGTTTCACACTTTTTTGTTCAGTATATAATTCCACATGTGTTAATTCATAGTTCTGATGCCTTCAGTGTGAAGCTACAATATTCAAAGTCATGTAAATAAAGAAAACTCTTTGAATGAGAAGGTGTGTCCAAACCTTTGGTCTGTACTGTACGTACACATTTAAATGTACTCTGGAAACAAATAGTTGTGGTCCTGCCTTGTGTTACTTTGAACATACCTGGTACACACAATACTGAAAGTTTTTCTTTTCAGTTTTAATCCCTCTTAATGTGTTGTTATTCTCTTCTGCAGACACTAATTTAAATTTTTCTATCATATGCCAAAAGATTTAGACTCATTTAAAAATAATTTTATTTTTATCAAAAATCACTATTTCAAGACTACACTTTTCTTGTGTCAACCTACAATATTTTCGGTCTTTTATAAAATGTTAACTCATCAGTTTATTAACCAGTCTGTGTCTTATTTTTCCAGTCCATATTAAATTGTGTTTATTCAGAATATACAACTACGGTCTGAAGTTTATGTGCATGTATAAATGACATTTTAACGTTTGGCTTTTAATGGTGACTGTAGTTGGTGTTTTTAAACAGGGTTTAATGGTTGACCAACAAACAACTTTATTAATTTTAAAACTAATAATTCATTATGAAGCTTCTGTAACCCAAACCTGATCAAAGTTTTGCCAAGTGGCTCAAATGCATGTACATACACCCAACTAATATTTGAATAAATCTACCTTCTCAAGTTGCAGAGGTCTTTATGGTTAATGTAGCCATCCTGGCTTAATTTTGGCTGGATATTCGTCTATTATGGTTGGCAGATTTAGTAGATTACATCTAAATGTATGCACGGTGGCGCAGTTGGTAGCACTGTTGCCTTGCAGCAAGAAGATCCTGGGTGTTCGATTCCCGGCCGGGGGTCTTTCTGCATGAAGTTTGCATGTTCTCCCCGTGCATGCGTGGGTTCTCACCAGGTACTCCGGCTTCCTCCCAGAGTCCAAAGACATGCCTTTTAGGTTAATTGGTCACTCATAATTGCCCTTAGGTGAATGAATGAGTGTGTTCATGGTTGTTTGTGTGTTGTCCTGCGATGGACTGGCAACCTGTTCAGGGTGTACCCTGCCTCTCGCCCATAGACTGCTGGAAATAGGCACCAGTTCCCCCGCGACCTACTATGGAATAAGCGGTAGATAATGACTGACTGACTGACATCTAAATGTGCTGGTTTCCTTATGAACCTGGCTTTTATAAATTCAATTCAATTCAAAAATACTTTATTAATCCCAAAGTGAAATTAAATGTTGTTGTAGCTCATTTAATACAGGTTTCTTCAAAGAGCCGTTGTGGATGCTGATGCCTGTGGGCAGGAAGGATCTCCTGTAGCACTCTGCCTTACAGCAAATATGAATGAGCCTCTGACTGAAGACACTCTGTTGCTGTAGGACAGTCTCATGAAGAAGATGCTCAGGGTTCTCCATACTGTTTTTCATTTTATGAAGAATCCTTCTTTGCACAATGATCTCCAGAGGTTCCAGAGGGGTCCCCAGAACAGAGCCAGCCTTCTTTATCAGCTTGTTGAGCTTTTTTAAGTCCCTGGCTCTGATGCTGCTATCCCAGCAGATGATGGCAGAAGATATCATACTCTCCACAACAGACTTATAGAAGATCTGCAGCATCTTGCTGCAAACACCAAAGGACCTAAGCTTCCTCAAGAAGTACAGTCTGCTCTGTCCCTTTTTGTAGATGGCTTCACAGTTGTATCTCCACTCCAGTCTGTTGTCCAGGTGAACACAGAGGTATTTATACTCCTCCACCACCTCCACTTCTTCTCCCATGATATAAATAGTTTTTGACTTATTCCTGTTTCTCTTAAAATCTACAATCATCTCCTTTGTTTTAGTCACTTTCAAGATGAGATGATTGTTTTCACACCATGCCACAAAGTTGTCCACCAGCTCCCTGTAATCAGCTTCTTGTCCATCTCTGATCCACCCCACAACTGCAGAATCATTATCAGTATTTCTGCAGATTACAGGAGTCTGGTACTGGAAATCCGAGGTGTACAGAGTGAAGAGGAATGGTGAGAGTACAGTCCCCTGTGGTGCTCCTATGCTGCTGACTACCTGGTTAGACACACAACCTTCAGTCTTCAAATTGTGTTCTGTTTGTCAGGTACTCTTTGAACAAAAAGATTGTTGAGGCCTCCACCTGAGCCTTCTGGAGTTTCTGACAAAGCAACTCAGGTTGGATTGTGTTAAATGCACTGGAGAAATCAAACAACACGATACTCACAGTTCTGCTGGCTTTGTCCAGATGACAGTGGTATTGTTGAAGCAGGTGTATGATGGCATCTTCAACTCCAACTCCACGGTGATAAGCAAACTTCCTGGCACTGTATTGTTTGCTTACTCAGGTGGGCCAACAGGAGCCTCTCTAGGACTTTCATGATGTGCGATGTCAGGGCAACAGGTCTATAGTCATTGAGGACTGATGGGTGAGTTTTCTTATGTACCGGAACAAGACAGGAGGACTTCCACAACACTGGAACCTTCTTCTGGACCAGGCTAAGGTGGAAGAGGTGCTGAATCCCACAGATCTGCTCTGCACAGGCCTTCAGGACTCTAGGGCTGACACGAACTGGACCTGCGACCTTATTCCGATTCAGTGTCTCCAGTTGCATCTTCACCTGACTTCTTGAGACACACAGGTGGAAGGGGGAGGCAAAGGGAGCATCAACATCTTCTGATATGGTTGAAGGCAAACATGTAGAAGCAGAAGGGTCTATGGTTGAGGTGGAAGATAAAACATTTGAGGTGTTACTGGACAGCTGTGGGTCCTGTGGGTCAAAGGAGGGTGGGATGTCTGTTTGGCTCTGAGCAGGAGAGGAGGATGCTGAGCTCGTTTCTGAACTGAACCTATTGAAGAATGTGTTCAGTTCATTGGCTCTGTCCGGACATCCATCGGTCTGATCATCCTTCTGCTTGAACCCTGTGATCTTCGTCCCTGACCACACATCTAGGATGTTGTTTTGCTGGAGCTTGCTCTCCAGCTTCTTCTTGTACACCTCCTTGCTGTCTCTTATCTTGACTATAAGTTGCTTCTGTATGCTCCTGAACAATTCTCTGTCTCCCTCTCTGAAGGCTCTTTTTTCTTGTTAAGCAGGTCCTTCAGGTCAGTGGTGATCCAGGATTTGTTATTGGGGAAGCATCTCACAGTTCTGGTGGGGATGATGTGACCACACAGAAGTTTATATAGTCGGTTACACACTCAGTCATGGCATTGGTGTACTCTCCATGTGGCAGGCACAGTAGATCCCAGTCTCTAACATCAAAGAAACCTCGCTTGGGCTTCTTCAGCTTCCTGTGACCATCTTCCCACAGTTCTCTTTATTACAGGTTGTCTCTGAACAAGGGGCTTATATTTCGAGCAGAGAAAAACAAGATTGTGATTGGATTTGCCTAGAGGAGATCTTGCTGTAGAGATGTATAAGTCCTTGACATTTGCATAAAACAAATCCAACGTTTTGTTTCCTCTGGTAGAGCAGCTGACAAACTCTTGAAACATTGGAAGTGTAGCAGATTGTGAAGCATAGTTAAAATCACCAGATATTGCCACAAACGCGTTATGTCTGTAGCTTAGCAACAACTGAGCTGATAGCATCACATGCAGCGTCAACAACAGCAGAATGTGAAACGTATACTGTTGCCAAAATAACACTGGTGAACTCTCTGGGTAAATAATATGGACGAAAACTTATTGCTAACAGTTCAATATCTGGACTGTAGAGATACACTTCACAGTAACATGTCCTAGATGACACTGTCTGTTGTTCACAAGTACTGCTAGTCCACCTCGTTTACGTTTGCTGCTCCTCTTTAAATCTCTGTCTGCTCGTATGGTTAGAAAGCCAGGCAGAGAGACGCTGGAGTCGGAGATATGATCCTGCAACCATGTCTCATCCAACTTGGTTCCCAACGATCTCACATTGCCCATCATAATCCACGGAAGAGATGGTTTGAAATTCCTCCTTCTCTTTCTTCTCTTAGCTCCTGCTCTGCATCCATGGTGTCTCTTTTTCAACTCATCAGGGATTTGAGGTTGTAGTTGAAGTATTATTTGAGCTTTTGAGATATTAATCAACTGCTCCCGGTTGTAAGAAACAACCCCGTTGCCATGGCAATGCATCATAACAAATGTCCAAAAGTAGAAAAGTATTAGGAAAAATCCTCCAAGCTGCACAGCATCCGACACCAGAGAGGACAGTTGTCAAAAAAAAAAAAAAATCAAATGTATCCACCACAAGAGGAAGAGTTCCCAAAAAAAGAATCAATCAGAATCAAAAGTAACAGAGCTACTCCAACCTGCTGCCACCTTGAGTGGCGCAATTCTAGTATTCATCCATTCATGACCTGGACGAGTGAAGATGGGCAATACCATATGTTTAATGTGTTGGACCACTTGCTTGCTGAATATTGGACCATTTGCACGTTGCTGGATGCCACTATGCCTTTCCAACGTCATCGGCCATTTTGTACCGCAGGATAGTCTGTCCTACAAAACCCAGCGGCCACTGCGGCTGATATGACGGGGCCATCCCAGGTCTGACATCACAGGAGGGAATATAGGAAGGCGAACATTTGAAAGAAGCGCTTTTCACGCTGGAAACCAGACCAGCAACTGAAGCGCATCATTCTGGAGACGAGGTCCCACACGGATTTCATTTATTCTTCTTTGTTGGCCAACAAAACATTCATGAAAGAGGTTTCTGGAATAAGAAGGCCAGAAATTTCACTTTGCCGATCGAAGACGTGAGTTTAACACGTAACCAAAAAACCATGGAGTTTCAAGGAGACGCAACTTTCCCTCCTTGTTTTGTACTAGTCAACTGCTGACGGTCAAAGCATATTTTTCCTTTTCACCAAGGAGGCCAAAAGACGGAGATTGACCACTTTCTTGGAGTTTAACTGCGGATGCGCAGGAGCTCTTCAACCCCTTTTCCTCTCTCACTCGCTGCCCCAGAACGAAGACTTCAACAAGTAAAATCCACCTTTTATTTTTATTTCTTTGTTAAGAATAGCATGGGCAGGGTAGAGTAGGATTTAGTGTGGTGTAGAATCGCCACTTATAGTCTGATGTGTTCTGAATTGTATGTGCATGCCATTGTTCTTTTGAAACGTGATTACTGTTGTTTTTTGAGGCCGCCGAGTCTCGCAAGATTGTGGTTTCACCGTGTGAACACCTGAGAGCAGGTGCGCTGTGAAACTGGACTGCTATAATAACCTTATGCTGAAAATCAACCTTTTTCTTTGTCTTCAACTTTCCTGCTTACTGGCTTGCCGCCAAAAGTTTCATTACCCTTTGTCCTTGGGGTTTACAACTTTGCTGGAGGGAAGGTTTATGACTGCTTGCATCTCTCTGATCTACACTTTCTGGCGTGATGCGCTCCCAAAGCTTCGTTCAACACCATATTCCCTTGTCATATTATCACTTTTGCCATAACTGCCGGTTGATTCCACACCCTCTGCTGTTTTGCTTTATTTTGTTTAGTTAGATATTTTGCCCTTTTGTGTAGAACTTTGCATGTTTGAGTAGATTAAGATTATTGAATCGAAGAGTTGATTGTATCAGGCTGATTGATTTAATAAATTTTTACGTAGATAAAGAGAAGGCATTTGTGTTTATTTTGTGCAAGAGTGATTTGTCAGTCAAAATAAGGTTAAAGTTCCACACATTTCAGCAGAAACTGTTGATTAAACAGTGACATCTCTGGTAATAGTTATCAATTATTACTGAGTATTTAACGGTTGTAATTATCAAAGGCGTTGAGCCACAATTACAACACCAGAAGACATCTCTGGTTTTGATTCATAAATGAGGATTTTTGGTTAAGAAATAAAATTTTTCAAGTTATGATTTTTAATTATAATTATTGATAAATATTAATGAATCAATAATCATAATCCCAACAAATGTAACCCTGCTTTATCCATTCTAGAACAACGTTTTAGGTGTGTTGGGATCATTGTCCTACTGTAACATCCAATTGTTTCCAGGTTTCATTCAGATGCAGTCCTCCTTCGTTATTCCATCCACTTTCAGCAATGCACCAGTATCAATGACACTGAAACAGACCTTTTAGAATGATGCTGCCAACACCATGCTTGATGGTTGGACATTGTACTTTGCTTTCAAAGCCTGACCTTGACTACTCCAAACACAATTGTAATTATTTTGACCAAATAGTTCTATCTTTGTCTTATCTGACCAAAAACCCAGTTCCTCTTCAAAAGAAATGTAACTGATCTATGTGTGCAGCTACAAATTTCAATCATGCAAGGTATCAGTTTCAGAGCACTAGCTTCTGACACGTGGACAGAATTGAATATTCATACAGAGCAATTATTCAAAACAAATACCAAAACTGCATTTGGAATGGATAAAAAGTCTCACTGCCCAACTTCATCCAAGTTAGAAATTTGTGGACTCTGCATAAAAGCCAAGTCTGTCTTAGCTATTAAAAGCATTTGGTCCAGGTGCTAATGGGCATTTAAATAAATAGTGATGGTTAATGTTGTATGTATAAGTTTGAACTTTGATAACAATTGTGGATAAAATTCCTATTTTCAAAAATCACGTTCAAGATGTTTCTTCCTCAATGGAAAAAAGCATGCTTCTAATGCATAATTAGAAGCCCAGTGTTTCATGCTCATGATGACTGTAAACTTCCAACCAGAAATATAGCTTACCCACGTTGCTAACAGTTAAAAAAAAAAAAAACAACAAACTAGTAAATAAGTAACAACAGACATTCCAAGATGTGTTACACTGGGGTTCATGGGACATTTTTTTCCAGTGCATCAAGTCTCAATGCTCTTGTTCATATCCAAGAAAATTGGATGTGCAGAGAAGCTTGGGGTTGTTTTGTGGTTGTTCTGACACAGTCTTGTGCTTTCTGCACAAACGTTAACAAGGTTCTTGGAATGCATGCTTGTCATAGCACATCCACCAAAGAGATGTCATCTGGTTGATTTATTCTATGTTTATTCTGTCTTGCTGGTATTCTGAAACACATGAAATAATTGAATATTTATATGTGGTATAACATTTCTATTGTAAAAATCCATCTTATTCAGATGAGTGCAATACAAACATTAATTTCTATGTGCCAGAGGAAGTGACAACATACATCTGAAAGCTGGTGTTAATGTACACTGTATTTAAAAAAAAAAGAAAAAGATAACTTTTTTTTGCCAACTGTCTGACATTAAATCAGACAAAACCTTTCCTGTTATTGGTCGGTAAGAATTACCAAAATTATCTTAATTTGCTAAATATCAGCGTAATGAGGAAGGTTTTTTATTACGTTCAACAAATCCAGATATTTAAATATATTGAGTATCCTTCTCATTGAAATGGCTCAAGCCCAAATATCAAGGCTTGTTGGGTAATTCACCACATCTGAGCTAAATTCAGGTAATGTATGGCCCCAGCTGGTCCATCAGATCTCTCAGTCGTGTGCCACTGGCAGTGGGCTCGTGCCGCTTGGCTGGGCTTAGTTCTCCTGGACTGCTCCTGCCCAGTGGTCTGTGGTGATCTGTGGGGGCTCTGTATTGATGTCCCCCCCGGAATAACACTGGCCACCCCAGTGCCCCCTCCAGATTTTGTGAGGTGTTGGTTTAATGACTACAGCTGTGTTGTCCACGCGTCAGCAAACGCAACTGGCTTTTTTAATTACCGGTGTATGTGTCTTCAAAGGATGGTTAAAGTTTCTCCTGCTTATATGATGTTTTAATATCCTTGTTTACATCTGTAGTGTAATAAACCACTGTTCTGTCTCTTTAAATTGAGCTGTTGGCCCGGTAACATGTATAACACGGTGAGGAGGGTGAGCCCGGTAGTACAGGTCCTTCTCAAAAAATTAGCATATTGTGATAAAGTTAATTATTTTCTATAATGTCATGATGAAAATTTAACATTCATATATTTTAGATTCATTGCACACTAACTGAAATATTTCAGGTCTTTTATTGTCTTAATACGGATGATTTTGGCATACAGCTCATGAAAACCCAAAATTCCTATCTCACAAAATTAGCATATTTCATCCGACCAATAAAAGAAAAGTGTTTTTAATACAAAAAACGTCAACCTTCAAATAATCATGTACAGTTATGCACTCAATACTTGGTCGGGAATCCTTTGGCAGAAATGACTGCTTCAATGCGGCGTGGCATGGAGGCAATCAGCCTGTGGCACTGCTGAGGTCTTATGGAGGCCCAGGATGCTTCGATAGCGGCCTTTAGCTCATCCAGAGTGTTGGGTCTTGAGTCTCTCAACGTTCTCTTCACAATATCCCACAGATTCTCTATGGGGTTCAGGTCAGGAGAGTTGGCAGGCCAATTGAGCACAGTGATACCATGGTCAGTAAACCATTTACCAGTGGTTTTGGCACTGTGAGCAGGTGCCAGGTCGTGCTGAAAAATGAAATCTTCATCTCCATAAAGCTTTTCAGCAGATGGAAGCATGAAGTGCTCCAAAATCTCCTGATAGCTAGCTGCATTGACCCTGCCCTTGATAAAACACAGTGGACCACCACCAGCAGCTGACACGGCACCCCAGACCATCACTGACTGTGGGTACTTGACACTGGACTTCTGGCATTTTGGCATTTCCTTCTCCCCAGTCTTCCTCCAGACTCTGGCACCTTGATTTCCGAATGACATGCAGAATTTGCTTTCATCCGAAAAAAGTACTTTGGACCACTGAGCAACAGTCCAGTGCTGCTTCTCTGTAGCCCAGGTCTGGGGAATGCGGCACCTGTAGCCCATTTCCTGCACACGCCTGTGCACGGTGGCTCTGGATGTTTCTACTCCAGACTCAGTCCACTGCTTCCGCAGGTCCCCCAAGGTCTGGAATCGGCCCTTCTCCACAATCTTCCTCAGGGTCCGGTCACCTCTTCTCGTTGTGCAGCGTTTTCTGCCGCACTTTTTCCTTCCCACAGACTTCCCACTGAGGTGCCTTGATACAGCACTCTGGGAACAGCCTATTCGTTCAGAAATGTCTTTCTGTGTCTTACCCTCTTGCTTGAGGGTGTCAATAGTGGCCTTCTGGACAGCAGTCAGGTCAGCAGTCTCACCCATGATTGGGGTTTTGAGTGATGAACCAGGCTGGGAGTTTTAAAGGCCTCAGGAATCTTTTGCAGGTGTTTAGAGTTAACTCGTTGATTCAGATGATTAGGTTCATAGCTCGTTTAGAGACCCTTTTAATGATATGCTAATTTTGTGAGATAGGAATTTTGGGTTTTCATGAGCTGTATGCCAAAATCATCCGTATTAAGACAATAAAAGACCTGAAATATTTCAGTTAGTGTGCAATGAATCTAAAATATATGAATGTTAAATTTTCATCATGACATTATGGAAAATAATAAACTTTATCACAATATGCTAATATTTTGAGAAGGACCTGTATGTGTAAGGAAGAGTTCGTCAAACACTGCAGAGGGATGCAGTAGGTTCCAATGAATGGAGCTGGTGAGTTGAAGTAATTTGTTTAGCATTGTCTGTCTGATGAAAGTCTGATGTGTCTGTCATGTTGCTGTGCCTATAGGTTCGTTTGAAATGGATGCAAACCAACTATCAATATTTACACCTTGTATACATGTGGTATTTTTGGTTCTACTGCTGACTGCAGCTAACTGCATTTCCCCTTAGTGAAACAAACTGTTTACATGTTTGCCGAAATTTTGCACCCTTGACAAGCAAAGTAAAGTATGTCATGTAATACTTTTATATTGTTCTTAATTTGACTTGTGAGCATAATATAGAGTTGGAGGAAGACTTTCAGATTCCACTTAGTATAAAAACAGATCCCCTTAAGACAATACTGGGCGATTTTCAAGTGTCTAAGTCAACAGCTGTAGAAGGAGTTTGCTCAGGCTAGAAACGGCCAAACGGGTCAAAATGGCCACTTCAATCCAAAATGGCCAACTTTCTGTGGGATTTGGGCCAACACTCCTAGAGACTTTTTTGTAGGTCCTGTGAAGTTACCTATGTGTACCAAATTTCAGAATCCTTTTTAATTATTCTAGGGGGCGCTGTGGAAGAATTAGGCCACACCCACCAAATATCTCATCAGATCTCTGTTGGAGACTGGACTAGGATCAATCACATTGAATTTGGTGCAGATCAGATGATCTATGTGGAAATTAGAGTCAAACGAAAGGCCATGGTGTGACATCAAACTTCGCAGCGCTACCACGGCCATGCCCTTTTATGAAAATTCATTGTGCTTCAAACAAAGTTAGACCAACCAGATATCAGTCACCTGACACAGTTTGAAGCGGATTGAGTGAAGACAGCCAGATAAGGACCTTTCGCAGTAAAAAAGTGACTTCCTGTTCTCAGGGGATGTCATCATATGACCCCATAAGATCGTCGGGAACCCGAAGGTCCTCCTTCATACCAACTTTGGTGTGATTTGGCAGGGGGGGATTTGGTGGGGGGATCCCATGGGTCTCGTTGGCTGAATGTGCTGAGGCAATTTTCCCGCCATATGATCTCTATAAGGCAGTCCTAGCAGCACAGGGACGGGGACATCTTTAGCGTTAGCTACTTTGCTATGATGCCATGATGGGCACGTTGACATATGCCCATCGTCCAGAAGTAGGGTGGTTGCTGACATTGGGAGGCTCTGAGTGTGGGCTGATGTTGCACTTACCATGGTCCCTTCTTCCGGAGAAGTGGAGTACGGGTGCTGCTAATTCCCATCTGAGGCGGAATTGAAGGGATAACCCCACTAGTGATAGCCTTAAAGGGCAAAGCCTAAACTCATGGAGTTCGGGGTTACAATATGTAACCAAAGTTTTTGTCACACATTTAGTGTATGATTTTAATGTCAAACAGTGAAAAAAATGTATTTTTATATGGTTCTGACTGTAGGGTGTAGTCTGGGTCTGGACCCAGAAGTTGTCCCATCCGGACCCATACCAAGAGAAAATCAGAGAGTTCATATTTAAAACAAGACAGGTGCTGTTATTTTAACTTGCGCAGCTTTTGTAGACGGTACCGTTTTAGTGTATAAGGATAAGGACTGACCAATTGCATGGCAGTTAAGCCACACCATGTGATACCTCTCAACCAAACAAGTGCAAAAATTGTAAAAAGTGCAACTGCAGCAGGTGCAGAGAAGTCAGATGTCAAGGGAGCCCATTGACACACAAAAAGACCAGAGGAACAAAAGGAGAAAGTTGAGGAGATATAGACAGCCGTGTCATATAAAGTAGAGAAAAACACAAACTAGACAAAGAAAGGGAGAGTGCCAGAGAAAGGGAAAAAGACACACCACAGCGCTAAATAGAGCAAGATGAGACAGGTGAGAAAAAAGAAAGGGAGAGTAACAACTGCGCCAGAGAAAGGGATAAAGACAGGACAGGTTTAACAGAGAAACGAAAAGATAAGGAACAGAAAAGAAAATACTGGACAGCAAAAACTGGGTCTTTAATCCGGAATGGACCGACTCATTTTCGTTCACCCTTCCCATTGGAAGCACTAAACCAGTGTGTCTCATATGTTCAGAAACCATAGCACTTATTAAATGTGCGAATGTGAAAAGTAATTGTGAGACAAAACATATATGTTTTGAATTTACATACCCAGTCAAATTAAGAGCACAAAAAATAATTGAGAGCCCAATATAACCAGTCCACCAGGTTCCTGAGCCACACTTTCACTGAGCTCCTGAATGTTCTCGCAGAGTTGCATAGATTTTGGGTCAACACAAAAATGCATTTACTGAGGCTGGTGTTGTCATAGAATGCTTGAACGCAGTAGCTGAAAGAATACTCAAAGGGATACAAAAACAAGAGCTGTGTGATAAAATAAAGCAAATACACCAATTAGCATCATATGCAACAAAAAGAGGTAAAATATTGACCCAGAATGTGCCATCTCTAGATGAAGCCATGTACAAGGTGTGTTGAATGTTTAGAATTGTTAAGGTGCTTGTCACAGTCTGCAACCTGCAATACTAATCTACTTTATTTACAGAATAAATGCAACAGCTGTCTACACAGACATAAATGGCACAATGGAATGTGTTGTAAAAAATTATTTAAATAATGGGACAGTTATTTCTGTCTCTGAAACTTTTCCAAATTGTCCAACCTCTCATCACTGAGGTATTTTGTGCACTTATTCTTTTGACAGCAAACAATCTAAATGACTATGATTCATAAAGTCTTTTTAAAATGAAATATTAGTTGTAATAATTTCGTTTTAGGAAACTGGACATCAAAACCCATTATCATGAAGTGGTTGTATTTATTCTGATGTGAAATAGTAGCTAATCTATCATACCGTACATTTTTATGATTGGGCTCCCTTTCAAAATGTCCCTCCAGCTCTAATGTGTTGCCCTAATCAGTCTTAAATTGTCATCTTGGTTTGATTTAACTTTGCCATAATGAGAAATCTGCTTTTAGAATGACGGTAGCCATCCATTTATTCTTCCCATCTCTTTTTACATGGCCTCTTAACACATCCCCTGGACCATCCAAATTGAAGTTAAAAAAAGGCAGCGGGGCTAGATTGTGTGATGACAAAATATATATATTTTTCTATCCAGAATATATCATTCACATTGTAGGTTTATGAAAGAGAGTGGGGGTTATTTGAAATGGTAATTCAAAAGGTTTTGTCCAATACATTACTATTGAGGATTGGTAAAATATATTTATGGGTTTTGTGACTGTGTTGACTGGATGAAAGTACAGAATGAGGACAAAGCCCAAATGGATCATTTGCACATGGAAAATGTCTTTTGTGTTCAGTAAGCATCACTCATTCTTCATTTCTCTCATGTCTGAAAGTGATTACCGAAGAATGAAAGTTAAATGAAAGGCAACCTTTTCCATTTAGACTTTGTTTGGTAGTTGAAATGTTTGTTAGGTCTTTTTGTATTTTAATGGAAAACATACCAGTGAGTATTAGTTTAGAGTAGTGCCACAAAATGTAACTGTTTCTTACAATCTATCTCTTTACTCTGCCTTTTTTGCTCATCTGAATTTTAATGTTACTGAGTGATAATCAGCCGATCATTTCTTAATTAATGCAAATAAATATGTATCTAGTAGTGTGCACGATACACACAATGCATCATATTTATATTCAATCTCTCAGTCTAGATTAGTAGTGTAGCTGTTGTTAGGTTAGGTATATGTGTAGTCATCAGATTTTTGTCTTAGCAGAAATATGAGCGTGTGTGTGTGCACGTGTGTGTGTGTATACATATATATATATCTATAGATCTATAGATATACGGTATATATATATATATATATATATAGTACAGACCAAAGGTTTGGACACACCTTCTCATTCAAGGAGTTGTCGTTATTTTTATGACTATGAATATTGTAGCTTCACACTGAAGGCATCAAAACTATGAATTAACACATGTGGAATTATATACTGAACAAAAAAGTGTGAAACAACTGAAAATATGTCTTATATTCTAGGTTCTTCAAAGTAGCCACCTTTTGCTTTGATTACTGCTACGCACACTCTTGGCATTCTGTTGATGAGCTTCAAGACGTATTCTCCTGAAATGGTTTTCACTTCACAGGTGTGCCCTGTCAGGTTTAATAAGTGGAATTTCAAGCCTTATAAATGGGGTTGGGACCATCACTTGTGTTGTGCAGGAGGTGGATACAGTACACAGTTAATAGTCCTACTGAATACACGGTTAGAATTTGTATTATGGCAAGAAAAAAGCAGCTAAGTAAAGAAAAACGAGTGGCCATCATTACTTTAAGAAATGAAGGTCAGTCAGTCCGAACAATTGGGAAAACTTTGAAAGTGTTCCCAAGTGCAGTCCCAAAAACCAACAAGCGCTACAAAGAAACTGGCTCACATGAGGACCGCCCCAGAAAAGGAAGACCAAGAGTCACCTCTGCTGCGGACGATAAGTTCATCCGAGTCACCAGCCTCAGAAATCCCAGGTTAACAGCAGCTCAGATTAGAGAACAGGTCAATGCCACACAGAGTTCTAGCAGCAGACACATCTCCAGAACATCTGTTAAGAGGAGACTGTGTGAATCAGGCCTTGATGGTAAAATAGCTGCTAGGAAACCACTGCTGAGGATATGCAACAAGCAGAAGAGACTTGTTTGGGCTAAAGAACACAAAGAATGGACATTAGACCAGTGGAAATCTGCTTTGGTCTGATGAGTTCAAGTTTGAGATCTTTGGTTCAAACCACCATGTCTTTGTGCGGCGCAGAAGAGGTGAACAGATGGACTCTACATGCCTGGTTCCCACCATGAAGCATGGAGGAGGAGGTGTGATGGTGTGGGAGTGCTTTGCTGGCGACACTGTTGGGGATTTATTCAAAATTGAAGGCATACTGAACCAGCATGGCTACCACAGCATCTTGCAGCGGCATGCTATTCCATCCGGTTTTCATTTAGTGTGACCATCATTTATTCTTCAACAGGACAATGACCCCAAACACACCTCCAGGCTGTGTAAGGGCTATTTGACCAAGAAGGAGAGTGATGGGGTGCAGCGCCAGATGACCTGGCCTCCACAGTCACCGGACCTGAACCCTTTCGAGATGGTTCGGGGTGAGCTGGACCGCAGAGTGAAGGAAAAAGGGCCGAAAAGTGCTAAGCATCTCTGGGAACTCCTTCAAGACTGTTGGAAAACCATTTCAGGTGACTACCTCTTGAAGCTCATCAACAGAATGCCAAGAGTGTGCGGAGCAGTAATCAAAGCAAAACGTGGCTACTTTGAAGAACCTAGAATATAAGACATATTTCAGTTGTTTAACACGGTTTTGTTCAGTATATAATTCCACATGTGTTAATTCATAGTTTTGATGCCTTCAGTGTGAAGCTACAATATTCATAGTCATGAAAATAAAGAAAACTCTTTGAATGAGAAGGTGTGTCCAAACATTTGGTCTGTACTATATGTATATACAGGGGTTGGACAATGAAACTGAAACACCTGTCATTTTAGTGTGGGAGGTTTCATGGCTAAATTGGACCAGCCTGGTAGCCAGTCTTCATTGATTGCACATTGCACCAGTAAGAGCAGAGTGTGAAGGTTCAATTAGCAGGGTAAGAGCACAGTTTTGCTTAAAATATTGAAATGCACACATCATTATGGGTGACATACCAGAGTTCAAAAGAGGACAAATTGTTGGTGCACGTCTTGCTGGCGCATCTGTGACCAAGACAGCAAGTCTTTGTGATGTATCAAGAGCCACGGTATCCCGGATTGTATCCAAAAAACATAAAACCACGGCTGCTAAAATCACGGCAGAATTAAATGTGCACCTCAACTCTCCTGTTTCCACCAGAACTGTCCGTCGGGAGTGCCACAAGGTCAATATACACAGCCGGGCTGCTATAGCCAAACCTTTGGTCACTCATGGACAATGTGAAATATGTATTGTTCTCTGATGAGTCCACCTTTACTGTTTTCCCCACATCCGGGAGAGTTACGGTGTGGAGAAGCCCCAAAGAAGCGTACCACCCAGACTGTTGCATCCCCAGAGTGAAGCATGGGGGTGGATCAGTAATGGTTTGGGCTGCCATATCATGGCATTCCCTTGGCCCAATACTTGTGCTAGATGGGCGCGTGCGTCACTGCCAAGGACTACCGAACCATTCTTGAGGACCATGTGCATCCAATGGTTCAAACATTGTATCCTGAAGTTGGTGCCGTGTATCAGGATGACAATGCACCAATGCACACAGCAAGACTGGTGAAAGATTGGTTTGATGAACATAAAAGTGAAGTTGAACATCTCCCATGGCCTGCACAGTCACCAGAACTAAATATTATTGAGCCACTTTGGGGTGTTTTGGAGGAGCGAGTCAGGAAACGTTTTTCTCCACCAGTATCACGTAGTGACCTGGCCACTATCCTGCAAGAAGAATGGCTTAAAATCCCTCTGACCACTGTGCAGGACTTGTATATGTCATTCCCAAGACAAATTGATGCTGTATTGGCCGCAAAAGGAGGCCCTACACCATACTAATAAATTATTGTGGTCTAAAACCAGGTGTTATCATCCTGATACACGGCACCGCCTTCAGGATACAATGTTTCACATTGTCCACAGCCCAAGATTTGTGCTCCTTGCACCATTGAAACCGACGTTTGGCATTGGCATGAGTGACCAAAGGTTTGGCTATAGCAGCCGGGCCGTGTATATTGACCCTGTGGAGCTCCCGACGGACAGTTCTGGTGGAAACAGGAGAGTTGAGGTGCATATTTAATTCTGCAGTGATTTGGGCAGCCGTGGTTTTATGTTTTTTGGATACAATCCGGGTTAGCACCCAAACATCTCTTTCAGACAGCTTCCTCTTGCGTCCACAGTTAATCCTGTTGGATGTGGTTCGTCCTTCTTGGTGGTATGCTGACATTACCCTGGATACCGTGGCTCTTGATACATCACAAAGACTTGCTGTCTTGGTCACAGATGCGCCAGCAAGACGTGCACCAACAATTTGTCCTTTTTTGAACTCTGGTATGTCACCCATAATGTTGTGTTAATTTCAATATTTTGAGCAAAACTGTGCTCTTACCCTGCTAATTGAACCTTCACACTCTGCTCTTATTGGTGCAATGTGCAATCAGTGAAGACTGGCTACCATGCTGGACCAATTTAGCCATGAAACTTCCCACACTAAAATGACAGGTGTTTCAGTTTCATTGTCCAACTCCTGTGTGTGTGTATATATATATATATATATATATATATATATATATATATATATATATATATATATATATATATATATATATATATATATGTATAATTTATTTTTTATATAGCATCAATTCATAACACATGTTCTCTCAAGGCACTTTACAAAAAGAAGTCGAAACAATTGAATACAGATTCCGAGTCAAGTACACCCATTCCAATGATCCTAGTTACCAAAAAATGCAGTCAAGTTCAGTTG
Organism: Girardinichthys multiradiatus; assembly: GCF_021462225.1. Lineage (NCBI taxonomy): Eukaryota > Metazoa > Chordata > Actinopteri > Cyprinodontiformes > Goodeidae > Girardinichthys > Girardinichthys multiradiatus. The sequence continues at coordinate 45,404,383 of NC_061802.1, read as the reverse complement.
ATTATTTAAAATGGTTGAAAACCTTTCAATCTAAGGAAACCCAGCAGATTGCATCGAGTCATTGACATTCCCATGCAAAAATAGACACTAGATCACCTCTAATATTAAATAACCCTGCTCTCCACTGCTCTAATGCCATTCATAGAAAAACAATTCCTGTATTGTACAGGGCTGAAGCATATTTTTAATTCATATTTAACTGCAACTCTCTGTACTTATTCATTCTTTTGAAGGTGTGTTACTCTAATATAAAGTGATCTCCTTTGCTCCAAGCTGCTTCAGATTAGGGCTACCAGAAACACAAATGCTTTGTAAGCTAATAAAAAACAAGTTCAACTCGCTGTAGCATATTAAGAGCGGAAAAGCAATAACTTAAAGGCAATGAAAAGAAGTAGTAGGTCAAAATCATTACTTTTATTTATACCAAACCTTTAAGGAAAAACGTCCAAAATACAGAGCTGACCATCTTTATTGGCACCCCAGGTAAAATATGTTAAACATATCCTTAAAATAAATTTATCTTTTACTGCAGTAGCATAATCTCTCATAGAAAAATGCATTGCAAGGAGCTGAGAGGTTTTTCTTAGTCTCTCTTACCACCCTTCTCACAGTGCTTAGTGGCAATATTAACTAGGGTCCTCTTTCTGGGCTGTTCGTTGAGTGTTTCCACTGCCATAAAGAACTGATAAGCTACTGACTCTGATAGACTTGTTCCTCTTATTGCAACATCCTGCATCATTGTTGATGCTGTCAACAGAATTAAAATAAGGTAAGAGGTGAACTGATCTTATTAAAAACTATTAATCCAATGGACCTTCAGTTTATTTGTAATTATATTTTTCATTTCTGTGTTGACTGTTAGTCCAGGTCTATTTAGTTGTTTTACTGTTTTCCCTGAGCTGATTACATAGTTCTTTGTTAATTAACTATTCTACACTCCTCTAGCTCCTTATGTGCTTCATCAATAGCTGCTCCACAGACTCAAAGGTTCCACTTTCCAGTAGTCAATCCTTCTTAGCATTTAGGCTTACTTTAGGCTCACTTCTTGCTGTATTCATCTGGAGTATACCATCCTGGTCCTCTTGTTCTAGGTTCCTTATTTTAAGCTTTGAAAATAAAAGCGTGTCTTTCTAATTTGTCTTTTCGCAGGCTTTTCTGATCTAACGGAAATTTGTACGTATTTGCGGAGGGCCCATTTTTTTTTAACTAATGGTTGTGTTAATTTATTTTAACAAGTCCAAAATATGTAAGTAGTAATGTAGCAAATAGTCAACGTGATAATTTAACAACCCTAATAAATAAATATATATATATATATATATATTATGGCATGCCGTTCAGGAAATTATTTATATTTATATTCAAAAATCTGAATATATGGAATGAAAGTCTGAATATATGGAATGAACCTTGAATATATGGAATGAAAGTCATCAAGGAATTATGGGTAATGTGGTCCGTGGTCCTAAACAGAGAAGGGAATGGCAGAAACTTCAAGTTTTTATACTATCATGACGTTATTGCTAAATTAAATATTTTCCAGATGTGTTGAGCAAGAAAATAGACCTTAATATGTTATCTGACCAGTGAGTTTATCAAAATTGAGCATAGTTTGAAATTTAGTCTGGGGTTTTCGAAACAGCAGAGCTCGGTTCACAGATCGCCTTGGCTGCTGAACTAACCGAACAGTTGGAGTGGGGTTTCCCCTCTCACGTATTGTATGTTGGATAAGCAGGCTGTCATTTCCCATTACCCGTTACTTGTTAGTGGCTGTTAAATTTCAGTTTTGTGGTGAATAACAGCAACAACCAGAATATAGAATATATGGTTTTTCTCCTTACATTTTTTATATTTTCAATCAATTTTCCCATTTTGTAATCTCTCAACTCAAATAAATTTTTTGTATGTCCCCAAAATAATTTTGGGTCAAATTCATAGAAACCGTATGTATGTTGTATACCGTGGTGATCAAACACTTTAACCGTTCCTTGTACATAACAGAAAAAAAAAAAAAATCTCTAAGTTTGACTTCCTGTAAACCCACCTTGTGTGAACTCTTAATTGTTTTTGATTTTTTTTCAGGATAGACCACATTTCCAAATTTGAATCTCTCATCTTTTTACCTTGTAAACATTTGTAGACATAGAATATCTATGGATTCTTTTAGAGTACTTCGTTTGATGCGTACTTAGGGTTGGAACAGTGCTTGAGCCACTGCGAGGAAGTGTCAAAAGCACGCAAAAACACTCCTACAGACAACTATGCATGTTTTGAACCACATTACCCATAAATCCTTGAGGACAGTCCAACTTTCATTCCATATATTCAGACTTTCATTACACATTTAGTTTCCCTTTGGGATTAATAAAGTATTTTGACTTTCATTTCATATATTCAGATTTTGAATATAAATATAAATAATTTCCTGAATGGCATATTATATATATTAATATCTATATAATATATTATACTATAATATATATATTATATAATATATATTATATATATATATATATATAGTAAAAGAAGCATATTGAGGAAAATGGTATTTTCTCCAGTAGCCTAAGTCTATTGCATCGTCACTATAAAAATTGCTGACGATAACATAAGCCATTCTAACTATAAGCTTTATTAATAAAGGAACATTTAACTCTTAGTCTATATAACATATGAACACAATTTGCCTATTATGTTTAAGCCTATTATCTTTAGAGTAAAAAAACATACACATTGTTGTTAGGGATGGGGTCAAAGGTGAGATAACAGATTACAAAATGGGTAAAAAACAAACTCCATCGCAGAAAAATTGCTTATCAGACCATGCATGCACATAGTCACGTAAAAGGTGAATTGGAGTCACCAATTAATGTAATTTGCTTATTTTTTTGACACCAGGAGAGCCAGAGGTATGCAGAGAAAACTGCCACAGGCTGAAGGAAAACTTCTAAACTCTACACAGAAAAGCTGCAGCCAATATTTGACCTGGCCATCCTTTTATTATGAGATCAGATGTTATTACTTCACTACCCTGCAGGACGTATAAAAATGACTAGAATCCTCAGAATCTACCTCTAGCTCTTCAGCTGCAAGAAAGAATGTCCTTTTGGGGCATGGCTGAAAAAACTGTTGTTCAAACTTGTTCAGTTTTTAGCTGAAAGCAAAATTTTATCTTTCTCCAGGTATCTATAGGTTGCTGAACTGCTACCACAGCACGAGAGCCTTATAATATTACTGATTTTGCATGTGAAATCAGCATATTATTATCTCCAAAACAATGAATGGGTTGCCCTGCGATGAACTGGCGACCTGTCCAGGGTGAACCCCGCCTCTCGCCCATAGACTGCTGGAGATAGGCACCAGCTCCCCCGTGACCCACTATGGAATAAGCGGTAGAAAATGACTGACTGACTGACAATGAATGGCTAAAAGTGTTAAGTTTCATCACGTTTATCCTAAGGGGCATAAGGCACACATGAATTCAATTCAATTCAGTTTTATTTATATAGCGCCAATTCACAACACATGTTGTCTCAAGGCACTTCACAAAGTTTTTCTATCTAAGGAAACCCAGCAGATTGCATCCAGTCAGTGACTTGCAGCATTCACTCCTCCCGGATGAGCATGTAGAGACAGTGGACAGTCACTGGCGTTGACTTTGCAGCAATCCCTCATACTGAACATGCATGTAGCGACAGCGGAGAGGAAAAACTCCCTTTTAACAGGAAGAAACCTCCAGCAGAACCAGGCTCAGTGTGAGCGGCCATCTGCCACGACCGACTGGGGGTTTGAGAGAACAGAGCAGAGACACAAAAAGAACACAGAAGCACTGATCCAGAAGTACTTTCTATGGGAAGGAAAAGTAAATGTTAATGGATGTAGCTCCTTTAGTCGTTTCACCTAGAAAGAAAGAACAGATAAACTCTGAGCCAGTTTTCAAGGTTAGAGTCTGAAAGAGAGCACATAGAGTTTGTTACAGTTAAAGCTCAGTCAATTTCCATGTCTAGGAGAGAGAAAGTGTTAAACACTAAAAGACAGGGCTATGTGGATCATCGGTAGAGGGTGAGCATTAAGTTGTTGCCTGCAGAAGCTCGGACGATTCCCCTCTCCAGAAAGGTGTCACACGCAGACACAGAGCCAGGCCAGGTGTAGCGTCTAGGAAGAGAAAAGAGAACAAGGTTAAAAGCTGAAATAACAGCAAACAATGCAAAATTGGAGAGTAGTGTGAGAATGTTGCGAAGAGGGTGAAAGTGGCTGTTATGTCCTCCAGCAGCCTAAGCCTATAGCAGCATAACTACACAGATAGTTTCAGTTCAGATTATTTAGTTAAACGGCGCTTATTTACAACAATGTCGTCTCAAGGCACCTCACAAAGGGTCCCACTGATGGTCATTGTTATACTAAAAACCACAAGGATTGAGATACCTCTCTCTGTCAGACTGATTATAACCATTGGAAAAGAGAAGGGGTCATACAGGTAGCAGAAATGGAGGGTGTGTTTGCACCTCAACCATAACTGAGCCGGTTTAGACTAAACCTGACTCCCCCTTACTCTAACCAACAGGGAGGGAAGAAGACGGAGGTAAAAAATAAGGAAGATAGCTCAGGATAAACTAAGCCACTCTAACTATAAGCTTTATCAAAAAGGAAAGTTTTAAGCCTAGCCTTAAAAGTAGACAGGGTGTCTGCCTCACGGACTAAAGCTGGGAGCTGGTTCCACAGGAGAGGAGCCTGATAACTAAAGGATCTGCCTCCCATTCTACTTCTAGAGACTCTAGGAACCACCAGTAAACCTGCAGTCTGAGAACGGAGTGCTCTGTTAGGAACATATGGAACAATCAGATCTCTGATGTATGATGGAGCTAAATCATTAAGGGCCCTATATGTGAGGAGGAGAATTTTAAATTCTATTCTGGACTTAACAAGGAGCCAATGAAGGGAAGCTAAAGTAGGAGAAATATGATCTCTCTTTTTAATTTTCATCAGAACTCTTGCTGCAGCATTTTGAATCAGCTGAAGGCTTTTAACTGCATTTTGTGGACATCTTGATAGTAACAAATTACAATAGTCCTGCCTTGAAGTAACCAATGCATGGACTAGTTTTTCAGCGTCACTCCTAGATAGGATATTTCTAATTTTGGCAATGTTCCGGAGATGAAAGAAGGAAATCCTAGAAACCTGTTTAATATGGGATTTAAATGACATGTCCTGGTCAAAAATAACACCAAGGTTTTTTACTTTATTATCAGAGGTCAATTTAATGCCATCCAGGTTAAGTGATTGACTAAGCAGTTTCTTTTTTAAAGACTCCGGTCCAAAGACAACTTCTGTTTTGTCTGAATTTAGAAGCAAAATATTTAACTTCATCCAAGTTTTTATATCTTCAAGACATGCTTGTAGTCTATCTAACTGGTTGGGCTCATCAGAATTTATGGATAAGTAAAGCTGAGTATCATCAGCGTAACAGTGAAAATGTATCCCATGCTGCCTAATAATTTGACCTATTGGAAGCATATATATAGTAAAGAGAATTGGCCCAAGTACTGAGCCCTGTGGTACTCCACAATTAACCCTGGAGTTTAAAGATGATTTATCATTTACATGAACAAACTGGAATCTGTCAGACAGATAAGATTTAAACCAGCCTAGCGCTGTTCCCCTGATCCCTACAGCATATTCCAGCCTTTCTAAGAGAATTTAGTGATCGACTGTATCAAATGGAGCACTGAGATCTAACAGAACCAGAACAGACACAAGTCCATTATCTGAGGCCATAAGAATATCATTAGTGACTTTCAGCAGAGCTGTTTCAGTGCTATGATGAGCTCTGAAACCTGACTGAAACTCTTCAAACAGGTCATTGCTGTATAAATGCTCACACATTTGATTAGCAACAATTTTCTCAAGAATTTTAGATAAGAATGGAAGACTGGATATAGGTCTGTAATTTTTCAAGTCATCTCGATCAAGCGAAGGTTTCTTAAGTAAAGGTTTAATTACAGCTAACTTAAAAGCCTGTGTGGTACATATCCATTTACTAAAGATAGATTAATCATATCTAAAATGGGGCTGGTAATCACAGGGAACACTTCCTTAAATAATTTGGTAGGGATTGGGTCTGACATACAAGTTGAAGGTTTAGATGAAGCTAATATTTCTGATAACTAAGGAAGCTTCACAGGATCAAAACAGTCCAAACACAAATCAGGTTCTGCAGTTATTTCCAATGTTGTCTCACTTGCTGAGGATGAAGTAATCATCTTCGGGAGTATGTCAAAGATTTTCTTTTTAATAGAATCAATTTTATTTAAGAAGAATCCCATAAAGTCATGGCTGCTAAGAACTAAGGGAATGGATGGCTCAACAGAGCTATGACTCTGTGTAAATTTAGCAACTGTACTAAAGAGAAACCTAGGATTATTCTTGTTCTCTTCTATTAATTATGAGAAATAAGCTGTTCTAGCTTGGCGAAGTGTCTTTTTATACAACAGTAGGCTATTTTTCCAGATTAAGTAGGAATCCTCTAGGTGTATAGAGCGCCATTTTCTCTCCAATTTTCTAACAATGTGCTTTAAAGTACGCAGCTCTGAATTAAACCAAGGAGCTAGCCTCCTATGAATGATTACCTTCTTTTTCAAGGGGGCTGCATTGTCTAATGCATCACGCAATGATGAAGAAACACTATGAACAAAATAATCATAATAATTTGTGAAGGGGCAGAAACAGAATTATTGCCCTCCACTGTGCTTTTCAGTGATAATGAGGAAATTAAAAGTGGAACAGATTCTTTAAAGGTTGTTACAGCATCACCTGATAATGATCTACTATAATGAAATTTTCTTTCAGGTGTGGAGTACTCGGTTAAATTAAACTCAAAGGTTATTAAGAAATGGTCAGACAGGACAGGGTTATGTGAGAATATTGTTATGTCTTTACACTCAATGCCATATGTCAGCACAAGGTCCAGAGAATGAAGACAAAGGTGGATAGGTTTGTTAATGTTTTGATCAAAGCCAATTGAGTCTAAGATAGCATTAAACGCTATATTTAGGCTATCACTTTCAGCGTCTACATGAATGTTAAAATTCCCCACTATAATAACTTTATCTGTATTTAACACTAAATCAAAGGTCTTAAAACTGATCTAAAAATTGAGAGTAAGGGCCTGGTGGACGGTACAAAACATCAAACAGAAGAGGTTTTAGTGCTTTGCAATTTGGATGAGGAAAACTAAGGATTAAATATTCAAAAGAGTTGTAGCTATTAATTGGTCTGGGGCTAATCAATAAATCAGACTGAAAGATGGTTGCTACTCCTCCTCGCCCAGTAATTCGAGGAATGTGAAAATTTAAATAATTAGTAGGAGTTGACTCATTTATAGTAACATAATCCTCTTGCTGCAGCCAGGTTTCTGTGAGGCAAAGTAAATCAATCTGATTGTCACAAATCAGGTCACTAACTAGCAATGTCTTTGAAGAGAGAGATCTTATGTTCAGTAAGCCACATTTAATTGTTGTATTTTTCTTTTCAGTCTGAGTTGTGTTTATTTTTATTAGATTTTCCTGATTTCCTCCTTTTAGATTATTTTTTAATCTATTCAATTTTGGCCGTGGGCGAGACACTGTCTTAATAGGGTAATGGGTGGGTAGCAGTACAGAAGCTGCAGAGAGGAGTGTTAAACTACGACCCTGCTTCCTGGTCTGAACCCTGGATTGTCAGAGTTTTGTTGAACTAATAAATTCGGCCAGATTCCTAGAAAGAAGAGCTGCTCCATCCAAAGTGGGATGGATGCCATCTCTCCGGATCAGACCAGGTTTTCCCCAAAATGTTCGCCAGTTATCAATGTAACCCACATTGTTTTCTGGACACCACCTAGACAGCCAGCGGTTGAATGACAGCATGTGGCTAAACATGCCGTCAATGGTCCGATCGGGGAGGGGACCAGAGAAAATTACGGAGTCCGACATTGTTTTGGCAAACTTACACACCGAAGCAACACTAACTTTGGTGACCTCCGATTGACATAACCGGGTGTCATTACCGCCAGCGTGAATAACAATCTTACTGTATTTACGCTTATCCTTAGCCAGCAGTTTCAGGTAGGATTTGACGTCGCCCGTTCTGGCCCCTGGCAGACGTTTGACTATGGTCGCTTGTGTCTCTAGTGCCACGTTTCTGACTATGGAGCTGCTAATTACCAGAGTTGGCTTGTCAGCGGGTGTGTCACTGAGCGGGGAAAATCTGTTAGAAACGCAAACGGGTTGGTGGTGACCTGTGGGCTGGGATCTAGGACTATGCTTTCTACGTACCATCACCCAGCCGGCCTGAAGCCCCGGCTGCGCGGGCTCTGCTGATGGACAGCTACGGGGAGCTACCCTCGGTGGCTCCGCGCTGGCTAAGGGGTCTCGGCTATCTGCTGGTTTTTCAACAGCGCGGAGCCAGGCCTCCAATTCCGACACCCTCGCCTCCAAAGCTACAAAAATGCTACATTTATTACACGTACCATTATCACTAAAGGAGGCAGAGGAGTAACTGAACATCTGGCACAGAGAGCAGGAGAGAGGAGGAGACTCAGAGAGAGAAACAGTAGAACGGGTAGCCATGGTGGAGCTAACGCTAAGCTATCGACCCCTTACCACTACTAGAAAAACCGTGTAAACACGGAGTCCCCAAACGTTAAAAATAGCAACAGAAAGTAAGTGTTTTAACGTGCTTATGTATTAGAACAAGTAAGAGATATCACAGTAGAGAGAAATCAGATCAAACGAGAGAGCTTCACACACCAAACAATTCACCAACAGCGAAAACAGGAAGTGACGTTACCCAGAGCAACAGAGCATCCAATCAGTCCAAATAAATTCAGCTGGACCTAAGTTTTACTCTGACAGCAGGTAATTGGTTTCTGCTGTTCACCTTTACTGTGTGAGCTGGGATGACCCTTTAGAGCACTATTTTACAGAACCTCACACCTTGTACACCTTTAAACCTTTTTAGATTATACAAAAGTATTTAGATCTCAGTCTTTTTATCTACTGATCATGGATGCTGGAGGATCCCATTGCAAGATCAGACAAGGGTTACGCTGGTAGTATTTCTATCTCAGGCTCTTTACATTTATGCAGGTACATTCTGTGTCACCCATTTAGAGTAACAGCTAAAATTCTCTAGCATCTTTGCATACGGTGGCTTAATTGTAAGTAGAAAGTGATAGAAATTTTGTGATGGCCTATGTGGGTAAAAATTGGGTCAATAACAGGTCTGGTTCGTGACCACACACACATCATAGGGCACTGTGTGTGAGTCGAATGGGCTCTTCCATCTCTGATAAGTTGTGTTTGATGTTCTTGGATAAGGAATTATCTAAGAACGTCAAATGATGTTTATGGATAAACAAACAGAACTTTTCCCTCACTGCAGGCCATTAGATCAGACTAAACTCTTTCTGTTTCAGGATTGTAACTTGTAGATATTTGTAATTTTGCTTAGAATTACAAATATAATTTCTATTTGTTAAATACTGAACTAACAGGAGGGAGAATTCCAGATATTTGTTCCGCTTTCTTCAAAGTCAGGAGTTTACATACACTGAGATTAATAAGTCTTCAGGAAAACTCAGATCAGGTTCATCTTGAGTACAATTTCCAGATGAGTAAAGGTAAAGTCATTCGGACTTGACTTAAGTCCAGGTGATCATGTTATGACCATGTGAGGTCATAATAAATATGCAACGTCATGATGAATGTCATTCCATTCAAATCCTGATAGAAATCTGAGAGGATCATGAAACCTGTGAGGTCATGATAAACACAATAGTATATGATCAAAATGTCATTTATACTCATGTTGTGAAGCCATAATAAACAATTTCTACTTGCATTTTCAGTTAGTGTTTGAGATGCTGCTTTTAAAACACAGTACAAAAAAACCTGGAGGTTATAAAATTAATTCCAAAATAATAATCTTAGGTAAATGTTAATACAAACTCATACTATGGTGATTGATAAAACCAGTAACAAGATCAACTCTACTAAAAGAAAACTATTATTATTAAGCTGAAGAAAAAGGAAGAAAGTAAACCAAATGCATTGGAGAGACATCATGGGAAACCAATGCAGATAGACCCACAACCTTCCTACTTTGGCACACTGTCAACACGTTCTAATATTTTCCAATTATATCACCTAGTTCTAATATGAACTGTATTTAAATACTGCTTTAGCATTTTTTGCCTCAATGTAAACAGCAAAAAGAGTCTTTAAAGTAAATTAAAACTGGTTTCCTTGTGAATGAGGTATAACGAAACTAAAATCATAAGATAATGCTTCATGTGACATTTTATATCAACAGCAACAAAGGCAAAGCAAGTTTATTTACAGACCACCATTCATACACATGGCAATCCATAGAGTTAAATTGGATGTATATGGAAACACCGAAAGAAACAACAAAGCATGAGCATTAAATAATAAAAACATTGCAAAAACAAAAAAAGATTAAAATACAAATATTAAAGGATTAAAAACATTTCAAACAGTTCATTAGTCAGACTATTTGATCAGCTGCTATAAACAGCAAAATTCCCCATTTAAAGGACAAACAGTTTCTGCAAATGTCAGGTTTTCAGGGAGTTTTTCTGATAATTATAGAAACTAAATGCTACCTCACCTTGTTTAGTTCTGGTCCTGTGAAGACTGAGTATGCAGGTCTCTGAGGATCTGACGGGTCTACATGGTTCATAATTGATAAAGAACTTAGACACATATTTCATTAGTGCTTTATAGACCAAGAGCAGAATTTAAAAATATATTCTATGACAAAAAGGGAGCCAGTGCAGTTATTATGGAACAGGTGTGATAGGACCCATTTTCCTGGTGCTGGTCAGAAGCCTGGCAGCAGCATTTTGGTTGAGCTGCAGCTGCCTGATTGAATTGTTTTTACAAAAGAACTGGGAAAGACACTGTTGCACTAATCTAACCAGCTTAAAATAAAGCCACAAACCAGTTTTTGTGTCCAGTTTTGACAAGGAACTGATTACTCAGACAATGTTTTTAAGATGACAGTGAGCTGATTTAGTAGGCTTTATGTGGTTATCAAAATTGAGATCCGAAACCAAAACTACACCCGGGTTCCTCACATGCTCTGTGGTGCTTAGCCCCATTGAATCTGGCTGAGCGACGATCTCTATACTTGTCAACAAATACAATGGCTTCTGTCTCATCTGCATTAAACTGAAGGAAATATCAGCTGGAGCAGATATATGACTCCATGACAATAAACATCTTGTTCCTAACCTTTAGTGATTTATCCCTTTCAAAGTCAGAAAGGGAGATTGAATGTATCACCAACTGGTGATTCTGAAAAATTGAGTGAAAAAAGTCTGTTTTTTTTGTTTTTGTTTGACCACCTTCTTCTGTTCATCCCACACAGTACACACCAATAGATATACATTTATACCGGTGCTGTACAAGTCTTTAAGATTCACTGCCATCTCTATCCACTCCCACTCTGTCTGTTTCCTTTGCGTGTTGCTTCACAACATATCTCAGTTCTGCTGTCTTTTAACTAATGTGTCTGGCACTGTAGCTGCTCCATTCAGGCCTTGCTTACAAGCAACCATACATCTTTTTAAGTTCCTTACCTTTGCTTTGATACTCTATGCGTGATTATTCTCCTTTTACAGTGGCACATTTACCATCCTCTTTAATGCATTTTCCTTACCTTAATACATTTATTTTCCCTGGGCTGACTAAGGCATGGGCTGTTTGAGCTCCACATATTGATTGTTGTGAGGAATTTGATGCCTGGAGACTTGCTTCCTCTCTCTTCTCTGTGCTCTCCTCCAGCCCCAGGGGGATTTTAAATGGAAACACATTACAATGAATCACACAGCAGGGAGCTCCATGATTGATAGCATTGCTTACCATTTACTAGTCACTGTCTGGAGATAAGCCCTGAATTTATGGAGTATTGGAAATCCTTGCCACTACTACATGTGGATTAGAGTGAGGTACAGCTCCTCCTGTACTGCCAGTGTTGTCCCTTTGCTAACAGCTAAGGGAAACTCCCACTTAATTGTTTATTGATATTAATATTTACTTTTTTCTAAATTATTGCTGTAAGTGCAATAGATGATTGGGTGTCTGTGAGTTTATAGATATTAGTCGTTTGTTTTTATCTACCTATTGGGCCATTGTCCATTTGACAAGAAACAATCTACACCTCCCAGCATGCATTGCAGCTCTGACATCACCGCCAGAAGTGATAAATACCAGCTGAATCCATCGCTTGGTGCCATTTCCAGCCGTCGTGTTTTGCCAATTCTGCGCTGGGAGGCGATCTCTGGAGAAATAGAAGCTCGCTGGCGGGTTTACTTTTCTCCACACTGTCCATTCATTCCTGGAAGAGATTCACAAAGCTGGAAATCAGTAGATTCAAACTTTCTGGGGGGGGGGGGGTTGATAGACTTGGAATATGTCACCATATTCCAAGTCAATCTAAAGCTTTGATCCATTCCTACTTAGTCCACAAACTGCTGGTTTGATCTCCATCTATACTCAGTAAGCATCTTTGTTTTTGATTGTTAATTGACCCTTGTGTAACATGCTTATTTAGGTGAAAGTTGTTGGACCAGAATAGTTTGACTGGAGAGGAACTATTGGTTTAATAAATTTTCACACTGTACGGTAAAACACAGTGACATTTAGTGTGGTTTTGGTTAATATATTATCTATTTTTATTGACAATAAACTAATTGTAATTATTAAGTGCTGTGAGCTCAATAATCACAACACCAAAATTTATTTCTGATTCCTATTCGTAAGAAATGATTTTTTTTGTGAGAATGTATTACTTCTGAATTTTAACTATAAGTTTTTATAAATATTTATAATTAATAATCATAAGAAATTATATACCTATCCAGCTCACTCCAAGTTCTTGCTTTAAAATCTGGATTTCAACACTGTGGAGTAACAGACTTTGGTCATATACTATGTCTAAATATATATGCTATATTTACACTTAGGTGTACAGTATATAGTTTCATACCTTTAGCCGTACACCAACTCATTGTTTTGCCGGACACACTCAAGTCCCAAGCCAAGTCTAAAGTCAACACTGGTCCAGTCTATGTCTTAAACTTCAAATTTTGAGTCTAGACAAATCATCTGACTGAATATGTAAATAAAGGATGATGAGCAGTATTACAGTTGATTAATTCAATCCATTATTCCTTCAGTTGCACTGGATCCATAATCAGGAAAGTTTAAATCATTAGTTTACATTTCATTTTTTTACCAACCTGCATCACGACAGAGTTGTTGCTTTACAACTGCATGATTCTTTTACAATAACTACAAAACACTGATGAACACACTTATTTTTATTTTGTTATCATCATGTAAACTCATATCAGATAACTACAGAAAAGGTTTTGGTAAAAGTTTTATTTCTTACAATAAAAAAAAAACTGATAATCAGTCCAGAATTACAGGGAATTGATACCTTGACTATCTAATTATAAGCAAATATTTATATAAAGTAGAAGATGGTTAGACAGTGGAGTAAAGGATGGCAGGACGATGATCAGAGCTTCAGCATCTAAAGGTGGAACTGTTGTCTCTCCTCCTGCAGAGCCGTCCGCATAAAACAATGACAAATTTTTAAATATTAAAGAGTTCTTACTTCACTATGTTATGTTTTTAATGAAAAGACAATTGCATGCGCATGAAAAATGTAAAGTGCTCTGATCATCAGTACTGCATTAAAATGTTTGTCATTCAGAACTGTGGCAAAACAGTTTATATTGACTGCCAACAATAATTTCAAATGTCACAAATTTCCAGCGTAAAATATTCAGTTTTATTTTCTGGTAATTGCGGTTATTCACCACATATCGACTAAATGCTTTATATTCACTTTCAGCTGGCACAAACAGTTAACAGGTAGTGGGAAATCACAGACTACCAGGCCGAGATCAGGCAGTGGTTAGCGGGGACGTCCCAGTCCAGCCGCCTAGTTAGCTTAGCTGCTAAACTAAGCTAACTGGGCGGCCTGTAAGCGGAGCTCTGCTGTGCCGAAAACTCCAAAAAAACAATTTAAAGTAGGCTCATTCTTGATAAACTGACCAAGATGAAGTTTGATGTATACTTGCTCGCTTAAAAACATCTTAAAACTTTTTGTGACAAATTAATGATAAAAAAAAAACTATTAATTTGTATAGTATTCTCTGCCATTACTGAAGGTGCTGGTGCCAAGCCTCGCTCAACATAACTCCGCCCCTTTACTAAATTTCGGGGAAAGCTGAAAAGACTTACTCCAGAGTAGGACCATTTACCTGTGAAAGTAAAGCCCCGGTAAAGTGAAATTACCCGGGAAAATTTGCATCCAAAATGCAACGTGGGGTTTACAAAGCCTGGGGCTTTGCAAAAGCCTGGAACTTTCTACAGGCAATGGAAAATAGGCTCTTCTTGCCCTGGTTTGGGGCGTGGCCTCAGATGACAGGGGTATGGATTCATGACTGACAGTTCAACATAGGATGGACAAAAGATTGTCAGTTGTTTCATACAAGAACTATGGGAACTGGAAATGTCTTTAAAACATCATTGATATTCTATGTTTATGTTTAATAAAATAACATGCTTCACTGATCTAATCTGTCTTGTTGCAAAAAATGCCACGATGTTGTTATGGCACAGAGTTATGCTATGTAAGATGTTTTTTTTGGATGATGCTGTGCTGTGCTTTGCATGTTTTCTCAGTTGTGGTTACCTCAATTACAGTGGTAGAAAGTGATTCTCTACCATTAGCTTTTTTGTGGTTATGGTGCAAAGGAGAAAAGCCGCAAAACATTATTTGAGATGTAGCATGTCTGTTGCACCAACAAGTGGAGCATATGTTGACGAAACAAAAACAGAGAAATCAAATGTGCACAGGAGGCTGGGTTGCATATTAGATACGGTAGCAACTAATTTCTTGTTTTGTTAATGTTTCCTGTCCTGTAATTTCAGGCAAACCATTAAAAGACAGTGGTTACCTATATGTGCCGATGTTCAGGACTTAATTTCAGCCGTGGCTGGTGTTAAAGTGCTTTATAAATAAAGTTGATGATGATAATGATGAAGCCTTTTTTGTGTGTGGGTGGGAGAGCGTTTTTGTAGAAGTGTGTTTGTGTCGAGTGGCGGAGCTAGTTTGTCACCTGGAGGTGCATAGTTGTTACAGTGGCGAGAACGGTAGAAGGCCTGCAACACATAGCACCCAAAGCTGCAAAGGACAGGTGGACACCTGGTTCAAGTTTGTCTATGTTTTTCTATTATTCTCTGTTACAGTTTTGCTCAAAATATTGAAATGCACACAACATTATGGGTGACATACCAGAGTTCAAAAGAGGACAAATTGTTGGTGCACGTCTTGCTGGCGCATCTGTGACCAAGACAGCAAGTCTTTCTGATGTATCAAGAGCCACGGTATCCAGGGTAATGTCAGCATACCACCAAGAAGGACGAACCACATCCAACAGGATTAACTGTGGACGCAAGAAGAAGCTGTCTGAAAGGGATGTTTGTGTGCTAACCTGGATTGTATCCAAAAAACATAAAACCACAGCTGCCCAAATCACAGCAGAATTAAATGTGCACCTCAACTCTCCTGTTTCCACCAGAACTGTCCGTCAGGAGCTCCACAGGGTCAATATACATGGCCGGCTGCTGTAGCCAAACCTTTGGTCACCCATGCCAATGCCAAACGTTGGTTTCAATAGTGCAAGGAGCACAAATCTTGGGCGGTGGACAATGTGAAACATGTATTGTTCTCTGATGAGTCCACCTTTACTGTTTTCCCCACATCTAGGAGAGTTACGGTGTGGAGAAGCCCCAAAGAAGCGTACCACCCAGACTGTTGCATGCCCACAGTGAAGCATGGGGGTGGATCAGTGATGGTTTGGGCTGCCATATCATGGCATTCCCCTGGCCCAATACTTGTGCTAGAAGGGCGCGTCACTGCCAAGGACCACCGAACCATTCTTGAGGACCATGTGCATCCAATGGTTCAAACATTGTATCCTGAAAGCGGGGCCATGTATCAGGATGACAATGCACCAATACACACAGCAAGACTAGTGACAGATTGGTTTGATGGACATGAAAGTGAAGTTGAACATCTCCCATGGCCTGCACAGTCACCAGATCTAAATATTAGTAATATACTTTCCCTGCTTCCCATGTTCAAATGCTCTTTTTTTCTTCATCTTTCAGTTTATTAGTTTCTTAAATATCATCATCATGTCTGTGTTTGTCTTTTCTTCTACTTCAAAATGTGACAGCCAAACAGACCTTGAAACAGGATTTGAAATGATCCGTCCGAGTACTTGTACCATCAGGCAGTGAAAAATATGTACCTTTTCCCGGGCACATATTGGCCTGTGTGTTTTACAGATTCTAGAGTCTTGACAATACTAGAAAGTTTGGATATAGCACGACAATTACTTAAATCTCAGGAAATACACCGTTTGAGAAGTAGAGAGCCAGTTCAGCTTTCACATAAACTACAGTCCTATTTATTAGTGGTCTTATGCCAGGATAAAACAAATATAGATAAACTGACATCAAGTGAACCCCCCGACCGCCGCTCACGTGATGCTGATTATGGAGACCCAGGATTGCATACTAAGCTCCTGTAGGTACTTACAGTAGATAACAGTTCAGTTGGTGTGAAACACCTCTGAGACTTTAGATTACATACATTCTTTTATTTATTGTTCTGGAAAGTGTTCAGCCTCATATAGTTTCGCAATAGTTTAACACCTGGCTTGGTTTACAAAACTGATCTACAGTTTGTTCAATGCTGCGCAGTTCATATTGACTTTCCTGTTGGGCTAGAACCCAGAACATCCAGACACATTGTGCCTGAACATTTGTGCACAAACAAGTCATTATATTCTGCCAGTGCATCACATGCAGGGGCTGTTACGGTGGTCCAGCTCCCATCAATGAACATGACTTAATTCTGTTTAACACAAAGCCAATTGAAGGGGTGATTGTTTCACAGGTCCATCCTCTCTCCCCATACAGCATGAGGGTAGGAATATAGTGGTGATGTTGTGGAGGAGGTGGGTTGCATTCACTGCTGCAAGATCACATAAAATTCCAATTAAATATATTTATGTTTGTGTTTGCAATGTGACAATATGTGGAAAAGATCAAGGGGTATGAATACTTTTACAAGCCACTGTAGTCCATCACATGGGCTCCCTCAGAGACTTATTACTGTGACAGGCTAGGGAGAAAGCTGGTAATTAATTGGGGGAGACCTGATGGTTTTGATGCTCTGGACACTGACGATACAGGCTGTCTCCTACTCTTGACTGTTCTCATAGCTTCATGTGCCTATCTATATGAAAACAGTGTGGCTGAAGTGTCCTATAGCTCTAGCTGGCAGCTAATGCCAAAGCTCCTCAACAAAGATATCCCATTCGATGCATATTTATGCCATCGCTCACATCCCCAGCCACCCTGGTTCTCAGCAACTCTACTCAGATACACCCATGTTTCTTTTCCACCTATCTCCGCACCCAACCCCTCACATTCTTCTGCTCTCTCTGGTTCCTTTCTTTCTCTTTCATGAGTGTGTGTCATTCCAGACACCCTTTAAAAAAACATGAATCTATTCTTGGCATGGCAAATTATTAATGTCAAAGCCTGGAAATAGGCTTGTTGCCCATTAGTTAATTCTTTCACAAAAGCTCCTGGACCTCACCACGTTGGCACATTTACTTCACCTGGCAATAACAGAGACTCTTGCCATAGTTTGTAAAATCATGTCTGCACTCTGGCTCAAGTCACATTCAAAATCACTGTTATACATACACACCTGCATTCATCAAAACATTTCACATTGCCATAGACACACATTCAAACACACTGGAGTGGAGGGGCTGGGCTCAAGGGACATGGTGTGGTCGTCTTTTGTGTCGGTGGTGAGACAACACTCGGAGTGTTGGGCTCCCGTAGGGTGGCATGTGGCGCTTGGGGATGTGTTTTGCTGGTTGTGTGCCGCAGAGTCTAAGCAGGGCTTTGATGGGCATCCCTCATTTGACCTCCCATGGGCTAGCTCATTAAATAGGATGATAATGGGCCCTTCTTACCTTGGTCATTTCAGGCTGCAGCGGTGGGGTGATCTCTGCTTAGCATGTTGTTCAATCTGGGGGGATCTCTCCTGCTTGGTTCTGGGTGGTCTTGTTGCAGGGGGTTATTCGTGGCCCTGAGCTACCAGGGGGGCCTCAGTGCCCCATGTCACACCCAGTGCCTGTTGGCCTGGGGGACTGCTGCATCTGTGCTAAACTGATTACCTACCTCTGTGTATGGCTGCCCTGGGGCAATGCTATGTGCTCACATACACCCACTTAACACTTTTTTCTACACGTATGCTCACCCACCCATACACACACACACACACACACACACACACACACACACACACAACCACGCCCAAGCACACCCAATCTAAATTGTTGAAGGTCACAGGCTAATATTACATCAATGTGGCCTGCCTACTTTGATGCTGGGCCAGTCTCAAAAAAAAGGAGCACATACTTTTAAAGTGAAAGGAAATATGTTTTAGAAATGAAAATCTGAAAAGCATGGCCCGTATTTGTATTCAGCCGTCTGTAGTTTGAAAAATCCATTTCAAACAACCAGCTATAGACATCAAATACAGATGCATCTACAAAAAGAGTATATCATCAAGAACTCAAACAATTCTTTAAATTTAAAATAGCAACCCTTATTACACATATATTTACATACATTTTTATAAATTATAATTTCAATGTTTATGATCTACAGCTAGTAAAAAAGTTCTTAAAGTGTCTTCAACTTAAAATCTGTCTAACAAATGTTATTAAAAACAACCTGGACTTCCAAATGTGCATCAGAGCCACAGGCTATTTGTCTCTATGTCACGTTCATTGAAGCAGTAACTCATGCAAAAGAAACCCCAAGTAAGTATTGCATATACTGTACAGTCCATGAACATATTTTATAGTTGATACTTCTATGGTTGATGCTTCTGTGATGTTATGATGTTTTTCAAATATTCTGAGAAACGTAATTTTTTTTTTCTTGAGCTGTAAGCCATAAAACATAAGAGTATTTCTTTTAAATATCAACCTTTAAGCGTTTAATAAACTTATCTTTCAAAAACCCAAATATCTGTATTAAAAAAAATTATATATTACTCTGTGTGTAATGGACCCATGTGAGTTTCACTTTTTGAATGAGATTGTTGTTATAAACCAACTTTTCACCAGTGATGGCTGTTGATAAAAATGTTGAGCAAGTGCACCCTAGGTTGGTGATAACAACACAACAATAAACTCTACTTGAACATAAATACTTTTACAGTCTCCTAACCTCTGCTGGATTTTTAAGTGTGGTCAGTTTGGTACAAATTCCTTTATCTGCTTTTTGCCTCCAGCGAAAGCCCAGTGAAATTATTTTGTAAATAAATGACCGCATTTTCTTTCGCTGCGCTATTCTCTCCTGTCTTGTCATTGTCTGACTCTTCCATTTATATGTTTAAAGGGTATTCGCACATGTGCATCTAGGCTGCCAGGTGTATGACTTTGACAGGTATCGCGAATCAATCAGATTGGATGATGTATAGCTTGAAAAGTGCTGATTCACCACAGGCGCAGAGAGCTGTGCCCAGAGGAGAATATTTAAGTAACCAATTGGCGACCAGCATGAAGTCACAGTGACATTGTATTGAATATATTAAGGCCTACACAAAATATATCCCCAATTAAACCCAAAATGGCCTGTAAATGCTAAAAATATAAAAATCTGGGATATTTCATGAGTGAACATATATGATAATTAATTTTTATATCATAATTCTGTATCTATACTTTTTCCTCCAGTTTTGATGGCGGCCGCACCCTAGTGCCCCTTATTAACAAGCCGCCACTGCTTTTAAATAATATTTTATTGTGATAAACCTGTAGGACCTCATCTTTTCTCTTTGTAGATGATGTAGTCTGCTGGGGTCTATGACCTTCAGCAGAAGCTGAAGCTTTTTGCAGTCGAGGTCAAATTCCTGTTTGTCCAAAAAGCATAACACCAAATAAAGGTTTTCTATTCTGAAAACCTAATTTTTTCAGGTTTTTCAACTCCAATGACATTCTCATTGTTATTGCATTTATTTTTGCAAAATATTCCATTCAACTGTGCAAACCAATATTTCATTTTGAAAGAGAGAAAACATTAGTAAGTAGTTGAAAAATAGATGAAATACAAACCCAAAACGTCAAAGAATCCTCCTAAACAAATATCACTTGCTCTCAGTAGCAGTAAAATGACAACTTTATATTTAGTTCACTCCTATTGCTTCTGAAAAACAAGGCTACAGGGAAGATGATTTCTGGTACAGAAAGATAAGGGGGAAAAAAACAAAACTAATTTGCAGAAATAGCTTCTTTCATGTGGATCCAGTAATCCAAATACTTGTGTGAGTAATTAAGGCTGAAAATAATAATATAAATCCTTAAATAAAAAACCCAAGGTAGTGGAAAATTGATATTACTGTAAATGTGTTTTTTGAAAAATATGCAGTCTTGAAGACATTATTCTGTCTTGGTTAGTTTTGACTAGGTTTTCCGAACTGACCTAACCAAAGTTCTCCAACAACATTATATGAAAGAATGCGGTTTCAGTCAAGGTAACATTTCATTGTATGAAAACTTAATAATTAAGTACAAGTTTATTTGGCATGTGCATTAAGAACATTGAACATGAAATGCAATACAAACAGTTTTGGCCTTGTTCTTTCACTCCATAAAACATTGAATAAATCTCGTACTCGTACTCGTCGTATTCCGCTTATCCGGGAGTCCGGTTCGCGGGGGAAGCAGACTCAACAGAGACACCCAGACGTCCCTCTCCCCAGACACCTCCTCCAGCTCCTCCGGGGGGAGCCCAAGACGTTTCCAGGCCAGCCGAGAGACATAGTCCCTCCAGCGTGTCCTGGGCCGTCCCCTGGGACTCCTCCCAGTGGGACGTGCCTGGAACACCTCCCGAGGAAGGCGTCCAGGAGGCATCCGGTATAGATGCCCGAGCCACCTCAACTGGCTCCTCTCGATGTGGAGGAGCAGCGGCTCTACTCCGAGCCCCTCCCAGATGGCCGAGCTCCTCACCCTATCTCTAAGGGAATGCCCGGCCACCCTACGGAGGAAGCTCATTTCAGCCGCTTGTATCCGGGATCTCATTCTGTCGGACAGGACCCAAAGTTCATGGCCATAGGTCAGGGTAGGAACGTAAACCGACCAGTAAATCGAGAGCTTCGCTTTTTGGCTCAGCTCTCTCTTCACCACAACTGACCGGTACAGCGCCCCCATTACTGCGGCAGCCGCACCGATCCGTCTGTCAATCTCCCGCTCCATTCTTCCCTCACTCATGAACAAGACCCCGAGATACTTGAACTCCTCCACTTGAGGCAGGAACTCCCCTCCAACCTGAAGAGGACAAGCCACCCTTTTCCGGTCGAGTACCATGGGCTCTGACTTGGAGGAGCTGATCTTCATCCCAGCTGCTTCACACTCGGCTGCGAACCACCCATTGTGGAGGCAGCATCATGCTGTGGGGATGTTTTTAGTAGCAGGGACTGGAAAACTATATATATATATATATATATATATATATATATATATATATATATATATATATATATATTGAAAAACATGCTATGAAACAAAATTGCTAATATCTGTTGTATAGCGGTTATCAATAAAGATGTATTCTTTCTTATGTATGAGATCAAACATCACTTGGGAAGAGAAAAGCACCTTCCATATCTCTGGACACCCAAGAAGCAGGATGAGTTATTTAATTTAAAATGGAAGTAAGTTTCCTCAAAAATAAGGGTTGATGCCTTGTGTGCTGCAATTACAGAACTAATATGAATGCATATGGGAAAAACGTTGGAGTGGGGCATTGTCCAAAATAATGAAGTGAGAATGCAAATAAATGAGAGAAAAAAGCTCCTTAGCTTCAGCTACACAAGTTAAAAAACACAATTTAATCAATAAGGTATGCAATTGCTGTAAACATGTCTGCTGATTGCATCACAATAAATTTTGTCCATTGCACCTACTGAATTTACTGCCCCATCAAACGTCTCCCTGTTCACCAGAACGGTTCACATTAGAGGTTATGTTTCGACAGAGAAAACTGGTTTAGGATGAAACTATTTTAATATTGTTATTTCTGTTTTTACTTTGTGGTGCTAAACTATTTGAGTGCTAGCAGGCTACCTAGGCCTTGATTCTAATTATTTGATTTGGGTTGTGTTTTAAAGTTAAGACAAACTTTATTTCCCCGAGTGGTTTAAATACATGATGGTCCGATAACATGAGCTTGCTCCATTTTATCTGTTTTCCAATCTCCTTCTCGCTAACCTGCATAAAATATGTTAGTATAGTCCTTATAAACATGTTAAATTGTGTTACCCCTAATGCTAAACTGAAAGCTCTGCTAATAAATGGTGGCCAACATTTATTCTGCTGCGTATTACACAGCTCGTCAGCTGTCAGCCGTAACGCGCTGCCAACCCTCATCGCAATGGTGTGTTATTTCTGTATTTTTTTACACCTTCTCCATCCATATCGTGTAACTACATTGTTAATATTGTTATTTAAAACACACAAAGTGATGTCTTTAAGGAGCTCAAAGCGAGCGCACAGTGCTAACATTAGCAGGAGGCACGAAGCTGTGCTATCAAAACAACAGCCAGTAAGTTATATCAAAACCTCAACAATCAAGCTTGCTGTCATTTAACTGTTATCTTTAGCTTACCTCTTTGCTCTGTCTGTCGCTTACTTCGTCCGTCTGAAGGGACAGTTCCTTCTGTCTGAGTCTTTCAGCTAATCCTCCTTCATACTGGCCGAGGTTGCTGAAACACTTCTCCCTAACCCCTAAGTGCTTCGTGCAAACGAAGAGGACTTTCACCACTGATTTCGGCATGTTACCATCAAAAAGGAAAATTGAATCAGGCACTCCAAAGAGGTTCTGATCCTGGGGGACGGTGTAATGACGGGTGTGGGTTAATACACCCGACAACAAAACATTTAAATCTTTCCGCTTGCTGCTTTGGCATCCTTCAACTTAAACTACATGAATATAACGAGAAAAAAAAAAGGCAGATTTGCTGGATTGGTTAGCCAGAAGACCACGACCATCTTTAGAAGTTTAACAAAAAATTCTGTGATGTAATAGAGAACGAAATGTAATAGAAAATGGAAAAATATGAACACACTGACCAAATATGACCCAAAACACATTTAAATATATTATTGCAGGATGTGGAGTGACTAAATTCAAATTTTCTAGACTTTCAGAGACTCCCAATACACAAAAATGTGTGTAAGAGCTAAAAAAAAGTGGATTTTGCATGGCACGTCCCATTAAACTTGACTGTTAATGCAATCGTTCATGAAAACTAATATTAATTAACCAGCATAGTTATGAATGTGATTTTAACCAATTTTAACTGTTTCTTGCCATTTTACCATTGAGCACAACAGAATATTTAGGTCTTAAGTGACTTACGTCGTCACTGCTCTAGCATGTCTGCCTTTAGTGATCTGAGCTGTTTCTCTAGGTAAACAATTGACTGTAGAAACTATAATCTACTCTATATGGAGCTTGTTTTTCTTGGAGCCAAAGTGGTGTCATCTCCAGCAGAATGTGGCAGGGTTTTGCAGTAAACTGGACCAACACTATTTGAGGTTGCATCACTTTGTTTTTCCATGTGGCATTTTTAGCACATTTAGCAGTTTCAGTTGTTGTTTCAAAAAGTCAAAAGCTTCCAGAAAGAAGCACTGTAAGCCCCTTTCAGATCATCATTTCACAATGAACTTGCTATTGGTAACGCTCCATTACATATCACTTTGTCTTTTCACATCCTACAAGGTCATCCACCAAGATCACGGGACATGTGCTTTCAGAGCATGTAGGTGGGATTGCAGGACCAAAGACACATGGCTTACAACTTACTAACTTGGCACTCACCTGAGCAATATGTACCAGATATGTTGATGGGGAAATTTCACCTATATCTCCCTGAGTTCTGTGTTGCAATCCAGGCTTTCCAGTAGCATTTGGTGCCTTGAAAACAAGTAAATTTGATTCTGCTGAGTAACATTTTTTTTTAGATCAGATGGACACTGGATGGGAATCTGCTGTATCTGCAGTTTTGCACACCCAAAAACTGTGCAGCTGGGGCTTCTTTATTTGTTTTGTATTACATCACTATGTCATCCCTGTATGTGCAATGCTGTATTGGCACTTACAGTTCATAGTGGTTAAAGGTGGATTACTATCTTTAAAAGTGGATCAGTGGTGATCAATGCAACTTCAACCACCCCTTTTGTTGTAGAGACCTTCAGGTTGATTGAAAGGTCTAAAGAACATACTGTATGTTGGTCAAACATAAAAGGATAATCTGGAAAGGGCTGTAGTTAGACTAACCACCACTGGGTGGGCAGTACACAGGTGGAAAAAAAGGCAGGGTGCATGTACACATGACCATGTAGTCTAGTACCTGCAACCTATATCATCATTTATATGAGATATTATGATAAGGTGAATTTGTTCTTAGTTGGTGATTTTCTTTCTCACCCAGTTATACAAGTTCTAAGTAACAAATGTTGTATGTAAAAAAAGGATCAAAGTTCCCCTGAAGATTAAAGCATTTGTTAGGTGATGCCACAGAGGGATTCAATGCTCGCTTTATGTCTAGAGGTCTATTATTAATTGCTGAAGTTTGCAATGTAAGCTCAGTGATTACAAGCTGACAAAGTCACAACATAGTAATGATGGCAAGTTTGTACCCTTCTTAGCCACATTTCTAATATTTGATCTCTTTTTCTTCAATCATGTAGCTTGTCAATGATAAAGACTCAAACTTATCTTTTTAAACACAAAGATGTGTACATAGTTAAATTTGATTTTTACACTGATCATTCTTTGTGCTGTCACTAATTTATTCATTCTTCCTCTATGTTCAAGAATCACATGGGACTGCAGCCAACTGGTGCAGAAGACATGAAATCCTAAACATGTTATTGTTTTTTTTTTTTTTTTTTTGACTAGAAACAAAATAATTGTCTACTTGGATTGACTTCATATGTTTACTTGCCCTGTACTGTTTAAGGTGAATTGTTGTTACTTTCAATATCAGTCACAACCCTCTTTTTTTCCTGTTGTCCCATTCTGTCTCTGGATTCCTTTTGTGCAATCTGCTTCTAAAGCAAAGCCCATGGTAGGAATGAAACTAGGTCCCGGGCTTCAAATAGCAGCCCACTGCATCCCAGGGGTGCACAGAGGAACAAAGTCTGCACACACACACACACACACACACACACACACACACACACACGCACTTACGCATTTTTTACAATCTTTATGAGGACTTTTCATTGACTTCCATTCATTTTAATTTATTTCTATGGGCTAACCCTAACCCCACCCATAACCATTACCAGTGCATACCTAACCCTAACTAACTCAATTCACACATTAGTCCTAAACCGAACCCCTAACCCAAGAACAGTGTTGAAAAAAACAGTGGGGCCCAGGAAAATGTCCTCACTAAAAATGTCAACAGTATACTGGTAAAATATGAAAGTACAATACATTTCTGTTAAATATGTATATGCCTATCAATGCTATTGATGCAGCTGACAGGTTACATATCAAGCACTTCCTGTAGGATGTTTTCAAAGTGCTTAGAGGTTTACTGGCTTTCTACCTCTTAGCCAGTCTTTTACTGGATGCTCATTGTTTATCATGCAGTCTAATGTCAGGAACTGCAGTCTTAGTGGAGATGTAAGGCAGTGAGTCATTGAAAAGACAAACGTTGCATTCACTTCCAGTTTTAAAACTGATGGAGTTTTATTTAAAAGTAAAATAATGACTTAATCTTCTACTTGCCCCCACACCAGGGAAATTCACAAATGATAAGCAAACATAAACTCAATTGATACACCATTAAGAAACTTTAGGAAAAATTAATACTTAACAGCTGTGCAACACAGTTGGTACCAGAGAATTATGCACACTGTATTGAAAGGTAACCCTTTTCTCCTAACTGTCTGACCTTAAATCAGACTAAACTTTCTTGTTTCAGGTGAGCAAATATCAGCAAATTATTTCTATTTGCTGAATACCAGAATAATGAGATATATTTTTACATATTTTGAAACTTTTTTTAAAATCAGGTTCACATACAATGTCTTGATATTTTATGTAACATTTGGTAGACCTTTAACACTGTGTGACTTGGGTCAAATGATTTGAGTATCCTCCCACAAGGTTTCTGCAGGTTTTACCAACTCAAATTTAAGAAATTGTGATACCATTTTAAGACCATTGTGAAATAAATATAAGACCTACAGATGATGACCGGGAACGGTGAAGCTGCAGAGATATACAGAAGGTAAATGTACTTGAGGAGGTTTGACCATGAAATCCAAATTGGTGCAGTAACTCTAACCTGGAGGTACAGAGAGCATGGAGACAAGATGAGCCAGAAAGGTAAAAAAAAAAAAAAGCTACTTCCTAGAAATGCCAAATAGAGATACAAAATGAAGAGGGTTGTCTATAGCAAAGGAGGTGATCATCAGGCAAGGAGGAGTTGCTGATGAAGGAGATTGCAGACAGGTGCACCATTTGCACTAGACCAGACACAACCCCAGCCAGGAACATCTGTACAAAGCAAAGACTCACACATAGACTAAACCACACTCGCACACCAGGATTGTGGCAGGCTCATCCTTTTGCCCTGTCACACTATTACACTTGTTGCTTTTGTTTAAATGGGTTTGGAAGAAACAACGCCAAATATCACTGCAATGACCATAGAACAACATTACTTCATATTTCACTAGGCTTTGTATATGTTAATGGGCCAGTCAAAGCAATGTTTGTCTCACTTGTTTGAGTGCCAAGAAGAGGCCCAACCAAGTTACTTTCTCAAGTGGAGCAGTACGGCTAACACTATAATGCTCAGCTTGATATACATAAAAAAACACAGAGATGGAAACAAAAGAGAAAAAAAGAAAGGAGAGACATAGGGCAAAAAGTTAAAAGTGAGAGAAGGAGATACAACTAGAGGAGAGAA
Source organism: Girardinichthys multiradiatus (assembly GCF_021462225.1). Taxonomy (NCBI): domain Eukaryota; kingdom Metazoa; phylum Chordata; class Actinopteri; order Cyprinodontiformes; family Goodeidae; genus Girardinichthys; species Girardinichthys multiradiatus. The sequence goes on along the minus strand of NC_061802.1, from coordinate 45,377,215 downwards.
AGAAGGATAAAGAGAATATAAGACAACACCCTAGCAGTCTGCTTCTATACCTTCAGAAAAGAGAAAACCACAGGGACAAACAACAAACACAAACATGCACCTAATAATTTATTGAAGAATGTACATTCAATTATCAGATGATCAGTTAATCCTTGGGTATGAGCATAACATTTTTAAGAGTCTGTGACATCACTGAAAAGTAATGCACCCGGTCCTAATACAGCAGAACACTGTGAATTCTGCCCCAGTAATCTCTGTATACAGAACAGGTTTGTTTTTTTCAAAATAGCAGCAAACATGCCAGGATAGGAAACAGTATGGCAGCAGCTTTGGGAATACCATGGAATTCAGAGTAGAATTCCACATACTGTAAGTATCCACATACATAAAGATCCAGTTGAGGTGGCTGGGATATCTAATAAGAAAACCTTCTGGTTGTCTTTTAGGAAGTGTCCCATAGGGATAAAGCTTAATGGCAAACCCGGAACATGCAGAAGAGATTATATCTGACTGCTGTTTTTGAAACAATTCAGTTTCCTAGTAATGCGATAACATTGGAAAATGGGGAGAGGAATGTTTAGGGATCTCTATTTAACCCGATAACTCGATCCATCCAACCAGCTAAGTGTCTGTTGGATGGATGGATGTTTCATGAACAAACATTATATTTAAATGGCAAACTGTTGTAATAGCTTTTGTGTCTTTAAGAGCTGCGAGCAGTTAGTCACTTTGCAGGGCAAATTTTCATTGATTATGGTTTTGACTTTAAGAACTGGTCAGCAGGATTTTCGAATTGAATCTTTACCAAGCACAATTTCATTCTACACGGTGAACCTGGCAAATGTTATTAACAATATCATTGATTGGACCATTGTATTGCCCATCTCTCATTAGGGCCAACTCAGTAAGCCAACATGTCCAACACTGCACCTCTTGAGTGCAGGCATTGTTCATATTATTATTTACACCATTGAAAAGTGATTATTAATAGCTTTACAACACTTCTTATTCTGCAATACCAATATGGCAAATTACATCATGTAGTGGTAAAAACAAAACCTATCAGAGGAGAGAGTAGGAGATGTCGAGTATGTGTGTGCCAAAAGCATTAATGTGCATACCTTAAAGTAAAAGAAAAAAATCTGTTAAAGCCTTTCAAATAGTGTACTGTACCTATTTATTTCTCAGCATTCTATAACATCCTCCTCCTAAATGTGTCCTTGAAGTTGTACAGTTGCATTTTGAAATGTGTTTCTGTAGAAATCTTGTCAGTGCCACTGGCAAAAGCTTTAGCAGTCCAGCTCCTGTAAACACAAATATAATGCGTCACACACATACACATATAAAAGTTCCCACATATACTTAACACGGGATCATTGACAAGGGTGAATCACAAAAACACACAGACACACCAGTCACCCCTGACTTTTCTGACCAGGACATGTTTTATTTATAATGACAAACCTTTTTGATGAAGGCTATAAAACTGACAGCAGCAAATAAAGGCTTCTTTTCCAGAATGAGGCTATCCAGTTTTTACATGACAAAAAAATTATTTGCCTTGCAGTATTCATTGTGTCACATGTCCTCTAGTTGTCACTTTAATGTTGGATTCATTTTGTCACTCAGAGCAAAGACAAGTGTAGGCTTTTGTAAAAGAGGCGTGTGAGAGGCTTGTCAACAACATCATTGTGTGGATGCATATCCAATTTAATGCATCTTCTTTCCCTTTTATTCTGCTTAGTGTCATGTTTAATTTGTTTGGTTGGTCAGAAAATTGAATCAGGAATATAATACAAACAGCATCTCTGATAAAATACTGATGTGTCACCAGTGGTCCTAAAATGAGAAAATAATCCAATGAGCAAAGAAAGCTAGTGGCATATCACAGCAAAAAGTGCTGTAACACACTGGAAACATTAACAGTTATAACACACCAGCTATTGTGCAGATTCAGTTTTAAGACATTTTAAGGTTTTTACAAAGTTCTGCATAACGAGAGCAATACATTTACTGATTTGTTCTCTCTAGCTTGTTGGTTTAACCACAGGTTTGAAATGCTCAACTAGGAGTACTCTAAGGGGTCCCCTGAGCTCCTACCATGACACTAGATAGTGGTGCTTTTTAAAATGCCCGGGGTGCCTGCATTTTAACATGAGTCCCACTTGTGGCTATTCCCCAACTTCCCTACCTGTCCGGCAGAGTAGCGCTCAGAATTGTTGTCTGAGTGCCAAGAAAAAGCTGAACAGATTTACTTTCACAAGTGGAGCATTACGGCTTCCACTAATAGAATGGTTCTTCACTTTGACCTTATTTATGATTGGTTTGTGACAGAAATATAGACATACATAAAATGTATTGAAATAAACCTTTTTGCAGATGAATGAGAATGCTTGGAGTCCTTTCGTATTCTTTAAAGCCTACTGGTTGCTCTAACAATAGACACATTTTTTGGCGCATTTTTAAAATACATGTTTAAAAATAAACACGTGCACAGGGTTCCTCATCATGATGCTTCATACCATGACTTTCCCACTGCCATAAGCTAAAGTATCCAATTTTTTAGGGTAATCCGTTGTTATTTTACTGTCTGCTAGCTATAGTAGCCCAGAAATGTCACTCTTTAAATATCATGTCAGCCACAGGATATAATTGTGTTAATTAGAGATGGAACAACTAAACAATATTCTACCATAGTCAGAAGATGCTCCACAAGTTGCAAACTCTGAGTGCTGAAATGGTGATGACAGGCCTCTGACACCTCTGACCAAGATCTATCTGAGAGCCGTCAACAGTTACCATCATGTTGATGTGTACAATGTGAAGCATTTGGGCTCCAATGAGTGCTGTGGTCTTTTATAGTTGATCACTTTTCTTACTTTTTCTATCCAGCTGTCATTGTTAGCATAACATAAAAAACAAGCTAAAAGAAAACTTAAAATTTAGAATGCCTTTGCAAAATTGTAAATATGTGCGTTTGAGAATAAAATTTCAATAAGTTTGACCTTGCAGAAAATTGAGCAATTTGCCTTGGTTAATTCATAATGCTAATGTGTTAGACAGCTACCTACAAGGGTTGGACAATAAAACTGAAAAACCTGTCATTTTAGTGTGGGAGGGTTCATGGCTAAATTGGACCAGCCTGGTAGCCAGTCTTCATTGATTGCACATTGCACCAGTAAGAGCAGAGTGTGAAGGTTCAATTAGCAGGGTAAGAGCACAGTTTTGCTCAAAATATTGAAATGCACACAACATTATTGGTGACATACCAGAGTTCAAAAGAGGACAAATTGTTGGTGCACGTCTTGCTGGCACATCTGTGACCAAGACAGCAAGTCTTTGTGATGTATCAAGAGCCACGGTATCCAGGGTAATGTCAGCATACCACCAAGAAGGACGAACCACATCCAACAGGATTAACTGTGGACGCAAGAAGAAGCTGTCTGAAAGGGATGTTTGTGTGCTAACCTGGATTGTATCCAAAAAACATAAAACCACGGCTGCCCAAATCACGGCAGAATTAAATGTGCACCTCAACTCTCCTGTTTCCACCAGAACTGTCCGTCGGGAGCTCCACAGGGTCAATATACACGGCCGGGCTGCTGTAGCCAAACCTTTGGTCACTCATGCCAATGCCAAACATCGGTTACAATGGTGCAAGGAGCACAAATCTTGGGCTGGGGACAATGTGAAACATGTATTGTTCTCTGATGAGTCCACCTTTACTGTTTTCCCCACATCCAGGAGAGTTACGGTATGGAGAAGCCCCAAAGAAGCGTACCACCCAGACTGTTGCATGCCCACAGTGAAGCATGGGGGTGGATCAGTGATGGTTTGGGCTGCCATATTATGGCATTCCCCTGGCCCAATACTTGTGCTAGAAGGGCGCGTCACTGCCAAGGACCACCGAACCATTCTTGAGGACCATGTGCATCCAATGGTTCAAACAGTGTATCCTGAAGGCGGTGCCATGTATCAGGATGACAATGCACCAATACACACAGCAAGACTGGTGAAAGATTGGTTTGATGAAAATGAAAGTGAAATTGAACATCTCCCATGGCCTGCGCAGTCACCAGATCTAAATATTATTGAGCCACTTTGGGGTGTTTTGGAGGAGCGAGTCAGGAAACGTTTTCCTCCACCAGAATCACGTAGTGACCTGGCCACTATCCTGCAAGAAGAATGGCTTAAAATCCCTCTGACCACTGTGCAGGACTTGTATATGTCATTCCTAAGACGAATTGACGCTGTATTGGCCACAAAAGGAGACCCTACACCATACTAATAAATTATTGTGGTCTAAAATCAAGTGTTTCAGTTTCATTGTCCAACCCCTGTAGCTCTTGAAACAAACTCTTAAATGTTATTACTTCATGATAACGTTCTTGCCTCTGAGTTGACTTAATAATACCTAACAAAAACAGTATTGGGATGTCAGTGATATACCTCACTTCATATTCTGTCAAAAGGGCTGCATATATACACTGCTCAAAAAATTAAAGGGAACACTTAAACATCACAATATAACTCCAAGTAAATCAAACTTCTGTGAAATCAAACTGTCCACTTAGGAAGCAACACTGATTGACAATCAGTTTCACATCCTGTTGTCCAAATGGAATAGACAACAGAGGGAAATCTTTGGCGATTAGCAAGACACACTCAATAAAGGAGTGGTTCTGCAGGTGGGGACCACAGACCACTCAGTACCTATGCTTTCTGGCTGATGTTTTGGTCACTTTTGAATGTTGGTGGTGCTTTCACACTCGTGGTAGCATGTGACGGACTCTACAACCCACACAAGTGGCTCAGGTAGTGCAGCTCATCCCGGATGGCACATCAATGCGAGCTGTGGCAAGAAGGTTTGCTGTGTCTGTCAGCGTAGTGTCCAGAGAGACGTGGAGGAGGCCGTAGGAGGGCAACAACCCAGCAGCAGGACCGCTACCTCCACCTTTGTGCAAGGAGGAACAGGAGGAGGACTGCCAGAGCCCTGCAAAATGACTTCCAGCAGGCCACAAATGTGCATGTGTCTGCACCAACGGTTAGAAACCGACTCCATGAGGATGGTATGAGGGCCTGACGTCCACAAATGGGGGTTGTGCTCAGAGCCCAACACCGTGCAGGACGCTCGGCATTTGCCAGAGAACACCAGGATTGGCAAATTTGCCACTGGCGCCCGGTGCTCTTCACAGATGAAAGCAGGTTCACACTGAGCACATGTGACAAACGTGACAGAGTCTGGAGACACCGTGGAGAGCGTTCTGCTGCCCGCAACATCCTTCAGCATGACCGGTACCGAGATGAGATCCTCAGACCCCTTGTGAGACCATATGCTGGTGCGGTTGGCCCTGGGTTCCTCCTAATGCAGGACAATGCTAGACCTCATGTGGCTGGAGTGTGTCAGCAGTTCCTTCAAGATGAAGACATTGAAGCTATGGACTGGCCCGCCCATTCCCCAGACCTGAATCCGATTGAGCACATCTGGGACATCATGTCTCGCTCCATCCACCAACGTCACGTTGCACCACAGACTGTCCAGGAGTTGCTTTAATACAGGTATGGGAAGATATCCCTCAGGAGACCATCCGCCATCTCATCAGGAGCACGCCCAGGCGTTGTAGGGAGGTCATACAGGCACGTGGAGGCCACACACAATATTGAGCCTCATTTTGACTTGTTTTAAGGACATTACATCAAAGTTGGATCAGCCTGTAGTGTGTTTTTCCACTTTAATTTTGTGTGTGACTCCAAATCCAGCCCTCCATTGGTTAATAAAAATTTGATTTCCATTGATGATCTTTGTGTGATTTTGTTGTCTGCACAACTAGGATGTGTTATTTGAGTGTTCCCTTTATTTTGTGTGTGTAAAATGTACAGAAAATACAGAGTACAAGGCTTTGCAAATCCTGTGTAAGCTATTGTTGTTATGATTTGGGGTTGTTTGGCTTTTGGTTTCTGGTTTTTCTTATGTTTTTCACAGTTAAGGTTTTGACTCGTTCTTTTGTTATTATTCTTCTTAGATTTTGAATCATGTTTTGTCAAGTTTGGCTTCGTTTGTATATTAGAGTCTCTGTTTTTGCCGCAGCCACGTTTTGTTCTGTCTGTCAATTAAGTTTATTCGGTTCACCTGTCCAAGTTAATCTGTCTCCTTGCTCCACCTGGTTTTCACTCCATATATACACTCCTGTTCAGTTGTTCATCGTGGAAACATTTCTCATTCTCATGTCTTTTTCTCATGCTCATGTCTTGTTTTCATGCTCAAGTCTTGTTTTCATCGTCAAGTCTTGTTTTTTGAACATGCCATGCCTGTCTTGCCTGCCCGTTTGTTTTGTTCCTGCCTCCTGTAGTGAGTGAGTTTTCGTTATTAAATCTTTTGCACTTACCGTCATGCTGCCTTCTGGTCTGCATTCTGGGGTCCTATATCTCACAAACCGTAACAATTGTATATGTAGTTAAAAACACTACAATTATATTTATTGTTCAAACAGATAAAATGTATTGTTTTTTTGCAATTATTCTATCATTTTGAATTTGATAACAACACTTTCCAAAAAGTCTGGGAGAGGGGCAACAAAACTATAGGAAAATTAAGGAATGCTCAGAAAACACCTGTTTTGAACATTCCACAAGTGAACAGGTTAATTGGAAACAGGTGAGTGTTATAATTGGGTATAAAAGGAGCATCCCCAAACGGCTCAGTCATTCACAACCAAGGATGGAGCAAGATTTAACACTTTGTGGACAACTGTGTGAGCAGATAGTCCAACTGTTTAAGACATTTCTCAATGTACAATTGCAAGGAATTTAGGGATATCATCATCTACAGTCCATAATATCAAAATATTCTGAGAATCTGGAAGAAATCTGGAGAATCTGGAGAAACCTCTGCATGTAAGCGTCAAGACCAAAAACCAACATTGAATGCCCATAACCTTTGATCCTTAAGGAGGAACTGCTGAAAAAACCGACATCTTTCTCTAACCAAATTGACCACGTTGGCTCAGGAACACTTCAGAAAACTATTGTCAGTTAACACAGTTCATCGCTACATCTACAAGTGCAAGTTAAAACTCAACCATGCAATGTGAAAAGCACATATTAACAGCACCCAGAAATGCCGATGGCTTCTCTTTGAGTCTGAGCTCATTTGAGATGGACTGGAGCACAGCCGAAAAGTGTGCTGCGGTCTGACAAGTTCTCATTTCAAATTGTTTTTGGGAATCATTGACATTCTGTCCTCTTGGCCAAAGAAGAAAAATATTATCTGGATTGTTATCAGCACAAATTTAAAAAGCCAGCATCTGTGATGGTATGGAGGTGCGTCAGTGCCCATGACATGTGTAACTTTCACATCTGTGAAGGCACCATTCATGCTGAAAGGTACATACGGGTTTTGGAGCAACATATGCTGCCATCAAAGCAGTCTTTTTCAGGGATGCCCCTGCTTATTTCTGCAAGATAGTGCCAAGCCACATTCTGCATGTGTTACAACAGCGTGGCTTTGTAAACATCTCCACTGCACACTGGTCCACAGTTCCGCGGTCCAAACCAAAGCCATTTTGCTCCTCTTGTTTTGAGGTTCAACATTTCGTCAAAGAAAGTGTTACTTACAAATAGTAAAAAATCTCCTTAATGGGAGGTGGTCAATTAGTGTTTTGTTTATGACATATATCTTTTTACCCTCCCGTTACCTTCAAATGTACAAACATCTTTTATCTTTGGCCCCAGCAATTTAAATGTCCAAAATTAAAATTGTTCCCCAAATTTATGTCAGTTGCTTCATGTTTGTTTGTTGGCTACACAAACAACACCCAGGACACCCCCTGAAACCCCCCAACCCCACCACCATCATCCACCACACCTTGCTACTCGACTATGGAAAAATACGCAGATCACCACAAAATCTCACCTATTTACCTAATATAGCCAAGATACATATTTTTGTTATTCTAATGGCTTTATATTATTAAATATTTTTGATATACATCTTTTGGAGTAAAAAGCTAATTTTGTTATCAAGATTAGTAACACATTTTATATTTGGGGTTAATTTGACCCCAAGAAAAACAAACACAATTGCTGTTGCCTGGCTCTCATCAGCCTTGCCTTGTTTCTCTGTCATCAAAACGTATGAGAAGTGAAACAATATGGAATGCATTTACAGACATAGTTGCTGAAAATATTGCCCTTCCAGTGTCAGCATACCAAACACTTGCTGTTACTTTGCCTTTTGATTTTTACACTTCTGCCAAAAAGAGTGAGTTCTATTCATTTTGTTTCAAAACATTCCAATTATCCCCATACACGCACCTACCCTATAAATTTGTCATGTGAAGTATATTCTTTTCAATTGATGGTATTAGGAGCACAAATGCTGATTTTATGCATTGACATGGCTGACAGTGGCAGGGCCTGGAACCATTTTGATGACGTTAGCAGCACTAAGTCTACCCTGTTTTGAAAGTGGGGAGATTAAAAAAAAGGGTGGGAAGATAGATGACATTAACTTTCTGTTTTTGGAAAGTAGTGTGTTTGCTGGAAGTTGAGAGTGTACAGGAGGGTCAAAACTGAGTGTGACATTGTCATTATCAGGGTCCTCTTCAATGTTATCCTCTGTATCAGACATGTTCTCCTCTGTCACCTTTGTGGTCAAAAGGTTTGACCACAAACTCTCATTAACCCACACTTGATTTACAGAAAACCTTTTCTTAGAAGTCATTTTCAGTTAAACAGAGAGCAGAAAGGGAGTGCACATGGAGAACCAAAAGAGATGGTTCAGAAGGCTGCTGTGCAAGCTTTCATGTTTTACCTCCACCCCTAAGTTGTATGACGTATCAATACCTTCAAGGAAATGGTATTTTCCCATCCTCACAACATGGGAAATATCAAACTTTTCAGTGTTTCCCCTTCTCCATGTCGTATGAACTATCATTCACACACTGCTGTAGTTATGGTTACTCAGGGTTAGGGCCCTCAAGATTTTTTAGGATTAGAGAATTTCATGTTATAGTTGTTGGGGTCATTCATTTTGGGGGGATAGACTGGCTGGGCTGTGCAGTTCGGCATGCGCAACTCAACAGAAGTTGCAGCTCTGATGTCACCCGGGATTATAAAACCCGCAGAAACCAAACTTTCGTTGCCATTTCCAGCGTGTCTCATGGGTCAACACAACGGAGGCACATATCTTGAGTATCAATACCTTCAAGGAAATGGTATTTTCCCATCCTCACAACATGGGAAATATCAAACTTTTCAGTGTTTCCCCTTCTCCATGTCGTATGAACTATCATTCACACACTGCTGTAGTTATGGAAGTTTTCCATTCAAAGCAGCTGCGGTCTGGGGATTGTGGCCTGACCACTCCTTTGTCCCAGTTTTATTACTAGAGTTTTCCCACTGAGTTCCCGCCTCAGAGTTTTATAACCCTTTGTTCGAGATATGGGGCAATCAGCTGCTAGTGGCTAAGGGCACAACCCACTGTCTGCCAGCTGATCGCTGCAATCGAGACATTAGAACACATTTTGTCCATAAAACTGCTGGTTTGATCTTCATAGAGACTCAAAGTGCATATATTTAGATTTATTATTAGTTAGGTAATCATTTTACTCTTTTTGTAGAATAGTGTTTGTTTAGTTAGGTGAAGGCTTTTGGATAAGAATATAATTAGATCAGGGCTATATGGCTTCAATAAATGTTCACATATATAAAGAGAAGCGTTTGTGTTTACTTTGTGCAAGAGTGATTTATCTTTGAAAATAAGGTCAAAGTTACCCCACCATTCGGTGAAGCAGCTGATTAAACAATGACATTTTGTGTGGTTTTGGTAAATAATTATCAATTATTAATGATAATTAACTAATTGTAATTATTAAGTGCTTTGAGCCCATAATCACAACACCTGAGAACATCTTGGATTTCTATTGGTAAGCAATGATTTTTGGTTAGGAAAATTGTTTTTCTGAATTATGATTTTTAATTATAATTTTGATAAATATGAATTATTTAATCTGCGATTGACTGGCGACCTGTCCAGGGTATACCCCGCCTCTTGCCCATAGACTGCTGGAGATAGGCACCAGCTCCCCCGCGACCCACTATGGAATAAGCAGTAGAAAATGACTGACTGACTGAATTATTTAATCATCATAATCCTTACATTAAACTAAATAAATACATTTCTTTATGTGTGTGCATTATTAAAATAGTCTACTTTGTTTAACATCTGTTTGACAACAAAGGACATCCTTCTTAATTTACACATCTGTAAATATATTCAGTAAGGAGATGAAGAAGTATTCACCTTTCCAATATAGTCATTTGAAATTATAAAGTTATTATTCAAACAACTCAAATTACCATTTCAGGTGGCTCTACCGTATTTTTTCAGAACTCACTCTTTGGTAGAATATCATGGTGCTAATTCAAAGCTTTTAAAATAGCAGGAAAATATTTTGTTAATGAATATATACAGATTAATTTCTTGGTTGTTCCTCAAGTCCAAGCCTTGTGAGCCAGAAAGCTGAAGCCTCCCTAATCATTGTGGTGGTGCACCTAGATAATTAGCCCTAATTGCAATTAGGAACAGACAGGCCTCCTCCACTGTTGGCAATCTGTGGCTCAATTGGCAGTGTGACCACAACTCCTCATCACTCACTTTTAAGTTCTTATTTTAATGGGCACAGCCTCTGTGTCACTTATGTTTTACTTGGAAAGCTGACATCTTGAGACACAGCAGGTTAAATAAGGAGGCAGATTTGTTGAATTTACACCCTATGTTGATATTAAGACTGTTAGTATTTGCTGTACCTGTGCTTAGTACTGCTGGAATGAGACACTGTACTCCTCCAAAACTAGCAGTCCATAGGTTTACTTTTTGTAACCTCTATTCCTCAGTTTCCTCTGATAAGCATTGTGTTATAGGTGCATTTGGCGATACTGTAATGGCATCAAACATTTAGCAACAATTATTGCCTCTGTATGTATATTGAAAGTGCATATGTGTTGGGGGTTATGATTTTTGATTGATTAATCTTGATCGATAATTATAATTAAAAATCATAATTTGACAAAATCAATTTCTTAACCAAAATCCTCATTTATGAATCGAGACCAGAGATGTTTCTGGTGTTGTAATTGTGGCTCAATGCCTTTGACAATTACAACCGTTAAATACTGCGTAATAATTAATAACTGTTGCCGGAGATGTCACTGTTTAATCGACGGTTTCTGCCGAAACGTGTGGAACTTTAACCTTATCTTGACTGACACATCACTTTTGCACACCATGAACACAAAACGCTCTCTCTTTATCTATGTGGATATTTATTAATCTTCACCTACTCAACATGCAAAATTCTACATAACAAGGGTAACACATCTAACTAAGCAAAAATAAAGAAAACAGCAGTGGGTGTGTATTGAATCAACCAGCGGTTATGGCAAAATTGAGAATATGACGAAGAGGTGTGGTGGTGAGTGGACAGTGGGGGGGCACAACTCCAACTGTAACTCAGTTATTCTGAGTCATAAAACTTCCCCCAACTCCTGAGCAGACAAAGGGTTATAAAGCTTTTGGCGGCAAGCTAGCGAGCAGTGAGGTTGGAGACAAAGGAAAATGGAGAATTTTACCATGAGGTTATTTTAACAGTCCAGTCTTACAACGCACCTGCGTTGACTCTCATGTGGTAAAACACGCACAGAGCTAGCACAGCGGCTTCAGACATCAACACAACACATCAAAGTTCCAATAAGCAAGTTTACATGCACATATCGTTCAGAACACATGAGATCCTAACTAGCAATTCTGATCGCTCTACAACCTCTGACCCTGCCCAGGCCTTCTAATAAAGAAATAAAATATTAAAATAAAAGATGGGTTTTACTTGGTGAAGCTCCTTCTGGGGCAGCGAGTGAGAGGGAAAGAGGGGGGGGTTTGAAGCGTTGTTGTGCGTCCGCAGTTAAACTCCAAGAAAGCGGTCAGTCCCGTCCTTTGGCCTTCTTAACGAAAAGGAAAAATAGGATCTGACCATCAAAGTCGACTTGGGATGAAACACGGTGGCGGTTCGTTTCCTCGAACTCCGTGTTTTTAGTTACGTGTTAAACTCACGTCTTCGATCGGCAAAGTGAAATTTCTGGCCTTCCTAGTCCAGAAACCTCAGTTATGAATTGTTCGTTGGCCAACGAGAGAGAATAAATGAAAACCACTCAGGACTCTTCTTCTCCGGGTGATGCTTCAGATGTTGGTGACCGGGTCACGATCTCCAGCTGAAGGCGTATGTTCAAAATGGGCGCCTTCCTATATAGCGTCCTGTGATGTCAGACTTGGGACGCCCAGTCATATCAGTCGCAATGCTCGATGGGATATGTAGTAGCGGGCTGTCCTGGATACAAAATGGCCGATGCCATTGGAGAGGCACAGTGACGTCCAACAACGTGCAGATAGTCCAATACTCAGCAACAAGTGGTCCAACATATGCTTGTAAAAATGGAAATCCTTTTATATTCTTTCTTACTGGTCTTCCTGTTAGGCGTGCGCCACTCACATTTGCTGTTGAAAAAATGGGGATGTGAGTCACTGCCAATGCAACCAGCCCCCCCAAACAACCCGCAAAGGCTGTGCAAAGGTGGGAACTGGCTTTTGCAGGAACAGAAATGGCAGGAATAAATCAGGTGTTTAACTAGGAGACTAGGATGGAGGTAGAAGGAAAAGGTGCAACGGTGAGGAGGGTGGGTTAAGAGTTTGGACCAGTCCATTGTCAGAAAATGATTGAATAAGATGTTTATAGGCTGGTGGGTTAACAGAAAATACATTTATAGAGCCAAAGGTCTGCCAGCTCACCAGGCAAATGCCTTGGATGCCCAATTACCAGCCCAGCCCTGGCTATCTTAAACATTCCAAAGAATGTTTGTGTTTAGGGCTTTTCTATTGTTAGAGGGTAAACCTCTGACACTGTTTTTCTCCCAGGATTTTTTAAAGCGTGATTTGTAACTTAATTCAGTGAGCTGGTCAAATACCCGGGCTGAAAATGAGTGCCACTCAGGCCCTGGTGTGGTTTGAGATATATGTACCACCGAAGTAGGAACTTGGATTTGGAATGGCACACCTAACCAGTCAGATTTACTTAATCTGTTCAGTGTTCAGTGACAACCATAAGAAGTATATAGAGACCAGTTTATTTCTGCCACATCGCCTGTGTTAGGCATGTTAGATTTTGATGACTGGGTAGATTTTTGTCTTTGTTTTGACTTCAGGGGATTATTCTAATTTGAAAATCCCTACTTAAAAATAAATATTAAAAGTAAAACTTAGAAAGGGTCAGCATAACGCAAAAACTGACTTCTCAGAAAAGAAATAGGTAAGAATAATAATTTCAGCAGAAAGCATGCAGTTGATTAGAAGCCTTAATTTCAAGCTGTGTAATCGGCTCTATTGTCTCTGCAAAATTCTCCAACTAATAGTAGTATGAGGACCTCTTCTCACAAGTTAAAGATGCAATGAGTGTAACAAATGAACTGTGTCGACAGATGATAAGTGGTGGATTTGGAAAATACATAAATAGATCAAGGATCATACCACAATCACAGTGCTGGTTTGCTTGCATGCTCCAGTTACTGATGAATAGAAAAGCAAGCATATTGATTCACCACAGGCCTGATGACAGCATGGCTGTAAAAGGGTCCCAACTAAATTAGATGCACAGTGTCAAGAGGCTAAAAGGGAGGAGAGACTTGTCATTTCATATAATACTCCTCCTACCATATCAAATGTATATGCAAATAACAGTTCTTACATGTAAGCTCGAACACTGGCTGAATGTCTAATTAGAATGTGTGCCCTCTTTAAAGATGCGTTTTTTTGATCGACTGGACACTTATAATCTGCTTAAGTGCTTTATGGATATGACAAATCATGTAAAAAGCTTAGTAAGTATGCATGATATGCATAAAGATCCAGAATCTGTTTATGTGGAATAAGAGGAGAATTATTTATTTTGTATATCTGAATATTTATCAAACTACTTCTTTATAACTGTTACTTGAGAGACAACTTTGTTGACTGTACATGAGAGATGCAGTGATGAAGCAATAAAGTACGTAAGTCACACAAGCTTGGAAAATTTGTAATTTTGTAAATGTTCTAAAATAAAATGTATAATTTGTTAATATGGCATTGAAATGTAGTCATTTATTTGCACATCAGCTGGGGAAATTATGTGAATTTGTATCAATATCTCTGTGATAGACAAGAAGAGTGAATCTGAGCAATCAAACACCAATGTGGGCTGTGAAGAAGAGACTGTGGAAGTCATGAGGAAACTCACCTTCTGGTTTATCTATTTGTGCAGGCAACTCTAAATGACACTGAAACATCACCACTCCACAAAGACTGGATGTTGTACACTTTATTGATCTTACTCATCAGTCTACCCTGTATTTTATAACTAATTATAAAAAACAGTTCTGCAATTACCTTTAGGATTTTGCCAGAACACATTATCCAAAGTAGGATGCAAATCCAATGTGTCCAATCATCCATCCTCCAAGATACATGTCCAGGTTAATAAGTCAAACACTTATGGAAGGAAAGCCATATTCTCCTGTGATGGTAAAGTTGCAATAAGAAAACATTGATTTAAATGTTTTATTTAAGTATCTCCTTATTTCTAGATACAGAAAATGGCAACAGTTTTGGCAGTTGCCTTCAGTTACCTACTGATCATGTTGCCCAATCAATTGAAATGTGCCGCTTCAAATTGTTAAACATTAAAACGTTCCGGTCACACCTAACCCAACACACCTCCCAGCTCCTAGTGCAGCCTGTGTTCATCTCCAACCTTAATTACTGCAATGCCCTACTAATTGATCTCCAAGCATCTGCTGTAAAACCTCTGCAGATAGTTAGAACACAGCGGCATGTCTTGTCTTCAATCACCCTAAAAGTGCAGATATCACCCCTGTGTTATTGAGCTTCAATGGATACCCTTAGCCGCCTCGCATCAAATTCAAGTCATTGATGTTAGTCTACAAAGGGCTTAATGGAAGGGCTCCCATCTACCTAAATGCTCTTGCAAAAGCTTATGTCATGACCTGGTAACTCTGGTCATCAGGGAATTGTGTGGCAGCAGTGCCCACACCACACTTGAGACAATCCAGACTATGTTCATGTGGTGTTCCACAATGGTGGAATGACCTACTGAGTGGAAAATAAACTTTCGTTGCCATTTCCAGCATGTCTCACAGGATGATGCAAAGGAGGCGCATAGCTGGAGAGAGAAAAGCTCGCAGGCGAACCTTTCCTCCACACGGCCATTCCCGGAAGACATTGAAAGCTGGAGTCTGTCTGATACAAGAAGATTGATATACCGATTGAAGACCCCACAGACAGCAGGTGCAGATGAAAAACCCATAGAAGTTTTTTTCCAAGGAAATGAGTTTCCCTCCTTGTTGATTCAGTCGACTAAACGGTTCTTCATATTTTTCCCGTTTTGGACAGGTGAGAAGTTTGCTGTTTATATTTTGTGTCTTTTTTGAGTTGATCAAGAATACGTGATCGCCCTTTAAATAAAGTTAGTCTTAACTTAAAAAAACAAAAAAACAAACACAGAACACCCAACTGAGCACATGTGCTGACAGCTAATCTGCTAGCACTAAGATAGCTGAGTTTCAACACAAACAAAACCAAACTTCATAAAACAAAAAAAAATGTTTGGATTATTAAAATATCTCTCTCTGCCCAAACCTAACCTCTTTTGTGAACTGTGCTGAGGGAAAGTTGTCCAGGGCGACGAAGTTTGAAGAACGCTTCCACAGTGAACAAAGGGTTAACTGCACTTAACCTCCGTAGCTGTGAGGTGGGGCGGCTCGTTCTGCCTGCCGGCCAAACTGCATGTTACAGCTGTAGCCACGGTGATGCGGTCCCATTGTCCTTCCTTCAGACCGGGAAAGCTGCTCCACTTGGCGTTGTAGAGACAGGGTCTCTGCTGGGAACTCTCTGGAACACAGTTTGCTTCTGTAGACCTCAGAGAGAAAGTCAAGCAACGCTTGTACCTTAATTACCCCCGTTCATGAATGAATACCGGATACACAAACAGCAATTCATTCCTACTTAACTTAGTGCATATGATCACATGATTGTATGACACTCTTGGATCCAGTTTGTTATGTCTGTTTGCCCGCAAAGAGACATTAGTGTGCTGTGTCCCTCCATCCAGTTCCTCTGGGGACGAGAGTAGAAGAGGTCAGCTTGTTACAAAAGCAATGATTTTATTTGGACAGTGACGTCACGGAAGGTCCGCTGTTACCCCTATTCCTGGCTGTGCTGGAAGTAGGTTAATGCGATTTATTTTGAAAGTTCCAGAAAAGTTCGTACTGGCCTTTAGTTTTGTAACCCTGGCTGGGGTCCCAACAATAGACACTCAATGCGCATACATTTTCTTTTATTATTATTGTTAGTTAGTCATTTTTATCCCCTTTGTGTAGAACAGTGCTTGTTAGTTAGGTGAAGGTTTTTGGACCAGAATGGTGGTATATCAGGGCTTTATCACTTCAACAAATCTTCACATATATAAAATTAAGAGAAGCGTTTGTGTTTATTTCGTGCAAGAGTGATTTATCTGTCAAAATAAGATCGAAGTTCCCCCACCTTCGGTGAAGCGGTTGAATAAACAGGGACATTTAGTGGTTTTGGTTAATAATTATCAATTATTAATGATAAATCACTAATTGTAATTATTAAGAGCTTTGAGCCCATAATCACAACACCAGAGGACATCTCTGATTTCTATTCGTAAGTAATAATTTTTGGTTCATAAATTATTTTCCTGAATTATGATTTTTAATTATGATTTTTGATAAATATTAATTAATTAATAATCATAGTCCTTACATATGAGAACCTGATCTTACATGTTCCAAAATACAAGTTCCAGTGCTGTTTAGCCTAGAAGATATCCAAAGGTTTGCTGTAGTCCTCAACCTTGCATATTTTTAGGGACAGTGGGACCTATACTATAAGCAAAACATACCAACCAATTCACATAAGATGGCCCTAAAAGGTGAAAATGATTTTAAGCATTACTGTCATTTTAAAAGTAGGCAATTTGAAAATTGAACATAAGAGAATTTATCTAGTCACTAGAATATATTGACATCTACAGGTTTTAATTGTCTGAATTTAAGTGGAAATATTGACAGTTTGTAGGTGTAGCCTATTTAGGTCCGAGCAGCTAAGCGCTGCAAAGGCCTATTGTAATCGCTCTGTTTCTTATTATTCATCTGTCAAATGAATTACCTTTTTGGAGACTTAACTAAATTGAAATAGTTCCTACAGGGAAAGTCGCAGGTGTTGAAATTATGATTATTGATTGATTAATTTTTATCAATAATTATAATTAAAAATCATAATTTGACAAAATTAATTTCTTAACCAAAATCCTCATTTATGAATCGAGACCAGAGATGTCTTCTGGTGTTGTAATTGTGGCTCAACGCCTTTGATAATTACAACCGTTAAATACTCAGTAATAATTAATAACTATTATCAGAGATGTCACTGTTTAATCAACCGTTTCTGTCGAAACGTGTGGAACTTTAACCTTATTTTGACTGACGAACCACTCTTGCCCAAAATAAACACAAAATGCCTTCTCTTTATCTATGTGAATATGTATTAAATCACAGCCCTGATACACTCGCTCTTCCGATTTAATAATCTTCACCTACTCAAACATGCAAAGTTCTACACAAAAAGGGCAAAATATCTAACTAAACAAAATAAAGGAAAACAGCAGTTATGGCAAAAATGATAATATGACAAAGGGGTGTGGTGGTGAGTGGAGGTGGGGGATCAGCTCCAACTGTAACTCAGTTATACTCAGTCATAAAACCTCCCCCATCTCTGCGCGGGCTGAGCACACAAAGAGTTATAAAACTTTTGTCGGCAAGCTAGTAAGCAGTAAGGTTGAAATCAAAGAAAATGGTGAATATCACCATGAGGTTATTATAACAGTCCAGTCTCACAGCGCACCTGCGCTTGCTCTCAGGTGTCCAACAACCCCGCAAGACACACACAAAGCTGGGTAGCGCAGCGGCTT
Source organism: Girardinichthys multiradiatus (assembly GCF_021462225.1). NCBI lineage: Eukaryota > Metazoa > Chordata > Actinopteri > Cyprinodontiformes > Goodeidae > Girardinichthys > Girardinichthys multiradiatus. Next base: position 45,359,120 of record NC_061802.1, on the reverse strand, counting down.
CCAGGCATCCAACACGACACATCAAAGTTTCAATAAAAAGGTTACATGCACATATCTTTCAGAACACATTAGATTAAATAGCGAATCTCATCGCACTAAAACCTCCTGTACCCTGCCCAGACTTTCTAAGAAAGAAACAAATATAAAATATGGATTTTACTTGTCGCTGTCTTCCTTCTGAGCGGGGTTGAGAGAGAATGGTGTGGAAGTTGGAAGTTAATGTGCGTCCACAGTTAACTTCAGGAAAAGCGGTCAATCTTCGTCCTCTGGCCTCCTTGGCGAAATGGAAAATATGATCTGACCATCACAGTCGACTAGGACAAAACAAGGTGGCAATTCGTCTCCTTGAAACTCCGTGGTTTTTTTAGTTACATGTTAAACTCACGTCTTCGATCGGCAAAGTGAAATTTCTGGCCTTCTTATTCCAGAAACCTCAGTTATGAATTCTTCGTTGGCCAACGAGAGAGAATAAATGAAATCCACGTGGGACTCTTCTCCAGGTGATGCTTCAGATGTTGGTAACCATGTCACGGTCTCCAGCTGAAGGCAAAGGGTGGGAAGTCTCATCCTCTGTTATATAGTTGACGGTGGCCTCAGGGCTGCGACGCCCCTGTCTTATCAGCCGCAGGGGCCGACGGGATCTGTAGGAACGGACTGTCCTGGATACAAAATGGCCGAAAACGCCAGGAGGTCTGGTGGTGTCCAGCAACGTGCAAATGGTCCAATATTCAGCACACAAGTGGTCCAACACAGGGACATGGAACTTTCTAAGATTGATCCGCATCTGGCCCCAAACAATATTCAATGGTCAAAAGCTGACATCATGAAGCCCCACCCCCTGGGAACCGGAATTATAAAGTTTCACTTAGGATGCTCCATATTTGATTCCTTTCACCTAATCAACTTGAAACTGTCCACAGAGACAGATAACATGAATGGCTAAGTTGTTCTCCAGTACTGAGAGGTTTGGCTGGAAGGTGAGACCAAAATCTGACGTCACGCCATGGCCTTACGTTTGGCTCTGATTTACACATACATAGTCCGATTTTCTCCAAACTGAATATTCATCTTTGTCATCGCCCAAACAGGTCTATTGGTTTACATTGGAATACATTGAAATGTTTGCAACATCTGTATGCTGTTCTTTTGTACTCTATTGAATGTTCAACAGAGAAACATCCTGGGGGAAGAAATTGTCTCTGTGGCGGCTGGTTTTAGTGAACAGTGCTCTGTATTGGCGGCCTGAAGGTAAAGCTCTGAACAGTCCCTGGGTGGTGCAGGGTGTGTGGTGTCTGCAGAGATTTTAGCAGCTCTTTTCCTGACCCTAGACCTGTATAAGTCCTGGATGGAAGGTCAGCCCTGAATATTTTCACTACATTCCTGATTATTCGTTGCAGTCTGCACCTGTCCTGTTTTGTGGATGAACCAAACCACACTGAGATGGATGAAGACAGGACAGACTGAATGATGGCAGTGTAGAAGATGACCAGCAGCTCCTGTGGAAGGTTGAACTTCTTGAGTTGCCTCAGGAAGTACAGTCTCTGCTGGGCCTTCTTTCGAACAGTGTCTATGTGTGAAGACCATCTCAGGTGCTCAGAGATGGTGGTTCCTAAGAACCTGAAGTGGTCCACGGCCGATACAGTGTTGTTGAGGATGGTGAGGGGGGTGTATGGGGGTTGTGTTCTCCGAAAGTCCACCACCATTTCCACAGTCTTGAGTGGGTTGAGTTCAAGGTAGTTCTGACTGCACCAGTGTACCAGCCGATCCACCTGCTGTCTGTATGCAGACTCACCGTCACCGTCCTGGATCAGTCCAATTACAGTGGTGTTGTCTGCAAACTTAAGGAGTTTCACGGACGAGTCCGATGAGGTGCAGTCGTTTGTGTACAGGGAGAAGAGGAGTGGGGATAGAGCACACCCCTGGGGGCACCAGTACTTATTGATCTGGATCGGGAGAAGATGCTACCCAGTTTCACCTGCTGCTGTTGGTCCATCAGGAAGCTGTTGATCCACTGACAGGTGGAGGCTGGGTGAGCTTCTGGTGGAGGATGTCTGGTATGATGGTGTTGAAGGCCGAGCTGAAGTCTACAAACAGGATCCTGGCGTATGTCCCTGGGTGGTCGAGGTGTTGCAGGATGAAGTGTAGACCTAAGTTAACAGCATCATCTGCCGACCTGTTTGCTCTGTAAGCAAATTGCAGGGGGTCCAGCAGGGGGCCTGTGATGTCTTTCAGGTGCTTCAACACCAGCCGCTCAAAGGATTTCATGACCACAGACGTCAGGGCTACAGGCCTGTAGTCATTTAATCCTAGGATGGTGGGTTTCTTGGGCACCGGGATGATGGTGGATTGTTTGAGGCAGGAGGGGACCTCACATTTCTCCAATGACTTGTTGAAGATCCTTGTGAAGATCGGAGCGAGTTGATTTGCACAGGCTTTCTGGCATGATGTGGAGACGTTATCAGGTCATCCAGCTTTCTTTGTTTTCATGCGCTGAAAGAGCCTATTTACATCTTCCTCGGAGATCTTTAGTGCAGGCAGAGGATCTGAAGGTAGGGTGTTGGTAGCTTTGTCGGAAGAACTTGTTCCTGAATGGGATGTGGAGGGGATGATTTGAGGTGTGAATGGCTTCTTGTCATGTCTGCAGTAGAAGCCATTCAGACAGTTGGCCAGGAGACGACTCTGTTCAGGATGGGTGGGGGGTCTCCTATAGGTAGTCAGGTTTCTCAGACCGGTCCATACAGCTGAAGTGTCACCAGTAGAAAGGCTGTTCTTAAGCTTCTCAGTGTAACTTCTCTTGGCTGCTTTGATCTCCTTTGTAAGTCTGTTCCTGGTCTGCCTGTACCGCGCCCAATCTCCACTGCTGTGAGCTTCTTCCTTTTCCCTGCGCAGATTCCTGAGGTGTGGAGTAAACCATGGCTTGTTATTCCCAAAGGTGCAGAAGGTCTTGGTCTGCACACACATGTCCTCACAGAAACTGATGTATGATGTCACCACATCAGTTAGTTGGTTTAGGTTAGTGGCTGAGGTTACAAAAACAGTCCAGTCTGTGCATTCAAAGCAGGCCTGTAGCATCTGCTTTGATTCCTCAGTCCACTTCTTAACAGTGTAAACCTTGGGTTTGGAAGCTCTTAGTTTCTGTTTGTAGGTTGGGATGAGGTGGATAAGAGAATGGCCATGTTCTGACATCTACCTCCAGCAGGATAATGAACTGTGTCAAACAGGCTAGATCTCAAACTGGTTTCTTGAACATGATAATGAGTTCACTATATGGCTATGATCTATGTATTTACCAAATCTCATTCCAGTAAGGAACCTTTGGGATATGGTGAAACAGGAGATTGACGTCATGGATTTCCAGAGACTGTGTGATGTAATTACCATGCCACCCCCATGAGGAATCATCTTTTTTATACTAGTTTGCAAATCCTGTCATTTGTGCTCGATTTTGTTTACACCAATGTGTTTATTTGTCTATCAAAAAGTAAATGATCTCAATTGTTTTTCATATAAATGGTTAAACTATGATACATCCCTTCAGTTCTAGGTTTTATGTATCAGAACAAAAAATGTATCTGGTTTTTACCAGATTCTAAAATCATTGAAATCTAAGTTCAAGTGAACACAAACACTGGATAGAATCTACTTCATTAGCTATTAAACAAATAAAAACATGTGGTCTCACCTTTAGCAGCACTTACTCTGCTTTCGATCTTCTGTATGACCCTATCAGAGTCTTAAATTGTTCCGGAGCAATTTTGGCCCACTTCTCCACTTGTTCTAGAGGTCTTGTTCATTTAAATGTAACTTTGCTCACTTAGGTCTTACCAAATTCTTCTTAGAGAAAAGAGGCATTTTCCTCCATTGATTTTTTGCCATATTTGGTCATTGTTTTTGTTTTTTTTACTGTCCTGTCATGGACATTTAATATGCAGAGGCATGTAGAATATTGTCATGGAGCTCTTTGGTTAGTTGCAGTTTGTCATGGCATTGTTCGGTCTGATGTTGGGGTGCATGTTTTTAGGATGTTCACTCTTGGGAAGATTAATATACTTTCTCACTACAAAATGATGGACTATGCATACTTTAGAAATTGCCTTATTAACCATTCCCAGATTTACCTGAAAGATCAACCTTGAGCAGCAGTTGTTTCTTTCCGCTGTCTTTCTGACTCGGCACTATGTTTAAACTCATGGACATGCCCCAGAGCTGCAAATTGCCAAAACATCTGCTTTTATAGAGGTAACCAAACTTACTGATGACCAGCTCATTTTCTGCATTTAATCACCAATATATGGTGGCTATATTTTCTCTTAAATCTTATGAAAGCAACAACAGTCTTCTTTATTTAACTTGTGTTAAATGGATAGTGACTGTATAGAATCTGTGTGTAAAAAAAGTGGAGAAAATACTTTTATCATTCATGTATCTTTTATGTAAAACCATACATTTGAAAGCAGGAACACTTTCTTTCTTTGTGTTCCTTAATTAGGTCACCGTTACCTGTTCAAATTCCTGCATGAATGAGCAGATCCGTGTTAATCACCACCACAACGTGCAAGCAACACTGTCAAACAGGTTAGGTGAGTGCAGGTAAGAAAGGAGGAAGGACTATTCTAATGTCAGCGCACACACACAAAGAAAGAAAGGGAGAGAGAGGGAGAGAGAAAAGCTAGCAGCTTACAAGTAGACAGCTCAACTAAATTACAACCAGGCTACACTGACAGGTGTTAAGGTGAGCTCTGACGACAAGTAGCTACTGCAGATAGGTAAACAAGCCAAAGGTAAAGGATTGGATAAGCAGTCTCACAAGTAACCAGTTTACTTTGTAGGCAGGCATTGTGTCAGGTAAAAAGGAGGCAGCTCTCCCTGTTTGCTGTGGAATTGTTGCCTGAGAAATGCAGGCAGTGGCAGCAGTAGAGAAGAGAAGCTAATAGGACAGCATTTATCCTCTGCTGCCCCCTCTTTTCACAGACACACTCACAAAGACTGAGGCAACCACCTGGGTGTTCAACCAGCTCAGCTTTTACAAGGTAAATGTACAGACTAGGCTTGGTTACAGCTTGAAGGTTTGACCTGGATGGATGAATTTGCATGAAAACTCCTGATAATCCTCGATAATGTATTGTTTAGGTGTGTAGTTTTTTCTTCTCTCATTTTTGTGCATTTGCTACTGGGTATCCTGTTGTAGAACGCTCAATGAGGTCAGATTGGGTCTTTGCTTCTCTGGAGGTCCAGTCAACACAATGACAGCAAATTCAAAATAACCACATATATTGTGTTCACCAATATTAGAATCAAGAAACCTATCACAGTTGAATTTTGTTTCCTGAGTGCCAGAGAGCTATAGATGAGCTGATTTCCTGGCAACTCATTAAACCAGGCCCGTTCCATCATACTGTGATGTGTGTTCTTGCCTGGCGACCTCTTGTAGTCTGTAAATTCCTTTAACCATAGGAAAGAAAACAAACCTGCAGTACAGTGTTACCTGCCTGCTGTGGTTTTGCCTTGTGTTTGTCATGGGTATTTTGTACACACCACAGGTGCCGGCACAGAGCTGTGGATGGCTTTGAACAGGTGTTGTGGCAGCGGGCAACAGTAAGTGCTGTATCCCTCTCTCTGTTGGTCCTTGGAGAAAGGATTGGGACTGCTTTGTACATTAAAGACTTATTCATTAAATAAACACAAATGAAGAAGAAAGGATCATCATGATTAAAGTTGGGTTAGGCTAACAGTGCCGTGAAAAAGTATTTGATACCCTATGATTTTTTTTCTGTTGTTGCTTTTTGTTACATATTGTCACACAGTTTTACATCATTAACCTAATTTTAATATCAAAATATGATAACCTGAGTAAACCCAAAAAGCAGTTTTCAAATGAGGATTTTATTTATCAAGGGAAGTTGTTAATTAACTATGACCCAGTTTTTTGGTACAGTATTACAAGCCTCACTCAGGCCTGATCACTGCCAGATCGCTAAAATTAAGAAAACACTTAAATAGGACTTGTCTGACAAAATGAAGAAAGTTAAATAATCTCAAGAGAAGTGCATAATGTCATTCCAGTAAGGAACCTTTGGAATATGGTGAAACAGAGCTTCAACAATAGATGAACTTCAACAATAGATGTGCAACGAAATAATTGACATGTCTGAAAAGGGTTACAGAGCCTTGTCTAAGACTTTGGGACTTGTGAAAACCACTGTGACAACCATAATCCCATATGGAGGAAACATGGATAGTGTTGAGCTTTTAAAAATCTGGCAAAATTACCCCAAGAGCGACACATAGACGACATTGTCCATGCAGGCTTTACTTGCCTCAGGTAAAGTCAGTGTTCATGATTCAAAAACAAGACAAAAACTGGGCAAACACTCAGATGGTGTCAAGCATGTGTTATTTAGGATAGGTAAGTCATCCAGCTCAGTCTATCATTCTTAGCATATATGAGTGGTACCCAGTGTGGTCTTCTGCTGCTGTTGTCCATTTGCTTCAAAGTTTGATGTCTTGTACTTTCAGAGATAATTTTTTGCATACCTTGGTTTCAGTAATTCAATAATAAAACTGCTGTTGACTTTTTGTCATCTAAAACCCGTCTGTCCATTTTCCTCTAACATCAACCCCAGAGATGTTCACGTTATATTGGTATGTGATGTCACAGAGCCCTTTCAGGAGACAATTTAAGAAAAAAATGTATGCCTCTGAGTCACCAAGGGAAGGAGTAACAGAGCCAAATTAGTAAGTAGGGTTGACAGGGCAGTATATTCAGTGATTTGTTAGGGCCTACAGTAATCTAATCACTTGCTGTTTTTATTATGCTAGTTTCAATAATGTGAGTGTACATTACTTCAGGATGTGGCCAGCTCAAGTAGTATAAGCTTGAGACAACTTGAAGAGGGTGTCATTTTCTGTTCGTACTGCTTAATTGTCCTCTACAAAGTCTAAAAGATATCCTGCCTTTACTTCATGGTAAAAAAAATAAAATATCTAGTGTTTGTCAGGTCTGTCATGTTTTGTACGTAGTGAGTTGCAGACGAGAATGCAGAAAGGAACTTGGAATGAGCATGATGATGAATTTTAATAATAAAACAGAAAGGTCTTGAACAAACAGGACTTGGAGTACAGACAGAGAAATTGGCCATGAAACTGAAAAAATCCAGCAATGAACAATGAAAAACCAGCAGGTTAAATACTGAGGCAAAGGTGAAAATGACAGAGAAACCAAATGATATAATCACAGGAAATAAGGAACAGTTGTGGCAGGATAAAAGCAGGAAAGGGAGGGAGACTAATTAACACGAAGGGAGCTGAACTAAGATACAGAGAAACTACCAACCAAAGGGGGATTACTAATTATGATCTAAAAGAAATACATCCACATGCATGATGGAAAGAACACAAGAATAAACTAAGAAACTAAAGACACATGAATTAATGAATGGCAAAATCTTAATGGCAAAAATAGAAACCTGATATGGCAAGACCTTTAATAAAATAAACAAGGAAATAATGAAAACACAAAAGAACACCCAAACAATCTTTCATAACTTGCATGTTTGTTAGAACACAAATTAACTATGTGGATATTGAACTGGCTGATAAGTTAAAACAGCTCAAAAGGATTTGGGTTCTTAATGAGCTCTTAGGCATTACTCTGACTTTGAGAAAGTTAAATCAGTTTGCTTCCAAATATATGTTTCATCAAACAATCCCATCCTCATAGCTCATTAATAACAAATGTAAAGCGGAAAACAACAAATCAGGAGACAACAATATCATGAGAGGTATTGCAATATACCGTACATGTTGGTGTTGGAGGTCTAAACATGTGAGTTGTAACTTTTAGTATTTACACCACCATACCAATTTTTGAAGGCGATTAAATAAAAATATAAATAAATATTATAACTTCAAATATGAAACCAATGATCTACTATGACCACACATTTATGACACAAAAAAAATAGTTTAAAGTCATCATCTGAAGAACTTGGCTTTGAGTTTTGTCATTTTTTAATTCTTGGGTAGATTTTGTATTTCGGTAGATTTTAGTGTTTTTATGTTTTATAAAGTCATTTGTTTTCTATCCAAGTGTTTCCTTTGGGTGTGGTTTAGTGATTTTTGTTGAGCTTTATATTTAATAGACTATTTTGGCCATATTTTGTTTTTGACTAAATCCATGTGGTTATTCTGTAATTTCAAAAGTCTCTTTCCTCATTTCTCATCTTCTAGGTCCCCTTATAGCTGCATTCCAAGAGTTAATCAGAGTGACCTGTTTTCCATGCTAATAACCACCCTTCTAAGTCTTTATACTCCTAGTTTGCTTGCAGTCACTAGGCCTGTTTACATGAACATAAATATTTGAAAAAAGGGCCAAAATAAAAATATGTCATGTAAACACGCCAATCGGACGTTTCTGATTTAATTCAGCTCAACAGGAAAGAGGCTGTATTCCGAATGAGAGGGACCGTTTATGCCATCCCTAAATACGAACCACGTCCATGTAAACACTTCTTCCGATCATGTCATTCTGATTGGGGCAAACTGACCTGACTGCGCATGTGTGACGTATGTCAGCGTGAGACATTCACCCATTGGTTTTTGGTTTATAAGAAGTATAGTGCAGCAGCGCTATGCTTGAAGGCAGCACAAAACTTGTGATGTTAATTTTCTCCCGCTCTCTCATCCTGTAATGCAGGAACAGTATTAGCATGTGTTGCCGAGCCTGTAACCTAATTATGGAAAGCAATAACTCCTCAACCTGGCGCTTGTCCATTCTAGGCGATCAGAACACTCAAAACCAACAGAATTCCATGTTTGCTGTTTTTCTTCAGTACAGGCAGAAGTACAACTTCTTCTGTAGTTGGTTTTGGGAAATTTGACAATTCTGCGCATGTGCTTCCATTCTGAATGAGGAGTGGTGCATGTAAATACATGTCATAATCAGATTATTTGACCTTGCTCCAGTAAAAATAGTGTATTTGAATGTATTTAGTTTTTTAATCCAAAACCTTTTCAACCTGATCAAGACATTTTGCACTTAGCTTAGCTACTGTCAGATCCACCTACCTCACATTCCATCTTAGTTCCTTGTTGTTTATCACTCTGCATCATTTGTGGAAAGTTTGTTTTCTTCAGTTAACTAAATGGAATCTCTAGCAACATATTGCCTGCCTCCTGCCTGCCTTTGGGCCCTCCATGATGACACACAAAATTTTAGTTTGCGGAATGTGTTAATGTTTTTGATTGACAGGTGAGCATCTTACTTTTGTCAACTATGCACAGACATTCCAACATTACTGAAAACATTGTTTTATGAACTATTTGTTAGAGTTTTCTTATAGTTTGACCACTTTACAGTTTACCAAAATATTGCAAATTTGTTTTTCCCTAATGTGTATCCTTCTTTCTGACTCTATCTCCCATATATCTTTATGATTACGTTTCTCCAAAGTTTTTGCTGACTTTTTTCGCATTATTGATTCTGCTATTCTTCATCTTAGATGTTTCATGATGGGTTCTGAACCATGGGACTCTAGAGCAGCATACCAGAGAGACAGAGCAGGTTTAAACCAGTTTTTTGAAATTGTGTTTTTGGGCAGTGTCAGGATTCCGTAGCCAGCGGGTTTCAGGGATCGGCTCACCAGGAGAAAGAGAGTGGTTACTATCAGGCAGGTGGTTCTTATTGTTAAAGGTAAGAGTTCCAGGCTTACTTGTAGATGAGTGTGTTGGTTCTGAGGAGAAGTGAGCAAGCCAAGGAGACTGAGGCGGACAGTCAAGCTTGCTGTGCGAGCGATTTCCTCCAGATGGTTAATAGTGTTGGAGGGTGGACAGGCAGGGCAGGTGAAGTGAGGAGTAATCTTGCAATTTGATCTTGTGGATCCAGAATGGCCCTTGGACTGAGGTAAATTGACTGAAGTATTTACCATTCAGCAGGAGGCTGAACCAAAGCGGGTTCTCCAGGAAGTGGGTTGCTGACGACCAGCAGGGTAAAAGCCAGATCCACGGATGATTTATCCAGAACAGGGTCTTGTTGACAGCAACCTTCAGGGAGGAACAGAGCAGGGATTAGTAAAGGCAGGTTAACACAGAGGCAAACACAGAGCAGGGTTTGCTGGTCTAATTACCACTCAGCAGAGTAAACAATCCAACATCTCCTTCAAGGTCTTAGCTGCTTAGGAAGCTCCTCATTGACTGCTCTTGATGCAGTGCAGCTGTGCGGCTGCACTTACCTGTCACACACTGCTCGAGGAAAGGAGAAACAACACAATGGACTGGGTAGAACTGGTTTAATTTGGGAGACATGAAAAATAGGATGGACTCTGAGGTGAGAGGGAATCTTGAGACGGACGGATGACGGACTGATGATTCGGTCAACTTTGAAGTGGCCCAGGAACCTTGGGGCAAGTTTGCGGGAGTAGCCCTTCAGGGGGGAAGGTTTTAGAAGAGAGCCATACCTCTTAACCTGGGATGTAGTTCGGGGCGGGTCTCCTCCTCAAATCAGCATGGAGTTCAGTGGTAAGTGACAATTGTTGTAGTTCAGCCTTGGTGAGGTTCCAGGATCTTTTGAACTGGTTAAAATGGACTGACGGCAGGATGGGTTCTGGACAGGAGGATGGGAGGAGTGAGAGTGGATAGCCAAGTGATGCCCCGAACGGTGACAGAACAGTAGCAGTGGAAGCATGAGAATTATGGGCATATTCGGCCCAAATGAGATTCTCACTCCAAGTTCTGCAGAGGTATGCAGAGGCATCTTAGAGTGTTCTCCATCCCTTGATTGAGTCATTCACATTGTCCGTTGCTCTGATGATGACAGCCAGAAGAGAGTTTGGGTTGAGCTCCACGAACTGAACAGAAATCTTTCCATACTTTTGATACAAATTGTGGGCCTTTGTCAGAAATGATTTTTATAGGTAGTCTGTGAATTCTGAAGACATGGTTGAGGAGTATCTTTGCGGTGACGGCAGCAGAGAGCAGTTTGGTAAGGGCGATGAGGTGACAGGCCTTGGAGAAGTGATCAATAAGAATACCTGTTTTGTGGTGACATGGAGGCAGACCGGTGACAAAATCAAGTGCAATGTGGGACCAGGGTTGGCTGGGGATGGAAAGTGGTTGGAGGAGACCGGCTGGAGCTAGATGGAAATTTTTATTGCGGGTGCACATGGGACATGAGTTGATGTATTCGACTACATGTCAATTGAGATTGGGCCACCAGAAGTATCTTCGGATAAAGGCAATGGTATGGCTAGAACCAGGGTGACCAGAAAAACAGGAAGCATGGGCCCAATGTATGACTTGTGATCTGGTGGCTGACAGAACGTAGAGACAATTAGGGGGTCCTCCCCCAGGATCAGGCTTGTTAGCTTGAGCTCTGCTGACATGTTCCTCAATTCCCCAAGTGAGGGAACCGACGACACGGGTCTGTGGAACAATTGCCTCAGGCTTGGGATCATTGTCATCGGGGGAGAACAGGCGTGAAAGTGAATCAGGTTTGATATTCTTGGTACCTGTAGGTAATGGTGAAGTTAAAGATGGAGAAGAACAGGGACCAATGGGCTTGGAAAGAGTAGAGTGAGCAGTTACGGGGAGAGAACAGCACCAACTCAGGTATTGGAGGCATCCATCTCCAAAACAAACTGGAGTTTGGGGTCAGAGTGCACTAAGATGGTGCTGAAGAGAACCTTTCTTTGAGGCTCAGGAATGCCTCTTTTGTATCTGGGGTCCAATGAAAGGGAACCTTCGTAGATATGAGAGCTGTTAAGGGGGAAGCCAGGAGACAAAAGTTTCTGACGAACCCGCGGTAGAAATTAATGAAGCCCAGGAGTCTTTGAAGCTTCTTCCTGGAGTTGGGTTTAGGCCAGTCAACTATTGCTTGGATCTTGCTGGGGCCTGCCTTCACCTGTCCACCCTCTAAGATAAAGGTCAAAAACATTATTGTGGATACGTGAAACTCACATTTCTCTGCATTGACGAACAGCTGATTCTCCAGTAACGTCTGTAGGACTTTTTTGACTTGGTTGGTGTGGGACTCCAGATCCTTTGAGAAAATGAGAATGTCATTCAGGTAAAGAAACACACAGATTTCTGAAGTCTCTTAATACGTCGTTCACCTGGGACTGGAATACTGCAGGTGCATTTTTCAAACCAAAAGGCATGACCAAATATTCAAAATGCCCCAGTGGGATTTTCAACGCCATTTTCCACTCGTCCCCTTCTCTGATTCTGACCAAATGGTAAGTGTTACAGAGATCAAGTTTGGTGAAGATGGTGGCGCCTTTCCCCTTTTTCTGAGCGGAGGCCAGAAGTGGTAATGGGTACTTGTTTTTAATAGTGATCTGATTTAATCCTTGGTAATCTATGCAGGGTCAATAGGAGTTGTCTTTTTTCTTTACAAAGAAGAAACCTCCACCGACTGGGAAAGAAGATGGCCTGATAATGCTGACTTTGAGAGAGTTGTTGATATAACTCTCCATAGTTTCTTGTTCGGCTTCAGAAAAGTTGCAACAAAGGCGACCAGAGGGTAGTAGCGCACCACGACGCAAATCAAGAACAGCACCAACAAATCAATGCCTAAATCGTATGGACGATGGGGTGCCAGAGACAGGGCCCGGTCTTTGCTAAAGCCCATTTTAAGGTCATGGTATATGGGCGGACAGATCGAGCTGGGACTTTAAGGAGTTGGGCTGAACAGAATCTTGAGGGATAGCAGAATGAAGACAGGACACGTGGCAATGCTCCCTCCATGACCCAATGTGTGAGTCAGACCAATTTAAATGAGGATTGTGGATTTTAAGTCAAAAGGTGACCTAACGATTTGGGCCTCTTAATTTTTTGTCTTCCCCATAAAAATGTGTTCTTGATGGTTACCGGAGGCAATAAAACGGAGTGGATGGGTTTCCATAAGGACCCTGTTTAATGGGCTGCCTAGGATGGCTGACACTTCTAATGGGTTGGCCAATTCAGTGACTTTTTAACCAGAGCTGGGTCTTGTTGACAGCAACCTTCAGGGCGGAACAAAGTAGGGATTAATACAGGCAGGTTAGCACAGAGGCAAACACAGAGCAGGGTTTGCTGGTCTGATTACCACTCAGCAGAGTAAACAATCCAACACTTCTCTCAAAGGTCTCAGCTAGTTAAGAAGCTCCTCATTGATGCAGTGCAGCTGTGCGGCTGCACCTACCTGTCACACCCTGGTAGAGGAATGGAGAAACAACACTCACGCAGCAAGAAAAACCAGCACACAGCTCCATGGCCTGACAAGATGTGTGTTTTCAAGCCAATGACCATGGTCATTGTCACTGATCTTTTTCCCACTCAATGGGCAGTGTAACCCATATGCACACACATGCATAATAACATATTTTTGAATTGAATAACCATCAGAAATACAGTTTATATTTTTGCGCCAATGCCAAATGTGGTCCATGTGCAGTATTTTAGGTTGAAGTCAGACTAAGCAAGGAAACTAAAGGCCTTTGCCATATTATATGGGATATTTGCACTTTGATATATGGAGTAACAAACTGCACTTGACGAATCAGTATCATCTGGCAAAATGCCCTTACCATTATTTATATACAGTTTATAATGGTGGCCTTCTATAAGTTATGTAAACTCCAAATCTGTCTGTCTGTCTGTCTGTCTGTCTGTCTGTCTGTCTGTCTGTCTGTCTGTATGTATGTCTGTATGTATGTATGTATGTATCCTCGAAGCTCTGGTCCAACTACAACTTCAACAAACAACGGTACCATTTTACCAGTGCTTACATCTGTGTTGTAATTTTGCATAAAGGACATACAAACCACAGCTAAGATTGACACACCTGTTTTAAGCTGATTTGGAGTGCTAAAACAAATTTTCCAGGAGGATAATAATGAAAAATGTATAGATTGTCAAAAAACTCATGTATAGAGGCTGGTCAGTTACAAGATACTCTCAGTATGTTTAGTAAGCACAGATCTGGGGGCATTAAGATTCTTGTCTTGGTAAAAAAAAAGAAAGAAGCTTACAGCCAGCTGCTAGATCTTACTTCTCATCTCTGGACAGAGGTGTGAAATATAATGGGGCAGTTTTTAAGAAAATAAAAAAATATCTAATATCTAATCCTGATCTTTCTATCAGGTCAGCCACTATTACCCTGGCAGACATGACTCCTGCTCTTTGTCCATTCACTAGGTTAATGTTGCAAGACTTTTTGTTGTGCATGCACTGACATGAACAATACACACTTCCCAAACTGAGCTACAATTTTTTTTTTTTCGTTCATGAACCTTTTATGAACAATTGAAACATCTTCTGGTATTTGTAAAATAGAGCTGTACATACCCTTCCAAATTTTTTTTTTACCACTGTTCAGACAATGTAAATGTTACATAAAAACAAAACTGCTGTCATTTATGGTTAGGGCTGATGAATCAAATTGTAATCACACAATGAATCTAAACAAATGACCCTGATATACATAACCTGGAGGTTCTGGCATGATAGCATGGCTTCAGAAGGTCAACCATTCTCCATGATCTCACTTGTAATTAGTGTGTTCGTATAAGATCTGTGATTTTCTAGGGACCCTTGCATGTTTCATACAGACCTGCAATGATGTTGCTGGATTCTGGGAAGGCAAAATAAATTATCAAAGGGTTTGAGAGAGAAGGTAGTTTGACTTTATAAAACAGGAACATGGTATAAAAACATATACAAGAAATTGGAAATGCAATAAGGTTGAAAATAAGGAATTCTGTAGAAACCAAGCCAGGTTTCTACAGAATCAATTATCCTCGCAGAAAAGTCAGCCACAAAGTCCAGGAAAATGGTTTAAGATGCAAAGAACAACTCACAAATATTCAAGCTGTTTGAAGATGCCCAATAAGGAGGCACTGTGGAAAGTTCTGTTGTGGCCGTCTCAGTCTCCTGATTTCAATATAACTGAGTCACTTTTCAGTTCATGCAAAACAACTCAAAACCTTAAAGGAACTGAAAGTTTTTTGCCAAAAAATGGATAGCATACTGTCTGAGAAAAAAACGTGCCTCTTTCATAGCTACTAGAGAAGACTTCAAGTTGCCTTTGGTGTTAAAGGGGCACTACGCAATACTAAGAACTAGATTATATATGGAGACGTAGGTGCGCAGCTGTACAGGCACGAGGTATAAGAATAAAGTGGTACTTGTAGTCTGGCCTATGAGATTATTGCATTGATAATTTCATAGCCATGATGATTTTTGTTGAGTTAAAAACACATATATCCACACAATCTTATAAGCACTTTTATAGTTGTTTTCAATGTGGTGTCTCACTTTGTTCCATGTAGTTTTTCTGCAAAACTATGTTGAAATGCTTATTCTCTACAAGTATTATATGAAAATGTATTGGATTCTGACACTGATTTGTACCTGAAGCTCTTTGATGTGGCACACTCTTTTTACTCTGTTGCCCCCACCCCCTGTTCTTAATATCATCTGACATTCTTTAGCTGAAAGCAGACATGGTATCACCTGTCTTCTGGTGGCTTTCTCCTCTGCAACACAATCTGATGTGTCTTTCAAACAACAAAGGGGAACAGAGGGAAAGAAAGGGTGGGTGTCAGGTAGAGAAGAGGGTGGGCAGCATGAAGTTGATGGGAGGCTGCTCAGTGGCTTGATATCTTACAGAGTCCAGCACTTTCTTTGTTATCTGCATGCACTGTGGGAGAAAAACATCCCATCTTCTATATTATCTTCAAGCATTGATAAGAATGTCTCTCACCGCTCTTCTCTGTACAAAGGCAAGCTAATACCTCAAGGCTGTGTGGATCTGTGTGTCTGTGTGTGTATGTGTTTGAAGTCCAAAACTCCTGGGAATTTTTGTTTTCTTTTAATGCCTTAATAGATAATAGTATTTATGTGAAGTTGTTGATACTTATATTTTTGTTGTATCTCATCAATGTACAATAGAACACAGGGACAGTTAGTGGTTTTAAAAAAAGTCTTTTATTTTTCAAAAGACAAAACTTGATATTTACTTATAAGTAACATTCTTTGCATATCCCTACTATTACCTTCAAATTTACTATCTATGGCCAACCTCTTTATCTTTTATCAGTTTGAACCCAGGTTTTAAACCTCCAAAAATGATCCAAATTAAAATTGTTCTTCAAATTCATGTGTTAGGTACTTTGTTTGGTTGTTGGCTACTCAAATAGGCCTTTAACCTCTTAAACCCAGTGGTTTTGAAGTTTGAGCTTAAAATAACGTGCAAATCTAACTGAATTTTTCTGAGAAGTGACATACTTCTAAACATTTTTTATGTTAATAGTTAGGTTTTCTAGATAGGAGTGATAATTCTGGCCTTTCTTTGCTGCTGGTTGGGTAAAACCTGGGTGGATTGAGACAAAATGTATTTTTTGGAATCTGTGAGCTCTCTGCTTTCAGCAGACATGCTGGTTGTGTGTGTTGAACAGCTGAGACTGAGTTTTGCGGTGACATCATTTTGTGGAATTTGTTTATTTACTGATTCAACTGCCTTTTGTTTTAACTGTTTTTAACTGTTCAAGATTATATTTCTGTGGATACCACATATATTTATGTTTAACTAATGGAACTTGCAATAAAGAAAGTAGAAGAAAACAAAAGTTAAATTCTCCTCCTAGTACTGGGGGTTGGGCTTAAGACCAATTACCTACACCCGAACAGCCCATCCAACACTACCTTGTTTCTCTGTCATCAAAGCGCATTACAAGCAAGAAAACATGGAATGTATTTACAGACATGGTTGCTGGAAATATTGCCCTTCCAGTGTCAGCAGACCAAACACATGCTGTTGCTTTGCCTTTTGACTCCTGCCAAAATGAGTAACCCAATGTAGGCTTGTGAGTTCCATCCACTTCGTTCCAACTATCCCCATACACACACCCACCATCTAAATTTGTCATGTCAAGTATACTCTTTTCACTTGATGGGTTATAAACAGCTCAAATGCTGATTTAATGCCTTGAACATAGCTGACAGCATATCTTGTGGGGTCTGGAACCATTTTGATGACATTGGCAGCACTAAGCCTAACCTTTTTTTGAAGAAGGAAGGCGGACCACAATAATTTTCCATTTTTTGGAAGGGGGTGGGGGTTTGCTGTAAGTTGAACGAGTACAGCAGGGTCAACACTGAGGGTGTCATTCTCATGAGAGGAGGATGCCTCATTATCAGGGGTCCTTCTCAATGTTATCCTCTGGCTCAGACGCATTATCCTCTGTCACCTTTGTGGTCAAAGAGTTGTGACAACACCTCATTTACAGAAAACCTTTTCTTGGAAGTCATTTCAGTTCAGCAGAGAGTAGAAAGGGAGAGCACACAGAGTACCAAAAGAGATGGTTCAGAAACTTTTATATGTTATCTCCATCCCTAAGTTGTATGAAGTATCAATATCTTCAAGAAAACAGTTATTGTTATGTAGGATGCATGCTCTCAAGTTTAGACAATGTCAAGTTATAGTGACCCAAAACATATGTGTGTAAAATATTGATATTTCTCATATGTTTTATACAGCTGAAATAGCCTGGGGTCAAATTGACACCAAAGAACACAGAAATGTAGAAATTGTACAGGACATTGACAAAATATTACTATGTCAATTTTATGTTTACCCATATGCCCTCGTTAAATTAGGAAAAGTCACTAAATATGATGCCCAAAAAAATATGTCAAATATTTACTTAGAAAATGGAATGGGGTCAAACTGACCATGAACAGAATGGAGGGTTAAGTCTCCAGATTAAGATCTTATAACTCCCTTACAAAGAAGCTTTCTGTTGGGGAACTTATAACAAGAGACGTTGTCTTTGAAATGCTCTTTAACGTAGTTTTAACATCATTCCTATTAAAAGGACGTTAAAGAAGAACATAGAAACAGATCACAGATAAATTAGTGAACAAGAAAATATATATTTTTTCCCACGGTTTATTTTGTCAACATCCCGATATAGGTTACATATAACATTTAAGTGTAATTATTTTTTCCTTTTTGCATTTTAACAACATGAATAGATTTTCTTTGGGTAAAGGTTAACATAGTTGTAACATATGTTTTGAAATGGAGTTCTACTAAGACGTTATGGCCAGTCAATATCTTACATTTAGTAGGTAACTGTAATTACTACAAAAGATCATTTTTAAAGCTAATGTCTAGTCGAAGCAGAGAAAAGCTAAATATAGATCTCTGCTTGGTTGAAAGAACTCCAGTGTCAAAAAATGTCTTTGTTGTTCATGGAAATGCTATTTTATAAGCCACTGAGGAACATTGAGGGGGGGGGGGGGGGCACTTTACGGTCCTGCCCGGCTCGATCTGGTTCCACCAGATATTCACACAGGATGGACCCAATTGTGCTGAGAAGCAGTGACAGATCTCTCTCTCTCCCTCTCTGGCGCTCTAGTTGACTAGAGACAGACAGAGGCACAAATGTTTTGTTTGTGCCTCTGTCTGGACAGCATCCGCAAAAACACACGCAACGTGATATATTTACATGTGCAATGAGATCAGAAGTACAAAAAATAACACGTTTTCCTCAATACATATGCAGTACTGGGCGTTTCAGCGCAAAAGGAAGAGTGGGTGCGAGATATAATAATACCCTATACAATGCACATACACTAATATTTGATATTTCCTGGGCTATTTTTGATCTCAATTCAGTGACGTGCAGTGAGGTCCATGACTGGTGAAGCCCTGAATGCTCGCAAGTCGGGTGTACAAATATATGAACTCAACATAGAAGCTGATATTTAAATTGTTTTTACCTCAGTTGAAATATGTAGTTTTAAAAGCTTTTGGTGATGCTTTAATTAATTATATACTATTCCACAACATGAGAGCATGGGTGGGATGGGGTGCAGGAGGAACAGGGACCCAATCCAGAGGCTGCGGAATCAGAGGAACTGGAGGAAAACCACAAAGGAGCGTCTTCGGTAATGGACTGTGAGAAAGGTTGTCCACTCCTAATGGCGGATCCTCTTGTGGGCTCAGTGAGAACCACAGCTGGCCTTACACTGGGTGTTTTCTTATTTTGCTAACAGATGCTGTACATTTATGCATTAGAGTGGTACAAAGACCCATTTACCATTCATTCTGTTGCTTTTGTTTGTTATTCCAGAATATTTATGAAATAGAATATGATTTACAGCTAAGTGTAATGCATCAGGCCTTATAACTACCCTACCATGTGTTCAGAAAAGGAACATAAATAATCCTGCAAAATCAGTAAAATCTGTACTATGCATCATATGCAATTCATAATTCTATGTTATTTTATCCAACAACCAAAACTTGCTATAGAAACAGCAATGGTACAGCTAAGCATATAAAATTTTAAATCATTTGTATGTGGTCAAAATTACTCCCCTCTATGGTTTGTATACTAAATGTTCCACAACTGAAGACACAATAAAGAGAGCTGTTTTGGGAAAAGTAATTGATTTTGAGTCATGGCTTGTTCCACTTAAAAGAGTTACACAGAACTGAAAACACATTTAGGGAGTCCAATTGATTCTTTGACAGTTCTAGTCAGAATCAGCTTTATTGGTCAAAATTGTGCACACAAACAAGGAATATGAGTTTGGTTTCACGCCCTCACAGCATACAGACATTAAGTATAAATATGTAAACCTATAAGGGACATTATATGCTTTTGAATCCTTTCTTTTCACATTTAAATCAGTTGTGATATATTTAAAATGGAACTGCAATTCTTTGATCAATTCCTTGTTATTGTAGCTCCACAGGCTCCTCTTTAACGCTTGTTCTGAGAGCAACTCGTTTTGGTGTGGTTTCTTTAAACATTACTGAGGCACTTCACACCCCCCGCCACTCCAGGTCAAAAAGCGTTGCACTTTAACCCATTCGGCCATTTTTGTAGTTTGATAACATTATCTAGTGCTGCAGAAACAAGACAAAAATTGCAAAAACAGTAAAGTAAAACGGTTTATGTAATAATAATGTTCAAAACACGCAGTAAGGTTATATGTCCTCAAGGAGCTAAAAGCAGCATACAGCACTAACATAAGCAGAAGGCATATATAACCTTAGAAATATTTTTATTTTTTTACTTCAAAAGGACTTAGATCATAAATCTTCTTTTGACACCTTCGTATACAGGTGCTCAGTTAATCAAAAACAGTTTGGACTTTATGATGCAGTAAACCTTATACCTTGGCTGTTTAAAAAGTTACAAACATACATTTAAGCTTCTTGATATATTGTCAGTATGATAGAACCATCAATTGCCTTTTGCTGCTTTTCTCCAGCTGCTTGTAAAATGCTGACTCAGTGTGAGCTGTGGAGAAGAGGTAAAAGGCAGTAAATGAACTCTGAAGTACTGACTCATTGGCAAAACACACTCGGCATGACCTTTAGTTAGCGGACAAATTGAGCTGTGGCCAGAACACACTTCTGGTTCCGGAGTGAGCCCTGCTGGGCACTGTGAAGAAGCATGTCTCAATATGAATGTTAAAGCTAAGGAGTGTGTTACGTAGAAGCAGAAATTTTGAATTACTTTAGGAAATTAATGTCTGTGTATGACGTATTTGTCATTTTGGATGGGTGTTTTCCCCAGAATTTATCATTCAAAAGTGTCGCAAAAGGAGCCACTTGTCAAAATCTGCAGTAAACCATCTGGGCAATGTGCATTAAGTTTGAAAAACATTAATAATGTATAATATGCTCTCCTTGGCAAAGTAATATGTGTTCAACCAGCTAGGCACTGATAACTATAGCTGTGGTTACAGCTAGCAAACAAATGGAGACTCGGTTTAAGGGTGGCTGATATGGTCTCAGTATAAAAAAAAAAAGAAAAAAAAAACTGTGTTTAGGATAAATAGTACAAAGTAAAATGGGTATTAACCATTACTTTGGAAAAAAAAATATAAGTTGCCTCAGATGTATATCTCTGATCAAGAATCTATTGTTGGTATTCAAAGGAAAAGAAAAACTATTATTTGTGTGTTGTTAAGGCTGTTTGTATTTTTAAAACTACCATGTTATATTTTGCTAATGAGTATTCTATTGTATTTTATTTTTTAAGCAATTTTTTTATTATTACTCACATCTGGCATTTACCAATCAAGCTCTTAAAGTCACAGTGGGGTTTAAATAAGTCTTATTTTCATATACAGACCAGAAACAGTTAAAGCCTCTGCTAGTTATTGAACTTAAACAACAAAAGCAAATCATCTTCCCTTGTTATTGCTTTTGCATCTCTTCCAGATTTTCCCTTTTGTAGTCTGAATGAAAATGTAATTTTCTATGACAAAATTGTTATAGACAATTTTATACCAATGTTTTACTTTGGACATCTATCTGACGCCATTTAGTTGTAAAGGCTTTTCTTGCTGTAATTCTTAGTGTTCCAAACACATATTTTGTTTTATTATTCAGGTTTGGTAAAAATAAAAAGTAAAAGCAGAAATTTACTTTAACATAACCAGAAGTTCTGCATAAAAGGCATGCCAAAATGACAGGCAGGATCAATTTCTAATTAAACATAAAACTTTGCATAGTTTTTGGACTTCAGGTCTAGAAACCTGAACAATAGCAGCATAAGTCAACAAGAAGATTTATCTAGAACCTGAAATAATGCAAATTGATCTTTACTTTAGATTCACACAGGAACCTAAAAATGCCAAAAACAGCAAAGAATAGTTTGGTAAAGAACATAAAATTCAGAGAAGAAGTAAGCTTAATGTTGCATTCTATAGCTGCATGATGGGGGACAACCTGCTGCAAGATTCAAACTCCGAGCCTCCAGCTGGTAAAGGCTGGGTTTAATTCTCAAAGAAGTCTAAAAATTCTGAAAGGATTCTGACACCAAAGTAAAGGGTATGATGGCCAGCATGCCCTGTGCGATTTTGTGCTGTCACAGACTAAAGATGACGATTTTAGGAAAACCTTGGAAAAATCTTTGGATATGGCACTAAATTTGCAGTGTTACATCACACTGTGAGATAATCCCCCCGAAGATAACCTGTGATAAATATCTAACACTGTCAGATATTTAGAATGACTATCTTACAGTGTAACAGCTGCTTTGACCTATGTATACTAATCAACCAACAGAAATGCAGCTGTTGCTAGTGAGATGTGCCACGTAAAGGATCCAGTAGAGAAGATGCATGTCTATTTGCAGGACTTTGTATGATGCACAGGAGAGAAGCATGTGGAAAAAACAACAGCAAACAGTGTCAACATCATATCATGTCATACATCAATTGATAAATCATTGAAGCAATCTTTATAGATGCTGGCTGCTAACAAATGAGTAATAAATTCATATCTCCAACTCTATGTAAATCTGACATCCTGAGATGGCCCTTTTTTCCAGCCACGACCGCATCCATGTTCTCGTCCTCCTTTTCTTCAGATTTATTTCGATGCACATAAATGCCACACCCATAAGGGCTGCGTTCTTCATATTGTTTGTCTCTGGTGGTACATATGGATGGAATACGTTGATATGGCTGCTTATTGCAATACGTTGTGACCGATTTAGTAGTAATGAGTATCATACAATGTTCACACATCAAACTTGATCTCATGCCAAAGTTCATTAGATGCACGTTGTGTAGTGTGTCATGGGACAGTCTTAAAGGATTGATGAAATCGCACAGTGTAAAAAGGCCATTAGAAAGAAATGAACACAAAAGAATCAAATAAACAGATAAATGTTTTTCTTATTTTTAGAGAGAAACAGAACGATTTAAGACATAATATGCTCCAATAAAGCAGTAAGGTTATATATATTTTCGTTCCTCTTCAATTTTTGTTGCACATATGTCAAGTTGTTTTTCTAAACTATCTTTGCTAATTAATGATTTTCTGTTTGGAATTTCCTGATCCAAAAACAGGAATGATCCAACAGATCAGGAGGCCTAGGTGTGGTATGACGTGGTTTCAGTATGAGACCCCCTGTGGTACTGACTACAGCATCAGTCTGCATATACTGCTCAGTTGCTAGTCTAATAACCGGTTCTAATTATTTTAGGTCTCATGTGGAATGCTGCCGATGCCAATGATGAATGTAGCAGTGTTTGTGGCTGGAGGGATTGGATGACATGTTTGGCTCTTGCTGTTGCAGACTGTGACTGTAGCCATGGCATTGTTATGTTTGTGCAGTGAACTGACATGGTTCTGCTGACTGAGCATGGTGCCGAAGCGGCTTCCTAAACTGCTGTGTTGCACTGATAGGACACTTGTCATATTTGATAGAGGCATTTTGATTTCAAATCCTGCATGGCTTTAAATGCTTTATTGGCAAGTTCACTGAAGTGGGGCACAACAGCCACATTGCAGATATCATAGCCATCCACACGCATATCATCGAGGGATTGATGCACAAATGTGGCCAGAGTAACAACCCTTTCCACAGGTTTTAAAACTGCTTTGCAGACCAGCTGCTGCTCCACTCACAACCATTAAGTGAATGTTTTCTTACTTTGTTTTATCAAAACGTTTTTGTAGATGCTGTGTTACATTACATTTAAAAAAAAAGTAACAGCAAGACTTTTTTATTTAAACATTTTTAACAATTTTGTGGTGTCTTTACACTTCAGCTTTCTTACTTCTATGGCAGACCGCTTAAAAAAATAATTGCATAACATTTAAAACTTCAGTTTTCCTTTTTGGGAGAATTGTTTTGTTAAATGTACCATTTTTTACTAAATAATTTTGGTTAAAAGCGGCACTAGTAGCCTTTTTGTACAATTAGACAAGTCAGACTAGTCAGAGTGAAGCCCCTGTATATGGAGAGACACCAGACTTAAGTTCTGAAGAATGCATGTCTGCAAATAGCTTTGATCCTTGACAATAGAAACACAAATGTTCCATAATTGGAGGTGACTGTGGCTCAGTAGGAAGAGTAGTGGTCTTGCAATCAGAAGGTTGTGGGTTTAATTCCAGCTTCCTCCTGGGCAGCTTCCTCCTATTTTCAAAGGCACTTAACCTCAAGTTCCCACCAATCTACGATGAGCGTTAGTGAGTGTGATTGGGTGAATGTGGCTCTAGTGTGAAGTGCTTTGAGTGGTCTGCATGACTGGAAAAGCACTATATAAGTTCAGTCCATTTACCATAAGACACTGTTTTGTACTGGAGATTTAAAATTCAAAGCTCTGTCAAATGAATTCAGAATAAAATATCTCAAAGGAATAAACAAACTTGAATTAAGAACTATTATATTTGTTTAGGCTGCCATTAGAAATAGACTTGTGACAAATGTCAAGCCTGATAAAATCTGTTTTAGTTGAAGGTCAACACCACCAGCAGCTGTTCAAAGTCTTAACCTCAAACAGTTTAAATATGACACTGTAGTTCTGTTATTGTTCACTTCTTTGAGAAACTGATATTTTTTCCCCAGATACCAAGAACAGGGATCTTTGCACATGATGCATTCTGACAAGATTTTGGATCCAGTAGAATTGTGACAACTTAATAGTGAAAGATGGTTTAAATCTAAAATGTGCCCAATGCAGACCTGGTAAAGGTATTTCTGCAATGATGTATTGTCAGGCCAGTTGGTGTTTCAATCCATCTGACTGAGGCAGAGAAAATTATCCCCCTGTAAAGAAGGCTCGAAAAATGCCGTCATCAATCTATCATGTTAGTAATACCACATGACTACAGCTATACAAACGCAATCAGATTACGTAGATCACTCAAAAAAATCATGAAGTAATCACAACACATAAGGTAACTGCTAGACATGTGTTTAGTCAAACAATCTGGAGGCATATTTACTGTCCCTAATATATATATATATACAGTAGACTGTTCACCAGTCACATTTGAGATTTCTGACAGCTTTTAAATTTGCAAGACATTATTGCAAGACAACGCTATAAAGTAGAAGAAAGGAAAATTCTTGCTAAAGCTTATTTTCATTGGTCTCCCCTGGTATTAGTTTCAACATCAATAAGAAACTCACTAAGTGAAGTGATCAGAACATTTCCAGGAATCTTTTTCAGACTAGGTAGTCAGTGTCGTTGTGTTCTTTTGTTTGGAGGAAACAGCACTGCTTGCAAGTGTCTGAATGTGTTTGACATGATCCTTGGTGTGTGCTGAGTGTCTCAGATGAATAGTGTAATTACACTTCAAAGGAGAAGAAGCTGAGTCTGCACACACTGAACACTTGTCTGTGTGCCAGCACAGAGTCATGTATGACAGCCTGCCCTGACAGAGAGAAGACAGTCAGGATGTAAACCACTTTTATCAGTAATAGTTCCAACTTGTCATTAATTATTAACACTTTAACAATGTCGGATGACTAAATCTCAAAATAGGTGTGCAACTGTAGTTACTCAGAAAAACACCGGGACATCCTTACTGTTCAGTGTTTCCTTGTAAGAAATGTATATCTTGCTTTGCAAATTTTATTCACATTGAGTTACATAACAACATTCAGGCCCTGATCTTCAAAGATCCCAAATAGGGGGCACTAAATTGCTTGCGCAAAAAAAAAAAATAAATTGCACGTGCAATAAGTGGGCGTGTTGCATGCAATGTTCAAAGATTGCTCATGCAATAACAGGTGCAAAACAGGGGCAGACCGCCCTATTTAAATGAGGACATTGCATATGCTACTGGCTGGCGGCTACTGCCCCCCAGTGGAACTAGAGACAAGAGAACAAAAGCTCTGTTGCTTAAAACATGCATGGGTTGTTGTGCCGCATCATTGTAAATGATCCAGTTGCTGATTTTTTCTTTCTGTTCTGTTCTGCTCCTGCTTTTCTGGCCTGTTACAGTTTGTGAACCTTTGTTGTCACTATTCACAGCAGCAGGTTTATCATTTCAGGCTTTGACTTGACGAGATTATTTTCCCTCTAGGTTAATTTGCGCAGGGTGCCTCTGAGTGCATAACTGCGCATGCAGAAGGCTGATTTTGGAGTTGATCTGCGAGCAGATGCTTTATGTTTGTGGACCGGACCTACCCAGTGAGGCACAGACTACACCCTGCTTCACCTTTAATCAAAATATTAGATTACGGGAGGGCAGAGCTGTGTCCAGAATGGAGCGCGCCCTTCACCATCGGTGCGCACACGGGGCAGCTGGTCAGTGCTGCGACTGGGCTGACTGTACCATAGGAACCCACTGCATGTTAACTATGTTGCTTGACATAACTCACAGGAAATTGGCCAATCAATATTAGCAATATAAAAGACAAACATGTCTGTCAATTAATTTATTAGAGGTCTGCCTCTCTTGATATTTTAATTCTTTTCGGAGACTCACCGTGTTCTTTTTTTATTTGAGAGTACATGTTTGAAGAGTTTATTGTAAACAGCCACAATATTTAAGCCTGAACATACTAGTAGTCACATAAATATTGCTTGTTGCAAGAGTTGGCTATCTGTACATTATAGCTTTGCTAATTTTAAAACAACGTCACATAACTCTCCTGCAAAGAATTACATTCACATTTATGTACATAAAATGAATAACTTTCCAATGATTGTACTGAATTTGTTTTGCCAATATTTTAATGATAAACAATGTGTATGACAAAATAATAAAAAAAATTTCACTGTATAAACCTTCCCCTGGCACATGCTCAGATGTGAAAAACATAATCCAGCTGATCCAGCTCTGATTGCTCTGCAGTGACACAAACTTACTGTTAATAATGCAATGTGTTTTGTTTAGTGACGAGGTTAAAGGTCTTTCTCACCACATCGAAAAGCCGGCTTAAAATTGAGATTTTTCACCTGCTAAAAAGCGATTATAGCATCTAGTTTGCAAATGAAGGATCAAATCTGCCTTGCAAAGACTTTGTTTCATATTAATTATATTATCAACATCACAGCACAGTGGGTCCTTTACATGATGTGCCATTACAGTGCTATGCGCGCTTGTCTGGTGGATGATCAGTTATATGCGGACCTCTGCATGATCAGGTTTATGCACTTTCAGCAGCAGCAGATCTCACTGACAGAGATGGTGTGCTGGAATGATCCAGATGCAAGACAAAAAGTGCTGCAAGGAGCAGCAGACATTGTTGCGTCAGTTAGTACCTGCATTTCAAAAGTGCTAAATCTAGATGCAAAAACAGCACCGCAATCCATTTCAGGTTTGATAAATCCCGTTGCGGGTGGTAAGGGATTACATTTGCATATCCCCATCCCATATGTTTGTGTGTTTGGGTCATTATCATATGTTTTCCATATTCATGAAGGCAGACCCGCTAAAAAGTTTAAGCCTGCTGTTCCGCTGATTTTACGCACGCAATCCAATTCACACCTGGTTTGTAGATTGGCTTTGTGGACGCAACCAGGTTTGCCTGGTTTTGTACATGCAAACTTTTTGAAGATCAGTCCCTCAGTGTATTTCATTGGAATTGTATGCAATGAATTCACACAAAGCAGTGCAGAATCATGAAGTGGAAGAAAAATGTGTCTCACGCTAAAAGGAAAGGAAAACTTTACAGAGGAACCTTCCAAGGAACACAGTAGACAGGTCCAGGTTTTAGTTGTGGAGAACTTTGGTAGTAGAGAAGTAGAGTTAGGTTAATGAAACATTACCTCAAGCTTTGAACCCTCCATAGATTTGTGTTCATTCCTTTATCTGAAAATGGAAAAAGTTTCACACAACTACCCAGACATGGCCGTCCACCTAAGGTGACAGGCTTGGCAAGGAGAGCATTAATCAAAGGTGGCAAGGCAAGGTTATTTAAAGAGCCTCATTGATGCTCAAGGTCATTCAAAGTGCTTTCAAGGAACATAACAGAACAGAGGTAAAAGACATCGCATGAAGAATAAGAAAAACATTAAAATAATAATATTGAAATTTAGACATCGAATAAGAGGTTATTAAAATACACATTTAAAGCAATTGAATGACTAAGACATGTTTAAATAAAATGATAAAGTAATAATTAACTTTATAAAAAAAAAGCTGCAATAAACAATGTTTTAATTCTGTTTTTAAGAAGCAAAGGATTGTTTCAGAGCTTGAATGAGTGATAAATATGGATTTCCTTCCAGTTCCACAATTACTCACCATTTTGAGTTGATCTGTCAAATTAAATCCTTACAACATTGTTGAAGTTTAGGTGGTATGATAACTGTTGCATGGCCTTCACTGTAACTGCAGGCAATATAAGGAAAAAAAAAACAAAGAACGCAACCTATCATACATGTAGACTAAATAAACTGAAAAATATGCTATATATACACGTGTGGTTTGTCATACATACACTCTTTAAAGACCACTTTGGGTCCACTTCCCTCCCTCCTAGCAACTCCTTTCTTCCCTAGTCAATTTGACAAATCCATTAGGGACCCATTATAGACTTTATGAAAAGCAGCTCCACTATCTTTCTCCCAATGCTGAGAAGGAGCACCATAAATAATATTATTGATGATAATGGCAGACCTCAGGGGGTTTAAATGACACATTTGTGTATGTGTGTGTGAGAACACATGTTCTCTCTCCAGCCTGGTTGTCATATTTATTGTTGTAGTTGTGATTGCTCTATTTATAATTGTAAGGCTTTATATTTGATTCATTTCAGCCACTATTTAATGCTGTGTGCTTGAAAACATTTAATCTGTTTTGACATGGCACCTAAAAAGCAAATAATCATATAGCCCTAATGTGGTTCTGTGATTTATTTTTGTTTGCTGTGTATTGTCATACGGTTGGCTAATCTAAGCCTGTAGATATAGCAGCTATGCTGATGAGGAACTATTCATATCACATGTCAGTTTTTATGTCATGTTTAGAAGACATCTCTGTGGATGACCATCAGGAGATGAACCATGTATTGAAGACTAAGCATGCTGTGCATTCCGGCACAAACACGGCAAAAAGAGAAGTTTTTTTACTCTTTGCACAACCACTGGAAAATCATACGTTTTCAAAAAATGTCAATATACACTGACAAAAATATATTTTACAACATCAGCAAATGAGAGTGTAGAAAAATGACATACAATAAACCACTGGTGGCAACTGGGGAACTGAGCTTCATGAAGACAAAAGCAGGAACCCATGAGGTGTGCAGCAGTGTAAGAGACAACAGTGCTTCGTTTACAGACAGGCAGACATTCACTACTGAAAAGTTTTAAGAGTCAACAGTTTTAGATACAATTCTCACTTAATGGGTTTTTTTATTTCCATGACTATTTAAATTGTAGATTATCACCAAACTGTGAATGAACATGCATAGAATCATGTAGTAAACAAAAAGTGTGAAATAACTTCTGACCGTTTTCTATTTCACATTCTTCAAAATAGCCACCCTTTGCTTTGATTACTGCTTTCCACACTTAGCATTCTCTCCCTGAGCTTCATGAGATGGTCTCCTAAACTGATTTTACAAAGAATTTTAAAAAGAACTTCCCAGAGGTCCATTGAGAACCGGGCAAAGGTTAATATTTCAGTCATCACAGCAAAGGGCGGCTACTTAAAGGAATCTAAAATATAAAACCTATTTAAAGTTCTTTTACAATTTTTCATTTGTTTCACAATTCCATATTGTCACGGTGTGACATGTTGGTTTTTGTTTTATGGTCTCTTGTGGTTTATTTTGTCTAGATGTTTTTATTTTGGTTTGTGTATTCAGTCTTATTAGGTTCACCTGCTCCCTCTGTCTCCCTGCGTCCATGTCACACCTGTTCCCTGTTTCTTTGATTGTCTGCCCTTTGTTTCACTCTCATGTCTCTCAGTATATTAGTTGGTTTGTGTTCTTTGTTCCCCGCTGGTTCCTCCGTCACTATCCCTGGTTCTGTTTTCTCTACAATTTCCTGCAGAGTACCCTCATGTAAGTTTTTTGTCTGGATTCTTTGTAGTACCTGCAGTTACTTGCTATGTGTTTGTAAATACCTCTGGAAATAAAATCTGAAGACTCTTACAAACATGCTGCTCCCAAGCTCGTGTCTGCGCTTTGGTCCGATCCGAACACAGAACCTGACACATATGTGTTCATTCACAGTTTGATGCCTTCAGTGAGAATCTATGTACAATGTAAATAGTCATAAACATAAAGAAAACCATTAAATGAGAAAGTGGTTCTAAAAGTTTTGACTGGTAGTGTAGATGTACATAAATTCACCCTGCAGAGCCTCTCTAAGTTTATCTCTACCCATACAAATTTTTTTTAAAAGTACTTTTAAATGAGGTTATAATAAAGTCAGACAGGTGTGATTTATTTATTTATTTCTAATTTTTAGAATTGGTAATATGTACTCAAAACAAAGAAATGAGTCATTTTGGAGTCAAAAACAACCTGCCACAGCAGGAAGTGGATGGTAGACAAGCTGTCACAAAACTCAGCTGAGCTGCTATTTCTTTACAGAGATAAAAAGCCTGAAGGTGCTTCTTTTTGCTGCATGACTTAAAGATGGGTTCTCATCTTGTTAAAGATGAATCCCTCAACAATCTCCCCAGCGGGAAACCCAGATTTTACTCTTTTATTTTGGTCTTTTCTTTTTCTCCTCACCCTTTCTTGCCCTTCAACTTTATCAAAGTTCCTGCCTTTCACTGAAATGCCACATACTATTACAGTTTCTCTAAAATAATGTCAAATGTACATCTCCTTGGGGACTTTCTTACTGCTTTTACTTAGCTTGACA
Source organism: Girardinichthys multiradiatus (assembly GCF_021462225.1). Taxonomy (NCBI): domain Eukaryota; kingdom Metazoa; phylum Chordata; class Actinopteri; order Cyprinodontiformes; family Goodeidae; genus Girardinichthys; species Girardinichthys multiradiatus. The sequence goes on along the minus strand of NC_061802.1, from coordinate 45,328,544 downwards.
AATAGTTTGAGTCAGATGTTTTGTAAGAGCGAGTTAGCAGTGATGGAGCACCAAAAAATGCATGAATTTTACAATTTCACATTGTAATGATATGTGGGTTGTTTCCAAACCTTTTAAATAAGAACCATTTAAAAACCAGCACATACCTTTTTTCCAATTGCGCCAAAGAAAGGTTAGGATAAAATTTTCCTTTAGTTAATTAAATCATCATTTAAAAAATGATTTTGTATATATTCAGGTTATCTTCGTCTGATAAAAAATAACATTGAAATGTCTCAAACCAACATGACAAATGTGATCGTCTTTGTTCTAAAGGTTCCCAGCAGTGTTGACATTGAATTTGAAACACAGCCTGAGGTATTTTTGATAAAGCGGTGTTGTACTATTCCTTTTTTGTTCTTTTTTTTTATTCCCTTTGCTCGTTCTTGGTATTCTTTCATCTTCCCTTTGCCCTGCTGCTGTGTCCGGGACCTCTGACATGTAATGTATTATACTGTCGATGGACTCAGCGGTAAATGTTTTGATACCCTGGGCTCCCATTGTGTGTCAGTGCATGAGCCTTATTTTACCCTGTACAGGTTCAATTGTTTGTGTGTGTGTTTGTGATTGTTTGTGTGTACTTGTATGTGTGTACAGATGACTGGCTGTAATAATGAGATGAGTGTAGTGTAAACTCATTTGTGTTGCCCACAGCTGGGCACCTGGACCTCTGTGTGGGAGTAATAGATCAGAAAGTCTCACTACAAGCTGATCTCTTCTTCTGCAAGATGATGCAAGAAGTGCATTAACCTGTTGTCTACCCAGAGAGACAAATGCTTATCTTTCCTGAAGACAGGCAAAGCTGTGAACATGTTGCGGTCATCAGTGGTATTAATCATTTAGAGATGTTTAAACTTGTTTTTCTAACTAGTAAAGTTTAACTGAATACATCTCGTACTCGTCGTCTTCCGCTTTATCCGGGACCGGGTCGTGGGGGCAGCAGACTCAGCAGAGACGCCCAGACGTCCCTCTCCCCAGACACCTCTTCCAGCTCCTCCGGGGGGAGCCCAAGGCGTTCCCAGGCCAGCCGAGAGACATAGTCCCTCCCTTCTGTGTAATTGTTGCTATTACTGATTTGCTTCTTTCTACTTCTATTTCAAGATTAAGTATGTTGAAACTCTATTTGGAAACAGTGGGAAAACAAAGGTGAACTATACGCGTACACATTTTTCAACAATACTGTATGTAGCTCGCTCTGCACTTAAATTAATTACTTACCTGAAACAGCGTCAAGCTGAATGTAAATAGAGGGGATTGTCCAACAGTTGCACTTTTATGGTGCATTCAAGTTCATCTCATAAGTTGAAATTTCTAAATATAAAAAGAACTAGAATAATTGAAACCTATTTCATTCTATAAAAAAATTTTAACCAACATTTTAAATTTTTAAGTGGTTTTATTGTAATATAATCCGTCCATCCATCCAGTCAGTGGTTATATCCACTTACCCTTTATTCAAATAAGTCAAACTAGATCTCAGGTCAGTTGCATAGTGGCAACTTTTTATTTGTGTCAAAACAAAAACGTACCAAACCATGACTTTAAAATGGAAGTACATACCTACAGAACTATGATTTTTTTTGTGTAAATTACACACCTTCTTGGCATGTTGGCATTTCTGAGTGGCTGCACAGTGGAGCAGTTGTTAGCACTGTTGCCTTGCACCAAGAAGGTCCTGGGGATCTTTCTGAATGGAGTTTGCATGTTCTCCCCATGCATGCGCAGGTTCTCACCGGGTACTCCGGCTTCCTCCCACAGTCCAAAAACATGACTGCAAGCTTAATTGGTTTCTCTAAATTGCCCTTTGGTGTGAATGTGTGTGTGGTTGTTTGTCCTGCAATGAACTGGCGACCTGTCCTGGGTGAACCCTGCCTCTCTGGAGATAGGCACCAGCTCCCCCTGCGACCCACTTTGGAATAAGCGGTATAGAAAACGAATGCATGAATAGATTTCAGTTTCTTTGGGACCTCTTTAAATCTCATGGCAGACTGATAAATTGCTAGAATCTTGTTTCTGAAGGCCACAGGCAGGTGTTATGGAGTTTTAATGAAAATTCAATGTGGAAGACTCACCAACATCTCCTCCGCTCCACCTGATGACTCCACCATAGTGCTCCAATCAGAGATGGGTCTGCTCTTCTCCTTGTCCAATTAACTCCCAAGACATTATATTTAATGGCCTTCAACTTAGAAATCACTACTCGTTGTTAAGCTTCGACCCTCCTCCTCCCCTTTCTCCTCCATCTGGCTCCCCAATTCCTTCAAACTTCTTCAGGCCACTCCACCACCAGGATTGGATTCTATGGGGGGAAGACATACCTAATCCTAATCCTAAAAAATGCTTTTACTAGCTCTCTTCATCCTCAGAGCATACGTCTCCTCCCAGGGTCCGAGCGCCAAACAGATATTATAATTAATAAACCTGCTAATCATAATCTCATCGTTTCCCTCCTTTGTGAGTCTTTCCAGGTTGAATTGATCTTATGATGGTATTCACTGTCAACAAGAGCACACCAAATTCAGGTGAAAAAAAATAAAAATGTAAAAGCTACTTTCCTCTGTTATTGCTTATCTATAATACAAGACGTTTCTGTGTTAAAATTTTAATTACATATCCATATATCTAAATATATCAATTTGCACAGGTTTCTTTTTAGGGTGAAAACAAAAAAAAAAAACAACTAAATTGCCGTGGCATAATAAAGGAAGGTAAAGAAAAATTCGACTACAGGCTGAAATTTATGATTCAGTTATTTAAAACACAAAAGCAGCTCTAAACAAATGTGTTTTTACCCTGATTTAAAAGAACTCAGGGTTTCAGCTTTTTTGCAGTTTTATAGGAGTTTGTTCCAAATTAGTGGAGCACAAGAACTAAATGCAGTTTCTCCATGTTTGCATCTGATTCTGGAATTGCAGAGCAGACTTAAGCCAGAAGACCTGAGAGGTCTGGAATGTTGATACAACAACAACAAATCTTCCATTTATTTTGCCTTTATGAATGTTATGTTTGTCACAATGTTTATTTAGGGCACAAATAAATCTTACTTTAACTTTTAGATTCCAATGAAGTACTCTTGAGTCAGTTGATAATTGACAAAACCAATGCAGTCAGGTGTCAGTCCAAGCTTTATCTGCTAACACTATCATTACACCAGTATAAATATTATGATTCTAATGAAATTCCCTTACTCTATGTTCTTTCTGCTTTTATCTTCATTCTATTTGATGAATTCCCAAACAGCTCCAGTATTCAAAGTCTATGCTTGCCTGCTTCAAGCAGTAGGGAACATCTGTTTCTTGAGCACACATACATAAAGTGCACACGCACACAGAATGACACTCAAACAAATGCATGTAAACCAAATCTGTCACAGACACACACAGATCCTCTGTTTCAGGCTAAGACATCTGCTATTTGGTGTTCACAAATTATTGATGGCAGTAAACAAAAAGTTGAGGGGAAAACAGGCATTTCTCATGCTTATGAAATTTTCACAACCTGTCAGCCCATTCAAACCAGTGCTTTGTTACTAAGTGGGAAAGAACAACAACAAAGGGAGCTTTTTCACCATGATTTTCCCATATCAAGGAGAATGGTACAGGGGTAATTGGGTGACAGGAACAATTTCAATTTAAAAGGAATATAATAGAGAATAGACTTAACGTTCATTTTTCTCTGAAGCCCCTTGTAATGTAAAAAATGTCCTTTTCTGGTAGTCTGTATTAGGAATTATCTGATCTTCTCAATGTTATGAGAATTTAAAATGTTCAGTCTTTAATACATCTTAAAAACATATTACTACTATATTTTTAAGAGAGTGAGGAGTATGAGAAGTATGAGACCAATCAGATGGCAGTTTAATATGCCCCTTTTCCATTGGTTCCATTTGGCCTGGCTGCTTTGCAAGTGTTTCCATTACTGTTCTGAGCAGGATACAACTGGGCCTGAGTTGGGACTACATGTGTGTGTGCAGGGAAAAGTTAATAAAACTCAAGAGCGACTACAATAATATTAGGGATCACCCTTGGCCGGAGTGGGTCAAACTGAATTATAATTTTACTATTTAATCATAAAACATGCCTGAAGACTGAAAGAAAAGAAAAAGGACTCATCAGTTTCCTGAATTACACGCAGTTATGGGGCGCTGTATTTAATAACACCCTAAACCAGCTAATCTCACATAAAATCAGCTGTTCAGACACACATTTCCCCCAAAACACACAAAACAATACCACCATGAAACAGCGTGTTTGGTTTATTTATTGACGGTCTTTAAGTGAACCAGCCTGTGCAGGAAGAGGGAGCATGCAGAGAGCAGCTGCCCGTAATCAGACTGTCTTCATCGGATTAAATGGAAGGAAGACCCCGCTGAATCAAAGGAGCGCAGACATCCAATATCCAACCTAAAACTAACTTCAACCTGGTTAAAAGTCAACTGTTATGTGCTTTGAAGTCCTTGTCCTCGTCCTCATTATTATTAAAATTTAAAGTCATGTTGGAATTTCTACTTTTTCACTCTTTGTTCCATTAGAGCAGAAATGAATATCCATATCCTTCAAAATATGATGAAATGCAGTTAGTGTGCGTCTGGTGGTAGAATTGCGCTAGTTAACCTATGGTACGTAAGTACTGCAAGGGATTTCTCTGTATTTATTACCTTAATTTTCATTGCTATTGGAAAAAAAAATTCTTAATAGTCTTCGCCCATCCCTTGTATACGGCCCCAAGATTGTTAGCAGGAGGCCCTTCCTGAGGCATTTTTGGTTGGCTGCAGAGCACATTATCCTGCTGAAAGAGACTACAGCCATCAGGGACTCCTGCTTTCTAAAAAGGCTGTACAATATGAGGTAGAATGTATGTGTGAATGTAACATCTGCGAGGAAAACGGTGCCCAACGGTGGACTATAACATTCCATTTTCAATGACTCAACATTAGTCAATACAACTTCTAGGGTCGGCTGATATCTATTTTTGGTATTGGTAACTGTTTTTGGTATTTATTTAAAAAATTCTTAAAAATACCAGCGTACGCTTTTTTTTTACTGCCTGCAATGTTAAATTATTGCTGTGTGTAATTTGGAGAATTTAAAGTCTTTGATTTTTAACTTTACTTTCTTACATTGAAGATTCATTGCTGCAGTATTTAAGAGGCAGCGGGTTAAAACCCATTCTTTAATTTTTAGTATGCACAGCTTCCCTCTTTGATTTCTGATTGTTGAGGCACTGTTTTTCATTGGTGACTAATACAATTTATCAAGGTCCTATTCTTAGATCCTTGCAGGATTTTATCATCCAAAAAACAAAAAGGAACAGGTTACTGCCAGAAACAATATCACACAATGGTAATGGAGCAAGCTTCACCATGGCAGTCTGACTGTTTGAAGGGACAGTAATTAACAAGTGCAGTCACTCTTCTAAACATGACTGCACAACAGGAGTGGCAGCAGAGGAAGGGTTAACATGAAGTTTATTATTCATACACAAGAAAAAATGAAACAGTAAGCTTGTCTTTGCATCAACTTCCATTTTTCAATTTATGTTTAATAAATTGATTACATTATCCACTGCAATACTGTTGCCATCTTTGGAAACCCTGATTTGCGTTGTTGGGATAATGAATCTGTTTATATTATTTAATATTTAATATTAATATTTTATCAAATAATATTTCGGTCTGTTAAGGGTTGTCCTGTGAATACCAGCCCAGTAAGGCGGTGGTATTAGGACAAAATAGAAAGGTGTGAGATGAGCTCTGACATTATTGAACAGCATAAACTCTGCACACACACAAAATGAATTCACACAATTTCTTGAAAAACAAGAATTTATTTACAGAAATAAGTCAACTCAAAGTCAAACATATTTCATTCAACAAACCCTTTACTATGCTAAAACAATCCAACTAAACTACCAAGTAGAATTAAAGAATAAGGAAGACTAATGGGCTATATATACAGTATAAACAAGTTGATGAGAGATGATTGAAAAGCATGACCAAAAGAGTGATGCAACATTACCATGCAATGTTTATGTTTGAGAACTAAGGATTATATTGAAGAATCTGGAAATTAAGTTAAGTTAGTCTTGGAACCAACTTAGACAACCAATCACAATGCAAGATCAGGTTAAATATTATTTTAATAAAATGTTTTAAATAACGATCTGCTGAATAAAACCAATTTTCTGGATGACTAATTCTCAACAGGGTCTCATTAGCTGCCTTTTTTATTAAAATAATTTTTAAATAAATATTGTTAAGGGAATGGTAAAACATTTAAGGACATATTTTGGAAAATAAACAAATCTTTCTGGAGAACTGGGGCTTAATGGTGTTTACTTAGTTATCAAATTTTGTAAAATGATGTTAGGGACACATTTACTGGATTGAAAACTAAACCTTTCTGGGTAAATATTTGGCAGCATGCACTGTCCTTACCTGTTAGCAGTTGAAGCTAACAAAGAAGTGGCTAGCTTAGCACCAGAATCAAACACATACCTTTTAAAATACCAGGGTTAATAAAAGGGTTAAAATGCATGAGCCCGGACGGCGCGTTATGATCAATCTTCTGTTTTCAATCACCCTTTAAATAAAGTTTGTCTTTACTTTAAAAACACACAGATAGAGAACACAAAACTGAACGTGTGCGGTAGATATTCTGCTAGCACCAAGATAGCTGAGTTCAAACACAAACAAAACCAAACTTCATAAAATGAAAAACGTTTCGATCATTTCAATCTAAATCTTTCTATACAGGTCCTTCTCAAAATATTAGCATATTGTGATAAAGTTCATTATTTTCCATAATGTCATGATGAAAATTTAACATTCATATATTTTAGATTCATTGCACACTAACTGAAATATTTCAGGTCTTTTATTGTCTTAATACGGATGATTTTGGCATACAGCTCATGAAAACCCAAAATTCCTATCTCACAAAATTAGCATATCATTAAAAGGGTCTCTAAACGAGCTATGAACCTAATCATCTGAATCAACGAGTTAACTCTAAACACCTGCAAAAGATTCCTGAGGCCTTTAAAACTCCCAGCCTGGTTCATCACTCAAAACCCCAATCATGGGTGAGACTGCTGACCTGACTGCTGTCCAGAAGGCCACTATTGACACCCTCAAGCAAGAGGGTAAGACACAGAAAGACATTTCTGAACGAATAGGCTGTTCCCAGAGTGCTGTATCAAGGCGCCTCAGTGGAAAGTCTGTGGGAAGGAAAAGGTGTGGCAGAAAACGCTGCACAACGAGAAGAGGTGACCAGATCCTGAGGAAGATTGTGGAGAAGGGCCGATTCCAGACCTTGGGGGACCTGCGGAAGCAGTGGACTGAGTCTGGAGTAGAAACATCCAGAGCCACCGTGCTCAGGCGTGTGCATGAAATGGGCTACAGGTGCCGCATTCCCCAGGTCAAGCCACCTTTGAACCAGAAACAGCGGCAGAAGCGCCTGACCTGGGCTACAGAGAAGCCGCACTGGACTATTGGTCAGTGGTCCAAAGTACTTTTTTCGGATGAAAGCAAATTCTGCATGTCATTCGGAAATCAAGGTGCCAGAGTCTGGAGGAAGACTGGGGAGAAGGAAATGCCAAAATGCCAGAAGTCCAGTGTCAAGTACCCACAGTCAGTGATGGTCTGGGGTGCCGTGTCAGCTGCTGGTGTTGGTCCACTGTGTTTTATCAAGGGCAGGGTCAATGCAGCTAGCTATCAGGAGATTTTGGAGCACTTCATGCTTCCATCTGCTGAAAAGCTTTATGGAGATGAAGATTTCATTTTTCAGCACGACCTGGCACCTGCTCACAGTGCCAAAACCACTGGTAAATGGTTTACTGACCATGGTATCACTGTGCTCAATTGGCCTGCCAATTCTCCTGACCTGAACCCCATAGAGAATCTGTGGGATATTGTGAGGAGAACGTTGAGAGACTCAAGACCCAACACTCTGGATGAGCTAAAGGCCGCTATCGAAGCATCCTGGGCCTCCATAAGACCTCAGCAGTGCCACAGGCTGTTTGCCTCCATTCCACGCCGCATTGAAGCAGTCATTTCTGCCAAAGGATTCCCGACCAAGTATTGAGTGCATAACTGTACATGATTATTTGAAGGTTGACGTTTTTTGTATTAAAAACACTTTTCTTTTATTGGTCGGATGAAATATGCTAATTTTGTGAGATAGGAATTTTGGGTTTTCATGAGCTGTATGCCAAAATCACCCGTATTAAGACAATAAAAGACCTGAAATATTTCAGTTAGTGTGCAATGAATCTAAAATATATGAATGTTAAATTTTCATCATGACATTATGGAAAATAATGAACTTTATCACAATATGCTAATTTTTTGAGAAGGACCTGTATTATTCTGCCCAAACACTTAAAACCTCATGAACTGTGGTGAGGAACGTTGTCCAAGGCGGAGAAGTTTGAAGAAACGTCCACAGTCTTTAAACAGTTAGCTACAGCTAACCTCCTTAGCTGTGGGGAGTGGCGGTTGTTCTGTCGGCCGGTCTGTGAACAAACTGTTAGCTTCTAGCTAACCTCCGTGGCTGTGGATGAAAGACGGCCCGTTCTGTCTGCTAACCACAATGCACGTTACCGTTACCACAGTGATGCGGTCTCTGCTGTCTTCCTTCCAGACTGGGAGACCACTCCGCTCGGCTTCATAGAGACCGCTCCTCTGTAGGGAACTTATCTGGGACAGTTTGCTTCTGCAGGCCTCAGAGAGAAAGTAAGCAATTCTTGCACTTTAATTTCCCCATTCATGAATGAAAATACCGGATACACGGACAGTATTTCATTCGTACTTAACTTTGCATATGATCAATGATCGTATGACATCCTTGGATCCAGTTGAAGAGTTTCTGTCTGTTTGCCAGCAAAGAGACATCAGCACGCTTTTCTCCCCTATCTGGTCCCTCTCGAAGGCTGTGTGGAAGAGGTCGGCTTGTTGGAGAGGGGGTGCTCTTATTCAGACAGTGGCATCATGGCAAGTCTGCTGCTATCCCCCCTTTTCTCAGTTGCTGGAAGTCAGTTAAATGGAATTTATTTTGAAAGTTCAAGAAAGTCTGTACCGGAGTTTAATGTTGAAATCCATGGCTGAGTCCCAACAGCGTTAATACAGTACTACTGCCCAACCCTAAAGCATATTGACGTTAATCCTTCATCCACTATGTGCTGTTATAGTTGATCACCATGAAGATGTTATTATTTTAACTCAAATGCAGGTCGCCTAAAGAGTAGAGCAATGGTTTCCATGCTGATAAACAGTGTTGCAATGGTGGGCTTGAAAACTGCTGATTTGTACTTGTAATGTGCAGTGATAATGATCACATTCATTATTCTGTTTAGACAGCAATCGCTGTGACAGTAACAAGATAAAGTGCCCAAGATGTTGGTGTTTTAGGTAACAGTACATGATGGAACCGTAATAAACAAGGCCTGCCTGTTCCAGAATTGGCTGTAGCGTCCTGATGGAAAACCCACAGGAACTGCACAGAACCTTTACATTCTCAGCAGCTAACCCATCATCAGTGACACTTTCACTGTTTATGATTATCTGCAAATCCAATAATGTTTACATAAAACATTTTTTCAGAGTTCTTTAATGGTCTGCAGGCTAACATTTGTTAATAGGTGCTGAAAAAAAATGTACATCCTATAACTGCGAGGAAATAACAGAACATAGAAGCTAATGTGTTCTGATTTTATATAAACTTTAAAATCAACCAACAATAAATATAAAAATCTGTTAAGGGACTTTTTACCTCTCAGAGATAAACTCTGGCTATTTATGGACCTTTTATTGACTTCTGCAGCTTTGTTTTATCCCTACTGTGCTGTCGAGAAAAGCAGCAACCTTAAGTGTTCTTTAGTGCTGTCCCTGTTGTGGCTGGACTATTTCTGAACCAGCACACAGCATTTATGGTGTGATATAGCAGAAACATATCCCATTTTCAGAAAGAGCAATCATTTATGTGATTTCTTTTTTTTTGTGAGTGTTTTTGTTTACAGTCTGGAAAACAGTTGTGAGAAATATTTTAGGCTTTAGTACTTTTATTGATCAAATGTCAGCTATGTAGTGAGGATTGAAAGAGGTTTAAATGACAACTGAAGTACTAATTTACCTTATTTATTCTTATAATTTATACAAGTAAATTACACTATATTTTTTATATGCTAGATACTTCAATAAATATGACAATAACTCCTCTGAGTTTTGCCAGGGTTTACCTCTCACTTTTCTTTATATTCTTGAATAGGGGAATACTATTCAAGTATTCTACAATAGGAAACGTTCTACAATAATTGTAGAAAGTTGTTTGTTGCACTAGTCGTGGGAAAAGCATTTAACTGCATAATCAAATAGAAATGCATTTTACTGTCCCATTTCTTAAATTGAGTTTAGAGAAAATGCTTCCTGGTATGATGATATTGGTATAATGTCTGAACTCCCTGATACAAGAGGCTAAAAAAATTTATAAATAAGGAAGCATTTAGTGGGTCATGAGTTACCTCTGGTGGATGCATATTGAGGTCAGAGATGTCCTTGGTGAAAAGAATCAGCTAATCCTAATTGGAACATATGTAGAATATGCAAATCTCACTAAAGAGCTCAGATGAGATGTGAGGGAAACTCGTTAGTGCTCACAGGAAAGCTTTCAAGTCAAATTACATATTTCAGTTAAAATATGAGGCACCTTTACATCTTAGAAGGAGCCATAGGTCAGTCTAAAGTCACCTTAAAGAATCTTTATTTCAAAGTGGTCAAGTGCTAAAACTCAACAAAAATGAGTAAAATAAATGAAGCCAATGTCCAGAGAACAACTGTGAAAACCTCTAGAAAGTCTGTGGACTTACTGCCAAAGTCCTCTTTACTAATTAAAGAAAGCCTAACCAATTTGAAACAAACTAACAATAGGGGAGGCTGTAGGTGAATAAAATGCCTATTCAAAGCAATATGTTCATTTAATGTGGAAGCTGCTTATAGGTCACAGGTGCCAAAGTAGTGTCTGTGCCTCAGAGCAAGAAAGTCTCTAGTTTAACACTCAGAGGGATCTCTTCTGCATGGTGTTTTTCTAACATCGCAGTGTGCAAGTTTTTTTTTCTCCAAGTACTCTGTGTTTTCCTCCTACAGTGTGAAATCAATTTTTTTATTGATTGTTAAAATTGTTAGCTGACATTAGGTGTCAGTGTGTGTTAATTCTGTGTTGGTTTCACATTAGACTGGCAACCTGTTCATGGTGGACACCAACTCTTACCAATGACTGCTAGCTTCAAGTATAATTAATTGGGTACAGAAAATGAATGCATGTGATAGTCATCATAATAAGAGAATATCCCTATAATTTTATAGATCTCCATTTCATGAAAATCTTATAAGATTCTAAATATGGGCAAGAAGACTAAAATGTTTTTTTTATAGCATAATGTTTAACCCTTTAGAGGTCCTAGCCATATTTTGTGTCACTCATGCTTTTATTGTTTAGCCTTTTCGGCTGTGTTAAATGACTTTAATTCACGTTTGGAATTTTCTTTCAATAAAAAACAGTGAAGCTATGTGAATATATGGGCGTTTTAAGGGATTCAATTCCTAAAATGTATTTGTAAGTAGTGATTTATATAGTTTAGACTGAAGCTGTTTATACAAATTCGCCTATAGAAAATATACAAAATATCAGTGCATATCATTTTTATAGCAGATTTATTTTAAGAAATATGGAAATTATTTAAGCATTTAGTTAAATACCCTCCCAGCTGTTGCCAGTATATGATTTTGTAAACTCCGGCAAACATACAGTAAATTATGGTTTCCAGATTTGTACAGAATTTAAATGATTTAAACTTGACACATTGTTGGATGACTGACAAGATACAAGTGATTTTTAAGCTTTAAGAATATGACTCGTTTTAACTGTTCAACATTTAAGTAAATAGCATTTATTAAAAAGTCTTACCTGCATTTGATTTCCTCTGGTTCAACATTTTAACTACTTGGATAATTCTACCCTTTTCTCTGAAAAGCGAACATACTTTGAGATTTAAATGCTTGTGGAAGCTACACACATTTCTCTGTCATTTCAGCATTAATACATCTAAATTCGGCACCTTGTTTTTGTGTGCAAAATCTCTAGTTTAAGTGTGTGATGAGGAATATCATCTGTTGTTTCTTTACAGTATGTGAGTGAAGTCAGTTGACTTCGAACACATTGGAATTATTGCTAAATTTGAAATATCCTGATCGCAACAGCCTGGCTGTATTAAATGGCCTAGTTGGATTATACCTATTTCATGTTGAACTGTTTCTTTTATAGCTGTTGCTGTTTAACCCTCACCCCAGTTTGAAAGGACAATAAACAGCTACTTAATTCTAATGTAAAAATTATGATGTAAAATGGGTAGGTTGGAAAGTCAGGTAATTTGGATACAGCAGACATGTTGAAGTCAAGACCCACAGGTCACATGTGGTTCGATTAATAATTTCAGGTGATCTGTGTCATCATATTTTGTACTGTGAATGGGCCTAAAGGTACAGCACAAAGACACATCACTGCACTCTGTTCATTACCAGACTGCTTTCCAGAGGAAGCAGCTTTAATGAGGTTCTTCTTGACTGAAAAGAAGAGCTGACCAAGTTGGGTTAAAGGGTTTATCTAGCCCACAGAGCTGTGAGATGCAAACTGTGTTTTCATTTCAGTGAGACAAAATAAATTATCTGAATGCATTCATACTGGAGCTGCACTGGGTGGAGGACAATGGTAAAGACAGTCCTGTATGCTACATGAGCCTAGATGTGCAGTGAGATTGTATGACCTGCTGTATCTGCAGGACATGCTCCACAGTAAATATGGAAGACAGTTTGGAACACTGAAACAGCAAAGAACTTTTCTGTTTGACATAAATGGTAAAAAGATCCCACAGGACTTGGGCCAGTAATGAACAGCTTCATTCAGTCCTGAACATTTCTACAACTCATGGATGAACCTAAACACACATGAACTTACAGAACTTGAGAATAGATGTCAGTTTTGGTTTATATCAAAATGTCCCAGACAAATGTGAGTCATTTTTAATAATGATTTTTGTTCTGTTTTCTACTGTAATTTGAAACTGTAATATGTTTGGGCTTTCATTAGTATAATTTTCAGGAGTTTTGATGACATGTGATTAAATGTTTTATTAGATATAAAGGGAAAACTGCTGAAAGTGACAGGGTCATAAGTAACTAATATTACTAAATCTATAATATTTTTATTTTACACAATAAGCTATGCAAACTCCTATTAATTCATATTTCTGTGTGAATACATTGGTCTAATGCATCTAAAAAGCATAGCCAATGTATATGTTTCTTGAGTAAGGTGTTTGACCTGGACCAAGGTTTCAATTTAAGCCTCTGGTGTCAGGTCTATTGACAACAGCAATGGCTATGTTGCCGAAGCACCCAGCAAGAAACTTCGCATGGAGCTGTCTGCACAGAACTGGCTTTGGTGCATCACTTGTAAAAGAAAGATGAGAATAGGTTACCAGAGTACCTTATGCATTAGATAGCACTTACTAGAATTTCACAAGTTGTTAGTGGTTGCACTTGGGATTTGCTTAAAGCTTGGTGGTCACACCACAAAACTGCTCAATATGTGGCAGGTACAAATGTCACAGAGGTAGAATCGTAGAATAATAAAAATACAGGGGCTGGACAATGAAACTGAAACACCTGGTTTTAGACCACAATAATTTATTAATATGGTGTAGGGCCTCCTTTTGCGGCCAATACAGCGTCAATTCATCTTGGGAATGACATATACAAGTCCTGCACAGTGGTCAGAGGGATTTTAAGCCATTCTTCTTGCGGGATAGTGGCCAGGTACTGGCGATACTGGTGATACTGGTGGAGGAATACGTTTCCTGACTCGCTCCTCCAAAACACCCCAAAGTGGCTCAATAATATTTAGATCTGGTGACTGTGCAGGCCATGGGAGATGTTCAACTTCACTTTCATGTTCATCAAACCAATCTTTCACCAGTCTTGCTGTGTATTGGTGTCATCCTGATACACGGCACCGCCTTCAGGATACAATGTTTGAACCATTGGATGCACATGGTCCTCAAGAATGGTTCGGTAGTCCTTGGCAGTGACGTGCCCATCTAGCACAAGTATTGGGCCAAGAGAATGCCATGATATGGCAGCCCAAACCATCACTGACCCACCCCCATGCTTCACTGTGGGCATGCAACAGTCTGGGTGGTACGCTTCTTTGGGGTTTCTCCACACCGTAACTCTCCCGGATGTGGGGAAAACAGTAACGGTGGACTCATCAGAGAACAATACATGTTTCACATTGTCCACAGCCCAAGATTTGCGATCCTTACACCATTGAAACCGACATTTGGCATTGGTAAAGTGACCAAAGGTTTGGCTATAGCAGCCCGGCCGTGTATATTGACCCTGTGGAGCTCTCGACGGACAGTTCCAGTGGAAACAGGAGAGTTGAGGTTCACATTTAATTCTGCCGTGATTTGGGCAGCCGTGGTTTTATGTTTTTTGGATACAATCCGGGTTAGCACCCGTACATCCCTTTCAGACAGCTTCCTCTTGCGTCCACAGTTAATCCTGTTGGATGTGGTTTGTCCTTCTTGGTTGTATGCTGACATTAGACTGGATACCGTGGCTCTTGATACATCACAAAGACTTGCTGTTTTGGTCACAGATGCGCCAGCAAGACGTGCACCAACAATTTGTCCTCTTTTGAACTCTGGTATGTCACCCATAATGTTGTGTGCATTTCAATATTTTGAGAAAAACTGTGCTCTTACCCTGATAATTGAACCTTCACACTCTGCTCTTACTGGTGCAATGTGCAATCAATGAAGACTGGCTACCAGGCTGGTCCAATTTAGCCATGAAACCTCCCACACGAAAATGACAGGTGTTTCAGTTTCATTGTCCAACCCCTGTATGTACATGGGATAACCCACACATGTGGTCAAGAACCCCCCACCCCCCCTTCAGATCTCACTGAGTGCCATTAGGTAAAAGAGTCACTGTTGCGTAAGCTGGCAATAACAACACAGCAGGCTCAGCAAGCTTTTAATTGGTGCTGTGTCTAGGAGTTACAAGCCAGAGACAGGTGGACCAATGTTTTGGAGATGCATACCTCCTGGCATAGCGGTGTGGGGAGCCACAGGGTATGACAAATTAGTGCTCTGCAATCACTGCTTTATATGACCTAATGCAGTGCCACAGGCCCCTAAAACAGCACCATGACAGTGTTTTAATCACAAATCGCCCATCCACACCTGAACAAATTGTGAATGGATTGCTCACATCATGATAAAGTTGTTCCAGGACCAATCAGGTCCCCCTAGTATTTTTTAATCTAACAGGGTATCAGCACCCTCCAGTGTCCATCCCCCCCTGTGCCAAACTACTAGATCTCAATGTGGAGTTAAAGGAGCTGTAGGCTGCTTCTTTACCAAACCAGCAGTGCCCTCGTGTTGCCAACTCTGTTACTCGGTTAACTTGCAGATTGATTACTTCTATCACTCCATCTGTGTGCTTTCCTTTATTAGCAGTGAACAAAGCCATCTTAGTGACAGAGACATTCCTACTCTGTTCTAGAAAACCACAGTGTAAATAGTGTTTCTGGCAATATAATCAAAGGAGGCTATCTTAAATCAATATCTGCAGATTTTGTTGTGCATTTCTGGTCTGTGGCCAATACAATGCATTTCTTGATACAGCCCCAACAATCAGATTCATTTTAGATACGTAGATGAAAGAAAATGATGCAAGATGACACAATGCAGTTTCAGTCACATATTTTAGGGTAAACAGTTCAATTTCATGACATTCAATTTGATCCAATGTGACAAGACAAAGATAAGAAATGATACTATTCAGCTGAATATATCTTATATAATTAAAATATATCTTATAATTTCCTTAAATAAACAACAATCGTTCATAAACAGGTCTTGTCCACCATTTCAAATAATTTTTTATAAAACCTGGCTGACTTACAATGAAGAAAAACACTGAGGCTTAGATAAAAAAAAATACAACCAGGCTACAGATGTGATTAATGCTCATTTAGTAACTAGAAGTGAGTAGCAAAAAGCATTTCTATATTATGAACAATAAACCAGTTATTTTCCTTTCTTTTATAACTTCCTGCTTTATAATTTATTAACCATTCAATGCTGCTTCAAGTAGCACTGATATCACTCTTAAAAGTTAACTGTAATGACCGTGAGGCAGCTCCGCTGTGCTGAGAAGTTTCTTCTTATGTTCCTCAGATGTAAAAAAAAGCTATAAAAATAAAATAAATAATAAAAAAACTTGGAAGAGGTACAAACTGCGTATATTGGGTGACTGTTTTGTTCTGTATTAGCTGACGTTGTGATGGCGATGTATTTGCATTTGTAGCTAACATGACATTAGCAGAACTGCTTTAAAGGAGGACAGACAAAATGTTTCTGACACCTTTTTGGAGCTCCTGGTTCAACCCTGTCCAACCCTGAGGCTGGTAAAGCTGGGTTAGATGCAGACCTTTACAATCACATCATGTTGGTGTCTCAAGTCTGTAATAGGGTTAGTTGAATTAGTTGTTGACTGGTGTGCTTTTTTTAATTGCCTCCATTATTTTAAACTCATTTTTGTTTAAGACATTCGCCTTACTCAAGCTCTGACTTAGTAGCGCTAATCGTTGTCTACGTTCTAAAAAAAGGAATCCTCCCAAAAACAAATGTGTGCTTTCTGGTAACGTGTATCAGCAGAGAAATAACTCCCAAAATTAAATACCTGAGTGGAGTGTATAAATAAAAGCATGGAGTATCTCGTTAATTAATAGATCTATTTTTATCAATGCATAAACGTAGAACACGTTTTATCTAGATTTAATCCGCTTGGAGTGCTAGGGATGCTTTGAAGGGCATTTTTTAACAAAACCCAAAACTGTGTTCGCAGCATGGTTCCCAATGCACGTTGGCCTTCTCCAGGGCTTTCCTTGTCTTCCTGTTTGCAGTGTGCATGTACAGGATCGTAAGGTTTGGTCATGGAAAGGACATTTTCAGTGTACATTGGAGTTGTGTTAAGCCAAGTGTGAAGCAGCAAGGATGCAAATCAGCTCCTTTCAAATTGCTTTCACACTTAACCTTTGGATCGCTCTGTACTGTGCCAGAGTCCAGCGTCTGGAGCAGATACAAACCCATCCCTAACACTGAAACAGACCAGAGAACTGTTACACGGTTACAACTGTCAGTCTTGGCCCGGTTTATCCAGACATTGTGCGGTTAGCCTGCAGTGTTAATACATGCCGGGTTAGCATACCAAAAGCAGAAAATGTGCATGTAATGTGAGAGGAGCACATTTGAGTAGATAAAGATGTAGAAAAAAAGACAAAGCAATACGACAAATCCGAAGACAAAAGAGTTTAGAGTTCAGTCGATGTGGCTACGTGGAGTAGTGAAGAGGTGCAGGCGCACAACTACATTTGAACACCAAAACAGGAACTGCGATGGGACGGACTTTTGTCTTTGTGCTTTTTATCTTCCAAATCAATGCAATACTGACACAGAAACAACCCAATACAACTGCATGGCCCTGTTTGGTATAAAAAAAATCTTTGTGTGAAAGCAAACTGCGCCAAGTGAAGGTGTGACTTTTTTGGTTTTTACCAATCCCTGGACCTGAAAGTTTCAGTTTTAGACATTTGTGTATGATTTTCAAAATTTAAACTTGATTGATTTAAATGTAACACATGGTGTTGTGGTGTGACAAAATCACAATACATATTTATAACACCTTTTCAAAGATGTAGATTTTTCTACACTATTCCATCCCACGCTGCCTCTTATTGACACTGGGATTCCATGGGTTTGTTGCTTTTTAATAATTCAGCCTGCTGAATGGATTTTGGTTTTCATTTGCCAGAAAAGCCTTGCTCCACTAAACAATGCTCTCGTGCCTTGGCCCCTGAAATCTCTTCAGAGGCAGAAATAGTAAAAAGCCTTTTCACAATTTTTTAGACACCCAGCAGTCATCTAAAAGGAAGAGTAAAAAGGGTAGCGGAGATCGGAGCAGTGATTTTGTTTTTCTTTGCATGTCCAGAAAACAGTCTTTGACAAAAACCTGATATTCACTGTAAAGGATATTATCAATGCATGTCCAAAACACTGAAGGAAAACAGGCTTTTTTAGCACCTTGATAGATCTGTGGATAATTTTTGCTCTATTTCCTCTCTCTGTCTTTCTGTGTTTTGCTGCTCCTTTTTTTTCCTGTTTTCATGACACATTTTCATGCAGTGACATATTAGTATCCATCAGTTTTGAAGGGCAGGGCGATCACACAGGCTTGTGTGTCATACATTATGGCACAGAACTCATTTCCTGCCTGAGTTTAACAATGTCTGTGTCCTCCGAGAGGTGAGACTATATGAGGGACACATCATGAGGCTCTGCGTCTTCGGATATTGTGAAAGTGTGTGCGTGGAGGCTGGACAGAAAAAAGACTAAATAAGGCCACAGGATTCTAATGTCCTCTAAAATGACATCCAAAGTCACTGTAGCATCAGAAGGTTTGATGAAAAATAAAATAGGTTGCATTTAACATGTATCACACTGCAATGCTTAGGAACCTAACTCTACACAATGTCTGTAAATATTAGTGACTGATTAATAATGTGCTTCAAATGGATCTGCTTTAGATATTGGTCAAAAGATGTCTCTGTTCAAAGAACATCTGTGGTTTGTTACACAGTTGAATTGATGTTTACATGTTTTATATGGTCTGCCTTACACAACACAGCACTTAATCAGCAATGACTGGTACAACAAACATGGTGAAACAGTTTGAAATCCCAGTGACTAAACGTCCTTCCAAATGAAGGCTACAGTCATGGTAAGAAGAAATTGGTATATAAATGTAGATAAATGTAGATTGTATGCAGAAAATATTAACAATATTGATTGTTTTACTGCAACATGTTGCATGTTCCTACACTATATTGCCAAAATGTATTGGGTCCCACCACCAAATCAATGAATTCTGGTGCTCCAATCACTTCCATGGCTTCAAGTGTACAAGGTTTGGTGTGGAGAAACTTGAATGGCCTCACAGAGTCCTGAGCTCAATCTTCTTGAACACCTTTGGGATGAATTAGAGCAGAGGCTGCATTTCTGGTTTTCTCATCTGACTCTTAACACACTCCTAAACCTTGTGGAAGATATTTACTGAATAGTTAAAGTTGTTTTTGCTGGCAACTATGGACCTTATAGATTGATAGGATGTCGTCAAAGTCCATGTACATGTAACCCTAACCCCCTAACCCTAACCCTAGACAGACAGATTCTTTTTGCAATACATGGTGCTAAGGTTAAAAATTAATAACTGACATCTGGAATGAATTTCATGTCTATACAAACATAGGGAATATTTTGGGACGTGCATTAAATTGAAAGCGACAGAATCGAGATTAGATAGTCACATTAGCAGGAAAAAGCTCTGCTATGTTTGTTCTGTGCTCTAAACTACCCTCGCTAAGGGCTGCCCTGCTGGAAGGTGAACCTCTGTTCCTGTCTTAGGTGTTTTGCAGCTTCTACAGGGTCAGGATATATATATATATATATATATATATATATATATATATATATATATATATATATATATACGCAGTTTGGTGGTAACTTGGGGTTATGGATGGATGGATGTGACAATGAGAGAAGGAAATAAATCTGGGAATGCAGTTTTCCATACTGTTATCTTTATTACATTCATATCCATACCTGGAAAATAATTAAATCAATCTCCATACTTTGGCAGATTGTGTAGTGACCCTGTTAGACAGTTTGTTGTTTAGGCTTAATGTAGCTGATTTCCATCCTATGTTAGACAGTTTGTTGTTTAGGCTTAATGTAGCTGATTTCCATCCTAGGTGATTACTTCAGGTGAAAACAAGCTGATTCACCTTCTTCCCAATGCTTATCCCATATATTTTTGTTGTGTTTGCTTTATCAACTGTCTGTTTCTTTGCCCTCCCACCAGGACACTAATGCCACGCCAAACATCTCCATTCACAAAATTCCTCTTTGCACCAACCCAGTGGGATAAAATCAGCCTCTTCCTGCTGTTCCTCGACACTCCCATTCACCTGCTCTCTCATCTATCTCATCTCTCTTTGATACAAGACTGTTGGGCCCCTTGCCAACAGTTAAATCTCAGTGGGCCCCATCCATATGGCCGACTTGTTCAACAGTCATTACTGGCCCATTTAACACATCTAATTGTTCGACGTTTGACATCTTGTCAGAGCAATTAGTTTAGATTATTCCTGCATGAGACACTGTGATGTTGATTTTGTCACATGTTTGTTGCCATACATTATTCCATTGTTATGTACAGTATTAGGACAACTTTGATCAATGTGGGAGCATCTGCATTGGGCATAGAACTCATACTATACACAAGGAAGCACTGTGAAAATTGCTAAATATGTTCTTTTGAGGATTGTTAAATTTCTGAGATAGACAGTATAACTTCCACTCACCCTGACTGTGATACAGCCTCTGAGCTCATCTTTGCCATTCAAGACAATACCTGTGATACCATTAAATGTGCCACCTTGTGTTTCAGAAGCACTCTAGATGCCTCCCAGTAGCAGCTCTTCACTCTTTTCATGACAGGTCTATTTTTGACAGTAGCAGCACTGAGCACAGACGCTTGGCAGAAAGTCAGGCTTTAAATCTGTGAAGGGAATGCCAATTCTTTTAAACAACAGCCAGAGCAAATTCCCCATCATATCATGTCACGACATCAGCAAATAACTGATGACATCAGGTCAGAGGACTGTCAATATTGATGACAAAACGTTTATCAAGTGAAGACCAGGAAGTGTCCTAAGAAACCAACGACACTTTAGTTCAGGGACAAGAACCGGAAGCATAAAGCAAAGAATGTAAATGCAGGGAATTTTACTAGATGATGGTGTACATGCACTATATGACCAAAAGTCTTCTTAATCCTTAGCATGTAATATGATGCTGGCTTTAGCTGCTTCATCTTTTTTGCAAAGGCCTTTTACAAGGTTTAGAAGTGTGTTTATGGGAATTTAGGACCATTATTCCAGATAAGTGAGACATTCAAGTTGGATGAGAAGGCATGTCACACTTTCTTAATGATTATTGCTTTTCGTAGTGCTAAACAGACCACAAATGAGATGATGTAAACCCATTTGAATTCCAGGGTAAGACCAAGCAGTCTAATTCCCTCTGAAATTTTTGTTGATCCATTATCTAACAATTCATTTCATTTTTAAAGTTTGACCAAGTTTATGTGTTTGACTTATTGTTGGCACATTTTTCTTTAAAGGGGCATATAAATAATAACTAATAATAAAAGTTTAAATATCACTATTGGAAAGTGTAACACAAAGTATGATCCCAGTATCTTGTCTGTGCTATGTGCTTAGTTTAAATTTGATGAGTGAGCATAACACAGGTAAGCACAATATGTTCATGACATATGGAAATTCATGCTTCAGTCTTTTCTAAGGTTGATGGAATTTAGCTCTGGGCCAGAGACATGATAATGCATGATCCCTCTGTGCATGTGTGACATACTACACAGTACATTTCCTCCCCAGAGAGAGCAGAGTCAACAGAGGGGATTGCTACCTTCTGGCATCTGTCACGCTGAACTGTGTTTAATTCCATCCACATACCCCACTTCCCCTTTACCTCATGTCTATTCCTTTCAGCTTAACCTCCCCGCCTCCCCCCTTATGTGCTTCTTTCCCATCCCTTCATTAGTCTCCGTAACTCCATTACTCTGATTTCAGCAAGGATTTGTTCCCTTTCTCATTTCCACTATAACAAAGCATGTTCTCCCCTTCATATTCTCCACCACTTTCTGTTCCCCTTTTTAAGACCTCTGCAGTATGCTGTATTGCCCTCCTCATATCTTACAGCTACGATATATTTCAGTGTCTTTTGGAGTTACCAGGTCAGGCGTAAAGACTAATCTGAATTTCATTCACAGCATCACTGGGGCGTTTATATTTAAAAAAGGAGAGGGGGAAGAAGCTGACTCTTTTTTTTAACAATGTTTCTATCCTTAAGTCGCCTTTTATTTTTTCTGTTATCTAACCTTCACATAAACTCCCTGGTTGGTTGGTCTCGTGTCAAGGTTTTGTGCTATGGTTATTAAGGCACAGAAGCACAGTATTGGAAGGTAGACTGAAGGTCCAGCAAAATTTTGTTTCAGTTTGTGATTTGTTCATGTTTTAAACCTAATGCAGGGATTGACTGCTGAGTGCTGCCTTATGAAGGAAAAAGTTTCCAATTGGTGGACTGGTTTCCAAAAGAGAAATTTAGAGTGATCGTTGTAATTGCTTTCAAAATCATTATTGCATATCTCTAACTATGTCAAATTGAACCCTACCTTGCAGTTAAAAACTGCTGCTATAAACCCAATAACTCAACAACATAAACTTACCACAAAAATTTAATTTGTGAATAGGTTTTTTTTATTCTGGGTTGCACGGTGACACAGTTGGTAGAACCATAGCAAGAAGGTCCTGGGTTCAACCCCCGGCCAGGGGTCTTTCTGCATGGAGTTTGCATGTTCTCCCCATGCATGCGTGGGTTCTCTCCACGTACTCCAGATTCCTCCCAAAGTCCAAAAACATGACTGTTAATAGGTCTCCCTCAACTGCCCATAGGCATGAATGAGTGTGTGCATGGTTGTTTGTCCTGTGTTTTTCTGTGTTGCCCTGCGATGGACTGGTGACCTGTCCAGGGTGTACCCTGCCTCTTGCCCATAGACCTTTGGAGATAGGCACCAGTTTCCTTGCATCCCTAAACAGAAGCAAAGGGTATAGAAAATGGATAGATTAATGTTTTTATTCTTAGTTGTGATGATGCTCTTTTTAGGAATAAATCTTGTACTGTTGGGAAGCTTGTTTTTTTCCCCTTTACACTGTGGCACATTTGTGAGAAAATACATTTGGGTCTTGAGATAAAAAAAAAAAAAAAACTTCTAATAGATTTCCATTAAACAATTTCAAATTTTATTGTAATACTGAGCTGTTAGAAAGTTGTAGCATTCTGCTCCAGAAACAAACTGTGATATGATGTCAGATTTATGGATTAGATGTGTTTGATGGCCATCAAGGGAGAGGCGGAGTACACCGTGGACAGATAGCCAATCCATCACCAGGCCTGGGTGGAATTTGGTCGTTCAAACATTGGCATTTTCATTGTGAGTTTCTAGAAATATTTAACTGTATTTTATTAATTTTTGCTATTTGAAGCCTTAAATACAATCCATTAGGAATATCTGCCCAGGCATCTTCATTCACAGTGAATGTTAGTTTTTGGAAATCAGCCAAGGAGCTTTTTAAGTGTGAGTTCTTGTGGAAAGAGCATACTGAGATCATGCTGCATTGCTGTCAAAGACCCACACCCTGAGGAGCGTGTCTGTCCTTGCACAAACACTGGAAGAGAGACTTTGACTGCCACTGCAGGTCATAAAAGAGTCATGTCTAAAAAAAATGGATCCTTTTTCATGACAAGATTGTTAAGGGTATGCATGAAAGCACAGTGTTTAACCTCCAAATGCAGTGTCACTTGTTCTTAAAATGGACCAGATGGGACATTTTGACTGGGCTTTTAGTGGAGTGCCAAGGTGTTGCTGTTGTTCAAGGCCATATCTGCAGACCTAGTTTAAATGCATCGTAGAAAAAATAAAAAGTGCTAAAATGGGTTGAGTCTATCTGAATTTTAGCGGGTCTGGGTTAGGTGAGCATTAGATTGTATTTGTGTCGACAGATTTCTGGTATTTTTGCTTTTTTTGTTTAAATGTTTGAGATCATCATACTAATTTTTGTACCAAAAAAAGGTAACCTAAGTTAACACAAAAAGTACTTTAGCAAATAAGTGTTTCTTGTCATAGGGGAAAAAAGCTATTCAAACCAACCAAGCCCTATGGAAATATTTTTACCATATTTATTTGATTCAATTTCACTCTTTACACCCAGGCCTGATTACTGTCTGACCTGTAGAATAAAAAAATCTCTAAATAGAACTGGTCTGACAACATAAAGTAGATTAAAAGAAATGAACTGAAAAAGTAGCATGTCATGCCTCGGTCCATGAACTGATGAGCAACAAAGTCACTGACATCAATCAGTTTGGAAAAGGTTGCAAAGACATTTCAAATATTTTGGCTCTCCAGTGAACCACGAGAGGCACTGTCCACAAGTGAAGAAAACATGGAACAAAACATTACTCCAAAAGGACATTAGTGACTCCTCAAAAAGGTAACAAGTGAGAACAATAGGCCTTATTTTACAGAGTTAAGATCATTGTTTATAGATTTAACAATAAGAAAGAGAATAGGCAAAAAGATTCTTAGGAGCGGTCCACTGCCAAAACCCCTGCTGACCAAAAAGAGCACAAGAACATGTATTCCATTTGACAAAAAAAAAAAAAAAAAAAAAAACGTTTGGAGAAAAATATTCAGTGTCGGTTCAGTTAAATCTGTCGTAAAACTGAAAAAATATTGGGAAAAAGAACATCAAAAGCAAAACAAGGTCATGTTTGTGGGCCAGTTTCAAGATGCTTTGTGGCTTTAGGACCTGGAAAACTTGTATTTGATGAAACCATGAAGTGAACTTTTAAATCCTGAATGGAAAAGTCTGACAATGGATTATGCACTAGGGCAGCATTCCAAGGTGAAAGGGAATGCATACTTTTTGAATGACTCAAAATAAAATTACAATTTGGAGGGCCTGGTGAAAGTACAGATTTAACCTCAATTGAAATGCTGTGACATTACCTTTAATGGGTTGTTCTTGCTTGAAAAGCCTCCAATGGGCCTGAACAAGAACAATTCTTTATTAGATTGATTTAGTAGTGTCCTTCAGCTGCATTGTTACCTCTGATATCTCCTGACTATTTTCCTCTTGACAGAAGTCCATGGATTCTCTATGGGATTTTGGTCTGGCCAGTTTGCTGGCAAAGGGATACCATGATTAAAGCAGGTATTAGTACTTTGACTGTGTTATCCATGAATGTGTAGGCTCTGACTATCATTTCAGCCTACGGCCGAGTGGTAGTGCAGAGTACCTGGCCCCCTGTCGGGGGTGCTGGATAGTGCCCCTCCCGGGGACTCCACTATTCTGCTGGGGGACTTCAACGCCCACGTGGGGAACGACAGTGACACCTGGAGAGGCGTAATTGGGAGGAATGGCCTCCCCGATCTGAATCCGAGTGGTGTTTTGTTATTGGTTTGCTAGTCACGGATTGTCCATAACGAACAACATGTTCAAACATAAGGGTGTCCATCAGTGCACTTGGCACCAGGACACCCTACGCAGGAGGTCGATGATTGACTTTGTTGTCATATCATCAGACCTTCGGCCGCATCTTTTGGACACTCGGGTGAAGAGAGGGGCTGAGCTGTCCACTGATCACCACCTGGTGGTGAGTTGGATACGCTGGAGGAGGAGAAAGCCGGACAGACTTGGCAGGCCCAAGGGCATAGTGAGGGTCTGCTGGGAACACCTGGCGGAGCCTTCGGCCAGGGATGTATTCAACTCCCACCTCCGGGAGAGCTTCAACCAGATCCCGGGGGATGTTGGAGACATAGAGTCCGAGTGGACCATGTTCTCCGCATCTATTGTCGATGCTGCTGCCCGTAGCTGCGGCCGTAAGGTCTGCGGTGCCTGTCGCGGCGGCAATCCCAGAACTTGTTGGTGGTCACCGGCAGTAAGGGATTCTGTCAAGCTGAAGAAGGAGTCCTATCGGCTGTGGTTGGCTTGTGGGACTCCTGAGGCGGCTGACGGGTACCGTGAGGCCAAGCGTGCTGCGGCCCGGGCTGTGGCAGAGGAAAAAACATGGGCCTGGGAGGAGTTTGGTGAGGCCATGGAGAAGGACTACCGGTTGGCCTCGAAGCGATTCTGGCAAACCGTCCGTCGCCTCAGGAGGGGGAAGCAGGGCTTCGCCAACACTGTTTATAGTGGGGGTGGGAGACTGCTGATCTCGACTGAGGACATTATCGGGCGGTGGAAGGAGTACTTCGAGGATCTCCTCAATCCTGCCATCACGCATTCCATGGTGGAAACAGAGGCTGGGGACTCGGGGTTGGACTCTTTCATCACCCAGGCTGAAGTCACCGAGGTGGTTAAAAAGCTCAGCGGTGACAAGCCTTCGGGGGTGGATGAGATCCGCACTGAGTACCTCAAGTCTCTGGATGTTGTAGGGCTGTCATGGTTGACACGCCTCTTCAACATTGCGTGGCGGTCGGGGACAGTGCCTCTGGACTGGCAGACTGGGGTGGTGGTCCCCCTTCATAAGAAGTGTTCCAACTACAGGGGGATCACACTCCTCAGCCTCCCTGGTAAGGCCTATGCCAGGGTATTGGAGAGGAGAGTCCGACCGATAGTTGAACCTCGACTTCAGGAGGATCAGTGTGGTTTTCGTCCCGGCCGTGGAACACTGGACCAGCTCTATACCCTCTACAGGGTGCTCGAGAGTTCATGGGAGTTTGCCCAACCGGTTCACATGTGTTTTGTGGACCTGGAGAAGGCATTCGACTGTGTCCCTTGTGATGCCCTGTGGGGGGTGTTCCAGGAGTATGGAATTGGGGGCCCTTTATTAGGGGCCATCCGGTCCCTGTACGAGCAGAGCAGGAGTTTGGTACACATTGCCGGCACTAAGTCGGACCTGTTCCCGGTGCATGTTGGACTCCGGCAGGGCTGCCCTTTGTCACCGGTCCTGTTCATAACTTTTATGGACAGGATTTCTAGACGCAGCCAAGGGCCGGAGGGGGTCTGGTTTGGGGACCAGTGGATTTCGTCTCTTCTTTTTGCGGATGACGTGGTCCTCCTGGCCCCCTCTAGCCAAGACCTACAGCATGCGCTGTGGTGGTTCGCAGCCGAGTGTGAAGCGGCTGGGATGAAGATCAGCTCCTCCAAGTCTGAGGCCATGGTACTCGACCGGAAAAGTGTGGCTTGTCCTCTTCAGGTTGGAGGGGAGTTCCTGCCTCAATTGGAGGAGTTTAAGTCTCTTGTTCAGTGGGGGAAAAATGGAGCGGGAGATCGAGAGATGGATCGGTGAGGCTGCCGCAGTAATGGGGGCGCTGTGCCGGTCCGTTGTGGTGAAGAGAGAGCTGAGCCGAAAAGCAAAGCTCTCAATTTACCGGTCGGTCTACGTTCCTACCCTCACCTATGGTCATGACCGAAAGAACGAGATCCTGGATACAAGCAGCTGAAATGAGCTTCCTCCGTAGGGTGGCCGGGCACTCCCTTAGAGATAGGGTGAGGAGCTCGGCCATCCGGGAGGGGCTCAGAGTAGAGCCGCTGCTCCTCCACATCGAGAGGAGCCAGTTGAGGTGGCTCGGGCATCTATACCGGATGCCTCCTGGACACCTTCCTCGGGAGGTGTTCCAGGCACGTCCCACCGGGAGGAGGCCCAGGGGACGGCCCAGGACACGCTGGATGGACTATGTCTCTCGGCTGGCCTGGGAACGCCTTGGGCTCCCCCTGGAGGAGCTGGAGGAGGTGTCTGGAGAGAGGGACGTCTGGGCATCTCTGCTGAGTCTGCTGCCCCCGCAACCCGGTCCCGGATAAGCGGAAGACGACGAGTACGAGTACGAGTACGAGTGTAGGCTGTAACATAACTGTGGATTAAAATCTTAACGTTCTCATTTTGTGAGATGCCTAATTTTGGGTTTTTCATTAGTTATAAGTCACAGTCATCACATTTAACAGAAATCCATGCTTAATATAGATATTACTCTCTGTCTCAATGAGTTTCACAGTTTGAATTGAATTACTGAAGTTCATGAAGACAGACAATAACAACTCTGTTTTGTTGAGGAAATAATCTATCAGTGTCTCTAATAACATGGTTTCTTTTGTTATCATATGGTCTTAGTAGGTGTAAAGTAAAAGATCAAATTAACTTTAGAATATAGTTTAAATATTTTGACTTCACATAAACTCCAATTTCCTGTTCACATTCATAAATTGAAAGAAACATGCAGTGGGGCAAATTTTATTTCAGACTATAAAGTAATTCAATAACTGATTTATCACAAACCTCTAAATTAACATGATGCTTTATGGTGATAGGAAGCTATCGCTCCCTCATTCTTGTACACCCACTCTCTGTTTTACTTTTGTGTAATTAGAACTAATAGGATATGAAAGCTTGGAATACACAGTAATTAATTCACTAGAACCACCAACACCATTAGCTACACCCCTTCACCCAAAACCTGTGTGACCTTCTCTATCATTATGTGTCATGATGGATGTGGTCAGGTACCTCTATTTAATCATACTGATAGTCGTGATGGAGAATTTACTACCTGGAAGTGGCAGCATGGCAGTGACATATGTTCAAACACACATGGAGAACTACACAGCCACACGTGCGCTCTACGATCCTCCAATCCTAGATTGGACTGAATAACAATACGGACAAAATTACAGCACAAGAAAAATCCTACAGTGTACAAATAAAACAGAAGTAGAAATTATTACATATGCACTCAAACAAAGGTAAGAATATTGAAGGTATCAAATTGTGTAAATTAAAAAGCATCAAATGTTTTTGCAATGGAAATATACATCCAGGTTTCACTTTGGGTTCCGTTTTGTACTTGCAGTTCTTTAGTACAACTCACCAAGTTTTTTCCATCTGAATATTACAGTTGAGAGCTGGATTTCAAGATTTTTCTTATAGAAATAATGCTACTATAACAAAAAAAAAAAAAAAAAAAAAGGTTTACTGTGAGGTTATTTACAAATTTTTATGAGGGGGCTGCCAACAATGTGTCTGCAAGTAAAATAGAAGCTTTGCTTACCTGTTGGAAGATAAACTAACATTTATAAGGCAAAAAATTACTTCAATTCAATTCAATTCAGTTTTATTTATATAGCGCCAATTCACAACACATGTTGTCTCAAGGCACTTCACAAAGTCAGGTACATACATTCCAATTAATCCTAACCAGTGAACAGTGCAGTCAGATTCAGTTATTTATTCAAATTGGATAAAAAGTTTTTCTGTCTAAGGAAGCCCAGCAGATTGCATCCAGTCAGTGACTTGTAGCAGTCACTCCTCCTGGATGAGCATGTAGAGACAGTGGACAGTCACTGGCATTGACTTTGAAGCAATCCCTCATACTGAGCATTCATGTAGCGACAGTGGAGAGGAAAAACTCCCTTTTAACAGGGAAAAACCTTCAGTAGAACCAGGCTCAGTGTGAGCGGCCATCTGCCACGACCGACTGGGGCTTTGAGAGAACAGAGCAGAGACACACAAAGAATACAGAAGCACTGATCCAGGAGTACTTTCTATGGGAAGGAAAAGTAAATGTTAGTGGATGTAGCTCCTTTACTCGTTTCATCCAGAAAGAAAGAACAGATACATTTTGAACCAGTTTTCAAGGATATAGTCTGAAAGAGAGCACATAGTCACAGTAAAAAGTCAGTCAATTTCTATATCTGGGAGAGAGAAAGGGTTAAACACTGAAAGACAGAGCCAAGTGGATCATCTGTAGAAGGTGAGCATTAAGTTGTTGCCAGCAGAAGCTTGGACAATGCCACTCTCCAGAAAGGTGTCACAGGTAGACATAGAATCAGGCCAGGTGTAGCTTCTAGGAAGATAAAAGAGAGAGAACATAAAGTGAAAAACTGAAATAACAGCAAATAATGCAAAATTGGAGAGTAGTGTGAGAATGTAGCGAAGAGGGTGAAAGTGGTCATTATGTCCTCCAAGTCAAGTCAAGTTTTTTTATATAGCGCTTTTCAGCAACAAGGCACTCAAGGCGCTGTACATAAGGAAAAACATTACAATGATACAGAAAATCAAATGGAGGTAATTAAGAAAAAAAAAGACAATAGAATGATGGATAAGAAAATGAAAGGAAAATTGGACTGAAAACTTAACTAATAATGTGTAGATAACACAGTCAAAGGCCACTCTAAACAAATACGTTTTTAATCTTGATTTAAAGCAACTTAGAGTTTCGACGCTTTTACAGTTTTCTGGGAGTTTATTCCAGATTATTGGAGCATAAGAACTAAAAGCTGCTTCTCTATGTTTGGTTCTGGTTCTGGGTATGCAGAGTAGATTTTAGCCTAGATTTTAGATGTTAGTCTGGGTGGTTGATATACTGACAACAAGTCTGTAATGTATTTTGGTGCTAAACCATTCAGTGATTTATACAGCATTATAACAGAAGTATGTCAAAGTATATTCTCTGAGCTACAGGGCGCCAGTGTAGGGACTTTAGAACCGGGGTGATGTGCTCCACTTTCTTAGTTCTAGTGAGGATACGGGCAGCAGCATTCTGGATCAACTGCAGCTCTCTGATCGACTTTTTAGGCAGACGTGAGAAGACACTGTTGCTGTAATCAATTCTACTAAAGATGAACGCATGAATTAGTTTATCAAAGTCCTGCTGAGACATTAGTCCTTTAATCCTGGAGATGTTCTTTAGGTGATAGAAGGCTGACCTTGTTACTACCTTTATGTGCCTCTGAAGGTTTAGGTCTGAGTCCATCACTACACCCAGGTTTCGAGCCTGACTGGTAGTTTCTATCTGTATTACCTGAAGCTGTGTGCTAACATGTAAACGCTCTTCCTTTGGTCCAAAGATTATTACTTCAGTTTTGTTTTGATTCAGCTGAAGAAAATTTTGGCACATCCATGCATTGATTTCTTCTATGCATTTACCAAGCACTTGAATGGGTTAATAGTCACCTGGTGACATTGTAATGTACAGCTGTGTGTTGTCTGCATAGTTATGATAACTTATGTTGTTTATTAAAATCTGAGTTAGGGGGAGCATGTAGATATTGAATAGTTGGGGCCCTAAGATGGATCCTTGGGGAACGCCACATGTGATTTTTGTGCTCTCTGATGTAAAGTTACCTACTGACACAAAAAAGTCCCTGTCCTTCAAGTAGGATTTAAATCAATTGAGTGCTGCACCAGAAAGGCCGGCCCAGTTTTCCAGGCGCTCTAATAAAATGGAGTGATCAACAGTGTCGAATGCTGCACTAAGGTCCAATAATACCAGCACTGTGGTTCTTCCACATTCTGCATTTATACTGATGTCATTGAACACCTTGACAAGAGCAGTCTCTGTACTGTGGTGACCATGGAAGTCTGACTGGAAGACATCAAAGAGGTTGGTCATTGTTAGGAAGTTGTTTAACTGCTGAAACACAGCTTTTTCAATAATCTTACTGATGAAGGGGAGGTTTGATATAGGCTTGTAGTTCTGTAGTAGCAGCTTGTTCAAGTTGCTCTTTTTCAATAGAGGTTTGATAATTTTCAGGGGCTGGGGGAAAACACCTGACAAAAGGGATGCATTTATTATTTGTGTTAAATCAGATGTTATTACGGGCAAAGCTTTCTTAAGGAAAGCCGTGGTTGAAAGATCAAGACAGCAGGAAGAAGAGCTTAGTTGCTGTACGATTTCTTCTAAGGTTTTGTAGTTTATTTGGTGAAATTGGGAAATTTTGTCAAAATCCGTTCTAGTTGGAGACATTGGTACTGGAGTTGATGTGGATGTGCTGACAGCCCCTCTGATCTTTTGGGTTTTTTCAGTGAAGAATTTAGCAAATTAATTGTGAAGTTCAGATGCTACAGTTACAGGAGGGTTTGTTAACCTGTCGACCGTGGCAAATAATGCACGAGCATTGTTAATGTTTTTGCTGATGGTCTCAGAAAAGAAAGATTCCCTTGCATTTTTCAGTTGTAGGTTATATCTGTATAGTCTCTCTTTATAGATAATATAGTGAACCTGGAGTCCAGTCTTTCACCACCTGCGTTCAGCTTTTCGTCACTCCTTTTTTTTACTTCTTACTGGTGGAGCACTTCTCTACGGAGACATTTTCTTCCCAGAAACGACTTTTACTTTAATTGGAGCAATTGAATCAATGATGTCCGAGATTTTAGAATGAAAGTTTTCTACCAGCTCATCTACAGTGTTACAGGGCAAAGTGGAGGTTGAAGAGTAAATCTGGTTAAAGGTTTCAGTGACACCGTCCTTAAAGATGTGTTTTCTTATAATATTGTAAGGATTATGATTATTAATTAATTAATATTCATCAAGAATTAGAATTTAAAATCATAATTTAAATAAAATTAATTTCTTAACCAAAAATCATTACTTACGAATAGAAATCAGAGATATCCTTTGGTGTTGTGATTATGGGTTCAAAGCTCTTTAATAATTACAAATTATTGACCAAAACCACCAACTGTCACTGTTTATTCAACCACTTCACCGAAGGTGGGGGAACGTTGACCGTGTTTTGACAGATAAATCACTCTTGCACAAAATAAACACAAACGCTTCAATTAATTATATATATGAAGATTTATTGAAGCCAAATAATTCTGATATACCATTATTCTGGTCCATAACCATCACCTAACTAACAAGCAGTATTCTACACAAAGGGAATAACAATGACTACCTAACAATAATAATAAAAGCAAAACATATATGTGCATTTAGTGTCTATGAAGATCAAACCAGTAGTTTTATGAACAAAATGTGTAATTTGGGTTAAATGGAAAGAGATCCTCCTGTTGTGCTGATGTCTCGATTGCAGCGATCAGCTGATAAAACGGTGGGGCCACGCCCCTTTAGCCTCTAGCAGCTGAATGCCCCAAATCTTGACAAAGGCTCATAAAACTCTGAGGCGGGAACTCAGTGGAAAAACTCAATTCAATTCAGTTTTATTTACATAGCGCCAATTCACAACACATGTTGTCTGAATGCACTTCACAACAGTCAGGTACATACATTACAATTAATCCTAACCATTGAACAGTGCAGTCCGAGTTAGCTTTTTATTCAAATTGGATAAAACGTTTTCTATCTAAGGAAACCCATCAGATTGCATCCAGTCAGTGACTTGCAGCATTCCCTCCTCCCAGATGAGCATGTAGAGACAGTGGACAGTCACTGGCGTTGACTTTGCAGCAATCCCTCATACTGAGCATGCATTCAAAAAGAATATGATTGATTCTCCAGTTCTTGAAGTCAATACTTCGCAAATGCAGTCAACGTGCAGGTGAGTTGCTCTCAGATTGTTTGAAAGGTCATTGAGTTTGACTTTCTCTTTTTGCTGAAATTGCATGCAGATTTCAATGAAGCCTGGTACTAATAGCCTTCTACAGTTGTTTCAAGGCAGTTGACTTTCAACTTGGTAGATTACTGCCACATTGTGGTAACAGCAATGCATCACAACCAGTTGCTGCTAAAAACAAAACAGTGTTTTATAGATAAGTGGTATGTTCTATTGGAATTATCGGACATTACTCTGGATTGTTTTTTGATCCAACCTTTCATTTGACAAATAACACTTTATGCTGGAAAACAAAATAACCCAGTGTGTCATATAATTTCTGGGTAATGATGATAGCTGATATGCAACTATTAACCAAAAGCTGTAACTTCAGGAAAATCCTCACAAAGATTTGATCATGTGACCAAAGAGTACTGCCATCATGTTATTTTACAGTCAGTAGCAAGGGAGGCATTCAGACATGACTCAAGCAAATTTCATTGCCATTACGTGTGAAATATAAACTGCATGTCTTATACGCACAGATCTATGCCTTTCAGTTCTGGCCTTGCAGTCAAGAGTGTCAAGCATATTTTTCCATTTAAAGGCTAACAAGGCACCCAGGTTCTTGTCACTCAAGAGTCACAATAAAACTTGTAGAATTTTATATTTGCAGTATAAGCCATCATGGTAGAAATCTAGCTATGTCCACATTAGCTGCTGCCCCCCAAAAATATAACCAAAAAAGCTGTACCAAAGACCTGTGGTTTAGATGCCACAAATACATCACATTTCACTTATCCCAGTCACTTGAACAGTTAATTTGTTTAAATATTCCTTACTTGTCCTACAAGACTAAGCTAACCACATATGCTTGCACAGATTTAGCATGAGCCAAAAAAACCTTAGAAAAAAACAATATAGCATTAAAACACAGGTTCTACAAGCAGCATTAAAAGGCAACCAAGCTGTCCTTTCCCTTTTTCTATTCCTCCCATCTTGCTCTTGCTCATTTCTTACACATTACATTCTCCTCCCTTCACTTCCTCATCTCTGTAAGCATTGCAGTGACCTGAACAATACAGCGGCGATTAGCTCTGCATTTCGATACAGAGGTCTCATTTCCAAAGCTCTATAAGCATTCCTGGAGGTGCAGCTCCACTCTGATTGATGCAATATAAACCCCTTTTTTACAGTTGTGACATTTCACTGAAAACAGGCAGGGTCGGAATTTTCCGTCTACTGGGTCCCCCTGCATGAGTCCTACACTTATACACCTATATGATCATTTGTAATCAAAGTTAAGGCTTTCAAATCTAAGAGTACTGTACCAGCTTTACTTATCCATAAATCCTGATGAGCCCAACCAGTTGGATAAACTACAAGCATGTCTTGATGGCATAA
Source organism: Girardinichthys multiradiatus (assembly GCF_021462225.1). Lineage (NCBI taxonomy): Eukaryota > Metazoa > Chordata > Actinopteri > Cyprinodontiformes > Goodeidae > Girardinichthys > Girardinichthys multiradiatus. The sequence continues at coordinate 45,294,003 of NC_061802.1, read as the reverse complement.
AAACTTGGATGACTTTAGATTTTTTGCTTCTAAATTCAGACAAGACAGAAGTTGTTGTCTTTGGATCGGATTCTTTAAAAAAGAAACTGCTTAGTCAATCACTTAACCTGGATGGCATTAAATTGACCTCCGGTAATAAAGTAAAAAACCTTGATGTTATTTTTGACCAGGACATGTCATTTAAATCCCAGATTAAACAGGTTTCTAGGATTTCCTTCTTTCACCTCCGGAATATTGCCAAAATTAGAAATATCCTATCCAGGAGTGACGCTGAAAAATTAGTCCATGCATTTGTTACTTCAAGGTTGGACTATTGTAATTCTTTATTATAAGGATGTCCACAAAATGCAGTTAAAAGCCTTCAGCTGATTCAGAATGCTGCAGCAAGAGTTCTGATGAAAATTAAAAAGAGAGATCATATTTCCCCTACTTTAGCTTCCCTTCATTGGCTCCCTGTTGAATCCAGAATAGAATTTAAAATTCTCCTCCTCACATATAAAGCCCTTAATGATCTAGCTCCATCATACAACAGAGATCTGATTGTTCCATATGTTCCTAACAGAGCACTTCGTTCTCAGATTGCAGGTTTATTGGTGGTTCCTAGAGTCTCTAGAAGAATGGGAGGCAGATCCTTTAGTTATCAGGCTCCTCTCCTGGGGAACCAGCTCCCAGTTTTAATCGGTGAGGCAGACACCCTGTCTACTTTTAAGGCTAGGCTTAAAACTTTACTGAAAACAGTAGTTAGAGTGGATTAAGCTATCTTCCTTATTTTTTACTTCTGGCTTCCTCCCTCCCTGTTGGATGGAGTAAGGGGGAGTCTGGGCCTCGCCTGACCATTTCTTTGTTCCAGTTTTTATTACTGGAGCTTTTAAGACTAGGCTTAAAACTTTCCTTTTTGATAAAGCTTATAGTTAGAGTGGCTTAGTTTATCAGGGAGGGAGCCTTCCTCCCTCCCTGTTGGTTGGAGTAAGGGGGAGTCAGGTTTAGCCTAAACCGGCTCAGTTATGGTTGAGGTGCAAACACACCCTCCATTTCTGCTACCTGTATGACCCCTTCTCTTTTCCAATGGTTATAATCAGTCTGACAGAGAGAGGTGTCCCGATCCTTGTGGTTTTTAGTATAACAATGGCCATCAATGGACAAACTTTATCAGTTTATTATTTTACTTAGTGCCCCTACATGTGGCCTGTTCTGGGGTGGCCAGGCTCTGGCACTCGGTGGATTTTTCTGGCCTCCCCGGCTCCACGCCGTTCCGGACCCTTTGTAGGGTGCCTTGAGACGACATTGTTATAAATAAGCTCTATATAAATAAATAAACTGAAACTATCTTTGTAGTTCTGCTGCTATAGGCTTAGGCTGCTGCTTTTTGTGCTTCCGCCTCTCTGCCTGCTCAGATGCTTTTCTCCTAAGTTCCCTGCTTGCTTGCATTGTTTTACTCCTAACTTTTTATCTCATAGTCAAAATTACGGAAATATTGGACTAAAACTAATTCTTACCAGCGACTCCCAAGCATTATAATTTTTTTTTTTCTAAAGGATTTTGATGTTTTTATAATCGAACGCGAAAGAAGGACAAGCTGATGCCAGCCAATCAGCACAAAATGCCTCCCATCACCACAGAGGACTTCGACAAACTTTTACAGAAATTGGCTGTTTTGGAGATGAAAATCCATCGACTAGAAGTGAATGTGGAGGTGAATATGGGGTGCAGCGATGATTCAACTCTGCCTGTGATCCCAAACAGTGACAGCAAGCTCAACAACTCAGCCGGCAATCAGAACACTGAGAATAAACCTACTGGCAGACCCTCCTGGCATGTTTTAGGCGCATGCCCAAAAAATCAAGGGCGACGACTCACTGGAAGATCTCAGCATTTAAATAAATTAGAATGGCCAGAATTACAGAGAAATGCCCACGTTTCCCTTGGGAAAAGGAGACTTCGACAGCGAGCTGCTGTCACAAAAACTGATAGGAGTGAGACAGGTGGGAATAATGGAATTCCCCTCCAAAACAGATTTGCCCCACTACAAAATGAAAACCAGGAAAATGATCCATCTTCTGAGAACAATAAAAGGTTTGAGAACAACCTTCATTGTACTGGAATTCTAATTTCCCCTCGGGGATCCATAAAGTATCTTTGAATTTAATTCTAAACAGTCTTCTCCTAAATTGCCAGAGAAAAAGTGCCTCACTTGACCAAGAACCCTAACAGTGGGCAACACAACTGTGGATGGAATTAAAAACTTCAGCAACAAGAAAAACACAGACGTTATGATTGGTACCAGTAACGTGGTGTCCAATATCTCAGAGAATATGCTTGCGATCACAGAAAAGCGCCTGTCTCTACAAAACCTTATTATACACTGTGGAGCCATGGATGACGTGGCTAAGAAAAAATCAGAAGTATTAAAGGAGGATTTCACTTGTCTTCTGAATATTGTGGGAGATCTCAATATCAAGGTGTTTCTCAGTGGACCCTTTGCACCGATTTTCTGTGGAAATGAGATTTTTTTCGAGACTTCTGATGATTAATAAGTGGTTGAAAAAAACATGTGCTACCACACTTGTGAACTTCATCGACAACTTTAATATTTTTTGGGAAAAAAAAGACAACTCTTCAAGCAACAAGGTTTCTGTTTGAACAAGCCGGGAGCCAGACGTCTCACATCTACTCTTTTCTATTCAGTAAATAATCTGCCAGCAGAGAACATGGAGTATTAACAACAATGATAACGTTGCCTCCAACAGCTCCAGTAGAGACAACTGGCCAGCTGGCTGAGAAAGAGAGGTCATCACAAAAGGTCTCCCCGTCGAAATCCACAGGAGAAGTGGACCTCCACGTTATACCCCCCGCCCCCCAAACCCCGACCCACACCGCACAGAACTCTCCAATTTCCCCACTGAGCCTGCTTTTTGCTATACTGGATTCTGATAACATGAAAGGAGCTCTTAAAATCGGGACCCAAATGGCTCTGACATCTTCTCCATTCAACACCCCCCGTGGCCGAGGCCCTGCTACTAAACCAACATCTTCCAAATGCTGCAGAGCTCCACCACCTCCTAATCTATCTCCTCCTAATCAGGACCTTCAAATCACTTATCTGTGATACAGTCTGGGTCCCAGTGGTAACTCTATCAGAAATGAGCATGTCCAGGAAAAACCTGGGCCCTAATAGGAGATAGTTGTAAATTCTCTGTGCTTATACGTGACAGAAAGAACAAAGCCAAAAGGATAAGAGACACTAATAAACAATCAAAAAAAGATACAACCAGACACAGAGGTAATATCAGCAACTAAGTCATGGCTTATTGAACATTAGATCTCTGTCAGGAAAATCATTTTTAATCAATGATTACATTACTGACCACGATCTTGATATGTTTTTAACAGAAACATGGTTACATGAATTTAATGAAGTTCCCATTCTGATAGAGTCAACGCCTCCGAACTACAATTTTCTTTGTGAGAGCAGACAGCAAAGAGAAGGTGGAGGGGTGGCCATTTTGTTTAAAAATTTACTAAATTGTAAAAACGTATTTCTGGGCAAATTTGATTCTTTTGAATATCTGGCTCTCCAGGTAAAGAGCCAGGTCCTAACCATGTTCTTGAATATTTACAGGCCTCCTAAGTCCAAAACAAACTTTTTCAGTGATTTTAATGAGCTTTTATCTGTTGATTATGACTGTTTAATTATTGTGGGAGACTTCAACATTCACATGGACAATCCTGAAAACAGAAGTGCTATAGATCTATGTGACACTCTTGGACATTTTTGTTTGACTCAACATGTTAAACAGCAAGCGCACAAACAGGGATATATTTTGGTCTTGATCATCACTAAGGGTCTGAACATTTCCAAGGTGTCTGTAACTGATGTTGCCCTATCTGACCACTTTTCTGTTATTTTTGAAAGCATCATCTCCAATGACTCAACTAGCCTAAGCGATATTGTTGGGGCCATCCATTTTGGTCACACATTTTGACACACGCAGCTCAACAGATGTTGCCAACTTTTGCTGGGCAAAGGCCATTCCCGGAAGAGCTTGAAAGCTGGAAATCTGTCTGATACGAGAAGATCAGGAGATTTATTTACCGATCGAAGACCACACCAACACCCGGCGCAGGTGGAAACCCACAGAGGTTCTATGTCCAAGAAGATGAGTTTTCCTCCTTGTGTATGCAGTCGACTAACGGTTCATCTTTTCCCCTCCTGGACGGATGAGAAATTACCGTTTTTTTTTTCTTTAATTTGATCACGGACGCGTGGTCCCCCTCCCCTCTTTTCTTCAGACCTGATCCCTCCTCGACCGGTGGAGAGCAGAAATTACCATCAAAGTAATTTTGTTCTTTTCATATTAAACCAGATAGGTGCATTTAGAAGTCTGGGCAGGATGAGGCATAGTTAAGGTGATGTAGGATCACCAGTAGTTAATCTAAGGTATTAACTTGTTGCATGCAATACCAATTGAATTATGTTATGCTGAGCTGTGTTTTGATTTGGTGCGCAAGCGCTGCTGAATTGTGTGGTTAATGTTGTGTCTGGCTGATCTCAAATCAGCCAGGAGTTAGAAGTTGGACTTTTAAAAGTTTTTCATTCAAAGCAACTGCGGTCTGGGCCTCGCCTGACCATTTCTTTGTTCCAGTTTTTATTACTGGAGCTTTTAAGACTAGGCTTAAAACTTTCCTTTTTGATAAAGCTTATAGTTAGAGTGGCTTAGTTTATCAGGGAGGGAGCCTTCCTCCCTCCCTGTTGGTTGGAGTAAGGGGGAGTCAGGTTTAGCCTAAACTGGCTCAGTTATGGTTGAGGTGCAAACACACCCTCCATTTCTGCTACCTGTATGACCCCTTCTCTTTTCCAATGGTTATAATCAGTCTGACAGAGAGAGGTATCCCAATCCTTGTGGTTTTTAGTATAACAATGACCATCAGTGGAACCCTTTGTGGGGTGCCTTGAGAGGACATTGTTGTAAATAAGCGCCGTTTAACTAAATAATCTGAGCTGAAACTATCTGTGTAGTTATGCTGCTATAGGCTTAGGCTGCTGGAGGATATAACAACCACTTTCACCCTCTTCGCTCCATTCTCACACTACTCTCCAATTTTGCATTATTTGCTGTTATTTCAGCCTTTAACCTTGTTCTCTCTATTCTCTTCCTAGAAGCTACACCTGGCCTGGCTCTGTGTCTACCTGTGACACCTTTCTGGAGAGGGGAATCATCTGAGCTTCTGCAGGCAACAACTTAATGCTCACCCTCTACCGATGATCCACATAGCCCTGTCTTTTAGTGTTTAACCCTTTCTCTCTCCTAGACATGTCGATTGACTGAGCTTAACTGTAACAAACTATGTGCTCTCTTTCAGACTCTAACCTTGAAAACTGGCTCAGAGTTTATCTGTTCTTTCTTTCTAGGTGAAACGACTAAAGGAGCTACATCCATTAACATTTACTTTTCCTTCCCATAGAAAGTACTCCTGGATCAGTGCTTCTGTGTTCTTTTTGTGTCTCTGCTCTGTTCTCTCAAACCCCCAGTCGGTCGTGGCAGATGGCCGCTCACATTGAGCCTGGTTCTGCTGGAGGTTTCTTCCTGTTAAAAGGAAGTTTTTCCTCTCCGCTGTCGCTACATGCATGCTCAGTATGAGTGATTGCTGCAAAGTCAACGCCAGTGACTGCCCACTGTCTCTACATGCTCATCTGGGAGGAGGGAATGCTGCAAGTCACTGACAGGATGCAATCTGCTGGGTTTCCTTGGATAGAAAAACATTTTATCCAATTTGAATAAATAATAATGACTGCACTGTTCAACTGTTAGGATTAATTGGAATGTATGTACCTGACTGTTGTGAAGTGCCTTGAGACAACATGTGTTGTGAATTGGCACTGTATAAATAAAACTGAATTGAATTGAATTGAATTGAATACAAGACACAATCATATCACGATCCCGCATACTAATATAAATCTTGCTTTGAGGCATAGAGGCGATTGCCGATCAGTAAGATGACTGAACAACTTGCCAAACTATAAATAATTCAGTGTGACAAAGATGACATTCTAGCGACTTTGACCATGGCTGAGTTATATCAATAATGCTAGACCCATGCACGACACTCCCCATTAAATCCTTAGACTGGTGGAGAATTATCGAAAAGCATCCCTAAATGGCAGAAGTGGCAAAAGCATACCAATGAATAGGACTGCAGCTGTTGAATAATCTAGTTATTGAGTACTCTGTCCAATCATCCCTTAATGAATGTAGTAATTAGATAAAAGTATGCAACGCAACCTTTTTGTGACCTTTTTGTGAAGCACCTTACTTAAATCTAAAGTAACAGCTGTGTCTTCCTTTTCCTTCAATTAGAACTGTGCATCGGAACTCACATGCATGTGTATATTCTTGCTCAGCATCAACAGTAGAATCAATAAACTATGATTTAAATCAAAATCCTTTTCCAGGACACTGTCCAGGGTGTACCCTCCCTCTCGCCCATAGACTGCTGGAGATAGGCACCAGCTCCCCCGTGACCCACTAAGGAATAAGCGGTAGAAAATGACTGACTGAATGACTTTTCCAGGACATTTCAAATCAAATCAAACGTATATAGCACCTTCCAACAACGCCTTGTATTGGCCAAGGTGCTTTACAAAATAGAACAAATACAGAACACACAAAAAAAATGTGACAAGAAAAACTAGAAATACAAACATGTTAAAAGACACTAAAACTCAAATGTCAAAAGCCTTTTTAAATAAATAGGTCTTAAGTATAGCTTTGAATAAAAATAGGTCAGAGGGTTAAGGTTAGGAATAGGGAAGACTATTCCAGGTTATTGGGCCAGCCACCGAAAAAGACCGGTCCACCCACTGCTTACATCTAGAGCGAGGAACCTCCAGCAGACATTGACCAACTGTATGGCTCTGCTAGGCTGGTCGGTTTTCAAAAGTTAATCTAGGTAGGACGTTGCAAGGCCATTCAGGGCTTTAAAAAACAAACAGCAGCTGTATCCTGAACTGAACTGGAAGCCAGTGCAAAGATAGAAGTGATACATTTTATTTTGATGACATAGCTAACAGTCACCTTGGTCCTGGATGTCTATAAAAGCAAGTTAAAGGCAGATTTCTTTTTATTTTTATTTTGTGGCACTAGTGGCCTTTATTTTGTAAGTTGACCAACAAGAAATTGGGTGGATAGAGAGAGGAGTTGACATGCAGCAAAGGTTGCATCGAGGACTATAGCCTCCGTATATGGGTCATGTGATTTATCCCTGCGCCACCGGCAGATTTTTTTATTTATTTCCACAAGGTGCTGGAGTCTCCAACAGTTATGCTGACAGAGAATAACTACAAACACTTTGTTTGCAACAGGATGTCTGCGTTTTATTGAAAATACCTCTTTGACACCAAATCAGTTTGAAGGCAGGTATACTCCATATCATAGATATTCTATGATTTATTCTGAGATAGATATGTAGAAGAGGGCTGCACAGTGGGGGACTGGTTAACACTGTTGACTTGCAGCAAGAAGGTTCAGGGTGCAAATCCCAATCTAAGCTTTTTTTAAATTCAACGCCAGGCTTGTTTCACCATGCATGCGTGGGTTCTCTCTGTCTACTCCAGCCTTCTCACACAGTCACAAATATGACTGTAAGGTTAATTGGTTGTTCTCAATTTCCCTTAGGTATGAGTGAGTGTGTGCAAGGTTGTTTGTCCAGTGTGTTTCTGTGTTGCCCTGTGATATACTATCGACCAGATAAGCGGGTATAAACAATGGACAAACGTTCTATTTGTGATATGTATTATTACAATTTTTTAAAGTTTTTTTTAATCTGTAAATAATCCTTATTTGGCATTCCCTAACCTATAGGTTTGACTATTTTTAAGCACAGTCTATTCTACATCCCACAATTTCCCTATGTGACATTATTTAGCTGCTAGGTTCAACTATCCTTAGGCACATTCAGGCATACACACTTTGCTATTTCTGGTTTGCCTCAGCATATGGCTTTAGCTTAGAAATAAGCTTCAAGCATAACATCAGCTGTGAGACCTAATGTGTTATCAGACAATACAACAGAAAAATTTTCTGTGATTGCAATAACTGTCTGCCATGAAACTTCACCTCTGATCAACAAATAAACAAGGCATTGTGTAAAAGATTTTATCTCAATAATTTTTTGTAATCAAGTCCTTTCAGCAGCAGGACTTGAGGTAACAGGACTGTGCACGTCTTCCTGACCACAAATTCTTCAAATAAAAGTATGAAGTAGGCAGATGTGATGTTCGAAGGACTTGCATTAACTTTTGCTGTGATAATACTAACACCGTTAACAGGTAAAACACAGGTCTAATAAAAGAAGAGGTTTCTTATAATTCAATAAGAGACTTTTACATCTACATCTGAGGACCTGCAATAACATTTTAAGGCCATTGAGTCTTTTTGTCAAAGACAGCATCTCTCTATTTTATTCTTCCTAAGGGAGACAGAAAGCAGCCATGGAAGGAGCAAGTTGTTCAGTACAGCAATAAAGTATTTTTTTCATCCCTCTATAGCTCGTAGTTCTTTATTTTTCACTCGTCGTCCCTCTGCCTGCATCTGTACTATTCTTTTAAAGAGGGCATTTGCTGCACTCGACTAATCAATAAATAACTACCACTGTGCTTCTTCTTTTTTAGACCTGTGTAATTCCCAGCACAGTGAAGCAGTGCCTTCTTAGCAGAAGAGCACAACCTTTTCCTCAATTCAAGGAAAGCCCACGCACATTTATAATTAAAACCGATTCATATTTTATCTCTCTGGAGTCTGATATTTTCTATTTTTGTAAGTGAGGAAAGATATAAAGGGAAGGCTCGACAGGAGTCCTGGACAAAGCAGCAGTGAAGAAAATTGTTACCTTTTTACTTAAAGATGCAAAATATAAGATATATTCACATTTTTAAGCCACTGAAGAGGTTCTGCTCAAGCGATTGCACTGTTGTTCATATTCTCCTCTACCTTTTAATGCAGCTGAAAATAATTTGGAAGGTGAGAATGGCCATAATGCTTTTTGAAGGTGGGAATGATCCCTAAAGGAAAAGAACCATATTCATTTATTTGGCCTGTAAAAAGCAGCAAAATGTGATTTTGTCAGGGGATTTGTTATATTTTTCAATTTACTTACCTAACTGTGTGACTGGTTCTGTGCTTTGGCATTAAATCAAGGCCAAACATTTTTGTATCATCCACAAGTGACTCGCACTGCACAGGTGAACTTAAGGATGATCATTGGTTCAGTCTTCACTATTTCTTAAGGAAGCACTTTTCAAACAATGTCCATCTGTGAGCGAGGATGTTTTTTGCTCCTAAGGGTTCTAGTAAAAGTCACGTACTTGTCGATTTCTCCCAAATATTTTTAGAATACACTGTGCACCATGGTAAGATGTTTTAAACTGTCTTCTTTGAGATGTCCAGATGCAACAAACACCATTTCACTGTAGTCCACTTTCAATTAATCTGTGCTCAGTGACCCCTTTTCACTTCTAGTGAAATAATCTTTATTTCGGGTGCGGCGGTGGCGCAGCGATAAAGTGTGCGACCCATATTTGGAGGCTACAGTCCTCGATGCTGACATCATGGTATCGAGTCCCTGCCTGTTGACCTTTGCTGCATGTCTTTCCCTCTTCCCTCCCTCTCCTGTATTAGCTCTTTATGCAGGTTGCACCTTATTTTTCTTATACTGAAAAGGTGTGCAGTGGATAAAAGACCAACTCGTACTCGTACTCGTCGTCTTCCGCTTATCCGGGACCGGGTCGCGGGGGCAGCAGACTCAGCAGAGACGCCCAGATGTCCCTCTCCCCAGACACCTCCTCCAGCTTCTCCGGGTGGAGCCCAAGGCGTTCCCAGGCCAGCCGAGAGACATAGTCCCTCCAGCGTGTCCTGGGCCGTCCCCTGGGCCTCCTCCCGGTGGGACGTGCCTGGAACACCGCCCGAGGAAGGCGTCCAGGAGGCATCCGGTATAGATGCCCGAGCCACCTCAACTGGCTCCTCTCGATGTGGAGGAGCAGCGGCTCTACTCCGAGCCCCTCCCGGATGGCCGAACTCCTCACCCTATCTCTAAGGGAGTGCCCGGCCACCCTACGGAGGAAGCTCATTTCAGCCACTTGTATCCGGGATCTCGTTCTTTTGGTCATGACCCAAAGTTCATGGCCATAGGTGAGGGTAGGGACGTAGACCAACCGGTAAATTGAGAGCTTTGCTTTTTGGCTCAGCTCTCTCTTCACCACAACGGACCGGCACAGCGCCCCCATTACTGCTGCAGCCTCACCGATCCATCTGTCGATCTCCCGCTACATTTTTCCCCCACTGAACAAGACCCCAAGAGACTTAAACTCCTCTAATTGAGGCAGGAACTCCCCTCCAACCTGAAGAGGACAAGCCACCCTTTTCCGGTCGAGTACCATGGCCTCAGACTTGGAAGAGCTGATCTTCATCCCAGCCGCTTCACACTCGGCTGCGAACCGCCCCAGCGCATGCTGTAGGTCTTGGCTAGAGGGGGCCAGGAGGACCACGTCATCCGCAAAAAGAAGAGACGAAATCCACTGGTCCCCAAACCAGACCCCCTCCGGCCCTTGGCTGCGTCTAGAAATCCTGTCCATAAAAGTTATGAACAGGACCGGTGACAAAGGGCAGCCCTGCTGGAGTCCAACATGCACCGGGAACAGGTCCGCATTAGTGCTGGCAATGCGGACCAAACTCCTGCTCCGCTCGTACAGGGACCGGATGGCCCCTAATAAAGGGCTCCCGATTCCATACTCCTGGAGCACCCCCCACAGGGCATCACGAGGGACACAGTTGAATGCCTTCTCCAGGTCCACAAAACACATGTGAACCGGTTGGGCAAACTCCCATGAACCCTCGAGCACCCTGTAGAGGGTATAGAGCTAGTCCAGTGTTCCACGGCCGGGACGAAAACCACACTGCTCCTCCTGAAGCCGAGGTTCGATTATTGGCCGGACTCTACTCTCCAATACTGGTGTGGTGGTCCCCCTTCTTATGAAGGGGGACCACCACACCAGTCTGCCAGTCCAGAGGCACTGTCCCCGACCGCCACAAAATGTTGAAGAGGCGTGTCAACCATGACAGCCCAACAGTATTACTATTAAAAAGTCTCTGTTCAGACTGGAATTATCCTGTTCAGGTTTGATCAATCTGAAGATGGTCAAATGGGGCCCAGACTAATTATAAAACTACAAAACATCTGCTTAGTTTATCTCCGACAGGAAACTGCAAAGTAGTGGGCAACAGTCATGGTATTCTCACAGGGTTCAAAAAGTGTTTCTATGTTGTCTGTTACTGTTTATTTTTCCTACTGAGTTTCCAAAATGATGCCAGATAAAAGTGTTGGAGGCTTTTTTAATGCTCAATCTGTGTTTGAGAACTCATGCAAACAGTGCTGCTGTTCTGTAGCAACATCAGATTTGTGTTTCAAGGGTGTCTGGCTTGCTTTTTCATGGGACAATAAATGAAAAACCCATTTCTCAGTTCATTAATAACTGTTGAGCACAACACTGAGTGTAGTATCAGATGACCTGGCCTCCACAATCAACTAGCCTAAAAGAAATGAGGAAAAGAAGAAGAGGCAGTAAAAAAAAATCCCTAAAAAACATGTTTTTATAAAAGTGAAATGAAAAAAGATATGTTTTAATAATTTTCTTCAAATATGAACTTGTTATGCTGTGATTTTTGGAATAAAGTAGAAAGTATTTGGAATAAAGTAGAAAGTCTTTTTAGGTTGTAGAAACAACCTTAAAGCACTGAATAGTATCTACAGTTAAGCCCACAATTATTCATACCCCTGGCAGATTTGGGATTCAGATCTTTTTAACAACATGTTTGTAACATGAACATTTTGCATTGGCCCAGTAAGAGTCGCAACTTAAACTTGATAGAGACTCTGTGAATGGAGCTTAATAGACAGGTGAAGCAACACTTTTTATTGATTGTTGAAATGTGCAATTGTTTAAATAAAATATCATGGGACATAAATCTAGAATTTTGTATTGGATACAAACTTAATGCTTGAATGAAAATAATTTAAAATCTGAATTTGAAAGGGGTATGAATAATTTGGGGCTTACCGCATATGAGCTTTGAATTTCCCACAGCCATAAGTGCAATTTGTGCCAGTGCTTTCCTATGTGTCACACCCTCTGTCCTTCCACTACTATCTGCCACTTTTTCACTGTTGAATTAAGAAGAGCGACCAGCTTAAACCCCCTCTCAGCCTTTATCTGCACGCTTCTCAGAGAGAACTCTCTGGAAAGCTTTGTGAGAGGTAATACAAAAGCTTCTACCTCAAGGGAAGAGGGACAGCGAAGCAGAGGAAATACTTCTGACAATTCACCTTTTTCTAAACCACAGGGGTGTCCACTTTAAAAGTCTGGACAGAAAATATATTTTTTAATGCATTTGTTAACACAAATAGCATAAAAACACTTGTATCTCACTGTATTTTGTTCTTTTTTGGCAGACCCTTAAAAACAGAAGATTAAGATCCAGCGCATGAGTTGTGAGTAAGAAACATTTATTTAATGTGTGTATATCAAACACACATATCTGTGTTATTTTTTTATATAATGCAATCCAACCATGTTCAAAGCACTTTGTGAATGCTGCTGAAACTGAGTACATTTGATGCCATTTCAGAAGAACTATAATTAGTTTTATCTATCATCTTCTCTTTTGGCTTTTTGGAGGGAAATATCAAAGCAGTAAATTTTTCCTTACCCAGTGGGAAAAATGGATTGCTTGGTGCAATATTTAAATACACTCATTGACAGACAAAGTAAAGCTATAAGTTAAATACCCAGAATGAATGTTCCCAGCTGGAAATGAATTGGTCCACATTCAGAAAAGTGATTGTTATCTAAATGATATGATTTGCACTGAGCTGACACATCGAGAAAGGGCATTAGTGCTGGCATTATGGAAGGAGTGATGTGTTACAGGAAGTTGCCAGACACACCAGACATAGGAGATGCCCTGTAGACTTTAGAGAGTGTCACCAGCACTTGACAGAATTTAAAAGTAAATCCCATTTTGTGTTTGGGACAGAATGGTCATTATGTGCAGTTGCTTGGGATTTGTGGTATTAACAAAAGTATTCATACCCATTTAGCTTTTTCACATTTTGGCTCATCACAACCACAAAGTTTGTTGTATACTACTAAGATTTTATATATGCAAAGAAGTGCATAATTTATTTTGCAAATTATATCCTGTCATGTTGTAAAGATTGGTCCCTATATAAAAATTGTAAGATACAACCACCTCAGGAAAACCACCTCAGTTATGTTCTCTTCCCTAAATTTTCTTTGCTTGAGTTGTGATGTCCGTTTGGTGCTCAGGTCTGCCTGATTTTAATCTCTTAGCTGCTGGAGGAGATAAGCATTGTCATAGTTTGCTGTGCCTTTTGAAGACATTCATAAAGAAAATGAAACACATGAATTGTTGGTCTTAATATTTTGAGGATGAACATTGTGAGCATGGCATTCAAACATCTATTTATTCCAACAAACAATTATCATGCAGGGAGTTGTCATAGAGCAGAAGCATGACTTGAAATCACCCATCCTAACACACCAGCTCATTTTAAACTCTCCGCTCACAGAACTCTGGGAACTTGAAAGGTCAACACGTTGTTTTCCTGTGATGTCACACATGACTGTGTTTGTGGCTGTATCTGTGCATGTTTCAGCATGTGTTACATGTGATGCTTGCCTGCAGTGCGTCTGCTGGAGTGCTTGATTTGATTGCTTACTCCAGTAACCCTGTGAAAAATGTTAATGGAGGGCTGTTAATGTCAAATCTAGTTCAACACCATCTATGCTTAGGCACCACCACCCTTGAGAAAAGACAGATAAACAGGTGGAGAGAGATTAAAAAGTAGGCTGTAGAGTAAAAGAAAGAAGAGTGTAATGCCCACCATCTACAACTGCATTTATGAGTGCCTGCAGTTATTTGTGCCTGAAGTTTGTGTAGGTATGTAGCACATGTACTTTTCTACGGGAAGATGGTGTGAAGCAGTCAGGTACATCTTGTCCCTTGGCCTGTTGACCACATTGGAAACTGTTGCCCTGTCGCAGCTTTTCCACACACGTCCATACAGAAGCACACACTGCTCGCTCTGTTGCTCCTCTGGCCTGAGATTGCTGTGTGCAGCTACTCACACCCAGAGAAGCACTCAGCCGAACAGACACACACAGACAAACTTGCAGTCACATACACAATGATTTATGGCCTCCAATATGGTCAATAAAAGCCAGGGCCAAGATGAAGGACTCTGGGAGCAGCAAGCAGGACACACACATGAAAAAGAAAAAAAACACACACACTCACATCGCACACTGATGTCCATTAGCTAAATATACAGGAGTGAGCTGTTTTCTACTATGTCTCTCTTCATTATGTTCATGTGTAAATCCACTGCTGCTTGTTCTGTTCAGTATGAGAAGCTAGGGGCATATTTACACAGTGAACAGTGCTGCTGTGGAGGAAAAACTTTATTCTACAGAAGTTATATCTAATTTTACAAGCAAATGTATTTCTCTCTAAACAAATTCCTACTTATAAGCAGAGTGAGGTTGGTTGATCATTTGTTCAGCAAATACACCATGACATTTGCCAGAAACACCAGGGGGGATTTTTATCCCTGCCAGAAGTCTTAGTAATACTAAACATATATTTGAAGAGGCTGCATTTTGCTCCTTTTTAACAGTGTATTTAATCAATAGTAAAAATAAAAAATAAAACCTGTTCATGTTAAAAAACAAACAAATATCGACAAATATAAAGTGTAGTAACATTTCTACAGGCTAGATTGATGCAGAAATACTCCAGGTTCAGATTAATACGTTCATAATAAGTTAATTTATTTCACCAATTCCATTCAACAAGTGAAATTTAAGATTAAGATTCATTACACACAGTAATTTATTGCAAATAAATATTTCTTTTAATTTACATGTTTATGGCTAATAAAAAAAAACTGTTAACAAAGGGTATTAAATATAGAAATGTTATGCAATAGCCATCTTATGTTCAACAACTTGGCAGTTGTCTAGCTGTCAGCTATTGAAATCCTGCACAATGAGCGTAACCCATAGAAATTCATTGCTAAAGAAGTCTTTCATTTAATTTAGAAAACAAGCTATCTGGAGGAAGGGTGGGGAGGAACTAAATCCAAGCTGCTTGAGGTTCAAAATGACCCTTCTATAGTCAGTGATGATTTTGGAACCAATGTCATCTGCTGATGTTGGTCCACTGCTTTTTATCAAGTCTCACCCCTGCGCAGCTGTCTTCTAGGCAATTTTAGAAAACCTTACGCTTTCATTTACAATTTATGTTAGAGTTTCTCAACAGCAATAAAATAAATGGATGCTACAGGAAAAATTCTGCTGTTTCGGTCAGGTGTTCTGGGGCAGGGATGCATTTAAAAGTTAGATAACAGTGTCACTCAAGGACTGAGGTTGGAGACATCATATTTATGTTATAATTAAAATACTTCAAAATCATGCTTTTCCAAAGTTCCAAAAAATAACACCAAACAAAGTCGTTTTCAAAGAGTATCATTAAAAAATGTCCTGCCTGTTTTCTCCTGCTATGAATTTTACTTGGAATTTGTGACAGACTAACTCAAAGAAGTGCATAAGTGTTAATTAGAAGGAAAATAACTGTTTTCAAGAAGTTTACTCAAACGATAATCTGAAATTTTATATTAATTCCTCTATGCCATTATACCCCAAAAAAAATCCAGTGAAACAACAAAAGCAGAGATTTAATGGAACAAAATCAGTCGGAACTTTTACATGGCTCCCAACAAATGCAACGATTTTAAAAACATGAACTGGATCCATGAATTTGAATGATTTTATTGATCTGATCAGGGTCACAATTAGGTCTACTGGCTGATGTACTTTTACTTTAACATCTGGAAAATTGGCGCTTTAGTGATCATGATGACACCAGGTGGTAATATCAACATAAAATAGATTTGTTTCCATACAGCACAAGCATAGCTAAAGTTGGGTTAATGAAGGCAGTGCCTTGGTTAGAGAGCTGTGCAAAGCATGGGCTGAGCTCCTGCTGGGTTCACTGGTGTGCCCTGCAGTCCATAGCAGAGGTTTAAGGTGTACAGCACAAGCAAAGCAGGGTTTTCATAACATAAGCGAATAATAGGTAAATCTAACAGGTAAAAAACTAGAGTGCTACCAGCAGACAGCTTTGCAGGAAATGACATGCTAGGACCCAGCAAAAATTTTAAGTGTTGTAAAGGCTGGTTTTACATTTATAAGGTACTTTCAGCTTGGTTGATGCCAGTTTGATAACTATTATGTGTCTATTTACTACACTAGTATTTGTGACAGCATGAGTGTATAACTGCTCTCCTACTGAACCCAGTACTGCTGTTGTTGATTTTGGTTTATGAGCAGTTTAATCGGAAACAAGGCAGCATCAGGATCACCTAAACGACTGCAGATCCTTAGCTGTATGGGATAAGAGGAACATCTGTTTCTGCCAATGCACATTTGTCTAAAAAGGTGTTATCTATGAAAAAACCTCATTGACAGGTTTTATATTTCTGTCAGCAAAGCCTAATTAGAAATAAAATAAAATTATTTCCTGAGAATGAGAACCTTTGATACATTAAGTCAACAGTTTAATCTAGTCTCACAACCACTTCATCTACACAGCTTGACCAAGAAATTAGTTCATTACAGTTTTCTTTGATTCCCTGTTATCAGTCCCAGCCTGCTTTCATGTGTTCCCATGTGTGATGTGTTCGTCCCCTTCCTTCCCTTCTCCCTGGCTTTTGTTTGCCTAATAAATACAGGAGTATCTCTCAGCTGAGAAGTGTATAAGCACTTTTTTCCTTCTTTTTTGAGGCGTATGACACAAGCTGGGCTTTCACATAAAACAACAGCCAATTAGACTTTGTATGCTGAGCCTCTTTCTGGGCCATAAAACAAGAATAACAATGTGAAAGCTGGAGACAAGAAACAGACACTTCCATTACTCATCTACAGTCTTTGGACATGTTTCAGGGGCTCTGTGACATTTTTTTCTTGTATTCTTTAACACTGTAGAATTTGTTTATTCTAATGCCATCTATACTGTGCTTATTTAGCCCCATGTGTAATGCCCTCCTCTTCTGCTGTTTTTACCTGGATCCTCTGCACAGTGTGTCCCAAAAGATAACCTTCAGCAAATGTTTTCTGTACTGTTAATGCCAATACATACTCTGCAAGAGTAGGATAATTTGTACTTTTACTTGAGGTGGCAAGAACAAGGACAAAATTCTTCCTGTCCCAGACATTACATACTTTACGACAACTTGGCTGCAGAACTCCTGGGAAGTCCCCATAGGTTCCTTGCACTAAACCATTTGTATGTAATAGCTGTCAGATAACACGCAAGAAAAAGGTTTGCCCATATGATATGTCAAGAAAAAGCTGCAAGAATTCCCAAACCAGGGTTAGAAAAACATAATGGCATAATTTTTGTTTTTGCAGCCCTGAGAAAGAGAACAAGTGCACCTGTTCTTGCAGAGTATGTATAGGTATTTACGTACACTAGAATACTGATACATAGAATTTATACTCTGCCTTGAGAAGCGTCGGTCTGGCATTTACGCCTACGCTTGAGGTGAGGTGGCGCATATCTTATTTTTAACAATATATGGTGTCAAAAGTGTTATGTTTATGCTGTATTTACATGTCTATCAGACACTGCAATATCTTTTCCCCGTGTTTTTATTTTTATGTACATATGCTTGAAAAGGAACAGGCTTTCAAAGATTGTCTTGAGTTCCATGTAAAGATGGACAACTGTGCACAACTGGCTGAAACGACAGCACAAGCCCGCCAAAAATGGTACGCTTCTGTCTAAAGATGCTGTGCATGACAGAAAAAGCCAGTATAAACCAGGTGTAAGAAAGGACTGAGAGCATCAATGCCCTGGTGAACAATAAAGATTAGAAACGCCTGTAGATGTCATAATCTGCATGTCTTTGGAGTTTTGTGTTTGAGTTCTGTTTACTTTTCTGTGAACTGCCATGCCACTGCATTTCATTTGCTTTATTTCAGTGCATTTATGTTTATTTGATTCATTCTGGTGCTTAGGTGTTTGTTACTTCCCTGGATTCCTTAGATTTTTTAGTTTGTATTTTCTTGTAGATTTATTTTCTCCTTTTTTATGTTCTTTGGGTACTCTCATTGTTTACTTATTTCTGTGCACTTAGATTTTTTTTCTGTTACCTCCCTAAACTCCCTGCTCATCTATGGTAATTAGCCACTCTCCCTCTGTTCCCTGCTTTCCGTCTTCCACCAGTTGTTTCTGATTCCTTTCTGATTAGTTCCCTGTGTTCATTGGTCCATTCTCCACCTTTCCTCAGTATTTACATTCTCTGGTTTTCTGTTCTTGTCACTGGACCGTACTGTTTAACTGCTGACTACCTGCTTCATCCCAGTTACCTAATTTGTGTTCTGTGCCCTGCCTTCATGTAAGTCTTTCAGTGATTATTAATAAAAGAACTGTTCAACTCACCGTGCCGCTCGAGGCTCCTGATCTGCATGTTGGTCCTGCAAACACTGTGTTTCATGACAGAACAGTCCAGTCAAAAGCTCCTGTTCCTCCCTCTTTCAGCCAAAAACGATGCCATCGTCAAGATATTTCCGCTCCTGCTCCAGAAGATCCGACTGGTGCCTCCTATGCTTCCTTGGGTGGTTACACCGAAGCAATCTTACCGGTACTGACGGATCTGACTAATGCCTTCTCTTTGCTCATGGAAGGTCCTGTCAATGCCCTCTCCCCTGCCCCGGCGTCTCCAACCTCACTTCCGGTTTCCGGCTGCCATTTGATTTTCCCAGGCCCAGGTTTCTCAGCTGCTCTCCGCCGCTCCTTTGGCACCTTCCTGTGGTCTCCAGCTGGAGATAGCTGCTGCTGCTGCTGAGTGTACTGCTCCGTGTCTCCAAAAACACATTTTTAGCTCTTTCGTGGGTTCAGGCCTGTATTACTGCAGCTCAGTCATCTCCATCATCTCTGCTTCTGGCAAACTCTTCATCATCATCCTCTCTATTTTTCCATAATGGTGCAGGGAAGTTCTCTACAGGTCTTCAGTGTGCTGTTGATGGTCCAACTCAGCCTTCTCTACACTAGTCGGTATAGCAGAGTCCATGCTGTCTCTGTCCTCTTCTGTGCAAGTCCCATCAAGCTTAACCTGTTGAGCTGATGAGCTCAAGAGGTTAAGGAGAGCCACTCACCTTCATTCCCCTCATGAGCTGATTGAGGAATTGAAGAGATGGAGAAGATTTATGAGACTGCAGTAAGGGCTCAACAACAACTCTGTTGCAGATTATTATTACTCCACCGTAGATCTTCTGGGCTCCTCAACAGGTTCCTCCGATGCGCCTTATGGCTCCTCCAAGGTTACCAGCGCCATCTCTAGAACTTCTTTGAGGGTTTTGCTGGCACTCCCCATGGCTCCTCTGAGAGGTCCTGCACAGCTCCCAAGGTCCTCACGTAGGATCCCGATGCCAACTGAAACTGCCCTACCATAGATCCAAGGCTCCCATGCTCCACAGTGTTTCCAAGGCTGCCGAGCTCCACTGGGGTTCCAAGTCACCATCCCTCCCTTGCAGTTGACTACCTGACGGGGTTAGTCATGAAATGTCCTGGTCCTATAAGTCACCCTGCAGACGGGATTCCCAGAGGGTCATCTATGCTACAGCCTGCAAGGCACCTTCTAAGCTGGCGCTGCACTCCAAGCCACTTCTCAGCTGCCGCCGCCCTCCAAGGCACCTTCTCAGCCACTGCCGCCCTCCAAGGCACATTCTCAACCGTCGGCAGACTCCTAGGCACCTGCTTCTTCGTCGCTGGCTTCCAGGTTTTCATCATCGCCGCTGTCACTGGCCACAAAGATCTCAACGCCTCTGGTCTTCTAAACCCTGTGCCACTTAGGAATAGCTTTCCGGTCATCCGCCTGAACTCTGTGCCTCCTCGGGATGACTTTCAGGTCATCATTCTGAACTCTGTGCTTCCTCGGGACGAATCTGAATCAGAATCCCTTTATTTTCATTTTATAAAAAAGCACAACGAAATTTTAAAATAGCAGCTGTCAAAGATATATACACATACATGCACACACACCACACACACACACACAAACACACAATATATATATATATATATATATATATATATATATTATATATTATATTATTATTACATATATATTATATATTATATATATACATCTCACGGAGCTCTCTGTTCAATCCATCATCATGAGGAGAGTATGGCACAACTGTAAACCTACCAAGACAAGGCCGTCCACCTAAACTTACAGGCCAAACAAGGAGAGCACTGATCAGAGATGCAGTCGAGAGGCCCATGGTGAACCACAGAGATCCACAGCTCAGGTGGATGAGTTGTCCACAGGACAACTATCTACTAGATCAGCTAGTAGATCAGTTCCCGTCTGGCACCAACAACCATGCCTCGTTCAAAGTCACTTAAATCACTTTTCTTCCCCATTCTGATGCTCGGTTTGAACAGCAGTAGATCGTCTTGACCATGTCTACATGCCTAAATGCATTGAGATGCTGCCATGTGATTGGCTGATTAGAAATTTGCGTTAATAAGCAGTTGGACAGGTGTACCTAATAAAGTGGCCGGTGAGTAGATAGATAGATAGATAGATAGATAGATAGATAGATAGATAGATAGATAGATAGATAGATAGATAGATAGATAGATAGATAGATAGATAGATAGATAGATAGATAGATAGATAGATAGATAGATAGATAGATAGAAGCAAATAATAAAGAAAAAATGGGAATGTGATGTTGAAGATGTTAGAATATCACACTTGTATGTATTGATATTGCACTAAGAAAATGAAAATATCTTTTTTAGGTTTTGGATGAATTTGCGGCATTCAGGGCAACAACAGCTCTTGGGTAGAAGCTGTTTTTCAGTCTGTTTGTTCTGGTGTTTATTGCCCGGAAACGCCTCCCTGAAGATAAGAGTTCAAAGAGGTGGTGATCAGGGTGTGAGGGGTCCCTGATGATGCTATGCTTTCTCCGGAGGCAGGTGGGTATTGTAGGTCCCCTCCATGTAAGTGCCCAGGAACCCGAACTCCGGCACCATCTGCGCTCTGTCCCCGTTTATGGTGATGGGCTGAATGTCCGGTTTACACCTCCTAAAGTTGATAATCAGTTCCTTTGACTTGGAGGTGTTCAAGATGAGGTTGTTGTTGGTGCACCAGACAGACAATCGCTCCACCTTTATTCTGTAAGCAGTCTCATCCCACCACTGTAGTATCACCACCGTACTTTATGATGTTGTTGTTTGGGTTGATGGGAATACAGTCATGGGTATAGAGGGTGTAGAGTAAAGGGCTTGGCACACAGACCTGTGTTGAGCCAGTGCTGGTGCTCAGTGCTGAAGACAGGTGGGATCCTACTCATCCTCTGGGAGCGGTCTGTCAGAAAGTCCATAATCCAACAGCAGATGTTGTAGGAGAGACCCAGGTCCCTCAGCTTGCTCACCAATCTGCTCAGGATGATAGTATGGAAAGCTGAGCTGAAGTGCAAGAAGAGCAGCCTCGCATAGCTCCCTTGCTGTTCCATCTGTCCACGCCGTGTGCAGAGCAGTGGCGATGGCATCCTCTGTAGACTGGTTGGCTCTGTAGGCAAATTGGTGGGGGGGTCAAGTGTAGGTGGCAGGCATGAAGTGATGTGACTACGAACCAGTTTCTCAAAACACTTCGTAATGATGGGGTTTAGTGCCACTGCCCCGGTAGTCCCTGATACTGCTAATACTGTTTTTTTGACAAAAGGATGATGATGGAGGACTAAAGGCAAAGTGGGATGGAGCACTGGCTGAGGGAAAGATTAAAGATGCTGGTCTCCCTGATGCCCCCCTTCAAGTCCCAGTTTTATTTCTTTCAGTGGTTCCTTGACCTCCTTGTTCCTCCAAGGCTTCTGGTTGGGAAGAACCCAGATGTGCTGGTTCACTGTGATGCTGTTAAATGTGCTGGATGTAGCCGAGCACGGCTGAGGAGAACACCTCCAGGTCCTGGTGGCAGAAAATGTCCCAGTCTGTGCTTGCAAAACATTCCTGCAGCTGCTGAGTGGGCCAAGTTTTCACAGTCTCTGTTTTGGGGGATGCTCGCTTCTTCACTGATTTACATGTAATCAAAAGCAGCGAGATGTGATCAGAGGAGCCCAAGTGTGGCAGCTGGGTGGCCCTGTATCTATGCTTGATGTTAAAGTAGGCTTTATCCAGGGTCTTTCAGGGAACACCACTGTCAAATCAGCATGGCTAAAATCCCCTGCGATCACATGCACTGCTTCTGGGTGGTTGTTCTCTTGCTGGCTAAGAGGATTTTCCAAATGGCTAAGATCCGTAATAGCAGGACCTTTGGGTGGAATGACAGTGCTACTCTTCCAACTTTCGTGGAAGGTAGAAGGGCCGGCAACTAACGGTGATAAATTCCAGGTCCACTAAGCAGTGCCTATCAATAACCATAGAATGTGTGCACCAACTGCTTTTCACATGGATGCAGATCCCCCCTCCTCTACTCTTAGTTGCGGCTCCTGTCATTTGTTTGTGCTGTGTGTCCTGCTAGCATAATAGCTGTGTCCAGAATGGATGAGTGGATCCTGGTCTCCATGATCAGCGAGATAGAACAGTCCGATTGTTGCTTGCAGAAGCTTCAGCTCATCCATCTTATTTGCAAGGGATCTGGCATTCGAGAGGAAAATACTGGGCATCGGCAGTTTATGTGGTCTTCTCTGTAGCTGTGCCAGAATGCCAGCCCGGCAGCCTCACTTTTGTTTCCTCTCATTGCACTACTTTTCCTGCCTGCCCACGGGGATAAGTATCTGGGTGTCTGGTCCATGTCCGGCAGTACGTTATGAGTGTGTATAAAATTCTCGATTATGTACTCCAGTCCGGAAAAGATCCTGTTGGCTATACAGTAGGTGATGACCACATGGCAGGTCGTGCAGACAAATTACAAAAAACAATTTTGATGAGAATAGCTCCGAGCCGCTGCATCTGTGTGCACCGCCATTACTACTACCGCCTGAACTCTGTGCCCCCTTGGGATGACCTCCCAGCCGTCCGCCTGAACTCTGTGCCTCCTCGGTAAGACCTTCCGGCCGTCCACCTGAACTCTGTTGTTTCTGTTACTAAAAAATGCAAATTAGAACAGCAAGTTTGCTGTACACAGTTTAGCCCTCCTGTTATACACAGAAGTCAGATCGCTCCTCTTCAGACACTAGAAACTGAAGCAAGAGAGAAAAAAATTTGAGTAGTAGGCAAATTATTGAAAACTACATTTCAACAGGCTGTTAATCAGCTGTTCAAATGTTTGAGACCATAGCCTTAAAGTAAAACTGCACATAAATTTAGCTTTTATGTCATTTTCTGTCAGGTATTCTCACTATTGCCCCTTTTCCACTGTCTCGTTTTAGCCGGCGCTGCTCTGCACCACTCGGTTTCGCTCTACTCGGTACAGTAACTGTAACTGTTTCCACTGACCCGCCAACGGCTGAAGCTATGGTGGCTCCAGCCATGAGTGTAGAGCGCTGTGCTGCTATTAATGTTACTGTGTTACATTGTCACATTAATCTGCATGAAATGATAAAAATAAATAGAAAACAAAAACATAAATGAACTAAATACTAATAACGTTTGTTTTAATATATATGCAAAAATGTCTTATGTTTTTATGTCTAAAATGATCCACTAGGATCAGCCATAACTTCTAAAATAAGGCTCAGGGGTTCTGATGTGAGGGGGGTGTGGCAGGAGAAACAGACAGGAGAGAAGCTGCTGTCTGGACTGGTAAAGGTCTACAGTTTGCCTGAAGAAGTTCCAATTTTGGGCTTTATGAGGAATTTTTGGTCTTATCCATGGCAATAACAAGGTCTAGAACATAAAAGTGCAAAACCCCAGACCTATGACCTTTGAAGTTAGTTTTATGTTGGATATTGCAAATTCGTGCTCCGCAGATTCAGCAAACTCTTGTTCTCCTGTTTGGTCTGATGCAAGCAGCCTGATTACGGGGAGCTGCTCTCTGCCTGATCCCTCCTCCTGATGACAGCGGTTCGCTAAAGGACCGTCAATAAATGTCCGAACCAAACATGCTGTTTCATGGTGGTTTTGTTTTGTGTGTTTTGGGGGAAATGCTTGTACCTCTGAACAGCTGATTTTATGTGTGATTAGGTGATTTAGGATGTTATTAAATACAGCGCTCTGCCTGCATGTAATTCAGAAACCTGATTTGTCCTTTTTTCTTTTCTGTCAAACTTCAGGCATGATTTATGATCTGTAAATGGTAAATCTACATGTATGACCTACTCCAGCCACTGTGGTACTTAATATTATTGTAGTTGCTCTTGTGTTTTATTAACTTTTCCCTGCACTGTCTCAATGAAAACCTTTTCATTTCTACTCCTCCCACGGCTCATCAGTGTACAGCAGCCTCATTGTTTCCTAAAAAAGTAGGTACCGGTACAGAAAAACCTGTAATGGAAACGCTTGCATAGAGAGCTGAGTGGAGTCGAGTAGGGCAAAATCAAGCCAGTGGAAAAGGGGCATATCATGACCCTCTGATAGTAATGATAAAAAGGCTTTCTACTTTTTAACAGGGGTGGGATTGTTGAGCTGCACAATTAATCCAGACTCTCACAACAATCCATAGTTGCTAAAGTTGGAGCAGATAAACAGTCTTTAAAATTTATCCCATGGGATTGGATTAGGGCATCCAGTAGGTTAACCATGAAGACACAGCCAGATCCTCTACCCAAATAAAAGCCCTTACTAGTAGTGACTATAGCACAATTACCATGAGACCAAAGAAAACCTTCAAGGGTCAAATCTCCCACACCATAAACTTTCCCAACAGGACTTTACAAGGGAGCACCAAACATGGGAAATCGAACGTAGAAAATAGTTTTTTTTCTGACAGTAGAAACATAATCTGGACAGTGCTGCTGTCTTCCAACAGTACTGACATGGAAATGAATTCCAATTTAAGATGTTTTCAATGGGATAATCTAGGGATCTTTTTCCAGAGCCTCATTTTGTGCAGGGGCACACCTTCGGCAGGCTGTGTGAATATGTTGCAGTGGGCATCCCTCTTGACCTAAGGACCCTCAATCAGTGTGGTGGGTGACTGGGTCTTTCAACTGGACAATGCTGTAGTTCACAATGCCCATCTACAAAATAGCTTCTTCAAGAAGAATAAAATCCATATTTTGGACTATTCTATATGCATATTCCCCTGGTCTCAAGCTTCTGGAAATTTTTTGTGGCTGAGTGGCAAGGGAGGTTTATAAACATGTATGTCAGTTCCAGACTGTAGATTGTCTTCATGAAGCTATCTTCATAACCTGCAGTAGCATTTATACCAATGTAGAAACACCAACATCAAAGCAAACAATGATCAGCAAGAGCGGTATGTCTAGTCACTACTGAGTCATTTGTTGATATTTTTTGTTTGTTTTTTTGTATACCTAATTTGCTTGACCTCTTGTTCTTGTTGTCTCTTTTTGCATTTTGAAGCTGGAATTACAACCTGGTTTTGGCCAAGTAGCGCAAACACTTTTCACCTGGTCTGATCGTTGGTTCAGGAGTATGCGTCAGCTAAATGTTTTTTAGGACTAAAATGTAAACTGATGTTGAGGATATTCCATAAAACAAAAACAAATTACAGTTAGAGGTTGGCTTTGAATGATGTTGTCCAATGAGGACAGCTGTACAACCTGGTGTGTGTGAGAGAAAGCGACAGGTCACAAGTGAGTCTGAAGAGGAATGTCACGGTGTAACACAGAGGGGAATGAGATGCTCCTTTTTTGTCGTGAGCAGCCTGGAGCTTACCCCCTCATCAAACTGGCTTAACTGGATCCACTCACTGAAGTAGTGTACTGGGAGGATGAAACCTGCTTCTTGTCGGGTGCTTCTCGAACACTCAGAGATAAGCACGTAGTAAATCTGCAGCTTATTATTTTGAAGGTCAGCTCTGCTTGTAACTGTCAGTTAATGTGTGTTCCCTCAGATCCATGAGCGTGCTAGAGACAATCTGTGTGTGAGGAAAAAAACGAGTGAACAAATTGATTTTGTTCACTGTGATAAACATAATGAAATTAAATCAAGTGGAAATATTTGATTAAGCCTGTATTCTGTAAATACACGTGGCTTAAGGTTGCTGATATACTGTTGACAACTGACCAAGTACTCAGCTTTTACTTGTTATTCAAATCCTGCTTTCAATTTAATATTATTTATTTATTCAATTGATGAGTAATTCATAACTTTGGTATAGATTTAAAAAATCTGAGTTGTTGAAGAAATGTGTAATCACTTTTTATTAACTATGCCACTTTTTCCCCAACTAAAGACGATAGAGTAAAAATCACTGCTGATGTGAAACAAAAGTTATCTTAAATTTGACCTTTAAGTGCCTATAATCAAGGCTACATTAGCTGGTCTATTTTTTTTTTTAACAGAGTCACCTCTCGGGAAAGAATAATAGACCAGTGTTAGGAGTGGTCCTTCCTTTTAATGCAATCATCAGTCGAGACATTTACTTCCACAGAGCACAAATAGCAATAATTGTGTTAACATTTCATTTTAACGTTAATTAGTAAATACGTCCTAATCTGAAAACGTATGCTAAGCACCTAGGTAGCGTTGCAAACCTTGGTTTCTGAATTGCTGCCTGCTAATTAAACCAGCAGAGAGTTAAAGGGTATGATAAGTGGTTTGTTTGCATCAAAGCTCTGACCTTAGTGAACCTGTAAGTTTTGCAAGCTTTGAATTGAAATCCAGCTATTTTATACACTAGTGCATACTTGATTTGGTGAAGGTTAGAGCCACAGGTCTTGCTTTGAGATCGCTCAGTCCCATTAAAAAAAAAAAAAAAGGTGTGAAAGGTACATGGTGAACAGCTTCAAACATTGTTATACGCTGGGCACCTCAATATGCCATGAAATTGTGACATAGCTGTCTTTCATTTTCTTCTGTTGTTTTCTTCTGAACTGGATGTAATACAGGTGACTGCCATAGTTTAGCTTCTATGTCATGTTCTTGCTGATTTAAAACCCACCCTAGGAGTTACGACCCCCTTCACGCCAGAGTGAGACTCTGCTACAACATTAAAAACCATCCCGAACATGGATGGCCTCTGCAGTCTCTCAGCGAGGCCTGCTAGGCCTATCAAGAAAACAATAGGCTCCTTAATATGGACAATATTTAGTTCATTGACTATACTGCGCTCCACCATATTGTGGATTTGTAGAAGTTCAAGGAAGACTGGCTACTCTGGCCTTATGGAAAGGTAGGACCTCATAATTTCCTCTCCAGGTTGACAGTGCCCTAAAAAAGGTCTTGTAAACTGTGCAGCTGCTATTCACATTTCATCCTGCTATCAGTCAAAAGGATCTCACAAAGCAGCTGCAACAATCATTTCAGGCCCCCCATCCCAATAAAGCAGCAGCTCTTTGCTCAAGCACAAAATGATCTGTAAGAAGCTAATGAGGAGAATCATGCACAGCTACAAATTGTTCCCATTCAGGCTTGTTCTGGCATGTTGCTGGGAGGGAAATAAATTGTTTTTTGGGCTGCAGTTTAAACTCTACATCAGGGCTGAAAGAAAGGCTCTGGTATCATATGTAGTGATGAGGAAGAATAGGGAAAAGCACCAGCAGGAGCTCACAGGTTTTATGATCAACTCTGGGTTTCAGAGCCTCTGTCTCATCAGCTTACAGTGATCACTGCACATTTCAGACATTTAGGATTCTGTATTTATGTTTTCTATGGAAACATAAATACTTTTATTAATATTAAGATTCTAAAAAACAACACAAATTATTTCTATACAATTTGTACATTAGTAATTAGCATTTTTTATTTTTAACACTTGATCCTGCAAAACCCAAAACTATATGGTAGGATCAGTTCCAGTATTGTGACAATATGTGCCAGACAACCATGCACACACACACACACCCACACATGTGTGCGCACACACACACACACAGTCACACAAACACACACACACACAGACACACACCTAATTCATGTTTTCATATAAAATGGCTACAGTAACTAGATGCAATTTTTTGTTGTTTGTTATTTTTAGGTTAGGTTGACAGCTAAGATTATACATGGTAATCATGACAGCACTGAACATATTTTTCACTATTTTCCTCATGCAAAATTTTAGTCAACAGCTAGAGGCTGACTGAGAGGAATCCTACAGTTTTCTGTCTCTGGCTAGTTACATACCAGCAGCCAGTGGTTTAGGTGAAATTCCTTCTGCTGTCTGTCCCTCATCATGTGACCAGCCTGTGATTTCAGGCTATAAGGTTCATTTTCCACCTGGTTCAAAACCTGCTTCTTGTTAACTTTCAGCAGTAGTGAGAAAATGTGAGACTGTGTGCGCCTCCAACAACGTTGAAACTGATTGTGAAGGCAAATAAACCTTCCATGCAGTACTTTGGTATTCGTACCCTTTGAACAATTTAACATTTTGTCACATTACAAACACAACCTTACATGTGTTGTTTTTGGGATTTTATATGGTGAACCGACACAAAGTAGCAGTGATAAAAATGTGGTAAGAGCACAGGACAGCATTGCAGGTATGAAAAAAAGAAAGCAAAGCCCGTATTGCAGAGAACAAAGAGCGTAGCAGCGTCATAGTGGCCTTCATTGTGCAGGGGACTTCACAGGTTTGCTGCATTTTAAACCCATGAAGGCTTGTATGCTGCCTAGCAAGGACTTACTCATGTCAAGATGATATTTTATGTGAATAAAAAAAGACGAGATAATATTTTTGTCCTGTATGTTACTAGTACATGTGAGGTTTTCAGCACTGTATTATTCTTAAATACCAATTGTTTGTATTTTTTTAATTTTATTGGTCTCTTCAGTTGCCATTGATTCTATTTTTCCTTGAACATTTTGAATTTGTCAATGAAAAGGCTTAAAGCACATCTTAAAAACGTTTAAAATTTTTCCAGCCTTCAGTGAAAAGCGTCAAAGATTTGTTGTTTCCCATTTTGATGTGAGGCTGGGCTGTCACACTCAGTGCTGCTATAATTTTTCAGCAAGCTGCTGAAAATACTCCTAAGGGATATTGGTTCACTGTGACTTGACAGCATTGCACAGCAGCAGCATATTTATGGGGAGAATCTTCATGATGCAAACCCCTCCTTCCATCTCATCTCAAAGGTTCAGTATTGGTTAAGATTTGGTCTCTGGGATGACCACAGCAATACAGTGACCTCAGTCAGGATCCACAAATCCAGTTTAAAGATTTGTTCCAGGACAGCATAGGAAATTTACAATCTGTAATGTTTAGGAGGGATTCCATTGCTGTTTTTATCAACTTTAAGCCTTTTTTATTATTTATATTTTTGTATGAATTCAAGTTATTGTTAAGTTATTCTCCAGTTATCAGAAGATTCATTAATTTAAAGTTAACTTTACTTATATCATAAGTCAAGCTGTGAAAGAGTCCAGCTGAAATCCCCTCAATAATGTAATATCATATAATAAAATATATATATAATTTTATAAGAGGTTCAGATCATCAGAAAATCATTGCCTTCATTGCCACCACCATCTGGTCTAAGAATATGCTGGAAACTGCTGCTAAAAATATTGAGGCTGTAAGAAAGGATTTCAAGCTCTGCACTAAAGTATGCCACAGACTCATTGGATTGCATTAGAGAGCGACAGAAAATAAGAGAGACTGATTTGCTCTGTCCCAGAGAGTGTGTCGGGCGCTGACTCTGCATTTTCCTGTGCCTGGGTTATCTCTTTGGGGTAATGAATGGACTCTGGTGGAGTTGAGATGCATGGAGAGCAGGCACGCAGGCCTTATCATCACACATGTATAAAGGCAGCTATTAAACATTGATGTACCAGCTGGTAATTAAACTCTAATCTGCCCACTCATTTCTTTAAGTGTCCCAGACACACTCTGATCCAAGCCTTGTGTATTTCAGTTCAAGTTATTAATACCAATACTTATTTTTGTGTAAACTTTGTTTGAGCTAATAAACACACGTTTGTTACATAAAAAAACATGTTTTTAAATGTAACAAAGTAGTACACACAAATATAAAAACATGAGAAATATTTGCATAAAAAAAGACATAAAATTACAAAATGTACCCAGCTATGCCAAATTTAGTTACTTTGTATACTAATATGTGCTGTATCTGTCATTTTGAAATTGACTATCTGTGCATAATTTACCATCTTCTTGACATCAAAAACACCACCTTTTTTTCTGTATAATTGTAAATAAGATACAATAAAGGGTCAACACTGTAGAGTAAAACAAAAGCTGAATTGAGTGTGTGTTTTAAACCACTATTTTCACTGGGCAGAATTAGAGAAAATTCTTTAAAGCTAGTTTTTAGAATGAGTTCCAAGTTTCACAAATTACTAAATACTTGAGAAATTTGCCTTCGGTTTCACTGTTATCTGTTTTCTGTCACTTAATAACAGTCAGAGAGAAAAAAAAAAAGCTAAATGCAATAACTCAATGTTCTGTTTAAAACAGCCTAATTTCTGGTCTAAATTACCTTTTTTATTCTATCTCCTTAAACAAAAACCTTTTTTTCAATTTCAAACTATATTCAATCTCAAGGGTATTTTAATGGTCTGATTTAAGACCTCCTTACACATTAGAAAATCAACACTAACAAAAGGTGACAAGGATGGTTAAAGTCCTTATGAAGGATTGTCAGTTGTGAGCATATCTGTTGAACTGAAACAACAGGTGAATTCCTAAAGCGGCCTCCTGATTCTTTTGACAGAGACTGAGCTTATGTGTGCCACATACCGCTGTGAGTGTAATCAATTAGCAGACTGAACCAATCAGCGAAGCACACTCGAGGTACCGTGCTGGAACACTGCTTTCTGATAATTGGTAAACTGTCCTCCCACTGATTTGATAAATAACTGTAGTGTTTGTGGGAAAGAATATCTCTCATTATTATGAAATGGGACCACTGCCACTTCATCTAAAATTGAAGATTGTGTTTATGAGACATAACGTGAGGAAGGTGAAGAGCTAGGGAGAATGAAATCCAGAAACTAGGAGGAGGGGGTCAGTGTTCCGTGTGTGGTTCATTAACTCAGTAGATGTAATCAGTGAGAGGGAGCGGGACATTTTGCCATCGACTAATGAGCAGTATGGGTAGTTTGCTATTGAAGACTTGCTTTATTCGCATTGACTGAACTCTGCTGTCAGCTCTGAGGCTCTGATGTAGCAACACTGAGGTGTGTGCAGATGATTATGTTTTCATATTTAGAGATAAACTGGGGATTTAAAGAGATGCATACACAGTAAATGTGTGGTTCTTTAAGAATAGTGACACAGAGTCATATCATGTAGCATCAGTTCTGTCATTTTCTCACAAATGTGTGGTTTACTATTTCAAATGTCACATTAAAGACTCACTGGGTTATTAGCATTTAAGTCAACTGGTGTTAGCTTTCCTTACATACAATCAGCTGACATATGGTGCCTGTTCATAGCTTGTCAAGTTTTCCTCCTTTTGGTAATGTTACAACCACAAACTTCAGTGTGTTGTTTTGGGATTTTTTATCACCAAATAGGGTCCAGCCATGTGTTATTTAATCTCAGTTTAAATGTGGCTGTTCTGTAAAGGTGTGAGAGGTTTGTTAGAGAACATTAGAGAACATTAGAGAACAAACGGCACCATAAATAACAAGGAACACAGCCAACAGGTCAGCAATAACGTTTATACCAGGATTTGGTTATCATACAACATCTTAAGCTTTGAAATCTGAAGGAGCAATTTAAAAGGCATCTTCTGAAAATGAAAACAGTATGACAATACTGCGATCCACGTAAACTCACATGCTGGAAAGGGAAAGTATTAATCAGAGAAGCAGCCAAAAGGCTCTTGGTAACTCTGGAAGATTTGTAGACATCCACAGCTCAGGTGGAAAAATCTGTCTAAGGACAACTATATGGCTTTTATGGAATAGTCCCAAGAAGAATGCCATTGGTAAGATATTGCCAAAAGAAGTCTATTCGTGGTTTGGTGCAAACCAAGCAGGGGGCAGAGTAAATGCGGAAGAAGGTCCTCTGGTCAGAGAAAAAACTAAATTCAACCGTTTGTATGGAGCTAAATGCAAAACTAACACTGCATACCCTCAACACATCATACCCATGATCAAGCATGATGGTGGCAGCTTCTTCAGAAGGGACAGGAAAGCTGGTCAAAGTTAATGTAAAAATAGATGAAGCAAAATAAAAAGCAATCCTGAAGGAAAACCTATTAGAGTCTGAAAAAGACTTGACACTGGGGCAGAGGTTCACCTTTCAGCAGGACAGCAAGCCAAAAAAAAGTCAGATGTCTATGTGTTAGAACTGTCCATACCTAAATCTAATTGAGAATTTGTAGCAAGACTTGAAAATGTATGTTTACAAACACTCTCCAACCAATCTTTTTGAACATGTGCTGTTTTGCAATGAAGAACAGGTTAAAAACCCAGAGTCCAGATGAGTCCAGTAGAGACGTATCTCAACAGATCAGCAGCTGTGACTGCTGTGAAAGGAGGTTCTAATAATTCAGGTGTATGGACCGTTTACCAAGACACTGCAGTGGTGAACCTGCTGTCAGTCCACAGTCTGTGATCGGTTTTGGGAGTAATCTCACACATACAGCTGAATTGCGACATATTTCAGTTCCCCAGAGAAGCAACAATTTAACACATTTATACTTTAGATTGACACATGCTGTGAGCTTTGTGCTGGCTTGCTTAAAAATACTTTGCTACTAGTAACTGCAAAAAACTTTAGCTTTACCAAAGACAAATGTTGATTTATATTGTGTGGACTCAGGTTCTCTGCAATACTTTCCCAATGTCAGTGCTCTGTGAGTGATCAAAAAGTTGTTAGCTGCATTAGTCATGAACTAAGTTGTGCTGGACCTGTATCAATTTCATCACATTGGGGCATTTGTAAAGTATACAGGTGCTGGTCATAAAATTAGAGTACCATAAAATTTTTATTTATTTATTTCAGAAATACATTCAAAAAGTGAAACTTATGTATTATATTCATTCATTACACAACAGCTGATATATTTCAAATATTTATTACTTTTAATTTTGATGATTATAACTGACCTCTAATGAAAACCCAAATTAAGTATCTCACAAAATTTTAATATTACTTAAGACCAATACAAAAAAATGATTTTTAGAAATGTTGGCCAACTGAAGAGTATGAACATGAAAAGTATGAGCATGTACAGCACTCAATACTTAGTTGGAGCTCCTTTTGCCTGGATTGCTGCAGAAATGCGGCGTGGGATGGAGTCAATCAGTCTGTGGTAATGCTCAAGTGTTATGAGAGCCCAGGCTGCTCTGATAGTGGCCTTCAGCTCTTCTGAATTATTGGGTCTGGCATATTGCATCTTCCTCTTCACAACACCCCATAGATTTTCTATGAGGTTAAGGTCAGGCGAGTTTGCTGGTCAGTTAGGAACAGGGATACCATGGTCCTTAAACCAGGTACTGGTAGCTTTGACACTGTGTGCAGGTGTCAAGTCCTGTTGAAAAATGAAATCTGCATCTCCATAAAGTTGGTCAGCAGCAGGAAGCATTAGGCGCTCTAAAACTTCCTGGTAGACAGCTGCATTGACCTTGGACCTCAGAAAACACATTGGACCAACGCCAACAGATGACATGGCACCCAAACAATCACTGACTGTGGAAACTTTACACTGGACCCCAAGCAATGTGGATTCTGTGCCTCTCCTCTCTTCCTCCAGACTGTGGGACCTTCTAAAGGAAATGCAAAATTTACTTTCATCAGAGAACATAACTTTGGACCAGCAGCCCAGTTCTTTCTGTCTTTAGCCCAGGAAAGATGCTTCTGATGCTGCCTCTTGTTCAACAGTGGCTTGACATAAGGAATGCGACAGCTGAAACCCATGTCTTGCATACGTCTGTGCTTTGTGGTTCTGGAAGCACTGACTGAAGCTGCAGTCCACTCCGCGAATCTGCCCCCACATTTTTGAATGGGTTTTGTTTCACAATCCTTTCCAGGGTGCGGTTATCCGTATTGCTTGTACACTTCTTTCTACCACATCCTTCCCTTTGCCTCTCTATTAATGTGCTTGGACACAGAGCTCTGTGAACAGCCAGCCTCTTTAGCAATGACCTTTTGTGTCTTGGCCTCCTTGTGCAAGGTGTCAGTGGTCGTCTTTTGGACAAGTCAGCAGTCTTCCCCATAATTGTGTAGCCCACATAACTAGACTGAGAGACCATTTAAAGGCCTTTCCAGGTGTTTTGAGTTAATTAGCTGATTGAAGTGTGGCACCAGGTGTCTTCAATATTCAACCTTTTCACAATATTCTAATTTCCCGAGATACTGAATTTGGGGTTTCCATTAGTTGTCAGTTATAATTATCAAAATTAAAATAAATAAACATTTTAAATACACTGCTCAAAAAAATAAAGGGAACACTCAAATAAAACATCCTAGATCTGAATGAATGAAATATTCTCACTGAATACTTTGTTCTGTACAAAGTTGAATGTGCTGACAACAAAATCACACATAAATAATCAATGGAAATGTAATTTATTAACCAATGGAGGCCTGGATTTGGAGTAACACCCAAAATTAAAGTGGAAAAACACACTACAGGCTGATCCAACTTTGATGTAATGTCCTTAAAACAAGTCAAAATTAGGCTCAGTATTGTGTGTGGCCTCCACGTGCCTGTATGACCTCCCTACAACGCCTGGGCATGCTCCTGATGAGACGGTGGATGGTCTCCTGAGGGATCTCCTCCCAGACCTGGACTAAAGCATCTGCCAACTCCTGGACAGTCTGTGGTGCAACGTGACGTTGGTGGATGGAGCGAGACATGATGTCCCAGATGTGCTCCATCGGATTCAGGTCTAGGGAACAGGAGGGCCAGTCCATGGCTTCAATGTCTTCATCTTGCAGGAACTGCTGACACACTCCAGCCACATGAGGTCTAGCATTGTCCTACATTAGGAGGAACCCAGGGCCAACGGCACCAGCATATGGTCTCACAAGGGGTCTGAGGATCTCATCTTGGTACCTAATGGCAGTCAGATCGCTCTCCACGGTGTCTCCAGACTCTGTCAAGTCTGTCACATGTGCTCAGTGTGAACCTGCTTTCATCTGTGAAGAACACAGGGCACCAGTGGCGAATTTGCCAATCCTGGTGTTCTCTGGCAAATGCCAAGCGTCCTGCACGGTGTTGGGCTGTGAGCACAACCCCCATTTGTGGACGTTGGGCCCTCATACCATCCTCATGGAGCCGACCTTTGATTCTTCCGTTTGAACAATTTACTTTGACCCGCAATTCAATTTCAAACCATAAAATTCAGTTTCAGTTTAATGACATTCATTTTCAAACCAATGCATTTAATTTCAAATTACGCAAATACAGATTCAGTTTGAGCAATTCAAATTCAGTTTCTGGTGGCACAAGTTTCTTCCCATAGAAATGAGCTTTGCTGCAATGTTATTCACAAAGCAACTGTACACTTCAGATAAAAGTGGACAAAAACAGCCAGAGGTAACTCAAGAAAAAAAACACTTCCTAATAATAAGAGAAGAAAAAGAAGATGATGTGTGAACCTTTTTTGTACACGCTGAATTTGAACCGCTTGAATTTCTGTTACACCTTTCTAATATGGCAGTATTAGATTTCAATATGGCCTTTTTGTGAGGACATATATGACCCTAGTTTTAGTTTACAACTGTCTTGCTATGTATCTGTGATCATGTACAATATAGAAAAAGTGGTAATTCATGACTCCTATAGTGAAATGCATGTGTATATGACCTCTAATTGGCCTTTTAGATGCAGGAAAACAGGAGAAACCAAACTGTGTAAAGTTAGCAGCCATTTTTCTTCCAATATGGCCACCATAAGGAGGAAGACATTATTTTGGATTTTTTTTTTTCATGGCCCTTTGCTATTATTGTCTTCACATGCAAAGTTGAATGCTTTCTGAAATTAATTAAGTACATCAATTTCTGAAATTAATTTAATTAAAAAATCTATTGATGGTGCATTAGATGATTGAATGGATGCATTATGGTTACAAATGTGCCTAAAGATTTATAACCTTAACACGGTTGGAAAGTTGACTAAAGTATGAGGTAATGCAGTAGGAAACATGATAGTCTGAGTAATACAGCATATACAGGATAGATATATAAATCTATGAGTGAATCACATGAGAGTTATACACTAAACATACCCTTATTCCCTCTACATTCAGTTTTGTTTGTAGAAAAAAATGGAGCTTGTTATGAGTTAAATTTAAATAAGATTAAAGTACGAACAACTGTAAGGTTTTCTTTCAACTTGGGAGAGCTAATAGAGCATGCTTTGCTAATGTAAACCCCATCTGCACAACCTCAATAATTTGTGTTGAACAAGGACACTGTATATTTTAATCAAGTTTTCCATCCCCTTATGGTAATAATGGCCCTGAGTTTTGCTCAGCTGACAGTTTTTGATATGGACAATATGGCTTGCTGTTTTCATTAAGGGCTGGCAACAGAGTTCAGAAAAAAAAAAAAAACTCTAGAAAGTTTTTGCCAGTTTTCTATAGCTTACATACATACCCAGTCAAGTGGAGCTTGTGGCCCCCTGCGTGTTGGACAGTGCAAAAAATGTGACAAAGAGGATTACTTTATGCTGAGCAGAGATTTTTGAAATACAAGTTGAAATTTATGAAACATTTCTTCTTTTGTGAAAACAAAAGGTTTTTTGTGCACTTTTTGACTGAACATCATCAAACCTTGACTAAATTCTGTACAGTTTTTATCTGTGATATCCATTTTTTAACTTTCAAATTTGAAGTGAGAAGAAGAAGAGTATGTGTTTTCTTATAAACTCTTAATGATACACTACCAGTACAGTTTGGACGCACCTTCTCTGCAATTTCTTGTTTATTTATTTTAGCTTCCTAGTTTTGATGTCTTTAGTATGTATCCACAAGTAGGAAGTAATAAAAATGACAAAGGTGTCTCCTAAATATTTACTGGGGGTATATATATATATAGATATGCGAAATTGCTAAATAATACAACATGTACTATACTTTTAAGTATTTGCCAAACAAATAAATCCACGCATATGCAGTGTAAAGATGATGGAAGCTAGCATGTAGTGCATTTTTAAGGCAGAGCGTGCATCCCCATCATAAAGAGAAACCATATGGGACATATTATGAGCCAACCATGTGGTGTCGTCAAAGTGACAGGACACAGTGATTTAGCACTGCTAGAAGTGGATGGATCCACGCTTAACTTCAAAGTCATCTGTCTCCTGCCTCTGTGTGAGTCTAAAAGCCCCCGGGGACACAGGGAAGCATGTTGAGCATTCAAGTACCACTCAATTGCTGCCTTTAATTTTCCTTCCACTGCTGGTCTGGCTCCATTAGCTATGACATTTCTTTGAAATGTGAAGAATATATAATGTGGCAGCTTTTTTTCTGTCATAGCCTTTTTTTAACCTGCGTCTTAGTTCTAGTCATTTTCTGGTGCAGAGGATTTGTTGAAAATCTGTGGTTGTATATCACAGAGAACACAGGACAATGTGACTAAATAGTCAAACTGTGTTTTTTTTTCTTTTAACATCTTTAATACATCTTTGCTTGCTACAGTGTATTTTGTAAATTATTTGCATGCAAAAAAAATGGAACCCCTTAATACATAGGCTTTACATGGTGGTGTCATACAGGACGTTTGACCCAATCATCCCCACACAGACAAAGGCTCTCAGTCAAGAGAAATGCCTCCTGGAACATGTCCATATGGCCAGCCAATATTTGAGGTCTCTGAACAGCCAAATTATCAATTGATGCTTTGAAGAAAAATGCTCTTAGATCATTATTGTACCTCTTCCACTGTGACATATTGAAAACATTTCCAGCGAGATTTCCAAATCATGCCAGTAACGTTAGAAGCTATCAAGACCGTACTGATTAAATGTTAAATGCCTTGGTTCAACATGACTGCAGACCAGTGTAAAAAGCAAGGTCCATAAACAGATGGTTGGGCAGGTTTGGTGTGGAAGACCTGGACTAGCCTGCACAGAGTTCTGACTCTAACCTGAAAGAACACCCTTGGGATCAATTAAAATGGAGACAGCGAGTCAGGCTTTATCATCCAACATCAGTGCCTGACCTCACACATGCTCTTTTGGAATATTGTTAAAGATTCCCATAAACACTCATCAAAACTTTGTCAAAAGCCTTTCCAGAACTGTTTGTATAGTTGCCAAGAGTGGACCAACATCTTCTTCAACCTTATGGTTGAAGTATGGGATGTCACTCAAGTCCATACATGTTTGAAAGTAGTATCTGGGTTTTATCTTGTGTAATTAAAAATACTAAGAAATTACCACAATGTAAGTGTAGCTGGTTTGTGTTATTTAGCTGTCTGTGGTGGGTGTCTCTTGACACATAAAATACCACTTTCAGTTGCTATATATTTGTTATTATGTCAGTTATATTTTGTTCAGTATATTTGTGACAGCCCCATTACAACATCGATTCACAACAATCTAGTAAAATTTATTTGTTAAGCGAGTCTTACAAAAAACTATCACAAAGCAATGTGCAGAAAACCAGTAAAATAACTATTAAAATTAGGTGCTGATAAAATAACACACAATGAAAATAAACATTCAACAAAACTCTGTTTAAACAGTCTATTAAGAAGAAGGTTTAAGCAGCTCTAACTGTAACTGGTGTTCTGTGTAAATTCACCTAAATTCCCAGTTTGGTTAGTCTTTTTATTGATGGTCAGATTGGAATGTAGAAATTTATCTTAGAGCAACAATTTCTTTGTTTGATACATTTGTATTTCACTGTAAAAGTCAAACTCTTAGTATGTATTTGGTAACTGGATTAACTGTGATTGATATATGTGCACACCTTGTGTTGCAGTCATTACAAGCTGTGTGTTGCCTGTGCATACTGTGGTACTAGACAGCTTAAAAACAGGTTTGGTGATGTTTACACTTTAACAGTAATGTACTGACAGCAGTATCCTATAAGCCCCAGTCAAGCAGCAAGTAATGTCTCAAATATACCTGACAAATGTAGGCTCAAAGATGTTATACTTTAATCATCCACAAACATCTTTTTGATAATGCCCTTTGGTTGGATTGTTGCAATGGGTTGGCTTACACTACAGTTCAAATAAAATGTTTTAAATGTCTCTTTTGATCATAAACAGAAAACTGAAATATTTTTGCATCTTGTTCATTCCTATTAATTATATGAATTAGGGGGTTCTTGAATTTGATAAAAGGTTATCCTCAAATAGAAACTAAGTTGCTCACTGTTACGGCCGTTGACCTGCAATGCATCATACCAATGGGATTGGCTGATTTGGTCTCTGGCCCTGCCTCCTTCCTACAAGATCTCCCATTGGACTGGCCTTGGGATGCTGGACCAATCACGTCTGCCAATCGACCACCTGATCCCTTAAGAAGCTCAGAAGGAGACTCATTCAGTGGGGCTGCCTTGAACTGTGCACCCTGCTTGACTCCTTGTGTCTCTTGTTTTATTGTGCTGTGTAAATTCTGTGGTTTGTGATTTGCCTGTGCATCGGTCTGTAGTTTATGGACGGTTTATTTTGGAATGTTTTGATCTTGAAAACCTGGGTTTCAGGTTAAACTATATAGTGCTTCTCCCTGGCTGTTTTTGTTTTGGATGGTTCAGTTTAGGGATTTTCTTAAGCTGAACCCCACACCCTCAGCCAACAAATTGTGGACCGCTTTAAGTGGCAGGTCCCAAAGCAGGTTCTCAAAGCTGAATTAAAGGTTCTAGTGGTGGACAAGTTGGTGGAGACTGGGTTGGTGCAGGTGCCTGAGGGTCCTGTTGTGCCATGCAAAGCTGCCTAATTGGAGGTTGACCACCTTGAGGGACCTGATAGCAACTAGGGTGGGTGTTGAAGGAAATGGGCGAGGGAAGACCCCATTCACTTTTCCTCATATGACCCACTCTTTTCTGCAAGCTTGGGAGGCTGAGATTAAGCTAGGTTAAAGGTGCAGTTAACACACCTCCAAATGAAGTCTGAGGAAAAGGCCCAAGCCAGAAAAGCCCAGCTGGAGCTGGAAATCAGGAAACTGGAGTTAGAGGCAGAGACAGCTGTTGAGTTGCGCCAGCTCGAACTGTTGCCCCAGAAACAAACAACGCATGCTTCTGTCGACCCTGCAGAATCATCCTCCTTGTCTAACACACCCTTTGATATTAGTAAGTGAATTCCACTGGTACTTGCATTTAGGAAATCTGAGGTTGATTCATATTTTGCAGCATTTGATTGCAGTGTTTTTTTTATTGCCTAGTGATATTTGGCCGCTCTTGTTACAATGTAAAGTGAGTGGTAATGCTCAAGAGGTGTTTAGCTAACAACACTTGTCACATTGTCTCTTTATGTTTCAAACCCTGTATATAAACCCTTTTTAACCTGAACCTACCATCTGGACATTGCTTTTATGTTACCCCTTTATTCTGTGCCAAAAGCGGGTGTAACAATCATGACAAATATGTGAAATAAGATTTCTTCCCAGAGGTGCTCTCTGAGTTGCTCGGATGCAAAAGTTTGCCCTATGCCTTTGTAAATATAAGCACAATGTGATATGACATGTTCTCACACACTTAAAACCACTAGATTAAGTTCAGTTTAATACCATGTTTTGGTGCCCCCTTAAACAATATGTCTATCATCCTCTTTCTCTCCACTTCTTATATCTAAACCAAGGTGATCTGGCATCACAGTGACTGAATCCATCCCATTAGAAGTGAACTGCATCATCTTTAGGCCCTTACTGACATTGGAATATTCTGTGCAAACATAGATGTAGACAAGTGGAAGAACAGATTATGGGTCTGTTCATCAAAACAGATAATGGTCAGGTTGCCTATAAACATTGCCGGTGAATAATTGTGTTTGCATGTGGTTTGCTGCATTGGTTCGATGGCAGTGGGGCAATCAGCTTTAATCTGTCCATTTTTTATCTCATGCACCACAAAGTCACACAGTCTATTCATTTCTGGTCCATGTCAAACACATGTACGATGTCTGACGAATGCATCTGCACGCACATGCCATATCTCTTGTAGTCAGTGTGAGCCATTTGGTGAGCGACTACAGCGAGAAGCTCAAGATGCAAACAACTGGAGCCCTCGTGTTTGTGTGATACAGTTGCTAGGTTTTTGTTTTGCTGATATGGACAACCATGATGATAGGACATCACCAAAAAGCAACCTGAACGTTTACAGAAAAAAACAACATTAAGGATGGCTCATCTGTTTGGCAAGAAGACAATAGTGTTTTT
The DNA here is from genome assembly GCF_021462225.1 of Girardinichthys multiradiatus. Lineage (NCBI taxonomy): Eukaryota > Metazoa > Chordata > Actinopteri > Cyprinodontiformes > Goodeidae > Girardinichthys > Girardinichthys multiradiatus. Next base: position 45,252,548 of record NC_061802.1, on the reverse strand, counting down.
TTTTTTTGGTTTTGTCTTGTTTTGGGGGGTTTTTCTGAGCTGAGAAGCATGATGCATAATTAGTAATTGGGATCTCCAGTAGAGGTCTGTGTTCATATGCTGACATCATGTTTGCGGTGTGCCCTTGTTTAAAAAAGTGAACACAAAATGGCAGAAAGAGGAAGAATGTCCCCTCGGTGGTTGTAAATTGAAACCCTATAAGAATGTACCATCTTAAAATCAAAAGTTTATTGTTCTTTTATTTTTTTGTTGCATAGTTTTGTAACTAGTAGTTTTGTAACTACTGAGACACAGAAACTAATTGGAATTATCAGTATCATCTAAAAACTATTAGACTATCTCATGCATGATCTTCATTTACAATTTAATACTGCACAATCAGGGAATAAATAAGAAGGAGTACCAATTTATGGTTAAGTGTTCGTGTTAAATGCTTTAAGGCTGCAAATTGCAAGAAAACAATCCTATTAAGCTCAGGCCAAATGAAAAACAATTTGTTTGGATTTTCACCTTTTAAAATGCTGATAATGATTCTGAAATGATTAATGTTCACAATTTAATGGCTGCTCTGAACAGAATAGCTTGCTGCTCTGCATCGAATGAGAACTGGGGAATTGAAAGTAAAAAAATAAAAAATAAAATGGTGCTAAATTAGAAATTTCCACTGAGGGTGAGAGCTGCACATCCGAGAGCTGAAAGCAATTAACAGAATCATGAGACTGTCTCTTCTTTAAACTCTGATTAAAGTAGAGTAGAGTAAAATAATCTGTTTTTTAAATCCATCATCTCTGGAAGCACAGGTGTTGTAGACAAGAATACCGTGAAAGATCAAAGGGCAGCATTTCACAGATGCTCTAAACTTCTGTCAGGCTTCTCTGGATCCACAGATACCACTAACTGATGGCTTCCACAATTGCTTGCATTTGGCAGCTCAGTCTTTAAACAGGCATAATAAGAGAGTTAATACATTACATTTTTTGTTGTGATTTGTGTAATCAGGAACAACTTGAATAAGTGAGGAAATGTGACTGAAAGGATATAATTATACCTGAGTCAGGCACACAACAGAACAGTTTTTGTCTTTTCAACTGGTGAAGCTTGAATCCCCCCCAACCTCCTTTCACAAGACATTAACATTTAAGTCTTTACATTTATCTATTTAAGTCAAAGGTAAAGTGGTGTGCCAGTTCAAAAGAGTACAGCCTCAATTGCATTATGATACCAAACAGAAACAATGCAATAGGTTCACCAAAAGGAAGGTAAGTAAGCAAAAATGTATTTACATAGCACATTTCAACAAATAGATCACAAAGTACTGTACAGTAAAAAAAAAAAAAAAAACAGTACATCAAAATATTGCAATTGTAAAAACATGCATTTTCGTTGCTTTTTAAAAAGCTCAACAAAGTCCACCAACATCAAACTAAAAGGGAGAGACTTCCAGAGAGACTTCCGAGGGGGTACTGCTGAGACGGTCCTGCGACCTCTAGTTTTCAGTCTCGTACATGGCACAACCAGCAGACCAGGGTTACATGACCTTTGGGACCTGCTAGGGACATACAGACGTAAAAGTTGTAAAATGTATGCCGATCCTTAAGCATTCAAAGCTGTATAAGTGAGAGCCAAGATCTTGTGTGTACTCTGGAGTGGATGGGGAGCCAATAGAGCTGGATGAGTAATGGTGTGACATGAGAAAACTTGTAATTTGGTCAGAAGTCTGGCAGCAACATTCTATACAACCTGCAGATGGTACATTGATGCTTTGCTTTGGCAGGTGAATGACTTACAGTAATCCAATCTTGAAGAAACAAATGCATGGATAACATTTTGCAGTTCTGTTCGTGAGGTAAAGCTACTTAGCCTAGCAATATTTTGTAAGTGAAACATGAGCCAACCAGAGACTGGACATGAACATTTAAAGAAAAAACTGACAAAATTTACCCCAAGGTTCCTGATAACATAAGAAGCTCAAGGGCCAAGAGTTTCAATTATTAGATTTGTATGCTTTTCTGGAGCTCAAACAATAATTTCAGTTTTATATACAAAAAAGTAGGATGTACATGCATCTATGGTTTTTCTTTAATTAAAACTGCAAAAGAAACCCACAAAAAGCACATTTCTAGCCTTGCTTAAGAAAAGAACAACAATTTAATATTTTTTATCTGTGGAATAGAAATATGTTAACATCATTTTCTTATCTGTGAAATACAAATATATTTTTTATATAATTTTTTCCTCTGTGAAATACCAATATGTTTTCCATGTTTTAAAAAGGGAAAATGCTCACGTAAAATAAAGAAAACTGCTTTTTCAGGATTGTTTTATTAAATTTTGTTTATGTTCAGTTTTTCAGTGTTATTTCTGTTTGATTCATGATTGCCATGTTAGGGTGGGTCCATTTTAGAAGTTCCATTTTACTTCATTCTACCTTTCATTTTGTACCTTTCAATTTTATCCTAACATACAAAACCGTAACAAATTGAATTTCTGTCACATGGGACAGCTGATTATAGGATATATCTAATTTAGAAGAACACAGTGTAGGTGAAACTGTTGAGACATGCACTTTACATAAAAATAAAAGAGAAACAACTTTTTTCCTCGCTGTCTGACATTAAATCAGACTAAAGTTTTTCGTGTTTTTGGTCAATTAAAATTGCTAAAATAATTTTAGGGGTGTAATGGTGGACAGAAATCATGGCTTGATATGTACACGGTTATAAATTCATGGTTCAGTACGATTATGAGAAACATATATATATCTCCTAAAAAGTGTAAAGTACAGAACTGACTAAAGATTTGGTTGGATTATTTTCAATCGATAAAGTAATAGGGTCAGGGTTATGGGTTAGGGATAGGGTTTAGGGTACCAAGTATATATATACATATATATATATATATATATAATATAATGCCTGGAATTAAAGATAGATTATACAACAGTATGACCACTTGGAAACTGTCAATGTTAATATTTAGACTGTGCCCATATTTAATAAAAAATATGTTTAAATAACTTCAAGATTCTTTTATATTTAGACAACCACATTTACCAGCTGTACCTGACTGCAGCATGCAACTGTTGGGGAAAATCCCCCTTCATGAGTTTGGGCTCATTGGATGCCATAGGTAGCATTGGACACCAGCTGATTTTTCTCCAGTATCTGTAATGTTTACATTTAGCTTAATGTTGTTTTAGATGAGTAATTAAGTTCAGTTCAGAGCAAGCTATGTACATTATTGCTGTTAAAAAGCACTGACATAAGGTTTTGGTTCAGTTCACTTCTCAAATGGCAGAGTTTAGTCATAGCTGGGAGTCCTCTCGGTTTTGTTTTGGGGTCACTTGTTAAAGTTGTGCTATAGAATGTTGCATTTTGCACCTACTTCCATACAAAAGCATTCCGCATATGTTAAGGTATAAAACAATGATATAATAACTGGACATTCCCGGTTTGTATACTTGCATGCAATTGCTTGAAAAGATGAATGTGGCACCTCCAGGTACCTATAGGTATTTTACCCAAAGATGAAATAGACTTGTGGGGGTCCACAATTCAATTGCTGATAGCTGATATCTTTAGATTGTTTCCCATGCTGTCACCCAGGGAACCAATGTGTTTGTGGTGTTAACTTAAAATACATTCACATATAACTCATCATTTAACTCAAATGTTGTGAATTATCCTATCAGAACCGTACACAGTTGAAAGGAATGGTTATCAGTAATGCAAATGTGTTATTGTGTAGAAAATAAATAAAACTTTATATATATATATATATATATATATATATATTTAACTAGTCTAGCATTTAGCAAATAGAAATAATTTTGCTAATCCTAACTGACCCAAAACAGGGTATGCAGCTTATGTAAATATTTGGTTTCTACTGTAAATCTAACATTCTAGATAATAACTTTTAAATTTTAATATAGTTTCTAGTTGCATTACAGCACACATAACCCAGAATTAAATATTTTTCTACATTAGTAGCCTTGCTAAATATAATGAAGAAATTAATGGCTGAATAGAACATTCCAGTTTGTTGTGGATCCACCACAACTGAATTATGTTGACTATTATTTTCATGTATTTTTTCTCCTTAACCAGAAACAGCTGGAAATATTAAAACATACCCCTTAAAATTCTTGCTTTGTTATTTATGGTTTTATAAAAAGATCTTGACTTCAAATCAGTGGAGGTTTATCGTTTTATTCTACCACAGTTAATGTAAAAGTATTTCCCCTGATACCCGTTCCCAAGTTTGAGATTTCTGCTCATATGGATGTGTAGACCAGTCGCTGACCTTTTCAGTGACTACGACTGCTGATGGAATAGCCTTGGCTGTCAGGGCCCCCATTAACCTGCAGTCCCTGCCTTCACAGGACCATGACTCTGTTATGTCAAGATAAAGTGAAAGATCATTCAAAACCTCACGCAGGCTTTGCTCTGCTTTTAATCAAACAAGCATGTAGGGTTCACATAGTGAGTACTGACATGTATGCAGAGATTAGAGAAGAAGCAGGAAGGAATGAGCAGAGGTCACTGCATAAGATGTGAAAGAAGACAGCAGAAAAGTGGAAGCATCTCAGCTGCCACGTTAATGTGCTCAGTGAGCCATTCATGAAGGCAAGAGATGGAGGTATAAGTCAAGTGACATTTTCATTTAATTTGTTGTCAGGCAGATCTTCTCTTCACCAGTGAGCTAGAAATAAAGTCAGCTTTTTTTCTCCTCGTACATCTTAAATGAACTTATCACCATGGCACCCTGGGAATAAAAAGATTAAGAAGCAGAATAGGTTATGCCAGGAGAACTAGAGTTAAATTAATATGGATTTCCCTTTTGCAATACCGTCATCTTCATGGCTTTCAATAAATTCACAAAAAAAAAAACAACTAAGTACATCTTTACTGTTTCAAAATGACTTAAAAAAGAATGTAGCAGCCAACATTTCATTATTGTGACCATGTCTATTAAAACTGTGGTTTGGAAGTCTGCTTGTTTGGAGCAAAAATTTGTGTGTAAACACTAGACCAAGAGAGAAAGAAATCACCACTGCATAGGGCAGTGGTTACTGCATTATTCGTACAACCCACAATGCTTCATATCAGTTATCTTCTGTCACCATTGTTACATGTAAACAAATGCTTCCTCAAAGATGAAATAGTGTTTGAAACATGTGGTAATATCAACTTTTACACTTTGAAATGAGAAACACCAATCATTGCTACAGCTTCATCTTTCAAACATTGTGAGGATAATCTGAAAACCTGGACTCTGTTTATGTTTACTAGCATTTTCAGCTGCTTTGTTAACTCCATTTCTACAAATGAAGAATGGAGGTAACTTAATTTGATATTGATCTGTTGTTTTCTAAGCTTTTAAATCATTGACAGCTCATTAATTGTGTATTTGACTATTACATATGGTAGCTTTTGGTTTTCAGTTAAGAATGTGATCAGGGGTGGGAAGAGTGGAATGTCATGTCCTGATGAGTTATTCCTGATAATAACACATAGCAGTTACTTATTTCCTAGATCCAAAATCATACCCGATCTGCTTTTGGCACTGGAGTTAATCCTTTTTAGGAACCAAATGTTATCCTATGGTGAACTGATTACTTCTTCTCTTTATGGTGTATAACAGCTTTAAAAACTTCACATTCAGTATGGCTTCAGTATAGCACACCCTACTTTAAACTGTAATTTACATATTTTGCGTACCTTAAAATTTAATCACAATGTCCCATTAGTATAGAAGTCCCTTTGCCTGGGTGAGCCAATGATTTGTTTCGCACAGATCCTACCACTCCTTGACTGGACCATTTGTAGAATCCTTACACTCAGTGGAAGAACAGTTAGGCAAGTCACGAGCAGGCTACTACTAGTATTTTAACAGACTCACTTATGATGGCTAAATCCTGCCAATTTCCTGTTTGGAACTATAGTGACAAAGAATACTGTCCAGGTTAGACCCTCACATGAATAGAAACATGAATAAGAACTCTAAAACACTGCAAACTGAAAATTAAAAGGAGAATAGGGACACTCTATGTCACAGAGCTGAGCACAGGTGTGCTGGTGTGTTCCTGCTCTCTCTCTCTCTCACACTTCCTCCTGCAGGGTGCAACACGCTTTTCAGCTGCACTGCAATCAAGCCTTATCAAGGAAGCGTTCATATACTGATGGGGTCTCTGGAGAGGGCGTTAGATTGTTAACTCACCTGATTGGTAATCGGACTTACAGTCCTTGCCTTGCTGTCATAGCTTTTTGTGATCTTGTTGCTTACCCGGGTTTCTCTGTTCTCAATCTCAGAGTGATCAGACCCAGACCCTGAGATTTCCTGTGAGATGTCCTGTGTCCTAGCCCGCTGTTGGTTAAAGCACTTCAATGTGTTTTCTCCACCGAGAGCCTCCTCCAGCCTCCCACCTCATGAGTAATACTCCTCCTGACCTCCTGTTTTTCGTCTACCTGCCTGTCCACCCTCCAAAATTGCACACCACCACCTGGAAAGGAGGACAAAGGAGAGCCATCCACTCCACACAACCACTTTTCCTGTTGACTAGTCTCCATGGTGTTACTCATCTCCTCCGGACAAGCAACACCTTCACCCAACAGTAAGCAACCACTACAACCAGTCCTATTATCACACCCGCTTCTGTCATCCCTACTCACCACCTCCTCTTCCTCAGTGCCCCGACCTGGAGAAACCTGATTCCTGCACTGCATCGCTGAGCTAACCTGTGTTTCAATAAACCTGTTAAACCTTCATCCTGCCTCTGTAATTGTTGCTTGCTCCGGAGTCTCCTGTTATCATGACACTCTAAAGGAAACCTTTTACTGTTGTGAAATATTTAGGCAACCCGATTAAAGCCTTTCAATTTTTCTCACACATATAATATTAATTTTAACAATACTGAGAAATTCATGTTGTCAAAATAAACACCAAAATCTGATAAAAGAATCAATTTGACAATTTTCTGTAAAATGAAATACAAAGGTCAAATTTTGTCAGGAATAAATTAGGAACCAACAACATTTATTCTCCATAAAATGGCTAAAATTGCACACAGGCATATAACATCAAGTGTGCAAGATTAGAACATTGTTATACAACATGTTAATTGTTTGCCATATTTAAACCTTAGATAATTGATTTAATGTGCTCCTCACTGTTGAAGTGAAAGTGAGTACAAAAGAGCTGTCTAAAGCCTTTAGAGAAAAGCATGTTTTATGTGTCTGGTAAGGAATTTATGCCAGTCTTGCTCTGAATGCGGTGCGGTCGTGCTGCAGAAACCCACTCACACTGAGCTGCAGCCAGCCCTGCCCAGCTACGGCTCCGGCTACGGAAAAACCGTTCCAGAGAGCAGAAGTTCCCATGGGTTCTGGGAGTCCACGCAAGAACTAGCCCAAGCCTTTAGCAAATCTCTCAAAAAACAAAGCCTGTATTTGGCCGTATTTTGACTCCTTGTAACTGGTTATGAAGTAATGTTCATGTTTCGGAGCATGCAGGCAAAACAAGAGAGGAAAATCCCTGTCTCCTCCTTTCTGTTGCTATCCCTCTAAATGACCAAAAACAGCTGGTGGATTTTGTTTTCTATGGCAAGACTCTGTATCCTTTTTCATCCTCAAATGACTCCTACATTTTCTTGTTTTTCTGTTTTTTATTGTTTTGGTTACACTAGTCAAGTTAGTGTATGTTGGTGGGTTGATTTTATTATGAAATTCACCGGAACTCTCTCCTGTCTTGCTTCCTGTTTGGCTGGTAAAATTCAGGAACTTGATAGAGAATCCACTGCGGTGTCCGGCCAGACTTCCCTTTGGTTTTGCTTTGTTTACCCCCTCCACCCGCCCGGTTGGGTTTTTTTCAGTTTCTTTTTTTCTTTTTTTTTTTTTGTGGACTCATTGGGGTGTCTCGTATCCACCCTTGAGAGAGGGGTAATGTCATGGTCCACGCCTGTTTGTCTTTCTGTTGTTTGCACTCACTTGTTTTCCAAGTAGCTTGTCACCTCTAACTTGTATTCGAGTTTCTGATTGCTCATTGTTGGATTCTTCCATTGATTTGTTCCACTGTTTCCTGCTGCCTGTGTCTCCCCAAGTGTTGTGAATCTTCAGATTGTGTATTAAATATTTAATATCCTTCATGAGTCTGCCATGGTCCTGTTGCTGCTTTGGTCCTTACCAAACTCAAAACATGACAAAATGGGTTAAAATTAGTTTTTAGGGGGCATGTTGTACTGACCTTTCCCTTGGTAAGAAAGTATATATTTTTTGTCTTTTTTTTAAATGAGTAAAGCAAGGTTGTTTTTTGGTATTTACCTGTAATAAATTCACCTTTTTGCCATCCATCCACGGTATATACCAATTTATTCTTGTCAGAGTCATGGGGGTTCTGAAGCCTATCTTCAGCAGTCATTGTTCAGGAGGTGGGATAATTCACTTTTTCAGACATCAAAATGTGAACATTTCTTTTATAGAAAAACTATTTATTGAGCTGTCCTAATTTTGACTAGAGGAAGTAGTCTTTCTTATCCTTCTATGTTTATGTTCCTCTTCTATCTTAATTTTACTTCTTATTGTTTTACAATGTTCTCCTTACTAGTGGTTAGAATTCCTTACTTTCGCTATCCAGCCCAGTCTTCCAATGTTTTTTTTTTTTTTTCTCTCTCTTTTCTCAGGAGTGTGATGTTGTTCTTTGGTCGAGGATGATTCATGATTGACTGGCAAGCAAGAAGGCGACGTATTAATCAAAACACCATAGTAGAGTTCCACAATAATGCAAATGGAGTGTTAATTGAGTGCTGGATGGCTTTGAATAATGGCATGGGCTTTTCACTTTAATCAGTGCATGTCACAACAATGGGCTGACAGCGAGCTTTGTGGGATATATCCTATAATGCTTTAATGCATTTTTTTTTCACTTCTTTGTTTTGCAATAACAGGGAGGGCTGGCTGTTTATGCCTGCATTTTAAATGCTAAATGGTAATTGAAAGAAATATGTGATTACTGGATATTTTTGGAGGAATTCAGTGGATGGTTTTCATATGCAAATGAAGAATCTAAATGCAGTCGAAAAGAATGGGGATAGCGATAGAGTGCTTTTTCTACATGAGGTTAATCAAGACAAATGAGTTGTTTCTAGGATTGACAGTGGTTGAAGAGATAACATCAAAATTATTCTAATTTTTTTTTTAAAGAGATTATTTTCTGAATCTTCAAAATTATATTTCATGGTTTTGTATTTCTAAAGATTTGATTTAAAATTCTGTAGCTTTTATCTGGTTTTCTTTTCCAGTCATCAAATTCTCTGTTACTTTGTTCCTAATCCTATATTACAAATTCTCTTCAGAAACACTTTCATAATGATACCATATTCATAGCCTACAAATAAATCTTAGACTGTATAATGATAATTTTGGATCTTAATATGTTGAATTAATAAGTTGAATTAAGCAAGAACAAAACAGGTGTAAAACAGAAGAGAATAAATACTTGATTACAGTGGTCTAATGGTATTCCCTGCCTCAAGATATTTAGATGCTGTTTCTCGTTAAGCAAAGTCTGTCTTCTTGAGTGCTATCCATTCACAGTCATCGTGTAATTTTGTCTGGTGAGTTGAAGTACCTTAATAGATAGGTGTGTGCTTTAAAGAGGACATTTCATGCTTTTAAATCCTTCCTTTTTACACTTAAATCGTGAGTAGTGTTCTATATAAAGTGGAACAGCAATTTTGGTGTGCTCTCTTTAAATGCTATTGAGGCACTTCATACCCCTTCCCCCTCTAGGTCAAAGAGTGTTCCACTCCACCTAATTTGGCCATTTTTGTAGTTTGATAGCAGAGATACAATTATCTAGCAGCGCAGAAAGACAAAAATGGCAAAAGCAATGCAAACCTTTATGTAATAATACTAAGTATGTTTATGTCCTGAAGGAGCTTAAAGCAGCCCACGGCTCTAACATAAGCAGAAGGATTTAAAAACATTGTCCAGGATGTCATATCAACACAAAATAAATTAATGTCTCATCTCTCCTGTCTTCATGACCCCTTTATCAGATTAACTCTTTTAGCAAATCCTTTGTTACTGGCGGAGGTTGCTGAAGTCACTCGCCCTTGAAGTGGGGGAAGCAGAAATGTCCCCTACAGAGGTTTTATTTCCAAGGAGATGAGTTTCCTCATTATTCAGTCGACTAAACGGTTCTTCATCTTTTCCCTTTCTGGACGGATGAGAAGTTGCCGTTCATTTGTTTTCTTAATTTGATCACCAGCACGTGGTCCCCCCTCCCCTCATTTTTCATCAGACCTGATCCCTCCTCAACCAGTGGAGAGAAGAAATCAACATCAAAGTAATTTCGTTCTTTTTATATTAAACCGGATAGGTGCATTTAGAGGTCTGGGCAGGATGAGGCATAGTGAAGGTGATTTAGAATCACCAGTAGTTCATCTAAGGTATTAACTTGTTGCATGCAATACTGATTGAAGTGTTTTATGCTGAGTGGTGTTTTGATTCATTTGTGTGTGGTTAATGTTTTGTCCAGCTGATCTCAAGTCAGCCTGGAGTTAGAAGTTGGACTTTTAAAAGTTTCATTCAAAGCAACTGCGGTCTGTACCTCGCGGTCTGACCACTCTTTGTTCCTGTTTTATTGCTGGAGATTTTCCACTGAGTTCCCACCTCAGAGTTTTGACCCTTTGTCCGAGATTTTGTGCGATCAGCATATAGTGTCTAAGAGCACCCAGCTCACCGTTTTATTAGCTGACCGTTGGAATCGAGACATCAACACACCAGGAGGACTTCTCTTTCCATTTAACCGAAATTACACATTTTGTTCATAAAACAGCTGGTTTGATCTTCATAGACACTAAATGCATATATATTTTTCTTTTATTATTATTAGTGTTTGGTAGTCATTTTTATTCCCTTTGTGTAGAACAGTGCTTGTTAGTTAGGTGAAGGTTTTTGGACCAGAATAATGGTATATCAGGATTATTTGGCTTCAATAAATCTTCATATATATATATATATATATATATATAAAATTAAGAGAAGCGTTTGTGTTTATTTTGTGCAAGAGTGGTTTATTTGTCAAAACAAGGTCGAAGATCCTCCATCTTCGGTGAAGTGGTTAAATAAACATGATAGTAAAAGTGATAGTTGGTGGTTTTGGTTAATAATTTGTAATTATTAAAGAGTTTTGAGCCCATAATCACAACACCAGAGGACATCTCTGATTTCTATTCGTAAGTAATGATTTTCGGTTAAGAAATAAAAAAAAAATTCTCAAATTATGACTTTAAATTATAATTCTTGATAAATATTAATTAATCAATAATCATAATCCTTACAAAGCGTGACGGCTTTCAGAGTCCAACAGCAATCAAAGTTTCAATAAGACATTGCATGCACATACAACTTAGAACACATTGGACTATAAGTGGCGATTCTAAATCGCCCTAAATTCCTACTCTATCCTGCCCAAGCTATTTCTAACAGAAATAAAAACAAAACGGGATTACTTGGTGTCATCTTCTCTGGAGCAGGGTGGGGATTTGTTACGCGTCCGTAACAAACTCAAAGACAGCCGGCCTTCCTTCTTTGGCAAAAGGGGAAAATATGACGGACCGTCAGCAGTCGACTGGAACAAAAAAAAAACAAAGAGGAAAATTTCGTCTCCTTGGAAAACGTCTGTGGTTTTTCTTGTATTACGTGTTAAATCCACGCCTTCGTTCGGTAATGTAAAGTTTACTGGTATTCTTATCCCAGGAAACTTAGCTTGTTGAGCTTCTCATGGGTTTGGCCAGTGAGGAGAATTAATGAAAACCCACGTGTGGTTTCTTCTCCAGAATGATGCGCCTCTGTTGCGTGGTAACCACGTCTCAGTTTCCAGCAGGAGAAAAGCAAAAGTGTGGTGTCTACCGTATCCTTACATAGCCCACTGTGACATCAGAGCTGCGACGCCCCTTCCTATCAGCTGCAATCCCTGCTGGTAGTTGTGGTAGCAGACCATACTGGGGTATATAGTAGCGGGGTATATAGTAGCAGATGACACTGGGAGGTATAGTAGCGAACAAATGGTCCAACATTAGTTTTCAAAGTTGCTAAAATCTTCTCTTGTTCTCATAGAGTCAATATTGCATATGATCATGTGAACTGGATATATTGATGAATCCCTATTTGATTAAAATGACAAAGAAAGAACAGAACTTTACTTATGTTTGTGTAACAATGTAAATGTTGTGGCTTTGAATCTTCAGTGACTCAAATAAATTCATGTCAGCCAGTCATCTGGACCCACAAAAAGCAATTTCTATAAACAAGATTTTAAATTAGGAAATATTTGAGCAATGTTAATGTAACAGCTATACAGGGTCACAAAAAAGACCAAATAACTCCTATTTAACCTACACCCACCCACACATTGCCTTAAGGTGCGTCCCGACCGAATGCAAATGATGCGACAGGAGCGAGCGATTTACATGTTAGCCCCATGTAAAGGTGTGTTCAGGAGCAAAGCGAAACAACGCAAAGGACTATGCGAAAGGTGCGTTTAGGGTGAACAGAGCGAAGTGAGAACAAAGCGAAACCTGCAATGGATGCACAGCGAAATCCACTGGAGTTGAAATATCTAAACGTTTCTGTCAATTCGCGTTGCATCTATAGCCCTCTTTCCACTACAACAGTTGTCCTACAAGTATGAAACTCACAGGAGATGCTCAGGGTACATGTATTTAATTTTCAGATGCATATGTCAGCAAGCCTGATTTATAGGTCGCCAATCAGCCGTTGTTACATAATTATTAAATACGCTACCATGCTACATTCTGTTGTCATCAGCTCTTGGCTGGTGTATTTTGCCAGTCTTCATCCACATGTTTAGGCACAACATTTTTTTATTATATTTACAAGATGTGGACAATAAAATCTGGCTGTTTATCAATTGAGCTAAGATTTATTTACTCACCGAAGACAGATGGACAGACCTTCTGCAGCTGGGATGCAGCGGCTGTAGTTATACCAGAAGCTGATTCGTCCCCCAACACGGAACAGCAGGTCCTCAAACTGGATCTTGGATAGAAGGAAGTACCGCTGAAAGCGACCATGATGGTGATGGTACTCTCCAAACTGGTTCCATCTCTATTGAATCCAGGGACTTTGATGCTGGCGGCGTTGTTCGGATTTCCACAAATAAAGCACTGGGACTAGCTCCATGTTGAGTTGAAACTGGCAAGCAGCAGACAGAAGCTCTTCCTATTTGATGATGCGGTGAAGCGAGTGGAGCGTTGTCCGCCATTGGCCACGCGAACTGCTGGCAAAATGTCCGCCAAGCAACAGCTGGCAAATTAGGCAAAAACATTTGCTGAAATTGCAGGCGGTCTGAACGTCTTAAGGTGCTTAAGACGTACTATTCCATCTACGCAGTTGACAGATGAGGCCAGAGGAAGTAATGGAGATACTTTATCCCAACTCCAAACTGATTTTTTTAGCAGTTCCTCACATGTTAGAAATCTTAATTATTTCTGTGGTGCAGGGGGATTGTGAAATTGATTTGTTCTGTAAAAATGTTTGGCAGACTAGACACTTTGTTAAGTCTGATGCAGACAGAGTTCAGAGTTCTGATGCATTCTAAATTTCTTTTAGACAATTACACAGAAAATGAGCCACATAGGTTTGCATTTTAATGTCATAAATATTCATACTGACATAAATGGTACAAAGAAAGGTCTACATAAATTATTCTTTTAAATTCTAGATACAAAGGCTATAGCATTATACTTTTTGAAACATGTCTAATTTTTCCCAGATGTTGTTGCTGGTATCATGTGTTCTATTCTACTAGTGCATAGAGTATAAACATATAAACAACTCTGTCCTTCAAAGTCAGCAACATGTAGCATACCACGACAAGCCTTCCCTCACAGGAGACTAATAGGCTCATTTACCAACTCTCCAATAGAATACAGGATACCTTCACCAAGCCCTGATAATGCTTTTCACTGTTACTCTTAATTACAAAGCATCAGGCTGCTAAATGAGCTCTGCTGAGCGACCCTGTGGGGAAACAAATCAGCAAACACAGAGTCACACCAGCTACAGAGAGACTTTTGATCAGCCTTACATCAAAACCCATGGGATTAAGATGAGTTCAGTGCTAAGAAGAGGCATTTGAGGCTCACCAAACACCCCCGCTGGCAAATTTGCTGGCAATCACTTTGTGCTGCACATGAGGTGAGGACGAAGTATTTGAAAGGAACCATGTGTTAGATTATTGCCACACTATCTGTGGATTAATGTATACAAAAATCAAAAAATAAGAAAACATGCTGTGCAAAGAATGTATATGACCAAATCTCCATCACAAGTCTCTTCTAATTACCTTCAGTTACTTCCAGTCATATCTGTATGTACAGTAATGTAATTTAATGTATGTGCTCAATTTCATTATATTATTTCTAAAAAGGAAAAATGTATCAGAAATGTGAGCAGGTTCTGATATCGGTGTGCATATTACACATTTAATTTGTTCTCTGTGTTCTTGTGGTCTATACACCTCCACTGATTATGTTTTTATCAATTATAAAAAGGGCAGAACTACATTACTACTACAAGTTTCTTTTATAAATGTCAAGCAGAGCTTTAAAGCATAAGCTGTGATGCTCTGCTTGTGAAAGTAAATCTGTTGGGCAATTTCTTGGCACACAACAATTCTGAGCGATACTCTGCCGGACAGGACACAGTAAAAAAAAAAGAAAATAAATTGTAGAGCAAAGTCTAAGAAGTCTGAAAGTTACACCTGCTTCCCAACTCAAAGAACAGAAGAAAAAAAAAAACGATTTCCAGTGATTCAATTTATTTTTACTTTATGTTTACTTGCTTACACCTAACATTAGCACTGCTGGCCTAACATCTCAGAAAGCAACATACATTGGTTTTCACTATTATAATAGTCTATGCTAATGTGCAAACATCTGGTGTGTTAGAAAGAGTCGGCTATTTGTAAGACATCTTGAATTCCATCCCTTTGCCTTTTTCTTTTTAATATAACTAGCCATTCTCAGCTATTCACCTAAACAGTTTATGGCTATGTTCAGCCTGAAAAATGGTCACTGGGATGTTGTTTCTAGGAATGAAAAGGATGTCTCACAATGATCTTGTGTCAGTGTCATCCACCTTTACCTGTTTGCATGTCTTTAGAGAAAGAAGTTTACAAAATCATCACTTCTCAAGGCTGATGAGTGAGCAGTCTCAATGCACATTAAAACGGGTAAATTACACGACTGTTGACACCTCTGACTCCGTCATATTGATATTTTTTATCAAGCTATTTATTTTCACAGTGTTGTGACTATGAATCTGAGAATATTATTTAATATTTAATATTAATATTTTAATAATGTTGTCGAAGGGGCGATGAAGTTTGAAGAAGGTATCCACAGTGAACAAAGGGTTAGCTTCCTGCTAACCTCCTCAGCTTCTCACGATCAGAAGGTGCATTCGTTCTGTGAACAAAAGGGTTAGCTCCGGAGCTGTAGCTGGGCGGCCCGTCCTGTCCGCTGCGGTCTCTGCTGTCTTCCTTCCAGACTGGGAGACCACGTCTTTGCAGGGGCTTCTCTCTAACACCGTTTGCGTTTGCGGGGGCCTCGGAGAGACAGTCAAGCAATGCTTGTACCTTAATTACCCCGTTCATGAATGAAAATACCGGATACACAGACAGTATTTCATCCGTACTTATCTTTCAATATGATCGATGATCGTATGGCTTCCTTGGATCCAGTTGAAGAGTTTATATCTCTTTGCCAGCAAAAGACATCAGCGCGCTGGGCCTCCCATGACCGGTCCTTCTCGAAGGCCGTGTGGAAAGAGGGCGGATGTAGCAACAGCTGTGTTTTTATTCGGGTAGTGGTGTCACAGGAAGTCCGCAGTTATCCTGTTTCCTGGCTGTGCAGGAAGAAGGTTAATGGACTTTATTTTGAAAGTTCCAGAAATGTCCGTACCGGAGTTTAATGTTGCAATCCATGGCTGTGGGTCCCAACAACAGAGCATTGTTCAGAGACATTGGTGGAAAGACACAGAATTTTCCACATCAGTTCTCCCTTCTCTTTTTTCTGTTCTTTTCTTCTTCAAGCACCGCTTAAAATTTTATAGATTTAATATTTAGCTTCTTCTTGCATTAGCAATACCATTTCATATATGAAACTTGGAGGATGGAGATGAACTGGGAACAAAGCTGGTTCCACAGAGGTGGCATATTAAGTGTTTTTTTTAATGTGCCTGCCACCTCTTTTTGTCTGTTTCAATGACCCCAACCTCTGTTGGAAGTTAACTTCGATCTTACATCTCCTCCATGTTTGAATGTATTAAAAATGCAAATAATGATCGGGTTAAAGTTGTCTAGCAATGTACATAGATGACAAAGCTTTTTAACAGAATGTAATTTCCAACTTTGGAAACTGCTCACAATTACAAGCAAAGAACTAGAAGCCAAACTAAAATCCAAAAACATTGCTTGAAAATATTTGAATCCATCCATCCATTCATCTGTTAATATACCTAGTAATCTTTACAGGGGCTGGTGAGAGACCCTGTACAGGTTGCCAGTCCATCACGGTCGCTTCTCGATATACTTACTATACTTTTTTTACATTTACTCCAGGTTTTCTGTCCAATTGAACATCTTTACAAGTGGAAAAGGTATTGTCACACTTTTGTTGGCAACTTGTTTCTTCAGTCAAGCAGCAGCCTAATGACTGCATACATTGTTGCTGTATGCAGTAGGAATGAGGAGAACAGCACTAGCTGGTTTAAATTGTATTTGTCTGACAGATTTCAGTTTTTTCATGTAAATGATAAATCATCACCAAACTCCAGAGTTACTTGTGGAGTACCACTGGGTTCAGTGCTTGGGTCAATTCTCTTTACTATATATATATCCTCCCAATAGGTAAAATTATCAGGCAGCATGGGATACATCACTGTTATGCTGATGATGCACAGCTTTATTTATCTATGATATCCTGATGAGCCCAACCAGTTGGATATACTACAGGCATGTCTTGAAGACATAAAAACTTGGATGATTTTACATTTTCTGCTTCTAAATTCAGACAAGACAGAAGTTGCCGTATTTGGACTGGAGTCTTTGAAAGAGAAACTGCTTAGTCAATTACTTAATGTGGATGACATTAAATTGACCTCCGGTAATAAAGTAAAAACCTTGGTGTTATTTTTCATCAGAACATGTCATATGAATCCCATATTAAACAGGTTTCTAGGAATTCCTTCTTTCACCTCTGGAATATTGCCATAATTAGAAATATCCTGTCCAGGAGTCCATGCATTTGTTACTTCAAGGCTGGACTATTGTAATTCTTGACTCTCAGGATATCCACAATGCAGCTAAAAGCCTTCAGCTGATCAAAAATGCTGCAACAAGAGTTCAGATGAAAATTAAAAAGAGGGATCAAATATCTCCTATTTTAGCCAGAGCTGGCCCTGTGTTTAGCTGAGGCACTTTCCTGGAGGGGGACATCTCCAGCTGCTACTGCCAACAACTTAATGCACTACTACAGATGATACACTTGGCCCTGTCTTTCAGTGTTTAACTATGTCTCTCATAGACATGGCTACTGGCTGAGTGTCTACTGTGACTAACTGTACGTGTATGCTCTCTTTCATGCTTTAGACGTTAAAAGTGGATCAGAGTGCATCTGCTTAGCTGTCTTTATCTCATAGATGAAGCCAATAGAGTAGTTACAACCAATAATGTTTTACTTTTCTTTCCTATAGAAAGTACTCCTGGATCAGTGCTTCTATGTTCTTTTCGTGTGTCTGCTCTGTTTTCTCAAACCCCCAGTCGGTTGTGACATATGGCCACTTACACTGAGCCTGGTTCTCCTGGAGGTTTCTTCCTGTCAAAAGGGAGTTTTTCTTTCCACTGTCGCTACATGCATGCTCAATATGAGGGATTGCTGCGAAGTCAACAAAGAGCCTTGAGGCTTGAGACATGTGTTTTGAATTGGTGCTATATAAATAAAATGGAATTGAAATGAATTGTAATTTTGTATCAAGCTATTTTGCCTATTTAAGGATGTTTTTTTTTAAAGCAAATTAAGATTTCATAAATATTGTCTTGAGTATGAGATATTAAGCATTTAGTATTAGCATTTAGTCATGCACTCAATTACATCAAATATTTTTTTTTTTCCTTTGCCCTACTCTAAAATATTAGCCCTATAAAAACAGTGTCTGGTATTTTCCTCAACCAGTAAAACGGTTTAGGAAAACTTCTCAAGAGTGCTGATGCCATATTTCTTCCAGCATTTGCAATAAGGTATCTATCTATCCATAGATGTACTTTTTGCCCCTATTCATCCCTATCAGATAGGGATGAACATCTTAGCATATACTAACTTTTTGACCTCAGTCTGATGTCTGTCTGTCTTCTACTACAGGTCCTTCTCAAAATATTAGCATATTGTGATAAAGTTAATTATTTTCCATAATGTCATGATGAAAATTTAACATTCTTATATTTTAGATTAATTGCACACTAACTGAAATATTTCAGGTCTTTTATTGTCTTAATACGGATGATTTTGGCATACAACTCAAGAAAACCCAAAATTCCTATCTCACAAAATTAGCATATTATTAAAAGGGTCTCTAAACGAGCTATGAACCTAATCATCTGAATCAACGAGTTAACTCTAAACACTTGCAAAAGATTCCTGAGGCCTTTAAAACTCCCAGCCTGGTTCATCACTCAAAACCCCAATCATGGGTAAGACTGCCGACCTGACTGCTGTCCAGAAGGCCACTATTGACACCCTCAAGCAAGAGGGTAAGACACAGAAAGACATTTCTGAACGAATAGGCTGTTCCCAAAGTGCTGTATCAAGGCACCTCAGTGGGAAGTCTGTGGGAAGGAAAAAGTGTGGCAGAAAACGCTGCACAACGAGAAGAGGTGACCGGAGCCTGAGGAAGATTGTGGAGAAGGGCCGATTCCAGACCTTGGGGGACCTGCGGAAGCAGTGGACTGAGTCTGGAGTAGAAACATCCACAGCCACCGTGCACAGGCGTGTGCAGGAAATGGGCTACAGGTGCCGCATTCCACAGGTCAAGCCACTTTTGAACCAGAAACAGCGGCAGAAGCGCCTGACCTGGGCTACAGAGAAGTAGCACTGGACTGTTGCTCAGTGGTCCAAAGTACTTTTTTCGGATGAAAGCAAATTCTGCATATCATTCAGAAATCAAGGTGCCAGAGTCTGGAGGAAGACTGGGGAGAAGGAAATGCCAAAATGCCAGAAGTCCAGTGTCAAGTACCCACAGTCAGTGATGGTCTGGGGTGCCGTGTCAGCTGCTGGTGTTGGTCCACTGTGTTTTATCAAGGGCAGGGTCAATGCAGCTAGCTATCAGGAGATTTTGGAGCACGTTATCCTTCCATCTGCTGAAAAGCTTTATGGAGATGAAGATTTCATTTTTCAGCACGACCTGGCACCTGCTCACAGTGCCAAAACCACTGGTAAATGGTTTACTGACCATGGTATCACTGTGCTCAATTGGCCTGCCAACTCTCCTGACCTGAACCCCATAGAGAATCTGTGGGATATTGTGAAGAGAACGTTGAGAGACTCAAGACCCAACATCCTGGATGAGCTAAAGGCCGCTATCGAAGCATCCTGGGCCTCCATAAGACCTCAGCAGTGCCACAGGCTGATTGCCTCCATGCCACGCTGCATTAAAGCAGTCATTTCTGCAAAAGGATTTCCGGCCAAGTATTGAGTGCATAACTGTACATGATTATTTGAAGGTTGACGTTTTTTGTATTAAAAACACTTTTCTTTTGATGGTCGGATGAAATATGCTAATTTTGTGAGATAGGAATTTTGGGTTTTCATGAGCTGTATGCCAAAATCATCCGTATTAAGACAATAAAAGACCTGAAATATTTCAGTTAGTGTGCAATGAATCTAAAATATATGAATGTAAAATTTTCATCATGACATTATGGAAAATAATGAACTTTATCACAATATGCTAATATTTTGAGAAGGACCTGTATGTCAATGTTGAGTCTTTATAGATCTCTTTGAATAAAACATTAAATTACACTCAAGCACAAAACTTGTTTTACTCATTAAATAAAGATAAACAAAACTGTGTATTTTAGATAATAAATAGGTTAACTAATTTTACCCCATTTTGCTGAAATGTCTTCAGTGAGACATCTCGTATACATCTATAAGTCTCTGACATCAATCTGAGAGATGTTTGACCACTCCATACTTTCAGTTGTAAGATGTTTGAAGGGTTTCTTCCATGTACAGCCGATTTCATGTCAGCACACAGCATCTCAATTAGATCAAAATCTGGGCTTTGACCTAATCCAGGACTCACCATATCTCAATTCTCAGCCACCCCTCTGTGGTTTTTTTCTGCTGTGTATAGGCTCATTTTTATGTTAAAGGCGCAAATCTGTTTTCAGCTTTAATTTTTTCACAGATGATCTAACATTTTGTTCAGGGCTCCAGTGATACATACAGGGTGAAATTCAAAGTGAATTATGTGATGATGAGCCATCAGAAAAGTATAATCAAACCAAGAGACTTCCATTTGGTTTGAGGTACTTTTTCCTAGTAAGCTGTCATTTGCTTGCGCTCTGTTCTGGTATTTAAATAATGCAGTTCCATACCCATCTGTGCAAAGAACGTAATTCCTGGAGTCCTAGTCTATTTCTTTGTTCTTTCTGGCAAAATTCAAAACTTTTTCTTTAAACTTTTTTCTTCCTCCCTTCGCACCTCCAATGAAAGTTATGCTTGTACAGTCTTATTCTAATAAAGGCATTGACTTTCATATCAACATTAGCAAAAGCATACCATTGGTCGTCTGATGACATTTTAAAGTTTTTGGAGACAGTTCTAATCATATGCACCTGATGAGTAACTTGGCAATGTTCATATTTATACCTAATCACAAATACATTTTACAGCAAAATGTAAACTTTCTTTTTCTGAATTAGTTTTTTTTGTTGTACTGTATAACTTAAATTTCTCAGTTTTGTTCAAGTTGTGGTTAAATATCCATATGTCCAAAGGAAAACACACAAGAGGTCCACTGTGTTGCGTGTCACACAACATGATTTGACTGTTTTTTTCATCTTAATGTTGAGTTTTTTGGTTGTGGATCAAACAAATGCTTTTACCTTTGGACATATCTTGGTTGAGCCATACTCCTAAATGTTGCCTTACTGTTTCATTCACTGCTGATGCCACGGACACAGTAAATCCAGAAGCTGTAGAGTATATGGCAACATAACTGTTAAGGTCAACTGCTCTATTAAAAATTCTTACAAGCAGCAGAGCAGGAGGAGTAGCTAGTGTTGGTTAAAACAAGGCAGTAGAGGCAATGTTGAGTCGGCTGACTTAGAAGCAGCACACATAGAATAGCTCATCAGAACTACATGAGTGGACTGGCCAGATAGAGCACCAGCAGATATGAAACTCTGCTGCTGCTGTGAGACTACAGCAGCCTGCTTTGGACCTTTCAATGTAATTGTCAAGAAAAAATGCAACATTTCTGTATTTGACATGCAGTATCCTGTGATGTAATCCTATTGGGAAGATTCAGGAATTGGCTAGTAGTGATTGGTGTGTGACACCTTCTATTACATCATGACACTATGAACACTATCACACTTTTATAGGCTTTGTGTGCATGTTGTGCCCAAACTCCACCGTTACCTCCTACAAGAGATTTAATTGTACAGTGTTGGTACAAAAAAAACTAACATATACTCACCATAAGCATGAATGTTATATGATTTGTTTGCTTGAAACAAATTTTGACCTTAAACACAATGCTTACAGCATATTATCTCTGGACACCAGAGTTGTCAGAGTTCAACCAACCTCCAAAGGGTGAGCAGCATGGAGGTCTGCTACTCGGGTCTCTGAGGTTGTGTGTGCCCTTGGTAACCTCTAAGAATCCTTCATCTGGTCAAGCGTTTGCTGGAAACGAAGAGTGTAGCCGCTTAATTGTGTTTTGCAGTTAGCAGTAGATAGTGCAGAAAGGGGTAATTGAAGGCAGTTCATTAGATGCTGATCCGTATTCTCCCTGAGGGCCAGGCAAAAGGCTGGAGGGAATGGGATTCATGCTGGGCAGAGAATTAGTGGGTGGATTTGCTGCAGGCTTTGGTTCCTTTGGACTAGACCTTACTCATCAGACACTTGAGACAGACAGGCTCACTTGCTAATACCACGGTAATACTCACATTATTACCAGAGGAAAATTATCAGCCAGATGCTTTTCAATTTATGTACATTCATAAAGAAAGAAAGCCTTGCACACTCCAGTCGTCATGAGGAAATTAAAGATAATGTTTAACTCCCTTTCAGAATCAATCTGCAAAATATTTTTACCTACACATCAAGTTATGACTTTTGTTTAAAATCCAAGATCGAAATGAGGTTATGTGTAGTGCAGCAATGATTGGCAACAGTGTTTGGCTTTCAGCAACTAATAATAATAAAAAATATGAATTATTATTATAGTATTATTTATTTTTCATGAAGTTAGAATATTTTCTTTTTGGTCAAACTAACAAATCAGGGCTTCACCTGATTATCAGGAATCATTAACCGAACAACTTTCAGTCTCTGTCAGGCATTGCTCTATAAATACCAACCTAATGGAGAGGTATTATAGAACAATAGGTAAAGGGGTGAATTCATGCACTGGCATTCTCAAACAGCAAACATTGCAGACAGACTAAACACAAACAACTTCTCTCCAGAACACAGGAATTTATTAACAGAATAGTTCAGCTTTACATTCAAAATATGAGTCAATAAACTCTAGAACCAAGCTAGCAACATTCAACTAAACCACGAAGCACAGGAAAAGGAATCTGATAACCCATTACACTAGAGAACGATGATCACAAAAACAAAAGGGACAATGAAGAGTAACTGAACAAATAATTAACTGATTAACAATAGGAAGCAAACAACAATGCAACAATGTTACAGTTGAGGGAATGAGACTGAATACAACTTAGCAACTTAGCCCAAAGGCTAATACAGAACCACCAATGCACATGTGTGTGTGTGTGTGTGTGTTGCTAGGCCAACTAGCGAGCACACCAGCAGACAAAGCAAGCAGAGGGCACACCAGACTGTGGCAAATTAAAGCAAAGACAGTGGCTACTAACAGCAGGACAGACTAGTCAAAGCATGAGGGTGAGAGACCCTGTACAGGTTGCCAGTCCATCACGGTCGCTTCTCGATATACTTACTATACTTTTTTTACATTTACTCCAGGTTTTCTGTCCAATTGAACATCTTTACAAGTGGAAAAGGTATTGTCACACTTTTGTTGGCAACTTGTTTCTTCAGTCAAGCAGCAGCCTAATGACTGCATACATTGTTGCTGTATGCAGTAGGAATGAGGAGAACAGCACTAGCTGGTTTAAATTGTATTTGTCTGACAGATTTCAGTTTTTTCATGTAAATGATAAATCATCACCAAACTCCAGAGTTACTTGTGGAGTACCACTGGGTTCAGTGCTTGGGTCAATTCTCTTTGTCAATAAACTCTAGAACCAAGCTAGCAACATTCAACTAAACCACGAAGCACAGGAAAAGGAATCTGATAACCCATTACACTAGAGAACGATGATCACAAAAACAAAAGGGACAATGAAGAGTAACTGAACAAATAATTAACTGATTAACAATAGGAAGCAAACAACAATGCAACAATGTTACAGTTGAGGGAATGAGACTGAATACAACTTAGCAACTTAGCCCAAAGGCTAATACAGAACCACCAATGCACGTGTGTGTGTGTGTGTGTGTGTGTGTGTGTGTGTGTGTGTGTGTTGCTAGGCCAACTAGCGAGCACACCAGCAGACAAAGCAAGCAGAGGGCACACCAGACTATGGCAAATTAAAGCAAAGACAGTGGCTACTAACAGCAGGACAAACTAGTCAAAGCATTCACAATCTTATGTGGCCCACGTATATGTGGGCACAGGTATGGATGTGTAAAAAGTAAAAAAGAAAAATCACACAATGAAATGATATCTACATTTCTACATCATCTCAATTTATTTGACTAATTTATCTCTGCCCAGCCACAAGCCACTTATTGTTTGATGATTCTCTGTAGTGTTTTTTAAGGAGTCCTGTAGGTCCAAGGGCCGGATCAGGCTGGATGCCTCACAGTGATTGCATTCGGTCAGCACCTGGTTGGCTTGTGGAGCCATGTTCTCGGTCTCTTCGTTGGTAATGAAGGGAAACCGCTTTGTCAACGGAATGAGAGACTGACCTGTAACTTCTTGGAGAATCTATGCTCAGATTCTACAGGGCTGGGACCACAAGCAATGAGTCTGAGTTTTTGGCTGTAATAATTACAAGATACACAGACATTGATCTTAAAGCATGTTTTCAAACTTCTACTTCGAAGGTTCAAAAGTCTTTCACTCGACCAGTAAGTTTAAAACATTCATGTGTGAACAAGCGTTCCTTTAAACAGTAAGCCATTGGACTCTAAAAGCAAGGTTTCTCTGTGCACTCTGTGCTCTTTATAAACATCAGTGATATCAGTAGAATCCCAGCACTACTATGAATGCTGGAAGATGTAGGTTGATCAGTCCTTTATTTGAGGGAAGCTGGGCATATGCTTCTGCTAATCTCCATTTCCTAAACATGAATGGATTACTTTCTTTACCCGTAAAAGTGATGGTGGTAAACCAAATGTGTTTATTGGACCCACACTTTTGTTACTTAGAGATGGATGATGTTTGTGTAAGTATGGGAAATTGCAACCAATTCAATTCAGTTTTTTTTAAATAGTGCCAATTAACAACACACATCATCCCAAGGCACTTTACGAAAAAACAATACGATCTCTGTTTTTAATTTTTATCAGAACTCGTATTGCAGCATTTTGAATCAGCTGAAGGCTTTTAACTGCATTTTGTGGACATCCTGATAGTAAAGAATTACAATAGTCCAGCCTTGAAGTAACAAATGCAGGTCCTTCTCAAAAAATTTGCATATTGTGATAAAGTTCATTATTTTCCATAATGTCATGATGAAAATTTAACATTCATATATTTTACATTCATTGCACACTAACTGAAATATTTCAGGTCTTTTATTGTCTTAATACGGATGATTTTGGCATACAGCTCATGAAAAACCAAAATTCCTATCTCACAAAATTAGCATATTTCATCCGACCAATAAAAGAAAAGTGTTTTTAATACAAAAAACGTCAACCTTCAAATAATCATGTACAGTTATGCACTCAATACTTGGTCAGGAATCCATTTGCAGAAATGACTGCTTCAATGCAGCGTGGCATGGAGGCAATCAGCCTGTGGCACTGCTGAGGTCTTATGGAGGCCCAGGATGCTTCGATAGCGGCCTTTAGCTCATCCAGAGTGTTGGGTCTTGAGTCTCTCAACGTTCTCTTCACAATATCCCACAGATTCTTTATGGGGTTCAGGTCAGGAGAGTTGGCAGGCCAATTGAGCACAGTGATACCATGGTCAGTAAACCATTTACCAGTGGTTTTGGCACTGTGAGCAGGTGCCAGGTCGTGCTGAAAAATGAAATCTTCATCTCCATAAAGCTTTTCAGCAGATGGAAGCATGAAGGTGAAGTGCTCCAAAATCTCCTGATAGCTAGCTGCATTGACCCTGCCCTTGATAAAACACAGTGGACCAACATCAGCAGCTGACACGGGGTGCCGGCATTTTCTTTTCCCCAGTCTTCCTCCAGACTCTGGCACCTTGATTTCCGAATGACATGCAGAATTTGCTTTCATCCGAAAAAGGTACTTTGGACCACTGAGCAACAGTCCAGTGCTGCTTCTCTGTAGCCCAGGTCAGGCGCTTCTGCCGCTGTTTCTGGTTCAAAAGTGGCTTGACCTGGGGAATGCGGAACCTGTAGCCCATTTCCTGCACACGCCTGTGCACGGTGGCTCTGGATGTTTCTACTCCAGACTCAGTCCACTGCTTCCGCAGGTCCCCCAAGGTCTGGAGTGGACTAGCCAGTCTCCAGACCTAAACCCTTTAGAAAATCTTTGGAGGGAGCTTAAACTCAGTTTCTCTCAGCGACAGCCCAGAAACCTGGTTGATCTGGAGAAGATCTGTGTTGAGGAATGGGCCAAAATCCCCGCTGCAGTTTGTGCAAACCTGGTGAAAAACTACAGGGAACGTTTGACCTCTGTAATTGCAAACAAAGGGTACTGTGCCAAATATTAACATTTATTTTCAGAGGTGTTCAAATAGTTATTAGCAGCAGTAACACACAAATACATTATTATTAATAATAATTATTGTGATTTCCGGATTTCTTTATTTATATTATTTCTCTCACAGTGGACGTGCACCTAAGATGAAAATTTCAGACCCCTACATTTCTAAGTGGGAGAACCCGCAAAGTTGCAGGATGTTCAAAAACTTATTTTCCTCACTGTATACATATATATATATATACACACACACCACCAGAACATCACTACTGTATGCGGGCAGGTATAATATTATAGATGTGATTAATGTTTGAGGGGTATAGCTAATTGTCATATTTTGTGAGCACCATCTTCTAATTCTGCATATTCCTGATTACATTCCTGATTAGTGATGTGGTCCAGCCAGCCCTTTAAACTTGATGATGTGGACAGCGGAAAGAGGCATCACAAACATCTGCAGACCACCTGTGTGATGCTTCGCTCACCATCCAGAAAGACTAACCACAGGTCTCAGTTGCAGCATCCCATCCACGTCTCTGACCTTGCGAGAGATTTAGCCACACCACCAGAGACTTTCTGTTCAGAAAGACATCTGCCTTTTTGTTCTGTTGAAGAGGTTTTTCCAGGAATTTTCTAGGAATTTTGGGTTTTCATGAGCTGTATGCCAAAACCATCCGTATTAAGACAATAAAAGACCTGAAATATTTCAGTTAGTGTGCAATGAATCTAAAATATATGAATGTTAAATTTTCATCATGACATTATGGAAAATAATGAACTTTATCACAATATGCTAATATTTTGAGAAGGACCTGTACTTGTACATAGTTTTATTTTATGCCTTTTGTCTTGTAATCTTGAGCTGTTTGAATGTTGTTTTTTTCCACATTCTGTTAAAAATGCTATTTGTAATTTTCAAAATAATAAACCGTGTTTAGAAATTTAAATGAAGTTGATGTATTGTTAGGTCAAATGGAAATAAAATACATTGGTGACAAAAACAATATTGAAATTTATTAGAACAGCTTAAAACTTTAAGAAACAATCTGAACAAAATGTAATATTATTTCTTATATAGCACCTTATTTCAGTACCATTCTTTCTAAGATGGAAAACAGTCTGTCCATTCTCTGTGCCCTCATGTCCTCCCTGATCAGCTCCATCATCTCTGTCCCTCTTTCTTTTCTGACCCCTTCCTGCTGGCTCACTGTCTTCCTTCTCCATCTGGTTGTCCACCGCTCCGCTTGGCCCTGGAGTGTCCTCAGGGATGGAGGCAATCAGGACAGGAGGTGTTGTGGAAGACCTCTGTCCCAACACCTCATCCATAAGGACAAACCAGGGCCAAGTAGCAGCAGTGGGCTTTTCACTGACTCCCTCTCCTGACCCTGGATACTTACAATCCTAAAGTTAGAAGGAATAAAAGAAGAGTTGACTAAACAGAGAAACCAACAAGACTTTTAGAAATATTTTTTATTTGTGTGTGACATGAGAACTTCTGAACAAACTTTATATTTCTTTTTCATATTGCCCCACTTTGTTTTGGGCCTGCAAGGGGGTGACCTTCCCCTGTTGGACCATCTTCTCCAGAATTGTTCTAAACAGGCAAAAGGAAAGAGGGAAAACCAAAAGAAGTATGTTAATCACTGGATGGATATTTATGAAAGTTAGAAAGATAGGAGATTTTGAAACTGACTGCAAAGAATGTTGTTATTGTACCTCCAATCCACGGTGGCTGAGTTTTTAGCTCCAGTAAAAAGGTGGTCATTCTCACCCCTGATCTTAATAAACTGGACCGTCTGCTCCTTTGTACATAAACAACAAAAACAACAAAACAAAAAAAAACCATCTTGCTTAATATCAGTGTAAAACAAGTCTTTTTTTTTTATTTTACATTTGTCTTAATTTGCAGAACATATTAACATATTTCTATGCAAATGCCTAAAACAAGCTCTTTCAAACTTTTCACTTCTTTACTGAGATTTGCTTGCATTTGAAAGTGTATTTCTCTTCAGCTGTACCTGGAATCACGAATGATAATGCTAGCTGAATTATAAATATACTTTTAAAAACAAATATAGCACATTTCTTCATCAAAAATGAATATTTAAAAGCTTATTTATTCTCAATCACACTCTTCTGCGAAACGGTAAGATTACATAAAATTTTCCATTTATTCAGGTTAACTTTAATATCACTTGCAATGTCAAATCGACTTCCATGAACAAATGACACAATACATTAAAATAATACTAACATAAACTGTTAGAAATCACTTGTGTTTAACGTTCAATGTGATGACTGGCAGCAGGAGCTCAGTGCCGATAGTCCGGTCAGATCTCTACCGGGCTAGCTCGCCTCACCGCCGGTAGGGCTGGCGAAGCAAGCCGGCAGTTACTACGGTGGGAGCGGAAATCTCCGAACACGCCGGAGCACGTTTGAAATTAAGCGATGTCTTGATAAATCAAGCAGATTTTTCACGTCTACACAGTTATATTCCCGCACTAAAAACATTGTAAAAGTTCATTTGTGTCACAGAAAGTGTAATTTTTCAGTTTACTCACAGCTTTTGCCAGTGTGGTCCGCCATGGCTGCCCCTGTTTGACCAAACCGCTTGGACCCGCAATGAATCATGGGAAAAGATGGACCGTGAAGGATACTCACAAGTCATCCTTCAAATCGGGCAAAAGAAGGACACATTTGTCGGCAGCATCTGACAGACCTTACGCGCCGCGCTGTGACGTAATCCGCCCACAAGTACACACTTGGAAGGATCCAGCCCCTGAATTGGGACACACCCTCGGCCTGCACATGGATCATCCTCCTTCCTGTATATTGACCAATAGGAGAGGAGCTGGAGAGAAGAAGGCAGCCCTCCTCATTTGCATAATGAAGCAGAAATGCATACGGTAAAGGAAAAAGAGAGATGAGGAAATGTCAAAAGAAAAAAGGCATGTGTAAGGAAAAGGAAAAAGAAAACATTTACATTTCTTGATGAAAACGCATGTTTAAGGAAAAGGAAAAACAAAACATTTACATTTCTTGATGAAAACGCATGTGTAAGGAAAAGGAAAAACAAAACATTTACATTTCTTGATGAAAAACGCATGTGTAAGGAAAAGGAAAAACAAAACATTTACATTTCTTGATGAAAACGCATGTGTAAGGAAAAGGAAAAACAAAACATTTACATTTCTTGATGAAAAACGCATGTGTAAGGAAAAGGAAAAACAAAACATTTACATTTCTTGATGAAAAACGCATGTGTAAGGAAAAGGAAAAACAAAACATTTACATTTCTTGATGAAAACGCATGTGTAAGGAAAAGGAAAAACAAAACATTTACATTTCTTGATGAAAACGCATGTTTAAGGAAAAGGAAAAACAATATATATATATATATATCTTGATGAAAACGCATGTGTAAGGAAAAGGAAAAACAAAACATTTACATTTCTTGATGAAAAACGCATGTGTAAGGAAAAGGAAAAACAAAACATTTACATTTCTTGATAAAATCGCATGTGTAAGGAAAAGGAAAAACAAAACATTTACATTTCTTGATGAAAAACGCATGTGTAAGGAAAAGGAAAAACAAAACATTTACATTTCTTGATGAAAACGCATGTGTAAGGAAAAGGAAAAACAAAACATTTACATTTCTTGATGAAAAACGCATGTGTAAGGAAAAGGAAAAACAAAACATTTACATTTCTTGATGAAAAACGCATGTGTAAGGAAAAGGAAAAACAAAACATTTACATTTCTTGATGAAAACGCATGTGTAAGGAAAAGGAAAAACAAAACATTTACATTTCTTGATGAAAACGCATGTTTAAGGAAAAGGAAAAACAATATATATATATATATATATCTTGATGAAAACGCATGTGTAAGGAAAAGGAAAAACAAAACATTTACATTTCTTGATGAAAAACGCATGTGTAAGGAAAAGGAAAAACAAAACATTTACATTTCTTGATAAAATCGCATGTGTAAGGAAAAGGAAAAACAAAACATTTACATTTCTTGATGAAAACGCATGTCTAATGAAAACGAAAAAGTAAACATTTACATTTCTTGATGAAAACGCATGTTTAAGGAAAAGGAAAAACAATATATATATATATATATATATTTCTTGTTGAAAACGCATGTGTAAGGAAAAGGAAAAACAAAACATTTACATTTCTTGATGAAAAACGCATGTGTAAGGAAAAGGAAAAACAAAACATTTACATTTCTTGATGAAAACGCATGTGTAAGGAAAAGGAAAAACAAAATATATATATTTCTGCTTTTATTTTTAATTTTGTCAGGATCGGTCCTCCATACAGGCAAATTAGCACCCGCTATTTGGGATCTTTGAAGATCATGCCCAAAGTATCAATTTTCCTATTTATTTTTCTTTGTCTATATATTTTATTTAGTGTCAAACAAAAACCCTGTAGAGGCCAGTTAAACCTGGCAAGTCAATAGTTTAATAAAGTAAAAAAAAAAAAGTTTAACGTTCAGCTTTGTTTTATTTATCAAAGCAGTTATCCATTAGTGGCATGCTGGAATGCATCACAATTTGGGGGAGTGCACAGTTGCAGTGTTGCAGATCCTACAGTCCTGCGCATCCCTTTCAATCAAGGAGGCTGCATATTATACCCCAAAACTTGCTGGCCTTTGACTACATTAAAGGCTAAGCAGTTTTTTGACAGCAAAAAGGTTTGGGAAGTTTTCTATGGAGTGCTTTTTGGAGTAATGCATTTCCTAACGATGATGTCAGCAGTATGTATCCACCTGACCAGAGCAATCTGTAACGATGGAAATCACCTGTGTCTCTGGGCCCACCCAGCTCCTCGAACCTAGAATCAACACTGAATTATGAACAACTGGTTTCCGAGTGAGTTTGGCCCATGACTTGCTGAGAAACTACGCAATCTATTCTCATGTGCTGCAGTTTGGGCGAGCTCATGTACCAGAGCAAATAGTTGATCCAGAGGATAGCTCGTCCATCGCTCAGTATCGAAGAATAGTTGGTCTCCTACTTACACTGCTGCTCTTAGGCAGATATTTACAGCTAAATCATGGGACCACAACACCGGTAATGCAGCAGTTTATCTGTGCTGACTTGTACTTGGGTGTGTCTGAAACTCCGTCTCCGGTGGTGAGTGAGCATGATCTTTGAACCAGGTTGTGCCCTCTTTAAACTTAACTCTTTTAACATCTGATATAATTGTCTTATACATGGCTTTTCGTCCATGGACAGTGATTTTGAGAAGTCTGCTAAGTAAATCAAACACTGAACCTGCTACTCGCTTGAATCCAGCAGTGAAGATGCAGAGATTATTCCAGACTTTTCAAACTGTCAATCATGCTAAAGTTTTGTGGGACCCGAAGTTGAAACTGGGGGCTATTCATCTAAAAGTTCAACATCAGTTAATCTATCTTTTGACTGCTTCAAACATAGACTTTCTGTGAAACCATCTATTCCTGCATGTGTTTCAAAGTTCTGGGTTATCAGTGTTTTATGCGAGATAGACCTGATGGAAGGAGTGGGGGGTTGCTTTTTTTGTGTAATAGATGACATTAAATGTGATTATGGTTTAAAAACCGGGCAACACTTTGTAATATATAGAGTAATATTGATCCTATCTCAGCGAATGTCTTTAAATATTATAGGTGTCTATAGGCCTAAGCATCTGGCGATCGGGCCGCCGAGGTCTCCGCCTTCGTCCACCGCCCAATCCTCTTTGCACCAGTCTCCCACGGTTCCCCCTGCAGGTGGTGGGCCCACTGGGGGAAGATCAGCTTTTCCAAGTCCGAGGCCATGGTTCTCAACCGGAAAAGGGTGGCTTGTCCTCTTCAGGTTGGAGGGGAGTTCCTGCCTCAAGTGGAGGAGTTTAAGTATCTTGGGGTCTTGTTCACGAGTAATGGCAGAATGGAGCGGGAGATCGACAGACGGATCGGTGCGGCTGCCACAGTAATGGGGGCACTGTGCCGGTCCGTTGTGGTGAAGAGAGAGCTGAGCTCAAAAGCGAAGTTCTCGATTTACCAGTCGGTCTACGTTCCTACCCTCACCTATGGCCATGAACTTTGGGTCATGACCGAAAGAACGAGATCCCAGATACAAGCGGCTGAAATGAGCTTCCTCCGTAGGGTGGCTGGGCACTCCCTTAGAGATAGGGTGAGGAGCTCGGCCATCCGGGAGGGGCTTGGAGTAGAGCCGCTGCTCCTCCACATCGATAGGAGCCAGTTGAGGTGGCTCGGGCATCTATACCGGATGCCTCCTGGACGCCTTCCTCGGGAGGTGTTCCAGGCACGTCCCACCGGGAGGAGTCCCAGGGGACGACCCAGGACACGCTTGAGGGACTATGTCTCTCAGCTGGCCTGGGAACGCCTTGGGCTCTCCCTGGAGGAGCTGGAGGAGGTGTCTGGGGAGAGGGACGTCTGGGCGTCTCTGCTGAGTCTGCTGCCCCTGCGACCCGGTCCCGCATAAAGCGGAAGACGACGAGTACAAGGTGTCTATAGGCGCCCCTCTGCTGGTGAAATTGTTTATGATCAACTTAGCTTTTTCTGAAAGGGTGCAATTACAATAAGGAACCATTAGTCAAGGGGTATTTTAATGTGAACTGGAAGTATAAATCTAAGAGGAAAAACTTAAAAATGATTACAGATGAATTCCATCGCGAACAATTATAATTCAATTACCGGCTTTTCTTATAACAATCTAACTCTGTGTTAGAAAATTATGTAAAATTAGGTTCAGGAATACATTCAATAAAATGAAAATCTGTACCAAGGTCTAAAGAAGATAAATTTGCTAGCGAAATAAACAATTTAAACTGGGATGATGTGTTGTCCTCTGATGATTTGACCAAACAGTGTAACGTTCCTGTTAATGCCATTGATTCTGTGAGGAATACATTTAATGTCAATGTTCAGACAAAATGTACAAATACAATTTACTATGGTTTAATATAAATCTGTGGAAACTTTTGAAAACTAGAGATGCTGCATTAAGGAAAGCAAATAAAACTGGAGGAGACACTGACATGATACTTCATAAAAGTCGAAAGTTATCCAAGAATGGAGGTTAGCTCAATCTCATATATTTATATAAAATGAGGCAAAAGGCAACAACAAATTAATTTGGGAGAATATAAACGATCTTACTAGGAGGAACACAAAAACCCTTGGTAAAACTCACTTTAAAAAATTAGAGAAAGGTAATTGAGGACCATCATGCTGTTGCCTATGCTTTCAATAAATAGTTCTCTGTCTATGAGCTGGGGAAACCTTTCTCAACAAAATTAAAATTATTTCTCTATTAGATACAACAAGTCCAATCGCTTGATGAAGCAAATGTATTGCAAATTCAAGAAATGATCGGATCCCTAAAAAAACTCTAAATGTAAACACACCTTTTATCTGGATACCATGTTTGTCCATTCATTTAAATATATTTTGTCTAAATCACTCATTTACTTAATTTGTCCTTTTAAACTGGGCCTCTTCCCAGAAGAAATGTACCAGTTTTTAAATCAGAAGATTGCCTTGAAGCTGGCAATTATAGAACTATTACCACACTGCCAGTGCTTTCCAAGGTTGATACGAAGGTTGTTGTTGAACAAATGACTACATTCCTTAACGACAGCAACTTTGGTTTACATCATATGCAATTTGGTTTTAGAGCCAACCACTCGACTGAGACCGCTACCCTGTACTTAATAGAGCAAATTAAATCTTGGCTTGACAAAAGGGGTGTAGTCTGTGTTGTATTTGTAGACTTGTGCCAAATGTTTGATACGGACCTGGCCTATATCTCTTTATATTAAGCAAACAATGTGTGAAGCTTTGTAATGCACAGCTATTATCTGTTATCTGTCATGTACTATGGGGGTCCAACAAGGATCAGTGTTAAGTCCTTTACTATTAAGCCTGTATATTAATGATCTTGCTGAACAGTGTGCTGTTGTGAATATGCAAATGTATGCAGATGATACTGTCATATATGCACGTGCTACAACAACTAACTCAGTATCTGCCAAGCTAACAACTGCTTTGCAAAGGATCGGCTGTTGTCTCGATCAGTCACGTATGACCCTAAATGTAAAGACAAAGTGTATGTTTTCCTCTAAAACCATAGTACAACCTCCTGACATGGATATTCTCATTAAAGGGGAAACAACTGACATATACACTGAATTTAAATATCCTGGGGTGACCCTGGACTGAAATATGAAGAAGCATGTTAAGAATATGACTAAAGCTGTCAAGCTCAACATCATAAATGTTCAACATATTAGAGATTGCCTCTCTCTCCATACAGCTTTGACATTTATGTATGCAATGATCTTGTCCCATATGTTCTACTCTTGGGTATTTATAAAAACACACTATAAAACGCAATGGATTGGCGACCTGTCCAGGGTCTACCCTGCCTCTCGCCTGTAGACTGCTGGAGAAAGGCACCAGCTCCCCCGTGACCCACTATGGAATAAGTGGTATAGAAGATGAATGAATGAATGAATGACTCTAAAATCCCTGGACAAAGAAACAATGGCATAGTGCAGTACCATTAATTTAGGATGTTAGAGAAATACAAGCTATTGAGCTATTAAGCTTATTTTGTAATTTGTTTCTTGATTATAAAATTGTAAATGGTCTGACCCCCCTCCACTATCTGATTTTGTGTATACCCTCCTTTTGGGGTCAATGCAATTCATGAGAAAATCTTCTGCGAAAGATTCCACCATACCATTCTGTTGTACTGTTACCAATCAGTCTGCTTTTTCTGTAAAGGCTACTAAGCATGGGGGCATTTTTGCCTGATGATGTGAGGAGCTTTAGCTCTATGTGACTGTGTGGGTCTGTGTGTTGGAGATGAAAGTAAGCTGTTGCTTATTTGTTCTGTTGTGCGAATTAGCTTATGCAATAATCTGGTACAGTGCATCAAATGTTGACAGATTTATAATAAAATCAACTAACGCCCCAAAATAAATGTTTTTCTTTTGTGTGGTTTGTTTCTTCTTGGTGTGATTTTTCCTTAAATCATAAAGGCATTGAAACTCTATGAGCATACTTTGTTTACCTCACTTTACTGTTCGGATTCACTATCCTCACATCAGAATCTACTCTCTAGCTTGATTTCATGGTCCAGATATAGACTTTTCACCTCCCTGTTCTTTGCTCTGATCTTCTTGACCCATTTTCATTTCATCTTTCCCACACTTCTCTCCTTGCTGATCTTTCTTTGATTAAAGGTTATGTGAGTTTTTCCCCCCTCAACTCATGCCAATACGTTTCCCTCTGCTCCCATACTATTAGCCTTTCTTAAGTCTGAGATGAGTGTAGCATATGAATATAAAGGCTTACATGCACCCTATGACCTGGTTAGAACAAAACAGAGCCTAGCTGTACCCAAGTATTTTTTTCAATGTGGCCTGACACCTCTCTCTGGAAAGCAGATTGCCTCCAAACCTGTAATTTGAGTGTCAATCTCTGTTTCATTATTGGACTTCTGTGCTAGTCATGGATTGTCCATAATGTACACCATGTCACCCTAGGCAGGAGGTCAATGATCGACTTTGTTGTCGCGTCTTCACACCTTTGGCCGCATGTTTTTGACACTCGGGTGAAGAGAGGGGCTGAGCTGTCCACTGAGTTGGATCCACTGGAAGAGGAGAAAGCCGGCAGGCCCAAGCGCATAGTGAGGGTCTGCTGAGAATGTCCGGGAGAGTTTTGACCAGATTCTGGGGGAGTTTGGAGATATAGAGTCCGAGTGAACCATATTCTCCGCATCAATTGTCGATGCTGCTGCCTGTAGCTGTGGCTGTAAGGTCTGCGGTGCCTGTTGCGGTGGTAATCCCCAAACCCGGTGGTGGACACTGGCGGTAAGGAATGCTGTAAAGCTGAAGAAGGAGTCCTATTGGCTGTGGGTGGCTTGTGGGACTCCTGAGGCGGTTGACTAGTACCATGAGACCAAGATTGCCACTGCCCAGGCTGTGGCAAAGGCAAAAACTCGGGCCTGGAAGGAGTTCAGTGAGGCGATAGAGATGGACTATCTTGAACCTATTCTGGCAAACCATCTGGCGCCTCAGGAGGGGGAAGCAGTGCTTTGCCAACACTGTTTACAGTGGGGGTCGAGATCCGCTGACCTCGACTGGGGACATTATAGGGCGGTGGAAGGAGTACTTCAAGGATCTCCTCGATCCTGCCGTCATGCATTCCCTGGTGGAAGCAGAGGCTGGGGACTCGGGGTTGGACTCTTTCATCACCCAGGCTGAAGACACTGAGGTGGTTAAAAAGCTCAAATCTGGCAGGGCTCTGGGGGTGGATGAGATCTGCCCTGAGTACCTCAAGTCTCTGGATGTTGTGATGCTGTCATGGTTGACACGCATCTTCAACATTGCCTGACAGTGCCTCTGGACTGGCAGACTGGGGTGGTGGTCCCCCTTCATAAGAAGGTTGACAGGAGGGTGTGTTCCAACTATAGGGGGATCACACTCCTCAGCCTATCTGGTAAGGCCTACGCCAGGGTATTGGAGAGGAGAGTCCAGCTGATAGTCGAAACTCGGCTACAGGAAGAGCAGTGTGGTTTTCATCCTCTGCAGGGTACTCAAGGGTCCATGGGAGTTTGTCCAACTGGTCCACATGTGTTTTGTGGACCTGGAGAAGGCATTCGACTGTGTCCCTCGTGGTGCCCTGTGGGAGTTGCTCGAGGAGTACAGAGTTGGGGACCCTTTATTAGGGCCATCCGTTCTCTGTACAAGCGGAGCAGGAGTTTGGTCCACATTGCCAGCACTAAGTCGGACTTGTTCCCGGTGCCTGTTGGACTCCAGCAGGGCTGCCCTTTGTCACCGGTCCTGCTCATAACTTTTATGGACAGGATTTCTAGGTGCAGCCAAGGGCCGCAGGGGTCTGGTTTGGGCACCACCGGATTTCGTCTCTTCTTTTTGCAGATGATGTGGTCCTACTGGCCCCCTCAAGCGTGTTAGCTTTTATCGGTTGAAGCCAAAAAAAAAAGCCTATAGCTCTTAAAGTCGCACATGTGTCTTTAAAATACCATTAAAAAAAGGATCAAAATGTGTAAGCGTGGACAGCGTGTTATGGGCGATCGGTGCTTAAAAATCCCTCTTTAAATAAAGTTGTCTTAACTTTAAAAACACAACACAGAACACATCATTAGCCAAGCAGCTAGGCTGCTGGCACTTTGCTGAGTTTTCTCAACACAAATGAAAAATCAAATGTCATTAAACGAACATTATTAAGATTATTTCATTCTCAACTAATCTTCTCTGCTCAAACACTACCTCTTACGTAATTGTCCTAAAGACAGGGTTTCCTGGGCCACGAGTTAAGGGAATTGTCGCTCTCTACGTGTGGGCATTAAAGGGACTATTGTTGCAGCTAATCTCAGTAGTTGTAAGGGTTTGGCTTTTTAGCCGGCTGGGAAAACTGTACAACAACGGCACATTGGGGCAACTTCAGAGGCGTACTTCTTGCTAACTGAACATGCATTCAGGAAGGTGTGCAATGCTGTGGTCCCAATGCCTTCTTTTCCAGGTCCTGGGGGACCTTCAATTAGAGTTAGGGCTGCTTCTGGAGGCCTAAGAAGAAAAGTCAAGCAATGCTTGTTTTATTACACTCTTTTTATGAATGAATGCTGGATACACGAACAGCAAATCATTACTTAACTTTGTTGCATACGATCGGCATAATCGTAGTCTCTTTTGGATCCAAGTTGAAGAGCCATTATTGCTTGCCAGCAAGGAGGCATTCCTGCATTGTGTCTGTCCTGTCCAATTCTGATCTGAGACCTGCATGGAAAAAGGCCGCCATGTTGGACCACCGTGTTTCTGTTCAGCTCTGACTCCTCCTCCTTCTGGGCTGAAGTGGAAGTCAGTGTGACACTGCAATGTATAGAAAAGTTCATACTGGCAGGTGTACAGTTAAGAGTCATCCATGGCTGGGATCCCACCAATAAATGAATGTATGTATGTATGTATGCAAGTGTCTGTCTGTCTGTCTGTCTAAATATAAGTAACACAGTAACTTAGTAGTTAGTAGCAGATCTGTATGTAAGTGGCTGCTAAGCCATTTTCTTCAGTTTCCTCCACAGATTCAGATGAAGAGCCACATACATCCCCAACAATAACAACTTACACCTAGACAAGGATGTGTCTGCTTTTGTCTTTTTGTTTTGTTTGTTTTCTCTATTAAATATAATGAAAAATACAAGCTTATTAGTCTTCAGTTCAATCGGTTCTGTTGTAAAAAAGGTTCAGTGACAGCAATGGGTGTTTTTTTAAACTATTCGAACAACTGCTAAGTTCCACTTTGTCAATGTGTGCTGCGGACTTGTGGAATAGGTTGGCTAGTTGGTTGAAACACACTAATTACACAAATTAGTTTAAAACACAATACAAGGGAAAACTGATTGGGATTTATGTGCTACAACGGGGGTGACAGTAAGAGTGAAGCTTTGCTTTCTCGTTTTGATTGTGAACAATGTTGATAAACTGAAATGGAGTTGTGTAGCCAAATTTGTAATCGTTATCTGATTTTATTATCTAATGTGTAAGTAGTTGTACATTATTTTGTTGTGCAAGAAATGGACAGACCTTAAATATGTTAGAAGTAAAAGTGGCAGGAATTAATAAGGTTTCTTCTGCCTGCTCCTCTCTTAGCTAAAGTTTATTTAATTCTTGTATTCTTTTGATATGGTTATTATTGTTGTTATAGTAAATACTTACAACTGTTAATTTTTTCTTTATTTCTTTTTTTCTTTCTTTTGTTAGTGCTCTTATAATGTTTGAAATGTTCAAATACATTCAATTATTCATTCATTCAAATAAATTCCTTCATTGTTTCAAAAAACCTTTTCCAAGTTATTTCTAAGCTTCCATTTGTGGTTGTTTAATGGTTGTCAGAGGTCCTTGCTTTCTACACATGGAAACAGAGGTTTGTGCAGAAAAAATAGCTTTGTACTCCTTAGTTGGTTGTGTATACATGACATCAATTACATCCAAAGAAATAGTGAGGCGGATTCAAATGCTCGGAAAACCACCTCTGAAGGAGATGGTGGAAAGAAGACTCAATGGAAAGACGAGACTTTAAACAATGTTTTATCTTTTTATTATGTACAATCACTGAGATACTACTAGAAAAGTTTAGTAAAGAATACCCAGACATGGTTGTGCACCAGGTGATGTATTTTTAGTTTATAGTGCTGTTTATTTTATTTTATAGCATTTAGTATATTCCACTATGTATTCCCAAGCAAAATCTGTGCTTGTTAAAAACAATGGGGCAAGTCATTGAATTCCAGTG
The DNA here is from genome assembly GCF_021462225.1 of Girardinichthys multiradiatus. Taxonomy (NCBI): domain Eukaryota; kingdom Metazoa; phylum Chordata; class Actinopteri; order Cyprinodontiformes; family Goodeidae; genus Girardinichthys; species Girardinichthys multiradiatus. The sequence goes on along the minus strand of NC_061802.1, from coordinate 45,212,974 downwards.
TGCCATGATTTACTAATGTGTTTTTCTAATAGCATCAACAGGACTGTGATGACCCTAATGTGCCTATTTGAGAAAAACATGCATACTATTACACCATTAGCATTCATTGTTTTCCCTTCTAATGGTTTTAGGTCCGATTTAGAACTAAAACAAGTATAAGAACCTTTATGCTCCTTGCTGTTTGGTTTCAAGGAAGGTTTGACTGAGCAAGTATAAGGGAATGCATGAATGTCTGAAGAACAATGCTTACTTAAAGATAAGCATAATGATTATAGATGTTTGTTCCAGCATAAACCTTATTAAATGAAATAAAGTGCTGTGTGTGCATGTTTAAAAATCTGTAGCAGTCAGCAGGTCAGAAAGGCTTCAGTTTGCTTTGAACAAAACAGGTCACTGATGTTTTGTCCCACTGGACCTAAAGGGGAAAGTGTTTCTATCCATTTCTTAAAAGCGATGATGAAACACAAGCCAAATTTTCCCTCATTACTTCCTCCTGTTGTGTGAGATGAACACACCACGCTTTATTTAGGACTCTGAATGTTCTATTTGTGTTTGAATACCTTTTGCACACCCAAGTACACACACCAGTTTTTGCAGAAGGTGTTCATTGGGTTTAGATTTAGTTTCTGAGTGATTTTGCCCTATTCATAGTAAATAAAAACAAGGAGAATTTAGGAACAGACCTGTGAAATATGAAAAACACCACAATATAAACTTACACTGCACTGATTAAAAAATTTGTAAAAACAACCACTTTTCTTATAACGATAAATAACAGGAAAGCCATTATTTCTATTACATGATTAAAAAATATTTGCATCTAAAACAGAAAAATTACTAAATGCATTTCCTTATATAGAATATTTTATCACATTATAGCAATATGATTTATGTGTTTTGTGTAATTCGTTTTTTTCTGTTTCTACTGGCAGAGATATATTTCAGTCAAATTATTAGAATTTAATAATTATTGAACTAATAATTAAACTAACTATTATATCCAGTAGTTTACCTACACCATCAATATTTTTTTTAAATTATAATAATATAATAACAAGCATAATGATTCATATTAACTGAATTAAACTCAAAATGCTGCATGTTTTTTTTCCTGCAAGGCAACTGGATCATCGCAAGAATTCCTATGACTGGGACAGCAGTTAAATGCACCATGCTGATAATGAATGTCACATTAAGCTAGACTGTATTTTCCTAGGAGGAATACGCATAAAGCCACCTTAAAGGATTATCCCATTCACAAAAATGCAAATAGTCATGAACTATGTAGAATACACAACAAACATTTGAGAGAAGGTGCATGGGTTAGATGAGACCAACACTGAACTTTCTAGCAAATCACAATGCGTGGCAAAAACCTAACACTGTACATTGCCCTGAACACAACATCCCTATCATGAGACATGGTGGTGGCAGCATCATGCTGTGGGGAGGGTTTTCTTGAGCTGAGACAGGAAGGCTGGTCAGAGTTGATGGGAAGATGCATGGAGCTAAATGTAGAGAAATCCTGATGAAAAAACTGCCAAAGAAAGTGACAGTTTTCTACTGTTTTCTCCTGTGTTATTCTGTGGATCTGTTTGATTCCAGGCTGCAAAAGACTTGATCATTGAATAAGGTTTGTCCCTTGTTACTCAAGTTTGCACAGCTGTGATGCAGACAGACTCTCTGCTCCTGTCTTACAGTGAGATGAACAGATAAACACACAAACACTCTTCATTCTCAACAGCTTCTTCTGTAGGTCTAAAAAACAACCATTCCATCCCATTTACCCACACTCCATTCCCACACAAAATGGTGACTTGCACCCTCCACCAACAACTCTACAAGCCTGCACTAAAGATCGCAGATGAAATGAAATATGCCCTTTCAGGGCAGATGCACACTACTGGTCAGTTCAGGGATTGGTAAAAGTGACAAAATTCACACTATTAGTTGGCGCAGTTTGCTTTAACACAGATAATTTTTAGACCAGACCAAACAAAGTCATGCAGTTTTATGCAACTGTTTCGAGGGCAGTATTGTGCTGATGGAGAAGAAAAAAAACACCTAGTAGAAAGTCCGCCTCTTTGGGATTTCTGTTGCTACATTGGAGTTTAAATGTATTTCATGTGGCCCCACAAGACATTTTTAAACAAATTCATCTTCGGATTTGCATTCTTCAGGGTTTGTTCTCTCCCCACTCCATTTTCTCTTGGTTCACAAATGACAGCATCTAAGCAGATCAGTCTGTGAAACAGATCAGATGACACCATGTTATTGGTCTGATCCAGGACAGTGACAAGTCTGCATACAGACAGCAGGTGGATCGGCTGATTCACTGGTGTGGTCGGAACAACCTAAAACTTTGTCTGCTCAAGACTGTAGAGATAACAATGGACTTCTGGAGAACATCCCCCACACCCTCTCCCATTACCATACTCAACAGCACTGTGTTTACTGTGGATAACTTTCGGTTCATAGGAACCTCTCTGTCTTGGGACCTCAGAATGTCCTCATACATATGCCCCTTTTCCACTGGCTTGATTTAACCAGGCTCCACTCCACTCAGAAATCGAAATATAATTTTACTATTTACAAATAATAAACCTAACAAGAAGGCTGAAAGAAAAGAAAAAGCACACATCAGTTTTCTGAATTACACACAGGTGGAGCGCTGTATTCCGCTTCCGTATTCCGTTTTCCGCTTTATCCGGGACCGGGTCGCGGGGGCAGACTCAGCAGAGACACCCAGACGTCCCTCTCCGTCGACACCTCCTCCAGCTCCTCCAGGAGGAGCCCAAGCTGTTCCCTGGCCAGCCGAGAGACAAACTCCCTCCAGCGTGTCCTGGACGTGCCTCCAGAGGAAGGCGTTGAGGAGGTATCCGGTATAGATGCCCGAGCCACCTCAACTGGCTCCTCTCAATGTGGAGGAGTAGCGGCTCTACTCCGAGCCCCTCCCGGATGGCCGAGCTCCTCACCCTATCTCTAAGGGAGTGCCCGGCCACCCTACAGAAGAAGCTCATTTCAGCCGCTTGTGTCCGGGATCTCGTTCTTTCAGTCATGACCCAAAGTTCATGGCCATAGGTGAGGATAGGAATGTAGACCGACCGGTAAATCGAGAACATCGCTTTTCGGTTCAGCTCTCTCTTCACTACAATGGTCCGGCACAGCGCCCCCATTACTGTGGCAGCCGCACCGATCCGTCTGTCGATCTCCCGCTCCATTCTTCCGTCACTCATGAACAAGACCCCGAGAGACTTGTTATCCTCCACTTGAGGCAGGAACTCCCCTCCAACCTGAAGAGGACAAGCCACCCTTTTCCGGTCGAGAACCATGGCCTCGGACTTGGAGGAGCTGAACCTCAACCCAGCCGCTTCACACTTGGCTGCTAACCGCCCCAGTGCATGTTGTAAGTTTTGGCTAGAGAGGGCCAGCAGGACCACGTCATCTGCAAAATGAAGAGATGAAATCCACTGACCCCCAAACCAGACCCTCTCCGACCCTTGGCTGCGCCTAGAAATCCTGTCCATACAAGTTATGAACAGGACCGGTGACAAAGGGCAGCCCTGCTGGAGTCCAACAGGCACCAGGAACAAGTCCGACTTAGTGCTGGCAATGTGGATCTAACAAAGCACTGGTGCCACTTAGAAAACAAAGAATATATCACTCCTCACCACCAAATAAAGATGACCAAATTACATTAAAAAGTCACATTTGTATCTTTTGTTTAAACTTCAAAACCAAGGAAACTGACCTGATTGTAATTCTCCTGAAAACTGTTCATAATAAAGATAGAATGTACAGTGTTGTGGGGGGTTTGACAGAAGGCAAAAATTGTCTATGTAATATAATTATATATATATATATATATATATATATATATATATAAAATGACTGGAGTCCGTCTGAGCTCTCTACATATTCGACAGAACATTCCTAAGGAAAAAAAAATTTAAATGTTATTTTTCACCTGCTGTATTTATATTGTAATTTCTTTATTTTTTTCTTTATATTTTTTAACTGTCTCTCCATCTTTCCCTCTATCTTATCTGTTTCTGTCTCTTTCCATGTTTCAATCTTCATCTATTGTCTTTCCCTTTGCACCCCCTTTGGATAATGGTAGGGAAACGCTGCCCTCGTCAAAAGTGTTAGCAAAAATAGAATGTAGAACAAATGATTATTAAATGAAAATCGTTAAATCAATTTTACTTGGAACATTTAGTTCTTATGGAATGTTATACTATTCAGCTCAAATTAAAAATAAAAATAACTCTGTCACCATCAAAGTGAATAAGTAATCTAAATAAATACAAAATCTCTTGAAAAAGACCCTAATAAACAGACATCCAAGACTTATCCCTACTAACTGATAATATTTACCCCTCAACTTTAAAGAAAATGATAGATGTTTCTACATACCCCCTGCAATGCCCTCATGTACCACTAGGGGCATGAGTACCCTTGGTTGGGAGTCACTGTTGTAGAAGAAGAAGACAGGAATTCAGTTCAGTCAGGTTAAAATGAATTAATTCACACACTATTTTTATGATTGTGGCCGCTGTTAAAGTGGTAAATGTTAATGTTCCTCTTCAATAACATTTAAGTGAGAAGTAGATTTGAAAATTATCTCTAGTGTTATTTTGCGTGCCCACCCATATGATGGTCAAGTTAGAAGTGACTAGATTAAACTAAGCAGTAGTAGCCTTGATAATTAGTGCACAAGCCTTCAGCTTTGGTTTAGTTGAAAGTGAAGACAAACTCATGATAGTCAAGTTTAAAGCGAAAGGATGCATACATCAAAATCTGGTCCTCAAAAAGGTTTTCTGTGTGCATGTAACAGCTGAACCACTTCTGTCGGCAGCCTACCCCCTTCTTCTTCCCCAACCAACACATACAGGGGTTGGACAATGAAACTGAAACACCTGTCATTTTAGTGTGGGAGCTTTCATGGCTAAATTGGACCAGCCTGGTAGCCAGTCTTCATTGATTGCACATTGCACCAGTAAGAGCAGAGTGTGAAGGTTCAATTAGCAGGGTAAGAGCACAGTTTTCCTCAAAATATTGAAATGCAAACGACATTATGGGTGACATACCAGAGTTAAAAAGAGGACAAATTGTTGGTGCACGTCTTGCTGGCACGTCTGTGACCAAGACAACAAGTCTTTGTGATGTATCAAGAGCCACGGTATCCAGGGTAATGTCAGCATACCACCAAGAAGGACGAACCACATCCAACAGGATTAACTGTGGACGCAAGAGGAAGCTGTCTGAAAGGGATGCTTGGGTGCTAACCCGGATTGTATCCAAAAAACATAAAACCACGGCTGCCCAAATCACGGCAGAATTAAATGTGCACCTCAACTCTCCTGTTTCCACCAGAACTGTCCGTCAGGAGCTCCACAGGGTCAATATACATGGCCGGGCTGCTATAGCCAAACCTTTGGTCACTCATCCCAATGCCAAATGTCGGTTTCAATGGTGCAAGGAGCGCAAATCTTACGCTGTGGACAACGTGAAATATGTATTGTTCTCTGATGAGTCCACCTTTACTGTTTTCCCCACATCCGGGAGAGTTACGGTGTGGAGAAGCTCCAAAGAAGCGTACCACTCAGACTGTTGCATGCCCAGAGTGAAGCAAGGGAGTGGATCAGTGATGGTTTGGGCTGCCATATCATGGCATTCCCTTGGCCCAATACTTGTGCTAGATGGGCGCGTCACTGCCAAGGACTACCGAACCATTCTTGAGGACCATAGGATTCCAATGTTTCAAACATTGTATCCTGAAGGTGGTGCCGTGTATCAGGATGACAATGCACCAATACACACAGCAAGACTGGTGAAAGATTGGTTTGATGAACATGAAAGTGAAGTTGAACATCTCCCATGCCCTGCACAGTCACCAGATCTAAATATTATTGAGCCACTTTGGGGTGTTTTGGAGGAGCGAGTCAGGAAACGTTTTCCTCCACCAGTATCACGTAGTGACCTGGCCACTATCCTGCAAGAAGAATGGCTTAAAATCCCTCTGACCACTGTGCAGGACTTGTATATGTCATTCCCAAGACGAATTGACGCCGTATTGGCCACAAAAGGAGGCCCTACACCATACTAATAAATTATTGTGGTCTAAAACCAGGTGTTTCAGTTTCATTGTCCAACCCCTGTACATCTACAAACGCAGAGACACACACAAGCACATCCACATACAACAGTCACTAAGTTTTTACCTTGGAAGAAAAATGTGGCGGTTTGACAGCATGAAGTACCAAAGGTTTGCCCCTGTAACACAGTTATGATCTTCTGTTCTCTTGGAAACGCTACACTCACTTCAATTTCATCATTAAGTTTACAGAAACAGTGAGCTCCACTCATGAGCATTTTAAGTACATTTATGTCCAACACTAGCTGTGTTAAATCAGCCAGCAATCTTGTGTTTAAAAAAGCAGAAATCTATTCATTTAACAATGCGATGCACCGGTCAGATTTGTTCTGGCCTGTTGCTGTTCTATGTTTTTATATTAATGACCTGTTGATACTGATTTAAGCCAATACCAATTCCTCTGTAGGAACCAAAAAAAAAAAAAAAATGTTTGTACTTTCTGGGTAGTTAAGAGATTAACTCTCCTAATAAAATTGCATATGGTAAAATAATTCTCAAAAACAGCTTAAAGTTAGAGTTGACTCTGACATTACTGAAAATCTATAAATACAGTAAAATTCTCTAGATCATAGGAATAAAACGCTTTAGAATTTAGCATTTTTGTCCAATGGCATTGAAAATGAGTTGGAATGTTAAAGCCATAATAAGCCAAGTACCTTCAGCACAGTGCTCTAGTTCACTATAAATATGCAGTTTACAAATCCTCTAAATCAGGGTAAGTACATTTTTCTCATGTATTCTCAGATCAGTATACATTGTGGGATACCAGATGGTAAATTTGAACGTTGTTGCCCTTCTGTAGTACCTGCATGCATTATTCAAAGCCCATTTATCACAGAAACAGTCCCAGTGAGGCTACATTAAACACACACCAGATCATTTGTTTATGCCTTATTCACGACCAAGATTCAATACATGTACAATTAGTGACCTATATTTAACCCAAAGAGAATCCTCCTGCATTATTTAACAGCAATCATTTCATTATGGCACATTATGCCACATGTTGTCTAAGAAGGAAATATAGTTCATATGGAACTCGTGTCATCAGTGAGTGTGAGGACTTTATCTAGATGCTGGAAAATTTTAATTTCACCCATTTTCCATATCCACTTAGTTGTGTTATGGGTCTCAAAGGGAAATGGGGTGGTGGCTGGTGCTTTAGCAGTGAATTGGTGTGAGGCAGGGTTGCTGTTGTTGGAAAGTAGGAAAAAGTCAGAAATTTGAAGAAATATAGGGCCTGATTTTAATCGTGGTTATTATTCTTTTTAATTTTGGGTGCAACTTCCTCGTGGACATTTCAAAGACTGTTTTACTTGGTTCATTCAATTTTTAGAAGCATAAGCATAGAAAATGACACTGGCTAAATAGCCATGGGTATCCAAAGATTTGTGTGTAAAAAAAATGACTATTGAGTGTAGCCTGCCAGATTTTGATGGGAAATAGCAACAACTATATTTTGGAATATGTTGCTAATCATTATGCTCCTGCAGGTGTCCTCTCCTAAACAGATGGTTTTTAAAATTGATAATTTCCAAGTTCAACACCTGTATCATGCTTAAAGTGTCCTTAATTTAAATGAATCTGACTTGGCTGAGCTGGTTCCTCTTTCCAGACCTGATTGGCTTGGCAAACAGGACAGACTGGACATTATGGGTGGTTCATCCTCTTAGGTCCACCACCAGCCTGACATACCATTTGGTTAAACAATTTTTGTTTTAATTGATACTTACAATATTAGATTGGGGCTACATGGTGGCATAGTTGGTAGCACTGTTGACTTGCAGCATCTTTGGTTCAAATCTCAGCCTGGGGTCTTTCTGCATGCAGTTTGCATGCTCTCCTCATGCATGCATTGGTTCTCTCCTGGGACTCCTGCTTCCTATACAGTGGAAAAACATGACTGTTAGATTAACTGCTCTCTCTAAACTGGATGGATGGATGAATATTAATTTGTAGGGAGTTGCCAGCAATAGTCTCTTTTTAAATCTTGGCTTATAGATACAATCTTTGGGGTTTAGGTATTGTGAAGTGGCCTGAATCCAACAGCATGCAACAGCATTGCTGGAATGTGGCTTGCTTCTTCTTTAGCTTGCTTTGGATGGAGTCTTTTTCTGGCATATAAATGGTTTTTTTAGGTGTTTTCATTAAGTTTCAAATTGCTTTCTAAAGAATGTTAGTTCAATGTCAGATTTATACTAGTGATGTTTAAATGCAGCTCAGCCTGTGTAAAAACACAGAAGCAGCCTTTTATTTTAACGTGGAATCATATGCATTGTATCAGAATCTGATTGCACCATTTGCAATTCATCATTTTAATGCAGTGCCTACTTTTTCCACACCAGGCGAAGCGGATTTCATTCAACTGGACATGCACATAAGCAGTAGAAAACCTGGTTGGTGCTTTCTCTCACAGCAGCTGCTGGAGGGAATCCTGTCATTGATATGGCAATGACAGGATTCAGGACGAATTTACCATTTTGCTCACATTTGTAAACATACACAGTGGATAGTAGTAATATAAGGACCACAATTACGTTGCCTTTTAGATGTGTTAGGCAAGGTTAAACTCATTTTAAAATGCTTAGATGTAAACACAGGTGCTTCCACACATACAAACTGCTGCTTTGAAGGGTTGACAGTGAAATTACATCTGATCAATAACCAGAAGCAAAGGCCTTGGTTTCCTATTGTGTGATTACAAACTATGGTAACACAAGTACCCTTTGGAATGCAATACAACATTTCTTTCTAAAATGCCTGTCACACTATTGTGGATGTGCTTTATATTCCAATGGCAGATGAAGATATGCAGCTGTAAGTAAATAATGCTCCTGCATCAGCTTCTACCATCTGATCCTAAGGCTAATATAAGGTGGTGGAGATAGACATGCAGTACAGGTCTCTGTGGTTGGGACTCGCACCAGGGACAGCTGCATTCAAGGCTGATGCCTTCGTATGGGTCGCGCTCTCTACTGCTACGCCACGCGCTGCGCACCCTTCAAGCTTAAAACGTCTTTTTAGATTCTCCAACACAGGGCTTTTTAAGAGAGCGTGATAACAACTTTAGTGAAATGCTTAACACAAACGTTGTGTTATTGAAAGAGCTGTGCTTCATTTTCTGTGTGTATTGCTGCACAATGGAGAAGTACCACCTGTTGATCAGTGGAAGAAGGGTGTTATTTCATAGAGATATTCACAAAGATAACCTAGTGATCTTGAACTATTGCAGCTTCAATACTTGTGTTTTATTTCCTTTCAAGCTGCGGAGGTTTGTTTCCATAAACACAAGCTGGTGTCGGTGTTTCAGACTGCCGCTGCTCGGTTGTGCCCTGGTATAGAGCAACCCCCCTGTAGATTCACTCTGAGATGTGGGGGACTGTAAAACACAGCTTTTAAAGGGCTTTTACCTTGTCAAGATGTTTCTCTTTTCTACATAGTAGAATAGCATTGTTTGTGCAGATGACATCAAATGGACTCCCAGTTATTACTTTCATAGCATATTGATGTACGGTCTCAGGTAGTTGCGGTAGTTCAGCTAAGATACCTTGTAAAAACAAAACTCAAAGAAGAGAAATAGAAATATAAAAACAGGAAGTGAAGATTCCACTAAGCGAAGATGTCTATTGGTTAAAAAAGAAAAGGGAATGTAGGTGAATATTTGAATAAACAATTCAAGTAAATAAAAGTGATTATCAGAAGAACTAAAATCTCTCAGCATGACATTATTCTAAAATAGACAGGTGCTAAAAAAACATCTTAAAAGGCTGGGAGCTGCTGACAACTTTGCTGGGGCCCTGGGTAACTTGAACTGATGCTGTTCTTGCTTTCTCTGAGGGGGGCTGCAGTGAGACCACCTTTACTGTGCTCCATGCTGGCTTTCTGACTAAAGACTGGGCCACCCTCAGCCAATCCTGGGCCCCTATCCCCGCCCTAGGCCCAGGACAACAGACCTTTTTGTCATGATCTGTGGGTGTTACGTTTAGGCTTTTCTATTCTAAAGCAAAAAGTTCATCATTAAAAACCGCCAGTTCATTCCTGCATGGACGGATAAGTATTTATTTATTTTATTGCCAAATTCAAACTTTAAACCAATGTGTTTAAATGCAATGTGTGATTTGCTGTGCTTAAAGAATACAATATCTACTAAGATCTACTAAGATCCCAAATTAGGAGTGCTAAATTGCTTCTGCGAACAAAAAATTGCACATGCAATTAGTAGGTGTGTTGCAGGTGATCTATTAAGATTACATGCAAAATAGATAACAGTTTCAAAAGTGATGCGGACAGCCCTATTTAAATGAGGATTATGCTTGTGTTACTGGCTGTAGCAATAAAGAATGTGGACACATTCAGGCCCATGCACAGATAGACCCCTAGTGATGTTCACCATACCTAAACCCGCCTCTTTGTCCTGGATGAGATAATTCTTAATTTTCTTAATTCATCAATATCTAACAATAAAATGTACCCTTTCGGCGGTCAGTTCCCCCCAAAAGTGTTGGATATTTGCCTCGAGCATTCATTTGAGTGCACTGGCCATGCATTGGCTCACTATGTACACAAGCCCCCGCCTTGCCCCACCCTCCTCCTACAACACTTTGCCATCATGCAGTGTGGAGCGCAGGGACTAAAATGGCTGCAGCCCCACGTGTCCTCTGACCTGCATGAGACAGACGGGCAACGAAGGAACAGTGAAGAAAATAAAAATTAAAAAACTTTCAGGCTCACGCCAGATTCTTTCAGGTGCACTTAAGACAGTCAATATACCTTTACAGGCTCCATGATGGTTTCCTGTTCTCTGGTGGCTAATAATGTTCAGTTTTGTTTGAAAACTTGCCACAATATTTAAGTTCAGTGGTAGTGTGTTTTTTTTTTTTGTTTGTTTTGGTTTAATTGCATAAATAATTTTCATATAATACATACCTTGAATGGCTCATGAGAAATGGGTTGGAATCAGATTGGCCTATGTCTGCAGTCCTGCTGCATTCACCTGTGTTGTGCAGAATTATTTTTGTCCACATTCATGGCATCGTAAATATGTTGTGGAACATGCAGCAGGGAACACCGTATGTAAAAATAAGTAACATAGAAGCACTCCTCCAGTGCAATCCACACAATGGTGTTGTGCTACAAAGTGATTGTGCACTAGAATTATTCAGATGCAAGAACATGCAAAGTCAGCTTTTTCAGGTTTTGACTGATATTTAATCTTTTAACTTTAGCTTTTATTCTTTTCATCTTTTCAAATATTTAAAAAAAATGCATTATAATATCTCTTCTTCTGTTTCTTTTTCTTATTTTAATTTTTATTATTATTGCTACCTCAAACTCCAAGGCTTCAAACTAAACTTTCTCATACGGCCATTCTGCTCTCTTAAACTGTCCATGGTGACAACCAGTAGCACACGCAAAATCCTCATTTAAATAGGGAGGTCTACACAACTTGTGTGCCTGTTAGCCATTGTGCACGCAATATTTGCAGATCACCCGCAACACGCCAATATATGTGCGTTTTTTTGTACTTTAGTGCTCCTTATTTGGAATCTTTGAAGATCATTCAATTCTGCTCATTTGACAGACACAATCCTTGGTGCACCTGGTTAGTAGATCAGCTTTGCGCGTGCTATCAGGTTTGCACTTGTCTTTATACATGCAAAGTTTTAGTAGATCAAACCCAATGAGTGGAGACACTCATTGGGTTTGTCTCCAATGAGTGTAATATTGAAAAACATATTACGTTTCAAACGAAGTATCCTGAGTTATCCCTGGAGAGGGCCACTAAAGGGCAGAGTTTGTCCGCATCTTATCCATGAGCTGCGCAATGATGGTACAAACGTGCAGAGCGTAAGATCAAGCCTTGGCAGCTTCCCTGTATTTTATGGATACTGGCAAGAAGAAGCTGCCATTTAAAAACTCAGAAATTCTGAAAGACTACATGCTCGCCATTGTGGATGACGTGATAATGGGTGAGAAGGTAAAGTCAAGTGTTTTGGAAACATTTGTGAGAGACCACATTGAGGCATCTGTGGGAGACATATCATTGTTGACAAATTTAGATTTTACCTTTATATTTTCCAATACAAACCAGCAATATTGCCTTATGTGGTATAATTATTTTAAGCACAACCTCAGCTGTGTGAATTTAAACTTATGTTTTGTATTTGGACATACTGTAGTTGCATATTGGATTTGAAGTCACAAAAACATAAAATCCAAATTGGAAAATGTTTTTTTTTTTTTTTACAGCGAAATGCACAAACATGTATAATGTATTGTTAAAAAAAGAAAAACTGAGAGAAACCGCCATCATGTCTGCAGTAGTAGAGTCCACAGATAGAAGTGACACAAATTTACTGGATATGGGGCGCGTGTCCATGCTTGTAACAGATTGGGTTCCAACCATGGCTGGAAAAGAATGCAGTTGGGCTGCATGTTGGTTTGCTATTGTACCTTGAGCTGTATTGTGCATCAGACTGTGTTGTGCGCAAAACTAAGGAGTCACCATAAAAATACAATGTACTATGTGATGCCCACCTTCAACTTTATCTGCTCTGCATCGAACCTCCAATATTGCTTATTCCGCCAGCTGCTGTCAGAAGTATGTGCTGAGTATCTGAACCTGCTGTTGCACAATGGTGTAAGGTTACTATCCACAGACAAAGCATTGGAATGATTCTGTGATCTCAGGGAGGAGACAATAGTTTTTCTCTGCAGCCGCAAGTCCAAAAGAGCAGAGATATTCTTAAGTTACATGCTGGATGATAGCTTTGTGGCTTATGTCTATTTTCTGTGTGACATATTCAGGCATTTGAATGACCTAAATGTGGGATTACAAGGCAGAGATAAAACTGTTATTGATCTGGTGAAATAAATATATGCCTCCGAAGTCAAACTTGGCCTTTTTGCAAAAGACTTGAGCACTGGCAGAATGCTGCATTTTCCCACATTCTGCAAAATCTCATCTTCCTCACAAATCATGGATGTCATGACAGATTTTATTGCAAGATTGAAAGATAACTTTGCTGGTCAACTGGACAGACTTGCTCTGCCCACAGAGGTGATGGGTTTTGCAGATACCTTTTTACGGCTTCCCACATGGAGGCTTATCCAGCAGAACTAAGGAAGAGGGCAGAACTAAGGAAGAGGTCCCTATAATTGATGAGGAAAGATTCATACTTGAACTTGTAAATTTTCAATCATTCCTCACCATGGCTCATTGGCTTCATAGTATTTGGCCTGCAAGGTTTTGTTGTGATGTCAATGTGTACCAGTTTCCCAACATTAAGACGGAAGCAGTCCATGCGCTCAGTATGTTTGGATCAACATACACATGCGAGTCAAGCTTTTTTCACATGAACATAATAAAAAGCAGCTCTCGGGGTTCCTGACTGACAAGAACCCTCTGGATTGCCTCTGGATTGCATTGACATCCTATGAGCCAAATGTCAATGATCTTGTTCAAGACAAGAAGTGTCATTCTCCCACTAATGAACTAAACAATAATGTCAAGTATAACTTTGCCTGTTCTGCAATTTGTACATAGGATCAAAATTATTTCCCTCCTTAATATGGTGCATTAAAAAGCAATGTAAAGACAAAAAAGCATAAATGTGAAATAAATTCTTAATACTTAAATTGACTGGTTAAATCTGTGCACCTCATAATACATGCTGATGAGAGGAGAAGATTTGTTTAACTCCAAAAGGAAAGAGAACATCTCAACCAAAATGCTAATTTCGTACACATTTTGATTCCAAGCACTTCAGATGTGACTTGATGGAACAAAATATAGACAAAACAAAATGTGCTATTGCAAAATAAAATATATAGCAAACACTTCAAATTCTGTTGAGTTGTTTTGAAGCGCAGTTCATATTTTAATGCACTGTTACTGTTTTAATCCACTTTGATTTTCAGCTCTGAAAATCCAACCAGGACACATCTGACTCATGTTACAAATGTATCTTTCCTGCAAGATCATGCTAGATGTATTATGAATAGACTATCATTATGCAGTGGAGTGGCTGTAGCTCAATGGGAAGAGCATTTATTTTCTAATCAGTGTGGGTTTGATTCTAGCATCCTCCCTTGGCACATGCCACATGCATCAAGCAGAGAAAACATCTAAGGAGATTGTAGAAACTACCAAAATTGGGTTAAGAGCTGTCCAATGCATTATTAAAAACTGGAAGGACAGTGGGGACCCATTGTCTTCGAGGAAGAAATGTGGCCAGAAAAAAATCCTGAATGATCGTGATTGGCGATCACTTAAACGTTTGATGAAATCAAATTGAAAAAACAAAAAACAACAGTAGAACTCTGGGCTATGTTTAATAGTAAAAGTAAGAGCATTTCCACACGCACAATGTGAAGGGAACTCAAGGGATTGGGACTGAACAACTGTGTAGCCTTAAGAAAACCACTAATCAGTGAGGCTAACCGGGAAAAAAAAGGCTTCAATTTGCTAGGGGGCATAAAGATTGGACTCCGGAGTAGTGGAAGAAGGTCATATGGTCTGATGAGTCCAGATTTACACTGTTCCAGAGTGATGGGTGCATCAGGGTAAGAAGAGAGGCAGGTGAATTGATGCACCCATTTTGCCTAGTGCCTACTGTACAAGCCTGTGGGGGCAGTGCTGTGATCTGGGGTTGCTGCAGATGGTCAGGTCTGGGTTAAGCAACAGTATGTGTTCAAAGAGTGAGGTCAGCTCACTACCTGAATATACTGAATGAACAGGTTATTCCATAAATGGATTTTTTCTTCCCTGATGGCACAGGCATATTCCAAGATAACAATGCCAGGATTCATCGGGCTCGAATTGTGAAAGAGTGGTTCAGGGAGCATGAGACATCATTCTCACACATGGATTGGCCACCACAGAGTCCAGACCTTAACCTCATTGAGAATCTTTGGGATGTGCTGGAGAAGACTTTGCGTAGCAGTCAGACTCTGCCATCATCAATGCAAGTTCATGGTGAAAAATTATTGCAACACTGGGTGTAAATACATATTTTTGACATTACAGAAGCTTACCGAAACAATGCCACAGTGAATGCGTGCCGTAATCAAAGCTAAAGGCGGTCCAACAAAATATTAGAGAATGTGACCTTTTTTTTTGGTGGCAACTGTTTTTTGGCCAGGCAGTGTATATACACTTACCGGCCACTTTATTAGGTACACCTTGCTAGTACCGGGTTGGACCCCCTTTTGCCTTCAGAACTGCCTTAATCCTTCATGGCATAGATTCAACAAGGTACTGGAAACATTCATCAGAGTTTGGTCCATATTGACATGATAGCATCACACAGATGCTGTAGATCTGTCAGCTACACATCCATGATGCGAATCTCCTGTTCCACCACATCCCAAAGGTGCTCTAGCGGATTGAGATCTGGTGACTGTGGAGGCCATTTGAGTCCAGTGAACTCATTGTCATGTTCAAGAAACCAGTCTGAAATAACTTGTGCTTTATGACATGGTGCGTTATCCTGCTGGAAGTAACCATCAGAAGATGGGTACACTGTGGTCATAAAGGGATGGACATGGTCAACAACAATACTCAGGTAGGCTGTGGCATTGACACAATGCTCAATTGGTACTAAGGGGCCCCAAAGTGTGCCAAGAAAATAACCCCCACACCATTACACCACTACCACCAGCCAGAATCGTTGATACAAGGCAGGATGGATCCATGCTTTCATGTTGTTGATGCCAAATTCTGACCCTACCATCCAAATGTCGCAGAAGAAATCGAGACTCATCAGATCAGGCAACGTTTTCCAATGTTCTGTTGTCCAATTTTGGTGAGCCTGTACGAATTGTAGCCTCAGTTTCCTGTTCTTAGCTGACAGGAGTGGCACCCGGTGTGGTCTTCTGCTGCTGTAGCCCATCCGCCTCAAGGTTTGACGTGTTATGCGTTCAGAGATGCTCTTCTGCATACCTTGGTTGTAATGAGTTTTTATTTGAGTTACTGTTGCCTTTCATATCAGCTCGAACCACTCTGGCCATTCACCTCTGGCATCAACAAGGCATTTGCGCCCACAGAACTGCCGCTCACTGGATATTTTCTCTTTTTCAGACCATTCTCTGTAAACTCTAGAGATGGTAGTGCGTGAACATCCCAGTAGATCAGCAGTTTCTGAAATACTCAGACCAGCCTGTTTGGCACCAACAACCATGCAACGTTCAAAGTCACTTAAATCACCTTTCTTCCCCATTCTGATGCTCAGTTTGAACTGCAGCAGATCGTCTTGACCATAAAAACATGCCTAAAAGCATTGAGTTGCTGCCATGTGATTGGCTGATAAGAAATTTGCGTTAACAAGCAGTTGGACAAGTGTACCTAATAAAGTGGCCGGTGAGTGTATATATTATTATCCTCCCATTCTAATAAGAAAGAAATACCTGAAATAAATATGACATTCATGGCCATGGTGAGTGTATGTAAACCTTTGACTGATCATTCATTCATAAGATAGGGTGCACATTTTTGTCGTGTTCTGTCTGTTAATTAAATCCTCATTAGGGTATGTGCACTTCTGAAGGGCTGACCTTAGATGTGCTTGTGCCTTTTAGGCTTCTTATATAAGTCCTTAGTTTCTCTAACAGCTATAAATGAGATTTTAATTCAATTTAGTAAATTATGGCTTTGAGAGGGAAGTATGCTGTCTTCTATTTGAACAAATTATCATTAAAGTAATGAACCACCCATTAGATCTTGTTGGATTTGAAAAGGAAAGATGCGTCTCTGTTATACTAAATATTCTTAATAGTGAATAATAAAGTATGGCAAACAGAAGATGAAGTAACAGAGTTAATTTCTAGGTGAAATAACTATGATTTAATAAATTATTATTGCCGTTGCAGGCCCAACAATGTCATTTTTCTTGGAGACTTTCTATGAAATTAATTTAACATTGTGAAAGCAAATGTTGCTGCAGCCATGAGAGACATTAATAATGCTCTCATCTGGGATCAAGATGCTAAAATACTTAAATTCCACTTAAGGCAAAGATTGGATGCCAGCATGGTGGTAGACTTTTATCTTTTTCATTTTCTGCAGAAGTTGGGATATTGCTCTTGTCAGTGGTGGTGAAGTAAGAACAAAGCCAAAAGGCAAAGCTCTCAATGTACACTTCCATCTACAGCTAAGCTCAAAGTTAATAATACCACTGACAGATTCAAGTTTTAACAAATGTTTTAGTTTGATCCACATGTTCCTTCTTACTGAAGGTGGCCATGTCAAAGTTCCGACTTGATTTTGATTTAGGTTGGGGAAATAAAGATTAAGGTGATGGCAATTATGCCTTCCAACCTCAAAGATTCATTGTAAAATATAAATTCTCAAAATACCAGTGGAAACCAGCAAGGCTGCTCAACAATTATAAGAATAGTTTGATTGCTGCGATTCCAATAAAGATCTTTCCATTGATTGAAAGGGCATGGATCATTTTTTAGACATGCTATTCTTTAAAAGAAATGTTGATACTCCCTTTACATTTCAATTTTGAAAGATGCCTGTCTCATTTCCTATCAGAAAGATTGAATGGAAATAATTTTGAACGTGAAGCTGCCATGCGTATGAATAATTGTGGGCTTTACTGTCCATTCCTACCCTTTACATGTGGTGGTTGGATATGAAACATTACAGAAAGAATATTAACCTAGAGTAGATATAGTGTTTTTTTCCATATCGAAAGGAATCAGGCTGTTTTAGCAGTTTATTCAGATACCTCCCAGGAATGTCCACTTGGAGAAGGCCCTAAGGCAAACCTAGAACTTGCCAGAAGAACTGTGCATTCACACCTTGCTAATCACATGGCAACATCTTAATGCATTTAGCCCTCTAGATGTGGTGAAAAGGACTTTAAAGCAAGCACCAGAATGGGGAAGGAATGGGATGTAAGTGACTGCCAGACAAGCTGGTCTGAGTAATTTAAAAACTGCTGATCTAGGGTTTTCACACTTTGCCATCCTTAGGTTTACAGAGAATGGTATAAAAAAGAGAAAATATCCAGTGAGTCGCAGTTATTTAGACAAAAATGTCAGAGGTCAGAAACAACCTTTTTGTTACTACCAAGGTACGCAGAATACCATCTCTGAATGCACAACATGTCAAAGCTTGAAGCAGATGGCCTACAGCAGCAGATGACCACAGCTGGTCCTATGTGATTGACTAATATATACTTTGCATTGATGCATGGATGAATTGGTGAATGGATGGATAAACAGATGGATAGTTTGAGGGATGGAGAAGTATGTGCTGCATGAGTATATGGTTATTGGTATATTAAGTGACTGAAGAGGTTTAGAAATAGTTTGGGTCGTCCACATCTTTGAACAGTTTTGTAATACTGAACACCGCTTTTGAAGCTTTTGAAGTCAAAAATAGGTTTGGAACTGAGGTGTTCTCAATGACCCCATTAGTCTAAGACTCTGTGGTTAGGAGATTGATCCAACACTTGGAATCAGAATGGAATATGTTCACTTTATATTTATTGGTGACTTATTTTGTTGAATTATTCCTTGCTCAGGGACATTTTAACTTGCACTTCATCTTTTTCATTATGTATTTAATTCTGTGTGGGTCATCATACCCTAATATAGTACTGCTGTGTCTTCTAGATCAATACTCCAACCAGCTGTATGAATCTTCCTGTTCTTCTGAGGTATTCTGCAAGAGCAGCTTTCTACGCTGCCAATTATTGGGCCTCTCTGGCATTAAACAGTGTTTGTTCCAATTACCACAAAGATGAATTGTGGACTATCCAATCAATGGCTCTCAGTGGATTTCTGCTGCTATGATAAAAAGGCAGAGATTAAGTGCTAAAGGTATTTCTCATGCTCATCTGTCATAAACCAAACCTTAGGGAAGATGGGACATTGTAAACAGGAAGTGTTGCTATAAGGTCAAAGTGATCTTAATTACTTTACACAGAGATGAGAGCAGTCTGCAAAAAGAGTATGGGTGTAAATATGGAATAATTTAACCTTTTTGGCTGATCAATTCTGAGTTGTCTTAGTGTTGTTCAGACAGCACTATTCATGCAACGGCACATTAGCATTCCACTCATACACAATGTCAATGATGATGTCCAAATTATCACCACTCACAGAGTGAATGTGGCTGAGGATCAGTGGCATATGTATACAGGAATAGCTATGTAGCTAACCTAACCACCAGATAAATAAAAAGTAGTGTATATTTAATTTACCGATAATTATCATTACCATAATAATTAAATAGGGAGCTTTTATTCAACAAAAACATGCTGCAACATGAAACAAAGGGCTAAAATCCCCCTCCCTTCTCACAGTTATTTCATACATCTAATTTGAGTTTTGACATTTTCCTAGATCATGTGCCTACATTATCACTCAATGGGTTTTGTTTAGACTCTTTTTTTTATTTTGCTTTGTTCAGCCTTAACAGTATGTGGATCAGTTAAGGATATTTGTACTGTCCAAATGCCAATGCAAACTTTGAATCATTAGTATTTAATTCAAAGTTGCAATAAACAGTAGTTTTAATAATCCCCTTTGAAATTAGATCCTCAGAATCTGGATATCAAAGTTTTTTTTGTACATAAACAAATGTGTTGGCATTATGCAGTTATATGTATTGGAAAAGGTTAATGTTGCAAAACATATTAGCATGCGAAACTACTGCATATGCTTGTAAAGGAAAAACAGTATCAAACCTAAAACATGAAAATGTATCAAACATGATACAAGGTAAGGTAAGGTAAGTTCATTTATATAGCACTTTTTAGTAACGAGACACTCAAAGCGCTGTACATACAATTACAATACAATCACAAAGCAAATAAACACAGATACAAACACAGAAAAACAAATCAAATGATGAAATCAAACAACAGAGGTAATTTAAAAAAGTAAAATAAAATAAAGAGGATAGAATGATGGACAAGAAAATGAAAGGAAAACTGGAATGGAAACGCAACTAATCATGCCTTGATGACACAGTCAAAGGCCACTCTAAACAAATACGTTTTTAATCTTGATTTAAAGCAACTTAGGGTTTCGGTGTTTTTACAGTTTTCTGGCAGTTTATTCCAGATTAGTGGAGCATAAGAACTAAAAGCTGCTTCTCCATGTTTGGTTCTGGTTCTGGGTATGCAGAGTAGATTTGAGCCAGAAGACCTGAGAGGTCTGGATGGTTGATACATTGACAACAAGTCTGTAATGTATTTTGGTGCTAATCCATTCAGTGATTTATAGACTAACAGAAGTATTTTAAAGTCTATTCTCTGAGCTACAGGGAGCCAGTGTAAGGACTTTAGAACCGGGCTGATGTGCTCCACTTTCTTAGTGTTAGTGAGGACGTGGGCAGCAGCGTTCTGGATCAACTGCAGTTGTCTGATCAACTTTTTAGGCAGACCTGTGAAGACACCGTTGCAGTAATCAGTTCTACTAAAGATGGACGCATGAATTAGTTTTTCAACGTCCTGCATATAACAATGTTTGTGCTTTTTGTAGTCTGTAGACCTTCTGTAGGACAAAGCAGGTCCAATTTACATCTAGTTATGCACAGTATAATTCAATGAAATTTAAAACCATATAATTCAATATAATCCTGTCACATTCAGTTGAGTTTTATCTAGTTATCGTACACTGCAGTCAGATGAAGAACTTTACAGGCAGCAACTCGGTAAAACAAAAGTTATCTATGTAAGGAAGATTGCATTGAGTGCTGATTGCAGCAACCATTCCCCTTGACCAAAAAGTAAGAAGTCATGTGCTATGGCTGGGTGGGTGTTGAGCATGAAGGAAACACAAGCAGACATACAAGCACTAAGCCAGGAGTACTTTCAACGACAAAGAAAAACAGAGTGATCATGGGGTTAATAAAATTGAGGATTATAATGCAGAAATGGAGAGATTTGAAGGAAACACAGCAGATACATAAAAATGGTAGGTCTCCCTGTAGCCCTAGCCTATAGCCCCATAAAAATAATAATACCACATGTATAAGCTATAAAAACCCCTTCACACCAGAGTAGGATCACACCATAACAATACAAAATGACCAGGATGTGGGTGGTCTTTGAAGAGTCTTCAGCAGACCTACTCTGGTGGTTCAGGAAAGCAGTGCACTCTCAGTTATTCCTGATGGAACATGAGTACCCCAGAAGTTTGGAGCCTGCAGAAAACTTATTTAGAGAGGTCAAGGGCATTTATTATTGTGGTGGTAGCACATCTAAATACAGAGGGCACTGACATAGCTGGTAGCTGGAAGCTTGCTGATGACGTCTGGTATGCATGCAATATCATCAAGAACATTGTTTTGTTATTGAATTATAACCATTATAAATGTGAAACAGGACTGGGTATGTTGGTCTCATGCCAAGGCTACAACAGTTCCACACCAAGCTGGCAGTGTTTCAACTAATTTATAATAATGCTTCTGGTTGAACAGTTGCTTTGTGTATCCTATTTTACAAATGTCTGGCTGGCAAAATAAAAGAACCGACCAACCAATGAGCAATGAACAATCCACAAACCTAATGCCAATACAGGGCTAAGATAAGACTACTTCCACAAAGTCATTAGGTTTCCTTATGAAGTTGGGCTCTCAGTTGAAGAGAAGAACACCCTTCCATTATGTGCATTGTTCTTCTGACTATAGTTTAAATGCTAAATGTATTTAGATCAACTGACAACTTGATCAGGAAGGAGGACAGAGAAGAGGAAATTTGCAAGCAACAGCTTACAGATGTCATTAAAATAATGCATCATCCATCCATCCATGCATTTTCTCTAACAATGAATAAATAAATAAAAATAAATAAAAACAAAAAAACAAATGTTCCATAAAATAAAGTGCTATACATTAAACGAAACAAATATTTTTTGTGGCAAATATATTTTAAAATGAGCAACATGGGTTTCACTCTATATTTCAAGGCTTGAATATATTTAACCTTGAAGGCATAGATAAAATATTGACAGAGGTGTAAATCAATAATTTGCACTATACATATATACTAGTATATTATGAACAAACCTGTGTTTATCATAGTGTTTTACTGAAACATCAATAGTAGGATGCACAGTTATTTAAACCAACCCCTGCTCTTATAATTTCAGCCCTGTGTATGCTGTTGTCTAAATTCCGTGATTAATCAGAGGGTCCAGGCCAAATTCATCACATTGAAATGGGTTGATTATTTCATAATGGAATTTCCAGTGAAAGAACTCCTTGGTCAAATAGGCTGTGGCATGTTGTTAACTACTAACACACAGTGCAAACTCTCCACCCTTTCCATGTTCCTGTCGCCACTCATTTTTCTGCCTAAGCCATAACTGTTCTTTCCTCTCCTCGTCTCCCATGCCTCCAGGGGCCCAGTATATATAAATTACAGGTTTGCCATAGTTAATTAAGGCTGCAGAAAATTAATGACACCACCATGAACAGAGAAATCTTCTTTTTTGTTACTATAATAATTCTGTTCCAGGCCTCCTCCCTCAGCCGTCAACCTCAGCCTTGTTAAAAAGAAGAAAAAAAAAACAGGCAATTTTAATGAACTATAGAAAAGGGCCCCAAGTGAAGAAACCAGGTTAAAATTTTACCTGGTTAGAAATAGGTCAAAAATGTTGAGGACATTTATGTATTGCTATAATTAGGTTGATGTATGGGGAGGTGTGAAAGTAGCTGCTGCATTTGTTAAGCACTAGCATTTTACCTTCTCTGTGGTGATAATTTAGTTTTTTATTCATCACTATTTTTTTAGATAATGGTTGATAATGTTTTTTTTTACTATAACATTTTACTGCACTGTTAGAATCTGGAAAC
The DNA here is from genome assembly GCF_021462225.1 of Girardinichthys multiradiatus. Lineage (NCBI taxonomy): Eukaryota > Metazoa > Chordata > Actinopteri > Cyprinodontiformes > Goodeidae > Girardinichthys > Girardinichthys multiradiatus. The sequence continues at coordinate 45,189,998 of NC_061802.1, read as the reverse complement.
GACTTTTTTAAAGTTTGTACACAGTAAATTGAACATGACATGTAGATTGTAGCTCTAAATTAGATTTTAGCAGGAACATTTATGCATATTATTTTCTTAATCCACTCTCTTTGGTTTCTTTAGACAAATTATTCCACAGATTTATTCCATAAACAGAAATACAATTTTCCATTTGTTCAATACTGACTTTAGGGTTTTTTTTAAATCTCTGATCCTCTCAAATTATAAATGCTATCTCTTTTAATAAATCGGTTTTTTTTTGCAAACGTGCTGGTCATATACTGTTGTGCATTTTAAACATAACTAGCAGAATATAATATTACACCATTTAGGCTGATGCTGTAATCGTGTCATTTTCCTCCATGCCAGGGACTCGAGTCGCCATAATGTTTTTTTTTTTTTTTTCTCATGGGTGAAAGCAAACTAGTATGTAAGCTACAGACCACAACGTTTGACAGGTGATGTTCTCCATTTGGATTTTTACACTTAAAATACTGGGCTTGATTTATTTATTTATTTTTATTTTTTTAAAGGGTTTTTGCAGCCTTTGTCCTTTTAATGATTCATAAAAATCTGTGAATTTTATCTGTAGTTTGATAATAATGACCACATGAAGGTCTTTCAAACTGAACTCTGTAATAGGTGACTGCGTCATTTTTGTGACAAAGTAAACTCAACTCACCACTGTCATTTTATTGTCAGCCTGTTAGGCTTGTTGGTCATTATAAAGACATTTCAGGCTTATAAAAAACACACACACTTCCTACTCTCTTCATTTAGATATTCAGAATTCTCATTTGGTCACTACTCTGTGCCTACCTGCATACATGGTAATTCATAGCTAATTTATAGCCTCGGAGCATGTTAGATTTTAACACTTGACAACAAAGGTTTTAAATGTTGATTTAGGACTTTATTTCCTAATGATCCTGAAAATTGTCCGATTCAGAGGTAGGAAGAGAAAACTCTCCAATCACCACAAAGAGCAGAGTATAGTGAAGGAGGGAACATTCTGAACAAAAGGATTCACAGATTTAACTGCATGAAAAAGACAAAAACCAATTTGTTTGATTCATTTAGGTAGTCAACATTAATTTTATTATTTTGTTAAGAACTTAATTTCATATGTATTTCAAAAATGGTAAATATTGTGTTTAACTCTGTTCCAAACAATTACAATTTTTTACACATTAAATTCAGTGTTAAATGCACATTTAAATGTTTTATGGTCAATTAGGCCTTAGGACAAGCAGTGCATGATTACAATTTATGATGTACAGGAATTCAGTGTTAGGCAGATGGCATACTTGGAGACTTCAGACTTGACTTGGGGAAAAATGACTTTTGAATATTTCTGTCCCACAGAGGTGAGGTTTGGAATGTAGATGGACCAGTAAATCAAGCTCACCACATTGTTCACATCAACAGACCTCTTTACTATAGAACAAGGATAAGGACAACATAACATTGTTTGTTTGTTTTCTTTTTCTCTCTCTTTCTCTTCCATAAATGCTAGCTGTATTTACCATTATGAATAAATTAGTTTTGATGAAAAAAAGATCTTCTGGTATTTCGGTGAAATACACCCCTAAATAGATGAATTTGGAATTGGACATGGCTTGGTTCTTCAAAAACATTTGTAAAGTCAACAGAACAAATTTGTAATCAGTAATTCAGAAAGATAAAGTCAGTCAGCCTCTTGGTTGGGTCGAAGTGATCAAAATCCAGTCGGCTGAACACAGACAAAGTCAGTCAGTGGGTTAAGTCATTGAGACAGATGGAGATGAAGAGATCAAAGTAAAAAATATATATATATATGGGGACCAGCGGTCCAGATGGCCACTGAGACAGAATCCAGTCCAAGTTTAGCGGGTTGCAGCCAATGTATTACCAGACAGAACCATCTCGTTAGCAGCCAACTGCCCTGGAGCTCTACAAACTGACTGCAGATGCCAGTTCTTTCAGTCTGGGACATAGGTCAGACCAACACAGTTGCAATCAGAGTTTGATGCAGATTGTTGTCGTTTTGTTGATCTCAAAGTCCCGAAGAACTAATAGGTATAGTTTTGAAATCAAAGGTCTTAAGCAATAAGTAAATTAAAGGCATTGTTTTTATGTACAGTATATTTACAGGTGTTTTTTCACATTTGATCAGCAATTATATGAAATATTATTATAAATATGTAAACAAATACCTAAAGACAATATTGGTTTAATGACGAATGTTACCTAAAGTTGGACAAATTGGTGAGGGACAAACTAGAACACCCTCATTTTTATTTGACAGACATATTACATCAGGTCTATGTGAATGGAATATGGTTCCTCAGCATGTTGAAGGAGGTATATCCTGTTTAAACCTTGTTTACTGCCCTAACTTGTATATGCTGTGCCCTTCTCACCTGTTGACAATCCTGATAAAGATGTGTAAAATTCCTTAAAATAAATTCATCCTTTATTGCAGTAGTATTTCTGTGTTAATCTCACCTTTATTTTTAGTTCTTTGCACTGGAGTAAAAACATGTTATGAAATAAAACATTTTGTGTCACAGCTTTGGTATTTTTACCAAAGGGCAGCATATAGAGCTAGAGCATATCTAATCTACCCAATCACTCTACCACACTGAGTCCTGGCTCCTCTCTTACCATCTCTTCTATTCAGCTAACTTCACAGGTGTTCTATAGGATTTAGGATTTAGGAGATGGCCAAGGAAAAAAATGCATCTTGTGTCTGGTGCATCATTTCTGTGTTTATTTGCCCCAACCCTAACGATAAAATTGAATTGTATTTATAATGTAAACATGGTTGCATTATTGATATTATTAAAATCATTTTTTCAAGAATTGCTACATATTTATATAAAATAAAGACATTTATAGTGTTACACATTGCACATAAGATTGTGACTGTTCATTATATTCCATTTTAAAATTACTTTTGCTACTATAATATCACCTACTTTACTAACCTTAGTTAGTTTAAACTAAATTTAAAGTAGTGTTTGAATGTTTAGTAACTTGAAAACTTTATTTTTCACCATGATTCATTAGTGAATACTTCCAAGTAGTAAAATGCTTCAGTCTCTGTAAGAAACACTTGCTATAAACTCTGCATTTTTACATTTAACCTTCAAATGATGCCTTTGAGAGATGTAGCCACTGACTAAAAATGCACATTATTTTAAAATGGTTTATTTAATGTTAACAATGCACTGGAAAAGACTGTATTTTACTGTCTATCACCTAAAAACCTACTGGATGTTATTTTTCCATTAACCAGGTCAAACCAGAGACCAATAAAACATGCCAAAACATTTTGGGCTAACATGTATGCTAAAAAGTAAATCTGAAGTTTGATTGCCTCTGTGTAGTTACTGCAGCCTATACAATCCAGTATTTTAAAGCTTTTTGGAGTGAAACTTTTTAAAAAAACACAAAGAATGTTGTAATGTTGTAAATAACACACACATATGCTATATTTTTATTAAGAAGTTAAAATCAAACCTTTTTTTTCAAAGATTTTTTTGGCACTATTGACCTTTATTGTAAAAAAAAAAAACGGATTTTAAAGCGCTTTGGGGTCCTCAGACTTGATAAAGTGCAATACAAGTACAGGCCATTCAAATGGCCTGGGACTGAGAATTGAACCCAGGACAACCGCTTTGAGGACCACAGCCTCTGCAGATGGTGCGCGCACTCTACCAACAGAGCCACCAGCGCCCCACGTCAAATACCTCTGCCTGCCATGTTTGTGCATCATTCTGCTTTTAATGCTTGAAACTGAGTGTCCAAAACTAAATTACTAATTGATTCAGCCCTAACTAAGATTTTGATTTTTTACCTTTTTAGTTTTTGTATTTTTTGTCTATCTGCCTTGTCATTACTAATTTCCTTCTTGTCCTGCACAATTTTCTTCGTTTTGTCCGTGGTAATCAACAATTTTATTCTGCTTCTAAGAACAAAAATATAATTGTAAGAATTTCCAATTAAACATAGCAGTTTTCTCATCTGGTTGGCAAGGTAATGTTAAGACGAAACACACATACCTTGTGAGGTCAAAAAGGAAATACTAATTGCATTAGCATATCTTAGTTTTAGATACACCTACACAGTAGAGCCTTTAACTAAATTTGGGTTCTTCTTTTTGGATGGATATTAGGTTGTAAACAATATTTAAAACACATGCACAATTTATTTAAATAAAAAAATATTATTGTATGTATGTACAAAAACTAACATTAAATCATATTGATTATTATATGTGAGCTTAAAACCATTAGTCCTCTGGAATAAGATCAACTATTGCAAAAACAATCAGCAGCTAGTAAGCAGGCCTTAACCAGTTCGTCTTTCCTTTTACATCCATCTCATTTTAGAGTTTTTAGCTAATGTAAAAAAATGATTATATCTCGCAATTTATGTCACATACATCCTGTTTTGAAGATATGTTAAAGAGAGCCATTTTAGACAAAGTCATTAGGTTCGAGACAGAGAGGATTCAATTTAACAGACTTACAGAGAGCAGACAATCCCAGGTGCGAAACGTAGCCCCTGGAAGCTCTAGTGTTAAATCAAGAATGTTTAATCAGATTTAAAATGTATTACTTGATCTAACTGGTGTTTATGGAACCCTCTTTGATTCAAGACAATATATGGGCTCCTGCCGCAATCTGAGGTGATGAAAGAGTTAATACTTTGGTTCCAAATGTGCTTGTGAAAGTAGGCTGGCTGGTTTCTTAAAATTGCGGAGGAAGAGACCATGCTTGGATGTTTGCAATAATTTAGAAGTCATTTGGAAAGTTATTGTTGCAAAATGTGGCCCTAACAGAAAAAGAATTAGGACTTTTCCTTTGAGATTTTACGTTTACAAAGGTTTTTTTCATTGATGCCCAATCTTTACAGAGCCAGGATTTTCCCTAATCTACATTAATGTTAAAATGTAAATCCCTCTTTACAGATTTCTTGTGGTTTTGAATTCTTGGTTATACTTGGTTATGTTTCAGATCATGAAACATAGTGTAATATCAGACAAAGATGACCCGAGTATGTACAAAGAGCAATTATTATGATTTCACATACAGGGGTTGGACAATGAAACAGAACCACCTGTAATTTTAATGTGGGAGGTTTCATGGCTAAATTGGACCAGCCTGGTAGCTGGTCTTCATTGATTGCACATTGCACCAGTTAGAGCAGAGTGTGAAGGTTCAATTAGCAGGGTAAGAGCACAGTTTTGCTCAAAATATTGAAATGCACACAACATTATGGGTGACATACCAGAGTTCAAAAGAGGACAAATTGTTGGTGCACGTCTTGCTGGCGCATCTGTGATCAAGACAGCAAGTCTTTCTGATGTATCAAGAGCCACGGTATCCAGGGTAATGTCAGCATACCACCAAGAAGGACGAACCACATCCAACAGGATTAACTGTGGACGCAAGAGGAACCTGTCTGAAAGGGATGTTCGGGTGCTAACCCAGATTGTATCCAAAAATCATAAAACCACGGCTGCCCAAATCACGGCAGAATTATATGTGCACCTCAGCTCTCCTGTTTCCACCAGAACTGTCCGTCGGGAGCTCCACAGGGTCAATATACACGGCCGGGCTGCTATAGCCAAACCTTTGCTCACTCATGCCAATGCCAAACATCAGTTAAGTAAGTTTCAATGGTGCAAGGAGTGCAAATCTTGGGCTGTGGACAATGTGAAACATGTATTGTTCTCTGATGAGTCCACCTTTACTGTTTTCCCCACATTCGGGAGAGTTACGGTGTGGAGAAGCCCCAAAGAAGCGTACCACCCAGACTGTTGCATGCCCAGAGTGAAGCATGGGGGTGGATCAGTGATGGTTTGGGCTGCCATATTATGGCATTCCCTTGGCCCAATACTTGTGCTAGATGGGCGCGTCACTGCCAAGGACTACCGAACCATTCTTGAGGACCATATGCATCCAATGGTTCAAACATTGTATCCTGAAGGCGGTGCCATGTATCAGGATAACAATGAACCAATACACACAGCAAGACTGGTGAAAGATTGGTTTGATGAACATGAAAGTGAAGTTGAACATCTCCCATGGCCTGCACAGTCACCAGAGCTAAATATTATTGAGCCACTTTGGGGTGTTTTGGAGGAGCGAGTCAGGAAACGTTTTCCTCCACCAGTATCACGTAGTGACCTGGCCACTATCCTGCAAGAAGAATGGCTTAAAATCCCTCTGAACACTGTGCAGGACTTGTATATGTCATTCCCAAGACGAATTGACGCTGTATTGGCCGCAAAAGGAGGCCCTACACCATACCAATAAATTATGGTGGTCTAAAACCAAGTGTTTCAGTTTCATTGTCCAACCCCTGTATTTAGAAAATAAAGTTATCTAAACCAACCTGGCCCTATATATATATATATATATATATATATATATATATATATATATATATATATTCAATGATTTAACATGGGAGTAATTATTATATGCATATATATATATATATATTGTGGCATGCCGTTCAGGAAATTATTTATATTTATATTCAAAAATCTCCATATATTGAATGAACCTTGAATATATAGAATGAAAGTCTGAATATATTGAATGAACCTTGAATATATGGAATGAAAGTCTGAATATATGGAATGAAAGTCTGAATATATGGAATGAAAGTCTGAATATATTGAATGAAAGTCTGAATATATGGAATGAAAGTCTGAATATATTGAATGAACCTTGAATATATGGAATGAAAGTCTGAATATATTGAATGAACCTTGAATATATGGAATGAAAGTCTGAATATATTGAATGAACCTTGAATATATGGAATGAAAGTCTGAATATATGGAATGAAAGTCTGAATATATTGAATTAACCTTGAATATATGGAATGAAAGTCTGAATATATGGAATGAAAGTCTGAATATATGGAATGAAAGTCTGAATATATTGAATGAACCTTGAATATATGGAATGAACCGTCACCTTAACGTGGTGGAGGGGTTTGAGTGCTCAAATGATCCTAGAGGCTATGTTGTCTGGGGCCTAAATGCCCCTGGTAGGGTCTCCCATGGCAAACAGGTTCTAGGTGATGGGTCAGACAAAGAATGGTTCAAGAACCCGTCATGAAAAACACAATATCGAGGCACGTGACGTCGCCCGGTAAGGCGGAGCCGGGGTCCCACCCTGGAGCCAGGCCCGGGGTCGGGACTCGTCGGAGAGCGCCTGGTGGCCGGGTTGCTCCTCGCGGGACCCGGCCGGGCCAAGCCCGAACGAGAGACGCGAGGCCATCCCCCAGTGGGCCCACCACCTGCAGGGGGAACCGTGAGGGACCGGTGCAAAGAGGATTGGGTGGCGGACGAAGATGGAGACCTCAACGGCCCGATCCCCGGATGCTTAGGCTGGCTCTAGGGACGTGGAATGTCACCTCGCTGGGGAGGAAGGAGCCTGAGCTTGTGCGGGAGGTCGAGAGATATCGACTAGAAATAGTCGGGCTCGCCTCCACGCACAGCGTGGGCTCTGGAACCCATCTCCTTGAGAGGGGTTGGACTCTCTTCAACTCTGGAGTGGCCCACGGGGAGAGGCGGTGGGCTGGTGTGGGTTTGCTTGTTGCCCCCCAGCTCAGCCATCTCGTGTTGGGGTTTACCCCAGTGGATGAGAGGGTTGTATCCTTGCGCCTTCGGGTTGGGGAGAGGTCTCTGACTATCATTTCAGCCTACGGGCCGAGTGGTAGTGCAGAGTACCCTGCCTTCTTGGCGTCCCTGTCGGGGGTGCTGGATAGTGCCCCTCCCGGGGACTCCATTATTCTGCTGGGGGACTTCAACGCCCACGTGGGGAACGACAGTGACACCTGGAGAGGCGTGATCGGGAGGAATGGCCTCCCCGATCTGAATCCGAGTGGTGTTTTGTTATTGGACTTCTATGCTAGTCACGGATTGTCCATAACGAACACCATGTTCAAACATAAGGGTGTCCATCAGTGCACTTGGCACCAGGACACCCTAGGCAGGAGGTCGATGATCGACTTTGTTGTCGTATCATCAGACCTTCGGCCGCATGTTTTGGATACTCAGGTGAAGAGAGGGGCTGAGCTGTCCACTGATCATCACCTGGTGGTAAGTTGGATCCGCTGGAGGAGGAGAAAGCCAGACAGACTCGGCAGGCCCAAGCGCATAGTGAGGGTCTGCTGGGAACGCCTGGCGGAGCCCTCGGCCAGGGATGTATTCAACTCCCACCTCCGGGAGAGCTTCGACCAGATCCCGGGGGATGTTGGAGACATAGAGTCCGAGTGGACCATGTTCTCTGCATCTATTGTCGATGCTGCTGCCCATAGCTGCGGCCGTAAGGTCTGCGGTGCCTGTCGTGGCGGCAATCCCAGAACCCGGTGGTGGACACCGGCAGTAGGGGATGCAGTTAAGCTGAAGATGGAGTCCTATCGGCTGTGGTTGGCTTGTGGGACTCCTGAGGCGGCTGACGGGTACCGTGAGGCCGAGCGTGCTGCGGCCCGGGCTGTGGCAGAGGCAAAAACTCGGGCCTGGGAAGAGTTCGGTGAGGCCATGGAGAAGGACTACCGGTTGGTCCGGCGCCTCGGGAGGGGGAAGCAGTGTTTTGCCAACACTGTTTATAGTGGGGGCGGGAGACTGCTGACCTCGACTGAGGACATTATCGGGCGGTGGAAGGAGTACTTCGAGGTTCTCCTCAATCCTGCCATCACGCATTCCGTGGTGGAAACAGAGGCTGGGGACTCGGGGTTGGACTCTTTCATCACCCAGGCTGAAGTCACCGAGGTGGTTAAAAAGCTCCGCGGTGGCAAGGCTTCGGGGGTGGATGAGATCCGCCCTGAGTCCCTCAAGTGTCTGGATGTTGTAGGGCTGTCATGGTTGACATGCCTCTTCAACATTGCGTGGCGGTCGGGGACAGTGCCTCTGGACTGGCAGACTGGGGTGGTGGTCCCCCTTTATAAGAAGGGGGACCGGAGGGTGTGTTCCAACTACAGGGGGATCACACTCCTCAGCCTCCCTGGTAAGGCCTACGCCAGGGTATTGGAGAGGAGAGTCCGACCGATAGTCGAACCTCGGCTTCAGGAGGAACAGTGTGGTTTTCGTCCCAGCCGTGGAACACTGGACCAGCTCTATACCCTCTACAGGGTGCTCGAGGGTTCATGGGAGTTTGCCCAACCGGTTCACATGTGTTTTGTGGACCTGGAGAAGGCATTCGACTGTGTCCCTCGTGATGCCCTGTGGGGGGTGCTCCAGGAGTATGGAATCGGGGGCCCTTTATTAGGGGCCATCCGGTCCCTGTACGAGCGGAGCAGGAGTTTGGTCCGCATTGCCGGCACTAAGTCGGACCTGTTCCCAGTGCATGTTGGACTCCGGCAGGGCTGCCCTTTGTCGCCGATCCTGTTCATAACTTTTATGGACAGGATTTCTAGACGCAGCCAAGGGCCGGAGGCGGTCTGGTTTGGGGACCAGTGGATTTCGTCTCTTCTTTTTGCGGATGACGTGGTCCTGCTGGCCCCCTCTAGCCAAGACCTACAGCATGCGCTGTGGCGGTTCGCAGCCGAGTGTGAAGCGGCTGGGATGAGGATCAGCTCCTCCAAGTCCGAGGCCATGGTATTCGACCGGTGGCTTGTCCTCTTCAGGTTGGAGGGGAGTTCCTGCCTCAAGTGGAGGAGTTTAAGTATCTCGGGGTCTTGTTCACGAGTGAGGGAAGAATGGAGCGGGAGATCGACAGACGGATCGGTGCAGCTGCCACAGTAATGGGGGCGCTGTGCCGGTCCATCGTGGTGAAGAGAGAGCTGAGCCGAAAAGCAAAGCTCTCAATATACTGGTCGGTCTACGTTCCTACCCTCACCTATGGCCATGAACTTTGGGTCATGACCGAAAGAACGAGATCACGGATACAAGCGGCTGAAATGAGCTTCCTCCGTAGGGTGGCCGGGCACTCCCTTAGAGATAGGGTGAGGAGCTCGGCCATCCGGGAGGAGCTCGGAGTAGAGCCGCTGCTCCTCCACATTGAGAGGAGCCAGTTGAGGTGGCTCGGGCATCTATACCGGATGCCTTCCTCGGGAGGTGTTCCAGGCACGTCCCACCGGGAGGAGGCCCAGGGGACGGCCCAGGACACGCTGGAGGGACTATGTCTCTAGGCTGGCCTGGGAACGCCTTGGGCTCCCCCTGGAGGAGCTGGAGGTGTCTGGAGAGAGGGACGTCTGGGCGTCTCTGCTGAGTCTGCTGCCCCCGCGACCCGGTCCCGCATAAAGCGGAAGACGACGAGTACAAGGTGTCTATAGGTGCCCCTCTGCTGGTGAAATTGTTTATGATCAAGCGGAAGACGACGAACGAACGAACGAACGAAAGTCTGAATATATTGAATGAACCTTGAATATATGGAATGAAAGTCTGAATATATGGAATGAAAGTCTGAATATATTGAATGAAAGTCTGAATACATTGAATGAACCTTGAATATATGGAATGAAAGTCTGAATATATTGAATGAACCTTGAATATATGGAATGAAAGTCTGAATATATTGAATGAACCTTGAATATATGGAATGAAAGTCTGAATATATGGAATGAAAGTCTGAATATATGGAATGAAAGTCTGAATATATGGAACGAAAGTCTGAATATATGGAATGAAAGTCTGAATATATTGAACTGAAAGTCTTGATATATGGAAATGGAAAGTCTGAATATATGGAATGAAATTCTTGGAATATATGGAATGAAAGGTCTATATTGAATGACCTTGAATAGTATGGAATTAAAGATCTGAATATACTTGAATGAACCGTCGAATATATGGAATGAAGTCTTGAATATATTGGAATGAAATCTTGAAATATATGGAATGAAAGTCTTGAATATATGGAATGAAAGTCGTAATATATTAAATGAACCTTGAATATATGGAATGAAAGGTCTGAATATATGGAATGAAAAGTCTGAATATATGGAATGAAAGTCTGAATATATTGAATGAACCTTGAATATATGGAATGAAAGTCTGAATATATTGAATGAACCTTGAATATATGAAATGAAAGTCTGAATATATGGAATGAAAGTCTGAATATATTAAATGAACCTTGAATATATGGAATGAAAGTCTGAATATATGGAATGAAAGTCTGAATATATGGAATGAAAGTCATCAAGAAATCATGGGTAATGTGGTCCGTGGTTCTAAACAGAGAAGGGAAGGGCAGAAACTTCGAGTTTTTATACTATCATGACGTTGTCGCTAAATTAAATATTTTCCAGATGTGTTAAGCAAGAAAATAGACCTTAATATGTTATCTGACCAGTCAGTTTATCAACATTGAGCATAATTTGAAATTTAGTCTGGGGTTTTCGAAACAGCAGAGCTCAGTTCACAGATCGCCTTGGCTGCTGAACTAACCGAACAGTTGGAGTGGGGTTTCCCCTCTCACGTATCGTATGTTGGATAAGCAAGCTGTCATTTCCCGTTACCCGTTACTCGTTAGTGGCTGTTAAATTTCAGTTTTGTGGCGAATTACAGCAACAACCAGAATATAGAATATATGGTTTTTCTCCTTACATTTTTTATATTTTCAATCAAGTTTCCCATTTTGTAATCTCTCAACTCAAATAAATTTTTTGTATGTCCCCAAAATAATTTTGGGTCAAATTCATAGAAACCGTATGTATGTATGTTGTATACCGTGGTGGTCAAACACTTTAACCGTTCCTTGTACCAACCAAATCCCGCACACTGCACTTGGCACTACTAAACACTTATGAACACACTAATTTATCTTTTATTACCATCTGGTAAGCTTGTTTCACATATATAGCACAAATGTAGGAAAAATGTTTTTAGTAAAAACTTTATTAGAATTACAGATACAGTCAGCAAGTACAGGGAATTGATATCTTGGATGTCAAAACATCAGCAAATAATTACATGAAGAACATGAGGAAGAAGGGGAGAAGACGATGTCAAGACATGAGGGTGAAGATGCCAAAAATGTTGGGAGGATAATGTGACACAAATTAAATATGTAAACTGAGTAAAAGTATTAAACAATTAGGAAGAAAATCATACATTTTATAATTTGGTACTTGCAGTTATTCACCTTATATTAAAAATGCGTACTACCTCACTTTCAGCAGCCACAAACAGACAACAGGTAGCAAGAAATGACAGCGTGCCTATCCGAGATATGGCAAGGGTTAGAGGTGAGATCCCATTCCAACTCCGCTTAGTTTAGTTTAGCTTAGCTTAACTTCGCAGGCTGACCGGCTTGTGAACTAAGCTGTAGTGCTCCCAAAACCCCAGAACATATTTCAAAGGTTGCCCATTGTGGATGAACCGACTGGTCACATAAAGATTTTAGTTATACTTCTATGCTTAAAACGAACGTTTCTGCGACAAATACAGAAAAGTATGAAAATGCTAAGCGTCCACGCTCGCCTCCTCTGTTTACGACTAATGGTGGTGCAATGCATTGTGGGATATGATGCTGGCCCAAGTCCGCAGAAGGATGGATCCTCAATAAAATGGATGAAATAAGAATATCTATGGGTTCTTTTAGAGTACTTCGTTTGATGCGTACTTAGGGTTGGAACAGTGCTTGAGCCACTGCGAGGAAGTGTCAAAAGCACGCAAAAACACTCCTACAGACAACTATGCATGTTTTGAACCACATTACCCATAAGTCCTCGAGGGCAGTCCAACTTTCATTCCATATATTCAGACTTTCATTCAATATATTCAGACTTTCATTCCATATATTCAGACTTTCATTCCATATATTCAAACTTTCATTCCATATATTCAAGGTTCATTCCATATATTCAGACTTTCATTCCATATATTCAGACTCTCATTCCATATATTCAAGGTTCATTCCATATATTCAGACTTTCATTCCATATATTCAAGATTAATTCCATATATTCAGATTTTTGGTTATAAATAATTTCCTGAACGGCATGCCATAATATATATATATATATATAGTCAGTCAGTCATTTCCTACCGCTTATTCCATAGTGGGTCACGGGGGGGAGCTGGTGCCTATCTCCAGCAGTCTATGGGCAAGAAGCAGGGTACACCCTGGACAGGTCACCAGTCCATCACAGGGCAACACACAAACAACCATGCACACACTCATTCATACACCTAAGGGCAATTTATAGTGACCAATTAACCTAACAGGCATGTCTTTGGACTGTGGGAGGAAGCCTGAGTACCCGGTGAGAACCGAACCCACGCATGCACAGGGAGAACATGCAAACTCCATGCAGAAAGACCCCTGGCTGGGAATCGAACCTAGGACCTTCTTGCTGCAAGGCAACAGTGCTACCATGCTACCAACTGCGCCACCGTGCAGCCCACGGTATATATATATATATATATATATATATATATATATATATATATATATATATATATATATATATATATATATATATATATATATATATATATATATATATATATATATATATATATATATATATATATATGTGTGTGTGTGTGTGTGTGTGTGTGTGTGTGTGTGTGTGTGTGTATATATATATGCATATAATAATTACTCCCATGTTAAATCATTGAATAACTGTGATTAACCACTTCTTTTGGGTCCTTTTCACTACTCTCACCCAGTCCTCATGAACAAGAATCAAGAAATTATTTGAATAGAACCTTTGTGACAAGTGCTGGTAGGCCTAAATATCTCAAAGAACAACACATAATACCCTGATCTAACAAAGTCACTGAAGTCTGTCAGTTGTCATGGGTTAGAAAGCCCATGAAGTTTTTGGAGTGGCCTAGTCAATCTTAATTGGGATGCTCTCTAGAATTTATTGAATATGCAAGAATTTTGGAGAATAGTTAAACTACTTCTCACTCCTCTCCTTGAACAATGGGTGTTATACTTTCGTTTACTACTGCCAGCAAAGAAGTGAAAAAGGAATTATAGAAGTCATGGGTCTAAAGGAGAATTACTGATGGATTATTACAGGAAAATTGCAAAAAGAAATCAGCATAATTTTCTCTTTGAATGAAAAATAGGAAGGGAACAAATTTTACATGAAACCACAAGACTCCTCTCTTTTTTGTTCTTGACTTTGTAATCCTATGGGCTACTGTTGATTCATATATGTTCCACATATTTAGTGCCTTTATTAAAAATGCGGGGTGGCGGCAGTGGCTCAAGGGGTAAAGCACGTGTACAGTGTTTTCAAAGACAATGATTTTAGGTCCTAAAACATGCTAAACAACATATGTTTTATCTGCAATAAGTAATATTTGCTGAATAAAATTGAATATAGTATACCTCCTGAAAACACATTTTATTTTGAGAGGCTTTTGTAAAATAAGATGGTATTAATAACTAATAATACATCAGTTAGATTTTTTTTTTGGAGCCAGTCAACTGTTTAGTGAAGCCGATGCCAGTTTTATCCAATTATTATTTCTCTTCTAGAACTAAAATTTGAAACATTCCACATGTTTCTAGCCTTCTTACTGTTATTGGTCATTAATTATTTAAAATAGGAGCAGAGATAACATTGAATCCTGTTTACAACTTTTTTAAACAAAGACAACATGATTTTGAATTGTCTTTAGCATCTTATATTTCATATAATATATTTATATCCATTAGCACCGCTATAGTAACTGTGACCAGCAATCTCTGTGTGCACTCCACACAGAATCTAGATCCTTACCTTAATCATGAGATTTCCAAAGGCTAATATTTCCAAAGCCAGCATGTCTCATGACAGACTGAGGTTGAACGTTGCAGCAAAACAAGTGTCTCATCCACTTTTTAAAAGTAGCAGCCTGAATGAACCACATACATGCCTCTGTAGAAATCCTCTTAAACAACTTCTCACATGGTTTGTGCTTTCTCTGACTACATTTTGAAACTCCTCACTGATAGTGAAAATAGGTAATGTTGAGTCTTCTTCTGATTAACAACTTCCACGCAGAGTTTTGTTGTTAGAGCGACCTGTCAGGGCTTGGTTATGGGGCCTAACAATGAGCAGAAACATTATGGGCCTTCAGGCAGGCCAGGTATGGTGAAAATTGTCCAATTCCGACCACCAGCTATGCATCTCTAGCCTCAACAAATCCACGCTTAGTATATTTCTGTAGAACAATAATAAATTAACTAAATCAAAACAGAATAGTTCAGTTTGAAGTATCTGACTCTGTCTGTGTGTATTTTATGGTAAACTGGTTTACTTTGCATGCCTAGTTTTTTTTTTTTATAAATTGTGATGTTATGGTAGAACTACAGTAAAATTTTTCATATCTAAATACCACTCACTAAACAAACCCCTGGCTACTCTGGCTGAGGAGATGCATTTTATGGACTTGTTGCCATGCAATGCACCGCCAGTCATTAAATCGTAAATTATTCTCATATCAGAATTTAAGACCTCACTTAGACTGCTAATAAAACATCAAGGATGTGAATCATGTAAAACAGTAAAGATGAGGCCTTAAATAGACCGAGCAATCTGACTTCTGACAGGCCAGTCTTCCGTTCAGAAATCAATGACCCATACTATAAACTGTGGGATGGAAATTTGAAGTATTCCTGCATAATTTAAAACAAAATCATACAAAAAAAAATTAAAATAAAGGAAACAACGCTTTATGACCTTGATCAAAACGTTGTGGGATTTAAGGGGAGAATTTATCAGGATTTTTCAGACTTTCAGGTGGTTTGGCCAACTTTAGAACTTTGTCTAAACTAAACAGACTTTTGGGCTGTCTTTGTGATTCTCTCTTTCTTTTTATGTTTGCCTCCCTCTCATGATAGAAGTGATACTTTGAACATATGCCCTCACAAAGACATAATAAAATGTGAAACTTTGTCTTGGGTCATTATTACCTGCCGGAGGACCATCTGTTCTCTGAGGCTGGTACAGATCTGTGCCAACTAGACAAACACACCCATACACACAGTTTGAAAGGCTGCCAGGTAGATTTGGGACCCCAGTAAGATGTTAGATATGGAACAAACAAACTGTCCGCATTGCAGTGTGTATATTTTTACACTTTATGAGAATTTATACAAATTTGATTGTATGTTTGCAGAGTAAGGTATAAATCCCCATGTGGTTGAGTTACAAATGTGGCACATGTAGAACAGAGTGATGAAGTGACTGGTTTGCATTCACTGTTCCTGTTTTTATCAGGTCCAGATGGTAAAGGTCATTATCCACCTCACCCAGCCAAGCGGGGCAACTTCTGGTTAAGAGTAGCTCTGCTTCGGATAATTAAACCCACAACCTTTATGGTCCAACTGCATACTTCCGTTTACTACTGCCAGCAAAGAAGTGAAAAAGGAATTATAGAAGTGATGGGTCTAAAAAGAAGGAGAATTACTGATGGATAATTACAGGAAAATTGCAAAGAAAAATCTGCATAATTTTCTCTTTGAATGAAAAATATGACTGCAAAAAAAAAAGATTCAATTTTACATGAGACAAAAAGACTCCTCTCTTTTGTGTTCTTGTCTTTTAATACTATAGGCTACTGTTGATTCATATATGTTCCACGTATTCAGTGCCTTTATTAAAAATGTGGGGTGGTGGGGGTGGCTCAAGGGGTAAAACACGTGACCCATATTCACAGGCTTTGGTTCTCAACACAGCTGTTGCAGGTTCGATTCATGGACCAGGCTGCATGTCTTTGCCCTCCTTCTACCCCTTTCCTGTCAGCTTACTGTCAAAATAATTTGATAAAGATAAAGGCTACTAGTACCATAAACAGTTTCATGTATTATCTTTTTTTACCTGATAAAGAAAGTGACCTAATTGCACATAATTCTTTTAAACATTTTAAATAATCTATCAACAAAAATATGTTTTCTAAGTGGGACGAAAGTTATGACACCCTAACCCTAAAATCTAGTGCTACCTATTTTGAATATAATAACTTCAGGAAATGCTTCTTGTATCCATCTACAAGTATCTGACATGGTCTGAGGAAGCTTTGCTCCACCCCTCACATTAAGCTGTGAGTTGGAGTTTCTTCCAAAGCACGACCCATTTTAAGGTACCCAAAGCATCTCAATAAGATCAAAATCTGTGCTTTGACTAAGACCAGGTCCTCCCATTTTCGCTCAGCCATTACTCGATGGATTTACCAGTATATTGTCTCAATGTTGTAATTGTAAGAATTATGATGATTGATTAATAAATATTTATCAAGAATTATAATTTAAAATCATAATTTGAAAAAACTTAATTTCTTAACCAAACAAAATCATTACTTACGAATCAAAATCAGAGATGTCCTCTGGTGTTGTAATTATGGCTCAAAGCCCTTGATAATTACAATTATAAAATTTTTTGTAATAATTGATAACTATTACTAGATGTCACTGTTTAATCAACCGCTTCACCGAAGGTGGGGGAACTTTGACCTTATTTTGACAGACAAATCCCTCTTGCTCAAAATAAACACAAACGCTTTCTCTTTATCTACGTGAATATTTATAAAATCAACAGCCCTGATACACCTTGCTATTCTGATTCAATCTTCACCTAATCAAGCATGCACAAATTCTACACAAAAGGGGTAAAATAACTGACTAAACAAGATATAAGAACATTGAATGTGTATGGAAGTAAAACCAGCAGTTATGGCAAAAACAAGGGAAAATATGGTACTGGGCGAAGCTTTGGGAGCGGCCTCCACCAGGCTGCAGTCATAAAACCCTCAAAGTTGGAGCTCAGTGAAACACAAAGGGCCATAAAACGTTTAGGCGGCAACCGGTGGAAAAACACAAAGAGTGAAGAGAAAGGAATAGTGAGTATTTCACCATGAGGTTCTAGCAGTCCATGTTTAAGGTCACCTGAGTCTGCGCTCAGGTGTTCAAACACAGTGAGACACACACAGCTTCAAAGCACAGAGGCTTTCAGAGTCCAACAGCAATCAAAGTTTCAATAAAACATTGCATCCACAGACAACTCAGAACACACTGGAATATAAGTAGCGATTCTAAATCGCTCTAAAATCCTACTCTATCCTGCCCAAGCTATTTCTAATAGAAATAAAAACAAAACGGGATTACTTGATGTCATCTTCTCTGGAGCAGGGGGAGAGGGGGGAGTTTGTTATGCGTCCGTAACAAACTTAAAGACGGCCGGCCTTCCTCCTTTGGCAAAAGGGGAAAAATATGCCAGACTGTCAGCAGTTGACTGAAAAAAAAAACAAAGAGGAAAATTTCTACTCCTTGGAAAACCTCCGTGGGTTTTTCTTGGGTTACGTGTTAAATCCACGTCTTCGATCGGTAAAGTAAAACTTGCAGGTCTTCCTATCCTTGCAAGTTTCACTCATTGAGTTTCCCATGAGTTTTGGCCAGTGGGGAGAATTAATGAAAACCCACTTCTTCTCCAGAATGATGCGGCTCCGTTGCGTGGTAACCGCGTCTCAGTTTCCAGCGGGAGAAAAAGCAAAGGTGGGGCGCCTCCCATGTCCTTATATAGCCCACTGTGACATCAGTGCTGCAACCCCTCTTCCTATCAGCTGCAATCCCTGCTGGGAGTTGTGGTTGCAGACCATCCTGGGGTATATAGTAGCAGATGACACTGGGAGGTATAGTAGCGAACAAATGGTCCAACATAATGCAGAGCCATGTTCTGCTTCAGCTTTGTTTTTTTGTTTTTTTGTTTTTTACAGATGCTTCACATATAATGAAATGCAAGGCATAATGGTGAATTCTATGATCATGAGCTGACCAGATCCTACAGCAGCAAAGTACCCCTAAACATTGACAATTCTACTCCTATGCTTCACAGTTGGTGTGAGGTTATTTTCCTGGTGTATTTGGTTTATGTCAATAAATTTCTCCCGTAAGGTGGACTGCCTGATTTCAAATTCGTCTAAAATCTGAATTAGACCTCTTTAAATCATTTTGCAGGCTCATAAACTGCTTTTCTAAAGACATCAGAATGCTCTTTTGATCTTACCACATTATTCACTATAGCATCATCAGTCACATGCACACCACACAAAACCTCTGAGGTTTAAAACTTCCTCTACATTCTAGAATTCTGCCGCTCAAGGTGGCAGCAGGTTGGAGTGGCTCTGTTGCTTTTCATTCTGATTGATTCTTTTGGGAGTTCAGGTTCCTCTTGTGGAGGATAAAAGTACCTTTTTTTTTTATTTTTATTTTTTTTGGACAGTTGTCTTCTCCGGTGTCGGATGCTGTGCAGCTGGAAGGATTTTGCTGATATGTCTTTACTTTTGGGCATTTGGCATGATGCATCACCATGACACCAGGGTTGCTTTTACAACCGGGCGCAGCTCATTAATATCTCAAAAGCTCAAATATTACTTCAACTACAACCCCAAATCCCTAATTATCCATCAATTATGATGGGCAATGTGAGATGGTTGGGAAACAAGTTGGATGAATTTCAAGCCCTACAAAGTACCCAGCCAGTGTACTGGGAATGCAGTATTATTCGTTTCACTGAGACATGGCTGCAGGATCATATCCTTGACTCCAGCGTCTCTCTGCCAGGCTTTCTGACCATACGAGCATACAGAGATTTAAGAATAGGGGGCAGAGAGGAGTCTACCTCTCAGTACTGATGTTAATCTTAATCTTTTGCCCATGAAAACAAAAGTAATTTTTGTCGGCTATGCCCATGTCCCTTTAGGACGCTACGCTATGTGTAGAGTCTGTAGTCACGTGACTCCACCCCATTGAGTCTGCGACATGAAAGACACAGTGACTTTGAGAAAATGGATGAAATTTTAAAAACTGAAGCGACGGTAGAGCTGGTTGAGGGGGCGAAAGGAGCAGCTCATTCCCAAAGAAAGTGGGTTCAGCAAGGACGATGTTGAGCAAAAGACTGCAGCGACGAGGTTTTGGGAGTTGGGGGCTTTGCAGTGGCAAGTCCGGCTGGTAGTGGTTAGGTTAGTGTTACTGTTCATTTATCGTTACCAAGGTGAACCGCTCAATGTATCATGATATTCATTTTAGGCCATATCACCCGGCCCAAGTGGCAACCCACTTTTCCTGACTAATTTTGGACTGTTTGATTAACCAGCCATCATTCAAGTGACTCTTTTTTTTCTTTTACTCCTCTGGGGGAACACAACTTAGACAGGCTATGTTATATTGTCAAGCATTAAATTATAAGCATCTATGCTTTCTTATGTGGTTACATGCAATACAATATGTATGTATCTGTATTAACTTGAATGTCTCATGGAAAAGTAAATCCTGCCATCATCAGAGTAACATATCCACCAAAACAGATTCACACTGTGGACTATTCTTCCACTAAATACACATTCACATCTCTGTTACTGTGATAATAGAGTGTGGGAGAATATTGTTTTTTCAGATTTTCACCAATGTATGTTTTATTTTACTACTCTACACTTTTTGTTAAATTACATGTATGGGCCACTGAAGAAAACAAGCAAATGGCATTACAGATTCTCCTTTAAAATTAATATTATCCCTCCCCACAACCCCTTTAAGATTTATTGAGTTACATTGCAAAGTACTAATAGAGCATATACGTAAACATTTCCCCATGTGCTAAGTACAGTAGCTTAAATTCACACATACAGGTCCTTCTCAAAATATTAGCATATTGTGATAAAGTTCATTATTTTCCATAATGTCATGATGAAAATTTAACATTTATATATTTTAGATTCATTGCACACTAACTGAAATATTTCAGGTCTTTTATTGTCTTAATACGGATGATTTTGGCATACAGCTCATGAAAACCCAAAATTCCTATCTCACAAAATTAGCATATCATTAAAAGGGTCTCTAAACGAGCTATGAACCTAATCATCTGAATCAATGAGTTAACTCTAAACACCTGCAAAAGATTCTTGAGGCCTTTAAAACTCCCAGCCTGGTTCATCACTCAAAACCCCAATCATGGGTAAGACTGCCGACCTGACTGCTGTCCAGAAGGCCACTATTGACACCCTCAAGCAAGAGGGTAAGACACAGAAAGAAATTTCTGAACGAATAGGCTGTTCCCAGAGTGCTGTATCAAGGCACCTCAGTGGGAAGTCTGTGGGAAGGAAAAAGTGTGGCAGAAAACGCTGCACAACGAGAAGAGGTGACCGGACCCTGAGGAAGATTGTGGAGAAGGGCCGATTCCAGACCTTGGGGGACCTGCGGAAGCAGTGACTGAGTCTCGAGTAGAAACATCCAGAGCCACCGTGCACAGGCGTGTGCAGGAAATGGGCTACAGGTGCCGCATTCCCCAGGTCAAGCCACTTTTGAACCAGAAACAGCGGCAGAAGCGCCTGACCTGGGCTACAGAGAAGCAGCACTGGACTGTTGCTCAGTGGTCCAAAGTACTTTTTTCGGATGAAAGCAAATTCTGCATGTCATTCGGAAATCAAGGTGCCAGAGTCTGGAAGAAGACTGGGGGGAAGGAAATGCCAAAATGCCAGAAGTCCAGTGTCAAGTACCCACAGTCAGTGATGGTCTGGGGTGCCGTGTCAGCTGCTGGTGTTGGTCCACTGTGTTTTATCAAGGGCAGGGTCAATGCAGCTAGCTATCAGGAGATTTTGGAGCACTTCATGCTTCCATCTGCTGAAAAGCTTTATGGAGATGAAGATTTCATTTTTCAGTACGACCTGGCACCTGCTCACAGTGCCAAAACCACTGGTAAATGGTTTACTGACCATGGTATCACTGTGCTCAATTGGCCTGCCAACTCTCCTGACCTGAACCCCATAGAGAATCTGTGGGATATTGTGAAGAGAACGTTGAGAGACTCAAGACCCAACACTCTGGATGAGCTAAAGGCCGCTATCGAAGCATCCTGGGCCTCCATAAGACCTCAGCAGTGCCACAGGCTGATTGCCTCCATGCCATGCCACATTGAAGCAGTCATTTCTGCCAAAGGATTCCCGACCAAGTATTGAGTGCATAACTGTACATGATTATTTGAAGGTTGACGTTTTTTGTATTAAAACACTTTTCTTTTATTGGTTGGATGAAATATGCTAATTTTGTGAGATAGGAATTTTGGGTTTTCATGAGCTGTATGCCAAAATCATCCGTATTAAGACAATAAAAGACCTGAAATATTTCAGTTAGTGTGCAATGAATCTAAAATATATGAATGTTAAATTTTCATCATGACATTATGGAAAATAATGAACTTTATCACAATATGCTAATATTTTGAGAAGGACCTGTACATCATCACCAATCTAAAACATAAGTATGCAGTATGCCCTTTTTTTACAATACTATGCTTAGTACTATGCCATGATATAAGGAAAACGTAGGATTTACGATAATGTTGGTGAATGTCGCAATGGCAGTATGACTTGCAATAAATAAATAAAGCATATACTTAACTAAAGAGAATTAATGTGTTTTTGCTTTAGGTATTTGCAAATACAGATCCCAGTGTCACATTTGGGTAATTTGAGGCAGGACCATAGTGCAGATGATGTCGAGGGAGCCGCAAAGTGAGTAGTTTAAGAGTTTAATGATGATAATGAAATGAAGACTTATAGGCAGGCTGGAAGCATACTGACCATGTGCAACAATTCTCAGAAACCAGGTCCAGGAAACAGAGAACTGATTCAAATCAATTCAATTCAAATTCAATTCAAAAATACTTTATTAATCCCAAAGGGAAATTAAATGTTGTTGTAGCTTATTATGAAGGTTTCTTCAAAGAGCCGTTGTAGATGCTGATGGCTGTTGGCAGGAAGGATCTCCTGTAGCGCTCCGTCTTACAGCAGATCTGAAGATGCCTCTGACTGTAGACACTCTGTTGTTGTAGGACAGTCTCATGAAGAGGATGCTCAGGGTTCTCCATAATGTTCCTCATTTTATGAAGAATCCTTCTTTGCACAATGATCTCCAGAGTTTCCAGAGGAGTCCCCAGAACAGAGCCAGCCTTCTTTATCAGCTTGTTGAGCTTTTTTAAGTCCCTGGCACTCACGCTGCTATCCCAGCAGATGATGGCAGAAGAGATCACACTCCACAACAGACTTATAGAAGAACTGCAGCATCTTGCTGGAAACACCAAAGGACCTAAGCTTTCTCAAGAAGTACAGTCTGCTCTGTCCGTTCTTGTAGATGGCTTCACATTTGCATCTCCACTCTAGTCTGTTGTCCAGGTGAACACCGAGGTATTTATACTCCTCCACCACCTCCACTTCTTCTCCCATGATGGAAATAGTTTTTGACTTATTCCAGTTTCTCTTAAAATGTACAATCATCTCCTTTGTTTTAGTCACGTTCAAGATGAGATGATTGTTTCCACACCATGCCACAAAGTGGTCCACCACCTTCCTGTACTCAGCTTCTTGTCCATCTCTGATCCACCCCACAACTGCAGAATCATCCGAGTATTTCTGCAGATGACAGGAGTCTGTCTTGTACTGGAAGTCTGAGGTGTACAGAGTGAAAAGGAGAGTACAGTCCTCTGTGGTGCTCCTGTGCTGCTGACTACCTGGTTAGACACATAACCCTTCCGTCTCACAAACTGTGGTCTGTTTGTCAGGTAGTCTTTGATCCAGAAGATTGTTGAGGCCCCCTCCTGAGTCTTCTGGAGTTTCTGACAAGGCAAATCAGGTTGGATTGTGTTAAATGCACTGGATAAATCAAAGAACATGATCCTCACAGTGCTGCTGGCTTTGTCCAGATGACAGTGGGTTTGTTGAAGCAGGTGTATGATGGCATCTTCAACTCCAACTCCACAGCGATATGCAAACTGAAGGGGGTCCTGATAGTTCATTGTTTGCTTACTCAGGTGGGCCAACAGGAGTCTCTCTAGGACCTTCATGATGTGGGATGTCAGGGCAACAGGTCTATAGTCATTGAGGACTGATGGGTGAGTTTTCTTTGGTACCGGAACAAGACAGGAGGTCTTCCACAACACCGGAACCTTCTTCTGGGCCAGGCTAAGGTTGAAGAGTTGCTGCAGAATCCCACAGAGCTGCTCTGCACAGGCCTTCAGGACTCTAGGGCTGACATGATCTGGACCTGCAGCCTTATTCCGAGACACACAGGTGGAAGGGGGTGGCAAAAGAAGCATCAGCATCTTCTGATATGGTTGAAGGCAAACATGTAGAAGCAGAAGGGTCTAGGGCTGAGGTGGAAGATAAAACGGGTAACAGACTGGCAAAACTCGAGGAAGGTAACAGGGTTGTAGCAAGGGAAGTTTACAGGAGGAACCAGAGGGGAACAATGAAACAGAGAGTAAAACAGAACATGCATACATATGCATACTCCACATGTCACTGTCAACAAACAGTTATTGTTCTGGTTTTATTTTTTCAACAAATGGAGAAGCAGATATTGTTTCTGAATGTGTGTTTTTGTGTGGGTGTGCAGTGACGGTGATAGGTGATAATGAATGATGTATGTCACCCTTCAGCTGCATGATCCAGGCTATATTTAGAGCTAATTGTGTTGTTCTAGACAGAGGACTTGAGAGAAGGTGTGACTTTCAAAAAAGCAGAAGTTCATCATAACTCTAGGTGAAGAGAACCACCTTATTTATCTTTTTTAATTTCATGCTGCTGTCGTTTTAAAAGATGTGGGCGTTTATCAGGAAATTTCAAATGTTTGACATTCAGATCATCATGGCAAATATGAAACAAAAATAAAAGGACACAGACATAGAAAATAGAAATATAGCAGTTTTATATAAAGCGTTTAGCAAATTATTAAAACGTTCCTGCGTATCTGGATGTTTCTCTGGTGCATGAACCTACAGTATCACACACTGTAGAATGTTGACTTTAGTTCAACACAAAATGTGCATCATTTTGAAGCAACACCTGCACAAAGTCTTGTTTTCCGAAAACAAGGACCATGCCCTAATAGAAGTTAAATGGAGCAATTTGCACAAACAAGCAGAACACTTTGGCAACTGCCAAACTTGAGGCTGGAGAAATTCCTGCCAGTGCCACAGAGATCATTACCCAGTTAGAAAGAAAAATGGATTCTATGAAGCAGAAGTATTTTCTAAATGAAGAAAGTGTAACTAAAGCCATACTTCAACATACGGGACAAATCCAAATGCATGTGTAAAAATCCTCCTAAAATTACTTCTATAGATGCAAACCTGTCACCCACTTTTTCCTAAAATGCATACAAATAAAATGTTTGCAGACATGGGAAAAAATATGCATTTCTTTAAGTCCTTTTTTTCAGTTATCAAAAATCATCTGGACTCATCAGGATAAATAATTGATCCAATCTTACAAAAAGTGTACAAAAACACTGAGGCTTTTATACACAAGCTAATAAGTTAATCAAGTATGTTTGATTAGTATCTACATGTTCTCATAAATCCCATTCAACCAGCAAGTGTGTACTTAATGGCAGTGTGGAATTTGTTGTTTGTTTGTTTGTTTTTTAATCAGTGTCTTAGAATTTTTCCTTTAGACATACAAAAGAACTGTGGGTACAGAGGAATCAAACATTTAGTCTATTCGAACAACGTAATTACAGAAACAAAAGAAAAAAACATAAATACAACAAAACAATCCCTGCAAAATAATCCCATTCATTCCTACCCAGGTTACTGCCCTAGATCTGCGCACTGCATCTTCACCTCCGACAAGGAGGGAAATCACATTCTAAAACAAAAGAATTTGCCTGAAATATTATTGTACATTATGAAATGCATCAAGGAAGGGTCCCCATGTTTTTTTCAAATTTCACAGTAGAATGTTGAAGAGAACTGCACGGGCTGCACGGTGGCGCAGTTGGTAGCACTGTTGCCTTGCAACAAGAAGGTCCTAGGTTCAATTCCCAGCTGGGGCTCTTTCTGCATGGAGTTTGCATGTTCTCCCTGTGCATGCGTGGGTTCTCACTGGGTACTCCGGCTTCCTCCCACAGTCCAAAGACATGCCTGTTAGGTTAATTGGTAACTCTAAATTGCCCATGAGTGTGTGTGTGCTTGGTTGTTTGTTTGTTGCCCTGTGATGGACTGGCGAACTGTCCAGGGTGTACCCTGCCTCTCGCCCATAGACTGCTGGAGATAGGCATCAGCTCCCTCACGACCCACTATGGAATAAGCGGTAGAAAATGACTGACTGACTGATGTTGAAGAGAACATCTTATTTTTTTCCTGTTTCAAGCATGACATAAGGTCACATAGCCATTGTTTATGAGTTGGAGGAGTTGCCCCCCTCCACCTAATGAGAATTGCACGCCTTGCTAGCAGAGAACAAAATGACAACACCTGTCTTTCAGAGGCTGTTAGGTGCACCTCCTCCCCACTTATGCCAAAGACAGTCAGGAGAGGGCTAGGTATTACTGCAACTCTGAGGATCATGGATAGGGTCTGAAAAAGACCTGTCCAGAACTGACCAAGGCTGGGATAGGACCAGTACATGTGAATCAGTGTGGCCTCAGCAGTTTTACATTTGTCACAGTATGGAGTGATTTCTGGATAAATGCGAGACAGTTTGCTTTTGGAGAAGTGGGTTCTATGTACCACTTTAAACTGAATATAGCAAGACAAGAACACAGAGATGTTGTATTAACACGTTTAAGTATAGAGGTCCATCTCTCATCTGGAATGGTCATGTTCAAGTCTGTTTCCCGTAAGAATTTGAATTTGGGTGAGGAGGTCTGTGTCAGGTTTAACTTTTTTTTGTAAAGCCATGCAATCAGCCCTTTACAGGTCGGATTTGATAGTAGGATAGCTTCTAACTATGTAGACTCTGGCAAAGAGATTGAACCAGAAAGATGGGATTGGATAAAATGTCTGCCTTGTAAAAATCTGAAAAGTGGGATTTCGGTAGACCGTATTTATTACTAAGTTGTTCAAATGATACTAGTTTATTTTCTATGAAAAGGTCCTTAAAATGAGAAAGGCCGCTCCTGTGCCACTCTAGGAACCCATCCTGAACAGATAGTTTAAAGAAATGGTTAAATGCAATTGGGCATTAAGGGGAAAAAGTGGCCCCATATTTTAAATGAATGCTTTACTACAGAATTTAAAACAGAGTTAGGTGGGGAGAGTGAAAGTGGGCAACAGAGCACAGCCAGTATGGAGACGCTATTGTTACAGTGCCTTGCGAAAGTATTCGGCCCCTTTGAACTTTTCAACCTTTTGACGCATTTCAGGCTTCAAACATAAAGATATAAAATTCTATTTTTTGTGAAGAATCAACAAGTGGGACACAATCGTGAAGTGGAATGAAATTTATTGGATGTGTCAAACTTTTTTAACAAGTAAAAAACTGAAAAGTGGGGCGTGCAATATTATTCGGCCCCCTTGTGTTAATACTTTGTAGCGCCACCCTTTGCTGCAATTACAGCTGCAAGTCACTTGGGGTATGTCTCTATCAGTTTTGCACATCGAGAGACTGAAATTCTTGCCCATTCTTCCTTGCAAAACAGCTCGAGCTCAGTGAGGTTGGATGGAGAGCGTTCAGTGAACTAGCAGTCTTCAGCTCTTTCCACAGATTCTCGATTGGATTCAGGTCTGGGACTTTGACTTGGCCATTCCAACACCTGGATACGTTTATATGTGAACCATTCCATTGTAGATTTGGCTTTATGTTTTGGATCATTGTCTTGTTGGAAGATAAATCTCCGTCCCAGTCTCAGGTCTCTTGCAGACTCCAACAGGTTTTCTTCCAGAATGGTCCTGTATTTGGCCCCATCCATCTTCCCATCAATTTTGACCATCTTCCCTGTCCTTGCTGACGAAATGCGGGCCCAAACCATGATGCTGCCACCACCATGTTTGACAGTGGGGATGAGCTGTGTTGCTTTTGCGCCAAACATATCATTTTGCATTGTGGCCAAACAGTTCGATTTCGGTTTCATCTGACCAGAGCACATTCTTTCACATGTTTGGTGTGTCTCCCAGGTGGCTTGTGGCAAACTATAAATGAGACTTTTTATGGATATCTTTGAGAAATGGCTTTCTTCTTACCACTCTTCCATAAAGGCCAGATTTGTGCAGTGTACGACTGATTGTTGTCCTATGGACAGACTCTCCCACCTCAGCTGTAGATCTCTGCAGTTCATCCACAGTGATCACGGGCCTCTTGGCTGCATCTCTGATCAGTCTTCTCCTTGTTCGAGATGAAAGTTTAGAGGGACGGCCGGGTCTTGGTATATTTGCAGTGGTCTGATACTCCTTCCATTTCAATATGATTGCTTGCACAGTGCTCCTTTTGATGTTTAAAGCTTGGGAAATCTTTTTGTATCCAAATCCGGCTTAAAACGTCTCAACAACAGTATCTCGGACCTGCCTGGTGTGTTCCTTGGTCTTCATGATGCTCTCTGCGCTTTGAACTGAACCCTGAGACTATCACAGAGCAGGTGCATTTATAGGGAGACTTTATTACACACAGATGGATTCTATTTATCATCATCAGTCATTTGTGACAACATTGGATCATTCAGAGATCCTTACTGAACGTCTGGAGTGAGTTTACTGCACTGAAGGTAAAGGGGCAGAATAATATTGCACGCCCCACTTTTCAGTTTTGTATTTGGTAAAAACGTTTGACACATCCAATAAATTTCATTCCACTTCACGGTTGTGTCCCAGTTGTTGTTGATTCTTCACAAAAAATAGAATTTTATATCTTTATGTTTGAAGCCTGAAATGAGGCAAAAGGTTGAAAAGTTCAAGGGGGCTGAATACTTTCGCAAGGCACTGTATATAACTCCATAGTCATCCAGTCAGGGCAGTCGCTCAGAGTGTGGTAAAAGTATCAAAACACTAAACATCTAAGGTTAACAGCCCAATAACAAAACCGAAAATTGGGGAGAGCAAGTCCCAGCTGCTCCATAGGTTTTTGAAGATGAATCTTACCTTAGGTGTTTACCCTGCCAAATATAGGATGACATTCTCCTTGTTGATTCAAATTCTCTTTGAACAGGTTTTTATGTTTTTTTGTGACTATGATACCCAGATATATGAGTTTTTGTCTTTCAATTCCAAATGGCAGATGAATAAAATCTGAAATATTTGCTTTCTTACTTAAAGAAAAATGCTCACTTTTGGAAAGGTTCAGCTTGTACCCAGAAAGTTGACCAAATTGGTTAAGCAGCTTTAGGGCAAAAGGTAGTGAAGTTGGTGGCTTGGATATGAAAAGTAAAAGATCGTCCGCATAAAGCAACACCCTATGTTCCATGTCATTTCTCCAAATGCCGGATATCTCCTTACTGGTACGTACAGGGGTTGGACAATGAAACTGGCTAAATTGGACCAGCAGGGTAATTAGCAGGGTAAGAGCACAGTTTTGCTCAGAATATTGAAATGCACACAACATTATGGGTGACATACCAGAGTTCAAAAGAGGACAAATTGTTGGTGCACGTCTTGCTGGCGCATGTGTGACCAAGACAGCAAGTCTTTGTGATGTATCAATGTAGGTATTAATTAGTCAACTCAGAAGGAAGAAGAAACAAGTCTCTGTTAATCTTGCGCAAGAGGTAGCTCACACTCTGCAGTGCAAATCTTGGCACCCTAACCCTAACAATCAAGAGCCACGGTATCCAGGGTAATGTCAGCATACCACCAAGAAGGACGAACCACATCCAACAGGATTAACTGTGGACGCAAGAGGAAGCTGTCTGAAAGGGATGTTCGGGTGCTAACCCGGATTGTATCCAAAAAACATAAAACCACGGCTGCCCAAATCACGGCAGAATTAAATGTCTACCTCAACTCTCCTGTTTCCACCTGAACTGTCCGTCGGGAGCTCCACAGGGTCAATATACACGGCCGGGCTGCTATAGCCAAACATTTGGTCACTCATGCCAATTCCAAACATCGGTTTCAATGGTGCAAGGAGCACAAATCTTGGGCTGTGGACAATGTGAAACATGTATTGTTTTCTGATGAATACACCTTTACTGTTTTACCCACATCCGGGAGAGTTACGGTGTGGAGAAGCCCCAAAGAAGCGTACCACCCTGACTGTTGCATGCCCATAGTGAAGCATGGGGGTGGATCAGTGATGGTTTGGGCTGCCATATCATGGCATTCCCTTGGCCCAATACTTGTGCTAGATGGGCGCGTCACTGCCAAGGACTACCAAACCATTCTTGAGGACCATGTGCATCCAATGGTTCAAACATTGTATCCTGAAGGTGGTGCTGTGTATCAGGGTGACAATGGACCAATATACACCGCAAGACTGATGAAAGATTGGTTTGATGAACATGAAAGTGAAGTGGAACATCTCCCATGGCCTGCACAGTCACCAGATCTAAATATTATTGAGCCACTTTGGGGTGTTTTGGAGGAGCGAGTCAGGAAACGTTTTCCTCTACCAGTATCACGTAGTGACCTGGCCACTATCCTGCAAGAAGAATGGTTTAAAATCCCTCTGACCACTGTGCAGGACTTGTATATGTCATTCCCAAGATGAATTGACGCTGTATTGGCCGCAAAAGGAGGCCCTACACCATACTAATAAATTATTGTGGTCTAAAACCAGGTGTTTCAGTTTCATTGTCCAACCCCTGTAGGGCAATGGCGAGGGATTCTATTTCCAGAACAAAAAGCAGGGGGCTGAGAGGGCAGCCCTGACGGGTGCCTCTTTGTAAATTGAATGGATTTGAGGTTTGGAAATTAGTACTAACTGTAGCAGATGGCTGATGATACAATAATTTAATCCATGAAATATATTTTGCCCTGAAGTCAAATCTACTAAGGACCACAAAAAGATAATCAAACTCAACCCAATCAAATGCTTTTTCAGCATCTAGAGAGACCACGGACTCAGCCGAGTCTGTGGAGCTGGAATAGACAATATTGAGCAGCCAGTACATAAAAAAAATAATGTTGACCTTTAATGAAACCTGTTTGGTTTTTTGAAAATAACTCATGGTAGAACAATTTCTAGCCTTGGGTCAAGAGCCTTGGCTAAAATGTTGATGTCTGTGATTAGGAGGGAAACAGCCTTATATGAGGCATATCGGGTCTTTCCCCTTTTTTCCATTAATGTGATGCAAGCTTCATAAAAAGACTAAGGGAGGGATCCTTGCTTAAAGCAATTGGTAAGGGTTGTACTTAGCTGGGCAAATAGTAAGGTTGAAAACTGTTTGAAAAATTCTGAGAGAGGACCATCCGGACCTGGGCATATTCCAGATTGCATTGAGGCTATAGCTAAGAAGGCTTCTGACGGGGAGATGTGTTCATCTAATTTATTTTTAAGTTCTAGTGAAATTGCAGGGATGTGAAGTTTAGCTAGGAAATCACCAATTATGTTAGAATTAGTTTGTGATTGTGAGCTGTTGGACCACTTGTTTGCTGAGTATTGGATTATCTGCACGTTGTTGGACGTCACTGTGCCCCTCCAATGGCATCGGCCATTTTGTACCCAGGACAGCCCGCTCCTACATATCCCATCGAGCATTGTGACTGATATGACTGGGCGTCCCCAGTCTGACGTCACAGGATGCTATATAGGAGGCGCTCATGTTTGAAAACTCGCCTTCTGCTAGAAATCATCTGGTGATTGAAGCGCGTCACTTTAAGAGAAGAATTCTGTGCAGAGTTTCATTCATTCTCTCTCGTTGGACAACGAACCATTCATAACTGAGGTCTCTGGACTAAGAAGGCCAGAGATTTCACTTTGCCGATCGAAGACGTGAGTTAACACGTAACTGGAGACACGGAGTTTCAGAGAGACGAACCGCTACCGTGTTTCATTTTCAAGTCGACTTTGATGGTAAGATCATATTTTTCCTTTTGTCAAGAAGACCAAAGGACAAAGACTGACCGTTCCCCTGAAGTTAATTGTGGACGCACATTAACTTAATCCCACTTTTCCTCGCTCGAATTCCCTCACTCGGAAGAAGACGACACAAGTAAAACCCATTTTTTTTTATTTCTTTATTAGAAGGCCTGGGCAGGGTCAGAGGTTGTAGAATCGATCAGAATCGCTGGTTAGGATCTCATGTGCTAGCTTGCCGCCAAAAGTTATCAATCCTTTGTGGTCAGGAGTTAGGGGGACGTTTTATGATCAGAAGACCATAAGGACAGTCGGAGCTGCGCTCCAACCCTCACCACTCGCCACCACTCATATCCCCCTCTCCCTTCGTCTGTAGTGCCATAAACTGCTGGTTGACTCAATACAGACCCACTACCGTTTGTTGATTTTGCTTATTTAGATGTGTTACCCCTGTGTTTTTAGAATTTTACATGTTGAGTAGGTGAAAATTAATAAATATTCACATAGATAAAGAGAGAGCGTTTGGTGTTTCATTGTTTGCAAAAAGTGATGTGTCAGTCAAAATAAGGTTCAAGTTCCACACGTTTCGGCAGAAACGGTCGATTAAACAGTGACATCTCCGGCAATAGTTATTAATTATTACGGAGTATTTAACGGTTGTAATTGTCAGAGGCGGTGAGCCACAATTACAACACCAGAAACATATCTGGTCGCGATTCGTAAATGAGGATTTATGTTTAAGAAATTGATTTTGTCAGATTATGATTTGTAATTATAATTATTGATCAAGATTATTCAATCAATAATCATAAACCCAACAGAGCTGTAGATCTCCGAATAGAAGTCTCTAAATGCATCATTAATTTTCCCGTGATCTGTGACTATGTTACCATCTTGTTTTTGGATTTTGGGAATTGTTTGCCTTGTCCTAGAGCCCTTAAGTAAGGTCACCAATAATTTATCAGGTTTGTCGCCATGCATATAGAATTTGGATTTGTCATGCAAGAGCAAATGTTCAGCTGAGTCGACCCTCGTTTTCAGTTCAACACGTCTTCTAAAAAGTTCAGGACTCTGATTATGAGCGTATTTTTCATCAAGCTCTTTAATTTGTTGTATTTGGTTGTTCTGTTCACAAACAGACTGCTTTTTATTTTTTGCTGATTAACAATAATCTGGCCTCTGATGTGGGCCTTAAAGGCACCCATACAACAAGGCTGGAAGTCTCTTGGGAAGAGTTAGTGGTAAAATAGAAGCGTATCTCATCTTGAATAAACTTTATGAAATGTATTAATAATTACAATTAGCTATTGATCATTGATAAATTATTAACCAGAACCAATAATTGTCACTGTTTATTCAACCACTTCACCGAAGGTGGGTGAACGTCAACCTTATTTTGACAGATACATCACTCTTGCATGAAATAAACACAAACACTTCTCTTAATTATATATATGAAGATTTATTGAAGCCATATGATTTGTGATGGTCCAAAAACCCTCACCTAACTAAAAAGCACTATTCTACACAAAGGGGATAAAAATGACTACCTAACAGTCTTATCAAAAGAAACATAAATGCGCAGTGAGTGTCTATGAAGATCAAACAACAGTTTTATGGACAAAATGTGCAGTTTGGGTTAACTTGTAAGATGAAGCCCTCCTGGTGTGCTGATGTCTCGATAGCGGTGATCAGCTGGTAAACGGTGGGCCACACTTAGCCACTAGCAGCTGATTACCCCAAATCTCGAACAAAGAGTCATAAAACTCTGAGACGGGAACTCAGTGGAAAAGCTCCAGTAATAAAACTGGGACGAAGGAGTAGTCAGGTGAGGCCCAGACCCACTTTGAAAGTCCATCTTCTTACTCCTGGCTGATTTGGGATCAGCTGGACAAAACATGAACACGTATGATTCAGCATCGCTTGCACAGCAAATTAAAACACAGCTCAGCATAAAACACTTCAATCAGTATAGCATGCAACAAGTTGATACCTTGGATTAACTACTGGTGATTCTAAATCACCTTAAACTAAACTTCTCATCCGTCCAAGAGGGGGAAATATGAAGAACCATTTAGTTGACTGAATCAACAAGGAGGAAACTCATCTCCTTGGAAATAAAACCTCTGTGGGTTTTTCACCTGCGCCGGGTGTCGGTGGGGTCTTCGATCGGCATAAGAATCTTCTGACCTTCTTGTGTCAGACAGATTTCCAGCTTTCAAGCTCTTCTAGGTATGGCCGTGTGGAGCAAAAGTTTTCCTGCAAGCTCCTATCTCTCCAGATATACGCATCCGTTGCATCGTCCCGTGAGACACGCTGGAAATGGCAACGAAAGTTTATTTTCTGCGGGTTTTATAAACCCGGGTGACGTCAGAGCTGCAATGTCTGTTGAGCTTCGCATGTTCAACTGTGCAACCAAAATGGATGACCCCAACAGAATGGATATTCTAATTTATTGAATTTGACTGTGAATAAGCTAGCATCAGTTTAAGGTCTAAAGATGATCATCATCCACCATTATCAGCCTCGGCCTCCTGTTAGCATAAATTAGGCTTCCTTCTTGAACCGCCAACTTAGCCTGGTGAAGGGATTTGAGTGTTTAGATGATCGCAGAGGCTAAATTGCCTGGGGCAAATGCTCCTGGTAGGATGTCCCATGGCAAATAAACTCTGTGTGATGGGCCAGACAAAGAGTGGTTCAGAAGCCTTCATGAAGTCAATAGGAACAAGGTACAAGACGGTGTCCCCTACGGCAGAGCTGGGGCAACTGCACCCTTAGACTGCCTCTGGGGACGTGAGATGTGACCTTGCTGGGGGGAAAGGAGCCTGAGATTGTGTAGGAGGTCGAGAGATACCAGATAGGAATAGTCGGGCTCACCTCCAAGCACAGCCTGGGCTCTGGAAACCAGCTCCTCAAGTAAGACTGGACCCTCCTGTACTCTGGAGTCGCCCACAGGTAGAGATGGTGGGCTGGGGTGGGTGTGCTTGGCGCCCCTCAGCTCAGCTGTCTTGTATTGGGGTTTAGCCCAGTGAATGAGAGTGTCACATTCCTGTGCCTTCAGGTCGTGGAGTAGTCTCTGACCCTTATTTTAGCCAATGGACTGAGCAGTGGTGAAGAGTACCTGACCTACTTGATGTACCTGGGGGGTGGTGCTTGAAGGCACCCATCTTGGGGACTGTTGCTGGAGGATCTCTCTCTCTCTCTCTCGTAATTGTTCATCATGTGCATCGTTGACCATGTTTTTCACTCTGGTCAAATAGTGTTAGTGTCCAATGTCCTGTCTCACCATTTTTTGAAGGCACTTCCAGGCCAGAAGGCCTCGGTGAAAATAGAAGGGGGAAGCTGTGATTTTCTCATCCTTCAGAGGAAGTATATACACAATGAGCTTCCTTTACTAGAAATTCTGTATTCTTTGGTTAGGTTGTCTGTTGCAGCCTTTCAGAAAGTAAGTCCAGAATCCAGCTGCACAATGTGGTGCTGAAACTAAGGGGAAGCCAATTTGCTTACTAAATGCTTGGTTATTTATTTATTGAAGGCTGACCTAAAATCAACAAACAGCATTTGTGCAATGGTGTTTTGCTTGCGGTGCTGAAGCCACAGGTATAGTACATGTGTAATGGCATCGTCTGGGGAGTGGTTTGAGTGGTAAGCAAACCGGCATGGATCAAAACCATGGGGAGGTTTTGAGTTCATTTGCGGTTTTATGAGCCTCTCAAAACACTTCATTATCATTGGGGTAAGTACTGCAGGGCGATAGTCATTAAGTTAGGTTATTGTGGGCTTCTTGGGTTTGATGGTGGGTGTCTTGAAGCACAATGGACCAATGCCCTGGTTCAGAGAGGTGTTAAAAATATCCATCAGAACTGAGGCCAACTGTGCAGTGCATTCTCTGATTTACCTGCCTGGTATCTTATCTGGCCCGGCTGCCTTTCATGTATTGTGTTCTTTCAAAAGACAGCTCTTGTTGTCCTGGATGGGGCTCAGATTTCTTTCCTGTAGTTGAGTTGAGTGTCTCAAACCCACCAAAATGCTTATTTAGATCATCACTTTTTCTAAACCTGTCTTGTGTATTCCTATGTCTCTAACTACCACAGTCGCTATTTTGCCCGCTATTCAGCCCCTAATATTTACATAGATTTTTTTTCCCCGCGGGTGAGTATACGCACAAGCGTTGCCTAGCAACTGCCACTCTAGAACGGTGTCTGAGAAGGAGATTGCTAGCATCCTACAAATGGATTTTCAACTCAAGAGGCAGTGGAAATGCTTAAAAAATTAGATGAGTGTGATTCTGGGGGCTAGAGGGATAAGAGTGAGGCTCCCCCAGGTACAAAAAAGACAAGTCGTCGGAGGTGGTGACGCATTATTTTAAAGTTGTAAAAGACTAGCCTATGTAATGATTTTATCATTTTAAACTATAGTTGACAGATTAGTAAACTAATAATTTATATACTGTTTATATAGCAACAGTGCCACAATCAGCGCAGGTTCAGAGACAGGGAGACGAGCCAGGCGCCCAGTCCCCAGCTATAAATGCGTTGACAGAGGCAGAGGGACCCACTATGTATGCAAAGCGCCAGATCCAAGATTCCTCTGCTTGCTGGATGCCGAAATGCTCATCCACATTCAGGGCTGCACGGTGGATGAGGCCCACAGAGTTTTAGATTTTAGGAGTCCTCCTGGGACATGAGTGTCGATGAGCTGATGGCGTTTTTTGCACTAGTTCATGTCCGCGGAGTGAAAGGAGGGCGTAACATGGAGCTGTCCAGCTTTATGTCAGATTAGTAAAGCTTTTTTTTTTATTTTACATGTACCCGCTACTCTGCATTATTTTTTAATACTATCTATAAATAATAATAAAACATAATGGGTTTTGATCAAATACTATTATTAATCCTTGTCAAAATCATAATTTTATAGCGTGCAAGAAAAGCTTTAGCATTCTGACCAATGGAATGCGATGACATCATCACCGCCCTTGCATACAGAATGCACGCTGTCCAATTGACGGGCTTGGGAGTTTTCGTAATGTTAGAATTCTGGAAGTCCTAGTGTTAAAACAGTGGTAAATAAGCTATACATTTTCCTTTGTTAGCTAAAACTGCTAATGCTAGCGCCAGGAAGGACAAATATTTACATCCGGCTGGTCGCCTTCTTGTTAGAGTCCATAGAAATTCCTCTCCGCCATCTTAGTAGTCCATTATGCCATGTGATGGGTAGTTGACAAAATTAAGATCAATTGTTAATTTTTTTTATTTTATTATTTTATTTAAAAATGTTTTACTTTACTTGTCTTTTAAAACTAATTTGACTTCTTTTTGAATTCCTCAAAAATAAATCTTTGCTCTCAAACATAAATATCCAAACTAGATTTTGATATCGCATCATTTTATTGGTTATGGTGTTCAAACATTTTGTTTGTTGCCTTTTTCCTTCATTTGTATATAGTTCATTAGTTTTCCTTATTTCTTTATTTTGTTTGGTAGTTTTTAGTTGAATTGTTTCTAGCCTAGAGCCTAAGAGTTTGTTGATTAAACTGTTTACCTTGGAGTTCAATTGTGTCTGCCAATAATAAATTCTTAGATTTTGAAGCTACGTTGTTGTGAATCTATTCCATATGTGGAATACATTTGTACAGTTTGCTGTATTCAGAATGCCGGTGCTAGAATTAACCTTTTCATCTATTGTTCTAAATCCACCGCCATATTGGGCTAGTATTGACAGGACAATACTTGACAGTACGACTGAAAGTTGTTTAAGTAGATATTAAATAACTTGTATTAATAAATTTTATTGCACTACATTCTGTAATCCTTGGTGGGCCCCTGGTTTTTCCTGGTGCAGCAATCTGAGTTGATACAGGTGTTTCTCCAATACCAAGTCTACATCCTCTGTGTGCCTTGACTGTTGTAAGTCCAGTAAGTTAGAAGTTACTGCTATTTTGCCAGGTAAAAAACAGGGTAAGGTTTTTGATAGACAAGAGATTTATTAGTATTTTGTTCTAGTGTTAAAGCCTAATCTGTTAAGGCTTGCATTACCTGTTTATATAAGATTCTGTAAAATGGATGAAGGAGTCTTCGTTTCTTTCAGAGTTTATAGTAACTACAGTATGCCCTCAAGGTTGCTTTGGATATTGTTGTGAAAGATCCTTGCAGGCATGTTTGCTCCTTCATTCATGTTGTCATAATGCCATTACACCAAATGTGATCTTGTGTTATTTTTTTAATAACAACTATCTCAAGCAAATCACACAAACATAGTAAATCAGCTTGTGTCAAATAGCCACAGTACAGATATCACAATCAGGTGCAGATGAATGATGAAGAGCGAATAAAAAAATGGTTATCACCTCTTATCCAGCTCAATATGTGGATGTGTATCTGTTTAGTTTTGTTATACACCACCACACACAATTTGTATTAGATACTGTGAAGAGGTTTTTAAACCAAGGCAATGCAAAACGTTGCTGGTAACGGTTCCTCATCAGTGTAAACTTTTTGGGGGGTTGCTATGCAGCAGCAATAAAGAGCAAGCGGCATACAGGTCCTTCTCAAAATATTAGCATATTGTGATAAAGTTCATTATTTTCCATAATGTCATGATGAAAATTTAACATTCATATATTTTAGATTCATTGCACACTAACTGAAATATTTCAGGTCTTTTATTGTCTTAATACGGATGATTGTGGCATACAGCTCATGAAAACCCAAAATTCCTATCTCACAAAATTAGCATATCATTAAAAGGGTCTCTAAACGAGCTATGAACCTAATAATCTGAATCAACGAGTTAACTCTAAACACCTGCAAAAGATTCTTGAGGCCTTTAAAACTCCCAGCCTGGTTCATCACTCAAAACCCCAATCATGGGTAAGACTGCCGACCTGACTGCTGTCCAGAAGGCCACTATTGACACCCTCAAGCAAGAGGGTAAGACACAGAAAGAAATTTCTGAATGAATAGGCTGTTCCCAGAGTGCTGTATCAAGGCACCTCAGTGGGAAGTCTGTGGGAAGGAAAAAGTGTGGCAGAAAACGCTGCACAACGAGAAGAGGTGACCGGACCCTGAGGAAGACTGTGGAGAAGGGCCGATTCCAGACCTTGGGGGACCTGCGGAAGCAGTGGACTGAGTCTGGAGTAGAAACATCCAGAGCCACTGTGCACAGGCGTGTGCAGGAAATGGGCTACAGGTGCCGCATTCCCCAGACCTGGGCTACAGAGACGCAGCACTGGACTGTTGCTCAGTGGTCCAAAGTACTTTTTTCGGATGAAAGCAAATTCTGCATGTCATTCGGAAATCAAGGTGCCAGAATCTGTAGGAAGACTGGGGAGAAGAAAATGCCAAAATGCCAGAAGTCCAGTGTCAAGTACCCACAGTCAGTGATGGTCTGGGGTGCCGTGTCAGCTGCTGGTGTTGGTCCACTGTGTTTTATCAAGGGCAGGGTCAATGCAGCTAGCTATCAGGAGATTTTGGAGCACTTCATGCTTCCATCTGCTGAAAAGCTTTATGGAGATGAAGATTTCATTTTTCAGCACGACCTGGCACCTGCTCACAGTGCCAAAACCACTGGTAAATGGTTTACTGACCATGGTATCACTGTGCTCAATTGGCCTGCCAACTCTCCTGACCTGAACCCCATAGAGAATCTGTGGGATATTGTGAAGAGAACGTTGAGAGACTCAAGACCCAACACTCTGGATGAGCTAAAGGCCGCTATCGAAGCATCCTGGGCCTCCATAAGACCTCAGCAGTGCCACAGGCTGATTGCCTCCATGCCACGCCGCATTGAAGCAGTCATTTCTGCAAAAGGATTCCCGACCAAGTATTGAGTGCATAACTGTACATGATTATTTGAAGGTTGACGTTTTTTGTATTAAAAACACTTTTCTTTTATTGGTCGGATGAAATATGCTAATTTTGTGAGATAGGAATTTTGGGTTTTCATGAGCTGTATGCCAAAATCATCCGTATTAAGACAATAAAAGACCTGAAATATATCAGTTAGTGTGCAATGAATCTAAAATATATGAATGTTAAATTTTCATCATGACATTATGGAAAATAATGAACTTTATCACAATATGCTAATTTTTTGAGAAGGACCTGTATATGGAAAGCCAAAACAACTAAAATTTGAAACATTTCCTTGAGGTGCTGTCTAATAACTGCTGGTAAATATCTAAATATCTCCAAATGGTCACATCTTTAACAGTATATTAATGTTGCATACAGTTTATTTAAAATAATCACATTCACTTTTACTTTGGACGATTTCACAACTGGAACGATGCCTTAAAATTATAGATTTAAACATTTTCATTTATAAAGTGTTGATACTTAGGTTGAATTATTAAAATGGTTATTTAGAGGTATTTAGCAGATGTCACCTAAACAGTATAGGTCATTCTCAAGCTACCAACAGAGCTTTGATCAATAGGTGAAAAACAAAGAATGTGTCAGAACTGTCGTTGCTTTGGTTGGAAGAGGCAAACATTTTTTTAGTGGGTGTCACCTAAACACTTGAGTGCTTAAGTGTAGGTTTTCTCTGCTAATAATGTTGTAGCTTATTAGTGTAAACTGCTCATTAGAAAGCCGTTAAACAACACAGTGTTAATAAGTGATTTATTTTCTTTCCTGTTTTATGAGGTCAAGTTTTACATTTCATTACTTCATGCCATGCAGGACTTTCTCTTTTTAACTTAATACATTTACAAAAAATGCCAAAAGCATTATTCTTCAGCAATCGCAGCATTGAAAACTTCATTTTCTCTCCTGCCCAACCAAGTTTGTGGTAGATGGGATCTTTTAGCTCAAGCTAACTGATAGGCTTGATGTTTAATTAATGGCCTGACAAGGTCTAATGAAGCTTATGACACTAACTGCACTAGCATATGGGTGCCCCATGAGAATCAACACTCAGCACACTAATTTAGATAAATGATGCCCCAGGTTATGCCGGGCTATTTGCATTTCATTTGGTGGAAGCTTTGGGACAAGTGAGGATTAAGCAGGGGGCTGAGTGGGAGATCAAACAGGAGAGGTGTTTAGGGTTGAGAGATGCGAAGATGGAGGTGTTTACTCCAGTGAGTATGTGAGTGTATGTGGGTGTGGATTTCCCGTTGGCTATGCAGGATGCTGTTGTCAGATAAAAGGATTGGAAGCAGAAGGGGCTAATGGCAGATGTGCGTAACAGAACAGTTGGACAAACATGTTCATGTGACTAAGTGTATGTATCCAAATGCACAGTTTGTATTGCTATCTTTTAAACCTAAGGGGATAGGTCCTTTCGTAATGAGAGTCTTCAGAGGAGAGGTAATGTATTGTGTTTTGATTACATCATACCTGATTACCCCAGTTGAAAATCTGCCTCAAAAAAAAGTAAGCCAACTATGGAACCCTGAAAAGAAGTTGTAAAGTTACATGAATTCGAATATATATTTTTTTTTAAGATGAACTGAAATGATGCTTAATGAGTTTATAGTATCGGCATAGATGCTAGTCTTCTGGGAAGTACTCTTTACACCATCATAGATAACCTGACAAGTGTGGCAGCCTCATGCAATCCTTCAATGTGGTCCCCATCTAACGTCCACAAGAGCAGGTAGGCTCTTTCTCTAAAGAAACTAAGTTGATTTCCGGCCTGTCGGGCTACAATGTTTTTTTATTTTCCATAGAGAAAAGGATGGCATTCAGTGACAGAAAGAGAATAGTTGGTGGCCTGTTGAAGTAGTGTACACTCTATTTCAATTTGCATTCATAAAAGAAACATGTGAGGGCAGGGCACCAAAACTGGCTCTTGTTCAAAGGCCCACATCCTCATTAATCTGGCCTGCTCTGTACAGACAAATTAGTTTCATAATTAAAATAAAACAAAAACAAATGAGGTTTTTTAATTTGATATTTTGGATGCTTATCAAGTTAGGTTTGTTTATAATTTCAAAATCTTTACAAGTCTTTACAAGCACAGTTTTATGGCTATATTAGTAATTTTTAAAATCAAGGTACTGATAAAACATAATTACACCATATCTTCTTCTACCTAAATTAAAGGCTAAAGTGAGGGGTTAATGCCAAACTAAACTACAATGACTTGAAGCAAACTTTCTTAATTTCCAGTTAATCAAAATCATTATCTTTATTTACGACTGTATATTTGTACTTCAAAAGTTGTTTTGGCAAGCTATCCACAAAGACCACACTCATGAAATGCATGTAAAATTAAATTAGCTTGTGTGTAAGATGGAATCTAAACAGTGGTCTAGGACAGAAACACCCTGATTTCAATACTGGTATAAACACCTACAGAGAACAGTAAAAAGAAAAGAAACAACTTTTGGGACATTACTAAAATTCTGACCCACTATGACCCTACCTAGTTGAAATTACTAGAAAGTAGAATGGATTGTTGTCATGTGAAGTTGCTTCATGCATTCAGCATGCTTAGGTGAGTTAATCTGTATCAACACAGACAGAATGTCTGTGTACTATAACATGAGATTAATGTTTATATGAGGTCATTGCTGCTACATCTAAGGAAGATGACTTAAGAGCATCAGTTCTGTAGAGGTGGCTTACATGTGTAGTATAAATGGCAACTCAGGGTTGCCACAAAATGTTTCAACATGTCTAGAAAATAAGTGGCAATCTGGAACAGTATTAGATGTGTAGATCGGTAGAAGCATTATTTACTCGGGTCAGAGTCTTCCACACCACAGAAGGAAAAGGCAGATAAAAAATGGATTTGTTGGGGATGATGTTATCACCACGGAGCTTCACTGAAGAGCAGATGGAACTGGCATAATGAGATTTTATGCACTGATAATTTGTCCAGGGCAACAACATGGAGTGTTAAAAGAAGTTTTTCCATAGGAGATATGGCATGGATTCTATTTGTGGCTTGCTCCAAATCAGCCCACAAAAATGCCATTGGTGGTTAGATGATATTTCTCTACTATTGTTTTTTCCTGACAGTCCAAATATGTTGACATGGGCACAGAAGATTCGCCCTCACTGTTGTGTGTCATTGTACCCATGCCTCTTTCTTGCCACAATGACCATAGACATGTGTTAGTAATGCTGTGCTAGTTTGCACCTTCCTTCCAAATGTGCTAAAAATAGATACATAAAAGTGACTGCATCTGTTTTATGTTTGATCATATTGAGGGTTCTCAACGATGATATTTGCATATACTCCACACGGTATTTTTCAAGTTTTGATCATCAGAGTGTATTCTGCATATTCATGAAGGCAAACACGCTAAATGGATTACGCTTGCTATTTTGCTTATTTGACAGATGCAATCCTCAGTGCACCTGGTTAGTATTAGTACATCAGCTTTGCTCTACATGCAAAACCTTAGTAGATCAGGCCCTATGTATTACGAATCAGAAAAAGGCGGTCCCAAGATTCAGCCAGACAGTACTGAAAATTTAAAAGGTTTATTCAGCCACAGGAAAACGTCACTCAGGTAAAACTCAACACAGCTACCGGGAATCACTGGGGCAGAAAGAGGAATTAGTGACTTGTATTCTCTCCAGATTTTGCAGGGATCAGAAAAGCCACTAACCTGCTTTTGTCTTGAGTGGAACTTGAAACCCAGAAGGGAAACCTCAGTGGGTGGCAGGCAGTGATCTCCACAGCACAGGTAAGATGTGACTCCAGGCTGAATAATCCAAGAGCAAGGGTGGCTCAATAATTCGAGGACAGAAACAGGGTCAATGATCGAAACAAGAGACAGGCAAGGGGCAGGCAGAGGCATAAACCAGATGCAGGAAACAAGGTTGACAACCAAAATCCAAACAGTCTGACAGGGAGCAGGCAGAGGCATAAATCCAAAAGGCAAGGCAAGGTCAAGAACAATGATCAGACAGGAAGGAACGCTGGATATCTACTCACACAATGGCTTTCAAAAATCTGGCACCGTCTGTTTGTCAGAGTCAGTATATATCAGGGAAGACACAGGTGTATGGCATTACACAGATTGCACTACACTGCAGCAGCCACCAGGTGCATCTAATCTGCTGATAGCAACCAGGGAGACAGGGTAGAGCAGACGTGCCAGAATCATAACACTATGTGCCTTACTGTAGTAACTAAAATCTCAGTGGCTGCTGCCACCAAC
Organism: Girardinichthys multiradiatus; assembly: GCF_021462225.1. Classification (NCBI taxonomy): domain Eukaryota; kingdom Metazoa; phylum Chordata; class Actinopteri; order Cyprinodontiformes; family Goodeidae; genus Girardinichthys; species Girardinichthys multiradiatus. The sequence continues at coordinate 45,146,199 of NC_061802.1, read as the reverse complement.
TCTTTTGCAATCAGTGAAGGGTTTGGACACCTTAATAATCTGTTGGTAGCTGTTGATAATTTTCTTTTCCTGCCACAAGGTGGTGTAACCAATATTTTTTTTACTTTGAATTTGTAAAATATGCTTCCAAATGTATCTGTTGGAACTTTTGAGGTCTTTGCTATTTTCTTTGTATCTATTCCTGTGTTGTTGAAAGTCAATGATCTCTGTACTTATAGGACAACTCCTCAGACTTTGCCATATTTTTTTAATGAAATGAAATGTTGGTTGTATGTGTTACAAATGTAATTAGAATGTTTTCTAAGAAACTTATTCATTATTTCATTTTTCATTATGTGCACTCTGTTTTCCAAAATCCTCCCATAACAGGACAACAAAGCCTGACCTTCAGCTGTAATGGAGTACATAACCTGTTGGCTTCTGGGTAATGCAGTTTTTAATGGACTGGCTTGAACCTCCAGAGTGGAGAATGTAGCAAAAACACAGGCAGTCGCAGGAACAGAGGAAAAAACAAAAACAATAAAGAACACTGGTATTGAGAGGGAGGAATAAAAAATAAAACAATAGCTAGATAAGAGTGTTTGCCTGTTATTGTTTTCCATGTCTGACATGGCCTGTGGTATTCAGGAGATTTCATGCAGAGGAGAAAAAGAGAGATCCATAAACCTCTTGCGTTCCTTCAACACCTCAGGGAAAGCCATCTTTAATTCATGAGGACTATAAAAATAAAGGTTTTTATTTTGATTGTCCTGCAGCCTGTAACAGACTCTCAAAGCATAAATGACAACATGCAGATGTTGGTGCTGTGGTTACAGAAGACATCATTATGCAGCACTCTGAATGCATTTTCTATTTTAAATTAGTTGAATCTACCTTGGTCTGGTAAAATTTATTCTAAAAACCTTTCTCTTTCCTCTTGAGGAATAATTTATAAATTCTAGCATCACACTGTGGGAGTACTTGAATTAAAAGGCTCTCTGTTCATCTTTGCACTTTAACATATCTTCATTAGAGATTTTTAATTGTGTTTTTTACACAACTGACATAAGCTGTTGCAGTTGCTGCTGAGTGGATATGGTGACGTGCACAATTCCCAGTTTTAGCGTTGTGTTTTTTTGTGAATTGTTTAATTTTTTGACCCAGCTTTTTAACCTAATTCTTCTAGCCTTGCTGTTATTTGATGTTTTATTTTTAATTTGTTATTTGTTGTATCGTAATAAGGTCTGCACAGTAGAGCAGTGGGAACATTGTTGCTTTGCATCAAGAAGGTCCTGGTGCGGATTCCCAGCCACAGGAAGAAGCTGCAAAATATCAATATGTGAAAGCCTGCAGGTCTGAACTGCATCAGCTCCAGGCTTAACATGAGCCTAAAGGTGGGGAAAGTACCACACCTGTGGAAGACCTCCTGTATGGTACCAGTGCCAAAGACCATACATCCAAAGGTCCTGAGCCGCTACAGCCTGGTAGTACTGACCTCACATCTGATGAAGACCCTTTGAGGGACATGCTGGTGTTGTCAGGAATGGACCCTCACCTGTCCCAGTGGATACTTGTCTAACTTATTGGCCGCCAACAGTATGTGAAGACAAGTTGCTGGCTCTCTGACAGGTGGGTCTGCAGTATGTGGGCCCTGCAGGGAATTGGGCTGGCACTATTCCTGTTTATCCTTGACACTTCAGACCTCTCCATCAACACCTCAGGCTGTGATGTATAAAGGTACTCTGATGACACTGCTATAGTTAGCCTCATCACAGTTTAGGATGACTCAGATTACAGATAGTGGACACAGGACTTCATGGACTGGTGCCAGCGGAACAATCTCTTGATCAACGCGAGAAAACCAAGGAGATGGTGGTGGATTTCCACAGGTGCAGAACCACTACACTGACCCTCCTCTTTTCTTACTCCTCCCCTTGGTTCTGATGGCCTGTAGTAATTTAAACCATCCATGATTTAGTGCATGTCTGGAGCTAGACCCGTCTTAGTCATGATAACAAAGCTACTCTCTGTACTATAGTGTAGAGAGAGCTCTATAGTGTAGAGGTACTCCCTCTATAATGCAGGGTAGAGACAGCCAATTCTCCAGTCATCCTACTGTTGGAAAGGGAACCCACATTTATCTTGATGATGGACAGGATGATGTGTCTGTATCAGGTCCTGTGTCTCCTTCTCCTCAGCTCGTGGAGAATATCGGCTGCTCAGGGAAAGTGGCACAATGGGGCTACCAAGAGCCAATAGATGATCCCTGGTGTAAATAAACAATTTAAATAAACAATGGTAGCGTGGCTGCTCACTTGGTCTCCAAACACAAATACCATATAAAAAGAGAATGAAAACAAAGTTGTCCACAAAATGGTCAACTCCATAAAGTTTAGAGCAATGCAGAAAAAACAGGAACACAAAACCCATCTAGCAAAAGTTTAAAATAAGAAAAACTCAGGGCTGAGTGGAAACTGCAGAAATTTCCAGAACTAGTATCTCCCAAATGCACATACTTTTTTCTGTCTCTCAAGCAGAGGTTGTGCTAGACTTTTTCATTGTCAATCATTTTGACTGACAGGGTCAAAAAAACCTGGTCATAATCTATTTTTACCTGTCATTTTTTTTAATGAAAATAAATAAACATTCAATAACATTTATTTTCATTCATTTTAATTAAAATTTAGTCTGAACATGCTGAGCAAGCCACATGAACAAATTAATAGATTTAACTTTTACTCCGCAGTGACAAAAACACTGACTGTGGACCCAGTGACTGCATATAAACAATGAAATTTAGTGACTGCACTTAAAATCTGAACGGATCACCCGCTGTGGCCTGAATGCACAGTCTCACAACTCCCTTCTGGTTTGCAGGGCCTGAATCGCGCAGCCGCTTGTGTGTAATCAAATGTCTCGAGTGGGATTGCTGCAGAGGCTACTGTTATGAGGTTTTGGACTTTTGCCTCGGAAAGATGACTTTTCGTGTCTGTTTTCATGTTGTTCTGGAGGCTGAATCCATGCTCTGACTAGGAAGGGAATTACAAACGCAGCTTCAGCCAATGTTTTGATATCAGAGAAGACTTCACTACTTGAAGTAATCAGAGGTTGGCAAGACTCTCCAAACGCTAGGTTCCCTGATCCGACAAGCACTTGCCTTAGTGAGATGAAACAGCTAAGTAATATGCTAACTCAGTAAGGGTTGTGAATTACAATCTGCCAAAATGATGGCCTTTAAATTTTTCTGTTACCGTTTAAAAAGACTGGTCAAAAACAAAAAATATATTCAAATAACGAGACCCCTGCTCTCAAGTAATTTGTGACACAATTTAACATGCCCCTCCTCATCCCATTTTGTTCATTTTTTTTACACAATAAATCATGATTTATTAGTAGTAATACATTCAAAAATATTATCATTTGCAGTTGTCATTTTATCTTACATTCTGAAGTTCTGCTCACATATATTGCTACTCCTCCTCCACTCTTGTTTTTTTTCTGTTCATGTATATGAATTCATGACCTTCTGGTTGAAAATCAGTCCCCTCTTCTGCTTTCAGCCAGGTTTCAGATACTGTGATAATATTAAAGGGTTGTAAAAATGAGAATAAATATCTTCTAATATGGTCAAAAGTGGCATAGAGAAATTGACAGTTTGTCCTTTGCTGTACTAATATGATTAAATTGTTAATTGGTTTAATAATAGCAGTTAGTATTTGTGGTGGAGAAGAAAATAAACACATAAATAAACAGGGTAAAATCATTTCCAAAATCTTTTGAGCTGTATTCAAAATTTTCAAAAGGTGATAATTCAAGCTAATCTTGAAAGTTTATCCCTTGTACGTGGTTGTTGTGTCCAGATGAAGTTATGTCAGATAAATTCATAATTGTTATTTGTGAGTACAGTGTTCTCTTCATTGTCCAGTCACATGCTCAAACATATTTATTCAGTTACTCTAAGGTAAGGTAAGGTAAGTCTATTTATATAGCGCTTTTCAGTAACAAGACATTCAAAGCGCTGTTCATGAGGAAGAACAATTACAATACAATCACAAAGAAAATAAACACAGATGCAGACACAGAAAAACAAATCAAATGACAGTTATAATCCTTGGGAGTAATAATAATTAATAATCCTTCCAAGTGTACTGGTAGAAATTGGTTCCAAGCCACTGTTAATAATAAAGCATCTTATGCTAAAAGAAGATGATAATATTGATAGTCTCATCAGTCCACCGAATTCTAACTAGGGAAGCTGAGTCACTGGTACAAAACACCTTTAATCCACATTTTCAGGTGCTAGTGATATATTGCTTTTACTGGTACTGAAGTTGAACTAAGTAATAACAGTCCATTGTAGTCTAATTAAGAAAGCTGGGTCATTGGTGTAAGAGCAGCTGAAGTCCAAATTACTAATAACATTTGGTTTTTGCTGGTAATCCTTCTGATAAAACTAAAAATCAATGAAAAAGTAATGAAATACTGATAATAATTGGCTATTGCTGGTAATCCTTCTGTGAAATCTGAAAATCTATGAGAAGTAATGAAATGACACACTTAGGTAAAGTAAGATAGGAGGGGGAAAAAATCATATTTCAGACTCTATTCTTAGCAATAGCGTCTGGAATAGTACAAAAAAAACCTCAGCAGGGGTAAGCAACACACACATAAATAAAGATTTAGCAAGGGTACGGTGGAATCCTGAGGGTGTGAATGTAAGTCTGAGTGTGTTTGCAAGAATTAGACTGTCAACACTGATAGAAGTGCCATTGTCCTTGAGAAGAGAGGTGGAAGTTTTATCAATCGGCCACATAGTCCTATCAGCACACAGCTGGTAGGGTAGTGCTGAGGAAAGAGCGTCGTGTTTATATAACATGCAGGAGATATTTTGTCGATAGCCAGTTAACAGAAGTTGCCAAGGCCAGTTTAGGGAGCCTGATTGAGAAAAACAATAAATGTTGTGGTTCAGGCAGTTGTGAATTTCCAACCACCTTAAGAGTTTTACTGGTATGTCTCAATTGCGAATACAAATAGCCAAATTTCTTGTACTTTCCGCAGATCTGGAGCATACAACTTCTCCAAGATTATATCCTTTAACCTCTGAGTCCAACCGCTGCCAGGCTGCGATTCTGTTCAAGAATCGTGTCCAGCTTGCGATTCTGCTCTCTTAACATTCCAGTCTGAGTATTGATCGCTCTACAGACTCCATCTAATATCGCAGGCAGCTTTGGAATGCTTTGAACAGCCGCCCACATTTTGCGAATCACTCGATAAGCCAGGTAACCACCAACTCCAGAAAGCAGAAATCCTGTTATCAAAAGTCCAAATATGAACACATCTTCTAGGTCCTCCACCAACATCATAGTCAGGCACACAATCTTCCACTGCTGCCAATAATCCATTGTGTATCCAGAGAAGAACATCCCGTCTGGACAAGAGGGTCTCCTTTAACCTGTCTTCCTCTTGAAAAAAACATGTAATCATCGACAGTACTACTGTGAGACACATAATGCTTGGAAGTCACTGCATAGTCTGTTATAGTTTTCTTTATAATGTGACAATCTGTACAATAAATGACTTCTTTAAGCTTGTTTTCATGTTTAATTTATGAGGATATACAAATAATTATTGGCGTTCCCCTCCCCCTGCTGGTGCCTCAGTGTTGCAAGAAGGGAGGAGAGCCATGACTGGCAGCATGCTTCATATTCCAAAACTAAAGAGGCTGAGGAGGTTGTGTCAAAGTAAATGGTTGGAAAACATATTGCCCTGATTTCATACTTTGTTTATCTTTCTTGATCACACAAACCAGCATGTTAGTGTGATGGTTTATTTATGAATAGGAGGTAAGTAGCCTGCCAGGAAAAGGTTGTACACGACCTTGTCAATCTTCAAGCTAACAGAGAAAAAAAACAAAAGATAACTCTGCTCCTAAACTTTGTATTTGTTATCTTTTACTGATGGATTTCTGTGTATTTATTTAATTATTATTATTAATATTATTATCAATTTATTTAATTATTATTTATTTATTCTTATTAATATTTTATTGTTTTCTTATTTTCTTTGTCTTCTGTCTTGCGTGATGTCATGGAGTTAAAAGATAAGGGGTTTCTATGTTCTCTGCCAGTAGACGTCTGCCAATGTGTGACCATGGAAATAATTACATAATTATGTAATTACTGACAACACAATTTCATTGTATTACTTTTTTAAGTTTTCTGATGGATCGTTTAAATAAAGTATTTTGTTTTACAAAGGGACTGGTCCATTTTTTGTTTATTTGTAGGCATGAAGGTTGGAAAACAGTGGATCCCTGCAAAGCCAAACTACATGTGCAGACAATAATGGTGAAATTGTATGAAAAGGGTTTGTTTTCCCCAGCTGTGATAGGAGTAAGGTAAGGCTAGATGCACTATGTGGGGCTTGTAACAGGTCAGTTCTTACCTGAACTTTTGTTCCATTATAGTGAGAGGAACCTTCATCTGCATTGAGCTAGAAGTAATGAAAGTGTGGTGGAGCATTCAAGATTGATGCCAAGGAACTCCCAGACCTCTTCTCTCTGTGTTTTACCCTCTTTCATGCATCTATAAACTCTCTGCCTTGTCTGAAATTAAATAGCAACCACTGAAATTGGTATTAGTCATTATGTTCCTGAGCAGTTTTGTGTTTGTTTTAATTTCTTCAAGGATGGAAAGTCACTCAAATGTATTTAAAAAGAAAAGTTCATAAAGAGCACATTAATGTCTATGTATAAATGCTTGAGTGAAATTTACAAAATAAGTAACGGAAGCAGCTTTTTAACCGCACATGCTTTATGTTTACTGAGTACATTTGCCCATTCACATTGCATTTTACAATGGATAATGTAAAATACTCAATTTAACTTAAAGCAGACTGTTTCTACAAACATTTGCAGCAGGAGTGAATTCCAGCATGGTAGCATAATAGGATGCGAACTATGCAATAATTGAAGTCATGAAGTTTTTTGCAACCAAATATTCTGCAATCAACTGTTAGTGGTGTCATAACAAAGCAGAAGCAATTGGGAAGAACAGTAACAAGGAACATCCTGTTAGTTCACCAGATGTACTCTAAAGAAGCAGAAGCCAAGAGAATTAAGCTGTGGAGGTAGCTATAGCTGCGAGGGACTGCTTGGTTGACTGTAGAGCAGGGGTTTCAAACTTTAGCACCTAAGGACCGATGTCTTCAAACTATTACTGTACATGTGTTATGTCTTCAGCACATGTGAATCACTTAAATTGGTCCTTGCCAGGACATTACAGAACTTGATGGCATCTTGAGGAGGCACTTCAGCCATTTGTTTAAGCTAAGTTGGAGCAGCGGCATATCTAAAATGTAAATCATTTTGGTATCAGAGTTAACCCACAGTTAATTCCAACTCTAACCCTGTTCTAGACCAAATAAAATGGACAAGCTGCAGTGTTGATCTATCTTGAAATATCTTTCTTCATTGATACCTTTCTCTTGATCAGACAGCTAGGTATTCTGTCTATGTTTCTACAAAAGCCATCGTTAAACATATTTTGTGTCTTTGTGTTGCAGGTGACTTCATGGCCTATAGCAAGGTGTGTGATGCCCAGACTGGGCCCCTGGATGGAGAAGTTTTGCACTGCTCTGGATCCTTGGAGCTTGACTGGGACCTGGACAAAGAGGAGTTGCAGGAAGCAGGGCCATGCAGTGAGCGCAAGAAGATGCAACATGGTGACTGCCAGAGATCAGGTCAGGCATTACTTGTATGTTTTATAAGGTTTGTGTAAGCCTTTCAACAATAAGTATAGTTTGTCCATTGCTTATGCTATAATTTAACTAATCATGCTAACTTGTGAATTTGTAGGCTCACATTTAGTTTATAAATGTTCTAACTAAAACCAGATGAATATAACTGAATGTGTGATACATTCATTAAACATTTTGCTGCCCTAATGAGAACCCAGTGTGCATTGTCAGAAAATATTTGGAAAAATAAAATAATCATCATAACTCACCAAACCTGAGTTATTTTCTATGCTCTACTGTTTGCTGTTTAGGTGTGTAATAAGGCTGTGCTGAAACGCATGCAATATTCATCATCCATTGATGAGTATGATTCATGATTTTTGTAATGCAAATGTGATTCAGTTTTGTGTTGTTGTTGGTATGGAGCTGTAGTGCAGATCCCTGCCACGTGCTTTTGATCTGGTTGTAAAAAAATATTTTCTGTAAATATATTTCAGGAACTCAAAACAAACAATTAGACACAATTGATCTACTTACAAAAGCTGTAGCAGTTGGAAGGCTATAAGTTGGACTTTATACTTATATTTTAAATAATTGAATTTACTATATTTATTTATGTTATATTGCCATTATTGATGACCTTTTCCAGTTGTTTGAAGTAAATGTTGATTTCAGTTCAATGCATTTATTTATGTATTGATTTTTTTAGCCTTTATTCTTCTTTTTATTATTTATGATCTTCATTTTAATGTTTGTCATGATCAATTGCTTAGAATTTTCATGTCAACCTGTAGTGACTCTTCATCATCATTAACAAAACTGCATTTTCTCAGTTCTTCAGATACATGTCTGATCTAGTACCTACACACTTCTGTAGATTTATTTCCATGATAAGCCTTGTTTAGATCAGTAATTAGTTGATTGATTGATTGATTGATTGATCGATTGACAGATTGATTGATAAGTCGGAGAGGATCTAGTTAGTAAATCACTGCGCTACACACTCAACCTTTCGTCCCTGAATAATAAAGTTGTTTTTTTTTCTTTTCAGTTTCTGTACAAACATCTTAGTGTAATAAACACATTTTGTGATTCAGGTTGTTCAGACACTGGTCCTGACCCTGACCCTGACCCTGAGTTTATGGAGCCGATCCCAAATTCTGTCTCAGTTTCACCACATGGAAGATTTGAACGACTCCAAGAAGATCCCAACTATATCTCTCACTTTACCAGGACGACAGTTCACAAAGGCCAAAGACGACTTCACTGTTTCATACTCAGGTAGTTATAGAACCACTTTGGTAGCCCTACACAAGGAATATTTGTTACAGTAATGCAAAAGATTTACTTGTTAAGTGTCATGTCAAACAATGCTAACAAACTATTTCAGCCTAATATAAGATAATGTCAATATTTTACTGGTAATGACATGTTCAAAAGTTTTAATCTGTTTAGATTTAGGCATAGCTCACATGTTAAAAATGATTTAGCTGGGAAGTTTGTAACTTCTTATGAAATAAATATTAGCCTTTACACTCCATGTAAAACATACAGTTCCTCAGATGTTTCCCTTTAATGTTCTTCAGTGTAAAGGAAAACATTTCGAGGAGAATGATGACAACACTAGATATTCATATAATATCTTTGACTTGTCATGTTGAAGTTAAGTGTGACCTTTGTGAAGGCAACAACTATGGCCTGACACTTCAAGCAGTTTGAATGGTTTATTGACAACAAAAGGTAAGTAAATGTTTTGTTCAGAGTTCAGGTATGGGTCCAAAACAGCACTGGGAATGAGGGGTAGGAGTTAGTGAGGGAAACAATACCCAGTTAATAATTAAGATAGTGAGATGTTAGTTTTTTACTGTTTCTGGAAATGGCAGAGTTTAGGAGGAACATGGATATATATATCCACTGGAATGGAGGTTGCTGGGATGTGGTGAGTGATACAAGTTGGTTATGATTCTACTCTGTTGCAGATGAAGGTGGAGATGAGGGTGGAGCATTGCATGGTGGACATGCAGGTGAGTGATACTGACGGAGCTGTGGTGGGGTCAAAAAAGTTAACCAGGAGGGAAACTGGAGAAGCAGTGATGAGATTGATGGAAGGATTCCCAGAGTGAGTTTCCAAATGTATTCTGATGACTAGGAGGCAGCAGAGTGAGATCCAGAATGGAACTTTGGACTGGAAGCAAGGGTAACTGCGAAGAAAGTAACAAGGGGGTCAGCAAAGGAAAATAGATAACTTGAGCTATAATACTAGAAGGCCTGATTACCACTCTGAGAAAGAAAGGTCTGGCATCTGCTTCAGGGAACCCACTTGTCTTTGCATATATGTTCCTCTTGATTGGATATGATGAAGAACAACTGTGAGGAACCACCTGCCAGTCAAAAAATGTAATGAGAAGAGGTGCATTAACAAACACAATGAGACAACTGGCTTGACTTGTAAGATGTGGAAGATGGGATGGACGTGGATGTGAGCAGAAAGCTTGAGTTGAGGCAATGATAAAGGGACCTAGGAACCTGGTTGAGAGCTTCGTTGTAACAGGATTTTAATGGAAAATCTATACCTGATAACCAGACTTTCTCACCTGCAGAGTATATGAAATGTGGGATGCATTTCTTATTTGTTATATTCTTGTTCTGAGCCGATGTTCTTTAAAAAGCTGTCTTGGTATATTTCCAGACTCTTTGGCAATGTTGGAGATGGGTGTGAACAGATAGAAATGTGGAATCTGGGAAGGAAGATGGAACGAAAGATGGCTGATAACCAAGAGAAACTTTGAATGATGAGGCCAGTGGTGGCAAAGATGTGTGAATTGTGTGCCTACTCCTCCCAGGCGAGATATTGGCTCCAGGTAGCTGGTGAGTCTCTAGTGTGTGTGGAGTTCTTAATTCTTGATTCATACATTTGCATTGTACATTAGTTTGCCAGTGCAAACCTGATGTGCGATGGGGTTTGGCATCTAGGGCGGAACAGAAGTCTTTCCAAACTTGAGCAACGAACTTGGAATATGACCAGAGAAGATTTTAATAGGGATGCCATGAAGTCTAAAGACATGATGAATAAGTAGTCTGGCGATTTCAGCAACAGGATGGAAGCTTGGAAAGAGTGATGAGAGGACAACTCTCGAAGAACCGGTCAATGATGGTGAGGACGACTGGTGTATTTCTGGAGTTGGGGAGACAAGCGACAAAATCAAGAGCAATGTGAGACCATGGACGGCTGGGAAGTGGCTGGAGAAGGCCTGACGGATGACGATGGGAGCTTTTGGTTCTGGCACAGATGGTACAGATGGAAATGAAATCTTGAACATTCTCATTGAGGGATGGCTACCAGAGGTGGTGATGGAGGAGGCCAGTGGCTGATTCCAGGGTTTCTAGAAAAAACTATTGGTACGCACTGAATGGATGGCTTTGGAATAGATGGAACATCTCTTTCTTTCTGCTCTTGGTGGAGGAGGATGCTTTTTCTCTGTCTCCCACGCCCTTCCATATCTGCCCTGCTTCAGCTCTGTGTCTGGTCTTTCTTTTTGGAGCCTCTCTTTGCATATCTTCCAAAAATTCTGAGTTATGGATTTGGTCAGCTGGTCTCTCAATGCAATTGATAAAATTGAAGACAGGGTGAAAGGGAACCCTCATGTCCAGACGGGACATTTTTCTCCAGATACACGATGGACTCCTGGCAGAAGTGGAGGATTGTGTTTGTCGATAATGTCAGTCGAGGATGTCGAAGATGTGTACACAATTGGATGTTTGATAACAGGATTTCTGCTTTTTGGAGTCGGCAGTTACCAGGCATATTGAGAAATTCGGAAAACATTGGCAGGTGTTCTGGCCATTGTAAGGCTGCCTGGCATGTATGATGGGATCTGCAGAGCGGTCAACACTCAGACTGAGATGTTACGTGAGCTGAATCGCAGACTGGATATGATCCTTACACAGGATCGCAGGCAGGTTGCAGTTCCAGGACTCAAGGGCGAAATGGGATAAATCTTGGAGAAAGTTATTTGCTCGGATCTGGCGGAAAGGACCTGGAATTTGGCTGTTTGGATTCGCCATTGAGAAGCACCAGCGAGACTTTCAAGGTAGATGGAAAACTAAGCGTCGGCCTGACCCAAAACAATTCTTGTTATCTGAATCTGGGTCCCCTGTATGGCCTTGGATGGCCAGCTATCTTCAACTTCTCCTGGATGTTATGTAAACAAGATGCTCTGCTCCCACTGCCCCCTCCCTTTCCTGAGGACATCTGTGGACCTGCTCAGAACGGCCGGTTGATGAACATTCCAAGGTACTGTCAAGAACAATGGCCTCTGTGACAGTGCTTCATGGATTTACTTGCACACACTCACATGCACACACACACATGCCCAAGATAAACATATGCACCCCCTCACACCGCCTTCACCGGATCCCCTGCATGATGTTGTTTTGTATACGTGTTGCTTCTTTGTGCTGAGGTTTTTTGCAATCTCAAACTGTATCCTGCTAAGGATAAAGTGTGAAATATGACTTTTTTCCCTCTACTTACCTAATGTGGCCTTCTTTCTCATCTAGCAAGGGCACCGCCTGTGAGTGGACAGCAAAGCCTCGGTGACCCGTCCCCCTTGTCTTGTGTCATGCTGTGTGTCTGGATGGGTTGTACTGTAATTCTAATTTCCCCCTCGGGGATCAATAAAGTATTTTTGAATTTGAATTGATAAAGATTACCAGGGGGTCCCCCTCTGGGATCTGGTTTGTCCTGGAAGACTTCTTCTCCAGAGCCCAGGAAAACAGAACCTATGGTGCATGACTGGGGAAGAATGGATTCTACTTCACCAGTTCTAGTTCATCTGAGAAGAACTGGGGAGAGCGTTTGGTTTGATGTTAGGGGAACTGCAGTGGTGGATGATGGTGAAATTGAAACGTAAGATGAATGAGGACCAATGGGACTGCCGGGAGTTGAGGTGTTTAGCTGACTGCAAGTATGAATTGTTCTTGTGATCCGTCCGGACAATGATGGGTTGTTCTGGTACTTCAAACCAGTGTGCCTTCCCTCATCAAGTCCCGGTTTGATCGCCAGAAGCGCAAGGTCTCTAATGTTGTAATTCCTCTCTGTAGGAGAAAAGTGTTTGAAGAAGATTGCACATGGATGGAGCTTACCATCAGATAGGTTCTTTGGGACAGGATGGTTCCAACACCACAATCAGATGCATCCACCTCTAAGACGAAGTAAGGTGAAGAATCAGGATGGGCAAGAATGGGTAGTGGCGGACAACCTCCAAGTTTTCAGCTTCAACAGAGCAAACAAAGGGTTGTTATTAGAGGTGAGAGCAGTGAGTGGGGCTGCAACCAAACTTAACTCCCTAATGAAGCATCTGTAGAAGTTAGGACAACTTAATAAACTTTGGAGCTGTGTATGGGTGCTGGGTGTGGGCCAATCCTGAACTGGTTTTATATATCTGGGTTAGTCTTTACTTGTCCACCTTCAAATATATGGCCAGGAAAATGATAGATTCATTATGAAATTTGCCCACTTCAGTCTTCATGAAAAGGCAATTTTCCAGGAGTTGTTGGAGGACCTGTCTGACGTGGAGTTTGTGTTCAAGCTCTTAGAGAAACTCAGAATGTCATCAAGGTAAATGAATAGGAAGATGTTAAGAAAGCGACTGAGGACATCATTAATGAGGGCTTGGAAGACCGCAGGTTTATTGGTTAGACTTAAAGTCATGACTAAATATTTGAAGTTAACAATATGTATTTTGAAAGCAGTTTTCCATCCATCGCCTTCAGGAATACGGACAAGATGGTATGCATGGCGGAGATCTAAGATTATAAAGGCACTCAGATGGAAGCGGAGCATCAGGAAGAAGGCCAATAGCACTGTCATAAGTGACAATGTGGAGGGAGAGATAGAGCCAAATCTTTACAAAAAACCCACTGTATTTCGTGATATTCAGGAGGAACAACTGAGATATCTAAAGAGGAGGTGGTCTTAGGGGAATTGGGAAGAACAGATGGAACAGCTGAAAGCAGGTACATGGTTGAACAACTGGAGCTCCATGATTGTGAGTGATTCTGATCAGTTTATATGTAGATTGTGTTTCTGAAGCCAAGGGTTACCAGGCCCAACAGAGGAGTGGTCCTGTCTGATAAGTGATGGTCCTTTTATTAATAATTGCCTCTGCCCCCATAAGACTTATCTTAAATAAGGCTGATTACATAAGAGATCTTACTAGCATCTTCAGTGAAACAGCGGGGTGAACTGCCAAAAACCAGGACACACTGGAGCACGAAGCCCCGACAACAGTTGATTTCCTTTGAAACGTGTTTCATTAGGGGGTAAACAGTGTCCCAGAAAACTGGAACAAAGGAGGAGCCAGAATGAGCTGTGAAGAGAGCAGACATGGAGGAGTTAGAATCCAAAAGTCTGGAGGTTAACTGTTGAATTTGTTTGTGTAAAATACCCAGGGATTGAGCTAAAGAGTTGTAATAAGTTATTAATAAGGAATTGTGATGATCGAGGAATATGCCTTGTTCGCAGAGAGTGGTCCATAGTTGTGCCACAGGTTCTTGTCGGCAAGTCTGACACTTGTGCAGGCGACCACTATGGACAACTTAGAGCGCTTTGAATGTTGACAACAATAGGTACGTTTTCTTCAGGGTACAGGTAAAATTACTGGACAGGATTGGGAATGAGAGGTAAGAGTTGGTGAGGGAAATGATACTTGGACAATCATAATGAATGTGAGATGTTAGTTTCTTGCTGTTTTCGGAGATGGTTGAGTTCCAAGAGGAAGGTAAATATATACATGGCAACTGAGGTTGCTGGGTTGTAGTAAGTGAAGCGGGTTGGTTATGATTCCTTGTTCTCTGTTCCGGATGAAGGTGGAGATGGTGGTGGGACATTGGAGGGTGGACGGGCAGGTGAGTGGTGATGATTGAGCTGTGAAGGAGTCCACACAGTGAATCCAAGAGGGCAGCTGGAGAAGTGGTGAGGAGATTGACAGAGGGTTTCCCAGAGTGAGTTCCCCAATGAATTCTCATGACTAGGAGGCAGTAGAGTGAGATCCAAGACAAAACCATGGACTGGAAGCGACATTAACTGTGAAGAAGACAACAAGGAGGTAAGCAGAGTAAATTGATAACTCAAGCTGTAGTACTGAATGGGCTGATTACCAAAAGGGGAGTGAGAACGGTTTGGCATCTACCTCAGGGAACCTACTACTCTATAGGCTCCTGCTGATTGGACTTGATGGGGAACAGCAATTAGGAAACCCATGCCAGTCACACCCTGTAATGAGAAGAGGTGAAGGCACACGCAAACACATAAACCCGCACACAGCCCTGTGGATATGACACAACACGAAATATTATTCTATATCACCTCCAATAGTAGAAGCATAATGCTTGGTTTTCCACATGTCATATATGACTTTTTTAAATGTAAACAACAAATTAAGATGATTAACATTCATTTGAATTCCCTTTTAGAGACTTTTCGTTTGAGTATTATCATTAATTTGAGTATTTGTTTTTGTGTGTTATTATTGCTCAGATCAAGTCATCTAACCTGACACAACTCCTTCACCCATTTTCTGGTATATACTGAGACCTCCCTGCTTTTGTCCATAGGTATGTCCTTGCAGGGGTGGGAATTTTTGTCCTTGGAATCCTGGTTGGGTTGTTCACGAATACATCTTCGAAACGTCAAACTATTCCTTCGCCCGAAAGCTTGGACCTGCTCGAAGAGCTGCTTAGGGGAATCAAAGCTGACAAGATAGATGCCCTCCACAAGTAAGTTTGCATAATACTCAAAGTAAAACAACATAGCAGCTAGGCAAATGCTGATTTTACTATGGAATATAAAAGTAGGTCTTGAGGAGTGTCCTATTTGATAAAACTCTATATTGAAAGTTGTTCCTCTTGTGTAAAGGAGGATGTGACAATTGTGTTTAATATTCTGTAGACATATTAGAGATTTGTATGGAGAGAAGTGTAATTACTGGCTTGTACTTTTAAGTCAAGTCTAGTCAAGTTTATTTATATAGCGCTTTCCAGCAACAAGGCACTCAAGGCGCTGTACATAAGGAAAAACATCACAATGATACAGAAAATCAAACAGAAAGACACATCAAATGACAATCCTTGGGGGTTTACTGGTAAGAGCTGGTTCTAATCCAATCTTTCTAATAAACTAAAAATCTATGAATCCTTCGTAACTGGATCAATGGTATAAAACAGTTATAGTCCAAACTTTCAATACTATGTTTGGGTTTTACTGGTATGAAATAGTTGTAATACAATCCTCCTAAGAAATCTGAAAGACTATGAATCCTTCTAAGCAATCTAAAAGTCTGTTGTAAGTGTCTTGTGCTGAAACTAAAGAAGCTGGGTCATTGGTGTACAAACAGCTTTATTACAAATTTTCAGATAGTAATAATATTTGGCTTTCACTGGTAATACTCCGGAGAAATCTGAAAATCTATGAAAAGTAATGAAATCACACATTTAGGTAAAATAAAATAGGAGGAAAAAAAATCCTATTTCAGACTCTATTTGTAGCAGAATACAGTCTGAAGTAGTACAGAAAACCTCAGCAGGGGTAAGCAACACACACATAAGTAGAGATTTAGCAAGGGGACGGTGGAATCTTGAGGGTACAAATATATATAAGTCTGAGTGTGTTTGCAAGAATTACTGTCAACACTGATAGAAGCGCCATTGTCCTTGAGAAGAGAGGTGGAAGTGTTCAATCGGCCTCATAGTCCTATCAGCACACAGCTGGTAGGGGAGTACTGGGGAAGAGCGTCGTGTTTATATAACATCCAGGAAATATTTTGTCGATAGTGTCGAGGTAAAATAATGCTATCATTGATATCCTTGCGGCCTCAACCTCACCCAGTCCGGATGTCATGAGAAAGAACAAATGAAGAGCAGGAAATTAAGATTAACACAAGTTTAATTTGGAAGATAATAAGTCCA
Organism: Girardinichthys multiradiatus; assembly: GCF_021462225.1. Lineage (NCBI taxonomy): Eukaryota > Metazoa > Chordata > Actinopteri > Cyprinodontiformes > Goodeidae > Girardinichthys > Girardinichthys multiradiatus. The sequence continues at coordinate 45,129,516 of NC_061802.1, read as the reverse complement.
ATGATTTCCAATGCAAAATGAATACATACAGAATAACACAAAGAAAGATAATTACGTAAGGCCTTACGGAGAGATCGCAGGTTTCAGCAAAGCATGGCTGTCTCTACCCAGATATCTGACTCATCACAGTTGCCAGAACATCTTTATCATCTACTTTAAAGCTTACTGACTGTGCCTTCCCCTTATGCAGTCTGGTGTTGTAAATCAGCCAAGGTCCCTTGGGGTATCTATACCATGCCTAAAGGTCAACGTTTATTGCTTTATTGTCCCTACAACCAGCATTTACTGCTTGCAGTTGTAGAGAACTTCCTAACCTCTGTTTCACCCTTGTTCCATCCTGACTCCTGCTGTGACCCTGTGATTCCTCCTCAAGGCTCACTCATATTAAATCTCAGTTTAATGTTCCCACATGCAAACTAAACTAATAGCATGAAAGTACATGATTTTAATTCTCAACATTAGCCAGTTAGCAAAAGTTGCCAAGGCCACATTGGGGCCCAGATTTAGAAGGCATTTGTGAATTTCCAATTACCTTAAGAGTTTTACTGGTATGTCTCAATTGCGAATCCAAATAGCCAAATTTCTGGTACTTTCCACAGATCTCAAGTGTACAACTTCTCCAAGATAATATGCTTTAACCTCCATCCAACATCAACAGTGCTTTGAACAGCTCCCCACGTTTTGCAAATCACTCCATAAGCCAGGTAACCACCAACTCCAAAAAGCAGAAATCCTGTTATGAAAAGTCCAAATATGTACACATTTTCTACGTCCTTGACCGACATCATAGTCAGGCACACAATCTTCCACTGCTGCCAAGAATCCATTGTGTATCCAGAGAAGAACATCCCGTCTGGACAAGAGGGTTCTCCTTTACCCTGTCTTCCCATCGAAAAATTTGGTCAATTACGTTGAGAGTCCAGCTGACCAAATCCATAATTTACAAGTTTGGAGGATTTTAAAAGCGAGGCTCTGAGAAAAACACAGACAAAAAGCAGAATTAGGGATCAGAAGGGAGGGAGGGAGAGAACACGTGTTTTCCACTGAGAGAAAAAGAAAAAAAGAAAAAAAAAACTTTTAACAAAAGGGTCAGAATTTTCAAAAAATAGACTAAGTTTAATAGATCATTGTAAAAAGAATGTACACCATCTTTCAATCCCATTATTTTATGTGCCAGGAAAAAAAGTATCTACTCTTTAGTGGGTTTAAAAATTATTTAAGTCTAACCTCACATGTATAAAAAAAAAAACAACTGTCATTATTTAATAAATAAAAATGAGCTAAATGGAAAAGTATTAAAAGAATTAGGTTCACCCCTGTTGATTCAATAGGATCTGAGTGCATGTAGCATTAAAATGCTGCTAACAAATGCACTTTAATAACTGACCTCAGTTACCTCTCATAAAGCAGGAATTTGCAGCTTCAATGTATGCAGGTTTTCATGTTAACACAATCCTAGGAAGAAAACATATCAGCAATGCCTTAGACAGCCAGTGCTACCCATCAATCTGGAAATTGTTATCTGACCAGTATCAAACAATTAGAAGTCCATGAATCTAAGGTGAATAAAATATTCACATTAGGAACACACTGAAGTTATTTGGCAATCTTCCTAGGATCGGTTGTTACATCAAATTCACCCCAAGATCAGACCATACAATGGTCAGAGAAATTACAAAAACAACCCAAGATCTCAATATCAGACTCCATATGGTTCAGTTAGGATGTTACATGTTAAAAAGAAAAAGACAGAACATTATTGTTTTGTTTGGAAGGATTTCTAAGAAGAAAAAAAAAAACTGGTTTGGATTTCCAAAGTTGCATTTGAATAAACCACATACACCGTTTTTTGGACAGCTGAAACCTGTAGAGATGTTTGGCTATAATGCTTGTTTAATAAGAGCAAACAGAAAATTAGTAATTATGGCATACTTTGCAGCCAAATGAGCTGAGCACCTCACAGTCATTGCATCAACCGCAAATTGATGCAGTGACTGAGATAACATACCCTTTGACTATCTGAGACAGTCAAAGTATCACAGAAAAAGTTGTTCTAAGAGTGTGTGGTGTACGTAGTTTTTCCCAAGACTGTCTTGACATTTCTTTTTCCAATGACTAGGTCTTTATCCTTAAATGTGGCCTGTTTGCTGGGGTACTTTTATTAAGAAGTAGCACACAAATTTATCAGATTTTACATATGTTTCCAACCAAAACGTTGTGCGCAAAGTAAAGATTTCTGAACTGTAACAATTAATGTATTGATTGTCATCACTTAGGTTTGCACAAATTTATCTATTATCTCACATTTATAAATAAAAGTGTCAAACAAACTCCCATATCATCTTTTAAACCCACACATGCTACATATTGATGATGATTTATTTGTTTCTGTCTGTTAGTTCTAAAATTGGTTGGTTTCTCTACTCATTGGGGTTTGTTGATTAGTAGCATTTTCATTATAACACTCATTTGGAACTGTTCGTTTTTACATACATCTCACCTTATTTTGACACTCCGCTGAAACTCCTGTTCTGTCTGAAGAAAAGTAACCCCAGATTATGTTGCTGCCAACATTGTGGATATGATGTTCTTTTTGGTAATGTCCTGTGTGTTAGTTGTGTTGACCTTTCTTAGACAATGATTGTACAATTAAGTCCTTGGGAACTTTTGCTGTTGCTCAGCAAATCATGGCTTTGGCTAACAAATGGAAAAGTGCAAATTTCAGAATGATTGGACTTTGATAGTTAAACTTCATTTCTGGTTAATCGGATTCATTATAATTATTTTATGTGTGTAACCCAAAAAACTGAGGGCTAAAATTAAATCAAAAGGTGCTTCAACAAAGATTTAGCTTAAGAGTGTGCACACAACTGTGGCCACTTTGCCTCAACTCCTTGTTATATTTTTCCTCTCCAAATAGATTTGTTAGTTTTTTTGTTAATTGTTAGTTGTACAGGACATGGACTACATTGCCAAAAGTATTTGCCACACTTATGGATGTTCAATATTGGAACAACAGTTTTACACTTTCTGGAAAGGCTTTCCAAAAAGTGTTATTTGGTTTTTGTTTTTTTTGTTTTTCCAGCAGTGCATCAGACACTGATGTTGGACAAGAAGGCTTGGTTCGGAGTCTTTGCTTGAATTCACATTGGAATTTACTGACCACCTGAGAGCGACGCATTCTTCACAAATGTTTGTAGAAGCAGACTGTATGCCAAGGTGCAGGAACTAATAAACCTGTGACCACTGAAGTGGATCAAGCAGCTGGGTTCAATGATTTAAATGGCTGAGCAAATACTTTTGGCAATATAGGGTGTCATATTACAGGTGGACATAGTTTTGAAATGATTAATAATAGTCACATTTTTCTCATAGTAAGCTGGTATTTTAACAGTGTTCTATACCCAGTATGTATTTTAACTGTCTCTGGGTAAGTTTTACCTCAATTGTTTCCTTGTCTCATCACATGTAATGTCATCTAACAGCACAGATGTTAGCTAGCAGCAGTGACAAACTGAGAGACAAGCAGACAAATATATTAAAATTTCATGAAAGATGTTCTGGAGACAGAATGACTATGTTTACTGTGTTTTACTATGTTAAAGTAAAGAAATAATGAGATTGGACCGTATTTAAACAGATTTGTCTGACTAAACAGGAGAAATACTTCTGTAAGAATTAATTTTTCCTTGGACTGTAGGATTATCTCATGCTAAGAAATTATTTTAGTTGCATGGATAGATACATACTTAGTCAAGAGCAATCAGTGTGTGCTATTTGGAACAGTCTTTTCACAGAGAAATGACTTCTGCTGGAGCTTATTATTTTAGGTTTCATATCTGCCTTTTTCCTCATCCAGATGTTGTTTTTTCCCTTTATGAATAAATTGAAGTGAAACACAGCAGATTTTATTTTTTTCTCATCTGTCATTCAAGAAACTTTATGCAACCAGTTCTTTTTTCTCTTACACTTCAAGGAAGCACGAAAATGAAGCAGAACATAAATTCTGCTATGATACTTTAGATAAGTTTATTGGCACATTAATTTTTTTAAGTGTTTAGTGATTGGTCCTGTGGTCTGATTAATAATAGTCACAGGTTCTGGACAGGAATGTTAATAGATAGGAAAAACCTAATCTAACAGATAATGTTTTAACAGGATTATATGGATATGAATAACAGTTTTGTTATAATATCTAGCAGCCCAGCAAATGTTGTATAAGTTGGATATGTTGCAATCCTCTTTGTAAAATGATCCGTTCCAGACAGTGTTCAGAAAAACTGTACATTGTACTTTCACCAAAGATTTGACTGAAGAGAAGAAAATATATCAAGAAGAGCAGAAAATAAAAGTTTGATCTGCTTAGATGACCTTGAATGCTTTAAAATGAAAACCAAAACTAGAAATATTTGGAAGAAAATGAAAAACTATTACTTAAGTGGATCACAGAATATCCAAAAGTTAAAAAAACAAAAAACAAAACTCCAGCGTAATCGAAGAAGATATGTATATACTCTGACAACTAGAAGACACCTACATGAAGCCAAGCTACCAGCAAGAAGCCTCGCAGGAGCTGAAGAGTTTACAAACTGCCAAAGAGTTTGGCTAAAAGAGAATTGAAGCATTTTATTGACTGATAGAAGCAACCAATCTCATGTTTTGTCCATTTTGCAAACAAAGGGCAATAGAGCTTCAAGGCATATGAAAAGGCAATACCCAGATAAAATATAATTAAGTAACCATAGTATCTGTAGTATTAAACAAGTATTAAATCAAATATATAGGATAAATACACATTTAGCCCTGATTCCCATATGGATAGATTATCCCATTTATGTGACTAAATCACCGGCATACATCATCTAGCTGTGTATTATGTGTAAAGAAATTATTATGTTGCAGCAATAATATAATACTGCTTTTTTAGCATAGATAAAAAAAAAACAGCTCAGTTTAATAACTGGTCATTCCAGCCATTGACTTCACTGTTATTATTGTCCAGAAAATGCTTCAAATATCCTAAAACTCTGTAAGCTTATCTATGTTGTTTAGCTTATCTTTTCTAATGCAAAATAAAAAGTCGTTCCCCTGAAAAGTTGTGCTGTGAGAAAAAATTGTTTTCAAATTCCTTAAAAGGCTACACACCCTTAAATATCCAAATATCCCCAAATTAAGTAAAGATTTTACATTTTCTGCTATGTGACAGGCCATGCCAAAACCAGGAATAAGTCTACTCAGGGTCACTTTGAGTTATTTACAGGCCCTGAAAGAGTGGACTCCAAGCTTTCCAATGGTGTCAAACGTGTGGAAATCGAAAAAGAATTGAAGAAAATATGACCATATGAATGTTGGTATTTCCAAAGTACTTTAAAAAACAGGCTTCAAACTTTTGTTAGAATCACCCTGGATGCTGGGCGGTAACAAAAGCTGTTAATTTGAATAAGTTTGTATAGCTTGCTGCAACACCGCCACCCCCACCACCTCAACAATGTTTGTCAAGAGAAGGTCCAATGCAACTGACTGCACTGTCATTGAACTCACGGCGCTATTTTTCTATGTAAAGATATTTTTAGCAATGCATAACAATATTTGTGTGCATTTCATATTGTTTAACTTTCCAAACAATTACAACACCAAATTTAATGGTAACACACACAAGCAAAACTAAGTAAAAAACTTTATTTAAAACACTTTACAAAATTAAGAACGGTCAACTGTTTAAGTTATTTCTTTTTTTTATTATGTTATTTGTGTCTGCAAATTGCACCGTGACTGCATCTTGATCTGAAATTAACATGCTGATATATGTTGTTGCTCTTTTTAATTGTTCCATTTGTTTTTTAAAGGAACTTTTCAAGTAAAGTGTTTTATGGTCCATTTTAAAATACAAACAAATTTAACCAGTTTTCCAGGTTGCAGCAATCAATCACTCAATAGGTGGGACAATAAGATAGCAGGTTGGGTGTTGGTGATCAATGTGTTTGTCTGATCAGAATGCAGGTAAGAATAGAGCTATGGGCCAATAGTTTACACCTTTCGAATAAGTGTTTCTGAATGGGAAATTTTGTCAAAATTCTGAACAGTGGAAACAAAGAAAATATTTCCCTCAGCTTTTAATATTTGACTGGTCAGGTTTACATGAACTTGTCCGCTTCCCTAAAAATGCATGATTAATTTTCATTATGATGCATCGTAATAGTTTTTTTTTAAGTTGTCAATCACAGCCCATGGGAAACTGAAAGGTATGCCTGCAGACTTCAATGCCTCCGATCAAATAAGTTGTCTTGGCGTGTTTTCTTTTAATTGGTGTCTTCTTGGTGGATGTTGTCATCGCTGAAGTTTCGACTGTATGCCGGTTTGCTTCAAGATGTCCGATGATTCTCATGTCCCTTTCTGCTGCTAAATGTTGTACATGAGCTCTTGAGAAAGTTTGCGGCTACAGGACTGTATCCCAGTGAAGAATTCTCCTTTCTTCTCCCGTAGCATTTACAGTCAAAGTTATGGGTCCTCTCCATTTCGCTGTCTCTGTCTTCAAATGTTGTGAAGGCAATAGCTTCTGATTTGCACATTTTGCTTTGTATATGTGGTACTTGTGTTTCTGAGGCTCCTGGTTAAAACACACACAGACACATACAGCTGCTCTTTGACACTCTGGGCTGGGAAAGGAGAGGAGATGTGATATGATGTAATCGGATAACTTTGTTTTTTAAACCCTCACATTTTCAGGGTGTTATTGCCTGAAGGCTACACATTCACTGCCCTTAACCTGCAGCCTAGGAACATCTTATGCACAGTGAAATAAGAGGACAGTGGAAAATACAGACAGAGGGCAGGGAAAGTGATGACAGAGAAGGTTTGCATTTGGACCATTATAATGTCATTAACACTTTATTTCATTTCCTATTGAATGCTAATACGGCTTTACTTTTGCTTTAAGTAGCATAGAAATAAAATAAAAAATTGGCACACTGATTGATTTGCTATATTTTGAGGTAATTAGGGATGTTTTGGAGCAGGTTAGTAGCAGTGTAGACAAACTGAGATGGCTTTATTAAGTAATTTCAAACAAAGAAAATACAAAGAAAAACAAATACATTTTTGGAATGTTAAGTAGGAAATATCAGGACAAAGTATATGTTGAGGTATGTTGAGGATTGAGGGTGTACTACGAAGGATATGAGTGATGCTTTAGGGACATTTTGTTTATAAAGCAACTCAGTTTTCTACATCACATTTCTTATGGCAAGTTCTCAGGACTGTGCTCAAAAAAGTGTAAAACCCAATTACAAAGTTCATGTACTATGACCACCTCCCTAAGCGAAAGTTGTCTATCCTTTTGCTGCCCTGATCCATCAAGACATGGTTCCACTAGACCCCTGAACATTTGCAGGGGTATGTGATACTGAGATGTTTGAAAGGTTCTTTAAGTTGTGAAGTGAAGCTCCATTAATTTGACTTGTTTTTCCAGCACACCTCACAGATACTTGATTGGTTTGAAAATTGGGGAATTTTGAGTCCAAGTCAACACCTGAAATTAATCGTTGTGCTCCTCGAAAGATTCATGAGCCACTGTTTTGCAAAGAGGCAACAGCCATTGGGGTTTACTGGTTCCATGAAAGAGTGTTCATGATCTGCATCAGTGCTAAGGCAGGTGGAACATGTCAAAGTGAAATTCACATGGATGGCAAGACCTGAGGTTTCCCCATCAGAACATTACCCAAAATATGCCACTGGCTCTGTTGGCAAAGCTGCTTCTCACAGTTCATACTGGTACCATATTTTCTCCAGGTAACTGGTGCACATGCACCCATCCATGTACTGTAAAAGTAAATAGGATTCATTAACCGAGGCCACATTCTTGCATTGCTCCATGGTCCAGTTCTGATACTCACAAGCATTGTTGGTGCTTGGTTTGTTGGAAAGTGTTTAGTCACAGTGGTTTTTGGCTATGCAACCCCTATGCAAAGGTGGAGTGTTACCTTTCTGCCAGAACAAACATTAACTTCTTCAGTTATTTAAGGTACAGTAGCACCTCTTTTGACCAAACAGGCTAGTCTTCTCTCTCCACATGCACCAGAGAGCCTTTGATTGATTGAAATTCACTGTGTTAAGAAGACATATAAAAGACAGCATATGTTACAGCAAATTCTTTAGAAAGTTATCTGGATCCTCATGTTTTACTTAATAGTAATGCAGTGTAGTAAATATGGGGCTGTTCCACAAAAGAGGTTCCAGTTGTTAATCAGGGGTGGTGTGAGAGCCAGTTCTAAATGGTTCTGTAAAAGCAGCTGTTTGCTTTTCTACCACCCAAGAACAAAGTCTGAACACATAATTACATAATAAAATGTGTAATTCAGTTTTGTTTGTGTATTTTTGTGAAGTATTATATTATATGGAGACAATTTAACCATGTAGATACTATTATCTATTCCATTATTCCTGCAAACAGATGCCCAAATATTACCACCTCAGTCTTAACACTGTTTTAAACCAGTGGTGCTTATGAATGTTTCACAATCCTAATCAACTGATTTCTCATCCACACCAGCAGCTGGAAAATTGGGGTTAAATCCAGCCTTTAGAACAAGATTGACAAACACCACCTGAAGATATTAAACGGCCTACAGTGTTAAAGAACTCCGTCAGAAATGCCATTTATTGATTCATGGTAATATAATGAGCTGTGAGCACAGCTGTAAGCCACACATGATCGACTAAAATTCCATCAAGGGGGATTTCACAAGAAAGATACAGGAAGATACAAGACACTCAGGTTATGTTATTCTGATGCAAATTCTCACTGAAGCACAACATATATATATATATATATATATATATTTTTTTTTTTTTTTTTTATTTATTAATTTTATTTTTTTTTTTTTTCCTCGTACTCGTCGTCTTCCGCTTATCCGGGACCGGGTCGCGGGGGCAGCAGACTCAGCAGAGACGCCCAGACGCCCCTCTCTCCAGACACCCCCTCCAGTTCCTCCAGAGGGAGCCCAAGGCATTCCCAGGCCAGCCGAGAGACATAGCCCCTCCACAGTGTCCTGGGCCGACCGCCTCCCGGTGGGACGTGCCTGGAACACCTCCCGAGGAAGGCGTCCAGGAGGCATCCGGTATAGATGCCCGAGCCACCTCAACTGGCTCCTCTCGATGTGGAGGAGCAACGGCTCTACTCCGAGCCCCTCCCGGATGGCCGAGCTCCTCACCCTATCTCTAAGGGAGTGCCCGGCCACCCTATGGAGGAAGCTCATTTCAGCCGCTTGTATCCGGGATCTCGTTCTTTCGGTCATGACCCAATGTTCATGGCCATAGGTGAGGGTAGGAACGTAGACCGACCGGTACATTGAGAGCTTTGCTTTTCGGCTCAGCTCTCTCTTCACCACAACGGACCGGCACAGTGCCCCCATTACTGTGGCAGCCGCACCGATCGGTCTGTCGATCTCCCGCTCCATTCTTCCCTCATTTGTGAACAAGACCCCGAGATACTTAAACTCCTCCACTTGAGGCAGGAACTCCCCTCCAACCTGAAGAGGACAAGCCACCCTTTTCCGGTCGAGTACCATGGCCTCGGACTTGGAGGAGCTGATCCTCATCCCAGCCGCTTCAAACTCGGCTGCGAACCGCCACAGCGCATGCTGTAGGTCTTGGCTAGAGGGGGCCAGCAGGACCACGTCATCCGCAAAAAGAAGAGACGAAATCCACTGGTCCCCAAACCAGACCCCCTCCGGCCCTTGGCTGCGTCTAGAAATCCTGTCCATAAAAGTTATGAACAGGACCGGTGACAAAGGGCAGCCCTGCCGGAGTCTAACATGCACCGGGAACAGGTTCGACTTAGTGCCGGCAATGTGTAACCAAACTCCTGCTCCGCTCGTACAGGGACCGGATGGCCCCTAATAAAGGGCCCCCGATTCCATACTCCTGGAGCAACCCCCACAGGGCATCACGAGGGACACAGTCGAATGCCTTCTCCAGGTCCACAAAACACATGTGAACCGGTTGGGCAAACTCCCATGAACCCTCGAGCACCATGTAGAGGGTATAGAGCTGGTCCAGTGTTCCACGGCCGGGACGAAAACCACACTGCTCCTCCTGAAGCCGAGGTTCGACTATCGGTCGGACTCTCCTCTCCAATACACTGGCGTAGGCCTTACCAGGGAGGCTGAGGAGTGTGATCACCCTGTAGTTGGAACACAGCCTCTGGTCACCCTTCTTATGTAGGGGGACCACCACCCCAGTCTGCCAGTCCAGAGGCACTGTCCCCGACCGCCACGCAATGTTGAAGAGGCGTGTCAACCATGACAGCCCTACAACATCCAGAGACTTGAGGTACTCAGGGCGGATCTCATCCACCCCATGCCACCGCGGAGCTTTTTAACCACCTCGGTGACTTCAGCCTGGGTGATGAAAGAGTCCAACCCCGAGTCCCCAGCCTGTTTCCACCACGGAATGCGTGATGGTAGGATTGAGAAGATCCTCGAAGTACTCCTTCCAACGCCTGATAATGTCCTCAGTCGAGGTCAGCAGTCTCCCGCCCCCACTATAAACAGTGATGGCGAAGCACTGCTTCCCCCTCCTGAGGCGCCGGACGGTTTGCCAGAATCACTTCGAGGCCAACCGGTAGTCCTTCTCCATGGCCTCACCGAACTCCTCCCAGGCCCGGGTTTTTGCCTCTGCCACAGCCCGGGCCGCCGCACGCTTGGCCTCACGGTACCCGTCAGCCGACTCAGGAGTCCCACAAGCCAACCACAGGCGATAGGACTCCTTCTTCAGCTTGACAGCATCCCTTACTGCCGGTGTCCAGACCTTACGGCCGCAGCTACAGGCAGCAGCATCGACAATAGATGCGGAGAACATGGTCCACTCGGACTCTATGTCTCCAACATCCCCCGGGATCTGGTCGAAGCTCTCCTGGAGGTGGGAGTTGAATACATCCCTGGCCGAGGGCTCCACCAGGCGTTCCCAGCAGACCCTCACTATGCGCAAGGGCCTGCCAAGTCTGTCCGGCTTTCTCCTCCTCCAGCGGATCCAACTCACCACCAGGTGGTGATCAGTGGACAGCTCAGCCCCTCTCTTCACCCGAGTGTCCAAAACATGCGGCTGAAGGTCTGATGATATGACAACAAAGTCGATCATCGACCTCCTGCCTAGGGTGTCCTGGTGCCAAGTGCACTGATGGACACCCTTATGTTTGAACATGGTGTTCGTTATGGACAATCCGTGACTAGCACAGAAGTCCAATAACAAAACACCACGCGGATTCAGATCGGGGAGGCCATTCCTCCCGATCACGCCTCTCCAGGTGTCACTGTCGTTCCCCATGTGGGCGTTGAAGTCCCCCAGCAGAATAATGGAGTCCCCGGGAGGGGCACTATCCAGCACCCCCGACAGGGACGCCAAGAAGGCCGGGTACTCTGCACTACCACTCGGCCCGTAGGCTGAAATGATAGTCAGAGACCTCTCCCCAACCCGAAGGCGCAGGGATACAACCCTCTCATCCACTGGGGTAAACCCCAACACGAGACGGCTGAGCTGGGGGGCAACAAGCAAACCCACACCAGCCCGCCGTCTCTCCCCGTGGGCCACTCCAGAGTAGAAGAGAGTCCAACCCCTCTCAAGGAGATGGGTTCCAGAGCCCACGCTGTGCGTGGAGGCGAGCCCGACTATTTCTAGTCGATATCTCTCGACCTCCCGCACAAGCTCAGGCTCCTTCCCCCCCAGCGAGGTGACATTCCACGTCCCTAGAGCCAGCCTAAGCATCCGGGGATCGGGCCGCTGAGGTCTCCACCTTCGTCCGCCACCCAATCCTCTTTTTTCTTTATTTGACCAGACAAAAACATAGCTAAACTCCAGACTTTTAAACATGGCATTCACAACATTTTGATTAGCTGCTGTTCCCCATAAGCCTATCTTTGGCTTCTGATGAAAATTGTTATTTTCTTCGGTCAATCATTGAACAGGTGCTGGGTTGGAATCAGTGTTTTTGGGGCCAGGGTTAGAGTTTGTCTCAGTGGACACAGAAAGAACTGGTGCTTAATAAGCTCTAGCCCCAGTGAAGCACTGGAACATGAGGGTCTCAACTGTGTTCCTCAGATTGATATGCCATTCATCTTGTAAGTGGCGTATCTGTTGAAGTCATGAAATAGTTCTGCTCTGCTAATTCTGCTTGTTGGGTAGGTGAGACTTAATGAGTTCATCAAGGCCCTAAATACTCTTTAATGCAGGTTAATTCAGTTTATTTAGGTAGCAGTGAGTCACAACATTCTTGTCTCAAGGCAGTTTACACTGTAACACTTAGTGTTAGCATTTTGGATCCCTACTAAGATCTCACCAGAATGCACTCTTGGTCCTCATTGCTGGTTATAAATCAGATTTATTTTGAATTAGTGTTAAACTTCATTAGTGCTGCTGGATGAGGATTAGCACCATGTGCCCATCCTCCTCAGAATGAAAGGGTGTATAGCCATCCTGAAGTTGGTAATAAGTGAAAGAGTTTTATTATCTTGGAGAATGAGGTAGGTGATCAACATATGGAAGGGTGTATTATTATTATGTATAAGTGAGTTAATTCAACACTCTTAACTGTGTGGTGAAGGTAGAACTCAGCAGACAGGCAACACTCTCAATGTACATTTTGACTTTTAAAAATTATGGTGAGGAGTGGATAAAAAATGAAAGAATTAAATTATGTGATATAGCTTATATGCAGCTGATAACAGCTGAACTCACCCTTATGAAGGAGTGTGTGTAGATAAATTATTTTAGAGGAATCCAGAAAAAAGGCACTGCTCTCCCATTACAAGAAGACACTTGAGATTTGTTGGACATTTAGAATTGACACAAATGTAGCCTGCATACTACCTAGGGAGGTAAAATCTATTGACTAATTTGGAAAGCAAATTGGGTTTACTGGCAAATCATAAAAATGCTGTTTGCAAACGTTTCAAACAAGAACAATTTAAACATCTCAACAACTGCCACAAGTCGTTTCTCCATTTAACACAAGAAGCCCCTTGTATTGACTACTAGCGTCTCAAAGTTATTCTACACCTGCAGGACAAGCATCCTTCGTAGTAGGTACAGCAGCCATTTGCTATGCAAACATGATTCATAGCCAGACACCAGCTTCTCTCAGCATTGATGTTGAATCTTAGCCCACTCCTATTGGGTAAAGGTCTCCAGATCATTAATATTCTTGGGTTTGCGTACTGCAACTGGCTTTTTCAAACCCACCATTTAGATCTTCAATAGAGTTCAAGTAATGGCGACTCTAGTATATTCCAGAAAGCCATTTGACACCAAGCCTCAGTGGAGTTTAAGCTATGTTTTAGATTATTGTCCTGTTTGAAGGTACAACGATGACAAAATCTTCAACTTCATCACAGACCGCATAATTTTCTCCCCAGAGTAACTGATACTTTATTAAATCCATCCTGTCCTTCACATGCCCCAGGTTTCCAGTTCCACAAGAAGCAAGGCAGCCCCTGAACATCACTGAACCATCATCATGCTTCACTGCAGGCATGTTCATTTATGTGCATGTTTCATTCATTCTTCTCTAGACATGGCATTGATTCATAGTCCCATAATTTATTTATGTACTGTAGTTGGGAGAACATTGGAGCTGATCTTTCTTGTGCTTCTGGGTCAGTAGTGGTGTATGTCTTGGAGTTAGAGCATGGAGTCCTTCAGCGTTGAAAATGTCCTTTACAATGGAAACCGAAATCTTAATGCCTGCTGCCACCAAGTCTTATTGCAGGTCTTTTGCACTCATTTGATGGTCTTTAACCACCACAAGGAATTTGTTCATAGGTTACTCTTTCTTTGGCAAAAAGCCATTTTAACGTTTTTCTGCTGTTTTTTTTTTTTTTTTTCAGTGGATCTAAGGGCCTTTATTTTGTCACATTTTCTTTGAAAGTAGGCAGACAGGAAAAGGGATGAAGAGGGGGGAAGACATGCAGTACAGATCTGCTTTCTGTCTTTGCCAACGAGTCTCTGTACATGGACCACATGCTTTACCGCTGTGCCAGTGCCGCTCCCGTTCACGCTATTTTAACTTTTAAACCAACCTTAACGTGTGAACAACAGTGCCTTGCAAAAGTATTCACCTCCCTTGGCATTTTTCATTTATTGTTACCTTACAACCTAGAATTTAAAAAGGATTGTTGGAGAGTTTGCACTATTTGATTTATAGAACATGCCTACAACTTTGAAGATTCGCTGTCTCTATGAGCTTGCCACATCTTGCCAATGGGATTGCTTTAGTAGTATGTTTCAGTTTATTGTCCTGCTAGAATGTGGACCTTGCAGTCTCAAATCACAAGCAAATTAACACAGGTTTGGCACCTTTCCTGTGACCAGTTTCCCTGTCCCTGCTGCTAAAAAAGACATACCCACATCATGATGTTGCCACCACCTTGTTTCACTGTAGGTATGGTATTCTTGTGGGGATCGGATGTGTTGGCTTTGTGTCAAACATAGTTTTCCTTGGTGGCTAAAAGTTAAAGGTTTAGTTTCATCTGATCACCTTCCTCCATACATCTGGGAAGTTGCCCACACTCAAAACATACCTTCCTGTTTTTAATAAGTGATGGCTTTTTTTCTGGCTAGTCTTCCATAATGCCTAGCTCTATGGAGTATAAGGCTTATTGTGGTCCTATGGACAGATACTCTAGTCTCTGCTGTGGAACTCTGGAATTCCTTCAGGATTACCTTGGTCTCTGTGCTGCCTCTCTGATTAATGCCCTCCTTGCCCAGTCAGTGAGCACAGTTGGTGGGCGGTGCTCTCTTGGCAGATTTGTTGTGGTATTATGTGCTTTACATTTGAAAATGATAGATTTGATAGTGCTCTGGGGGAACATCAAAGATGTGACAGCCAGATTACACACAGGTTGAATTAATTTCACAAATTATGTGACTGTTAAAGGTAACTGATTGCACCTGAACTTTGTAGGGGCTTGTTAGAGTTAAAAAGCTGATAATTACAGATCAGTGCAAAATAAGACACTTGCCCTTGCAAACTTACTTGCAAGGGCAAGTCAAACTTACCGTTGCAAGTAAGTTTGACTTGCAAGGGTGAGAGCCAGTCCTCTGCTAAACAGCGAGTTCCTTCTCACACACCGGGAGAAGGCCTTGCACAAACCTTTTATTTACAACTCACATTCTTACAAGTAAAAAGCGGGAATCGGTTCAGCCAATTCTTACAGAGATTTCAACTTAGAAGAGTGGTCATTCCCATATATGATATAAGCATGTCATGTCCAGGGATTGATCCACTCCAGACCACATTCCTTAACTCTCTACTCCCTTTTACACACTGAAAAACAATCACAGGAGTCATCTTAACCAGAGTAGAACTTAAAACATAAACCTAGTTTAAACTAAACAATTATAACTTATATAAATTTTTCTAACAGGGCTTTATTGCAAAAAGAGTGGATATTTAAGCACATGTAAATGTTCAGTTTTTTCTTTTTTTTTTAGGTATATTTTTCTCATTTCACTTCATCAAATTAGACTATTCTGTACAGATTCATCACATAAAATAAATTTAAAAAAGCATTGAAATTATAGGTTGGAATGTAACAATATAGGTAAAACACCAAAGGAGGTGTATACTTTTACAAGGCACTGTATGCCTCCAACTGGATCTCTATAAACATGCAGTTTTTCTCCTATCTTTTAGTAAAATTTTCCCTTTTTTTGTTTTTGCAAGGCAATGATATCTTTGTTATGGTAGCCAGGAGGTGCAAACCAGCATTACAAAATCTGAAACACTTTTAAAAAGCAAGAGACAAATTAACATTTCAGAAAACAATTTAACAAGACAAGAAACACTTTTACAACTCCCAAAACAATTTTACATTTCGGAAAACAAATTTACAACGGAAAGGGAATGTACCTATTCCTAGGCTGACCTGAAAGTGATTACGGGAGGCTCATGGTGACCCAAGATGGACAGCAATTGAGTGGCGTTTGCCCT
Source organism: Girardinichthys multiradiatus (assembly GCF_021462225.1). Lineage (NCBI taxonomy): Eukaryota > Metazoa > Chordata > Actinopteri > Cyprinodontiformes > Goodeidae > Girardinichthys > Girardinichthys multiradiatus. Next base: position 45,113,534 of record NC_061802.1, on the reverse strand, counting down.
GTTTTCTGAACTACTCATTCAGCTGTTTAGATTCTGGACTGCAATAGGTGTGACCATTGTATATAGTCATCCTTAAAATATATTTCAAGTGCTAAGATATTACAAATGACTGGACAATAAAACAGGAAATCATGAATATATTCGGCAACTTTGTAAAATATAGATGGCAAATGTCTAACATTTGCGGGCTTTAATTTTGAAATTCAACATCAGATCTTGATGAAATTCGATGAGTGAAATCTGGAAGTGTTCTCTTGTCATTCTGAAGAGTGATCACACTGTGTGTTCCCAGTGATCAATGGGAACACACAGTTTTCATGCAATAAACACAGTAATTTAGGGAAAATAAATGTAAAATGACTTATTTTTAAGGTAATTAATTTTGAAATTCAATTCAATTCAGTTTTATTTATGTAGCGCCAATTCACAACACATGTTGTCTCAAGGCACTTCACAAACGTCAGGTACATACATTCTAATTAATCCTAACCATTGAACAGTGCAGTCGGAGTTAGCTTTTTATTCAAATTGGATAAAAAGTTTTTCTATCTAAGGAAACCCAGCAGATTGCATCCAGTCAGTGACTTGCAGCATTCCCTCCTCTCGGATGAGCATGTAGAGACAGTGGACAGTCACTGGCGTTGACTCATACTGAGCATGCATGTAGCGACAGCGGAGAGGAAAAACTCCCTTTCAACAGGAAGAAACCTCCAGCAGAACCAGAACCAGGCTCAGTGTGAGCGGCCATCTGCCACGACCGACTGGGGGTTTGAGAGAACAGAGCAGAGACACAAAAAGAACAAAGAAGCACTGATCCAGGAGTATTTTCTATGGGAAGGAAAAGTAAATGTTAATGGATGTAGCTCCTTTAGTCGTTTCACCTAGAAAGAAAGAACAGATAAACTCTGAGCCAGTTTTCAAGGTTAGAGTCTGAAAGAGAGCACATAGAGTTTGTTACAGTTAAGCTCAGTCAATCGCCATGTCTAGGAGAGAGAAAGGGTTAAACACTAAAAGGCAGGGTTATGTGGATCATCGGTAGAGGGTGAGCATTAAGTTATTGCTAGCAGAAGCTCGAACGATTCTCCACTCCAGAAAGGTGTCACAGGTAGACACAGAGCCAGGCCAGGTGTAGCTTCTAGGAAGAGAATAGAGAGAACAAGGTTAAAAGCTGAAATAACAGCAAATAATGCAAAATTGGAGAGTAGTGTGAGAATGTAGTGAAGAGGGTGAAAGTGGTCATTATGTCCTCCAACAGCCTAAGCCTATAGCAGCATAACTACACAGATAGTTTCAGTTCAGATTATTTAGTTAAACGGCGCTTATTTACAACAATGTCATTTCAAGGCACCTCACAAAGGGTCCCACTGATGGTCATTGTTATACTAAAAACCACAAGGATTGGGATACCTCTCTCTGTTAGACTGACAGATGTGAGTGAAATTTGATGAGTGACACCTGGAGTTGTTCTGTCAAAAAGTGAGAGTGGTCATTGGAAACACTTTTGTTTTAATAAGCGTGGAAGCATAGGGAATGTAAATGGACATTCACAAATAATGAAAACACAAAGGACCACATAAAACATTGACAAAACTAAAATGTCATATCTACATATTCGGGGGTGTATTTTTAAATATCTAGTATAAATAACAGCAACAATGACATCAATCACCACGAGTCAGTTCATTGAAAAAAGTATTGCTTTTTACTAAGATCTCAGCAAGCACCAGAGCCGTAATTCATGATGTTTTCACTCACAACAAAATCGAATGAGGGCTGATTTAACCGTCATTTTCGAAGTGGAGGCAGCTGGCTTGACAGCAGTAAAACAGCGGCAGCTGCCATGGCAGCATCCTGGAAGCTTTTACAGCTGGTCTGGCACCCTCTGGCATCATTGTGGCAACCTGTGGCAGCTTGTGGCCAGGGACTCTACAGAGTGCCAGCGTGTTTTTAAGTAATTCATTTTATTTTCTGTGAGTAACATCACAGTAACCATTCATGAATAAACCGATTGTTTGTGGAATGTCTCCTCGTCATCCTTTCAGCACGTCATACATACACATAATGCTATTTAGGACATAGTTTCTATCTCAAGTAAATACAGTCAACCTTTATTATAGGTCTAACAGGTTTTATTAAATAATAACTAATAATGACATCATCATTTGAAAGAGGTAACTGAATAACAGTCAACAGCTAATAACTACAACGACAACCCATTTTCCAATAGGCAGCTTTTGGCTCAACAGAAACAGCAGCAGTCGGCGTGGCAGCATCTTAGAGGCTATTACTGCTGGTCTGGCACCCTGTGGCACCCTCCGGTGGCAGAAGGACCATTTGTAGTTGCTACTGCTACGAACTGAGCTGGTGTCTCTCCAATTCTAAGGATTGACCACATGAAAAGCAAAACAGAGTTATCTACTCATGTGTGCCAAAGAAAACAGGCAAAACAACACTCGATTGATATCCATCTTGGGTCACCATGAACGCTTCTGTTATCACTTTCAGGTCAACGTCAGAGTTGGTACATTCCCCTTCCATTAGATTTTGTCATTTGTAAAAGTGTTTCGTATTTTGTTAAAGTATTTTCTGTAATGTGAATCTGTCTCAAACTTTGAAAGTGTTTCAAATTTTGTAATGTTGGTTTGCACCTCATGGTCAGAGTACTTTGTTAAATGTTTTGGACAACTCTTTTAACTTATTTGTAACATGCAGTGCAATTGCCATCAACAGCCCAGACTGTCATGATCCTTAGGTGTCTGAGTTTTGAGTTTCCTTCTTGTCTGTTTCTCTTTACTTCTGTTGTTCATGTTTTGTAGTTGCTGCCATTTTAGTTCATTCATTGTAGATTAGGTTCTTAGACTATTCCATTCTGATGTTTTGTTACATTTAGATATTTCTCTTATTTCTCCCTGTTTTTTTTCTGCTCAGGTTATGCCTAATACTTCTCTCACACTCAGCTCATCTGCCTTCATTGTTCTCAGCTGTTCCTCCTATTTACCTGATGACTCTCACCTGCTCGCCAACCAATTCCCTCCAGGTCTATTCTGTATTTAAACTCTCTGATTGACACCTGTCCCTGTAGGGTTTCTTCCATTATACTGCTTCCGGCCGGTTTAATGTCCTGTTTCTCCAGGAGCTCCTGTTGTAAGTTTTTCGATTTAATTTATCAATAAATATTTGTACTCACCATGCGGCTCCCAAGTTCCTGTTTGCATCTTGGTCCAGCTCTAACCTCACAATTCATGACACGGGTATTTTAGGTGTTCCATCTCAAGCACACCTGACGCAGCTAATTAAGCCATTGATTGTTTGCATAAAATTTGCAGATGTACGCTCTAATGAGTTCGGTTCAGTTGGTTGAATGATTTTGAGATGGCAGGTTTTATTGAAATAAGAACACAATGTTGAATTTGGATTAAATCCTTGAGACATTAGTTTTATTTAGCTGTGTAAAGAGTTTTTCTGTAATTTGCTTTTTGAAAACACCTGAACAATTTAGAATTTTGGCAATAAACCTTTTCTCCTATAGCTGTTGACTCCATAGCCAAGATAAGCTGTAAAAGATGGCCAGATGTATAAACCTGGACTTTTGTTGAGGGTTCCTTTCAGAATTAGGGGAGATGCCTATAGGACAAGGAAAAATTCAGTCAGTTAGTCTGTCATTTTCTACCGCTTATTCCATAGTGGGTCGTGGGGGAGCTGGTGCCTATCTCCAGCAGTCTATGGGCGAGAGGCAGGGTACACCCTGGACAGGTCGCCAGTCCATCACAGGGCAACGCACAAACAACCATGCACACACTCATTCATACACCTAAGGGCAATTTAGAGTTACCAATTAACCTAACACCAAGGGGAATTTAATTGTATTACAAAAAAACCTTAAAATGAAAAAAGAAAATCTGTTAAAAACTAAAGGCCACATTATTCATAAAATGTACTAAAATAAAACTTAAAAGATGTTGATTGACTAAAGGTCAAGCCTGAGGGTCAGGTAGGATTCCTAAGAATTCCCTGTGGAGTCCTTGGACATCTTAAATAATCCACTGCAGCAGGGGGCTTCGAGGTATGAACCAACAGTAAATTAACTTGGGCCTTTTCATGAGGGGACTTAATTGTGGGCTCTAATGCTCATTGGGAGCAGAGTTTAACAAAACCCAAATGCTGAATGAGCTGCGTTTTGTTTGGTTTTCCAATTTCAGCAGATACTCTTTGTTGTGAATAAATCACTCGATGTGCGATCAGTTGTCAAAAAAGCTTAAACATTCAAAAAATACATCTTCACAACAAATCGTTCAGTTAAAACTCCTTTTCCTTGTGACAGAGGGATAAATTGCACATTATTTATGTACCTTTTGGAATCTGTTAGACTGGAGATGAGCTTTTTTCATTATTGCACACACACAATTTCAAATGGTTTTTGCTTCATGCACAGTCTTTGATACGTCTCTGCCTGAATGTGCATTGATATAGATATGCATTTGCAAATTCCCACTAATTTACATCTAAATGGCATGAAGATGGCTACACCTCACTATATGAATGTTTGTGGTATTTAAATTTGAAGCAGAACCATTGCAATATGACAGCTGCATCAATAACACTGTGGTTGATGTTTCCTATCAGACGGTGAGCTGCACTATAATGATCAACAAATGAAACCTTCAAATGGAGAAATAGGACATTTTTTGGCAGTTGCATTATAATTTTATTTATTTTTTTTACATAGGTGATGTCTACATAAAGTCATTCCCACATTATGAGAGAGGAGAGCAGAACACAGGAAGAGCGGAAATATAGAATAAATGAAAATAGAAAGGGTCAGCTATAGGTAGTGAGTAAGTACAAGGAGAGGGAGTCCACATCTTAGACAATTATTGGAAGCACTATGCTGATAAGGGGTAAAATGGCTTAAATAGCCACATCAAGGGCATAAATTAGCAGTTGTTGACTTAGCTACAGAAGAGGATCAGATGATATAACTGAAAGGCAAAGAAATTGTTCTGGCTTGTTATTTGTCCATTTGGCTTTGAAACAGCAAAATCTAAAGTGAAGGATTAACTCAATCGTGAATTTATGAAGTATTGCTGCCCTTTTCTACATGCAGCTACTTTAAGAGTGTGAAGTGTAGGGTGGGCAGCACATCACTATGTTTGGAGCTGAAATTGGCTGCGTGAGTGCTTGTAGGTCTCATGCATGTTGGCAAAATCCAACACACAAAAACTCGAGTGCTAAAAGAGGCAGTACACAAACAGTTTTTTTTTTTTTTACCGTGTTCTGTCCGGCAGAATAGCGCACGGAATTGTTGTCTGAGTGTCAAGAAATTGACCAACAGATTTACTTTCACAAGCGGAGCATCACAGCTAATGTTTTAAAGCTCTGCTTGATATTTATAAAAGAAACTTTATTATAAACTTCTATTTCAATTGCTACGGTCATGGAGACTGAAATGAAAACGAAAAAAGAAGCTCAAAAAAGAGACAGATGGGGAGAAAAGGAGGAAAGAGTGGAGGAGAGAAAGAAGGATGAAGAGAAAACAAGATTACACCCTGCTTGCTTATAAACCTGCAGCTGTTTTTTTTTTTTTTACTTAACAAAACAGTACACGGTACTTATGAATGTAAAATGTACTTAGTGAGAGGTGCAGCCCAATATACAGGTCCTTCTCAAAATATTAGCATATTGTGATAAAGTTCATTATTTTCCATAATGTCATGATGAAAATTTAACATTCATACATTTTAGATTCATTGCACACTAACTGAAATATTTCAGGTCTTTTATTGTCTTAATACGGATGATTTTGGCATACAGCTCATGAAAACCCAAAATTCCTATCTCACATAATTAACATATTTCATCCAACCAATAAAAGAAAAGTGTTTTTAATACAAAAAACGTCAACCTTCAAATAATCATTTACAGTTATGCACTCAATACTTGGTCGGGAATCCTTTTGCAGAAATGACTGCTTCAATGTGGCGTGGTATGGAGGCAATCAGCCTGTGGCACTGCTGAGGTCTTATGGAGGCCCAGGATGCTTCGATAGCGGCCTTTAGCTCATCCAGAGTGTTGGGTCTTGAGTCTCTCAACGTTCTCTTCACAATATCCCACAGATTCTCTATGGGGTTCAGGTCAGGAGAGTTGGCAGGCCAATTGAGCACAGTGATACCATGGTCAGTAAACCATTTACCAGTGGTTTTGGCACTTTGAGCAGGTGCCAGGTCGTGCTGAAAAATGAAATCTTCATCTCCAAAAAGCTTTTCAGCAGATGGAAGCATGAAGTGCTCCAAAATCTCCTGATAGCTAGCTGCATTGACCCTGCCCTTGATAAAACACAGTGGACCAACACCAGCAGCTGACACGGCACCCCGGACCATCACTGACTGTGGGTACTTGACACTGGACTTCTGGCATTTTGGCATTTCCTTCTCCCCAGTCTTCCTCCAGACTCTGGCACCTTGATTTCCGAATGACATGCAGAATTTGCTTTCATCCGAAAAAAGTACTTTGGACCACTGAGCAACAGTCCAGTGCTGCTTCTCTTTAGCCCAGGTCTGGGGAATGCGGCACCTGTAGCCCATTTCCTGCACACGCCTGTGCACGGTGGCTCTGGATGTTTCTACTCCAGACTCAGTCCACTGCTTCCGCAGGTCCCCCAAGGTCTGGAATCGGCCCTTCTCCAAAATCTTCCTCAGGGTCCAGCCACCTCTTCTCGTTGTGCAGCGTTTTCTGACACACTTTTTCCTTCCCACAGACTTCCCACTGAGGTGCCTTGATACAGCACTCTGGGAACAGCCTATTCGTTCAGAAATTTCTTTCTGTGTCTTACCCTCTTGCTTGAGGGTGTCAATAGTGGCCTTCTGAACAGCAGTCAGGTTGGCAGTCTTACCCATGATTGGGGTTTTGAGTGATGAACCAGGCTGGGAGTTTTAAAGGCCCCAGGAATCTTTGCAGGTGTTTAGAGTTAACTCGTTGATTCAGATGATTAGGTTCATAGCTCGTTTAGAGACCCTTTTAATGATATGCTAATTTTGTGAGATAGGAATTTTGGGTTTTCATGAGCTGTATGCCAAAATCATCCGTATTAAGACAATAAAAGACCTGAAATATTTCAGTTATTGTGCAATGAATCTAAAATATATGAATGTTAAATTTTCATCATGACATTATGGAAAATAATAAACTTTATCACAATATGCTAATATTTTGAGAAGGACCTGTAGATCATCTGTGTATCTGTCAACACCTGAAGCTTAACACCTGTGAGTATGGGTGTGGACCCGCTTTTGTATACAAGGTTCTCCACAAAAATATGCAATAGCGAGTATGAGGACCCACAGACCTGCCCCATGGTCCCTGGACGGACACTGAGAAGATCCGAGCCATAGACATCCAAAGGCCCCCCAAAGCATAGGAACCCCAGGAGAACCACCGCCAGGACTACCGCAACCCCCTCAGAGAAGAGCAGTGGAGAGTCGCAGGGGAACCACCCAGCAGCGACAGGGCAGAAGCCCCAGGGAGCCGCAGCGACGAGCCCACAGCCCCCGCCAGCAGCCGTCCACGCCCAAGCAGATCCAACCATGGACCCAGAGACCCAAGACCCCGGGACACACCACCCCCCAAGCAGAGGCCCGGCAGAGCCCAGGGGGCCAGGCCCCGGCAAGCAGCCACCGGGAGTGGCTGCTTGCCAGCACACACCAAAGCACCCAGCCCCTGACACCGAGAACCACATGTACCCCAGCGGGCAGAGACTCTAACCACCGGCAGGTAGTGTGGCGGGGAGAAAATAGGCCCTCCAAAGTATGGGGGGGGCTAAGCTGATCCAAGAGAGGGAGCAGTGAAAGGCCTAACCTGTCACAAAAAAAACAGGCACACACAGTCACAATCACCCACTCCCACCCTCATGCATACACATAAAATCACTCGCACCCAACATAAAGACAAACAACAATGGACGTCATACACTCACTCACACTCCCCATGCATACTCTATACTCCCAAGTCCAGGCGCTTGTACCCCCTAGGGACCACCAGCCCCCACACCCAGGAGGTGGTCCCCTTCCCTCCTGAGGCAGAGACAGGCAGACAGCGCTGGCACCCCCCAGACCCGGGCGACCCCGGCCCAGCCCCGAACCCAGTCCCCAACAACCCCCATCCACCTCCGGAGAGGTGGCTATGTACAAAAGAGGGGTTCACATGGCTCAAACCAGCCCGCCAACTGGAGCCACCCCAGGACGGAGCAGTCCCGACCCCCCAATGAGCTCCGATCCCAACCCCATGAGTCTCCCACCCCCAGTGAACCCCAACATGAACCTCCCCACAGGGCCACCCCCAACAAGGACACTGATTTCGAACACATGCCCCCGAACCCAAAAGGCACAAATCCCCTCCCCCACAGGGGCACACCCCCACAGGTGAACTCCATAGCCGAGAAGCCGATGAAGCCCCACCCACAAAGCGCAAGCTCCACAAACAGCCCCGCACTAAGCACCCCCGCCGCACCCCGCTCCCCCACCACACAGCGCACCACAATGGCAAGCCACCCAGAGCCAGTGTCCCCCACCACGCCCCCCTCACCCACAAAAAACATGACATCACTGCTACTGCAACGACCACACAGGGAGAAACACTATCCAGCTCAGCTCCACCATCGCCGCCCAGCCGATCAAAACACCGGTGATCGCACATAACCCCTCCACCCCACAGGCTGCAGCCCCTCCACACCATCCCCCAGCCCACCGCCCCGATCCCCCCCGGACACAACAGCCAGCAGAGCAGTACATCGCCAAGCCCGCCCAACCCCCCTAGACAGCGCCAGCAGCCCCAGCTCACCAGTCCACGAGAGGGATACATGCACCAGAAGGGTACCTAGGCCATGCAGGCCAACTGCTCCAGGCCAAGCACAACGCACCAGCCACCCCGGTGCAGTCACAAGACATGCTCCACCGCCCCACCACCCAACCGCCAACTGCAGCCCGGCACCCAACCATGGGCATAAACTGCATACAGTTTTGAAGTTCAAAAACAATCATCAGACACAGCAAAATTATTTTTGTTTTATTTTGCCTATACTCCACCTCCCCTACATGTTTCATGAATTGTGGCTTGATGGAATTTGTGCAACCCCATCGACGAACAGTTAGTCAGGCAGACAGACAAGTGACTGTGATTACATATCTCTGCCTCGCTTCATTTCTTTACAGATTGGAAAAAAAGTCTCAAAGAGAAAGATGATGTTTTTGCTGAGAGTACATGACTACAGCTAAATTAACACTTAGTTTCATTCTGATGACACACATTCTAGGATCTCTGGCCACAGACTGTTAGAAAACAGCAAGGCATCATTGGGTCTGCCTTGATGATGTTTATGATAAATATATGTCTGACAAGGAGCTCCCAGTTATCTTTATCAGTTATTGTTGTCAGAATCATTCAATCAATCTTTTGAATTTATACACATTGTTAGAAAAATATATTCACCCAGCCCTTTGTGCTATTGCATTTCTCTTACCATCATGCTCAACGTACAAGTACAACTAAAAAATATTAGATTATAATGAAGATGTTAATTATTATTTGTGTCAATTATCTCAGAAAGTGAAACTCAGATATTAGATAGGTGCATTACACACAGAGTGAAATATTTCAAGCCTTTGCTTCATGTAATTTTAATGATTATGGCTTACAGGTATTGCAAACCCAAAAATCAGTGTTCAACAAAATTAGAATATTACATAAGATAAATAAAGGAAAGTCTTAGGCTTCTGAAAAGTATTTTCATTTCAGTGACCTCAATACTTGGTTGGGGGCTCCTTTTGCAGAAATCATTGCATTTATGCGGCTAGGAATGGAGGTGATCAGCCTGTGGTTATGCTAAGGTATAATAGAAACCCAGGTTGCTTTCATAGCAGCCTTCAAGGTTTTCTGCACAGTTTTGCGCCTGGTGTCTCTCTTATTCCTCCTGACAATACCCCAAAGATTTTGTATTGCATTTAGGTCAGGCCCTAAATGCAATACTAAATGGGGTTTGCTGGCCAATCAAGCACAGTAAAACCATGGACATTGGACCAGCTTTTGGTACCTTTGGCAGAATGGACAGGTGCCAAGTCTGAAAAATGAAATTTACATCTCTCCAAAGTGTGTACACAGAAGGAGGCATGAAAGCTCCAAAATGTTCTGGTAGTTGGCTGTGTTAATTGTGGAATACAGAAAACACAGTGGACCAGCACCAGCAGATGACAGGGCACCCCAAATCATCACCGACTGTGGAAACTTCACATTGGACTTTAAGCAATCTGGATTCTGTGCTTGTCCACTCTTCCTCCAGACTCTGGGACCTTCAGTTCCAAATGAAATGCTAACTTTAGTTTCATCTGAAAAGAGGACTTTGGACCACTGAGCAACAGTCCAGTACTTTTTCTCCATAGCCCAGGTAAGGCGCTTGTAGTCCATATGTAGGATTTATCTTCTGGAGATCATTGTGCAAAGGATTCTTCATAAAATGAAGAACATTATGGAAAACCCTGAGCATCCTCGTCATGAGACTTTCCTACAGCAACAGAATGTCTTCAGTCAGAGGCTTCTTCAGATCTGCTGTAAGACAGACACATATTAAAATTTTGTGAGACACTGTATTTTGGGTTTTCATTATCTGTGAGCCAGAATAACCAAAATTTTGAATAAAGGCTTGATATTCTTCACTCTATAGAGTGTGATTAGTCTATATAATTTATGAACAGTACTTTCTAAAACGAGTGACAAAAAAAAAAGGTTGAACCTTTTTACTATATTCTAATATTTTGAGTTGTACGTGTATCTGAGAAATATATTGCCTCTCATCCAGGTCAACAGCCAGTGGCTAAAAGACTATTGTTTTACAACATGAAACTCAACCACAGGAGGCGACAATACTGTCTGGACTGGTTCTGCTCCAAAGTTTGCCTGAAGAAGTTACAATTTTGGGCTTTATGAGACATTTTTGTCTCAGCCATGACAATAATGAGGACAAGGTTTTTAAAGCACAAAACCGTGGACGTTTGACCGCGATGAACTTAATTTTAAGTTGGTATTTGACATTCTTGCTTTATGGATTCAGCAGAGACTTCCTCCCGTTTGATCCGAAATAGACAGTCTGATTATGTACAGCTGCTCTCTGCCTGCTTCCTCCCCCTGCAGACGCTGGTTCACTTAAGGACCATCAATAAATGTTCGAACCAAACACGCTGTTTCATGGTGGTATTGTTTTGTGTGTTTTATGCATCTGAACAGCTGGTTTAGGAGATTATTAATTCAGCGCCCCTTACTTGGGTGTAATTCAGAAAGCTTTCGGCCTTCGGGCATGGTTTATGCTTTGTAAATAGTAAAATTATATTTTGGTTAGACCTGTTCGGGCCATTGTGTTCCTTATACTGTTATACTGTTGTAGTCAAGTTAACTTTTCCCTGCACTACCTCATTGGAAACCTTGGTCCCATGGTCAATCAGTGAACAGCAGTCTGTTCACGTCACATTTAGTCCCTACTCAGTCCCTGTCATAACTGCTCAGGAGGTACAGGTACAGGTATGGAAAAAACAGTAATAGAAATACTGCAGAAAATGTTCAGAAAATAACTTTAACATCAACGTCTTTATTATAAGAACTAGTACGATGTGAATGCACACATGCAAAGTTGAAATACTGCAGCTTCAATTTTTTGATGTGCTTATCTGCATTTATTTACAATAATGTTGTGCGCGATCCATTGAAGTGGTGGACATCATTAACGGGTGTCTGATTTCGCACATAAAATATAAGTAGATGTTGAGTTTTAATACGCCTCATTTTAGGAGCATCTCCAACTGACATCCCATGAAGTTCCTCTGCTTACGGGAGAAGACATGATTTTTGAGCTGGGAGAATCACACATGGAGAGCCTATTTACAATTTGCATTTGCTAATGGAGGCATGTTGAGGGAGGAGCATGCTCTCAGTTTTGCATTGATTGGGACATACAAAGGAAATGAAGTTGGTTTCATGCATATGGACAGATCCATAAATCCGGATATTTTTTTTTTTCTTTGTTTGTTTGTGCATAGGTTTTAGAAGCAAATCTATGCAATATTTGAATATGAGGCCCCTGGTCTGGCCCTCCAAGCAAAAGCACCCTGAAAGCATATCACAAGATGCCAAAAGAAGTTTCCAAAAACCCTGATTAGAATCAGAATCAAATCTAATGGCCACGTTTGTGAGTACAAGCATGGAATTTGACTTTGGTTTCCATCTCTTACATCGTTCATATCTATAATGTCATCACTATATTTATAGCAAACTCTTGCTAGTATCCAAGTCAAAGTGTATGCATGTACTACATGAGAGGAAAGCATTCAACATCCAAACGCTGTTTAGAAAGACCACAGTCTGGGATTCAAAGCCACAACTTTCTTGCTGCAAGGCAAGGCCACTGTGCAGCATTGATTGGGCTGTGAAAAAGATACTTTTCAAGAAAAAAAGCACTTTACTTAATTGTTTTTGTCATTTCAAAATGTGTCCATTTGCTTCTGCATTTCCTTTGGTTTTATTCTCACCATATTTATCATCTCATATTTGCAAAGAAAATGTTATCTACATTTTCAAAAAATGCTTCTGCCGTATAGAACCAATGCTTTCTTAGTGTGACTATTAGTTCTATTCTAGTATTCTCATACCTGACACTGCTGGAGAATGACGCTGTCCTGTTCTCTTGTACTTCACAGTACTTAGTTGTGGTTATAACTTGTAGTTTTCCTTTCCAGGAAGGAATCTTTGATATATTAGTTTACTTTTGTTGACACTTTTCCCTTTTCATTGACTCTGCTGGTTGGCCCCGAGAAAATAAAACACGTTCTTTAGTCAAATAAATTAAAAACAGCCCACAAATGTTCGGTTTAAATGCTTTTGATTTGAAGTTTTCTTTTTGTTTTCTGTCTCTGAGAAACATTCTGGTCATTTAACTTAACATGGTCATTACAGTGATTTTATTTCAGTGGTGTTGTGATTTTACAACCTCTACATATAATATATCGGTTTCTAACATGCATCAACATCCAATATGTGTGCTGTAATGTAATCAGAAAGGGGTAAGCAAAGTGAAAAACACAGCTGGCATGATCACACTGGGAGTTTGTGATCATTTGTAGTAATATTCAGCTCTTTCCAGTGTTTCAGGGTGTTCATTTCACTACAGACATTTTTAGGCTTGGGAGTGTTCTGCGAGCCCTTATAAAGCTCACCTCCTGTGACGTCAGAGCTGCAATGCCTGCTGAGCTATGTTATTGTTTGTTTGGTTTTCACAAAATGGAGGTTGACCCAACATGAGTAAAATCTTTAGCTACTCTACACAGAACAGTGGAGATCAGTGACTTAAATCCTTTTTGTGTATTCAGCATCTAATATTTTAGTTGTATAAAAGATTAGATGTATGAATAATTGTGGGCTTAATTGTAAATTGTAAGAGGTTGTATTGTTGATGCCCTTCTTCTTCTGAATTTTAATGGGGACTGCCAGGCCAAGTAAAAGAGGCAGAATAGCATCAAACTGATCTGGGTTATAGTGAGTAGTAATTTGCACTTCTACTTATGGTTGTGTTGTGACACCATCATATGCAAATGCATACATGTATAATCATGGACAGTATATCTCACAGCCCGTTTTCACACATACTTGCCAGGTCCACGTTTGAACGTGCCTCGTGAGGCTGTAAACGTTTCATTGCAGGTTTTCCGCTTGGCAATAATAAAACTACAATAAGATGGATTTTGTGAGTAAGATATCTATGGTGCCCCAGATTCAAAAGACTTTAGCCTCTTCACATTGTATCTTTATCTGTTCTGCATCCCATAAGAAACTGTTGTGACAAAATTGTGACAAAAGTCACAATTTGAACTCTTTAGAGCAAACCCAGATTTCTGTTTGTCTTCTTTCCACTGTTTCAGTCTCTGTGTATTTATTTTCCTCTGATTGTCTTTCATCAGTAGTTCTTTACAACATTATGTCCATGAAAGCCTGATTTAAACAATCTCCTCCCAACAAGTTATGATTTGTCTGCTACTTAAAGCTCAGTAAGCTTTGATGAGGGCTTTAATCTTGAGTGTAGTTAATTGGCATATTCTAAGACTTATAACTAATGAACCTCTTTGCAGGAGAACTTCTAGTATGCATTCTCAGTCCTTATTAGAGCCAGTTTTATTACAACACAGGGTGTTCTTTGTAATGTCACATGAAAAAACGTTCTTGACTTCACATAGTTCAACATTAAAATAATATTATGGTTAGACTGGTTACATCACAGATGTTAACGAATATTATAGCCAGACGTAGGAATTTGGAAACATCCCCTAAATCCTGAACTGGACCTGGGCATTTTATGACCCCGAGCCACATCTGATTCTTTAGAGATCCATGTCCAGTATACTTTCAGCTGAGTTGATGCGAATAGAATATTATTAAATTGGGCTGCATTTTAAAATTTTAGGATTTTTCTTTGCTTCAGAGTTTTAAATACCTTTTAAACTACAGTGCCTTGCGAAAGTACTCGGCCCCCTTGAACTGGTCAACCTCTTGCCACATTGCAGGCTTCAAACATAAAGATATAAAATAAAAAAATTTTGTGAAGAATCAACAACAAGTGGGACACAATCGTGAAGTGGAATGAAATGTATTGAATGTGTCGAACTTTTAAAAAAAATAAAATACTGAAAAGTGGGGCATGCAACATTATTCGGCCCCCTTGCGTTAATGCATTGTAGCGCCACCCTTTGCTGCAATTACAGCTGCAAGTCGCTTGGGGTATGTCTCTATCAGTTTTGCACATCGAGAGACTGAAATTCTTGCCCATTCTTCCTTGCAAAACAGCTCGAGCTCAGTGAGGTTGGATGGAGAGCGTTCGTGAACAGCAGTCTTCAGCTCTTTCCAAAGATTCTCGATTGGATTCAGGTCTGGACTTCAACTTGGCCATTCAAACACCTGGATACGTTTATTTGTGAACCGTTCCATTGTAGATTTGGCTTCATGTTTTGGATCATTGTCTTGTTGGAAGATAAATCTCCGTCCCAGTCTCAGGTCTCTTGCAGACTCCAACAGGTTTTCTTCCAGAATGGTCCTGTACAGGTCCTTCTCAATACATCACCATATTGTGATGAAGTTCATTATTTTCCATAATGTCATGATGAAAATGTAATATTCATATATTTTAGATTCATTGCACACTAACTGAAATATTTCAGGTATTTTATTGTCTTAATACGGATGATTTTGGCATACAGCTCATGAAAACCCAAAATTCCTATCTCACAAAATTAGCATATCATTAAAAGGGTCTCTAAACGAGCTATGAACCTAATCATCTGAATCAACGAGTTAACTCTAAACACCTGCAAAAGATTCCTGAGGCCTTTAAAACTCCCAGCCTGGTTCATCACTCAAAACCCCAATCGTGGGTAAGACTGCCGACCTGACTGCTGTCCAGAAGGCCACTATTGACACCCTCAAGCAAGAGGGTAAGACACAGAAAGACATTTCTGAACGAATAGTGCTGTATCAAGGCACCTCAGTGGGAAGTCTGTGGGAAAGAAAAAGTGTGGCAGAAAACGCTGCACAACGAGAAGAGGTGACCGGACCCTGAGGAAGACTGTGGAGAAGGGCCGATTCCAGACCTTGGGGGACCTGCAGAAGCAGTGGACTGAGTCTGGAGTAGAAACATCCAGAGCCACCGTGCACAGGCGTGTGCAGGAAATGGGCTACAGGTGCCGCATTCCCCAGGTCAAGCCACTTTTGAACCAGAAACAGCGGCAGAAGCGCCTAACCTGTGCTACAGAGAAGCAGCACTGGACTGTTGCTCAGTGGTCCAAAGTACTTTTTTCGGATGAAAGCAAATTCTGCATGTCATTCGGAAATCAAGGTGCCAGAGTCTGGAGGAAGACTGGGGAGAAGGAAATGCCAAAATGCCATAAGTCCAGTGTCAAGTACCCACAGTCAGTGATGGTCTGGGGTGCCGTGTCAGCTGCTGGTGTTGGTCCACTGTGTTTATCAAGGGCAGGGTCAATGCAGCTAGCTATCAGGAGATTTTGGAGCACTTCATGCTTCCATCTGCTGAAAAGCTTTATGGAGATGAAGATTTCATTTTTCAGCACGACCTGGCACCTGCTCACAGTGCCAAAACCACTGGTAAATGGTTTACTGACCATGGTATCACTGTGCTCAATTGGCCTGCCAACTCTCCTGACCTGAACCCCATAGAGAATCTGTGGGATATTGTGAAGAGAACGTTGAGAGACTCAAGACCCAACACTCTGGATGAGCTAAAGGCCGCTATCGAAGCATCCTGGGCCTCCATAAGACCTCAGCAGTGCCACAGGCTGATTGCCTCCATGCCACGCCACATCGAAGCAGTCATTTCTGCAAAAGGATTCCCGACCAAGTATTGAGTGCATAACTGTACATGATTATTTGAAGGTTGACGTTTTTTGTATTAAAACACTTTTCTTTTATTTATTGGTCGGATGAAATATGCTAATTACAGGTCCTTCTCAAAATATTAGCATATTGTGATAAAGTTCATTATTTTCCATAATGTCATGATGAAAATTTAACATTCATATATTTTAGATTCATTGCACACTAACTGAAATATTTCAGGTCTTTTATTGTCTTAATACGGATGATTTTGGCATACAGCTCATGAAAACCCAAAATTCCTATCTCACAAAATTAGCATATCATTAAAAGGCTCTCTAAACGAGCTATGAACCTAATCATCTGAATCAACGAGTTAACTCTAAACACCTGCAAAAGATTCCTGAGGCCTTTAAAACTCCCAGCCTGGTTCATCACTCAAAACCCCAATCATGGGTGAGACTGCTGACCTGACTGCTGTCCAGAAGGCCACTATTGACACCCTCAAGCAAGAGGGTAAGACACAGAAAGACATTTCTGAACGAATAGGCTGTTCCCAGAGTACTGTATCAAGGCGCCTCAGTGGAAAGTCTGTGGGAAGGAAAAGGTGTGGCAGAAAACGCTGCACAACGAGAAGAGGTGACCAGATCCTGAGGAAGATTGTGGAGAAGGGCCGATTCCAGACCTTGGGGGACCTGCGGAAGCAGTGGACTGAGTCTGGAGTAGAAACATCCAGAGCCACCGTGCTCAGGCGTGTGCATGAAATGGGCTACAGGTGCCGCATTCCCCAGGTCAAGCCACCTTTGAACCAGAAACAGCGGCAGAAGCGCCTGACCTGGGCTACAGAGAAGCCGCACTGGACTATTGGTCAGTGGTCCAAAGTACTTTTTTCGGATGAAAGCAAATTCTGCATGTCATTCGGAAATCAAGGTGCCAGAGTCTGGAGGAAGACTGGGGAGAAGGAAATGCCAAAATGCCAGAAGTCCAGTGTCAAGTACCCACAGTCAGTGATGGTCTGGGGTGCCGTGTCAGCTGCTGGTGTTGGTCCACTGTGTTTTATCAAGGGCAGGGTCAATGCAGCTAGCTATCAGGAGATTTTGGAGCACTTCATGCTTCCATCTGCTGAAAAGCTTTATGGAGATGAAGATTTTATTTTTCAGCACAACCTGGCACCTGCTCACAGTGCCAAAACCACTGGTAAATGGTTTACTGACCATGGTATCACTGTGCTCAATTGGCCTGCCAATTCTCCTGACCTGAACCCCATAGAGAATCTGTGGGATATTGTGAGGAGAACGTTGAGAGACTCAAGACCCAACACTCTGGATGAGCTAAAGGCCGCTATCGAAGCATCCTGGGCCTCCATAAGACCTCAGCAGTGCCACAGGCTGTTTGCCTCCATTCCACGCCGCATTGAAGCAGTCATTTCTGCCAAAGGATTCCCGACCAAGTATTGAGTGCATAACTGTACATGATTATTTGAAGGTTGACGTTTTTTGTATTAAAAACACTTTTCTTTTATTGGTCGGATGAAATATGCTAATTTTGTGAGATAGGAATTTTGGGTTTTCATGAGCTGTATGCCAAAATCACCCGTATTAAGACAATAAAAGACCTGAAATATTTCAGTTAGTGTGCAATGAATCTAAAATATATGAATGTTAAATTTTCATCATGACATTATGGAAAATAATGAACTTTATCACAATATGCTAATTTTTTGAGAAGGACCTGTATGTGCGATAGGAATTTTGGGTTTTCATGAGCTGTATGCCAAAATCATCCATATTAAGACAATAAAAGACCTGAAATATTTCAGTTAGTGTGCAATGAATCTAAAATATATGAATGTTAAATTTTCATCATGACATTATGGAAAATAATGAACTTTATCACAATATGCTAATATTTTGAGAAGGACCTGTATTTGGCCCATCCATCTTCCCATCAATTTTGACCATCTTCCCTGTCCCTGCTGATGAAAAGCAGGCCCAAACCATGATGCTGCCACCACCATGTTTGACAGAGGGAATGGTGTGTTCAGGGTGATGAGCTGTGCTGCTTCTATGCCAAACATATCGTTTTGCATTGTGGCCAAACAGTTCGATTTCGGTTTCATCTGACCAGAGCCCCTTCTTCCACATGTTTGGTGTGTCTCCCAGGTGGCTTGTGGCAAACTTTAAATGAGACTTTTGATGGATATCTTTGAGAAATGGCTTTCTTCTTGCCACTGTTCCATAAAGGCCAGATTTGTGCAGTGTATGACTGATTGTTGTCCTATGGACAGACTCTCCCACCTCAGCTGTAGATCTCTGCAGTTCATCCAGAGTGATCATGGGTCTCTTGGCTGCATCTCTGATCAGTCTTCTCCTTGTTCGAGATGAAAGTTTAGAGGTACGGCCGGGTCTTGGTAGATTTGCAGTGGTCAGATACTCCTTCCATTTCAATATGATTGCTTGCATAGTGCTCCTTGGGATGTTTAAAGCTTGGGAAATCTTTTTGTATCCAAATCCGGCTTTAAATAAATTCCCTAAATACAGACAGCATATTACGTGTCCCACCAGAGACAAAAACACACTGGACCACTGTTACACAACCTTAAAGGACTCATATCATGCTGTTACCAGGGCTACTCTGGGTTTTTCAGACCATTGTGTAACCCACCTCATCCCAACCTACAGACAGAGACTAAGAGCTTCCAAACTCAAGGTTCACACTGTTAAGAAGTGGACTGAGGAATCAAAGCAGATGCTACAGACCTGCTTTGAATGCACAGACTGGACTGTTTTTGAAACCTCAGCCACTGACCTAAACCAACTAACTGCTTTGGTGACATCATACATCAGTTTATGTGAGGACATGTGTGTGCAGACCAAGACCTTCTGCACCTTTGGGAACAACAAGCCATGGTTTACTCCACACCTCAGGAATCTGTGCAAGGACAAAGAGGAAGGTCATAGCAGTGGAGATTGGGCGCGGTACAAGCAGGCTAGGAACAAACTAACAAAGGAGATCAAAGCAGCCAAGAGAAGCTACAGTGAGAAGCTTAAGAACAGCCTTTCTACTGGTGACACTTCAGCTGTATGGACTGGTCTGAGAAACCTGACTGCCTATAGGAGCCCCCCCACCCATCCTGAACAGAGTCCTCGCCTGACCAACCGTCTGAATGGCTTCTACTGCAGACATGACAAGAAACCATTCACACCTCAAACCATCTCCTCCACATCCCATTCAGGAACAAATTCTTCCCATAAAATAACCAACCCCCTACCTTCAGAACCCTCTGCCCGCAC
The DNA here is from genome assembly GCF_021462225.1 of Girardinichthys multiradiatus. Classification (NCBI taxonomy): domain Eukaryota; kingdom Metazoa; phylum Chordata; class Actinopteri; order Cyprinodontiformes; family Goodeidae; genus Girardinichthys; species Girardinichthys multiradiatus. The sequence goes on along the minus strand of NC_061802.1, from coordinate 45,093,834 downwards.
TAAAGGTCTCCAAGGAAGATGTAAATAGGCTCTTTCAGAGCATGAAAACAAAGAAAGCTGGAGGACCTGATAACGTCTCCCCATCATGCCTGAAAGCCTGTGCAAATCAACTCGCTCCGATCTTCACAAGGATCTTCAACAAATCACCGGAGAAGTGTGAGGTCCCCTCCTGCCTCAAACGATTCACCATCAAGAAACCCACCATCCTAGGATTAAATGACTACAGGCCTGTAGCCCTGACGTCTGTGGTCATGAAATCCTTTGAGCGGCTGGTGTTGAAGCACCTGAAAGAGATCACAGGCCCCCTGCTGGACCCCCTGCAATTTGCTTACCGAGCAAACAGGTCGGCAGATGATGCTGTTAACTTAGGTCTACACTTCATCCTGCAACACCTTGACCATCCAGGGACGTACGCCAGGATCCTGTTTGTAGACTTCAGCTCGGCCTTCAACACCATCATACCAGACATCCTCCACCAGAAGCTCACACAGCTCAACGTCCCAGCCTCCACCTGTCAGTGGATCAACAGCTTCCTGACAGACCGACAGCAGCAGGTGAGACTGGGGAGCATCTTCTCCCGATCCAGATCAATAAGTACTGGTGCCCCCAGGGATGTGTTCTATCCCCACTCCTCTTCTATGTGTACACAAATGACTGCACCTCACCGGACTGGTCTGTGAAACTCCTTAAGTTTGCAGATGACACCACTGTCATTGGACTGATCCAGGACGGTGATGAGTCTGCATACAGACAGCAGGTGGATCGACTGATACATTGGTGCGGTCAGAACTACCTTGAACTCAACCCACTCAAGACTGTGGAAATGGTGGTGGACTTTCGGAGAACACCACCCCCATACACCCCCCTCACCATCCTCAATAACACTGTATCCGCCGTGGACCACTTCAGGTTCTTAGGAACCACCATCTCTGAGGACCTGAGATGGTCTTCTCACATAGACACTGTTCGAAGGAAGGCCCAGCAGAGACTGTACTTCCTGAGGCAACTCAAGAAGTTCAACCTTCCACAGGAGCTGCTGGTCATCTTCTACACTGCCATCATTCAATCTGTCCTGATCTTCATCTCAGTGTGGTTTGGCTCATCCACAAAACAGGACAGGTGCAGACTGCAACGAATAATCAGGAATGCAGAGAGAATAATCAGGGCTGACCTTCCCTCCATCCAGGACTTATACAGGTCTAGGGTCAAGAAAAGAGCTGCTAAAATCCCTGCAGACCCCACACAACCTGCACATAAACGGTTCAGAACTTTACCTTCAGGCCACCGCTACAGAGCACAGTTCACTAAAACCAGCCGCCACACAGACCGTTTCTTTCCCCAGGCTGTTTCTCTGTTGAACATTCAATAGCGTACAAAACAACAGCATACAGATGTTGCAAATGCACCTTTTTATTTATATATGTGTATATTGTACATTGTAAATATGTATATTCTGTCATGCAAAAACAAAACCAAAGAGCAAAGTGTACCGGAGTCAAATTCCTTGTTTATATGTACGAACTTGGCAATAAAGCTGATTCTGATTCTGAAACTTCTCCACAACAGTATCTCGGACCTGCCTGGTGTGTTCCTTGGTCTTCATGATGCTCTCTGCACTTTGAACTGAACCCTGAGACTATCACAGAGCAGGTGCATTTATACGGAGACACACAGGTGGATTCTATTTATCATCATCATTCATTTGGGACAACATTGGATCCTTCAGAGATCCTCACTGAACTTCTGGAGTGAGTTTGCTGCACTGAAAGTAAAGGGGACGAATAATATTGTAGCCCCCCCTTTTCAGTTTTTTATTTGTTAAAAACGTTTGACACATCCAATAAATTTCATTCCACCTCACGATTGTGTCCCACTTGTTGTTGATTCTTCACAAAAAATTAGAATTTTATATCTTTATGTTTGAAGCCTGAAATGTGGCAAGAGGTTGAAAGGTTCAAGGGGGCCGAGTACTTTCGCAAGGCACTGTAAATATAGCAGTCTTTGTCCCTACAACATGTTATTTTGTACCATTGTCTACTGTTCAAACAGAATTTTTTGAATATGCTCCCATTCCAATTTGATTTGGTTTTCTGTATATGGTGTGATAAAAAGTCTGTTTTTTAACCAGACTACCTCAAAAAAAAAATGCTTTCGATACTGTCAATAATGCCTCCCAAAACCAAAACAAAAAAATAATAATAATTTGGTTATATTGGGAGGGGAATTAAATTAACTTTTTATCTTCACAAAATAAGACTTTCATTTTGAAAATTGGCATATTAAAATTTCAGGATAGTGACTTAATTTTATTGACCTATATTTAGCCAGGAAAGCACTCAATAAGATCAAAACTCTCTTCTGCAAGAGTGTCCTGGCTAAGACAGACAGCAGCTTCAAAACATTTTACATGTAACAATCAAGACATTCTAACTATAAAACCTGAAAGACAACGCATTGAAACTAAAAGTAGAAGAAAGGTTGAAAAACAAAAAAGAAAATTTAGGAAAAGCACCTGCAAGCCAACGTTGATGCTTTTCAGTTATTTAAGAAGAGATGTAAACACGTCTAAGGTAACAAACTCCTGAAGATTTAAGCAGTTTGTGATTTTTTCCATACAGTGTGAGCAGAATACTTGAAGGCTGTTTTACTCTGTTCCGTATAAACCCTAGCAACAGACAGTATAAATAGTCCTTGACAATAGCTTGCAGTGCGTTTCTAGGCAATTTGGGCCGGTAGGTATGAGGGAAGCAGACCGAGAATTGCATACAGATAAAGACATGCCAGTGATTCACTCTACAGGCAGATAAAGATGGCCATCCAACCCGAGCATATAATAAACAATAATGAGTATTACCTTTTTAAGTTTGAGATGAACCTCAGTGCCCTATGATAGACGGTGTTCAAACTGCGTCAGCATAGAGAAGAGGAATGTATATACAGGAGATCACCATAGTCCAGCACATACATGAAGGTTGCAGCAACCTCTTTTTAACATCCAAGAAAATCAAAACTTGTTCTTAAAATAATACCCAACTTCAATTTTACCCTTTTTTACCAGTTTTACATAAAGTTTAAAAGAGAGACAATTATCATGTACAATGCCCAAGTATTTTTAATGACTTACAAATTAAACCCTGAACAGTAATTTTGGGCTCAAGGTTCACTCGCTTTGATTTTGCATTGAAAAACAACATGAATTTTGTGTTGTCTGCATTCAAAACGAGCTTCAAATCACAAAGGGGGGCATCGCTGTATCATCTGCATAACAGTCAAAAGTGGCATTAGAGACATTTTGGCTAAGAGTATTTATGTTTATAATGAATAGGTGTGGGCCACAAATACATCCCTGTAGTATACCCATGGATATTTTCAGGAAGCATAAAGCAATACATTCAGCTTGTGCACACTAGGATCTGTCTGATAAAAAATTTTCAAACCAATAGACAGTGTGTTCAGACAATCCTACATTTATAAGTCTTTGCCTCAATATGGCATGATCCATAGTTTTAAAAGCTTTCGATAAATCAATAAAAAGGGCTGCACAGTGCTGCTTTTTATCTAGTGGTTTAATGAAATCATTTACCACTTGTAGGGATTCAGTAGTTGTGCTGTCCTCTTTCCTAAAAACATACTGAAACTCAGACAAGATGTCATTAAAAACTCAAAACTATTTCAGTTGATCACTCACATGTGCTTCCAGAACCTTAGCCACGAGAGACAGTTTGAAAATGGGCCTATAGTTCTTTTAAGCCGTAAGGCCATCCTCTTTTAACAGGGGCAAATCTATCCAAAACTCATCTTGAGGCAATTTGGAAGACAAAATGTCCAACCCTAACCCTTTACTTCTGCTTCCCTCAATAAATCTAGAGTTGAAAAATATATTAAATGGTAATTACACATGGCTAATAGTACAATCTCCAGGGACTGTTTGGATGCAGTATTTGGTAGGATAAAATATGCCAAAAGTGTCATGTATTCACACTCTCAATATCTATAATGTATTTAGCTACTTCAATGGACTCCCTTAATGGATTTCCCTTAATGCCTACACAAGGAGTATTTATTTATCGACTGAGTTGCTAAGACTCGTGGAGAGTGGTGGGGAGATTGTGTGAGAACAAAGAAAGAATGAGATTTTCAGCAATAACAACACATTTAAATATTTTCCTAAAAGCCACCAAAATCTACCTTCAAATAGCATTGCATGAACTTTATTGCAGATCCATGTGTAAGGTTAACTAACCTGGTGGAATTAATTTGATGTGTTTTGCTGTGCCCAGTTTAGATTAGGTTTCTTAAACCCTTCTGTCTGTACACTGAGACTGTGGCAGAAGATTTGTAATTTTAGCCAAGTATGTGAAATCTGTAAATTAATAGGTTTACTTAATATAATGCAAAAATAATAATTAAGACAAATTAGCCAACTGAATTATAATGTTATAAATGTCTAGATAAGAATGTATGTTTACAAAATTAATTCAGTCACAATTTGAAGATCTCATTGCAAATTAGATGATTTTACAGATATGGCAGAAAACTTGAATCTCTAACTATAGACATGATCTTAGTGTGGCCTATGGTGTTATGTACCTATAGAATGACCAGACAAACCAGAGAATAGTAATGGCCTTCAGTCTGTAGCTTACCTGCAGAATCTTGAACCGATATCATGGAAATGAAGGCTGGCAATAGCTGACTCAGATGTTACATTTGAGTGCCACAAGATCCTATGTACAGCCCCCATGGTCATTATCAGTTACAGTGTGTGTTTGGGCTTCCACGATGTCATCTGCTCAAGCTGTCAATCCATACCAAAGAAAAAACCCTGCAAAAAGCGAAGGAAGATTCCATTACATTGTATTAAACAAGGAGGAACATGGATGCAAGTACATTAGCTCAGAAAAGGATGAGTATACAGGGAGAGTGGTAATTACACAGAAAATGACACAAGAGATTAGAGGAGGCCCTGTTGACAACATGGAGAACACAGAAAAAGCACAAAGCAAAAAGGTCCACTAGGGCACTAAAACAGATGACATAAAAAAAGCAAATAACAACAAAAAAAACTCAATCATATAGAGCTACAAAGTGGTGTTTACCAAACAACATGGCGAGTTTAAATTCACAAATGTAGTGGCAGAAAGGGTCCTGGGTCGTTCAGGCGCCCCAACAGGTAAATGCAACAGTGAGGAAATGTCTGTGCTTTGGAACCCAGCAGCATTGCAGGCGACATAAACTCTATTGACCTAATGCAGCTAGAGGACATTCAGATGTAATCGACTGGTGTCAGAGCGTATACATTTATAAACAGAAGATTTATTATTTTACCACGTCAAACTAGAAGAGATAAGGAGGTTGAAGAGACTACATTGTCTTTGTAGAATTCCAATATGATAGAGGGAAGTGTATCTCCACTAAATGAGTGTCTAGCCTGAAGTTAACACTCCTTGGATGAATTTCAAAAGTATGCTCAGTGGCAAGAGGTTTCTAAGTAGCTACAAGAGTCAGATCCTCAAAGTGATTCAACCCAGAAGTGCTTCAGAAGCTCTTAGCCGACTTATGGAAGACATCTTTCAGACGAAGGTTACTTCATTTCAGAGATAAAAAAAAAATAAGAATATCTACAAGGGGAGAGATGTTTTCATAGTGCACACCATGAAGGAATGCTATAAAAAATAATAGGGTGTATATATGTTCTTGCAGCTGAAATATTGTAATAATACAGCAGGGTGAAGAAGATTTGACTCAAAAGGCGAGTGACATGTCTGTAACAGAGAAACTTTCATGTCTTGGCTTCTTATAATTGGGTTCAAAACGTTTTTTCAACTCAAATAGCATAACTAAGATTTGCTGTTTTGGAATTGTCTCACCTATGTTCTGGATGGAGACAGTGAAGAAGGACACCTGATAGTTTTTATGGAAGAATATGGAAAATTGTTAGGTTTCCTTAGCAGTCAAAGAGAGAAAGAAAGGATACTTGCGAAGAGCACACTTGGTACAACATGCTGGCAATGTCTGGTGGAACTGACTAAATATATTCTTCTCTGAACCTCAAAAGAGAAACAGGTCCAATTCATTTCTGCAAACATCTAATTAGTTCAGGAGGAAGCTGGAGAACCACGCATGCACGGGGAGAACATGCAAACTCCATGCAGAAAGATCTGCGGCCAGGAATCAAACCCTGGAACTTTTTGCTGCACATTAAATATTATGCAGAACAGAGAACAACAATGGCCCATATTCACTCTGTGCTATTTTTCTTACTTAATGGTCTAAGTCTGACTAAATAAAATGCGACATTTATTTATTGACTGACAATTTTATGCTTTTAAATTTAAGTCAGGCGTATTTACTGAGAAAATAAAGACATTCTTAATCCAGTTGAACCATTCATTTGTACCTTGGGCTGTGTTCTTAGCGTCATTTCCCTGCAGAAAGACGTAGGACCTTAACCTAAAACCTCAATTTTAAAACCTTTAACATAATTTAATGACCCTCTGCTTTAGGAGGTATTGGTTCAGCTGCTGTTGTTTTCGATTCGTGTTTTAATCTCTTTAATCTCATAATAGAACACTAACCCAAAGAGAATAAGGCTCATATTTTACAAAAAGATAAGTGAAACGATCAGCAAACTTCATGCCAGTATAGTCATGTAAAAAATATGGGCAACATTGAATAAAAGAAACAAATTGTAATAAAGGGGGCAGATATACTTGGAAATAATTGTCTTAGTTTTTTACAACCTTTGGTTTCCAAAATTGTAAACTGAAATAAACCTTCAGGGTGAGAAATTCTAAAACAATGAAGAAGGCTTAAGGATGTCCAAGAATGTCCAGAAAGCATTATTCCTGCCTCCTTCTGAGGAGTGAGCTGCATTTAGTGCAGAGTTTGTTCATTACTGGCAACAAATGGCTGGGAATGCGTATACAAACATAGTGTGGTTAAGTCTTTTCAACAGTGGCTTTTTGACAAGAAGGACACCAACAAAGCCAGTTCTGTCCAATAAAAACATCAGGTTACAGACTGAAATTCTGCAAGGAGTAAACAGATTGACAGCAGAAGAATGGTGCAAAGTAATTTTCTTGGAGGAATCACACATTTGTTTGACACATTTGTGTAGAAAAAATAAGCGAAAAGGATCATGAGCCAACAGTAAAGCATCTGGATGAAATCCGTGTGCAGAGTTGCTTGTCATCCAAAGGAATGGATTTTGTCACAATTCTTACCAAGACCACTGTTATGATGAGTTTTGAGGTAGGACCCAAATGCAGGATGAGTGGAGTTGGTGAAAGGGTTTAATAGAAAATAAACAAACTTACAGCTGACCAGGCACAGAAACTCAGGCAGGTGAAAAACATGAGCCACATGAAAATCAGGGAACAGGCAGGAATGCAAATATGGCACAGGTGTGGACCAGGGCTGCAGGGAAACAGAGGGAGTGATTAATTACCACAAATGAGCAAGGAGAGCATGGAGGTGACCAGAATACAAGAAAACGATGACTAGACTAAGAACATTAACAAGAACCAGATGTATCTGAAAATAACTAAACGTATCTAACACCAGAACACAGAAAAACAACTAAACTAACCAGAAGGAATCTAATGAACCAGAAATGAACAGAAAAGCACCTGGCTGAGCAGTAAGTAAACAAACACAAACCTAACAGACAGATCCTGACAACCACTACCACTTTACGCATCAATCCAGGCACAATTTGGTGAGGATCTATGTATTTTCCAGGACGATGGAGCAGTGTTTAATAGCATAATTACATAATATACAAAACATGTAATTCTCAGCTGCCTAACTTACTGGGAAAGTCTTTCAACCTCATCAAGAATCCTCCATTGGACTTTTCATTGTTCACAACTTACATTATGTACAAATCTGTTGTTGTAGATGGGTGCAGGGGGAAGGGATGCTATTGCATTCGTAGGCCAGTCCTATTGGAAAATCTCTTTTAGCTCATCGGTTCCATCCAGCGTTCCATCAGTTGATCCCTCTTCTTTACAAAGCATGTGGTCTTTGTCATCTCTAAGTGCACATTTAAAATGCTGATTTGGATAGCGTTGTTTCTGCTTTTCCTTGCACACCCTTTCTCTCTTTTATCTCTTCTTTTGGGACTATTTTTGACAGTAACATATGCTGGGTTAGACCATCTGTTGTTACAAAGCTCTGCATTTCCTTTCTTGCTCATACTGCTTTGTTTTGCTTTGTAAGCCTAAAATCCAGAGTCTGGGATGTCACAGTAAAACACCATTAACTCCATTCCTGATTCCCGTTTAAAGCCCATCAAGATGGTTAATTTTATTTGTCAGATATCTCAAATGTTCTGCAATAAACGTCCTTCTCCTTGCTTTCTAAATTTGCTGTCCGAGACATGCCCTTATGAAAACATTTGCAACCTTAATCCTAGCAAAAGGAGGGTTTTGGAAAGGTCAGTCAGCTGACACATGTGAAGATGTTCCAAATGTACTAGTAAGATTCCTTAGTCATTGTGACATCCATCGATACTGGAAACTAACTATCAATAATGTTTTTAGGAAAAACACAGTAAAAACAATAAAATATGATAAAAGACAAAAAAAAGTCTTGACATACTCCAGCAAGTTGCAAAACGTCCAGCGCATTTTAGATTTAATTGAAATACTGATGCACTAAGATTATTGTTACTTCCAGTCCATGTACTGAATATATATTTTATATGCTTTGTGTTTAAAAGGCGATTTTGTAATTGATAACAGTTGACTGACATAATGTTGTTTAGCATTGCATATAGCATTGGATTAGTTTAAGTTCAGTTCAGCAACACCATAAGAAATCCCAAAGGACAAAGCAAAAATGTTGTGGCATCACCATGGCAACCCCTAAAGTTAATATAATCAATTATAACAATGATTGTCGACACTTAAACAATCTCCTTGTTTTTTTGTTTTTTTTTCTTTCCTGTGTGAGAATAGAGTTTATCCCTAAGACATGAAGGATAACTCTGATATTATCTGTTTAACATATATAGATTGACTCATGTTGGAAATATAACGTAAAATCATACCCTAGACTAAGTATCTCTATCTGTAGGCCATGCTGTACCTACAATTTATTTGCACCATACCAAGTCAGGAAATCCATAACATTTTACATGTCTAATTAAAAATGTAATTCCAGACTGATAGCACATTCGTAAATGGTTAGATCATAGAGCACATCTGCCTGTCCCATGATAGATAAGATGTAAGTACCATGAGGCGGGCTTTAATCCATACTTCAAACAAACTTTACTGTGGGAGCTTCTCAGCCTCCTGCTGCTCTCTTGATCTTTCAGTCTTGGATAAACTAAAGTGCATTTACAGGAGAGCTATCCCATAATGACTTGACTTGGGTAAAACCAAGGTTAATAATAATGCTATAGTAAACAGACTTGCAGTAAATATCTTACAGCACTGCAGATAGATTTTGTTGTGTTGTTCTGGGGAAGATTTGGTACTTTGGAGATTGTCCAATCTCTTTGCAGCTCCCTTCCCATATCTAGGTTTGCTTTGCTCTTGCTAAGATGTCACATCATCCATCATTTCTTATGCTGTAGACGTAGGACATGGCAAGACTTACAAATGTCAGCGTTGTGAGAGTTGATGGGTTTGAATTTGTTCCTGAAAAGTGACAGAATAGTGAGACAGGAATAAAAAGGTTGTATATATGTCCAATCAGCCTTTAACGCTGCTGAGAGCCGCCGTGATAACAGATCAGCTGGAATGACGAGGAATGGTGCTGAGGCACTTGACAAGAAGTGCCATCAGAACACATGTCTCTGCTGCCTGTCATATTGATGTACCTACATCAAACCCCTTCTCCTTTATGGCAGCTGATGAGTGTGACACATTCTGAGCAAATGTTTAGTTTTTGGTAGACAAGCATCCATCATACAGCTAGCTTAGATTCAAAGTCTTTTGGGTTTTATTTCCAAATTTCTTTAGAAGTAAAAGTAGGTTCCAAAGTTTCCCAATAGATAGTTCTTCCTACTCCTCCCTTTTAGAAAGCACTTGGAATTTCCTTCGCATAATGTTTGCCCTCACCCGCTCTCTGAGTATAAATAAACAAAAAGTTGGCAAAGTCGTTTTGCACAGCTCAGTGCAAATTACAGTGGAAACTAATTTATCTGGAGCCAGAGGGAATACAGGCTGTTAAGATGGCTGAAACTCAGTCACTCATCCAAATGCTCGCATTAGGAAATTGTGGACCATTTGGTAAACACTTGAGTCTCCCAAGTCAGAAATCACAGCATTAACATGTGACACCTTACTGGGAAATGTATGCTTTTGGCATAGAAATGATCACACAAAAGCAATACTATTTGTGCAATTTTGCTAATTATTTAGAATTTAATTTCTTTTTTATCAGTGAAGAATAAACTGTATCCAAAGTGGTTTGAAATGTAATATGTGCTAAAATATCCATACTGTATTAATGCATAATTCTAGCTGTGGGATACAGATAAATGAGCATCTGCTGTTTTCTTTTTTCATTATTCGGATTAAGCCTAAAAGCATCAATCAGTGATTCTCTCAACCAACATGCATCCACTTGTCATGTTCTCCCTCCTGTGCATCCCTGTATGTCCTCAGACTACCCAGCTGGGTAATTACCAATGCTTGTAATAAGCTGGGCAGTGAGACAGTAATGTAGCTTTCCATGCAGGAGCGAGCAGAGGCAAGCTATCCATTTTCAATTACAGTCGCAAGCAATGACTTACTTCAGAATGTGTATGCGTGCACGTATGCTCAAATAGACTTAAACACAGCTCCCTGGAGAGTGAAGCCGTGTGAGGCCCACAGGTAATTACTTTAGCACAGTGCTGTCCGCCACAGCAGTGTCCCTCTGATCAATGCCGGTCTGAGCAGCAGGTGCAAGCAGCTTTAAAATTCCCTGAGGGATTCTGTTCAAGCCATAGATCTACCTTCCAAGAACTCTCCTCGAGGGAAGAAAATTTCCTTTTTTAAATGCTCAAGTTCTTCAATCTGTTATATATTTATAATTTTCTTTTTTGGACATTAGTGCTTATTAAAATTGCAAACAAATGGGCTCATAGATAAAGATTCAGCTCAGGTCAGCCCATTTATTTAGTGCCAATACACTAGCAAACATCATTTTAAGGCATATTACAGGGCAAACGGGTCCAATTCATAACTAATGAAAGAAAAGTACCTTCAGTCCAAAATTATTCTTTTAAATCCAATTCCCTTCTAAACCAATACCAGTTCCAATGCATCCAGGTCCAAACTCAAATCTAACTACTCACAGTTCAATTCTGTCCTATTTTATGCAATCATAGTCTGATTCAGTTAACCATATGATGTAATTTAGTAAAAGCCTGTCTATTTAAATAAGCCAACAGATTACACTGAATCTTCGCATCACTGCAATGGGCTATCCTGAGCAATAAGAGAGCTGCAGTGTTTCAAATGTAACCTCTTGAATGGGAAGAGAGCAAATAATCAAACTTTTCTGGGGCCTCATGTACAAAGAAAGAATATGCACAAAACTTGTAATCTTTCTCCTTTTCCTGCAGATGTGTCAGCAATGAACTAATCAAAGAAATATGTCCAGCCTAACACCAACTTCATAGCTCCCGTTCTTACATTTCCAGTTATTTGCTCGCTGGCATCACCCAAGGGGCATTTTGGGAAACTGTTAGCAATGTTAATGTACTATAGCACACTCCAGAGACACATGATGAATAAGTACTACATCCCCTTATATGTAGTGACATGACTGCACATTAAAACAGTTGCAAAGTGGTGCAGAAAATACCTTTATCAACGAGGGCTTTACCCTAATTGTAGGAGACCAAGGGGATCTTTTTCGCACATGACGAATGGCTTACCAAGCTCTTTAAGACTCTGACTGTGATCCTGTCAGAACTGTACTGTGAGCTGCGGCCCATTTTACCCGTACAACTGCTTTTCATTAGCTATAAACACTGAAATAAACACTGTTTGTAATGAGTCTATAAAACCTACAAGTTTCACTTTTTCAACTGAATTGCTGAAATTAACCTTTGGATGCAATTCTAATTTATTGAGATGCATCTGCAACTCCAGGATTTAAGGTGTAACTTTTTGTAACGGAATGGATGCTTTTGAAAGTTCTTTCTGAAATTTTCCATATTTCCACATCATACTTTTACTTCATCAAATGGATATGTACCACAGACTCTTAAGGTAGCTGTAATTAAACCTTTACTTTAGGAACCTTCGCTTGATCGAGATGACTTAATAAATTACAGACCTATATCCAGTCTTCCGTTCTTATCTAAAATTCTTGAGAAAATAGTTGCTAATCAAATGTGTGAGCATTTATACAGCAATGATTGTTTGAAGAGTTTCTGTCAGGTTTCAGAGCTCATCATAGCACTGAAACAGCTCTGCTGAAAGTCACTAATGATATTATTATGGCCTCACTTGTGTCTGTACTTGTTCTGTTAGATCTCAGTGCTGCATTTCATACAGTCAATCACAATATTCTCTTAGAAAGGCTGGAACATACTATAGGGATCAGGGGATCCCGAATGCTGCAGCAAGAGTTCTGATGAAAATTAAAAAGAGAGATCATATTTCTCCTATTTTAGCTTCCCTTCATTAGCTCCCTGTTAAATACAGAATAGAATTTAAAATTATCCTCTCCTGTGGAACCAGCTCCCAATTTTAGTCCGTGAGGCAGACACCCTGTCTACTTTTAAGGCTAGGCTTAAAACTATCCTTTTTGATAAAGCTTATAGTTTAAGTAGCTCAGGTCATCCTGAGCTATCTCTGTAGTTATGCTGCTATAGGCTTAGACTGCTGGAGGACAAAATGACCACTTTCCCTCTCTCTGCAACATTCTCATACTACTCTCCAATTTTGTGTTATTTGGTGTTATTTCATCTTTTAACTTTGAGTTCTCGCTGTTTTTTTCTCTTTCTGGAATCTACACCTGATCTGGCACATTGTTTAGCTGTGGCAACTTCTTGGAAGGGGACATTGGCTGAGCTGCTGCTGCACACAACTTAATACTCCCCTTATACAGATGATACACTTGGCACTGTCTTTCAGTGTTTAACTATGTCTCTCCTAGACATAGCTACTGGCTGAGCTTCTACTGTGACTGTGTATGTACTCTCTTTCATACACTAGACTTGAAAACAGGCTCAGATGTTATCTGCTTAGTTGTCTTTCTCTCCAAGATGAAGCCTCTAAAGGAGCTACAACCATTAGTTTCACTTTTATTTCCTATAGAAAGTACTCCTGGATCAGTGCTTCTGTGTTCTTTTTGTGTCTCTGCTCTGTTTTCTCAAACCCCCAGCCGATCGTGGCAGATGGTCGCTCACACTGAGCCTGGTTCTGCGGGAGGTTTCTTCCTGTTAAAAGGCAGTTTTCCCTCTCCACTGTCGCTACATGCATGCTCAGTATGAGGGATTGCTGCAAAGTCAATGCAAGCAACTGCCCACTGTCACTACATGCTCATTCAGGAGGAGTGAATGCTGCAAGTCACTGACTCAATGCATTCTGCTGGGTTTCCTTAGATATAATTTTTTTTTGACCAATTTCAGTAATAAACTGAATCTGACTGCACTGTTTGATAACTAGGATTAACTGGAATGTATGCACCTGACTTGAAATCTGTATGATTGTATTGACTTTGTGAGTGCCTTGAGACAACATGAATTGTGAAGTGGCGTTATATAAATAAAACTGAATTGAATTGAATATTGCAGAGTGCTTTGCAATGCATTGTGCAGCAGCATACATGAGGCTTTTTTCCAGCAGCTCATCACTTTGCTCATTGGAAAAATCTTGCCCAAAATGAAGAAAAACTAAATCAAACCATGGATTTATTACTTGCTTTCCAATTGGTGTCTCATTGAGCAGCCGCTGTGGTCTGAATTTAGCTCATGATGTTATTTCAGAATTCAGACAAAGAGAGTCTCTTGTGATAAACAATGACAAGGTAGGTATCTCTGTCTTTTTAGGAACTCAAAAGCACAGGAGGGGGTCTCAATGTAGTGGGAGACAAACAGCATAGCAGGAGTTCGCTCTCTTTCTAGCTATGGCTTCATAAAACTTGAAGGCGATAGAGAGAAAAGCGAAGGAGAATAGAGGAACATGCGGGATGTGTAAGCGGTAGAAAAATGAGAATGCGTGGATGCAGAGAAAGGGAGAAGATCACGAACCAGGAAAGGGAATGCAGGAGAGACACAGACATAAATGAGCCTCAGGAGGGTATCTGGGAGTGACAGCCTGCTGCCATGACAGCACTGTGCTGTGGGTAAAGTGTCAAAACATTGACTGGTCCACCTGGCAGCACGCCCTGATCTTTTTCCATTTCAAACTTGGATTTTCAGACAGAAGAAAGTTGTGAGAATGCAATTCTAGTTGGACACACAACAAAAAAATATGGGTAACCATTTTGTTCTCTCCATTTTGTTTACATGTTCATTTGATTATTTTAAATACAAACTAATCATCGTTGTCATTTTACAAGCATGTGTGTGAAGTATGTTTGCTTTATTTAGCCAATTATGGCCTTTAAAAAAATATTATATTGAGAATTTGACACATCTACATAAAAAGAACGGTGTTCAGTTTGCTCAACAGTGACTATAACAGTTGTGTGGGTATAAAGCTGCCTTTATTTTCCAGGTTTCAGAAATGTGGGAATGCTTCTGAAATGTTTGTTATGAAGCACTGACTGATAGCCATGCCTCTTCTGCTAAGAGAGCATTGCCCTGAGAAGCCCAGCAGTAAACATGCAGCCATCTTGAGGACATGAATCTCTGCCAGAGTCAAACAAACACACTGACTTTAATAACAGCCATTCAACAGGAGCTTCAAAACCATCAACCATGACCCATCCATCTAGAACCCCCTTGTTTAAAAGCCTTTTGCACACAGAGATTTCTGTCCATGTTTACATCATTGTCAGCTGCTGAGGTGCTATTCAGATTGTTGAGACGAAAGAGATGGGTGGGTGTGGTTCACATCAGACTTCAGAAGATAACTATAGTTTAAAACTGCTTCTGCTGTCAACACTGCAGTTTAACTAAGGTATAAAATGTAAGAAAGAGGCCTGAAACCACACAAAATCACATCATAACAGCATAAGGTAACAAGCCTTTCTTTCATGAGCTTGTCCTTTGTTCATAAATGTGTACATAAGAGACAGTTAAACACTTTTCAATAGGTTAGGAGTATACGATTTTAATTAAATACAGTTATAAACACATTATAGTGCCATTTATTTTTGTTTTCAACAACCAAATTAGTGATCAGCACGATTAGAATCATTAACTGCAACAGCAGCCTGTCTGTGTGTTTTCTCGATTCTAAATATTCCCACCTTGAGTCAGTCTTCCAGCAGGTGACCAATGTTTCCAGATCCTACGTGCTCCATGGATAATAGTTTTTTTTTTTTTTGGATATTGAATCTATAGCAACATTCTGTATTCCATTTGGCCTTGTGTTGCTGTTAAAACATCTTGTTTCTTTGTAGAGCTCCGGTGATTTCTACACACAAAATCAACATCCATTAAAACACAATCAACATCCTTCTTCAACATTGAAATATCTCTCAAGACGCTCTGGAGAGTGTACTAAAAGCAGACTTCATAAGAGGCTTCATCCATATTTGTAAACTTTAATGTGCCACATCTCAAAAATAGGAGGAAAATCAGTCAAAATTCAACCTACAGATATGCAGGACCATGGCCTTTGTATCATTGGAAGAATCAGTCGCCTCATCCAATAGATATCAGGCCCGATGATAATGGACTGAGTAAGGCTCATCTTTAGTACAGATTTAAATTTAGACAGTGATTCATGGATGGATGGATGGATGGATAGATATTATTATTGGATCATTGTTATATTTGAGTCAGAGTTGCAGTGAATATGTAGCAGTAGCATAGGGTTTTACATTTTAAGATATGTAAAATAGCAAAACGAAAAACATTTAATAAGTATGTTAACTTTATTGTAGCACAAATAGTCAGCAGTCTTGTCCAAACAATGATAATTTTTAAAAATATAGACTTTTCTTATTATTGTTTTTAGCTTTTTTTTATTGACATTTGATCAAAACCAGATGTTAATGATTGTTGTTTTTTTTTTTTTTTTCAATCTGACGCAGACTGCAAAGAAATACCATCATTATTATAACTTTCTGGCTGAACAACAGGTACCGGACAAAAGTTTTAGATACACTTTCTCACCTAATGGCTCTCTTTATTTTCGTGACCTTTTACATCCTAGATTCTCACCAAAGGCAACAAAACTATGAATGAACAGACATGGAATTATATAGTAAACAAAAAGTGTAAAATAACTAAACATTTTTATATTTTAGATTCTTCCAAATAGCCACCCTTTGCTCTGGTTACTGCTTTGCTCGCTTAGTATTCTCTCCCTGAGCTTCATGAGGAGGTCACCTGAAATGGTTTCCAAAGAGTCTTTAAAGAACTTCCCAGAGGTTCATTGAGAACCAGCCAAAGGTTAATATTTCAGTCATGACAGCAAACGGCAACTACTTTGAGGAATCTAAAATATAAAACATATTCAAAGTTCTTTTACAAGTTTTTCTTTACTACATAATTCCATATGTGCTCATTCACAGTTTTAATGCCTTCAGTGAGAATCTACGTACAATGTAAATAGTCATGAACATAAAGAAAACTATTAAATGAGAAAGGATTTCTAAAATGTTTGACTGGTAGTGTATGTAACATATTGAATAATATTATTTATTTATGGCAAACCTCTCATGGAGGTTTAAATGAATATTTCCTGAAACCATGATGAAACAATATTGATGCATTACACAGATAGGAGCAAGATGTCTAAATGGAATGGATAATACTTAACGTCCTTTGAGTTTGTACAGTCAAACCTAACCCTCTGACAGTGTGCTTGCAGGGCTTTTTGAGCCAGTTTTTGTTGAGGTTTAACTGGAGGGGTACCCGAGTTCAGGCAAAACCAGAACAATGAAGCAGAGACAAGATGAAAAGTTAAAGTGATGTTTATTTACAGTGAATGATGGAAGTTGCTTCATCCTGCAAAGGAATAGGAAGATGTTAAATGGACTAAACACACAATAATGAAAAGACTGTCTCTTTCACCTATCTCCTCAGATGGAGATAGGTGTCGGGAAACAAAGGCACATGGGTGGGGGCGATTATCCTTGGGGGAACTTTGGGAAAGGATGGCCCCCACACCTGAGTCCGAAACATCCACTTCCACTGTGAACTGAATGTGAGGGTCAGGATGACACAAGATGGGAACAGCGGAAAACAGTTGTTTTAACTTACAAAACGCACACTCAGCCTCAGAGTTCCACGAAAATGTGCGGAGGGTGGAGGTAAGTCTGGTAAAGGGAGCTGCGACTCGGCTGAAATCCCTAATGAAATGTCTGTAAAAGTTTACAAATCCCAGGAATCGTTGCAGCTGTTTCATGTTCCCTGGTCTGGGCCACTCTGCCACTGCTTTGACCTTCTCAGGATCCGTCCGAACCCGTCCACTCTCAAAAATCAGTCCCAAGAAAGCTATGGACGAGGCATGGAAATCGCACTTCTCAGCTTTGACAAAAAGTTGATTCTCAAGGAGTCTCTGCAGAACAGTGTGAACTTGTTGTGAATGTTGTTGAGGGTCCTTGGAAAAAATTAAGATGTTGTCTAGATAGACAAAAACAAATCAATTTAAGAGATCCCAAAGGACGTCGTTAATAAGGGCATTCCCTTGGCCCAATACTTGTGTGGAGAAGCCCCAAAGAAGCGTACCACCCTGACTGTTGCATGCCCATAGTGAAGCATGGGGGTGGATCAGTGATGGTTTGGGCTGCCATATCATGGCATTCCCTTGGCCCAATACTTGTGCTAGATGGGCGCGTCACTGCCAAGGACTACCAAACCATTCTTGAGGACCATGTGCATCCAATGGTTCAAACATTGTATCCTGAAGGTGGTGCTGTGTATCAGGGTGACAATGGACCAATATACACCGCAAGACTGATGAAAGATTGGTTTGATGAACATGAAAGTGAAGTGGAACATCTCCCATGGCCTGCACAGTCACCAGATCTAAATATTATTGAGCCACTTTGCAGTGTTTTGGTGGAGCGAGTCAGGAAACGTTTTCCTCCACCAGTATCACGTAGTGACCTGGCCACTATCCTGCAAGAAGAATGGCTTAAAATCCCTCTGACCACTGTGCATGACTTGTATATGTCATTCCCAAGATGAATTGACGCTGTATTGGCCACAAAAGGAGGCCCTACACCATACTAATAAATTATTGTGGTCTAAAACCAGGTGTTTCAGTTTCATTGTCCAACCCCTGTACATTCCTTGGCTTCAAAATGTCTTTGTCTCTCATCTCTAGAAAGTCTAGTGGGCCCAATCTGCATGGGTTCAGACTCAGAATTAAAGGTTACATCAGTCATCGGAGGATGATTTACTGGAGACTGAAGTGGAAGGACCGGAACTGAGGCATGCTGGAAATTGTAGTCCCTTTGCTCGTTTCTCTCCTGTAAACGGTTGTCGAATCAAAATGCTGTATTTATTAACTCGTTTAAATCCTCAGGTTTGTCTCTAGTAGCCAATTGGTCTTTTACTTGGTCATTTAGAGTGCTGGAAAAAATACCTCGTAAGGCAATATCATCCCATCCTGCCTCCCTGGCGATCCGGAAGTGGACGGAGAATTTGGCGACGGACTGACTTCCTTGTCTTAGTGAGATCAGCCTTCTTGAAGCGGTCTCCTGGTGTAGAGGGTGTTCAAAAACACTCTGGAAATCATTCAGAAATGTGGAGAAAAGACAATCATTAACAGACAGGGAGTGAAAATAAGCGTGAGCCCATCTTAAGGCTTCACCCTGAAGGGCCGAAATGAAGTAAGTAATCCGAGTCGAGGCGGAGGCAAATATTGTGGGAGATCTGTTAAATGCAAGATTACATTGAAGTAAAAAAACACCAAATTGCTCAGGATTTCCACAAAAAAATTGACTGCGACAGACTTCAAGTTCCTTGAGGTTTGGTGGAATTATTTCTGTTGCTGCAGGGGAAACCGGTTCTTGTCTGGAGGAAGCTGGAGGAGTCAAGAGAGGTGTTACTATCTGATCTAAAGAGTATACCATGCCCCCTAATTTGGACAAATTACCAGACAGTTCCTTTTGTTGAGCAATGATTTGTTGAAAGATAAGCTCATTCTGACTTATCCATTTCTCTTGGAGTGCTAATAGCTCGAGAATCTGATCATTGTCTGATTTGCCGTGGGTACTCATCTTTTGGCCGGATTATTCAGTTGAGGTTTAACTGGAGGAGTACCCGAGTTCAGGCAAAACCAGAACAATGAAGCAGAGACAAGATGAAAAGTTAAAGTGATGTTTATTTACAGTGAATGATGGAAGTTGATTCATCCTGCAAAGGAATAGGAAGATGTTAAATGGACTATCCACAGGAGTAATGGTGAGTATAATGAAGAGAGTCTCTTTCTTTCTTACAGGCTCTTGGGAGGGAGGTAAGCTCGGAGGAGGAGGCAAAGGAAATCCAGGAGGTAAGTGTTTCAGGTTTCGAAGTCCGTTTGTGTTCCAGGTCCAAGGGGAGAGAGAGAGTGCCAGGACGGAGGATTGTTGGCTTCCAGGTGAAAGTTTCCAGGAGAAGGAATCCACATACACAAGTCCTTAAGTTCCAGCAAAAGGTGAGTTCCAAACTCAACCAAGTGTCCTTAGGAAACACAAAAATCACAAGGTTACTCGAGAAGGTCTCAAAGATCAATTGTTGGCTGTCTCACTCAGTACCAATGTCACTGAATAATCCGGCGAGGAATGGATCACTTCCAGGAGCTTAAATGCCAGTTGCTCTCATCAGCAGGATCCAGGACAGGTGTGTATATTGAAAAACTCTGCCTATTCCTCTCTGACTCTGGAAAGTAAGTGAAAACAAACATATCCCCCAAACAGAACACACTCCTAACAGTACCTCCCCCTCAAGTGTCGCCTCTAGGCGAACCAGAAAGCTTCTCCGGATGAGCCTTGTAGAAGTCAGTGATGAGGCTGGTGTCCAATATAAAAGATCTGGGAATCCATGCTCTCTCCTCAGGTCCGTAGCCCTCCCAATCGACCAGGAACTGGTGTCCACGACCTCTCCTATGGACATAAAGGATCCATCTCACGGTGTAAACCGGCTGGTCCTCTACCAACCGAGGAGGTGGTGGTTTGTGGTTGCTGGGGTTTAAAGGGCTCTGAATGACAGGTTTAATTTGAGATACATGGAACATAGGATGGATGTGCATAGCTCTGGGGAGTTGCAGTCTAACACCAGAAGGATTTATTATTTTAGTGATAGGAAAAAGGTCCAATGAATCGAGGAACACACTTTTTCAAAAAATCTTTCAGTTGTATATCACGGGTGGATAACCATACCTTCTGACCCACCATGAATTGAGAAGCTGGAGTCCGATGACAGTCCGCCAGTCTCTTATTCTGTTCCATCGACCTCCCAAGAGCCTCCTTCATCTGCCTCCAAAACCTCCTACAGGGCCTGAGATGATGCTGGACCAAGGGTACTGAGATCTCCTGTTCCTGAGAGGGAAAAAGAGGTGGTAAATAGCCCAAGGATGCCTCAAAGGGTGTCAACCCGGTGGCAGAGGAGGAATGAGTGTTGTGTGCGGACTCTACCCATGCTAAATGAGATGACCATGAGGAAGGATTATTGTTGATGACACAGCAAAGAAGCGATTCAAGTTCCTTATTGGCTCTCTCAGACTGACCGTTAGATTGAGGGTGGTAACCAGAAGATAGGCTCACTGATGCTCCGATAGCTTGACAGAAATACTTCCAAACCTGGGATCCAAACTGCGGGCCTCTGTCAGAGACAATGTCGCTAGGAATGCCATGTAACCGGAAAACATGCTGGGTGATGAGCTGAACCGTCTTGCGTGCAGAAGGAAGTTTAACTAACAGAATGAAGTGAACAGCCTTGGAAAATCTATCAATGATGGTGAGAATGGTGGTGTTACCTTCTGACGGGGGTAGTCCTGAGACGAAATCTAGAGAAATGTGAGACCATCGTTGTCCAGGGATGGGGAGTGGCTGAAGAAGTCCAGAAAAAGGTCGATGTGAGCTTTTGTTTTGGGCACACACAAAACTCCGCCATGCCAGTCTGACTCTGGAAAGTAAGTGAACACAAACATATCCCCTAAACAGAACACACTTCTAACAGTTTTCACATTGGAATCAGAGTTTTTGCCTCATTTTACAATGCTGTCATGGGAATATATAGAGCTGATGCTGAACATATGGTTGCTTTGAGGTCTCTTTGTTTTATATCTACATATAATTCTTATCCTTCCCATTTTTGCTTCTAAAATTCTTGAGGAAGTAGTTGCCTCCCAGTTTCACATGAATCTTGATAAGTATAACCTCTGTGGACAATTTCAAACAGCATACTCCACGCCATACTCCACTTACCTGGTTTACTTAATTTCTCTCCGATCATTTCCAGATTCATCAAACTCAAATACTACTCCTTTCTTCTCCTTTGTACTGGTGTATCCTGAGGCACGGATTCAGGGTACCTTCTTTTCATTGTCTGCGCCCTGTTACTCACATATTGCTGGAACACAACATTAACTTTTACTATTATATGAAAAACCCAGTTACACTCTTCCATTTCCTTTTTTTTTTTTTTTTTGATGGAGAGTAGTCATGGTTCTTTGTCAATTTCCTCAAACTTAACAGTGTCAAACTAAAATCAATTTTGTCAGAATGGTTTTCACCCAAACCAAATCCAACAATTTCTCTCTTAACATTGACAACTTCTTTATCATTACCTCCCCTCCAGTGAATAGCCTGGGATCAATACCAATCTCACATCCAGTATATCACCAGTTCTGCATAGTTTTATCTAGTCAACATTGAACTCATGTTTATGGGTCTGGCTCATACCTGAAGCATCATACAGTGTTAACTGGTTTTATTGTGCTGTGTTTGTTTGGTGGTTAATAATTTTGTGACATGGTCAGTGTTTGGTATCTGTGTGTACAGATTATTGGTCAGACATTTGTGCTTGTCTCAGATCATGAGTTCTGTTCCAGTTATGTTTGACAATCAATTTACTTTTCATCCCAAATTTGCAGCCAAAGTGCAGCTTGGTTTTGAAACTGAATTGATAAAAACCCCCATCTACATTTGGTTTGAATGTGGAAAAATAGCACGTTCTTCCTGCTATTGTAAGAAGGATTAGCTCTTGTCAATCACAGTTACATTGGAGGGTTGAGAATTATTATATTGAAGAGGAATATATTTTTAAATATTTCGATATGTATAGTGTGTTGAAATAAATCAAAACTATATCTTAATGTTCATTTTACACCATATGCCTATCTCAATAATAAGTATGTGTGTCACGCTCCCTTTTTCAATCATGTTCATGTATTGGGATAAAGGGTGTAAAATTCAGTGTTGTACTGTGTCAAAACAGGGTGAGTTATATTTGAAAAGATATCAACACCTCATTTTATGGTTATTTTCTAAACATAATGCCTGAAGAAAGTTCAAACAAGTGCCTATGAGATCCCCCAAGTGGTCACAATTATTAACTTACTGCACTACTGCCAGTTTGAGTCACATGCCAAGCCAATGGAATCATCATCAGTGCAGAAAAAACATCTGCATCTGCACAGGGTGGCAAGGAAATAAGTACTGCATTTATTGGAAAGTGTTACTGACAAATTAGTAACATTTTCACCAACACTATATATATATATATATATATATATATATATATATATATATATATATATATATATATATATATATATATATATATATATATATATATATATATATATATATATACACATACACACGTTTATTGGGGTTGCAAAGCTCATGCTTATGAGTTTTTTTTAAATTTCCAAAAACGTTTATCTTTGAAATCACTGTGTGAGTGCTAAATTATGCATAGGATGCAATGCTATAGCATCGTTGACCTAAAACATTGTTTCTTCCTACATCACCAACCTGTGAGACAAAAACGTAAATTTTGTGATAAAGATATTATTATTCTTTTTTACTCCCATAAGCAAAGTAAGGTCCAGCCGTGTAAGATAATACTATAAAAAAATATTTTTTTCAATCTTCAACCCTCTTTTTCTAGATCATGTGTACAGCAATTTACTAAAGCTGTATAAATGAAGAAACATGTTAAAAAGGAAGTCTTATTGCTTTATAACTAAATGCAAACAACATAAAAGATAACTTGTGCAGAACACTGCTCTATTCAAGAGCTTAGATGGTGTACTGACATTCTATTATCACATCCATCCATCCATCCCTACAACCACCCAACCCAGACTTCCGTTTTTCTAATTAAAGTCTCCACCTTAGTCAAGGGAATCACAACGTGTTTCCAGGCCAAAGGTGCAGTCCCTCCATCATATGCTGGGTCTGGCCCAGGGTCTCCTCCCAGTGGGATGTGGAGGGAAAACCTCCAAAGGGATTTGCCCAAGAGGCATCCTGATCAGAATTCCGAACCACCTATAGCTCTACTCTGAGTTTCCCCTGGATCATGAACCGTCTTTCTAAGAGGGGAGCTTCAGCCACTGTATGGAGCAAGCTCATTTCAGCAGCTTGCATCTGGCATCTTTGTTTTGGGTTATGACCTGTATCTCAAGACCACAACAGTGAAACCAAACAAAGAAATTTCCATAACACAAAAGCTTTGCTTCTTGTCTCAATTCTTACTTTATTACAACGGACCGGAGCAATACATGATTTACTGCAGACTTCAAACTGCCTATCTATTGCTCTGAATTAAATTCCTCTGCTTGAGACAAAAGTTATGGATAAGATCCTTTAATTCAACTGAGCAGCCAGAGGACACAATTGAAAAACATGTTTCTAAATTATGACCAAATTTGTACTTCCTTAATGGCAGTGATATTTAGCAGGTGAGCTGAGACTAACATCTCACATAGAAGCCCTGAAGTATGACAGCGAGATACAAAAGAAAAACAACTTCGGTTATAAAGATTAAAGAGCTGCACGGTTATCACTTTTGCATTCCCCACAGCTAGAGCTCTTTCATATACCATTTGCATATTAGTACGTTTCTGCATATGTGTCAAGATTTCATCATAATGCAGAGTGTTCCTTTTGACCCCGGGGTGATTCGCTGACTTCAAACAAAGTCAGGTGAGCATTCATCACAGTGCGTTCAGTGGGAGGCATGATGAAGGATTTGAAGTTACATGGGGATGTGAGAACTTGGTGTAGTGCAAACAACCTTCTCGGGGCTAAAATCAAACAGAACACATTTTTATCCAATAATGTTATAATTGCTACGCCTCCTGTTTCATTATGTGCATCTGTCAGTTTCTGCTTCTCAGTATAGGGAAAACAAAAGCCCTATTTTTATTAATAACATTAAAGTTGTTAAATCTGACAGCAGTTTTACATTTTCTTTGTCCTCCACATATATATTTAGCATGCCAAGCTGGTTAAAACCAATTAGACCAATTCTTGAATCGCCTTTTGCTTCAAAGGAATGTTACCAAATCAAGGACTGCATAGTCAATAAAAAACAGTAGCAGTTAGCATTCTTAGTTTCGTCTTCTTTCATAGAAAATAGTTCCTATTTCCCTTGAGTTCAGGAATGGCAATTGACTTGTTCAGTTTGATTTGTATAATCATTAGATTCATGCTGACTTCCACTGCCTTAGCTGCCTATTAGTGGTACTGATGCTGGTTCAGACGCTATGCTGATTTACAGTACCTTGTAAAAGTATTCACACTTAATGTACGTTTTCATGCTTTGTCATTTTATAACCAACTTCAATGTATTTTGTTTTTATTTCTGTATTTTCTGTGTTAGACCAAGTGGTGGCCCTCCTTTAACTGAGAATGTGACAAAACATTTATTTATCTAACTTGTTTTTGGGAGAAAACTAAATTTCTCCACCAATTAACTTTGTAGAATAATGATCAAATTTGGTTCAGCATCTTAAAAACAAAACTGTGAGATGACCTTGTATTTAGCACTGAGCCAGAACCTTCAATCAGACACCAACTTTAGCATCTTTAGCCAGGCCTGGTGTAAAGCCTTATTTTCTGACAATGCTAACATTGTGCATAATTCAGGGGGTGCCCCATCAGCTTTGACCCAATTAACAATAGAAACCTGTTCTGGATGCAACAGATTTTTTTTTTTTTGTTATTTGTTTTAGGCATTCATGCTGTCCACTCATAAAGTGATGCCCTGGGCAAAGCGTCAAATACCCATAGATAGATACAGCTGCTACATAGACCAACACAAAGTAGAGCAGAATCATGAAGTGAATGGACAATTTTGCATGTTTTTCAAATTTTTCACAAATAAGCATTCCATTAATATGACTCTGGCTTTTGAGTGTCTAGAGATAGAATATTTTCTCTTTCTTCTTTGCAAAATAGCTTAAGCTCTGTCTGATGCGATGGAGAACATCTGTGATAATCAGTTTTCAAATTTTACTACAGAATCCTAGTTGGATTTATGTTTGCACATTGTGCCATTTCAACAGATGCATATGCTTTGATCTCATTTGCATTGTACAGGGGTTGGACAATGAAACTGAAACACCTGTCATTTTAGTGTGGGAGGTTTCATGGCTAAATTGGACCAGCCTGGTAGCCAGTCTTCATTGATTGCACATTGCACCAGTAAGAGCAGAGTGTGAAGGTTCAATTAGCAGGGTAAGAGCACAGTTTTGCTCAAAATATTGAAATGCACACAACATTATGGGTGACATACCAGAGTTCAAAAGAGCACAAATTGTTGGTGCACGTCTTGCTGGCGCATCTGTGACCAAGACAGCAAGTCTTTGTGATGTATCAAGAGCCACGGTATCCAGGGTAATGTCAGCATACCACCAAGAAGGACGAACCACATCCAACAGGATTAACTGTGGACGCAAGAGGAAGCTGTCTGAAAGGGATGTTCGGGTGCTAACCCGGATTGTATCCAAAAAACATAAAACCACAGCTGCTCAAATCACGGCAGAATTAACTATCCTGTTTCCACCAGAACTGTCCGTGGGGAGCTCCACAGAATCAATATACACGGCTGGGCTGCTATAGCCAAACCTTTGGTCACTCATGCCAATGCCAAACGTTGGTTTCAATGGTGCAAGGAGCGCAAATCTTGGGCTGTGGACAATGTGAAACATGTATTGTTCTCTGATGAGTCCACCTTTACTGTTTTCCCCACATCCAGGAGAGTTACGGTGTGGAGAAGCCCCAAAGAAGCGTACCACCCAGACTGTTGCATGCCCAGAGTGAAATATGGGGGTGAACCAGTGATGGTTTGGGCTGCCATATCATGGCATTCCCTTGGCCCCATACCTGTGCTAGATGGGTGCGTCACTGCCAAGGACTACCGAACCATTCTTGAGGACCATGTGCATCCAATGGTTCAAACATTGTATCCTGAAGGCTGTGCCATGTATCAGGATGACAATGCACCAATACACACAGCAAGACTGGTGAAAGATTGGTTTGATGAAAGTGAAATTGAACATCTCACATGGCCTGCACAGTGACCAGATCTAAATATTATTGAGCCACTTTGGGGTGTTTTGGAGGAACGAGTCAGGAAACGTTTTCCTCGACCAGAATCAAGTAATCACCTGGCCACTATCCTGAAAAATACCAACAAAATAAAACAGGAAATTATCTGCTGCACTTCTCAGCAGCAAGGTATGAATTAATACTGGCATCACTAAGCAATGATCTTTAGCTTCTCTCAACCAGTGCAAGAACAAGTCATCTAAAACACAATAGGTTACTCTGCGCCAAAC
The DNA here is from genome assembly GCF_021462225.1 of Girardinichthys multiradiatus. NCBI lineage: Eukaryota > Metazoa > Chordata > Actinopteri > Cyprinodontiformes > Goodeidae > Girardinichthys > Girardinichthys multiradiatus. The sequence continues at coordinate 45,066,979 of NC_061802.1, read as the reverse complement.
TCTGACATTAAGCATATCAGCTGAGCTTAAGGTTGAAAAAATGGTCTATCTTGGCCTCTTAGACCAAGAGTATAAATCTTTGCAGCACCTAGACAGAAAACAAGGAATCCTATTACTCTGACAAGGATTTAGGATACTCTGAAATACACATAAACATCAATAACTGTATTGATCAAGTCTTGTAAACAATCTGCACCCACTACAGCTGTGAAAACCTCTGCCATAGCATAGCATGCAGCGGACATGTGGGGAGTTTGTTCAAGGTGATAAGCAGTGTTTTCTCTGTGCATGCTGCAATATCCAAAAAGACATTTCCAAGGATTGTGTTGGTTTTCCATATGTCGGTTCTTTCATGTTTTTTTTTTGTTTTTTTTCATATGACACTTCGCAGCAGTTTAATATATTGCGCAGTTGATAGCACTGTTGCTTTGCAGCAAGAAGGTCCTGGGTTTGACTCCCAGCCGACGGTCTTTCTGCATGGAGTTTGCATGTTCTCCCCGTGCATGAGTGGGTTCTCACCGGGTACTCTGGCTTCCTCCCACATTCCAAAGACATGCTTGTTAGGTTAATTGGTCTTGTTGGTTGTTTGTGTGTTGCCCTGCGATGGAGTGGTGTACTCCGCCTCCCGCCCAGAGACTGCTGGAGATAGGCACCAGCTTCCCCGCAACCAACTATGGAAGAAATGTTATAGAAAATGACTGACTGACCACTTGAATAGTGACTATCTTTAGGGAGATGCCTGTGTCATTTCTAATCAAAAACAAACTTCTTGGTTCAATGGAAATACATTTAAATCAGCCAGTCATTAATATTTTGGGTTTAGCTTCTAGAGGAGGTGCACCTCAATAATTTTGATTATTAAAATGTTTATTTTTTCAGTAATTTAATTCAATAAGTGAAAGACAATATATAGATTAATTACTAAAGAGTAATGTTTTCAAATGTTTCTTTTTGTTAATTATGATGTTTTACCACTTACAGCAAATGAAAACATGGCCTTTAGGATTAGTAGCTCTAACAGAAATTATGTAGGTTCAATGAAAATATTTTTAATACCTGCTTAAGGGTTGTTATTTTTTAAAGTTACTTTCAATCTGACAAACCAGCATCATCAAAACCTAATTCCAATTTAATTTAAAAAATCACAAGAATAAAATATAAACTAAGCACAGAGAATTTTACTGAAATAGCAGCAACTAGAGAACTAACAACAGATAAGAAACAGATAGTGAAGAAACTAAAACTCAAACACTTAACACTCACACACAGATCAGGACAGTGAGAGTAGACTGTACATTGAAGGAAAACAATTACAACATGAGAAAATGAAACACTGAACACATTAAAAATGACATACTACGATTAATAAAACTGAGTAGGGTGATTTAAAAATGTGAGAAAATTTTAAGAAATTTTGAGAAAATGAGAAAACATCAAGAGGCCATTTACAAAAAATGGAAGAAACTACAAATATCATCAAGGATGTAAACACTTATTAAGTTGTTGGGAGCAGTGGTTATAAAGTCCAACAGCTCCTGGGAGGATGAATCTGCAATAATGACCCTTTGTGCATCTAGGATGCAGCAGTGTGTCACTGAATGAACTCTTCAGTTCTGCAACACCTTCATGCCAAGGGTGGGAGACATTGTCCAACAGTGATGTTATTTTTGCCAGAGTTCTTCTGTCTTCCACCATTGGGTTGAGGGGGCATCCTAGGACACTGCTGGTCTTCCTAATGAGCTTATTGTTGAAGCCATCTCTGCTTCCCCGGGTCCGTTGATTTGGGTACAAGTTTCAAAGAGTGAAATAAACACAAGTACAATCTACTTATGTTTGTGTAAACCCATTTCTAATCAACTCTTGCTTTCAGCTCGTTTTATTCAGTCTCAAGGGTGTGTTCAACATATACATATATCATGTCACACATGTATAACATAACATAACAGTCCAAATAAGGAATACTTCTGATTGTAACATGCAACTCATCCTCCCCTGTCTCTGGCCTTCCCTGTCCTCTTCTAATTTATGACCTTGCACCCTCTATGCTTCTCACTCCCCTAAGTTTTCACTCCCCTAGGCCCCTTCTATGCTTCACTCCCTAAACTTGACCCCCCTATTTCCACACATTCCAGTTACACACATAGATAGTTTATATTACACACATAGATAGTTTATATTCTACATTATCTAACTGCTTTCTTTCAGTAGCAGATAAGCTGCTGCTCCAACGTACTACACCAGATGGCTGATGCCACCACAAAGTCAAAAAAGGTCTTAAGGAGCACCCCCCGCAATCCAATTGATCTCAGTCTCCTTAGCAGGTAGAGCCTGCACTGACCCCCCCATGTAAAGAGTATTGGTGTTATGTATGACTCCAGTCCAATTAGTTATAAGAGTTACTTACAGGTACTTATAGGAGTCCATTATCTCCATGTCAGTTCAATGGTGTCATTGTGGTGGGTCTGCGCCCCGGAAATCCAACACCAGCTCCTTGGTTTTCCCCGTGTTGATCGAGAGGTGGTTCCATGGCAGTCCGTGAGGTCCTGTGTCCATTATCTGTACCCTAAGCATCCTCACATGTGATAAGGCTAACTATGGCAGAGTCTTTAGAGAACTTTTGTGAATGGCAACCTGACGAGTTGAAGAAGTATGCCGTGTAGAGGGTGAACAGCTCCTTGCACAGTCCACATGTTGCTGACCAGCCCATCAGAGACACAGCCCCATGTCCCCACATACTGTGGCGGCCAGTGAAGTAATCCAGTATCTACTGGGACCGCTGATGGTCAACTCCTGACAGCCCCAGCTTGTCTGTCAGAAGTTCTGGCTGTATGGTATGAAAAGCACTGGAGTAATCAAAGAACATAATTCTCAAAGTGCTTTCTGACTTTTTAAGGGGGGTCAGATTGGTGCAGGAGGTAGTTAATTTCATCATCCACCTAATACCAGGCTGGTAGGCAAACTGCAGCAAATCCAATAAAGACCTCACCAGGGGGCGAAGATAATTGAGGACCAACCTCACAAAGGGTCTTCATCAGATGCAAGGTCAGTGCTACCTGTAGCTGCTGAGGTCCCCCGGAGGTGTAGTCATAGGCACTGGTACCACCCAGGAGGTATTTCACAGCTGTGGTACCATCTCCAGCTTCAGTATATATTTTTTCTTTTAATCTGCCCATGTTAAAAACAACACAACTAGGGTAAATTACAATTATAAAAACTAGTGGTATATTGTGTATTTATGTTATCTGTTATACTAAAATATATTTGATAATTTAAAATATGTCAATTTTACAAAAACCAAACAGAAGAAATCTGTAAGGGGTTTAATAAATTTCAAAGCACTTTACATGGTATTCTGTAGTAAATATGTAACTTACTTGAATGCCAGTGGGCTTAGTGAGAAAGTAGATAAAAACTCAATACACTTAAAAGAGATGACTGTGACAAGACTGTCAATGAATTTGTGGTCATTACCTGTATCATAATTAATTCATAATCCTTGAATTTCTGGTGCATATTGTTTAAATTACAACCACAAATTTCAAAGCATTTTATTAGAATGCTATGTGTTAGATCAACAGCAGGTAAGTAGAAGGTTTTGTTTGCTCCCACTCACGGAACAGGCAAGGGACATAGGACCAGGCCAGGACCCAGGACATAGAAAGCAGATGTACATCTATTACATGGCAAAAGAAAAACTAACAATACAAATTAGCGGGGAACTATGGCAGCTAAGGAACATATACACACAGAACAGCAGGGAGAACCAATCAAGAACAAGACCAGATAATTAGGGGAAACTCAGGACAGGTGTGTGACAGACTGCAGGGAGACAGAGGGAATAAGAGAAACAAAAGAAACAAACAAAATTACCCAGAACAAGGCCAGAAACACAAAGCTTACCAAAAAACCAGCCGAAAAAAAAAAGACAACCCAACCAACAAGGTCTAGGACACACCACAAAAACAAAACAAAAACATAGTCCAAGGGGGGGACTCCAACGTCCACCCACGCAGGCACAGAGCCAACACACAGTTCAGGCTAGAGACCCAGGAGGTCCGCTGGGACCACAACGAAATCCAGGAGGCAAGTGACAAAGGTGGAGACGAAGTTCTGGAGACTGGCCACAACGGATCCGCCAATCCGGAGGCTGTCAATGGGAGATCCAAAGACCCGGAGGTCGCCAATGAAGCTAGATGGATTGGGGCAGAAACCTTTAGATCTCCGAATGAGCCCTGTAGATCTGTGACTGAGCACTGTAGATCTTTGGTGGAGCTGTTGAGGCTCAAGAGATGGAGGATGCTCATCCTTGAGCACCTCCACAACAAGAACCAGAAACGGAAGTAGCTTGTACTCGAGCCCCTCCGGAACAGAAACAGAATGTGGAGGTGGCTCGTCCTCGAACCCCTTTGAAACAGGAACAGAAATGGAAGCAGCTCATCCTCGAGCTCCTCCGGGACAGTAACAGGAAGTTGAGGTAGCTCGTCCTCGAGCTCCTCCGGAACAGAAACAGGAAGTGGATTCAACTCATCCTCGAGCTCTTTTGGAACAGGAACCAGAAATGGAAGCAGCTCCTCTGGGACAGGAACAGGCATTGGAGGTGAATCAGGGGTGTCTAAAAGGCTTGGCTCTGGTGGGAATCCCTTCCTCTTTATCGCTCTGGGACTACCTTCCAAGGCAGGATTGCACACTGCCCTTCTTCCCTCCATCTGAGTTCTGAAAGCCACTGCGGGGTAATGCTTTCCTGGTGGGTTGGGGGTTCTGGTGAGAATTCCCCTTCGTAGTGCATGGTTGTTTTCCTGCCGGGGTCTTGTGCGGGCACCCAGCCACTGGGGTGACTGGGCTTCACTTTCGGCCTACACTTCGGGGTGTGGCTTGGGGGTTCTCGTGACCTTCACCACTTTCTCAGCCCCCACCCTATGCCTCCTTGACCCAAGGGATGCTGCTTCTGTGCTTCGCTGCAGACATACCACTGTGTCGACAATAGGGCTATCCTGTATGGGTTCCTGGTGTTTGTCTCCCTTGGGATGCTATGGCTTTCCACACATACATACAAGCATGCACACACATGCATTCCTACGCACTCCCACATACTTCCGCAGACTCCCACAAACCCATACACATAATCCTAATGATGGAAGATTATATAAATAGAGGTTAATGTAGCCTGTCTTCTATAATATAATATCCCTTGAGATATCCTTTTTGTTGAACAACACTGCCCTGGTATATTTAGGCAGCTATTTTTTACATGTGATATGTGAAAACAATTACACAAAATTAGTTTGGAATGTTTAAACGTAAGGCTGCATAGTGGTGCAGGTGGTGGCACTTTTGCCTTGCAGCAAGAAGGTCCTGGGTTTGACTCCCAGCCGACGGTCTTTCTGCATGGAGTTTGCGTTTTCTACCTGTGCATGTGTGGGTTCTCTCTAGGTACTCTGGCTTCCTTCCACAGTCCAAAGACATGCCTGTTAGGTTAATTAGTCTCTCTAAATTACCCTAAGGTAAAGCTACATGACAAAAGTGTCCATGTCAGAAAGAAAGAATTAATCAAATATCTTAATAGGACTGTCTCAAGATTTATGTTTTAGTAGCAAGCAAAACATGATTCTGAAAGAAACCATTGCCCACCCTACCTTTCCTTCCTTACCAAACAATTCCATAGTTTTGATGTTGAAAAAGGAAATCATTTTGAAATTAATATAAAACTACTTTCATTTACTGTGTTATCAAACAGTAAGATAAGGACAATGTTTTTATCCTCTGTGCATTTGGTTGGCAGCCTATCTTCTCCTGCCAATTGAACATTTGCTTTTTTACACAGAGGAAAACAAACTGTATAGAAAAAACGTAATAAACAAGTAAGAGCCTGATCAAAAAAAAATAATTGGATTTGTCCAGTGTTACGGCTGTTGCTGTATTCAACATTCAAAGCAGTCCTTGTGGAATTTTCGAAGAGTTACCAATCAATACCAGCACACCAGTTTCTGCTAATTAACACAGATAGAGATGTCGCATGACTTGGCTAATGGAGCGAGAGAGGGTGAGGAAGGGTAGGAGATTGATTTTGTTTACCCAGACCTGCAACACTTTATGAAAAAGGCCTGTTCAGGACTGCTAATGTTATTTTTAAACAGCCCATCTGAAATTGGGAGTTGAGGCAAAGATCAACCTATAAACTTGCCTACTTAGCCTTGTGTTTGTAGAGGTAAAGAACCCATCCAAGCAAAAACTGAAATTGAGAATGACACCCTGGGAAAGCTTCCGCCACAGTGGCCTCATAGACGAACTGTCACTAACGCTCATAAGTGTGATCAGTTTACATAACCATGTTATTTAGAATACACATCTGTAGACTGTAAAAGAAAACAGTAAAACTCAGAGAAACATCCATAAGAACAAATTATACCAAACCTTAACATCTTTCAAACAATGATAAGATAAATATCTATATATATATATATATATATATATATATATATATATATATATATATATATATATATATATATTTCATTTTTGTGAAATTTAGGGCAATAAATATCCTTGATATTTCTAAATAATTAACTGCATGAGATAAAAGAAAAATGAAACGTCCAGAAGTTGAAAAACCATGAAGGTTTCAAAGAAAATGTGATCCTTTGTTTTGGTGATCCATCATTAAATCCATAAAACCCTGTCCTCAACTGTCAAAAACATGCTGTCAGCATTAAATGTTGCTCTTCTAATCAAAACAAAGTATAATAATTACCTAATTGAAAATATTGACTATAGCTGGAGTTTATGCACCACTGACAAAATCAGTGGGCAGTGCTATTGATTAGGAAAGGAACAGGGACAAGGAGGAAAAGAAGGTGTATATACCTATGTCTTCGTCAATTGTCGTGTTTCAATTGGCTGCACGAAAGTACGTCACAGCGTACTTTCAAAGTTCAAATAAACTGAACTTTGACAACAGCAAGCGTAGCGACCCACGCAGTGTTGCACAGAACTTTGCACACCGCCAAACTTGTGCCTTCCACAATGCAGAGTGAAATTGTTTCTGGGTGCAGCATGCAGTACACACATATAGGTTTTTGAGCATTGTGATGCTTTTACTTCATTCAGGGTGTGAGACCCATCAGCATTCCCTCAGTTATGTCAGTCTTCAGGTTTCTCTTTCAGATGTTTCCAGTCAGTTATTTTCACACACTTGTTTCTAGTCCTAGTAATCACTCATCTGTAAGTAGTCTTTCAGTGGTTTGTTCTTTTTTTGAATGGTGTCAGAGTACTGGCTGAATACAAATGCACAGCACTTTTTGAACAGGATTTCATTGGTTTAAATCCTACTTGAAGGACAAGTACTTTTTTGTGTCAGTAGGTAACTTTACATCAGAAAGCACAAATATCACATGTGGCCTTTCCCAAGGGTCCATCTTAGGGCCCATCCTATTCAATATTTTCATACTCCCACTAACTTAACTTATGTTGTTGTTTATAATAATCTATCATAACTATGCAGACGACACACAGCTATATGTTACGATGTCAGCAGGTGACTATGAACCCATTCAAGCGCTTGGTAAATGCTTAGAAGAAATCAATGGATGGATGTGCCAAACGTTTCTTCAGCTGAATCAAAACAAAACTGAAGTAATATATTTTATTTGGGCCAAAGGAAGAATGTTTAAAGGTTAGCACACAGCTTCAGTTAATATAGCTAGAAACCACCAATAATCAGAATCAGCTTTATTGCTAAGTTCGTACATACAAACAAGGAATTTGACTCCGGTACACTTTGCTCTTTTGTTCTGTTTTTGCATTACAGAATATACAAATTTACAATTTACAGTGTACAATATACACATATCTAATAGAAAAGGTGCATTTGCAACATCTGTATGCTGTTGTTTTGTACTCTATTGAATGTTCATCAGAGAAACAGCCTGGGGGAAGAAACTGTCTCTGTGGCGGCTGGTTTTAGTAAACAGTGCTCTGTAGCGGCGGCCTGAAGGTAAAACTCTAAACAGTTTATGTGCAGGGTGTGTGGGGTCTGCAGAGATTTTGGCAGCTCTTTTCTTGACCCTAGACCTGTATAAGTCCTGGATGGAGGGAAGGTCAACTCTGATTATTCTCTCTGCAGTCCTGATTATTCGTTGCAGTCTGGACCTGTCCTGTTTTGTGGATGAGCCAAACCACACTGAGATGGATGAAGACAGGACAGATTGAATGATGGCAGTGTAGAAGATGACCAGCAGCTCCTGTGGAAGGTTGAACTTCTTGAGTTGCCTCAGGAAGTACAGTCTCTGCTGGGCCGTCCTTCGAACAGTGTCTATGTGTGAAGACCATCTCGGGTCCTCAGAGATGGTGGTTCCTAAGAACCTGAAGTGGTCCACGGCCGATACAGTGTTGTTGAGGATGGTGAGGGGGGTGTATGGGGGTGGTGTTCTCCGAAAGTCTACCACCATTTCCACAGTCTTGAGTGGGTTCAGTTCAAGGTAGTTCTGACTGGACCAGTGTACCAGCCGATCCACCTGCTGTCTGTATGCAGACTCATCACCGTCCTGGATCAGTCCAATGACAGTGGTGTCGTCTGCAAACTTAAGGAGTTTCACGGACGAGTCCGATGAGGTGCAGTCATTTGTGTACAGAGAGAAGAGGAGTGGGGATAGAACACACCCCTGGGGGCCACCAGTACTTATTGATCTGGATCGGGAGAAGATGCTCCCCAGTCTCACCTACTGCTGTCGGTCTGTCAGGAAGCTGTTGATCCACTGACAGGTGGAGGCTGGGAGGTTGAGCTGTGTGAGCTTCTGGTGGAGGATGTCTGGTATGATGGTGTTGAAGGCCGAGCTGAAGTCTACAAACAGGATCCTGGCGTACGTCCCTGGACGGTCGAGGTGTTGCAGGATGAAGTGTAGACCTAAGTTAACAGCATCATCTGCCGACCTGTTTGCTCGGTAAGCAAATTGCAGGGGGTCCAGCAGGGGGCCTGTGATGTCTTTCAGGTGCTTCAACACCAGCCGCTCAAAGGATTTCATGACCACAGACGTCAGGGCTACAGGCCTGTAGTCATTTAATCCTACGATGGTGGGTTTCTTGGGAACCGGAATGATGGTGGATCGTTTGAGGCAGGAGGGGACCTCACATTTCTCCAGTGACTTGTTGAAGATCGGAGCGAGTTGATGTGCGCAGGCTTTCAGACATGATGGGGAGACGTTATCAGGTCCTCCAGCTTTCTTTGTTTTTATGCGCTGAAAGAGCCTGTTTACCTCTTCCTCGGAGATCTTTAGTGCAGGCAGAGGATCTGATGGTGGGGGGTTGGTTGCTTTATGGGAGGAATTTGTTCCTGAATGGGATGATTTGAGGTGTGAATGGCTTCTTGTCATGTCTGCAGTAGAAGCCATTCAGACGGTTGGCCAGGAGACGACTCTGTTCAGGATGGGTGGAGGGGCTCTTGTAGGCAGTCAGGTTTCTCAGACCAGTCCATACAGCTGAAGTGTCACCAGTAGAAAGGCTGTTCTTAAGCTTCTCACTGTAGCTTCTCTTAGCTGCTTTGATCTGTTTTGTTAGTCTGTTCCTGGCCTGCCTGTACCGCGCCCAATCTCCACTGCTGTGACCTTCTTCCTTTTCCCTGCGCAGATTCCTGAGGTGTGGAGTAAACCATGGCTTATTGTTCCCAAAGGTGCAGAAGGTCTTGGTCTGCACACACATGTCCTCACAGAAACTGATGTATGATGTCACCACATCAGTTAGTTGGTTTAGGTCAGTGGCTGAGGTTTCAAAAACAGTCCAGTCTGTGCATTCAAAGCAGGCCTGTAGCATCTGCTTTGATTCCTCAGTCCACTTAACAGTGTGAACCTTGGGTTTGGAAGCTCTTAGTCTCTGTCTGTAGGTTGGGATGAGGTGGATTAGATAATGATCCGAAAAACCCAGAGCAGCCCTGGTACCAGCATGATATGAGTCCTTTAAAGCTGTGTAATAATGGTCCAGTGTGTTTTTGTCTCTGGTGGGACACTTAATATGCTGTCTGTGTTTGGGGAGTTCATTTGAGAGGTTTGCGCTGTTAAAATCTCCCAGTATTATGATGAAAGAGTCAGGGTATTTTTTCTCCAGGTCTGTAATCAGCTCAGCAAGATGTTTTTCCGCGGCAGAAGTGCAGCCATGCGGTGGAAAATATGAGCCGATTATTATAAACGAGGAAAACTCTCTCGGTGAATAAAACGGCTTACAGATTATGGAAAATGACTCCAGATCCGGGCTACATGTTTTTCCAGCACTTTTACGTCTCTGCACCAACTTTCATTTATATAAAAGCAGATTCCGCCACCTCGCTTCTTACCCGATAGCTCCGCGCTGCGATCCGCTCTGATCAGCTGGAAGTCCGGCAACAGCAGTGCGCGGTCCGGGATGTTTTCACTCAGCCATGTCTCGGTGAAGCAGAGAACCGCTGATCCGCGGAGGTCCGTGTTTTTACCGGTGAGAAGAAGCAGCTCGTCCATCTTGTTGTTGAGAGAGCGGACATTTGCCAGGTGGATTGAAGGCAGTGGTGTGCGAAGTCCTCTTTTGCGGAGCTTTACTAGCGCGCCAGCACGCTTTCCCCTTCGCCGTTTTCGGCGCAGGATCCCATATAGAGCCGCAGCTCCGCTTTCCAGGAGCTCAGTGAACCTCAGATCAATGAAAGATGGTGAAAAAAACCCAAGAGAGGACTCTCTGATGTTGAGAAGTTCCTCTCTACTGAATGAGACCACAGGATTGTGGCCCGACACCACAGAACTGTGGCTCGAAAAACATAAAAACACACAAAATACGAAAACAAAAAGAGAGAGAAGCTCCGAGGCTGCCATCGTCGGCGCCATCTTGAATTTTTTGAAATCTGGGTGTCGTGATAGACTCAGACCTGAACCTTCAAAGACCTGAACCTTCAAAGGCACATCAAGACGGTAACAAGATTGTCCTTCTATAACCTATAGAACATCTCCAGGATTAAAGGACTAATGTCTCAGCAGGACCTTGAAAAACTAATTCATGCGTTCATCTTTAGTAGAATTGATTACTGCAACGGTGTCTTCACAGGTCTGCCTAAAAAGTTGATCAGACAACTGCAGTTGATCCAGAACGCTGCTGCCCACGTCCTCACTAACACTAAGAAAGTGGAGCACATCACCCCGGTTCTAAAGTCCTTACACTGGCTCCCTGTAGCTCAGAGAATAGACTTTAAAATACTTCTGTTAGTCTATAAATCACTGAATGGCTTAGCACCAAAATACATTACAGACTTGTTGTCAGTGTATCAACCACCCAGACCTATCAGGTCTTCTGGCTCAAATCTACTCTGCATACCCAGAACCAGAACCAAACATGGAGAAGCAGCTTTTAGTTCTTATGCTCCACTAATCTGGAATAAACTGCCAGAAAACTGTAAAACGCTGAAACCCAACTAAAAAGTGGTTTTGAATCAAGATTAAAAACGTATGTGTTTAAAGTGGCCTTTGACTGTGCTATCTAAACATTAGTTAAGTTTTAAGTCCAACTATACTTTCATTTTCTTACATGCATTTTATCATTAATTCTTCATTTTGAATTTTTTTATTATAACAATCTTATCATTTTAATTATTCATTTTTACTCTCTTTAAATATTTGTGTTCATCTATTATTTAATTACATTGATGCCATTGTAATGTACTTTTCCTATTATCTCTTTTTCTTTTTTTGATGTACAACACTTTGAATTGTCTTGCTACTGAAATGTGCTATATAAATGAACTTCCCTTGCCTTTGTAAGATCTCTGATGAACTAATGTGCTGTCTCTCCAGTGGTTTTGGGGCTTTGTTCTCAGCAAGTTTGTTTTCCATAGAATAAACCTTTTTCCATTTATTCTGCATCCTGCTTGCTAACCTCCATTTAGGTCCCACATCCACAGGCTGATTATAATTTGGCCAAGTTTAAGATCTGGACCAACTGCAGGGATGGACTACATGATAACTTTTAATTTGGTACAAAAATGATTTCCTCTTTAATATTTAAAAACAACCATTGTGAATAACATGCCAGTTCAGATTTTAAATACCCATTTGGAAACACTACATGATATGAACTTGTTTAATCTGCAAATGTGTGTTGCTAAAAGCAAATATAAACTAGAATGTTGGACACAACAGCTGCAACCAGGTTTTCAAAACTTTATTCAAAATTTACTATATTGTGACCATTAAAAAAAAAAAACAATAACCATAGTACAAACTACCAGCCAAATGATTACATTACTGTCTCATACTGAGCAGATAAAACTGAGCATGGTGATGAAGAAGAAAACACAGAACAGAGATAGGGGACTAAGATATTTGTCTAAAATTAATTATGAAGGGGATTATTGATGTAAACATGAACATAATGGTCAAAATCATCTTAAATAGACAATAAATTCGAGTACTTTTGTCAGGGTTAAAAATAGTTTATTGGAACTTATTTTGTCATCCCAACTAGATTTTTCATTGTTTCGGGGGGGGAATGTTAGATCTAATTTAGTGTTAGAATCTGCTTTGACACACCCTAAATCGATATCATCTCAACCCTTAATTCTTATAAGACTGAACAAGATCAGCTCTTTGTTCATCAATAAGGCAGTTTAACAGAAATAGACACACATCAGTTAACTGAGATCTATGTTGCCACTTTTACAGCTCATTAGACACTCATTAGGGTGATTTGTTATCTTCGGAAATTAAATGATTTTAGCTGTGATAAAGAAAGAGAGTCTAATTGAGCACAGCTGGATTCTGTAAACATATGAGTTTTGACATGTAAAATGAGCTTTGAGGCTCTGGTCTCTATAAATATACTCTTTTCTCAGTGTCTCTGCAACCATCAAGGCAATATGCAAACCTGTTATACTGAATGTAACTCAGTGTACTGCAGCTCAGGTCATAGACCACATGACTCAGAGCCATAATAAATCAGACTGCGACCCTTACATCTTGGATCTAATCTGACAAACTATTCCCACTGGCCTTCACACTCCAGACATATAACATCAAACCTTTCCTCAAAGTTCATTAAAGTATGTCAGAGTGATAACATGCAGGGAATAAATAGCATTTCATTCAGGCATTATTTTTGTATTTTAATATTTACTGATTAAACTGTGTGATTCCAAAGAACAGCACCAAGTGGGAAATAAACCCTATACATTTCCCAACTATATCCATAAAAAAATATAACATCATAACACTGTGACCACTGACAGATAAACTCACACAGATGCTCTCATTGCAAAGCAAAGTTTAACTGGAAACATAAAGTTGCATGGATCTGAAGATAATTACTTTCACATTATACCAACATATCAAAAGAGAAGCACTGAAGCTAGACAGAGAGCATACAAACAAACAGCAGTGAGAGAGAACTTATTGCTTAATACTTTAACACCACTTTAAATTGGAGGCTTGTATCATTTTAACTCTGCTGCTGGATCACATTCCTTTTTAATCCTCTCTATTTCACGCTAGAGCTGACAGTCAGCTTTGAAGGCTTTTCAAAGTTTGTTCAGCTGCAGAAAAACTGAGCCTTAACAGGATTATTTTGACAGAAGAATTTCAAGATCACCTGAACTTCGCTTTTCATTCAGTGTGGAATCATCCAGCAACCTATCCAGCCCACCAAATATCTATCCTGCAGAGCAAAGTGTTTTCTTGAAGCCATTGGGACCAACGATCTGCCAAAATCAAGCCATGTGACTTAGTTTTAAAATTAAGTTTTCAAAACAGATTCTTAAACTGGTTAAATTAGATGAAAAACTAAAAGTCAAATCTGATTGGGGCCTAATCTATTACAATACTGACTAATCAAACTTTGACCTCTGATGATTCAGTTGTAACTGTGGAAATGGACTGTTGTAGTTCTAACTATAATCTGTGAAACTGTTAAATAAAATAGTTTCAGCTGTTTGCACCTATTGTATTTAAAGCTTGCTGAGCCAGAGAACAGCTTTACTGATGTGTGTTTACCTAACAGTCATGTCCAAAAAAAAGCATTGCCTCACTATGACAATAACCACATTTATCTGATAAACCTGTGGTCTATTGTCTGGTAATGATAGGTACTACAAATAGGAGCATTAGCAGTGTAATCATATTAAACGAGGAGGGAAATACAGCTTGAAACAGTGAAGTTACAATTGTTAGGACTAACAAAATGTAGAAATTTCAGACTGTCCAAAAATAGGTGAAGATCCCATGAATACATATATAAATAAATGAATATTTTAATTAGGTTAAGTCAAGTCAAGTCAAGTTTATTTATATAGCACTTTTCAGCAACAAGGCACTCAAAGCGCTGAACATGAGGAAAAACATTACAATGATACAGAACACAGAAAAACAAATCAAATGACACTAATAATCCTTGGGAGTAATAATAATTAATAATCATTCCAAGTTTACTGGTAGAAATTGGTTCCAAGCCACTCTTAATAATAAAACATCTTATGCTAAAAGAAGACTATAATATTGATAGTCTCATCATTTCACTGAATTCTAACTAGTGAAGCTGAGTCACTGGTACAAAACAGCTTTAATCCACATTTTCAGGTGCTAATTATATATTGCTTTTACTGGTACTGAAGTTGAACTAAGTAATAACAGTCCATTGTAGTCTAACAAAGACATCTGGGTCATTGGTGTAAGAGCAGCTATGGTCCAAATTTTCTATGACTAATAATGTTTGAAAACATGTGTGTCTTCACAGAGAGCAGAGCAAGAAAGATTAGATATATCTAGGAGCACATAACAGGGTCTTCACTGAGTGTGCCTTCAGTCAGGCCTAAGAATTAGGCAGTTTTAGGCAATGTGGAATAACACAAGCAAAGACTTTTCTAGAACATTATTTATTCACAGTTTAGTTTTATATAGTGGCTGCACGGTGGCGCAGTTGGTAGCACTGTTGCGTTGCAGCAAGAAGGTCCTGGGTTCGGTTCCCATCCAGGGGTCTTTCTGCATGGAGTTTGCATGTTCTCCCCGTGCATGTGTGGGTTCTCACCGGGTACTCTGGCTTCCTCCCACAGTCCAAAGACATGCCTGTTAGGTTAATTGGTCTATCTAAATTGCCCTTAGGTGCTTGGTTGTTTGTGTGTTGCCTGTGATGGTTTGGCGACCTGTCCAGGGTGTACCCCGCCTCTCGCCCATAGACTGCTGGAGATAGGCACCAGCTTCCCCGTGACCCACTATGGAATAAGCGGTAGAAAATGACTGACTGACTAGTTTTATATATTATACATAATAAAAACATAACACGATGTCTGAGTCCACGAGCTGCACATTTCTATTTTTAGTACAACATGTACCTAATATTTCCTACCAATGTTGAAACAAAATAAATTAATTTGGACAAGAATTTGATGTTAATGCAGCAGTCAAACTAAAATATTTGTAGCTCCCACATTATAGGGTAAACCTATTACAGTACATGTACTGAAGGAGGTCCGACATATTTGATTACAGTAACCAGGGTCATGTTGGTTGTTGAGCTAAAATTTCATGTTCAAGATCTCATACCTTCCGTAATTACCAGATTTCAAAAGTCCAGTATGTATTTTGTTCATAGGCTTCTTAAAATCTCTAAATTTTACGTGTCTTTTATGAAAATGACTTTCAATGTAGATCCTGTAATTTATGACATTTCACGTATTTCTAATTCTCAACAAGCGAGACAGACTAAAATGTTGCCATTAACTATAATATTTTAAGTTTTTACATTCAGTTTTTACATTCAGCACATAACTTGCTCCTTATTTAATTTAGTCTTAGAACTGCTGTCACACTTTTTATTTTCTTGCCATGTACATGTCTAATAAAAATCCCAAGACTGAATAAACAGTATCACTGTTGAATATCACATGCCTAGCTAATATTTATGTTGTAAGTTAAGTTTCAAAATGCAAAGAGGTGGCTTAATGAAGGGAATTCATGGTATGGTTATCCATTTTTTGAAATGCACCCTTGTTGCCCAAACCCAAATATTATCATTGGGATTATGTTCAAGGAAGGATGTAGAATAGCTAAAAGAAGGGGTGTTTTTCTGCTGGATGAAGTTCTTTTTCAGTCAGGGGTTGTGATATGCAGCATCATCCTCCTGAAAGACCTAATCATCTCCAGACAGACAAGGACCCTTAGTCAATAGGGAAGTTTGATACTTAATGTTCACAGTTTATGCTGGTGGACAACCACACGTTTCATTATCCCATTGAAGGGAAAAACCCAAATTATGACGGAGCCTTCTTCACTTTGGAACATAGAACATATCTCTATTTGGATTTTCTTATCCTGCCAGTAACTTTGAAATCAGGACTGTCCATGCATATCTTTTATTAATATTTGGTAGAGTTCCCTTTGAACTTAAAGGGGACATATCATGCAAAATCCACCTTTTTAGCCCTCTTAAGCCCCAAGGGGCTTTCATGAAGTTTGTGCTCGAAATAACATGCCCAAATTTAATTGAGTGTTTCTCACCAATTACAAACTCTAAATTAATAATTCTGGTATCAAATTAAAGCCAACACTTAGGAGATTCCATCAAAAGTGTAATTATCACAGTAGCTGCTATTATTCCAGAGATAATGAGAATGGAACACAGAGAAAAATAAGATTTTTTTCTCTCCTCAGAATCCTAATCCACTTGTGGACATTACGTGTGCAAAGATTAATGCAGCTGAGGTAAACTAAAGCAAATTTACAGAGCTTTTAGTAAAGACATACCTAGATGTTTTGCCCATTGGCACAGTATGGCACATGTTGGCATCATTTACAAAAAAAATTGTTTTTACTTGCAAGACTTAATAAAAAATCTTTACATGTTTAAAATAGTTAGTTTTAAAATATTCGTTTTTTAGATTACCGACATTTATTTTACACCCATTTTCCATTTTTAATAAAACACTGAGAAACTGCTCTTTAGATTATGTTTTTCATTCATGAGTGATATGTCAGGTCTTCTTTTGCTGCTGGTTTGCTAAATCCTGGGTGGATTGTGATAAAACTTATATTTTTGGAATCTGTGAGGTCTGTGCTCTTTGCAGATACTGTTTGTGTGTGTACAAGCTGCCAGGAGGGCAGCTAAGACCAAGTTTTGCAATGACGGCCTTCTGTGGAGTATTACTTTCTGATTCAACTGCTTGTAGTTTTAACTGTGTTAGAAGAGGTTTATATCAGCTTTTAGCCAAGAGTCTGATGTTTTAGAGGATACCACACATGTCTATGTTTACCTAAGGGAAGGTAGAGCAATGTAAATAAAAGAAAATAGAAAATAAATAAGTACACCCCTTCCCCCATTTTCGGGGTATGGGTACGAGTTGGATAAATACATTTTATTCTGTGGAATTGGAGTGTGTGGGAGTGCAGAAACGTCTCTCCAGGGTCTTCATAGATATCTTTACGTTCTGTATGGGTCATATTTTTAAATCCATTCAGTTTTCTCTATTCTCTGTTACATTTTTTGTACTGTTACATCACAGAATTTGCTATGGAACAGCTAAACAAGGACATGAACTTCGGACTACCAATTTTGTGTATCCGCCATTTTTCTTTCTCACTATGATTTCATAGTCCAAATTCAAATACGGCAAAGTTGCGAGTGCCATCTAAATGTTCGGTTGTTTCTGGATGTATTAACCCACACAATTACACCGTCCCCTAGCATCAGAATGTTAGGGTCAGTGCAGCGTAGGACCCCGGAATGGAGACTAGCAGGCAGCATGATGGTAAGTGAAAAGGATTTAATGAATAAAAAACAAAAACTCACAAGACAGGAACAGGCAGGCGAGAAAGGCATGGCATGATCCGACAAACAAGACATCATGATTTGAAAAAACAAGACATGAGCATGATCTGAGAAATGTTTCCTCGAGGAATAAACAGGACAGGTGTGTATATATGGAGCGTGAACCAGGTGGAGCAAGGAGACAGATTGGCTTGGAGCCGGTGAACCGAATAAAGTTAATTAACAGACAGAACATAAACGTGGCTGGAGCAAAACACAGAAGCATGATTCAAGAACTTAATTGTGAAACAGACCAACAAAACCCAAAAGCACCCACAAATCATAACACAGAACCTCTTCAAAGGGCCTGGATAAATACATTTTTTCTTGGAAATATACCCGCATCAGAGGGGAAATTTCTCTTTGTTTGTGTGAAGCACATCAAGACGAGTTCTTCAGCAACCTCCACCAGTATCAAGAAGGATTTGCAGAAAGACTTCATCTGATTAAGGGGTCAGTTCCTTCTGTCTATGGAAAGACGGACGCAACAAAGTTGTAAGCTGCAAATTTCAATATACTTTATTTTAGACATGAATTTATTGTGTTGATATGACATCCTGGACATTGTTTAGATAGCAGTAGCACCGTGCCTTCTGCTTATGTTAGTGCTGTGTGCTGCTTTTAGCTCCTTAAGGACTCTGCAACGAATAATCAGGAATGCAGAGAGAATAATCAGAGCTGACCTTCCCTCCATCCAGGACTTATACAGGTCTAGGGTCAGCAAAAGAGCTGAAAAAATCTTTGCAGACCCCACACACCCTGCACATAAACTGTTCAGAGCTTTACCTTCAGGCTGCTGCTGCAGAGCACTGTTTACTAAAACCAGCCGCCACAGAGACAGTTTCTTCCCCCAGGCTGTTTCTCTGTTGAACATTTAATAGAGTACCAAACAACAGCATACAGATGTTGCAAATGCACCTTTTCTATTAGATATGTGTATATTGTACATTGTAAATATGTATATTCTGTAATACAAAACCAAAGAGCAAAGTGTACCAGAGTCAAATTCCTTGTTTTTATGTACGAACTTAGCAATAAAGCTGATTCTGATTCTGATAACCTTACTTTGTGTTTTGAATAGTATCATTACATAAACAGTTTTGCTTTGTTTTTGCTGTTTTTTGTCTTGTTTTGGCACCGCTAGATAATTGTATCTCTGTTATTAAACTGCAAAAATGGCTGAACGGGTTAAAGTGGAATGCTCTTTGACCTGGTAGTGGGGCGGGATGTGAAGTGTCTCAATAGCTTTTCATTTGACCACACCAAAACGAGTTACGCTTAGACGCACCTGAGAACAGGGGTAAAAGAGGAGCCTGTGGAGCTACAATAACAAGGAGTTCAAACCAAAGCATTGCAATTCCACTTTATATAGACCACAACTGAATGATTTAATTGAGAAAAGGATTGATTTAAAAGCATGACATGTCCCTGTAAATGATTTGGGTCAAATGTTTTGGGAATTCTTTCACAACCTACTGTTCACTAGAATTTTGACCCATTGCTCTTTACATAACTATTGTAATAACGTCAGGTTTGTAGGCTGCCATGCTTGCACAAAAATTCAGCTCTGCTTAAATTGTTTTATGGGTCTAAGGTCAGGTCTTTGTGATTGACTTTGTTATTCTTTTTGCGACTTCGTAACTAAGAAGACCCATTTGAGCCAAAGCATTGGCTTCCCTACTGATCTCTTTGGGCGATGCTTCAATATTTCCAAATTAACAGGTTTTATAAAAATGTTAGTAAACCTGACTGACTTAAAGTCGGAAAGGTTTAGTTTAATTTATAAAATAAGAGGAAAAAAGCATATGGCTACGTTCACACTGCAGGTTTAATGTTAAAATCTGTTTTTTTCATAAATCAGATTTTTTTTATGTGGTTGGTCATATTACTTTGTAAATGTTGCAGCTCCAAACTGACCCACATGCACATAAGAACAATATGAGCATCGTCGAGCGCAGCACAACAGTAAACATGGAGCAATAGGTGTTATAGTTGAAGCCATTTATTGTCAGCGGGTGCAGTGTGGGAAACGTGAATAAAAGGAGAGTAAAACTCTCCGTTTTAGGGAGATCTGACTGCCAATTCAAACAGCACAAACATGGTGGGGCAGGGATGTTAACTTTACAGAGACAGAGTTTATTCAGAACTTTATCATGTCGAGGGCAACTTTTAATCATATATGTCAGCGTCTCTCCTCTCAACTCCACAGGCAGAAGACTTGATGGAATCCAGTTTATTGGACTGCAGTAGGGCAGATCAGCACATGCTCGGTAACCTCGATGGCATTTTAAAGTCCTCTGAATGGTTGTATACGAATTTTACAGTAATACAAACTATGTCCCAGATCCAGACAGTTCCTATGAGCCTTTCACTTAGCCTTGAATAAAGTTTTAACTCTGTTTATTAACAAGCTCTAACGTCTTGCTGTCTCTCCATTGTGCAGTACTATTCTAGCCCCCGTTTGTGTTACTAAGTGCTACCGTTTCCTGCTGGGTGGCATAAAATTGGGACAAATGCGACGGAAAGTGCCATTAAAGTCAGATCTTATGCACCTTGACTGTTCCCATAGAAGTCACATTACAAAAGATCAGATACGAATCGGATTCAGGACCACATATGAATGTGGCTCAAATGTGACTTGAAAAAGTCAGATACAGGCCAGATATGAGCGTTCACACTTGTTCTAAAAAGTCTGACCTGGTCACATGACCCCCCAAAAAATCAGATTTGGGCCACATTTGTCTGCAGTGTGAACGGGGCCGTGTCTTTTTATATTGTAGGTAAACATCTGGTTTGAACTGTACATGTAGGTAGTTGTTCTTAGGCTATGTTCACATTGCAGGTCTTAATGTTCAATTCCAATTTCTTTGTGAAATCAGATTTTTTTGGGTGTTCATTCACATTTCCAAAAATATGACTTGTAGTGATCTCCTGTGTGAACTGCATTCATACAACTCAAGTGTCTCGCATGCGCAGTAGACGACGCAATGAAGTCACATGTAGCAAGCATGCTTAGTGTTTGCGGAAGTAAATATGAATGGAAATTTTGTCATTTTTAAGTTGTTTTTCAACTTGAGCCAGCACATTAACAACGCAATATTTTTAAAAAGATCGAAAAGAAAGTGAGCCACATCCATCATAGTTGTTTTTCTTCCCACTTCCGTGTAGCAGGACCCAGAATAGTGATGTTTGTCAAGTATCAATGACGTACAGGTCAGATGAATGCGACCTGGCCATACAGACACAGGTCGCATTTGAAAAGATCAGGTACATATCGGATTTAGGACCACATATCCAAGTGGCCTGGGTTGCATTTGAAAAAATTGGATATGTGTCATTCAGACTGTCAGGAAAAGTTTTGATACAGGTTGCATAAGGGCAAAAAAATCAGATTTGGGTCACTTCAAGCTGCCGTGTGAACATTGCCTTAGTTGTGACTCTCCTGCCACTCCTACCTTAACTGAAGGTAACATTATGTATTCTACATTATCATATGCATATCAAGGCAATGCTGAAAAGTTATTTATGTAAAGCTTTATATCTTTATACATCATATAAGATGATGTACATGCATATCAAGATAGATACACAATATGGGTAAGGGGTATAAGCAGCACTGCACCAAGTTTTCTCTGAGGATTAGTTGATGAACTCTTAGATGATGTACTTTCTGAATATCTCCCCTCTGACTTGTACTGCAATGATATGCCAATGATGTCTCAAACCTTTTTTATTGGCAGTCTCAATCTTCACTTGGATCCCATCTAAACACCAACCCTGGCACCTAAATAAAGATTTCCTTTCATAAAGTCTGAGCACAAGTTACACACTTTGAAAATAAGACGGATGCAAATGGGACGAGAGAATTCAAATGTGACTAACTTGCATTGAAACAGAGAAAATCAATTGTCTCTTGAACAAATGGATGAGCTATTAAAATGATTGTGACCTGCAGGAATATATTATCCTCAGCAGCTGCCAACAGCATCTCATATGCTAACTCTGCTTGGCCTGGGAAGGCACATAAGCCCACTCGCCAAGTCAATTATTTCTACAGTAGGAATAAGCTAAATGTGATTTATCTGCCTGCTCCTATGCTTTTAGCTCTTGTATATTATCATTGCAATGAGCATAAAACATGCAATAAAAACATGGCTACACAATGCACAGTAGGACCATAAGCAGACTTTTTCAAACGTTAATATGTCTGGTTGTGTCAAGGAGATTACCAGATGTTACAATGTAATAATAGCAATTTCCCATTTTTATTAATACAAAAGATATTGAATTGTAAAGAAATTCAAGTTCAGGATTAAGGGATCATAGTTTTAACTGTTACCTAAATTATGGTGAACATTTCATCAACCCAGCAGTTAGCAATAATGTGAGCAAATAAATAAATAAAGCTAAGCTGCCAAAAAGACCTGATATGAAACATAACAAAAAAGCTTTCATGAGACTATTGCTGCTTGCTAAAGTTGAACTAAACAGCTTTTTTCATAAGCCTCTGTTGTTGGGAGACTTCAGAGGAGACAGTTCAACCCATGCATCAGATAAAGGCCGTTACCAGACTTCAGATGCATCCATATTCCACTTTCAAACAATCAGAACATCTCCTCAGGCACAGGAAAGGTTGCACAGCATGGTAATAACACATATTATCTTAACAGCCTTCTTTTGAAGTTTCTCAATTGCCTTTTGGTTTTACTTCCTCAACAGAATAAATAGATACAACGTGCACAGTAACCATACTTAATCCTATTAGCAGCAAGAAAATGTCAAGAAGACCGAGCTGTCCTAAGTAAGATACTAGTTTTGCTGATTCTATCATTTCTGACCTGACAGGTGGAGCAGAGTCTGAAGTGTTGACCATTTTTTGTTTCGATAAAATAATTCAGGTTTTATCTTCCTGCAAAATGATTTATTAATGTCTTTAAATGAACGATACAAGCTAAGAAAAGTATTGAATATGTAAACATTTTTCTTTGTTAAACAAATTCTAATGGGGCCATTGACATAAAATTAAAACCAGATGTTGGCAGCCCCAGCAATACACACATACAAGAAATATAAGCAAGCAGCTCTGCTTACTTGGATTAGGAATTTTCTTTCTACTGTCGTTCCATGCATGCTCAGTATGACGGATTGCTGCAAGTCAGCCACTTGATGCAGTTGGCTGGCTTTCCTTAGATAGAAAACGTTTTAACTAATTTGAATAATCAGAGCTTGACTGCATTGTTTAATATCTAGGAAGAATATGGAATGAATGTATTTGGCTTGAAATCTGGCTGTTTAATTGGATCCAATTATATATATTTTTTCTGGCATGTGCCTTGAGACAACATATGCTGTGAATTGGTGCTATAAATAAACAAAATTGAATTGAACTGAACAGAAACTGTCAAGCCATAGAAGTAGAAACCTGTCACTAACACATGAACTTAGTGGACAACAACATCAAGTTCACGAGGGAGGATGCGAAAGATCAATCCACCTTTTTTTTTGACTGTCTGGTGCATATCGCAAAAGAGAGACGCCTCATCACGGAATCTATAGAAAACCCAAACAGACCAATAAATACTTTTTGAGTTCTGAAAACCCACTGGACAGTAAACTGTCAGTCATCAGAAATCTGCAGCTTCATGCTGAACAGGTTCCCACAAGAACGAAAGCGATGGAAAAGGACCACAAAACTATCAAGAAAGCAACCTATGGATATCCTAACTGGGCTTATTTCAAGGCATCTAGGATTTCAAGAAAACACTATCTGTCCAGTAAAAGAGAAAAGAAGAGGTAGAAGAATATTATATGGCTGGAGTACCCAGGGAACCCAAAATATATTTTCCAACATTGATATTCTTGAATTTCAAATCTAACAACACTCAGGCAAAGACTATTTCACCTTAAGGATCAAATACATAATTACAAGCTCAGCTGTACTGCATATGCAGTCTAATGCAGCAAAGAATGTTAAGAGCTCTACATTGGAGAAAGAGTAGCTACACAAAAGAATGGCTTAACACAAAAGACCTAGCTCATTGGGTCAAGACTCAGAAGTTAATTTACATGTCAAGGACAAGGAGCACGGTTTTGAGAATGACAAAGAACACAGATGGTTCAAGAGAGCAGTAAAAGAAGCCATTCATGTTATATTTCAATTCTGTCCTGATTTCCAAGCAGACAATGGTGAGGTGTGTTGTAGGTGTAACAGAGGAGAACTGGAGGTAGCAGAGATGAAGATGCTGAGGTTCTTTGGAAGTGACAAGGATGGATAGAATCAGCAATGAAAGGTATGTTAGATTTGTTGGAGATAATCAACCTAAAACCTTAAAAGAAGGTGAGGAGACACAGAAGCTGGAAATGAAGTTCACTGGAGAGATCACTGGTTAGGATTATATGAACAAGCCAAATTACAACATGGGCTTCTTCTTTACAAGGAACATAGAAACTGCTCTGATTGATCATTGGAGAAAATTGAGTGTTTCAGAAAATTAGAATACTGCGAAAAAGTTCATTATTGGACACTTATGGTGTCACACCCTAATTAAGCAAAAACCTGCAAAGGTTTCCTGAGCCTTTAAACAGTCTCTAGCTTTGTGTCATAGGTTACACTGCTGACTTGACAGATGTCCAGAAGACAGTCATCGACACCCTTCTCAAGGAGGGTGTCGATGACTAAGCATATTAACAGAAAATTGAGTGGAAGGAAGAAGTGTGGTAGGAAAAGGTGCACCAGAAACAGGGAGAACCACAGCCTTGAGAGAACTGTCAAGCAAAATCCATTCATGAATTTGATGGAGCTTCACAAGGACTGTACTGAGGCTGGAGTTGGTGCATAATGAGCCCCCCCACACAGAGGATACTAGCCATGGGCTAAAAATGTCGCATGTCAAGCCACTCCTGAACCAGGGATAACATCAGAAGCATCTTACCTGGGCTAAGGAGAAAAGAAACTGGACCAAAGTCCTGTTTTCAGATGAAAGTAAATTTTGCATTTCATTTGCATATGGAGGTTCCAGAGTCTAGATGAAGAGTGGAGACGCACATAAACCATGTATCTTGAAGTCCAGTATGAAGTTTCCACAGTCAGTGATGGTTTGGGGTGCCATGTCAACTGCTGGTGTTGGTCCCCTGTGTTTTCTGACAATGCAGTCATCTACAGGAAATTCTAGAGCACTTAATGTTCTGCTGACATCCTGTATGGAGATGCTGATTTTATTTTCCAGCAGGACTTGGTACCTGCCCACACTGCCAAAGGTACCAAAAGCTGGTTCAATTACCATGCTGTCCCTGTTCTTGATTGGCCAGTGAACTCCCCTGACCTGAACCCCATAGAAAATCTATGGTGTATTGTGAAGAGGAAGATTAGAGACACCAGACCCAACCAGGTAGATCTGAAGGTACCTAACAAAGCATCCTGGGCTTCCATTACACCTACGCAGGCTGATCACCTCTATACCACAGCGCATTGATGCAGTAATTCATGCAAGAGGAGGCCCAACCAAGTTTTGATTGCATAAAAAGGAGCATACTATTGAGAAGCCTGACATGTGTTCTTAAAACATCCTTTTTTGATTAGTCAAATGTGATATTCAAATTTTCTGAGACACTGAATTTTGGGTTTTCTTTACCTGTACACTATAATCATCAAAATTACAAGTGTTAAAAGCTTGAAATATTTTACTCTTATGTGGAATTAATCTCTATAAAATAACCGTTTCACCTTCTGAAATGACATTTTTTGAGATGTACCTGTAAGTGTTTCAGTACAACAGCATTGAGGGAGATTCCATAGTCATACAATATAGCTAAATCTTTCCATAACAACATACCCTGAAGACATAGTTTTCATATTCAGCTACCTGTAATTATCAATCAGAAAGCCTTATAAGGGGTGCGCTGCTGATGGTGTAGGGGTTAAGCACGTGACCATATACAGTCCTCAAAGTGGTCGTCCCAGGTTCAAGTCCTGGACCTGGCGACATTTGCAGAATGTCTCCCCCTCTCTCTACCTCTCTTTCCTGTCTGCCTACTGTCAAAAAATAAATAAATAAAGGCCACTAGTGCTGAAATATATCTTTAAACAAAACAAAAAAAGCCTTATAACTATATCAGCTAGAAACATCAAACAAGTAGCGGTGAAAGGACAATTTTCTCTCCTGAGATCAGACAGTTCTCGCAGGGTGAGCGAGCTCCAACTTCTGTTTCAGCCTGCGTCTGATGTGGGCCTTTGCATCTCCAAAATCCCTATACAGAATTTAACAGCAGCCTCATTTTTGGCATTTTAAGGTCAAATTTCTCATCTAAAAACATTCTAAAACGTCTTTTCAAGTGCCTGTGAGATTGAATTATTATGATAAATCCATTACATTTATGGAAAGGAAATAAAATAATTTAAAAAGTAAATTCATGTGACTGAAATAAACAGTTGTTGAGATATATGGTCATAAATTTCACTAAGAAGGCAGTAAATATGTATGAATCATACCTCACCAACAGGAAACAGAATGTGCACAACATCCGGATTTTCTAAATAATTCACAAGACGGACTAGATCTCGGTATATCCATAAATTTATATATAGACATGTATATATCAGCAGTTGTTAACATTAGATCAATTAGATCAGTTTTTGGGTTAATTGAAGTATTATAAACCGAGCAATTAAACATTAAATGCACCAAATTAAGCAACACACTCCCCCACTGTAGAACAAAACACATGAAAATATCTGGATGCATAAACTGAAAATTGAAGCAGTTTAACTGGTTTAACTTCCACAGAATGAGTTGTTTTGAGCTTACTACCACATTTATCACTGGCTATTATTGTGCAATCTTCATATGGTTTTTGGAGCTCCTCCGGGCTTCGCAGCAGACTAGACAATTGTAATTTATCATGTCTTTAAGCCTAATATTATGTCAATAACTGCCCAGTTTCTTCAATTTTATGATGTTTTCTTTCAATTTCTGCATTTGTGAGAAAAACAAGTCACAGGCACTTTAAAACCAGACAAAGTATAACTTTCTGGACCCACCCTTACCTAGCTGACTGGGCCTCCCCTTTCGTGGACAGAAGAGGTATCAAACAAATACACACCTCAAAAAATGAGATGACAAAAACAATATTTTTTTCACTTGCCTTTCTGTGCTTGAGACAAAAACAAAAACCAATAAACAATAAATAAATAAAAAAACAAATAAATACATAAATAAATCATTAAAGGGTTCATAATTTACTTGTTGTCTGGTGATTTATTATAACCCTTCCTAATTTCTTGTGACAAGTTATTATAAGCATGTACTGACAGCAGGTTTTAATGTAATTTATAAGAGACATTCTTGTTCCCAAGAAAGAGCGCTCAAGGTGGGCGATTGTCATTTGTCCAACAGATATCCTTGATCAGTGCTGTAATTAATTCACACATGAATATACAAGCTTGGTATGATGACAACATAGTATGGCCAACAAATACACTATGTATGTGTTTTAACAGTATTTTATTTTACTTTACAAAAATTAAAAAATGGGACATTGGTTCATAGAACGGGAGATTCGCATCATGGATGTGCAGCTGACAAATCTGCAGGATCTGTGTGCTCCTATTATGTCAATATGGACCAAATTCTCTGAGGAATGTTTCAAGTACCTTGTTGAATCTATGCCACGAAGGATTATGGCAGTTCTGAAGGCAAAAAGGGGTCCAACCCGATACTAGCAAGGTGTACCTAATAAAGTGTCCGGTGAGTGTATGGGTGTTTTGTTGCAGCAGAGATTAGTACACTTCACAAAATAGCTGGCATCATGAGGAAAGAACACCATGTGGAAATACTAAAACAATATCTCAGTACATCAGCCAACAAGGCAGCCCATAAACCTGTCCCAATTAAACCAGTTCTGTCAGATGTAATTGGCTGAAGTCCCATCCAACTACTTTGGTAAGCTTGTAGCAGGATACCCAAAATGCTTCATCCATGTCATACAGTTAAAAAAAAAAAACTATTTTACCAAATAGTCATGAAATATATGTACATTTCTAAATTTAAAAATAAAATCTCCAAAATAATTTTCTGTCTTATTATTCTGATATTTAGCAATAAGGAATAATATTGGTAATCCTAACTAAACATAGAAGGTCTAGTATATTGTCAGATAGCGTAAGGCTGTGCCTTTGCATAACGTATGCATTTAGGTTTGTGTTTTAACTGCATCTAATATTTTTTGTGTCATTGAGTAAAATCTATATATATATATATTTAAGGATTTTAATGTAGTTGCTGTATAGACACAGAATGAATAGGGGAGTGTGAGAGCTACAGCAAGCAAACATTTTAAACAAAAAGAGGCAAAACCCTTACCTTAACATAGAGCTAGTATGACTGACGGACACACATACAAACACACTGTCACACATGCAGAGTCCTTTGAGACTTGAAGTGTAAGCAATCTTGGGCATGTGTCCCAAACCACAGGGAGTCCTTCCAACCAATTGGCTTATGGATGAAGGTCTCACTGTTGAACACATGAATGAAAACATTTGCACACAACCCCTCCTGCCACGGGTCCTGGAGAGCTTTGAGATGTAGCCTGCTGACTACAGAGTGCCACAGTTGTGTGTTTCAACCATCTGCTTCTGAGTCTGATATAGTTATTGCATTGTCTCTCTCTTACTCACACACTGAATAAACAATCCCTTTTTAAACTGATCATCCACATTGTTTAAACATCTGCTTTGCAGACTGAAAAGCATTCCTCATCCTGTTAAAATGCACCTAGGATGAGTAATTGTTACTAAAAGGAGGGATAATAGCCTCTTGTTGAGGCTTGTGAGGAACTTAACATCTTCTAGCACTTGTCTGAATAGATTGGAAGATGGGAAAGCCCAGTTGTGGTGGTCCCACTCATGTACACTCACTGAGAAAACAGTTAAGCACCCTAAAGTAATGGTCCTGTTTGGATGTAATTTGATATACATTCAGATCAGCAATGGGTATTGAAAAGAAAATGCTGGCATAAGTGGCTGCACCATAAGTGGAGCCAGTTGTTATATAGATTTGCTGGAATGTGTAAAAGTCAGTCAAATACTGTATAGGTCACATAGACATATTTGACAAATGACAACATTACCAGCACTTGATGAAGTTTGATGTGGGTTGCAGTTAGGATTTGCACGAGGCCTAGTTGTGGTATGGTGCAGCTCCCCCGTATGTCGATTGTATTAATGTTACAGTGGCCCAATGATAGGAAGCAGAATCCATTATTTGCCTGTTTATCAAAAAATATTTTACTGTGTGCTGTGACAGATAATATAGATGATTTAGATGATGTTTAAGAGTTTAGGTAAAGCTTAGTAAGTTATCACTCTGTATTTAGGCAATAGCTAGTTAAAATTTGCATCAATGATCACATAATAACAATACGTAAGCTCATGCAACACGAAGCAAATGGTCTGTCTGTCCTGATGAAGATATACTCATCTTGGTATGCCAAGTGGTTGTGGTGGTTCGAGCTAACTGCAGCCTGATCTAATAATTTAGCTATTACAACACTTATTTGACTATTGGAGGAACTCACAGACTGTCTATAGAGTTTTGAACTTTCATTCCTTGATGTCATTAAATAAATAACAAAAAAAACATAAAGACATGACAGGACTTGTTCCTTTTAAACCAACGAAAATAGTATTTCTTTAATGTCCCCATATGGCAATACTCATACATGGCAAGGTAGGGTGATGTGACATCAGTTTTAGATGCATTATTCATTGTTGGTACACACAGAATTGCCAGTAACACCTCAGTCCATACTTGATACCACCACCTATGGTCATTAATGCCTATTCTTGAAGTGCTGGCTCCTTTCTGATCAAATCATTTACAGACTTATCAGTGGTCTGCATGTGTTCCAAAATATTTCTAAACAGACCATTTCTCGGGCTGCACGATGGCACTGTTGGTAGCACTGTTGCCTTGCAGCAAGAAGGTCCTGGGTTCGATTCCCGGCTGGGGGTCTTTCTGCATGGAGTTTGTATGTTCTCCCTGTGCATGTGTGGGTTCTCACCAGGTACTCCAGCTTCCTTCCACAGTCATGCCTGTTAGGTTAATTGGTCAATCTAAATTGCCCTTAGGTGTATGAATGAGTGTGTGCATGGTTGTATGTGTGTTGCCCTGCGATGGACTGGCAACCTATCCAGGGTGTACTCCGCCTCTTGCCCATAGACTGCTGGAGATAGGCACCAGCTCCCCCGTCACCCACTGTGGAATAAGTGGTAGAAAATGACTGACTGACCATTTCTCTCAGCAGAAAATGTTGGACCTTACTAGCAATAATGTCACACCGGGGAAATCTTTGAATGCCAGGTTGGGCATCGGTTAGTTTTAATATTCCAACTGCATATAGGAGTAGGTGGGTTCAAATCCAGTCCTAAGCATACCTAATGTTGGAATTAATATTCTTCTTTTCTCAGTCAGGGAAAAAAGGCAGTCTAATACAAATACAAAATCTGTATTTGTCCATTTTTTTTAATACGTATATCTCTCATGGCTTGCAGTATTATTGCAGTTTGTTGTACTTTGAAAATCACAGAGTGATGTTTTTTAGCACAAGGCTGAAATGCCAGCCAGCCCAGTCTGTACAAGTCTTTATTGGTGAACTTTTGAGTCCAGTCCTCTGTGAGTCAAAACAATAAAGAGGGTAAACATCAAGAACCAAACAAACCAAGAGAGAATCAAATAAGACTTGGATCAATTTTTATTGACAATTCTTTCTTGCAATTAGGAAAATGAGAATGACAGGGACTCAAGAATCCCATGAGGATTTTCAGTGTGTTTGAGAAGCAAAGAAAGAAGAGAAGTTCATTCAGTTCTGCCCCCTGGCAAAACAGACAGGGGATGGGCTAGAGACCTAAATAGAACTGCTATCTGCAATACTGAAGACCAATTAATTTATGCTTTGCACTTATCATCACATCTTCTGCATTGGTTTCTGCCAGTCATTCTTGCATTCCATTTTCAATTTTTAGTTCATGTTAACATTTGGACTAAGTTGATATAGAAAATATTGACATGTAACAGTTTTGTTACAAAAATGATATGGCTTTGTTATTTTTGTTATTTTCCTGTGAATGTGTTACAATTACTGATGATTTGAAAACATTCAGCTCACTAGGTTTTACATGAACAGGATGAGATGAACTTTTTACAGTATCTTAGGTAATCTAAAGCTGCTATTACACTGTTTCCTATCATCTTGTCCTATCGTCATCATGTGTATTGAAATTAAATGTGTAGGATTCACAGTGGTTATCAGCTTTACTGTTGATTGTTCTAAACTTGCATGTTTACAGAGCGCCCTCAACATGTCAAATATCTATTGGCCAAACTAATCAGAAAGTAAAACATCCTGTCACTTTTAATTTCAAGCATCCTACATGCTTATTTGAGTGATGCATATGTATATGGTAGCTTGACAATATGTAATAGTTTTATATGGTACTATAGGTTTTATACATGAGGCCTGACAGCTGCAGTGCTCATGTAGCAGAATTTTTTGGATATGTCCAAAACATCTGCAGTAGGCTGGTTAGGTGGTGATTAAATTGCATATGCTAATGTGTTAAATGGATAGTAAACAGTTATGGGAGTGTTCATTAATTATGCATTGTATCTACCTGTGTAAGTGTAAAGGCTGAAATTCAATAGTGTGACTGGTAAATTAGAATCCTCATTTTTTTTTCTGTTTTCACAGCTAGATTTATGGTTGCACAAATCAAAATGTGTGTCTTAAATTATCTGTAAGCAGTGTAGAGTTTTTTGTAAGGGTACACTGATTGCAGTTTTCTGGTCTATCACCGATTACCAATCTGTAAACTCCCGATTCTGATTTTCTTTATAACTGACACTGTCAAGTGTCAGAAGGTCACAACACACCTTCAATGTTGCAATCTTATGTTGTCAACAGTTGAGAACTGTGCATGTGCAGATGTGACCTAGTAGGCTGGTCTGTCAGTCAACCCTTTCTCATGGCAGAGCAAAGGGAACAATGGGTAATTTTCAGACCTTTGCAGAAGTAGATAAGATCGGTGGATAAGTATTGGCCAAACACCATTCACCCTTAATTAAGGAAATCAGGGCCGATCCATTGGGTGGCCGATCAATCGGTGCACCCCTAGTTATTTGGTCTATGTTAGACTTGTCTATATATTCCCTTTTTTAGTCATGTCTGTTTCAGAAACAAAACAAATGTGTCATCATACAGAAACTGTGTTTTAAAGAAACCCTATTCAGTGCTCCAGTTCCAATTTCACATTTTAAGCTAAATATGTCATAGAGGGTGTTGGCTTTTGGAGTATAACCCAAGTGTGGACAGGCAGGAGGCAGCAGAAAACGATGAGTGAAAAAGATATTTAATAAACACAAAAACTTACATTCAGGCATGTGGTAAACAGGAGCAATGGGTATGGAGAGGCTTAGCTTGAAAACAGTGTACATGGTATGAAATGAGCATTATAAACCAGCTAATACAGAACAGCAGAATATACATGGAGCATGGCACAGCTGAAAACTGATTGGTAGAAAACAGGTGAACCAGATGAAGCTGATAATGGACTGACTGAGGCAGGGAGTGGTAACCAAAACATGAATGTGCTGAACAGATACAAGGAAACGATCTAACCATAGGAAAATGCCACATATGTAACAGAACATAAGATGTACCATAACTAGAACATGTAAGAAAGACAATCTAAAGGAATGTACTCAAGCACTATCTGGAGAACATAAACAGTAATGAGCAAGATCTGAAGCAAAACTCAAAAATCAACAAATCTTAACAAAAGATTATCAAATGCAATCCAAATAAAAAATTAATAACACAGTTAATATAACTAATATAAAACAATATAAACTCCCTTCAGCTTAGCACCACTAGGGAGATCCAAAGCAGTTTGCCAGTTGGTGGGTAAACAAAATGTTTCCACACAAGCCGTTTGATAGTTGTGGAGGCTTCTTTTTGTAACTGAATGTTGTTGACTAGCCTGTTGAGTTTTTCTCAGACGACTCTGTCAACACAATGGGTCAACTCAAAAATTACTTCCTTCTTTTCTTGAAAATAAGAGTCCCGAACCTACAGTACATACATCAGGGTGCCAAGCTTATATTAGATCTTATATTCATGTTTGGGATCCATAATAGTAGTGTACATTTACTACGCCAGAGGAAGTCACAACAACTGATAGCACTTGGTAAGCCAGGCTTCAGTTCGAGGAGAAATATTTTGTTGTTTTAACTTGAAAAAAATCTTATGCCAGAAAATGTTGTTAAAGCCCTTATTAAAATTTCATTTTCCTATCTATAAACTGTGCAAAGCAAAGCAAAGTAGTCCACAAAGCAAGTTGGGGGTAAAAAATAGGGAAAAAAGTTTTGAACAGGCTTATTGAAACTTAACAAATACTTGGTAACAAAACATGTATTTGGTAATGACAACTTCCAGACATCTCCTGTATAAAGAAACAACACTTGACGGTTCTGGAGATCGTTTAGATGCACTCTGACCTTTCCATTTATTTTAAATTGGATAAATGTCAAGTGATTGACTGGGCCATTCTCAGGGTTTCCTTGGCTTTGTGTTTGGGACTATTGTATTGGTTAGAAGGAACAATAAGTAACGAATGCATTACTTATTTTTTTCATGGGAAAAACTGCAGCTGCTATTTCAAGGTATTTCTAACCTCAACCCTCTCTAGGTGATCCTTGGCTCTTGGACAGGTTGTTTAGTTGCTATTTTGACTTTTCTGTCAAAGATTTTATGAGGGGCACCTGCCTGTCACTGGTTTATGGTGAAATCATATTCTTTCAACATCCAATTAGTGCTCCATTGTCTCTTACTGGAGCATTCAGAAGTTCAGAAATGCAGCTCTAACCATTGGCATTAGTATGTTTTGCAACAGTACAACTTTATTGTGAAGATATATTTACTTTCAACAAATGCACCACTCTGTGCAGTACCTAAAGAGAAACCGTTTCATAGGGATTCAGTTAATATTATAACAGTTGATTATGGTTTGCACATACCACAGCAGGAATGCTTTCTAAATACTGACAAATTTCCGCTGGTATTTTGGCTTTATATCCCTTTTTGCACACCCTTTTCTTCATGTGTTCAATACTTACTTCTGTTACCATTCCACTTCATAACACATAACTTAATTTTAGATTACGATATTTTTATTTCTTTGTATGCCTGGGTTAGTTGGGCTGTGAATGACTTTTGATGGGACTTTAGTATGTAAAAATAAAAATAAGAACTGCTGCATATGGTTAGTAAGCAGAATCATTTTTTGAATATTACTTACATTTGTACTACAGATGAAAAATTAAACCAGGATAAATGATGAAAACAGACAAGCCCAAAGCCTAAACCATATTGCTTTCCTGCTCTTTATATTCTGCTTTCAGGTCTTTCTCCAGCCTGCCAGATGACAGTGAAGAATCCAGAGCTAGGTACCTGTACAGGCAGTGGGTAGGACTTGGCTTGACTGATGTCCACCTGTACAATCAAACAGTTCTGCTCAGCTTACCCGGCTCTACACCAAACACCATCACCGACAGATCCAGCCACCAGTGTTTCCTTCCCCATGGGACCCCATGTGACCAGCGAGGGCCCACTGACCTGCTGAAGCAGCAATTCTCCTATGCAGCCTACTCTGCAGTAGGCAGTGTGCAGGTACAATCCCTCACTGTGTATTTGACCTAAAATGAGTGGTTTCTGGTTGGCTTTTCACCTCTTTAACATTTTTCTCTTTGATTTGCCCAGGCTATGTTAGCATATCTACTGTGTGTTGAAAAACAGGGCCACTGACAATGTCTGACTTTGTTGCCTCAGTTTGCAGCTGAGAGTGGGAGAGAATGGCTTCATCGCAGAATTAAAAACCATGATTTCTAGCAATAAAAATATTGCAGATGATTCTCTCTCACCAAGTACTCTTTGGAAAGCCTATATAGAGCTAATACAACATACATGGAAAGGTGTAACTGTAACGTTTTCCAAAGGGATACAAACGTCCATGTTCTAATGCTGCAATGGCAAAGAAAAGAGGTGACAGTTCAGGTTTAAAACATTGTGTACTGGCCCAGATCTTACACTGAACTACATTTTAATTCAATCAAAGTCAGACAAAGTTTGTTAAATCCACCTTTATTATTTAAATAATACGATTTTTTTTTTTATAAAGCCAGAGAGACGCATCCAATAGTAGCATTAACCACAAACACAGAGCAGCAGAGGTGCATTGTTTCTTAAAAACTGGTAATAATCCATCAAAGCTGATGGTAAATGGCCTGCACTACAATCAGTCATCCGCCCATTCACACACCGACAGTGGTAGACTACATTGTAGCTACAGCTCCCCTGGGGCAGACTGATAAAAATGAGGTTGCCATACAATCAGTGCCACAGAGCCCTCTGACCACCATCAGTAGGCAAGATGGGTGAAGTGTCTTGCCCAAGGACACAACGACTGAGACAGACAGAGCAGGGGTTTGAACCAGCAACCCATCAGTTACAGGACGAACCTCTACCACTGTCTCCACTGTCGCCCACTGATGATTGAGTTTTAAGGTTAAAAATGTTTAAACAATTTAAAGGAATAGAACTTTACATTCACAATGCTTATTTCAAAAAATTCAAGGTAAATGGAAAAGTGCTGCGTCTCTACCAGGACCTTTTTCTAGGGTTCATTTCTACTCTGGTTATCTATTTTAACCCTAGTAAATGCATTGGAAATGGACGTAGGAAGGTGGTGGCAGTAGGGGGTTGGGGGCGTGGGTAGCACATATTAAACGACATTGATTGTGTTCCACATGTGACAACAATCTCTTGTGTTCTCCATAAACTGAAAAGGTTTGCAACACAGAATTCATATGTTCCACAGGTTTTCCTCCAGGCTTGGCTAAAATCTCCAAAAACCTTGTGGGAGAATGTCTTATGGTCTGATAGTTAAAGGTTTAACTTCTGGGCCATCATTCCAAAAGATACATTTGACAGAAAAAAAATGCACATAACTGGAAAAAACCCACACCCATAGTAAAACATGGTGGTAGCTGCATGATGCTCTGCGGTTAGTTTTCTCCAGGCAGAACATAGGTTTTACTCAAGGTGGAAAAAGGTTTTAAATAGTTGTGACCCAAAAAAATTTGTTTTGACTCTATGTGTCTGCTAAAAAGATAAAGATTAGGAAAGATTGTATTTGTTCCATCACCTTAAATCCAAGAATACTGTACATCCAAATCAACATAAAAAAGGTCTTTACCATTTTAAAATTTTGGAAGAAGGAATTCTGTAACTGAATTACAAGGGGCTTCAGCAAAGTAATATAAGGGTGTGCACACATATGCAGCTGATTTATTGCACCTTTTTTCCTTCTAACTAAATTATTTCTTCAGTTGCATAGCATTGATATCTCATTATATGTGGAAAAAAGTTTAGAAATAATTTATAATGGTCTCATTTTTCTTCATAGAAAATATCTGGTATTTTAACACAGGTGTGTATGCTTTTAAGAGCCAGTGTAAGTACATTTCATTATAAAAAAAAAAAATCTACTGAGAATATTTGTCCAGTATAATACAGCAAATTATAAATTTAAATGATCATATGTATTAACTTGATCGAAATAAGCCAAGGTCAGGCAGGTTTAATTCAAAACTAAAGAAAAAGTAGGTTCTTCTGGTCCCAACCAATGGGTAGTTTACACATAATAACAAAGATAAGAACTGATTTTGCAAGTGAAGTGGCACCAAACAAGTCCAAAATATGGAAAATCCTTTAAAAGATGGCATTTGAGTCATACTAGATGTGTGGTTAATCTTTTCCACCAGTCTTCCAGAGTGTGAAGGTTAATGTAAGTCATTATGCATGTAGTCCGCCTGCATTAGGCATCAGACACACACATACAAAGAAATGCCGTCACACTATTTTTAGAGGATTTTACTTCTCTGTATCCCGGGAACAGAAAAAGGGGTTGAAGGAGAAGCTTGTTATTCCCTTGAGCCCCCCCCGCTCGGCCTGAGGGCAGATGAAAAGTTGTAGCATTCTCTGAATACCAAGTTTTTCCTCTTACTCGTCACTCCCCCCGCCTTTC
Organism: Girardinichthys multiradiatus; assembly: GCF_021462225.1. Lineage (NCBI taxonomy): Eukaryota > Metazoa > Chordata > Actinopteri > Cyprinodontiformes > Goodeidae > Girardinichthys > Girardinichthys multiradiatus. Next base: position 45,030,051 of record NC_061802.1, on the reverse strand, counting down.
ATTCTCCTTTCTCTGCTGCTTGATCCATCCAGCTGTCCTCTTGTGGAAGTCGAACCAAAAGGAGGGTCACAGTCATCAATCATGAGACTATTTCCTAACTTCATTCGACTAATTGCCTTGAATAAAGTAGCAGTTTGCTGGGTCTAAACGATGGATGGATGGATGGATGGATGGATGGATGGATGGATGGATGGATGGATGGATGGATGGGTGGGTGGGTAGGTAGGTAGGTAGGTAGGTAGGTAGGTAGGTAGGTAGGTAGGTAGGTAGGTAGGTAGGTAGGTAGGTAGGTAGGTAGATAGATATTTTTATTAAATAATATTTACTGAAACATGGTGGTTCACTTAAGAACCGTCAATACATTTCTGAACCAAACACTCTGTTTCATGATGGTATTGTTTTGTGAGTTTTGGGGAAATGTTTGTGTGTCTGAACAGCTGGTTTAGGATTTTGTTATCAGTGAACAGCAGTCTGTATACGTCACATGTAGTATTAACTCAGCCCCGGTCAGACCTACTCAGGAGAAGGGACCACAAAAGTAGGTACCAGTAAGGAAAAAACAGTAATGGAAACTTTAAATTGCATGACAGGAGTTATATTTTTTTCTGCAAACACAACACTTAAAGCCAGTTACCCATGCTGAATATCACAGTGTTTTGCAGAGTTTGCATTCAAATATATACAGTAGATAAAACCAGCTAGCCTTCTGGAAAAGAATTGAAGCATGGATTTTATCTTTCATAGATTCTGCGAATAGAGAGAGTATAACACCCTCATCAAAGTTAAAATATTTTTTACTGTTTATGTTTTGAGATTAAGCACAACTGCCATCGTTAATTATTCATCGATTTTAGGTTCAAATGGAGTAGAAGCTCCTTCACATGCAGCAGCATTTGTATGTGATTTTTCTTCTTTGAAGACACATCTCATCTCTTATATTAAAAACCATGTCTCTTGTAACTACAGGTTCTTCTCAAAATATTACCATATTGGGATAAAGTTCATTATTTTAAAACACTTTTTTTTATTGGTCGGATGAAATATGCTAATTTTGTGAGATAGGAATTTTGGGTTTTCATGAGCTGTATGCCACAATCATCCGTATTAAGACAATAAAAGACCTGAAATATTTCAGTTAGTGTGCAATGCATCTAAAATATATGAATGTTAAATTTACCTAAGCCTTTACCTAAGAGTAAAGGCTTAGGTAAAGGTCATGAGTCATGAAGTTCACAGATGCTGTGGAAATGTTCACTTTTAAGCCTTTCAAGAATATAAACTGCAGGGAAAATCTGCTTAGTAATGCAACACAGCTTAGAAAATTGTGTCTTTTGTCATTTCTCTGTCTGCACCCTTCACCCTTTTTTTCTCTTCTGGTTCTCTGTGTTTCGGATGGATCCCTGTCGCAATCCACTGCATATGTGAATACATGCTTCAGAATATTTATTCAGAGATTATTTTGTGTAAATTTGTCCTTTAAATATTGACTCCTTGTTTTAGGCTTTTTAATCCTTTCAGTCATTGCCCTCTAATTGAGTTATTTACTATGTTAAACCTGAACATCAACATGCATTTGACACCTATAAACAAACTTCAGAGCAACCAGTTACCTACAGAGGTTACTAACTTGTTAAAAACAGTCCACCATTTTATTCTAGTATAAATATATCTGTTGTGAATGTATCTGGGGTAAGAAGACAGCCATTGTTTGAAAGAAAGGTAAAATAAGTCCCCTTTGCAATTTGACAAGATCCATGTAGGTGAGACAGCAAACATGTAGAAGAAGGTTCTCTGGTCAGATGAGAAAAAGAAAGGTCTACATGCTGAATGCTATCTGTTGCAGATTTCATACATTTTTTTTTATCTTGTAAAAACAAATCATGAGTCCTTTTTCTTCCACATGCAGTCTCCATGTTTTGAATGTGTTGTAATGTGTATAACTTTTTATATCTCTGTGTCTCCTGTAAAAACGGTGTGGTCAAACATTGGAGAAACATTTTGGACACCTCCTTTGCTCTTTCAGTATGGATTTTTCAAGCTCTCAACAAGTCCAAAAATATGCATGTCAGATGTATTGGTCGCTCTTATATGCCCTTGGGATTAAGTGTTTGCATATATGATTGTTTGTCTGATCTTGCCCTGGTATGGGCTGGCGGACTGTCCAAAGTGTACCCTGCCTCTCACTTGCTGGAGATTGGCACCAGCCCCTCACTCTGCAAAGATAAGCAGCATAAACAATACAGGTCCTTCTCAAAATATTAGCATATTGTGATAAAGTTCATTATTTTCCATAATGTAATGATGAAAATTTAACATTCATATATTTTAGATTCATTGCACACTAACTATATTTCAGGTCTTTTATTATCTTAATACGGATGATTTTGGCATACAGCTCATGAAAACCCAAAATTCCTATCTCACAAAATTAGCATATTTCATCCGACCAATAAAAGAAAAGTGTTTTTAATACAAAAAACGTCAACCTTCAAATAATCATTTACAGTTATGCACTCAATACTTGGTCGGGAATCCTTTGGCAGAAATGACTGCTTCAATGTGGCGTGGCATGGAGGCAATCAGCCTGTGGCACTGATGAGGTCTTATGGAGGCCCAGGATGCTTCGATAGCGGCCTTTAGCTCATCCAGAGTGTTGGGTCTTGAGTCTCTCAACGTTCTCTTCACAATATCCCACAGATTCTCTATGGGATTCAGGTCAGGAGAGTTGGCAGGCCAATTGAGCACAGTGATACCATGGTCAGTAAACCCTTTACCAGTGGTTTTGGCACTGTGAGCAGGTGCCAGGTCGTGCTGAAAAATGAAACCTTCATCTCCATAAAGCTTTTCAGCAGATGGAAGCATGAAGTGCTCCAAAATCTCCTGATAGCTAGCTGCATTGACCCTGCCCTTGATAAAACACAGTGGACCAACACCAGCAGCTGACACGGCAACCCAGACCATCACTGACTGTGGGTACTTGACACTGGACTTCTGGCATTTTGGCATTTCCTTCTCCCCAGTCTTCCTCCAGACTCTGGCATCTTGATTTCCGAATGACATGCAGAATTTGCTTTCATCCGAAAAAAGTACTTTGGACCACTGAGCAACAGTCCAGTGCTGCTTCTCTGTAGCCCAAGTCAGGCGCTTCTGCCGCTGTTTCTGGTTCAAAAGTGGCTTGACCTGGGGAATGCGGCACCTGTAGCCCATTTCCTGCACACGCCTGTGCACGGTGGCTCTGGATGTTTCTACTCCAGACTCAGTCCACTGCTTCCGCAGGTCCCCCAAGGTCTGGAATCGGCCCTTCTCCACAATCTTCCTCAGGGTCCGGTCACCTCTTCTCGTTGTGCAGCGTTTTCTGCCACACTTTTTCCTTCCCACAGACTTCCCACTGAGGTGCCTTGATACAGCACTCTGGGAACAGCCTATTCATTCAGAAATGTCTTTCTGTGTCTTACCCTCTTGCTTGAGGGTGTCAATAGTGGCCTTCTGGACAGCAGTCAGGTCTGCAGTCTTACCCATGATTGGGGTTTTGAGTGATGAACCAGGCTGGGAGTTTTAAAGGCCTCAGGAATCTTTTGCAGGTGTTTAGAGTTAACTCGTTGATTCAGATGATTAGGTTCATAGCTCGTTTACAGACCCTTTTAATAATATGCTAATTTTGTGAGATAGGAATTTTGGGTTTTCATGAGCTGTATGCCACAATCATCCGTATTAAGACAATAAAAGACCTGAAATATTTCAGTTAGTGTGCAATGAATCTAAAATATATGAATGTTAAATTTTCATCATGACATTATGGAAAATTATGAACTTTATCACAATATGCTAATATTTTGAGAAGGACCTGTAGTTGGACCATCCACTCGCTGTGGAGGTATTTTAAAAAAAATAACTGTATACTTAGAATTTAATTGTTTTAATCCTGAAAATCTTCCAAGCAGAGTTAATGTTTTTTTAATTTTTTTATCATGGTAAAAAAATTATAAAGGTTGCTAAAAAAACAGCCTCACTATAAGAAATGGGCATGTCTGCATTTAGGTTGTTAAACAGAATGTTGAAGAATCAATTTGTAAAAGAAAATAAGAAAAAAAATATTGTCAAACTTTGATTAAGTTAGAAAATTATTATTTAGAGGGTAAAAAATGCAAAGAATGAGATAGGCCAAAATAACAGTGTAAGCAAAGGTATGGAAGGAAAGACATCAGTGCTGCCATACTAACTGAGCCAGTTGAACAGGTTAGGGCAGGCAGACTTCAGACTGTTTCACTCCTCATTAACCTTACCAGAGATTTTTTTTAAAAACAGAATTACACCCCCAACTGTCAGTGAGGTATACCTGGGCAATGGCTGACATCTCCAGTGGTACAGCCTGAGAATTAGATGTATTTGGGAGTTGGGGAACTTATTAAGTGTCGAGATATAATGTATGAAGTGCTACCCTTTACATGAAGCTATATTTGGCCTCCTGCTGTCTGGATCAAAAGAAAAAAATGGGATTGCCCTTTCAGCTTCCACCTGATTCACAGCTAGCTGCACAAAAAAGGAAAACCTGTATTCTCTATCAGTTCCTTCTTTAGCGAGGCATCTGGTTGTTACTGTTACTGGTGAATAAAGACCAGAGACACAGAGATCACAGGTAGAGGTAGTGAGTTAGATTAAAGATCTTCTTCACAACACTAACTAATTTTATGCAAAACAAGAGTCCAGAAACAGAGAACACAGGTCTGGGGAGAAACAAAAATATCAACAATGTTGCATTGGGAAACTGCAGGATGGTGAAGCAAGAGATGTGTTGCAGATCTAATCTTTAATCAGTCTCACCTAACTTAGAAAGTCTGCTGTATATTCCTTTTACAAGGCAAACATACTGTAAGTCAGGATGTTCACATAGATGTGTGTCTTTTGTTAGTTATGCCATGTTACTCTGTTAGGTAAACAGGATAAAACAGACAGTTCAGCTGAGCTAAAAGGTGGAGGACCATGTTACTACAGAGCCATGGCTGCTCCTCTGCATCCCCCAAGCTTTACTTTTTCTTCACCCGGTTACCTTTATATTCTGTAAGCATGACACATTTATGGTACTTGCCACAGTCTTTTTCTTCCAAATCTCTTACAACACCCACACACATGCAAATTAGTCCTCACATACAATGAGCCCACACTACCTAATAATACATATCTCATTACAGCTTTACAACATTTCACCAATGGTCTTATGGTTTTGTTTATTCCAAAGGGTAATTAAGTTTATACTGGGTAACTGCATTTATGTTTTTAAGGGCAGACAGCAATTTTTTAATGCAATTTCAAATACAAATGTAAGTAGTTGCAAGTTTTTGTCCTTTTGTGTCACTCTAAAGTCTTCTATCTACATCTACCTGTGACTAAAAGGTGGTTGAGGTTGATCAAATGGCCTAACAAAGCCTCACCTCTATCTTTATTTAGATGAAATTTAGACAGGACCAATTGTGTAAAAAAGTTTTATAAAAATATATAATGATGTTGAATCGCAAAGTTATATGTCCTGTTGTTTAAATTCATCTCTCTGATAATGGATCACAAAATGTTTTTTGTTTTTTTTTTCTTTTTTTTAACCACCATCAGAAAGGTCAGAGTAGGTCAGAGTAAGGTCAGAGTAGACAGTGTTTATGTCATGAGTTTCATTACATCCTACACAACCCAGAATGGGAGATATGGACCACACCACATCTCTGTTTAAAACTGGTCAATATATTCAATTCAATTCAATTCAATTCAGTTTTATTTATATAGCACCAATTCACAACACATGTTGTCTCAAGGCACTTCACAACAGTCAGGTACATACACTCCAAGTAATCCTAACATATATCTGACCTGTCTACACAGATACCCACAAGGGAGTAAACATTGTTTTAATTTGACAGAAAATGATAAAATGTTGCATTACTTTGTGTTGGTCTATCACTTAAAATTAATCTAAAGTACATTTAAGTTTGTGTTTGTGCTTAATTTTACCTTTGGTTTGTCTTTCCTCTTTTGTTTCAATTACTGATTAGGCAACACTGTCAAGGATAACACTGTCAATCTACAGAAAAAAAATACTTTTTCACACCTCTGCATACAGTTAAGGTTGAATTTTAATGCGAGTTGCAGTTGTTCTCTGTGAAATGTGCTTTTGTAAGGCTTTAATGTGGTCATGGTTTAGAAAGGAAGTGGTTATAAATTATGGGATGAGACCAGTTTAAATAATTGGACACCATTCATGAACATACTTATCTGTTTGTCCTAATTTCCGGATCTAGTGTGAAGGACACGCATACTTAAGAGTGGAAAAATGAAAAATCTATGTAGAATGATGCGAACTGCTTAAGCCAGAGCTGTCACTTCCATCGTTAATTTCATTACCTTGCTAAGATGAAACAGAAGAATGAAAGCCAGGAGGAGGGAGAGAGTGATCCAGTTCACGCAGAACCATCTCAGTGAACAGAGAGATTATTCCGTATTACATTTGACTGTGCCTTGTACTGTTTCCCAGCCTGCAAGTTAAATGGAAAGACTTTTATGATGCAAATGCAGGCAGCAGTGATAAATATCTCTATCTGTTCTCCTGAACTCCCCTGATGCAAAACGATGTGCTCTCTCTCTCTTTCACTCCTTTTTCTCTTTGACTAATTGGCACAGTCACTCTTTACCACTTGCTTGCTTTCTTCCCGCTGCAGCGTTGTGTTACACTCGCCCGCAGGCCACATGAAAAATGAATCAGGCCCAGGTGATGCGGTGAGGGAGTCTTAAAGTGAGGGTGTGGGGAGTAGGAGAGGTATGAATAAGACCCCAAAAAGTAACACTTTGACTTTCCTGAACAACTTCTGGGTCACCCTGATGTGGAACATGAAAACACTCACAAAGATACACGATACACACAAACAGATGCACTGATGCCCACAGAAAATATCAGTTTGCTTTAAATCAAACATGATTATATACAACTTTTTGAAAAAGGACTCTATGAAAACAAAACCAACCATTTCTCTTGAAGTTTCAACAGATGTACACTAACTAGTTAGTTACTCTTGTTTGTATTGCTAGTTATGAAAAACAGCAAATTAGCTAATCATATTGCATGAACTCAATGCATTTAGTTATCTACACAGAGGCTCAACAAAAATGGCAAACAGCAAATTGGACCTGGTCCAGTTTCAGCAACGTGGTCAGGAATTGATCCATAGTGCTGTTAATCAGCAGTTCAAGTTGCTGCTGCTGCTGGTGGTGTAATGGTGTGGGGGATATTTTCTTTTTTTCTTTCCACATATCTTGTAGATCACAGCATACCTGGGGATTGTAACTTACCATGTGCTTCCCTTTATGACTAGAGTATCCTCATCTTTTCATGGCTACTTCCAGCAAGATAATGCAGCATGTCACAAAGGTCAAATCATCTCAAAATGATTCCTTGAACATTACAATAAACTAAACTTTCTCGAGTTGGTCACCAGGTGTCAATCACAAAAAGCCACTTTTGAACATGGTAAAATGGGAGATTAACATCAGCAGCTAACAAATCCACAGCAACTGTGCAATGGTATCATTTAAAAGTGGAATAAAATCTGTGAGGAGACTTTGTGGAATTTATGACACGAAGAATTGAGGTAGTTCTGTAGGAAAAAGGGGGTGCAACCTGATACTAGTATGGTGTACCTAATAAAGTGGCCTGGGAGTACCACCAACCCAGATGCTTCAGCCTGAGCTCAAATGTAAAAACAAACCAAATGTGTTATTGAATTGTAGACTTGATTTCCTGAGTTTTCATATGTGGGAAGCAATAAAGCTATATATCATTTGGTTAAAACCTTTGGTTTAAATAGGGGAGCAATAAGTCACCAGGTGACTACAGGGCGAATAAACTTTAAGACCCTGTGCAATTAAAATTAAGATCTGTAATAACTTGTTAAGTGGGCTGCTTTCACTGCATTTTCCATCCGGTTTTAAAATAAAACAGCCATTAAATATAAATATTTACCTCACCTTTTTCAGAATTCATTTTCAGAATTAATTTATCAAATCCTAGTTCCATTATTATAGTAGAAAGCCAGAATAGTGGTTAAAAAAATCAAAAATCCAAAGAACAGAGAACACATAAAAAATATTCATCATATTTAGATTGAGATGTCTCCAGAAGCGAGTCACAGGCTCACACAGATCAACTATCTTGCTGTAAGAGTTGTCTGTGTTTTTATTGTTAAAAGACCATGAACTCAGAATCAAAAGGAGTAAAAGCAGCTGGTGGTGTCATACTGACTGGTGGGAAAGTATTCTGCCATGTTAACGTAGAACTGGTGAAGCATAGCTACAACAGTTGTCTCACTTGAAGGTGAATTACAACTGCAATCTGAGTTCCTTCAAGATCTCCAATTAGTTTTCTTTCTGGACTGGCCTATATTTAGCTCCAGCCATCTTCTAAGCAACTCTGACCAGCTTTCCTGGCCCTGCTGAAGAAACACAAATGAGTCCCACACCATGAGTCTGGCACCGGCGTTTTTCAAAATATTGTTGTCATTGTCAGAGTGGTGTGTAGTGTTAGTTCACTACCAAGCATTGTGTTTTGCTTATAGGCCAAAATGTTCAGTTTTGTCTTATCTGACCTGAGAACCTACTTCCACATATTCACAAGAGGAAATTAGATATTGTCTTTGCCTAATAAATAACAGCTATGGGTCATAATTTTCAACAGCTCTCAGTGAGTTTATCTCCTTTTCTTTACCAAACAAACTTACAGATGAGACAACCTCTTTTGCATTTAAGACTGCCCCCTCCCTGCCTAGACCAGAAAACACATTAGTGTAAATGTCGATGTTCAACAAATCACTCAGACAGGGCACATTAAAGCACTTTATGTAATGCAGAAGAATAATTTTCTTGTTTTATTTATTTACCAAATAACTGAAAATTTTATATTTTACATTTTACATATTTTATATTTCCCCATTCCTGGGTTTACACTTTGCTTCTCTGGACACCTGGAAGGCCCTAACAGTAGTTCAAGAATAGTTCATGCCTATTTTGATGGAAGCAATACTAGTCAACATTTAATGGCAAAACGTTTGGTCACACACTGTACAGAGACTTTGTGCTTTTGTTTTTTAAATTATTTTGTCATACAGATTCTTGGCAAACCACTTAGCTCTCTGCTAATTTATGCAGATTAAAAACCTCAACATCAAGTTCCATCTAGGTATCATATTGACCCAAAAACACCCATTGATTGTTGAAGATGAACATTGATTGAACTGTTTTTTGAAAAGGAATTTAGGAAAACCCTTTCTCTAAGAGTCTGCTCTGATGTTTTTTTCTCCAGGGAGAGGTGGTGGATGTCCAGTATGCCAGTGTGGAAGACCTGAGAAGAGCCAAAGATTCCCTGAACCTCACAAACCAGATTGCTGTGGTCAAGCTTGGCCAAGCGCCTTTATTATATAAAGTAAGAACAAATCAAACTACTGCAGGATTCTGCTGATAAGAGCTTCACATAAATGGCTTAAGGTTGACCGCTGAGATAACTGACACTTCAATGTTGGAAATCCTTCAACAACAAAGAACAGATTTGCCCACACTGAGAATTAGCATCCTTTGATCCTTAGACATAACTTAGTAAAACCTTGGAAATGTTTCCCATCTAATGAAGAGGTTGATGGTTGATTGAGGAAATAACCTAGCTAATTTGTATGGTTTGTCATGCATCTAATTTTGTTATGCTATTTTTTCTATAAAAGTACTGTATCCTGTATCTCCATCTCCTTAGCAGGATTTCTTTGGCATGCTAAGAAATGACATTAGCAGTGCACTGACTGATTAGACCTATTTCTGCTTGGATGTGTTCCAAACTCTGCTCAAAGCAGTTTTGCCATCAATTAGGATATGACAAGGAAAATATGAATTCCAATCCAGCTAATTAAAACGTAAACGTCTACTTGCATGTTAATTGCTCATAAATTGTTCTTCATGTTCTTTTCAGTCAAAAGTAATTTAATTATGCTAACCTGGATACAAACCCTAAGATGAAGTTGACAATATTTGGTGACAGAAATGTCTACTAATGGATAATTAAAGGTTTTATTGCAAAACAAATTAGAATTACTTGCAGTAGATTGAATTATCTTAATCCTTTCATACAGGTGTAAACTGTGGGACTGAGAAATACATCTGAAATCTTAAATTACTCTGCCACATGATACAAAAGATTAGTCACCCTTATCTTTTGTAGGAGGCTTCTGAAAGAGACAGCCTACTACCCAGGAACAGTTGGAGGTAATCAAAAAAGCAAAAAGAATTGTGACAATGGAGGTTAAGATTGATTATTTGCATTTACACAGTCTGACCTTTTTACAATTCATCACGTTACACTGAAACTTCTAGAACATGTAATCATCCAGCAAGAAGCTGTTGACCCATTTGTTCATCTCCTCGTAGTTTTTGACAAATTTGGTCATGTGTTCCTTCTAATGGTGCTGCGTGCCACTGGCTGAGAGAAATTATTGCCCTTTACATACAAGTGGGGAAAAAATGATTGATGAGCCTTGAACTCTCACTAATGAGTGTGTGACGGTGACTGCGGGCCCAATGTTACACAGCCAGCAAGAGCCATACTTGACAAAAACAAGATGCTTCTGTTTATCTTCATGGTTACATCCCATTTGGTTATATTAATTTCAGAGTTATTAGCAATATCCACATTGTCCCATTTAAGCATATTTTTTTATGAATCTAATGTTTCAGCCTGTTAGATAGCTTTAATTCTTAACATTTTATTGTTTCTGTCTTTTGGAATGAAATTATGTTTGCTAATAAAACCCAAATCAAGATGCACTGAAAGATGATACGTTCTTTTACATGTTCTCTTTTTAATCATTTGTAAGAGTAAGATTGACTCAAGATATTTCAGATGTAGCTGTCAGTGGTTCACTAACTCTTCAACTGAAATACTATTAGATTAATACAACAAACACTTGCACAAATGGAAAATCTTAAAATTAGACACATCCTTGTTAAAATGGCAGGTTTTTGTGATAAAACGTGTGACTGTGATCATTTTTCCACATATAGTTTGTCATTTAATCCATGCAGACTGCGATGGGACTCTATGCTGATGAGCACACCACATGGGCAATCAATGCAAGGACAGACTATAATCATGCCCTTATGTAAAAATCTGAAGAAGGGCTGAGAAGACAGCAACTTTATTGGGGCAAGCAAAACCAACAGCAACAGCAGTACTGTTGATACAAATCAGGATGTTTCCCTGTTTTTTACTCCATATTCTGTCTTTACCATCTCATCAGAGCAGGCAGCATGTTTAACTATTGGTATGATAACTGTGGGTAATTACCAAAGTGCATGAACAGCACAGGTATGGTTAAAATAAAAAATTATTGGTTTGCATTACAAAGTTAAATTTAGCAAATCTCACTATGTGTAGTTTAGATATGAATGCAAATAAATCTGTTAATTATCTGTGTTATAAAAAAAAAACTGATATTTTTTTCATACACATTTACATTACATAAATGTATAAAATATTTGCCTCGGTTTTTTTCTTCTAAGTATCTGATGTTGTTTTTCTTCTCTATGTGTTCAGTGTGCACCCTGGTATTTTAGTGAAGAACAGAGTTGTGACAATGGTTTTGAAGCCTGCTGGTGTGCAGAATGACCATGGTTGGTGTCACATATTCAATAAAATTGTTATCTACGCCCCAAAACAACAACAAGGACACATCTCTCAATAACAGCTGTGAAATACAACTCTGTTCGGTGACAAACAAAATATTTTCTCTCACCTAAAAACATTCTTCATATGTATCCCTGCTGTTAGCGAAGTGAACTCCATCATAATCAAGCATCTAAAAATCATTCATATGATCAGAAAATGCATTCAGTAATAATGTAAGACATTAATTTAGTGATAATAACTATGCTTTATGTGGTAATGAAGGCAACGCTGTTTACTTGGTTTTGAAACCTGCTGGTAAATAGGTAACCACCTCTAAAACATTTACATTATGTTCTAATGTTGCTTTCTGGAGATTTCCACAAGGAGGCACACCAACAAACTCGAACAGTACAAAACATCCAGATGTTTAGGATGCAACTAATGAATATGTGACAAAAATAATGCAGCAACAAAAATGTTAACTATCCCAGAATTGGAATTTCTTTGCATAGAGCCTTTTGGTCACCTTTAGTCACTTCTGCCATACAGAGTAATTCCACGCTAGTATGTTGTAGCCAGCAATAACCAACATGCAACTGTTTGATTAACACAAGTACAGAGATTATAAAAAAGTCTACATACTACACATGCCACATTTTGTCACATAAAAAAGTGTTAATGTGACATTGATCTTGTACAATTCACCTGAGACAGATTTGTTAAAATCAAAATTCTAAAGGATAAAAAAAAGTTGAAATAACCTTGTTGCATAACTTTGTCCACACTAATGTCCACACTTTGCTGAACCACCTTGTCATTTAATTTATGCATTCAGCCTTCTTTGGTAGGAGTCTAGACAATATTTTCCCACTTCACCTTGTAAAAGTTTTCCAATATCATTTTGATTTGAGGATATATTTATATACACTCACCGGCCACTTTATTAGGTACACCTGTCCAACTGCTTGTAACGCAAATTTCTAATCAGCCAATCACATGGCAGCAACTCAATGCATTTAGGCATGTAGACATGGTCAAAACGATCTGCTGCAGTTCACACCGAGCATCAGAATGGGGAAGAAAGGTTATTTAAGTGACTTTGAACATAGCATGGTTGTTGGTGCCAGACAGGCTGGTATGAGTATTTCAGAAACTGCTGATCTACTGTGATTTTCACGCAATACCATCTCTAGGGTTTACAGAGAATGGTCCGAAAAAGAGAAAATATCCAGTGACCAGCTGTTGTGTGGGAGCAAATGCTTTGTTGATGCCAAAGGTCAGAGGAGAATGGCCAGACTGGTTCGAGCTGATAGTAAGGCAACAGTAACTCAAATAACCACTCGTCACAATCAAGGCATGCAGAAGAGCATCTCTGAATGCACAACACGTCGAACTTTGGGGCTGATGGGCAACAGCAGCAGGAGACCACACCGGGTGCCACTCCTGTCTGCTAAGAACAGGAAACTGAGGCTACAATTCACACAAGGTCACCAAAATTGGACAAGAGAAGATTGGAAAAACGTTGCCTGGTCTGACGAGTCTCGATTTCTGCTGCGACATTCGGATGGTAGGGTCAGAATTTGGCGTCAACAACATGAAAGCATGGATCCATCCTGTCTTGTATCAACGGTTCCGGCTGGTGGTGGTGGTGTAATGGTGTGGGGGATATTTTCTTGGCACACTTTGGGCCCCTTAGTACCGATTGAGCATCGTGTCAATGCCACAGCCGATCTGAGTATTGTTGCTGACCATGTCCATCCCTTTATGACCACAGTGTACCCATCTTCTAATAGTTACTTCCAGCAGGATAACGCGCCATGTCATAAAGAATGAATAATCTCAAACTGGTTTCTTGAACATGACGATGAGTTCACTGGACTCAAATGGCCTCCACAGTCATCAGATCTCAATCCAATAGAGCACCTTTGGGATGTGGTGGAATGGTATATATATATATATATATATATATATATATATATATATATATATATATATTTATATACATCAGTCCATTGCTTTTATATGCAGCACTAACAACAACAGGGGTTGGACGATGAAACTGAAACACCTGTCATTTTAGTGTGGGAGGTTTCTTGGCTAAATTGGACCAGCCTGGTAGCCAGTCTTCATTGATTGCACATTGCACCAGTAAGATCAGAGTGTGAAGGTTCAATTAGCAAGGTAAGAGGACAGTTTTGCTCTCAATATTGAAATGCACACAACATTATGGGTGACATACCAGAGTTCAAAAGAGGACCACGGCTGCCCAAATCACGGCAGAATTAAATGTGCACCTCAACTCTCCTGTTTCCACCAGAACTGTCCGTCGGGAGCTCCACAGGGTCAATATACACGGCCGGGCTGCTATAGCCAAAACTTTGGTCTCTCATGCCAATGCCAAACGTCGGTTTCAATGGTGCAAGGAGCGCAAATCTTGGGCTGTGGACAATGTGAAACATGTATTGTTCTCTGATGAGTCCACCTTTACTGTTTTCCCCACATCCAGGAGAGTTACGGTGTGGAGAAGCCCCAAAGAAGCGTACCTCCCAGACTGTTGCATGCCCAGAGTGAAGCATGGGGGTGGATCAGTGATGGTTTGGGCTGCCATATCATGGCATTCCCTTGGCCCAATACTTGTGCTAGATGGGCGCGTCACTGCCAAGGACTACCGAACCATTCTTGAGGACCATGTGCATCCAATGGTTCAAACATTGTATCCTGAAGGCGGTGCCGTGTATCAGGATGACAATGCACCAATACACACAGCAAGACTGGTGAAAGATTGGTTTGATGAACATGAAAGTGAAGTTGAACATCTCCCATGGCCTGCACAGTCACCAGATCTAAATATTATTGAGCCACTTTGGGGTGTTTTGGAGGAACGAGTCAGGAAACGTTTTCCTCCACCAGTATCACGTAATGACCTGGCCACTATCCTGCAAGTAGAATGGCTTAAAATCCCTCTGACCACTGTGCAGGACTTGTATATGTCATTACCAAGACGAATTGACACTGTATTGGCCACAAAAGGAGGCCCTACACCATACTAATAAATTATTGTGGTCTAAAACCAGGTGTTTCAGCTTTATTGTCCAACCCCTTTATATGTAAGCAACTGAAGTTGTTTATCAAGCAAGAATGGGTAAGAATTAATAGGCGACTGTGGCTCAGTGAGAAAAGTGGTCGTCTATAACCCAATGGTTGTGGGTTTGATTCTTCCTGCCCCATTGATGTGCTCCTGGGCAATGCACAGAACCTACCAATCTGCTTATTGGTGTATGAATGAGTGCGTCTAGGTGAATGTGGCTCGAGTGTAAAGCACTTTGAGCGGTCAGTATGACTGTAAAGGTGCTATATAAGCTCAGTCCATTTACCTACAAAGCTCTAATAATTAGTGTCCACAGTTTGCAAATGCTTATTGAGTGTTGAACAGGACTTGCAATAATTGTATTATTTTCATTTATGTTTTGTTGGGAGAATTACTTTAATTTTATTTGTCTGTGTTTTCCACTCAGCTGTCGCTGTTATCTGACTTTGGATTTCGAGGCGTTCTTCTCTACATTGATCCCTGTGATGCTCCGCCTGGCCGACAGATTTGGCATGAAGCTTTCAGAGTAACTTTAAATCCTGGAGGAAATCCTTCCTTTGGTAAGTGATCAAAGTTTTTTTTTAAGTACATTTAAAGAGATTTTAATTGATGTTATTTTGTTATAGTTGTTTATGGACAGTTTTTTTTAGTTGACAAATGTTAGTTTATTGCCTATCTGACACATCAGACAGGCAATAAACTTGACGATGAAGTTCTTGTAATATTTTCCCCTGGTTAGATTGTGAAAACAGTCCGTCATTGAGTTATGCTTTTATTTTGATAGCGGGTTTGTAAATGGGCATGCCTCTTAGTTCTACGGCAGATTGAAGTACTTTCTCAGTTAGAGTCAACAGGATACAGTAAACTATCCCGACTAACAGCACTATCTACCACCAAATCCACAACGCTCCAAACTTCTGTAGCAACATGACAGAAGTTAGCCAACAGTTGCTAAAAAAAAACAGTTCACAATGCAAATGAGGGAAAATAAAACATTAATATTTGAAACATCATTTTATTCAAATAATGTTTCTAAATCATTTGCTAAATTAGAAATCAATAACATTTTTAGACAACTGATTCTTAATATTGTGTTATTTAGCCATCGCAGTGATGGACTACATGGAGTGTTGGACTACCAAGATGGCGAACAAACTGGCAGATGGCGTAATGATGTCACATCCGGACTTAGGGACCCAGTTAATAACAAAGAAAATAGTGACTGAGAAGCAATTTAGCAACTTCTCTAAGTCCCACATGTACCTTTTAGTACTATCAATAAAAATACAAATGTGTGTATAAGCGCCTCGTCCTTCTTAGGCTGTATGAATCAGAAAGCAGAAAGCACGTGTCACAGATATCAGTGGACGTTCCGAATAAGGGGCTGGTTCAGACAATTTAAAAGTGAGATGGAGTTGAGTTGGTAATGTGTTTGGCCCAACATAGAGGTCGATGGAGGTGGTTGGGGGCCCTATACCACAGTGCTAAGTTAATTCATAGGAGCTGTGCATTCTGGGATTCAGAGTTCTTTACCATTTCACTTCCTTTTGTTCTCCATGTGGTTGGAATGGATCCCCAAAACAGTGGACACCTAAAAAAGAAGAAACCACAGTAAACAACATATTTTCTTACCTGATAAGCTGTAGCCGTGGCATAAAACGTGGCTGGCTTCCTCTTCCCTCTGACACAGTTTGTTCCCTACAATAAAGCCAAAATGTTCTTGAAGTCTAATGGAGAAACAATTGTTATATATGTTTCACCCTTGTTCCATCATTCCTACTTTACAAATCTTCCCCATTTTCCCTCTGGAGCAGAACATTGGAGGAAAGTAAAAGTGCTCACTCCATCCTTTTCAGTGTTGCCAAATGCTTTTTGTTTGTCAGTAATGTGTGTTTAAAAATTACTTGACTGGAACAGCTGAATAGGATTCACTTATGTTTCATACTTTGAAAATCTTTAGGCTTTCTTGCTTTAAAACATAAAGATTTTTTTTTTTCTCAAGTTTACACCAAATGCTTTTATCAGCTCGCTTTATGTTGAAGGGTGAAAGACTGCTGTGGCTCTTTATATACTTGAGAAGGAAGAAGAGAAGAAATGGATATCTTATTATTTTCCTAATGCAGACACCAAATTGTGTTTGGTGTCATAAATTTCAATTCTAGAAAAGTTATCATGTATGTACATACTTGTGCATATCTATTTGTTTTCATATTTTATTTGTTTTGTTTAATAAAATTTTCTTTGAGCCAACTTTTCATATGTAAATCCCTGGTTTAAAAGGTGAATAAAAAGGTAAATCAAGATGATATACCTTAATGAAGCTGAAATACCTAAAGTAATCTGGGTAAAAGACTGGAGGAGCTTTAGTGAGGCAGAAAACATCTCCTGCAAATTGCCTCCTACCATAGCAAGAGTTTGTGACCTGAATCACCAGCTGCCTGAGCCAGTCTTAGCAGATATGCAGGAAAGTCATTTGTCAACCATCTTCCCAGACATAATATTCCAAAAAAGAGATAAATAATTCTTGAAGGGGAGAACTTTCCATTTTCATCTTGTGACTGCACTTTGAAACAAAGTTCTCTCAAGTTTCTGGTTCACATTTCTATTTAGTGACTTGTTTTAAAGCAGCACTTAAATTGTTTTTAATGGAAACTCAAAAGTGTCAGAAATGATGATGTTGACACTACACTTACTTGCCACTTTATTATGTACACCTTGCTAGAACCAGATTGAACTCCCCTTTGTCTTCAGTAATGCTTTAATTACTCTTAGCACAGATTCCACAAGGTGTCAGAAATGTTCCTCCAAAGATCTTAATCTACCTTATTATGATAGCATTGCTCTGTTGCTAAAGATGATTAGACTGCACATCTATGACGTAAATCTCCCATTCCACATCCCAAAGGTGATCTATTTGATTGAGATCTGGTGACAGTGGAGGCCACTGGAGTAGAGTGGAATTATTGTCATGTTCAAGAAACCAGTTAGACATGCTGGAAGTATCCATCAGAGGTTGGGTTCACTGTGCTCATTAAAGAACAGGCATGGTCAGCAACAATACTCAGGTAGGTGGTGGTGTTGAAATGATGCCCAGTTGGTACTAAGGGCCCACATTCAAGTGTAAATATTCCCCACAATACAACACATAATTTCAGGTAGAGACCTAGCTGAATAAAACAAGTCTGATTATCCCTAATACTGTTTGACAACCTGCGATGGACTGACTGACTGTTTGTTAAATAATAGCGCACACCTTCCTACAGCTGAGCAAAAACCACACCCGTCCTCTACAACCATTGTCATACATAGGCTTTTAAAGCTGAGATACAATGAGGTAAAAAATAGTGATATTTGTTACTGGTAACCGACTAATAAAAGACATGAATATGGATTCATTGTTTTCTCTTGAATGTTGTCCAGACCTGAAACATGCTTATATATCTTACCCTGGCCTGAGGCAGAGGACTGTATATTTCACTCTCTTATGCTGTTTTAAATTAGCCTCCCTGGATGCATATCCTCTTTGACCCCAGTCCTGTCCCCACTTCCTGTTTTTATGCTGAGTCCAGTCAACAGGGATGTGTCATTACCACTCAAGTATCCTTAGTCCTTGTAATAGCCTGAGTTCCACAGTGCGAAGACCTCGTGGAACCCCAGAAGATGTCTGGAGCTGCTGTGAGAGCATATGAATGAGTGTGTATGGTGTGTAATTCACTGTAAAAGAGACAGATGCTGGCTATCCCATCAGATGGCTGGTTCCTCATCAAGGTTATCTGTGGTAACAGAGCTCATGAGACCAGAGGATGTTAAAGGACACTTCATTGTTCATATGTGTTCCACAGACATTTCAGATATGATGGTAATTTTTGATTTGCTAAAACATTTCATACAGTAGTAAATGAGAAGATGGAAGTTAATATTGCTGGAGGTTTTTTTCCAGTGCATTCACATTTTTGTTTGTTTTTGCAAATAGAGAAATGATTTCAAAAATCATTTACTCTGGTTTGAAGAATATGTGTGTTTGGTGACAGTCACTCTATTAGGGTGGCTGGACAGGGACGGATTGAGGGGCTGAGTGCACCTACTGAGGTCTGCTGGTTCATGTGATCCCAGCTGGTCTGGGAAGTTCCCTGGGTCCTTGGCGTCCGGCTGGGCGCTGACTGCACTCAGCTAGCTTGAGATCTTCCAGACTGCTCCTGCTGGTGAGGTAGACCCCCTTTGGGGGCTCCTCTCGGTTGTTGCCAGGGAACTCCAGGGGGTCCCTAACAACGGCCCGCTGTGGTGATAGTTGGGGAGCTGGTCCCTGCTAGGGCCTTCCTAATACCATGGCCATCCCCTCATGCCTAACACAAGCAACACAACACAGTAACAGGGTCTAGGGGTGTGAGATGTTGGACCTTCCTTGTTCATGCTCATGCATCCATACAAATAATCCAAAAGGTTGAAAGTCATAAAAACACAGGTTGATACCAGATGCAACCCTGATCTAATAAAGTCAATCAAGCAATTAAAATAACATCTCCAGATACATCTCTTTTTGTAGAGCAAAGCTGCCCTGGCCCATATAAGCATCCAGCTTCTTTATGTGGTATGCCTGAAATGTCATTATCAGAATCAGATTCAGCTTCATTGGCCAAGATTGTGTGCACAAACAAGGAATTTGACTTTGGTTTTACACAGGCATTAAATATAAATATATAAACTTTAGAGGAAATAAAATATACAAAACAGCATATATATGTGTGTAAGTACACCCGCTTTTGTACATGTTAGATGTGGTAGTGCAAATATGCTTTTTTATTTCACAGTGCAGCAGCTGACTACTCAGGCTCTAATGTATTTATTGTGTTCATCAGGGAGACAGCGTAGGAGAAGAAACTGTCTGTGATAGCTGGTTTTTGAAAATAGTTCTCTTTAGTGCTGACCTGACAGTAAAGGTTTAAACAGCTTGTGTCCAGGATGTGTGGGGTCTGCAGAGATCTTAACTGCCTCTTTAGCTGACCCTAGGTCTACACCAGTTAAGGATGGAAGGAAGATCAGCCCTCAAGATTCTCTATGCAGACCTAATTAGGCATTGCATTTTGGCCCTGTCCAGGACACTAAATAAATACTTAAATAAATAGTCAGTGTAGATTGCTCATGTCCTGATTCAAACTCTACCTATTTGGGTTTCAAAGAATCTCTCTTCAATATAGAAATACCCAGTTTAGGTTTAAACACAGTACGTATTTTAGGTTTTGAATAAAAGATGATCAAATAAAGTTTACATTTTAAAAATGCATAAGATGGACATGCTGAAAAACCCCAACCAAACAGGACTGAAGGCATACATTGAGCCAAAAGATGGTTTAACAAAATGTTAGTTTAAGGGTGTTTTAGGTAAATAGTACAGTATTAATGTAAATTCATCCAAAAACATTTTAGGAATATTTTATCATGGTTTCTTTTTTTAAATAGTAAAATAGTAACAAGGTATTGTAAACTTTTGAGAGCCATTTTATTTTACTAACTTGACCAAAAAATGAACATTGTCTTTATTACATTATTTAAAAATCCTTTAGTCTTCAGGCAAAATGTTAGAACTTTACAATAAATTTCATTTCCTTCTATTATCTAATACCGCACGACTTGAAATGTCCCTGATATTTTCTTCGTACAGGCTAAAATTGAGTTTATTTTGGTCTCTAAATATCTTGTATGAACAGAACTCCTGCTGATTATCTCCGTTACCTGCTTTTCTTCGGTTCAGTCTATGATTGGCACTCTAATGCGCTCGAGTGTCCATAAGAATGGAAAATTGATCCATTAGAGCTGTAAAGTGAGCTGGGCCATTAGTCTTTAATTCTTCCCTAGAACCTATTTAACATGTGCTGTAGTCCAAAGGTCTTGTAATGTGACAATACCACAGTGTTGTTTCAAGGCTGCCTGATGCATTAAAAATAGTCATCAGAAAACAATGAAGAGAATCTGAGTCCAACTCAGTTCAGACTCCTCATAGACTCCAACACAAACCCAGCTCTGGCGAGCTTGTAAAATGTTGGGCATTTGTTTCCAGCAGACACAGACATATCGTGCAAATCGTCTGCAGTTTTGTGAGATGTTTAAAGAGCTATTGCCTCGCATCTGTTTTGGGTTTAGAAGCTTTTAGCTTTCAGGCCCTTGGTGTTTTAAGAGCTTTAAAACAAGCTTAGTTCTCAAGGGTGTCAACAGTACCTCCTTTTCAAATGGAAAAGTAAGATACAAAAAGCTGTCAGAAGAGCTCCCCAGTGGAAACGCTGCCAGTGGAGGAGCTGTTTAGAGTCAATATAATTCCACTGTTTGCCTGGGTGCCGTGTAATGTTTCCCCAGACTTTCCCTCCTTCTCTCAGCTCATTGTTTGGTCTTTGTTATCACTCTCCTCCCTCACCTCCTCCTTTCTCAGCTTGTTAATTTGACTGTTCCTTGAGTTGTCATCCAGAGCCTGCTGAGATATACAGAAAAACAAACCCTCATTCATCTCTTCCAGATCCGCTGTATATGATCTTGGTTATGTTCATGCCACAGCGGAGACCTGATTTCCTTATCTGTCGGCATTTTATGCCACAAACCATGTGTTTGCACGTGTGCAAAACCTTTGTATACAGTATTGATGGCTTTAAAGTTTCCCTGCTTTTTAGAGTACCATGGACACTTATCTCTGTGTATAGTTACATGTTTTCGATTATTATTATTAGTATTTATTTATTTATTTTTTTACATTTGGTAACACTTCAATGACTAAAGTATTAATGAACAAAGTTGTAAGGGGACAAAGCTACATGCAGATTCCTGCAGAGACTGCAGTGTTTGCTTTGATATCATCAGCAGGTGCTCACTGTCAGACTAATTGCACGTTGCTCCGGTATTCATCTGGTCTGATATGCACCATGCTGCGGTAGCATTCATTTATTCTTGGAAAACATGCTACAGCTAGGAGTTTATGGCTTGATGTACAACTGTCTTGACTCTTTCAGAAACATTGGACCTGTGACAACAAAAATTCCAACACTTGATATGAATTGAAATTTTGAGAGCACTATTTAGAGTTTCACTTAAAGGGCACAACATATTTTCACTACTACAGTATTTATTAAATCTTCATTTTCTTTCTTTAAAACAAATTCAGAAAACTATTGATTTTAGTTTGAAAGTCTACCACTTATATTGGCTTGTAAAAGTAATGAGGAGTAAAAATTAAATTTTGAGCTACATTAAACCCCTAATATATGTAGATGCTGCCTTTAGCATGAGTTTTAGATGTGTTGGTTTCCACATCTATTAACAGAAAAAATCTATTTAGATATTATTAAGTATATTTTTGTGATACTGCACAATCCTGTTTTGCTGAATAGTTTTTTTTTGTTTGTTTTATTTGCTTTGTGGTAATTTATCAAATTGAATCATATTGTCCTTGCTGGATCACAGCTAGGCTGGTACCTATCTACAGCAGTCACTAAGCGAGGAATCACATTGTGTTAAATCAAACCGGAGCTGTAGGAAGGGTAGAAATCATGTTGCATTGGTTTTTGGTTCCTAAGAGTCCTTAATATGCCTCATTATCAATCATGTAATATGCATATTGTCCTGGCTTCATACCAGAAATGCACAGTCATATAACAGAACTGTAAAAACCTATTTTTTTAAATAAATCAACATATATAATGTCATAAAGATGATGTTTAGGTAAAGGTGCATGGATAATGTAAAAAGAATTACAGACAGAGAGCAGACCAGCTGATGTTATAGAGTTTTTCAAGGTCGTTTTTGAATGCAATTTCTCCCAAAGTCTCAAACGCAGAGTAACTGCAACAGGAGAGACTCAGAAATCATATGTTTGAACAATAATTCTTCTATTCCTCTATTAACCTCATAATTTAATGTTCTGTGACCACCCTGTGTTTAAACTAATGTGCTAATGACAACTTTCCTTTTATTGTGTTCATTTTAATCCAACAGAGGCATTTAAATAATCAAATGGGCCATATAAAAGCGCTTATATTCTGAACACTGAAAAGTAACAACCTGAAACAGTTAGCAAGTTCACCTGCTGTAAAGGGAGTGTTAAGAAAAAATTGGTGCATTCGGGAGGTGAACAATTATGTGATCACAGTAAAACACTGTGGATAATATCAAAGTGAGCAAATACAGGCAGCAATTACAAACTGACCAGCAGAACTCATTAGTTAAACATATCTGGGGGATTCTGACAAAAATCTCTGAAAGACAAGCCGAACAGAAAGCAGCTACATTAAGAAAACAAGGCAAATTGCCTCAGTACCAAAAAAGCTTGGCAAAAGATATGACATGGGATGGGAAAAGGTGCCAAAAACAATTATTTTCTCCTGTTGTCACAAAGAAAGAACACAGTGTATCTTTCCCCCCAGTGTTCTATTTTCTTATGTGTTGCGCATTGCAGGTTTTTTCAGGAATATTGTTTTATTGTTAAAATGAAAAGAACGTTGTCCAAAAATAAATCAGCAGCTTTAATAATGACCCTGAACAAAATTCCCAGACTGTTCCTGTGTAAGTAACCGGAACAAACCAAGACTTTATCTTTTTCTATATTTTTATTAGTCTACTATGCCATGAAAACAGTGGCTTTTAACCTTCATAATTTCAGTAAATGCCATTCATTTCATTCAAAGTGTAAGCAATACATCAATAAGTTTAGAAACAGAAACACAATCCTGGTGGTTGTACTACTTGAAGATGAATCTCAGACCCAGTCTCAACGCTTTTGCAGAATTTAAATGTTTTCATTTTTTCAGGACTGTCCTGTATTTAGCTCCATCCATCTAAAGAGCACTATTAGTCTGTTTTGTAAATAACCTAAAAATAAAATTTTGGTCTCATCTGACCTTTCCACATGTTTGCTGTGTCATCTTCCAGTTAGATAGAATATCATGAAAATGTTCAATATGTGTTGTCATTCATTTGAGAAAGTAAAACTCATATTATTTGGATTCAAAGGATCACATATTTTGAGCCTTTGTTTCTTGTAAATATGATGAATGTGAATTATACATGCTGAAAACCCACGATTTAGTGTTTTGAGTATTACATAAGATCAAAAACATGATATTTTAAACAAAAATGTCAAACTTCTGAAAAATATGTTCATTTCTATACATGACTAAAAGCATCAATGCGGCTTGGCATGGAGGCGGTCACCCTGTGGCGCTGCTGAGGTGTAGCAGAAGCCCAGGTTGCTTTGATAGCGGCCTTCAGGTAGACTACATTGTTGGGTCTGGTGTCATGGGGTTCTAGCTGTGATTCTTCCTTCCTGGACTGTCCTAAAATAGGTTCAGAGTTTAAACAGTCTGTTGTTCTCTGTGGACAGTTCAGTCCATGTTTCATCGCATGGTTGGTGCCCAACAAATGGCTTTCTTTCAACAGTGGCTTACTTCTTGTTAAAGATTTCTTTATCCCTAATTTAACAGATTTTTCCAGCAGAGCTGTGGATCTCTGCAGCTCCTCCAGAGTTAATATGAGCTTTTTGGCTTCTTTGATTAATTCTCTTTTTGCTTGGTCTGCCAGTTTTGGTGGATGGCCATGTCTTTGTATGTTTACAGTTGAGTCATACTCTTTCTATTTTCAGATGGTGGATTGAACAGAGCTCTGAGATGCTCAAACTTGGGATTTTATAACATAAACCTGGACTAAACTTCACAACTTTATCCCTGACCTGTCTGCTGTCCTTGGTCCTTCTGATCACTTTGTTTAATAATTTACAAACCTAAGAGGCCTTTGAAGAACCACTGTAATTAAACCAAGGTTAAATTATACAAAAACGGATTCTGTTTGCTACTTTTGTGACTTCTAAGGGCAATTGGTTGCGCTGGATTTTTTTAAAGGTATCCTTCCACTTCACAATGACTCACTCCTTTGTATTATTCTATTAAATAACTTCCAAAAGTTACATTTTACAGACATTTTAATTATATAATTTGACAAAATGTGGCACTGCATGCACCCCTTTAGTTCTCTGATACCCAAAGGTACATTTTAGTTAGGTGATGCTGATGATGATAATCTTGTTAGTAGGATTTTTTAGAAGCAGATGAGGAAGTGGCAGGGCAGACGGGGTACAGAAAGAACCTTTAGCCTGTGGAACTAAACCAAATATGTAAAAAACAGCTTGCAATATTTTGATATATGCTGAACAAGATGGATGCCAGGTCCAAAGATTAAAATGAATGAATGAAAAGGATTTAGAATACAAAAAAAAAGAGATTTTGTTATAATTGGAAAAACAAACAAACATGTATTTAGCGAATTATACGTCTGTCCAAAAAATCTAAACTACAGTTTTTGCCAAAGAGAGGCAATTATTTCTGCTCAATTTCTTATAAGGTATTGGACATTGACTATCAACAAGGGCAGAGTGAAGGTTTAAGTTAAAAAACCATTTGGCCTTTTCAATGATCATTTGATTTTATAGGACAAAAGGGATGCAGTAATGGAAGTGCCCGAAAAAGGTCAGACTTTCAGGAAGCTCAGTTTCTGATAAGAATATAATGTTTATGCAGATATATTAACTCTGCCTGTTAAATTACCCACTTCACTGGATACTAGTAAGTATTTTTAATGGTATACTTGGATGTGAATAGTATATTTAATCAAAACACTTTTGTTAGGGATGTCAAATTTAGATATTCTGAGTTAAAGTCAATTAAAGTTTACAGATATAGAATTACCATCTAATCCTTCATTTAAAATAATTACCATGTACATTCTTAAAATCTATAAAACAACACACTACATGTCATCACTGTTATCTTATAATCAGTGGTATCATTCTTATCAATAATGTTCCCAACAATTAGAGGTTCCCCTACCAGCCTTAAAGGGTTGGTTTGGATTTAAAACGTTATTATTGGATAGTTTCATAACTTGTAGTAGAAAGATGTCACGTTACCATGAGCTTGTTAGAAATATAAATAAATCCATGAAGACGATGGTAGAAGCTGACATGTCAGTCTGATGTACTCGATCTGCCTCATCAGCTGAGCCTGCTGGGAGGATTTTCAAAAAACTATGGGACCTTAAAAGCACAGGAACATCTTTGATTCTGTTGCACAAGAGTCTGACATAAAATCTTCTTTTCCATTCTTGGCGGTGCTACAGAAAGTGGTTTTGAAGCCATTCCTTTGCAATCTTGGCTGTGTGCTTTGGGTCATTGTCCTGCTGAGAAATGAACTGTCACCCCAGTCTGAGGTCAAGAGTGCTCTGGAGCAGGTTTTCATCCTGTCTCTGTAAATAGATGCATTCATCTTCCGCTCTATCCTGACTAGTCTACCAGTTCATGCTTTTGAAAAACATCCTCATAGCCTGATGTTGCCACCACCATGCTTCACTGTAGGGATGATACTAGCCTGGTGGTGAATGGTGCCTTGTTTCCTCCAAAACATGACGCCTGGCATTCACACTAGCGACTTCAATCTTTGTCTCATCAGAGCAGATCATTTTATTTCTCGTTGTCTGAGAGTCCTTCAGGGGCCTTTTGGCAAACTCCAGATGGGCTTCCATGTTCCTATTAAGGAGTGGCTCTCGTCTGGCCACTCTACCATACAGGCTTGATTGGTGGATTGTTCCAGAGATGGCTGTCCTTCTGGAAGGTTAATTTCTCTCCACAGAGGAACGCTAGAGCATTGACAGAGTGACCATGGAGTTCTTGATCACCTCCTTGACTAAGGCCCTTCTATCACTCAGTTTAGATGGCCAGCCAGCTCTAGAAAAAGTCCTGGTGGTTCCACAGTTCTTTCATTTACAAATGGAGGCAACTGCACTCATTGGGACCTTCAAAGGAGCAGAAATTGTGCTGTATCTTTCCCCACATTTGTGCCTCAAGACAAGTGTTTTTCAATCCTGGTCCTCAAGGCACACCGCCCTGCATGTTTTAGAGGTATCCCTGCTTTAACACACCTGATTCAGATGATTGCAGTTCAGCAAAAGCTGGTAATCAGCCATCAAATTCAATTGGGTGTGTTAAAGCAGGGGGACAACTAAACATACAGGACAGTGTGCCTTGAGGTGTGTCCTTTCCTTATCATGTCCAATCAACTGAATGTACCCCAAGTGGACTCAATGTAAGCTGTAGAAACATCTCAAGGATGATGAGTGGAAACAGTATGCACCTCAGCTTAATTTTGAGCTTCTTGGCAAAGGCTGTGTATAGTTATGTAAATGTGCTTTCTTAGTTTTCTATGTGTAATAAATTTGCAACAGTTTCAATAATGGGGTTTTGTGTGTAGAACTTTGAGAAAACAGGTTAATTTGATAACATAGAATAAGGCTGTAATACAAAAAAATGTGGAAAAAGTGCAGAACTGTTAATATTTTCTGAATGCACTGTAAATTTAAATTGACTACATTTAGTTACTAGTGTTTCCCTTTCCCCAGACAGCTGTAAAATTACATAGACAGACAGGAAACTGCAGAAAATGTTCACTTTGAATATCATTATTAAAACATGACAGGTTCATTAAAACACAGTTTTACCAAACATGCATAAAATGTTTCTGATTTTAAAAAAATATTGACACTTTGGGCAGCATTTGGAAATTTTCACTTGGTGGTGTACTCACTTTGTTGTCACCAGTTTAGACATTAATGGTTGTTTGTTGAGTTACTTTGAGGAGACAGTAAATGTGCACCGTTATACAAGCTGTGCACTGACTACTTTACATTGTATCAAAGTGTCACACCCTCACTGTTATCCAATTAAAAGATATAATAAAATATTTTAAAAAAAACTGTGAGGGATGTACTCACTTTTGTGAGATACTTAGATACTTTAGGTCCATCGATAGCTCAAAAGGAAGAGTGATGGGCTAATACTGAAGCAGCATAGTTATATATATGCCTTTAATCATTGCTTTTAATCATGTTGAAGGCACCAATCTTGTGCAGCTCTAAGTTCACTGAGCCACCACACACACCTCACATAATCCTGTAATGCTATCACAGCAGCTAAACATGTGTCGTACACAATCCTAATATCTCCCTCTTACAAACTTAACACGTCTGCTGGCACCTGACATCCTGCTGGAAAGATAGACAGGTACTTCCTGTTTGAAATTCCTGTCAAGCCAGCTTTGCTGAACTTTGCTTTCCAGCCTATTTCACAGCTGATCCATCATGCATTTCAAGTGTGTATTTAACCCACTAAAAAGACACAGTTGGCCTTCATTACACTACTTTACTCTACTTCCTTACCCCTGAAATCCTTTGCTCTCACGTCTTGCCTGGATTCTTGTGTGTTAAGATTTATGTGTAGGTGGTTTGGAGGAGGTTGCTGTGCAACAGAGCTTCAAACTGGCTCTCCTTGACTTCAGTCAAGAACCACAGTTTTCCGAGGTAATAGACATGCAAATAGCACGACAAGTGTGCACATTCCAGGCAGTGTCGAGTCTCGGCACTCAGTCAATAACATTATGGAAATGTGCTGTGGTTTCTTTGAGTCGGGCTGTTTGAGTTGGATAACAAGGCAGTCCAATGAGCCTGTTAGCACAGTGACAATGACAGAATAAGGTGTTTGCATTGTCACACACTTTATTACAGTGCATAGCAAAAAGGAGATGTGAAGCGAAATATGTACCACAGATCTAAAGACAAGAAAGAAACTGTTAGTGATTGAGAGCTTTTTTACATTTTCCAGCATTTCCAAAGAAAACATTTACCAACCCATTCCCTGTCCTCACTCACGGCTGTGAAACCGAGTCATGTACCAAAACTGCTATTGCTTAAATCCACTTTGATAACAGACTCTCTACACTCAATATCTCACCCTTTCATGCACTTGTAGGAATGGTGTAAATACTATTTACAGAGCCTAGTCTCAACTCTTCATTTTCAAGGTGATAAATTGAAAAAGTAGCTTATTGAGAGTATGTTTGCTTAATTGCACTGAAATAAACAACATTGTTTGCATCCAGAAAAAAGGCTTTTGTGTGTTATCTCAAGTCCAGTGGGGGATTTCAACATCTGTGCCTCGCCGCTTCACTATGCCCAAGAGAGAACTGAGAATAGATGCTTTGCCTAAGGGAATTTGCCTCAGCATGTACAATATCAAATGTAGGTGCAGAATAACGATACTTACTTAGCCTGTCATTTAATTTTGTTCTCCAGGCAGGGTTCTCATTCTTTACAGTAAGTATTGCAGGAGTATGCAATTGAAAAAAGAAAAGAACAAGAATATATATATATATATATATATATGGGCATATATATATATATATATATAAAATGTGTTATTGATGGTTATCAGACAGAAATCAGAATCAGTGCCTCTGAGGAACAGCAGCCAAAACATATTTTTATCTGTTGGTGACAAAGACACAACAAAAACGGGTGTACACCCAATTAAATAATCTCTTTGGGATATGTACAAGTAAATGACTTTTCACTAAGAGATTATCTTATTAGTAATTTAAATAATTCACTGTCCATTAGGCAATATCCACTATGACTTACTGGCTGTTTCAGATGAAAGTTAGTAGTAGTTTGGTCTAGATATTGATCCATAATTGATGCAGGGACATTGTAAATCATTAAAGGGATGTCCTGAAAGTAAATCCTTAAGGCATGTGTTTTTCGTGCGATACTTTTAAAACATATAACATTTAAAAGGCTAATATGAAGCACAATTATAGTGAGGTGAAATTTAATTGCTGTAAGGGCTCATGAATTTTTTCATCATGTAGTATTGCCCAAAATCTTTTGTACTGCAGACAGATTTAGATTTATTATTACTAATAGTCAATCAAGAAGTTTGTTTCTGACAGGAAAGGAGACAGGCATCTCTCGAAAGATAAGACAACAATGTAAAAGGAATATACATTTTGAAAAGAATTTCAGTTTTTAACATTTTATTAAAAATAGTACATCAAAAATTATTTTTTGCTTTTAAAGCAGCCCTATCCTTTTAATTGCTGACCTGACTTTT
Organism: Girardinichthys multiradiatus; assembly: GCF_021462225.1. NCBI lineage: Eukaryota > Metazoa > Chordata > Actinopteri > Cyprinodontiformes > Goodeidae > Girardinichthys > Girardinichthys multiradiatus. The sequence goes on along the minus strand of NC_061802.1, from coordinate 45,000,318 downwards.
ACTTGTTTATTTTGGTCTTCTGACAATTTACATCTTTGGTGATGACCTCCAAGTCTTTTAAAACTGAAATGACCTCATTGCCATCACGCTAGTTTTTAGCTACTTCTGCAGACTCTTTACTAGATTCAGAACAACAATCGGTCTGTCCCTCCAACCCTTTGTCTGTCAATCTGCCCATGAGCAAGAGGCACCAGATCATCACAGGCAATAAAAGATAAACAGGACAAGCACACTTGCACATCCAAATTTTCACCTACTGGCAATTTAGAGTAGCCAGTTAGCCAAATTAAACATGAAAATTATAGTTATATTATAATCTTCTTCTTGTATGTTTCAGAAGAATCTTGTCTCCCACGTTCATCTCACTCAAGTTTTTAGACAGTGTATGTGTGTAAAGCTTGATGAATCAGCAAGATGACTACAGGGTAGTCAGGATTTAAAGCATACATTTTAAAGTCTGGGTACTGATAAAGTGTGAAAAATTGGAAAAACATACATTGATGATCCGTGGATTAACATGTATTTGCTTGATATTTTACACAATATTACTTTACAAATCTGCCAGAACGTGAATTTTTCATCTAGTCTTTGAGAGCTCTTCTGATGTGGATTAAAAACCCAGTAAGCTCCTCATTATATGGGATGGAGTGTTGGATTTCCAAAACAGTTTTAGGCATGCACAAATCTTTCATTGTGTGATTGTGTTGAGTCATTATTGTGGTGGCAGCATATCAGGGTCTTGGAATCCCAAGGGCAGCAGTGCTCACTTAACAGTACAGAACTTACAGTAGTTTTGTTTGGATATGAATAACTTCATTTTTTAAGAGAGTTAGTAATTTAGAGCAAAACTACCAAGTCAGATTACCTTTTGATTATCAGCAATTAACAGCCAAATGCCTCTAAATCTCTCAGTCAGTTATTGTTTATGAATATCTGTCTGGTAAGGTGTGGTATTATAGAACAAGAGCTGAAGGAGTGAACACTGGCATTCTCAAACAGCAAGCCCTGCACACATATACAAAATGAACACAAAAAACCTCTCCCCAAAATATAGGAATTCATTAACAAAATAGTTCAACTTCAAGTTAAAATATTTCAATTAACAAACTCTTTACCTGAACTCATAACATTAAGGTTGCAACTAACAAATATTTTGCTAATCAATTAATATGTTGACTATTTTTGGATTAATTATTAAATAGCAAAAGGTGCTTAATTTGTTTTACAGAATTAAAACCAAGTGAAGCTATAACTACGCCACTTGAGTTACAGACAGAGGTTTTTCATCTTAAATACAAAATGTATGTATTTCTTTTACAGTTTTGTATTAATTATTGCTCTTAGTGGGTTGTTCTTTCAACAAATGGCATGTTTTAAAGTCTGTATGCTCAATTTATCAATGATTCGCTTACTAAATTAGTTGATAAATATTTCAGTAATTGATTAATCAAGATTAATGTAATTAATACAATAAATTGTTTCAACCCTAAGTAATATCCAAATAAACTCTTAAGTACAAGAGTACAATTACTAAGCAACCAAAAAGGAAAAAAAAAAAAGATATGCACACACTAGTCGTCTAAATGAGGCACTGTAGGGAGAGGAGCTCTCAGTCAAATTCTGGGTGGGTTACTTTTTTTTTCTGTCTCTCATCCCCTACAGTCGCACTTCTACAGGTCTGAGGTGCACCTCTGTACTGTTATCAATATCAGTTTGCTTGGAACACATGTTGATACTTGTTTTGTTAGAACACATAGTCTGGTTATAAAATTTTTTTTTGGGTTAAAGTTGTTTGCAGCACACAGCTTGGAATGCAGTCTGTGTATGATGTCATTTAAAATAAGCACATGAAATCTGATAATGCGGTCAAAAGAAAAATGTTTTTGAACTTAAAAAAAGATTAGATCCAGATAGATTTTCTGCAGGAAACACATTTAAATGATGAAGAGCACAAACAATATTGTAGAGACTGGGTAGGGCAGATTGCCTTCTCATCCTACTCAAATAACAAAAGGGGGTTGTGAATATCCTAATACATAAAACGTTACCCTTCACTGTCACAGCCTCATATAATGACATGCAGGGAAGATGTGTCCTAGTAAGAGGAATATTGTATGGAAACGTTATCCTGTTAGGAAATGTATATGCACCTAATGTTCAAAATGAAGGATTTTATTTGTCCTTATACTGCCAACTTGCAGCAATGGACTATACCAATATAGTTGTAGGGTTGGGGGGGTCTTTAACTGTGCACTATACACTTGAATGGATAGGCATCCATCACAGATGGGTCAGTCTAAGAGTGCTAAGGCCCTATTAAATATTATAAAGGAGTTTAATCTCTTAGAAGTAATCTGGACAGCATAATCCCCTTACAGAGCAGTTCACATTTTATGAGTCAGCATCCTGGATTGATTATATTTTTGTGTCTGGAAGACTTGATCATTTGTTTGATCGGGTAGATATTGGTCCCATTGCTCTTTTGGGCCATGCACCTGTAACTCTGGTCATGCTATCCTTAAGTCTCACAGAACGTTAATTTTCTTGGAGAATGAATACGATCCTGCTATTGGATGGTAAATTTATAAAGCTTATTGAGGAAAAAAACAGATTTAGAACTAAATGATAGATGACCTTTACCCTAGAATACTATGGGACAGTGATAAGGCCTGTATGAGAGGGTGTAATTATCTTATACTCAAGCTACACTAAACACAACAGTGGTTCATTGAACAATTGAAGCTAAAAAAGAAAATAAAGCAACTGGAAGAGGCTAAAAACTGAAGAGTTACTAACTGAACTCAAAACCACTGTAGCCACATTATGTTATCTGATTACTAGGAAAGCAGAAAAGGATAAAATGTTTGCTAAGCAAAAACTGTCTGAAATGGGTAATAGACGCAATCATCTTCTGGCAAGGTTGACAAGGAATGCCCCAGTGAAATCCTTTAGTCCAGCTGTATTGGATGCGAATAATCAAAGACAAATTAATAATAAGCAGATTAATGATAGCTTTAAATAATTTTATATCAATTTATATAAATCAGAGATTGATATGGAGACACTTAAAGCAGGTTGTTTCTTAAATAAATATCAGATATCAGAGAAGTTGGTTACCCTTCTGGAATCTTCTATATCCCAACTGGAACGGGATATTCCAGTTGGGATATAGCACTCCCTGACAGATTATGTGGCTTGGGTCAAACTTCTAGATAGAGCTCCCACCGCCTCTGTTTTAACAAATGGTCTCCTGTCAGCTCCCTTTAAACTAAATCAAAGCACAGCACAGGGAAGTCCACTGTCTCCTCTCCTCTTTGCTCTGCCCATTGAGCCTTTGGCAATGGCCATTAGACAGAACCCGCATTATAGAGGGGTAACTGTTGATATGAAGCAACACAAAATTTTGTCATTACGCAGACAAGGTCCTTTAACGCCATCAGAACCAACTAAATCGCTACCAGATGTGATTGTGTGTATCAAAGACTGGTCTACTATCTGCCTATAAGATTAACCTGGACAAATCAGAGATAATGCCTTTAGTTTTAATACTGAACCTGTTTGTATATTTAGAAGTTAAAATCAAACAGAAAATTGGCGAATTATATATAAATAATACTAACTCTGTGATAAAAGAAGTTAAAGCAAGCCTAACTAGATGGATGCATCTTCTAATACCTTTTTAACCTTAAGATATTAGTACTCCCAAAGATAATATATCCCATATTTATGTTGTTTGTGATTTTAAAATCAGAAGACATCAAATGGTTTAATAAGACTATATCAAACTTTATTTGGGCTGTCAGGAAGCTTAAGCTTACACTGGCATTTCTGCAATTGCCAAGGGAACAGGGGGAATGGAGTTTACCAAATATAGAAAACTATAAACTGGCAATTCAGGCCAGAATTATCTCCCCTGGGCAAATGGGCAGTCACAATGTCCCTGGCTAGAGTTGGATTCAGCGATATGTAAACCCCTCTCCCCATTAAACCTGTTAGGGAAACGCTAAACTGAGTTACCATGTATTGTTAAAGATAATTTCCTGATAAAGAAATGGCATATGGGCATGGTGGAAACTGAGGACAAATTTTTAAAGTAGCTCATTAATATTCTATTGACAATAGATGACCCAGAACTCTCATCAGAAAATGTAGGATAAAACTTCACAAGTTGGCAGAGATCAGGCATGAAAATAATATATGATTTATTTGATAATGGAAGCTTTAAAACATTTGAATCCCTGAAATACCAACTTTCAAGTAAGGATTTTTGACAAATATCTGCAGATCAGTCATTACATGCATAAGAAAGCTGGGTCCCTGAAGGTCACAGGAGAATTATCTATTTATCTTATTATCTATTAGAAAAGTGTCTGTTAGACCAGGGAGAGCACACACACACTTTGTATCACTATTTTATCCTGAGATATATAGTTTGACCTTAGAGAAAATTGCATTGTTGAGTGCATTACTTATGTGTGAAATACAGAATGATTTGGGATATGTTGTTACTGCTGCCCTCCAGAATCTCAATATTTAATAGATATGAGGAACTACAGTTAAACACATTGCACAATGTTTATATACCACCATATATTTACACTAAGTACAAATGGGAGTTTCCCCAAATTATCCTAAATGTAAGATCCAAGTTTGAACAAGACTTCACTGTCTGTGGGAATGTAGTATCGTTCAGACTTTCTGGAAGGTGGTATATGAAAACATCAGTAAAGCAATAAGTAAACATGTGCCAGTAGATCCAACTGATATGCTTGGTGGGAGGTGTTCCTGACTCTTTGATACAACAGGAAGAAGTTATCCGCCGTAACGCGTCTAATGCTGGCAAGAAAAACTATTATGATGAAGTGGGTCGGACATGAGCCTCAACCCAGCTCAACATGGAAGTCAACAATTGTGGTCGTTCTTGTTTCGATAAAACAAGGATATTATGCTGATGAAAGGATGTTTTTTTGCAGAAATGGAAAAAATCATTAGAGGTCATGGGACTGAACTTTGACTTGGACTCTAGGATATTCTGTCACTCAAACAATTTAGCTATAAAAAAAAACCCTATTTAGCAATACTAAATGAAAATAAAAAAAATTATTTTAACAGTTATCCTAAACCAATGTACTCTGCATAGACACAACCTCTTACATGAACTATTCTGGTGAACAGGGAGACTGGAGGTCCCAGGGCCAGTGAGATGTGTGGCGTTGGCTCTCAATACCAGCTGCGAGGGGTGAACGTGGAAAGCATGCGAGGCTGTAGTTCCTATGCTGGCTTTTCTCAGGGCAGTGGAGGGGAAACCCCTTCGTCAATGTAATAGAGATACAGTCTCTTCCTGGGAAATATTTGGCTCAGCTTCGTTTCTGCAGAAGCTCAGACATAAAGGTTGAGACAACAAGTCTTATTGATATTGGTACAGTAACTATACACAAACAGCATACCACACTTTACTTTTAGATTCAGGTTTTCTTCTTTTAAAGAATGTAGTCTTTATTTTGCCAGTGAGATCCAGACTTTCACGTGTGGTCTCCTCGATACAACCAGTGGACGCCTGTGAAGGAGCTGCAAATATATATATAGGAGGAGTTTTGTAGTTCTATAACATGGGAATTCCATCAATGACTCCTCCTTCCTATGAGCTTTGTAGTAAAACGATTTAATGCTGTTCATTCCGGGATTCAAAGTTTTTATCAGTCTCTTCTCTGTGTAGTTCCATTGTTGATCCTCTCGTGGCTGGAGCCCAACACGTGCGTGAATTATTCATCAGAGAATATGGCAGTGCTGGCTTAATACCATCATTACAATCTTACCACACCCACTCAAGTCTGACAGAGCTTCAAATAAGTTTATACTAACACCCTTGCCTTTTATCTTCTGTAAACATTGTGTCCTGCCACTGATTTGGCTTCAACCAAAAGGATTTCACCAAGCAGCTGAGACAAACAATCCACATTGTCCACATCAGTAAACACGGTGCCATGATCAGGGCAAATCAGAATCAGAATCAGCTTTATTGCCAAGTTCGTACATACAAACAAGGAATTTGCCTCCGGTACACTTTGCTCTTTTGTTCCGTTTTTGCATTACAGAATATACAAATTTACAATTTACAATGTACAATATACACATATCTAATAAAAAAAGGTGCATTTCCAACATCTGTATGCTGTTGTTCTGTACTCTATTGAATGTTCATCAGAGAAACAGCCTGGGGGAAGAAACTGTCTCTGTGGCGGCTGGTTTTAGCAGACAGTGCTCCGTAGCACCACCTGGAGGCAAAGGCCTGAACAGGTTGTGTGCAGGGTGTGTGGGGTCTGCAGAGATGTTAGCAGTCCTTTTCCTTTACAATTCCTGGATGGAGGGAAGGTCAGCCCTGATTGTTCGTTGCAGTCTGGACCTGTCCTGTTTTGTGGATGAGCCAAACCACACTGAGATGGATGAAGACAAGACAGACTGAATGATGGCAGTGTAGAAGATGACCAGCAGCTCCTGTGGAAGGTTGAACTTCTTGAGTTGCCTCAGGAAGTACAGTCTCTGCTGGGCCTTCTTTCGAACAGTGTCTATGTGTGAAGACCATCTCAGGTCCTCAGAGATGGTGGTTCCTAAGAACCTGAAGTGGTCCACGGCCGATACAGTGTTGTTGAGGATGGTGAGGGGGGTGTATGGGGGTGGTGTTCTCCGAAAGTCCACCACCATTTCCATAGTCTTGAGTGGGTTCAGTTCAAGGTAGTTCTGACCGCACCAGTGTACCAGCTCGATCCACCTGCTGTCTGTATGCAGACTCATCACCGTCCTGGATCAGTCCAATGACAGTGGTGTCGTCTGCAAACTTAAGGAGTTTCACGGACAAGTCCGATGAGGTGCAGTCATTTGTGTACAGAGAGAAGAGGAGTGGGGATAGAACACACCCCTGGGGGGCACCAGTACTTATTGATCTGGATCGGGAGAAGGTGCTCCCCAGTCTCACCTGCTGCTGTCGGTCCGTCAGGAAGCTGTTGATCCACTGACAGGTGGAGGCTGGGACGTTGAGCTGTGTGAGCTTCTGGTGGAGGATGTCTGGTATGATGGTGTTGAAGGCCGAGCTGAAGTCTACAAACTGGATCCTGGCGTACATCCCTGGACGGTCGAGGTGTTGCAGGATGAAGTGTAGACCTAAGTTAACAGCATCATCTGCTGACCTGTTTGCTCGGTAAGCAAATTGCAGGGGGTCCAGCAGGGGGCCTGTGATGTCTTTCAGGTGCTTCAACACCAGCCGCTCAAAGGACTTCATGATCACAGACGTCAGGGCTACAGGCCTGTAGTCATTTAATCCTACGATGGTGGGTTTCTTGGGAACCGGGATGATGGTGGATCGTTTGAGGCAGGAGGGGACCTCACATTTCTCCAGTGACTTGTTGAAGATCGGAGCAAGTTGATGTGCGCAGGCTTTCAGACATGATGGGGAGACGTTATCAGGTCCTCCAGCTTTCTTTGTTTTCATGCGCTAAAAGAGCCTGTTTACCTCTTCCTCGGAGATCTTTAGTGCACGCAGAAGATCTGATGGTGGGGGGTTGGTTGCTTTATGGGAGGAATTTGTTCCTGAATGGGATGTAGAGGGGATGATTTGAGGTGTGAATGGCTTCTTGTCATGTCTGTAGTAGAAGCCATTCAGACGGTTGGCCAGGAGACGACTCTGTTCAGGATGGGTGGAGGGGCTCTTGTAGGTAGTCAGGTTTCTCAGACCAGTCCATACAGCTGAAGTGTCACCAGTAGAAAGGCTGTTCTTAAGCTTCTCACTGTAGCTTCTCTTAGCTGCTTTGATCTCTTTTGTTAGTATGTTCCTGGCCTGCCTGTACCGCGCCCAATCTCCACTGCTGTGAGCTTCTTCCTTTTCCCTGCGCAGATTCCTGAGGTGTGGAGTAAACCATGGCTTATTGTTCCCAAAGGTGCAGAAGGTCTTGGTCTGCACACACATGTCCTCACAGAAACTGATGTATGATGTCACCACATCAGTTAGTTGGTTTAAGTCAGTGGCTGAGGTTTCAAAAACAGTCCAGTCTGTGCATTCAAAGCAGGCCTGTAGCATCTGCTTTGATTCCTCAGTCCACTTCTTAACAGTGTGAACCTTGGGTTTGGAAGCTCTTAGTCTCTGTCTGTAGGTTGGGATGAGGTGGATTAGATAATGATCCGAAAAACCCAAAGCAGCCCTGGTAACAGCATGATATGAGTCCTTTAAAGTTGTGTAACAATGGTCCAGTGTGTTTTTGTCTCTGGTGGGACACTTAATATGCTGTCTGTATTTGGGGAGTTCATTTGAGAGGTTTGCTCTGTTAAAATCTCCCAGTATTATGATGAAAGAGTCAGGGTATTTTTTCTCCAGGTCTGTAATCAGCTCAGCAAGATGTTTTTCCGCGGCAGAAGTGCAGCCATGCGGTGGAAAATATGAGCCGATTTTTATAAACAAGGAAAACTCTCTCGGTGAATAAAACGGCTTACAGATTATGGAAAATGACTCCAGATCCGGGCTACATGTTTTTCCAGCACTTTTACGTCTCTGCACCAACTTTCATTTATATAAAAGCAGATTCCGCCTCCTCGCTTCTTCCCCGATAGCTCCGCGCTGCGATCCGCTCTGATCAGCTGGAAGTCCGGCAACAGCAGTGCTCGGTCCGGGATGTTTTCACTCAGCCATGTCTCGGTGAAGCAGAGAACCGCTGATCCGCGGAGGTCCGTGTTTTTACCGGTGATAAGAAGCAGCTCGTTCATCTTGTTGTTGAGAGAGCGGACATTTGCCAGGTGGATTGAAGGCAGTGGTGTGCGAAGTCCTCTTTTGCGGAGCTTTACCAGCGCGCCAGCACGCTTTCCCCTCCGCCGCTTTCGGCTCAGGATCCCATATAGTGCCGCAGCTCCGCTTTCCAGGAGCTCAGTGAACCTCGGATTGATGAAAGATGGTGAAAAAAACCCAAGAGAGGACTCTCTGATGTTGAGACGTTCCTCTCTACTGAATGACACCACAGTAATGTGGCTCGAAAAACACACAAAATACAAAAACAAAGAGAGAGCGAAGCTCCGAGGCTGCAATCTTCAGCACCATCTTCCTGCACATAGATATCAGTATGCTATGTGCACCCCATGCACAGGGTTTCAAGCTGTGGAAAATTGTGTATTGGAAAATGCAACTGTCATGCCGTCAAAGACTGGTACTGATCAGAGGTTGATAGTGCAACATTAAGAGTAAGAGTTAACTCTTACAGTGAAAGCTCTCCTTGACAATATCTCTGCAGAGGGAGAAACCACAAACAGGATTGTATGCAAACCTCAAGGTTCTAATTTGTTCCCAGAACTATCAGAACATAAACATTACCACAACAAATTTTCCTCCTTCATCCCCCAAGGGCAGACCATTGGACCAGTTAACAATCTAGAAGCGTAGAAACAAACTTTTTTCCCCAGCAGTTGAATTTAAGACAGTGTGGGTCTGTGTGTAGTAAAGTTAACACAGGGTTCTTGGTAAGTCACTGGCAGGAGGCCCAGCACACCTGGTGGATCAACAGATTAATGTCCCTAAATGCCCCTTTTCCATGGGCTCTACTTTGACTGGCTCCACTCTACTCAGCCCTTTTTGCGATCATCTTCATCACTGGCTTTTCCGACATGGTAGTGGCTTTCTTGGTACCTGCTCTTTAACAAGTCCTATCAGGGCTGAACAGGGCTGAAATGTGACATGAACAAGCTGGTGTGGATTGATTGGCCATGAGTGTGGTCCGCTGTATGTCAGTGGCATGAGAAACGGTTCGTCGAGGTAGCGGAGAGATTGACAAGCCATGGATTTGACTGCACACAGTGCTGGAAAGCTCAAAAAACGCAAGAACGACCACAAAAATATTAACGACCTCAATGGCCAGGAATGGTCAAACCGAAAGCCATGGCCTTGGTTTGAAATTGTTGTTGGAGGACAAGGATGAGAAAGTGAGAGTTTATTTTACTTTGCATGTTTGTACTACATCATGATCATGATATCTACAATGGCTCTTTGAAGAAACCTTCATAATGAGCTACAACAACATTTAATTTCCCTTTGGGATTAATAAAGTATTTTTGAATTGAATTGAATTATATATAGAGAACATGTGCACTCTTATCTGCAAACTTTTGTTCATTCTTCTTTTGTTCAACAAATGAAAATGCAATAGAAAAGAAATTAAATTACATTTTCCAATACTTTAGGTAAAGTAGCCGGAAATTGTACTCAAGTAAGAGTAGCACTACTTCAATATATTTTTACACAAGTAGAGGTAAAAAGTATTCATCCAAAATAATTGGTGAGACACATACACAAAGCACTGTGAAGAAAAAAAGGTCTGTGGTGGTAGTGTTTAGGTTGCCTGGAAAGACAAGGAACAAACAGCTCAGTAAGATCATGACAGCCTTCACACTAAAATTTGGTTTTCTATATCGTGCAAATACTCATGAAGGTCCTTGAGAGGGCCTTCCTCTCTGAAGCCATTTTTTTTCCCAACATATTTTGTCATCTCAGCCATAAACGTGGATACAATATATAGCAGTAAGAATTGAAATAAAATCTTCTACCTTTCCATGTCTTCATCTTATAACCTATAAAGCTGTATTCTATTTATGCTTCATAGAGTCTTCATAGCGAGGATTACTGACAGTTGCCAACCATCTTTTTAACTATAATCTTTTAACTATAATTAATAACTTACATCATGTTTGATGCCAACATTAAAGTACTCATTCACCAAGGCCCACATGGTCAAAGAGTCAGATTGGTTTGAGAACACTGAAAGCTGGAAGATTGTTCAGTAATTAGAGATGGAAATAGAAACACAAGGAAAGCTTGGAAATGAGGGAACATTCAGGTATATCAGGTAAATTCTGAAAAAATATACATCTGCTACTTTGCTTTTCTACAAATTAAAGTAGTATGGCTCTATAAGAACTCATTGAAATACTTAAAAACACATTTGTTTCAACATGTTATTTTGGGATGCAGTCAGATCACTACCAAACCATCAGATTAAATTTTAATAGATTAAAGTAAACAAAATAAGGAGCTCACAACACCCTGGCTGTTTTTTGTTTTCAAGAGCACACCTCTAGCACTTAATGAGAGTAATTATTTTCTTCTAGCTTATCTAAGACTTTGTTTAAGACATATCCAGTTTAATGAGGCTAGGGCCAGTGTTTTTAGTGGTACTTTTAGTAATTTACACAGGAGAACTGGTGCTAAGCAAGTACTAGCTCCACTTTAGTCCTAGAAACGGCTTGGTGGAAAACCTAAAAAGTTAAATCATATCAAAGTGCTTGTAGTGCGGTTTAATGTGTCCATCAGCTGGATCTGGTGACCTTTATTCAGTAGTTTAACTGACTGTGGGATGCTCCTGAAAGGTCTCAAAATCAGACCATTTTGTGTGTTGACCTTCAGTACCCATCTGAAATAGGTAAGGCCTATTTGTGAAAATCCCTAAACCTGACATACATTAAACTTTTCTAAAACTGTGTTCTTTGACTAGTTCATACACTGAAATGGAAAGCACTGTCATAACAAAAAAATGTAGAACTTCCTGAAGTTAAAAAAATTCAAAATAAATGAATAACCAAATTCACAGCAGTACAATATTTGTTACTTTGTCATATAGTTTCAATTTTCCATGCTAGAAACATTAGTTAAGTTTTTTTCAGTGTGCTCCAGCTTACATCCTCACACATGATGCTTCCTTTTACCTTTCAGCTCTCATCCCACTGCCTGAATATTGACCAATAACTGAATGATAAATCTCTTCTAGACACCATGAGCTTTTAAAGATAAATACGTCGGGAAGTTATTTAATTTTTTTACTGAAAAACATATTTTAAACCAAGCATTTGCGCATTTCTATAAACTTACACCATAGTGTTTCTACTCCTCACAAACAGCTTTTTAACTTATTTAGGAGTTTGTTTGTTTGTTTTTTTACATATTTACGACAACAATTTTAAGACAGTTTAAAATGCTACTTAATATAAACATTTGTTTATGTAACATATAATAATTTTGGACTGGGCTACACTTGCAGAGGCTTGACTCGATGCCATGGACAAACTTTTAATTTGCCAAATGACAACTAGGTAAAAACTACCAATAACCACAATGTTTTTTTTTTTTTATTGGGATCTTATGGAAATAGACTAACTAGCAACTCTGGAAGAGCTGCAGATATTCACAGCTCAGTTGTCAACAGGGAAACCATAAGTTATTACATACAATTTCCCCTCACACTGTATAGTTAGGGTATATGTTACCATATATTATTATCCTTTTTCTTCCACACGATCATACACCACATTGTGTTATTCTATCCAATAAAATCTCAATATAATCCCAAATTAAGGTTTGTGGTAAATGAGGAAATATTAAAAACGTTAGAGGCATGAATACTTATACAAGTTTCTGTATTCCTGTATTTGAATGAAAGTGTCTGCAGGCTGATTCAGTTATAATCTCTTTATTATCCCATGTCTGTGCACTGCAGAGCAAGCAGCTGCGATTTGGCAAAGACACTAATTTTGTCGAGCAGAAGGAACGCCAAGTGGTATGACCTGTGTCTATACACATTTACTGTATGGCTTTGTATTCAGCTGCAGTAAACCCTTGTGTTGTTTTGCTTCTGCTTAATTTCCTGCTTAGAAAATGTCATTATGGGCCATAAACTCCTTATTAACATCTCTGTAACCTGAATATTACACCTTGTGTGTATCTGATGAGTTTTGACTGGCCTCACGCCTTGACGTTTAACCATATGAATGTGAATATTAGTTCTAGTTTGATTTGTTCTCGGTATGTATTTAAACATGTAATATGCTCATACAGGAAGAAGTGAAATGGTTTTCCCTGTTAGAGTTTTTGTGTTGTTAGTAACTAGACTGATTACTGATCTGCACTGGTGGTCTGATGTTTCTTCTGTTAGCAATAAGCCAGGCAAAGTGCCAGTACCAGCACTTTTCCCGCTGTTTAAGTGGCAGAGTTTCCCCTTGCTGCCCATTATCACTTCATACAGCATATAAGTGAACCACCACGTCAGGGCTAAAACACAATGACCACAAGGACTAAAAGAAGCTAGTATTTGTCATGGCAACCAGCACATGCCAGCTGGGTTGTGCAAAACAAGTTATGTCATGATTTCGTGAAAGCTTTAAATGTGCCTTGCAAAGGTATTTATACCTCTTCAATCTTTTCACGTGTTGTCATGTTACAACCAAAAGCTTTAATGTTCTTTAGTGGAATTTAATATGATAACACAAGCATAATTGTGAGGAAGCAATAAAGCATGTTCTGTGGTTGCGGTTATCACTGTTGCTGGTGCACCTTTTCCTGCCATACTTGTTCTTCGACTCAACTTTCTATGAATATGCAATACATTTTTAACAGTATTCAAATTTTCTGATGCACTGAATTTTGGGTTTTCATTATCTGTAAGCATCTGTAAGCCCTAATCATCAAAATTATCAGAATGTCCTCCAGGAAACATTTCATCCTTTTACAACAATAGAAACGTATTGGCTACAAATAAAATGATGAAAACATTCTGTAATTTTTTTAGTAAAGGCTTAATGTGCACCTATTTGTCTAGTAATAGTTCCCGCTCAGATGTTGTTTATCACCAGTCAGCGTCTTTGGCCTGCAGTCTGGCATAAAAGGAGCCAAACTCTGGACTTGAACTGGACTGTCTGAAAGGTCTGTGGAATGCAAGTCAGGAGTTAGATTTGTTTGAGGTAAAACAGGCCTGTCTGTGGAATGAGGAAACCTTGCAGTAAGCTGTCAGGGTCTTTACTGGAACAGGTATTAGAAACTACCCTCTCTGTCATTGTTCTTCCCTCATCTTTCTCAGTTTTTGGCACACCGTGACAGTTAGTACACCATGGTATTAAAGGGTGTCATTAAACTTTCATTAAAACATCATCATCATTAGAGAAGAATTACTTACTCTCTAGATCCACCATTTGGTTCAGAAATATCAAAACATAGTCAAAGTCTTTTAAAACAACATTCTTTAAGCAAGAGAATGTTAAATGTGTTTTCAAAAATACCTAGAATTGCCAATATAATATCCCATAGTACACCATTTGAAATAAAGTCTACCTATATATAGGCATGTACAATATGGTATTAGCAATTTGGCTGTTAAGCTCATAATTTTTATCATGGCCTTGTTAAAGATTCATGTATAATTGGGATGATATTTCATTGTTCATGCCAGAACTCTACGATACAGTGAAAAGTGTTTCTCACGGTACTGCATTGCAGATTTGTTTGGCTGTTTGTCGCACTTTATTGTTTCAGATCAGCGAAGAGATTTCAGTATCATAATATTAACCTTAGTAAATACACTATGCAGTGTTCAAATGATAATCTCATCGATTAAGGGAAAAGCTATCCAAACCAAGCTGGCCATATGTAAAAAAAAAGTAAATTCCCTCTAAGCACAGTAACTGATTGTGGCACCCTTGTGTGTTTTACATCTCTGTGAAAGAACTTTGGTCATCTAGACTAATTCACTCCATAACTTCATTTTGGGGTTCAGTTTGGCAACTGATCATTAAGACCTTGCTTAACTCCATTTTGTGTGCTTGTAGGGCAGACTCTCAAAAGACGCACTTCTGGAAAAACTAATAAACTAAATGAATAAATATTTATTGCTTTTGAAGCATTATCCTGGTGAAACACCTAATGAAAACTCAGTTTCACAAAGTGTCTTCTTGTTTTAAATTTCTATGCTGCCACAGACTCTGACACCTTGGTTCCCAAAGTCACTGGAAGAGAAACAGACCCCTGGCATCATAGATCCCCCACCATGTTTACCATTGTGCATAAGGTGCTTTTCCACATATTCACCCTTTGTTTCACACCAAACTTACTTAGCTACAACATTCCACTTTTTTTTAACATTTGTGATGACAGGACATCAAATATTGAGGACAGAAGGGCTTTTTGTGCACCAATTCCAAAAAAACAGGTTCGGATGTAGACAAAATCTAGGATTTCTATGGAGACCTAGTAACCCTAGTATGCCACTCGTTGCAGATGTGTGAGATTTGAATATATTTTTTCTTGTATTTACCTCAACATCTTTCTCATTGTGTGTGGTAGCCAGATACGGTCGAAAAAATGTTTTCATACTCACCTTTACTGATTTTAAACTGTATGACTTGGGTAAACATTTTGGGTATCCTGCCGCAATCTTCTTACAGTAGTTTGATGGGATCTTCAAAACATCAACTTTGTTGTCCTCAATCCACGTTGTAACTAATTGTGTGGTATGCTTTGGGTCATTGCCAATTTGGAAGACCCATTTGCACCCAAGCTTTAACTTCCTGTCTAATGTCTTGAGATACTGTATTACTTCAATGTTTCCTCACATTGTACTTTCTCCGTGACGCTATCTATTTTGTAAATTGCACCGGCCCCTGCTGCAGAAAAACACCCACATGATACGATACTAACATCTCTCTTCACAGTTGCGATGGTGGTCTCAGGCTTGCAAGCTTTTCAGTTTTTTCTCCAAATAAAATACAGCTACAAACATCAGTTTTAGTTTTAACTAGATCATAAGACAAAATATCAACATTGATGCCATATAGTCTGCATGTACTTGTCATTAAAAGTAAGGCAGATCAAATTGCATTATATTTTTTTGAATATGAATTGGACTTGTTTGTCTTGGAAAGTGCCTTAGATAACATTTGCTGTGAATTAGTGCTACATGACTGAATTAATTGGAATTCTGTTTCTTTGTTAAGGAATGTAGTTAATACATTAAAATAGTTTGTGTCCAGCTAAGAAGTTTCACTTTAGTTATTTTTCTCCTTTGGTATTTTCTTTAATATTTTCTGCTAACCCAGTTGCAGTTGAAAACTTACAACGGATGGCTACAAAGTAAACATGATAAGATGCAGTATTTTCTCGCTCTTTCAGGAACCACAAAAGGTGTTACAGCTTGAAACATGATTCCAAGGGGCTAAGGACAGACTTCTGATATGCAAATATTCATCTTACTTTTAGATGAACTAAAGATTGTTGTGAAAAACAGTTTGTACATGGGTAAGGGAGTTATAGATATAGGTATTAATAGATATAGTTTGGCCAAACATTACTGCAACAATATTACTAACAAGAAGACAAAAACTGTTTTGGGAAGATTTTTTATTGACTAAAGAAAGGGTGAATACTGGGGATAAATGAAGTACCATAATGTGGAAAAACATGTCCAAAACAATACTTCCTAGAGCTCTTCAAGGTCACCACTGAACTCTCCACAGTATATTTCTCTATTCACACCAAAGTCTAAAACTGTGTTTTCGCACTGACTTTATCAGGCTGCAAAAATGGAGGAGGAGGCAGGAAAGTAAGGATTTATTACAGATCGTGTCTTTTTCATCTGTCTGTGCGAGTGTGAACTTACTTCTGTATAAAGTGAATTACGTGTTGACGTGGCTCCTACTGAGCTTAGTAGCTGTAATGCATTTCTTTCCTTTGCTTTGATCATTGTGATGCTTTCCAGAATTGCATTAGTTTCATGACAAACATTTTCTGGTTCTTTGTCCTCTCTCTTTCTTATTTTATTTTTATCAAGAATTATGCACAAGTTGGGATATAAAGAAATACACAATGAACTCAATTCTGTCTTGAACACAGGTATTACTACATGGTTTGTTTAAGACCTGATGTTGTTTTACATACTATATGACACTACAATTTTTTAAGATATCAGTGTTTTTATGGTTTACTACTGAATGGCCCTAACACGTCATACTGTAAGTCTGCCTTTTACTATACAATGTACTATTGTAAAAATGTGATATAAGCTGCCTAGGGATCCTACACATCAAGAAAACTGAGGAATTATGTCAATTTTGCAAAAACAACTGCTTTAAAAGAGGCATGTGCTATATGTTGTATCAGAGTTGTATCAGAGTACATGTGTTATGATGAGGCCATGTGTTGTACTTTATTATTTTTATTATTATTATTATTTATTAAGGACCCCCTGCTATCCTGTCTACATCAAACAAAGCCCTGTCAGCTACTGTCAGCTAACAGTTTTATGTCTGTTGGTCAGATTTATGCCTGTTTCGGTAGTTTCTCTTTTTTTCAAAAATCTTACTGGAATATGAACTACATAGAATATTAAAGAGGCCAGGAATCAGGAATTTAATCAATAATAAATAGGCATTAATGATGTTCTTGGAGCTTCTTCAGGTCATCTTAACAGCAGTGCATTTTCCCGTCTTAAAAGAAAATGCTTGGTTCCTCCCTTGTCTATAGAGTTTGGCGGGTAGACTTAACCAGCTGTATTGGAGGCAACTAAAAAGCAGCTTTTCTGATCCAGATGTGCTACTGGGTTTTGTTGCAGCTCTTTGTTAGCATGCTTTTCCTCCCAAATGTCGTATTTGGGAACAAAGCATATTTATAAATGTGTACTTGAAAGTTTCCTTTAATACTGGTATGTATTAAACATTTATAAGAAACCTGGTCAGATCTGACAGAACAAAACAGGTAGTTGGGTCACTGAGAGTAGAATTTCTAAAGGATTGTTTTGTTATTCACCTGTTACTCTAAAATGGTTGTGGAAGTGGATTAAACTGTTGGAGTCTAAAGTTTGTTGGTGTCCACAAAATGATTGAGTTGATAAATAAACATTGACAGCTGCAATCAAAATATATATTTTTAACCCCATCAACCTAGTTGCTTATTTATGATGGGAGAATTTTGATGTGGCACTGAAAGGTGCTATTAGCTGTCCTAAAAGAGCTTCTGAAAGTTATTTAGCTCAGGCCAAAATGAAGAGCAACTAATCAGTGGTAGAGTTGACATCGACACCCCACTTCAGTTACATGTTGAGGTGTTGGAGACTTCAGAGAAATCCATTCATTGAGGACACCATTGGATAAGTCTCAGAGCCACAGGGAAGGGTGCCAACATCCAAATTGCCCCCCGGCTTTGCAGCACTGATTGCTAAGTGATCACAAGAAGAAGTGAGTTTTCAGGTTGTGGTCTGATTCTAGCGTCAACAAGCCCTTGCTCATTCCATGACTGCTAGAGCTGTGGTAATTTACATGATAGGATGCTTGTAAAATTGGTGGGATTCCCAATTGGGGGGACGGCATTTCATAGATCTCAGTTTACTGTGTCAGGGGCTTTGGAAAAGTAGATAAAGACCATAAAATGATCCTTGTGGAGATCCCTGCATTTATCCTGAAGTTGAAAAACTGTAAAGATAACTTCAGTTGTGCTTTGGTTCTTTCTAAGTGACTCACTCCTTATTGATCATGAAAAATGATTAAGCATACAGTCCCCGTTTAGCTACTGACAAATGCTGTATGAACTTATATAAAAAAGGCAATGCAGTTCATTATTACTTCCTCCTTTATGCAGCTTAAATCAGTGCAGGGGTGATGTGGGATTTTTGTGTCTTCCTCAAGGTCACTTTGATAGATGGACTGGAGATGCCAGGGATTGAACTACTGGCCTTCCAATTGATCCATAAACACTCTATCTTCTTAGCCACAGCTGCTCTATCAGCTGTGTTTTTTGGCCAGGTGGCTGGACATATGTTCCTGTAAATGCTGCTTGGTTCATATTTGTCACTATTAATGTCACTCCAATCACAATAAAAGCTGATTTCATGTTTCTAAACTAGTTTACACTTTTCAGGAATAACTTTTTTATTTATCCAATATAAGGATCTTTTTGAATTCTGTATTTGAAAAGTAAAATGAAAAACACATTTTATAAAATAAAGAAGTCATGATCTTGACATTGTTCTGCTTAAGAAATCATGTACAGACCATACAGTCCAGAAAGTATTCACACCCCTGCACCTTTTCCACATTTTACAGCTTTATTCCAAATGATATCAAATGAATCTCTTTCCTAAACATTCTACACACAATACCCCATTATGACAGCATAAAAGACATTTGTTTGAGATTGTTGCAAATTTATTACAAATAGAAAACTAAGAAATCACATTTGAGCATTGTGTAAGTCTCATTATAAACCTACCAAAGCATTTTAGAAAAACATCATACCTACAATCCAACATGTAGGTGGTGTTGTCAAAATGACTTGCCATTATTAATAGAACCATGAATTCTGCTCTTTACCAGAGGATCCTGAAGAAGAGTGTCTAGCCATTACTTTTTCACCGTAAGCTCAAGCACACTTTTTAGGTTTAGGCAATTACATTTTCACATAGGGACAGGTTGGTTTGGATATTAGCTTTTTACCTCAATGAATTAAATAATGGTTTGAAATCAGATTTTTGTATTTCATCAGGTTTTCTGTGTCTGATTTTAAAATGTGTTTTATAATCTCAAATGTTTAAGTGTGACAGAAAAGCAAAAGCAGAGGAAATCTGTAAGTGTCTGGCAATATTTAGCCTTTGTATTAAGGATTAATTAAAAGATTCGATCCTTTCAAAAGCTGCTTCCTTTGACAACATTTTCTCGATACTTTCCTTATAATAATAAGGCTCACTCTTCTTATTCAGTATTTAAAAATAACAACAACTGACTTTGCCTTTGTGCTCCATAACCCCATTGGAGCTGGGCACCAGTCTTCTGGTTCCTCCTACCCCTAGCCCTACCCTCAGACAGGGTTGGGGTTAGGCATAGTTATTGGCTGAAGGGGGCACTACTGCAACATCTCAATGAACGAAAAACAACAGAATAAAACAACTAATAGCATCAATGTGCAGTCCTGACTGGTGCCTTTTCCTCATGCTCTGTGGTCTAACTAAGACTTCAGAAAATGTAAACAACTCCGCCCCCACCACCCCACCCCCAATTCCTCACCTAATGGATCTCCCACTGCTGTTAATCAAATGCTCTGGAAAGGAAAACTGGATGCATACGGATGCACCACAATCAGCAGATCCAGCGTAAGGAGGTAAAGACATTTTTCAATGAATTAGTTTGCGTTTAAGTGAATTTTTTTCTGAGAGTGATTGCTAATCTTTATAACTTGTTCCTGAAGTTACAGTTGAGCTAAACAAGTTTGGCAGGCAAGTCTATTGTTACAAGCTGAAGCTAGTATATAATCTATTTCACTGTTTGTGTTTTCCACCTGAAACAGCTGTGATATGATGTTGGAACAGCCTTATATTTCAACGGTGTATCGTTAAACAAGAGGCAATAACAAGTTTAAAATTAAGTTAAAAAAAAAAAAAAACTCATACATTACTTTTTACTCCATATCAGACCTATTTTTATTTATAGTTTGCATTCTCTTGTTGATTATTAAAATTTAAATTCATTAAGGCTTTTAATTTATGTGGAGTAAGTGGGATGTGAATCTCTGGTAAGTTTTTCTTTCACAGTTGCTTTGCTATATTTGTTCCTTTTACATAGAAATACATCTGCCACTGAAAAAAATTAAAAATACTAAATCCTTGTTTTCTATTTTTTCACCTTCTCTCTAATCTTATTTTAAATATATTTCATAAATAATCTCATTGTTTGTCATGTCTTGAATTAAGTAGTAAACAACAGTATATTTTTCTCCTGTTTACATATTCTTCAGAAAGAAGTTGTCAGATGAATTATTGGGTCATGTCGTTATTGCTGGTGAGACACAGAGCTGCTTTAAATGTTGGCCAGTAGGATGATCTCCCTTTTTGTCAGGTTATTTGTTCTTTTTAGATCTGGTACATGTTTTAAATCTAGTTTTATGTGATTTTCTTAGGCTAGCTTAATGAAAATAAAGCTAATTGTACTAATAATGCTACTGCAGATACTGCAGCTGCTGTGTAACTCTATAAATATAATCCAACCTCTTTTATTTGAAAAATGACTTATTTCAACTAAATAACGTATTATGTCAAATTTTATTGTACAACTTAGACACTCATTTATAACATTTTCATGGCATTCACATGTAGGGCCTTGGGTGTGAGTGCCCTCAATGGCACTAAGAGGAAGGTTATTTTATAACCCTAACCTCTGGCGCCTGCGCTCACCTCTAAGGGTCAAGTTGCATGTAAACATTTAGGGTTCTGGGGGTGGGGTTTGCATGTGTGTGTTTTTCTTTTTAAATGCACACTACAACAACACGCATCAACACCACATTTGAGCCGGCGGAGGTGGGCTTGGGGTCTTTTCACACCCCTGTTTGCTGTTTGACGTCTGGGGTCGGAGGGCAGGAGAGGGACCAGGACTTCTGCTCGGGATCTGGGCCGGGGCAGAGGTTCGGGTTTTGGGGGTTGTCTGGTGCTGGCTTTCGGCCCTCTCAGGATCGTTTGGATTGCCTGGCTTCGGTCCCCGGTCTGTCGGTTGGGGGGTTGTCGGGCTCTGACGAGGGAGTCTTGGCCAGGTGGTGTGCAGTGTTGATTGAGATGTGGCTTTGCTTTGGTGGAGGGGCTGGCCAGCTTGCTTGGTGTGGCGGGGTGTGTGGTGCGGGAAGGTGGGTGGTTGGCATCCTGGGGCTCCTCCGGGGTTTGGGTGTGGGGTTGACGGGGTGCCTGGTCCTTGGCGTGCTTTGGAGGCCTTCCTCCAATGGTTCCTTCTGTGGCTCTTGCCTCTGGCTGGGCGCAGGGCTATGGTTGGCAATCAGGTGGGTGGGGCGGTGGAGCATGTACTGTGCCCGCACTGGGGCGGCTGATGGAAAGTGCTTGGCCTGGAGCGGTTGGCCTTCCTGGCCCAGTTACCTGGCTGGTGCATGTTTCCCTCTCACAGTCTGATGGACTGGGGCTGCTGACAGTGGGGGGTGGGGGGACGGCGGGCTAGAGGGTGGCATGGGGGGGTGAGGGGGTTGTGTCCTTGGAGGTGGGGTCACCGGCATCTGGATTGAATGAGCGGGAATGGTAGAGCTGGGCTGGATAATGTTTCTACCTGGGCTATCTTTGCAGTGGCAGTGATGTGGTGTGTCTGTGTGGTTGCGGGGGCATGTTGGGGGACACCGGCCCTGAGTGCTTGCCGCTGGTCGGGAACCTCTTGCCAGGAACCTGGTCCAAACTATAGCCTGGGCTATGGCTTGGACCAGGTTCCGGTGCTGGGGCGGTCTGCCTGTCTCCACAACCGGAGGGAAGGGGACCACCTCCTGGGTCCGGGGGCTGGTTGTCCCTACGGGGTATTAGCACCTGGATCTGGGAGTATAGAATATGTATGGGGAGTGTGAGTGAGTGTATGACGTCCATTGTTGTTTGTCATTACGTTGGGTGTGAGTGTTTTTATGTGTACGCATGAGGGTGGGAATGTGTAATTGTGACAGTGTGTGCCTGTTTTTTGTATCAGGTTTTGTCTTGGGCTGCTCCCTCTCCTGGATCAGTTTAGGCCCCCCATCAAATGAGGGGCCTATTCCCTCCCTGCCACACTACCTGCCGGTGGTTGGTGTCTTTGCCTGCTGGTGTACTTGTGGTTCTTGGTATCCAGGGCTGGGTGCTTTGGTGTGTGCTGGCTCACTCCCGGTGGCTGCTTGCTGGGGCCTGGACCCCTGGGCTCGGTCGGGCCTCTGCTTGGGCAGTGATATGTCCCGGGGTCTCAGGTCTCTGGTTCCATGGCTGGATCTGCTCGGGCGAAGACAGCTGCCGGCAGGGCCTGTGGGCTCATCGCTGCAGCTCCCTGGGGCTTCTGCACTGTGGCTGCTGGTTCACCTGGGAATCTCCCCTGCTCTTCTCTGGGGGTTTGTGGTATTCCCGGGGGTGGTTCTCCTGGAGTTCCTGTGCTCTGGGGGCCTTTGGATGTCTGCGGCTCGGATCTTCTCCGTATCTGTTCCGGGTCCAAGGGGTGGGTCTATGGCTCCTCACACTCACTATTGCATATTTTTATGGAGAAACCTTGTATACACAAGCACGCTCACACTCAGACCCACAGGTGTTTAGATTCAGGTGTTCAGATACACAAATGTTCTATATTGAGCCGCATTTATCTTGCATTGATAAGTGCACTTTTCGGTAAAAAAGCTGGTAATATGAACGTTTCTGCAGGTGTAGAAGCAAGCAGGGTATTATCTTGTATTCTCTTCATCCTTCTTTCTTTCTCTTTCTCCTTCTCTCCCCTTTTCCTTTTTGCCCCACCTTTCTCTCTTTTGGGTTTCTTTTGTTTTTTCTGTCTCAGTGTCCGTAACAACTGAAATAATCCCAAAGCAGTTTCTAATAAAGTTTTTTTATAAATATCAAGCGGAGCTTTAAAGCGTTAGGTGTAATGCTCCACTTGTAAAAGTAAATCTGTGGGGCTTTTTCTTGGCACTCAGATAACAATTCTCAGCGCCACTCTGCTGGACAGGACACGGTAAGAAAAAAAAAAAAAAAAAACACTTGTCTGTCTGCTGCAGCTACACCCTGCCCCACATGGTTGCTCAAAACATTTTCTTTCTCTGTAATAATGACCTTGCTAAACCTTTCAACTTTTCTAAATCTCCATAGAGACGGAAATTATGTGAACTGTAACTATCAATTGGATTCCTAGTTTCTTTTTAAAACCACACATTTGACTTTCTCAAAAGGACTCCAACCAACAGCACATATTATTAAAAATCTCACAACCTTTGATTATTATGCTAAAAGTAGAGAATCAAAATAAATCTGATCGTAAATAAATTTTACACAGGGAACCTAGACTGCAACCATCAATATTTATTCTAATTTTCTATAGAACATATTGAAGCTCGAATAGCCTAGCTGCAAAATTTCAGCTTCATTACCTACAGTTGACCTCCCATATACACAAGGCAGCTCCATACTTTTGTAGATTTCGTTCAAATTACTAGAATAATGTCAGTTTTTTGACCTAGTGGCAAAAACGAAACCTAAGCCAGGACGTTGACAAAGATACAAAGACATCAGTAGGGGAAATCAAGCAATTACTTTCAGCTTCTCAAATGCTTTCTTCTTGACAGTTTTCCATCTAAGTAGTTGGATGATTTCTGCCTCCCCTGTACATCATAGTAACAGCAGATATCTTGCCTCTGTGAATATGTCAAGATGTCAGTGCCTTGCACATGTCTACATCCACACAAACACACACGTGTGCACACACACACACACACATACTCACACACACAAAGAAAAATTGGCCTTTATAGCCAGTCTGTCAATCCGGGTATCAGTCAATATCAGTGTCCAGTAATGGAAAGCCTGATTTACAGAGCATGGATGCTGCCCAACTATTGATTTGTTGAGTTCTCGCTTTACTGAACATTCAGAGAATGAAGAAAAAAGGAGAAGGGCAGTAGAGCATTTAATTCCAGGAGAAAAATGAACAGCATTATAGAAAAATGCTACAAAGACTGTCTGTGAAGAAAAAGCATGACTAAAAATATATTTTTTTTGTCAAATTGGTTTTTTATCTGCTGTAGATCTATTGGTGGTTAAGAAATTAAGACTGGATTTCAGCAGAGTGAACACAAAGGGAAATCCAGTTAAAACCAGTGATGCTTCAACATATTTCACTGGAACCTACACAGATTGGGTTGGGTTGGGTATATGTTAAAAGAAATTGCTGCAAGGTTCAGTGCTAAATGCTACCAAGGCTTTTCAAAATATCCACAGTGTTAAATATTTCCAGAAAATAAGATATTTTTGTTTTTTTCTCAGAAGCCAATGTTTTAAACTACAGGAGATACTTTTATTAAAAACTGAACAAATACATAAGGTGCATATTTATTATAAGTTAGATCTCTGAATCCATCCATCCATCCATCCATCCATCCATGTATCTGTTGTCTATCTCTAAAACACCCTAGGTATGAGTGTGTGTGTGTGTGTGTGTGTGTGTGTGTGTGTGTGTGTGTGTGTGTGTGTGTGTGTGTGTGTGTGTGTGAATGGTTGTTTGTCTCTGTTATCCTTTGACTGACTGGCGTCCTGTTAAGGTTGTACCCCGACACCAGCCCACTGCAAGTCAGTGATAAGTGGTTATAGACAATAGATGGATGGATGTTTCTTTTGACTGAATGTAATGTCAGTTTTTAGGAGTGGAGCCACTTGAATCTAGTAAATAATCTATGGAGAGAGCTAAAGATTAAGATAATGGCTTGGAGATACTTACCAAAGACGAATGGTCAAAAATACCAATGGAGACATGCCATAAGTTGCTCAGCAATTACAAGAACAGACTGAATGTGGATGTGCAAATAATTTCTATATTCTGATTATTAAACATTTATTTTATAAAATATTTAAAAAGCAGTTCTTATTTGTATACATGAACTGGCCTAAAAGCTGTTAGAGAAAATGTACAAAAACACATAAATACATTTGAACATATAAAAACATGAAAAACAACACACATGTTAATCACTGATACAAACCAAAGGGTAAAAAAAGGAATAGGTCAACTGACATTCACAGGCGAGAGGGGAGATATATATTGTGTGCATGTATGTTTAGAAGAGTATTAATGTTTTTATGTGTGTGAGAGTCACAGCACAGCAACGGTGTGTATAACAGGCATGTAAATGGGGTGTGTAATGGGTGGATCTGGCAGAGAATAATATCAGTAAAGTGTTCTATATACTGATGGATTTATGAAGAATGACATTGGATGCTGGTGTGTGGCAATCATGTGATATGTGGAGCAGCAAAGACAAAGTAAGAGCTGGGAGCTGAAGAAGGGAGACTAATTAACCTGAATGGACCTGGACAAAGATGATTGTAAAACATAAGGATCATAACAAAATGAGTTCAGGGTTTGCAGTGGTGAGTGTGTAAGGGTGTTTTAGTGGCTGAGTGTGTCATAATCTGCCTGTGTTAGGGGTTTTGGGTTTGTGTTCTATTTACCTTTTCTGCACTGCCATGTTCTTGCGTTATTTAAGTTCATTCATGTTTATTAGATTTATTATGGTGTTTAGGTTTGTGTTACTTCCCTGGATTCCTATGTTTTAAGTTTGTATTTCCATATAGATCTGGTTCCTTCCATATTTATGTTCTTTTCACAGTCTCATTGATTACTTTTTTTAGTTTACTTAGATGTTTTTCTGTTACCTTCCTGCATTGCCTGCTCATCAATGTAAATTAGTCCCTCAGTTACCCTCAGTCGCTCTTCCTCCATCTGACCCTGATTCCCCTCTGATTTACTCTCTGTGTTCATTGGTCCATTGTCCACTCTCCCTCAGTAGATATACACCCTATTTGTCATTGTTCTCCACTGGTTCCTCCTGATGTCTATCCTGCATATTACCCTTACTACTCACTGCTCCATGTCCAGCCTACATCTGTAAGTTTACCTGTTTTGTTAATAAATTCATTTATCTACTCAATATGCTGCTCCCTCGCGTTTCCTGCACTTTGGTCCCACAACAACCTCGCCCATCATGACAGAATGATGAAGAGTTTCCAGATTATTCAGAGCAGATAAGGACGCCATTTTGCAAAACATGTCTTTGTAGTTCAGAATTGGGAGTATCGCCATCTTAACAAGGGTGTGCATGGCAGCAAGAGAGTAGGAACCTTCATTAAGAGAAATCAAATGTGTTTGCTCTGATTATTAAAAAGAATGTAAATAATCTTTAACATGCCATTTTTGTTAAAATGTAAATAAAAAAATCCTGGTCCCCAGTCCATCAAAGGACTGTTCTGAAAAATCAGTGGATGCCATTTTTGGATTTCCAATATTTAATTAACAAATCTTGAATTTTACACTTTAAAATTAGGCAATGAATGACAAGGAGATGAAATAATAAAACTTTACATATTGCTGCTACTGTCCAAAGAATGCATTTTATCTGCTGAAAAACATTCCAAGAATGTGTCAGTTTCTCTGTGAGTCCGATGCAGAGAACATGCTGACACTGTTTCCAGAACTGACTATAATGCACTGCTTTCTGCTCTACCCAGTAAGGGGCAAAGCTCTGAAAATGTTGCTTTTAAATTTAGGTGCACAAATGCTAACAGAAACAAAAACAGAGCTCATAATAACCCATTTTACAAAGTTGTTGTTGGATACAAGTGTACATTAGAATAATCTAATGTTGTTTTGTGGGGGATTTTTTGCCAATAGTGATTGTCCAACCTCCTAGTCAGTTACCTTATATTCCCCGTGGACCCCTAAGCTGCTTTAGAAAAGGCCTCTTGCTAGGATCCAAAAACTAATACCCAATGTTTTCTTCTTATGGCCCTATCGCCTGTGGAACATCCTTCCAGAATTTACATTTTCAAAATCCTTATTAGGCCTTTGTGCCATAGTGCTACAAATTCTCATTTGCACTCTTCCTGAATGTCTCTCCAAGCCCTGTTGCATTCTTCTTTTTTTTCTTGCCTTAGCATGGCCTCTTCCTCTCCTCACTAAAACTTCTCGTCTTCTCTGTTTCCTCTCTGTTCATGTTCTCTAAAGCTTTTCCTCTCTTGCCACTTCATCTGCTATTCACCCCTTGTTTTATCTGTTCTCTTCTCCTCCAATCTCTCATTTCTTTTCCTCCAGGACTTGTTTTTCTCCTATCTTCTCAGAATGTCTCGACTTCCGCTGTCATTTTTACTTTTAGTTGCCTTTCCTTTCTTAGTTTCTAACCCTTTGCCTTCTCCTCTCCCCATACTCCCTCTTGTCATGTCCCCCTTGTGGTTCATGGATTATTAATCATCTTGTGGGCTGGAGTGCTGCTATGACACTTTCTTGAATTGTGGCAGAAAGTCATCTACTATAAATTTGCTTCAAAGAGACCCTGAGGGATTTTCCATTGCATGGTGAACATCTCCTTTCTGCTAAGGTTAGAGGACTGTAATTAGTAAACTTAGAACAAAGTATGGCTTGGATGCAAGGGTAGCAGGGATCTAATATTATGCATACAACTTAATCGAGCACACTAAATGAAACCTGCTGAAAAAAAAAATAGATATTTTGAAACATTAATCCTGTTTAGGTATTGAGTTATGACTGTCAGTTTTACCTGACTGCAGATTATCTGCCAGCTGGGAAGAAAAAACACTATATAAGAAATGTATGAGTTTGTAGAACAATTTGCTTTCACAGATACACTGGCATGGAGAAGGTAAAGTTTACCTGTAAACAGCGGATTACTATTTAATAATGATTATTTATGCAGGCTAGATGTGTGAGGAGATTAGCCATTTTCACCCCATATGACTATTATTGGTATCTTTTGCAAAATAAATTCTTAATCTTCTTTTTAAGGATGTTTATGTAGTGGGGAGAACAGCTGACTTCATTAAAACAAAAATAATTAAATTTTACTTTATTCATGAACTGTGTTACATGTGAAACAATTTTTGAAAGCCCTCTTACTCAACAGTGTTTGCCATGTTTGCTGTTTTGTAAGATTCTGTCAGTATGATAACCTTTAGTAGAAATGCCATGGTTTCAGTGTCTCAAGATTTTACACAACAATTAAAGAGCACGTTTACACTGCTGGTCCGTTCCGGGGATCAGTAAAAGTGAGAAAATTCACACTTTCAGTAGGTCCAGTTTGCTTTCACACAGATTTTTAGGTTGGACTAAACAATGTCATGCAGTTGTAATGTATTGTTTAGGGGGCGGCATTGCACTGATCGAGAAAATAAAAGTACAAAGAAGAAAATCCTTTTAATCGGGATTTCTGTTGCTACTTTGGAGTTCAAGTGTAGTTGTGCGCCTGTGCAGCATGCATTCGAACTATTGGCAAACCACTCCAGGGTTGGGATAAACCATGCTGAGACCGGGTCTCTGGTCCGTTTCAGGGTCCGGAAAGGGTTAACATTGGCGTGATCCGGTCCAGAAACTGCACTCTGATTTCTGGAGTTTCAAAGGTTTGTTGTGGAAGCACTGTAAGGCAAACATGTCATAACATGTTTGAATGATTTATATTTAAAAGTGCATGAAGTCTTACACATGTTGCATTCTAAATTTTAAAGAGATTTTTTTTTTAACATCTAAAAGCATAAAGTCATCCGTACAAGAACTGGTGCAGTGTATTTAAGTCCCAAGCTGCGTTTTTGTGCAAAAACAGACAGGAAATAAAAAATAACTGCACATTAACTAACAAAAAGGTAAACAGCAAATTTAAATGCATGCATAATAAACACTGCCTTTTATATATCAAACCTCACTTTCAGTTTCTTTGCATGTGGTAGGTCTCATTCAGCAGACATCTGTTGTTTAAGGAAGTGTTACGTCAGTAAAATAAGTCTTTCTAGTGTGCTTTCGAAGCGCACGTTGATAATAGACATGAAACAGTGGGTGGGGGTTGTCCCTTTTGGGTGGAGGGAGGGGGAATTAGGGGTCCATAGATGCAGCGGATGTTTAAGGTGTTGCAGCATTGAAGACCTGCCGTTATGGAAATCTAATTCAGTTTTGTAAAGGAGTCTCGAAGCAGATAATTTGCCTTGAGGAGTTTTAGTAATCGAGATACTTGAATCATTTGAGGAATCATTTCAGCCCTAGAGGGGATTACAGTGTGGGGGCATTTTTCATGATTTGGACTCAGCCCCTTAGTTACAGCGAAAGGGACTCTTGATTCAGTATCTCAGTGTTCCCTAGTCTCCATGATACTGATTGTTCACTAATGTTCTCTAGCAAACCTCTGACACAGCTGAAGAACAGCTGAATTTTAATATATTACACACAGGGGAATCAGCTTAGTACACAGGTGACTTTTAAAGGCAACTGGTTGCAGTGGAATTTATTTATGGATAAATGGGTCAATAATTAGCTAAATAAATTTAAAAATAACAATCTGAAAAAAAAAAATCTGAAAAATGTAGTGTGCAAATGTCAAAAATATACATGCCACACTTTTTAGATTCTTATTTGTAAATAGTTTTGATTATGTATCACTATTATGTGTTGGTCAGTAACATAAAATCCTTATAAAATACACTCAGGTTTGTGGCTGTAATTTGACAAAATGTGAAAAAGCTCAAGGAGTACAAATGCCTATGCAAGGCACTGAATAAAAATTTGGATCACTCTGAAATGTTAACGTATTTCCATTTAGATCCACCTGTCTTCCCATTAACTTTGTCCACATGTAACCACTATACCATTACATATTTCTCAGTATACATACCTCTGCCTTTTGTTCTCCTTGTTTTCTTCTTTATGCTACAGGGGGACATAGCATTCTGACTATGTGAAAAATTGTTGTCCTACTGAAGCTGAAATGTTGCTGTTTAAAAGTGACTGTGTAGGTTTCAAACTGTGTTCTGTTTCCCCACAACATGACAGAAAAGTACACATTACAGTTTACACTATGCTTGTATTATCAAGCCATTTCCATAAATTTAATCATCATATTTATGATAACTCTACAGTTTGAGTTAAGAACTCTGTTTGAAAAGGAGGTTGAGTGTCTTCTACAGTCTGGATTTAACCCTCCATAACAGAAACATCCACTGATGATTGAGTCCCTTTACTGTTTCAAAAAGGTAACAGTATTTTTTTTTTTCAGGAGGTTTGAAGCCATGCTCAGAACTGTTTTAATGTGATCATTAGCACACTTGCCAAAACCCTCTATAATGGATGTTTTAGCTACATGTTTTGCACATCTTTTGCAACCAATATCTAATTATCATTCCTATCAAAATGATTCAATTTGAACCGCATCTTACTTAGTTTCCCTAAATTAATTTAAACCCCCTGTAAAATCTCTGTGATCTCAATGGGACAAACCTGGTTTAATAAAAAGAAATTAATGATTTTCTACCCCCAGAATATTTTCTATTTTGTTACAGCTGCAAAGGTAATGGAATGTATGAACAAAATTGCCATCCTTTTGGTTCTGATGCCCTTTAAACAAAGACCAATACAAACACCTGCCTTCCGTAGAAACCTCATTAGTAAGTACAGTTGTCTGCGTATAATTTAATATCAACATAAATGCAGCTGCTCTGTAAAGGCCTCAGAGGTTAGATAGTGAACACTAGTGAACAAACAGCATCATGTCAGGGACATGGATAACTGATAAAGATTTTAATAAAGGGATAGAGTTGTGTAGACATTTTAAGCAGGGTTAGGTTTTAAAACAAGGACAAAGGCTTTGAACATCTTTCAACATATTGTTCACTCCATCATCTGAAAACTGAACTAATATGGCAAAACTCCAACCAAGACATGGCCATCCACCTAAAGCCAATCTTGGGGACACAGCAAACATTTGGAAGAAATATCTCCAGTCAGATAATGACCTTCAAAACACTATATCAGGTGAAAACAGAAACGGCATGCACAGTGCACTGTGCACAATGGATATTGGAAATCAAAACAATATTCAAATTGTATTGATTCCCAAAACAAATTATTTACATACGATCACTATATATTTCAAGCTAATTGCATGTTGTAAACAGAGCTGGTCTTTAAACCTGAGATGCTTTTTATCCCCCACTATAATTAGCATATAATTATAACAAAATATCAGCACTGTTGCCCAACACCTCAATGAAATCTGGGCAAAGTGTTTCAGCTTAGATAGACACTATTAGCAGATAGTGTAAATTCTGGTTCACAGCCTGTATGGACATGCAAAATTCGATTCTAAAATCTGAACAGAAATCTGATCTGCGTCTTTATAATGTACACCTTGTTTGTATTGTATTGACATTTCTGCCTTCAGAATTTACCGTTGGTTGTAGTGAGTGGTTATTTAGACTAATTGTGCCTTTCTACCATCTTGAACCAGTCTGCCCATTCTTCTCTGACTTCTGTCATCAATAACAGATTTTCATCTTCACTACTGTTGCTCACTAGATACTTTGTCTTTTGTTGGTATTTGTGGGCTATGTTTGAAAATCACTGTAGATCCGAAGTTTCTGAAATACTTAGATAAGCCTTTCTGGCAACAAAGACCATGCCACGTTCAAAGTTCCTTAAAACCCCTTTGTTCCCCATTTCTGAGGCTTGGTTTGAACTTAAGTGAGTCATCTTCACATGTATCTGTATCCCTTAATGCCTAAATGCATTGAGTTGGTGTTTGAGTGGTTGACTGACTAACTGTATTACCGATAAATTAAACAGGCTCATCCAATAAAGTGACCAGTCTGACTACAATCTTTGATGCAGCTTTTCTAACTTTGATTATCACTGTGCCCCATTTACTGCTTGTCTTTTCTTTGCCCTCTGCCATTTTTCCTGCCGTTCTGCAGAACTGTCAAATAAAGCGCTATTATTACTACAGAAAACCTTTTAAAAAATTGTGTGTTGATTGCACATTTTCACTTAAGTTTATGTATCACAATCAAAATAATAATAAATAATTGTTGATGTAATTATTATAACTGTAATAATCATTATATTATTATTTTATGTGGTAGTTTCAAATAATTATTGCTTTTGTTCTTTTAAATGTATGTGTTAGCAGAGTGAAACAATGGTATTTATACACAAGGTTATACTGTCACAATCTCATCTTTGATAGCGAAAACTGTGAACAGAGGGGGTTTCTTTTCTGGCCCACCATTCTTCTTGTTTTCCTAGTATTTATACTAATTTCGTTTAATGAAAAAATATTCAAGGCACCAATCACATTTTTGCACAAACCTTTTAAATTCAAGAAGGAATGTATATCTTTCATTTAGTTGAACATTACCAAAGACAACTTCTCATTGATTTAGCAATATTTGCTATAACACCAGTGTGGAGTAAAACTTTAGCTGGTGATTAGATGGTTGTTGTGGGACTGTGTAGATCCTTTGTGTTCTATCAGTTCAAATAGCATAGATTATATTTATTATCAGCATGGAAAGGAATTAGTGAAAGACACTGAGCTACTCTACATGAATTGTAACTTTGTTGATTTATAGAAGTTATTAGGAGAGATTCTTCAATTATATTTTTTTCTTCTTCTTGCTTGTTGTCTGTTTTGTCTTTATACCAGCTGGGTCTGGAGGGAGCCTTACATCTCTGCTGGTTCAGCCCATCTCAGCCTTCTTTGCCAAGACTTTATTGTCCTCACCATCAGTGGGACAGGAAGCAGATGCCTGCACTCCTTTATCCATGCCCTCCAACACAGGTAAATACAAGAAAGCTTTAAAGAGTTACTGATGGATTTGCATTATCAAGTAAAGAAGAAAATATAAAAGTATAAAAAGTAAGGATCAATGCTTTGATTGTAATTGATTCATTTGATTGTGCAAATGCAACATTTATGATCCTGAACTGTTAAGATAGATGCATGTCATTTGTTGTGATTGTGAATATAAATATATTTAATATTATTTCTTTAATATTTTAT
The DNA here is from genome assembly GCF_021462225.1 of Girardinichthys multiradiatus. Taxonomy (NCBI): domain Eukaryota; kingdom Metazoa; phylum Chordata; class Actinopteri; order Cyprinodontiformes; family Goodeidae; genus Girardinichthys; species Girardinichthys multiradiatus. The sequence continues at coordinate 44,967,182 of NC_061802.1, read as the reverse complement.
TAAATGATATTTCGGTCTGTTAAAGGTTGTCCTGTGAATACCAGCCCAATAAGGCAGTGGTATTAGGACAACATTGAAAGGTATGAGCCAAGCTCTAGCATTATTGAACAGCAAAACTCTGTACACACACAGAATGAATTCACACAATTTCTTAAAATAAAATGATTTATTAACAAAAATAAGTCAACTCAAAGTCAAACATATTTCAATCAACAAGCTCTTTACTATGCTAAAACAATCCAACTAAACTACCAAGCAGAATGAAAGAATGGGCTATGTACAATATAAACAAGTGAATCAAAGATGGCTGAAAACCATTACCGAAAGATTGATGCAATATTACCATGTTTGAGAACCAAGGATTATCTTGAAGAATCTTTAAATTAAGTTAAGTTAGTCTTGGAACTAACTTAGGCAATAATTGGTATACCTTTAAACAATCATTCACAATGCAAGATCAGATAAAAAAAATTCATTCATTCATTCATCTTCTATACCGCTTATTCCACAGTGGGTCATGGGGGAGCTGGTGCCTATCTCCAGCAGTTTATGGGCGAGAGGCAGGGTACACTCTGGACAGGTTGCCAGACCATCGCAGGGCAACACGGAGACATACAGGACAAACAACCATGCACACACTCATTCACACCTAAGGGCAATGTAGAGATAACAATTAACTTAACAGTCATGTTTTTGGACTGTGGGAGGCAGCTGGAGTACCTGCTGAGAACCCACGCATGCACGGGGAAAATATGCAAACTCCATGCAGAAAGACCCCCTGGCGGGAGTCAGACCCAGGACCTGAAGTTAGTCTTGGAACTAACTTAGGCAACAATTGGTATACCTTTAAACAACCTTTCACAATGCAAGATCAGATAAAACATTATTTTGATAAAACATTTTAAAGAATGATTTGCTGAATAAAATCAACCTTACGGAAGACCAATTCTCACCGGTGTTTAATTAGCTGCCTTTATTTATTAAAATATTTAAGGAATAATTATTTTGAATAAGAACCAAATCTTTTGGACAAATGGGTCTTAATGGTGTTTAATTAGTTATCAAGTTTAGTAAAATAATATTTAAGGAAATATTATTTCCTAGATTGGAAACTAACAACGTTTCTGAGTAAATGATCTTCAGCTGACTCAAAGTGTTCTTAGCCGTTAGCTATTGGAGCTAACAAAAGAAGCTTATAACTTTTCATCAGAATCAAACACATACCTTTAAAATACCACTAAATAAACTGTAGACATACATAAGGGTGGACGGCGCGTTATTGCCGATCTGTGTTTAAAAACCACCCTTTAAATAAAGTTGTCTTAACTTTAAACACAACACAGAACACTTTCTTAGCTAATTGCTAGTTTGCTAGCACTTACTGTAGCTGAGTTTCTCAACACAAACAAAAACAAACATTATTAAACAAGCCGTATAGATTATTTAACTCTAAACAAATCTAATCCGCACAAACACTACCTCTTACGTGAATAGTGCTGAGGAGAACTTGTCCTGGGTGTTGAGGAAGACATCCACATGTGGGTAAACAAAGAGTTAGCCTGCAGCTAACCTCCGTAGCTGTGGGGAAGGGCTTTAGCTGGCTTGGCCGAACCGTACGACAAAGGCACGTTCGGCTCCTTGTGTGGCTGCGATGCGACGGGGTAACTCTCGCTACCTGCACGTACACGCAGGAAGATGTGCGATGCGGTCCCGGCCTCCCTTTCCAGGTTGTGGGGGAAATCCGCTTCAATTAGGGCTGCTTCTGGAGGCCTCAGAAGAAAAGCCGTGTTGAGCTTGTCTCTTTACACCCTTTAAATGAATGAATGCCGGATACTCGAACACCAGATCATTACTTAACTTTGTTGCATGTGATCGTAATCACTCTGGATCCAAGTTGAAGAGTTATTTCTGCTTGCCAGCAAGGAGACATTAGTTCACTGTGTGTCTGTCCTTCCAGTTCCACTGGGGACCTGTGTGGAAGAGATCTCTTTGTTGGAACGCGGGTCTTTTTTCAAACAGTGACGTCATGTCCGCTGTTACTCCCTTCTTGTTCCTGTTCCTGGAATGAGTTAGGAGTCATGAGTGACGTCATGGGAAGTCCGCAGTTAGTCCTCCTAATCCTGGCTGTGCTGGAAGTAGGTTAATGGGATCTATTTTGAAAGTTCCAGAAAAGTTATTCCTGGCCTTTCATGTGGTAACCCATGGCTTGGGTCCCGACACAATGCATGCCAAGTATTTATTAAAGTGAATAATGATGGTGAAGATTCCTAGTCATCCAGTACACGACAAATCCAAAAATAAGTTAAAAAACAACTGAACCTCAGTTCTTAAGCTTAAGGTTGTTTTGCTCTTCATCTGAAGGGCTTTCTCAAATCACAGCTAAGGAAGGAGAAGTTCAAAGTTCCGAGAATGATCTCACTCTGCTGCTAGTTTAGAACTAAGCTTTTGAGTGACAAATTCAGGAGTAGTACATTTTAAATAGGAATTTAATTTGGGACTCTGAACACAAAACTGCGTTTTTAAACAAACATACATCTTCATGATTAGCGTCTGATGACAGGCACTCGTCCTCTGACTCAGGTCTGAGTCAGAGGAAGAGAATTGAATCAGAGTCCAAATGGACTGAGAGACCCAACACCAGAACAAAGAAGAGAGCAAAATTAGATTGATCAGGCCTGATGGACTTGGTTAAAATTTAGTTGCAAAATTGTTTCTGTTTATCGTACCTTTAATACTTTAATGTCTAAAGCGCCATTAAGCTATGTTTTTTTTTTTTTTTTTATTCACCTGCCAGAGAGACAGAACTCATCTTTTCCAAGAATATCACTTTATCGAGTCTATTACGATTCAGCTTTGCATCTAGGGAGAGGGACCATTATGAAGTCCCGACTTTAGCACAGAACAAACAGCCTCCCACCCTTAGCGTAACTGCAATATTTAATCTAGGCTGACAATGACTCCAGGTGAGAGAAACAGGGCCAAGAGCTGATGGAACCCACAGAGAAAACCCAAGATGGTTCCTAGAAAATAAACAGCAATCCGACCAAACATGGATTCTGCGTTGCCCTGTGATTGTGGCCGTTCTGTGTGGAACTGATGGAACCAAAGGTCTTCCTCCTTTTAAATCATATGTCTATTGTCTTGCAAACCTTCCCTCAGATTTAGGACATATAATTACAACCCCCAGTAATGCATAAAAAACCTAAAATCTGACATTTGAGAAAGAGAGATTACTTTGGATTAAATTACACCTTTGTGTCAGCCTGCAAACAGAACAAAAAATTGTACCTTTGCTAATGATTTCTTTCAAGTGATTCAAATATCCTGTCCTATGACTACAAGTTTTAGTTTTAATTAACTTTCACAAAATGGCAAACTGGTGTACCATCCATCCATTTTTTATACCCCGTTCTTCTGTACAGGGTCGTGGGGTAACTGGTGCCTATCACCAGTGGTCTATGGGCGAGAGGCAGGGTACACCCTGGACAGGTCGCCAGTCCATCACAGAGCAACAAAGAGACAGACAGGACAAACAATCACGCTCACACCTATTTATACCTAATGGCAATTAACCCAACAGTCTGTCTGGGTCCTGCAGTTGCTGGGAGACACCGCATGACTATGCTGTGCCCGATTTCAAGTTTGGTCCCGAAGTGGTCATGGTGTAGGGTTGTTTTCCAGAGGTTTGGCTCAGCCTGATAGTTCCAGTGAAAGGAACTCTTAATGCTTTAGTATACCAAGATAATTCGGACAGTTTTATGCTTCTAACTTTGTGGGAACACTTTAGGGATGGCCCCTTCCTGTTCCAGTATGGCAGAGCACCAGTGTACAGAAAAAGGTCCATTAAGACCTGGATGAGCAATATTGGTGTAGATTTGGGTAGGTTTTCATTGGCGCAAGCCATATAATCAACTCTACTGCCCAACTCACAATGGCATTTTCCTTAAAATTTGGCACTAAGGGGAAATAAACATTTATTGCCAAAAATCATTGTTACAAAAAATAAATTATTGACCAAAGAAAAGGTTTAGGGTAGTTTGTATCAGTTAGCCTCAATTACACTTCTTATTGATGAAATGCTTATGAATAGAGCAAAGATTAATACTGCAAGCTATTATTTCTCACGAATGGTGAACAGAAAACCTGACCCACAAATGTCTGTTTTTTTTTTTTATAAATACACATACGGTACATTAGGCCTGGACAGTATTTGAAAAACATGTGATACGTCCTTGTTAGTGAATTTTGCAACGATGCTTTGATATGTGATAAATAAACAAATATTTTTAACAGTGTTAATGTTGTTATGCTTTGGGTTCATTGTAAACACTGACCTCTGATAGGGAGTCGTATCCAGTTACTCGAAAAAATTTAACTCATTATTTCCATCTCAACAACATGGTTAGTAAAAAAAGGATACATCTTGCTACAGCCGTTGTTTTGGTGACTAAACAACTTAGTTCAAGATTTTAATGACTTTACCAGAATATCTTGATGCTGACTAAAGCAATTTATGATTTACTAAACAGAAAACATCCCAAAATGTGTCACTAGTATAGATAGCCTAAAGCATTGTACTTACTATAATAAGCTAATATTTATTGCAGTCCAAGTTGAAGATATTTTTTTCTTTCTTGTTTACTTTTGTCTGTGACTTTAATTGGTTGTCACTCATTGGTGCCTTTTTCGTTGGCCTGGCTAGCTTTCTTACCTTTTTGTAAAATAGAAGCCAAGTTGTTCTATAGGTCATGTTATTGCAACAGATTAGTAATGATGGGTTTTTAACTTGGGTTATGTTACTCCTAATTTACATGAATAAAAAGGAATTGCAAAGGCAAATTTTACACCATCTGGTTTACAGGATTTATTACATTAAATTATACTTAAGTAAGTACTTGTGTATCCAGAGTTACTAATTAACAACACCTGCTCCCCCAATGAAGCAACCATAGGTGAAGAGATTGGTGTTCCCTTACTCCGCCCCCACCCACAGGCACAATCGGATATGATTGCATTTGAAGACCTATCTTTCAAATAAATTGTTAAATAATTTTTTCACTTTGGACAGCTCCATAATTGAGCATTCTCAGTTTACATTATGTCTCTTTTGGAAACAAATGTGTTATGTTTCACTCTTATCATTGAATCTATTTAGATCATGAATATTTGTTTGAGTCAGTAGTTTTTTTTTCCAGAAATGCTAGCCCAAACTAAAACATTTTAAAAATGGAACTGAGCTTTCCTAACCAACAATTCCAACCTGGAGCCACCTCCTGCTGCTGGCTCAGGACTGAGTATCACAAAAGGTTAGATTCTAGAAATGTCCCTGGTTTAACTGGAGATTAAACCAGGGACATTTACAGACACAGTGGAGCTTACAAACTAGAGGTAGTTTGCTAAACATCCAACTGTTAACAGTAAACTCCAGTAAGAAAAGCTGGAGTTTATTGGGGCCCCTGACTAATCCAAACCAAGATAGCAGCCACTATAGCTACAGGATTAATTTGAAATGCCAAGCCAGTCCACTAGCTAACTCAGAGCAAGCTGCCAGCCATATGCTAAGCTATCAGGACAGCTTCCAATAGCCAAGCTACCAGACCTTAAAACAAAGTAAATATTGAACTAAATTAGTGTGGTTGAGTCAACTTTGTTTTTGATGTGCTACAGTGTCTTCAGCACATGGTAGGTTGGCAACAGCATTGCAGAAGTGCATTAGAGCTACAGTGTGACTGGCTTAGGTAGTGTCCAATACAATCCGTAATTTTGAAAACTAGAAGAGGTCAGAACTTCACTTTTTGTAGTTAAAGGAGGACCATAACCCAAGTTTAAATGCAACTTTAGACCACTAAAAAGTTCTACGGACATGTATGCTCTTTTAAAATCACAACATTGTGTAATTCATCTTTAATACAAATTTTCTGATCCAGCATATTTAATGCCTTATTTGTTTTAATGTAAATGCTCCCAGTATAACTGTAACTGAAGTCTTTGAACAGGTGTTGTAATAACTTACATCTTGTTATAGGGTTGCTTGGTGAGTACACACATTGAGAGCACGGCTGGCAGATGGAAATGTCTTTGGTCAACTCTGAGTGCAGCTGCAGGATAATACATTTGGGGAAGTTGGTCTCATTTGGGCCACAGTCAGGACTTTGGGTTGTTTTTAGGTACCCTGGTTCATTTAATCCGCATATCAGGAATCTCTCTGTCATTCAGCCATGTGCAGGACATCAGGCAGAAAAAGAAAGCCACGCTTAGAATGCTTATGTCTACATAATATGTCCAACAGATGCTAACATCTTTTCTCAGCACTGTTGACTGTCCTGCTCATATCAAATATAAGACCAATTTTTCTTTTAAACTCATAATTAGCATCAGTCCACTGTCCTGTGGAGGGCTGCTGTGCAACTGAAAGACATTGTGTGCCTAAACTGATATTCCAGACAATAGGCTGAAATAAAAAAGCAGGTATAGAAGTTGTTGAAAAAATTTAATTATCATTTCATGTGTAATATAATAATGCATTTCTTTATATTTAGTGAAGGGTCATGATTTTGCATAATTGTTTTGAAAGTCAGATTTTTGGCAGATTTGCAAAAGAGTTAAAAGAAATACTTGTCAATATCAATATCACAGCCACCTTCAGCTTCCACACTCTCATCCCATCCCTTTGTCTTTCACTGAGGCCGTTGTCTGTCATGATCTCCTGTTGACAGCATGTTCCCTCATTTTACATGTGTACGGTCCATCCATTTTCATTTATTCCCCAATAAATCCAAGCAGCTGGTCAGTGACTGGAAAACAGCGTGCTGCCCCTTTTTCTAGTGGTGTTCTAATACACACATGAACACATATAGTGGTCTGTCACGTGCTGTGCACCACTGCTGTCTGAAGGAGTAACTCAGAAAACATTCCCCCCAAGACCAGTGACGAAAGAATTGATCTTCTAGTGCAGAGGTGGTTTCATATGTTTGCACCACTCTGAAGTGTTGTTTTCTATTGGAAGCACATGCAAGTATCTTTGATTGGTGTGAAACGACAGTTGATAGATTTTTGGTTATTTGAAGTGTCATGTTGGGAGAGCTTGGTTAGATGCTGTGATGATTCTAACAAAGTTTCAGCTAGTGACAGATGCCCCTCAGATGCCCCTTTTCTATGAGCCCAGTGTGGACCCAGCCTAATCCACAATGAATGAGTGGTGGGGGCTGTGGGTGGTTGGTGGGGGGTTAGTGACAGAGGGAAAGACAAAGACTAAGAGTGAGAGAGATGTAACCTTTCTCCAATCGATTAACTGCACCCATGACCACGCTTGGGATACCACTATCATTTGTTTCCATCTACCTGCCTCTTTTCAATTTTTTTCTTTCTATCAAATTATTTTTTACGTATTTTTCCCCCCTTTAATTCCACTTCAATTAAAGGTGGCTGCATGGGCTGGCCATTGTTTCATTGCTCAGGGGCCTTCTGTAGAGATCAGCAGACCTTAACAAGATGACTTGGTCAGCCTCAGTGCTCTCATTTATCTGTATGTGCACTGTGTTGTGCTTATATCACAAAAGTATTTTCACCACATTTTTGCTTTTTGTAACATTGTGACCACAAACTTCAATGTATTGTATTGTAATTTTATGTAAAGGATAAATAAAAAATCTGAAGAGTGTGGCCTGCTTCTGTATTGAGCCAATTTTAACATGAAACTCCAAAATAATGTAATTTCTTTACAGTATTAACTGAGTTCTGTCCTGCCTCAGAGGTTTGTTAGAAAACATTAGTGAACAAACAGCATCACGAAGACAAAGGAACAAAGCAGACAGATCAGGGATAAAGTTGTGGAAAGGTTTAACACAGGGCTAGGCTATAGAAAGACATCTCAAGCATGATGAGATTAAAATTGACCTTTTTTCCCTAAATTCAAAACTCTGTTTGATGAAAACCTGATACTTTACTTTATCATGAATACACCATCCCCACTAAGATGGTTGTGGCAGCATCATGCTTTCATGATGCTTTCATTCCATAGGGATAGGAAAGGCAATCAGAGTTGAAGGGAAGGTAGATGGAGCTATAGTACATACAGGATAATCATGGAAGAAAACCTGAAAGAGGCTGCAGAAAACTTTAAACTGGACATAGGTTCACCTTCCCGCAGGACAATGACCTCACGCAAACAGCCAGAGGTACAATGGAGTGGTTCAAAGCATAATCATGTGTTAGAATTGCCCAGTCAAAGTTTGGACTGAAAGTATTGACTCAGGAGAGCTAAATACAAATGCACGGCACACTTTTCAGATTCTGTTTTGGTAAAAAAGTTTAAAATTATGAAAACATTTTCTTGTATGACTTTTAATGGAAGCAAAGCACAGTTGGATATGACTGCACTGGTTAGTTTGTTTTAAGATGTACTTTCTCAGTATGTTATTTGGGTGCAGCAGATACAGAGTTGTGGTGTCCTTGTGGATGTTTGCTCTACAGGAAACAGTCAAGTGCGAGCATTCACTGGCAGAACCTCTTCTGACTCTTGAGGAGGTTGCTTCCTGCTTCCTACTTTGACAGGAGAAGAGAAACAGGGCACGAGACATGCACATGTGGCTGGATGGAACCGTGCAACTAAAGCCGGTTGTGGAAAAACTCTGGATGTTGTTATGACTGAAAAAGACCCCCTAAATGGCAGACACTAATTTGCTAAGATTACGCTGCTCATGTGAGATGGGTTTCAGAGTGAAGGTAGGACTTCTGTGAACCAGTTAGCTGAAGGCTGAGGCAGGTTTTGCAGCTGTGATGAAGGTTTTGTAGATGTTGTTGGACAACTTCATTTCTTGTAACAGATGTAAGAACAAGATGATAGGTCTGATCTTTATATGCTTGTGACTCCAATATTTACGTTAGGAAGTAATGCATTGTTAGTCCATCTATGCCAAAGGTAAATTGCAAGAAAGGAATTATCTGATAAGTAATTCTTCCATAAAGGTCTTCTTGTGAGAGTCACACTGCAGAACATTGCAGTGAACGTTAGACCACAGCACCAAAGTCAACTAAACCTAGTAATTCTAGAACTTGTGATTGCCGTCGGGTTTCGCTTGTGTTTGGACATTCTCAGTCCCCCGGCCCTTACATTAACCTCCTCCTTTAATTTAAACCTATATTTTTAAATTAACTGATGATCTGTGGAAATGGCTACTGTAAAATAATTTCCTTCCCTTCCTTGGTGAGCATGAATAATTTAACTTTCATAGTGCTTCATAGTGGGCAGCTGCTTAAAGGAGCTGATGGCAGCTGATTGCTGGGATGATAAAGATTATTTTCAGTATTTTGCACAAAAGAAGTACAAAAGATTGCACAAAAAAAATATTTAACATTATTCTACTGCAGCAGAGCTACTCACAAACTGCCAATCTGAAACTTAAAGTTGCAACATTCCTAATTCTACAGGAAACAAATCTAACAATCTGTGGTCCTTTTCTTTAGTTATTTTCTTGTAATTTAAGTTAAAAAAATCTACTGTACTCAATTGTGCTAATACACTATAGAAGTAGTTACTGAAAATATGTTGTATCTTATAATAAGGGACCTTTAATTTCATGGTGCAACTTTGGGTCTTGAGCATTCTCTAAAGTACTTCATGTTTAAGGGTGTATTCACACTTGCCACTTTTGGTCCGCTTGAAAACGGACCAGAGTTCGTTTCCCCCCTCAGTCCACACCTTTTGTGCACGTGTGAATACACTCAAACGAACCCTGGTCCGGGCCAAACAACCGGACCGAGACCCACTTTTTGAGGTGGTCTCGGTCCGCTTCCAAACGGATTCTGGTGCGGTTCGCTTATGGTCCGAATACAAACCGGCCCCGATCTGAACCAACTACAAAGAGCATACGTCTCTTTGGACATAAAAAAGCCACCGTAGCCGGTAGCAAAGGTGTGTGTTGTAAGGTAATCATACCTGATAAGCTGTGTGTTGCTTAGCAACGCTACTGGCTTGTTGTGGGACAAGGCACGTAGAGAACGTCAGCGTTCAGCACGCATTCTCCGACGGGGTTCCAACATTATAAATGGAACGTCTCAAAGTCTGTGTTGAATGAGCTGCTCTTCACCCTCACAATAATATTGCAGCTGTAATAACAGCACAAATATGCAGAACAGAGGTGCTGCACGCAGCATGTCTACAGATGTTTTCCTCAATTTCCGGGTCTGTGTTCTGTCCCGCCCCTGTCATTTTTGTCCAATGGGAGCAATGATCGTCACCCGCATGGCTTTGTTTACAAGTAATAGTTCACTTGCAAAAAGTACAATGTGAAAACAAACCGCACCAAATGAAAAAAATAAAATTCGCTTTTGGTCCGGACCAAACGAGCGGACCAAAGGACTTTTCTGTTGTGAATAGACCCTTAGATGAACACCTTCCTTATCTTCACTTTATCAGTGATCTTGCTGTGATTGTGTGTTTGAGTGTGCCCCTTCAGCCTACTGTCTTTTAAGATTGATTGAATTACTACGCAACCTGGTTTCATGGCATTGGTTCAGACTTTGATAGTCTTTCTGTTAAACTGACAATTATCAATGTCTTGCACGACTAACTGAGGTTGGGTTCTGCCTCCAGTTTACCAGTTGGCCATCCTTCACTGACTGTATACACATTATCAATTTAAAACCCAAAAACTGTGTAACTGTAATTCTACCCTGACTATGTAGCTTAAACAAAGTACAAAGCTCACATGAAAGCACAATACAGAAGAGAAAGACAGCTCAACATGTAGCTAGATGCAGGGCATTGAAACATTAAATGCGACAGTATCACACAGTAAATTCCAAGTCTGAAGATGTATGATTAGGATCAGTTTCTTTGTGAAACTGTAACATTTTGAACTGTTGAATATTCCTGTAGCTTTAAATGTTTTTCTCTGACCAATTTGTTAACACTCCACAAATATCAGAATGAGTTTTCTTTGTCAAGTTTGTGCAGGAAACAAGGAATTTGACTTTGCTTTCACACACTCAAAGTGTACAGACATTAAATATTAATAAATACAGTTCAGAATATTAATAAATACAGTTCAGAGAAGATAAAAAGATTAAGAAGCACATGTACACGTGCGTGCATATATTTACTCCTGCTAATTTCTACATTTTCATTAAAAAAGGAAAAGGTTAGAGTAATGAAAATATTCACACAGAAACAGCCCTGGTCAGGGTCACAAATGACCTGCTGATGGCTGCAGATGCTGGTTTCCATCTCTTCTCACCCTCCTAGACTTGACTCCAGCTTTTGACACTGTAGACCACCACATCCTCCTTCACCGTCTACATTCCACTATGCGTTTTTCTCATACCACCTCACTGGGAGAGCTATGCATGTCATCTTGGGAGCGGCTAAATGCTCGACACACAACATAAACTGTGGCGTCTGTCAAGACTCAGTGCTTGGCCCCATCCTGTTTTTTCTCTACATTCTTCCCTTTGGCCATGTAATCAACAGGCAAGAAATTTCATTCCTTCCTTCAATCATTTGACATTACCAGCATCACCTTTTCATGACAAGATATTTCACTTTCAACATCAGTCACCAGCATGGGTGTTAAAATGGACTCTCGTCTGACTTTTAAAGCCCACATCAAACAACTCTGCAAGACCTCCTTCTTCCACCTCAAGAACATTGCTAAACTCTGTCCCACAGTCAGTTCTGCAGATATGGAAAAGCTCTTCCTCAGGGTATCTCTTGAAACCTCTCCAGCACAAGGCTTTATACAATAGGAGATAACACTTTTTGTTCAACTGCTCCCAGTCTGAGGAATGCTCTCCTTGATCACCTAACGACACTATGGATGACTTTAAACATGGCCTTAAATCCCACCTTTTTAGCAAAGCTTTCAATTGAACCTTTGCTCATTTCCTTTTGCCTCACCTTGTTATTATGCTCTCTTTGTGTTTTCATTTTGTAGCACTTTTTTTGTCATGTAGCACTTTGAGATTTACTTAAATATAAAGTGCATTATGAGGTATTATGAGTGCAATGAAGATCAAAATCTAAACAATTTGTGTCTAGGATGTGGGGGGTCTGCAGAGATGTTAGCAGCCCGTTTCCTGACAGTAGACCTGTACAAGTCCTGAATGGAGGGAAGGTCAGCTCTAATGATCCTCTCAGCAGACCTGATTGATTGTTGCAGTCTGGCCCTGCAGTAATGGATTTACACAGGAAATACTGAAGAATGGCTGTACAGAAAATGACCAGCAGTCAGTCCTGAGACAGCATGTACTTGATAAATTGCTGCTGAAAATATACAGTTAGGACCAAAAATATTCACATCCCTGCCAAATGCAGATTTAAAGTCGTTCAACGAGGTGCACCGTAGAGGCTCCAATCCTCAACATAGTTTCCCTAGTTTGATTCCCTGGCCATGGGCCTTTTGCTGCATGTCTGTCCCTTCTCTCTCTCCCCTGTTTCCTGTCCAGCTACTAATGAATAAAGGCTAAAAAAAATAAATAATTCAACCATATGTCATGGTATGACATCCTTGGACTTGGTTTGTGTTTTTGTGTTAACTGTGCTTAGGTCTATGTTTTCCATTATTGTTAATTAGTTCCACGTGTCCCTTATGCCTCCATGTCTCCTTGCCACACCTGTTCTTAGTTCCTGTTATTACCTGCTTTTGTCACAGATTTGATGACTTGAGACTTAACTTATGTGACAGGTTGATGATATTACTTTGAGTAATGCTTCAAATTCTTTCAAATCGATCATTATTTGTCAAGCAAATTAGTTAATAATATGTTAATTTTGTATTACTACTTTTACTGAGAAGTGAGTATGTCCCATTGCACTTAAACGCAGCCCTCGCAGCGCAGTCACATAACCTGACACACACAGGGACGGGTTAATCTCTGCTTTAGGGCTGCCAGAGGTAAGACCTGTGATACTTTGGGTCCTGATATAAAACATTTTTCTTGTGTTATTCATGTTTCATTAGCTATATATTTGTACCTGTTTAGAAGGGGAAAGTCATTTATTTTGCCACGGAATGTTATCTGGCCTATTTGAGATCAAATTGATGTTGTATTTGAATGCATACATAGTAGGTTAACATGAGTTTGTGTATGTTAACAGCCATCTGTTAGGCAGCCATTATTTCCATTTTTACTACTTTTTCTTCATTTTGGATCTTATTTTTTGTTAAGGGAGGTGTCTTGGACCAGATTATTTGAAGTACTCTCTGCAGTTTTTGATATTTCAAACGGGTATGGGTTTCCTAAAATGTGATGAATATTGTTCAAATCACTATTTTAGTTTGTTTTTGCTATTCTGTAATAAAAAGGGTCACTGAATCTCATTTTCTCATGTAGATATATATAATGTAATTCTACCTATGTGTAGTTGGTTATATTAGAAATGCCTTAGGCATTCTAGAATGTTTTTCTTTTAGGTTGACAAGTTTAAAGAAAAGAAAATAGTTTTCTAAATATAAAATCCATAATTTGCTGCACTGATTATAGGTTTGATAAAACTAAAAGCCTGAAAAGAATCACTGGGAAGGAATTTCCCTGTTTGTGCTACAATGTAAATTATGCTTTTTAATTGTCATTTAAAAGTAGTTTTATTATTGACTTCATCCATCCATTAATTTTCTTTTGCTACATCATATTTAGTGTCTTGCAAGGCAGTTGGGTTAGAAATCCTATCCCAGCTGCCGGCAAGTAAAACATAGGGTACACCCTGAACAGACTGTGAAAGTTGCCAGTCCATTGCAGGGTTAAAAGCCTTCAAGAGAGAAGTTAAACATTTCTAGAAAGCATTTGTTTAGATCCTTGGTGACATTTAAGTAAAAACTTTTTTTTTTTGGTTGTATTGTGTTTCAGGGATAGCTCATTGTGACTTGTTAATGACTTGAAATGTTCATCATAGGCCCAATAAGTATTTTGTAATCAGTAATTGCAGTAGAGGGGATCACTCCTTGACACTTATGTAAAATTTGACAAGATTGTAAATAATGGTTAAAAAATGAGTTTGTTGTGATATATTTGCCTAAAGCTCTACATGGTGGGTTTCTGCAGTTCCTCATCTCATGCTGTTCTTTTTTTCCTCTCTGTCTCCCACTCCAATGCCAAAGGTGTACCAAATTTCCGTAGCAATTACAAAGCACTGCCGCAGAGGGAGAAGTGAGCGATGCAGAACAACTGAATATGGCTTTATAAAAAGTACTCCCAACCCTTTAATTACACCCATATTGATTGTGATGTAGAAGTTTCCCACTTTCAGTGACTACTGTTTCTTAAATGCAGATTAAAAATGCCCTGCAGATAATGTCACTGAAATGCTTCTCAGTGATTAGAGAGCAACTTCAAGGACATGGCACTGGGGGTTTAAAGGAATGGATAATAGAAAAAGATGAGATACAACATATAATGTCATCTAAAATGTTCCAATCTGGTTTATCTTTGCCTTATTTAAACTTAAAAGCTATTACCATTTGTCAAACTCTAAATGTTCCAGTAAGCCCTGTTGGAGCCATAATCAGAAATGGAAAGAACTTCACTTCACCATAAACCAATCAGTTTCACGATCCTGAGGTGTTGGGTGTGTGTGTGTGTGTGTGTGTGTGTGTATGTCCAGCCTTGCTTTCTTAATTTATGTCTCTGTGCTTATTTTGTTTGGTGTATATAAGATCTTCTTTTCATTTAACACCACTCGATCCTTGTATTTTTATGCCTGTTTCTCATCGCTGTTTTACCCAGTTGTCTGTCCATGGCTCACTCTCAGTTCTCCTCGCCGCTTGCCAGTATGTTTTTGTATTGTTTTTGTTATCATTAAACCATTGCTACACACCATGCTGCTTTCCTGGTCTTGTTGGGATCCCAGCCACGGATTACAACATAGATGAACATGGACTCAATATGGTGGCCTCTACCACACGGATTCAGATGCGGGGGGGTCTGAACCTGGGGAACATGCTTTGTTTTTGCCGTACAAGAATAAAGTGTAATTGCACATCCACTCCAGTAGTTGGCAGTGGCGCTCTCATTGTCAGAGTGTGTGCAGGGAGTTTAACCGCTATGGTGTAGGGGGTTTTTGCGTACAAACAGCATTGAGCAGAAGATATGAGGTGTAGTGAACAAACCCTCAAGAGGCACCTGGAAAAATATTTAACAGAGATCAAAATAAAGGCGGAGAGAGACGGAGATAGTGAGACAAACGACAGTCTCCCAAAAGTTGAGGAAGCTGAGGAAATATGATGAAGTGTATGTAGCGCTTGGCCTTACTGTGACTACGGTGGAAAATGAGGAAAGACCTGTGTGTTTACTGTGTCTAAAACTGTTGGCAGCGGGCAGCATTTAGGCAAATAAATTAAAGTGTCACATTTTGCTCAGTGCAAAAAAATACCACACCATAACAGAGGAGTTGATACTGCCTGCAGCATTAGACATGGTTTCTGTCATGCTGGATGACACAAGTGCTGCAAAATTCAAAGTTATCCCTCTGTCCCATGACACTGCCGCCTGACGTATAAATGACATAGCTAACTATCTTCAAGAACAGCTGGTAGATAAACTCAGAGACAAACATTTTGCCTTACAATTCGATGAAGCAACTGACCGCAACAAAGACTGTTTGTTCATTGCTTATGTACGTTTCGACATGACAAACTCACTGTGCGAGGATCTACTTTTTTGTAAATATGTCAGAGGCAGAGCCAAGGCTGAAAAGCTATTTAAAATAATGGTCTGCTTCATGACAGAATGAGCTAAAGTGGGTGAACTACATTGGTGTTTGCAGTGATGGTGTACAGACCATGGCAGGGATGAGAAAAGGACTTCGGGCTGTCATCAGGAAGGCCTCACCTAATGCTGAGTGGACACACTGTTATACATAGAGAAGCACTGGCATCAAGGCACATTTCCTCTGAATTAAGTGAGGTTATGAGTGACATTTTAGGTGTAGTCAATTTTAAAGACCAGACCACTAAAAACAAGAGTCTTCTCTGCTATCTGTGAGGAGATGGGAACTGAACATCAAGCTGTGTTGTTTCACAGTGAAACAACATGGCTGTCAAAAGGAAAAGTCTTGGCCCGAGTTTGTGAGCTCAGAGGGCAGATAAGAATGTTTTTGGAGCAGGAGTATGAAGTATGAAGTTGCAGAAAAATTTAGTGATGAGAACTTCCAGGTGAGACTGGCCTACCTTAGTGACATATTTGGAAAGCCAAATTAACTAAATATACTGCTTCAAGGGAAAGATTAACACCTCCCTCAGGTCACAGATGAGAACCTGCATAAATTTGCTGACACTACTGACTATGATGCCACGTTAGTGATTCTATGTATTAAGCAGCATATCTCAACACTGATGGGATTCTTTACAAAGTACTTCCCTGAAAACAGTTCCCGGGATGACTGGGTAAGAGATCCTTTCAATGCACCAGCTCCAACTGTTTTCAGCTCTGCAGACGAGGACCAGTTCATTGACATGACATCTGACTCCACATTGAGACTGAGGTTCACAACACAGAAACTGATTGAATTCTGGCTGAGTGTAGAGAGGTAGTATCCACTCTTAGGGCAGAGGGCTATAGGCATTCGTCTTTCTTTTGCAACATCTTATCTTTGTGAGACTGGCTTCTCTGCTGTTGCAGCACTGAAGACTAAGTACTGGTACCAGCTAAAAATTGAGCAGGAGCTGAGAGTTGCAGTATCATGCTTCAAACCCTGCTCCAAAAAGCTGTGCACTGCAAAACATGTTCATTGTAGCCATTAATCCCGACTTCCTCATTTCAATAAAATAAATAAAGAAATAGAAGAAATTGTTTTACTGATTTTTGTTTGGTAGGTTAAAGTGTTTTATATATTGTGCTCCTGAGTTAATGTTGCTTATCAATTTGAATGTATTATTATTTATTGATTTTATCTATCTACAGTCACAGTTGAGAGTGGAGGGGCATAAATATTAAAATGTTTTCATAGAATATTTTTTTGCATATTGGTTTGCATAGTTTATCATGGATTATTCTTTTTTTTAAATAAAATTCAGACAAAAGGATACAATTTAGTTTGATGATACAAAGGGTAAATGTCATGACCAAAGGTTATGTCATAGGCAGTAGGAGTCCTACAATGGAAATTAGCTTTTTTATTTGGCCAGATTCCTTTTATAAGGTGAAAGAAAAACCTTCAGCACAGTTTTGGCACATTTGGCTAAATTGTGCTGAAATCCCAGCTCCGCCTGGCCCATTAAAACATTTGTGAAACAAATATGCCTAAACTGATTCAGTACAAATTTGCTGCAGGAAAGTCAAGATGTTGATGGGTAAAACCTGAGGCTTCTCAAAAGGCTTTTTTTTTTTAAAGATTTTGATGGTGTTTTGCAATGTTTAGTGAAAATCTTTGGTCAGGCTCAAAAAACTTTTTATTTTTCTTGTTTAATCACAAATAAATCAGACATATTGACACTTGCAATAATGGTTCCACTACAAAAATATGATTTGATGTCTTACTTTTACATCGGTACCAAATGTTTGCATTTAGACTTAGGGCTTAACAGGTTAAACTATCATAACAATTAGAAAAAGCAGGGTTGTAAGGATAAACCTTGTAATCTCTAGAAATAATATGGCAGCAAACCCAGTTGCATTTGAATAAAACAAGAACTTCTACAGCAAGATTCTTTGAAGAGGTGAGAACTAAGATGAGCTATTTGGCCACAGCGTTCACTGAACTCCAACATCACTGGGAGTGAAGACAAACTACTAGCATATCTAAATAGCACTTTTCTTTAAAAGAACCATGCTCACAATCACTTTTTTGTCTTCGTTCTTTAGCTTCTTTTAAATTCTTATGCCAAAACACAGTCTACTTAAAACCGCAATACTCTTTACGCATCTTGATATGATTAATAGGTTTGCTTTTTTTTTCCTATAACACAGTTTGTTACATAATATTACTTGAAGAAATACTATCAATTAATGCTAATCAAGATTAATTATTGTATGGGTAGGTTTCATCACAGTTTTCTGCCATGTATGCCAGCATTTGAAAAACACTTGTCACATGGGTCCAAAGCTGAGGAAATAAAGGATGTGCTCCTTGCCACCATATAGTGTGTGCATACTGAAAACCATGGGGTGGAAATCACAGTCTTGTGCTGTGTCATGAATAGGTAGAGCAAGAGTCTGGTGAGAACAGTGTGGGTCTTGTGTCTCATCTCATATTATTACTGCATACATAGAAACATCACACTCTAATTTTGTGTTCAAATAATATTAAAGTGCATATCACAACAGAAAATATGCTACAATGCAAGATGTGTAATAATTTTAAGCAGTTGGACAGGAAGGCCAAGACCAAGTAAAACATATTGTTGTTACTTCTTAATTTTTTTTAATATACAGTACAGACCAAACATTTGGACACACCTTCTCATTCAAAGAGTTTTCTTTATTTTCATGACTATAAATATTGTAGCTTCACACTGAAGGCATCAAAACTATGAATTAACACAAAAGTGTGAAACAACTGAAAATATGTCTTATATTCTAGGTTCTTCAAAGTAGCCACCTTTTGCTTTGATTACTGCTCCGCACACACTTGGCATTCTGTTGATGAGCTTCAAGAGGTAGTCACCTGAAATGGTTTTCCAACAGTCTTGAAGGAGTTCCCAGAGATGCTTAGCACTTGTTGGCCCTTTTGCCTTCACTCTGCGGTCCAGCTCACCCCAAACCATCTCGATTGGGTTCAGGTCCGGTGACTGTGGAGTTCCAGGTCATCTGGCGCAGCACCCCATCACTCTCCTTCTTGGTCAAATAGCCCTTACACAGCCTGGAGGTGTGTTTGGGGTCATTGTCCTGTTGAAAAATAAATGATGGTCCAACTAAACGCAAACCAGATGGAATAGCATGCCGCTGCAAGATGCTGTGGTAGCCATGCTGGTTCAGTATGCCTTCAATTTTGAATAAATCCCCAACAGTGTCACCAGCAAAGCACCCCCACACCATCACACCTCCTCCTCCATGCTTCACGGTGGGAACCAGGCAAGTAGAGTCCATCCGTTCACCTCTTCTATGCCGCACAGACACGGTGGTTGGAACCAAAGATCTCAAACTTGGACTCATCAGACCAAAGCACAGATTTTCACTGGTCTAATGTCCATTCCTTGTGTTCTTTAGCCCAGACAAGTCTCTTCTGCTTGTTGCCTGTCCTCAGCAGTGGTTTCCTAGCAGCTATTTTACCATGAAGGCCTGATTCACACAGTCTCCTCTTAACAGTTGTTCTAGAGATGTGTCTGCCGCTAGAACTCTGTGTGGCATTGACCTGTTCTCTAATCTGAGCTGCAGTTAACCTGCGATTTCCGAGGCTGGTGAATCGGATGAACTTATCGTCCGCAGCAGAGGTGACTCTTGGTCTTCCTTTCCTGGGGCGGTCCTCATGTGAGCCAGTTTCTTTACAGCACTTGATGGTTTTTGCGACTGCACTTGGGGACACCCTGAGATTAATAAGTACTTCCTTCTGTCCAGTTAAAGCAATAGTAAACAAAGAAATAGTAATGCTGTAAACATAATCTGTCGAAGTGTTCTCATAAGTTTCAGGGAAATAGTGACTTTGTGTTGACCTTCTCTTGGTACAGGATTCACTGTGGATATTTACACAAACTGAGCAGCTTCCGCCAGCATCTAAGTCTTTTGTTCTGGCATTTATACACACATTTCACCCCAAAACACTTTCAGCTCTGAACCAGCCTCCTTACTGAACAGTATGATGGCTGTACATGCCCATGGTGTTTATTTATAATTGTTTTTGTTTGAACAGATGAATGTGGCAACTTCAAGCATCGGGGAATTGTTCCCAAGGATGAACCAGACCTCTGGTTGTCCACAATGCTTTCCCTGATACGGTATCTTGGCCAATTTGTTTTAAGTTTTCCATGATGGTAAATTTAATTTTAATAAATGGGTGACATGGGTGTACATATTGTTTATGAATAAATGACACCCTGTTTCATTTAGTTTGCAAAAATCAGAGCCATGTTTTGGTCACGTAAATAACTTAATCAACTCTGAAAACTTTGAGTCACCTCTTACCTGCAAGAGCGTTCCCATCTGTAAACTCATTTATCATGAAGGGGAATCGCTATTTGACAGATCTTTCTCTTGCTCTCTGAGTCCATGTTTGCAGGCTGAATACACATAAGGGCCACATGTTCCATCCCCTCTCTTTAGCCTTAGTCATTTGTGGCCATTGTCAAAAGTGATAAATGGGTTATGTGGCTCAGATAAGAGAGAGCAGTGAATTTTTATAATGCATTAAACAGGAGGGAGAGGGCAAGATGACAGGCGGACTGGGAGGGACAAGAGGAGAGGAGCGGAGCCAAGGAAAGGGGGCTGTCTTGCTGTGGTGCTTTAGGCAGGGGACCTCTGTCACACACAGTTTGAGCCCCTGCTTCACATCTTTACTGGCGTTTCGTCTGTATTTTCCCTCAGATATCCAGCCATCAGCCCCCTTGAGCTCACAGCCATCCAGCAAGGCATAGTTTCCACTGACTTCTCGTCATGTACATTTTCTGGCCATGTGTGTGCACGTTCTTTTGATGTCTTTGTGAGTGCCTGGTGGAACTGGACATCTTCTAAGAAATGTTTTTCCATTTTTGTGATTCTCATTTCTGAATAAATCACATAAAGATCAGAGCACAATCAGGCTGATTCCAGCATTTCTTTCCTCAAAACTCATCTCGGCTTAAGGATATTTTATACACGTGTGTGAAGCATAAAATTTCAAAATCGTCATAATGTAATAATGATTAATGATTTCTACAACATGTCTTGCAAAAGAGGCTTTTGCCAACAAGACAGGCTGAAAAAGTTTTAAATGTGACAGCATATTCTGAATCACAAAACAGCAGCTCATGTCAAGTGTGTAGATTTTTTGTTCTGTGGTGTCCCAAATATTCAACTATACAGTAACAAATAGGACTAAGTAAAGAAAAGCCATCTATCTATCCATCCTTTTTCTATGCCCGCTTATGCTTGCGGGGTCCTGGGGATGGAAGGGAGTCATTAGGCAAGAGGCAGGGTACAGCCTGGACCCATCGCCAGTCCATCACAGGTCAACACAGAGACACAAAGGACAAACAACCATCCAAGCATACACACTTACTAATGCCTAAGAGACCATTTAATCTAACAGTCATGTTTTTGGACTGTGGGAGGAACCAGAAGAGAACCAACGCATGTATGGGGAGAACATGCAAGCTCCATGCAGAAAGACCCCAGGCTGGGATTTGTGCATCAATATGAACATTAAAACATATACTTTTCATTTTACCTACCATAAACTCTTTGGCTCATCATATTTGGTTTTTACATTGTGTTAGATATCACTAAGCACAAATAATTTTAACAAAGGCAATACCATTTAATTGGAAAATATGGAAAAATAGAAGTTCCTTAAACCTAACAGGAATGGTAGTTTTTTTTATTTTAAAATTAGCTATTTTATTCATTGTGCAATCTGGCAGCCAAGAGCTGCAGAGATCCACAGTTAAAGAGAGAGAACGTGTTGACAGGACAACTATTAGCCATGCACACCACAGACATGTTTTTGAAAAAGTGGGGAAAAAAAAGCCACTTGTGTTCCAAGTTTGTAGGGGCAAACATATAAAGAAAGGTTCTCTGATTAAATGAGACTTTCTTTTTAGGAGACTTGCAAAATATAAGTCCCCTTAGACACCATGTGGGAATGCTTATCTTCAGTAGGGACAGTAAAGCTGATCTCAGTTGATGGGAAGATTGGTGCTATTCCTGGAAGAGAACCTGTTAGAGGCTGAGGTGAAGGTTCAACTTCCAGTAGGATGACTGAAAATTCTGACAGAACTACAATAGAATGGTTTAGGTCTAAGCTCAATCATCTGATAGATCTGATAGATTGGCCTTGTCAAAGTTCAGAACTGAATCCAGTTGGGAATCAGTAACAAGATTTGAATACTGATTTTCACAGATGCTCCTTGTCTGATCAACATGAGCTGTTTTTCAAAGAACTTTGGGCATGTGTGTCTCTGGATGTATAAAACTGGAAGAGACATTGCATAAATGACTCACAGCTATATTTGTAGCTAAAGGTGGTCCTACAAATTATTCGCACATTTTTCAGAATTCAAATGTAGAAAACCATGAATCATTTCTGTCCTACTTTGAATGTGTGCACTATTTGACATTGGTACATCATGTAAAATCCCAATAAAATGCACTGATGTTTGTTGGTGCAATATGTGAAAACATTTTAAGAGATATGAATACTTTTGCAATGCTTGTAGTTTATTGCCACAAAGTCATAGTTATTGCAAAAGTCAGCGAAGGACATGATGATGGTGGGGAATACAGAGGAAAGATAAAACAAGGGAGAATGGCTGATGACTGAGTAGACTGCAGTGAGAGGAGGGAGGCAAGGGACTGTAAGTGGTGAGTGAATGAGAAGCAGGCAGGAGACATTACCGCCAGAGCAGAAAATTTGGCAGGTAAGTGCGGCCAACAATTGTGTAAATGGAGAGCTGATGGCATGAAAAGCACAGAGTGAAGAGGAGTGAGGCAGAGTGGCAAACTGAGCTGTGCTTCTGAAGAGCAAAATAAAGAACTTAAAACAACAGAGCACGACCTAAAACAGTGGCTGTGTCACTGTCAAGCTGACTGAATAAACAATCAATGGGTAAATGGAAACTTTCATTTCAAATGTAACATCATCAATGAGATGAAGGGAAAACTGATTGGATTCTGGGTTTACAAAGTATTTAGTGAGGACTGTATAGATTGCTGGAGATAGGCACCAGCTTCCCCGTGACTCACTATGGAATAAGCGGTAGAAAATGACTGACTGTATTGAATTCTTACTGATGGTTATCAAATCTGTGTGGACCGGGCCCCGTATAAGCAGGCCAGGAACACACTGACCAAGGAGATCAAAGCAGCAAAAGAAGCTACAGTAAGAAGCTAAAGAAAAGCTTCTTACATGGAGACATCTCTGCTGTTTGGAATGGTTTAAAAACATGACTGCCTACAGGAGACCTCCCCCCCACTCTGAGCAGAATCCTCCACTAGCAAATCAGTTGAATGGCTTCTACTGCAGGTATGAAAAGCAGCAGTTCACACATCAACCCAACTCCTGAACATCCTATTCAGACACAAATTATTGCCATACACCAACCCCCCTACCTTTCAACCCTTGCCTGCACTAAGGATCTCAGAGGAAGATGTAGGCTCTTTCAGCGCCTAAAAACAAAGAAGGCCTCATGACCTGATAATGTCTCCCAATCCTGGCTGAAAGCCTGTGCCGACCAACTGGCACCCATCTTCATTGTGATCTTCAATAAGTCACCGGAGCTGTGTGAGGTTCCCTTCTGCTTCAGATGCTCCACCATCATCCCAGTCACTGGTTAAGTGACTACAGGCCAGTCACTGTGATGTCTGTGGTCATGAAATCCTTGGAGCGACTGGTGTTGAAGCACCTGAAAGACATCAGAGTACCCCCTGCTGGCCCCCTGTAGTTTGTCTACCGGCCAAACAGGTCGGCAGATGATGCAGTCAACTTGGGACTACACTTCATATCTCGACCACCCAGGGATGGAAGCCAGGATCCTGTTTGTAGACTTCAGCTCGGCCTTCAACACTATCAATCCAGACATCCTCCACCAGAAGCTCATCCAGCTGAAAGTCCCAGCCTCCATCTGTCAGTGGATAACCAGCCTCCCGAAGGACCAACAGCAGCAGGTGAGGCTGGGGAGCATCTTCTCCTGCATAAGAACCATCAGCACCGGCGCCCCCCCCAGGGGTGTGTTCTCTCCCCACTCCTCTTCTCCCTGTACACAAATGACTGCACCTCAGCAGACCCGTCTGTGAAACTCCTGAAGTTTGCAGATAACACCATTGTTATTGGACTGATCCAGAACAGTGATGAGTCTGCATACAGACAGGAGGTGTATCGGCTGGTACACTGGTGTGGTCAGAACCACCTGCAACTCAACCCACGGTGGAGATGATGGTGGACTTTTGGAGAACACCACCCCCACACACACACGCTCACCATCCTCAACAACACTGTGTCTGCTGTGGACCACTTCTGATTCCTAGGAACCACCATTTCATGAAACCTGAGATGGTTCTCACCCATAGACAATGTTCGAAAGAAGGCCCAGCAGAGATTTTACTTCCTGAGGCAACTCAAGAAGTACAACCTTCCACAGGAGCTGCTGGTCATCTTCTACACTGCCATAATTCAGTCTATCCTGTCTTCATCCATCTCAGTGTGGTTTGGCTCATCCACAAAACAGGACAGGTCCAGACTGCAACGAACAATCAGGGCTGACCTTCCCTCCATCCAGGAATTGTAAAGGAAAAGGACTGCTAACATCTCTGCAGACCCAACACACACCCTGCACACAACCTGTTCAGGCCTTTGCCTCCAGGTGGTGCTACAGAGCACTGTCTGCTAAAACCAGCCGACACAGAGACAGTTTCTTCCCCCCGACTGTTTCTTTGATGAACACTTGACAGTCAGAGTACCAGAACAACACCATGCATACTTGGACTGAGCTCACATTATATTCCATTGCCAATTGTGTATATATGTACATTTTAAAAAGATATTCTTTATTATTGAGAGTAAATCGTACCAGAGTCAAATTTCTTGTTTGTCTCTACAAACATGGCAGTAAAGCTGATTCTGATTCTGATCTAAAAGATAAATCTAAAAGCCACTTTTACTGACAGCAAGACTGGATCCAGTTGCTGGACTGATTACAGCTTCTACTGTCACACTAACTTGTACATTTGTGTTGTATGGTTCTGTTTAGAAGAAACTTTAGGCTTGAGAAGTTAAGATGACTTTGTTACAATGTTAATTGGAAGGAGATTTTAAGTGTTTTATCTGTACAGTAAATTCTAAAAATGTATCTAGAATGCCACAGCAATTCTGTCTTCTGTAAGGGTTTCATCACCAACCCTGCTTTTAAAACATAGTGATACAGACAGTTAAATGTTTATAGCTTATATTCCCTTATCTATTGGTTCACCAGGGGAGGTACAGTTATTAGCATTTTACACAACTCTCGGTTGCACATTTCTTTGAATCTGGGTATGCTGTTTCTAATAACTCTACAGTATTTTACTTTGTATGTTGTAAATTTGCCCTTACTGTGCAGTCTCTTATGTTTTATTATATTTACCTTGTGTACAAAAGGAAGCTTCTATTGGCATGTAACTTTGCTGCTGGTAAACCAGAATTTCTCCACTGAGGGAAAATAAAGGATTTTTCTATTTCTAATCTATCCAAAAAAGCTTCAAGATAACTTTGTTTTAGATCCTGTACTGAAGAACCATGATTAAAGCATGCCTCATAAAGCGGCCAAGAAAAGTATGAATATTTCACTGAATTATACAGAACTACAAGGTCTATAGAAGAGAGAATATTTAAAACTCAGAAAACTAGGGATCAGGTTGGTGTAAAAGAGAGAATCTTCTTTTGGAATTAATAAAGTATTTTTGAATTTGAATTGAATTGAAAAGGAGGTAAGAGTTAGGCAGTAGGATAGAGAAGGTTAAAAATATGAAAAACACAGTGGGTGTTTAAAATTATTTTAAACATTATCATTTTAAGCAACAGTAACATAATCTAACTGGCTGACCTTGAGAATTGTCAAAGCCACAAGAGCATCATGAGCTCATAACAGTCTTTGAATCATGTTGCTTCAGTTTGTATCTCTTTTGCAGGGTGATAAAAGACTAACAGTTCAAATCCATCACATTGAGAATACTGTCAAAGACTGCAGAAACTGTTCCATGGATCTTTTTCTTTTTTGGATTAGAATCCGTGTAACTTTTTGTTACCTGTTTTTATCCTAGAGCGAAAGAAGATTACTCTGACTATTGGAAACCAGATGTCCTACAAGAAGATTTACAACGTTGTTGGATACCTGAAAGGAAAAAAGAACCCAGGTTTGTAAGAGATGAACAGGTATGTAAACAGGCACAGAGCAAATCAAATTAACAGTCCAGTACTTACCACAGATTCTGGCTGCATGGCACGCAGACTAAACTGAGTTTGACACATCAAGCAGGATTTATTAAAAATTACTGCATCTGCACTTAAGACTAACCTGACTGGCATGCTAGAGGTGCTTGCAAGAACCAGCTACCTGCCAAACATTCAGAAGAATTTGGCTCGGTTTGGGAGTGTAAAATAAAAATCACAACGTGTACCAAACTGTGCTTCTTACTAAACAAAGATCTGCATGCCAGGTGGATAGGGGACAAACATACATGTGCTACTACACACCTTTATTATTTCTGATATAATGCTTCTTTCCAATTTTATTTAAACTATGAGATGAAAAGATTTAGTTTGTAAGTCAATGAAGTTTAGCTTTGTCTGTAATGTTCTTCTAGGGTATGTGGATTTGAAGGTCAGGGACCTCTTCTTAAAAGCTGATGGACACTTTTCTGTTTCTAGCCTTGGTCAAGATAGCTTAAGCGAGGGCAAGATTTTAATGCTACATGCACACTAGTGTGTTTTAACAAGTCAAACAAATTTTCATGTAAAGGACTGAATCCCAGTTTTGGCTCTTGATGCCAACTGTTGCCACCAACGGTGGCACCACCAGTTGTCACATGTAGCTTTAGTTGCCAACCATTCTTCACAGAGGGCCAGGTTGATTTGGATAAGTTTTTTCTCTAATAAATAAATCATCATTTGAAAACTGCATTTTGTATTTACACAGCTTAGCACTGTCTTATATTAATATTTCTTTGACAATTTGAACTATTTAAGTGTGACAAAAAAGCAAAAACAGGAAAAGAAATCTGTAAGCAAATTCCCATTCAGGGCCATGTACATTTGCTATTTCACACCTTTATTGATGTTGATATAAATGCTTTCTATCCATTCCCTTGTGGAATTATAAGCTAAAAATATTTATTTTCTAACTTGATGAATTTTAGCTTTGCTTTTTACATTACTTAAGCATATTTGCTTAAAAGGCAACGACAGCTCTTCTAAAGGATGAAGGATGTATTAATGTCTCATGTTAGATTAAGGAAAAGTAAGACTGGAATACTTTTTACAAATGGTTATTAAATTTGGGCAATGTTTGAGTGCAGCCTGCCTTGTGGTGGCTCTCTGAAGTAGCAACTTAGCTCAACAAACATTACACTTAAGAGAGAAGCAGAAGAGAACAATTTATTTTAGGGTTAGTTTTTACAGCAATACTAACCCAAATCTCCACCACTGTGTATAAGTTGGGTTGAGCTAGCATTAGCCCAGTACCACAGCCAACATTTACTGGAAGTTTGGAAAAGTAGAAGCTAATCCATCCATTC
The DNA here is from genome assembly GCF_021462225.1 of Girardinichthys multiradiatus. NCBI lineage: Eukaryota > Metazoa > Chordata > Actinopteri > Cyprinodontiformes > Goodeidae > Girardinichthys > Girardinichthys multiradiatus. The sequence goes on along the minus strand of NC_061802.1, from coordinate 44,939,852 downwards.
TCTCATTTATTGCCCGGTTTTCTGAAATCGGGCCACGGGTAACATTTCTTGGAGGGAAACCCAGACATCCCTCACCCCAGTAATACTCTTCAGATCATTCTGTGGATCCCAAAGCTTTCCCAGGTCAGAATGGATAGTCCTTTCACCAAGTTCTGGATCCTCCCTGAACTCCCTAGAAGTTCTGGGTCCTCTCTGTCTTGTCCCATTGGGTGGGACCAGGAGGCATACTGATCAGATGCCTGAACCATCTCAGCAGAATACAGGTGCTTCTCAAAATATTAGCATATTGTGATAAAGCTCATTATTTTCCATAATGTAATGATGAAAATTTAACATTCACATATTTTAGATTCATTGCACACTAACTGAAATATTTCAGGTCTTTTATTGTCTTAATATGGATGATTTTGGCATACAGCTCATGAAAACCCAAAATTCCTATCTCACAAAATTAGCATATCATTAAAAGGGTCTCTAAACGAGCCATGAACCTAATCCTCTGAATCAACGAGTTAACTCTAAACACCTGCAAAAGATTCCTGAGGCCTTTAAAACTCCCAGCCTGGTTCATTACTCAAAACCCCAATCATGGGTAAGACTGCCGACCTGACTGCTGTCCAGGAGGCCACTATTGACACCCTCAAGCAAGAGGGTAAGACACAGAAAGAAATTTCTGAACGAGTAGGCTGTTCCCAGAGTGCTGTATCAAGGCACCTCAGTGGGAAGTCTGTGGGAAGGAAAAAGTGTGGCAGAAAACGCTGCACAACGAGAAGAGGTGACCGGACCCTGAGGAAGATTGTGGAGAAGGGCCGATTCCAGACCTTTGATGACCTGCGGAAGCAGTGGACTGAGTCTGGAGTAGAAACATCCAGAGCCACCGTGCACAGGCGTGTGCAGGAAATGGGCTACAGGTGCCGCATTCCCCAGGTCAAGCCACTTTTGAACCAGAAACAGCAGCAGAAGCGCCTGACCTGGGCTACAGAGATGCAGCAATGGACTGTTGCTCAGTGGTCCAAAGTACTTTTTTCGGATGAAAGCAAATTCTGCATGTCATTCGGAAATCAAGGTGCCAGAGTCTGGAGGAAGACTGGGGAGAAGGAAATGCCAAAATGCCAGAAGTCCAGTGTCAAGTACCCACAGTCAGTGATGGTCTGGGGTGCCGTGTCAGCTGCTGGTGTTGGTCCACTGTGTTTTATCAAGGGCAGGGTCAATGCAGCTAGCTATCAGGAGATTTTGGAGCACTTCATACTTCCATCTGCTGAAAAGCTTTATGGAGATGAAGATTTCATTTTTCAGCACGACCTGGCACCTGCTCACAGTGCCAAAACCACTAGTAAATGGTTTACTGACCATGGTATCACTGTGCTCAATTGGCCTGCCAACTCTCCTGACCTGAACCCCATAGAGAATCTGTGGGATATTGTGAAGAGAACGTTGAGAGACTCAAGACCCAACACTCTGGATGAGCTAAAGGCCGCTATCGAAGCATCCTGGGCCTCCATAAGACCTCAGCAGTGCCACAGGCTGATTGCCTCCATGCCACGCCGCATTGAAGCAGTCATTTCTGCCAAAGGATTCCGACCAAGTATTGAGTGCATAACTTTACATGATTATTTGAAGGTTGACGTTTTTTGTATTAAAAACACTTTTCTTTTATTGGTCGGATGAAATATGCTAATTTTGTGAGATAGGAATTTTGGGTTTTCATGAGCTGTATGCCAAAATCATCCGTATTAAGACAATAAAAGACCTGAAATATTTCAGTTAGTGTGCAATGAATCTAAAATATATGAATGTTAAATTTTCATCATTACATTATGGAAAATAATGAGCTTTATCACAATATGCTAATATTTTGAGAAGGACCTGTAGTTCATATGAGAAACTCTCAGACTGTCCTCAATGAACTCAGCATGTATGTTAAAAAGAGGCATTTTCACATTATTTTTTTCATTTGCAGACAGAACACACAAAACATCAGCATTTATCTGATATTTTTATTATTGTGTTCATTCTTTTAGCCAGGAATTTAGTGCACAGTCTGGTTATACTTCAGCTCTGTTTTGCTCCTGGGGGAAATGCCTCTTTTTGCAGTTGCTGCCCTTTTCTTTTAATTGTCAGTGTAGAGAAGGTTGTTTTATCTCGTCCTTGCCTCTCCTCCACAGCCTTCTTCTTTACACACCCTCCCCCTCCACTCCCATAGCTGTGTGATGCAACCCTACCTGTCCTGCCCACTCACCAGTGGAAAATTACCTTGCTGATTTACAGTGTGATATTAAGCAGACATAATGGGCCACTAAAACAGATAATATGGACCACAAATCTCCGCATATAGCAACACTTCAACTGGTTGTTGGCATTTGATCATAACCATGTTCTACACTCTAACATGCACAGAATGAATATTCATGCATGCTTGTATCAGGCCGATCTCCCCTGCTTTATTTCCTTTATTGCTGCGCAAAGACAAGCAGCATTATAATAAATCTTAAAAGACTCTTTGCTCCAATGCATGCAAACACTGCAGTGATAGAGCATCAAACTCTTAAACAAAAGGTCAAGGAAATGTTTAAATTAGCACATTCGTCTTGATGTAAACATTAACCGGAAAGTGGGGATCCACAGATAAAATTACTGATTTGGAATTAAATATATTTTGCAATAGTTGAGCAGACAAAACCTTGCTCATGAACCTCTGTGTCTAATTAAATATTTTGAAAAGTAATGTGGTAAAATAATACTCCCACATTGCTTTAACACATTACAAAGTGTTTCACTGTGAATGTTTATGGCAGAATGACATTCATAAGGTACAATCATCGTTTCACTGAAGTATTTTTAAGGTGGGATGTTGTTTTTAAAGACCACACTATAGCACAAAAGCCCTGATTCTCAGCTACTCTCAGTGGACTCAGATCCTTCGCATTAAAAGTTGGAATAAACTTTGTAATTATTTTGCCTTTACTCATTTTCAACCTTGAGGATACTTATACCTCAAGTTTGAAACTTTTAATGTAGTTGTTTAATGTAGATATTCAGCATAAACTGTCCAGGTACTGCCCCTATGTGCTGCTGCCTTCTTCAAAATTAGGTTAGAAATTAACATTGAGATAACTGAGTTTTCACATTTGTTAATCGACTCAGAAATGTTCTCAATGCATCGAAAAAACATTTTGTTTTTCTACAGCTACTACAAGTAGCAAAATATCCTTATCACAGTGCTACCACCACCATGCTTGACAGTTAGGGAAGCCAATTAGATTTGAAAGGTTCTCCTTCACTCCTCCAAACATTTATTTTGTTGCTGTGATGTTAAATTCACTTCCCTGTGGATTGAGACACTGGGGTTCCAGCATCTTCACTTTATAATGGGAATTAGGTATTAGTGGTTGGTGGTGGTGATTCCTGCATTATTCTTGAACATGCTAACCGACATGCTTGGCAGTTGGTTCACCCTCACCATGATTTGTGGCCAAGGAGCTTAATCGTTGTGTTCTTTAAATGGTTGGTTGTTCCATGTGGACAGCTGCAAAGTTGTTGATTTTGGAACAGTTGCTTTTTGAAGGCCAGGAGTTCCCCAGTCCATCTGGATGTTAAACTAATAGTATTATCATGCCAGAACGTTACTGATGCATGCCATAATTGTGTGATATCTCTACTGTTTGTTAAAGAACATTTATTCAGAAATTAGTGAGGGTATATCTATATAAAGTCACTTTCAATAAATTGGAACATGCATTAAGATGAGACTTGTTTATCAGATTAAATGCACCTTTTGGAAATAACAACCTTTTAACAGGTATTAAACATACTTTTTATTAAGTCCACAATATCGTTTATTGGTCTTATCTTAAATATTGTTCTTTCATGAACTGTAAGCAGATAATCATCCTATTTAACAGAAATAAAGGTTGAAAGTCATCAGTCTGTGTAAAGCTATATAATGTTTTCACTTAAATTGAGTTACTGAAACAAATGAACTTATCGATTGTATATATGAACCTGTATGTAAAATTATGAACCAATTAATTTAATTCAAATTCAAGCACCAACATATTTTGTCTTACCTAATCTTCTGACAGAACTGTAAGCTGTTATTCTGTGTAATACAAGGTGGTGAGAAAACTGATTTATTTAGACTTAACACTTCCTGATGTTCTGTCTAATCTTGTACAAATAGCTAACATGGGTCTGACACGGTGGCTCTAAATGTCCAAATGAAAAGATTAATATAAAAACTATACAAATATTAAGTAATTAAATATCATGTTTTAATAGGCTGCAGGCTTCACAGGGTTACAGTATTCATGGTTGAATCTGGCATTAAGTTGTAAATATAACATGCTGCAGAAAATATGAAGTAATAAATTGCCTCAGAAGCTTTATCTTAAGGAAAGAGCTGGTTAGAAAGAAAAATCTTCACCACTGGGAGTGTTAAACCGCTGCTGATCCTGTTCAACATTGTTTTAGCCAAAGGGCAAAGAAAACAAGGCTTTCTTTATTATTACTCATTTATTAGCGTTTCTCAAAGAGACTAATTTTCAACCTTAGGCATGTTATCTTCTTCCGTCTAAAACAAAACATAATTTAAATTTTTTTAAAGTCTATTGCTATTTGGCATGTGACTGATTTGAGGTAGTTCACAGTAATTACTGTTTGTGGGATTTACCCAGGGAGTACATTGTTGTGGTGCCAGAATCTGGGGATTCCTCTCAAACAGAGTCATCTGTCATGTGTGATGCAGAGAGTAGCTTTCCTTTAGCTGAGTTTCCTCTACAGGAACCTTTTCCAGGGACCCTGGCAACTTGCTGGACCCATTATTATGTCTCTGCGTTTCCAGAGCATTTACCAGGGTAGAAATTTACCACGGCCTGTTTAAACTAATATTTTCTGTTAACTTTTAACTGTAACTTATTTTAAGTCATTGGTGTCTGTTTACAGCTATCTGTAGGGAGAGAGGCAATAAATCATTCAGTCAAAATAATATTTTGGCTTTATAACAGTTTGTAATCTGAAGCAAAAATAAAAGTATCCACCAGGCTGTGGATCATTAACCAAGTCTTAAGAAATGATGCACTGCTGCTGATGTCTGTGCTTGTGGTTTATGCTCCTCTGGGACATGTCTCACAGGTTTTATTTATTTAATATCTGTGAATGTTACAAACTTGCTCTGACTTTGAAGTGCTTATAATTCAGTGTCACCGTAAACATGCTTTGAGATGATCACAAGTTTATGGCTAGAACACCAGGTTTCTATCCCAATCACAGCTATCTGCTCTTCTCTTCCCTCCTGTCGCTTGTGACAGAAATTTCTTGAACATTTTTCAGGTAGATTCACCTTTGTGGCAGTCACTACAAGTACACACCTCTCATTTGTCAAAACATTTGGGATTCAGCTACAAACTTGTTCGCTTGAATGATTCTTGGATGGATTCTCTGGTAATGATAAAGTTATGTATCCCATGAGAATACAGGGACACTAAGGAGGAAGGAAACAGTCTCAAAATAGATACCGTATTTACTGCAGGCTATCAGTTTGTCATTGCTGGTCACTTTCTCTCCATTAAACTAAGTCTGCAGATTTGCATTAAGGAAGACATAATTAATGTTAGAGATGTATGAATTGTTGTGACAACCTCACAAAGTAGTGAAATTCTGAGTGAGGTTAAAGTTCGGTGGGGGTGTGATGCTCTGAGCTCCTGAGACAAACAGCTCTGATCGCAGACCAGTAAGCAGCAGGGCCACCTCAGATCATCTGAGGTCGAAAGTCAGTCCTTAAGGGCCGGTACAGGACTATGTGTTAGATTATAGAGGTAGTCTATGGAAAAATCACTCAGTCAGCAGTCTGACACAATGATTTTACCTTTCTGTCTGTTTTGCTATAGCAAGTTTACAGGTATGCACAAGGCTCTGTTGTCTGTTAGCGCTGCAACACCAATGAACAGTTCTCTTCAGACATTTATAGGGCACAACAATTTCCTGCTCGTACCATTGTATTTAGCTAATCACAGCGGTCAAATTTCTAGTCCTAATACAGACATCAACCACAGCTTCATACAGAGGGTCACAGAACGGATGATTATAAAAACAAAAACATCTAATATCAAATATTACAATCTCCAAAGAGGACAGATTTGGAATTTTAAAAACGTTCATTATGTACCAGTGTACTCAAGATAGACTGTAGGGCCCCTAATTCACCAAATTCATCTACAAGATATTTCTGTAGTTCAGAACACCTGAATCAAATAAGTAGGTCATTAGCAGACCTGACTGAGGAGCTGATTCTGCCATTTGAATCCGCTGTATTGGAGCATGGACCCATCTAAAAAATGTCTAACTCCAAACCTTAAGGACTGGAGTAGGACACTGCCACCCTTGATCAATGTTTCTAAGCTACATTACAGTGTCTTTAACTCTGCATCTATTCGTACCTCTTAGATGTTTTTTTACGAGTTAGACACAACCACAAGCTTCAGTGAGTTTTATTCAGATTTTATCTCGTAGACCAACCTAAAATAGCACCTAATTTCATGAAAGAGAACAGAATAAAGTAACATAGTTGTGATGTGGAAGGAAAATGAAACATAGATTTCATGTATTTATAAAAATCAAAATATTGTGACATGAGTATATGTGAAAAGAAATTGCTCTGCTTAGATAAGACCAAAGTTGAACTTGCTGGCTTAAATGTGAAATGGTTTCTGTTGCAAAAAAAAAAAACCAACACAACACACAATAACCACTATTAAACAAGGTGCTGACAGCATCATGTTGTAGGAATGATTTACTTTAGGCTTAAGGAGGCTGTTTAGAGTTGATGGGAAAATTGAAGGAGCTCAGTACGGGGAAATCTTGTAAGAAAACCTGTTAGATGCTGTAAAACACTAGGGTGGAGGTTTAAATTCCAGCAGGATAACGACCCTTAATATACAGACAGACCTGCAATGGACTGGTCTTGACCGATCACATTCTCATGTTAGAATGGCCTAGTCAAAATTTTAGACCTAAATCTGATATTGACTGATGATGAGAATGATAAATAAGAATCGAGAGTTAAATTTTGATGTCAACACATGCTTTTTATCTAAAAGGTGGTTTTAAAAAGTAAATGTAAATAAATGTATAGTCATTTTCAAAAAAAAATACAATAGGTGTTCAGATGAGGCAGATTAAAAGTACGTTCTGAAAATAACCTTTAAACAGGTATTAAACATACTTTTCCTTAAGCTCACGTTTCTGTATTGATGTGTTTTTAATTGATCTAAAGTAATATTCTAATCTTAAATGTTGTGTTTTCATGAACTGTAAGCAGAAAATCATCCTAATTAACAGAAAGAAGGGCTTGAAAACACCAGCTTGTGTGTAATGTATCTATTTAATGTGTTTCACTGAGAGAATTGAGTTGCTGAAATAAATGAACTTTACAATAACATTCTAATTTATTGAATGGGTCTGTATGTCACACTTTTAAATTAGTAAGCTAGAAACCAGATGTATATTTCCATCTGCTTCACAATCATGCCCTACTTTATGTTACTATGTATTGTAAAATCCAAATAAAATAAATCGTAGTTTGTGGTTGTACCTTGACTAAATATACAATAGTATAAATACATTTGCAAGAAACTGTATATGATCACAGGGATGTTTGAAAATAAAAACACGCATTTTAAATGGATGGTTAAAAATGAGTTTTGTGGTTGACATTACGCTGTTAACAGTGAATCATTCTCTGATGCAACCTGAGAAAATGTGATGACAGTACAACAGGTAGATCTTGTCTAACCGAGATAATAAGAAGGTCTGACATATACCATGCTGCATGCTTGCATGAGCCAGTAAAATTCATCATAATTACTAAAACTAACCCAAAACAATCTATTGGTGTGTTTTTAGGTACAGATTTCTGGTGTAATTTATGTGAATATGAACAAATATTTGTTTGCATCACATTGAATTTATTTCCTGTCCTTTGTTTTCTTTATGGTAAACATTCCTATTTATGTTTAGGTGAAGTCAGATAACTAAGCTCCCTAGCTGGATTTGGAGAGGAAACATTCATATTTATTTGGCATAAATAAGGACCTTTGTTTTCCGCTTTTAACCATCACACCACATGGATACAAACAAAATACCGAATGTCAACATCACCAGTACTACAGAATTGCAGTATAAATGCATTCCTTTCACATATTTATTAAAATCAACTCCACATTTATCGTCAGTGGAGGAAAAATAAAGCCAGAAAGCCTGATGGTGTTTAAATATTGAACAGATGGCGTGTCTGCTGTGGAGAGGTTGCTTTGCCCCCCTGTCATTTTCCCAACATTATCATCGTGTGCTTTGGTGAATGCAGATATTTAACCCAGCAGTGATGTTCACAACAGGTGTAGATCATTAAGTTGTTCAAACAGTAAGTGACCTTGCGGTGTGAAGTGTTTGCTCATTGGTGTCTGTGTTTTGACCTAGAGGCATCGCTTCTGTCTGCTGTTGCAGATGAATCGGAATTTAACGTTTGTATTTCGCCGAATATTATTGTGAAAGTAATTCTGTGGTCTGGCTTAGCAGGTGGCAGCTTCTATTTTAGCTCAGGGGGGCATTGGGTACGGTTAAATAGGAAGCTTTTTTAAATCTTGTCCTTTTAAAAAAATAAAACCTCGTCTTGAGGTTCATAACAGAAAATGGCACCTTTAATCATTAGGAATTAGGGCAACATGCTGCAGAAAGAATATGAAAGAACATTAGGTACTTTGCCTAATGTCTTCTTATCAAAGAAGGCTATTATATATGTATCATCTGAATATGAAATGATATTGCAGAAAACATTATGTTATTACCAGTGCCAGGAATATAAAGAAGAAAAGCACACAAGCAAAATGGAGAATATAAAGTGATCCCGGGCTCTGCACACTCATTCTCCCGTCCTCATATTAGCCTCCATGTACTAGTACTAGTACTAATGTGGATTCATTAGTTCTAGTTGGATTTATTTAGATCCGTATGAAAACTATCAAATAGTGAACTAAAAGGTGTAGCTGCAAGATTAGAGTTTTTATTGTATTTCTTCTTTCATAAAAGGTGGTCCAGTGTTTCCTCTATAGAATAATGTTTATTTATTTATTACTGACAATATTCAGGTGGCTTCTTATATGGCTTTGAGCTCACTGAAATGAAAAAAAGAACTATGGAAAAAATTGCCCCTGTTATAAATAAAGAAATTAAACAGTTTACTCCAACCTGACACCCCAAAGCATCAACATCACTCAAAATCAGTTATTGTAAGCATAATATAGGCACTGTTTCTATATAATAACAATGCTAAGATGTATTGTATGGTAAACAATTAATGAAACAATCTACACTGAGAGCAAAGTGTACCGGAGTCAAATTCCTTCTTTGTCTGTACAAACTTGGCAATAAAGCTGATTCTGAATATTAAAGCCACTGAACTAGGGCTGCAACGATTATTTTGCTAATTGAACAATCTGTCGATTATTTTTTTTGATTAATCAATTAATAATTGGAGATTTTTTTTTACAGAATTTGAACCAGGTGAGCTAAAACTATGCCACCTGAGGAGTTCTAGATAGAGCATATTTACAAACAATGAACGTTTTTCATCTTAAATGCAAATTGTATTTATTTTTTGTACAATTTTGGTCTAATTATTGCTCTGAGTGGGTTAAGCAAATGACGTGTTTTAGAGTCTGTATACTCATACTAGTTAATGATTATTCAATTACTAGATTAGTTCATGATTTTCTCAATAATTGATTTATCATGACTAATCTGAATAATTGTTTCAGCCCTACACTGAACCCTGTGAGCTTACCTTCTGGAAGACTTGTCAATGGCATGTAGGGGAGGATTTAGAGGTGGTGGAAATGATGTTATTTTTTGTCCATCATGATTTCAGGGAAGCAATCAGTATGCCGTCTGTTCAAACTCATTTTGAACTGGGTGCATCGTTCAACACAATGGCCACAGATTTTCACAGCTCAGGCAATACTTATCGTCTCCAGGGTTGCAATTAACAATAAATCCATCCATAGACACTCTGCCTCTGCTTGAAAATGTCATAAAAATATTACCGTTATTGTTATTATACAGACTTATGCTGCATGAGACAATACTTTTGTTTGGCTCTTGCTGTACACAGAAGCTTTGTAGTTTTCCCCAAACACAGCTCTGGATTTGAGCACCATCTTCAACTTCTTTGGTGACATCGTGGCAGGCATGGGAAAGGCAGAGAAAAAACAGCATGGGTAGCACATCAAAGCCAGGGTGACAAGAAGCTTACGGTGGGCGTGCAGTGTACTTGCTCCAGTGCTTGCTATGGCCATCTTACATATTTCTGTACTGAACTATTGTGTTTGGGATATTCAGACACCACTCTGTAAATCTCCTGCTTGAATGTGTTTGTATGGAGAGGCCCCACTGTTTAGATATTTAGCATAGATTAACAAAACAACACATTATTAAGTATAACCCTTTGAAATTTCACCAAACTGATCTACCCTTTTTCCCTTATGATTGGGGTTCCTGTTCTTTTTTTTTTTGTTGTCAGATCGCCACGTTCTGGTTGGCAGTCGTCATGACAGTGACCAGGGAGATGGGACTTCAGCCATAATGACTCAACTCATTGCAGCGCTAACTGAGCAGACCAAGCAGGGATGGGTTCCGGACCGTACCACCGTCTTTTGCTCATGGGGAGGCACAGCCCTGGGGAACATTGGGTCCTACGAGTGGGGAAAGGTCAGAGATAAGAGGATTGTTTGCTTTCTTTAATGCCAGCTTATTGCTTATAGTCTTAAAAATACGTCTGGGCCTACAAATGAATTCTAGATAGACAGAAATGGAGACAACCATTTGTGGGCAGTGAGGTTATAGTTTGACAAACATTTACCAAACACATTTAAGCAGCAATTCAGTATTTTATGTGACCCTGCAATGCAGACTCTCAGATTAATTTGAGGTTATTTACTATCAGTAGCTTTTACCAGAACACCTTCCTAATGAAGAGCAATCCCAGACCCTGTAAAAGGGAGCAGGAACTGTAAGAATGATCAGGTGAACATTTTTGCACTTCATAAGAAAGAGAAGTGAGCTTGACGCCATAAAAAGAATCACCACCTCAAAATGTGTAGTCAGTAAAGAGCAAATACTGTACTTATGGTTCGTTCACCACAACTTAGAAAGGAAACTGCTCTGGAGTGATAATAGGATGACACATTTGGCAACAGTTCTGAATGTTAGCATGAAATGATGAACACCATTTTCTTTGTTCTTTCAGGATAACAGTGTTGTCCTTCAGAGTAGTGCTGTGGCCTACGTGAGTCTCAACTCTCCAGTTCGAGGGACAGAAACTCTTCGAGCTACAGCATCTCCAACTCTGCTGCAACTCACCTCAGATATACAGAGGGTAACTATTCATACGTAATAATACACTTTACTGAACACTGCATTCTGCAATGGATTTCCTGACAGTAACATCACACACATGCTGACATTTACACTCATAGTGTAAAAGAAAGTACATACCCCGTGAATATTGAGGTTGAGGTATGACTCAGGTGAAATGTTTTGGGCATCCTTACACAAATTTCTCTCAATATTTGCTGGGGTTTTGGCCCATTACACCTGACAAAACTAGTTATTTTTTAGCTTCCTTGCTCACACACACCTTTTCAGCTCTTCCCACAAAACGTCTATAACCATGAGGTCAGGGATTTGAGGTGGCCACTCCAAACCATTGACTTTGTTGTCCTGAAGCCATTGTTTTGCTTATTTAGCTGAATGTTTTTGGTCATGGTATATTGGAAGACCCAAAATTCTCTTCCTGATATCTTGGCAGACTTTCCTAAAAATCAATTCACAAGTGTACCTACAAGTCAAATTTTCTGAATTAACCTTTCCCAAAATATTTAAAAACACAGTCATTTTAGTTTGTGTAAACTTCTGAATTTAAAAAAAGGCAATAACAAATTCTCTTAAAAGTTTGTTTCGCCTCAGCTTTTCTATTTAAGAAAATTGGGCTAGAAAAAACTTAATTTTTGGACCGGTGTCAGCACACAGACATGCTGCTTTTAGACTCCAAACCATGGTAAAACACCTAATGGCTCACTGTTAGCTGTCACCTATTTCTACAGACATTGGCTGTAAGCAGTGCCCCTGGGCAAGGCACTTAACCTCAAGTTGCCTACCGATCTGCGTATCGGTGTATGAATGTGTGAGCGTTAGTGAGTGCGATTGGGTGAATGTGGCTCTAGTGTAAAGTGCTTTGAGCTGTCTGTATGACTGGAAAAGCCATATAAGTTCAGTCCATTTACCATTTACCACAGGACATTGTAAATATATAGAAAAGGGGTTACAGCACTTAATACATTTAACTCTATTAACAATTAAAATGAAATGTTTATGCTGCAGAAAAAGGCTTATTCTGGCATGTATTCCAATGATAAACATGATCCAGATACAACAGTGTTTTATTTTACTGACAAGAACAGTAAAACTTTCAGGGTAAAAAATATCTTTAGTAAATTCTCTTAAGTATTTGTTTAAACATTTTAAATTTGCAATACTGCATGCTTCTAATAACAAAGGTATTTACATTAAGTAGTTGTTTTAATGGGGAGTTAAAATTTTGCTGCTTGAACTCAGTCATGTCAGGTCTCTCAAGGTTGTCCAGATTGAATTGTGTTCAGACTGGTGATGTAATACAGGTAGAGGTGTGGGTGGTGCCCATGAAAAACCTGTCAAGGTGTCTCTGACCAGTGTCAAACACCGTTTGGTGGAGGCAGTGTTTATAGTGTGGGGAGGCATCTCCCTCTCTGAAACAAAACAAGGCTTGTCATTGGAGGCAATCTCACTGTAGAGAGGTATCATATGAGCATTAGTGGCAATCCCATGTCTCCGTTCTTAGGGCTCCTCCAAAATGTCAATGCTCACCCTAACAAAGTGAGATTTATCAGAGACTACCTCCAGAATTTGGGGACCTCTTTCAGTTCTGACCTCATTTTCATTTACTACTTGTGGATTCAGCTTGGGCGTGCTGTTAATGCTAGTGTGACCAGTACAACCATGGTGAGGTGTGTGACCAAGCAGGTGATCTGGATGAGGTGAAGGTGCCAGGCTGTTTTGATTGTGTACTATTCTCCCAGGCCTTACTCGGGTCCCTGTTTGGTGAACCATTTTTTTTAATTGCCAATATGTCTTATTCTTTCAACCTTGAATCATCTAATCCAATAAATGACCAAACGAGACTCGGTACATAGAGTGTCATTGGTAGAGAAGATTGGCTAAGTTTTTGCACATACTCATCTCTGATGCTCAACCCACAAATATGTTTTCTTACTGATGCTGAACAATTACAAGAAGTAAACATGCTTTTCAATGACATAGTATTTACAACCAGGAAGCATTTTTACCATGATGAAATAAACCACGAAACTTTCATTACTTTTTGTGCCATGTTTACTGGTTGTTTTATTATTTCATTGTCAGAGTTAATTAGGCCACTTGACTCAAATGTGTTCTTGAAAAGCTGCAAGGTGCTTCTTACAAGACGACTTATATGAGCAGTGTTAACTATGTGTTAGCACCTCATCCCTTTTTTACCTTTATCCGAATCTGTTTTTACTTTGATCTAAATCTCTGTTTGCAAAAATGTTCATCTTATCATATTCTGCTTCCTTGTTGTTTTTCCTATTAACCATAAAAAAGTAACATGACAGCTTCAACCGTTACCAAGTGAAATGTTACAAAGGGAAAAATAAAGAATCTGACTGCTCTTGAAGTGCCACCTGTTCTGTGAAAGGGGGGAAGAACACTCTCTGTTACATCTAAATGAAGCGGAATTCACTCCAACCCACATGACACATTCACAAACAGGGGGCCGGTCTACTGAAAAACCGGAGGATGTCTGATTCCTTCTGCCTAAACTGTCTCTCTATGCCAACCTGAGGGTGTTTTGCAGATCTGATCATCCCTTGCAGACATTTTCTCTAACTTCTCTGGTCTATTTTTACTTTGGAAACTTTTGCCTCATCATTAAAAACATCCATCTTCCTCATCAACACTATGATTCCTTTTCTCGCTCCACCACCAACTCTTTTTTTTTTTTTTTGTTAATTTTCCTTTAGCATTGCATCCCTCTCTCCCCACCTTCCTTGCTCTAATATTGCTCCTTAATCTCCTCTTTCATCACTAGCAGGCTCTGCATCCCAACACCTTTTGATTTACATCATTAAAGTCTCCCACTGACTTCTCTTGCTCCTTTTTTCTTTTTTAGCTTACTCTGAATACGAACGATATTTGTTTCATGAGAAAAGTCATTTATCTACAGAGAATATCAGTCTTCTTGCCATGGAGCTAGAAAGACACAATTTAAAAAGTGGACAGATACAGTTTAGTGTTGTTACTCCTCTGCTGTAGCTACAAGTAATCACTAGGAAGGCCTGAACTGGTTTAATCCGATATAATGAAGTGAGAGACATGTCCTGATTTTTAAAGTAACATCTCAACAGGAGAAAAAAATAAAATAAAATCTGCCAAGTTTGCTTGGTATTCTGCTGTGCTCTAATGAACTGAATGCAACACCACTTTTTGAATTCCCAAAGGAAAATTACATTTTTGTAGTTTACTTAACGAAAATTAAATAAAATCAAGCACAGTGTTGGGATCCAGCATTTGACATCCTTCCTCCGTACTAAAGCCCATAGTCATCTTCAGCTTGAACAATGTTGTCCCCACCATAATAAATGACGGAGAAAAAAATTTTTTAGATCTGTCCTTTTTAGTAAAAACCAGACATGCATAACCAGATACAGCATTTTCACATTCCATCAAGGGGTTTACAACAAATGACTCTAAACAACTAGTTTAAAAAGCCTAGTTTAAAACTTAATTCAGTCTGTATCAAAGAAAAAAATCACTCAAAATGCACATAAACATCTCCACTCATCAAAACATGTACTGCTTTACAGTTCCAGTTGGAACTTCCTTCTCACCCTATACACTTTCTTTGCGAGTTACAGAGAAATCACTCTTTTTGAAGCCATCAGGATTGTCCTGGCATGATTTTGGCTTAATAATTTAAAAAATGTTTTGAGAACTGGTGGAATTAATTTATTTAAACTAGGTCTCTTTTTGCATAGAGCCCTCTTTTTAAGTAGGGTTCTGGTTAAGGGCGCTCCAGGAGCTTGATGTTAGGCTGCCTCGTCCATTTGGCTTCTGGAACCTGTTCTGATATGTGTTTTGGATCAATATCCTATTAGAACACACAACTGTGACCAGATTTCAGTACACTATCTGCTGATTTTGGGTGTTGTTGAAGTAGTCTTTCTTCATTATTCCATCCTCTTTGTGAAAATCAGAAGAACCACTGGCAGCAAAAACGACCATCTACGTGATTCTACCACCATCATGCTTTACAGTTGAGGTGAATCACATTTCACCTCTTCCGCACAGTTGAGCAATAGTTTTAAATATAATAATAATAATATTTCAACATACTATTACCACAGTTTGTATAAATATCACACCACTCTGATCCTTGGTTTCTAGCATACCTAATTCTTCCAGGTATTGCATTTATATTACTTCAATACAGCCAATTTAACCATTTGTTTTTTGTAATATATTCTTAAATGTTGATGCAAAAGAGGAACATTTGGTACTATCTTGCATTTCATTTCTACAAATTCTGTATGACATCTCAGCTTGCAACAAGCAAGGTTATCTCTGCCTTTAATTAGACTTTTATTAGTTTGTTAGCTCACACAACAAGATATATGTCAAAGAAATTAACCATTGAGACTGTGACCTTATTGTTTTGTCATTATCAAGCTGCTGTTAGCTTAGTATTAAAGATAAATGGCCACATGAACAGCAGAGAAAACAAACATTTGAAGACTTACATACATATCCTTCTGCATTGCCTGCCTTATTAAACAGATCAAGCTTCTTACATTCCAACATTGTATAAATAAAATTAGAAATTAATCAGTATAATCAAGTATATGGATACTTAATGGATAAAATATCTTAACTGTTTACCTAACTTTAGAGTCAGGATATTCAAAATAACACGGGAAATCATTTTAACAACAGTTTTTATTCTAAAAGATTAGAATGGATATTAGTCATTCTTCTGGGGTGCATAATATGAAACAATTCAGCGAAACTTGAGGGACCTATTGTTTTTGAAGCTGTTAAACAACCTTTAAATAAGATATTACTTTGGACATCTTTTGTTGAACACTACAGTATGTACCAGAGCTGCACTGGTAATCTGTCCGTTCTGGTGAAGTACAGAACGACCACCAGTTCACGACCGTCGGCCTATCTGGTTTTTATTCTTCTAAAAGTGAGACAGAAAGGCTCTGACTGGACTAACACTGGGGACGTGGCTCCTTTAAGAGCAGCTACGAATGCTTGTGTATGTCAGAGTGAACCGTAGAGTGCGAGCCATGTGTATGTGCATGCATGCCCTGGTGGAAACAGAGCAGCATGGAAGATGGTGTACAAACGGACTACTGACTGAGAGTAGGCAGATTGTAAGTTGGAGAAACAAACACTACGGCTCCTAAAGCTGAGTTGATACCTGTTTGTTTCCGTGAAGCTGTTCACAGCTGTGCCCCTTAAAGGAAGAATCTGTGCACCACCATAATGTAATCTTAGAAATCAACCAAGTCACTGATTCACCCAAAAGATTTGGGTAGAAATTTATTCTGAGCATCATCAGGGTGCGCATGATAAGGGACAGAGAGCAGAGGGAATCACACTCGAGCTACAGTTACAGGTAAGTGGCCATGCAGTGATAGAAAACCATTGGACCCCTCTCTGTCATCTTGGATTTGCATGTTGATGATGATATGAAAAATATCTGGTTGTTTAGGAATGCCAGAATGAATGCATTTAATCTTACCTGTGTTTAATAATTAATCATCTCATTCATGCAGTTAGTTTATTTTAACTGTTTGACAAAAGGCAATGGTACTGATTTAACCTGGAAAGTATAACACCTGCTGGTACCGTTAACATTGTAAGGGCAAATGTATATAGTTATTGATAATACTAGCAAACAATTTATTTTTAGTGCTTTTTTGTTCAAGTTAGTAGTAGCAAAAGGACAAGAGATGACAGAGAGTCCAAGAAAGTGCCATCATAAGGTTCCATGTTATAATAATTTAAACAATATGGGCCTGATCTAGTAAGATCCCAAGAAAGGAGCACTAAGTTGCATGTGTTAAACAAAAATTGCACATGCTATTAGTGGGTGTGTTGCAGGTGATCTACTAAGAATGCGTTCGCAATTGATAACAGGTGCAAATGTGATGCGGACCACCCTCTTTGAGTGGGGAATTTTGTATGTGCTACTGGCTGTCGCCATGGAGAGTTTGGACACATTTAGGTACGTGCACAGATAGACCCCTTGTGGTGCTCAAGTGTTTTGATATTTGACAGACATTTATTTGAGTGGAATGGCCCTGCACCTGTCCACGGTACACACAAGCCCGCGCCCTGCCTCTCCCTCCTCCTACTCCACTTTGCCATCATGCAGTATGGAGCACAGGGCCTAATGGCTGCAGAGGCCATCCTTCTCCTCTGACCTGCACAAGACAACAGGCAGACAAGTGATTGTTTCTGGAATCCCAGAAGGAACATTGGAAGGGACCTTGAAGGAACCAAAAATTTAAAAAATATATTTCAGG
Source organism: Girardinichthys multiradiatus (assembly GCF_021462225.1). Lineage (NCBI taxonomy): Eukaryota > Metazoa > Chordata > Actinopteri > Cyprinodontiformes > Goodeidae > Girardinichthys > Girardinichthys multiradiatus. Next base: position 44,922,135 of record NC_061802.1, on the reverse strand, counting down.
CACGTACCAGATACCTTTAGGCAAACACAAGACAGTTTTTTTAATTTTTTCTTTCAATGTCTCTTTACAGGCTCCATGATTGTTTCCTGTTCTGTGGTGGCTATTAATGTTCTGTTTTGTTTGTTTGAAAACTTGCCACAATATTTAAGTTCAGTCAGAATTTTTTGTTTTGGTTTAATTGCATAAAGAATTTTAATATAATGCATACCTTAAAAGGCTCAAGAGAAATGGCTTTGAATCAAATTGGCCTATGTTTGCAGTCCCGCTGCATTACATAGGCCAATCTGTGCTGCACAGACGTCCTTTTCCCCACTTTCATGACATCGTGAATATGTTGTTGAACATGCAGCAGGGAACTATACATTGCACCGTCTTTTCTGGGCTATATAGAAGCGCTCCTCCAGTGCAATCCAGACAATGGTGTTGTTTCACAAATTAATGGTGCAATAGAATTATCCAGATGTAAGAACATGCAGCGTTAAAAGGATTTTTTCCATTGGAGATATGGCTTGACCTCTATTTGTAACTCGCTCTAAATCAGCACTGAAGAATGTAATTGCTGGATAGATGATATTTTTCTATTATTTTTATTTCTGACAATTTGAATATGTTGACACGTGCACAGAAGATTCTCTGTTGTCTGCCATTGTACAAATGCTCCCTTTTCACCACAATGACTGTTTACATGTGTTCATAATGCTGTGCTAGTTTGCACCTGCCTTTTAAACCTGCTAAAAAAACACAAAAACAAATAAATTACAATGTGGGTGCTAAACAATGACATTTGCATATCCTCTTCACAGTACTTTGTAGGTTCTGATAATCAGCATAAATTATGTATATATATGAAGCAATAGCTAAATGGATTGTGTCTGCTATTCTGCTCAGTTGACAGATGCAATCCTCGGTGCACCTGGTTAGTAGATCAGCTTTGTGTGTGCTATCAAGTTTAACAATTCAAATTCAAAATGCAAACCTTTAGTAGCTTAGGCTCTATTTTAACACCCTTTTTGCCACAGAAAATTTAATTATGGTAAAGATGGTACCAATGGCTCACATGCTCTATGGAGGACAAGATACTGTATTCCCTTCATAAGTTAAGTTGAATAAAAGACTGAAAAGAGGCACAGACAATACTAAACAACACAAAAACATTGTTTACTGCACTGCTGGTAGCTGTTAGTGTGCATCTGGGAGGTGGGTCAATCCAAGAGATAATGCTGTTTGTTAGTCTCAGTGTGCCCCTACTATGGAGTAAAATTCACAAAGCCTCTATAAAGGTTACTATGAAGAAACATTATGTTAACCTTGTTAAGAGGTTTTGTTGACATCTTTGGGCTCTGGCCAATTAGAGCTTGATGAGACAGGAAGTGAAAACTGAAAAAAATACAGATTTACTGATGTAGGAAGAATTCACTGGAAAGGAAATACATAGTTAATGTCAGCAGTAGCCACAACAATTACTTTATCTGGGAGAGAACCACAGCTAGACACAAAGGTGCTGAGTCTGTAGTACTATCTAGGCATGAAAATCAAGAAGAGTACAAGAAGTTTATGTTATCAATAGCCCTTTCAATAGCTTTGTCCAGATAAAAGACAGGGTTAAGAACAGAGTCCCTGAGTCAATTATGTCCCTATGGAAAGAAGAAATAAAGCGAAGATAAATTTTTCTCAACATTTGCAGAAGTCTCTTGGTAGCCATTAATTTGAGTCAGTTGGTTTAAAGGAAGGAAATGTGTAAAACAAGCAGGACATCAGTGGATAAGAGGATCAAAGCTTTGTTTTAAAATGTTTTGCAGTCCTGATGTGCTGGAGTCACTATATATTAACAGGTGATATGATGCTAATGTGATAAAAGGTTAAAAATATTGTGTTCACATTGTTATCTACATTCTGATATCTCATTAGATTCTAACTTCTAATTTCCATGTTGCATAGTTATTGGTTCCATCAAAACAGTCCATAAAAAAGTGATACTGCTGGTCTTTTGTTATTTTGCTCCTTAGTCTAAGATATCCCCAGGCAAAACCTAAACCTCCCAATATGTAGAAAAGGTTTTAAACATCATCATTCTTGTTTGCACAATGGTATAATACTTGCTACTTATCTTACTTAGAGCTGGTCTTCCAAACCTAGATGCTAATGTACTGATAGCTTTGAAATGGGTGCTTAGGAACCAATTATAGTAAAAAATACTTAATCATTTTGTTGGGAAGGTACATGGGAAAGGTGGGACATTAAGCTTGTAAATGGACAGAAAGAAAGCAACAAAGTAGCCAAGGCAAATATGAAACAAATGGAGAGAAGCTTGTGCTTTAATTAGGTATTCTTATTCAGATTTATGAGTGTCTGATCTCCAGCTGGTGTGTGGGTGGCATGTAGCAGGTAGCTCAAACTAATGGTTGTCAGTGGACTGCACAATGGAAGACCGCATTGGTTAATACTTCATATGCTCTTATGCCCCTTTTATGTCTTAAAAATGCTGTTTTTAGCTGTTTCTGCATATTTCCTCCATTGGTTGGTATAACTGAAACCAGATATCAATGGATTTGGGCTTGACGTTTGTTGGGTTTCTGTTCTTCCACCCACCTTAAACTCTCTGTTGTACATTGGTTTAAATGTGAGGAAGTATTGATCAATTACAATGTATTATTTTTGTCTTGTGAATTGTGCTCCATCATGCTGGATCAGTTTGTGTCAAAGCAAAAATACAGGAAAAGGGCATTTTTGTTAGAAAGTTAACAAAGCTACTTGCAATTAATTAATATGTATCTGTTTATTCTGCACGAAGTTCTAACAGAAGTGTAAATTCCTTTGTCAAATCCATTTAATATTTGCAAGGTTTCCGGTGGGTTGATGCTTATCTTCTTTCATTAATAGATTCAGAATAGGTTTCCAGTCCATCATTGGCCCCAACATATGCCTCTTTCACAACAAAGGTTTCAGTCATAACCCCGCAAGAAGCCTCTGAGCTCCATCTGACCATTCATAAATCCCAAATGGATACGGCAATATCCCACACAGCTCAGAGTTGCTGTGATTATGAATATATTATTTAATATTAATACTTTAATATTTAATTAAATGATTTTTGGTCTGTTAAGGGTTGTCTTATGAATACCAACCCAATAAGGCGGTGGTATTAGGACAACATTTAAAGATATGAGCCAATCTCTGGTATTATTGAACAGCAAAACTCTGTACACACAGAATGAATTCATACAATTTCTTAAAATACAAGAATTTATAAAAAAAATTAAAATAAGTTGACTCAAAGTCAAACATATTTCAAACAACAAACTCTTTATTATGCTAAAACAATCCAACTAAACTACCAAACAGAATGAAATAATAAGGAAGACTAATGGGTGATGTACAATATAAACAAGTGAATCAAAGATGGTTGAAAGAATGATACAATATTACCATGTTTGAGAACCAAGGATTATCTTGAAGAATCTGGAAATGAAGTTAAGTTACTCTTGGAACTAACTTGGGCAATAATTGGTATACCTTTAAACAACCATTCGCAATGCAAGATCATATAAAACATTATTTTGATCAAACATTTTAAAGAATGATTTGCTGAATAAAATCAACCTACTGGATGACCAATTCTCAATGGTGTTTAATTAGCTGCCTTTACTAATGAAAATAATATTTAAGGAAATATTATTTTGAATAATAACCAAACATTTTGGATAAATGGGTCTTAATGGTGTTTAATGAGCTGACATTATTTATTAAAATAATATTTAAAGAAATATTAATATTACAATATTGAAGGAATAATTATTTTGAATAAGAACCAAACCTTTCTGGATAAATGGATCTTAATGGTGTTTAATTAGTCATCATGTTTAGTAAAATAATATTTAAGGAAATATTATTTCCTAGATTGGAAACTAACAACCTTTCTGTGTAAATGATCTTTAGCTGACTCATAAAGTAGGCAAGCATGTGTTTTTAGCTGTTAGTGGTTGGAACTAACATAAGAAACTTGTAGCTGGTTACCAGAATCAAACACATACCACTAAAATACCACTAATAAAAGGGTTGAAATGCATAAGTGTGGACGGCGCGTCATGCCCGATCTTCTGTGTTTAAAAACCACCCTTTAACCTGTTAAGCCCTAGAGGGTGTTAGAGCAATTTCTGCCTGAAATTACATACCTTAAATAAATCAAGTATAACTCCACAGTTATAAGGCCTACATGCAAATGTTTGATACCTGTGTAAAGATAAAACATAAAAGAATATTTTTCCAGTGGAACCACTATTGTAACTGTTACTATGTCTGATTTATTTGTGATTAAACAAAAAAAATATATACATTTTTGAGCCTTGACAAAGGTGTTTTATAAATGAACATTGCAAAGCACTAACAAAATCCTTTGGAATTCCTAGGAGAACCCCCAGGTTGCATTCATCCACATCTTCACTATAACTGCAGCAAATTTAGGCTGAAAAAGTTGAAGCATATATGTTCCACGAAAGCTTTAGATGGCAATGTGCCAGGTGGAAATGGCAGTTAGGCAAAGGGTGCCAAAACTTTCCCAAATGTGTTTTTCACCTCATAAAAAGGAAATAAAAGGGAATCTGGTCAAATAAAAGTGCTTATTTCCATTGTAGGAGTCTTTCTGCATATGACATAGCCTTTGGTTATGACATTTACCCTGTGTATCATCAAAATGTACAATTGTGAACAGCACTGGGAGCTAACAGAGTAGCGCGCACGCTAGCAGCCGCTGAACAGCAACCAGCAGACTGTAATGTGCAAGCAAACCATATAACCAGAGAAGGTGCTAGAAAGACAATCTATGCCTTGTTAGAAAGGTGAGTGTCTCTAGTTTATCATCATGAGACATGTGGGGGGTGCTGCAAAGAGAAAGGTGCTTTTTGTACTGTTTTGTTTACAGAGTCAGCAATCTCCGAGAGACCTTAAAATGTCATCGCCTTGTTTAGGTTGCTGTAAAACTAAAAAGTATTTGTGCAAAACTCATTTGGGGAATTGTTTTATGAAGAATGAAGCCTTCTCTTACGATATATTTAGAAAAAAAATTGGTGGAGTTTTACTTAGTCTTATAGAGTGCCAAAAAGTGGAGTGGCCTAGCAGGCCCACCAGCGTGCCCATCGGGCTTATGCGGTTAAATAAGATAAGTTTCAGATAGGTTCTTACTGGCCTTTAATGTTGTAACCCATGGCTGGGATCCCAATAGATTCTACAATAAATATAGCCGTAAATGTGCCATCCATGTCATCACTAAGCATAAATTCTTTGTCTTGTCTCACCACACTGTTCTTTTCAAAACAATAATGGAAGAAGACCTCAGTGTAGCAATCTTGTTGTTAGCCGAGGAAATGCTTTCGATTTAAATAATATACAGTATCTCACAATCCTAATCATTAAAAATGACTTCTGAATCTTCTTTGTAAATCATGAGTTTATAAATAATGTGACTGGCTGGTTGCACAAACTATATATCATCATTACATCAATCCTTCGAGACGGCAAAAAGGCTTCATAATCCCGCCTTGAAGTGTTTTGTGAAAGCCGCTAGAACCTAAACCAAACCTAAGTACCTGACATATGTGTTTTGGACTTGAGGAGGAAACTGGAGTACATGAAGAAAATCCATGTGTGCACTAATCTTTTGGCTAAAATTGCCATTAATCAACTGAACTGTGCAAGTAATGCTGAACTTTAACTTTCCACTGCAACAGCTACATTCAGTCAAATGCTCAAACTGACTTAATCCCCCAGGTTGGTTGGCAGAATGTCTGCACACAGTAATTAGAATTGATTCAATAAAAGTGCTTTTTTTTTCTTATGAATCAACTTGAAATAATTGTGGTAGTACTAAATGGGTGTTTGTATGAATAATAACATGCAAGAGGAAGGCGCTAGAGTTGATTAAAGCCACAGAGAGATATGGTGGGGGGAATATTAAACTCATAGGGGGGTCTGTGTCTGTGGAGTTGAGCACCTGTGCTTAGTCAACAACCTGACTGAGAAGAAATAGAAATCCATTCCTTGGAGGCATGTTACACCCTCTGGTTTAGATTAAGGATTCATAGTGCAGCTGTATAATGAGACCAAGCACACTTCAAAGTCACAACTCATTACTATGCATTGTGTGTGCTTATGTTTTCTTTTATTATTTGTGTCACTGAAAGTCATGAAGCTAAGAAAGCCCATTGTAAGCAGTTACTCCAACCCCAGTCATTTTCTATAATTTCAATAGCAGCACAAGTCAGGGCAAAATCTTACAATGCATATAAATGACATGCTAACTGATGTGCTAGTTTTGGGATGTGTAGTCAACCTCCAACCAATGAACATACAATATGTTTGACATTTAAACAAACTTAACACTACTCTCATCACACAAATGTTTTTGTTATGTGGACTGAAGGGTGCTGTTAGTTTAGTTTAGTTCTGACCCTTTGTCTGCTGAGTTATGTTCACAATTAAAATAAGTCCACTGGGTAAGAAAGGCTGCTTGACGGATGCCCTGATGTAGAGCCTCCTTTATTTCTTATATATGTAAGCTAGTACAACCTTGCTGTCAGTGTAGTATGTCATGTGGTCAAACTACACATCAATCTCTGCTATTGTAAGTTCAGCTATTTCAGCTGTATTTCAGCAGCACACAACTTTAGCTTTGGGATGGCTGTAGTGTTAACCTGGCCTTCCCACACAGAAATGTTACTTCACTTTGTCCTTCTTGGTTTGACGACTTGATTTAGGCAATGGCTGCATGCCTTTACAGATGCATTTGCAAAAACACCGAGTTCCCTTTTCTTTGCTGCAACAGTGGAGAAGGATGTATTAGCATGTGGTATTTGGAGTTCCTGCTGACTCTGAGGACTCTCTTTTATCTGCTTCACACTGCCTCGGCTGCAGGTAGAGGTGAGCCCCACTTTTCTGTTTGTGATGCAAGATCTCTTAGCATAAACCTCCCGTGGAAACTGACAGGTGCAAGAAATCCAATCGGGTCATAAAGGCTAGCAACAGTTAATAGCATACCTCTGTGTTTCAAAGGTTTCTTTTCTTTTACAATGTGGAATGTGAAGCTGTCTGTATGCATAAACCAAACCAGTCCAAGGCTATGTTCTGTTGGGAAAAACAGATCTAATCTACCCATTTCCACTAAGCAGTCGTTGGATGGAAATGCATTGATGAGGGCAGGGTGTTTTGTGGCAGTTTTATGTAACCTGAGTTTGGAGCTGGCAAGCATCTTCTGAACTCGTCCAACAATACTTATGGCTTCTTGCTGTGTTTTTTGGCATCACTTCCATACTCAACCTCTACTTCAGCTGCTCATAAACCATAAATGTCTAGAGCGGAGAAGGACTATTCCATGAAAAGATTGACCAGCATTCTGTATTTTACAATATCGTTGGTCTTTACCATAGAGAGCAGAGTAAATCTCTGTGATCTTGCTTTACCGCAAAACAATTACAAATTGAAAAAACAAAACGCAACATAAAACCCCTTTTTTTTGGCAGCAACCCCCTATGTCCGGTATAATTAGAAACTAAAGAGCCTCGCCTTTCCGACAAGGCATAGCTCGTCCTTTAAGCACCTTCTCCAGTGATGTAATTTGCATGTAATCGATCATTTAGAAAGGCACAGAAGAGGAAAATTACCGTTTTGGAAGTGTAAGATGACATTTGATGATTTGATGAACCAGTGACATGAAAATAGAATATTCTTCAAAAAGCTGCGTCTTTTAGGATGAGGAGAAGGATGATGAAGAATATTTACGGAGGAGGGGGCGCTAGTTCATCAGTAAGTTACGGTGTTGCTTCTTATTTCCATCAGATATACAATACATCTCTGCTATTTCAACAATGTTTTACTTATTTTACATTAGTCATAAATGTTGAGAGAGAGAGAGAATCAATCAAAGGTTAAAAATAAAATTCCTCCAGTGCAAGAAAAAAAGGATAGAATTTAGTTTGATTTAATTTCATTATATTTATTTTATGCTGTGCACAATGGCACATTTTGATGATACAAAAGGTAATGATGTAATGACCAAAGGCTATTTCATATGCAGAAGGAGTCCTACAATCAGTACTTTTATTTTACCAGATTCAATTTTATGAGGTGAAAAACACATTTGGCACTGTTTTGGCATATTTGCCTAAATTGTGCCAAAATGCCATCTCCACCTTCACATTGCCCACAGAAACATTTGTGGAACACATATGCTTCAACTGATTCAGTCCACATTTGCTGCAGTTATAGTCAAGATGTTGGTGAATACAATCTGAGGCTTCTCCTAGGTTTTCAAAAAGATTTTGATGGTGTTTTGCAATGTTCATTAAGTAAAATATTTTTGCGAGGCTCAAAAAATTCAATGTTTTCTTTGTTTATTCACAAATAAACCACAAATAACAATAACAGTTGCAATAATGGTTCCACTGGAAAAATATTCCTTTGTTTTACTTTTATACTGGTACTAAAGGTTTGCATGTAGACCTTATAACTGTGGAGCTTTTCTTAATTTATTTCAGTTGTGTAATTTCAGGCAGAAGTTGCTTCTAAAACCCCTATGGCTTAACAGGTTAAATGCTCGATCACCCCTGTGACCCAGCCTGGACATTGGTACAGCTACAATCAAGTGATTATTAGATCTAAGGAATCTAGAGGCCACCTAAGGCTGCAGGAGGTCACATAAATACTTGACCATTTAGTGCCCTGAAATTTTGTGTCAACAACAAAACGTTTGAATATATTCTAAAACAAACAGGGAGCCATTGCATTCAACAGCTTCCACTTCTGACAAACGAAAGATCTCTGAAGATCTTTCATGGTGACTTTCCAGCTTATTGAAAAGAGCCTACTTAGCCTCAGGATAGCCATAAATGTCATTAAGTTGCTCCTATGCCATTACAAGTCCTTTTTACAGATTTCCAATGTTTACAACCTCTATCCTTTTTACTTGTTCACCTACCTCTCCAAAATATTTACTAAGAAGATTAAGCTCCTCTTCAGCAGATAGGTAGCAGCCAACTATGGCAATGCAAAATGAGGCTTGCCGAATCCAGTAATTTGCTGGTTGATGAAGTCATCAGCCAGCAAATTCAACTATAGCAGAATTTCTTTCCTTTTCTTCTTTTATTGCTTCAAGAGTTACTTTATTTTGTGCATGTTGGACTTTCAATTAGTGATAGCAAGATATGGCCTTGCTGAAGCCTTCCATCCAATGCCTCAACTTATGAAACGACGCATCATGATGCTTTATTTGCTCTACTGTGACATTGTGGAGAATAAATATAAATACATAAACAAATGAATACATAGATAAATCATTAAAGGGTTCATATTTAAAAATCTTCCCTGGTGATTGTTCGTAACCCCTTCTTATTAATTGTGACAAGTTATGATGAGCATGTACTGACAGCAAGTTGTAAGGCCATTTGTAAGATACAGTCTTGGTCCCAAGAAATATCAGTCATGGTGAGCAATAGTCATTTGTCCTACACATATCCTTAATCAGTGCTCTAGTTAATTCTATATCGCACACGAATATACAAGCTTGGTATGATAACAGCATAGCATGGCCAACAAATACACTATTTATGTGCTTTTGTGCATTTTATTTTACTTTACAACAATCTCAATTAGACAAGGGGACGTTGGTTCTTGGAAACCAGGCCTTTGACTATCCTTTTGAACAATTCAGCTGTTAGTGAAGGCTGGTGGTTTTTTCAGGTGCCTCTAGTGGTAGACCAAAGTATTACAAGAATAAATACATAAAATAAGCCTCTGGAAAAAAAACTAAAATTCTCATTTGCCTTTCAGGGCAGAACAGGAAAAAACAACTTAGAAATATTTGAATCTTGATTGTTTTTTTTCACTTGCCTTTCAAGGGCAGAATTAAAAAAAGATGAAGAAAAACGTCCGTACATCAGAGAATCTTTAAGCATTCCTTTTGTCTTGGTGTGACTACCTATTTTCTGTTTTCTGTCAGACATCACTAGGTTTTTAACTCAAGTTATTTCATATTTAAGAGTTCATGATGCCATGCACCCTAACAAGATTTCCATTGCCATTCTACGCAAAACACGCCGATAGCATTACAAATATTCCACCTAACAATAAGCATCCGGTGCTTTCCCACATATTCGTCTCATTTTGCATGTCACACCAACCTGGAATATTTACTGCTGAAAAGCTCAATTGTGAAACTCAGGTAAAGTCCTGAGTTACATTGTGTTGGCAGGACACAAAGGGCCCTTTTCTGGTATGCTGTACAGTCCTTTTAACAGTGAGCAGTGACAAACTTGGGTCTACATCCAATAGGGTTGCAACGTTTCACCAACGTCAACGATTATGCCAATTATAAAAAAAATATAGATCCAAAATTTCATGCCTTGAAGTGTCATTTAGGGGTAACTTTACTCACAGATGCTGTGTAAAAATGAGATATCTGCTTAGTTTATTAAGATATGGCTTAATCGCAAAAGTGCTGATCCGTTCTTGCTGCCCTTACAGCCAACTCCCACCAGCTGTCAGGTGACCGAGCAGTCAAAGCACACTAAACCTAGAGAGAACAACTGACTCCCAGGGCACATCGTTTTTTAAACTCACACTGGCTTTTCTCAATAAATAAAACTAAAACAGTTTAAAACCAGTAAGATGATATCTAATGGTTAATGTTTGGTTTATTTCAGTATTTCAGTTGTTATGAAGCTATTTAGTACTCGTACTCATCATCTTCCGCTTCATCCGGGACCGTGTCACGGGGGCAGCAGACTCAGTAGAGACACCCAGACTTCCCTCTCCCCAGACATCTTCTCCAGTTCCTCCGGGGGAAGCCCAAGGCATTCCCTGGACAACCGAGAGACATAGTCCCTCCAGCATGTCGTGGGCTGTACCCTGGGCCACCTCCTGGTGGGATGTGCCTGGAACACCTCCCGAGGGAGGCGTCCAGGAGGCATCTGGTATAGATGCCTGAGCCATCTCAACTGGCTCCTCTCGATCTGGAGGGGCAGCAACTCTACTCCGAGCTCCTCCCGGATGACCGAGCTCCTCACCCTATCTCTAAGGGAGTGCCCAGACACCCTATAGAGGAAGCTCATTTCAGCCGCATGTATCCGGGATCTTGTTCTTTCGGTCATGAACCATAGTTCATGGCCATTGATGAGAGTAGGAATGTAGACCAACCGGTAAATGGAGAGTTTCGCTTTTCGGCTCAGGTCTCTCTTCATCACAACGGACCAGCACAGCGTCCCCATTACTGTGGCAGCCGCACCGATCCCGCCCCATTCTCTCCTCACTCATGAACAAGACCCCAAGATACTTGAACTCCTCCACTTGAGGCAGGAACTCCCCTCCAACTTCAAGAGGACCAGCCACCCTTTTCCGATTGAGAACCATGGCCTTAGACTTGGAGGAGCTGTTCTTCATCCCGGCCGCTTCACACTCGGCTGCAAACCGCCCCAGCGCATGCTGTAGGTCTTGGCTAGAGGGGGGCAGCAGGACCACGTCATCTGCAAGACAAAGAGACAAAATCCACTGGTCCCCACACCAGACCCCCTCTTGCCCTTGGCTGCACCTAGAATCCTGTCCATAAAAGTTATGAACAGAACTGGTCAAAGGGCAGCCCGGCCGGGCGAAAACCACACTGCTCCTTCTGAAGCCAAGGTTCGACTATCGGCCGGGCTCTCCTCTCCAATGTGTTGGCATAAGCCTTACCAGGGAGACTGAGGAGTGTGATCCCCCTATAGTTGGAACACACCCTCCGGTCACCCTTCTTATGAAGGGGGAACACCACCCCGGTCTGCCAGTCCAGAGGCACTGTCCCTAACCACCATGCAATGTTGAAAAGGCATGTCAACTATGACAGCCCCACAACATCCAGAGACTTCAGGTACCCAAGACGAATCTCATCCAACCCCGAAGCCCTGCCACCGTGGAGCTTTTTAACCACCTCGGTGACATCAGCCTGGGTGATGAAAGAGTCTTACGCTGAGTCCCCTGCCTCTGCTTCCAACAGGGAATGCGTGATGGCAGGATTGAGGAGATCATCGAAGTACTCCTTCCACCACCCGTTAAAGTCCCCAGTCGAGGTCAGCAGCTCCCCACCCATACTGTAAACAGAATTGGCGAGGCACCGCTTCCCCCTCCTGAGGCGCCGGATGGTTTGCCAGAATTGCTTCGAGGTAGTCCTTCTCCATGGCCTCACTGAACTCCTCCCAGGCCCGAGTTTTTGCCTCTGCCACAGGAGGGCCACAGCAGGCTTGGCCTCACGGTACCCTGTCCCTGACCCAAAGGCGCAGGGATGTGACCCTCTCATTCATTGGGGTAAAGTCCAATATAAGACAACTGAACTGCGGGGCAACAAGTAATCCCAGCCCAGCTCACCGCCTCTCCCTATGGGCCACTCCACTTTAGAAGAGAGTCCAGCCTCTCTCGAGGAGCTGGGTTCCAGAGCCGAGGCTGTGTGCGGAGGTGAGCCCGACTGTTCCTATCTGGTAATTCTAAACCTCCAACACAAGCTCATGCTCCTTCACCCCCAGCGAGGTGACATTCCACGTCCCTAGCATTCGGAGATTGGGCTGTCGGGGTCTCCACCTCCGTCTGCTACCCGATCCTCTTCGTATCAGTCCCTCATGGTTCCCCCATTGGGTGGTGGGCCCACTGGGGGATGGCCTCGTGTCTCTCGTTTGAGCTTGGCCCGGCCCAGTCCCACAAGAAGCAACCCGGCCATAAGGCGCTCACCAATAAGTCCTGACCCCAGGCCTGGATCCAGGATGGGACACCAGCTCCGCGACGTCCTGCCTCAATTTTGTCGTCCTCATGAAGGCGTCTGGAACTGCTCTTTGTCTGACCCATCACCCAGAGCCTGTTTGTCATGGGAGACCCTACCAGGGGTATTTAACATAGCCTCTAGGATCATTCGAGCACTCACACCCCTCCACCATGTTAAGGCAGCAGTTCAAAGAGGAGACCTATTTAGTCTCACTGAGATTAAGTACATTGCTTTAAAAAAAACAGTGCAAGCCTGACTGCAGCACATTGATATGCTCACCTTTTTACACTCTAATTTAAAATCCTTTTTTATTCATGTTTAAACAGTTGACAATAAATAGTTTTGTTAAAATATATTGTTAAAAATAGTCATTTAAACTCAACAAGAGGCAACAAAGGGACATTCACATGTGTGTAGTCTAGAAAATGTGCTAAAACATTTTTACAAGCTACTGATGTGTCAGTTTCAATCAGTGGTGAATCAGCGATAAGTGATAATAGAGATCGTGAAATAATAATTTTCACTAGTTGACTATTTCAAAAAATAATCAATAGATAAGACAACTATTAAAATAATAATTAAATGCCCTAGCATCTACCCTTATTTGTCACAGTTCCAGGTTTTAGAAATTATTAAAGTTTTTAATTAAAGATATGACAGTATTTATTTGCCAAGTGAGTAGTTGTGCTGTTTTCTTGTCATTTCCTGACTAATGTACATGAACATGGCAGCAAGCCAGTGCATTCAACCAACTAGATGTGCTGAAGAGGACCTTTTTGTGGATTCAAGTAGGAAAAAAAAAACAGGAAGTGCACTTTAGTGGAGGTTTAATGTACTGAAGTGCACAGCTGAAAACCCCTTACAAAAGAGAATTATGAGGGGGAAATTGCTTTTGAAGGTTCAGTACATTTATGTAAACGTGTTGTCATAAGCATTCTTATAACACTAACTAACAAGACAAGTAATGATGTGATTTGTACAGTGTACCGTAAGGGGAAAAACACTGGCAAAATTAAAAGGAATTTTATAAATAAATTTAACAAATACTTTAGTCCTTCTGGACCTGGAAGACTTGTTTGTAAAACCAGAAATTTTGCTCTCTATCACAAAATCCTGAAAGAGACTATCCGACCATTGGTGTATGATTTTGTGCTAACACCCTTTGGGTTATGCAGTAGGACAATGATCCAGAACAAGCCAGCAAGGCTAAAAGGTTTCAGGAAAAAAAAAAAAAAAATTGTATAGAGACATAGCAAAGGTCCAGGCTTCAATTTGATTGAGGTGCTGTGAAATGACCTCAAACAGTCAATCCACAATAGAAACCCTCCAATATGGTGAAATTAAAACAAATATGCAAAGAAGAGTGGGCCACAATTCCTCCACTGGAATGTATGAGACTTATTGCCAGTGATCGCAAGCGCTTGATAGGAAATGCTGCCCCCAAGAGTGGCATATTCAGTTATTAGGTTTGTATGATTTGCGTTTTGTATTTACTCAGGTTATCTTGGACTTATATTAAATTAGTTTGATAATCTGAAACATTTAAGTGTGTTAAAAAAATCCAGAAGAAATGTCAAAGGTGTCTCTCATAAGACTAGTTTTGACAGAAACATACAGTTCAAAACCTGAAGAAAGCTGTTCAAAAATAATATGAAATACAAATATCTCTTCCAGAACTTTTACTATATAGAGTTTAAATAATTCACACATTTGATCTTAAATGTCTTGTTTGTGCAAGCTCAGTGGAAAAAATATGGTCAATAGTTTAACTGGATGGAGAAATCATGACAGGTTTAAAGTAATAGCGAGAATGACAGTCTTCTGGCTTCTGATTTGTGTCATAAATGTTAAAACTGAACATCATCTAAATGAAGGAATATGCAAGTATGGCTAATTTATATGCTTTCTCATATAAAGCCAGAAGGAAGGAAGATGACGATAAATCACCAGAATGAGTGTGTGACTTTACAGCCATCCAAGACAGTTTGACAGTGCACTTGGCATAATGTTTGAAATAGTACACTGTTGGCAATATGTTTGAATTACCATAGTTCTTGTATTGTCAGGAAAGGCGTTGTGTGACTGTGCCAGGCTCCATGAATCTGCATAATCTCAAGGAGAAGCCGCTCAGCCTCAAAGGCATTTATGCAACTGACAGCATGGCCCCTCCATCACAGTTTCATATCACAGCGACAGAACATAAGTAGGGGAACGCATATGAAAATGTGTGTTAGGTGAGGAATGAGCACTGTCATTACTCGTTGCTCTGACATTTGTCATTTGCTGTGAGGTGATGCATTTGTCCAACAGCAGTTTTGTGGCTTGCCTGCTATGCAAAAGCAATATAAGGCACGTTGTTTGTATAATATAGAGAAGCATGCAGTCACATTGCCAAAGGTTTCTTGACATTTATTTTGGTAATTACTTGACCCATAAATTAATCCAAGACTGATGATGTTTTAATTTTTAAATATGAAGCTTGAAAAATGTTTAACTGTACAAAGCACCAATAAATCAATGTCTGTTTCCAAACTACGTTTTTTCTTTAAAGTGCCTTCTTGAAAGTTGATAAATAGCAGGCAAAAGGGCAGTAGTGACAGAGAGCAATCCCAAACAATAACACTGAGAAGAAGAAACACAAGAAGCTTGATAAATACAATGCCTCAAAGAGGAAATAGAGGGAAGAGAGATGTGCAAAGTGAAGGTTTCACTAGTCAGTGGAGCACTCAGTCCTTTGCGTAGTCTTAGAAATGCTTGAGTATCTTTGTCATGTTACAACTACAAGGTCCAATGGATTTTCTTGGAATTCTATGTGACAGACTAGCAGAAAGTTGCTAATAATTATGAAGTGGAAGGAAAACAAAGGAAAACAAACACACTTGTTTTTAATTTTTTTGCAAATAAAAATCTAAAAATTGTGGCAAGCATTTGTATTCAGCCATTATGAGTCAGTATTTTGTAGACTGAGAACTATCAGTCTATCACTATGACTGGGCCAGTCAAAAGCTTGACAAAGCCGTTCCACTGTAGCTCTGGTTGTATGTTCAGAGTTGTTATCTTGCTGGAGAGGGAACCTTTGACCCAGTATCAAGTATTTTGCAGCTTCAAACAGGTTGTATTCTAGAATATCTCTGTATTTACAGCTATACACGTTCTGATCAAGGCTGACCAGCTTCCCTGTCCCTCCTTTAGAAAAGTATGCCTACAGCATGATGCTCCCTGCTTTGTTCCTTTGTCTTTATGATGCTGTTTATTCTCTAATATTCTCTAACAAACCTCTAAAGCCTTCACAAAAAGCTGGCTTTATCCTGAAATTAAGTTATACTTAAGTAACCTTCATTAACGAAATTGGTGACTTCAAAAGTGAACTAGTTGCACTTGATTTTTTAGGAATATAAGGTTAAAAAGGACTGAGGACAAATGCATGCCACACTTTTCAGATTTTTATTTGTATAAATTTAAGAGAACCATATATAAGAATATCAAGCATATATACAGTACAGACCAAATGTTTGGACACACCTTCTCATTCAAAGAGTTTTCTTTATTTTCATGACTATGAATATTGTAGCTTCACACTGAAGGCATCAAAACTATGAATTAACACATGTGGAATTATATACTGAACAAAAAAGTGTGAAACAACTGAAAATATGTCTTATATTCTAGGTTCTTCAAAGTAGCCACCTTTTGCTTTGATTACTGCTCCACACACTCTTGGCATTCTGTTGATGAGCTTCAAGAGGTAGTCAGTCACCTGACAACAGTCTTGAAGGAGTTCCCAGAGATGCTTAGCACTTGTTGGCCCTTTTTCCTTCACTCTGCGGTCCAGCTCACCCAAACCATCTCGATTGGGTTCAGGTCCGGTGACTGTGGAGGCCAGGTCATCTGGCGCAGCACCCCATCACTCTCCTTCTTGGTCAAATAGCCCTTACACAGCCCGGAGGTGTGTTTGGGGTCATTGTCCTGTTGAAAAATAAATGATGGTCCAACTTAATGCAAACTGGATGCAATAGCATGCCGCTGCAAGATGCTGTGGTAGCCATGCTGGTTCAGTATGCCTTCAATTTTGAATAAATCCCCAACAGTGTCACCAGCAAAGCACCCCCAGCTTATCCGGGACCGGGTCGCGGGGGCAGCATACTCAACAGAGACGCCCAGACGTCCCTCTCTCCAGTTCCTCCAGGGGGAGTCCAAGGCGTTCCCAGGCCAGCCAAGAAACATAGTCCCTCCAGCGTGTCCTGGGCCGTCCCCTGGGCCTCCTCCCGGTGGGACGTGCCTGGAACACCTCCCGAGGAAGGCGTCCAGGAGGCATCCGGTATAGATGCCCGAGCCACCTCAACTGGCTCCTCTCAATGTGGAGGAGCAGCGGCTCTACTCCGAGCCCCTCCCGGATGGCCGAGCTCCTCACCCTATCTCTAAGGGAGTGCCCGGCCACCCTACGGAGGAAGCTCATTTCAGCCGCTTGTATCCGGGATCTCGTTCTTTCGGTTATGACCCAAAGTTCATGGCCATAAGTGAGGGTAGGAACGTAGACCGACCAGTAAATTGAGAGCTTTGCTTTCCGGCTCAGTTCTCTCTTCACCACAACGGACCGGCACAGCGCCCCCATTACTGTGGCAGCCGCACCGATCCGTCTGTCGATCTCCAGCTCCATTCTTCCCTCACTCGTGAACAAGACCCTTAAACTCCTCCACTTGAGGCAGGAACTCCCCTCCAACCTGAAGAGGACAAGCCACCCTTTTCTGGTCGAGTACCATGGCCTCGGACTTGGAGGAGCTGATCCTCATCCCAGCCGCTTCACACTCGGCTGCGAACCGCCACAGCGCACGCTGTAGGTCTTGGCTAGAGGGGGCCAGCAGGACCACGTCATCTGCAAAAAGAAGAGACGAAATCCACTGGTCCCCAAACCCGACCCCTCCGGTCCTTGGCTGCGTCTAGAAATCCTGTCCATAAAAGTTATGAACAGGACCGGTGACAAAGGGCAGCCCTGCCGGAGTCCAACATGCACTGGGAACAGGTCCGACTTAGTGCCGGCAATGCGGACCAAACTCCTGCTCCGCTCGTACAGGGACCGGATGGCCCCTAGTAAAGGGCCCCCAATTCCATACTCCTGGAGCACCCCCCACAGGGCATCACGAGGGACACAGTCGAATGCCTTCTCCAGGTCCACAAAACACATGTGAACTGGTTGGGCAAACTCCCATGAACCCTCGAGCACCCTGTAGAGGGTATAGAGCTGGTCCAGTGTTCCACGGCCGGGACGAAAACCACACTGCTCCTCCTGAAGCCGAGGTTCGACTATCGGTCGGACTCTCCTCTCCAATACCCTGGCGTAGGCCTTACCAGGGAGGCTGAGGAGTGTGATCTCCCTGTAGTTGGAACACACCCTCCGGTCCCCCTTCTTATGAAGGGGGACCACCACCCCAGTTTGCCAGTCCAGAGGCACTGTCCCCGACCGCCACGCAATGATGAAGAGACGTGTCAACCATGATAGCCCTACAACATCCAGAGACTTGAGGTACTCAGGGCGGATCTCATCCACCCCCGAAGCCTTGCCACCGCGGAGCTTTTTAACCACCTCGGTGACTTCAGCCTCGGTGATGAAAGAGTCCAACCCCTGGTCCCCAGCCTCTGTTTCCACCACGGAATGCGTGATGGCAGGATTGAGGAGATCCTCGAAGTACTCCTTCCACCGCCCAATAATGTCCTCAGTCGAGGTCAGCAGTCTCCCACCCCCACTATAAACAGTGTTGGCGAAGCACTGCTTCCCCCTCTTGAGGCGATGGACGGTTTGCCAGAATCGCTTCGAGGCCAACCGGTAGTCCTTCTCCATGGCCTCACCGAACTCCTCCCAGGCCCGAGTTTTTGCCTCTGCCACAGCCCGTGTCGCAGCACGCTTGGCCTCACGGTACCCGTCAGCTGCCTCAGGAGTCCCACAAGCCAACCACAGCCGATAGGACTCGTTCTTCAGCTTAACAGCATCCCTTACTGCCGGTGTCCACCACCGGGTTCTGGGATTGCCGCTGCGACAAGCACCGCAGACCTAACGGCCACAGCTACGGGCAGCAGCATCGACAATAGATGCGGAGAACATGGTCCACTCGGACTCTATGTCTCCAACATCCCCCGGGATCTGGTCGAAGCTCTCCCGGAGGAGGGAGTTGAATACATCCCTGGCCGAGGGCTCCGCCAGGCGTTCCCAGCAGACCCTCACTATGCGCTTGGGCCTGCCAAGTCTGTCCGGCTTTCTCCTCCTCTAGCGGATCCAACTCACCACCAGGTGATGATCAGTGGACAGCTCAGCCCCTCTCTTCACCCTGTACTATATATATATATATATATATATATATTCTTACACATTTATACTCTATTCTGTGTTGGTCTGTCACATAGAATCCCTATAAAATACAGTTAATTTTATAGTGGTGATGTGAGAATATTTGAAGAAGTTCAAACACTACAAATACTTTTTGTAAGTAAATATTATGATACGAAATGGAATGGTGCAGGAACCAACCACCCATGTAAACTGTATAAAGTTGAACAACCAAGAACATAATCACCTGGAGGGTTTTATTTGTCAATCTGGCTCTTTAACTCCTTGTGACCACTGGTGTATTTTATTTATAATTTGGGTGCCAACCAGAAAATTCTAATTACCAGCATGATCAGTTCTATTTTTCTTCTAGTGGTTAGCCTGTGAGAACAAATTGCTCATTAATGGAGTTTGTCAGAAGTGAGACATTAGAAGAAACCTCTATCTCCCACTGTATCAGGGATGTCTACAACCACAATGAGTCAGGAAGCAATCAGTTTAAAGGGTATGAGCTGCTAAATAACTGTTGTTTTCAAAATAAGGAGTGTTTGTAAAACTTGAAAATTTTGTTAAGGTCTCAGAGATTGTGTCAGCAGGTTGAATCCAATAAGTGAGACCAGGAATTGCTTTGCCCACTTTGGTTGTAATCCATCTTTTGTGCAAATGACCAGGAGTGAAGACACTAAAAATAGAGTGATAACCCGAGACAAAACATACTGTATAATGCAATCACTTACTGGGTGGTTCTTTGGCCTTAAATTGTTCGTCCAATATTCTGGCTAAATTTGTGATGTCTGAAGCTCTTCTCAGCAAGTCTATGACAGTAAGCTAAACATGAGATGGAGGTGAGTATTAGTTTGCCTTTTGCTGAATCAATGACTTGAAAAGGGGAGGATGAAGTTGGCAGGAAGACTGCAGGATAGGCAAAACTTTCTGTTGAACAGCTGCTTGACAAATGAGTTCAGATTTGTTTCCCTTAAGTGGAAAATCATGTTTACTGAAGGGGTCACTATCTACTCTGGTAAGCCCAATGCTGCAACATGTTGGCCCTTATTTATAAAACCACCCTATGGCTGAAATTGGGTGATAATCCCCAGCAGCTTGAAAGTGGAGATCCTGGGTCCTGATCCACCAGGACTCATTTGTGTAAATGGGGTCCAGTTGCATTATGTTTTCTCCTCAAGTCTATTACTGTTTATTTTGTCTTAATGTTTAGTGATAGATTATTTAGAGGACACCACACAGCCAGTCTTTTCATCTCGTCCCTGTATGCAGCCTCATCACCTCTGCTAATGAGCCTCACCACCGTTGTATCATCAGCAATCTTAATCCTTTTGTTGCTGGGGTGGGCAGGTGTACAGTCATAAGTGTACAGTGTGTAGAGAAGTGGGCTCAACACACAGCCTTGTGGGGAGCCGGTGCTGGGAGTAAGGGTTGAGGAGGAATATGATCCAATCCTGAAAGACTGTGGGCGATCGGTGAGAAAGTTCCAGTAGCAAGAATTTATCAGTCATTATGCTTGGAATAACACTGTTAAATGTTGAACTATAGTCAACAAAGAGCATCCTGACATACTTCCATGGGTAAGTGGCTAAGTGTGTGGTGCAGGGTGTAATTTATGCCATCCTCTGTATTTCTGTTTGCTCTATAAGCAAACTGATGAGGACCAAAGGTATGAGGGAGGTTGGCCTTGAGTTTATGAACAGTGAGCTTCTCAAAGCACTTCATGACTACAGACATCAGGGACACTGGTCTGTATTTATTTACAGCAGGCTGTTTGGGGACTGGGCTGATGATCGCAAAGAGGAATGATGAAATGCTTCAGAGATAGGTTGAATATCTTGGTGAGCACCTCAGCTAGCTGGTTAGTGTAGGCTTTAGTGCAGCTTTTCTTAGATTAACAGATTAACAGAGAGTGCCTCTCACTAACTCTGTTGGAACAGTAAAAACATATTGGCTGAAGGTCTGCTGGGTCAACATATCAGAATGAGGCCTTCGAAGTGAGCAAAGAAGTGATTCAACCCCTCTACAAGTGCTACATTAGATCTATAAATCATTTCAATGACCTCACTGGTCATACAGGGTAGCTGATTGGGATAAACACAAATGTGTTTTTTCACGTTGACCATGTCAGTGCAGACCTTGATGTAACCTTAGACTGCTTCTGTGTACCTTGAGAGGTCTTGGTGTTCAAATATGGATCAGTATGTAAGAGAAAAACAGTTTTACAGCTAATTGAGAGCCTCCTTTGGAAAAGGTTTTAATGGGCTTAATAATTGGCTTGGTCTTTTTGCTAAGGGGTATGTATTCTGGAATGAGGAGCAAGGAGACATGATAAGACAGACACAGAAATGGAAGAGGGAGGAATCTGTGGCACTGTTTTACATTACAGTACACATGGTCTAGTATATTCGCTCCTCTTGTTTGACACTGAACCAAACAAATATGGGGAGCACTCACCTTAAACAAGTGTGATTAAAATCTCCTGCTACAATAAAACACAATCAGGAAAGGCTTCTTGCTGTTTGCAGGTCTTGTCACAGAGAAGAGACAGAGCTGGGGCAGTATTTGCATCTTGAGGAATCTAAGTTGCTTTCAGAATATGAACTCTCTCTTGAGATATAATGGCCTACATATTTTAGATTTTGCCACCAAGTCAAGGAAGTAGTGTGTGTGTAAAGTCTGTACAGGACATTGGCAGATGCATTGTGAAAATATATTCGGAAAAAAAACAAACAGTTATTCAACACATGCAGGCAGGCGACCTTAGAGATCGATGTATAAAGTTCTGGAGGCCGGCAGCAGCGATGCAAGAACCTTGGAGACTGGCAACAAAGGCACAAGGAGATTCCACAGAGAACCTTGCCAGGTGGTCACCCAAGGAGCTTTGGAGACTGGAACCAACGTAGGAGCTCGGGAACAGGAATACAAGGCGGGCCCACTTGGACACCTTCATGAACTCAGGGACCGGAGCACAAGGTGGGTCTCAATGGACACCCACATCGGTAAACTTGGGAACTGGAGCATGAGGCAGGTCCCCCTGGATACCGTCATCGGGGACTTCAGCAGCTTTAGAGGAGAAGCGGGCATTGGGGCTCAGAGGCATCAACATCTGGAAAGGTTGAGCTGTGTTCCACCGAGTTGTGTCCCAGCCCTGGAGGCGGGTACACACGACTGGTGCACCGGCACATGTTGAGATGCTAGTCTGCCTTGGGGAATGTACTGTACATGGCTGAGAACGTGTCTGATATAATTTTAGCTGTGTTTATTCTGGTTCTCTGCAGCATGATGAACTATAATGGGTCTAAATGTTCTCAGATAGAGACAGGGTTGCCTCCAGCACTAAGTAATAAGTAACTGTTATATATGTATTATTGGCAAGTATGGTATTAAAATAAAAAAAGATCAGACACATTTAACTGTGTTGGAAACTATGTTTTAGGCTTTGTTGTTTTATTGATTTCAGCATATCAATAATCTGTCACTATAACTTCTAAACCAAATATGTTTTTTTTCCCCATCTTTTATTCATCCAAATCACATATTCAGTGGGCAAGGCCACCGAGACTTAACAAATACAGTAGTGGTCTGCACTGCTGAAACCAGATGTTGACATGAGTAGTTTAAGGTCAATTAGGATTACTGAAATGATATCCATTTTTTAAAAATCCCTAGGATGTTTATCTTTTTAGAATGCCCACTTTTATCCAAGCTATGACTTTCCTAGCTAATGTCTTGAGATGCTGCTTTAATATTTTCATGTAATGTTCTTTCCAAATGATACCATTTATATTGTGAAGTGCAACCACTTCAGTTTAACTTATCTCAAAGCACATGACATGTCTAAAAATATTAAAACGTTGTCTCTGGATGCATCTATAGACAGTAATATGGCTTTTTGTTGTTAGCAAAATGTCCTCTTCCTGTCTGAATCACCTTTCAGCACATGCCAGTATAGGCTCTCTGGAGCACATAGCATGACTCCTTCCTGAACAGTATGATAGCTGGACATTCTCGTGCTTTTTGCTTGTATATAAATGTTTGAGCAGATAACGTGGCACCTTCATGCATCTAGAAATTGTACCCAAGGATAAACTTGATTCAAAGAGGTCCACAATTCTCTTCCTTATATTTTGGCTAATTTCTTTTTTCATTTTCCCTTCATAACACTGAACATGATATATCTTCAGTGGATATTAACACATCTCATTATACCTTCAGCTTCTGGCCACAGGTAATGAAAGATACAAAAAAGGAGTGTATTTTTATAAAGTGTATGTAAATATCTGGTCTCTATAATAAATGATGATTGTTTCTTAGTTGTCAGACTTATTAACACCTTTTCTGCTTTGTACTGGGATTGCTGGGATTGACCATTATAGACAAATGTTTATGAAACTCATGTGAACCAATAATGTTCTTTGATAATGTCTAATTCAAAACAATGTCAGTTTTTGAACAGTGTGGTCCATTTTTACCACAACACTGTAAAGCAAGGAGTAAAAGTTGCAATCTGGTAAAGTTTTCTTAATTGTACTGTAGCTGAAGTTACATTTCTGCAGCTTCTGGTTGAAGGTATAATGAAGGATAAAATGGGATCAAACAAGAAGAGGAAATGCTAGGAGGCAAGTGTGGGAGATGGAATTGTTTTCAGATCCATATTACGTCTCAATAATTGTGGTTTAGATCAAATTGGGCTGTTTTGTATCTTTATCTTTTCTATCACTTAAGCTGGTGAATGATTTTTCCATGAAACTCAAATCCGCACAAGCGATAAAATCACTCACTTGTTTTGTTTAATGAATATGACAAGTTAATTAGCTGATATGAATTTGGGAGGAAGCCAAATACTCCCACATAAATCCAACAGGAGCTAAGTGCAACCAGGTGTCAAAGAGTTTGTATGTAAAGTAAGCATTGTTAATTGGTCGTAAAGTATTTAAAACCATTTACCTATGTTGGATTTAATTTATTATTTTTAGGACATCTTCATCTCAGACGGATTCAGGAAAATGACAACATGGAAAAGTCATTATGTACATATTTTCCTTTTACAAACAGAAAAAGAGAAAATTCTCAATTTGACTCTTTGTGTCAGCTCTTTTGTGCTTTTGTCTTCTTCTATCTTAATCTCACTTTATCTTTGCAACTTTCAAGTCACTTGTGGCACTTACTATCTTCTTAGTAAATGCTGTTTTTTACATTCTGTTTTAATACAATATGTCCATGACCTTGCCATATGCACTGTCTGACCAAAAAAAAAGTCGCCACCTGGATTTAACTAAGCAAATAGGTACGAGCACCACTACATCTTGAGCAGGCACAGTTACCTCTGATGAAAGATGTTGATGTTTCAGATGTACCAACAGGTAATGCAGATGTACCACAATGTCCGAATCCACATGAGAAAATCTTTGAAAAATCAGATTTGTGAGGGGAAAATAGCTCAGAAAGAAAACTTAATTTCCAAAAGCAAACATTTTATGGCAGAAGTTACTGCAACCATCGGCTCGGCTCTTGTAACTCCAGCCAAGAAAGCAAGCCAGAACTGTCAGGTGTGATGTAATGGAGGACCCCAGAATGCAGACGGCTAGGCATCTTAACTGTAAGTAAAATGGTTTTATTCTTGTACGGCAAATCTTTTAACAAGAGGCAGGAACAAAACAAAGACAGGCATAAGGGACAAACAGGAAAGGTATGATCCGTAATGTTTCCACGAGGAGTGAACAGAACTGATGTGTACAGATCCTTCTCAAAATATTAGCATATTGTGATAAAGTTCATTATTTTCCATAATGTCATGATGAAAATTTAACATTCATATATTTTAGATTCATTGCACACTAACTGAAATATTTCAGGTCTTTTATTGTCTTAATACGGATGATTTTGGCATACAGCTCATGAAAACCCAAAATTCCTATCTCACAAAATTAGCATATTTCATCCGACCAATAAAAGAAAAGTGTTTTTAATACAAAAAACGTCAACCTTCAAATAATCATGTACAGTTATGCACTCAATACTTGGTCGGGAATCCTTTTGCAGAAATGACTGCTTCAATGCGGCGTGGCATGGAGGCAATCAGCCTGTGGCACTGCTGAGGTCTTATGGAGGCCCAGGATGCTTCGATAGTGGCCTTTAGCTCATCCAGAGTGTTGGGTCTTGAGTCTCTCAACGTTCTCTTCACAATATCCCACAGATTCTCTATGGGGTTCAGGTCAGGAGAGTTGGCAGGCCAATTGAGCACAGTGATACCATGGTCAGTAAACCATTTACCAGTGGTTTTGGCACTGTGAGCAGGTTCCAGGTCGTGCTGAAAAATGAAATCTTCATCTCTATAAAGCTTTTCAGCAGATGGAAGCATGAAGTGCTCCAAAATCTCCTGATAGCTAGCTGCATTGACCCTGCCCTTGATAAAACACAGTGGACCAACACCAGCAGCTGACACGGCACCCCAGACCATCAGACCATCACTGACTGTGGGTACTTGACACTGGACTTCTGGCATTTCCTTCTCCCCAGTCTTTCTCCAGACTCTGGCACCTTGATTTCTGAATGACATGCAGAATTTGCTTTCATCCGAAAAAAGTACTTTGGACCACTGAGCAACAGTCCAGTGCTGCTTCTCTGTAGCCCAGGTCAGGCGCTTCTGCTGCTGTTTCTGGTTCAAAAGTGGCTTGACCTGGGGAATGCGGCACCTGTAGCCCATTTCCTGCACACGCCTGTGCACGGTGGCTCTGGATGTTTCTACTCCAGACTCAGTCCACTGCTTCCGCAGGTCCCCCAAGGTCTGGAATCGGCCCTTCTCCACAATCTTCCTCAGGGTCCGGTCACCTCTTCTCGTTGTGCCGTGTTTTCTGCCACACATTTTCCTTCCCACAGACTTCCCACTGAGGTGCCTTGATACAGCACTCTGGGAACAGCCTATTCGTTCAGAAATTTCTTTCTGTGTCTTACCCTCTTGCTTGAGGGTGTCAATAGTGGCCTTCTGGACAGCAGTCAGGTCGGCAGTCTTACCCATGATTGGGGTTTTGAGTGATGAACCAGGCTGGGAGTTTTAAAGGCCTCAGGAATCTTTTGCAGGTGTTTAGAGTTAACTCGTTGATTCAGATGATTAGGTTCATAGCTCGTTTAGAGACCCTTTTAATGATATGCTAATTTTGTGAGATAGGAATTTTGGGTTTTCATGAGCTGTATGCCAAAATCATCCGTATTAAGACAATAAAGGACCTGAAATATTTCAGTTAGTGTGCAATGAATCTAAAATATGAATGTTAAATTTTCATCATTACATTATAGAAAATAATGAACTTTATCACAATATGCTAATATTTTGAGAAGGACCTGTATATATGGAGCATGAACCAGGTGAAACGAGGAGACTGATTTGCTTAGTGCAGGTGGACCAAATGAGGTTGATTGAAAACAGACAGGAGAGAACAAAACATGGCTGGAGCAAAACAGAAATTCCAGGATACAAACTAATAAAAACATAACTAATAAACCAAACTAATAACTAATAGACCAAATTAAAGCATAACCAGAAACATGATCCAAAAACATAACTTTGCAAAACATTAACTTGAAGACAAAAACTAAAGCATAACCACGAAAACAATGAACAGAAGCATGATTCAAAACCTAACTAGAAATTAGACTAACAAAAACCCAAAAACACCCTCAAATCATGACAAGAACTTACTTTGAACATTGTGTACGGTATTTAGACATAGTAACTAGTGTTGGAACTCCTCAGTTTTCTATTTTATTTAAGAGAATTTGACAGTTGTTTTAAAGAGTAATCATGTCAGGTAGAGATTTCTTCCAACACCGCCTTTAGTGTACCAGTAGTTGGTTCTATTTACTGTGAATTTATTTCTTTATTCATTGCTTCCTCAGTCTGTGGGCTAGCAGTGGTTTAAAAGCTAACTGTCTGTTTGGTGTAGAAATCAAAATAAGGTATTATCCAGAAATGTATGATAGCCATGTTCCAGTTTAACGACATAGTGTCAATATACTTACTCTGGGAGATTATCTAGTTTCATCCTTTTACGTCTAAGTCCAGCAGGGCATTCAATGTAGCACACATGATTTTGTAGATTGAGTGATATTGAGTTGTGGGCTGAGATCTTCGAATGATTTTACTCTCCCCTTATCATAGCTGACAAAGAAATTAAATATTGATTCCCGGTGTGTGTCGACAGGCTGAAATTACCCATTCTCTGCCCTCCCTGCTCACTTGCTTATTCTATCTCTCCTCCCACTGCATTCCCATTTTTATGGCTCTCTTTTTTAATATTACCTCTCTGAAGGACTCTCTACTCACTATGACTGTTTCCCTTTCCCACTTAGAATTTTACTGGTTTGATGAAAAAAAAGAGAAAAGCTCCTCCTTAGTTGATAAATTGGTGGTTTATGCCTCTATATAACCCGACTTTGTGACCCAATCTTTTTATATATATATATATATATATATATATATATATATACAGGTCCTTCTCAAAATATTAGCATATTGTGATAAAGTTCATTATTTTCCATAATGTCATGATGAAAATTTAACATTCACATATTTTAGATTCATTGCACACTAACTGAAATATTTCAGGTCTTTTATTGTCTTAATACGGATGATTTTGGCATACAGCTCATGAAAACCCAAAATTCCTATCTCACAAAATTAGCATATCATTAAAAGGGTCTCTAAACGAGCTGTGAACCTAATCATCTGAATCAACGAGTTAACTCTAAACACCTGCAAAAGATTCCTGAGGCCTTTAAAACTCCCAGCCTGGTTCATCACTCAAAACCCCAATCATGGGTAAGACTGCCGACCTGACTGCTGTCCAGAAGGCCACTATTGACACCCTCAAGCAAGAGGGTAAGACACAGAAGGACATTTCTGAACGAATAGGCTGTTCCCAGAGTGCTGTATCAAGGCACCTCAGTGGGAAGTCTGTGGGAAGGAAAAAGTGTGGCAGAAAACGCTGCACAACGAGAAGAGGTGACCGGACCCTGAGGAAGATTGTGGAGAAGGGCCGATTCCAGACCTTGGGGGACCTGCGGAAGCAGTGGACTGAGTCTGGAGTAGAAACATCCAGAGCCACCGTGCACAGGCGTGTGCAGGAAATGGGCTACAGGTGCCGCATTCCCCAGACCTGGGCTACAGAGAAGCAGCACTGGACTGTTGCTCAGTGGTCCAAAGTACTTTTTTCGGATGAAAGCAAATTCTGCATGTCATTCGGAAATCAAGGTGCCAGAGTCTGGAGGAAGACTGGGGAGAAGGAAATGCCAAAATGCCAGAAGTCCAGTGTCAAGTACCCACAGTCAGTGATGGTCTGGGGTGCCGTGTCAGCTGCTGGTGTTGGTCCACTGTGTTTTATCAAGGGCAGGGTCAATGCAGCTAGCTATCAGGAGATTTTGGAGCACTTCATGCTTCCATCTGCTGAAAAGCTTTATGGAGATGAAGATTTTATTTTTCAGCACGACCTGGCACCTGCTCACAGTGCCAAAACCACTGGTAAATGGTTTACTGACCATGGTATCACTGTGCTCAATTGGCCTGCCAACTCTCCTGACCTGAACCCCATAGAGAATCTGTGGGATATTGTGAAGAGAACGTTGAGAGACTCAAGACCCAACACTCTGGATGAGCTAAAGGCCGCTATCGAAGCATCCTGGGCCTCCATAAGACCTCAGCAGTGCCACAGGCTGATTGCCTCCATGCCACGCCGCATTGAAGCAGTCATTTCTGCAAAAGGATTCCCGACCAAGTATTGAGTGCATAACTGTACATGATTATTTGAAGGTTGACGTTTTTTGTATTAAAAACACTTTTCTTTTATTGGTCGGATGAAATATGCTAATTTTGTGAGATAGGACTTTTGGGTTTTCATGAGCTGCATGCCACAATCATCCGTATTAAGACAATAAAAGACCTGAAATATTTCAGTTAGTGTGCAATGAATCTAAAATATATGAATGTTAAATTTTCATCATGACATTATGGAAAATAATGAACTTTATCACAATATGCTAATATTTTGAGAAGGACCTGTATGTTCGAGATTTCGGAAACATTCTAAGACCATCTGGCACAAGAAGACTTATACGGCTAACTAATCTTTCTACCACAATTTTACTGCAAACTATATATGGATAATGTTTGTAGTTCAACATTAAGTAACTTGCTGAGAACCAGAAAATGTTTAAAAGATAAACAGTTGTGGGTTTTTTTGACTCTCAGCTCTAAATAAGCACAGCAGAATGATTTCTAACATGACTGATGTATTCTGAGTTTTAAACGGCAGCCAGTTGCAGTTATCAGCAAACTTGTTCGGTAGCGCACTTGCTCACAAATGGAATTGTTCAGTAGTAGTTGTGCATTTATTTAATCACAGGCATTTATGTAAAGTGAGTTCAGATGAAGTTCATTCAATATCTTGCCTCTGCAGTAATGTTCCTGTAAAATGAACTACCAACAAATACAGCCATGAGGACAGGTACAATTCAGTACTCACAGAGCCATATGACATAATGGCTTTGAGAGAATGATTGTGGGTCTCTTGTTAGAAACCAAACAACTGCTGTGAACAGCAGATACATGTTTTATCAATTGTACTTCTATAAAATAGCGCCTTTCATTCAATTTGTAGCACAAACAACTCACAAAAACAAAGCAAACAAAATAATTCTGAGCTGATTTGGTGTAATTATATGGAAAGTTACATTTTAAAAAGGATTCTAATAGTTTTAGTTTCAATAGCAATGCTTATTCAGAAAAATCTGACAAAGTTAAGAAGAAAGTAATAATAATAAGTCCCATTTAAAATGTGAAAAGTGTCATTAGAGGAAGAGGAGACCAGGTCAAATTACATCAAAATGTAACTTTTTGGCCTGCAAGCAACAATTTATTGGATGGAATACTAACACTGTATATGGATGTAAGGATTGCTAACACCTTTAAGTCCCTTTTAAAAACCCATATTTTTAACTTGGCTTTTAATTCTAGTCAGCAGACATACCAGGCTGTTTTTGATCATTAGAGTTTAATTTTCTTTTTTCTTACCTACCGTTTTTATTTTATTTAGCTGGTATTGGTGTTTTTTGGTATTGTTAGTGTTTGTGTGTTTGAGTTTGATATTTCTTTTTTCTTTTTCTTTTTGGATCTTTGCAGCACTTTTGGTCACTTGGGTGTGCAAAGCACTCTATACATTAAGGTTGATTGACTGTACATCACCCTAAACATATTAACCCCACGATGAAACATGGAGGCGACATATTATACTGTGGGAATGCTTTTCTTCTGCAGGGACAGGGAAACTGTTTAGAGTTGATGGGAAAATGGATTTTCTAAAATCATGGCAATGCTGGAAGAAAACCCTTTAGAGACTGCAAGAGGCTTTAATGTTCACCTTCCCGCATCACTACAAGTCTAAATGACCACTGGTTTAGATCAAAGGATAGGTTTAGGGTTAGGGTTAGATTCATGGCCCATTTAAATTTCAAAACTAATTTTACCCATTGTAAAAATGTGACAAGAGTTCTAAATAGTTATTCAAATTGTTCTAGCCAAACTGTGTGAGCTTGATTTTGCAAATAATGGGCAAACATTAATGGAAATTATACTGCAATTTCAGCAGAGTGCCGTCTCTATCAGCTTTGTTCTACTGGAGACTGAAATATTTGCTGATTATTTTATTGCAAATCAGCTCAAGCACCATCAGCTTTGATGCAGAAAGTATTATTGGCACAGAGTCTCCACTGGAGTTAGATCTGAATTTTAACTAGAGCATTCTATTTTTTCAAGATTTTGTGGCGCTAGTGGCCCTCATTGACAGTACAGGAAAGTGACAGACGAGAAACGGAACACACCTCCCAATCATTTCATGTTAAATACATCTTTCATTCATTCGTGTAGTGATTTATTTTTTGGTCTAACCACAGCAGCTGTTGCCCTGCCTGCAGGAAATAGAGCAAACTTTGAGAAAGTATTCAACACAAAAACACATATTTGAAAGTGCAAAACATTTGTCATTGTGAAACAAATATGACAAAAGAAAGAAAATTTGAGTGTGCTAAAGGATTCATCTCTCCAGGGGGATGTCTCTGTAAGCTGGAAACATCTTCCCACTGGGAATTTGCCCAATTCTAAAGACAGAACTGCTTTATCTCCTTCAAGCTGAACAGATTCCACTGGAGCACAGCAAATTTACAGTCATACTACAGGTTTTCAATCTTCCTTAGGTCTGGGAATTGTTTTGGTCATTGTTCAAAAGCTATTACTAGGCCAAGACATAAAAAAAAATTAAAAAAAACTTTTTTGCCCTGAAACAAAGTTTTGCATTTGCAGTATTGTTTAAACCAGTGTCATGCTGAACAGCGAATCTGTCTGAGTTTAACTTGCTCAGAAGCTTGAAAAAGATTTGCTTATGAAATCTGACTCTAAAGCACCTTTCAGGTTTGTTGTGACAAAGGCAACAGTGCTACCAACTGTGCCACCGTGCAGCCCTTGTATTGAAGATGTATTAATTAATTAATTATTTTATTTATACATCTATCTACTCTTTAGGTCCATCTATGTCCTCTTTGTTACGTCTATTACTAAAATCCACCATACATGTTCCTTGTAATCGTGCTGTATGGAATTTGAATGGATTTTGAATTTTCAGTGATGTGTTTTAATTCCTTATCGGTTAGCTTCATTTAAACTATAATAGTACTCTTTCCTGCTCTGTTCACATAGAGTTCTCGCAATCTTTTTGAGGGGTTAATTGGAAACGTTTGGCATTAAAGGTATCATTTACTGCCCTTCATTCGCTTTGACTGGGAGCCTGTCACCACAGCTGTTAATGTTAAGAGAGCAGCAGCCATTAGAAATTATAAACTAGAACAGACTGACAATGTGACATTGACAGTGGCGACAATGATTGGACACCAGAGCTCTCTCCCCTTTGACAAACCTTGATAAAAGAAAACTCTAATTAAATGCAATGGGCCAAAAGAACATTGTGATATGCAGGGGGCTCAGAGGATGTGGACAGTAGAGATAAGACTTCAGTTGATTGACTGTTGCAGTCTGTTTGCTTCCGCTACCCACTGTAGTTTGAACAATTTCTGTTACAGCAGCTGTGTTGCTCTTTCAATTACAGAACAACAGCAGACAGCATCCAGTCCTGCTGATAGGCTGTGTGTTAACACTGCTGTGACAGAAGCTTGAAGTCAGCAATTAGCCACAACACTACCCTCACCACATCCTAGATTCTCCTAGCACTGCATCCTATTTGGCTCTTTTTAGACTTGTAGTTAAGATTTCTGTATAGTGGTAAGCCTTTACACAATTCAAAATATCTTGTTAAAAGCAAAAATGTTTTATTTAAACTGTTCGTTTTCCTTGTCGACTACACTACCAACATAATGTGGAGATAACTGACCAAATATCTATACATATGAAGTTGGGGCTGTCCTTAATATTATGATTGGATATGTAATGCATCCAATAAAGAGTGCCAATAATAAAAACATATTGGGTTTTAAAAATCCACTCATTTGTTATAAAAGCCTGGGTTCTAATCTCAGTCATGTTGTTTTGTGTGGGGGCTGTTGGTTTGCTTTGGTGTGAACCTCTACCTACCTATTCCATCACATGATTAAAGCGTTTTTCTTGTGACCATTTTGTTTCAATCAGAACTTTGTAAATTTATATGAATGAAGCTATCCATTCTCTATTTCGTTGTTCTGTACAAACAATCTTTGAAGAATACAAAGATTATGCACATTGTATCCATCCAACTACTGTGTTTCTGCTTTATGTTTCAATAGCACAGTAAGATACAATATGTTGCCTTAGGGAAACAATATTCATTCATTCATCAAGTTTAGTCTAATTTCACCCCTGCATATGCAGTTTTTTCAAGTAGGCTGCTACAGATGTTTTATACATTTGAAACATTTCAAAAATACTTTATTAATCCCAAAGAGAAATTAAATGTTGTTGTTGCCCGTATTATGAAGGTTTCTACTAAGAGCCATTGTAGATGCTGATGGCTGAGGGCAGAAAGGATCTCCTGTAGTGGTCTGTCTTACAGTAGCTCTGTAGAAGCCTTTGACTGAAGACACTCTGTTGTTGGAAGAGGATGCTCAGGGTTCTCCATAATATTCTTCATTTTATGAAGAATCCTTCTTTGGATAATGATCTCCAGATGTTCCAGAGGAGTCCCCAGAACAGAGAAAGCCTTCTTTGTTAGTTTGTTTAACTTTTTTTTGAGCTTGTTGGAGTGGACGGTGGTGACAGTGGTAGGAGTTCGTCCTGTAACCAATGGGTTGCTAATTCGAATTCCCGCTCGGTCTGTCTCAGTCGTTGTGTCCTTGGGCAAGACACTTTACCCTCCTTGCCTGCTGATGGTGGTCAGAGGGCTCTCTGTTGCCTGTGTAGCAGCCTCACTTCTATCAGTCTGCCCCAGGGCAGCTGTGGCTATAGTGTAGCTCACCACTGTCAGTGTGTGAATGAGTGGATGACAGATTGTAGTGTAAAGCGCTTTGGGTCACTGGGGACTTGATAAAGCGCTACACAAGTGCAGGCCATTTACCATTTACCATTTTTAAGTCCCTGGCTCTGATGCTGGTAATCCAGCAGATGATGGCAGAAGAGATCACACTCTCCACAACAGACTTATAGACAACATGCAGCATTTTGCTGCAAACACAGAAGGACCTAAGAACAACAGTCTGCTCTGTCCCTTAAAGATATTCCAACATGCTGCCACCTTGAGCGGTGCAAGTCTAATTTTCAAAATGTTCTGTGACCAGACCTTCACACCTCTAAGATGCCAGACATACAGTACATATGTGCCACTGCTAAATTGATGGAGCTCAAATGGTGCTTAAATGTAGCAGCAACAGCCTAAACTGTGCAGTTGTTCTGTCTGCATTGATAAAGACTCAATCATCCCTACATGACAAATGCTTGAAGCGACTCCAGCTAACAGCAGCCTGACCTTCTAATTAACTAATTAGTTGACCAATTGAAGGCTGTCACATTGTGTTCAAAGCATAGGACTTTCATCCCAAGATGGTTGATTATTCCTTACATATACAGAAAAAAGAAGCACTGGAAAGAAGGGCTTTACCTGGGAAACATGAAATATGGGGTGAACACGCAGACTAGAAGGAAAACGAAGACGAAGGGCAGAAAGACTGATGACGGACTCAATGACATAGGGACCAATAAAGCGGGGGGGCAGTTTCTTAGAGACTGCCATTAGAGGTATGTCCCGAGAGATATGTCCCGAGAGGATAACCAAACCTTCTGGCCAGGATGGTACACAGGGGCCGGCAGCCTTCTGAGGTCGGCATATTTCTTATTTTGGTCTGCGGTGCGGAGGAAAGCCTGGGAGGCAGTGCACCAGACCCATTTACAACAGCAAACATGGTGGCGAATGGAGGTAACTGCAATTTCCTTCTCGTCTGCAGAAAACCAAGGCGTTGATAGCCGATAGAGGCCTCAAATGGTGAGAGGCCTGTACCTGACGAAACGTGTGACTTTATGGCATATTCAACCCAAGGTAGGCAAATGCTCCAGTCCAGAGGATTTGTAGCCGACAAGCACCTGAGAATGGCCTCCATCTGCTGGTTCATACGCTGAGTCTGTCCATTAGATTGGGAGTAGTAGCCAGAGGTCAGGGAGGTCTTGGCCCCGAGAGCCAAACAAAACTGTTTCCATACACGAGATGTAAACTGAGGCCCTCGATCCGACAATATTTCCTGAGGAATGCCATGAAGGCGAAAAACATGATGTACTGAAAAGCTGTCTGAAAAGCTGACGGGAGCTTCTTTAAGGGGACGAGGTGACAGGCTTTAGAAAAGCAGTCTACAACAGAGAGAATGGTCGTCATCCCTTTAGAGATGGGCAAACGGGTAACAAAGTCAAGGGCAATGTGTGACCAGGGGTGCTTAGGAATGCTATGTGGTTGGAGTAAACCAAAAGGTGACTGGTTGCCTGGCTTCTGCCTAACGCAGATTGAGCTTGCTTGTACATATTTCCCTGACGTCTTTAAGAAGAGATAGCCACCAAAATCTCCTAGAAATAAGAGAAATTGTTTGGCTAACCCCTGGGTGGCCAGAAAATCCTGACAGACGTTGGAACCAAAACCTTATTTGGGGGACCCGTGCCTGGGTCAGGTTCGAGCCGCTTGGCCTGATAAACTAGGTCCTCAATCTCCCTATCCAAAGCCCCAAAGGTCCAATGAGGAGGAACGATTGGCACAGCCTCTTTCACAGTGTTATCTGGGAAGTACAGTCGGGACAGAGCATCAGGCTTAAAGTTCTTAGAACCTGGCCTATAGGAAATGGAAAGATCGAAACAGGAAAAAAAAAAATTGACCAGCGTGATTGGCGTGGATTCAGTCTCTTAGCTGACTGTAAATAGGCCAAATTTTTGTGGTCAGTCCATACCAACACAGGGTGTTTAGCACCATCAAGCCAATGCTGCCATTCCTCCAGGGCCAGTTTAATTCCTAACAACTCCCTGTCCCCCACATCATAGTTCTGTTCAGTGTTGCTGAGCCGTCGAGAAAAAAAGGCGCATGGATGAAGTTTTCCATCCGTGGGGGACTGCTGAGAAAGGAATGCTCCTACGCCTGTTTCAGAGGCGTCTACCTCCAAAATACACTGCCGGGAGGAATCTGGGTGAATCAAGATGGGAGTCTGTGAGAACCTTTCTTTCAGAGCAGAAAAGGTTTCGTCAGCCTCAGGTGTCCAGGAGAACACAATGTTCGTGGAGGTCAATGCAGTGAGCGGGGCAGCCATCTGACTAAAGTTCTTAATGAATCTGCGATAGACGTTTGCAAAACCTAAAAACGAGGACTGCCTTGATCTTCTCTGGGTCCAAGCGAATCTGTCCACCCTCAAGAATGAATCCCAAAAATGTGACTGATTTCTTATGAAAGTCACATTTTTCAGCCTTCACAAACAACCGGTTCTCCAACAGTCTAAGCGGTGCTTCTCAATATCCTTAGAATAAATCAGAATATCATCGAAAACAAACATTGAACAAAATCCCTGAGGACGTCAATGACGAGCGACTGAAACACTGCTGGTGCATTACAGAGGCCAACGGGCATCACCAGGTATTCAAAATGTCCCAGAGGAGTTTTAAATGTAGTCCTCCACTCGTCCCCCTGGCAGATCCTGACTAAATGGTAGGCATTTGTAAGATCTAATTTAGAAAAGATTATAGCACCATGAACCGGCTCAAAAACCGAGGTAAGGAGTGGGAGCAGGTATTTATTCTTAACTGTAATCTGATTAAGTCCCCTGTAGTCAATACATGGGCAAAGGGATCCATCCTTCTTACCCACAAAGAAAAACCCAGCTCCGAGTAGAGATGATGAGGGGTGAATAATGCCGGCAACTAAAGACTCATTAATATAGTTCTCCATAGCTTTCCGTTCGGGTCCGGAAATGTGGTACAGCCTACTGGCTGGCAGGGGAGCGCCATGAAGTAAATCAATGGCGCAGTCATAAGGTCTGTGCGGGGGCAGAGTTAAAGCCTTAACTTTACTGAAGACTAGTTTTAGGTTATGGTAATCAGTGGGGATGAGCAAAAGATTAGTAACTTCACTCTCAGCAGGAACAATGTCAGCAGGAAGTGGAGCAACAGCTGACTGAAGGCACGAGGAAAGGCAACTAGTGGACCATGAGTCGACTCGGCTATCAGACCAGTTAATATGGGGGTTGTGTTTCTGTAGCCAAGGGAAGCCTAAATAGAGCAATAGGAAACACAAAAAAAGATATCTCCTCCCTATGATTTCCAGACAATACTAAAGTTAGAGGTTTGGTTCGATGGGTTATGCATTGTAATTTCTGCCCATCCAAGGCTGAAACTAACTGTGGTGTGGGAAGAGACTCAGTCTCAATCTGGGCCTCATTTACCGATCTCTGGTCTATAAAGGTTTTGTTCACTCCCAGAATCGATCAGAGCGGAGAGGTTCTGTATATGACGGTTGAATATTAAAGAGGCAGGCAAACTAAGTCTGGGGGCAAAAGGATAATTTAAACGGTCTGCCATTTCCCCCTCTACTACTGATGGACCCAATATTTTGGTCCTGTGGGGAAAATAGGGCAGTTGGCTAGGAAATGCTCAGGAGAGCCACAGTACAAACACCGATTGGTCTGATGGTCTGTCTCTCTTCAGAAGAGAGATGAGTACGCCCAACCTGCATAGGTTCAGCCTCAGAGGTCTGTGCTGAAGAAGAGGAACGTATACCTAAGGAAACCTGGCTGGGGGGTTGAGTCTTACCAATGCTATGATCTAGTCAGGACCTCTTTCTCTCTCTGATACAATTATCAAGTCTACTTGCTAAGTTGATTAGCTCATTAAGAGTCTTGGGTCAATCTATTTAAAGCTAATTCGTCTTTGAGAGGCTCATTTAAAGCCTGAAAAAATGCCGTTTTAAGGGCACAATCTTCCCACCCAGAGGCTGCTGCTAGGGTTCGGAAATCAATTGAAAAGTCAGAAACTGACTAGCTCCTTTGTCTTAAAAACCATAATTTACGGGCTGTAGCAGTCTGGTCAATTTCACTAGAGAAAACCTGCCTAAATTCCTTCCCAAACTCTGAAAAAGTGCTACCAAAATTCCTGCAGTCAGAAAAGCATGCTTCTGCCCATCTTAACGCTTTACCCTTTAGTAGCCCCAATACATAGGAAATCCTGACATGATCATGTGGGAAAGACTGTGTGGATCGGTTGAAAACAAGCATACGTTGCAAAAGGAAACCCTTGCAATCTCCCGTCTCCCCGGAATATTTCTCTGGGGGGAATTGACATCACGAGAGTGCGGAAATTGCTGAGAGACCGGTGGGGCTGTAGTGCCCTCTGTGACCGGAGCGGTAACAATGCTTAGTGTGTGTTGTAGCATAGAGGCTAACTGCTCGATCTGTTGGTTAGTCTGTCTTTGCTGCTCGGCAAGGGACCGGAGAGTGGAGTCGTGAGCTTGAATTTGATGGAATTGTTTGGAAAGGGTTCTCCTGAATGCCTCTGCTGGGTCAGGTTGGCCAGAGTGTTCTGTCATAGTTTTACAGACAGATTTGACCCACATGCAGTAAGCATTCAGGAGACAGATAAGGTTTTAACAAATATTTTTTTTACAGGGAACTTGGTGGTACGGGAGGAACCGGAACCCGGAAACCAGCTGCAAGGTAAGTAGAGCTGGTAAGTAGAAGTGAATCTCAGAGTGTATCTTTTACTAAATAACAAATCTGTCTTACTGGGAATGAGGAGTGATCCGCCAGGAGGGGGGGAGCGACAATGAAGCTGCACACAGATGAGACTGGAGCTGGTAGGTACTTGACACAAGTTGTTGGGCACTGAGGTTCTGGTGGTGGTTCTGCAGAGAAGGAGGGTGGACAGGGTTCACTTGAGGAGGTTCGTGGTTGATCCAGACAGGAAGCTGTCAGCCAGTTGTTGGTAGACGAAGGGAGCAGGAAATATCCAAAGGCGAAGTCAGGTTCAGGTATACAGCCTGCGAAGGAGCACATACAAAGTTACATAGGGCAAAGAACAAAGCAAGAATTACTTGTGGCTTGAGCTTATACCACTGAGGGCAACACTCTGGCAATGAATTGCTGGGAGCCTCTGTCTTAAATACCCTCCAAGGATGATTAAGGAAATAGGGAACACCTGTCACCTCTCCTCACGGTCTCCAGTGCCACCTAGAGGTGGCAAGTGTTCGTTGGCCAACGAGAGAGAATAAATGACATCCCCTCGGGACTCTTCTCCAGGTGATGCTTCAGATGTTGGTAACCGAACCCGGTCTCCAGCTGAAAAGCGGGGTGTTCAAAATGGAGGCCCTTTTATATAGCATCTTGTCACGTCAGACTTGGGACGCCTCGTAATATCAGTCGTAGTGTTTGACGGGATATGTCGGAGCGGACTGTCCTGGATACAAAATGGCCGATGCCGATGGAAAGGCATAGTGACGTCCCGTGCAAGTAGTCCAATATTCAGCAAACAAGTGGTCCAACACCTGTAAATGGAAATGTGCACTGGTCTGAGTGCTGAGGAGCAGAAAATGCACGTGAATCATCTAAGGGGCATCTCATTCTCACTAAAAAAGAAAACAGTGTCGGATCAGCAGAATAATTCTGAACAAGTCAGTTTTGATGACTCAAAAGATGGACAAGCTTGAGACAATCACCCATGTCAATAAATAGTTGCGTCAAGTTGTGTGTAATTGTGGAACGATGGCAGCTAATGCACACCTGGAGAATATTGCTGATGACAGAAGTCGGAGGGAGTATTTCTTTTCAGAGATCATACTGACCTGCTGGTACATAATGATGCATGGCTTATTAGCCAGTCTAGATTGCCCAGGGAAATTATTTAGGAGCTCTGCATGAAGCTGGCCTCGGTGTTGCAGAGGGAAACCAGGAGGAACCCTGTGTCGCTGGTGCCAGTTCCATTTTCAAACTATGCTGTGGTCCTTTCAACTGGAGTTTTCAAGAGGGAGCTGACGGACAGGTTGGGTATTTAACAGTCATCCCTGAGCTGGGCCATGCCAGCCATATGGGGCGGCCT
This sequence comes from Girardinichthys multiradiatus, assembly GCF_021462225.1. Taxonomy (NCBI): domain Eukaryota; kingdom Metazoa; phylum Chordata; class Actinopteri; order Cyprinodontiformes; family Goodeidae; genus Girardinichthys; species Girardinichthys multiradiatus. Next base: position 44,882,469 of record NC_061802.1, on the reverse strand, counting down.
AGGGTTAGAGTTAGGCTCAGATATATAAAGTTCCCCTAAACTGTGGCACTCATTTGCAGCAAGGGGCCGGTTTCTGAATGTAATCAGAGCTTTGGACTGCATCGATACTCCTATAAGGGCTCCATCTGTACATGAATATGCTTTTATTAATAGAAATTTCATTCAGTATTTGTGCAACCTATTTGTGCTGCACAAATGTGTCTCACAAATGGAATGGCATGTTGACCTCCTCAACTCATTACTCCTTTATACTATAATGCACGATGGCTGGCTTCTAGGTATTTTTCTATTTGTTTATTTGACGTCCTGAATGGTTGTAAACATTAAAAGTAATTCACATAGTGTGTGTGGTGACAGTCTTCCTAATAGAAATATGGGAGGCATATTCACCTCATTACAGTGATCAGCATTGATCTATGATTAAGCTTGTAGCGGTATTATGGAATCAAGAGTTTGAAACATTCTTTCTGGGGTGCCAGCCAGGTCTCTCTCCTGACTTATTTATTCGGCAATCCAAAACCCCGCACAAGGGAGAAAAAAAACAGAGACATGCTCATCACCCGAAACATTGATGGAGAATCACCCAACAACCACAATTTAATTGTCCCCAGCAAAAAACAACAAAAATCAATAATAGTCTATACAATAAGAATTAACTCAGTTCAGTCAATTTCATTTCAAACAAAAATAAGCCGGTCCAAGCTTTTCCTCTCGCCAGTCCAATCCATCCAAAAAACTAATAGAAGAAAGAACTCCATTTCGTGTTTTTTATACACGCACAAGGAAGCAAAACAAACACTGTGCTCAGCGGCACATAAAGTTAGGCAAGCTGTATCAGCATCTTTAAGCTGACAGGTTGTTTTGTCACTCACGGTACCGGCGTTTTGAAACACTCGATCCAAATGGTGAGCTTTTGATGTGAGCCAGACGAACTCTCAGGTAATCCAAGATCTGCTGCTGTTGTCTCACGAACTGTCAATGCCACACACTCCACTGCCACGCATCAGTTCTCCCAGCGGCGTTCCAACCGAAAAACAACGCTTTTTGCGCCGGAGGACGCACGTCATAAAAAAAGAAATGGGCGTGGAGGTGAACAAAATGCGTGTCCAATCAGGCCGCCACAAGCTTACTGCAGCAGCTAGACAGCACCATTTACAGGTCCTTCTCAAAATATTAGCATATTGTGATAAAGTTCATTATTTTCCATAATGTAATGATGAAAATTTAACATTCATATATTTTAGATTCATTGCACACTAACTGAAATATTTCAGGTCTTTTATTGTCTTAATACGGATGATTTTGGCATACAGCTCATGAAAACCCAAATTCCTATAACACGCATCCGTGATCAACTCAAAACAAACAAAAAAAACGTAAACTTCTCATGCGTCCAACAGGGGAAAATATGAAGAACTCTTTAGTCAACTGAATCAACAAGGAGGAAAATTCATCTCCTTGGAAATAAAAACCCTGTGGGTTTTTTACCTACGCCGGGTGTCGGCGGGATCTTCGATCAGTATATGAATCTCCTGACCTTCTTGTATCAGACAGATTTCCAGCTTTCAAGCTCTTCCGGGAATTGCCGTGTGGAGGAAAAGCTTTTCTCTCTCCAGATATGCGCCTCCTATGCGTCGTACCATGAGACATGCTGGAAATGATAACGAAAGTTTATTTTTCGTGGATTTTATAATCCCGGGTGACGTCATGGAGCTGCGCATGTCGAACTGCCCAACCAAAATGGATGACCCCAGCGAGGTGTTTCATAGACGGATCCGCTGACGTGAAGCCATTTTGTACAGAGTGAGGAAAGATCACACCCCTGACAGGTGGATCACCAGCTTCTGAGATGTGAAGTGAACAGTGGTTTATTGTTGTTGTTTGTGCAAAGCAGCTCGGTCTGCACACACGTCCTCAAATAAACGGATGTAAGAAGTGACAGTTTCAGCAGGTTCATCCAGGTTTGTGTCCCTATCTGTGCAGTTAAAGTAGGCCTGTAAGTTTGGCTTTGACTCCTCAGTTTACTTTCTAACATTTCTAAGGACAGGCACAGGAGTTTTTGTCTATAAGTTAGAATGAAATGAAGCAGACAGTGATAATATAGTGTCAGATGTGCATGGGGAACTACATGGTATGCTTCTCTTAAGACTGCGTAACAGTGGTCCAGTATGTGTGTGCCTCTGATGGGACACTTTACATACTGTTTGTATTTTGATAGTTCGTTCAAGAGGTCTGCGCTGTTAAAATCCCTGAGAACGATGATGAGTGAGAACCTGGACTGGTCTTCTGTTGTAGAACCTCTGCTTCAAGATTCAATGTGTAGTACATTTTGAGATGGAATTCCATATACCTTATTTGCCACAAGTGCTCATTTGAGCTACTTTTATATAATCTTGAACCAGTCTGCTCATCATCCTCTCTCTGAGCTCTGACATCAACGATTTGATGCCTGCCAATTTTGATGCCTAAATGTCAAAATGCTGCTATATGACTGACTAACTTATTTGTGACAATAAGGAGTTTAACAGATGTGCCTAATAAAGTGGCTGGTAAGTGTACATGCACTATACTTGATAATTCAAGGACATCACAGGATTTCACAAAATGTGCCTGATTTCTTTATATTTCAACCCAGGTTTAAATTTTCAAATTCATCCATCCATGCACACATCTGCTATATCTGCTTAATTTGAGCAGGGTCATGAGAGTGCAACCTATACAGGTCACCAGTCCATCACAGGTCAAATCACACACACAAACACACACACTCACACACACGCTCTCTCTCTCTGTCTCTCTCTTTTGTCTTACTATATATTGTTAGGACCTTGCATTGACTGCTACTGGTTTCCAATCATTCTTAGCCCTTTCTATGGTCTAACCCTGACCCTACCCCTAACCATAACCAGTACATACCTAATCTAAACTCAATTCACACCTTAACCCTAAACCTAACCCATGGCAAAATACCAAGTGAGGACCATGAAAATGTCCTCCTTTTACAACACTCAGACGCACAAACAGGAGCATACACACTCACACACACATACATACACACACACACACCTTCGCATACTCAAACCTAAAGGCCATTTACAGTGACAGTTAAACCTAAAATGTATATTTTGTGGACCATGGGAGTTAGCTGGATTGCATAGAGCAACCATGGATGCATGGGGAGAACACGTATGCATGCTTCATTTAAACCAGGTTCCTTCTTGCTACAAGCACAAACAACTTTACCACGGTGCAGCCCATACATAGAGACATACATGGAAAAATAAGAAACCATTTAAGGAGGTTTCTCCCTTTTTATTTGTTATCATACTATTTCAGAAATAAATGATGATGATGTTTAATATTATTATTATTATACCAATTTAAAGTTTTTTCTGGTTTTGTAAATAATAGTGGGTTGTCAAATAGTCAAATTTGTAAAACATGAAACACTCTCAGCAAATGTTAGTCATTTATTTGGCAATTTTAGCAGGTTAAAGCGAATGCTAAGTTTTGCTAAAGGTGCACTTAGGTACTGCCTTAAGTGTAAAGTTAAATTGTGTGTCGAGGGTCAAGATAATTAGAAAGATAACCCCATTAATGTAAAACAGGCTGTTTGTAGATTTACATTTGTACAGATTTGCCAATAAGCTCAATAATTTTCTGATTTTGGGTTAGGGTTAGGGTTAGGTTAACCCTAACCCTATAACACAACCTGACTAACCTTTGTACCTATTATTTTGGTTTATTTTCTGGTGCTTTCTCCTCTTTCCATCAGTTTGATTCTCTAATATATATTTCTCTAATGTTTACTCATTTCTTAGAGACAATTACTGAGTTGCATCCGTGGAGGAAATTGCCCTGGACCCAACGTCAGCTCTTTGCAGTTGCCTGGAGATGTAAGTTTCTTTGCAAATGAGCTGGCTGTGCCCACCATGGAATTCGCCTTCGGGCAGACGAAAGCAGAGAGTACAGAGGTACGGTAACCTAAAACACCTACTGTCTTTACATTGTTTTGACCAATTCGATTGCTGTCACTTTTTGTTTAGATGCACATCTTACATAAAGTGATGTTCAACAGTAAATGAGTTTGTGTCCAAAATGATTCAGAAAGGGGATCGTTCCACTTTGCTCAATTGTTGAATGTGTCGCAATCCAGTGTAATATTTTTAGCCACTCGCTGATATCTGCGGTTTCACTGGAATTAAAAAATCCTTGTAAATGCATGTGCGTTATCAAGTCAGTGGCTTTTTAAATTCAATGAATAAAATGTATTTTTAACTTCAGAATAGCAGCAAAAGAAAGACACATTGAGAATGCAGTTAACTCCTTTTTGGGGGATTGAATGTGACAACCACCATCTGCAGCTTGCAAAACTAATAGTGCTATTTTAAGTGTTAAAATCATTTACAGACCCAGTTTGACACACTGCAATTTGGATCATGTCTCCGCAAGCAACAAATACATTTCTTAGAGTGTAGAAATTACTCATGGCCCTATTCACTTCAATTAAAAATGCAATATGGATGTTTGTTGCACTACCTAGGGCTAGAAAAATAGAGATTTATCCCCAGAAATGTCAACCCACTCGATTTTGGAACGTCTGGTTTAACCGGCAACTTCGTACCTAATTAATGTAAGAGATTTTCATGATGTTTATCAGCCCTTAAGGCTTCCTAACAACGTTAAAAAAAAACAAAAGGCAGTGAGGATGAAGTCCAGACTTAGTTAAAAGGAGAGAAAAAGTCCAAATTAAAAAGTCTGATACATAAAAATACTCTGTTAAAAAATGTCCTGCAGGCAAAGATTACCATAAACTCAGCAGCAGAGGAACTCAGTGACATTGTTAAAAGTTGGAAGAATCTAATTTCCCTGAAATCTGAATGTGTAGATGTAATCAGTAAGGAAGCTGGGGAAGAAAATCCAGGATTTTCTTCTTGGCTGCTTAACTTCCAGGATGATGTTTTGGTTGATTTTTTATTTATGTATTTTGGGCTTGCGAGACCACCTTCACAGTTAAGCAGATTTTTCATGTTGTACATAATCTTGAATTTTCAATTTACAAAAAAACCGCTAAGAGCACGAAGACACTGGTTTTATTTGGCTTAAAGAAAAGGTGAGTCAGCCATTAAGTTTAACAAATTTTGACTGCACAACGGAGTCCTCCTGATAAAGGGGTTTTGTAACTGAACTTTATGTAACTAAATGGAAATACGGAGCGACATTTAAAGGATCATCAATCCACAAACAGACGCTATTGTCCATTGTTGTGCTTCCTGCAGAATTTAAGTCTATCATTTATGTTTTTTTTGGACCAAAGTAGCTTCTTTGCTCCCTGTCATTTAACAACACAAATGTCTTCCACTCACTATGTGTGCAGAGGCCATCACTGAAGTTGGTGATGATCTGTAAAACTACTTGCAACAACAATACAAATTAGAAGCAGTTCCTTCTTTGTCAAGTCATCTGGATGCAAAGTGATAATGGCTGCAAATTTTACTTTCAAGGCAGCCATTGCTAACATTTTTAAGCTTATGAAGCTTTTCTTATTGAATCAACATGAATCTGTACAATAATCTAACAACATGAACTATCACCAAAAAGTCTGAAGTCTCAAAGTTGGCTAAAGTCATCATCTGGCCACAGCTGTTTATAAAGTAAGGCCATATTTCAAAGCACATTGATACGACTTTAACCATATGAGCAACCTTTAGGGATTTTTGTTCTATGGTAATAAATTGCCAAAACGCAACACAGTATGTAATCTGCTGTGTGTGTTTGTAATTATATTCATTCATCCTTATATGCTGAGCAAACAAAGTTGTTGTGTCCGTAATGTGATGTGAGACCACCAGATGTTGTGTACGGTGGCAGCTATGTTGTGGTTGGACTGAAATGTGGTTCATTGAACAGTATTTTTTTTTCTTTATTTAACATCTGTTTTTCTCTCATTTCATGAAAGCGTGCTCCTCTGTAGTAATAACAGTATGTGATTATGCACCTCTTGCAATAATTTAACTAAACTTTGTTACACAAAGGTGTTGTTGGTTAAGCTTTCACAAAAATGTCACTTCGTATTTTACTAGGACATTATAGGGTCAGTTTCTTAGATTTACCATTCAAACCTGTTGTGCATGAAAAACATGTTCTTTTAAAAATGTCTTTGAAAGAATGACATTATTAGGCCAGATCAACTACACTTTCCTCATTGGGATTGCGTGCAAACCCTTAAAAATGTCCTTCAGTCTATGTGTTCTCACCTCTGTGCGCAGAAATCTGGAAGTAAAATTCTCTCCCGTTGGTGCTGCGTGGGTGTCATCTCTGACATGTGTCATCAGACAGATGCATTGGCTTTGGGGATTAGGAGGAAAAACTCAGGCAGGCCACTGAGGTGTGAGAGGCATATCTGACAAGAGCTCATCTTTGCAGCAACATGGTTTAGGGCAACATTCGGGTTCAGGTAGGGATAGTGAAATATTAAGTCAGTGGGATCTTCAGATTGACTTTGGCAAGTGCTGTGTTTATACTACAGGCTATTGCTTCTGTGCTCTACAGATAGAGACAGTTTTAGTCCTCCAGACAGGTGAGGACAAAGGTGGCAGCATTCTTTTGGCCTCCTATTTTTTGCATCTTCGAAGAGCCAATGCAGGAAAAGCTATTGTAAGGTTGTACAAGCCTCAATGACCACAGGTGAAACAGCACAATTGTGAATCTAACTCCATATTGTGATGTTAATCAAAGCTTTTCAGAGAATCTGCCCGTGTTATCTTATTGGGGACAGATGGTTCTAGAAGCTGTGCCTTGTCTACCACACTGGAAACACCAATGGGCCATTTCTACTCTGTACACCCCAACTCTTGTAATTCCCCCAAAGTAAATCTGTCTCTGGCTTTCTAACTTTTCTCCAACATAAAGTGAAAGAATTATGACCATGTATGGACCCACTGCACGCCTATGTTTACCTTCTGCAAGCATAGTTTTACTAGAAACCGAGAGAGGACTGATATCAGCACTTGAATACTGCATGGGGAGAGCATTATTTCTTTTTTTTTACTTTGTAAAAAAAAACTGTTCTTTGTTTCTGAAAACATATTTTGTCTCAAGTAAGTGAACAGAGCATGCAGTCAGCAACTGGACAAAAGTTTGGGGACAGGTGTTCTTCCTATTACTATATTACTTTACCACTACCCAGGATTTGACAGAGAGCAGACTCTGAAACCAGACAAGTTGTTGGACATTGTATTTTCCTATAGGAGATTCAGAAGACCTGCTAGTATGAGACAATGACCTCTGAGGGTGACTAACCAGCCCCTGGCTTGTTATTAGTACCCTGTAGCTGTAAATCTTAGTTAAGTTGGATAGCAGGATTGTTTAGATTGTAGTTTTCCCTGATAAAGCAATTCATGATAAACAGAGCTTTAAGTATTGTTGTGTCTAATAGCCTCACGTAGCCAAAGCTAGCTGTAGCTACCAGTGCTGATGTTAGTGTAGAGAATATCAAACAACACTGAGAACTGGTTGATTTAAAGATGAGCTGAGAATGCATTTCTAATTCTATTTAACCTGTGAATTTCATGTGTTTTGTGTCCCCAACAAAGTCTGCACAATCAGTGATCTAACCAGCTTCACCCAGCAGCCCAGGAGTGTGGCTACAAGCTTCACTCATGGCATTACAAAGTATTTGCTGCTGATACAGTGCATTTCTTACTCATAAAATTAACAATAAAAATAACCAGAATACTAAAAAAGTAATGAAAATAATAAAAAACAAAAACAAATGAAAATGCCTGTAGTTAAAAGCTGACTCCACGCACAACTGTAATCTGAAAGGCTCCCACAATTTTGCAAGTGACTCATGTCTCTGCACCAAAAAGGTCTCTACTAGCATAGTTTTTACGTTTTTCTTTAGGTAAAACTGAATGCATAATTTATTAACTCCTTAAGCCCACAGAGTTTTAGAAGCAGTTTTTGCCAAGAAAATATTAACATACTAAATCAAGAATAGATTCACAGTCATAAGGTCTAAATGCAAACCTTTGGTACCTATATAAAGGTAAGACATAAAAGAATATTTTTCAAGTGGGACCACTATTGAAACTGTTACCACTGTTACTATGCCTAAATTTGTTTGTGAATAAACAAAGAAAAAATGTTTTTTTTTAGCCTCACCAAACATTTGTTTCTAAATAAACAGTGCAAAACATTGTGAAAATCCTTTTGATAACCCATGAAAAATATCTTAGATTTTATAAATCCGCATCTTGTCTAAAACTGTGGCAAATTTGAGTTGAATTAGTTGAAGCATTTGTTCCACAAAGCTTTTAGTGGGCAATGTGCCAGGCAGAGCTGTCACTTTGGCACAATTTAGCCAAATGTGTCTTAACTGTGCAAAATGTGTTTTTCACCTCATAAAAGGGAATCTGGTCAAAAAAGTGCAAAATGTCCATTGCAAGACTCCTGCTTATGCCATAGCCTTTGGTAATGACATGGCCCTATGTATTATCAAAATGTACAATTGTGCATAGCATGAAATCAAAATGAAAAATGAAGAGAAAATGAGCAGAATTGTATGCTTTTATCTCCAACTGGAGGAATTTTTCTGAAAAAAAAAAATGAATGAAAAACTATGTAAACAAATCTACAAAAAGAATATTTAATGACAACCTATGTATACAAATGCACAAAAAATTATCAAAGAAAAACTGTTCTCTGATGACTACAATGAACACCTCACAGCCAGGGTAGTCAGCTACTCGACTGGAAACACATTTTATATATATATGTATATACAGGTCCTTCTCAAAATATTAGCATATTGTGATAAAGTTCATTATTTTTCATAATGTCATGATGAAAATTTAACATTCATATATTTTAGATTCATTGCACACTAACTGAAATATTTCAGGTCTTTTATTGTCTTAATACGGATGATTTTGACATACAGCTCATGAAAACCCAAAATTCCTATCTCACAAAATTAGCATATTTCATCGACCAATAAAAGAAAAGTGTTTTTAATACAAAAAACGTCAACCTTCAAATAATCATGTACAGTTATGCACTCAATACTTGGTCGGGAATCCTTTGGCAGAAATGACTGCTTCAATGCGGCGTGGCATGGAGGCAATCAGTCTGTGGCACTGCTGAGGTCTTATGGAGGCCCAGGATGCTTCGATAGCGGCCTTTAGCTCATCCAGAGTGTTGGGTCTTGAGTCTCTCAACGTTCTCTTCACAATATCCCACAGATTCTCTATGGGGTTCAGGTCAGGAGAGTTGGCCGGCCAATTGAGCACAGTGATACCATGGTCAGTAAACCATTTACCAGTGGTTTTGGCACTGTGAGCAGGTGCCAGGTCGTGCTGAAAAATGAAATCTTCATCTCCATAAAGCTTTTCAGCAGATGGAAGCATGAAGTGCTCCAAAATCTCCTGATAGCTAGCTGCATTGACCCTGCCCTTGATAAAACACAGTGGACCAACACCAGCAGCTGACACGACACCCCAGGCCATCACTGACTGTGGGTACTTGACACTGGACTTCTGGCATTTTGGCATTTCCTTCTCCCCAGTCTTCCTCCAGACTCTGGCACCTTGATTTCTGAATGACATGCAGAATTTGCTTTCATCCGAAAAAAGTACTTTGGACCACTGAGCAACAGTCCAGTGTTGCTTCTCTGTAGCCCAGGTCTGGGGAATGCGGCACCTGTAGCCCATTTCCTGCACACACCTGTGCATGGTGGCTCTGGATGTTTCTACTCCAGACTCAGTCCACTGCTTCCGCAGGTCCCCCAAGGTCTGGAATCGGCCCTTCTCCACAATATTCCTCAGGGTCCGGTCACCTCTTCTCGTTGTACAGCGTTTTCTGCCACACTTTTTCCTTCCCACAGACTTCCCACTGAGGTGCCTTGATACAGCACTCTGGGAACAGCCTATTTGTTCAGAAATTTCTTTCTGTGTCTTACCCTCTTGCTTGAGGGTGTCAATAGTGGCCTTCTGGACAGCAGTCAGGTCGACAGTCTTACCCATGATTGGGGTTTTGAGTGATGAACCAGGCTGGGAGTTTTAAAGGCCTCAGGAATTTTTTGCATGTGTTTAGAGTTAACTCGTTGATTCAGATGATTAGGTTCATAGCTCGTTTAGAGACCCTTTTAATGATATGCTAATTTTGTGAGATAGGAATTTTGGGTTTTCATGAGCTGTATGCCAAAATCATCCGTATTAAGACAATAAAAGACCTGAAATATTTCAGTTAGTGTGCAATGAATCTAAAATATATGAATGTTAAATTTTCATCATGACATTATGGAAAATAATGAACTTTATCACAATATGCTAATATATTGAGAAGGACCTGTATATATATATATATATATATATATGTATGTATATATATATATATATATATATATATATATATATATATATATATATATGTATATATATATATATATATATATATATATAAGAGAGAGAGATACAGACATACAACACTTGTACATATTGCTCCTTTTTTTTAATTTTTTTTTTACATAATGCGGTTGTGGAAAAGTCAAATAACTTGTTTGTGCACACAAACTTGGCCAATAAATGTGACTCTTATCCATTCCCACACAAACAGCCATCCAGCCTCTTTGTTCTGGAGAAGGGGTGGCTGATTGTTGTTTACAGATGTTCTACACAACACCATAACCCCCTCCCACACCTAAGGAATATTCCATTTTGATGTCACTGTTCCGTTAAATGTTGTCCAAACCGGTATCTTTCCTCTTCTGTGCCATCATAAATGATCGATCAATTATCCAGAAATAACACAATTCTGGAAGCAGAAGGAGCAAAGTGCAAGCTAGCTCCAAAGGCCTGTAAACTCAGGCAGACTTTGGGCATTTGATACTCACGCAAATGACATGGGAAGATACAGACACAAAGATAAATTATATATTGCTGGACATGGGGGGGTTGCTTCAAAAAGAAATGTGATTTTTGTAGCAATGAGCCACTGCAAAGAAACAGGGGCAGCAGGGGTTGCGTGAGACAGCAACTCCTCCAACGAGGCAACAAGCCATCTCTGCCCTCCATCATTTTAAACAATGTAAGGTCGCTGCTGGGAGGGATGGAGTAGCTCCATCCTAACCAACAATTCTGTCATGAGTACACAAATGTATGAGAAGCCCTCCAGATCCAGCAGTGAATCCAGCATGATTGTCTTGAAAGAGATATAGCTCCGGCAGGACATACCGGACTCACTGCTGGATCTAGAAGGCTTCTTGTTCATTCTTGCGGATAGGAATGACTTAGCCCCCCATCTTGTGACTTCCCAGATAAGTATGTTTATAAGTAACAACTGGTGTAAAACAATTACAACCAAAAACAACCATTGCTTCTGCTAATGGTGGTAACACCAAGGAGGGTTCAAACAAGCTATACATAAGTACAAAAAAAAAACAAGATATGTGGACTCACCTCATGTGACTGGGATTAAGAATGGCTCATCCTCTCTTTACGTCCTTTTTTACCTCCCAAGGGAATTTGGATGCGTTACTATTTGTGCTACATTTATCCCCCCTAATGGGAATGCAGGCAGAACTGCAATCCAGGCAGCTGATTGTGTTTACTCATTGCTCCAGCGCCATCCAGAGGCCCAAGTTTGTATGCTGGGTAACATGAATGACTGCACATTAGAATTGTCCCTTCCAGGATTTTACCAGTATGTTAAATGATGCGCGACAAAAATTGCCAGTCCTGGATAAATGTCTTGGGAATATCTCTGGTGATTATAAAGCCACTGCCCTCCCTTCCTTGTCTAATTCTAATCATTGCACTGTTCATCTTTTGCCCACTTATAAATCTGTGCTTAAGTCAAGTAAACCCCAATCAAAAACTATGTTACAATGATTGTGCTCAAAACCTGTTCCTTAGAATTATCCTCTGCCTGGTGTCTTATCTTTTAGCAATCATACTCTCAACGTAATTGATCAATTGTTTTTTTTTTTTTCAACGGGAAGACAGGGTAAAGGAGACTCTCTTGTTTAGACGGGATGTTCTTCTCTGGATACACAATGGATTCTTGGCAGCAGTGGAAGATTGTGTGCCTGACTACGATGTCAGTCGAGGACATAGAAGATGTGTACATATTTGGACTTTTGATAACAGGATTTCTGCTTTCTGGAGTTGGTGGTTACCTGGCTTATCGAGTGATTCGCAAAATGTGGGCGGCTGTTCAAAGCATTCCAAAGCTGCCTGCGATGTTAGATGGAGTCTGTAGAGCGATCAACACTCAGACTGAAATGTTAAGAGAGCAGAATCGCAAGCTGGACACGATTCTTGAACAGAATCGCAGCCTGGCAGTGGTTGGACTCAGAGGTTAAATGATAAAATCTTGGAGAAGTTGTATGCTCTAGATCTGCGGAAAGTACCAGAAATTTGGCTATTTGGATTCGCAATTGAGACATACCAGTAAAACTCTTAAGGTAGTTGGAAATTCACAACTGCCTGAACCACAACATTTATTGTTTTTCTGAATCTGGCGCCCCAATGTGGCCTTGGTAACTTCTGCTAACTGGCTATCGACAAAATATCTCCTGGATGGTATATAAACACGATGCTCTTCCCCAGCACTCCCCTTCCAGCTGTGTGCTGATAGGACTATGCAGCGGATTGATAAAACTTTTCAGATTTCTCAGAAGGATTACCAGCAAAAGCCAATTATTATTAGTATTTCATTACTTTTTCATTGATTTTTTATCTAATCAGAAGGATTACCATCGAAAATCAAATATTATTAGTAATTTGGACTTTAGCTGCTCTTACACCAATGATACAGCTTTCTTAATTAGACTACAATGGACTGTTATTACTTAGTTCAACTTCAGGACCAGTAAAAGCAATATATCATCTGCACCTGAAAATGTGGATTAAAGCTGTTTTGTACCAGTGACTCAACTTCTCTAGTTAGAATTCAGTGGAATGATGAGACTATTAGATTTCTCAGAAGGATTCATAGATTTTTTGATTTCTTAGAAGGATTGTAGTATCATTTGATTTGTTTTTCTGTGTCTGTATCGTTTATTTTCTTCTGATTGTATTGTAATTTTATGTACAGCGCTTTGAGTGTCTGGTTACAGTAAAGCACAATATAAATAAACTTACCTTACCTTACCTTACCTTACCTTACCTTACCTTACCTTACCTTACCTTACCTTACCTTACCTTACCTTACCCTTACAACAGACAAAGGCCATTATTATTCCTGTTCCCAAAGTATATTGTCTTTCAGTTAACAATGACTTCAGACCAGTGACCTTAACATAGGTTGTCATGAAATGTTTTGAAAGAATTGTTGATTACATGCTTCAGATGAACATTGGTTCTGTCCTTTACCCATCACAGTTTGCTTATAGGCATGGTCGTAGTACAGAGGTTGCTGTTATCAGTGTAACCCACTTGACAAATAAACAGGGGATTCTAAGACCTATGCGCGTGTTCTCTTTGCTGATTTTGGTTCAGCTTTTAATACGGTTTAGCCTCACTTATTTGTCAAAAAACTGATTACCTTGGGTGTAAATGCTCTTACTATTAAATGGTTTTATTATTTTTAACAAACAGGTCCCAACAGGTGAGGATAAACAACTCCTTATCTGAAGTGAAATATTATGGCACAGGCATGCCCCAAGGCTGCATGCCCCAAGGCTGCATGCCCCAAGGCTGCATGCCCCAAGGCTGCATGCCCCAAGGCTGCATGCCCCAAGGCTGCATGCCCCAAGGCTGCATGCCCCAAGGCTGCATGCCCCAAGGCTGCATGCCCCAAGGCTGCATGCCCCAAGGCTGTGTTTACCCTGTACACTAATGAATGTGGAAGTACACAGCCCAATAATCATGTCATAAAATTTTGAGACGACACAATTATTTAAAGCCTGTTACACAATGATGAATGCCCTTCTGTGTATCACAGTAAGATAGTAACTTTCAAAGACTGCTGTGATAATAACCACATTATGCTGAATGCCAGTAAAACAAAAAAAATGACCTTTGAACATAAGGGATTGAGAGCCAATGACACTGTGATAAATGACAAAAATGTTATACAAGAGGTGCTTACTTTCAAATACCTTGGTATCATCATGTGCAACACTTTGTGCTTGAGCTCCCATGTTGACTACTTGTGCTCCAGATTAGCCCAAAGACAAAATTTTCATGCAGACTTACATTGTTTGAAGTCCATTCTGGGATTAAGGTTTTATATTGCTGTCCTTGCAGTATAATTTGATTAGATTAGATATGGCATGGCTGCTTGGTTTGGCTCAGTTACAGTTCTGTCTAAATCTAGACTTGTAAATATAGTGAGAACATCTATGAAAATAACTTCGTCGAATTGCTAGTTTTTGGATTTATTTCATACTGGTGTTTCATTTTTAATTATTTTTTTAATAATGTACATATGTTTTACGTATATTTGGCTTTTTATGCTTGTTATTGTGATATTTATGAATTATAATGCACTGGGACATGCAATAGTTGTCAGTTGTTGGAATTTAAAATATATGTTAATACTGCACAAACAAAAAATATTCACAATAACAGATAGTACAGCACAGTAAAATAATATAGTAAAAAAATACTCTACACACAGTACAGTTTTACCGTAACATCAAAAATATGTTTTGCCCTGCTTGGAACTTCAGATTGGAATATGCAGATTCACAGACTCACACAGAAAAGACTGTAAGACGGAGCGCTACAGGAGATCTTTCCTGCCCACAGCCATCAGCATCTACAACGGCTCTTTGAAGAAACCTTCATAATGAGCTACAACATTTAATTTCCCTTTGGGATTAATAAAGTATTTTTGAATTTGAATTGAATTGAAAACCGTTGGTTTAAATATTTTGATTGAAGCTGTTCACTTACTCGAGCAGGGGGGCTGTCAATAGACACAAATGACTCTGATGACTGGGTTACTCAAACTGACTGTATACAGCGACAATACAACCAAAGTGTGTCGCGATACACACAGCAGATAAAAAAAAATAAGAGTCAGATCAGTAGGGTTAAACACTTCCACAAGTAACAAGTTAACCAGATAACTTTATTGAGTGACTCGAAGTAGCCCGAATCCATATAACAGACACAGTTTACAACCTCTGTAAATATATTTTTGGAAATTTAGCAAGAGTCTAAACTTAATTCTAAAATCCCCTTACCCTTAATTCACACTGGCTACATTCTGTGTCTACTCCTTCATCCTTTGCAAATTGTGCAGGTCTCGATGCGTTTTGCATCCGACAACAGCTGCATTATCTGTGCATTTTTCCCTTTATTGAAATTCATGAGTTTGAGCTCTGTCATCTGTCAAAAAAAGACTAGATCCATATATCTGATGGATGATGGAGGAGGGCTCTCTGTTATGCCGCAGTGCCATGGAGCCAGTGTGAATTACTTTGACTAGAATGGCTTCTTTTTGTGACAAAGTGCAAAACATACAGATAAAGGAGTCAGTGGGTCAGTCTTTGTGCAAACAACCAAAACCTTCTTAATTCTTTTTAAGCTAATGCAGAGTCACAAATTAGACATGTGTTTATAGAGCTGGAATAGACCTTTTTCCTCAAATCAACAAAACGTAATGTGTGGTATGTGATTGGGTTTTTTTCATTTTCTTTTTTTACATTTTAGGCTGTTTGCACATAAAGACAAACATCTTAATAATCTCATAATTGATTTGGGTTTGAAATCTGCTTTGGATGACTGAATTTCTCATCCTTACTTTAGAATGTTTAGAATGCTACATGTTTGGATTGGTGCTTCATAGCATGTGCATAAATCTTATGTACAGCAAGTATCTTTCGGAGATGCCTTTACAGTGGTGACCAGTAGTAGACTCTGGTGACTGTGAAGTCTTCAGAAGCCTAGCCATCAACATTTCTTCATCTTTGATCATAAAGGGTTAAGTAATTGTTTAAAATCTTATTTTATTTTATTTTTGAAAAGCGGATTTTGACTTTGTTTTGGTCTGTTTTTGGACCAGGGTTCAGAATGTGGCCGCATGTTTCCTTAATAACACGTAATCTACTTTAATTTGTCAAATGCAAAAATGTAGTTTTGTAAGATGTACTTTTCGCAGAGATATGTTACACCCCCCATTATGAATGGACTATTAGGACAAATATTTTACCCATAAGTTCCAGTGCAGCAAGAGCAATGCAACTAACATTATACATACATCAGTAAACATGTGATTTAGTGCTTTTGTGAAAGGATACATGAATGTCACAATAGTTTCATCTCCAGGAGCCCACTGAGGCTTGGTCTTGTATTTTTCTTTCTTTTAGCTGAAATACCATTTTATTACCTCAATTTTACAGTGGCATTTGGCATTCTTCATGCAGCATGTCTTGGCTGTAAAAACACAATAAATTGAGTGTTGTTTAGTGGCAGTGAATACCTGTCAGTGCTTTCAGTTGTTCTGGAAGTCTAAAGCTGATGAGAAATGATGGATGGATATTACAGCAGCATCCAGCTCTTCCCTGCACAGCTGTCAGGCCAAAAACAACCATTGCTTCTGCTAATGGTGGTAACACCAAGGAGGGTTCAAACAAGCTATACATAAGTACAAAAAAAAAAAACAAGATATGTGGATATGCCAAGCTTGTTATCTTACACATTTCAACAGAGGTAACTTTACCTACTTTGAGTATATTTTCTAAATGGTTTGGTTCATACAAAAGAATAACTTGGGAAATAGTCTGTTGAAATACTTCTTTTAACACACAACATAATGTTGCACCTTTCACAGTAAAAGGTTTCTGCTTGTTAAAAGGAAGTTGTTTCTTTCTTCTTTACATGCTTGTTCATAATTAGAAATTGCTCCAAAGTCAATCCTTCCATACTATGGCATCATATAGTCAGTCAGTCAGTCATTTTCTACCGCTTATTCCATAGTGGGTCGTATGTAATACATATATCAAATCCCAATGTATTTACATCTGGATATAAAATTGGATTGAACTGTAATGACCTGGATTGATTTTAATTCAATCCTGATATGAATTGGACCTTTAAGTCTTGTCAAATACCTTGATATTTATTAATTAATATTGATATTGATATTGATTTTATATTAACTTCTGTGTGGACCACACTGTATCCATACATGTTTTGTATTTTTTTTTTATTATTCTACTCATTAGTTAGTACATTGCTTTTCATCTGAGTATGCTATTTTTCAAAAACAGTATTTTTCTCCGTTGTTGTCAATTTCTTCCTTACTGTCCAGTCTCTTATTCTTATTTTTTTGTTTTATATTTTTTACCTTCTATCTTTATGTTTCCATTTGCCTTTCACTTTGCTGCTGATACACCTGAATTTCCCTATGTGGGACAACCCAGAACCCCTAATTGCATATAACATTTAACTACAGTTTGCTTTCTTATGAGTGCACTAGTGTTTGTCCTTATACAGCAATGTTTAAGTATTAATTTTGAGGAAATTTTATGTTCTTATCTGTTTATTGGGAGCAGAAGTAAATTTCTCATGAACAGTTTATAAAGCACAATTTGCAGTGGCTGACTCAGCAAAGCTAATTTATTGGTTGATGAACTGTTTGCTTCAGTTAACATTATTGGGGAGGAAGAACATCAGCCTTTTCTGAATGTGGAGCATTTTATTAAGTTCTGCAAATAATGACTGTCCAGAAAACTGCCACAAGCATTTTCATAACTAGCCAGTTTGTTTATGAGAATTGCAAACATTTACAGATCGGCAAAAGAACATGCAAAGTCCTCTTTAGCCTTTGTTAAATTCATCAAAGAGTAATAAATGTAGAACTGTGTAGGATGACTGTTTGCTAAAATGATATTTTACAAAATGCCCTTTGATGTATTGTAAAAGCCATACCCATTACATCCTATGCATCTTGCATAACACTTCTTATCATGTTTAGCGCTAGATTCTCTGCATTATAAGCCATTCAGCAAAGAACTATTGGTGTTTGAGTGTGTATCCCCTAAGAATGTGTTGGAGTTGTTCCCTAAACTCCTGCATGCTCGTTTGTTTGGTAAAGCTAAGACATCCTATACTGTTACTAATAAAAACAAAGTAATAAAAGAAATACGGAGACTGCGCAGTCTTTAGATGCCTGTACAGGGAGAAGCTCGTCCGAATACTTCCGAAATTTCTTCCCAGAACAGCAGTTTTATTCAGAAGCAAGGTGTGTACATGACAAATAAAAAACATACAAATGTATGTCTGATTTCTTATCCGGAGCTATCTGGCACTCTGACATTCAGCTGCCTTTTCAGCACTTCCTGTTTTTTCCACTTTTGAACTTTATCTTCAGACATATGCAGAAGTATACATACAGAAATATCTTCTTGTCGTGAGGCAGAAGATTTACAGAGACACATCCAAAAATACAATACAGATCCTTTAAGCATAGCATGAATATTTTCCAACAATAGACATGCTTTTCTATACTGCTGCACCCGCCCCCCCTTTTAACTGCTCAGGCACTCTGGTTTAAACTTGTTTGATAAGCCTCCTCTTAGTACTTTTCCATCACCCCTAACTCTTTTGTGATTATGCAATAACACAGCTCAATAATCAGTAAGCATATTAGATGTATTATACTTCAACAAATGGTAAATGGTAAATAAATGGTCTGCACTTGTATAGTACTTTATCAAGTTCCCAGAGACCCCAAATCAGTCATCAACCCATTATTACATACATTCACACACTGACAGTGGTAGACGTAGCTACAGTTGCCCTGGGGCAGACTGATAGAAGCAAGGCTGCCATACAATCGGCACCACTGGGCACTCTGACCACCATCAGCAGGCAAGGCGGGTCAAGTGTCTTACCCAAGGACACAACGACTGAGATGGACAAAGTGGGAGTTCAAACCGGCAACCCACCGGTTACAGGACAAACTCCTACCACCTTTGCACAGTTACTGCATGAATCTGCAAGAAAACTTATCGCACATCTCCAAAACTAAAACAAACTCCATTGTTTTATTTAGTCGTTACTTAACATTACACTTCCTGCACCAGTAATTGAAAATATATTGCCCATTATAAAGACTTAGAAAATTGTCATGAAGTCATGTTCAAAAGAAAATACAGTACCTCTGTCAATTCTAAGCTTCTTATAAATTGATAATATCTTTTAATGAATTATTTATCTGTCTACAGTGCTGGTAAGATGTTTCCATACACTCGTCACCTGCGTGAATATTATATTACTGTTGGGCTTTGATTTTAACCCTTCTTTTTTGTTAGTGGAAAAAGAAAGAAATTTTAAAACAAGAATGCAATATAATTTTGAATTTATTATATGTATATATATATACAGGGGTTGGACAATGAAAGTGAAACACCTGTCATTTTAGTGTGGGAGGTTTCAAGGCTAAATTGGACCAGCCTGGTAGCCAGTCTTCATTGATTGCACATTGCACCAGTAAGAGCAGAGTGTGAAGGTTCAATTAGCAGGGTAAGAGCACAGTTTTGCTCAAAATATTGAAATGCACACAACATTGTGGGTGACATTCCTAGAGTTCAAAAGAGGACAACTTGTTGGTGCACGTCTTGCTGGCGCAACTGTGACCAAGACAGCAAGTCTTTGTGATGTATCAAGAGCTACGGTATCCAGGGTAATGTCAGCATACCACCAAGAAGGACGAACCACATCCAACAGGATTAACTGTGGACGCAAGAGGAAGCTGTCTGAAAGGGATGTTCGGGTGCTAACCCGGATTGTATCCAAAAAACATAAAACCACGGCTGCCCAAATCATGGCAGAATTAAATGTGCACCTCAGCTCTCCTGTTTCCACCAGAACTGTCCGTCGGGAGCTCCACAAGGTCAATATACACGGCCGGGCTGCTATAGCCAAACCTTTGGTCACTCATGCCAATGCCAAACGTTGGTTTCAATGGTGCAAGGAGCGCAAATCTTGGGCTGTGGACAATGTGAAACATGTATTGTTCTCTGATGAGTCCACCTTTAATGTTTTCCCCACATCCGGGAGAGTTACGGTGTGGAGAAGCCCCAAAGAAGCGTACCACCCAGACTGTTGCATGCCCAGAGTGAAGCTTGGGGGTGGATCAGTGATGGTTTGGGCTGCCATATCATGGCATTCCCTTGGCCCAATACTTGTGCTAGATGGGCGCGTCACTGCCAAGGACTACCGAACCATTCTTGAGGACCATGTGCATCCAATGGTTCAAACATTGTATCCTGAAGGCAGTGCCGTGTATCAGGATGACAATGCACCAATACACACAGCAAGACTGGTGAAAGATTGGTTTGATGAACATGAAAGTGAAGTTGAACATCTCCCATGGCCTGCACAGTCACCAGATCTAAATATTATTGAGCCACTTTGGGGTGTTTTGGAGGAGCGAGTCAGGAAACGTTTTCCTCCACCAGTATCACGTAGTGACCTGGCCACTATCCTGCAAGAAGAATGGCTTAAATCCCTCTGACCACTGTGCAGGACTTGTATATGTCATTCCCAAGACGAATTGACGCTGTATTGGCCGCAAAAGGAGGCCCTACACCATACTAATAAATTATTGTGGTCTAAAACCAGGTGTTTCAGTTTCATTGTCCAACCCCTGTATATATATATATATATATATATATATATATATATATATATATATATATATATATATATTATTAATACATAGTGAATTAATATTCTTAACAGGTTTCAGAGAAATGTAACAAGTGGCTGAGTTATGGCAAAATATTCTTCTTATTAGCAATGGTAAAGCTAATGTAAAGTGATAGGTTTTCTGCCAACGATGAAATAGATTGTGAATATGTGACGTTTATAGCTGAATACCTTATATTTAGATGTTGTTTTTTTCTCTTATGCCAGACATTTAAACTGCAACAAAACAAGATTATTTTCAAAAAACTGATAGGTAGATTTGTTGAAGCACAACTTTCCAAAAAATTGAAGAGTAAATATTTGAAGCTATGCAAATGCTGTTTTTTTTTCCCACCAGGTTTTGGTGTACCGGTTTCATTTCTGCCTTGCACTCATCAGAATCAGAATCAGAAAAGCTTTATTGCCAAGTACGTTTTTGGACATACAAGGAATTTGTTTTGGCGTAGTCGGTGCAATACAATACAAATTAAACAGTATAAACATATCTACAATATAATATAAATATATGTGCACAGTTTTTAGTGAGTGAGAGTAAATATAGAGCAGTATAGGATGCGAGAGCAGTACAAGAATGCAGGTGATCATTGTGCAAGTATGGCAGTGCAAGTAAAGCAGGAGTCCAAGCTGAGCGTTAATGTAACGCATAGAGTTACAGGTTACAGGTGTCCTGTCAACAAAAAAAAGGGGGGAAAGGGAGAGTGTCAGGGTGGTTTCCGGGCTTTGTTAACAAGGCTGGTGGCAGATGGGAAAAAATTGTTCTTGTGGCATGAGGTTTTGTTCCGGATGGACCGCAGCCTCCTGCCAGAGGGGAGAGTCTCAAAGAGTCTGTGACCGGGGTGGGAGGGATCAGCCAGAATCTTCCCTGCCCGCTTCAAGGTCCTGTAGGTGTACAGTTCCTGGAGCGACAGTAGACTGCAGCCAATCACCTTCTCAGCAGACCGAATGACACGCTGCAGCCTGCCCTTATTCTTGGCTGTAGCAGCGGCGTACCAGATGGTGATGGAGGAGGTGAGGATGGACTCAATGATGGCTGTGTTGAAGTGCACCATCATAGTCTTTGGCAGGTTGAATTTCTTCAGCTGCTGCAGGAAGAACATCCTCTGCTGGGCTTTCTTGATGAGGGAGCTGATGTTTGGCTCCCACTTGAAGTCCCGGGAGATGATGGTTCCCAGGAAGCGGAAAGATTTCACAATGTCAATTGTGGAGTCACAGAAGGTGATGGGGGCAGGTGGGGCTGGGTTCTGCCTGAAGTCCATAACCATCTGCACTGTCTTTAGAGCGTTGTACTCAAGGTTGTTCTGACTGCACCAGTCCAACAGATGGTCCACCTCCCATCTGTACACAGACTCGTCACCATCAGAGATGAGTCCGATCAGGGTGGTGTTGTCTGCAAACTTCAGAAGCTTGACAGACTGGTGACTGGAGGTGCAGCTGTTGGTGTACAGGGAGAAGAGCAGAGGAGAGAGAACACAGCCTTGGGGGGAACCGGTGCTGATGGTCAGGGAGTCAGAGACGTGCTTCCCCAGCCTCACGCGCTGCTTCCTGTCAGACAGGAAGTCAGTGATCCACCTGCAGGTGGAGTCGGGCACACTCAGCTGGGAGAGCTTCTCCTGGAGCAGAGCTGGGACGATGGTGTTGAAGGCAGAGCTAAAATCCACAAACAGGATCCTGGCGTAGGTTCCTGTGGAGTCCAGGTGCCGGAGGATGAAGTGAAGGGCTAAGTTGACTGCATCATCTACGGACCTGTTGGCTCTCTAGGCAAACTGCAGGGGGTCCAGGAGGGGGTCGGTGATGTCTTTTAGGTGTGAGAGCACAAGGCGCTCAAAGGACTTCATCACCACAGAGGTCAAGGTGACAGGTCTGAAGTCATGAAGCCCTGTGGTCCTTGGCTTCTTGGGAACAGGGATGATGGTGGAGGACTTGAAGCAGACTGGCACATGACATGTCTCCAGTGAGGTGTTAATAATGTCTGTGAAGACTGGAGAAAGCTGATCAGCGCAGTGCTTCAGGCTGGCTGGTGAGACAGAATCCGGTCCAGCAGCTTTCCAGGGGTTCTGTCTCCTGAAGAGTTTGTTGATGTCCCTCTCCTGGATGGAAAGAGCCGTCCTCGGCGTGGGTAGGGGGCTGGTGGGGGGGAACTTCAGGGTGGGGGTTGGAGGTGCCAAGGCCCCTCTTGAGGTTGGAGAGATGGGGGTGGTGGATTGTGGCTGCAGCTGTTGGGGGGTGTCGTGGGGGATGGTTGCAGGACTGTCCCTTTGTCTTTCAAAGAGGCAGTAGAACTCGTTCAGGTCGTTGGCGAGGCGTCGGTCGTTGATGGAGTGGGGGGCTTTCGGCTTGTTGTTGGTGATCTGCCTGAGCCCTTTCCAGACAGACGCAGAGTCGTTGGCTGAGAACTGGTTTTGGAGCTTCTCAGAGTACAGTCACTTGGCCTCTTTCAGTGCCTTCCCAAACTTGTACTTCGCCTCTCTGTATATGTCTTTGTCCCCACTCCTGAAGACCTCTTCCTTATCCAGTCTTAACCTTCTGAGTTTAGCTGTGAACCAGGGTTTGTCGTTGTTGTAACTCACCCTGGTGCATGATGGTACACAGCTGTCCTCACAGAAGTTGATGTAGGAAGTCACAGCCTCTGTGTACTCGTCCAGACTGTTGGTAGTAGTCCTGAACACATCCCAGTCTGTACAGCCTAAACACGCCTGGAGATTCTCCACAGCCTCACTGCTCCACTTCCTTGTCGTCCTCACAACAGGTTTGCAGAGCTTTAGTTTCTGCCTGTATGCAGGAATCAGGTGGACCATGATGTGGTCGGATTGGCCCAGTGCAGCACGTGTGACGGCGTGATAAGCGTCTCTGATGGTGGTGTAACAGTGATCCAGAATGTTGTCCTCTCTGGTCGGACATTTTATAAACTGTCTATATTTGGGGAGTTCGTGGGTGAGATTACCTTTGTTAAAGTCGCCAACGACGATAACTAAGGAGTCCGGGTTGGTCCGCTCCACACTCAGTATCTGGTCGGCGAGCATGCGCTGTGCGACCTGCACGTTAGCTTGCGGCAGGCTGTAAACACCGACCAGGATGAACGAAGCGAACTCACGGGGGGAATAGAAAGGCTTACAGTTTATGATGAAGGCTTCCAGGTCTGGAGAACAGTGCTGCTGAATCACTGTCACGTCGTTGCACCAACCACTGTTGAGGTAGAAACAGATTCCTCCACCTTTCGCTTTGCCGGAGAGTTCATGAAGCATCCATCAAGTCCAGCAGATATGAGCAATACATGATAGTTTTTGCTCTCCACCAAATAACATAACGGGAGAAGAAGTAAGCAAAGAGATAACGAAAAATATTTTCTGAGAGCTTTCGGCTTAACAAGGCACCTCAGAAACCTTTATGTACAACAATTAACAGTGTCAGAGATTAATCACATTCTGAAGAGTGTAGTTAGGATCTTTCTTTTATTTCAGTCTTTATTTTCTTTACCTTTGTATAATAATCTTTAATGTCAGCTTTTGTGTTTATTTTTTTGCCTACTTTTAGGCAAACCTCCGACATCTCTGAAGGATTGTAGGAAGTGCAACTCGTAGAAAACTACCGAGTCTTAGGTTCTTGGAATATGTTTTCTGACACGGTTTACTACACAAGTGATCTGAAATCAAAACCACTTTTTGGACATTTGCTGTTGATGTTTGACCTGAGTTTGAATAAAGCCTGATATCTGTTGGTGGGACGGTGTCACAAAGAATAATGATTGCACTGATTCACTCAAAGATAAAAAGCATTGAGTGAAGAAATGTAACCAACTGTAAAATTTTTACATGGAGTCCAAAGAGGTATTCTCTGTCAGCTTCTAAGTCAGTTTGGCCTAATAAATGAATTAATAGAGTCTTGTTTCTCATGTGGGGTGCCGACTGTACTTATTTAATACCTCCTCCCACACCTACCTCATCCACCAGTCCTGTTACCCGCAGCAAGACAGCAGAACAGGACACAGATACCTGTGAGCCTCAGCTACTCTGACCTATGAAAAATGCTTTTTTTACAGTGTGGATATATTGGTTCTGTTTATTAGCTACTGCATATAATAATATTTTTGCTGGAATCTTTTAAAATCTTTTATAAAATTTTCCATTCAGTTTTTTTTTCAATGTAACAATAAGCTTTAGGTTTTAACCATGCATTTGATAAAAGTGTTCTTAAAAATATTTTTCACCTTAGTGGAAGACGAGACCAATCTCAGCAGATCACTTTCTTTGCGTTTTCTTCTCCTGCCAGCAGCGTTCAGCAGATATAATATGTACTGTATTTCACATAATCTGTGTCCCAAGCAGCGCTAGTCTTTCAACATGTGACACTTTGCATTCATTTTACATAAATATGCATAAATATTTCTTTTTGCTAAATGCATGCCTAATTCCTTATTTAAATGAGAGCAAACTAAATCAGGGCAGATATAACCTATAACTCAACAGCACATTTTTAGAGTGGAACTTCTTTTGGCTGCTGTATAAACATTAAACAGATCTGTACACTGAAGTTGGTAGACTTTTAGCATGTGTAATTTACCACTGAATGTCCTGCTCTAATGAAACACTTCCTGTTGTATTTTAACTGAAATCTACTGATTCTTAAAAACCTAGGATGTTTTGCTATTGAACTGTTGAAATTGTATACATCAGACATCTAATCAGATAGGTAGTGAGGCATGTGGTTACATTGTAAACTAGGAATTTGGAAAAAAAATATATAAACTGTAAACTGCATTCACTCTCATCACAGGATACTCCAGGTCTGATAATGAGTCAAGATCTCAGCATGTACACATAGTTTCAATTATGCTAATTCTTTACTCTGATTATTTTACTGCTCCTAATTTCTTTGTGTTAAACTGAACTTGAATTAATTTGATGTGTTTTATAGATGGTGACCTTAGAAGTAGCTCTTGTCAAGGGTATACTTGCACAATACTGCTTAGAGGTGGAGCCCCAATTTCATTGGAACTTATCTAATGAAAATTCAAAACCTTATGCAAAGATTAAGTATGGAAATACAATTAGACAGAGAGTCTAAACAGATGGATAGGGACAAAAAGCATTTTATAACACATACATGATAGAAGAGAAACTCAAAGAAAAGTAAAGAATAAAATAAAACAGGTCAGGCTAGGGGACTGTGGAGGCATGGACATGTTTTGAACCTGGGATCAGGGTTGAGGAACATGGCCGTGGCCAAGTAGCTTCTCCATTGGGGAAAATGACAAGCTGGGTTGCTCACTGGAGAAGGTTTTTGTGGAGACACAATTTTAAAGAACTTTCCACAAAGAAGACTCAGAGGAGGATCAAGTGAAAAGCTGGCATCCTCAATGATGGGCTCAGTCTAAGAACTGCTAATTCTGTCAAAATCTTCTAGTAAGGCTCTACAGAGCTCAGGAGAGAGACAGCAGTTTATATACACAGAATTGTCCCAAATCTACATTATATCCAAGAAAAACAAATAATGGACAGAATTTAATATCCCTCCACTTTAATATCTAGCAGATATTCCCAAAATGTATTCCCAAATGTCCCTGTAGCTCATTTTCTGTGTTTCCCTAAGTTCATTTTTTTCTTCCTTTGGCTGTTTGGCCTTTCCTTTGATATTGAATCATTTTAAAAAAAAATTTTAAGCCTTCCTTGACAGTTTTGTTGCTGAAGGGAGTGATGTAATGATTACAAACGGCCTGTGCCACCAGCTAGTCAGCAGGCTTAACACAACAGGACTACCACAATGCAATGCAGCACACAAATCAAGTTCTTCTAGATCATAGTGATCTGTGTTGAGACAGAAGAAATCACTAGACTTCAGCCAAGGGTAGTTTTGGGAGAGTGCAACAGGCTTACGTTCATGAATTTGAACAGGTTTGTTTAGGCTAAGTATATCTGGCCATAATGGGCACAATTTTATCTTTTTGAAAGGAATTGAAATGCATTATCCTACTTTTTTTATAATTGTGCTTCAGCTAATTCTTTCTTGGACTGAGGGCAAATGAATCTTACTCTGTGCATGAAAAAATGGTAAACTCATTTGTGGATTTATTTTTCCCTTGATTGCTCAGTCATTAATCTTTATCACTACTGGCTGCTCTCTCCATCTGTATCCATCCTTTTTTATGGCTCATCTACACCACTCACACATCAGGAAATGTGCAGTTCCCTCATTTACCCTGCTTTTTTCTTTACTTTTTTCCTCAGGAGAACTAGTTGACTCTATCATACATATGCACATAATTGTACAGAAAATACTCTATCTAAACAGCTGTTCAGCAATCGGTTGAATTACAGGATTTAGTATTCATACAGACGGAGCCAAAATTTGTTCCAGATCTCACACTCACTTCTACAATCTGGGATGTAAGATCCATTCTCTTTAGTGGTATTGTAAATGGACAGAATTTGTATAGCACTGTTCTAGTCACACAAGAGCCACGTTGACCAAATCACATTCCCAAATGTGCCCACGTTCATACACCAGTAGGCAGATCTGCGGGCAACTTGGGGTTAAGGGTCTTTCCCAGTGGCACATCAACCTGTGACGGGAGGAAGGAATCTAACCCACATATTTCAGATCACGAGATGACTAACCTTTTCACTGAGCCACAGTCGCATCTTTTGCTGTATCCTTACTGTAGCTGTGTTTTACTGAACCTGAAAAATAATAATACTTTAAAGTAAACTTTAACCAGGGGATTTGAAACTCATCCAGATCTTTGTCCAATCTGTCTGATATTTACACCCTGTTCTACGAACCTTAACCAGATGCTACTCATTCCACTGTCTTCTCACTTAGCTTTAGCTGTCCCTCTGTTAACAAAGTTTTCTAATGAGTATTACCTCATTGATTTTTTTCCAAGTGGCATGTGCCTGGAAAACTTCTAAGGGGAACTTTCTAAATGAGTCCTACACATTTGCTGGTTTGGAATGCATTGTTACACACTCTTGTCTCCAAGTTGTCGCAAGGTTTCTGAGTTTAGCTGTTACTGTCATGGTCTCGAGGTGTTTCAGTTTGAGTTTTATTATGGATCTGTTTCCTCCCTGATGTATTTGTTCTCTAGTTGCTGTTATTTTAGTTCATTGATTTTAGATTAGGTTCTGTGTTAATTCTTCTGTTTAAATATTCTCTGTATTCCTGCTCATCTGTGTCAATTAGCCACCCTCCTTCTGTTGCTCTGCATTCTCCCTGCCACAGCTGCTCCACATTTTATCTGATTAGCTGTTCTAGTTCATTGGTCATTTCTGCACCCTGCCTCTAATTATAGGCTGTTTGGTTTTTATTGTTCTTGACTGGATTCTACTGTTTGCCTGCATGCTCCATGCCAGTTACTCTGCCCATGTTCCATATCCTACACTTCCTTGTAGGTTTACCCGTTCTGTCTTCATTAAAACGTTTTTACTCACCATGCGGCTCCCGAGCTCCTGTTTTCATTTTGGTCCTGCAAAGAACCACCATTTCCTGACATGTACCTGGTGAGTAATATCAAACTTTTATGGTTTGTCAAAAGCTAAATCCTACCGGTCAGGTGTGAAGAGCAAATATCTTGTGGTTTGGTATGTGCTTTGAAATCTTTGTTTCATATTTTCAAAAACCGGATGTGATGCAGATTGCAGCAGGGTCCTAATTATGGTAACATCCAGTTTCTTTCTTTGAATTCCTCTCAGTAGACTAAAGATTTATTTTTTCCTGTCATTATTAAAGCTTTTCTAGTCATCAGATAATAAGGTGATAAGAAGATGGCAGGGGTGTGAAGTGTGTGGGATTTAGGAAATATTGATGGATGTGCCATAAAGGTTGTAATAAGGCACAAATGAAAACACAGTTTAACAGTTGAATTTCTCATGTGGCAGCAGTGAATCAGCTGTCTTCTCATCTGTTCCTTGGATTTCTCTATAACAGACTCATTGGGGGAAGCTTAATTGCTAGAGGGGCAATTAGATGAAAGATAAGACAGAACATGTCACCATAACAAGAAAGGCACCACAATTAAATGGTAAGGAAATGCATAAATTCCCTTATCTGAACTCTTTTATGGCTATCTTGCTGAATGTAAATGATCCAAAATAACATTTTCCTAAATCCATGCACTCAAGACCTACAAACTCTAAGTGGTTAGATGGATAAAGAACAGTGCTCCTAGATTCCAACGCATCAGACATTATTATGGAATTCAGGGAAAAAAACAAAACAAATCAATTTCTCCTTTTATTATCTGATTGAAATTGTACAGTCACGGCCCAATGTTAAATGTCTTTAGCTGGGCAAATGTGAGAATGAAGCCATTTTCAATTTGCAATTTTAACCCGTTTTAATCAATTTAGTTTAGTTTAGGTGCATAGCGCCAGTTCACAAGTGCCAACTCTAGATCCTTTAAAGTGAATAAGCTCCAATTCATATTAATCCAATAATACTGACAGATTGAGTTACATACAGTCCAATTTAACCCTGGTCATAATATAGTGCAGTGAAATTCAGTTCATAATGCCAAATGGAAAACATATATCTATCTAAGAATGCCTAACAAATTGCATCTAGCTAATGACTTATGCTGGACAACGTCATGCCTTCTTTAAGTATTGATATATGTCTTCATAAAAGTTGAATGAAATTCTATAGCCCACAACTTGTTTGTAGGTCACATTGCCCTGAAGTAACATGTCAAAGTGTATTTTCTTTTACATTGTTTAGGTGCAGGGTGAGGGAGGTGGTTTTGTCCTTCAGCTACTGAACTCCCACCACCAGCTAGCAGAAAGAGTGTAATTAGAGCATACATGAATCAATGCATGAAAAATTTACCAGTGTCAGTGCTGTCTGTGTGTGCTGTCTTGTCACGCAGCCCTAACACAACCTGACAGGTCAACATGCATTTAATTTGATATGCTGGTGGATGCTGTAAGGGCTGAGATGTACAGAGACATGTATATACCCATAATTACAAATTCAGTACAAATCAAGACACCAGGATGGAAGATACACAGAAGTAAACGTGTACTGAAGGAAAGACTAATAGATTTTAAGTTGTGTTTCTGTTATGTGCTGTTATTGTGGTGTCATTTTTGTTTTGCTTTGGTCTAAAATGTTTTGTCTATGTTTATTTTATGGAGATGTACTTTATCTTGTTACAACACTGCAACTTAGACTTCCCAATGAAAGAACATAAGAAAATCATAAAGTATTTTTAGAGCAGTGACATACACAGGAATTGCATTGTAATATCAGATATTGTTGATATTACAATGTTAAATAATATAAATAAATAATAATAAAATAATAATATAACATAATATAAATAATTTTTCAGTTTTTTGAGCATTACATTTGGTAATGTGCCTCTCCTTACTTGACATATTTAAGATCATCTAGCTTGATCTAAGACATGAACAAGTGTTACCGTTTGATATAGTTAAAACCTGTTCAGACCTCTTTACTATTTTCCTTATCATTTGAGGCATAACATATAAAAAACAAATCTGAAAAGTAATCATCTACCATAACATAACTGGTTTGCTAATTTCCTGTTAGAACTTTTTTTTTACTGATGGATTAATGACAATGTCAATAGATGCTTTATTTTTGTTTCAAAATACAATTGAATGCCTTTATTATGTATTGTTTAGCATTGCAGCTGCCTTACTGCCAAGACCCCTAAGTGTTTGAGTTTTATAGATATTTCTGTTACTTCCCTGGACCTCTCTGTATTCTTGCTCATCTGTGTTAATTAGCCTCCCTCCTTTAGTCGCTCTGCATTCTCCCTGCCACAGCTGCTCTAAATTTCATCTTATTAGCTCTTCTGTTGCATTAGTTATTTATCCACCCTCTGTATTTAAACTGAATAGTTTGTATTGCTTACTGCTGGATTTTACTGTTTGCCTGTCTGTTTCATGTCTGATATTCTGTTCTATGCCACATTCTCCGTGTTATCACCTGGTTCTCTGCCTATGCTCCGTGTCATGTTAACCCTGTAAGTTTCTTTAAATATTAAAGACCTTATATACTTCTACTTCGCTCTGACAGAAGAATCCAGCCACCAGGACCAGACAGGGCTATTTTCAGAGGAGTAATACAGGTCCTTCTCAAAATATTAGCATATTGTGATAAAGTTTATTATTTTCCATAATGTAATGATGAAAATTTAACATTCATATATTTTAGATTCATTGCACACTAACTGAAATATTTCAGGTCTTTTATTGTCTTAATACGGATGATTGTGGCATACAGCTCATGAAAACCCAAAATTCCTATCTCACAAAATTAGCATATTTCATCCGACCAATAAAAGAAAAGTGTTTTTAATACAAAAAACGTCAACCTTCAAATAATCACGTACAGTTATGCACTCAATACTTGGTCGGGAATCCTTTTGCAGAAATGACTGCTTCAGTGCGGCGTGGCATGGAGGCAATCAGCCTGTGGCACTGCTGAGGTCTTATGGAGGCCCAGGTTGCTTCGATAGCGGCCTTTAGCTCATCCAGAGTGTTGGGTCTTGAGTCTCTCAACGTTCTCTTCACAATATCCCACAGATTCTCTATGGGGTTCAGGTCAGGAGAGTTGGCAGGCCAATTGAGCACAGTGATACCATGGTCAGTAAACCATTTACCAGTGGTTTTGGCACTGTGAGCAGGTACCAGATCGTGCTGAAAAATGAAATCTTCATCTCCATAAAGCTTTTCAGCAGATGGAAGCATGAAGTGCTCCAAAATCTCCTGATAGCTAGCTGCATTGACCCTGCCCTTGATAAAACACAGTGGACCAACACCAGCAGCTGACACGGCACCCCAGACCATCACTGACTGTGGGTACTTGACACTGGACTTCTGGCATTTTGGCATTTCCTTCTCCCCAGTCTTCCTCCAAACTCTGGCACCTTGATTTCCGAATGACTTGCGGAATTTGCTTTCATCCGAAAAAAGTACTTTGGACCACTGAGCAACAGTCCAGTGCTGCTTCTCTGTAGCCCAGGTCAGGCGCTTCTGCCGCTGTTTCTGGTTCAAAAGTGGCTTGACCAGGGGAATGCGGCACCTGTAGCCCATTTCCTGCACACGCCTGTGCACGGTGGCTCTGGATGTTTCTACTCCAGACTCAGTCCACTGCTTCCGCAGGTCCCCCAAGGTCTGGAATCGGCCCTTTTCCACAATCTTCCTCAGGGTCCGGTCACCTCTTCTCGTTGTGCAGCGTTTTCTGCCACACCTTTTCCTTCCCACAGACTTCCCACTGAGGTGCCTTGATACAGCACTCTGGGAACAGCCTATTCGTTCAGAAATTTCTTTCTGTGTCTTACCCTCTTGCTTGAGGGTGTCAATAGTGGCCTTCTGGACAGCAGTCAGGTCTGCAGTCTTACCCATGATTGGGGTTTTGAGTGATGAACCAGACTGGGAGTTTTAAAGGCCTCAGGAATCTTTTGCAGGTGTTTAGAGTTAACTCGTTGATTCAGATGATTAGGTTCATAGCTCGTTTAGAGACCCTTTTAATGATATGCTAATTTTGTGAGATAGGAATTTTGGGTTTTCATGAGCTGTATGCCAAAATCATCCGTATTAAGACAATAAAATACCTGAAATATTTCAGTTAGTGTGCAATGAATCTAAAATATATGAATGTTAAATTTTCATCATTACATTATGGAAAATAATGAACTTTATCACAATATGCTAATATTTTGAGAAGGACCTGTATAGTAAGCTTCTAAACATTGTTAAAATCTTTTGTGCCACTGTGGCTGAGCCGGACAGACCCTGGTATCGCCTGGCAGCGGTGTGCTGCCTTATTAAGCTGCGGAAGTTGATTCCTCTCCCTCCCTCTAATGGCTTTGAGGAGTTTTTGATTGAAGCAGAGAGGCGATATAGACAAATATGGGTGGAGATTTTTTATTGGTCGCCTCCAGCACAGCCACCGCTTCAATCACCTTCACTACCACCTGTTTTGGTGTCATCCACTTCCTCCTCCTCTGCTCGCCGTGTATAGCGTAGTCATCTGGCAGCCTCTGCTCCTGTCACCTAGGGTCCACCCAATGCCTCTGATCCTGTCCTTGAAAGTCCGGCCGACACTTCTGCTCCTGTCTCCAAAAATCTGGCCAACACCTATGCTGCTGTCTCCGAGGGTATGGCCGATGCCTCTGCTCCTGTCTCCATTCATGTCTCCAAAGGTCTGGCCGACGCTGCCAATTTCCCTGTCTATGGTTCAACCCCTGGCCACAAATGATGCCACCACTGCAAGACCACCATGCCTACTCTGGAGGTTCAGGTCAGCACCATCTCTTCATCCCAGGCATTGCCAGCAAACTCTCCAGCGTCATCCAGTGGTCTGCAGCAGACATCAAGAGCCCGCTCCATGTCACCTCAGAGCCCCAATGTCCACTCCATGTCACCCAAGGTGACATGGAGTGGCCATTCTATATGCACTACCCAGCAGACAATCGCAGGCAGCTGCATTTGCATTCTCAGCATCATTATCATCGCCTTCGTTTGCATTTCCTCATCTCCTGCTCTGTCATTATCACCCTCACCCCCACCCTCTTCAACTTAATGTTCCTGTTTCTGAGTTCTCTGAGGAGATTGAGGACGAGCTGCTGCAAATTCCTCTGGCCGTGTTCTCGAAGGGGTCCAAGGATGAGCTTCCCCACGTTTCAATGCGGGGTTCCTCCAAAGGTTCCAGCGCTTCCACCACAGTCTTCCTCTCCAAGGTTCCTATGAGGGTTCCAGTCTCCAGAGCTCCAGTCTGCTGAGCTCCTGCTTGGGGTCTTCCAGCCAAAGGTTATCCACGCCTCCCGGGTGACTCCTTGAGAAGGTTCTCCATGGGTTATTTCTGCCCCTTGCTCAAAATGCAGAGAAGGCCCTACATGCCTCCAGGCTGACCTCCAGACAAGGTTCCCTGAAGGGGCTCCATGCCTCTAGGCCAGCTTCCAGACAAGGTTTTCCGAGGATCCTCCATGCCTCCAGGTCAACCTCTAGAGAAGATTCTCAGTGGTTTCTCCATGCTCCATGGTTGACCTCCAGACACAGTTCTCTGTGGGTTCTCCCAGTGCTCTGGTCGGCCTCAAAACTTCTGGTGACCTCGATTGACCTCCAAGCTTTCATTTCTGCCACTATAGACCTCCAAGGTTCTTACACCACAGATCTCCAGGGTTCCTGTGATGCTGACCACCAGGGCATCGTCTCCACCACTGCCAGCCGCTAGGGTTTCATCTCTCCTGGCTTCCAGACCTTGGTGCCTTCCTGGGATGACATTCCGGCCATCCTCGTGAACTCTGTCCCTCTTTGGGATGACCTCCCAGTCGCCTGTCTGAACTCTGTGCCTAACCCAGCACCTTAGCCTATCGATCAGAGTGTGAATGTCAGTTGTATTGAAAGCAGAAGTAAGGTCCAGTATAATCAGAACAGAACTGTTTCTCCTGTTGCTCTGCATCAAACCCTCATTCTAGGAAATTACAGAACCTCTAGTAAAATTAGGCTGTAAATTTACATGGAATCGGGATGAATTTGTTCCCTGAAATAAATAAATAAACAACATGCTGTTCAGAACCACTCGGTTCTGAACTAGTGTTTCTGATGACAGCAGGAGAAAATTCTTTCAGCACTTCTCCTCCAAGCAAAATTTGTTGTATAGATATCGAAAGGAGAAAAAACATCCGCAGAAAGACATCTATTCATTTAAGAGTTTGTGAAAGGTGACTGGGTTTTATCAAATGGGTTAGTTTAGGTTAGCTTTGGACTGGACCATTGAGCTAAAGACAATAACTAGGGAACCTTAGAAAGCAAAAAAAAGATACTGGGTCTAACCTCATCTAATATACTGTTGCTATACAAGACTTTCAACCTTTAAATGAACCTGCATCAAGCAGAGCATGTACCACATTCCCCAGCAGCATTCCCCGAAGAAACCATGCATTAGGAAAAGTAAAATTAATCTGCACTTAAACCCTGAAAAATACTGAACGTGGTCAATGCTAACAGCATTGCATTTTGTACTTTTTTCCTCATAATATATGACTTTAACAAGTTTATTGAAGTGCCAATAGTATATACAACTTTTGCAGTGCACATTTACAGCCTACAGTGTAATACACAGCACTGAAACCCAACAAGATGAGTAAGGAGACAAAACTAATGTCAGAGGCAACAAAGAGACAAATTGTTCTACTTAACCCTTAATTATGATCCGATCTGAACTCTGACTGAAACTCTTGATTTTGTAAGAATATGAAAATAAAGGGAACATTACACAGTAATATGAAGATGCTTGAAACATCAGGGTACAGAGTATGTGGTGTAATTAGGACTCACTTAAAAGCCTGTCTTATATAGTGAGATAAAGAGACAGACTGATCTGACTGAACGTAATTATGTTAACCCTTTTTATAAATTTGACTTGATGTGAGATTAGACCTTTCACTATTTGATGCAAAAAGGGAAATGAATATTTTCTCTCATTGGCAAAGACAGAGGAAACAATCATGGAAATAATTCCTGCTAAGTATGGAGGGGTCTTTCAACAGCATATGGCTCTGTGTTACCTTGGCCACAGTGCTAAAAAGAAACCAAGAAAGCCAATCTGGTGTTGATCCATTACTGCATTGTACAAATGTGCATTTTTATAAAATAAATTTTTAAGCATATAGAAGCACATGGTATATTACTTTAATGCATGGTGCTATGACTTTCCAAACTTCATACAACTATTGCATGGGTTTGTAGATGTCCGGTGTTGAATATTAGAACGGAACTCATGCAAGGAGTACATAATCACCAACAGTGAGGTTGTCTGTTTCCCACCCACCTAAGTCCACATATTTGGGCTCACTAATGGCATCGCTTTCATTTATACAATGGCCTTAATTAAAATGGTAATGGTATCCAGCTCTGATTTTTACTGGCTTACTTTGGCCATTAGGGTGCTTTAACAGCAGAACAAGGCTGCAACTGCTTTAGTCTCTCTCTCAGGAACACCCAGAGGTAAGCATTTGAAACAGAAGAAAGACAGAATGAAGGTGAAGATAAAATGTGGATTCAAGAGAGCAAGAGTAGAAGATGAATGGAAGAAAACAAAGTGTGCATAGAACCCAAACCCTATTGATCCATGCACTGTCACTACCATTCTCTATCTTGAGCATTCCCAACTTTTAGATTCCCTCTCCATCGTTTTCTCCCTTGCTGTCAGATTCAAATTCACCTATTTTTTGATACTCTCTCTGTTTCCCTCTCTTACTCTTTTGTGCCCCAAGGTATAATCAAATAACTGCCATAAAGATTAAGTGTGCCAAGAACAGGCTTGCAGTGCAGAGGATAGGAACCTTTTCTCATGCTTCAAAGATACTCAGTGATTAATAACAATTGGACAGACTTATAGCTTCAGGGTTTGAGCTACAAAAAGTTGGAAGTGTGTGTTGTTTTAGGAATCAATGAGGTTGACTTATACATGAAAATGACAAGGGTATGACAGTGTAAAATCCAAGGAGTTTACCTACGTATATTAATTCTATCATTTCGTCCCTCCGTTCTTATATTTGGCCACCTGTTTACTTCCATTTATCCGAGGTTGATCACAGAATGTGCCTGCCTAGTGTGGCATCCCCTGAAAAACTCAGTGTTAACTTGAGTGCCTTTATTCAGTAGGGGAGAAAATCTTAAAAAATAATAGTTTGGTAGTTATTTAGTTAGTAAATGACATTACTAGTGGTGCCATAATAAATTACACACCTTACAATCCATTTAAAGCAAATGTAATTAATGCATTTTTACTTTTTTATTATATGGAAGTTAACCATGAGTTTCTCTTCCATGGCCATCTCAGTCTCTACAGTCTCTAGACTTGTAATGGAAAAGCTGTGGAGTGCACTCAAGGCTGGACTAGGACAAAAAATGTCCCACCATCATTGGTCAGACATCTCTTCACAGGAATTCTCATAGATATGTTTGTGTACATTGGTATTAAGATGGTAAGTAATTTTACAAATACTTTTTATGCATACTCTTTATGAAATAAAATAATACCATTTGTTAAAACTAAAACATAAATAGTACATTTTATTTATACACATAAATGGATAATTTGTCTGGCATAGTTTGGGTTTGATCCCTTAGTTACACTAAGCTGAAAGGCTAAACAATGTGTGTAGATTGCAGTGAGCTTCCTCGTTGGTGGCAACAGTTGCTGTTGAAAGCTAAACATGTCCACTGATAAATTAGGCTTCATCTTCCATCATCAACACCTCATTTACTTACATTGTAATCAATAAGATTCTTCCATATCAGCTGAATGGACCCATGCAAGCCTGGCTAGAAATGCAGCTCCTTATCTGAAATTTTGAACCTTCCCTAACTGTTGCTAATGCAGCATTAAATGTCAATGTCAGCCAATCAAGAATGTGCAAGTACCCATTGAGAACGACTAATTGTAATGTTTGCAGTATTTTTAAACTTTACCTTGCAATCACCATAATGATGGATACAGTGATTGCCTCTGTGATTACTGTAAAGCTCTATTCTAAGCTATTATCACCCTGTCATTTGACAAGAGCCCTGATAATGCAAAACCTCAGATTGCACTCAGTGTTAGTCTTAATTTCCACAATATTAATGACAGACAGCCACTGAATGGCAAAGGTTACGGAAAGATTTTTGTTGTGCAAGAATACATGGTTTGATGCACATAGTGCTATTGATTTTGTCACAGCCACATTACAACCACATGTTTTAACACTGAAGTTGGATATAGAAGCAACTCCCCCAGTTATTTATTCATTTATTACAATGTCAGAATTCAGTGGCGGTTGCTGCTTTTGGTTGAAATGTTAATAGTTTTCACAGGTACATAATGAGATAGCCCATTTCCAGCCCAGGCCTCAGGAATATCTTCCAGTTATGTGTATGTGTTGCCTCTCAGGAGATTTAATACTTGGCAGTATTTCATTGTCTTGGTTAGTCCTGAAATGTCAAATATTACAGTTGTTAAAACTTGGTTCAGTGATCCATGTGTGGCTGAAAATGTGCAAATCCCGGCAGCCGAGTTATCTAAAACCACTGCTCAATTGATTTAGGACTCATATCGAAACAAGATTGTCAAGGTCTTTTATATATCGTTTAAAAATAAGAGTCAGTGTAATATCGGTGTCTTCATACACTGCCTTGCAAAAGGACTCATACCAGTATTAACTTTCTCACATTTTGTCTCATTAGAACCACTAATTTCATTGTATTTAAATGAGAGAATCACGGTCCTGAGGTGGTACATTATGGTTTTTGTGTTCATGTTTTTCAACATTTTCCTTGTTATGTTCAGCTCTTGTCATATTCTGTTGTTATGTTTGCCATTTGGGTTTAGCCAAATGAGTTCACTTGTCTGTGCTCATATTTTAGGTGTTTTTCACAGTTGTCCTTTTCTTGGCCTTTAGGTTTCTAGTTAATTCTTGTGTTCTTCATACTTTGGAGTTTTTCTTTTATTATCCTCTGTTAGATTTCTGTTCAGCTCCATTCCCGTTTTTTGGTTCCCACCCTAATCCATAGCCAACAATTTAATCAGCCAGATTTTACTCACCTGTGCCACTTCTTTCTAGTGTATGGCATGCACCTGTTTCTCATCCTATTTAAGCTCCTGTCTTCTCTTTGTTCAGTGCTGAATTCTGCTGTTTTCTTGCCTGTTTCCATGCCAATTACTATGTCTGCCTTTTTGCCCATGCCCCAAGCTTCATGTCCAGATCATGTAATGCTGTAACATTTTCTTTTTTTTATTAAAAACCGTTAATTCAACATGGAACTCCCAAGAGCTTGTCTGTGCCTTGGTCCAGCTCCAAAACCGCACATTTTGACAGAGTTTATGTAATAGAAGACCCCATAGTACTCTATACATTTGGAGAGGAATAAAGATCACATTGTTTTCTAAATGAACATTCTGCCCATTCTTCTTTGCAAAACAGCTCAAGTTCAGATTGGATGGAGAGTGTCTTTCAATTTACAAGTCTCGCAAGTTTCTCAGTTGGATTTAGGTCAGGACGTTGACAGTATCTTTCTTACACCTCAACATGATCTGATTTAAACCATTCCATTGCATCCCAGGCTGTCACTCTCCTGGTGGGAGGTAGACCTTCACCCATTTATTAAGTCTTTTGCAGGCTCTAACAGGTTTTCTCCCAGGATTGTCCTGCATTTAGCTCCATTTATCTTTCTATCAACTGACCAGATTCACCTTCACTGCTTAAGAAGATTCTCACAACATGCTGCTGTGAGACAAACATGTTTCAAGGTGTAGAGCAGGGGTCACTTATTAAAAATCAGCAGGGTCCAAATAAAGAAAATCAGCAACCAGCAAAGGTCCGAAGACATTTCTAATTGTAATCAGTTACTTTAAACAGCATTTAACACTGAAATAAAATGCATGAAAAAAATAACATAAAAATAGAACTTTCCATATTGCAATCTAAAATGCTTTTTGATATAGAAAACAACAATCCTTAACAATTTATAGAGAATTTCCTAACTTTCACGTCTTATAACATGTTTTATGAAACATCTGAACTGACTGATTTTTTGTTTTGCTGGCTTAATGAGAGAAGTGGGCTGTAGGCAGCCCTGCAAGGAGTTTAAACCTGGGCTTGAATGGCGATAAAACCATTCTCAAGTACGTGACAAGGTGCTTATTGGTGAGCCTGGAACAGTATTTATGTTCGTTTTATTTATGTTCATCAGACAAAATGAGACAGACTGGTTTGGTGCTCCCACCTGGCAAGACGAACAGGTCTTGCCAGTTGTCCATTCTTCTTAAAAGATCTGTTTTCAATTTTCTTACACCAGTTCACAGTGCTTCTTCCAGCAGTGCACTTTCTTCTTTTTTTCTTTTCTTCTTCTTGTTCTTCTGCTTCTTCTTGACTGGTGGTTGGCAAACCAACTTAAGGTACATTTACCACCACCTACCGGATGCTCTTTTTCTCTGTAAACTGGCGGCTTGCCTGTGTCTAAAAATGGCTAGCAGCAGCCCTGACAGAAGCAGCTTATTGACTGACTTGCATTATGTCCAGCCTGGGGCCAGACGTTCCGCAGGGCTATACCATATTAATGCGAGATGCGGCGCAAGTGAAGTTAGACACTGTTGGACAACATGCAGTGATATATAAATGTTTAAAACCAGGTTGGGTCCGGATTGGACGGCACCTGGGTCCGGATCCAGACCCTGGTTCGCTAATCCGTGACCTCTGCTGTGGGTGCATTCAGGATGATGTGTATTGTTGTTTCCCCACACTTAGTGTTTTGCATCTCAACCTAAAAATAAGACTTTGTTTAGTGTTGTTGTTCACTAATCTTTGGTAACAAACCTTTGAGGCATTCACAGAGCAGCCAGATTTATATTGGGATTAAATTACACACGTGGAATAAATTGGTGTCTCCTAAAGGCAGTTGGTTGCACTTCATTTTTTTAGGCTATTGGAAAAAAGGGGATGACACTTTTCTGATTTTTATTGGTAAAACAAACATATAACATTTTTCTTTCACTTAATTATTAGGCAATGTCTGTGTTCACCTGGTATATAACATCCGAATAAACAATATAAATGGTAGAAAAAAAACCTTCAAGGCATAATAATACATTTGGAATTCACTGCATTTGTTGATTTGTTCTTTAAGATAAAAGATAGAAACCCAGCTGCAAGAAAAGCTGTGGTCTACCCCAAATTTAGTTAAGAAAAGCTTCTGATCTGCCCATTCTTAAGGTCTTGAATGGTGTATTTTCAGTTCAGGCTGAAATTCAGGGAAGTTGGTGGCTCACATTAAATGTTCACTTGTAATCAGTCGTCCATTCAGATCCCAGGAGGGCAGGTAATGACAGAAGGTGGATGTTTAACTGGAATAGCTGTTCTTTGGATAGCTAGCCTATGGAGGTCTGTGGTTCAAAGCTTTATCTGCAGGAACAACTTTAAAGGATGTAATTATTGCATATGGAACCAACAAAGAAAAAGAAAAACAAAAAATACAGGAAGCTTTAATTTCTGCTACTAAAAGACAACAACCTGTTTTTGTCTGACTATTGAGGAAGAGATTTCAAATACAGTCACACATGTATGTCTTTAAAAAATTTATAATTTCGGGTTGAACTCTTCTGCCATAGTCAGAATGAGTTGCTCAGCAACTAATACAGAAGGCAGGCTATGTTCTGGGCACTGTGCAAAGAAGGATCCTTCATAAAATGATAGTCATTACGGACAACCCTGAGCATTCTCTTCATGAGACTGTCCTACAACAACAGAGTGTCTTCAGTCAGAGGCTTCTTCAGATCTGCTGTAAGACGGAGCGCTACAGGAGATCCTTCCTGCCCACAGTCATCAGCATCTACAACGGCTCTTTGAAGAAACCTTCATAATATGAGCTACAACAACGTTTAATTTCACTTTGGGATTAATAAAGTATTTTTAAACTAAATATAACTATCGCAAGAAGCAGACAGTGCAGTAAGTGGTGGTAAGTAAGTAAGAACTTCTCAAGTAATATATGTGGAAAGCCAGGGCAAGATACAATCTTAATACATTGCTTGTCAAGTCTGATTATTATTTACTGGTGTACATTAAATGGAATGAACAGAAGTTTTTATTATAAGACATTTATTATATTTTATTAGCAAATTTACACACATTTCCTCTCCTCTTAGTAAAGTATAATGGTACATGAGCATATCCCATCAATGTTTATAGACCAAGCAAATGTTTAAGAGGCTACCCTGGTAATGGGCCACTCCAGCTGGAATGCTTTCTAACTTTCAGTTCTTCTGTTGGTGTCAGGCCAGTGATGCCGTTGCATGATTTGATGGTTAAGGCAAACTAAGCCCTATAAATGTGAGACATATTATTTATGAGGATGAATTAAATCTTTTAGGGAGTTTGGACTATATCTAACAGACATTGACGTAAGGAAAGAGTTTTAAAAAGTACTCCACCGTTTTCACATTTCTCAGATAACTGAAACAATGAATTTATTGGGAGTTTAGGGCACCTTTAAGTCACTCTATGCCTCTGATCCACCTCAGGAGGTAATCACAAACCCTTAACAATTATTAACTCTAAGGGGTAATAAGGGAAAGCAAAATGACTGAAATAGTGATATAATACAGAGTGAGGACAGCTGGAGTCCACAGGAAGATGGAGGCTGGTTGGAGATGATGGGAAGATGAATGGAGCTAAACACTAAGATATTCTAGATAAAAACAGTTACAGACGACAAAAGAGTCGAGTTTTCATGTCTTAGAATGGTCCAGCCAAACTACAGACCTACATCCAGTTGTGAATTTGAGCACAGATGATCTTCATCCAAATGTGATTGAACTGGAGCTATCCTGAAAAGAAGAGTATATAATAATAATTTCAGTCTCAAGATGTGCAAAGCTGGCAGAGGGATACGATAACACTACTTTTTGAAACCAGATATTATACATTTTATACAAAAGACTTTTTTCTCACTGTCTGACATTGAATCAAACAAAACATTTCCTTTTTTAGATTAATTATGATTTTCTAAAGTTATTTTGCAAATACCATAATAATTAGCAAGATAAGGTTCGTGATATACATTTTTTAAAACTTTTATTGAATGTAAAAGTTTACAAACAGAACAATTCCTTAATATTCAGTACAGTTGCCGTTTAAATTGTGTAAGATGTCTGGCTATCCTTTCAAAAGGTTTTCACAGTAGTTTGCACAAAGAAACATGATCTAATGAGCTTTGATAGCTTTGGTAATTTTGTTTTCTTAAATTAATTCACTAATGCATTAATTATTTAGCACCTGAACAAAGTACATTTGTTGAGAGACAGAACAGTAATAGAGTTACCAGAAGCACTTTGAAACAGAGCCGTAAAATAACATACTGCAAGAGGACCTTTACACAGACTACCTTCTGTTTTAAGCTCCTGCTCTGGAACTCACTACCATCTGACTTTAAGACCTTAACTGATGTTAAAATGTTCACTTCCAGGCTTACGATTTGCTAAAGACGAACCAGAAATGGGCTCTTTTTTAAATATTGTGTTTGGAGTAAGCGGTAAAGAGTTTTGAAGAGATCATTTTATTTCACCTTCTGGATTTTTTTTTGTGTTTACTGTTAAGTGTAACTTTTCATTTCATTTCATTGTTAAAGGCCCTTCTAGGAACAGGTGTTGCGGACACTGTGGCTCTGCCCACAAATTGCCCATAGGACTGAGATCCGGGTCCCCCCTGCAGCAAAACACCCACACATAATACAGCCACCCCCATACTGCAAGCTTCTCAATTTTTCCTCCAAATAAAATACATCTAATTCTGTTTTATCAGAACACAAGACATCTCCAAAAATGAATTATTTGTCAGCGAATGCATTTGCAACCTTTAATCTGGCTTTTATGCTTATTTTAACCTTATATTACATTTGGAGTGATGGTTTCTTCTAGTCTGAGTGGCCTTTCAGCCCATGTCAGCACAGCCTTAATTTCATTGAGGATAATGACACTCTTACCAGTTTTAGCCAACACATTTACAAGAACTTTTGCCTTTGTTCTGATGTTAAAATACACATTTCAAACCAAAACAACAGTGTGCTTGAAATGTTGCCCTGAAATTCACCCATGGTGTTTCTCCATTTAAATCAACCTTTGTGAATTAACTTACAGAACCTTACAAAGTAATGTCATCATCATCTGGGATTTCCAAAATTATTTAAAAACATCGTGTATGTAAACCTATAACTGAAGAAAGTAATTCAAATTTATCTCTCTCTTAAAAAAAAACGAAAAAAAAAAAAACTAAATGATCTCTCTCATTATTTTGGCATTTAGAAATTAGAAATAAATGTGGTATTCCCAAATTACCTAACACAAGAAAATTTAATTTAATGTCAGACACTGAGAAAATGAATGCTATGTCTTTTTTGCATGGAAAAAAGTGGTTATAACTGTGTAGTAACCTGGGCTGTGTTTGTGATAAAAATGTCAACAAAATGATTGTGTTTTTCAAAATGCTCTGCTGTAAGAAGGTACCGTGCCTGCGGTTGGTTTAATTTTTTACTTTGGCAGCTTTTGTTTTTGTATTTAGTAATGTGTAATTAATTAATTAGCATGCATAAACATGCACATGAGAAAGAATGATAGGATGGAAACAGATGTCTATGGTTAGACTTAGGATTGTTTACAAATAGCAGGTATTACTGAAGTCGCTCTATCTGTTGTTTTCAACTTTGTTTTCAAGCTTGACTGGATGTCCAACCTCCAGCTCCAGCAGAGTTTTAAACCCACAGTTTTACAGTGAGAAAATCCAATTATATTCAGCACCTGGAAAGGCAGGGAGAAAGGAGATGGACAGATGGGATACTCACTAAGAAACGAGAGGGAGAAAAAAATAAAATCAATGGCAATACAGCTCAGGTGGAACTAAGCTCAGCGAAGCGGCTCCTCTCCTAGTTCGCACTCATTTTGTGATAAAAGTGGATGTTTTTCGAGGTGTTCATTTTACAAGGATCCACTACATTAACCTGATGAACACCCAAAGATTTTTTAATCATCCTTTCTTTTCTGTTATTCCTCCTTCCCTTTGTTCTCTGTCCTGGCTCTGTTTCCAACCTTGTTATCTTGGTCTCCTCTCTCCCTCGGCTTCCTTATTGTGTGTATCAGTTGAAATGGTCGACTTTGCCACTGTTATCCTCTGCCATATATGATATTTTGTCTAGTCTCCAATGTCGCCATGAACCATTTTTTCTGTACTTTAACTAAACTCCTTACATTTGTGTTTCTGCATACATGCGACACTTTTCTTGTAAGATTTAACTAATGCAATCATCTAAAAATGTTTTTTTTCAGTTAGTCAACAGGATTTTTTTTTTTTTTGCTTTCCACCCATGTCTTTCTATGTCCCTTACAGTGCTA
The DNA here is from genome assembly GCF_021462225.1 of Girardinichthys multiradiatus. NCBI lineage: Eukaryota > Metazoa > Chordata > Actinopteri > Cyprinodontiformes > Goodeidae > Girardinichthys > Girardinichthys multiradiatus. Next base: position 44,837,911 of record NC_061802.1, on the reverse strand, counting down.
TTTTTGTTGTTACAAATTTAGATTTACAACAATCTATCTATCTTAAGATAACCAGAGTAAAAACAAAAAGCAGTTTTCAAATGATGCTCTAATTTTTCAGGGGAGAAAAGGCTTTGCTGGTCCACCTGAAGGAAAACGTAATTGTCCATAAACCTAATAACTTGTTGTGCCCCGATTTGTGGGACCAGCTGCCATCAAGTGTCATAACTAAGTCTTTTACATCACTGTAGAGGAATGAACCACATTTTGTAGCTGAATTTGATTCTATTGGCTGATTACTCCTAGTCCTATAGATTCAAGAAATCACTTTAATAGGGCCTGTTTGAAAAAACAGAGACTAAAACAGACTTAAAGTAACAATTTTTCTGCTAAAAAAGAAGAGGAAGAGCAAAAATGTGGAAGTCATTTTAATTTGGAGATGTCATAATGATAATAATTAACTTGTTAATATCTATTTTCAAAGCATTGGGAAAGCTTACAATTAAAATTAAGGGTGTAGATATACATCCAGCCTTTAGTACTTTTAGTACTTATGTTGGTGTCAGATGCATGATTTGATAGTTAAGACAAAATAAGCCCTATAAATTTGAGACAAACTATGAAACTCTCTGGTTTCACAAATGGAATAAAAGTTTCACAAATGACAAACTGTGTTCTAAAAATCTAATTCATTCTCTTGTTTTTTAGAATTATCCTCTTCCAGTTTACTCTAAGAAAGTATTTTAGATTTTGATCTAAAGATGCTCAAATGTTTAAAACTGTAGAATAACCCTTTAGTTCAGTACTAATGGGAAGCTCTGACGAAATTGTCAACTTCTGCTTGGCTAGCAGTTAAAGTCTCATGTTCATGGCTACCTCAAGTCAGTTGCCTATGTTTAGTTTTCATACAGCTTTAGTCAGACAACTATGTGTCTTAAAGCTTTTCCATGTCCACTTTCAGCCTTCTCAGTCCAAACAGCAATCTGTCCCAGCAATGACACTGGTAGAAATGATGAAAGGGCACGGAATGTATAGTGTTTGCTGCCATTTCATAGGAGCTGAAGGTCGCTGATCAGGGCTATACATCTAAAACAAAAATTGTCACCAGGTCAGCTAGAATATTGGTGATACATCAAACTATGATGTGAAGCATATTTTGACTCTTTTCCATTCATGGTTCCAGCTCTTGTGATTATTAATATGAATATATTATTCAATATGTATATTTTAATAAATAATATTTCAGTCTGTTAAGTGTTGTCCGGTGAATACAAGCCCAATAAGGTGGTGATATTAGGACAACAGTGAAAGGGGTGAGCCAAGCTCTGGCATTATTGAACAGCAAAACAGCGCATTATGGCTGGCCTGTGTTTAAAAAACCACCCTTCAAATAGAGTTTGTCTTAACTTTAAAAACACATCATTACCTGAGCAGCTAGTCTGCTAGCACTTGTTGGACCACTTGTTTGCTGAATATTGGACCATTTGCACGTTGCTGGACGCCACTATGCCTTTCCAACGTCATCGGCCATTTTGTACCGCAGGATAGTCTGTCCTACAAAACCCAGCGGCCACTGCGGCTGATATGACGGGGCCGTCCCAGGTCTGACGTCACAGGAGGCAATATAGGAAGGCGAACATTTGAAAGAACCTGCTTTTCACGCTGCAGACCGGACCAGCAACTGAAGCGCATCATTCTGGAGAAGAGTCCCAAGTGGATTTCATTTATTCTCCTTCGTTGGCCAATGAAAAATTCATGAAAGAGGTTTCTGGAATAAGAAGGCCAGAAATTTCACTTTGTCGATCGAAGACAAGAGTTTAACATGTAACCAAAAACAAAAAAAAACACGGAGTGTCAAGGAGATGGATCGCCACCTTGTTTTATCCAGTCGACTACTGACGGTCAGATCATATTTTCCCCTTTCGCCAAGGAGGCCAGAGGACGAAGATTAACTGTTCTTCCTGAAGTTAACTGTGGACGCACGTTAACTTCCAACTTTCCCCTCCTTCTCTCTCCCTCTGCTGAGAGGAGACAATGACAAGTAAAACCCATCCTTTGTTTTTATTTCTTTCTTAGAAATAGTCTGGGCAGGGTAGAGGAGGTTTTAGTGCGATTAGAATCTAATGTGTTCTGAATTGTATGTGCATGCCATTGTTTTGAAACTTGCTGGTACTTTCGGAGGCCGCCGTGTCTCACAAGTGTGTCTTTACCGTGTGAACACCTGCGCGCAGGTGCGCTGTGAAACTGGACTGCTATAATAACCTTATGGTGAAACTTTACTGCTCACTGGCTTGCCGCCAAACGTTTTATTACCCTTTGTACTCGGGGTTTACAACCTTGCTGGGGGAAGGTTTATGACTGTGTATCTCACTGAGCTACACTTTCTGGTGGGCTGCGCTCCCAAAGCTTCGTTCAACACCATATTCCCTTGTCATATTATCACTTTTGCCATAACTGCTGGTTGATTCCATACGCACTCACTGCTGTTTTGCTTTATTTTGTTTAGTTAGATATTTTACCCCCTTTTGTGTAGAACTTTGCATGTTTGAGTAGGTGAAGATTAATAAATCGGAAGAGCGGATTGTATCAGGCTGTGATTTAATAAATATTCACATAGATAAAGAGAAGGTGTTTTGTGTTTATTTTGTGCAAGAGTGATTCGTCAGTCAGAATAAGGTTAAAAGTTCCCCACGTTTCGGCAGAAACGGTTGATTAAACAGTGACATCTCTGGTAATGGTTATCAATTATTACTGAGCATTTAACGGTTGTAATTATCAAAGGCGATGAGCCACAATTACAACACCAGAAGACATCTCTGGTTTCGATTCATAAATGAGGATTTTGGTTAAGAAATAAATTTTGTCAAATTATGATTGTTAATTATAATTCTTGATAAATATTAATTAATCAATAATCATAATTCCAACACACTTAGCTGAGTTTTCTCAACACAAATAAAAACCAAACCTCATTAAACAAACATTATTTAGATTATTTCATTCTAATTTAATCTTCTCTGCCCAAACACTATCTCTTACGTGAACGTGCTGAGAGAAACGTCTCTGGGCAACGAGTTGAGGGAAGCTAAGCTTATTTCACCCTTTTTACGAATGAATGCTGGGTACTGGAACAACAAAATCATTATCTATCTGTTGTGTGATCATACTCACTTATGGTTCCAAGTTTCCAAGATTCTTCAAACTAGAAGCCTTACTCGCCGTCAAATCTCAAGGCCTTCACCTGACGCATGCTCCAGTCCCTCCATTAGCCACTGTCCGCAGCCGAAATGAGACCGAGCATAGGGGGAAACGTGGCCTTGGGTCAGAGATTCCAGCTCTGACTCCTCTTCCTGGGCTGTGTTGGAAGTAGGTTTATGCAATTTATTTTGAAAGGTGCAGAGGTTCATACAGGCCTTTGTGTACAGTTCAGTGTCCATGTTTAGCCATGTTCACGTCATGGCTGGGGTCCCAACACAGCACCGCACGTTTCCACTCCGCTTGTCCTCACGCTACTGCGCACTAAACCTGCTGTGTTTCCACTGACCCATTGATGGCTGGAGTTATGGCTTGAACTTCCACCTCCAGCCGTCAGCATCGAGCATTGTGCCACTATTTACCGTTACTGTTTCATGGTTCAGTGTGAGCCTTTTCCTTTATATCTTTATATTGGTGTAGAGGTGCTGGAGGAGCAGAGTTAGATGGAGACAATTCTGCACCACAAGTTAAGTGTATAGTCTGTTTAGTGACTTATACTGTTTATTCTGTGCTTAAGAAAGATGCATTTTAGTGGTTAATGTTTAGTGTAGGTTAAGCTGAAGTGTGTTCTCTCTCGTTCTTACCAACATCACTTGCCGAAACGTTTTAAAAGTTAAGTTGTTTGAGCTTATCCCAGCCCTGTGCTTTGTGGTAAAATCTGTGGCTTGTCATAATATATTTTCTCCACTACCTTTAGCAAACACCTTCTCATGCTGCTGATATACAGCTGAGCATGCCCATGGCCAATAAGTGAACAGAAGTTTGTTCACGTCACATTTTAGTCCTGCTCAGCCCCAATGGGAACTACTGGCGTGCAGGGACCAAGAAAACCAGTACCAAGCTCGAAAATCCAGTAATGAAAATGGCTGCCCGTGGAAAACGATTTGTGACTGCTACTATACAGTTTTAAGTCTGAAATTACCTCAAAGAGATGCCCTGAGCCAACTATTCAGACAGTGACCCGTCTGTCCTAATTGCCCCATTAGTGACTTCCATGGCCCTAATTAGTGTGATTGTTCTGATTACAACTTATAAGCCTGTTGGATAAGAGGTGAAACATCTTCAAGTCCAGTTGCCTGCCTTCTGTTTAGAAAGTTATTATTGTCAGGTCCTGGATAGCTGAGAATCTACACCAGTTTACATGTAATTTATACCTAAAAATCAAAATATTTCTGTACAAAATTCCTCAAAAATGTATTCAACATATTTTCTAATATCTCTAATCTATCTGATATAAGTAGTTCATTTGGTGCAATAGACAATTTATTATTATTTCATTATCATTATCATTATTTTTGCCTGTGAAGAATAAGGCCTTTCTTTCATTTCACGCACATGATGGAACGCAGCCCTTGGGTTACAAAGAGCCACGAGTGGTGGTTAAACAAATAGTCATTTGAAGATGTTTTTCTCCCAAGGACATGTTTTGTTTGATAGAGCTCATTCCTGAGTGATGAGCAGGATGCTTTCACTTGTCCAAACCTGTTATCATTGTCCTTCATGCTAAAGAGGTCCTTCACTGTTTGTTTCTTACAGAAATGCTAACACTGACATTTTGTAAGTATGTGCCTGTTTTGAACAGGCCCACACACACATTTAGAACAATTCTGCTATTATTTTGTGATTGCAGGTAATGCAGCTGATTGGACAAAATTGTCTTTTTTGTCTCGCCCCAAGTAAAAACTATGCTTATTAAACATAAGTAGCCAAAAAACAGCTTAGACATCATACTATAATCCTCTAGAGTTCAACGGTTTGACACTCAAATTCTGATTTAGGTCTGTCGTCCTTGTACACCTCTTTAAAAATTTGGGAGACTGCTGCAACATGATTGGTTTCTCAGATTTTTACTAACACAATATTAATGTTAACCTAGGAAGAATTCAAAAATAAATATCAGCTAGAATAACAGCTGCTATGTGTCTTGGCATGCTCTCCACCCATCTTTCACATGGCTCTTGGCTCAGTTTTTGCTCCATGTGGTTTGATGGGTTGTATCGGTCTTCCTTCTGGTTACATTATAAAGATTTTCAACAAGATTTGGATTTGAAGATTGGGCTGACCATGACACAGTCAGATTGACCTAACTGTGTGATATTGAGCCTTGTCCTCTTGCAAAAAATTATTATTCAGTTAGATAAAATTTTCAGAGCTGAAGGAAGCAAGGTATCTCCCGTGTTCAAATCATCCATGACTTGATTCATGTTTATTTCCTAAAGATAATTATGCCAGATTCCAGCCTTGATGAAGGGACCCCCAGATCTTCACCGATCCTCTACCAAATTTCACAGTGGGTTCAGGCAACCTGAAGATTTGACCTGTCTCAATAAATCTGAATATCATCAAAAAGTGAACTTATTACAGTAATTCAGTTCTTGTATATTTCAGTGTATGCATACATCTACTGAAATCCCCTAATTCAGTTTCTCAGAAAGAATATTACATATGATTAATTAGGGCTGGGTGATATGGAAACAAATCCTATCATAATATTTTTCATATCAGTCGATATCGATATATATCACGATATAAAACAAATCACTATTTTTGTCATCCTCTAACATTCCCTGGTACTATTAAGTGAAATTTGAAGATATCAGAAGATTATTTTTGTTTTAAAGATTTTTTTTTAAAGCTGAACATGCAATCATATTCAACTGTTGTGGATAAATAAAATCAGAATCAGCTTTAATGCCAACTTTGTGCACACAAACAAGGAATTTGACTCTGGTACACGTTGCTCTCCATGAAGCTTTTATTTTGTTGGTATAAATAGAAATAAAAATATTTTTTAAAAGTACATATATACATAAGTGACTTTACAAGAGAAGATAATGTGAGATCGGTCAACATATGCACGGTGTTGTTTCCGGACTGTCAAGTGTTAATCAGTCAAATTGCCTGGGGAAAGAAACTATCTCTGTGGTGGCTGATTTTAGCAGACAGCGCCCTGTAGCACTGACCTGAAGGTAAAAGTTGAAACAGTTTAAAAGAGGTATATTTTAAACTAAAAACACTATTTTTTTTTTTGTCTGACCTTAATTAGCCAAAATACCTCCACACAACAAACTGCTCAGACCTTTCTTGTCAACGTTGTCATTTGCTTTGTCTTCTGACCTTTATTCTTTTCGGACACTAATTTTTTTTCTCTTTTTTCAATGATGTCCTACCTGTTACTTGAAGTAACAGACTACAGCTGCACAAATATTAGCTGTTAGTGTGTCTGGCTGCTACTGTGCTGTCTGCGACAACGTAGCTTTGCATGGCTCTATTCCAGCCACATGATTTGATCAGCGTGGAACAACGCTTATTATCATTGGCTATTCATCTTACCTGCATATAAAAGGTCTACATCAGGGAAGGGCAACCCCAGTCCTCGAGGGCCAATGTACTGCGACTTTTAGATGTGTCCCTGTTCCAACACACCTGAATCAAATAATTTTATGATTAGAAGGACTCTGGTGAACATGACTGCATACCGCAGTCAAGTTCACCGCAGTATACCTAAAACATTTGATATAGGTTTGTTGGAGCAGGGACACATCTAAAAGTTGCAGGACACCAGCCCTCGAGGACTGGAGTTGCTCATCCGTGGTCTATATCTGCTGTTTCTCATATGTCTATCGAGGAAAAGTTATATCGAGATATATATTGCTATGGTTTCATTGCCCAGATGAATAAAAATTGACATTTAGCGATATCGTGGTCTACAAAATCAGGGGAAAGACAGCTGTCTGGACAGTTGTCAGTCAACAAAAAGATTTTCACAGTGTGCTGCATTCAGACATATTAGTGGAAGGTTTAGTGTAAAGTTTAGAAAAAGAATCATAAGTAACATGGGTAACCATAGCCTTCGGAGGATTATAAAGCACATTTCTTTGAGGTTGGGGAACATAGATTGCTGCTGGAGTCAGTTCTTCCAATTCAATTCAATTCAGTTTTATTTATATAGCGCCAATTCACAACACATGTTGTCTCAAGGCACTTCACAACAGTCAGGTACATACATTCAAATTAATCCTAACAATTGAACAGTGCAGTCAGAGTTAGCTTTTTATTCAAATTGGATAAAAAGTTTTTCTATCTAAGGAAACCCAGCAGATTGCATCCAGTCAGTGACTTGCAGCATTCCCTCCTCCCAGATTAGCATGTAGAGACAGTGGACAGTCACTGGTGTTGACTTTGCAGCAATCCCTCATACTGAGCATGCATGTAGCGACAGCAGAGAGGAAAAACTCCCTTTCAACAGGAAGAAACATCCAGCAGAACCAGGCTCAGTGTGAGCGGCCATCTGCCACGACCGACTGGGGGTTTGAGAGAACAGAGCAGAGACACAAAAAGAACACAGAAGCACTGATCCAGGAGTACTTTCTATGGGAAGGAAAAGTAAATGTTAATGGATGTAGCTCCTTTAGTCGTTTCACCTAGAAAGAAAGAACAGATAAACTCTGAACCAGTTTTCAAGGTTAGAGTCTGAAAAAGAGCACATAGAGTTTGTTACAGTTAAGCTCAATTAATTGCCATGTCTAGGAGAGAGAAAGGGTTAAACACTAAAAGACAGGGCTATGTGGATCATCGGTAGAGGGTGAGCATTAAGTTATTGCCAGCAGAAGCTCGGACGATTCCCCACTCCAGAAAGGTGTTACAGGTAGACACAGAGCCAGGCCATGTGTAGCTTCTAGGAAGAGAATAGAGAGAACAAGGTTAAAAGCTGAAATAACAGCAAATAATGCAAAATTGGAGAGTAGTGTGAGAAGGTAGCAAAGAGGGTGAAAGTGGTTGTTATGTCCTCCAGCAGTCTAAGCCTATAGCAGCATAACTACACAGATAGTTTCAATTCAGATTATTTATTTAAATGGCGCTTATTTACAACAATGTCGTCTCAAGGAACCCCACAAAGGGTCCCACTGATGGTCATTGTTATACTAAAAACCACAAGGATTGGGATACCTCTCTCTGTTAGACTGATTATAACCATTGGAAAAGAAAAGGGGTCATGCAGGTAACAGAAATGGAGGGTGTGTTTGCACCTCAACCATAACTGAGCCGATTTAGGCTAAATCTGACTCCCCCTTACTCCATCCAACAGGGAGGGAGGAAGGCTCCCTCCCTGATAGACTAAGCCACTCGAACTATAAGCTTTATCAAAAAGGAAAGTTTTAAGCCTAGCCTTAAAAGTAGACAGGGTGTCTGCTTCATAGGCTAAAACTGGGAGCTGGTTCCACAGGAGAGGAGCCTGATAACTAAAGGATCTGCCTTCCATTCTACTTCTAGAGACTCTAGGAAGCACCAGTAAACCTGCAGTCTCAGAACGAAGTGCCCTGTTAGGAACATATGGAACAATCTGATCTCTGATGTATGATGGAGCTAGATCATTAAGGGCTTTATATATGTGAGGAGGAGAATTTTAAATTCTATTCTAAATTTAACAGGGAGCCAATGGAGGGTAGCTAAAACAGGAGAAATATGATCTCTCTTTTTAATTTTCATCAGAACTCTTGCTGCAGCATTTTGAATCAGCTGAAGGCATTTAACTGCATTTTGTGGACATCCTGATAGTAAAAAATTACAATAGTCCAGCCTTGAAGTAACAAATGCATGGACTAGTTTTTCAGCGTCACTCCTGGATAGGATATTTCTGACAATGTTCTGGAGGTGAAAAGAAGGAAATTCTAGAAACCTGTTTAATATAGGATTTAAATGACATGTCCTGGTCAAAAATAACACCAAGGTGTTTTACTTTATTACCGGAGGTCAATTTAATGCCATCCAGGTTAAGTGATTGACTAAGCAGTTTATTTTTTAAAGACTCCGGTCCAAAGACGACAACTTCTGTCTTGTCTGAATTTAGAAGCAAAAAATTTAAAGTCATCCAAGTTTTTATATCTTCAAGACATGCTTGTAGTCTATCTAACTGGTTGGGCTCATCAGGATTTATGGATAAGTAAAGCTCAGTATCATCAGCGTAACAGTGAAAATGTATCCCATGCTGCCTGATAATTTGACCTATTGGAAGCATATATATAGTAAAGAAAATTGGCCCACGTACTGAACCCTGTGGTACTCCACAATTAACCCTGGAGTTTAAAGATGATTTATCATTTACATGAACAAACTGGAATCTGTGAGATAGATAAGATTTAAACCAGCCTAGCGCTGTTCCCCTGATCCCTACAGCATATTCCAGCCTTGTTAAGAGAATATTATGGTCGACTGTATCAAATGCAGCACTGAGATCTAACAGAACCAGAACAGACACAAGTCCATTATCTGAGGCCATAAGAATTTAATTAGTGACTTTCAACAGAGCTGTTTCAGTGCTATGATGAGCTCTGAAACCTGACTGAAATGGGGCTGGTAATCAGAGGGAACACTTCCTTAAATAATTTGGCTGGGATTGGGTCTGACATACAAGTTGAAGGTTTAGATGAAGCTAATATTTCTGATAACTAAGGAAGCTTCACAGGATCAAAACAGTCCAAACACAAATTAGGTTCTGCAGTTATTTCCAATGTTGTCTCACTTGCTGAGGATGAAGTAATCATCTTCAGGAGTATGTCAAAGATTCTCTTTTTAATAGAATCAATTTTATTTAAGACGAATCCCATAAAGTCATGGCTGCTAAGAACTAAGGGAATGGATGGCTCAACAGAGCTATGACTCTGTGTAAGTTTAGCAACTGTACTAAAGAGAAACCTAGGATTATTCTTGTTCTCTTCTATTAATGATGAGAAATAAGCTGTTCTAGCTTGGCAAAGTGTCTTTTTATACAACAGTAGGCTATTTTTCCAGATTAAGTAGGAATCCTCTAGGTGTGTAGAGCGCCATTTTCTCTCCAATTTTCTAACATTGTGCTTTAAAGTATGCAGCTCTGAATTAAACCAAGGAGCCAGCCTCCTATGAATGATTACCTTCTTTTTCAAGGGGGCTGCATTGTCTAATGCATCACGCAATGATGAAGAAACACTATGAACAAAAGAATCAATTTGTGAAGGGGCAGAAACAGAATTATTGCCCTCCACTGTGTTTTTCAGTGATAATGAGGAAATTAAAAGTGGAACAGATTCTTTAAAGGTTGTTACAGCATCGCCTGATAATGATCTGCTATAATAACATTTTCTTTCAGGTGTGGAGTACTCGGTTAAATTAAACTCAAAGGTTATTAAGAAATGGTCAGACAGAACAGGGTTATCAGAGAATATTGTTATGTCTTTACACTCAATGCCATATGTCAGCACAAGGTCCAGAGAATGAAGACAAAGGTGGATAGGTTTGTTAATGTTTTAAGCAAAGCCAATTGAGTCTAAGATAGCATTAAACGCTATATTTAGGCTATCACTTTCAGCGTCAACATGAATGTTAAAATCCCCCACTATAATAACTTTATCTGTATTTAACACTAAATCAGATAAAAGGTCTTAAAACTTAAAAGATCTAAAAATTGAGTAAGGGCCTGGTGGATGGTACAAAACAACAAACAGAAGTGGTTTTAATGTTTTGCAATTTGGATGAGGAAAACTAAGGATTAAATATTCAAAAGAGTTGTAGCTATTGATCGGTCTGGGACTAATCAATAAATCGGACTCCTCCTCACCCAGTATTTCGAGGAATGTGAAAATTTAAATAATTAGTAGGAGTTGACTCATTTATAGTAACATAATCCTGTGAGGCAAAATAAATAAATCTGATTGTCACAAATCAGGTCCCTAACTAGCAATGTCTTTGAAGAGAGAGATCTTATGTTCAGTAGGCCACATTTAATTTTTTTATTTTTATTTTCAGTCTGAGTTGTGTTTATTTTTATGAGATTTTCCTGATTTCCTCCTTTTAGATTATTTTTTAATCTATTGAATTTTGGCCGTGGGCGAGACACTGTCTTAATAGGGTAATGGCTTGGTAGCAGTACAGAAGCTGCAGAGAGGAGTGTTAAACTACAACCCTGCTTCCTGGTCTGAACCCTGGGTTGTCAGAGTTTTGGAGAACTAATAAATTTGGCCAGATTCCTAGAAAGAAGAGCTGCTCCATCCAAAGTGGGATGAATGCCATCTCTCCGGATCAGACCAGGTTTTCCCGAAAATGTTCGCCAGTTATCAATGTAGCCCACATCGTTTTCTGGACACCACCTAGACAGCCAGCGGTTGAATGACAGCATGTGGCTAAACATGTCGTCACTGGTCAGATCCGGAAGGGGACCAGAGAAAATTACGGAGTCCGACATTGTTTCGGCAAACTTACACACCGAAGCAACACTAACTTTGGTGACCTCCGATTGACGTAACCGGGTGAATAACAAGTTTACTGTATTTACGCTTATCCTTAGCCAGCAGTTTCAGGTAGGATTTGACATCGCCCGTTCTGGCCCCTGGCAGCCATTTGACTATGGTCACTGGTGTCTCTAGTGCCACATCTCTGACTATGGAGCTGCCAATTACCAGAGTTGGTTTCTCAGCGGGTGTGTCGCTGAGCGGGGAAAATCTGTTAGAAACGCAGACAGGTTGGTGGTGACCTGTGGGCTGGGATCTAGGACTATGCTTTCTACGTACCTTGTACTCAGGCCGGCTGCGTGGGCTCTGCTGGAGGACTGCTACGGGGAGCTACCGTTGGTGGCTCCGCGCTGGCTAAGGTGCCTCGGCTATCTGCTGGTTTTTCAACAACGCGAAGCCGGGCCTCCTTCCGACACCCTTGCCTCCAAAGCTACAAAAATGCTACATTTATTACACGTACCATTATCACTAATGGAGGCAGGGGAGTAACTGAACATCTGACACAGAGAACAGGAGAGAGGAGGAGACTCAGAGAGAGAAACAGCCGAACAGGTAGCCATGGTGGAGCTAAAGATAATGCTAAGCTAGTGACCCCTTACCACTACTAGAAAAACTGTATAAAACATGGAGAGTCCCCAAACGTTAAAAGTAGCAACAGAAAGTAAGTGTTTTAACGTGCTTATGTATTGGAACAAGTAAGAGATATCACAGTAGAGAGAAATCAGATCAAATGAGAGAGCCTTCACTCACCAAACAATTCAAAAACAGCAAAAACAGGAAGTGACGTTACCCAGAGCAACAGAGCATCCACCTACCTGGCCTAAGAAGTAACAGGACAGGACTGTTGCTCATTGGTCAAAATTCCTTTTTTCAGATGGAAGTAAATTTTGCTTTTCATTTGGAAATCAAGGTCAAACATATCAATACCTGCTTTTTTCACCATTTGATCATTGTGTTTGATTGGGTAGCAAACTGGCCTGTCCTTAATATAGGGAATCCATGAGCCATTGCCAAGAGGAAGATAAGAGAGACCATGAGCCAACATAGTAGAAGGCCGCTTTACACCATCCTGGGCTTGCTTAACACATCAGCAGAGTCACAGGTTGATCACCTCCAGATCAAGCTGCGTTGCATTTCATGCAACAGAAACTCCAACCAGGATCGGCTCTTGGCAAAGGCCACATAGGCAGTTGCCTAGGGCACACACTGCTGAAGGGGGTGCTGCTGCAAGAACCACAAACAGAAATAATAAAAATGGAATCAAATAAATATTAGCAACAATCTGCAGTCCTGACTGCAACCCTGCCCCTGTGCCTTGCTGTTCCTCATTCTGATGGACCTCGCATGGCTGAAAATTCAACGTCCCTACTGATGCGCCACATCAGCTGATCCAACCTCAATAGGTAGAAAATGTTTAAAGGAGATAGTTTGTGTTTAGATGAATTTGCAGTGTCTCAGAGTGATTGATCCCCTTTCAGACATGTTCCTTACGTTTTCATTGAGCTCAGCTGTATCTAATGTTAGCAGGCAGACTCTGTCATTGTTAGAAGCTGAAGTCTGCATATGATTTGCAGCTTCGGATGTTTCATTGTTTGTGTTTTCCACCTGAAACAGCTGTAAACTGATGTTAGAACAGCCTTATAAGAGTTTACCCACTGAATGGTTGTTGGACTGTATTTTCTCTGTGAATAGATCGTAAATATCTTTTTACTCCCTATCAGGTCCATTATTATTTATAGCTTGGATCCTCTTACTGCCCCAAAAGCCAAACTGTTTCTTAGTTTCACTTTTAATTGATGCTGACTTGTTCAGTGTGAATAAAATAATCAGAATCAGAAAAGCTTTATTGCCAAGTACGTTTTTTGACATACAAGGAATTTGTTTTGGCGTATCTGTATAGTTTTTTTTCTGTCAGTTTCAATTTCCATCATTTCAATTCAGTTCAGTTTATTTATATGTTGGGATTATGATTATTGATTAATTAATATTGATCAAGAATTATAATTAAAAATCCTAATTTGAGAAAATGTATTTCTTAATCAAAAATCCTCATTTATGAATCTAAACCAGAGATGTCCCCTGGTGTTGTAATTGTGGCTCAAAGCCTCTGATAATTACAATTAGTAAATTCTCGGTAATAGTTGGTAACTATTATTAGATGTCACTGTTTAATCAACCATTTCTGCCGAAACGTGGGAACTTTGACCTTATTTTGACTGACAAATCACTCTTGCACAAAATAAACACAATCGCCTTCTTTATATCTATGTGAATATTTATTAAATCAACAGCCCTGATACTATACGTTTTCCGATTCAATAATCTTCACCTAATCAAACATGCAAAGTTCTACACAAAAGGGGTAAAATATCAAACTAAACAAATAAAACAGACAGCAGTGGGTGTGTATGGAATCAAACCAGCAGTTATGGCAAACAAGTGATAATGTGACACAGAGCGAAGTTTTGGGGAACGGCCCGCCAGAAAGTGTAGCTCAGCTACTGTGAGCCATAAAACATCCCCCACTGCTGGGGATGTCCGAGCACACAAAGGGTTGTAAAGCCTTTGGCGGCAACTAATAAAACATGAAGTGTCGAAGACAAAGAAGATGGTTGATTTTCACCATGAAGTTATTATAGCAGTCCAATTTTAACATCACAGGTGACACACAGTAAAAACACAACTTGAGAAGCGCGGCGGCTTCAGAGTCCAAAAGCAATCAAGTTTCAAAACAATGGCATGCACATACAATTCAGAACACATTAGAGTATAAGTGGCGATTCTACTCACACTAAAATCTACTCTACCCTGCCCACGCTATTCCTAATAAAGAAATAAAAAATAAAATAAAAGGATGGATTTTACTTGTTGAGGGGTTACTGCGCATCCGCAGTTAAACTCCAAGAAGAGCAGTCAATCTCCGTCCTCTGTCCTCCTTGGCAAAAGGGGAAAATATGATCTGACCATCAGCAGTCAACTGGAACCAAAACAAAGGTGGCAATCCGTCTCCTTGAAACTCCGTGATTTTTTGGTTACGTGCTAAACACACGTCTTCAATCGGTAAAGTTGAAAACTTACAAGCCTTCTTATTCCTGTAAGCTTAATTCGCTTAGTTTTCTCGTTGGCCAACGAGGAGAATTAATAAAATCCACGTGGGACTTCTTCTCCAGAATGCTGCTTCAGATGCCGGTAACCGTGTCTATGTCCCAAGCTGAAGGCAATGGTGGGCCGTCTCATCCTCTGTTATATGCGACGCCCCTGTCTTATCAGCCGCGGTGCCCGCTGGGAATTGTAGGAGCATACTATCCTGTGGTACAAAAGGGCCGATGACATTGGAAAGGCATAGTGGCATCCAGCAACGTGCAAATGGTCCAATATTCAGCAAACAAGTGGTCCAACATATGTAGCGGCAATTCACAACACATATAATCTCAAGGTACTTTACAAACAAAAAAGTCAATTCAGTCAAATTTTACAAACACATTCCAACTCAAGTACAGCATTTCAGTCGGTCCTAGTTATCAAGCAATGCAGTCAAGTTCAGTTTAATATTCAAATTAGTTAAAAAGTTTTCTCTCTAAGGAAACCCAGCAGATTGCAATGAGTCGGTGACATCCAGCATTCACTCCTCCTGGATGAGCATCTAGTGTCAGTGGACAGACACTTGCAGAGAGACTGTTTAAGTGACCTACCAAGAGAAGGGCAAATGGCTGCTGGGCTGAAATTCATTGTAAAAATGGTTGGAAACAAGCCCCTAGAGGCAGGGCTTGACCCATATGAAAGCTAGGAAAATACCTTTTATCAATGGAAAGCAAAGAAGAGCCCAGCTGAAGTTTGCAAACAATTCTAGGCATAACAACATAGACGAGTGGAGTACACATGAATCTCATTAAATTAGAATATCATCAAAATTCTAAAATCTACCAAAATCAGTTACTTAGAAAATTGGAATGCAACATTTAACTA
The DNA here is from genome assembly GCF_021462225.1 of Girardinichthys multiradiatus. Taxonomy (NCBI): domain Eukaryota; kingdom Metazoa; phylum Chordata; class Actinopteri; order Cyprinodontiformes; family Goodeidae; genus Girardinichthys; species Girardinichthys multiradiatus. The sequence goes on along the minus strand of NC_061802.1, from coordinate 44,822,447 downwards.
TTTAGCAGAAAAGATCTTCAAAATTAGAATTAGCTTTAATGGCCAAGATTGTTTGCAAAAACAAGGAATTCGACTAACTTTAGAGTAAATAAAGGGAAAGATAAAACTAACTATATGTTCATATGTGTACATTAGTAATGTACACATATTAGCAGGGTTGATAGGTGAGCTTTATTTACAAGGTGTGTTGGCAAGGCTTTGTTACCTCAAAAAGTTCCATTTTAGTGATATAACCTAATCTGTTAACTGAATAAACAGCTTGTTCAAATGAACCTCTAATGATTTTTTTTATGAAATTCTAATTTAAATCAAGAAAAAGCAGAAAAGGAAAAAAGTAGGCCTAAGTGCTGAGATGAAGGCACGGTGAGCTCCTGTTGTGTGAAAGATGAAGTGAGCTGTAGATTAGCAACACAAAGGGCTCTAATGTGAATGGAACTCAGGTGTCTTTGATCCTGGCTAAAGCTCTTTTGTTTAAAACCTTCAATTCTCCCCAGCCATTCATCCTGGCCCTCTGAAGTATAGAACAGAGTGCTTGATTTGGCCTGCTCTTTAGCACTGCGTTTCTAAGGCTAATGGCTCTAAGCTACTTTGGAAGGGATGGTAATTCACAGGTGTGTGCTGAGAGTTCGTAGGTTTATGTTTTAAGGCACTGGAAGCCTGAATGCAACTAGATTGTTCAAACTAATTTTAGCTTCTATCTATAATACCTAAACAGGGCTCGATGATGGTAATGATGATGATTTAACCCCTCAGTTGGGCTTCACTGTGTGACTGTTTTAGTATTTAGTCCTGTTAGTGTCACATGATGTTGTTAATCATTTGTCTAATCAATCCAGTCCAATTGCAGTTAACACCATAGAGTACTTTCATGTCACTGTTTAAGAGCCTTCAGACCTTGCTAAAGCAACATGTCTATAGAAGGCAAACTTTTAATATGATGAAGTAATCCAAGGTTGTGAACAAAACACTGACATGCTTACATTGAGCTGCTCCCCTGCAAACTGGTGTCTGTTTCAAGAGATTGTTTCAGTGCAGGTCTAGATGCCTTCTTATCTTCTTAGTGTGACCTTTGCAGTGACCAAGGTGGTATACATATTTGGTAACCCGCCACTGGTAACTCTTTAAGCCCTGAGGGGTTTTAGAACAATTTTCGCTCCACAGTTATAAGGTCTACTTGCAAACTTTTGCTATCTGTGTAAAGGTAAGACATAAAAGAATATTTTCCAAGTGGAACCACTACTACAACTGTTACTACATCTAAATTATTTGTCGGTGTTTGCCTGTCCGAAGAGAGATAATCACAGAGCCAAGCTTGGTATGAAGTGGTGACATGATTGCAAGCAGGGGTTTTGAGATAGCTTTTTCTTTGCAGCTATTTTCCACATGATTAAGTTATTTTATGAATAACCTTATTTTATCCATATATACAGGGGTTGGACAATGAAACTGAAACACCTGGTTTTAGACCACAATAATTTATTAGTATGGTGTAGGGCCTCCTTTTGTGGCCAATACAGCGCCAATTCGTCTTGGGAATGACATATACAAGTCCTGCACAGTGGTTAGAGGGATTTTAAGCCATTCTTCTTGCAGGATAGTGGCCAGGTCACTACGTGATACTGGTGGAGGAAAACGTTTCCTGACTTGCTCCTCCAAAACACCCATAATGGCTCAATAATATTTAGATCTGGTGACTGTGCAGGCCATGGGAGATGTTCAACTTCACTTTCATGTTCATCAAACCAATCTTTCACCAGTCTTGCTGTGTGTATTGGTGTCATCCTGATACACGGCACCACCTTCAGGATACAATGTTTGAACCATTGGATGCAAATGGTCCTCAAGAATGGTTTGGTAGTCCTTGGCAGTGACGCGCTCATCTAGCACAAGTATTGGGCCAAGGGAATGCCATGATATGGCAGCCCAAACCATCACTGATCCACCCCCATGCTTCCCTCTGGGCATGCAACAGTGGTGGTACGCTTCTTGGGGGCTTCTCCACACGTAACACTCTCGGATGTGGAGAAAACAGTAAAGGTGGACTCATCAGAGAACAATATATGTCTCACATTGTCCACAGCCCAAGATTTGCGCTCCTTGCACCATTGAAACCAACGTTTGGCATTGGCATGAGTGACCAAAGGTTTGGCTATAGCAGCCCGGCCGTGTATATTGACCCTGTGGAGCTCCCGACGGACAGTTCTGGTGGAAACAGGAGAGTTGAGGTGCACATTTAATTCTGCCGTGATTTGGGCAGCCGTGGTTTTATGTTTTTTGGATACAATCTGGGTTAGCACCCGAACATCAGACAGCTTCCTCTTGCGTCCACAGTTAATCCTGTTGGATGTGGTTCGTCCTTCTTGGTGGTGTGCTGACATTACCCTGGATACCGTGGCTCTTGATACATCACAAAGACTTGCTGTCTTGGTCACAGATGCGCCAGCAAGACGTGCACCAACAATTTGTCCTCTTTTGAACTCTGGTATGTCACCCATAATGTTGTGTGCATTTCAATATTTTGAGCAAAACTGTGCTCTTACCCTGCTAATTGAACCTTCACACTCTGCTCTTACTGGTGCAATCAATGAAGACTGGCTACCAGACTGGTCCAATTTAGCCATGAAACCTCCCACACAAAAATGACAGGTGTTTCAGTTTCATTGTCCAACCCCTGTATGTTGGGGTCATTCATTTTGGTTGGATAGACCACCTGGGCTGTGCAGTTCAACATGTGCAGCTCAACAGACATCACAGCTTTGACGTCACCCGGGATTATAAAACCAGCGGAAACCAAACTTTCGCTGCCATTTCCAGCATGTCTCATGGAGCAACAGAAACTCGCAGGCGAGTTACTTTTTTCTCCACACAGCCATTCCCGGAAGAGCATGAAAGCTGGAATTCTGTCTGATACAAGAAGGTCAGAAGATTCATATAACGATCGAAGACCACGCCAACACTCCGGCGCAGTTGAAAACCCACAGAGGTTTTATTCGAGATTTGGGGCAATCAGCTGCTAGTGGCTATGGGCGCAGCCCACCGTCTACCAGTTGATCGATGAAAATCGACACATCAGCACACCAAGGGGGCTTCTTTTTCCAAGTTAACCCATAAAACTGCAGGTCTGATCTTCATAGACACTCAATGCGCATATAATTTATTTTATTATTATTGTAAGGTAGTCATTTTTATCCCCATTGTGTAGAATAGTGCTTGTTAGTTAGGTGAAGGTTTTTGGACCAGAAGAGTAATTATATCGGGGCTATATGGTCAATAAATGTATATAAAGAGAAGCGTTTGTGTTTATTTCGTTCAAAAGTAAATATTCTGTCAAAATAAGGTCAAAGTTCCCCCACCGATTGGTGAAGCGGCTGATTAAACAGTGACATTTAGCATGGTTTGATTAGTAATTATCAATTATTAAGGGCAATTAACTAATTGTAATTATTAAGAGCTTTGAGCCCATAATCACAACACCAGAGGACATCTCTGATTTCTATTTGTAAGTAATGATTTTTGGTTAAAAAAATTATTTTTCTAAATGATGATTTTTAATTATAATTCTTGATGAATATTAATTAATCAATAATCATAATCCTTACATATGTACTCTAAAAACGTATTTGTTATTTTAATCCAAATGCTAACTTTATGCATTGGGTAAAAAAATTTTGGTTTAGTTTGGCGGGTGCGAAAAGAGATGGGGCTTGATCATTTTTCAAGGCTACCATTTTGAATTCTGCAATGAATTAATCAGAAACTAAGGCCACATTTAGACCTCACCTGCAACTGAGCCAATGTTGTCTTTGCAAAGCCCTGATTTAGACTGATATATTTTGTTCAGGTTTAGACAAATCTAGAGGTTGTCTGTACTTAGAAAGATTACAAAGTGTCATGTCTAACATTTCCATTTTGCTTTTCAGACCACCAGTTTTCTGTCAGAGGCCCAATTTTCTGCTGAGTCGCCAGAAACACTCGACCCCTTGTTCAAGTTCCACGAAACCATTGCCAAGGTAGGGCTACTCTTAATGGCACAGGGGTTGTTTGAACTTCTAGTCATTTTAATAACCAAACAGAGTAAAATTGTATTTCCTGAGACTGGAAGAAGTCTGAAAAAGTTCCTGTCAGTCCCACTTTGTGGGAGAAAAAGATGTGATGTGCTGTTGGATTAGATTAAAAAAAAGAGATACAATGATGTGACATTGTGGTAAAAGTAACATAACCTTAAAATAGGGAATTTTACACCCTGTATCCCAGACACAAAGACTTTACAATACTGGACCATATCATAAATAACACACATAGTTTTCACACATACATGATAAGAAACAGTTTGACAGCAACTTTAGGAACATATTCAGGTCACTTCAGTTCAAAAATACTTTATGTTGTTGTAGCTTATTATGAAGGTTTCTTCAAAGAGCCGTTGTAGATGCTGATGGTTGTGGGCAGGAAGGATCTCCTGTAGTGCTCCGTCTTACAGCAGATCTGAAGAAGCCTCTGACTGAAGACACTGTTGTTGTAGGACAGTCTCATGAAGAGAATGCTCAAGGTTCTTCATAATGTTCTTCATTTTATGAAGAATCCGTCTTTCCACAATGATCTCCAGAGGTACCAGAGGAGTCCCCAGAACAGAGCCAGCCTCCTTTATCAGCTTGTTGAGCTTTTTTAAGTCCCTGGCTCTGATGCTGCTTCCCCAGCAGATGATGGCAGAAGAGATCACACTCTTCACAACAGACTTATAGAAGATCTGCAACATCTTGCTGCAAACACCAAAGGACCTAAGCTTCCTCAAGAAGTACAGTCTGCTCTGTCCCTTCTTGTAGATGGCTTCACAGTTGTATCTCCACTCTAGTCTGTTGTCCAGGTGAACACTCCTCCACCACCTCCAATTCTCCTGTGATGGAAATAGTGTTTGACCTATTCTTGTTTCTCTTAAAATCTACAATCATCTACTTTGTTTTATTCATGTTCAAGTTACTGGTAGTTAAAATACTTCCAGTTATACATTTTAACTCCATGAATAGGTAGCCACTCTTATTTGATTATGTTTTTTACTGACACTGAACCTGACCACCAGCAGCAGGCACCTCACAGCAGCAGAAGAGCTGTCGTCTAAATAACCAGCAGGGTCATCTTTGATTCTCCATAGAAATAGTTTGTTTTGATAAAATAAAATAAAAGCTTCCCTCAAATACTGTTTGAGGGTTTTTAAAGTTCTCTTTAGAACTATCCATTATACAAATTCGCTTTAATAGCAGGATTTTGCAATTTAAATAGTTTGGAATATAAAATGATTAGCTTGTTGGAACTGATCTAGAAACTGTCTGTTAACTTGGATACAGAATTAGAAATAAATACATAAAATCTTAATTTGCCAAAAGTGGGGCTTTGTCAACACTGCAAAGATTTGTTTTCCAGTTGTCTACTTCACAGTAGCCATATGTTTCTCATGTTCAAATATCAGCTTTCCTGAGGTGTACAACACATTCTAAGGATGAGTGTTGATGTATTTATTCACAGCTGCTCAGTAGGCACATCTTTATTATAGATGTCTAAGAACCAATGGCAACAACCATCTTTTATATGCAGTCAGACTCATTGCCAGCTTTTGTCAGTCGATGTATCAGCTAAAACAGCAGGGTTATTAGCCAAGTACAGCATAAAACATTCATTTTCATGTCTGTCAGTCAAACTCTGTCCTGTTTATTAGTGTAAACTAGGGCTAATATAGGCAGTGCTGCAGCAGCAGTTTACTTTTTCTTCTGTTCAGCATCATAGTAGATCTAATTAGAAAAGCTGCAGCAGTGATTTAGGATTATAATTTTAAATTTCCACAAAGGGCAGATTATCTTATTTTATTCTGCAACATCTAGAAAGAAATCACATGATGGTATCATGTGATTAAAATCGTGATATTATTTGCATTACTGAAATAGATTCTCCTTTGTCCTGGTTTGACATCTTTATAAAAGTCCAATAAACACACAGAGCTCGCATAAGCTGTTGTCAAATGAAAACTTCTATCTCATGTAACTGGGCCTTTTTACCATAGCCCTGACTGTTAAGAGGAACACTCTCATTGCTTATAAATGTCACCAGTTAACAATAGTTATCACCTCTGTGGGAAAGCTGTCAGCGCTTACAAATTGCATAAGGCTCTGTGACATTTTCATTATCTTTTATGGAGCCGGACTCTAAATGAAGACTCTTCAGCTTGCTGTGTCTCTGCCTGGGCAACTCATATGTGTAAAATGACTTAGTATAGCAGGACTTGCAGAATTTTTCAAATATATGTCATCCCATCAATGAATTTAAAGATGCATACATTTTCAAAAGAATTAGATTTTTCCTTTTTATTTTAGAATATTTTTGTTTCACAGTACAGCTTATTGAATATTTTAAAAATCTAAAACAAATCTTACTCCTAAAAATATCTAAAATTCAGTGTTACATCATAGTAGTTACCATGAAACACCAGCAAAAAAGTGTTAAGATAAGCATGTATTGATATAAGCACAGGATTTTAGTGCCTTCATAACCCCTGAAACTTTATCCTGTTTTGTCATTTCAAAGCCACAAACTTCATTGTGTTTTACTGAGATTTTATGTGACAGATTAAAACAAAGTTGTGCACAATTTTGAAGTGGGAGGAAAATAATGCATGGATTACAACATTTCAAATAATTAAAAATCTAGCACTGTTTCATGTCTTTTTTTCATCTAAAACCTCTAACTGTAATGTAGTGCAGCAAGTTTTCTTCAGAATAACTGGAATCAACATATTTGTAATTGAATCTCAATATAAATCCAACGGTTCTGTGAAGGCCTCAGGGCTTTATTAACGAACATTAGTGGACAAAAATAAACTGGAGACAATGGACCACAGCAGGGAGAAAATTGTGGGGAAACTTAAAGCGTGGTTATGCTAGAACACAATATCCCAAGCTTCGAACACCACATGAAGTCCAGTCTAATTCAAGAATTGAGCTGGGAGCAGCAGAAACCCACAGCCCAAGTGGGAGAATCTGTTGATAGGATGACTATTAGTCGTGCATTCCACAAATCTAGCCTGTATGGAAGAATGACAAAAGGAAACTGTTGAAAAAAAAGCTATTAAAGGTAACATTTGCCACAAACCATCCAGGGGACACAGCAAACATGTGGAAGAAGCTTCTCTGCTTAGATGACACCAAAATCAAAGTATTTGGCCTACATCCAAAACTGTGTGTGAAGGAAAGCTAACACTGTACACCAAACTGAGTGTGTGCATGCTGTGGGGATGCAGTTCTTTAGCAGGCACAGGGAAGCTTGTCCCATTGGATGGCAGGATGGATGGAGCTAATACAGGTAAATACAGAAAAAAACTGTTAAAGGCTGCATAAGATTTGGGCAGAGGTTCACCTTTTAGTTGAACAATGGCCTTAAATACACAGCCAGAGCTCCAATGGAAGGGTTTTATTTAAAGCATATTTACATTTAGAATGGCCCAGTCAAAGTATGTACTTAAATCCAGTTGAGAATCTCTTACAAAAAAAATGAAAAATTATGTTCCCAGGCACTTGCCATCCAATTTCACTGAGCTGGAGCTACTTCACAAAGAAGAACAAATCAGTCACCAAATATATAAAGCTGGTAGAGACATACCCCAAAAAGGCTTGTAGCTGTAATTTCAACAAAGGTTGGTTCTAAAAAGGATGGACTTAGAAGGCTGAATGCATGAACATGATGCTAAAAAACAACCTTTGTCTTGGTGATTGTTAAACTGCTTTGTGTTAGTCTATTAGATAAAACCAGGATTAAATTCAATGAAGTTTGTGGTTGTGATGTCAGTCAGTGAGTCATTTTCTATTCCACTTCTTCCATAGTGGGTCACAGGGAAGCTGGTGCCTATCTCCAGCAGTCTGTGGGTTGGAGGTGGGGTACACCCAAGTCGCCAGTCCATCGCAGGGCAACACACAAATAACCATGGAAACAAACACATTGATTCATACACCTAAGGGCAATTTAGAGAGACCAATTAACCTAACAGACATGTCTTTGGACTGTGGGAGGAAGCCGGAGTACCCGGAGAGAACCAATGCATGCACGGGGAGAACATGCAAACTCCATACAGAAAGACCCTCGGCTGGGAGTCGAACCCAGGACCTTCTTGCTGCAAGGCAACAGTGCCACCAACTGCGCCACCATGAAGCCCCGTGGTTGTAATGTGATGTAAAAAAAAAAAAAACATAAGAAAATGTCACAGGTAGAATATTTCTGGAAGGAAGTGTTTTATTGCAGGAGAACAACAGTGAAATATTGTATGACAGATGCACAATGTTTCACTGAACATGCATAGAAATTCACTTTTCTCAAAGCAGTGAGAGGCCTGTTCAATATCTGCCTCCAATGTCTTCAAACATGGCTGTTTTATTTGAAATCAGTTATACTGTAGGTGAAAACGAGAGACGGTTTTGACTGGCGTTCCTGTGTGTATGTGTGTCAGCAGAGTTCGGTGCTAGCTTTCTCTGTTCAGGTGCCCTTCACATTGAGCTCATCCCTGCTGGATGGTGATTGCTCTTTTAAAAGCTGCCTAGTTGGCAGCTCATTTTTCTCTCCTGATTTAATTCAAACACCTATTTCCTTCATCTGCACAGACAGGTGTGGAAACTCACTGACCTCAAAAACAAATATGAAAAGTGAGGACAGCTTGTTCTTCTAACTCAACATGTACGTGTATAACAAGCCAGCATGATGCTTCATTTCTCCTCTGTCCTTCTCATCATCTATGGGTTGAACAGGTTTGCGTGTCAGTGCCACTAAAGGTATTTGGGAGTGAAATATTATGCCTACAAAATTTAATATTTTAAATGACAAATATGTTATATATTTAATTCAAATTCATTTGGCTGAAGGGTTAAATTAGTGACATCACAGCTAGAAGTGCAGTTTTTGCAGCAGCGGTAAGGTTTAGGACTAAGAGGGATTTTGAGTTTAGGTTATGTACTAGTAATTATTAGGTCTAGGGTTACGTTTGTGAGAGTTTTAGTCAGTGGTCCCCCCTTGCTGCTCGATAGCCCCGCAGAGTGTGGTGTGGAGGTCAGAGGTGTGCATGCTCAAATCAAGATCAGGGCAAATCTTGTGCACCTGGTTCTCATCTTTATGCAAAATGTATGGTGGAGGCAGTCATACCAAGAGACCTTGGCAGTAACCTTTGGATTAGTAATGTGCTGCTGTGGAATAGGACAAGCCTATTCCATTGGGTGCTAGTTTTTGGGTGGGAGCCCAGTTTGTATGTGTTTGTTGTGTGCTGTGCTTAGTGCTCACATCTAAATTAAAAACTTAATTTAGGTTCTAGGTGTTTTAGGTTTAGAGTTTTGGTTCTAGTGTAGAGCTTATCCATGTTGTGTATTTTATGTGTTTAGGAGGTTTAGGGCTTTGTTTTGCTTTTGTAAGTGGTACTCTTATTGTAACTAAGCTGTATTTTATGTTAGGTGTTTTAGGTTTAGGGCTATGTTATTGGGGTAGGGCTTACTTTATTTGTGTAATCTTATGAAATTTAGAAATCCTTAGGGTTAGGAAAGTCCTCGGGGCTAGGGCTAATGTCTAATGAATAGAGAGTTTAAAAATGGAAAGTTCAGTATCCATAAATCCAGGCCAATAGGTTGGTTACATAGTGGAAATTGTCCTCAGGAGGCCCTAGTAGCTTATATTAAGGCTGATTTAGGTTTAGGAAATCTATGAAAGCTAGGTTCTAGATCCCATAAGAATACATAAATGAGTAATACAAATCTGTCCCTCGGATAGCCAGCTGTAGCATGAATAGCACAGTTGGCTGCCCTGTAGCTCTACAACATCAAACTTGCTTTTTCTAAGGCAAAACCAGGAAGTGTAGGAATTGATAAATGTTGTGCATTTTTTGTGCAAATGTTGTCCCTTCATGTAACACAGATTTGAAGCAGTCCTAAGAAACACAACTTTTACATTTATTAAATTAGTGATTCACAGGATTGTGACTGACTAGTGCAGAGTGTACCATGTCTCTCATCCAATGACCAGCCACCCCCACAACCCTGCAAGAATAAGGATAAATGTAAATAAAAGCGAGTACAATAATTTTTAACCTTAAACACTTTAAACAATTTAAACTTTAAACAATGATGTTATTTTAATCCATCTGTATGTGGGTTCGGGAGAACATTGTTTCAGGTGAGATTTATGTGACTTTGGTAAGTGTTTGGGACTTTTATTGTTCGGGTTTCTGGCAGTGCCAAGATCAACAAACTAGATGTAGGTCTTAGCATTTTGGCTTTTAGTACACTTTACTTTTAAATCAGACAGCCACTATGATCGTATGTTCTCTACATGTTCTGTTCCCAAGACGTGTTCCACACAGGATCATTCGCCCCCATCAACATGTCCTGTGTAGATAATCATTGGCTACTCTGAAAATAACTACACTATTTAAACATGATGAGAGGTTAAAGGTTCAATAAAAAGTGATATCTATGTTGTTTTTTAGCCTGGAGTTGTTAATGACAGTAGAGGTTCACTCTGATCGGGTCCCCTCTCAGAGTAGCCATAAGCTTCAATCTCTGAGTTCTCTAAATCTGGATTGTGATTAAAGTAAAAACACCAAGACAATCATCCACTTTGAGTAAGATATTAAGTGCTCAAAAAAACATTGTAACAGGAAATCATTCTAAAGACTCTGAACTATCCCTTTAAATACAAAAACAAAAAAACTTTACTGCACTGCTAAACTAGTTTTTGCTGTTGTATTCAAGTAAGTTTCTTTGGCCACATGAAGCTTAGACAAGTGTAATAAGATCACCTGCCAGTGCTGTCTCACAAGCTGCACACTGTCCTATTTAGCAGATGAGAGAATATGACAGTGTTTGGATTGTCACGACAAGTGGCTTGGAAAATAATAAGACAAGTATGTGCCGCTGGGGTCCAGTATGTGTACAGATTGCTGTCATTGGGGCTGTAATGTGTTATTTAGTTGTCTATCGACAAATATCTTTTCTGTAACAGTGCTGGTTGGACAGGACTTTTTCATATGAGAGGGAAAGAAAAGTAATAATTTGCTGATGGAAGTGAGAACTAGGCCTGAGTCCATTAATGCAGCGATTCCTAAACATATCTGTTTGGGACCCACAGAAGAAACCTTTTTTTAAAGAGACTTCTGACTCTTTCTCTTTTAGTTGAGTGTGCAAGCTTTACATTTCAACTAAGCAGGGTATAATGAGGACCACAAAGGTATATTTGTAAGTATTGGTTTTAGCACTAATGTGTGTAGCTTAAAAATGCTGAACCATTCTAATTTAATTTCAAAAGAGGACCTCAAGGCTCCACACAACCCTAAGTGGGGTTGTGACATCTTTGGGAACTACTGCATTATTGCAGTACCCTAACCTAAAATCTAGACAGGAATGAACAAATAAACATATTTATAATAATAACTCAATTATCCAAGTTTCCACCAATTTCAGTTTATTAATCTAAACATCCTATCAAGGGAGTAACATTCCACGTCAAAGAAGATGAGACAATACAGGATACAGGCTTTACAAAAAAATAATTTTACAAATAGTTTCTAGGAATATTAAGAATCTGTATTTGTTTGTTTTCAAAATGAATGAGATTTCATAAACCATAAACTGTTTTTAAAGAATATGTATTCTATAAAAATTATCCCAGCATATATTGTAGTCGTTATGCTTGCCTAATTCTAAGTTAGTCATAATACCTTTTGTGTTTTTAAAAAATAAAATAAAGGTTTTATAAATCTCAAACTGTGCTTTAAAGAATCTCTACATTATAGACTTATCCAACTTAGATTTAATTACTCACAGTGTTTTATGTTTTTAGCTAGAGATGATCAAATGCAGTCCAGATGCATTAAAAAACCTGAAAATAGCCTTTTAGTTTAGCACTGATAGGAAACTACAACGTAAAGGCTAATTTTAGCATCATTAGTGGCTAATGGTTAGCTAGATATGAGACCAGATTGTTTCACAAGAAACAATTCAGTTTGCAGAGAGAATCATTGGGGCTTACCTTCCCTATAAATATAGGGCGTCAAGTTTACAGCAACCTACTTTATATCAAATAATAACTTACACTTCTCTGTTCAGCCTCTGCAGTCATAGGCTAACAGCAGCTGGGTAATGCTAAACAAGACAGACTTCGCTTTGACAGAAAATATGTTTTATTTTCACATAAAACCAGACTCCATAGCTGGACAGGGAAGTCTGGTGATGGTGGGTAGATATTTAGGTGGAACCAGATCTTCATAGATCCTACTTCATTATTCCAAACCACTTTAAAATCATGAGTCCTTTTTCTTGTTATGCACGTTTTTTTAATTAGTGAGTTTCACTGTGATTAGTAGCACTAGACTTGGATGTGAAGTATCAACATTTCACATAATATAATCATAGAAATACAAAGTTATATCTGTCACTATGTGATAAAGAAGTCAAAGGCTGCAGGTTTTCTAAAATACAGATAAGTTTCATCTACTAGTCAGTCAAATAATCATCTTGCCAAGATGTGCCAGAGGAAACTGTTACATTGTATGTACATTACTATTTATGAATTACTTATACTTTATGAATTACTTATTATTTATTGAGATCCTTATGTTCATGTTTGACTGAATTCTGTGAGAATAATGATGTTTGATTCATAGTGGACCACATACTGGACAAAAAAGTTACTTTATGACATGTTTAGGAGTTCCGTAAGTGAGACAGATTTTCCTGACTGATATGTTCCCCTGGCAGCAGAGATAAAACTCTGTGTTTCATCCTACTGTTCAATGACTAGGAAGGCACACCTGAAGGAGAAACAGTTAGGGTTTAACCAAGTGAATATAAATCTTTATAAACACACCTATGCAGCACATGTGTTGCAGAACTATGTCACCAATTTGTCTGGCTTTTTTAACACTAATTCTTATTGTTTGTTTCTTTTGATTACCTTAAAAGTTTGGAAAATATTTTCAGGGCTCCAAACATAACCATTCTCTTACCATTACCTTCAGGAGCCAAGCTTCTCACTCTGGTTCTTTCTTGAAAATATTTCTAAAATAATCTGTCACCACTGCAGTCATGTTGAGCTGTTCCACTGTTCTGTTTATCTTCTCTCAAAGAAAGGCAGAAGCATGTTGCTGGTGTGAATGTGGCTTCATCTTGGTGAGTGCAAGATAGTGATCACTGACACAGCTGCTAACGTGAAGAGAGTTTACACCTGATTGATGACATTTCCAAACATAATGAGCCAAGATGGAGCTGCCTTTATACAAGGGGAATCGCTCATCTCCCTTTCCCATCCAGCTACATTCATCCCCAATGCAAGAATAATTTATTTGTCATTATTCAACTAGAGGTTGCACAGTAGAATTTCTGCTTTTAGTGTTCTTGCAAAAAAATACGGCGCAATCCAAACTTACTGGCGGCCTTGTTAAAGATGTGTGAGAAATCTCAAACTTCACACAGGATATTGATTTATTACGGGGAGAAAAATATTTTTTATTTACTAAAGCACTGGAGTTGTAAGGGGTGCAAATTCATAAATAGTTTTTACTTATCATATAATGTTTGTCCTGTTCCAAATATACTCAAATCAAAGTTAGCTTTTTTGTAATTTTTGTGAGGTTATGCTAATAGAAACAGCAATGTAGGCATGTTTCACTGCTATACTTACCAAAATGTGCGGATTACGTATACATTTTCTGATGAAAATGAATCATTATTGTCACACATATGCTCAAATCTTCAGGAAAGAAACTGTTCTCGAGTCTGATTGTGTAGCAGAGATGCTATTACGATAAACACCAATACCACTGATGCTCTGTAAATGGGGTACTGATTACAGATTCCTACTACATAGTTCTGCTTGTGACTTCATTTCTGCAGTCATACATCTACAAATTAATCAGAAGGATGGCAACACATGCAGCTAGGTTGGGTGCCAGGGAGTAAAGTCTGCAGGCACCAATCTGATCTGCTGAAAGTCTTTTTCTAGGAAGTGAAATTTCAAGTTGAAAGTGTGCACCTCATGTCTGGAGAAATCAGTTTGCCAATCAGATTTATAATGATGATTGTAAGGAAGTCAGTCCTAAAATTGAAAAACAGCGTCCTGAAGCAAGAATAGTTATTTTTGGATGTGTGAAAACGGAATGGAGTGCAGTTGAGATAGTTTTATATTTGCGTTAAACGCAAAGTGGTGGCTGTTCAGGCTTCTTGGGAAGGTTTCTTTGATGTACCATAGAAGCAGCCACTCAAAGCACATCATCAGAAGGTGCTGAATACTACAGTGTTGAAGCACATTTAAACACTCTCCTTTGATATGTTTTCAGCAACATCAGTTACCCCGGTGGCACATAGAGGGATTGTTCTCTTGTTCACCATCTGATCAAGATTTACTTGTCTTCTAAATAAAAGGAGACCTTGGCTAAGGATCCAGTAGACACCTGCTATAAACCAACCATTGCTAGATAAAGTTGTATCATCCCATGCTCACTCAGGAGGATAGATTACTGCAAACTCAACAGCTAGCAAGGTGATAATTAGCTAAATTTGGCAGTTTTGTATAAAACAAATCTGATAAAATAAGATTGTAATTTCATCTGAATCTGACTGTTTAGAATAAGATGCATTAATTTGTATTAAAGGGGACATATTCACATTTTTATCCTTTAAATACATTCTGTTGTGTATTTGGGGTCAGTACGAGGGCAGAAAAGTTGAATTTAGTCTCTCCAGGTGCTGCGTAAATATCTTTAAATTCTGTTTGGGTCATATCTTTCAGTCAATTCAGTGTCCTCCATTATCTCTGTTATTTGGATGGGTAGTACTGGAATTCTAAATTCCCCTCGGGGATCAATAAAGTATCTTTGAATTGAATTGAATTGAATATATTACGTTTTTCGAACTATTACATCACAGTATTTGCTGCAGAACAACTCAACAAGGTTTCAGTGTTTTACACAGGGAGATCATTCATGCACACTGCCTCCTAACTCCATTTCCAATGTTAATAACCGCAAGCCTATCTATAGATAACCATCCAAAGCAAATGTGATGATGGTTCAAAGGTGCATAAAATAGTGTTAGCATAAATTGCCAGCAAACTTTCAGAGACTGAAGTTATTTTAAGACAGTCTGCCCATATCTTGGACCCCTCCAACTAGCCATCATCTTCAATCTCTGGGTCTATCTAACTTGGACCAGACAAAGATCCTGGTGTAATTAAGTAAACTTTTTGTCACCTATAATCTCTCACTCCAAAAATCTCAAACTATCCCTTAAATCCTGAACAGCAGCTATTTTATAAATAATTTTTCATTGTTCTTATTCAATGTGTTTTTGTAAAACCTTTTAGGTTTAGTTTTTTTGAGAGATCAACAAAACCCAAAGAGCACAATAGCTATTTGCACAGCTTGTTTCATCAAATCGTAGTTTTCTAGCTCCTCTTCTCAGGGCAAATTTTCTCTCTCTATTAACACATCCTGATGCAATACTTCTCTTGTCTGTGAAATGAGTCCTTGACAAGTGATAAAATCTAAAGTGGTTGGTGTGTTGCGTAAACAGTATAATTAAAACTCTTCTGCGTTTCTAATTAAATGTTGGGCTTGCTATCACACTTAAAAGAATCTTCACACAGGTGTTCTGACTGACACCTCTAACAACCATTCACACCCACACCCACAATTACAGCCAATTTAAAAGCTTTTCTAAATGGAAATGTTTTTGGACTGTGCAAGTAAACGGAAGCACCTGGGGGAAACCCACACAGGGTGAACATGCAAACTAAAAGACCCTGAAGGACCTTTCACTGCATAGCGTCGGAGTTTTTGGACAATGTCCAGAAGGAATAAAAAAAACAAAAACAAAGCATAATCTAGCTTCTTCCTGCTGTGTAAGACATGCAATTCATAAGATGTAACTGTATATCCTATGAATTGGGAAAAAAGTATTTTTTTGCAAATTACTGGTCTTTGTTCTTTTGAAATATCTACTTGTGAGGAAATCTGCTGCTATAGTGACAAAGGGGAACTAAATAGTCTGACCCTAACACTGTATCTTTGTAGATTAGACAAAGCACCAGATGCTATTTATACAGTTTGTAGAGATGCTTGATTAAGGAAAGAGAAAGAGAGAGAGAGATTAATAGTAAAAAACAAGACCAGGAGTATACTGATACACTATGTCACAATGAAGGGCAAAAAAGAAGTAGAAGAGATTCCCCATGTTAAATTTTCAGATTGGAAGGACAACACAGAAATAGATTAAGACTGTTTGACCTCTTTTCTAACATCTGTGTACATGTGCTTGTACTACTAATTATCTGTGACATAAATCCCTCCACAAAGACACACAGTGGAAGAAACTTCCTCCCGTTTGGGGGATAAAAGATCTCTAGGATGCAAAGCAGTAAATTTTTTTTTCTTTAGAGGGCAAACATTGGTCTAAAGACACACCATTGCAACATGTTGTGGCCAATTACCAATCTGTAGTTTTTGTAGCAGGAGTGTTTACCACAGCCCTCCAAAGCTTTTCTACTGGCTCGACCTGTTTTTTTGCCTACCGGCACCTACTGTTTTGGTCCCCGTTCCTGACCAGGTACAATCAGGACTGAGTCGGGACTACATGTGACATGAACACACTGCTGTTCACTGATTGGCCATGGGACCAGGAGAAATGAGGAGCTTTTCTCTGAGGTAGTGCAGGGGAAAGGTAATAAAACCCGAGAGCAACTAGAACAATATTAAGGACCACCATGGTCCGAGTGGGTCAAACGGAAATATAATTTTACTATTTACAAATTATAAACCAAGAAGTGGAGCAAACCTGCTTCTATTGGGATTCATGTGATTTCAGTTTGCTTGCTTCTGTAATTTGTTGTGAGAGCAGTTCGCTGTTGTTTTCTCCATTTTGCTGGGGTTGAAGAGACATTTCTCTCTATTAGCCAAGCTGTTTCATCTAGGTACAGAGTTCTTCCTGTTACTTGTCTATCTAGGTCTAAAGCAAGCAATTTATCCTTTGGCTTTGTGCTGAGGGAATTCCAGAGCAGAATGTTGCCCGGTTTACTTTCCTTTACTGTGATATTCTGTTTCTTGGTGTTGCTGGTTAGTTGTCTGTCAGTCTTTTCACTGCTTTGAATCATCGGTAGGGTCATTTCATTTCTATACACAAGCATTTATCTCCACATTCACTTCAAGCCAAATAATTTAGATTTTCATCACTGTTATTTTCTGAAGAAGTTTGTCCCAGCCATCTCTGGAAAAGGGAGGCATTTTGTACTGATTAGCTTGTGATGCCATGAAAAGTGCATCTGCTTCGTTGTCTAGTCCTTCTCTCAAAGTGATTAAAACAAAAAACGAGTTTCACTGATTTAAAGACGTTTAGTCCCACTTTTCAGTAGGTTTTCACAGAGAGATGAGAAGTAAAGAGTAAACGAATGCAAGCAAACAGAGAGCAAAGGGAGAAAATAATGGACAATCCACCAAAATTTGGAAAATCGGGGGACAATTGATCGGTGCCCCCCTAATTTGAACCTATTTTTTCAATAAAGGCTACATAAAATGAAAAAGCTTCAGTGTCACCATTTCTGTAACAATAGAAACCATGCTGACACAATCATGACACAATTAAAATCTTAATGCAGCAGAGGTTTGACATTGGTTTGTTAAGCTCTTCTGTTTAAACACATCACAGGTTTAATGCCTGTGTGATTTAAAGAACTGTGTGGAGTAGGCCACAAAAACAAAATCCCCATTCATTTGAAAATTCTTGGATACAAAGACTGGACCTAAAATGTAAGTGAATATATAAAAAAAAAAAAAATCAATCTCTGGTTAAAACTTCTCTTCATTAAACCTGGAGGCTATTGCTGAAGATCACCAAAACAAAACTAAAAATAAAATGGGATAGGTGACAAGTGTGTCACAGTTCTGTACTCAAACAGACATGACAAACATAAGGATGGGCTACCAGATTCTTTCCTTCCAGCCTTTATAACTTATCTATTAGTATTTTATAATGGTAGTAAAACAAATTTACACCTGTCGCA
Source organism: Girardinichthys multiradiatus (assembly GCF_021462225.1). NCBI lineage: Eukaryota > Metazoa > Chordata > Actinopteri > Cyprinodontiformes > Goodeidae > Girardinichthys > Girardinichthys multiradiatus. The sequence continues at coordinate 44,804,384 of NC_061802.1, read as the reverse complement.
TTCTGTTTTGGCATTAAAAGCGAAGGAAGGTGGTTGAAGATGTGGTTCAAGATTGTGGTGTCATACAATTGTCTTCTGTTTTCAGTACAGAAGAAAAGTGTGTCAGCTAATGGGGAAAACTAGAAATCCAACCCCTGGAGCACCACCAACCATGTTCTTCTGAAAGTGAACCCACTGATTCAAAAAGTACACTGTTTCTTTTTTATTAATCTGTGTTTTAGCTAAGAGCGCAGCCCATCCTTAGAATTTTACAAAACCTGAATGTAACATTGATCAGGAATATAAATTCATTCACCATTAGCAGAATTCTTTGTTATAATCTTATAATAAAAACAAATAATTGTGTTTCTAACTTATCTTTCTAAGCCGTATGAGGTCATTTTAGAAAAGAGAATTATTTGCCATTGAAAAGATTTAGATGACAAAACTTAGAAATTAGGGGATTATGTTACAGAATGATGACTTTTACACTTAAAAAAAAAATGGGGACACTAATAAATAAATAAATAGCATTGTGAAGTTTATTTTAACTGCTCTTAAAAAGATAAAATTCAGGCCCTAACCTTCAAAGATCCCAAATAGGGGGCGCTAAATTGCTTGTGCAATAAAACAATTTAAAAAATAAATAAATTGCACGTGCAATAAGTGGACGTGCAATGGATAACAGGTGCAAAACAAGTGCAGACTGCCCTGTTTAAATGAGGAAATTGCATGTGCTACTGACTGGCTGCTACTGCCCCCAGTGGAACTAGAAGAAATGCGAACAAAAGCTGTGCTGCTTGGAACATAAATGGGTTGTTGTGCTGCATCATTATAAATGATCCAGTTGCCGATTTTATCCTTCTGTTCCGTTCTACTCCTGTTTTTCTGGCCTGTTACAGTTTGTGAACCTTTTGCTATTCACAGCAGCAGGTTTGTCATCGCAGGCTCTGCCCTGACGAGATTATTTCCCCTTTCTGTTAATTTGTGAAGGGCACCTCTGAGTTTGAAATTGTACATGCAGAAGGCTGAGTTTGAAGTTGTTCTGCGAGCAGATGCTTTATCTTTGTGGTCCGGACCTACCCAGTGAGGCATAGACTACAACCTGCTACACCTTTAATCAAAACATTTGATTACACGAGGGCAGAGCTGTGTCCAGAATGGAGCGTGCCCTTCACCATCGGCACGCATATGGGGCAGCTGGTCAGTGCTGCGACTTGGGTGACAACACCATATGAACCCACCCACATCTTGTTAACTGTGTTGCTCGACTTACCTCGCAACAGTTGCAGCTTGAGAATTGGCCAATCAATATTGACAATAAAAATGGCAAACATGTCTGTCAAGAATGTATTAAAGGTTCGCCTCCCTTGAATGTTTGATTCTTTTTGGAGACTCACCATGTTCTTTTTGTCATGAGAGTATGGGTTCGAAGTTTATCGTAAACAGCCGGAATATTTAAGCCGTATGTAATATTAGCAACATAAATATTGTTTGTTGTAAGAGTTGGCTATCTGTACATTATAGCTTTACTGATTTTAAAACATAATGTCACATAACTGTCCTGCAAAAAAATTACAACGTGTTTGTTGTATATCATTGTTTTTTGGTGACACAAAATCAGTCTTCACTGTATAAGCCCTCCCCTGGCATATGTTCAGTTGCAAATAACGTAATCCAACTGATTCAGCTCCGATAGCTCTGCAATGACACAATTTTACTATCAATAATTCAGTGTGTTTTGTTTATTCACAAGGATAAAGCTCTTTCTCACCACATGGAAAAGCCACCTTAAAATGTTGATTTTTCACCTGCTAATCTGTCTTACAATGACTATGTGTTTTCTATTAATTATGTTATCAACATCACAGTGCAGTGGGTCCTTTACATGATGTGCAATTACGGTTAGGCTGTGTGTGCTGGCGGGTGATCTGGCGCATATGCGCCTCTGCATGAACAGTTTTGTGCTTTAGCAGCAGCAGATCTTACTGACAGAGATGGTGCGCTGGAATGATTCAGATGCAAGAAAAAAAGTGTTGCAAGGAGTTTTATAATGGGAGAAATGTCATGGCTTCTGGTTTTTATGTACAGAAGATGCTCTCTCCCCATCTTCTGTCATTCTATCTATGCCTCCTTCTGGCCACAGTGACAACAGACATTGTTGTTTGTCAGTTAGTACCTGCATTTCAAACATGCTAAATCTAGATGCAAAAACAGCACCGCAATCCGTTTCAGGTTTGATAAATACCGTTACTGGTGGTAAAGGATTATCTGCATATGTTCCTCCCAGAGGTTTGCATGGTTTTATACATGCAAACCTTTTGAAGATCAGGCCCTACATGTGGTTTAAATGATATGTAGATGCCTATTGTGGTCCTCTTATTTTGTGGTTATCTATGCTATGGTCTTCACATATAATTAGACAATTACTCATGTAAACAGGGACATTAATGATACTTCTACACTGGCACTTTATTCGCCATTTACTGATTTAGTGTTGCAGCCTTTTTTGCCTTCCTCTCTCCTACTCACACATGCACCAAAACCCACCCTTCCTTTTATTCTCTGTGGATCAGTATATGTGCATAGTTAGTGTTGTTGCTCAGGGACTTCCTTTGCTCTAAATCCCTGTACTCATTTGTCAAGTGCAGTTTCAGAAGCAGCTTGCCAGCAAGAGTTCAGGATGGCAGGTGGCAACAGGAAGGATCTCTCCCTCCCTCTTTTCCCTTTCTTTCTTCTCTCTCCCATTTTGTCTCCCTTGTCCTCTCAATGCATAGTTGCCCCCATGGAGCACATTTTTAAGTAAGGTGTTTTGCGTATAAGTTGGCACATCCTATCTTTTCAAGATGTACCTAGCATTGATTGGGGCACAATACACTGCTGCCAATTCTCACCACATAGTGGCACTGGTGACAATACTCTTGGAGGTTTTTGTACATATCAGTCTTGGAAAGCATTACGATGCCATTGTAAGTCTTTGCGTCTCCATTGAGCCACAGTGGGAATCTTAATGTAAAATGGAGAAAAAGAAAATGAACATTCGCCAAATGTGACCCAAAATTACCCAAGAACACATCCATCAGGTGACAAGAGATCCTAGAACAGCATCTTGAGTACCAAATGCCTCACTTGCTCAGCTAACATTGAATTGTCTAACGTCTGAATCACCAAAAAGAAAGAGACTGTGTAAAAATGGCATCCTTGGTTGCTTTCTATGACCAAAACCACATGTGACCAAAAACAACACAAAGGGCCATCTCACCTGCCCTAAAACATGTTGATGACCCCCAATTTTTTGGGGAAAATATTGTTGTAGGTGAAGGTAAAAAGTGCAACTTTGAGGAAGACGTGTATGTCATTACTTCTGGCATAAAAATAATCCAGAATTTCAGAAAGAAAAACATATTTGAAGTCTAATTTGCTCCATCAGGACCTGGACAACTTTGGATAATTGATAAAATGTTGTATTTTGCTTTCTAGCAGCAAATTCTGAAGGAACATGTCTGGCATCAGTTGGTAACCTTTAGCCCAAGCAAACTTCAGAAAATGATCCAAAGCAAATCCCCAGGTCCACCTGTGAATACAGACCCACAAATGTGGCTGAATTAAATCCTGCAAAAAAGAGCTCTTAGTAAGATTTAAGATATTTTGCTAGTTATTACAAACATTTAATGGCAGTTGCTGCCATCAAGGGTTACCAGTTATTGGGTTTTAGGGGTGAAGATTAATGGTTTGATATGCATTTTTTAAGCCATTGCATTTCAATATATTTGTGATAAGATCCATGTCCAGCCTTGATGTACTTGAGTATAGTATTTTAATATTATAGGTACATCTCTTGGTGGTGTCTTCTGCATGTTTGATTTTACTTAAATTTTTAAACCAGTGTTTTGTTGCAAAAAAAAGTTGAATTTTCTTTGTATTCACATGTTAGGATTATGATTATTGATTAATTAATGTTTATCAAGAATTATAATTAAAAATAATAATTTGAGAAAATTTATTTCTTAACCAAAATTCCTCATTTTTGAATCTAAACCAGAGATGTCTTCTGGTGTTGTAATTATGGCTCAAAGCCTTTGATAATTACAATTATTAAATTCTCAGTAATAGTTGGTAACTATTATTAGATGTCACTGTTTAATCAACCGTTTCTGCCGAAACGTGAGGAACTTTAACCTTATTTTGACTGACAAATCACTCTTGCACAAAATAAACCCTAACGCCTTCTCTTTATCTACGTGAATATTTATTAAATCAACAGTTTTGATACAATACGTTTTCCGATTCAATAATCTTCACCTAATCAAACATGCAAAGTTCTACACAAAAGGGGTAAAATATCTAACTAAACAAAATAAAACAGCATTGAGGGTGTATGAGATCAAACCAGCAGTTATGGCAAAGTGATAATATGACAAGAGGAATATGGTGGTGAATGGAGTTTTGGGGAGCGGCCCGCCAGAAAGTGTAGCTTAGTTAATACTCTAAGTCATAAAACATCCCCCACCGCTGGGGAGTCCCCGCACACAAAGGGTTGTAAAACCTTTGGCGGCAACTAATAAGCAGTAAAGTCGAAGACAAAGAAAATGATGAATTTCACCATGAGGTTATTATAGCAGTTCAGTTTTACGGTGCATCTGAGCTTGCTAACAGGTGTTAAAACCTCACAGCAAAACACAGTTGGGGAGCACAGCAGCTTTCAGATACCCAACACAGCAAATCAAAGTTGCAATAAAATGTCACATGCACATACAGTTTAGAACACATTAGACTATAAGTGTCGATTTTATATCGCCTAACGTCCTGCTCTATCCTGCCCACGCTATTTCTAATAAAGAAATAAAAATAAAAAGGATTTTACTTGAGGTTGCCTCCTCTGAGCAGCAGGGGGAAGAGAGAGGGGTTGGAGAGTTTCCACGTGTCTGCGGATAACTCAGGGAAACAGTCTGTTTTCGTTCTTTGTGGCCTCCTTGGCAGAAAGGTTAAAAAAAATATGACGAACCATCACTTAGTTGACTGGAACAAGAAAAACAAGGAGAGAAAATTGTGTCTCCTTGAAAACTTCGTGTTTTTTTTGGCTACGATCGAAGACCCATGTCTTCGATCAGTAAAGTTGAAAACTTACAAGCCTTCTTATTCCTGTAAGCTTAATTTCGCTTAGTTTCTTGTTGGCCAACGAGGAGAATGAATGAAAACCACATTGGGACCTCTTCTCCAGAATGCTGCTTCAGTTGCGTGGTAACCGTATCTAGGTCCCAAGCTGAAAGCAATGGTGGGGAGTCTCATAGTCCGTTACATAGTTGCTGTGACATCAGAACTGGGACGCCCCCGTCTTATCAGCCGCGGTGCCCGCTGGGTATTGTAGGAGCAGACTATCCTGCGGTACAAAATGGCCGATGATGTTTGAAAGGCATAGTGGCGTCCAGCAACGTGGAAATGGTCCAATATTCACCAAACAAGTGGTCCAACACACAAATAATGTAAAGGTTTGAAAAATTAGTCTGTGCTTTAAGTCAATTCAATTCAAGTCAAATTTATTTATATAGCGCTTTTCAGCAACAAGGCACTCAAGGTACTGTACATAAGGAAAAACATTACAATGATACAGAAAATCAAACAACAGAGGTAATTAAAAAAATAAAGAGAATAGAATGATGGATAAGAAAATGAAAGGAAAATTGCACTGAAAACTTAACTAATAATGTTTAGATGGCACAGTCAAAGGCCACTCTAAACAAATAACCTTTTTATCTTGATTTAAAGCAATTTAGGATTTTGGCGCTTTTACAGTTTTCTGGCAGTTTATTCCAGATTAGTGGAGCATAAGAACTAAAAGCTGCATTTCCATGTTTGGTTCTGGTTCTGGGTATGCAGAGTAGATTTGAGCCGGAAGACCTGAGAGGTCTGGATGGTTGATACACTGACAACAAGTCTGTAATGTATTTTGGTGCTAATCCATTCAGTGATTTATAGACTAACAGAAGTATTTTAAAGTCTATTCTCTGAGCTACAGGGAGCCAGTGTAGGGACTTTAGAACCGGGGTGATGTGTTCCACTTTCTTAGTTCTAGTGAGGACGCGGGCAGCAGCGTTCTGGATCAACTGCAGTTGTCTGATCGACTTTTCAGGCAGACCTGTGAAGACACCGTTGCAGTAATCAGTTCTACTAAAGATGAACGAATGAATTAGTTTTTCAAGGTCCTGCTGAGGCATTAGTCCTTTAATCCTGGAGTTGTTCTTTAGGTGATAGAAGGCCAACCTTGTTACTGTCTTTATGTGTTCATAGTCACCTGGTGACATCGTAACATATAGCTGTGTCATCTGCATAGTTATGATAACTTACATTGTTGTTTATTAAAATCTGTAACCTGTCGACCGTGGCAAATAATGCACGAGCATTATTTATTTAAAGAATCTATATTCAGTGGAAAATATTCCAGTCCAGGTTTGTCTAGTCCTTATACTGCATTCTATTGCCCTGTTTTCACTGGCTCGTTTTAGTCAATGCGGCTCGCTCTACTCTGTATGGTAAGAGTTGTTTCCACACACCCACTGATGGCTGAAGCTATGGCGGCTGAAGCCCCGCCTCATGCCATCAGTGTAGTTCACTGTGTTGCTAGTAAAAAAAATAAATACATAAATAAATTAAATACCAATAATTTTGTATTATTGTATATGCAAGGATTCTTGAACATGTTTTTTCATACATGAAATGATCCACTGGGATAGTTATCTGGACCACAGCCCAGCCAGAACTTATAAAACAAGCCTCAGGGGTTCTGATGTGAGGGGGTGGCAGGAGAAGCAGAGAGGAAAGACATTGCTGTCTGGACTGGTTCTGCTCCAAAGTTTTTTTGAAGAAGTTTAAATTTCTGGCTTTATGAGGGAGTGTCTCAGCCATAATGAGAACAAAGATGTTAAAACACAAAACAGTGGACTTCTGACTATGGTGAGGTTAGTGTCAGGTTGGTTATTGGACATTCATGCTCTGTGGATTCAACAGAGACTTCCTCCCGTTTGATCCGATGTACGCAGTCTCATTACGGGCAGCTGCTGCGCTCCCCCTGCAGATGGTGGTTCACTTATTTCTGAACCAAAGACGCTGTTTTATGGTGGTATTGTTTTGTGTGATTTGGAGGAAATGCTTGTGTCTGAACAGCTGATTTTATCTGTGAACAGCTGATTTAGGATGTTAGTAAATACTGTGCTCCTCCTGCATGTAATTCAGAAAGCTGATTTTATAGCTGTTACTAAAATTGAATTTCTGTTTGACCCGCTCCAGCCATTGTGGTCCTTAATATTATTGTAGTCTTTTCTCTCCCCTACATCTTCAAAACCTTCTTATTTCTCCTGGTCCCATGGCCAAAGCAATTCATGTCACATGAGCATGTCTGTTCAGGAGCAGGCACTAAAAATCATGCCTTGTGCATGGGTAAAAGAAGCATAATTTAAAAAAGTAGATAATTTAACTAAACCAAAAAGACAACATCCTAATCAAAACTGCCAAGTGTTAAAGTGGACAGGAATGAGCAACGGTTAAAAGCTTGAAACAAACGTAAGGGAATAAAACATATTTATATCGATAGGCATAATGGTTACATAATGACTTCATGTGAAAGGAATCAAGTAATAAATGTCATTTAGTTTTACAGAGAGGATTGAGAGCTGCTCCCAGAAAGCAGAAATCTGCCTGGACCAAGAATCAGGTGCTTGATGGCTATGAGAGCCATAAAACGTGCAGACAATCAGTCGATAATTCATACATCAAATTAATAAAGTTCTGTATTTTTGTTTTCCAACAAATGTTTCATTTGGAAAAAACAGGAAGTTATTACACAATGCTCATTTCATTTAGGGCATTTATTTTACATTTATTTACCATATTGATAATATTTCTATGACATTTGTGGACCTAAGACTTGTTTAAACCAATTTCAATAATCAAAACAAATAATTTAAATGAGTAAACATGTATAATAAGCATTTTTGATATGTCAGTTTTTCCAGGCTCTGGTCCAAATACTTTTTACTCTCTTTGCTCTAATCTAAATATCGTCTGCTTACATAACATTTAGAGTTTGCTGAAAATGTTTGCTAATAGTATGATAAATATAAAATCTTCAAAGATGCAAATAAATGAAACTATGTAAACTAACAAAACTACCTTCACATTGCTACTATGCTATGCAGATCATGAAAATTGATTGATACTGTCATGCAGGAACTCCCTATGACAGGTTCTACCACCTGCTGGTTCCATCAGAGCTCACTAAAGGGTGACCAAACACCTGCAGAGTCCAGACCCGACAATCCATCTAAGCATGACATTGTCCGCCATCCCCAACTTCTGTCTGGATTCCTGTATCGCTCTTTTACAGTGTTCTTCTTTCTCCATGAATCAGTAACCATAAAGTGTTTTGCAAAAGTATATATACCACTTTAACTTCTTCACATTTTGTTGTGTTAGATCCACGGTCTTTAATATATTGTATTGGGATTTTACAGGTCCTTCTCAAAATATTAGCATATTGTGATAAAGTTCATTATTTTCCATTATGTCATGATGAAAATTTAACATTCATATATTTTAGATTCATTGCACACTAACTGAAATATTTCAGGTCTTTTATTGTCTTAATACGGATGATTTTGGCATACAGCTCATAAAAACCCAAAATTCCTATCTCACAAAATTAGCATATTTCATCCGACCAATAAAATAAAAGTGTTTTTAATACAAAAAATTTCAACCTTCAAATAATCATGTACAGTTATGCACTCAATACTTGGTCGGGAATCCTTTGGCAGAAATGACTGCTTCAATGCGGCGTGGCATGGAGGCAATCAGCCTGTGGCACTGCTGAGGTCTTATGGAGGCCCAGGATGCTTCGATAGCGGCCTTTAGCTCATCCAGAGTGTTGGGTCTTGAGTCTCTCAACGTTCTCTTCACAATATCCCACAGATTCTCTATGGGGTTCAGGTCAGGAGAGTTGGCAGGCCAATTGAGCACAGTGATACCATGGTCAGTAAACCATTTACCAGTGGTTTTGGCACTGTGAGCAGGTGCCAGGTCGTGCTGAAAAATGAAATCTTCATCTCCATAAAGCTTTTCAGCAGATGGAAGCATGAAGTGCTCCAAAATCTCCTGATAGCTAGCTGCATTGACCCTGCCCTTGATAAAACACAGTGGACCAACACCAGCAGCTGACACGGCACCCCAGACCATCACTGACTGTGGGTACTTGACACTGGACTTCTGGCATTTTGGCATTTCCTGCTCCCCAGTCTTCCTCCAGACTCTGGCAACTTGATTTCCGAATGACATGCAGAATTTGCTTTCATCCGAAAAAAGTACTTTGGACCACTGAGCAACAGTCCAGTGCTGCTTCTCTGTAGCCCAGGTCAGGCGCTTCTGCCACTGTTTCTGGTTCAAAAGTGTGAATGCGGCACCTGTAGCCCATTTCTTGCACACGCCTGTGCACGGTGGCTTTGGATGTTTCTACTCCAGACTCAGTCCACTGCTTCCGCAGGTCCCCCAAGGTCTGGAATCGGCCCTTCTCCACAATCTTCCTCAGGGTCTGGTCACCTCTTCTTGTTGTGCAGCGTTTTCTGCCACCCTTTTTCCTTCCCACAGACTTCCCACTGAGGTGCCTTGATACAGCACTCTGGGAACAGCCTATTCGTTCAGAAATTTCTTTCTGTGTCTTACCTTCTTGCTTGAGGGTGTCAATAGTGGCCTTCTGGACAGCAGTCAGGTCGGCAGTCTTACCCATGATTGGGGTTTTGAGCGATGAACCAGGCTGGGAGTTTTAAAGGCCTCAGGAATCTTTTGCAGGTGTTTAGAGTTAACTCGTTGATTCAGATGATTAGGTTCATAGCTCGTTTAGAGACCCTTTTAATGATATGCTAATTTTGTGAGATAGGAAGTTTGGGTTTTCATGAGCTGTATGCCAAAATCATCCGTATTAAGACAATAAAAGACCTGAAATATTTCAGTTAGTGTGCAATGAATCTAAAATATATGAATGTTAAATTTTCATCATTACATTATGGAAAATAATGAACTTTATCACAATATGCTAATATTTTGAGAAGGACCAGTATGTCAGACCAACACAAAGTAGCAATCATTGTGAAATTAAAGGAAAATGATAGCTTTTCCCTGGCTGTTCTAAGGATGGTTTTCAAAGATTTTCACAAATAAAATTCTGAAAAGTGTGGCATACATTTGTGTTCAGTGCCCCCTGAGTCCAAACCGCCAATCAATATGCTTGAAATTGCAAGTATTTTGGGAAATGTCTCTAACACTTGGCAGATCTAGAGACTAAACTTTTTGCTCGTTCTTCTATGCAGGATATCTCACGCTCAGTCAGATTGGATGGAGAGTCTCTGTGCAGCAATTTTCCAATCTTGCTGCAGATTCTTGCATGGATCTGGACTTTGATCTGCCCATTCTAAGACAGAAATAGCAATACCCTGAACCAAACCATGCCAATTTAACTTTAACTGTGTTTATTTTCGGATGATGGACTGAACCAGGGATGTCCAAAGTGCATTCCATGACCTATTGGAGTGACTTTGTTTGCATGTTTGACCTGCCTGCACAGGCCAAGGATGTAGATAAGTATATTTTAATTTTTCTGGATAGATTAGCACTGACAAATTAAAATCTTTAAAGATATTTTAAAAGATTTAAGATTTTTAAAAGATTTAAAATGTCAATTCATACCAGACGCTTTGAAAATATAATCCAAACATAAACACATAACACTGAACCTTACCCTCAATACAAATACAACTTGCTGTGCACAAGTGCTTAATCACACAATAATGAAGATATGACGACATGATTTATTCTATCAACAGTACCAAAGTGTTTAAGAATCCACCTTTTTTACTAACTAACAACTGCAAGCAGATTGTGGTCGTATGAACACTGACAGCACATACAACAAACAATGTTGCTGTCCATGGTGCTATGGAAACTGAACCCATCACCTGCATCATTTGGAAGATTTTATTAATTGAATTAAATAATAAACCCAGCGGCAACAAAGTAATGTATATTTTAAAGATACATTAGGAACCTCAGAAAAAAAACAAGCAGTCAACACACACAACAATATATTAGACTCACCAGTGAGGTTCACTTCTTGAAGGAAGCTCGGCGGTCCTTCATGTGTGCAAACGTCTCTATGACCTTGCTGTTAAAATCAAACAGTCCATGGATAAGGTCATTTTCAATGGACAGCATTGCCAGGGCATTCAGTCTTTGCTGTCCCATTGTATTCCGTGTAAATGTTTTTACCCTTTTTAGAGTGGAGAAGTTTCTCTCAGATTCAGTGCTTGTCATTGGTGTTGTGATGATGATTTGGAGAAGTGTCACGGTTTCAGATAAGGCCCCTTGGAGGTTGTTTTCATTAATGGACTTCAATAAAGAAAGCGCGATGTTGTCTTTGCTGAGTTCACTGTGCTGGTATAGGGACATCAACTCGGTTTTTGGCTTTGTCTTATTAGTTATTGGCCATAGTTTAATTGCACATTCCAGTTCAGCCTCTGGAAATGACTGCACAAACCTGGAGAAAGGGTGCAATCAATGAGTTTTGCTGCCATCAAATGGTCACTGTTAGTGAACCTCTCCTCCACTTGACTCATCACAGTGTTGCAGGCCTCTTTCATGACTGTAGCCGTGTTGGTTTTCCTCCTCTTACTTCCTTCTGGATTACTTTCTTGCACAATCACATTAGCTCATTCCCTAAGACGTCCTACATTTTTGTTGAAGGTTTTCATCGGGTGGTTGATGCCAGCTGCATCAATGTCCCGTTTTTGAAGTACACTGTAAAATATGTCCACTTCTGGCATGACCTCGGAAAAGAACTGCAAGAAGTGGAGGAACTTAGGTACCTACAGGTGCATAAACAGACCATAGGCCTCGCTGATGGTCACCCTGTCCCATCCCTCTGTTGTACGAATGTGGTCCAAACACTCCTTAATCTCCTCGCGGCATTCACACACAGCATTAAGAGTTATCATTTTGAAATTCCACCACGTGGCTGGAGGTCTGGGGATGCACCTATCTGATGTTTGGGCAAGAGCAGCTGTTCTCTTGGGTGAACAAGAGAAAAAGGTGGCGAAAGCTGACATATCAGCAAAAAACACTTTTAATTCAGAAATCCTTGCTGAGCAGATTTGTTAAGTGTTAAGTTTAACTGATGCGCGTAACTGCACAAAATGCGCTTTTGGATATCGCTCCTTCACAAGAATCTGAATTCCACGCACACCCCCGCTCATTACTGCAGCCCCGTCATATGTTTGCACTATGAGCTTGTCAGTCAGGTTCAGAGGCTCAAGAGATGAAAATATGGCATTTGATAAACCAGCAGCCGTTTTGTCTTTCACCTCAATAAATTCCCAAACCTTTCTGTCACTGTGCTGTTTACCATATAGCGCAGCACGATGACCATTTGTGATTTACAAGATACATCGGTTGTCTCATCTGCCTCCACAGCAACAAAGGGTGCATTTGCCACCTGCCGAAAAACCTCATCCTTTTCAACACTGTACATGCAATCCAAAAGTTCATTTGGAATGACTGCTGTGGTGCCCTTAAAATAGGGTTGAGCATCATAATGGCTTCTGAGTCTGGAGTCTCCCTCGCATATCGTCTCAAATATGCATCTAAAAATGCCGGGATTTAAGGAACCAGCAGACTCGTCATGTCCACGCAGGGTAATCTCACACTTTCCGCAAAGTTTTATACAAGTTATAATTCGGCCTAGAACATACCTGTTTTCTTCATTCTGTCGGTTATGTTGTTCAATACCATGCTGGTATGCACTGTCAAGCTGCGATGCAAAATTCGTGCCTAGTAAAGCTAACTTGATCGCATTATCCACATGTGATGCACCACTTTCGTGTTTTACCAGCCTTTCTGACAGATGTTTTAAATCTTTGAATCCGATTGTCGTCCAGACAGTTTCCCACGGAAAGCAGAACAGAGATTTTTTTCTAAATGCTAGCCGTTAGCCAGGTTTTCCTTTTGAACCACTCCTGGTTAAAGGATCTTGTTTTATCTTTGCCTTCTTGAAAAATGGTAAAGTCATCTGGTTGATGTGGTCCCAAACATTTAATTTCCAATTTCTCCTCAAATGGCAAGGTGCAAAATCGAACGGTCGTTAAGTAGTCCACACAATTCCTCATTACTAGCCTACTGTATGTATAATTCGTATCAGTCCCTCATTAGCTACAGTAGAGCTAGCACAAAGGGCATGCCCGCCCTTTTGTATCAACCAATGGGAACACTTCAGGGGCCCTGGCCGCCAGGCCCTACTTACAAAATTAAAGTGCACGTTGAGCATGCGCACGCACGCACAACAGTTTGTCTAGCTCATAACAGTACATGTACAGGGCCAACTCTGGCACATAGGCACAGAGGCAATTCACATACTACTACACTAGTACCTTAAGCTCAACCACATTATTGTGTCTGATTTATAAAAGAAATTATGAAAATGTATATCTTCTATCTGATTTATTAAAAAAACATATATCTTCTTGTGCAAAACAGCACCCACTGGTGGGGCCGTGCCCCACGGGCCCCTAATGCAAAAACGCCACTGATTCATTCTAATTTCGTAGTTAATAGGACCACAGATATTCAGCAGCTTGTACTCCCAACCACACTTAGGCGCACCCAGTCATTCAACTAGGTTAGGTTAGGTAAGTGTTTTTAAAAAAAGTGTAACTTAATCATTTAATAAATTGTATCATATTTCCACAATGATTTAGAGGAATCAGAGTAAGTGGGTCTGGAAACAAAAACAAGCCACACCTTTTTGATTTATACTTGTTAAAAAGAAGGTGAAACCACTAAGGGTATGAATATTTTTGCAAGCCACAGTGCTGTCTTTCATGGCTCTTTCACTAAAATATAAAATAAATATGTTACTTTTTAGGGAGGTGAAAATATACAAAATGTATTTCTGCTCATTCACTCAAATTTCAGTTTGAAAGCTCTAGTCACTATGATACTGCACTCTGGATATTTCAGCTCTGCTTTAAGCTAGGACTAATCTTGTGGGGAATTAGAAGGTACAGGGCATGTAATCACCTCTTTCCAGCCCTTTGAGGCAAGTTATTTCAGGCTTGGCCTGAGGACAGTTTGGTTAAGATGTTAGGAAACAAGAACTGGTTAGCAATTTGTATTTATTTTTTCTTAAAGGTGATAGACAGGTTAATCTGTACTGCACAGTATCACTTTTTAGGACAACATTCAAACCAAATGCAACTACTGCTTTAATTGAATGATGGATATTGTTAGGAAAGTGTGGCTTAATCACTTTTTTAGAATTATTGGAGGAGACCAAACAGATGAAAATCATCTCAGCATGCCCTCCTAAAGCAAAGTGTTTTGTTATATCCTTTCTTAGTTCCAAATCCTTCCTTTATATCAACATCAAACAGCGTTAGGATGTTTAACAGCTATCACTGAGGCTTAGTCTAAAGCAAGTTTCTCTCCTGACACTCTACTTAGGACAAGAGTAATGAAAAAATCAAATGTTTTGTTCTGGATGTTGGTTTTAGAAACTAAAATCAGAACTGCAGATGAAGCCTGACATGCGCATACACAGTCTGAAAAGACATATAGCCATTTTCTCTCACTGTTGGACACTAAACAAGACTAAATGTTTTCTGTTTTAGGTAAGATGATAAACACTTTTTCTATTTTGCTTAATGCAAGAATAACTAAAAAAGATTTTAATGCAATTATTATGCTTTTGGGAATGCTCATGGCCATGTACGCTTCTCATTCATGACACTTGACTTAAATGGAGGCGCATCTCTAGCTGTATTTTAAGGCAACACCTCAAACAGACTGCTGTCTTGTGTGGCATCATGGGAAAATAAAAAGAAACCAGCCAAGACATAACAAAGAGAAGCTTTAAGTTAGAATTCAGAAATTATTCAGTGGAAAATTCAGGTTTCTTTAAAGAACCCAACTTCAGAATCCAATATGTTTGCCTTGCATTTAAAAGCCACAGTACAAGACTGTTTATTTACATTTTTGATCCGTTTTATCTCTGTAAATATTTCCAATGTACTATATAACCTTCTTTAACAACATGAAATCTACTGAGTTTAACAGCCAAACATCAAGCAGAACAATCATGTAGTCATATGCATGTGCATATTCTGGCAAAATGTGAGCGATTTCACCACAATGTGGATTTTTCCGAAATATTCGGTTTGGAGCTGTTCAGTGTCCTTCTCTCAAAATAATTGCCAGAAAGCAAGATCTGCAGGTCTGTGTCTGTTTTTATCTATGTAATAATAAAATGCCTACGCCCCATGAGCTCTACATCCAGGTTAGATTGTTTGTACATACCTTGCAAATACCTGGGCCAAGATTTATTCTGATTACAACTAAAGGTAGTCTGAGTAGCACTGGTGGTACTTGTATCACAGTTAGAACCTTAGACCGAGAAGATAATCACAAATGAGCCCTGAAAAGGACACTTGTTGACAGCAGTGAGCCTTGGAGAATATTTATTTTGTGCTAAATAAATCTGAAGTGATGGACACAAGACGTTTGCTTTTTCTTGAGAATATGGTCCAATAAGAATCACTGACATAAAATCATTCCTGAGCACAGTCCTGCCAGCTTGTAATTACAGTGCAAACAGCATTGCACTGTGTAGATGTACAGTGCAAAAAAGTGAAAAATAATTTTTCCTCTTATAGACGTTTCAGATCAAAGCAGCCTTTAAATAATAACTTCATTTATTGAAGGGAAAAAAAACAGTTTGAGCCAAAAACGGCTATATTTTTGAATTGACCTTTTTACGTAAAGTGCCCTGAGACAGCATGTGTTTTGAATTGGTGCTGTGTAAAAAAACTTAACTGAATTAATCATAGCACTGACACAAAGGTACATGATTATAAAACATTTTTGAATAAAAGTCAAACTCAAGGAGACCTATCCTTTGCCAGTCCACCAAGCAGCCTGTGAATCATATGGTGAAAAGTGCTCGAATCAGTCAGTCACCCACCCAGCCACTCGTTTAGTCTTACAGCCGAGTTTACAACAGCCTGCGATAAAACATGAGCAGTCGTTTCTGTCTGACAGACTTCGGAGTTGCAATGACGTTACCACAGTGCACAGTGTGCAGCGCTGCCATGACAGGCTACTTTATCATTTGTTAACAGGACGTAGTTTGTGTGTGTTTGGTTTTGGAGGAAGTGATGAAGCAATTCCAGGTGGTCGTATGCTCGGCTAGATGTGTGTGTGTTAGAGTGTGCAACAGAGACAGACGTGAGTGTGCATGAGAGCTGACAGAGGCGTCCACATTGACAGCCTCTGTAATGGAGGAGAAGGCAATTTGTTAGACAGATCCTCCTCTGCGGCCGCCTGTACGTCTCCCTCCGTTCATCCTTCTTGCCATCGCTCTGCCTTCATCGTGTGTCCTGTAAATCTTCCTCAAGCACTCTTTCTTTCCCACTTACCCTCCATCGCCCACCATTGCTCCTGTCTAATGTTCCCGCTCCTCCATTCCTCTCTTCTCCCCCCTTTTGCTCAGCTCAGGCCCTCATCCATCAGACCTAATGATTAAGCTTCTGCCCGGCTCATCTGAGGCCCAACTTCATATTTCCCAGAGCTGAGATCAGGCAGTAGCGGAGCAGCAGTCGAGCGTGCCTGAGCTGCCATAGAAACAGCGTGTATTTCTCCTTCCTTACATTCACACAGCCTGACTTAGATTGGTATCAGTTTTCACATCAGGAATGACTGTACACATATAAGACATGCAAATGGTGATGTCACTGTGAATTTCTTTTCCCGATTTGTTTTATTCTCCGGTTGTTTTTCTCTGTTCCTTTTGTTGCTGGACCACTGGAGATAGGCTCCTGTTCCCCTGCGACCCTGCAAGGACAAGTGGGTATAGACAATGGATGGATTTTGACATGTTAGGTTGATATCAAGGTAATAGACCAAACCATGCAGGGTTTCATAATGTAGGAAAGTGTGTTTTTCATGCTGAAAATTTGGAACATTATTGGGCATAAATGACATCTAACTGAGATCATCTGATAAAGACCTTCTGGCCTGCACTCCAGTCAGCCTGTACAGATACAGCTAGGAGTGGGTGAAGCTGATAACAGGAACATCTTTCTCAAAGAGCAGGCTGTTGGTACATGTGTGATACAGCATAGTATAACTGTCCTGTTTAGATAATAAAAAACAGAGTAAAAACTAAAAGATATATAAACTGATATCACTTACTTTATCGTGGAAGTGGTATGTCACATGATATAATAAAAACAAAGCTGGAAACATTTTTTTTTTAATTGTATACCTTTTCATGACTCTCAATAGGTCATTGAAATTCCATTTCCCATATTGTTACAATTATATGAAAACATTTTATATGAAAAATAAACAAAATAGAAACAAGATAATTGACTTTGTCAAATCCCTGACATATGGTTGGAAAATTCTTTTCAGTTTTTCCCTCTGCGACATTTAATACAGCTGTGATCCTTAAACATAAAGAAAGGTAAAACATACATTTATCACATTATGTCATGTGCTGGGTTTAGATATAGGTCTCACTACCATGCTATTGTGTAGCTCCGAGGTATTCTTTGAATTTTTTTGTTGTGGTCTTCTGCTTTTCTCAATGTTCCTGATCTTTGGCTTCTTATTCCAGGACCTGCACTATTCTAGCTTATGATTATGCTTGGATCTAAACCACTCCATTGTGGCTCTGGTTGTATGTTTAGGGACAGTGTCCTGCTGTTAGCACTGACATTAGGATGTTTTAAAAATATTTTAAAGCTCAAACTAAGAAATCCACCGCTCTACTGTCCCACATTTGTCTTGACCTCACAAACGTACGTACATTTACAATACAAGCGAACCATGCAGGGTCCGGATAAACTGTACCACCACTGTCAGTTGGAAGCATGCCAGTGTATGGTTCTCTGGTACGTTTTAGGGTCCGGGATGGGTTTACACTGTCAAGTCAAGTCAAGTTTATTTATATAGCGCTTTTCAGTACCAAGGCACTCAAAGCGGTGTAAATGAGGAAAAACATTACAATGATACAGAAAATCAAACACAGAAAAACAAATCAAATTACACTAATAATTCTTGGGAGTTTACTGGTAAGAGCTGGTTCTAATCCAATCTTTCTAATAGAGGTAATTAGCTCATTAAGTCCTCTGTGGTAAGGAATTCATCCTGTGCTAGAAGAAAAATGATAATATTAATCCTTGAGGTTGCTGGTATGAGGCAGTTGTGGTCCCATCATTTCAATAAACTGGGTCACTGGTATAAAAAAAGTTTAAATCCAAACTTTTAAAATATTAATAATGTTGGGCTGTCACTGGTATGAAATTGTTGTAATACAATCCTTTAAGAAATCTAAAATGATCTGGTCATCGGTGTAAAAATAGCTGTAGTCAAATTTTAAAATACTAATAACATTTGGCTTTCGCCAAATATTTCGAGAAATCTGAAAATCTATGAAAAGTAATGAAATCACACATTTAGGTAAATGAGAAAAGAGACCACATTAGGCAAGAAGAGAGAAAAAAATCATATTTTATACTTTATCCTTAGCAGGATACAGTTTGAGATTGCAAAACAAAGAAGCAACATATATACGAAACAACATCATGCAGGCAATCCGGTGAAGGCGGTGTGAAGGGCTGGATATGTTTAGCATGTGTGTGGGGGCATGTGAGTGTGTGCAAAGTAAGTTCGTTCTCAGTCCACTGGCATAATGTGTTCCAGAGACCGGACTCTGGCACAGTAAAAAGTACTCCAAAGGTTTTGTGTGAATGCACTGTCAGCCTTCATCATAACCTGAGAACATGTATTATGTATTATGAAAATAGATACATTTTCTCGTCTGCAGTAGTGTTTCAGGTCCCACCAAAGTCAGTTAAAACAATCAGAAACAATTTAAAATGTGGCAAAATGGGATGTGTTAAAAGATGCATGCAAACCCCACTAATGAGTTCCTGTTTTTCCATTTTCCTCAGAGAGATGCTGAAAACCGTTTATCCAGTGGTGCTGAAACGTGTGTGCACTCTTACCACCATTCAACACCACAAATGCATGAAAATACAACTCATTTGGCACTCAGAGATGTGCTAACACAGAGCCAAGTGATTCTTTAATGCTATAGACCAAACTGACAGGTGAAGTTCTCAAACATTTCAGCCTCTTGTCTGATGCATTATTAATTCAAATCTTAAACCTAGCTGCTCTGTCGGTTTCAAAAACACATGGAAAAACAGCCCAAGGCTTCTTCAGTGCAAGACCAGCAATATAAATCCTACTCCATTACTTATATCGTCTTGTTTTTTTCTATTTTCACCTCGCCCATGCCCTCTGCCTCTGGTCCGATGGCCTCCAGCAGGTTTCTCCTGCGTTCAATTTATTCTACAGGCACCTGTATCACTGTCTTCTTCTTCTTCTCTCCACACCCCCACCCCCCCACCCACAACACTGCAAATGATGCTGAAGATAGCAAAAGGATTTGCATCACCATTCAATCGATAGACATGAAAGTGCAATGTGGCCGCTGTTGATGGAGGGGAATTACTGTTGGTGTGTGAGCGAGAAAGGAAATGACTTCAGAGAAACAAGGATACAGGCTAGTGCACAGGCTGCAGAAATGCTGAAAGTGTTCTCAGTGTGTGTGTGTGTGTGTGTTATTGTTGAAAATAAAATTTATATCAGGAGTCCAAAAAGAAGAGTTATCAGGCTTTGCAAGACTGGGAAGTAGAGGAGAGGGGAGAGTTTTCAGTGTGTTTGCTGGGGATTGAAGATAAATGTGAATGAGATCTCTCTGCAGAGACAGCATATTTGTACATGGATCGTGTGGCTGTGGGTGCATGCTTGTTCGCTGCCTCCTTTTCTGTCACTTTCAACCACAGGCCATCAGATAGACGGAGAGCTGAACTGACAGAACTGTTTAAAATAATCACACACCTACATAAAACACACACACACACATACATGCATATATATATATATATATATATATATATATATATACACTACCAGTCAATAGTTTTAGAACCCTTTTTTCATTTAATGGTTTTCTTTATGTTTGTGGCTATTTACATTGTACGTAGATTTTCACTGAAGGCATCAAAACTGAGAATGAACATATGGAATTATGTAGCAAACACTAAAATGTAAGAGAACTTTGAATATGTTTTAAATTATAGATTCCTTATTGTAGCCACCCTTCGCTGTGATGACTGAAATACACTGCTCAAAAAAAATAAACACTTAAACAACACAATATAACTCCAAGTAAATCAAACTTCTGTGAAATCAAACTGTCCCCTTAGGAAGCAACACTGATTGACAATCAATTTCACATGATGTTGTTCAAATGAAATAGACAACAGGTGGAAATCTTTGGTGATTAGCAAGACTCACTCAATAAAGGAGTGGTTCTGCAGGTGGGGACCACAGACCACTTCTCAGTACCGATGCTTTCTGGCTGATGTTTTGGTCACTTTTGAATGTTGGTGGTGCTTTCACACTCATGGTAGCATGAGATGGACTCTACAACCCACACAAGTGGCTCAGGTAGTGCTGCTCATCCATGATGGCACATCAATGCGAGCTGTGGCAAGAAGGTTTGCTGTGTCTGTCAGCGTAGTGTCCAGAGCCTGGAGTCGCTACCAGGAGACAGGCCAGTACACCAGGAGACGTGGAGGAGGCCGTAGGAGGACAACAACCCAGCAGCATGACCGCTACCTCCACCTTTGTGCAAGGAGGAACAGGAGGAGCACTGCCAGAACCCTGCAAAATGACCTCCAGCAGGCCACAAATGTGCATGTGTCTGCACAAACAGTTAGAAACCAACTCCACAAATGGGGGTTGTGCTCACAGCCTAACACCGTGCAGGATTCTTGGCATTTGCCTTAGAACACCAGGATTGGCAAATTCGCCACTGGTGCCCTGTGCTCTTTACAGATGAAAGCAGGTTCACACTGAGCACATGTGACAGACGTGACAGAGTCTGGAGACACCATGGAGAGCGATCTGCTGCCTGCAACATCCTTCAGCATGACCGGTTTGGCAGTGGGTCAGTAATGGTGTGGGGTGGCATTTCTATGGAGGGCCGCTCGGCCCCCCGTGCTCGCCAGAGGTAGCCTGGCTGCCATTAGGTACCGAGATGAGATCTTCAGACCCCTTGTGAGACCATATGCTGGTGCCGTTGGCCCTGGGTTCCTCCTAATGCAGGACAATGCTAGACCTCATGTGGCTGGAGTGTGTCAGCAGTTCCTGCAAGATGAAGACATTGAAGCTATGGACTGGCCCTCCTGTTCCCTAGACCTGAATCCGATGGAGCACATCTGGGACATCATGTCTCGCTCCATCCACAGACTGTCCAGGAGTTGGCGGATGCTTTAGTCCAGGTCAGGGAGGAGATCCCTCAGGAGACCATCCACCGTCTCATCAGGAGCATGCCCAGGCGTTGTAGGGAGGTCATACAGACACGTGGAGGCCACACACAATACTGAGCCTCATTTTGACTTGTTTTAAGGACATTACATCAAAGTTGGATCAGCCTCTAGTGTGTTTTTCCACTTGAATTGTGTGTGTTACTCCAAATCCAGGCCTCCATTGGTTAATAAATTAAATTTCCATTGATGATTTTTTTGTGATTTTGTTGTCAGCACATTCAACTTTGTACAGAACAAAGTATTCAATCAGAATATTTCATGCATTCAGATCTAGGATGTGTTATTTGAGTGTTCCCTTTATTTTTTTGAGCAGTGTGTTAACCTTTGGCCGTCTCTCAATGAACCTCTGGGAAGTTCTTTCAAGACTCTATGGAAAACCATTTCAGGTGACCACTTCATGAAGCTCATGAAGAGAATGTTAAGAGAGAAAAGCAGTAATCAGAGCAAAGGGTGGCTCTTTGGAAGAATGTGAAATATAAAAATGTTATTTCACACTTTTTGTTTACACATAATTCCATGTGTGTTGTTCATAGTTTTGTTGCCTTTGATGAGAATCTACAATGTAAATAGTCATGAAAATAAAGAGACCCATCAAGTGAGAAAATGTATTTATGTTTTCAAAGTAGTTTGGCTTTGTTTTACATATGCTGTGACTCTTTTCCAACCTATTGTTTTTAGAATAGAGAGCTAAGCTTATCCATGTAAAGGTGCTCTATTTACACTGGCACAAAACAACAGAGCTCAGGGCTAAAACCAAAATTTAAGTTCACAGTTTAATTCTAGGTGATCTCCATCTAAAAAAAAGGTATCAGGCAATTTGGGCCATTTTACAGCTTAAACCTCTAGTTTACACACAGATTTAAGTATCTTATCATGCAGATACTATGACACAGAGACAGAAAGAAAATCAGCTGTAGGAATTTAACTCCAATGTCAGGTTTGATTATTTTTCAATGTTGTTACTTAACCTGGACCATAGAGTCAAGGTGTTAATAGATTTAACTGCAGTGTTAGCACATAATTTTAGTATATTACTGTGTTTGCCATCACTACATAATGCAGTAATGAGATGATTGGACTACTTCATAAATTTTGGCCAAACATGATTGTGTAGACATCTGCAGACACACTGTTGTTGCCAGCTTCCCAAATGAGAGGAGGCTTCCAGCTAGTCCTGCTGCACTTGTGTTTAAGGGTTGTTGTGTAGGGCGTGGACACAAAATTACATTATCATGTGTTATGTTTTTTATTTTGCTGCTTTGCGTTCAGGATCATGGAATTATTCACTCCTTCTTGCGTTTACTCAGGGCTTTTTGGGATGTCTAAGGTAGAACAGTTCAACATCTGTGATTTTCTGGGGGTGTCAAGTCATAATATTTGCTCAGAAATTGCTATTTTGTGGGGCTAGTTAGGTCCTCTGTGTGTGCTGCATGTGTTTCCTGATGCTAAGTGATCACATCTATTAATAATAACAATCATTATTTATTTCTGTTGCTCTGATTTCTGATTTTAAATACCTATTTATTTCTAATGACGAATCTGAATTTATTCAGTTGAGCACACATTGTCAGTTGTCTCTTCTGATTCAGTAAGTAGGGTAGTGCAGAAAGCAACGTGTTATCTGTGACAAGTGTTGATGCCAAGAATTATATGTAGAACAAATGATCCACCAGGGACACATGGAAGGTTTTTGCTGTCTGTGTTCTCCTTACTTCAAATCTGGGACAGTGTACCAAAACCTTTCTGTATGCCACACTTCCTCTTTAAATTTATACTTCAAAAGGATCTGCACAGCTCTTTGAGTTAGCAGGAGAGCCATATGTTTCCCAGGAGGACAAAGAGCATTTTATCCTTTTAATAGCACTTATCCTTCCCATCTTCTGTTTTAGTTTTTGATTTTTCTTTTTTTCTTCCACTTTCCTTTACACTTTCTTTTAACCTTATCCTTTTGTTCCTGTCAAATAATCACGTTTTTTGTGGTCTTTGCTCCACTTCTGCTCTTCAGCTTCAATTTGCTTTTTTCATACATGCCCAATTCCTCCCCTCCTGTTTCTTTTTTAATGTCTACTGACCTGATTGCAGAAACCGATATACTTCTTTCAAAGGTATTATTACCCATTTCATTTTTCATTCTGTTTTTTTATATAGCCATTTCAAAATCAGAATCAGCTTATTGCAAAGTTTGAACAGACAGACAAGGAATTTGACTTGAGTAGACTTTGCTCTCAGTGAGGATTTTTTTGTTTTGTTTATGTATAGCAGTGGATTCAGTCCAAATGTGCAGGGTGCTGTTCTGGAACTCTGACTATTAAGTGTTCATCAGAGAACAAGCCTGGGGGAAGAAGCTGTCTGATGAACACTTGATAGTCAGATCCAGAACAGCACCATGCAAACTTGGACTGATCTCACACTATATTCTATTGTAAAGTCAATTGAGTATATATTACATATTTAAAAAGATCCACATTACAGTCACTACTGAGAAGGCCCAGTTACCCCAATGCTTAGTCCTTGGAATGTTCAATAAAAACTGGGACCTCAGGGATCTACCATACACACAAAAACTCAATAAATCAGATAAATAAGGTGAGAAGTTTAAAATCTATTCTAAAATGCATAGGAAACCAGTATAAAGAGTCACCTCCAGACAAGAGCACATCACTCCTGTGATGTGCTCTTGTCTGGATGTGCCAGTTAAAAAGCTGGGCAGCCGCATTTTGGAATAATTGCAGACGACTGAGGAATGACTGAGTGACACCAACATAAAGAGCATTATAGTAGTCAATTCTTGAGATGATGAAAGCATGTATACCCTTTTCAAGATCTGAATGGTTTAGAAAAGGCCTAATTTTAGCTAAATGACATACACACGTGGACAAAATTTTTGGTACCCTTCAGTTAATGAAAGAAAAACCCAAAATGGTCACAGAAATAACTTGAATCTGACAAAGGTAATAATGAATAAAAATTCTGTGAAAATGAACAAATGAAAGTCAGGCATTGCTTTTCAAACATGCTTCAAAAGAATTATTTTGAAAAATGAACTCATGAAACAGGCCTGGACAAAAATGATGGCACCCTTAACTTAATATTTTGTTGCACAACCTTTTGAGGCAATCTCTGCAACTAAACGATTCCTATAACTATCAATGAGACTTCTGCACCTCTCAGCAGGTATTTTGGCCCACTCCTCATGAGCAAATTGCTCCAGTTATCTCAGGTTTGAAGGGTGCCCTTTCCAGATGGCATGTTTCAGCTCCTTCCAAAGATGCTTAATAGGATTTAGGTCAGGGCTCATAGAAGGCCACTTCAGAATAGTCCAATGTTTTCCTCTTAGCCATTCTTGGTGTTTTTAGCTGTGTGTTTTGGGTCATTATCCTGTTGCAAGACCCATGACCTGCGACTGACACCAAGCTTTCTGACACTGGGCAGCACAATTCTCTCTAATTCAAATCAATTCAATTCAGTATTTATATAGCGCCAATTCACAACACATGTTGTCTCAAGGCGCTTCACAAAAGTCAGGTACAAACATTCCAATTAATCCTAACCATTGAACAGTGCAGTCAGATTCAGTTATTTATTCAAATTAGATAAAAAGTTTTTCTGTCTAAGAAACCAGGCTCAGTGTGAGTGGCCATCTGCCACGACCAACTGGGGGTTTGAGAGAACAGAGCAGAGATACAAAGACAACAAAGAAGCACTGATCCAGGAGTCCTTTCTATGGGAAGGAAAAGTAAATGTTAATGGATGTAGCACCTTTAGTCGTTTCACCTAGAAAGAAAGAACAGATAAACTCTGAGCCAGTTTTCAAGGTTAGAGTCTGAAAGAGAGCACATAGAGTTAGTCACAGTTAAAGCTCAGTCAATTGCCTTGTCTAGGAGAGAGAAAGGTTTAAACACTGAAAGACAGGGCCATGTAGATAATCGGTAGAGGGTGAGCATTAAGTTGTTGCCAGCAGAAGCTTGGACGATGCCCCTCTCCAGAAAGGTGTCACAGGTAGATACAGAGTCAGGCCAGGTGTAGCTTCTAGGAAGAGAAAATAGGGAGAACAAGGTTAAAAGCTGAAATGCTTGTTCCTCACCTGAAGTGTTGAAAGGGACAGGATGGTTGTGGGGGTGGGGACTGTGGGTTGGAGTCCTCTGAATCAGCAAATAATGCAAAATTGGAGAGTAGTGTGAGAATGTAGCGAAGACAGTGAAAGTGATCATTATGTCCTCCAGCAGCCTAAGCCTATAGCAGCATAACTACAGAGATAGCTCAGGATAACCTAAGCCACTCTAACTATAAGCTTTATCAAAAAGGAAAGTTTTAAGCCTAGCCTTAAAAGTAGACAGGGTGTCTGCCTCACAGACTAAAACTGGGAGCTGGTTCCACAGGAGAGGAGTCTGATAACTAAAGGATCTGCTTCCCATTCTACTTCTAGAGACTCTAGGAACCACCAGTAAAGCAGTCTGAGAACAAAGTGCTCTGTTAGGAATATTTGGAACAATCAGATTTCTGATGTATGATGGAGCTAGATCATTAAGGGCTTTATATGTGAGGCGGAGAATTTTAAATTCTATTTTGGTTTTAACAGGGAGCCAATGAAGGGAAGCTAAACTCTTTTTAATTTTCATCAGAACAATTTCATCATTTATCATGGTTTCATTCTTTCACATTACAAAAACCTGGCATTTTCACAGGAGTGTGTAGACTTCAAAGCCACTGCACCTTGAAAAAAGGCCTCAGGTAAAAACCGCAGACAGAATTTATCATTTACAAAATATACACCATCTGGAATAAGAAAAACAGTAAATATCTAAAGCTTATGGATAATATTGTATGTATTGGTTTTAAAATGAATTAAGGTTTGCTGTTTTATTCACATATTAACTTTAGAAAGAGTCCCTCTTTGTGTTAGCTGCAAATATTTATTAACATGTGTCTGCATATGCAACTTTCCCATTTCAAGTAAGCAGCCTCTTACTCTGAAGGAATCCTTGTGTTTGTCCATCTGGAGCCCACTGATGGCAATTGTTATACTAAAAACCACAACGATTGGGATACCTCTCTCTGTCAGATTTACCAGAACCATTGGAAAAGAGAGGGGGTCATACAGGTAGCAGAAATGGAGGGTGTGTTATAACTGAGCTTGTTTAGGCTAAACCTGACTCCCCCTTACTCCATCCAACAGGGAGGGAAGAAGACGGAGGTAAAAAATAAGGAAGATTGTTCAGGATAACCTAAGCCACTCTAACTATGAGTTTTATCAAAAAGGAAAGTTTTAAGACTTGCCTTAAAAATAGACAGGGTGTCTGCTTCACAGGCTAAAACTGGGAGCTGGTTCCACAGGAGAGGAGCCTGATAACTAAAGGATCTGCCTCCCTTTCTACTTCTAGAGACTCTAGGAACCACCAGTAAACCTGCAGTCTGAGAACGAAGTGCTCTGTTAGGAACGTATGGAACAATCAGATCTCTGATGTATGATGGAGCTAGATCATTAAAGGATTTATATGTGAGGAGGAGAATTTTAAATTCTATTCTGGATTTAACAGGGAGCCAATGAAGAGAAGCTAAAGTTGGGGAAATATGATCTCTCTTTTTAATTTTCATCAGAACTCTTGCTGCAGCATTTTGAATCAGCTGAAGGCTTTTAACTGCATTTTGTGGACATCCTGATAATAACAAATTACAATAGTCCAGCCTTGAAGTAACAAATGCATGGACTAGTTTTTCATTGTCACTCCTGGACAGGATATTTCTATTTTTGGGAATGTTCTGGAGATGAAAGAAGGAAATCCTAGAAACCTGTTTAATATGGGATTTAAATGACATGTCCTGGTCAAAAATAACACCAAGGTTTTTTACTTTATTATCGGAGGTCAATTGAATACCATCCAGGTTAAGTGATTGACTAAGCAGTTTATTTTTTAAAGACTCCGGTCCAAAGACGACAACTTCTGTCTTGTCAGAATTTAGAAGCAAAAAATGTAAAGTCATCCAAGTTTTTATGTCTTCAAGACATACTTGTAGTCTATCTAACTGGTTGAGCTCATCAGGATTTATGGATAAGTAAAGCTGAGTGTAATCAGCGTAACAGTGAAAATTTATCCTATGCTGCCTGATAATTTTACCTATTGGAAGCATATATATAGTAAAGAGAATTGGCCCAAGTACTGAACCCTGTGGTACTCCACAATTAACCCTGGAGTTTAAAGATGAATTATCATTTAAATGAACAAACTGGAATTTGTCAGACAAATAAGATTTAAACCAGCCTAGCGCTGTTCCCCTGATCCCTACAGCATATTCCAGTCTTTCTAAGAGAACATTGTGATCGACTGTATCAAATGCAGCACTGAGATCTAACAGAACCAGTACAGACACAAGTCCATTATCTGAGGCCATAAGAATATCATTAGTGACTTTCAACAGAGCTGTTTCAGTGCTACGATGAGCTCTGAAGCCTGACTGAAACTCTTCAAACAGGTCATTGCTGTGTAAATGCTCACACATTTGATTAGCAACTATTTTCTCAAGAATTTTAGATGAGAATGGAAGATTGGATATAGGTCTGTAATTTATTAAGTCATCTTGATCAAGCAAAGGTTTCTTAAGCAAAGGTTTAATTACAGCTACCTTAAAAGCTTGTGGTACATATCCATTTACTAAAGATAAGTTAATCATATCTAAAATGGGGCTGGTAATCAGAGGGAACACTTCCTTAAATAATTTGGTTGGGATTGGGTCTGACATACAAGTTGAAGGTTTAGATGAAGCTAATATTTCTGATAACTCAGGAAGCTCCACAGGATCAAAACAGTCCTAACACAGATCAGGTTCTACAGTTACTTCCAATGTTGTCTCACTTGCTGAGGATGAAGTAATCATCTTCGGGAGTATGTCAAATATTTTCTTTTTAATAGAATCAATTTTATTTTGGAAGAATCTCATAAAGTCATGACTGCTGTGATCTAAAGGAATGGATGGCTCAACAGAACTATGATTCTGTGTAAGTTTAGCAACTGTACTAAAGAGAAACCTAGGATTATTATTGTTCTCTTCTATTAATGATGAGAAATAAGCTGTTCTAGCTTGGTGAAGTGTATTTTTATACAACAGTAGGCTATTTTTCCAGATTAAGTAGGAATCCTCTAGGTGTGTAGAGCGCCAATTTCTCTCCAGTTTTCTAACATTGTGTTTTAAAGTACGCAGCTCTGAATTAAACCAGGGAGCTAGCCTCCTATTAATAATTACCTTCTTTTTCAAGGGGGCTGCCTTGTCTAATGCTCCTCACAATGATGAAGTAACACTATGAACAAGAGAATCAATTTGTGAAGGGGAAGAAACAAAATGATTGCCCTCCACTGTGTTTTTCTGTGACAATGAGGAAATCAAAAGTGGAACTGATAATGTTCTAATAATTGTCTGATAATGATCTACTATAGTGAAATTGTCTTTCAGGTGTGGAGTACTCAGTTAAATTAAACTCAAAGGTTATTAAAAAATGGTCAGACAGGACAGGGTTATGAGAAAATATTGTTATGTCTTTACACTCAATGCCATATGTCAGCACAAGGTCCAGAGAATGAAGACAAAGGTGGGTAGGTTTGTTAATGTTTTGATCAAAGCCAATTGAGTCTAAGATAGCATTAAAGGCTATATTTAGGCTATCACTTTCAGTGTCAACATGAATGTTAAAATCCCCCACTATAATAACCTTATCTGTATTTAACACTGTCAGTCAGTCATTTTCTACCGCTTTTTCCATAGTGGGTCGCGGGGGAGCTGGTGCCTATCTCCAGCAGTCTATGGGCGAGAGGCAGGGTACACCCTGGACAGGTCGCCAGTCCATCGCAGGGCAACACACATACAACCATGCACACACTCATTCATACACCTAAGGGAAATTTAGAGTTACCAATTAACCTAACAGCCATGTCTTTGGACTGTGGGAGGAAGCCGGAGTACCCGGTGAGAACCCACACATGCACGGGGAGAACATGCAAACTCCATGCAGAAAGACCCCAGGCTGGGAATCGAACCCAGGACCTTCTTGCTGCAAGGCAACAGTGCTACCAACTGCGCCACCGTGCACTAAATCAGATAAAAGGTCTGAAAACTGATCTAAAAATTGAGAGTAAGGTCCTGGTGGACGGTACAAAACAACAAACAGAAGTGGTTTTAGTGCTTTGCAATTTGGATGAGGAAAACTAAGGATTAAATATTCAAAAGAGTTGTAACTATTGATTGGTCTGGGACAAGTCAATAAATCGGACTGAAAGATGGTTGCTACTCCTCCTCCTTGCCAAGTATTTCGAGGAATGTGAAAATTTAAATAATTAGTAGGAGTTGACTCATTTATAGTAACATAATCCTCTTGCTGCAACCAGGTTTCTGTGAGACAAAATAAATCACTCTGATTGTCACAAATCAGGTCACTAACTAGCAAAGTCTTTGAAGAGAGAGATCTTATGTTCAGTAAGCCACATTTAATTGTTTTATTTTTCATTTCAGTCTGAGTTGTGTTTATTTTTATTAAATCTTCCTGATTTACTCATTTGAGATTATTTTTTAATCTATTCAATTTTGGCCTGGGCGAGACACTGTCTTAATAGGGTACCTTGAGGCATCTGTGGCTCAGTAGGAAGAGTAGTTGTCTTGCAATCAGAAGGTTGTGGGTTTGATTCCAGCTTCCTCCTGCCATATGTCGATGTGCCCCTGGGCAAGGCACTTAACCTCAAGTTGCCTACCGATCTGTGTATTGGTATATGAATGTGTGAGTGCAATTGGGTGAATGTGGCTCTAGTGTAAAGTGCTTTGAGTGGTCTGCATGACTGGAAAAGCGCTATATAAGTTCAGTCCATTTACCATTTACTTTAACATGCTTGTCTCAAATTTTCTTTCTAATCTCCTGAGACAACTCTTTCCTTCGCTTCATGTGGTCCGTGTTGAGTGTGGTACACTCAACATGGACCACAGACACCAAACAGCACAGTGACTACCTGTAGCCCTATATATAGGCCCACTCACTAATAACAAGAATGTAGACACCTGTGATGCTACTTAATGGACACACCTTGATTTAATATGTCCCTTTGGTCACATTATTTTCAGGGGTACCATCATTTTTGTTCAGGCCTGTTTCATGAGTTTATTTTTTTAAATAATCCTGTTGAAGCATGTTTGACAAGCAATGTCTGAATTTCATTTGCTCATTTTCATAGAATTGTTATTCATTATTACCTTTCCCAGATTCAAGTTATTTCTGTGACTATTGTGGGTTTATCTTTCTTTAACCGAGGGGTACCAACCATTTTGTCCATGTGTGTAAATATAAAAGCTTGATTTGACTATTGAATCAATTTGTTTATTGAATTTAAAATCCTTGTCACAAATCACCCTCAGATTTTCAATGGCATAATGGAAATTTAAATTCAGAACACTGACATCAACGGTGGAATTATTAAGAAAATGAAATGTCTTTTGTTCATTTAAAAACAGGAACTTTTGGCTCAACCCCTGTTTAACTGCAAATGTAAAACCTAAAAAGGAGTGTTGTAGGTTACTATCTCTTGGTTTTAAAGACAACTAAATTTGAAGATCATCTGCGTAACAGTGGAAAGACAGGTGACACCGAGTAATAATCATTGAGCGGCAGCAAATAGAGGGAGAAAAGGAGGGTGCCAAGGATGGAGCCAGCAGCAACAGCCAGCAGCAACAAATTAACAGGAAACCTTGCATTCCACAAACCATTTCACATTGTGTCACCTAACTACCACATACTTCAATGAATTTTGTTGAAATTGTATGTATAGGAGCAGCACAAAGTAGTAAATTGACAGGCTTGTGGTAACTCTGGAGGTGCTGTAGAGATTCAAAACTCAGGAGGAAGAATCTGTTTACAGGACAGCTATTAATCCTGCACTCCACACCTTTGGCCTTTATGGATGAGTGTAAAGGAGAAAGCCATTGTTGAAAGAATACCAGAAGTCCAATTTTGCCACAAGCCATGGACACAGCAAGCATATAGAGGAAGGTGTTCTGTTCAGATGAGACAAAATTAACATTTTTGGCCAAATGCTGTGTGGTGGAAAACTAACTCTGCACGTCACTGTGAAAACACTGTCTCTATAGTAAAACATGTTGGTGGCAACATGATTTTATGGGCATGCTTTTCTTTAGGAGGGAAAAGGAAACTGGTCAGAGTTGATGAGATGATGAATACAGGGCAATCCTGGAAGACAATCAGTGGTTGCAGCAGACTTGGGAACTTCCAGTAGGACAGCTCAGACAGTCTTAGTCTGTAACTGTGTGAAGCTGGTAGAGAGACACCCCAAAACATTAGCTGTAATTGCATGAAAAGTTGGGTCTATAGATTATTTAGAGGGAGTGTATAGAAGAGGAAGGTAATGACGATTTACATTTACTCCTGGATATACTCGAATAACCTATTTATTGAGTACTTCTATGAATAATTTTATTTAGTAAGAATTATGATTATTGATTAATTAATATTGATCAACAATTGTAATTTAAAATCATAATTTGATTTTTTTTTATTTCTTAACCAAAAGTCAATACTTACGAATCGAATTTAGAGATGTCCTCTGGTGTTGTAATTATGGCTCAAGGCGTTTGATAATTACAATTATTAAATTCTTAGTAATAATTGATAACTATTACGAGTTGTCACTGTTTAATCAACCGCTTCACCGAAGGTGGGGAACTTTGATCTTATTTTGACAGACAAATCACTCTTGCTCAAAATAAACACAAACACTTTCTCTTTATCTACGTGAATATTTATTAAATCAACAGCCCTGATACACCTTGCTATTCTGATTCAATAATCTTCACCTAATCAAGCATGCACAAATTCTACACAAAAGGGGTAAAATAACTGACTTAACAAGATATAAAAACGTTGAATGTGTATGGAGGTCAAACCAGCAGTTATGGCAAAAACAAGGGAAAATATGGTACTGGGCGAAGCTTTGGGAGCGGCCTCCACCAGGCTGCTGTCATACAACCCCCAAAGTTGGAGCTCAGTGAAACACAAAGGGTCATAAAACTTTTAGGCAGCAACCAGTGGAAAAGCACAAAGACTGAAGAGAAAGGAATAGTGAGTATTCCACAATGAGGTTCTAGCAGTCCAAATTTAAGGTCACCTGAGTCTGCGCTCAGGTGTTCAAACACAGTGAGACACCCATAGCTTCAAAGCACAGCGGCTTTCAGAGTCCAACAGCAATCAAAGTTTCAATAAAACATTGCATCCACAGACATCTCAGAACCTACTGGAATATAAGTGGCGATTCTAAATCACTCTAAAATCCTACTCTATCCTGCCCAAGCTATTTCTAATAGAAATAAAAACAAAACAGGATTACTTGATGTCATCTTCTCTGGAGCAGGGGGATAGGGGGGAGTTTGTTACGCGTCCGTAACAAACTTAAAGACGGCCGGCCTTCCTCCTTTGGCAAAAGGGGAAAAATATGCCAGACTGTCAGCAGTTGACTGAAAAAAAAAACAAAGAGGAAAATTTCTACTCCTTGGAAAACCTCCATGGGTTTTTCTTGGGTTACGTGTTAAATCCACATCTTCGATCAGTAAAGTAAAACTTGCAGGTCTTCGTATCCAAGCTTAGCTCGTTGAGCTTCTCATAAGTTTGGCCAGCGGTGACAATTAATGAGAACCCACGTGTGTTTTCTTTTCCAAAATGATGCGCCTCCGTTGCGTGGTAACCGAGTCTCGGTTTCCAGCGGGAGAAAAGCAATGGTGGGGCGTCTACCGTGTCCTTATATAGCCCATTGTGACATCAGAGCTGCGACACCCCTTCCTATTAGCTGCAGGGCCTGCTGGGAGTTGTGGTAGCAGACGATACTGGGAGGTATAGTAGCGAACAAATGGTCCAACAATTTAAAAAATTTTTGTACTTGTACACTGTGGTCACAGTTATGAGAAAGGTTGTATTTTTGTGAATACATTTTATAATTGAACAAGTGCAGAGCTCTCAGTCAATCCAAAGTGTTAATAAACATTGGGTTTCAATATTTAAGAAAGTAAACGTGAGGTTTTAGCTTTTTTAGGATAAAGTGCAGATTTATTATGCAACTGAATAAAAAAGGAAACATTTCCCATCTTGATTTCTTACTTTTATCTATTGAAGAGAAAATAACAACTCAACATTTAAAACTAAACATTTCTGGCATTTCAAAAAGCACTGACCTCCAGTGACCAGCCTTTCTAAGAGAATATTTAGATCAACTGTATCAAATGCAGCACTGAGATCTAACAGAACAAGTGCAGACACAGGTCCATTATCTGAGGCCATAAAAATATCATTAGTGACTTTCACCAGTGATGTTTCTGTGCTATGATGAGCTCTGAAACCTGACTGAAACTCTTCAAATACGTCATTGCTGTGTAAATGCTCACACATTTGATTACCAACTATTTTCTGAAGAATGTTAGATAAAAACTTAAGATTGAATATAGGTCTAATTTATTTAGTCATTTGGACCAGGGGATGGTTTATTAAGTAAAGATTTAATTACAGCAACTTTAAGAGCCTCTGCATACCTGTTTGCCAGGGATAGATTAATCATGTCTAAAATAGGGGTGGTAATCAAAGGAACACTTCATTAAATAATTCTACTTGAAAGATCACCAACTCTAGAGTAAAGTTTTCAGCTACTCTGCTCACCTTTGCTGAAAACAGATGCATGCTACAGTTTTCAGATTTTTGTGGTAAACATTATGTGATCATTCTCCTTGCATTTCATGGCTATGCACTACAATTTGTAGGTCTGATAGATGAAACACCAGTAAAAAAACAATTTTTGGTGCGACTCTTTTTAAACATTAGAAACTCTCACAGACAGAAAAAGAAACAAAACAACCTTGCTCTTCAGGAGGCTTTAATGTATCAAACTAAATCTGCTTATGCATACATTTACTTTAAAATTACAAATATTATACATATTAATTTTAATTCAGTGCCCCACATGGCAGATTTTAAGCAGAAAGATCAAAACTTACACGGACCTCTCTGCATATAAATACCTCCAACCATAAATCAAAAGTTTTTGTTTAAATTAATTTAACCTGACCTTATGCAAAATAATGCAAGTCTTACAGTTTGAAGATACAACATAAATAAAATGAACTCGCCACCCTAACATTGTTGACAGGTTAGTTTGCACAATCTAATGGGTTTTGTTTACAGTATCGTTCTTTTATGTCTTAATACTTAAAAGCCTAATACTAAAATAAAACTTTTTTTTCTTTTTTTTTACAATGTCTGTAAATTCCAACCATATAAAAAGGGAAGAAATATAATTTTCTTGTGTAATTATTTCATTGTTTATTTAATCAGTTCCCTAAAATCTATTTTTCTGAATTGTTTGTAGCAAAATATTTTCTTTGTGAAAAATCTGGTTTTATGAGAGATTTATGCATTATTTTATGACATCACTCACAAAGTGACCAAAGTAACCAAACAGATAAATGTAATTGGGTTAAAGGGAAAGTATTATAAGCACCTTACCGATGTAAGAGTAGTGCAGGCTGAGTACAAAGCATGAGGATGATGTTGTATTGTACAAAACAAACACCTTATCACAAATGCTAAGACACTGAAGATGCATGAAAGCATTTGTTACTGTCTGCTGCTCCTGGCCTGTATAATCCATAAATGATGAGTATGATTTACTTCAGTTGTTCACGCTATGGACAAATGAAACTCCAGGGCTACAAAAAGCTATGATGGCAGCTACTCGAATCACACAATACAAATGAGAACAGCTGCACTAGTTTTCTTTCAGTGTTGTGAGAATACACTTCACTGCAACCAGTTTAAAGTAAAACTCACACTGATTGACACTGCATTACTTCATATTCGTAGTTCCACATTCAAATGTTCTGAAATAAAGTCATGATGCCATAAAGAACAAAAACATATGGTACCTAGCTAAGAATAAGCTAACCATACCATTTAACATAAGGGTATTTGCTTTGACTGTGGTTATGTTTTCATTAGATTATATCTCATTCCAGAGGTGCCACCGGAAGGCGGTGGTGGTACCCGGGGTATTATCTAAATCATTTCACAGGCAACACTACCCCACCAACTCCGAATATTCCGCATGCCCCATTAACCCACCCACCCATTTACACGCAATGACTTGCAACAATTAATTGGGCTTTTAGTTTTGGTGTGCAACTCCAAAATTATTATCTATCTCCATCTGGCTGCTACTTTGAAACATTTTTGAAGTTCCATGCTTCCATGTGCTGCATTAATAGCTGGGTTCTGTTGTTATGTGGTAAAGTTTAAAGCGCAGGAATAAAAGCTTTTTTTTTTTTTGTTAATGAAGAGCCTGAAAAAGATGTAACATAGTTATGTTACAGCCTGATCACATGTGCACACACATGCAAAGCAGCTTCTTCCTGAAGTCAAACATTTAGTATCAGAACAACAACTGTGTAATGTATCAACAAGTGCTGGATGGGTTGTACTGGAATTCTAATTTCCCCTCGGGGATCAATAAAGTATCTTTGAATTGAATTGAATTGAACTGTAAACAGTAACAGTAAAATAGAAGAATAGCAATGTGGGGTGTGTGTGTTTGTGTGGGGGGGAGGGCTGATTGTGGTCTATTTTTACTGAGAATCAATCTACGTTTGACCCTTCATGAAGCACACACACGCAACCACACACAGATATAACCATCTGCCTTTGAAAGGAACATGGCTGCATCCTACTATTTGCTGTATCAATCTTCCAGGCCACATATGTCACCCCGTGTCATGGACAGCAGGCATGAGGATTTATGGTCACCGAAGTGTTAATTCATTAGCAACATGTGTAGTGGTTCTCCATCACTTCTCCCTAATATGTCACGCTGTATGATCTAACAAGGCCTCGAGCTAATAAAAAAAATACAAGATGAAGCAAATTCACTCTCCGGTACATCCCTTAATTGTCCTCCAGCACAGGGGCAAGTCTGAATGGAAGCTTATCCTTCTCTTTACTTTTCTTTTTCCTTCATGCAGTAGAATATATAACAAAAACAACACTTTAAGAACCCCACAGATTTCTGTCTGCTATTAATAAAGGTGTTTTTGTCCATTATTAAGCCATAAAGACTGTAGAGATCATAAGATCTTTAAAAACCTGAAAAATAGTTTTCTCTATATTTCTTCATTTGTGTACTTAGAAGTGCTTTTCTCTGAGAGATTATTTTTTAAGTGGAGCCCCATAAACATATGAGATGTGTCTGGATACAACTACAGCAGATGGGACCATCTGTTATTAAAGCTCAGGCTTATTGAAGCAAGGCAGATATATTTTTGGGAAACCTGCGTACTGTGTGTTGTGTGTGTTGTGGAATTTTCTTATCAAAGTGAGTAGAAGTTGACTCATAACAAGAGAAAATCCGGACTTTGTCTTATAAGTTTTATTCAAAGGCATTCAGCGTTTGAATGACTCTGTCACCAAGCAAGTCAGTTGAACAGAGCCCCGATCAACATTTACACACAGTATTTATACCAGAACATGACAGTGTTATCTCAACTGCAAAGAGTCTGTGTTTTATGACCCAAACCCTTCTTAAGTTCAAAAGTGACAAGGTTATCTAGGAACAGACCTAACTGCCCTTCCTGACATTGTCCTAAAGATGGGTCTGAACCATCAAACTTCTGATAATGGCTTTTACAGCTTCTTCCTCTAACACAGATGTTCTGTGGAGTAAAAAAGGTTATACACTGTGAAATGCTTACTGCAAGAATTTCCATCACATGTGTCTGTAAATATTATTCCTGGCACTGGTCAGGACTGGCTACGATTTTCCATGAACACTAGTAAGTATGACTTGTTATTCCACTTCACTAGGAACAGCAAGTGCTTTAAGCTTGAAACCCTGTGAGGCATGGTTGATTGTGTGATTAGTAATTAAAGTGCTCCAAAATACGCAGTAAGTAAAACAATCACAAAAAAAACGTTAGTGTTGATCAGATCTGTAGCTGCTGGGACTGTGCATG
This sequence comes from Girardinichthys multiradiatus, assembly GCF_021462225.1. Taxonomy (NCBI): domain Eukaryota; kingdom Metazoa; phylum Chordata; class Actinopteri; order Cyprinodontiformes; family Goodeidae; genus Girardinichthys; species Girardinichthys multiradiatus. The sequence continues at coordinate 44,766,882 of NC_061802.1, read as the reverse complement.
ATTGTCCGCTACAACCATTTCAGGCTACAGTTTCTTCACAGTGCTTTAGGTTTGCTTATGTATAAGATGAGATAGAGGAACTGAAGTGTCAGACTAGAAAACAGGACTAGAAAACAACTTGCTTACTATATAGTAAACCAGTAAATTAGTTGATAAACAGCCATATACTGTCCTTTTTTGTTGCAACACCTTTTGTTGCTCCTACTCTCAGCTGAAACAAGAGTGTGATTTATTTAAATACTCTCCAAACCTCTGTGCGCAATCTGCTGTTAATACTTACAGAGCTGGAAACAATGACCACTGTCTGCATATCTCTCAGGTACTACATTAGCATTGCTAAGTAGCAAATTTAGGCTAGAACCAACTTTGCGAATGGCACAAAGGCTTAGTTGATATGCACCTTAGTGTTAAAACTCATTGAAGCAGACTTCTGGGAGCATCTCTTTTATAAGTATTACACCACACCTAAAATCATTCGGATTATTGTTAATTTAAATAGGTACGGAAATGCTAAAAAAGACAGTGTACCCCTTTAAATTCTATTGTTCTGTATATTTTATACATATCTGGGGGTTTTTGGATGTACTCCGTTTGTTGCTAGATTTGTTATTTTTACTTAATTTGTGTTCAGTAGACAAGGACATGGTGAAAACAGTTTTGTGGTTTTGTTAGATCCACCACGATATGTTAAAACCTTACACTCGACTGAGGGTGTACCTTCTTTTTTTTTATTGGAGTTTATTTATATATATACCTCTAAACAAAATCTTAAAACCTGAAAAGAAATTACAAGTATTTGCATTAGCATTTCAACTCCAAGCTCATGACTGGGTTGTAAGCACAGCTCCAAAATACACAAAGAAGAAACTGGAAAAGACACAAAAAATAGAGTAGATAAACTCAAATAGGCTGTTTGTCAGATGGAAAGCATGGCAATGGCAAAAATGCTTTCTGTCTTCAAACAATTGCACAAAGAAGGCCTTATGGAAGGCGCATCTCTGCCTAAGCTGGACACAGCAAAACATTTTAAATTACTTAATAGATCATGAGACAGTTGTGCTGAGCTGGAAGATTTGAAAGGCTGTCCTTAAAGATACAGGCAGCCTTGACCTTGACATTAAGATCCAAATTGATGCTAACTGCTGCCCAGTGACCAAAAGAGGGCAACTGCAAGAGAAGGGCTGAAAGAACAGAAAACACCTTAAAAGTCCCTGTTGTTGTAAATATGAATCTGAGAATATTATTTAATATTAATATTTTAATATTAATATTTTACCAAATAATATTCCGGTCTGTTAAGGATTGTCCTGTGAATACCAGCCCCATTAAGGCGATGGTATTAGGACAGAATAGAAAGGTGTGAGACGAGCTCTGACATTATTGAACAGCATAAACTCTGCACACACATGGAATGAATTCACACAATTTCTTAAAATACAAGAATTTATTAACAAAAATAAGTCAACTCAAAGTCAAACATATTTCAATCAACAAACTCTTTACTATGCTAAAACAATCCAACTAAACTACCAAGCAGAATTAAAGAATAACGAAGACTAACGGACTATGTACAATATAAACAAGTAGATTGAAGATGATTAGAAATTATGACCAAAAAGAGTGATGCAACATTACCATGCAATGTTTATGTTTGAGAACCAAGGATTATCTTGAAGAATCTGGAAGTGAAGTTAAGTTAGTTTTGGAACTAACTTAGAAAATAATCAGCAACCTTTAGACAACCCTTCACAATGCAAGATCAGATTAAATATTATTTTAATAAAATAATGTTTTAAATAATGATCTGCTGAATAAAACCAACCTCCTGGATGACTAATTCTCAACGGTGTCTAATTAGCTGCCTTCATTTATTAAAATAATATTTGAAGAAATATTATTGAGTATTTTGGAAAAGAGCCAAATCTTTCTGGAGAAATGGGGCTTAAAGTGTTTACTTAGTTATCAACTTTAGTAAATGATGTTCGGGGACTATTATTCACTAGCTTGAAAACTAACAACCTTTCTGTTGACTAGCCTTAATGCTAGCACACGTGTTCTTACCGGCTGGCCGTTGGGCTAACAAAGAAGCTAGCTAAAGTGCTAAGCTAGAGATAGCTTAGCGCCAGAATCAACACATACCTTTAAAATACCAGGGTTAAAATGCATAAGCGCTGACGGCGCGTTATGAGCAATGTTCTGGTTAAAACCACCCTTTAAATAAAGTTAATCTTAGCTTTAAAACATACAAAGAACCCGAACCGGCCTGGGTGCTACAGGTAGCATGCTAGCACCAAGATAGCCGAGTTCCACAAAACAGACTTCATAACATGAAAACGTTTAGATCATTTCATCCTAAACCAATCTGTTAATCTGCCCAAAACCCAAACTCTGAACTTGTTGAGGTTGTCCAAGGGCGAAGTTTGAAGAAGATATCCGTCGTGAACAAAGAGTTAGCTTCCCGCTAACTTCTTCAGTTTCCTCTGATCAGAAGGTGCGTTTGTTCTGTGAACAAAGGTTGGCTTCCCGCTAACTTCCTCAGTTTCTCCCGATCAGAAGGTGACCAGCTGTTCGTTACCGTAAACACGGTTGCGGCCGTCGTCTTTCCTCCAGACTCGGCTTGTCGAAATAGCTTCTCTCGGAACATCGTTTGCTTCTGTGGGGCCTCGAAGAGAAAATGTAAGCAACTCTTACACCTTAATTTCTCTGTTCATGAATGAAAATACCGGATACACAGACAGTATTTCATTCTACTTAACTTTTGCAAATGATCGGTGATCGGTCCTTGGATCCAGTTGAATTTATGTCCTTTTGCCAGCAAAAGACATTCAGCGCGCTGTGTTCCCTCCTGACCCAATGGTCATCGGTGTGGAAGAGAAAGACTTGTGGAAAGGTGGGGCTTTTATTTGGGTATTGGCGCCACAGGAAGTCCGCAGTTACCCCATTTCCTGGCTGTGCTGGAAGAAGGTTAATGCACTTTATTTTGAAAGGTTCCAGGAAAGTATGTACCGGAGTTTTAGTGTTGAACACCCATGGCTGTGTGGTCCCAACACTGTTACCTGTAACAACATGCCTGTTTGGACTTTCCATGGAAGGACCAGACATGGACACTGAATGGTACAATAAATTATTTTTCTCTGACCAGAAAACATGTATTTGTATGGTCCGGATGGCTTCCAACATTTCTGGTATGGCAAGGAGATCACTCTGGAGATGTTTTCTATGAAGCACAAGAGGCTCCATCATACTCTTGGAGCTTTTTCTTTTAATCGATCAATGGAGTTCCTGGTTCTATAGAGGCATCAACCCATAGCTTGCTTTGTGGTGATGTTGCAGCTGCCAGCCTTCTTGAGTGGGCTTCTCCGCTGTACACTGATTTCAAGGGTCTTTCAACAGGGAAACACTGATATTCACAATGCCAATCTGAAAAAGTACTAATCCCAGGAGAATAACGCCCCTCCTGTGGAACATCCTATATGTTCCACTGGTGTGAGATCCCATTAAAACCAGAATGGCAAGGGAAGATTATAAAAATGTTTTAGACTATGGATGGTTTTTATGAAGCAGTCTTTGCCACATAGAGCAACATTACCACCAGCCTACAAGAAACACTCACATTAAACATCTCTAACTTGATTTTGGAAATAATCAACAGAAATTGTAGGGCTACATGCTAGTGAATCCTTTATTGAAACCTTTGGGCTATGGTCCTAAACTTTACATCAGCTGATGAACAGCATGTTTGACTTTAATGGTAGTTTTCAACCATTGGTCAGCCCTTTTGTTTGTCTCTTTCTCCTGTTTCTTCTGTTCACATTTAGTTTTACTTAGCACCTGGTTATGATAATAAAATGTAAAGACTATAACCTTTTCCTCAGTCTTAAGTCTATGATCTACACTATACTTATATTTGCAAATGGAGCTTTGACCGCTTCGCTTCCAAGCATTTCTTTGTTAAATCTGAGTTTGAAGGACAGGATAGTGGTCATCTCCCTATGTTCCTAAAAGGATTTGAATCCACTACCCCCTGGAATGAAACTGCAAAATGTTGGCTAAGGTTACAAAGCAGGGGGTGAAATGGAATTTGTCCTTTGGGTTATTTAGATAGTTCCTTCACACTGCAGGCTTAGCAGTGCTGGCTGTTCAGTGTATTTTCTCAAGCAGTACATTTCTTCTTGAAGCCTTCAAAGTTTCCTATGCATCATAAAAGTTTTTGCCCTCTCCTAACCTCATTGGCTGCAGATGCAGAGAATTTAACTTGTAGACTGACTTCATATGATCAGAAGCTCTATATGAGTACTGTGATGTTTGTTTATGTACTGAAGCACAGCGTCAACCTAGAAGTTAAATATCACTCCTCCTACTGTACTTTGCCATGCTGCATCTATTCAAGCACTGTCGTTACATAACTTAACTACTTAGATTATGGTTTATTCATGAGGCCTATTTTTGCCCAGGCATTCTGAATGAGACCAGAATCTCTCCGTCTCTCCACGAGCCCTGAGGGAAAAACAGGCAAGCGAGGAAGCAAGATCGCAGACCTGGACAGAATTACCACTTCACTGAACGAAAAAGAGAAAATGATCCTTGCAACCCATTCTGCCTTCTCCATCCACCCATCTGACCCTCATCATTTCATTTTCTCACCAGCTTCATCTGTGTACATGTGCCTGTGGGGATGTGTGGGAGTGTAAGTGCGGCGCTGCTCGGAAGGCACCGCTGCCACTCTAGATGTCGACATGAATTTATTTACAATATGTAAAGTAGCCTTGCAAATGATGCTACCAATCTGGATAGGACAGGAGTTGGCTGAGAGGCTGTGGTGCCTGTGCGTCATTGTGGATACACTGCAGCTTTGGTGTGTGAGATAGAGAGGGGAGAGAAAGCTAAGGCAGGACGTCACAGCAGAGCCCTCTGCTGTTCGAAGCACCAACCATCCAGCATGTCCTCTGCTCAGCATCTGCTTCTCTGTTTATCTTTACATTACTTATAGTCATCACCCATACCTTTATGACCACACCTCTAAGAATGTATGTCTTAGTCAGGCATAACATAATGACCACTGACAGGTGAAGTAAATAAGTGTTAGTGGTTGGGTAGCTATGATTCAAACCCCTGGCTGATTTAGATTTAAATTATTTTCAATCAACTAAGACTTTTTTTTTTTTTGAATAAGGAATGACTCAGCATCACAAAAAATGATACATCAATATAAAGAGAGTATCAATTTTGGAAAAATATTATTAATCAGTTTTTACTTACATTTTATTAAAAAATGGCCTTTTAATTATACCCTTCTCAATAATCAATGGACAAACATCATAATTAGCAACCAACAGTTAAATCCTTTTTTTAATTCACATGCAAGTTTTTTCATGTTTTTACTGATATTATGACTATTTGTCTTGGGTGATGTACTCCAAGGCTTTCAGGTTGGAGGCCCGCCATAACATGACCCTAATTTTTAGCTCCCTCCACAGATTCCCTATCAGATTTAAATCTCGAAACTCTAGCTGGGGCACTCCAAACTGTTAATATTTCTTCCAGTCAGAAGAAACGTGTTGAAATGAATTAAAAGATTCTTTCAAAGTTAAGTCTGCCAGTGGTCTTAATCTTGGGCTTTACTTTACGTCATTTAATGCAAACACTATCCTCTGATGGCTTTGGCATTTTTTAACAGGGTCGTGCACCCTGCTAAGACAACTGGTTCTGGGAAGGTTTGCTGACTTTGAAGTGTTCACTTGGCTTCTGAATTTACCAGATCTCCACTCAAATGAACATCTCTGGGTCAGAATTGTTTTGGCACCAAAAGGGGGACCAACACATTATAAGCCAGGTGACCATGATGTCCAGCCTGATTGGTATAAACAGTATATTTGAGAAAGCGGTTCTAGAGGTTTCGTGAGTATCTAAATGCAAATCCTCATCAGTAGATTCTTTGGGCCTTATTGTGCAGCCTCACTCTGAGACACTCCAACTCTGGGGAACATGAGGGCCTGGATGAGTGGATTCTTTGACTCATTGCTGTATTTTTACATGGCAATGAAGTAAATGCCAGAATTCAAGTTGCCCAAGTAGATTGCTGCAATGGAAAAAACTTAGCAGTTTTTAAATCTAAGGTTCAAATGAATTTTATTTGTAGTTGTTTTGGTTTCCAGTTGCACTGCCATCAGATTCAAGAATGCCCCTAAACAACTGTCAGGAACAGTAGATGTCATTTTTCAGTTTCAGTTTGTCTCAAATAGGTTCCTGTTAGGTTGGCATTTTGAGCAGGAATATAAAGAAAAAGAAGTAAAATCTGACTGTTATATCCTGTTTTTCATGGCGTATTGAGCCAGTAGAGGTCTGCTGTTGGCAATAACAAAACAGAAGGCTATCATGTTAAAGAGCTAAAAGAGCTATAAGCTAAAATGGTCTGTTTCAGAGGAACAAAACTAAAAGGCCTTATAGAGGATCCAGCTTTATGACTTGCAAAATTTTTATCTTCATGTCTTAAACAAAATATTCCTCTTTAACAGTTACAATAAAACAATTTATAGAAATCTTGCCATTATTTTGTTACCAGAATAAAATGTCATTATTGTATGAGATGCCAAGCCAAGTAGTAACCTGTGTACTTAGACTAGATGAACTACAATGCCAAGCTAAAATACCGCTTGAACATTGTCACATTTATTCTGTTAAAACCACAAGGTTTACTGTGTTTTTTTCAGGAGATTTTATTTATTTCAGACCAATGCCAGTAGTGCATCACTGTGAAGTGAAAAGAAAACAACAGCTTTTTTTAAATTATTTTTTACAATTCTCTACAAGAAAAAATATGTGGCCTGCCATCGTAATGCATCGTAATGTTTGTTTCTGCCAGGTTTAAGCACAAACCCAGACATTTTCAAAATTACATATTTGCAAAATACCTTTGCTTTGTCAGAGTGTCTGTAATCAAGTCAACACTTGCTACAAATTCTAACCCAATTTGCTTTAATATATTTCATTCCACTGTAACTCAGGCAGCATAGAGAGGGTTGCTGTCCTACTGGAAGGTGAACCTCTGCCTCAGTATTAGGTATTTAATACTTAACAGGCTTCCTTTCAGGATTGTCTGTATATACCACCAACCATGTTCCATTCAGTGTGCTTAACAAAAGTGTTTTACATGTTTTACAGTGAAAATAGTGTGTTTAGGGCGTCCGTCCTCCCTTCCATGTAGGCCAAAATTTTTAATTCGGTCTTGTTTGACTGGATCACCTTCTTCCACATGCTTCTGTGATTTATGACCGGTGACAAAGTTTAAACAAGACTTGGGGTCCTTTTAACTACCAGATGTGTGGACATCTACCCATCTCCGTCCTACCACCACTTGTTAGTGAGACACTATGATGATGGTACTAGTGGTTTGCACACCATTTCAAATGACACATTAGGTATACCACAGATAACCTATTTAGATTCAAAATTTAATTTTAAAAAGATTGTAAAAAGATGGTTAAAAACCATGACTAAAAGAGTGATGCAGCATTACCGTTCAATGTTATTATTGTTGGAGAACCAAGGACTATCTTGATCTACCAGATATGTGAGGTGCATGACTAATAGATGTCTGGTTAACAGATTATCCCAACTAAGCTGTGGTCAAAAAACTAAGTAACTATCTTTAGGGCACTTACAACAGCTCCTGTAATTGTTATTTTAATGCGTAATAAAATAAAAATGTTAAATTGAACCTCATGGAACAGTTCATCAACAAGGATTTGTTTCTGAGCACCAGGTTGTACCATTGGGTCAAAGCTGGTTACATATTTGAGATTTGAGTAGTCTGTTGGGGATGAACTGATACAATATTTAACAGCAGTAGCAACTGCTTCATCACCCAGTGACAAAGTATGCTTTTTTCAATAGCATGGGAATTATATTTTAAGCCGTACCTTTTTCTTGAGACATGCATTGAGGTTGTACAAATATTACATAACTTCAAAATGGTTCAAATCCCTAATAATAGGACTTTAGAGCAATTTTTCCCATCGCATTAATTTTAATTCCCTGCTGCAGTTTTAAGGCCTTAAGCATTATTTGACTAATGTTTTGATATACTGCATTCTCCCCAGGGCAGCATGCCTAGGGGGTACCATGAGGCAAAAGCAAAAAGTTGACATTTGCATTTCAAATCATCGGGACCCCAGTCTGCCCTCTATGTTTGACATCTATATGGTTATCGTGGTCTGATCATCAGATCACATAAATATCAACTATTTCTGAGAGGATGAGAAGATTCATCTATCACTTTTTGTAGCATAATCTTAGTTGGGTGGGCTGAGGGTGGGTGTTGTCTGGCAGCAGAGTGAAGAACTCATGGAAGAAAAACCACCTTGTCGCAACGACCGGCGGATCACTCTTCGTGCGGGGAAAGAGACGAGGCAACAGGATGCAGTTGTGATGGCTTTTATTTGAAAACTGCCGATCAGGCACAGCCATTTGTTCATCAGTTTCTCTCTCATTTTTATCACATAGGACACCACATGCTCACCCGATGGACTTGGGCTCTCCCATTGTTCTTTAAGCAGATCCAATGGCCCTCTCACCTGTCATCCGTACAGCAACTCGAATGGAGAAAATCCAGTGGATGCCTGTGGAACTTCTCGATATGCAAAAAGCATATAGGCCAGCCATTTGTCCCAGTCTGTGCCCGTCTCTGAAACAAACTTCCTCAGCATGCTCTTCAGTGTTTGATTGAAGCATTCCACCAGCCCATCTGACTGGAGATGGTAAGGGGTGGTGTTTATCCCCTTTATTCCTAATAACTGATAAACCTGCTTTAACAGTTTTGACCGAAAATTAGTCCCACAGTCAGTAAGGATCTCTTTAGGAATGCCTACTCGCCACCACAACTGCAGCAAACAACTAGCTACCTGTTTAGCCTTCACAGATCTCAATGGAAAAGCCTCAGGGTACCTAGTAGCATAGTCACAGATAACTAGGATGTAGCTGTTACCAGAGGAGCTTTTCTCCAGGGGACCTACCACATCCATTCCTATCTGTTCAAATGATGTTTCTATAATAGGCAATGGCTGTAGAGGAGCTCTAGAAACACCTTTATTTGTAGTCAACTGACATGTGTGAAAAGAAGAGCAGAACTGTTGTATTTGTGTATACATGCCTGGCCACACAAACCGTCTTGCTATTCTTTGGAGAGATTTCTGAAACCCAAGGTGCCCCAACCAGGGAACTGAATCACCGAGTTCCATCACTTTTCCCCTCCACTGCTGGGGCAAAGCAATGGCTTCCGATTCACCCTTAACCTGATAAAGGACACCATTCCTCACCACATAAGTTGCATCTTCTAAAGCATTTATTTTGCCTTGCTTGTTCCCCTCAACTTCAGTGACCTTGTCAAACCATGATTTTAATATTGGGTCAGATCTCTGATATGCAGAAACATCTAAGGGAATATCAAAGTCAAACAAAGAGCAGGGTTTCGTCTTATCACCCACCTCCCTTCTGACCATACCCATAAACCTTTCCCTTCTCCTCTCAGCTCTGGATTTAAAAGGGCTTTCCCTGGCCCACCTCCAGCTCCACATCATAGAATGGAAATTCTTGAAGTGGGTTCTGTGCCTTCTGGGCTCTAATAGTGACCAAGCTACACATTGGGGAAAAAGGTTCTGCTTCTGTCCTTGTAGGGACATTTTTCTGCAAAAGTGCAGTGTCTTGAGTCCTGACCTGTTGTTCCTCGTGGCTATTAGGGAGATTCAACAATTTAGCTTCTGCGTTTGACACTAAACTAGTCAATGTGGGAACATCCAAACCCAAAATGACAGCATACGGCAGCCTTGGAGCCAATGCTACAGGTAATAAAAAGGTTTGACCTCCTATAGTTAAATACACCTCAGCTACTGGATACTCCATTTCGTCACCGTGAATACAACTTATTTTTGTCTTAACCTCAGTCCAAAGCTCTCGTGGCACCAGGCTAGGAAGAACCACAGATTTAAAACTTCCTGTATCTAATAAAGCTATTTCACGTTGACCATTTACGAGCACCGGGACCGTGCGAGCAAGTTCCTGGACCGGAGATGGGGAAGATGGTCTAGGAATTGAACACAGAAGAGAGGGCTCACTCCTGGTAGTGGCACGACATGTATACTGCGTATGACCTATCCTGTTACACTGAAAACACCTTACATCTTGTTTTGAGGAGGAATAATTCTTAACAGGATTGGGTTTAGCTACAGAAAAATACTTAGTAGTGGGAAAACTCCTAGTCTGACCCATAGCTCCACCCCTTTTACCCACATCCCACTTATTTCTTCCAATAGGGAAGTGACTACGCCCAAAGTTGGTTCTTCTCTCTCCTGTACTCGCTGACAGGAAGACTTCTGCCAAACTTGCAGCCTCCTCCGCAGACTTTGGAGCTTGTTCTTGGATCCACACCTCCAAGTCTGGATTCACCATCCTCAGAAACTGCTCCATGATCATTAATTCTGAAATGTCTTTCACTGATGACTTCTCCGGTTTGACCCACTTATACAACAAGTCCTTAAGTCGAACATAAAGTTCTTTTGGTGTCTCACCCTGATGAACATCCAGGGATTGAAACCTCCTTCTATAAGTGTCGACCATTATCTCATATTTGGTCAATATAGCTTCTTTCACCTTGTCATAAACATGAGAATGTGCAAGGTCCATCAAAACATATGCACTACGTGCTTTCCCAGTCAGTAGTGGAACCAAACAAACTGCCCAATCTTCTTTAGGCCACTGACAGACCTTAGCCATCCTTTCAAAAGTTGTTAGAAAGTGCTCCACATCATCATCAGAAGTCAGTGGAAGCAGCTTTGGCTCCCTCTGCCCAGCAGGTAGCTGGTAGGTCAGCTCACCTTGTCCGTCATCATAGCCGTCTCCGTCACGATCATGAGTGTAAGGATCCTCCCCCACTCTGTCACCATCATACTGTCGTTCCTCTTTCAATTCCTCCACCTGGAGTTGTCAAAATTGATGTTGTAAACCCTCCCATCTCATCTCTTGATGCTCTGCTTCCTTCTCACTCTGCTGATCTCGAGCCGTTTGCGACTGCATCAAGGATTTGACAAGACTGGCCAGCTGATCCAGTTTGTCATCAGCGCTAGCCCCGGTAGCAGCCTCCACCCCACTCGCGGCTGAAGTACTCTCTGGACTCCCTGATTCATTTTTTTTTTTCCACCTCTTGTCATCATGGCCTCATTCTTCCTTCACGATCCCACTCCTGACACCAACTTGTCACAACGACCGGCAGATCGCTCTTCTTGCGGGGAAAGAGACGAGGCAACAGGATGCAGTTGAGATGGCTTTTATTAGAAAACTGCCGATCACATTTTCTACACACCTGTTGTGAACATAGAAGCTGGCTTTCTACCTTAAGGTAGTTCCAACTCATACCAGCTGAAGGGGTGACAAAATAAGACAAGAAACAATACACCACAATAATTCACCCCACCTAACACAAACAATAAATAATATTAATACACGTTACATACATGCAAATCATTAAACTAAACTAATCTACAATCAATCTAAATTTAACTTAATCTAACTCTGCAGAGTATTTCCCCTCTTAGTTGACAATGGTATGCTCCATCCCACCAAGGAGACACACCCACAGGTAACACTAAACAATTAACCTGACATTTCCCCACATTCCCCCTGTCACAGAAAGATGGCCAGTCCTTCTGCCTGAAAGAATGTTTTAACTAAATATCACTATAAATGAAATGAACTAAACAAACAGCATTTATTCTATACATAAATATAATATCAATAAATAGTATCAATAAATAATATCAATAATCACTTATAGGGACGGAGCCCCCAATCTCCATCACAGACCTACATAGTAATTGGAAGGATTAAATCTAGTTAACACAATCCGCTTGTGGGAAAACTTTACTCACATAATATAATAGCTTATGTTTTTGAAAAAGTATCCACTGGAGCCAGAGATGTTTTGGACCAGGCACCCAGCAACAGTGTGTGGTATTTAACTTTGGGAAAAACCACAAGGCGAAACAGACAATGGCTTCATTAATCATTCCTCAGCCTATGTATGGATGAAGGGTTCGTTAACAGTTTCCACTGCAGAAGGTTCTTAGGCTTCACATATTTAAGTGCACTGGAATGTAGTCAGCTGGACTGGTACCGTTTTAAATTTGCCGTACTGTCACTCCCGGCTTGTTTATCAGGGTGTCCTCTCAGTGGGACGTGCCCTAAAACCTCCAAATAGAGGTGCCATAGAGCCATCTTGATCAGAGGCACAAACAACCTCAACTGACTTCCTTTAATGAAGGGGAGCAGCTCTCCTCTAACTTCCTCAAGGAGTAATGAAGATCATCACTCTATCTTGAAGCCTTTGCCTGGCCACTCTAAAGAAGACATTCGCCTGAAGACATTCGCCTGTTGTGCCTCTCCTGTCCAGTTCTCATCTGAGACTCATGTGGAAAGAGGCCGCTATGTTGGAACACGCTGTTTTTGTTCAGATGTCACGGAGAGTCCAGCCATGACTCCTCCTCTTCCTGGGTTGAGCTGGAAGTAGGTTAATGGGATTCTGAGAAGTGTAGGGACTGTGTGTACTGTTCAGAGTCCATGTTCATCCATGTTGTAACCCATGGCTAGGGTCCCAGCACCGATTAACAATGACATGATGTTGCTCTATTAAGAAATATTGTGTAACAATAAAGATATCTCTGGCCTTGCAACATTTTTGAAGAAAACATACTTTAAAATTGGGAACATTTTGTTTTAAAACTGTGCTGATTGTTCTGCAGGCAATAAATGTCTACAAAAAACTAATAATATCAACTTACTTGATGTTTGGCTGGTTGTAAATCCTGAGGTGCTCAATGGTGACTATATAAATGGAAGAAAGCAGAGAAATGTTATGTAACAGCCACTAAGTGCCAGTTTGAGGTACTGTGGAATCTTTTCAGAAAACCTAACCATTAAATAAACCAGAAGTGTTTCTTCCTGTGTATTTAGATTTTTTGCAGTTGGACGTTTTTGACTAAATGTTACAGAAGCTCTCTTCTGGGTCACTGCTCATTGACCGAGGGTCACTGGTTGTTCCAATGCCCCTCAGTTGGACTGAATTATCACCTTTTAGGCTGGTCCCATCAATTGATATAATTAATTTGCTTCAGAGTGAGTGACACAGCAATTCATGAGATTACATAAAGGAAGAGCTTTCCTGACAGAACAATAAGAGACAAAACAGTCGATGTTAGAAAGATGTTGGGGTTAGTTTGTTCTATTTTCTACACCGTACCAACTGTCACATTTCTTCAGGTTGGATATTCTTTTACGATCTGTTGTGTCACAGCCCTCATTCTGCTTTTCTTCTTTTATCATTATCTCTCCTCTGCTGTGCTCTCCTCCCTTGCCTCTGCCTTCGAAAGAGGTGATCCAGAAATAAGGCCATAAATAAGAAATCAACGGCCTTTTCTGTCCCACCACATTACAGGCTTTTGATGAATGCTTTCTGCAGTAGCATTACTCACTAGATTCAAATCAATGCGATAACCCCCCATGCCAGATTGATTTCAGTGGCAGTGACAACAGCACAGAGAGGTGCAGAGCAGATCTGTACACTGTAAGCTCTTTTGAAAATACTTGCAAATGAGAGTTATATAGGTGCAGCTGGTTACAGTTAGTAGATTAAATGAGTGGCTACAAATCACAGAGGCAGGAAAGCCAGTATAACTGAAATGTAGTAGAGATAGTGGTGCATCTTTAAATCTCCTAATCCCTGTTTACCAGGTTCTAAAAATGGAAGACAAGCTGTTAAAGTTTCAGATAAGGTTGTGCTTGAAATTATTTAATAATCCTAAAGCTGTCAGAGGAAAGGAAATGAAAATCAACTCATTTGATAAAATATGCTTTGGAAGAAAATGTATACATTGCCTTGCAAAAGTATAAAATCTGCTGAACCTTTTTATATTTTGTGACATTACCTGAGCTCCATGGTAACTCTAAGAGCTGGACATCACAGGTGGGCAAATCTCTTGACAGGATATTTATAATTATGGAAGAGAGGCAAGAAGAGAGCCATTGGTAAAAGACAAAACAAGTCAAATTTTCAGTTTGCCATGAGCTAAAAATAGGAGGGGTACACAGGGGAACACGTGTTGTTCAGGTGAGTCCAGAATAAAACATTTTGGCCAGAATGCAAAGCTTTGTGTATGGTTGAAAAACTAACATTGCGCATGACCCTGAACATACCATTCATAAGGTAAAACACAGAGGTGGCAGCACCATGCTGTAGAGATGCTTTTCTTCTGCAGGGACAGAGATACAAGACTGGCACAGTAGCTTAGATGTTGCACATGTTATCTATTACAGGGTGGAACCGATATATTTTCTGCAATGTAAAGGGATATATCAATGTATTTACCTGTGATACTCAGACTGGCCCAGGATACAGCAGGCGAGGTGTAATATTATCCTGAAAAAACTCAGTTTGATTATGCACCCTTTACAAAAGGTAACTCCATGCCAGGCTTTCTACCTGCTTAGAGTGGCTGCATCATATACGTGATCATGTTTTCAGTATGAGAGCAGAGTCAGAAAGACACTTAACAAAGAGGGATCTACATACTTTTTTTTTTTAATTAGAGCCCAATTATTCATTTTCTATTCCTAAGCTGAAACAGATTCTTACATTTTTCATTTAAAGTCTGAAATTATAATATTGCAAAATCAGACCTGTGTCTGTCAAAGGCACAAAAGACAAGACTCAACATGATCTAGATGCTTGTTTGCATCTTGCTAAATACCAATCAGAATCCAACAGCAGATAACTATTAGGCTGTTAAAACATAAGTCTACCACAGTAACAAGAACAAGTTTGTTTGACACTGTTCTGCTTTCACTGAACATTGCTGCTGAATATGTGTTATGTCTGCAACAGAGGAGAGCCAACAAATAGGGATAAAAAAGGTTGATAGCAATTTTACAGCTGGATTTTACAGCTTTGACATAAACACAACAATATGGCAAATCCTAGAGGAAGGAAACAACCAGCTTGTAAACATAAAGAGATGTCCCTGGACTCTCATCCAGCATCGGAAGGGAGAGATGGATGGATGGATGGATGGATGGATGGATGGATGGAGGGAGGGAGGGAGGGAGGGATGGATGGATGGATGGAAAAGTTTAGACAAGGCATACATTTTAAGTTGTAAACAACTACACAGAAAGAATTCAGTGAATGATGTAAGTTTGGCCTCTAGGATTAGACTGTGTAAAGGATTTTTTTATTTTTGTTTGTCAGCTTCTGAATTCTTTAAGAGAGCCACAGCTGTCTCCTTGGTCTGTAAACCGAGTCAGTAGCAACCCACTTTCATATTTTGGCAGAAGAAAAACCACAATGCTTTTTGCATGAATGCATGAAGTGGCCATTAGACATAGTTGAAGTGAATTTTGGACATTTCCAGGGATGTGAAAAGAGTATTTGGCCAACTTCAAAAATTAACAAAGCACTTCTAAGCAAACAGCATAAAGAAGCCAGAATTACTCTAAATTAATTTGGCCATTTTCTGTACCCATTTGATACTGTTAGAGTTGCTGGGGTGCTGGAGCCAATACCAGCAGTCAGCAGGTCACCAGTCTAGGAAAACATGACATGTCTGCTGGTTTATACAAGAATTGTGGTGTATTAAACAGAAATATTAAAAAGATGAAAAAAATGGGTCTAAATTAATTTATATTTAAAGAAAAGGAGATTTAAAAAATCCATAGAAATTACTATGTTGTTTATTTTATATTTTCGAGATTTCTTTTATTTTGTCTTATGATGTTACCAAGAAACAAATAACATAATTTTCTGTTTCTATTGTGTCTTTCGAAATAAAAAGCATTTAAAGTAGGAACTGCACTTTCATAAAGCAGGGGAAAATAGGCTGCTCCATTAGCCTTTACAAATTAGAAAAGGAAAATAAAACTAAATGTGTATTTCTTTCAAAACCATAAACTTAATTTGTGCAAAAAAAAAATTCACAAAAATGACTATAGTAATACTATTATAATTAAGATAGTTTTAAAGCCTTTCACTTCAAAAGAACAGACTTCACTGAGTTCTCTGGGGAGTATCAGATCTCTGCATATTTCTTACCAACAGCTTTGACAGCAGGCATCCATCCTCATTCCTACTTGTCTTTCTATCCTCACAGTGTGTTCACAACATTTATTCTGCATTAAACAATGACAAATTGTCACCATTACCCAGACAGATCCTGTACCTGTACCTTTTCACATAGGGAAGCACTTTTTGCTCCAAGAAAACTTTTCCCGCGCTGCTCACACATGTGGCGGCAGCTGGACTGATGTAGATGAGAGCCTGTCAGCACAAGCAGACCTTCTGCATTTACAGGTCTACAACCAGGTGGTCTTGCAGTACTTTACTATGAAACGGCTAATTTGTGGAAAGTGTAGCATGGAATGAGTCCATGTTACAACACTTGAAAACTTTACATTAGTCCCATTTGCTGAAAATGTATAAAATATTATATATAACTTATCTGCCAAAATATTGGCAGATAAGTGATTTAAATGTAGTGAAGACTTCTTTAATTCTAACAAAATGTCTTTATGAGTCGATTCTGTCAACACAACAGGGCAACTCCAGAACTACAGGTCCTTCTCAAAATATTAGCATATTGTGATAAAGTTCATTATTTTCCATAATGTCATGATGAAAATTTTACATTCATATATTTTAGATTCATTGCACACTAACTGAAATATTTCAGGTCTTTTATTGTCTTAATACAGATGATTTTGGCATACAGCTCATGAAAACCCAAAATTCCTATCTCACAAAATTAGCATATCATTAAAAGGGTCTCTAAACGAGCTATGAACCTAATCATCTGGATCAACGAGTTAACTCTAAACACCTGCAAAAGATTCCTGAGGCCTTTAAAACTCCCAGCCTGGTTCATCACTCAAAACCCCAATCATGGGTAAGACTGCCGACCTGACTGCTGTCCAGAAGGCCACTATTGACACCCTCAAGCAAGAGGGTAAGACACAGAAAGAAATTTCTGAACGAATAGGCTGTTCCCAGAGTGCTGTATCAAGGCACCTCAGTGGGAAGTCTGTGGGAACGAAAAAGTGTGGCAGAAAACATTGCACAACGAGAAGAGGTGACCGGACCCTGAGGAAGATTGTGGAGAACGGCCAATTCCAGACCTTGGGGGACCTGCGGAAGCAGTGGACTGAGTCTGGAGTAGAAACATCCAGAGCCACCGTGCACAGGCGTGTGAAGGAAATGGGCTACAGGTGCCGCATTCCCCAGGTCAAGCCACTTTTGAACCAGAAACAGCGGCAGAAGCGCCTGACCTGGGCTACAGAGAAGCAGCACTGGACTGTTGCTCAGTGGTCCAAAGTACTTTTTTCGGATGAAAGCAAATTCTGCATGTCATTCGGAAATCAAGGTGCCAGAGTCTGGAGGAAGACTGGGGAGAAGGAAATGCCAAATTGCCAGAAGTCCAGTGTCAAGTACCCACAGTCAGTGATGGTCTGGGGTGCCGTGTCAGCTGCTGGTGTTGGTCCACTGTGTTTTATCAAGGGCAGGGTCAATGCAGCTAGCTATCAGGGGATTTTGAAGCACTTCATGCTTCCATCTGCTGAAAAGCTTTATGGAGATGAAGATTTCATTTTTCAGCACGACCTGGCACCTGCTCACAGTGCCAAAACCACTGGTAAATGGTTTACTGACCATGGTATCACTGTGCTCAATTGGCCTGCCAAATCTCCTGACCTGAACCCCATAGAGAATCTGTGGGATATTGTGAAGAGAACGTTGAGAGACTCAAGACCCAACACTCTGGATGAGCTAAAGGCCACTATTGAAGCATCCTGGGTCTCCATAAGACCTCAGCAGTGCCACAGACTGATTGCCACGCCGCATTGAAGCAGTCATTTCTGCAAAAGGATTCCCGACTAAGTATTGAGTGCATAACTGTACATGATTATTTGAAGGTTGACGTTTTTTGTATTAAAAACACTTTTCTTTTATTGGTCGGATGAAATATGCTAATTTTGTGAGATAGGAATTTTGGGTTTTCATGAGCTGTATGCCAAAATCATCCGTATTAAGACAATAAAAGACCTGAAATATTTCAGTTAGTGTGCAATGAATCTAAAATATATGAATGTTAAATTTTCATCATGACATTATGGAAAATAATTAACTTTATCACAATATGCTAATATTTTGAGAAGGACCAGTACTTCCTTTCTTCATAAGAAGAGTCTGAAACATGACAGGAAGTCTAGTATTAACACCATACATACATACAGTACAGACCAAACGTTTGGACACACCTTCTCATTCAAAGAGTTGTCTTTATTTTCATGACTATGAATATTGTAACTTCACACTGAAGGCATCAAAGCTATGAACTAACACATGTGGAATTATATGCTGAACAAAAAAGTGTGAAACAACTGAAAATATGTCTTATATTCTAGGTTCTTCAAAGTAGCCACCTTTTGCTTTGATTACTGCTACGCACACTCTCGGCATTCTGTTGATGAGCTTCAAGAGGTAGTCACCTGAAATGGTGTTCACTTCACAGGTGTGCCCTGTCAGGTTTAATAAGTGGGATTTCAAGCCTTATAAATGGGGTTGGGACCATCATTTGTGTTGTGCAGGAGGTGGATACAGTACACAGCTGATAGTCCTACTGAATATACTGTTAGAATTTGTATTATGGCAAGAAAAAAGCAGCTATGTAAAGAAAAACAAGTGACCATCATTACTTTAAGAAATGAAGGTCAGTCAGTCCGAACAATTGGAAAAACTTTGAAAGTGTCCCCAAGTGCAGTCGCAAAAATCATCAAGCGCTACAAAGAAACTGGCTCACATGAGGACCGCCCCAGGAAAGGAAGACCAAGGGTCACCTCAGCTGCGGACGATAAGTTCATCCGATTCACCAGCCTCAGAAATCGCAGGTTAACAGCAGCTCAGATTAGAGAACAGGTCAATGCCACACAGAGTTCTAGCAGCAGACACATCTCTAGAACAACTGTTAAGAGGAGACTGTGTGAATCAGGCCTTCATGGTAAAATAGCTGCTAGGAAACCACTGCTGAAGACAGGCAACAAACAGAAGAGACTTGTTTGGACTAAAGAACACAAGGAATGGACATTAGACCAGTGGAAATCTGTGCTTTGGTCTGATGAGTCCAAGTTTGAGATCTTTGGTTCCAACTACCGTGTCTTTGTGTTGCGCAGAAGAAGTGAACAGATGGACTCTACATGCCTGGTTCCCACCGTGAAGCATGGAGGAGGAGATGTGATGGTGTGGGGGTGCTTTGCTGGTGACACTGTTGGGGATTTATTCAAAATTGAAGGCATACTGAACCAGCATGGCCACCACAGCATCTTGCAGTGGCATGCTATTCCATCCGGTTTGCGTTTAGTTGGACCATCATTTATTCTTCAACAGGACAATTACCCCAAACACACCTCCAGGCTGTGTAAGGGCTATTTGACCAAGAAGGAGAGTGATGGGGTGCTGCGCCAGATGACCTGGCCTCCACAGTCACCAGACCTGAACCCAATTGAGATGGTTTGGGGTGAGCTGGACCGCAGAGTGAAGGGAAAAGGGCCAACAAGTGCTAAGCATCTCTGGGAACTCCTTCAAGACTGTTGGAAAACCATTTCAGGTGACTACCTCTTGAAGCTCATCAACAGAATGCCAAGTGTGTGTGGAGCAGTAATCGAAGCAAAAGGTGGCTACTTTGAAGAACCTAGAATATAAGACATATTTTCAGTTGTTTCACACTTTTTTGTTCAGTATATAATTTCACATGTTAATTCATAGTTATGATGCCTTCAGTGTGAAGCTACAATATTCATAGTCATGAAAATAAAGAAAACTCTTTGAATGAGAAGGTGTGTCCAAACGTTTGGTCTGTACTATAGTACTCATAATACTGCCTTACACATACTTCAATAGACAACTGAAATCAATCAAGATCACTTTGTTGGACAGACTTCAGTTTGTTTCCATATTTTGAGGTTTTTTGACAGCCCTATGAGACTGTGTTAAACTGATTAGACATGATATTATCCCAGTGAAAATGAAGCAGATGCGATACTGAAACTAGAAAGAAAACACACATTTTTTAGCTGCTGAGATAAAATGTTACATTACCTTTGTCCCAACTGTAAATTTAGATGTCTCCAGACCATAATGGTCTTGGAGTTTTTTATGTCTTTTAAACTAATCACACTGAATTTTGCTGCTAATATAAAATGATGAATGAATAAAGTAAACTGACATGATTTGCTTTTCTTGGTGACTGCTTCTGCAGATGACAGCTGAAGCCATTCTGCGCCTGGTCAACGATCCTGTGCTGCCTTTCTATCCTCTGGACATTGTGCTGGATGTTCAAAACAAACTCAAAGGTAACACATGATTAAAAGAATAACAGTGCGCATACTGGACTCACGCTGAAACCAACTGGTGCATGCAGTGTCATTTACAGCTTTGGACTGGAATATTTCCCACAGGTATTGATTGAGACTAAAACAGACATAAGAAAATAAATGGAAGAGAACATTCGACTGTTTATGCATGAGCTGTTGCTTTAATAAGACATTGATTTCAAGAAATAGTTTTACCAATGCAAACGGCTCTTGTACTGAATGAAATTATGCTGGATATAAAAAAAGCATAAATGTGGCAAAAGAACACAAAAGAACTAAACAACAACTTAAGACATTTGTCCCCAAACACTGCATTGGATCTTTTCACCACTATTACACATTTTGTTTTTCAGCTGAATTACCCAGGACAAATATCACCCTATATGGAAAAGGTTTTAAAAAGATTTAAATTAATTCAGTTTTGTTTATATAGCGCCAATTCACAACATATGTCATCTCAAGGCATTTTACAAAGTCGATTCAATTGAATCTTACAGATTTCAAGTCAGGCGCATACATTCCAATTAATCCTAGTTATCAAACAGTGCAGTCAGATTCAGTTATTTATTCAAATTGGTTAAAAGTTTTTCTATCTAAGGAAACCAAACAAATTGCATCGAGTCAGTGACTTGTAGCATTCACCTCTCATGGATGAGCATGTAGAGACAGTGGACAGTCACTGGCGTTGACTTTGCAGCAATCCCTCATACTGAGTATGCATGTAGCGACAATGGAGAGGAAAAACTCCCTTTTAACAGGAAGAAACCTCCAGCAGAACCAGGCTCAGTGTGAGCGGCCATCTGCCATGACCTACTGGGGTTTAAGAGAACAGAGCAGAGACAGAAAAAGAACACAGAACCACTGATCCAGGAGTACTTTCTATGGGAAAGAAAAGTGAAACGTTAATGGTTATAGCTCCTTTAGAGGCCTCATTTAGGAGAGAAACACAGCTAAGCAGATGAACTCTGAGCCAGTTTTCAAGTCTAGAGTATGAACGAGAGCACATACAGATAGTCACAATAGAAGCCAGTACCTATACAAAGGAGTGTTAGAGTTAGAAAGCTGATAAACACAGACAAGTGTAAAATAAGACACAAGGCGAACCAAGTAAGTTTGACTTGCAAGGGTGAGACAGTCCTGTGCCAGAACAGCAACTTCCTTCTCACAAAGGGAAAATTCTTGCACCAGCCTTTTATTTAAAACTCACATTCAAACAAGCAAAAAGCGGGAATCGGTTCAGCCAATTCTTACAGAGATTTCAAGTGTAGTCATTCCCATATATGGTATAAGATCGTCATGTCCAGGGAGTGATCCACTCCAGACCGCATTCCTTAACCTTCCACGAACACTTTTTCACACCAAAAAAAGCAATCATAGGAATCAGAAATCATCTTAACTATAGTAGAACTTCAGATATAAAGAGAGTGAAAGTGGTCCAGCAGCCTAAGCCTATAGCAGCATAACTACAGAGATAGCTCAGGATAACCTAAGCCTCTCTAACTATAAGCTTTATTAAAAAGGAAAGTTTTAAGCCTAGCCTTAAAAGTAGACAGGGTGTCTGCCTCACGGACTAAAACTGGGAGCTGGTTCCACAGGAGAGGAGCCTGATAACTAAAAGATCTGCCACCAATTCTAGTTCTAGAGACTCTAGGAACCACCAGTAAACCTGCAGTCTGAGAACGAAGTGCTCTGTTAGGAATATTTTGAACAATCAGATCTCTGATGTATGATGGAGCTAAATCATTAAAGGATTTATATGTGAGGAGGAGAATTTTAAATTCTATTCTGGATTTAACAGGGAGCCAATGAAGAGAAGCTAAAGTTGGGGAAATATGATCTCTCTTTTTAATTTTCATCAGAACTCTTGCTGCAGCATTTTGAATCAGCTGAAGGCTTTTAACTGCATTTTGTGGACATCCTGATAATAACAAATTACAATAGTCCAGCCTTGAAGTAACAAATGCATGGACTAGTTTTTCATTGTCACTCCTGGACAGGATATTTCTATTTTTGGGAATGTTCTGGAGATGAAAGAAGGAAATCCTAGAATCCTAGATATGTGAGGAGGAGAATTTTAAATTCTATTTTTTAGGGAGCCAATGAAGGGAAGCTGAACTCTTTTTAATTTTCATCAGAACAATTTCATCATTTATCATGGTTTCATTCTTTCACATTACAAAAACCTGGCATTTTCACAGGAGTGTGTAGACTTCAACGCCACTGCACCTTGAAAAAAGGCCTCAGGTGAAAACTGCAGACAGAATTTATCATTTACAAAATATACACCATCTGGAATAAGAAAACCAGTAAATATCTAAAGCTTATGGATAATATTGTATGAATTTGTTTTAAAATGAATTACGGTTTGCTGTTTTATCCACATATTAACTTTAGAAAGTGTCCCTCTGTGTGTTAGCTGCAAATATTTATTAACATATGTCTGCATATGCAACTTTCCCATTTCAAGTAAGCAGCCCCTTACTCTGAAGGAATCCTTGTGCAAATTTATATTGCCAAATATTCAGCAGTTAACATGCTGTACATGCTCTCGGCCCTGTAAGTAAAAATTTGCTTATTCAGTCACACTCCAAAAGCTTGCAAAGACTGTCCTTGAATATTAAGACGGCCCTTGAACAAGGATGAAAAAAATAGGCTTTGATGCCTGTAGCCTGCATGCTGTCATCATGCAAATTCAGAGTAAACAAACTGAAATGTTACTTGCATCAAGAAGTTTTCAAAAGTACTGGAGTTCTCAGTAGAGTTACAACTTGATATAGTCAGTGGAATATGCACTGTGGCAAATTCATTCTTCATCCCCGAGACAAAGTAAAATCTATAAAGCGAGGATTATCGATCATTTACGGACTATGATCTGAGATTTAAAGCGCTGGAGGTGAGCAGACAATCCTCCCGTAGCTCCAGCTCCAAATCTCATTCATTTTGTCACTAAAGCAATCACTCTATGCCTCAGGTTCACTGGCTCTGTCTAAGCATATACGCATTGTCCCATTAATGCCTAGATTGAGTGGTTATGCCTCCTCATCTGAGACTAATGGAAAGATTATAACCTGAGAGAGAAATGATTAGGATACCTGACTGTAGCCTCTATATCTGTTTCTTCATCACTTTGCCCCTGAGTGTTCCAACATGTCTGACCCTTGGTTTCTCTTCTCTTTTACTTTTATGTTTATGAAAGTGACAGTATTATAGTTAAAGCTGTAGCTTTTAGGTAATTGAAGCTCTTATATATATTGTTAACCCTTAGCTGCTCTTTATTTAATGCCTCTGTTCCAGCATTTAAAGATGGTAACAACTCTGAAGTCTGAGCTGGAAATGTTATCATTTCATGTAAAAATAAAGCATTTAGGACTGTACCTACCAAAGTTATGATGCACTAGTTGATTACTCTCTTGTGTAATCTTTTAAATACTCGAGTAATTGGGTGTAATGTGTGACATCAGATGTTCTTTGGTCCTGACTCCCGTTTCTGCACCAGAACCCTCCTATGCACATTCATATCCCAGCTGCAGCATCAGCTTAAAGGGTTTGTTTGTTCTTAAGAGATAATGCACTGAGCTTTAGCTGTGTGTTTGTTGTTCCCCATTTATGCATGCCAATCAATATTTTTTCTTTGTCTGTGTTCTTCGGATTTCCTGGCATCAAATCTATTTGAAACCAGACTAGCTTCTCAAAGAGATTCTAAGCAGGAAATGTAGAAATTCACCACATTGCAGTTCCTTCAAGAATGTATCAGCAGTGTTATAAGAGAATCTAGTTTCCTCTCAGATGATGTTAAAAATTGTGGCTGAAGATGCTCAGAGCCACCAGAGTGTTAACCTGTGAAGTACATTATTACTTAAAGATAACTTTCACATCTCTACTCCAGTTTGTAATGATTCAGGATTCTACATTTACCCATTGCCCTAACAGCAAGGGTGGTTTTGTCTCCTGTCAGCGCATCCATCTGCAAAGTTCTTGCTGACGTCACACTATCATCACACCATCATGTTCATGATCACGAGTGGAAAATAAAATAAATTTTTTCAATACATCCAGATGCTGATACAGAGGATTCTTAATCGGTTATCAAATGTCAGACATCAGTTATCCTGATTTCAAACATGATTCTGAGGAACCTAAGAAGTGCAACTTGATAGCATAAAAGTGTGACACCCATGATGAACAAATATATAACACAGACATATGGAAATGGCGGAGCAAGAAATCCAGTGAGACCCTTTAATCCAGAGAGCAATGTGGAAGCTCCTCATAGATGAACTCATAGATGGTGAATCGAATTACAATGTTTATTGCAACCAACAGTAATTAAGAAGAACCAGAGTTTTCTCATTGCAGAGAGCTCAGGAAACAAAGATTCACACATGCTGAATCAAGACCACACAAAGTCACAGGATCACTGAAAGATATTAGGACTGTGTTTCTGTATAGAGAGCCTCCAAACTATGATAACTTTAAGTTTTACTCATGGACATGCTCTCAAAATTTGCTTTTTGTGAATTAATCCCATTTACTACTGGTTTTATTATTTTTGGAACATTATTGAATAATTACTGAATCTGACTGAACTGTTTGATAGGATTAATCGGAATGTACAGTACTGTGCAAAAGTTTTAGGAAGGTCTTAAACAATGCTGTAAACAAAGAATACTTTCTAAAATATAAGTGTCAATCATTTATTTTCATCAATCAACAAAATGCAGTGAATGAACAAAAGAGAAATCTAAATCAAATCAATATTTGGTGTGACTAGCCTTTGCCTTCAAAACATCATCAATTCTTCTAGGTACACTTGCTCACAGCTTTTAAAGGAACTCGGCTGGGAGGTTGTTCCAAACATTTTGAAGAACCAACCACAGATCTTGTGTGGATGTATGTTTTTTCACATCCTTCTGTCTCTTCATGTAATCCCAGACTATCATGATCTGCTACGTTAGTGTTTTGTGTTTGTTTTCTTTTCTCAGTCAGTCATTTTTCTGTTCATCCAGGTCATTAGATTACTTTTGTTGGTTGTTACTCCCTAGATTCTTGTGTTTTGTGTGTTTGTTTAAATGTTCCTATAGATCTGTTTTTCCCTTGGTTTTGTTATTTAGTCTAGTTTCCTTCTTTTCTGCTCAGTTCCTCGTGTCCTTGCTCTCTGCTCAAAAGTTTAAGACAAATTCCTTCTGTCTCCCTGCAGCCTGTTCCACACCCGTGTCATGCTTCCCCTGATTACCTGACTCCCTGTTTCATTGGTTCACACTATACTTCCATCAGTGTCTTCCTGGTTTTCATTGTTCCTCGCTGGTTCCTCCTGTTTACATCCCTGTTGCTACCTGGCTCCATGTCCATGTCTGTGTCCCTGTTCTGGCCTTCCAATGTAAGTTGTTATTATTATTATTATTATTATTAAAAGAAGAAACCTTTCTACTCACTATGCGACTCACGAGCGTCAGTCTACACATTGGTCCAAACAAACCACAAGTTTTTACACAGACACTCAATGATGTTGAGATCAGGGCTCTGTGGGGGCCGTACCATCACTTCCAGTAATTCTTGTTCTTTAAAGCATTCTTTGTTTACAGTATTTTTTGCACACCTGGCTAAAACCTTTGCACAGTACTGCATGTACCCGACTTGAAGTCTGTATGATTCGATTGAATCAACTTTGTAAAGTGCCTCGAGACGACGTGTTGTGAATTGGCACTATATAAATAAAAGTGAACTGAACTGAACTGAACTGAACTGAATTGAATGGAATTGAATTGAATTGAATTGAAGGAACGTTTTGACTTCATCTTCCTAAGCCTTCCTTAGCTTTTTTGTCATGTAACCTTTCGCATCTGAAGACACTTTTTAAATGCATTACTTTAGGTTGCTTTTGGCCAAAAAAGTATATATTTATTTTGAGAATAACATGATGCTCTTAGATAAACAGCTTCTTTCTGCTGCCGGGAGATACAACAGGAATCACGCTGATTTTTTACTAAACACATCACGCATTTTTAATATATGGACACTGATCATTAGGTCAAAATGATTTTATGATCAGAAATCACCAATATTTTTTTCTCCACTGAGTAAATGTCATCAGATTAAAGGTTGGATATTTCTTTCTGTGTTAGATCATGCTTCTGCAGTAAAAAAATTAATTAATTAATTAATTATAACTTTCACTTGCTATGCATTTTCACACATCTTGTCAATAATTCTAAAATTGCAACTGTCCCATCTTTTGGAGGGAAACAATCAGATTAATCAGTCTGTGCATAAGATAAATAAGAATGAGGCATGAATATTGCTGCTGCTTGGTTGTGACCTCAAAGCGGATCTTGGAATAGGTTTTATTTTAATTGCACACCCTTCATAATTTGACATCCTGTCATTGCACTTTATAGCATACAGTTATTCATGCTTACAATTGGTTTTATTATTCTCATCAGGCGCAAGTATAAGAGAGGCCACTGTGAGAGATTTTGGAATTTTTATTGCGGTTATTAAATTTCATTCTGTGTGGCATTGTAAATGTCGAATTTAAAATTGGCCTTTAACAAAGTTGCACATATTCTCAATGCTTTTTAACCCGACAGCAACTTCTATGCAACAGCTGGGCACAGATTTAATCTCCGTGCTGCTTTAAAATACAGAGAACCCAAGATGGAATAAAATAACTTTAGAAATGGGTAGTAAAGAGAATGCCTTACTGTGCTGTGTAGTTAGTAACCGATAGTGAAGTTTAATGGATAAATTCAATTTACATGCGTTCATAGTGCCAGTTTTAAACAAACGTCATATCAAGGCTCGTTAAAAGACAAGCAAATCCAGTTACCATAATCCTATATAGAAATTAATAATTAAATCAATGCATTCAATCCATGCACATTTATTTGCATACAGTCCAAATGTATCCTAGTTATACAATACAGTCAAACTCAGTTAATGATGCCAATTGGTTAAAAGTTACTTTTCCACCTATTGCATCGTCAAGTTGTTAATTTTGCAGCAACCATTCCTCCTAAGCAAGCATGTGGCAAAAGTGGACAGTAATACCTCCCTTTTTACAAGGAGAAGTACTAGCTCAGGAGTACTTTCTATGGGAAGGAGAAACTAATGGCCCTTTTCCACTAGTCCGTACTGAGCACGGTTCGGTACGGCTCTATTTGCTTTTATGGTTTTTCTAATAATAACGGTTATGTGTAAACATTACTATTTTTAGAGCCATGCTGAAAACGTGATTTTAGAAGACTGTTGGTCACTGATTGGGTTAGGGGGCTCTGCAACTTTTTCATAACTAACATCTTCAACCATTAAGTTATTGTAGGCTGGGCTTATTACTTTTTTGGACTGTGGGTCCATCTTGCTAATGACAATCATGGCCACATTCAGATGGTACTCAATGGTAATGGAAAATGAAACAAACTGTGTAGAGACAACCTGAACCCAACCTACCAGACAAGTAGAGTAGGTACTAATGAAATAAGGGGAAGAAGTACACAGATTTAATGGTAGCAGTGACTCCATTAGTGGCATCATCTAGAAGAGAACAAAACAAAGAAGGTCTAAACCAAGGGTGGACTCTGTGGGCTGAAAAGTGCATAAATCTTAAGGCAAAACACCTGTGAGTTTTTGAGTTAACAGCAGAGGTTTTAGACACTAGCTCAGTAGTTTAACTGCAAAACATTTGAACAATGTGTGATTGGAAATTTAATAAATTAATGTTTAGCCCATTAGGTTCACAGGAATGGCCTGTTCCAGCAGAGAGTGTAACAAATATTAACTGAGTTGTATGTAAAAAAAAGTCAGGCACACAG
Source organism: Girardinichthys multiradiatus (assembly GCF_021462225.1). Lineage (NCBI taxonomy): Eukaryota > Metazoa > Chordata > Actinopteri > Cyprinodontiformes > Goodeidae > Girardinichthys > Girardinichthys multiradiatus. The sequence continues at coordinate 44,738,617 of NC_061802.1, read as the reverse complement.
GAAACCGGCTGTGAATGTTAAAGTTTTAATGTAAAAGCTTGAGCACCTTTTTGGTTTTTTATTTTATTTTACATCTTACAAGAATAATTCCTTTAGAGCACAATAGAGTAGTCAGTTTTATTTTTAGTTTTTTTTGTTAAACATTATCACAAACTTGAATAAGGAAGTATTTGTACTTTTATAAGCTTATAATGCAAAATTCTGCTAACCTTACGTGTTCTGTTCTGTTTTTACAGAAGAAAATGCTTGAAGCTGTTTTCACCTGAGTTGTTATAATGACAGCAAAGAACATAATACAAAAATGTATGTATGCAGAAATTTAACTTCAATGTTATGAAATAACTATGAGGTCAAGCAACTTAAAAGGTTTTAAACATTAAAATGTAATAACAACATAATATATATTAGAACATTTAGAAAGTATAATGTTCAATTTCACCACATACCAGGTATTATTATTATCAGTTTTGTCCACTTAAAAACCTTATAGAACCACCCAACAGGGCAGCTGGTATAAAAGATCTTAAAAAAAACTCTCCAAACTGCTACCAACCGGGTGAAAGCCCCCTGCCAGAGCTGCCTTGTGGAGGTGCTGAGGGTCTCTGCAGAGTTGATACAGAGTGGCTTAAAACAATAGTGGCCAGGTGGTGTGCACCAAGTAGCGTCCGGAACTCGCCACTAGTGGAGACTATGTGCTCACACCTTTATGCTTATCCTAACCAGTGTTGGGAACGTTACGTTATAGTTACTACTAACTGAGTTAGTAACTCAGTTACTGTACTATCAAAGTAACTAGTAACTAGGCAAAGTAACTATTCAGTTACTTTTTAGAATCTAAAACAATGTTACAAGTTGCTGACCAGAAAAATCATGCCTTTTCTGTTGGCACGGTGTAGGATTGTCAGAGCTCACGCTGGGCACAGCAGGGCTCGGGTTGTTAGCCACAAGTGTTGTGGAAGGGTCAGACGCTGCGAGGTGCTTCATAAGGTTGGAGTTGCTGGTCACGGACGTGAATAATTTCTTTGTTCCCAGACATAACTTGCAAATCAAATTTTTGCCTTTAACTTCAACAAACGTGAAATATTGCCTATACTTCCAACCTTTGAACACTGTCTTTGAATTTACAAGACTTCCCTCCATCGTCATGTTTCTCTCTTGCTGTTGGTTTACTCTGTCTGTGTGGTGAAAACCTGACTACCTGATGACTTCTCAGCCAATCGGCGTCACGTATGCTGCTATTTGTCCGTGCCTCCTCCCCCACTTCCCCACCTCCTGCTTTTTTCTTGAAGAGATTTCAAAAACACTCACTGTCTCTGCGGGAGCTAAGCACATCTCTCCGCCACAGCAGACTGTCTCTTATTAAACCCCGGTTATTGAGTTGTAGTAACAGGTCGTGTTACATTGTAAACTTCATAACGGCGTTACTGAAATGAGAAAAGTAATTAGTTAGATTACTCCGTTACAGAAAAAGTAACGCAGTTACTAATGGCGTTATTTTCCCAACACTGATACTAACACAGTCAATACAGTACTATGCACTTATTTGGTTTAGTGTTGTCTTATTGGGGATTGTCAGAGATGTGTCGGGCTGACCATGGACCTCGTGGACCAGCCCAGGCTCAGGTGGGGGCGCTTCCTCCTGACCTTTTTCGGGATGTCTTACTGGGTGGCATTACAAGGTGCCCTACAGTGGTTTGTAAAAGTATTCATACTCCTTGAACATTTCCACATATTGTTACATTACAGCTACAAACATAAATATGTTTTATTGGAATTTTATATAAAGACCAACACAAAGTGGTATACAATTGTGAGCCCACCTGTGTGTAATCTAATCTCAGTACACATACAGCTGCTCTGTGACGGCCTCAGAGGTTGGTTAAGAGAATATTGGGGAGCAAACAGCATCATGAAGCCCGAGGAACACATCAGACAGGTCACGGATAAGTTGTGAGGATGCTTAAAGCAGACTTAGGCTATAAAAAGATTTCCCTGGCTTTGAACATCTCACAGAGCACTGTTCAATCCATCATCTGGAAATGAAGAGAGTGTGGCACAAGACCCAGACAAGGCCGTCCACCTAAACTTACAGGCCGGACATGGAGAGCACTGATCAGAGATGCAGCCAAGAGGCCCATGGTGACACTGGATGAACTGCAGAAATCCACAGCTCAGGTAGGGGAATCTGTCCACAGAACAACTATTAGCTGTGCACTGCACAAATGTGGTCTTCATAGAAGAGAGGCGAGAAGAAAGCCATTGTTAAAAGAAAACAATAAGAAATTCAATTTGCAGTTGGCCGGACACCATGTTGGGGACACAGCAAACATGTGGAAGAAGGTGTTTCGGTCAGACGAGACCAAAACTGAACTTTTTGCCCAAAATGCAAAACACTATGTGTACTAACAATGCACACCACTGTGAACATACCATCCCCACTGTCAAATAGGGTGGTAGCAGCATCGTGCTCTGGGGATGCTTCTCTTCAGCAGGGGCAGGGCAGGTGGTCAGTTTCTATGGGATGATGGATGGAGCCAAATATGGGGCAATGTTGAAAGAAAACCTGTCGGTGTCTGCAAGAGACTTAAGACTGGGGCGGAGGTTCACCTTCCAGGAGGACAACGACCCTAAACATAAAGCCTGGGCTACAATGGAATGGTTTAAAACAAAACATTCATGTGTTAGAATGGCCCAGTCAAAGTCCAGACCTAAACCCAATCGAGAATATGTGGCAAGATCCTAAAACTGCTGTTCATAAACGCTTTCCATCTAAGCTGACTGAGCTCGAGCTGTTTTTTAAAGAAGAATTTACAAAACTTTTAGTCACTGGAAGAGGTAGATACATACCCTAAAAGACTTACAGCTGTGATTGCAGCAAACGGTGGTTCCACAAAGTGTTGACTCAGGGTAACGGAATACTTTTGTACAATGCCCTTTTCAGTTTTTATTTGTAAAAAATAAATAAATCAGGTATAATTTTAATTCCAATTCACAATTGTATACCACTTTGTGTTGGGCTTTCTCATATAATTCCAATAAAATATATTTGTGATTGTAATGTGACAATATGTGGAAAAGTTCAAGGGGTATGAATACTTTTACAAGTCACTGTATCTTGCTCTGTCCTTCTGACCCTTGGTCGAACCCAGGCTTGTGCATGCCTGAAGGGTTGGAGGATCTAAGGGGGTTGTCCCTCTTTGGTGCTGGTGGTCTTGCTGCCAGATTCTTGTTCAGAACCTTGTCTACAGAGGTGACCTTGCTCTGTACTTGACCTGCATCGGGGAAAGTTGCTGGTTTGGGGGACGAGGTTCGGTTCATTGTTCCCTGTGCCCCTTCTGCCTGATCTTTAGCTGCTACTCCTGTGCTTTGCTGCCACTGCCACTGCATGATAAAGCCTGTTTCCACTCTGACAGAGAGCAGTGGCGCAATCTTAGTAGATCCCTCGCAACATGCCCACTATTTGAACATGCAATAGTTTTTTGCACATGCAATTTTGCACAATATTTGAAATTTTAATAAATCAGACCTTTTTGTCTTGTTTATTATATTGTAATGTATACCTTAAATTTAATATCTTTACTATTTACAATAGAAAACAAAGGTTTGAAATGTCGATTTAGAATTTTTTTCCCAATATTATTCATAGTTATCTATCTTAGTGTGAGGTACTAACAGTATCGATCAACATGAGCTCATTTAAATCACCAAATATCATCTGTTCAGCCTTTTAAATAACAGTTTCCCTTATTTGTCTGTAAAATAGCCTTTGGTCTAGTTTGGTCTAACCTCCTGTAATTCTGTGTGGTCATATGGATTACAATCAGGGCTGCTTTCGTTTGAAACAGCAGTTTTCAAAGAGAAGTGGAACAGATTACCCTCAGGTGTCTGGTGTAGCACTGCTTCAGTATACAATATTTTCAATCAAGTAGAATTAAAAAGTACAGGTCAATAAGTTCAATATTTTTTGTCACTAATTTCAGAAAGTGGAACTCACTTTTTATATAGATGTATTTCACAGAGTGAAATATTTGAAGTCTTTATTTCTTGTAATTCTGATGATTCTGGCTTACAGGTAGCAATAACCCAAAATTCAGTGTCTGGTAAAATTAAAATAGTTAGTTGTGCTTCCTTTTGCATGAACTATGAATGGCTAAAAATGAATGATGCACATCACCCTAACACATCGTCCCCATAATGAAACATGGTGGTGCCAGCATCATGCTGTGGGGAATGTTTTCTTTTGCAGGGACAGAGAAGCTGGTGAGAGTTAATGGGAAGATGGAGGGAGCTAGGGCAATCCTTGAAGAAAACGGGTTTGGGGCTGGGGCAGAGGTTCACCTTCCAGCAGGACAATGACCTCACACATACACCCAGACCTACAATGTAATGGTTTAGAACAAAGCATACTCACATGCTTGAATGGCCTAGTCAAAACTTAGACCGATATCCATATAAGAATCTGTAGTAAGACTGTAAAATGTATGTTTCCTGGCATTCTCCATCCAATCTGACAAAGCTTGTTATTTTTGCTTCTAAAATAGAAGAATTTCAATCTCTAGAAGCACAAAGCTGGTAAAAACCAAAAGACTTGCACCTGGTGACAATCAGTGCTCTTATTAACAGCAGTTTCGATCTTCAGGCCCTTATGGATAAACATTCAGCTCACATGACGATCGGGGGGAAAGAGTGTGGTTCTAGTTACTAAAGTAATAAAAAAAACTTAATGTCCAACAAACAGAGAGCAATTTAAAAACCCTAATATCATTTCTCAAGCATAGGTTTTTCAGTTCACAGTTGAGATGTGATGAAGAATATAATTTATCATCTAAATAACATTGTCAGAGCTCAAACCTCACTCATGTCTCGGTGCAGAGACAGTGCAGCACTTCTTTATTACCTGCAGGATTCACAGCTGAAATGTTGTGCTTCGGGTCAGAAAATGGTATTTTCGTTGTCTAGTGTTCTGCATCAGAATCAATCTTAAAATGCTTTTATTGGTTTAAAACCCAATAAACCAGTCTGGTCCTACCTATTTATTAGATTTACTTTTATTCCATGAACACCAAAAACCCACAGGCCTTAAATGTTAACCCAAAGTGAGACTAAGAACACACAAGTGAGGTGACTCTTTTGTTATTGTGACCCACATTGATGGAATAGGCTTCCATCTCACCTAAGGGCAGCAGAAAGTAATGATATTAGTTTTTTAAATAATCCCAATCACTGTTATATTTTGGCCCCTTTCAATATTAATCTCTGTTTATGCATCTACAGGGGTTGGACAATGAAACTGAAACACCTGGTTTTAGACCACAATAATTTATTAGTATGGTGTAGGGCCTCCTTTTGCGGCCAATACAGCGTCAATTCGTCTTGGGAATGACATATACAAGTCCTGCACAGTGGTCAGAGGGATTTTAAGCCATTCTTCTTGCAGGATAGTGGCCAGGTCACTACGTGATACTGGTGGAGGAAAACGTTTCCTGACTCACTCCTCCAAAACACCCCAAAGTGGCTCAATAATATTTAGATCTGGTGACTGTGCAGGCCATGGGAGATGTTCAACTTCACTTTCATGTTCATCAAACCAATCTTTCACCAGTCTTGATGTGTGTATTGGTGCATTGTCATCCTGATACACGGCACCGCCTTCAGGATACAATGTTTGAACCATTGGATGCACATGGTCCTCAAGAATGGTTCGGTAGTCCTTGGCAGTGACGCGCCCATCTAGCACAAGTATTGGGCCAAGGGAATGTTATGATATGGCAGCCCAAACCATCACTGATCCACCCCCATGCTTCACTCTGGGCATGCAACAGTCTGGGTGGTACGCTTCTTGGGGGCTTCTCCACACAGTAACTCTCCCGGATGTGGGGAAAACAGTAAAGGTGGACTCATCAGAGAACAATACATGTTTCACATTGTCCACAGCCCAAGATTCGATTCCCGGCCAGGGGTTTTTCTGCATGGAGTTTGCATGTTCTCCCCGTGCATGCGTGGGTTCTCACCGGGCACTCCGGCTTCCTCCCACAGTCCAAAGACATGCCTGTTAGGTTAATTGGTCACTCTAAATTGCCCTTAGTTGTATGAATGAGTGTGTGCATGGTTGTTTGTTTGTTGCCTTGTGATGGACTGGCGACCTGTCCAGGGTGTGCCCCGCCTCTCGCCCATAGACTGCCGGAGATAGGCACCAGCTCCCCCGTGACCCACTATGGAATAAGCGGTAGAAAATGACTGACTGACTGTTTCCTGTCATTTGTTTAGCAAAAACAAGGGCATTAATGTAATTAATTTCTTCCAGCTTTAATGCCATATTATCCATGCATTTGTGGGCGCATCAGTCCTGATTTATATATTTTATATTTTATTTTCATTTATTACAGCCAGGACAGAAAGTGATTCTCTAACATCAGCGCTGGTTGTTGCATCCAGATTGCATTAAATGTGTAACATTTCCTGAACGTTTTAAGTAATTCTGATGCAGTAGAGTAGACAATAACGTTTCCTGCTGTACTTGTGACTTTACAAAATGAAAACATGAATGTAACAGAAGGTAAGAGAAAGTGAGAAAATATAAATCTCATAATTGAAGAACATCCCAACAGATTGGGCTTCAGAAGGCAGAGGTTAATAAACAGAACACAAATAAATTAACTCTGTAAATAACATCCATTCTTGTGCATCATGGTTGAGGTCCACCAAGGCATTTCCCTCCTCCCTTGTTTGAGGATGAGGGAAGAACCAGTGGTCCACCACCATGCAAGGACCCGCCTCTCCATCTATCCTGGATATTGTGGTCATAGACCAAAAATACCAGGATGTGATGACGAGGTGGAAGAAATATCTATAACCTATTTAACTATTTAAGGAGTCCAAATTGTGCACCTTTCCTGAATTTAATGGGCATATATGTGCTGATGTGTAATTAGAGCTGTATTGCTGTTGCAACAGCAAAGGTTGTCTAAAAAAACTGCCATTAAGTTTAGATAGAACATTTTTCTGTTTCCTCACTTAATGAAAAGCTATGATTCTTTAACAGAAAAATTTAAAACTTGTGTACTTGCAAGAAAATCTGGTTTGTTTGTATCTGTAGAGATTAGTGTAATAATAGAAAATTTGCTGATGAATAAAAGCATCTCCTTGAGGGTCTTTTCTTGTTTCACCTTTCTTCTCCCTGCTGCTCTTATCGCAGGAGTCCAAGTCCCAACTGTATAGAGAAATGTAAACTCTCCCATGTATGTCCCTGGGTGTCAAAAGATAAGATGGATTACAACAATCAAACAATATTTCCTGAGTCCCAGCTGACTGTGAGGTGAGCCATTTAAATTTGTAGGAGAGAACAGCACTCGCAGTCTATTTCTGGCTCCTCCATCTTCACATTTTTCCCACCAATGAGTCACATTGTGTTCCAAACCTGCTGTGGCACTGTGATGTCAAGACGTCATGAAGTGCTGCTGATTAATATCTTAGAGGACAGTGCTCTTCCTTTGCAATGGAATTTACAGTAAAACCTGAATTAATCCTGGGGTTTTCTGGAATCATCTCAGTTCTCAATGAAGCAGCTTGTCGTTTTTGCAGCCAACAGATGTCTTTAGGTTTATTTGTTTTGTCAATCTTTCACATGGAAGTTGTTTAGAATCACTGATGTATGAACAAATTATTGGATAAATAGATCAAAGCAACTGAAACCTGGATGTTCAAACTTCAGATTACTAATTAAAATTTCCCCAGCTACTTAACAGGATACCAATAGATATTTCCCACAAAACTGTACTGGAAGTAAGTGACTCTGGAAATGTGCCATGTTGATAGTACGCCAGATTATAGTGTTATATAGGGAAAGCATTATGAGCGGCATTACAGCTGCCTTCATTTGTTATTTGTTTGTTTGTTTCGTGAGCTGGAGAGTGTTACAGAGACACTTTAATAATTGTTTCCTTAAAGAGGTAGGAAGCAAAGATACCTGTAATTGATTTGAGCCATACAAGGACCAGCAGTCAGCTATATTTGCATTGTGAATTATTTAATTCACAAAAAAGTGCCTATACTATAGAGAAACTGCAGTCCTGGAAGTCTTTGGGCACTAATCGTTTTTTGAAGCACATGTGGCGCAACAAGAAGAAATGTGTACATGTACACTTGCACATCTACATTTTGTAGTTACTTATGTTTCATACTTAGTGCACATGCAAATTGTGATACCTTTTCTTTGTGTGAGATTGACAGCATTTTATGTTTGTTATGACATAGAAATAAATTATACTGAATACATTTATAGGCTTTTTACTGAACTACATCAAGTTATATGCTGATACCTTGATCCTGCTTTCAGGACTGGCACATTGTTGAATACAACTTTGTGAGTTGTGAGTACTTCAGTCATAAGATAGAAACAGTTTCTAGACATTCAGCAAAGAAATGCACTGATCCCTAAGGCTCTGGTAGTTGAAGGTATTATTCAAATAAACAGACCAGAAGGTAACACATTTAAGTCCTTATTTTCCAAACACAAACAGCATGATAAGCTACCGTATTTTCCGCACTATAAGGCGCACCGGATTATAAGGCGCACCTTCAATGAATGGCCTATTTTAGAACTTTTTTCATATATAGGGCGCACCGGATTATAAGGCGCATAGAATAGAAGCTACTGCAGTCAAACGTTTGACTGGGGTTGCGTTATGCATCCACTAGATGGAGCTGTGCTAAAGAGAATGTTAACAAAACAGTCAGATAAGTCAGTCAGTCAAACTTTATTAATACACTACAAACTAGCGTTCTGATAACTCCATTCACTCTCATGGTAAGGTCTCCTCTACATAGAATTCTATTGAATAGAGCCAACCGCACCTTAGGAATGCATTGGAGTCTATGAAGTTGAAGTTGAAATCAAACGTTAGTTAAAACGTGAAAGGGAACTTTTCCCTGATTCAGTAAACACGTAAAAGAAACAGTTTGATGCACTAAATCAAACGTTAGTATTGTTAAATTAAAGGTTTTTAAGTTCGCCTTATAGTGCGGAAAATACGGTACATTAAATGTACAACAACAGTTGTAAACTGTATGTCACAAATTGGCCTGTACAACAGCAAATTTCATAACTTTGTGGTATTCCTCCAAATAAACAGTTGCATGGGTCAAGTACAGTATAACATCAGTTGAATGCAACAAAATGATTTCTGGTTCATGCATATTGTAAAGGTCCAGTAAAGGTTTGGCTGTGTTGTACTTTTCCTTTGTGTGACACCGGTCCTTTACCCATCCATATCTGTTGTGAGAAGGAAGAGTGTACAGTACTGTGCAAACATTTTAGGCAGGCGTGAAACAAATGCTGTAAACAAAGAATGCTTTCAGAAATATAAATTATGATTGTTTATTTTTATCAATTTACAAAATCCCAAGTGAGCGAACCCAAACATACAGCCAAAGTCATTAAGAATTATCTCCAGTGTAACGCCCACGTGGGAAACGACAGTGACACCTGGAGAGGCGTGATCGGGAGGAATGGCCTCCCCAATCTGAATCCGAGTGGTGTTTTGTTATTGGACTTCTGTGCTAGTCACGGATTGTCCATAATGAACACCATGTTCAAACATAAGGGTGTCCATCAGTGCACTTGGCACCAGGACACCCTATGCAGGAGGTCAATGATCGACTTTGTTGTCGTATCATCAGACCTTCGGCCGCATGTTTTGGACACTCGGGTGCAGAGAGGGGTTGAGCTGTCCACTGATCACCACCTGGTGATGAGTTGGATCCGCTGGAGGAGGAGAAAGCCGGACAGACTTGGCAGGCCCAAGCGCATAGTGAGAGTCTGGGAACGCCTGGCGGAGCCCTCGGCCAGGGATGTATTTAACTCCCACCTCTGAGAGAGCTTTGACCAGATTCTGGCGGATGTTGGAGACATAGAGTCCGAGTGGACCATGTTCTTCGCATCTATTGTCAATCCTGCTGCCTGTAGCTGCAGCTGTCAGGCCTGCGATGCCTGTCGCAGCGGCAATCCCAGAACCCGGTGGTGGACACTGGCAGTAAGGGATGCTGTCAAGTTGAAGAAGGAGTCCTATCGGCTGTGGTTGGCTTGTGGGACTCCTGAGGCAGCTGACGGGTACCGTGAGGCCAAGCGTGCTGCGGCCGGGCTGTGGCAGGGGAAAAAACCTGGTTCTGGGAGGAGTTCGGTGAGGCCATGGAGAAGGACTACCGGTTGGCCTCGAAGCGATTCTGGCAAACCGTCCGCCGCCTCAGGTGGGGGAAGCAGTGCTTCGCCAACACAGTGGGAGTGGGAGGCTGCTGACCTCAGCTGGAGACATTATCGGGCGGTGGAAGGAGTACTTCGAGGATCTCCTCAATCCTGCCATCACGCATTCCCTGGTGGAAACAGAGGCTGGGGACTCGGGGTTGGACTCTTTCATCACCCAGGCTGAAGTCACCGAGGTGGTTAAAAAGCTCCGCGGTGGCAAGGCTTCGGGGGTGGATGAGATACGCCCTGAGTACCTCAAATCTCTGAATGTTGTGGGGCTGTCATGGTTGACACGCCTCTTCAACATTGCGTGGCGGTCGGGGACAGTGCCTCTGGACTGGCAGACTGGTGTGGGGTCCCCCTTCATAAGAAGAAGAAGAGGTGTCTGGGGAGAGGGACATCTGGGTGTCTCTGCTGAGTCTGCTGCCCCCGCGACCCGGTCCCAGATAAGCGGAAGATGACGAGTACGAGTACAAGTTCAGTGTAAAGAAGAACAAGAATTACAGGAAGTGATGGTATGACCCCCACAGAGCCCTGATCCCAACATCATGAAGTGTGTCTGGGATTACATGAAGAGACAGAAGGATGTGAGAAAGTCTACATCCCCAGAAGATCTGTGGTTAGTTCTCAAAGATGTCTGGAACAACCTACCAGCTGAATTCCTTCAAAAACTGTGTGCAAGTGTACTTAAAAGAATTGATGCTGGTTTGAAGGCAAAGGCTGGTCACACCAAATACTGAATTCATTTAGATTTATCTTTTGTTCATTCACTGCATTTTGTTGATTGATAAAAATAAATGATTGACATTTATATTTTAGAAACATTCTTTGTTTACTGCATTGTTTCACACCTGCCTAAAATGTTTGCACAGTGCTATATAGAGATATAATGAATAGAGTGACAGAAATAATGCAGATATTAAAGCACAATAACAATAAATGGAGAAAAAATATGTCAAATAATGCACTAGACCATCATGACTAAGTGATCAGCATATATTTTTGGTATTTTATTAATTCTAATGTAATATAATTTGTCAATTCAATAATAATCATTACTATCGCAGAACAGCAACATTTTCCTATCTGTTGTTCATCAAATTACCATTACAACATAATTTGATTACAGATACATAATGTCTCCGTTTGTGGTCAGTTTCTGAGGGAGTTGCAGTGTCATTCAGCTTCAAGGTAGGGGCCCAATCTTGGTTGGATCTGTCACACAAGTCTGCAGGTGTGCCTACAAAGTACATATGTTACTGCAACCAGTTCAATACACTATTGACTGACCGACAGCTTCATAGACCGGTTTTTGAAACATTTGAAAATGACCTTACTACTAATAAGGTAATCAGAGCAAATCTGTGCCATATTGGATGTCTTGTGTTTCCTCTGAATATTAGCCAGTCACACTCGTCGATGCTTCGTTGCAAAGCTTGCTCACCCTTACTTCTTCTGATTCTCGGTACGTAATGAAAACTTCTCTTTATTGTTGCATCGCCTTTGTTTTTACACCCTTGAACCCACCATCATGGTTATCCTACATGCAACCAATGAAGTGTAAAGCTGCTTCTGTACTACCACAATGGCGGCTGACCACCTGGATGTAGGACATGTAGGACATGTGATGTCATGTGGGAACGTTCTATACAGCATGATGTTCCCACCAACATATTTCAATAAGGGAAGCTGTTTTCAGAGTGGTTTACAGTGTTAGCTTCCCACCATACATGGCATTTTGCATGTGGGACACAAAACTTAATTATTTTCTCATCGAAGACAAGCACATTATTCCATGTTTTCTTTGTCCCCTACATGACTTAAGGCAAAATAATAAAATAGACTTCTTTTGGCTTTTTTTTTTAAACTAGGCTTTATTCACTCTTCCATAAATGCCAGAATTATTAAGCCCATGATTAACATATTCTCCCACCTGAGCTGTGGACCTCTGCAGCTCCTTCAGAGTTACCATTTTCCTCTTGGCTGCTTCTCAGATCAATGCTCTAGTTGCCTGACCTGGTAGTTTACTTTTGCAGCTATACTCTAACCATATTGTGTGCAAACTTCAACGCAACTGCATTACTAGTCTGTTTGCTGGTTTCCCTGTCCTTGTGATTCTGTTTCTTCAATAATGTTCTGTATTAAAACCTATTTTTACAGAATAGTTGTATTTTTCTGCGACTCAGAGATACACACATTTACGCTGCTTACTAATTAGGTGACTGGATTATATTTAGGTTTCTTGGAGCAAGGGGCTACATGCATATGAACACCACACTTTTCAGATTTTTATTTGTAAAAGATTTGTAAACCATATTTCATTTTTGTTCCAATTCAGTTATGTAATACCTTGTGTCAGCCTATCACATAAAATCTTTGTGACATATATTGAAATCTGTAGTTCCTGCATTACAAAACGTGAAAAAGTTCATGGGGTGTAAATGATTTGGTAAAGCATTGTAGGAGAAGTGTAGTCAGTGCTGTCGTTACCCATCACCTTATTGTCCACAACTGTGGTCAGACTTTGGGTTTAGTTACTGCATCACAACAAAACATCCATCCTTGTGCATAAAATGAAGACTCATTCAGCAGCTACCCTTTTGTTTTTGAATATTTCATTATGCCACCTGCATCCATCTTCAGTGATTGATGGGAAGGAATGCAAAATAGTTTAGAAATGAGAAACTATAAATGAGTATCAGTAGCTGACAGTGATGAGGTTGGTAAAGTTCTTTGCCAAAAAGATGAAAGGCACAAAGGTTCCATCCTGACGAGCTGTAATGTGTTTTTCTCCTGAAAATTAGTAGTATGAAGTTGTTTTCTTCTTCTTCTTCTTTACAGTCTTATTTTAAAGTAGAATTGATAAATTGTCACCTCTATTTCACTTAACTGAAGAGTGAGTCACTTGTGATTCCAGAAAGGGATTGTGAATTGCTGGTATAATAAAATAACTCTAATAATACTGACAAATTAGAAGTTGTGAAGTGGCAACAGTGTTTTTTAATTTTTAGTATGCTGTTCAGGCTGACTTTGTTTGTTAAAAGAACCCTTTTATTATAATTGAATTTTGTCCAAGCGTCTATTTGACCATAAACTATTGTCTCGACAATGACTTCAACAGTTTCATTGCCTTAACTGAATCAACGAGTTAGGATACCATTCAAAATGTATAAAACTAAGCTTAGAATAATAAAATAAAGAAAATATTTAAAGTTATAGAGACTAACCATATAGAATTGTATCAAGACTTCTGTATGAAAGGGTTGTGGGGGCATTAATAGAGTGCTGCACAACAGTTTGAGATACTGATGAGGTCACCCAGAAGAACATTACGTTAGATTATAGCTGCTGCAGGTTTTAAGAGCTATTAAATCATGGGGTGGACTAGTTAAAAAAAACCACAGCAAGGTCAATGTGGAGTCATCCTTTTGAGGTTGAAATTCCAGTTGAAGTTCCAGATGTGGTGGAGACCAAGGTAATTTTCTCATAATTATCAATATACCTTCCTGCCATGTACAGTACAGACCAAAAGTTTGGACACACCTTCTCATTCAGAGTTTTCTTTATTTTCATGACTATAAATATTGTAGCTTCACACTGAAGGCATCAAAACTATGAATTAACACATGTGGAATTATATACTGAACAAAAAAGTGTGAAACAACTGAAAATATGTCTTATATTCTAGGTTCTTCAAAGTAGCCACCTTTTGATTTGATTACTGCTCCGCACACTCTTGGCATTTTGTTGATGAGCTTCAAGAGGTTGTCACCTGAAATGGTTTTCACTTCACAGGTGTGCCCTGTCAGGTTTAATAAGTGGGATTTCAAGACTTATAAATGGGGTTGGGACCATCAGTTGTGTTGTGCAGGAGGTGGATACAGTACACAGCTGATAGTCCTACTGAATAGACTGTCAGAATTTGTATTATGGCAAGAAAAAAGCTGCTAAGTAAAGAAAACAACGAGTGGCCATCATTACTTTAAGAAATAAAGGTCAGTCAGTCCGAACAATTGGGAAAACTTTGAAAGTGTCCCCAAGTGCAGTCGCAAAAACCATCAAGCGCTACAAAGAAACTGGCTCACATGAGGACCACCCCAGGAAAGGAAGACCAAGAGTCACCTCTGCTGCGGACGATAAGTTAATCCGAGTCACCAGCCTCAGAAATCGCAGGTTAACAGCAGCTCAGATTAGAGAACAGGTCAATGCCACACAGAGTTCTAGCAGCAGACACATCTCTAGAACAACTGTTAAGAGGAGACTGTGTGAATCAGGCCTTCATGGTAAAATAGCTGCTAGGAAACCACTGCTGAGGACAGGCAACAAGCAGAAGAGACTTGTTTGGGCTAAAGAACACAAGGAATGGACATTAGACCAGTGGATATCTGTGCTTTGGTCTGATGAGTCCAAGTTTGAGATATTTGGTTCCAACCACCGTGTCTTTGTGTGGCGCAGAAGAGGTGAACAGATGGACTCTACATGCCTGGTTCCCACCGTGAAGCATGGAGGAGGAGGTGTGATGGTGTGGGGGTGCTTTTTTGGTGACACTGTTGGGGATTTATTCAAAATTGAAGGCATACTGAACCAGCATGGCTACCACAGCATCTTGCAGCAGCAAGCTATTCCATCCGGTTTGCATTTAGTTGGACCATCATTTATTTTTCAACAGGACAATGACCCCAAACACCCCTCCAGGCTGTGTAAGGGCTATTTGACCAAGAAGGAGACTGATGGGGTGCTGCGCCAGATGACCTGGCCTCCACAGTCACCAGACCTGAACCCAATCGAGATGGTTTGGGGTGAGCTGGACCGCAGAGTCAAGGCAAAAGGGCCAACAAGTGCTAAGCATCTCTGGGAACTCCTTCAAGACTGTTGGAAAACCATTTCAGGTGACTACCTCTTGAAGCTCATCAACAGAATGCCAAGTGTGTGTGGAGCAGTAATCGAAGCAAAAGGTGGCTACTTTGAAGAACCTAGAATATAAGACATATTTTCAGTTGTTTCACACTTTTTTGTTCAGTATATAATTCCACATGTGCTAATTCATAGTTTTGATGCCTTCAGTGTGAAGCTACAATATTCATAGTCATGAAAATAAAGAAAACTCTTTGAATGAGAAGGTGTGTCCAAAATCTTGGTCTGTGCTGTATGTTGGCATTTTGAAAAACGTGTCTTCCATGTGCTTACCCTTAAGACTTACTTCTGCCTTCTTCTCTGTTTGTTTTGTTTTGATCAACAGACCATCTGGGAATAACGTTCTCTGTTCTGAGTGTTCCCATGTGTCAAATAATTGTTAGCTGACCTGATTAGGAGGTAGGTCAGGCTGCCATCAGTTAGAGCAACTCCAGGTATTCACTATGTGGAGGTGAGTGAATCATTATCACTACAGGCATAGTCTCTGTATAGCATAAAATGAGGTTAAGCATAGATATTAATGGGTTAGTGAAACATTTGCTCAACATTTGAAGAAATTCCATCACAGAGGAAGATTCAATTGTGTCTACTACTTTATCAGATGTTTTGGAAAGTAAATCTGCAGTGGTAATACCACTGCAGATTTGCAGTAGTGTGATGGGGAATTAGGCTGTGGGTATTATCTGACAAACCGTCAGCAGCTCCTAATCTCAAAAACAATGTTTCTGTTCTCATCTGTCCTTAAAATGTTGTTCCATATCTTTTTGGGCCAGTCACTGAGCGCCTTGTAACCTCTAACATCTTCAGCTCACATCAGTCTTTCAGCATTGGGACTCTGCAGGGCTTTCTTGATGAAAGCTTGGCTTCACATAGCTGTTTTTATTGTTATACCACTCTTCTTTGTTTGTTTTTTGATTCAATGGGTGACTCTTTGACATTTTGGCTAATCCTTAATCCACTGGAATGGTAGTTTTACCTTTTCCACCCTGTCTTTTTGTTTTGGTTTAAATTTAAAAGCATCTAGGATCATTTTAGCTGAGCTGCAAAATTTATTCACTTCTTTAAACCCTTTCTTCTCTCTAGTCAACTGTTCTTTTAAGTAAGCTTTTCTTGGGAACACTGTCTTAGATGTCTCTTTTTACTCTGATTCCCAGAGAGGAGTACACTATAACCAATGTGAACAACATTTAATTACTACTTGAAATGAATGAATGACCTCATTGATCAAACTCCACACTGCTATTATCATGAATATCCCTCTTTCAATTAATGATTTAGTTACAAAGACTCAGCAGCCTGCATTTCATGACTGTTGGGTCTGTTGGTTTTCTATTACTTTAATTATTTTCTTTATGTAGTACCAAAAACAGTACCTGATCTGGTTTGTGATATTGGACTGCTATTGTTCTTAACACAACTGTATGTAGTCAACTGAATTGTTTTTCCTGGTATTACTCCATGTCTCTGCCTATCATAATGTATGTTTTGACCTTCACTTTGATTTCCTTGTCACACCTGTAAAGCCATGACTGTAACAGCTTCTGAGGAATGTTACTATAGTTCCTGCTTTAGTATTGAAAACACACATGGAAGCAATATGCCTGCACTTATTCTAGCACAAAATGGTACAGTATTTAAAGAATTTTAAAGGATCACTGCCCAGATGACAAGTTCTTCATGAGCTGAATTCTTTTTCCCACAAATTGCCAAATACGCAAATTCATCAGTGGCTTGTTCTGGATGCTGCACTCATCTGCATAAATGGACAAAGCCCTTTTTCCTTACTCTCTGTAAGTGCATCACAATTGTTTTACTTCCACCTTGGCAGATGACTGGTTGCTGAGCTGCTTGCAAAGTTTGCAGTTCACAAGAAGATTTGTAAATAGGAGCTGGGGACTGAAAAGGACATCTGTGTAGGAGTTGTGTTCCTAAATTAGTTCTCACATAGAGATGCAGAAATGAGCAGATAAATGGTTCTGAACAGTTAACAGGAAACACCTTAAACGACTTACTTCCTCGTGTTTTTTCTAGACAGAAAACCTCTGATGTTGTATCGTTAATTTGTTCAGACTCTCTAAAGATTACTGCCTGAAAACATCCCAATAGAGATGGGTGTCAAACAGTGGGAAATAAAACTAAAATATTTTATTCTAAACAGAATCTGTTCTTGTTCAATGATGTGTCTTTTATCATAGACGTTTTTCCCTCCACTGACTGTGATAAAGCTGCTGCTACACACTAGCTCCCCTAACATAAAAAACAGAAATGTTTGGCCACATCGAGTAAAACAAGATAACTGGTGAACAAATACAGGAATTAGTCCAAAACACAAAGAAAGGGAAAGTTGATGATGACTGTATTTGTCACAAAGGGAATGATGGTCATGGAGGAGCTATTTGCAGGCAGAAAGGAAGCAGAGTTTAAATAAAAAAAACAAATAAAAAAAAACAAGATAATACATTTTGGGCAGAATAACACTGTGGCAACCAGAGCAGGATTGATCAGTATAGAGACGATGAACCAGCAGTGACTAAAGAACCAAAGAGGAATATATACAGAGGAGAACTGATGAGTGGAAGCAGCCGAGAGTGTAACCAGAGGACAGAGACAGAGGGAGTCAAAGTGAATGAATGGCACAAAAGGAACTAAATACAGACCAGAAACTAGTGAGCAGTACACAAACAGAACCCAACTAGACATAAGACTCAAAACCAAGAATAGACTGGGAAACTCAGAAAGAGTAAGAAAAGAGGAAGCAAAGAGCACACAGAACAGGAAGGGCCAGATGTCATAATGTAGCGTTTCTTTAAACTCTGAGGAGATCACAACCACAGATTCAAGACAGCGTTTTAACAGATTTATTTTGTGAAGAAAAAGGAACAAGGCGAGACAGGGACCCAGGCAATGACACCAGGAGAATGGTTCTTCTCTGGAAGGGAAGGTGACAAGTTTATGGATATCCCAGGAGAATTTCAAGGTGTTTTCTTTTAGAAGGGTTTGTTCAGAAACTTACAGCCAGAGCGGTTGTGGTTTAGCTGGGGAGGTAAGTCTCTCCTCTGAGATGGAGGTTGGCAGGATGAGTGTGGTAGGCGGCAGTTTCCTTTCTTTCCTTTAGCTCTCAAGTGATGACTCAGTTTAAGCGTTCCCATATAGGAGGGTGGACAGACAGGTAAGGTTCTATAAAAAACCTTACCCAAGCCAGGGCCGGAAGCTGAGAAGGCAGGGAGACTCACGGTGGGAGAAGCGGAACAAAACCTTGAAGCTGGCTCAGAAAACAGATTACAGGACTAGGAGCCTTAAAAACCCATCAGGCAAGGTCCGGGGAAAAAGACAAGAGAATATTCCGATTAGTTTCGGAAAAAATGTATGCACAAGCACTGCACATCACGGTCAGTACCACAAAAATGTAGCAACGGGCTGACGTCTCCCTCCTGGTCTCAGCTCCTTAAGAAGGCCAGTGATTAGGCCCTGATCAGCAGCACCTGCCAGGACACGCTCTAGAGCAGAGGGTGGAAAGAAACACACACACACATACACTGCGCACCAACACAAAGCCCTGACATTACCTCCCCCTCAACGGGCACCTCCTGGCGGCCTACTGGTGGAAGGAGCAGACAACCTCTCAAAATCCGTGATGAGAGAGGGGTCCAAAATGAAACTGCGAGGGACCCAAAGATGAGCTTCAGGACCGTACCCCTCCCAGTCCACCAAATACTGGACACCACAACCCCTGCGCCGGGAGTCAACAATGCGGCAGACAGTAAAGGCAGGGTGGCCATCAATGTCCCAGGCAGGTGGAGGGGATCTGGAAGGAAGTCACAAAGGACTAGACACAACTGGTTTTATCTGGGACACATGGAATATGGGGTGGACACGATAATGGGATGGTAACCACAAACGGACGGTGGTGGGACTGATGATGGAGTCAACCTTGAAGGGACCCCAAAAATCTGGGAGCCAACTTCTTGGAATAAGCCTTCAAGGGAACATTTTGAGAAGACAACCAGACCTCCTGTCCCGGGGAATAAGTGGGGGCAAGTCTTCTCTTCTTATCGGCATACTTCTTGTTTTGAGCAGCAGTGTGTTGGAGGCAGATTTTGGTTTGGTCCCAGATTCTTCTACAGGACAACACGTGACTACGGATAGATGGAAGAATGGGGTCATGTTAGGTATTATTTAATCAACTCAGAGGTAAGGAACGACACAGAGTCAGTTTTACTTGCAGCAAGGGTAGCTGTGCAATACAAACTACAAAGTATTAGCCCCCTCTCTCTTTATTTATACATGCTTGGTCACACACAGTTCAAACAACATTCATGGTGGGTGTGTGTGGGTGTGTGTGTGTGTGGTCAGAAAGGTTAGGGTTCATTTGTCTTGATTATAAACAAACAGAGGAAGTGGGAAGTGGGGACCTGGTGAATAGCCTCCAGATGCTGCTAATAAAAGCATAAAAGAATAAAAGCATAACTCATTCTTGTCCCCATCTCCCTTCCTGTAAGGAGGGAAAAGCACTTAGAGCAGACATGAGTGATAAACAATACAAAGGTTTTAAAACCCTAACAGTCCCCCTGTTTTATCACGAATAACTCATGAGTAAATACAAATAAAAGAAAACAAAATGCAATAAAAAAATTAAAAGAATTAAAACAAGCCTTGTTCATATCATCATTGCACTTTTTCTCATTTCACTTAAACAGCAACTTCTTTCGATTTTCTGCCATAAGGTCATTTTATGAAGTACAAGTATGAATACACTCAGGCATTGAAGATATATTCATTTACAACATGTCATCATAGTCATCTGCTTTTTGGGTCCAGTGTTCATCTTGTCCATCTCTTCTCGTGTGATGTTACATCCTGTGGATCCTGCCTTAAACAGAGAAAGAGCCCTGCTACCAGGATTAAGCTCAGGCTTATCAGTCCTGTCCACACGTTACGAAGAGCCATGCTAAGTTGGGCACAGGTCAGTTGTTTTCTTCGCCGGTTTGAGATGTTGGGCCAAATGGGTTTCCAACCCCTTTGTACTCGGTCTTTCCCCTGTTACCCACGTCGGTTTGTTTGGCTCCTGTAACGGTGATATTAGCTTACAGTGGCTCTTGTGGATCCAGGATGGTCTCTCTGCGATTTTCAGAGCTGTCGGTGTGGTCAGGAGAACACGGTATGGCCTTTTTAACTGAAACCCCTTTAGAGCACAGTTCTATTATATTATTTACAAAATGAGTCCCATTATCTGATCTTATGATTTGTGGGATACCATATGTAGGGAAGAAAAGTGTCACTAAACTCTTCGCCACTGTGAGCGCATCACAGTGTTTGGCAGGGTACATCTGAACCCACTTTGAAAATGCATCTATAACCACTAAACAATATTTCTTTCCCCCTGACCATGATAACTCTATGAAATCCATGTGTATCGTGTGAAAGGGATGAATTGCTGCTGGGAACTGGCCTCTTTTGGGTCTCATGTTCCCCTGTGGATTATGTTTGCAGCAGATAATACATAATCTACAAAAGTTTTTTGCATAGTCAGAAAAATTTATGGTATGGAAATGTAGATTTACTAAGTGTACCATCCCCCCGCTCGAAACCCCGTGTGTCGCATTGGCCGCCGTCTTGTATAAATTCTTTGATAATATTGGCTTATTTTCCAAATGATAAATGTCATCTTTCTTTATGGCCCCTCTATTCAGCCAAGATTTAACTTCTGCAACTGGTGCAGATTGTTGTGAATCTTTCAGCACATCTGTATCTATAAATAGGAGATCTGACATTTTCAAAGTGAGGGGAAGTCTCGAAGCTATTTTAGCAGAAATATCAGCAAAGGTGTTTCCCTTTGTTTCCATGGCTTCATCAGATTGATGCGCTTTACATTTACAAAGTGCTATCTTTGCAGGTAGCTGGATAGCTAACAGCAGTCGTTTTAACAGATTAAAATGTGTCAATTCTGTTCCAGATGATGTTTTGAACCCTCTATTCTCCTATATTTTGGCAAAATGGTGAACAGAACCGAATACATATTGGTTGTCTGTATAAATGGTTAGGATTTTTGCTTCATATAATTCACAAGCTCTGATAACAACATACAGCTCTGCAGTCTGTGCTGAACATGTATGGGGCAGGGCCTGTGATTCTATAATTTTAATTTCAGTGGTTACTGCATAACCAACTCTGTTTTTTCCATATTCATCTTTTGATGCTGATCCATCTACAAAGATTATTTGTGAGTTTTTCAGAGGTGTCTGAGAGATATCTTGCCTAGGTTTTGTATCTTCCTCTACCTTTGTTTTACAAGAATGTGGTTTCCCATCTTCTGCTGTTGGAATTAGCGTGCTAGGGTTCAGTGGACCACATCTTTGCAGAGTTATATTTGGTTGTGAGAGTAGCAATGAGGTCAACGTAATATGCCTTGCATGAGTCAAGAAAGGAAGTGAAGTTTGCAGCAATATAAGTGACACTGAATGAGGAACTTTCAGTGTGAGCGGGTGGCACAGCACACTTTCAGCTGTCTGCTTCACAACGTCTGCCGCTGCTGTACAGCTCTGCAAACAATTTGGAAATCCGCATGCCACAGAGTCCAGTTTTTTAGAATAAAATGCTGAAGGTCTGTTTTTGGAGCCAAATGGTTGGGTTAATACAGCTTTCATATAACCCTTACATGCATCTACACAAAGTGTGAAAGGCTGGCTATAATCCGGCAGAGCTAAGGTGACTGTTGTTTGAAGCAGATTCTTTAGCTCTGTGAATGCTACTTCTCCTTCCTTAGTCCATGTGATTTTGTCTTTTAATGTCATGTCTTTGCCGTAGATCATAGATTGCAAGGGTTGTACAATGGCTGCATAGTCTGGTAGCCATTCTCTGCAAAAATTACACAGTCCCAGAAAGGACATCATTTGTTGTTTAGTTCGGGGTTTTGGGGCTTCTTGTATGGCTGTTTTTCTACTACTTAGGAGGGAACGGCCATGCTGTGATAGCATATGTCCCAAATAAATCACTTTCTCCTTGCAAAACTGCAGTTTATCCCTAGAGGCTTTGTGCCCTGTCTGGTAGAGATGTTTCAGAACTGTTATGGTAGCTTCCTCACAGTGTTGTTGAGTGTCTGAAGCTATGAGAATATCATCTACATACAACAGGACTTGGCTATGTTCAGGCACCTCACAGGTGCTCATAGAGTTTCTTAAGGCTTGTGTATATACATGTGGACTTTCACTGAAGCCTTGTGGTAGTCTAGTGTAGGTGTATTTATTCCCTTTAAACTGAAAGCCAAATAAATGCTGACTCTTCATGCAGTGGTACTGTAAAGAAAGCATTGCTAAGATCTACCACTGAGAAATATTTTTTATCTGGAGTTAATCAATGCAGTAATGTATGTGGATTCGAGACGTTTGGAGCCATATGTTCCACAATTTTATTTATTGGTCTAAGATCCTGGACCATCCTCCACTTTCCTGTGCTGGCTTTCTGCACTGGAAAGATAGGTGTGTTGCATGTAGCATCAGGTGCTTCCCTTAATATTCCTGATTTCAGCATGTCCTGTATTACTGGCTTAATACCCTCTTCAGCTTCTGGCTTCAAGGGATACTGGCGAACTACTGGCCGTTCTTCAGATATTAATTTAACCTTATATGGTGGAAACCCCTTTATAAGTCCTACATCAGTCGATGATTGGGACCACAGTTCAGGTGGGACAGCAGCTAAGGCAGGGTGCCTGTTGCTCTCTTTACTTTCAGCTAGACCCTGTATTTGTCACTTTGCCTCATCCAAATGTGTCTTTGGATGGACTTTGACTATCCACCCTAGAGTGAGTTTCCAGATTCCTGTGTTAGGATCTACTTTCCAGTCAGAGCTTGTTAATGCCTCATATCTCCCTCTTTCAGCACGCTGTATAAAGCTTTCTAATTCTTTCCACTGACCCCCCACAGGTTTAGTTAATGACAGATGAGGTGTACTGCCTTTAAACTGTTGAAGCTGTCTTCCTGACAGTATGATTGAGGTGGAGGATTTTCCTGTTTTGGGGTCAACATACAGATGCTGTATGGTAACAGTCTGATTATTTTCTCTGTGAAAAACAGTATCATACTGATAATCTGGCCCTGCAGTATTTTTATATCTCACGGTTACATGGAGCTCAGTATCTGGCATGTACTGTGCCTCCTGGCAAGTTTGTTTTTCTCTGGTTCTCCTCAGTAGTTCTCGAGGTGTTGGTGTGGGGCCTAGATCGAGGGACCAGTAATAATGCGGCTGTGAGAGTTCATTTAGGACTAGGGCCCCTTCTTCCACTACAGCTTTCATACCTGTTTCTGTTGATACTATATTTATATGCAACTTTTGCATAAGATCTTTTCCCAACAGGTTTACTGGGCATTTTTGACTTATCAGAACGGGGGCCTGACAAGTAAGTTTTGTCTCAGGTTCTGTCCCAAAAACTTAGAAGAATGGCCCCATTGTAATACTCTGGATCTAACAGTCTCAGGAACAAAGCGGCGGCCAGGCGGGCCTCCACCTGGGTCAGGTTCAACCAGTTGTGCATAGTGGATAAGGTCTTCAAGTTGCCAAAACAACGCTCCCATTACACAGGATGGAGGAATGATGGGCTCAGATTTGGCCTCTTCCTCAGAGGCAGAGAACTGTCTGGACAAAGCATCATGTTTTAAATTCTTAGAACCCGGGCGGTAGGTGATAGAAAAGTTGAACCGAGAAAAGAATAGTGACCAACGTGACTGACGGGGGTTAAGGCGTTTGGCTTTCTGGATGTAGGCCAGGTTCTTGTGGTCTGTCCAGATAACAATGGTTTACGAAGTTCCCTCTAACCAATATCTCCATTCCTCAAGCGACATTTTAATGGCGAGTAGTTCTCTGTCTCCAACAACATAATTTCGCTCAGCGGGGGAGAACCGCTTAGAGAAAAAAGCACATGGGTGCCACTTGCCATCTGTCGGGGAGCGTTGAGAGAGGACAGCTCCAACTCCAGTGTCAGATGCATCAGCCTCCAGAATAAACTGTTCCTTGAGGTTGGGATGGGTAAGGACTGGAGCTGATGCAAAATGCTGCTTGAGGGTAGCAAAAGCCTTATCAGCCTGAGGAGACCATAAAAAGGGTTATTTAATGGATGTCACGGCAGTAAGAGGAGAAGCAATTCGGCTGAAATCCTGGACAAAACATCTATAAAAATTGGCGAAGCCTAGGAAACGTTGAAGCTGTTTACAACTTGTGGGGGTCGGCCATTCTTGAACTGCAGAAATTTTACTGGGGTCTGGCTTCACCTGTCCACCCTCAAAACTATATCTAAGAAAGGTTACAATGGGGACATGAAATTCACATTTCTCGGCTTTAATGAACAGACTGTTCTCTAAAAGTCTCTGCAGCACTGACCGGACATGATTGTGGTGATCCCTTGGGTCCTTTGAAACAATGAGTATGTCATCCAGATAAACAAAAACGAAGACGTTCAGGAAATCCCTCAAGATGTCATTTATAAGAGCCTGGAAGACAGCTGGTTTGTTAAACCAAAAGCCATAACTAAGTACTCATAATGTCCAATAGGAGTCTTAAAAGCAGTTTTCCACTCGTCCCCCTCCTGAATCTGAACAAGATGATAGACGTTTCGCAGATTAAGCTTGGTGAAGATAGTTGCTCCTTGAACTGCTTCAAAAGCTGAGGAGAGAAGGGGAAGAGAGTACTTGTTCTTGATGGTTATTTCATTTAGGCTGCGATAATCGATGCAGGGCCTTAGAGACCCGTCCTTTTTAGACACAAAAAAAAACCCAGTTCCTAAGGGAGAGGAGGTGGGGCGGATAATGCCTGTCTTAAGGGAATCATGTATTTCTCCATTGCCTCATGCTCAGCTTCAGCTAACCAAACCCAAAACAGGCGGCCTGAAGTGAGAGGATCACCAGGAAGAAGGTCGATAGAGCAATCGGGACGATGTGGAGGAAGTGGGCAGAGCCTTTACTGAATACACGCTGGAGGTCATGATACTCTTTAAGTACATTAGAAAGATCCGGTTCTGAAGGCAGGACGGAAAGAGAAGAGAAGCAGATGGCCGAAAGAAGGCAGGAGGGATGACAGTTTTGGCTCCAAGCTTCAATACGGGAATGGGACCAGTTTATATGGGTGGCCCAGAACTATATGCAGCTCTTTAGTGGGAAAAACAAAAAATGAGATAGTCTCGTGATGGTTCCCTGAAGTGATTAATTCGAGGGTCTCAGTCTGATGAGTGATGGACTGAAGGGCTTGGCCATCTAGAGCATTGACTTGAATAGGTTGATTTAGTTCAAAAACGGGGAGATTGAATTCATGAACCAACTCTGGACCAATTAGATTCTGTTCAAATCCCGAATCAATCAAAACCCTTAAAAGAATCTGAACTTGTGATGCAATTAAAGAAGCAGGGAGAGTTAATCGTGAGAAGTGATTGCTATGAATAGCGCCCGCCAGCACTCCCTGTCTTACTGGCGGGCCTGATCTTTTGGGCAAACAGGGCACTGAAAAAGAAAATGACCGGGGCCTCCACAATACAGACAAAGACCTGAACTGCGGAGTCTCTGTTTCTCCTCCAAAGAGAGACTAGTTCTGCCTATCTGCATGGGTTTGGGCTGCTGGTTGTTTACATTAGGAGGCTTGTCGAAAACTGATGATGTTATGCGACTGACTAGGGTGTCTGGGATATGGACTACTAAACTTCTTTATTTGATTTCTTTCTCTTCTCCGATTATCAATTAAAATGGATAGTTCGATCAATTCTTCTAGAGAGCTCGTCTCAACATGTTAGTTCATCCTTTAGGCTTACATTTAATGAATTTAGGAAAGCGCTTCTTAGGGCCGGAGAATTCCATTTTGACTCAGCCGTAAGTGTGCGGAACTCAATGGCCATGTCAGCTACCGACCTTGCGCCCTGTATAAGAGCCAAAAGTTTTTTAGCTAACTCCTCATTACTTATCTTGGGGGTGAAAGTTAAGTTAAATAAATCCAAACACTCCTGAAAAGAATAATACTGAATGGAAACTTCATCAATAAGAGTCTCCACCCATTGTAGTGCCCTGTCCCTGAGTAACCCGACTACATAAGATATTTTACTGGCGTCGTCAGGAAAAGAGCATGGGGATCGGTTGAAAACAAGTGTGCATTGAAGAAGAAACCCTCTACTTTTACTCAAATCTCCAGAAAAAGGCTCAGGAGGTGGTGGGAGAATTTCCCGGCTTACCGCTCGT
Organism: Girardinichthys multiradiatus; assembly: GCF_021462225.1. Lineage (NCBI taxonomy): Eukaryota > Metazoa > Chordata > Actinopteri > Cyprinodontiformes > Goodeidae > Girardinichthys > Girardinichthys multiradiatus. The sequence goes on along the minus strand of NC_061802.1, from coordinate 44,712,256 downwards.
GACTGGACCGGAGTGGGCGGTGCCGGAGCTGGAGGAAGAGCAGAGGGAGCACTGTTAGCAGAGAGCGAGGAAAACACTGCTTGAAGCTGTTGAGCCATGAGATTTACTGTCTGTTGAATATTGGTTTGCTGTTGGGACAATGACTGTAGTGTAGCCTGATGCTGCCCTAAAAAAATGCCCTGATGGGAAACAGCTGCCCGTAGTTATGCTTCAGAGTTCTCTAGGTCAGCCCGTTCTGTCATAATGTAGCGTTTCTTTAAACTCTGAGGAGAACACAACCACAGATTCAGGACAGCGTTTTAACAGATTTATTTTGTGAAGAAAAAGGAACAAGGCGAGACAGGGACCCAGGCAATGACACCAGGAGAATGGTTCTTCTCTGGAAGGGAAGGTGACAAGTTTATGGATATCCCAGGAGAATTTCAAGGTGTTTTCTTTTAGAAGGGTATGTTCAGAAACTTATAGCCAGAGCGGTTGTGGTTTAGCTGGAGAGGTAAGTCTCTCCTCTGAGATGGAGGTTGGCAGGATGAGTGTGGTAGGCAGCAGTTTCCTTTCTTTCCATTAGCTCTCAAGTGATGACTCAGTTTAAGCGTTCCCACATAGGAGGGTTTACAGGCAGGTGACAACAGAAGTAAGGTTCTATAAAAAACCTTACCCAAGCCAGGGCCAGAAGCTGAGAAGGCAGGGAGACTCACGGTGGGAGATGAGGAACGAAACCTTGAAGCTGGCTCAGAAAACAGATCACAGGACTAGGAGCCTTAAAAACCCATCAGGCAAGGTCTGGGGAAAAAGACAAGAGAATATTCTAATTAGTTTCAGAAAAGAATTATGCACAAGCCCTGCACATCACGGTCAGTACCACAAAAATGTAGCAGGGCTCCTTAAAAAGGCCAGTGATTAGGCCCTGATCAGCAGCACCTGCCAGGAAACGCTCTAGAGCAAAGGGTGGAAAGAAACACACTCACACATACACTGCGCACCAACACAGAGCCCTGACACCAGACTATCCTAAATTAAACATGAAGCTACTAATAAGAAACCACACAAAACTCTAAATGCTTAACTACCCAAACATGATTAACAAAGTCAAACACATGACAGTATTCTCCTGCCATCACCTCCCAAACACTGCAGCTGCAGTGAGTTACAAGGAGTCAACTTTGTTTGTCCTGCAGGGATCCAAGTCTGCCTCACACAGCATACCATTAATGAATCCCTTTGTTTTTAACACCTTTGATTTTCCAAATAGAAATCTGCAAAAGGAATTGACATCTGAAGGGTTTGATCTCCTGGCAAATGTGGAGTTTTATCAGCAGAATGACAAATCTCAATTACAATCAGACACAGTCAGCAGCTTCAGGACGTATCATTTTGCATAGTAAAATGTTCAGTTGAACAAACAGCCATAAGCTAAAGTCTAACAGTCAAACAGTCTTAAGCAAAGTGTACAAGTTTACAATCTGGTAAAATAGTGTTTGCACTACTATCTAATGTGTTTTATTTAAATTATCTTTATGAGAGTGAAACCCACTCTGTCAGAAGTCAACTAAGCCTAGATGTTAGCTTTAATCCTGCGTCCACCCACAAACTCACGTCAATCAAACTACTGTCTGCTACACGTAAGGTACTGACTTCTAATAACTATCCCACAGAACCCCAGCTGACACACTCCAAACATCCCCATTGCAATCAGTATCTTATTTTGCCTTTTTACTGCACGTGCAGTTCCTCAGAGAAGTATTAATACTGTTAAGTGTTTTTAAAGTATCATGGCTTCCCACACTTAACAAAGGAATTACTTGACAACACTCAGCCACACCCCAAATCAGATCGCCACAACACATACCCTTTGGACTTTTACAAGAACAAACTTCAATGTGATTTATTAAGATATGATTTATTAAGATATTTCAGGATACAGACGCACCAAGTAGAGCATTAGTTTCAAAATGCTATACAAATCAAAAATATAAAAATCTATAATATAAATATCTCAAAACCAAAATGAGGTATTTCACCTTCTGTTTTTATCTCTTTTTATTGCATAGGTAAGAATGCAGTATCGGCATCCCTGCTGTCCTCAGCCTCCTCTCTCAGAGACCATGCAGCATTCTTCCAGTCCGAAGCAATGCGTCCAGCAAACGATCCCAAGGAGCGTGACCCCTCCCACGTACGGATGCTGAATGATGTACTTCGTGATCTGGAGAAGAGCTTCATCATCCCACAGACACCAGCTGGAGTGTACAGGTAGAAGAAGAGTTGCACACTGGGATTGTGGGCAGTAGAAGCTTGTCAGTTTCTGTTAACTATTCAGCAGTTTATGCCCAACCCTTGGATACACAGTCTGTTTTTACATTTGTGAAGATGGATTAAATATTAAACACTCACGGTATTAGTATAAAGATAGAGACAGGATAATGTGAGATCTGAAATTTGCCTTCAGTAGAGTTTATTTTGCTCCACTTTTCTTCTTGTGTAAAATATAACATGTTGTGCACTAGTTAATTATTCATTATAGCTCAAAATATCCCTAGAGGATTAAAATGATTAGTTATAAATGCCTCTAAATATGTTTTAAACAAACTTGTAATTAATTTCTTCTCCACAAGTTTTCCTTTGCCCCTTTGGTTCATTAACTTTGGATTTCTGTTATGGAAGAGTCACTCACACACAGCAGCAAAGCAGTTGGACTTTAAACACATTTGCTTCTAGTTGCTTTTCTTCCTGCCAGCCTTTAGGAACAAACTGGACAGTGTAGAGAAAAGAACTGAAATTCTGAGAAACAATTTCTCATAGTTAAAGTTGTCATGGTGGAAAGAATAAACTAAAATCCTTCAAAACCTGTCATGCGATATTGGCCAATATCTATAAGAAATGTTCGAGACTATGCTTACTCTGTGTACATTTGCTATCTGCTCATGAGATGTCTGACACGTACATGTCTGAACTTATTATTTTTGGGTCAGTTGGACTATGGCATTAAAAGTAGACCGTTTTTCGGGCAGTCTAACAATCGGCGATGATACATTGGTTCATCAACTATCTATTCAAACATAAATAATATTAAACAAACACTGAGTTACATCAGATTAGATTTTCAAGCCAGTTTTTGGTTCCTGGAAAATAAATAATCCAAATAAGGACATCATTAAATCTTTTTGCATGATATTGTTTCAAACAGGTTAATATTTTTAATCTTCTAATCATTTAACTCAGTAAATGCCTGTATTCACGTGTCCTTCTAATTCTGATCGTAGATTCAAAGGCAGATCTGCTACTAAAATGTAACTAACATTTCACTACACTGACAAAGCTTGACAGTTTGTCAATATTTATGTGTATTTATGTATATAGCATTGCGTTTTCAACAACCAGGTGAAGAGAAGGGTATAGAAAGGGAGCATTAGTGTTCTTTTTTTATTCCAGTATAATTGCAAGTTAGGACAATATACAGTATTGGTGTGGACTACATGTAAGAAACCTGATCTGATACATTTTAGCATTATCTCTGAGAGAATCAGTGAAAGTGATGCACCATTGAAACACTTCAATAATCACATGATCATCTTCTACAATCTGCAGCATCACTATGATTTCTTCAATCAGATGTTGTTTGTAAAGTTTTGATTAACCTCTCATCAGGTGAAAACATTTTTTTCTCTATTTAAATGATCGTTTGAATGCATTTGCTGTAATTATAGGTAAAGAGGTGACAAGGTGCAAATTGTTGGCATCTGCTGGATTTGATGGCCATCATTTTGTCTGCATATTTTCAGTGCAATCTCCTCTGTGAATCTGGTGCAGATATAAAGCAAACATATTGTGCAAAGCAGTAACAAAGAAAAGAGAAAATTGCTGTGCTTTGTGAATCCCTCCCAGAGTTTTTTGGGTTTGTTGCCACTTTCTGAATATGAGTTTTAAACAATTAACATGGTCAAAAAAACGTAATATTTTGTCATTTGTATGTACATTTGCACTAAAGTGATTGTTTTTGAGGGTTTGGTAAACCAGACTGGAAGATATTAATCCTAACTAAGCTGATCCAAAACAGAAAATAATAAACGTAAAGGTTTTCACCATCCCATGGTTTTCAGTCTCTGACAAATAAGAGGCAGTATTTTTTAATAAGCATATTATGTCATAAGCATATTATGCTGGTCTGAAAATGTGGGGATTTTTTAATTTACACAAAAGATTAAATTAAATACAAATGAAAAGCAAGCAAATATAAATTATATGCAATTACAGTTCAGCACAGTTGTTTTCATAAAGTCTTCAAATTATGCTCCAGTGAAGGTCAAGCACTCTTGAGTTTAGATGGTATAAGTCCAATGTCAGAATTTGTAAATTTGACTAAAGGTCACCAATTTAAGTAAGAATGGCTTAATTAGATGATCGGTCTGTAAGTTCCACATAAGGGCACATGGTTTTTATTGAGTGAATAAATTGGTTTTAAAGAGCAAAACTAATTCTGGGCGCATTAAATGCTGTAAACAGATATGGATGAATTCTTCCTTGAAATATCCTGATCTCACTGTTCTCGATTAAGAGACTCATTTATAAAATGTCAAAATAAAATGAGTGAAATGGTCACATGGTGTTTCATATTTCCCCTGGAGTTATTTAAATTCATGACTTCATTTCAAAAGGTCTTCCAGTCGTCTGTCATCAAAGAGATAATTAAAGGGGCCTGTATTAAATGTCAGCTGTTTAGCATGCAAAACTTTATTGTCAGAATATGGTGATGGGGGAATAAAGCAATATTGTGCTGCTGATTGGTAGGATGTCAGGGAGGCTGAATGAATGGGGTGCGAATGCAGGGCTGTTCATAACATTCTTTCAGGGTACACCTGTTTGACCACAATCGGCTGCCCGCTGCCCAGCAACAGTTTGTCCTAACAGCTACCAGTTTGCATATAAGCATAAAAAGCAGCAGGATGTTAGTCACCGATAAACACTGAAAAAGGGGTTGAGAAATGTACCATTCTTCATTATGCAATAATGATTGTTGGGTTCATGAATTGATTGATAGCTTCACAGTTTAAATCTGTGCTCACACAGTGAGCAAAGGAGCAGATTTCAACATGTATGATATGCATCATCCTTCATTTAGACAGAAGTCAATGATATATCTATTAATTGCAACTTAGACCTATTGTATGCATTTTGTCTAGGTGAAGACCAAGCAATACCGGCTAGTATAAAAGTCCTCTAAGCTTAGGCTTAGACTTAAAATTATAAACATGTAAGATCCAATAAAAGTCTGTAAATAATCCCAAAAGCAATAACTGCAACTTAATTTCTATCATTTGTTTTATTAATGTAAACTAATATAATTTTTTTGTAATAAAGTAATAATAAATGGGAAAACCTCTGTAGTTTTTAACTTGTTTGTGACAAATTGAGAGACTACTGGTAAATATGACTAGATTAAAATGTATGTTTGTCATATTTGTTTGTTCGATTGAGAAGGACCTAAGTGCAAAGACAGACTGATGTGAAACGAAGTTAATGATAAACAAAAGGGAACTTACCGGGGAACTGCAGGAACAGGACTGATATGAGAAGGACAGGACATGGAACAGGGCAGAGTAATGGTAGTGGATCAGATAACGGAGAGAGAAACACTCGTACTCGTACTCGTCGTCTTCCGCTTATCCGGGACCGGGTCGCGGGGGCAGCAGACTCAACAGAGACGCCCAGACGTCCCTCTCTCCAGACACCTCCTCCAGTTCCTCCAGGGGGAGCCCAAGGCGTTCCCAGGCCAGCCGAGAGACATAGTCCCTCCAGCGTGTCCTGGGCCGTCCCCTGGGCCTCCCCCCGGTGGGACGTGCCTGGAACACCGCCCGAGGAAGGCGTCCAGGAGGCATCCGGTACAGATGCCCGAGCCACCTCAACTGGCTCCTCTCAATGTGGAGGAGCAGCGGCTCTACTCCGAGCTCCTCCCGGATGGCCGAGCTCCTCACCCTATCTCTAAGGGAGTGCCCGGCCACCCTACGGAGGAAGCTCATTTCAGCCGCTTGTATCCGGGATCTCGTTCTTTCGGTCATGACCCAAAGTTCATGGCCATAGGTGAGGGTAGGAACGTAGACCGACCAGTAAATTGAGAGCTTTGCTTTTCGGCTCAGCTCTCTCTTCACCACAACGGATCGGCACAGCGCCCCCATTACTGTGGCAGCCGCACCGATCCGTCTGTCGATCTCCCGCTCCATTCTTCCCTCACTCGTGAACAAGACCCCGAGATACTTAAACTCCTCCACTTGAGGCAGGAACTCCCCTCCAACCTGAAGAGGACAAGCCACCCTTTTCCGGTCGAGTACCATGGCCTCGGACTTGGAGGAGCTGATCTTCATCCCAGCCACTTCACACTCGGCTGCGAACCGCCACAGCGCATGCTGTAGGTCTTGGCTAGAGGGGGCCAGCAGGACCACGTCATCTGCAAAAAGAAGAGACGAAATCCACTGGTCCCCAAACCCGACCCCCTCCGGCCCTTGGCTGCGTCTAGAAATCCTGTCCATAAAAGTTATGAACAGGACCGGTGACAAAGGGCAGCCCTGCCGGAGTCCAACATGCACTGGGAACAGGTCCGACTTAGTGCCGAGAGAGAAACAGACTAACAGAAAGATCCAACAATGCACAGTGAAAACCCTAGAGCTAAAATACTGAGGCAAGAGTGGAGAATGGCCCAAAGGGACCTAAAGAGCTAATCAGTGGAGATGTGGAAAAGCTGTGGCAGAATGAAGGTAGGGAAGCTGAAGGAGGGAGAATAATTAACACAGAATGGGGCGCAGGATTTCATGAGCACTGTCAGCAAGAAGCTTTCTAGATATCATCAGAGATCAGATTCAGTTTGCTGCAATAAAAAAAAAAAAGCAGTCAGTCATGTAGCAAGAAGTAGTACTCCTCGCTGCACCGCTGTAACAGTTTGAAACACAGAGGACCAAGGCACATTGTCACCGGGGCCGATGAGGAATGGAGTTTAATTTGTGTTCAAAATTGTCTTAACCTGATTTTCACAGCATGCATAAAACACATGAATAGTCATAGACTTGTAAATCATTTGCACAATAAGGGTTAAATGCACAAAAAGTGCAGAAGGTAAAGTATTGGGTCAATGATTGAGAAGTCCAGAGTTTGATGATGTCCCTTACTTGTAAAACCAATTGTAGGTATAAAAAAACTCTGTTTCACAGCAGATCTCTACCAGATTTTGCCTGGATGTCTGTGGGCCATTTAGGCATTGTTTGGAGCAGGGGTAACCAACTCCAGTCCCTTAGGGCTGGTGTCCTGCAAGTGTTAGTCCTTGTTGACTGGATACTGTGGAGGTAATTCAGCTATTTGATTCAGGTGGTTGGACCAAAGACACATCTAAAACTTGCCCTTGAGGACTGGAGTTGGCCATACGTGGTTTAGACATATTATTAATTAAAAATGCTGAGTGGACAGTTTAAAATGTTTCAGTGCCCGAAAGGGTTTCAGAAGTTTGCTAGAAGTCTAACTATAGACCTGTTTTAGCTGAGATTGAGTAGGGAAAGAAAAAGAAAAGAAAAGAAAAGAAAAGCAGCCAGACTGGAGCTGTACTTATCAAGATGCATATAATATTTAAGTCCAGGAACTTTTAACATGCATAAGGATTTTATTATTGTTGTAATGTTGTATTGTATTTTAAATCCAAGATATTATCTGCCTCAACAACATTCTGTCATCGTTTGTATGGAGTTCTGCTTGGAAATGACAATTCTTGCACACACCTTTCTTATGACAACAAAATAACTTTGTCTCTGATAATATCCAGGAGGCGTTTTGCCCGTTTACTGACGCTTGAGATAATAGTCTATGTTTCTGTCCATATTTTCCTAAAATCTAAATAACTGGTCATACTGTTGACTTGTTTTTTTCCAACAAATGAAAAAATTGTATGTTCTGCACATTGATATTACTACGTCACAAAAAATTAAAAGAGGAAGAAATTACTTCAAATATAAAAACTAAGTTTTAAGTCTTTTCGTTTGGTTTGGGTTTTTTTTTTTTTGCTTTATTTTACAGTAATTATTGTGGACCTTGAGAATTTATAATTGTAAGTCTAAGCTTTTAAAGGGAACTTTAAAAGTGGTTACTCTTCTCAACCTAGATAAAATATATAGGCCTAAACCACGACTTCAAATAGACGACTACAAATGGACTCGTTTCTCTACATATAGCTTTAATGTTAAAATCACGTCTATTGCTCACTGGGTAATCACAGTATCTGCTGAGAAGTTTTTGTTTCACAAACTTTGTGGGAATTTACATTGAGTCTAGGTTGATATTGAAGCATAACCAGAAGAAATGTCATTAATTGCACAGTTATTTTAAGTGAATGAAAATGAAATTCACAAAAACAACATTTGGACTTTGTTAAGTACCGTCACAAGATCTTCTAACATCCTTTCAGTGATTGTTTTGTTAGTTCAGGGGGAAATGTAATGAGGACAACCACGGTTCAACCATTTATAGAATTTAAAGACAGAGACATGATTAATCACATTTTTATCACATAGCAATATTTGACACAATAACCAAGTTTTTCAATTCAAAAAACTTTGGTTATTCAAACTGACAAAACCCAGTTTGGACAAATAGACATCTAGGATTTTTATTTTGATGATGTACAACAATCAATACCTCCACTGACTGGAAACAGAAATGTTGTATCTTTGCTTTCACGCTGTGGCTCCTTCCAACCATACAGATCCAGTAGTTGCATTCAACATGTCTTACCACAAGTAAACCAACAGCTTTTTACAGTATACTCATCTAAATCATGCAAATATATTAAGAAAATAATCTATATTTCTTTTCTTTTTACAGTACAGGTTTTTTCTAATGTACTTCTACACCTTTTATACTCATATACACTCCGTGCTGTGCTGGACCACATCTTCATATCAAGGAAGAAATCATTAATATTTTACAATCTTTTAATTTTTGTGTTTTTTCTTCCTTCTCCCATCTCCACTGGCTGATCCTGAAAAAAAAAAACACGTTCTTCAACTCAAAGAAGTTACAAAAAGTAAATGCAGTGATACAGAGCATTCCATAAAAGCCATTTAACTTAGCACAGTCACTAGTCACTATATTTTAATAAATTTACATCCTCTACATGAAATGTATTTTTCTTAACATGAATGACCCCGGCCCCAACCGGACTTCTGCATAAATAACCCATCCATCCAACCATTTTCTATACCCCCTTCTACCATACAAGGGCGCAGGGGAGCTGGTGCCTATCTCAAGCGGTCTACAGGTAAGAGGCAGGACAGATCGCTATTCCATTACAGGGCAACACAGAGACACACAGGATAAACATCTATGGACACACCCATTTACACCTAAGGGCAATGTAGAGAGACCAGTTAACCTAACAGGCATGTTTTTGGACTGTGGGTGGAAGCTGGAGTACCCGGAGAGAACCCACGCATGCACAGCGAGAACATGCAAACTCCATGCAGAAAGACCAAAGATGGGGAGTCAAACCAAGGATCTTCTTGCTGCAAGGCAACAGTGCTACCACCTGCATCAACATGCAGCCCACACATAAGTAACCAAAAGGCAGATATAAAGTAAAAAACAAAATAAATAAACATTTCAGGACTGAACCATGGTAGCAAGGCGATGCTGATCATCTCACCTTTATTGGATGTGTTAGGTCTTATAAATAAACCTTTCTAAAGAGGACGTCATCCTTCGTCAACTCAAGTATGCCCGTTTTTTTTTTTTTTGCCTCCACACAAAAGATGTCAATACATCTCATTCTATGTATGTGAAAACTATATAGGATTACAAAATACAGCGCATACATACAATGAACAAGGTATTTGTCATAAAATCTAACATAACAAAAGATTATATTATCAAAAACATGATAGAACTTGCCAGGATTATTAATAGCATTACTAGGAATAAAATTGTCAAACAATAAGAAACATCTGTAAACTTCAACTAAAAGTCAAATGACCTTACATCAGTGGTACCTTTCGATTGTTTATCGATTTAGCTAAAGAAAGGGGAACAAATTGTTGATAAAATACTAAATGAGCTCACTCAAAATTTGTTATTTGCTTCGTTATCTGCTATGTCTAAAGACAACACTGTTTCATCCCTAGGAGACTTATTGCCTGCCTAGTTTATATGTCAATTTAGGTATGGGAAGAAAAAAGTATTTCTCTGAAGGTTGTCAGGTACTAGACTGAAAATAAGTAAAAGGACAACTAAGGTTCAAATAAGAACTTTGAAAGATAGAGAGCTATTGATCAAAACCACTTTAGAACTAGAACTCCTGTTTCTCAAAGGATAAAACACAGAGGTAAAGGATGACTCAAGACTTTTGCACTTTGTCAATTTACTCAGGCTTACAACATTGCAATTTTCACGACTGCTTGCAAACTTAGAGTCCAGTTCAACTCAGGAGCTCCTCCCTGACTCCTCCAGTTAAAGCAGGTTGTTGATCTGGCTCATCTTCCAACTTGTGCCTCTTGAGTTTCTCTACAGTATATTAATGTCTCATGCCCCAATATTCATCTTTTTGTATTCTTTATGTATGTGCTGACTTGTGGAAGGAAAATACAGATTACTGCTGCTTGCTGTTGTCTCCGGCACGTTCTTATTTTGTTAAGATAACTGTAAATTATTTCTACTTCTCCATAGTCCCACTGTCATGAAGTATGCACATCAACATACCACTCAGAAACAAACAGAAACCTGACAGTGAATGTGTCTACTTTCTCATCACTCATAGTGGGCTAATAATTTTAGTTTAAACCTGGCGACATTAACATAGCCATCACAACTTTACAAATTCAAATCATATGGGAGGGCAACACATCAATCCATCCATTAAGTATAGCGCTTGTCCTTGGGTGACGGAGGTCAGCAGTCATTTGGCAAGAGGGCATGTGAGATGGGTATCTCTTCAGCAGTGTTGTGGTCTATCGGTCTCTCAGTTATAAGAACTTTTTGAATGACTTTTCTAAATATGATTAATGCCCTATTATGGGTGGTTTTAACCCCCATGTTTTGTTTAGGACTGATGACTGTGTTCTCTGTGATTCCCAGAGAACTATTAAATCATCTCCGTTGGCTAGAGAAAGTTTTCTTCATTTCTTTATTGATAAATTAACATCAACTAGGACCTCAATCTCACATGCTGATCGTGATCCGTCGGTCTCTTGTTACCTGATCTGCTGTTTTTAACCCGTTTGAGCCCATGATTCTGACTACGCTTACACTGAAGACAAAAGTGGCCCAAATCTGTACTTTTTTGACCATTTGCGACCCATATCTGGCTTTTTCATAGCAGTCAGATTGGCTCAATCCAATCTTTTCACCTCCAAAAATATTAGAGTTGTTCCACTTCCATATGTGGTGCTAAATCAGATATGTATCCGATGGTTTAAATGCATCCGCAGTCTAATTGGTCATGTCACAAATCATCCAACTTTCACATTGTTGGGATTATGAATCTGAGAATATTATTTAATATTAATATTTTAATATTTTATCAAATAATATTTCGGTCTGTTAAGGGTTGTCCTGTGAATACCAGCCCAGTAAGGTGATGGTATTAGGACAAAATAAAAAGGTGTGAGACGAGCTCTGACATTATTGAACAGCAAAACTCTGCACACACATGGAATGAATTCACACAATTTCTTAAAATACAAGAATTTATTAACAAAAATAAGTCAACTCAAAGTCAAACATATTTCAATCAACAAACTCTTTACTATGCTAAAACAATCCACCTAACTACCAAGCAGAATTAAAGAATAGGGAAGACTAATGGGCTATGTACAATATAAACAAGTTGATGAAAGATGATTGAAAATCATGACCAAAAGAGTGATGCAACATTACCATGCAATGTTATTTATGTTTGAGGACCAAGGATTATCTTGAAGAATCTGGAAGTGAAGTTAAGTTAGTCTTGGAACCAACTTAGACAACCATTCACAATGCAAGATCAGATAAAATATTATTTTAATAAAATAATGTTTTAAGAATGATCTGCTGAATAAAACCAACCTTCTGGATGACCATTTCTCAACGGTGTCTCATTAGCTGCCTTTATTTATTGAAATAATATTTGAAGAAATATTATTAAGGGAATATTTTGGAAAGAGCCAATTCTTTCTGGAGAAATGGGGCTTAATGGTGTTTACTTAGTTATCAAATTTAGTAAAATGATGTTAGGGACACATTATTTACTGGATTGAAAACTAAACCTTTCTAGGTAAATATTATTTAGCAGCAAGCACATGTCCTTAGCTGCTAGCAGTTAAGCTAACAAAGAAGCTGCTAGCTTAGCACCAGATTCAAACACACACCTTTAAAAATACCGTTAATGTCAGTCAGTCATTTTCTACCGCTTATTCCGTAGTGGGTTGCGGGGAAGCTGGTGCCTATCTCCAGCAGTCCATGGGTGAGAGGCAGGGTACACCCTGGACAGGTCGCCAGTCTATCGCAGGGCAACACACAAACATGGTTGTTTGTGTGTTGCCCTAGGTGTACTCATTCATAAACCTAAGGGCAATTTAGAGTGACCAATTAACCTAACAGGCATGTCTTTGGACTGTGGGAGGAAGCTGGAGTACCCGGTGAGAACCCACGCAGGCACGGGGAGAACATGCAAACTCCATGCAGAAAGACCCCTGGCTGGGAATCGAACCCGGGACCTTCTTGCCGTTAATAAAAGGGTTAAAATGCATAAGCACGGACGGCGCGTTATGATCAGTCTTCTGTTTAAAATTACCCCTTAAATAAAGTTTGTCTTAACTTTAAAAACATACAAACACAGAACACAACTTGAACACGTGTGCTGCAGATATTATGCCAACACCAAGATAGCTGAGTTCAACACAAACAAAACCAAACTTCATAAAATGAAAAACGTTTAGATCATTTCAATCTAAATCACGTCTATATTATTCTGCTCTGCCCAAACCTAACCTCTGACCATGCTGAGGAGTTGTCCAGGTGACGACGAAGTTTGAAGAAGGTATCCACAGTGAACAATGGTTAGTTACAGCTAACCTCCTTAGCCGTGGGAGTGGCGGCTGTTCTGTCGGCCGGTCTGTGAACAAACTTCCGTGGCTGTGGATGAAAGATGGCCCGTTCTGTCCGCCAACCACACTGCACGTTACCGTAACCATGGGAGTTAGTTAGCGGTCTCTACAAAGCTCCGCTCGGCTTTGTAGAGACCGCTTCTCTGTAGGGAACTTCTCTGGGACAGTTTGCTTCTGCAGGCCTCGGAGAGAAAGTAAGCAATTCTTACTTAAATGCAATTTATTTTGAAAGTTCCAGAAAAGTGTGTACCGGAGTTTTAATGTTGAAATCCATGGCTGGGTCCCAACAATATCATTGTCCTGGCTATGACTATGCATCCACACAGACCTTTCTAAAGCAGTAGCAGTCACTGCTCCACAGAAGGCCACTGTTAACAGTTGTGCTTTGTTTTTTCTTACCTTTCTTCGTCTTTGTAACAGCAGTACCCAACGGATTTCCCTGAGCCCATTAGTTCCCGTCTTTGTTTTTTTCATTCCCTTTTCGCTGTATTGTCTTTTCCATGGCAACATGCAGCAGGTAATGTTAAAACAAATGGGGCAGGACAGAGACAGAGGGGGCGGTCTATTGAACAGCGTCACCACCTCAGCTTCTCGCCTATTGGCTGAGGTCAAGCCTCTAGGAAGTAGCTGCTGAGCGTCATTATGGATGGCCCGGTTCTGAAAAGAAGCTGCTAGCAGCGGCTAACTTCTGTCACGTTGTTGCTAAACAACTCAGGAGCGTTGTGGATTTGGTGTTAGATGGCGCTGTTAGTCAGGATAGTTTACTGCATCCTGTTGACTCTAACTATAAGAGTACTTCAGTTTGCAAGAGTACTAAAAGGCATTCAGGTTTGCGGACTCGCCTTCAAAATAAAAGCATGACTCAATGACAGACTGTTTTCACAATCTGACCAGAGGAAACAAAGTTTAGGAACTTTAATGTTAAATTAGCATTTTTTTAAATTTATAATGATGCTTCCTTAATAACATTCAAAAATACATTTTTCAAAAATAAAGCCTGGTAAATATTGCCAGGTTTATTCACCATAATAATTACCTTTTTAAAGTAAACTGTCATTCGAGGATGAATTCAGTTTCTATAAATGTCACTATGTTTTATTTATATTTCACGTGTACCAGAAACCTTAACAATGATAAACATGACATTCAACTCAGGCTCACTTCATCTCCAAAGGTTTAGTTAATAAAATCAGGGATGCTGATTTTTCAAGTTTGGTCTGACACACTAACTTTTTAACCAAACCACTAATACAAACTACATTTAGAAGATCTTGAATTATAAAGTCAGAAGTAGGACTACCTTTCCTTTGCGCATGCAGAGACTAAAATGGATTTCAAGCTGCTGGGGCTTCAGAGCAGTTCATAGGCAGCGCATCAAAACTATAGGGTAAACGGACTAAATATACCAGTTGAACGTTTTCAGATTTTCTCATGTTACAACCACAAACTTTAATTTTCTCTTTGAGATCTTTGTATTGCAGTTTCTACCAGCTTTTCTTCCAGGGTTGTCCTTCATTTGGTTTCATTGATCTTTCCGTCAGCTCTGGCCAGTTGTCATGTCCTTGCTGAAGGAAAGAGTCCCCAAATCATGATACATGCTACTAACATGTTTCAGCATGGAGACAGTGTGTTCAGGTAGATGTGTAGGGCTATATAATATGGTGTTCTTCAAGGATCAAAACTGGTGGTAATGTGATGGTGCTGTCACAAGACAGCAGCCCTTGGCTTTCGGCCCTTTTTTTGGTCAGGAAAGAGACACAGCAAGACTTACTCTTCCGGACTCTTCGGAGATTCTAACTCTGATGCCAATAGTTCATCACACAGAAAGACAGGCTAAGCCAATAACCACTGCCTTCAAAATGATTTTTATAAGTCCTATAAAAAAAAAGAACAAAACCAGCTCCAACAAAATGACTCCCTCTAGTGGTTTTGGGTGGTATAGTGTTTGTAGTGTTGGGGCAAATTCTCACTGCTGGTCCGGTCCAGGGATCGGTAAAAGTGAGAAAATTCATACCTTCAGTTGCCACAATTAGCTTTTGCACAGAGCTTTTTAGACTGGACCAAATAATGTCATGTAGTTGCAACAGATTGTTTCAAGAGCCGTATTACGCTGATTTAGAAGGAAAAAATGCAAGGATTAGAACAAGAAAGTCAGTCTCATCTGGGTTTCTGCTGTACTTTGGTGTTCAAATGTAGTTGTGTGCTTGCACCTCTTCAACACTCCATGTAGCCCCACAAGTCTTTTCTCTTCAAATTTGCACTCTTACTTTGTTGTTCTTCTTCTCTCACTCAAATTTGCTGCTCTTACATCACATCGAATGTTCACACTGCAAGCGAGACGCTCCAGGGTCCGTATAAATCATGCTGAGAGCAGCAACTGCAACCATACTTGGACATGGTTCTCTGGTCCGTTTCAGGGTCTGGGATGGGTACACACCAAGCGATCCCCTCCATAAACCGGACTCTGGCACGGTAAAAAGTGCTCCAAAGTTTAGGTGTGAAAGTACTGTTAAACATCCAAAAAGATGAACAAAGTGTCTGTTTTTTAGCATCAGCCTTTTTATGCATCCCTCTGTGTCCTGTAAAAGAAGACTAAATGTGATGGGGATATTTATTTTGGAGTAAAGAACAACTCATGCAGTTATCGTATTGCAGGTACAATGTTACCTCTAATGAAATCCAGGATGATCTTAAAGATAAAATCTAAACAAATAGAACTTTACATAACAGCTCTACTTTAGAACTCTTGTCCTGATTCGAAAAAGTCTGCAGTCTCCCCTCTCGCCCTTATGTAATTAAGAGGAAAAAGTATGTAAACCACACAGGATTCAAATGACTTAAGGGAATGAACTCAAAATTAAAAACCACAGTTCAGCTTTGGTGCACTGTCATGGAAAAAACACCTTCTGCTTGGTAATTTTATCTCTGTCTCAGTAAAGTGATGGTGTAGTAGCCATGATTTAAATCCCCCGATAGCCATCTATCATTCAGTTGGAGCCTCCACTTCTTTTTCAACTAGTTCTACATGTAGAGCACAACAGGAATAATAAAACATAAAGCTTCACAGTATCGCATACATTTTTATAACTTCTTACAATAAAAGGAGAATGTGTTATGCTGAAAAACATACAATTTCTTCACACTTTCCCTCTTGCCAGCAGCTCTTCAGGGCAAAACAGCAATAATTTGCTGATTCATTTGCTCAAGTCAAACTACACAATTAAAAACATAAACACTATAAATGTGATGCTTTTACACTGTTGGTGGGGACCTTTTTGTCTGATGCTGTATTTGTGTTTTTCTGTGACAGTAAAACCTTGTTGTGTTTGATTTTAGCATTCACACTGGGTCTTCATCTCCCCCCTGCTGCTCTTGAAGCTATCTGCCTTTCTGCTAGATGCTTAGAGAATAAACGGTGTCTGCTGTTCAGTGTTATTCACAGTTTATGGCAGTAATAGACATGTTAATTGTCCCCCTATTTCCATTAGCATCCAAACTAAAATTAGCTGCTTCATCATGCTTGGAAACCATTAAGACTTAATCACGTTCATTTATAAAGGAAGTCAGAACAATTGGTCTTGGAATGCTGAACAATCATTAAAACGTTATACTTAAAAAACCTGAGCATCATTCACCATGCTTCAAAAATTAAACAGACCTTCATTATGTATGTGTAATCTCTAAGCTTCTGAGAAAAGTATTTAGTTGGTCATTGTGCAATAATAACCTAGAAAATAGTACAACCTCCTTCAGTTTTGGGGTTTAATGTCTCAGGATGTAAAAAAGTGCTATGGTCTTAACAGATTCTAAAATCTAAATCGAAGTAAATCCTAACTCCAAAAAGTTTTCAGAAACAGATTTCACACTGTTCTTATTGAAGAAAAACAGAGTAGGGAAAGTTAAATGTAAAAAAAGAACTAAACACACTCTTGATCAAGGGAGACGGCCCAGTGTGCAGTGTGAAAGCCAGAGCGGCGCAGACGTAGGCGATGAAGGCGCGGGCACCCGCCGTGGAGGGGAGAAAGACACAATCAAGCCAAGCTCACAGCTTAATTCAACTATGTTGCCAATAAATACATATAAAATTATGAAACAGCTGATCCAGTTTACAAAAAATCATAACATTTAGTGAACACTTTTTCCTCTTTAAGAAAATCCCAAATTCCTAAAGCTTCTTTCATAAACTAGTTGATTCAGCTCTGTGTTAATGTAGAGGTTGTATGAATATTAAAAGCCAGATTAACTGCTATAAAACAGGTTCAACAAATGCTAAATTCTTTCGTGTAGGTTAATACCTCAAGGTATTAGATACTTTCTCAAATTTAGAATAACTTTGAGCTAAGGGATAACCTTCCTCTGCAAACCCTTGCATAATGCATTATCACTGGGTAAACAATGCCTAATTAGGACTTTTTTGTCTGGTTCCAGCTGCATCAGTCATGATCAAGGTGTAACATCATTCAAGTTGCTCATGTTACATTTATAAACCCACAAGTTTAGCTCTAGAAGATGCTATGTAGGGCAAAACATTCATAACCCCCTGTGGTACACCAGGTAAACTGACTGCAAGCCATTCAACCTAGGTGCAACTGGACCCAAATGATGTTAACTTCAATATTTATTTTGTGCAACACCATTAGGACAACAAAGGCTTCTGGAGTGAGATTAAAAATAAGCTATGAATCTCTCATATCTCATATTCCCCTGTGGCACTGCAGATCCAAGAGACTGTATGTTATTTAAACTGAAACATATCTGTAAAATTTTATTTTTTCAAAACTTCTGATGCAGGTTACACTTTGCAGTAATGTTAAAGGTAGGATAATGTGGGCGGCTGATGCAACACCTATAGTTTATTTCATATCAACTTCTATGTTCACATGTAGGAGGTAGACATAACAAATTTTATAAAGAATCTACATCTAGAAGGTGAATTATGACCAGGATCGCTTAAAGTGAAGGTTAGAAAAAATTTTCTCATCTCAATAATGATGTTCCATTCATGGACACCTGATGTCATGCATCATTTTAGTCATTTTATATGGGAATAAATGATGGGACTGTCCCAATTTATTCCTCAGAAAAAAAAACATTTTACAGAAAATGTTCTCCATTTTTACTGTTTGACATTTCTTGAATTTTTAGCATTGTTAAAAGTATTAAATATTCATGTCAAATATGGTAGAAAAACACAGGCTTTCATAGGGTCTTCTAATTTCAGTCGTGACTGTAGTTATGTTGGACTCTTAAAGAGTATTGCTTGAGTTCCTATAATTAAAAAGGTAAACGTGTTGTTCTAATGGATTCAATAATAAAGGAAAGTATCATTCATGTTTGCATTCAGTTTCCTGACCCGCATGCATGATCACTGAGGATTCAGAATGAAAATGGTAAGAGGGTTATTTAATAAAACAATGATAAATATGCACAGCTGAAGAGAGCACCATTATCTGTGATCTGTTGGCATCTGGGCGGAGAGAGTAAAAGTTAGATGAAGTGAGGAATATTAATGGAGATTAATCTTTGAAGGAGTGAGAAGAATATTAATGACTTACCGTTCCAGAGTTGAAAGAAGGAATTGGGGGTAAAATGGAAATCCTGGCAGTGAATTGAGAATGGAAAAGTCACAGCGAGATCTTGCTTTCCAGCAGGGACTCCACCAAGAGCAAACCAGAGGGAGACTTGAGATACAGATAACTGAACAGAGAGCTTTGGATAGCAGGCAGGCAACTGATAGGGGAAGAAAAAAGAGCTGCAGTGGATGACCATAGAGCAGGTGAGGTTCCAAGAGAGATCTGCCATGGAGAGGATTACTAGAAGGATCTGGGGTTGGCAGGAACACCAAAACAAGCTTCAACCACAAAGGCTGGTCATCAGGCGAAGAGCAGCTGTCCAACAGCAGTAAGATTAAGTAATTGCAAACAGGTGTGCAGTCTGTATCAGGCCAGCCACGCCCTCCAGCAGAGATTCTCTGTTAAAGCAAAGATCTCACACAGCTCATTAGCTGAGGTCGGCACAAGAAAGCAGAAGTCGCTGTTAAACCCAGGAAAAGTGGGATTGTACTGGACGGATCGGTAGTAGCTGAATTCATTGCGAAAAGTGCGTTGGATGAAAAAGAAAAGCTGTTTTGTCATAATGTGGGTTTCTGTTGGACCGAGCTGGGAGAAGTCACTAGGTGAAAAAATAATTTGGCCAGAACCTCACACCTCTTGAATTCTCTTACCATTCCTCCCGCTTGGTCCCGTTGTCTGGTTCCTTCTATCATAATATGGGTTTGTGTTGGACCAATATGCGGGGAAGAACGAAAGTTACGAATGTAACTACGGTTCTATGAATCCCGGATGACCGCCAGAGGCGGTGCTTCAAGCACTAAATGATCATTCTTGCGCCTGCGCAGGTCGAGAAATTAATAACAACATGTCACATGTGACCTACCGGTGGCTCACGTGAGTCTATATAGTCACATGACACCGGGAGCCCAGTCCCGACAATCTTCTCGCGAGCACGCGGCAACCGAGGGACCGAGCGCTCTGGTGGTCAGCCGGGATTCATAGAACCGTAGTTACATTCGTAACTTTCGTTCTATTTCATCCCTACTGACCGCCAGAGGCGGTGCTTCAAGCACTGGATGACGCATACCAACAGGGTCCCGAGGGATCCCACGGAGACCCCAAGGAACACAGCAACACCACTAACCTCAGCGGGACGCAGAAGGTGGTTGCTCCAGTATTCCCTGCAGGGGATGTGGCGTGGCGACGTTCACCCTGTAAAACCTGGCAAAGGTGCTTGGCACCGTCCAGGAAGCAGCTTCACAAATGGCCTCCAGAGGCACCCCGCTCATGGCAGCCCACGAGGTGGAGAGGCTCCTAGTGGAGAGACATCGCACGCCGCCCGGCAGGGGCTGATCCTGCAAGGAGTAAGCCACAGAGATAATTTCCACAATCCAACGTGCCAACCGCTGTCTAGAAAGGGCCTGACCCTTCTGAGAGCCAGCATAACAAACGAAGAGACAGTCGGTCCGACGAATGTGTGCCTTGGAGCGGACATACGCCTCAAGCGCTCGAACAGGGCAAAGAGGCTCAGAGGGGGCACCAGGATTAAATCGAGAAAGCCGGAGTGGCAGCACACTACCAGCCACTGCAGGCACCTTTGGCACAAAGGAAGCATTAGTCCACAGTGTAACACCGGAGCCATCCACCAACAACATGGTTCAGACACAGACAGAGCATGCAATTCCCCCACCCATTTGGCAGAAACTATGGCCAACAGGAAGGCAGTTTTCAGGGAGAGCCACTTGAGGTCCGCCCTCATAACGGGCTCAAAAGGGGGGGACTGAAGAGCCGCAAGCACTAGCAACAAATCCCACATAGGGGCCACAGGGCGCCTGGGTGGACACAAGCGCCTGGCACCCTTCAGGAACAGCGCGACATCCCCATGCCGGCCAACAGAGCAACCACTAAACCCAACATGCCAATGGGAAATGGCAACTATGACTCTGTGTAAGTTTAGCAACTGTACTAAAGAGAAACCTAGGATTATTCTTGTTCTCTTCTATTAATAATGAGAAATAAGCTGTTCTAGCTTGGCGAAGTGTCTTTTTATACAACAGTGGGCTATTTTTCCAGATTCCTCTAGGTGTGTAGAGCGCCATTTTCTCTCCAATTTTCTAACATTGTGCTTTAAAGTATGCAGCTCTGAATTAAACCAAGGAGCTAGCCTCCTATGAATGATTACCTTCTTTTTCAAGGGGGCTACATTGTCTAATGCATCACGCAATGATGAAGAAACACTATGAACAAAAGAATCAATTTGTGAAGGGGCAGAAACAGAATTATTGCCCTCCATTGTGCTTTTCAATGATAATGAGGAAATTAAAAGTGGAACAGATTCTTTAAAGGTTGTTAAGGCATCGCCTGATAACGATCTGCTATAATGAAATTTTCTTTCAGGTGTGGAGTACTCGGTTAAATTAAACTCAAATGTTATTAAGAAATGGTCAGACAGGACAGGGTTATGAGAGAATATTGTTATGTCTTTACACTCAATGCCATATGTCAGCACAAGGTCCAGAGAATGAAGACAAAGGTGGGTAGGTTTGTTAATGTTTTGAGCAAAGCCAATTGAGTCTAACATAGCATTAAACGCTATATTTAGGCTATCACTTTCAGCGTCAACATGAATGTTAAAATCGTCCACTATAATAACTTTATTTGCATTTAACACTAAGTCAGATAAAAGGTCTGAAAACTGATCTAAAAATTGAGAGTAAGGGCCTGGTGGACGGTACAAAACAACAAACAGAAGGGGTTTTAGTGCTTTGCAATTTGGATGAGGAAAACTAAGGATTAAATATTCAAAAGAGTTGTAGCTATTGATTGGTCTGGGACTAATCAGCCAGGTTTCTGTGAGGCAAAATAAATCAATCAGATTGTCACAAATCAGGTCACTAACTAGCAATGTCTTTGAAGAGAGATCTTATGTTCAGTAGGACATATTTAATTGTTTTATTTTTCTTTTCGGTCTGAGTTGTGCTTATTTTTATGAGATTTTCCTGATTTCCTCCTTTTAGATTATTTTTTAACCTATTCAACCTATAATGGGAGAAGGCAGAGCCTGCACCTCTAGAGGCCAAAGCCAGAGTTTCAGGCGGCACGGATCGGGGTGGAGAATCCGGCCCCCCATCTGGGAGAGGAGGTCTCTCCTGGAGGGGAGGCGCATCGGTAAGCTGGAGCAGAGTCTGCGCAGAAGAGGAAACCAGGTCCTCCCTGGCCACAAGGGGGCTACCAGCAGAAGCTCGTGCCTGTCCTGAAGAACCCTCAGAAACGTCTGGGGGATCAGGGGAAATAGGGGAAAAGCGTAGAGAAGGGTCTGGGGCCACTTGTGTGTTAGTGCGTTGCAGCCCAGAGGACTGGCACTGTCCATCAGGGAAAACCAGAGCGGACAGTGAACTGCATCTCTGGAGGCAAACAAATGCGATCCACCACCTCCGGGTGAAGCCGACACTCCCCCGGAAGTGGTACCAGCCGAGACAGAAAGTCCGCTGAGACATTCTGCGGACCCAGAACATAGGCTGCCCTGAGGCTGGCAAGGCGTGGCGCCACCCAGACCAGGGACCGCCGGGCCAGGGACAGTAGTCTCAGAGATCTGGACCCCCCTTGGTGATTTATATGGAAGACAACCGTGGTGTTGTCCGACCGGACCAACACATGTCGTCCTAGCAGCCCTGGAAGGAAAGCACAGAGCGCCAGGAACACAGCCATCAGCTCCAGAACATTGATATGGACCTCCACTGCCGCGGGGACCACACCCCCTGAGCCGCACGGTCTTGCCAGGTCGCTCCCCAACCTTTGGAGGAAGCATCCGTATGGACGACTTCCCTCCGACACGGAAGGGGGCCGAGCGGGACACCCGCCATGATGTAGGACCCGCTCTGCCACTGGGACAGAGACTGTAGGCACCGAGGCACAACCCGAAGCCGTCGGAGCCGGTGAGTACGCCGGGAGGGGTCCAGGCCGACCCCGTTCAGCCATATTTGCAGGGGCCGCGATGAAAGAAGCCTCAGAGGCACCACGCTGGACGCAGCAGGGAGCATGCCCAGAAGACGCAGCCACTCCACAAACCGTGGAGCCCTGCCAAGACGGAAGCTCGGAAGCACGGCCGGGATATCGCCGACACGCCGAGGAGAAGGACAGGCGGTCATGGAACCAGAATCTAGATCCATGCCTAAGAAAATAGTCACCTGGGAGGGGGTCAGGCTGCTCTTTTCCAGGTTCACCCTCAAACCCAGCTGACGTATGTGGGCGAGCACCGTCCGGGTGTCTCGGATCGCCTGATCGTGGGTTGCAGCACAAATGAGCCAGTCGTCCAAATAGGGCAGGATCCGCAGTCCCCGTGCCTGCAGGGGGGAAAGGGCCGCTGCCACACACCGGGTGAACACCCGAGGAGAAAGGGAAAGACCAAAGGGAAGAACCCGGAACTGGAAGTGCCTCCCGTGAAAGGCAAAGCGGAGAAACCGCCAATGGTCCGGAGCAATGGGGACATGAATATAGGCGTCCTTCAGGTCGATAGCCGTGAACCAGTCTCCCGGGGAGATCGCCTGCAGAACCGCCCGGGTGGTCAACATATGGAAAGGCAGAATCTTGAGAAAAGTGTTCAGACCCTGGAGGTCCAGAATTGGACGAAGACCGCCGGTCTTCTTGGGAACCAGAAAATAAACTGAATAAAAAACCCCGGGATCCCTTGGCCAGCAAGGTGCAGATCTCCTGGTCCAGGGCCCGAGCCTTCATTGGGTTGCAGATGACCGTCATCTTGGCCCGGCTGGGGGTAGGAGGCCAGTGGCAGAACGGAAGACGGTATCCCCGGGACAGAGTGGACAACACCCACGAGTCCGGGGCATGAACAGCCCGATAACTGAGCTGGCCCGGGGAGAAAAACCCCACCGCCGGCTCCAGAACATCACCGGCGGGCCCCCTGGCCCCAGGAGGGCCTGGGGAAACACCGACCGGGATGAGCAGACCGAACTGGGCGCAAACCCTGGGCCCCACCATGGTCCCCTTGGGCCCTAGTTGGTCTCGGTCTAGGAGCCGTGCTTGTGGACCCCAAGAAAGGGACAGGAGGGGGGAGGGAACCCCGGAACGAGTCCCTAGCTGCCCCAGCAGCAACTGGCCGGCGGGGAGGTCTATGGAGACCTGCCAGCTGCTACCGTGTTCTTGAGGCCTGGGCTGTACGCTCCGAGGCCTCCAGCGCGGCGGAACCGAAGAGCCACAGGAAGAGCCCTCAGCATTCTCCTGCAAGGCTCGGTCAGGGGCGATTGCACCAGCCACACCTGGCGCCGAACATGGACCAATGTAGAGAGTGTGCGTCCAAGCTCACGCATCATCAGGGCGAAGGCCTGCAGAGAGGCGTCCAACAAGCCCTGAGTCGACTGGTTCAAGGAAACCGACTCCAACGAAGAGGAGAGGCCCAACATCAGATGGGAGAGTGAGTTCCCTATACGGCCCATTTGGGCACCTGAGTCGTAGGCCCTACACAGCAAATCGTCCGTGACACGGCATTGCGGTCGTGGACAACGGGCATTAGTCCTCAACGCCTCATCGGGAGGAACGATGAGGGAGGCAATTGCAGACTCTACAGGGGGCATGCAGCCCAACCCGAACTTGGGCGCCTCGTGCATGGCAGACAGGGCCCTGCCATCCGCTGTCGGGCGGGAAAAGGCTCTTGTGTCCGTCCAGCAAGCATGCAGCTCCTGGACGTACTCTGCTGAGGGAGGAACAACAAAGGCTGTGGAATCTGTAGAAAATCTGTGAGAGAAAAAAGGATTTTAGGAGAAAAGAAAGTAACGATGGGAGTGATAATAGGAATACCTTTTGAATGAAGATCTAGAAAAAATTTAAAAAGAGCATTCATGATGTGGAGGTGAATCAGGTAAAAAGATTGTTGAAAACAATAAATGGGGAAAGAGTTTAAAGTCTATCAATAATGATTGAATTTTAAGAAAATGTACTGCCAGACAGGTTTAAGATAGGATTTATAAGCTTTTCAGTTAGGCCCTATATCCCTCCACCACCCAGGTGTTAGAAGTGTCAAAGACGTAGACACGTTGCAGCAGTGCATAAAGGAAAACAAAGGTGTCCAAAATGTGTGGGTGACCATAGATATGATGAATGTGATGCAAATGTTCAAGATAAATGTTGTAATTGTGGGGGACAACATATAAAGTGACTTTTGGGGGATATGAAGTTAGAAAGAAAGCCATTGAAGTGGAACAAATGAAAACAACTAACAATATCAGCTATCCTGAAGCTGTGAAGAGGCTCCAAGGACAGACTGGAAGGAGGGAGATAAATGTTCAACAAAACTCAACACCTCAGTTAGTGTCAAAAGAGAGAACTGAACCTCTTATCACAGTGGAGAAAATCATGTTGTTCATTGCGTATGTGATTAACTGTGCAGATCAAGTGAAGCACAAAACTGAAAAGTCAGGGACATAGGAGAGAAAACACTTTATTTTACATTGCAACGCTCGAAGTTTAACAGCAAATGGGCAAGAATTTAAAGGATTCATTAAAAACCTTATGGAAGCATTGTTTATAATTCAGCAGCACACACAAATTTACAAAAATTAGATTGTATTCAATACCAAGCAATGAGATTATGTACAGAAGCAATTAAAACTACTAATTAATAACATCATTATTGGTAGAAATGGCAGAAATGCCACTTAAAATTAGAAGAGAACAATTGACATTATATTACTGGCCTAATTTAAATTGTAATGGACTGGATCGTCAAACCTAAAAAACAATAAAAGCTTGCTGTGAAAAAGAGATAAAACATATCAGACGTTTTGGATGGAGTGCAAATAAAAAAATAACAGAATTCAAAATAGATCAGGTCAAACATTTCCATTATCAGTGATAAAGCCTTGGATAATTCAAGATGCCATGGTAGATTTTACTTTGATGAAAAGGAGAAATGAGGATAAGAAATTCACATATAGTACAGGACTATATGAATACATATTTTGGTTTTGCTCAAATTTATACAGATGCTTCTAAAAATATATTAAATAAAGTTGGAGTAGCTTTCATAGTACCAGAGTTCAATGTTAAAATAAGGAAAGGAATAAATGATGGACTTTCAGTATATACAGGAGAAATGATTGCTATATTATTAGCCATTCAATGGGTTGAAGAAATAAGACCATTAAGATCAGTAATTTGTTCAGATTCTAGTTCATCATTTGTTAGCTCACTACAATCATTCAGAAAGCAGGCCAGATATTTTAATAGAAATTCAACAGAGCTTATATAGAATAAATATGATGGGTTTAATGATAAATCTTTTATGGATACCAGCACATTATGGTGTTAAAGGAAATGAATGTGTAGATAGGGCAGCAAAGGAAGCAGTTAGAAATTTCTCAATAGATTTAGTTATTATTGTTAGTAAAGCCGAAATAAAAATGTTAAACAGAAAATGAAGGATAAATGGCAAAAGGAATGGGAGAAAGAAAAGATAGGACGTTGGTTTTATAAAATTCAAAAGAAGATTGGAGCAATGAGAAGAACAGAAAGGGCAAGGAGGGAAGAAACAATTATTTATTGTCTAAGATTTGTGCATACTGGGTAAAATAGTACTCTTTTTATTGTAGGGAAACATTGTAACGGTAAATGTGAATACTGTGGAATGGTTGAAACCACAGAGCATGTTATGTTGCACTGTAAAAAATATCAGGAAGAGAGACAACAATTAATTCAAAATTTAAATAGAATTAGAGTTACATTAGATGTAGTTGATTTCTTTAGAAGTAACTCAAAAAGTAACATTTATCAGGTAATATTTCGTTACCTAAAAATAACACAGCTGTACAATAGAATTTAATTCCTGAGAGACATTCTGGTCCACACTCCATACCAGTAGGTGGCGGAAATGCACCAATTTCGTTGTTTGCCAACCGCAATTATAAAGACAGACGAAGAAGAAGCCGAAGAAGGAGGTCTCACACACACAAAACTGACAGCCAACCAGGATTCTTACAGAAATGTTAATAAAATAATTGCAATAGGACAGAGGCTTTGCATGTGAGGAGAGTTACACAAAAGCATAAGGAACAACACACAACGGCAAAGAAATACATGAAACAGATTTTAGTTTTCTTTGTTTTTTGCCTGAGAAGTGGTTGATTCATAATCTAACAGTCAGCCGCCCTGCTTGTATATATCATGCATTTAAGGTTTCATCTTTTGGATGTAATGTGTGACTTCAGTGCAGATGCAGTAGTTTTAGGCTTTGTTTTGAATCTTCTTGCTGTGTGTGATAGACAGTCTAAAATCAACTTTAAACTCGACATTTACCTTCAAGACTAATGTGTCAGCGTAATGAGAATGTCTTTCCAGTTTATGCAACAGAATGAAGCCTTTGATGCTACAGTTAGCTACTTATTGAAAGCAATAAAAGAATTTAAGGAACTATTGAATCTGCATGCCATCTGTGTTAGTAGTATTTTATATTTAAAGCTTTTCATTTTTCAAGAGGGAATAAATGTGCCATTAGTGAAAGACTGTTGTTCAGCTTTCTAATATTATCCACATGTAGTTTGAGGCTTTCTGACAAGCACTTCAATTCTGTTAACTTAATAGCACACATTACATGGTTGAACACCTGGTCCACACTGCATTTAGTGCTTTGGGAATTTTTGTTAAAAGGCTTTTTATACTCAGTAAAACAGTTAAATATCCCTTGCATAATGTTTTTCTTCAAATATGTAGTGTGTGTATAATGTCTCAGGATGGCATAATAAAAAACGAAGTAAGCAGTTATATAAGCAATTTTATAGCCCACTTTATTCAGAGTTATAACCTAGAGTCTTTGAGTTTACTAAGAGCTTACAAAGATGAATCTACATAAACAAAACTTTAAGAGCCCACAGACAGTCCATGCAGCCATCAGTCCTAGGTGCGTGCTGTTGCACCACCCTGACTGACACCTGAGGCCTGTAGACTTGGTTTGAACCCAATTTGTTATGTTGCAAAGCAGCAGGTGTTCTCCATTAAGAGGGTATGTCTGGGTGCTGAGGAGCACACCAATCAGTTGCAGATGTCTTAACTCGTGCTCACAGGTTCTTCAAAAACACCCCTTTTAAAGCTGAACACTGACAGACAGCTGCTGAACGGCATTCTGTCAGACTGTTTGTTCTTTAGGCATCACCTGCTTCTCTTTTTCTGTGTGTGTGTGTGTGTGTGTGTGTGTGTGTGTGTGTGTGTGGCTACCAATTATTTTTTGTAATGTTACAATGTAGCTTAGAAATGATAAGAGCTAACCAGTGGTGTATAATCAAGATTGACAAGATGGAGATATTCTGAACTTGGTTATAAAATCTCAATAAAGCTGCTTTTACACATGGCCAGCAGTCCTAAAAGTTTCCAAAAATGTTTTAGATGGGCAGCACAGAAGAAGTCAAAAGTTACTCATTCCAGACTTGTTGTACCTAGCAATGACATTGAAACCTCCTTGAACTT
This sequence comes from Girardinichthys multiradiatus, assembly GCF_021462225.1. Classification (NCBI taxonomy): domain Eukaryota; kingdom Metazoa; phylum Chordata; class Actinopteri; order Cyprinodontiformes; family Goodeidae; genus Girardinichthys; species Girardinichthys multiradiatus. The sequence continues at coordinate 44,684,133 of NC_061802.1, read as the reverse complement.
GTTACAAATACAAACCTAAATGTATTTAATTGGGATCTAATGTGAAAGACCAACACAAAGTACCCCACAGTTTTAAAGTGGAGAGAAAATGACACATGATTTTAAATTTGTGGTACAAATAAAACTCTTAAAGGTGCGGCATGCATTTGCATTCAGTCCTCCTGAGTCAATACTTTAGGGAAGCATTTGCTGCTCCTAGTACAGCTGCTGGTTTTTTACGGTATGTCTGCACCAGCTTTGCAAATCTAGAGACAGTGAAGGCTCATTTTGACTATAGGTTCCCTAATGTTTTTTCCAGCCTGTCAGTTTAAGTCAACGGAGATACCTGGGTAGGACTGTAGATGTGCCATACTTTTCTAGTTTCAGATGACTGATTGAACAGAACTCTGGAAGATGTTCAGTGCTTGGGATATTGATTTATAACCTACCCCTGAACTTTCAGTTGTGTTACTTGGTCTTCACGATGCTGTTTGTACATTAATGATCTTAAACAAACCTCTGAGGTTTAATAAATCTGAGGTCTTATTGGATTTATACTGAGATTCAATTACATAGCATATTTTTGTCTTATGAAAAATAGCCTAAAAAATCTTATTTTCCAGGCACTTCACGATTATGCACGATTTTCTGTTGGTCTATCACATAAAATCCTTCTAAAATACATAGAACTTTGTGGCTGTAGCATAAGAAAATGTGATCCAGTTGTACTTCTGTATGCTTCACCCAGAACACTTATGGTATCGGACACAGCCTATCAATGTTCCTTAGTATGTGTTTAAACATGCTCAATTAGAATTAATCCTTTCCGGAGCTGTTTGTACTGTGTTCTTGCAACATGTGCTGTTGCTGTGAAGAGAAACACCCTGAAAAGGCTTCATCTGCCATTTTTAACACTGTAGAGCAAATAGCAACATTTACTTTGGATGTATTGCCCTGCTTTCTCTGTGCTGAAGTCTGATGCCCTGCCCTTGTATTTCCAGCTGTGAGAGCACAACCCCAGCTGAGACTCTCCCCTGTGAGATTCATGTTTAAACAGCAGCCTCAGAAAAACGTTAGAAAAAATGTTCGGTGAACATAGGAACTGGGACTGATTTCACCTTAATCAGCATAATGACATATTATCAACATATTCTCTGTTACTTTATCCTTCAAGGATAGTCTTAGTAGTATATTTAGCAGTTTCCTGAGGTAGATGCAGGGTTTTCACAATACTGTCTTTGATTCTAAATTGTGAGCTGAAGGTCAGCGCTCTTTCACACCCTATAGAACATGGCTTGTGTCTTAACAGATGAAGAATCACTCCATTTACTCTTTAAGACTGTCCGTTCAACCACTTTAGCAGAAATCAATGTTCTTCAGTCCCACAGAGGGAAACACTCTGCAGTTTTTGCCATTTTGACCTACAAATGACTACTCTTCTAGCCCCAAAGATTTATCTATGTATCTGCACTGTATAGAGAGGGACGTTTACAGCCAATAACTTACATAGGGCAGACAACAAAGAGAGCAGAGGTCGCATAAATGAAAAGTAGTTCTTCATAAGTTACTGTTTTCAGATTACGTTATCAGACAATTTGCACAGATCCAGCAGGCAACTATCCATTGAAATGATTTAAACAAGGGCAAGAGCTTAAGAGAAACATTTAGCTATCGACTGGATGGATTTGTATATCACAGGTAGGCCTCAGCCAATTTCATCAGTAAAATGGACATTATTATAGATGTTTGACACGTGTGGAACCCATCTCTGACTGCCAAAATACATTTTGATTGGTCTGATTCCCTGTTTAACCATCAGAAACACTCTTCAGTCCATTTGAAATTAAAATATTGTTGTGTCGTAGCAAAGGTCATGACAAAGATTTCTGATAATGAAACTCTTGGTATGCAATACATTGGACTTCTTGGTACCCACCCATTCAGCACCTCAGTCTCTTTGTAGGCTCAGCTACAGTAATGACTTTTGAGTATAAGATATATTTTCTAGTTTTCAGTAAATATTTAGGGCTGCATTCTCCTGTATTTAAATGTTTTTTGTTACAATGCTTTGCAAAATATTCACACCTCTTGAACATTCTGTCACATTACAAATGTATTTGATCGAAATTTTGATAACAGGCCAACACAAAGTAATGCCTATCTGTGAAGTGGACAAAAATATACATCCATTTTCAAGTCTTGGCAAATGTTCTCAATTAGATTTAGGTCTAGGCCACGCTTTGCTCCAAACCATTCCACTGTAGCTCTGGCTAGTGACAAAGAAGCAAGCTTATGGATGCACAGTCATGGCTGCAGTGACAGTGTTTTAAAAACTCCATCTGAAATCACTCTATCATCTAATTAGTACACTGATTGCTACAAACAACAACAGATATGCTTGAAAACCTTGTCATGCTTTTTAGAAAAGTATACAGAAACTGTATGTGCAGTGACAACAACAGCTTTGTCAAAACTAGGGAAGCAAAGAAGTCACCTCTGCCGAAGAAAAAAAATCATCAGAATCAGAATCAGAAAAGCTTTATTGCCAAGTACGTTTTTGGACATACAAGGAATTTGTTTTGGCAATTAAGGACAAACTGAAATTCTGCAGAAAGCTCAAGGATAGACAGCGGCAGAAATGTACAGTCATGTAATTTCTACTAATCAATTTCTCATTTTTATTGTTTGGAATATCAGGAAAGTTATTTGTCAGTTGTTTGGAAGACAAAAGTTTATCTTGACTACAGTGTCTGTGTGGTGTTAACAGAGAAGATCTTGATACAATCCATTCTCATTGCTTTTCATCCAAGGGTGGTAGCTTGTTCCCAATTCTACCCAAGAGCAAAGCCTTTTATAAAGAACGGGATAGAAATGTCCTCTAAGAGTAACAATCCAGGCACAATTAGGTGTTAATCAGTGCATGACTGAGCATAATCTCACAAGGCAAAGTATAAACAAAGATCACTGGAATTGTGTACCTATGGCCCAAACCCTGGCCAGATCTTCCAGTAAGAACCAAAGAGAACAGGTGACAAATTCTCATAGAGCAGATGGATAAATAAATTCCAACAAACTTAAAACTTCACAGGTACAAACATTAAAAAAAAATTATAATATGTTAGGATTGGACAAAAAAGAATCGAACTAATCAGAGAGAAACACACAAGATAGATCAGACAACACAGGACAGTACTGAGCTTTTAAATGTTAAGAAATGTTAAAGCAATTTGTTTCCCTGCCAAAACTGTACAGTCATATAGTCATGGCCAGAATTTATGAAGCTTATGTAGGGGACCAGTTAGGGATGGGATATGTGGCCTTCTCTATTAAATATTTTTGTTTTGCAATAGCAAAAGCTATGTTCTTTAGTGTTCATCCTAAACTGCTTATTAAAATGCATCTTGATATCTGTAATAGAGGGGGAATCAAAATAAGATCAGCTCAAACAGGCACTGAGGGCAGTCATGTTATTAAATGTGTATTTACTGTGTGTTGTTCAATAGATCATTGCAGCCAGCAGTGTGAAGGAAGTGAAGTTCAACGTGTCACATTGACATCATTTCATGTTTTAACCAAGTCTGTCACATCAATGTCAGGTTGGAGCATCTAATGAGTTTGGTATGGGATATAAAGTGGTCTCAAAATAATTGAAATCACCCATTCCCCTTTATGGTAAATAGTCGACATGTGGAGGACAATCAAAATTATTGTAAACATGTCCATGTTTGGCCATCCAAACAAGTTAACCCTGAAAGCAGACTGCAAGATTAAATTATCTTAATAGCAGAACAAAATACATATTTGGCATACCAACTATGAGTCATAGAGTAGTAGGTGTTATGGCTTGCGGTGCTTCGCTACTGCAGGACTGGGCCAGATCACCATCATAGAATCCACCAGTTCTCAACACTGGGCTGCTCCATCCAGCCCAGTGTCCAAAACCTTTCACCTCACTGTGTGCGGAAAGCCGTTTCTGGGAAAGCCCTGCTCTGCTGGTAATTCAGTCCTTTAATTAAACACTCTTCATGGAGACAGTCAGTTGCTGTCAGTTCCAGCTTTCTTGGGCCCCCTGAGGCTTTCCTCGCACCAGTTCAAAGTCTCTCTTTGAAGTTCTTGATGGTTTGGTAAATAGTTGATTTAAATGTGATCTTACTAGCAGTGATGTCCTTGCCTTAAAGCTTTTTTGATGCACACTGACAGCACATGTTTCCTTTGAGGTCAACATGGTTGACAAAAGAACATTTTCAACCACCATTCCCTTATAAATTAACCATTCTGTTCCTCTAATTCAGTCACAATGAAATACTTATTACAGTAGCCCTTGTTAATACTTTCCCCTGAGCTAACAGTAAGATCACTGAAATGATGTTATCAGGTTATTTTGTGACATGATTAATGCTGCGATCCATTTGTTTTAGAAGCTGAAGCTTGGATCTGGGAATGAAATTACAGCCAAGCTGAAAGCATTCTAGTTGCAAATAGGAAACCAGTGGGATTTGCCATTTGTTTTAGTGCCAGTTGCTATTGGAAGTAACAGCCAAGAAAAATAGGGTTCTTTTCATTTTATGCATTAAAAGACGAAATGAATGTGTTCACAAATAGATATTTACAGCACTACTGGTTACAGCAACCTTTACTACATTCTGTATCCATGGCAGCCATGTTGGATACTAGACTCAGGGCTGCTTGGCAAGCTCCATCTTTTCCAGGCGTAACTCCAACTTCAGTAGATTTTTCTTGTTTGTTTTCCTAGTAGAAATTCCAAATATATCCAACTCACGAGTACAATGAGAACGCACCATAAATCACATTGTAAAGAAGAATTTTTGGGACTATGGTCTTTTTTAATAACCTTCATTAACGTTGCACTTGATTGACTATCATCTGATCACTCTTCACAGCAACCTGGAATTAATTAAAAATACAACCATATAAAATGTTAATTTTTGCCCATGATTGTATGTAACAACAGAACATTTTAAGCAGTGTACCTCAAGTTAAGTTCTGCTTTTTTGTTCAGTAATATAATCTAATCTCTTTATGTCTCTACAGAAATTTACTTTACAGCCTTCCAGGAAAGACTCCTCAGTTTTCCATCCTGAAGTTCTCCCAGGAAGCGATCCTGCATTGCAGCATGACGAGCAAGGTGGTGAAGCACTACTCTCTAAACAAGGAAGCACTTTGCCACAGTGCCAAGAACCAGTCTCTGTCTCTGATCCTCAGGGCCCTGCGCTCAGCTGAGAGGCTGGTTGGTTTTGGGCTTGACTTGTTTGAAAATTACCCAAGTGGCACAAAATGATTATGATGCAGAGACACAAAGAGTGCAACCTCTAACAATCTTGATAATCATTCTCCTGTTCAGGAAGAAAAAATCTGCAATTTCAGCAACTTTTTTATCACAATTTGCAAAAACCGATTTTTTTTTTAAAGCATGAATGTATCCACATTGTTTCACACCTGCTATTAGATATGCAAATTTTACAGAAAGTGGGTCTGCTTGAATTGCACTAATCTGTCTTCCAATGAGTTTTAACCGAAAGGTGAATGGTTATATTCTAAATTTCATTTACGTTATCTGATTTTACTCCTAACACTTGCTCTGCTTGATGAGAACATTTCTTTCCTTTTCATTGAACAAGTTCTGGCACAGACAGTTGAAAAAAATTAAAGTAGCACTTCAAAATTCATGTGCTGTTGAAAAGAAAATTAGATTTCTGTGTATAATAGCAAAGAAAATGTAAGAGTATTTGATTTTTTCTTGAAAGGTATAGCTCTGGTAAATATACAGCATGATTGGTTGTTCTCTTTGAGCACTTTAGGTACTTTAGACCACATTCACCAACACAATCATACAGGGTTTTTGTTATCGTGCACCACCAACACCTCGGAGGGAAATAATCTAGGAATTCACTTTGCTGCTGAAGGAGACGTTGCTGTTAGAAATCCTGAGTCTCTCATGCCACACATTGATTTTCATTTTAATGAGATAGGATTCACATTGAAAATAAATCTGTTTTTACCTGCCAGCTGTAATATCTACCAATCTGTTAATCAGAAGAGCAAAAGCCATTCTAGTGTCAACTAAGATCACTGTGAGCCAATCCTTATTTATAGTCCATCTATGGTATATATCTATTTAATTTAAAAAGGAATAAAAGCAATAAAAATGTGTCGCTTTTTAATCTAACCAACAAACGCTGCATTAAAAACAGTTTATTTCCTAATTTTTTATTTGTTCTAAATAAAGCTTCTTGCAGCTGCCTGTGTTCAACAATCAATTCCAGTACTTGATTTTTTTCTAGTCTACACCCCCATATTTCATGTCAACCCTGGAAATTGTTTACATGAGCAGCAATATCATAGCCGGTACCACAGATTTGAAATAATCATCAAAAGGTTCCTCACATTTAACTGCAATTACACCTGCATATATATTTCGGTGGGGCAGACGGGGTGTCTCTACTAGCTTTGCATATCAAAAAACTGAACATTTGGCTCATTCTTCTTTCCAAAAATAGCTCAAGCTCAGACAGATTGGATGGAGAACATCTGTGAACATCAATTTTCAATTCTTGCCAATGGATTTTGATGAAGCCCTTGACTGGCCCATGGAGAAATACACATTATGTCAACCTTAAAGCTGCACGTAGACCTCATTTAGACGAGTCAATCATACGTACAGTTTATTCACAGCCATGATTTTCAACCAAGCAAAGCTATCTGATCTAAAAGCTGTGTAAGCTTTCAAATTATAACTATGTATGGTCCACAGAAAAATGTGTAAACAAAGCACAAACTGTTATAAAGCATATATTAGAACTCAAAGCCAGCTTCTTTTGGTTTAATATCATAAACTAACTAAACAGTACTGATGGATTGAAACATACACTTTAATCTAAAATGCTGTTAAACAGCCAAGCTGTTCAGGGTGTGCACTGACAGCAGGACATCATCAGATACCAGGTTCGATTTGTTGCCATTGGGAAAATGTCAGTTGTGCTGCAGGAATTGTAATATCCAAACAGCACCACTACATACACTCACCTGCCACTTTATTAGGTACACCTGTCCAACTGTTCGTTAACGCAAATTTCTAATCAGCCAATCACATGGCAGCAACTCAATGTATTTAGGCATGTAGACATGGTCAAGACGATCTGCTGCAGTTCAAACCAAGCATCAGAATAGGGAAGAAAGGTGATTTAAGTGACTTTGAACGTGGCATGGTGTCAGACGGGCTGGTCTGAGTATTTCATAAATTGCTGATCTACTGGGATTTTCACACACTACCATCTCTAGAGTTTACAGAGAATGGTCTGAAAAAGAGAAAATATCCAGTGAGTGGCAGTTCTGTTGATGCCAGAGGTTAGAGGAGAATGGCCAGACTGGTTCGAGCTGATAGAAAGGCAACAGTAACTCAAATAACCACTCGTTACAATCAAGGCATGCAGAAGAGCATCTCTGAATGCACAACACGTCGAACCTTGGGGCGGATGGGCAACAGCAGCAGGAGACCACACCAGGTGCCACTCCTGTCTGCTAAGAACAGGAAACTGACGCTACAATTCACACAGGGTCTCCAAAATTGGACAATAGAAGATTGGAAAAACGTTGCCTGGTCTGATGAGTCTCGATTTCTGCTGCGACATTCGGATGGTAGGGTCAGAATTTGGCGTCAACAACATTAAAGCATGGATCCATCCTGTCTTGTATCAACGATTCAGGCTCGTGGTGGTGGTGTAATGGTGTGGGGGATATTTTCTTGGCACACTTTGGGACTCTTAGTACCAACTGAGCATCGTGTCAACGCCACAGCCTACCTGAGTATTGATGTTGACCAGGTCCATCCCTTTATGACCACAGTGTACCCATCTTCTGATGGTTACTTCCAGCAGGATAACGCACCATGTCATAAAGCACGAATCATCTCAGACTGGTTTCTTGAACATGACGATGAGTTCACTGTACTCAAATGGACTCCACACTCACCAGATCTCAATCCAATAGAGCACCTTTGGGATGTGGTGGAACAGGAGATTCGCATCATGGATGTTCAGCTGACAAATCTGCAGCATCTGTGTGATGCTATCATGTCAATAAGGACCAAACTCTCTGAGGAATGTTTCCAGTACCTTGTTGAATCTATGCCACGAAGGATTAAGGCAGTTCTGAAGGCAAATGGGGGTCTAACCCGGTACTAGCAAGGTGTACCTAATAAAGTGGCCAGTGAGTGTACATAATTGTGAGAGAATTAACACAGAGGATGTTACTACAACATGAGTTGAATGGTCCGGGACTTGCATATCATTTACACAAACATGGGTATCTTGTCAGTTAGCTCAGGTTTTTTTTGGTGGCAGTCAGTGTAGTCTAAAACAGGTCCATGTTTAGAGTTCTAGTAAATGTCTAAGATGTCAAAAACACTTTTGAACCAAATATCCAACAAAATAAGCCTAAGAGACTATGAACCATTTAGACATTTTAGATGTATTTTCACCCAAAACAAAATGCTCAAGAGAGGACCTATTCTAACACAGTACTATCCTTTTATCTGAAGCAGCATAATGTTGCTCTGGTTGTATGTTTATGGTCTTCCAGGTGGAAGGAAAAGCTCTGCCCCAGTATCGGGTATTTTGCAGCCTCTAACACATTTTCTTCCAGGGTTATCCTGTTTTTAGCTTTGTCCATCTTCTCATCAGCTCTGACCAGTTTCCATGTCCCTGCTATAACAAAGCCTCCTTACAGCATGATACTGCCACCCCCATGTGTAACCATAGAGATAGTGTGTTCAGTGTTATGCGCAGTGTTAGATTTTCTCCACATATAGCATTTTGCATGTAGCACAGTATGTTCAGTTTTGGTCTCCTGTTACCACAGCACTTTTTCCCAGTGTTCCCCTACAGGGCTTGAGTCAAACTGCCAACAGGACTTCTTTTGGCGTACTTTTAATAATAGTTTTGCCATTGTTCCATAAATGCCAGACTTGTGGAGTAGGTCTATTAACGGATTCCCCCAACTGATGTGTGCATCTCTGTAGCTCCTCCAGAGTTACCATGAGTCTCATAGCTGCTTCTCTGTAAAATTGCTTTCCGTTCCCAGCCTTCTTGTGTAAATTAAGGATCATGTTTGAAAGGTTTGCAGGTGTGGCATGCTTTTTTCCATTTCCAGCTGATGAATTCACGATGCTGTTTCTTCACTAATGTTCTCTAACAATCCTCTGAGGCCTTGACAAAACAGCTGGATATATACTGAGATTAAATGAATACTTTTGTAAGGTCATGTATAACTTCAGATTTTTGCTGTTAATATGAAATCTGAATAATTTGAAGAATGATGTATTTTAGTAGGTTGGGACGTAAATATTTCCAGTGTTTGTAGACTAGATGGCGAGCCTGGGCAGTCAGTAGTACATGATCATACATGATACACTTATTGACAACAAAAGTATGGGGTAAGAACGCTGTCAAAAACAATGTGTATGTAAAGACGGAAATGTGTGCATATTAGTCAATAGTTGTGCATAAGTAAAATCCAAAAGAGGTATTGTATATTTTCTCTATAAGAATACAAAATAAAATGTTATAGCTTCAAGAAATTACAAACACAAAGTTCAAGTTTACAGTTGTGGTTTATTCTTTATGAATACAATATGCTATAACAGTTTGTGAATACGATTTCTTTTCTTTGAGAATACGAATTTACATCAGTGACTTGGTGTCACGTGATCTCAGGCTGGTTAGTGGAGCACAGAGTTAGTCGATTCACATTGCGCATGCGCTGTCACACCTCACATCCAGTAAATAAGGACCAAGAGCATATATTAACGACATTAAGACATATATAAACTTTTTAACATTACCTGGCTTTGTACCGTAGTTTCTTGGTCCGTTCTTTTGGCGCTAATGCTGCTGCTTCTTCTTCTCTTCTTCTGCTGGTGGTTCGCAACAAATTCAGAGGTGCATACTGCCACCTACTGTACATCATTGTATAACTCCACCCACTATATTCTATGTTTTAGTTTTCTATTTCATAAAAATAAGAACAATGCTTCATTTATAATACTCTTCTTTGGATTTTACTTATGCACAACTATTGACTAATATGCATACATTTCCGTCTTTACATACACATTGTTTTTGACAGCGTTCTTACCCCATACAAAAGTTCAGCGTTCAGATGGATTGCTTGTTGAAAAAACTGTGATTTGGTGTAAATTGGGTCATAAAACTGGTGTACCCCATTCTGCTGCAAGTTAGCCCAGAGTAAGTGACCTGTCCCTAGAGAGTTGGCTTTACGGCACCAAGTTGACATTGACATTCAATATCAAACCTATAGAAGGATCATAGATACATGCGCTGCATACATCTGCCTCATAAATCTTGTTTCTAGAATCAGTCTGCAGTTATTGTCTACACAAGGGTGTCACTAATAAACACCATGACACAGAGACCAAACAGTAAAAAAAAAAGTCAACTGTAAATGTAAAGTTACGTTTAACTTGATCGACACCACTTGTCATCAGTCCATGCATCCTGGTTGAGACAACACTCCAAATCCAGCCATCTCTGGTTTAGTGTTAACAACACTGTGAGGGGGTCACAACATTGTGACCTCTGATGCTAGATCTCCAGACCTGATGTGGGGTTTATAAAGAGTCCAACACCTGTACAGACAAGCATTGGATTCAGATGGTGGGCACAGATGTCCTGAGGTTTAGTTATGTCTGGTGCACTAAAAGCTGATCTAAGCTATACAAAAAAACTAAACAAATGAGGCATCTTTATTTAGAAGAAAAAGATCAACAAGGCTTTAGGTTTTGTTGTAGTTAGGCATGATCTTTAGGATTTTTGTGCAAACCATTTGGTAAAATAGTTTTATGCCATGAAAAACAGTAATGTATATTTTAGTGTGTTTGTAGTAGTTACACTTTCAAGGCATGATAATGGTTTAAGTGTCTTATATTTTATAACAATTTTCTTAGCACTGATTTGTGTGAGTTCATGTAAATATATTCCAGGAAACCACCTGGGAAAAACATAAAAATGCTTTCTAAGAAGATTTTCTTTGTTTGCTGTATATCCCAGATGATCTGGTTGCTGTTACTGTTTCTAGGGCCATGCTGATTCCTTCAAAATTGTAGATTTTCCGTTGTTGCATAAATTGATGCGCAACATTTTTTTTAAATTTGATAAAGAACATTTTGTAAGGTAAACTGATTATTTGTATGTAACTATCAAGCTACCAAGATTTATAGTACTGATACAAAAATAATCCTGTCAGGGATGGAACATTTGTTTGTGTGCCTTTAATGAGCACCTTGCTGTAGTTTGTTTGTTAAATGGTATACCAAAAAAGTTCAATATGTGTTTTTCACATAAACCAAACTAAATGCAACCAACCCTAGTTTTTGTGTGATAAATAAGTTCTTCTTTGTGAAATTGCATCAAAATACAAAGTTGTGTGTTTTTATTACCTAAAAAGTGCACATTTTTATACTGATCTGTCTTATTATTATGGCAAGAGGAACAAATAAACACTGGAAAGGTGAGGTAATCGGCTGCAAATTCCAATAAATACCAACAGATGTCACTATACTCTGCAAACCTGACCTTTAAAACGATGAGGGAGGACTGGTTTCGCTGTAATTCTGAAGCAGATAAATTCTGCTACATGTTTGCTTTGCTGAGAAAACTGCAGTTATGTTTTTCTTTTTGGTACAAACATAACTCTTTATTCATCAGGCCCTTTCAGTGCTGTAACTATTGTTATATAGCAATACCAGGACTTTGCCTTCGGGCTCTGTAGATCTGTAGGTTTGTTTCTGAAAGCACAGGCCTAACCTTTTTGTGCTCTCATGGGTTTTGGGTATATTTTTTTGTTCGCTTGCCATTCTTTTAACGACATCTTTTATGTCCTTTTAGCTTTGTGACTTAGATAATGTCTATCTCAGATGATTTTATTTGTGTGTTACAGTGTGTATGTATGACTTAAAAGTCTAGGTTATCTGACTACTTAGTAGCAAATATCTGTCGAGTGGAATTGTCAGCAATCTGAAAACAGTTTATTAAGCCTTTTAAAAAACTGCAAACTATCTATTTGTTGGCTAAATGCTTTTTTAATGATATGCATGCTTTATGTTATGCCAAGGCAAAAAAAACTTCATAAATATATTACCAGGTTATGACCATTATGCTTTGTAACTGTTGATTTTTTTCTCTTTTTCCATTCAGAACACAGATTTATTGTTTATTGGTTGTTCTTTCTACACTTTGTAAAAATCAATGTAAAGCCGAATGTGTGCTGTGTAATTATGACATACATTTTTTTATGCTGACTCTGGGACACAGATTAGGTATATTCTGTGTCAGCCTCAGGCAACTAAAACACAAACAAGGCATTAAATCTAACATTGTTGCGGTTCATGTTATTGTTAAACCCTGCAAGAAAACCCAGTGGACATTGGCCTTTAATAATTCTAGAAAGTATAACAAATAGTCTGGGATCATTTCAGAGACTTAAGTGAACTTTGATCAGACACATATTTAGCATCAAACATTACCTTTGTTCTTTGTGTGTAATTTTATATTTTAATTTCTAAATACAGAACAAAGGTTCCCAAGGTTAGGGTTGGAACCCCACCTGGGGTCACAAATCAACAGAGAGATCATGAGATCATCTTTTAATTTAAATTAAGTGACACAAGAGATCATAGTGAATCATAATTGTATTGTAAATGTTAAGGATATAAAAACAGTACTTCCAAAAGTTAGAGTGGTTGATATTGTTTTTTTGCTGTGACTGTACACATATTCAGTTGACTCCGTAGAAATACTTGCAGGGTCATAATCTCTTCTACTGTTATGTTGGAGGGGGAAAAAAAAGGTTTATAGACAGACCTTATGTGTTACAGGATGACTTGTTGTCTCGCAGTTTACTTAATGTGCTGAAGATGTACGTTTGTTTTTTAACTGCATGAGCAGCACAGAACCTGGATCACTGTTATTTAACAGTTTATAATAGACTTAGCAATACAAAGAGGCAAAAAGTGTGTAGGTGCAAAAAATGTAAGAATGGTCCAAAACCATTCATGTAAATGTGGTTATATGCAGTACTACATGCATCATTGCACAGCTACAGCTACATGGTAGCTTTTTAGAGGTCTCTGCTATAATAGTTTGAAAAAATCCTTGACTTGACATGCTGTCTGTGTACACTATTTATCCAAGCAATTTTAAATCTGTCTAATTTAAATAAGCAGTAGCGAAAACTGCTGTATTTTGGAATTTGTACATAATTTAAATGTACAGAAGTTAATAATGGATTGCTTAATGTTACCCTTCTGGGTTGTTGAAAACCAATGTGGTAAAAATACATCCAAACCAGACCAATTTCATCCAGATGCCTAACATTGTGTTCAACTGTCTGATTTTAATGCTTGACCTCAATGTATTGTTGGCATGTTTGGGTTTTTTCCTTGTTATTTGCACTCTGGAAGTCCTTTTAAAATGTCTTACAATAAAAATGTGTTTAAGCCCGTGCGTGTATTAAGAATTATGATATTGATACATTTTATTTAAATGGCGCCTTTCAGGGCACACAAGGTCACCTTATAAAATTAAAAAAAGCAAGTCAACTTTTTAACTTTTGTTGTATTACAGTTGAATCTCGATGGTTTCTGGACAGCATATAATTGGACTAGTAACTATTGTGATGACAATATCGATCATAGTTAAGTAATTTCTTACTCACTATTTTCTTCCTTCACCATTCTACTAAATATTGTGTTTATATAGTGTGTGGTAGACTGTGTGAACTAGGTGGCAAGCTTCCCCTCATTCATCCAGTCATGATGTCACCTCTTATGCCTTCAGGTGCCCTTCAAGCATCCCAGCTTCTCTGACATTGAATCAATTATCTGACCTGCATGTGTAACAAAATGCATCCAAATCAGATCATTTCTTTGGGATACCTAACTTCCTGCAAAGCTCAACCAAGCTCCTGTCACAACCCAGACTATGCTCTCAGCCTCCCGTTCATCAACATTGTATAAGAAAAACCCAGATGAGCACAACAGGTTGTGTGTTATTTACTTGTAGAACATATTAAATATAAGACTTGGAATACTCCAAAAGGGACGTATCACAAAACAGGCTACCTGACACACGATCTTTGTGTTCCTATGGAAATCTTTGGCACCAACTGTAACAACAGAAGTTTTATTTGTGTCACTGTAGGTTTGATGGGTTCAAACTTCAAAATGCAACACATCCACAGCTTGAAGTCAGAATGAGTGACTAAGCCTTGGAGTCCCAGTCTACGGCTAATGAAACACAAAGCAGTAATTTAACAGTCATTGACAAACTTGCATGAATAATAGATAGAGAGAAAGAACATAGCACTTAAATATTTCTAAAATCCTAAACAAGCTCTCCTGCAATAATGTGAAGGAATCAAGTGAGCTTTAATCAAACAATGCTATTATCCACCAAAAGCAACTTTTTTGTGGAACCAGCAAGTCTAATTTCTGAGAAGTAAGATGGGGTAAATGTGATGGTCTGATGTAAGCAAAGCCTTTAAAACTTTCTCAGAAAGTATTTACAGCAACCCAGCCATGGGTGGAATGGGGTGTGCACCATCCTCTCTGATTTTTTGTAACTGTAGCATCAGCATTGTGAGAGAGGGTAGGAGGAGGAAGAGGAGGACAGGCAAAATGAAGGCGAGCAATGCAAGAAGAGATGCACGATGAGATTTGTGTTCAAAGGCTTCAGAAACATCTGTGGGTACATTCATATAACCATTGGCTTCAAATAACTGTGTTATTCTTTATGCTGAGTAATCGCATGGTAAAATGTGACCCATGTTAAACTGCTGGCCACAAATCTCTGGTTCTGCTGATCCTCACTCTCTGTACTGTCCAACTGTTGGATGCTCGGGTAATAACTTGTACATTTCGACTTCATTCAGCTGCCACCATTTATGCATTAAGAACATGCCATCTACAAAATTCCCTCTGAATCCAGTTGTTCCCACTGGATATGGAAGTTGGTATTTATCTGAGGATTTGTGATTGCCTGGTTTTAACGACATGACAACAGTAGGAGAGTTCGGTTTGCTAGCATGTGTGATGTTGTTTGTGTTTTCCTTTACTCGGTTACTCATTGTAAAATGTGCTGCAATGAACTGCTTAAGCCCGTGCCTGTTAAAGTAAAGGGATACAAAGAATAATAAACTAACTTTAGAAAAGTCGAGAAAAAATTATTAAAACTTATGGAAAAACATTCCATACATAAAGAGGAATCTAAAAGGCCAAAGCTCTGTGGGGGTCGACAGCACATACTGGAGTATATGACTGCAGGAAGATTCGAGGTACACTCCATGAAAGATCGGTTAGAAAAGGGAGAAACACTGGCCAGAAGAGGGGACTTTGCTGTACATAATAGCGTCTAAAACACCTGAACACTGGGACCTAAACCCGTTTGCCCATCCTTTGAAGAAACTAATGGGACAAAAAAGTTCCCCAATGATTATTACTGTAATAATAACCATGGTGTGTGGGCATCTCAGAAAAGATAGAGTTAGATATTTCTGAAAGTCAACAACTTGAACCTCATTGAATAAATTCTAGGACATAATATTTTCGGTCAGCAAGTAGCAACCAACACCTTTCACATTAGTTGTGGTGTTCATGGTGATGTAGTGTTGCATGTGGGCTAAAATGTTAACATTTGGTCTCATATGATTAGAACATTTTCATACACGTTTTCCCTGCTTGGCTTATTGGAAGCTGCTAACAACTCGTTAGAATTTCTGTCATCAAAACCTTTCTTTGTGCCACTCTTTTATAGAACTATAAATGATGTGAGTTTCACTCTTTCAGTTCACTTCCTGAAATAAATGAACTTCGCGATGATATTTTTTCAGATTAGATGCACCTGTGTAGAGTCCGCAATTTGCTTTAAAGCGAGTCCTGCCATGCGCGTGCTAGTCAGCTGAAAACAGTGAGCATCCTCAGGCACGCGCAGCCGGGAAACCGCACGCGCGGGCGTAGCGGGTGAGGGCGTGGAATGAGGAGGAGGAGGAGAGAAGGCAGGAGGAGAAGTGAAAATGATGGCGACCGATGCAGAGGAGATAAGAGCTCAAACAAGCCCCTGTCACAACCCCGACTACACCCTCAGCCCCCTGTCCATCAAAATTACGCGGAAAAACCAGGACAGACACTGGAGGTTGCGGTGCATTTATCTTCAGTGCTGTGAGTACCGACACACATCATGGGAGTCAAACAGCAGCCTCTGAATGCTCGAGTTGGGTCTATAAATAAGTAAGAAACGCACTACCTGTCTGTACTGTCCACCGTTTGCTTTGTCACAACATTCGAAATGTCCAAGACATGCACCAGTTTAGCAGAAGCAACCCTCCAATAAACACTGGCGTTAAAACAGGGGAGAGCGGGAGGGGGTGTAAGCACGTAGACGGTGTTTACGGTGACCAAGGTGAAAGGTACGCATTTTTCACCAGGAAAATTACGTTCCCATAAATTATTACATGCACGTGAGTAGCGTGTCTTGTAAATTATTGTTGTACTGTTAAACATTTACTTTAATAATTAATACTTTATTTGCGGCTCAATGAGCACAAAACAAGTTGATTAAGTAAGTACTTATAGGTTTTCTTCCAAATATTCCCATTTGGGTATGTTTAATTCTCTTAAAAGATATTGTAGTTAGAGTTTGGTTAGCAGCGAGGTTCAGTTGAATTCCCCACAGTAGACAAATCTCACATGGCGGTGAGTTTGTAGGAAAGTGAAGAAACTCGCCGTGGAAGTCCAACACTGGGCCAGATGAACCCCCTACCATCTGAGCTGATTTTAGGTATTTAAAAGGTTTCAAACTAAACAAAGCTTAGCTCTGTGGGAAACACTGTTCGTCACCATTTTCTCAGCTGAATGTTTCTAGACACAACATTACTGGTTGAGTGTCGGCTGTATAAATCTGCCTGATCAACTGCGATGATTCATTTCTGTGCTTTTCCTGTTCTTGTTGCCTCCCAGGAGGCATCCGATACAGATGCTGAGCCACTTCAACTGACTCCTCTCGATGTGGAGGAGCTCTACTCAGATCTCTTTAAGAGAGTGCCCGGCCACCATGTGGAGGAAGCTCATTTTAGCTGCTTGTATCCAAGATCTCATTATTTTGGTCATGACCCAAATTCATGCCCATAGGTGAGGGTAGGAATCGAGAGCTTCACTTTTCAGCTTAGCTCTTTCTGCACCACAATCGAGCAGCACAGTGTCCTTATTACTTCGGCGGCTTCACCAATCTGTATGTCGATCTCCCGTGCCATTCTCCCCTCACTTGTGAACAAGACCCTGAGATACTTGAACTCCCCCACTTCAGACAGGAGCTCTCCTCCAACCTGAAGAGGTCAAGCCACCCTTTTTTGTTTGAGAACCATGGCGTCAAATTTCTTGGAGCTGATCCTCATCCCAGATGCTTCAGACTCTGCTGTTCCCCAGTGCATGCTGTAGGTTTTGTCTTGAAGGGGCCGCAGGACCATGTGATCGGCAAAAAGAAGAGACGAAATCCACTGGTCCCCAAACCAGACCCCCTCCAGCCCGTGGCTGCGCCTAGAAATCCTGTCCATGAAAGTTATGAACAGGACTGGTGAAGAAGCCCTTCCAAGTCCAACATGCACCGAGAACAGGTCCGGCAGTGCGGACCAAACCCCTACTTCGCTTGTACAGAGACTGGATATCCCCTAATAAAAGGTCTCCGACTCCATATTCCTGGAGTGCCCCCCACAGGGCACCATGAGGGACACGGTTGAATGCCTTCTCCAGGTCCAGAAAACACATGTGGACCGGTTGGGCAAACTCCCATGAACCCTTGAGCATCCTGTAGAGGGTGTGTCCAGTGTTCCACGGCTGGGACGAAAACCACAGTGCTCTTCCTGCCAAGGTTCAACTATCGGCCGCACTCTCCTGTCCAACACCCTGGCATAGGCTTTACTGGCACGCACTGTTAAAGAGGTGTGTCAACCATGACAGCCCCACAACATCCAGAGACTTGAGGTACTCAGGGAGGATCTCGTCCACCCCTGAAGCCTTGCCACTGCGGACCTTTTTGACCACCTTGGTGACTTCAGCCTGGGTGACGTCCAACTCTGAGTCCCCAGTCTCTGCTTCTACCAGGGAAGGTGTAATGGCAGGAATGAGGAAATCCTCAAAGTACTCCTTCTACCGCCCGATAATGTCCCCCAGTAGAGGTCAGCAGCTCCTTTCCCCTACTTTAAACACTGTTGGCGAAACACTGCTTCCCTCTCCTGAGACATTGGACATTTTGTCAGAATTGCTTTAGGCCGACCGGTAGTTTTTGCCTCTGCCTCAGCCCAGGTCGCGGCACGCTTGGCCTCATGTTACCTGTCAGCCGCTTCAGGACTCCCACAAGCCAACCACAGCCAATAGAACTCCTTCTTCAGCTTGATGGCATCTCTTACTGCCGATGTCCACCACCGGGTTCAGGGATTGGTACCGCAGACCTAATGGCCACAGTATCGACAAGAGATGCAAAGACCATTGTCCACTTGGAGTCTATGTCTCCAACCTTCCCTGGAATTTTAAGCTCTCCTGGATGTGGGAGTTTAATACATCCCTGGCCGAGGGACGTTCCCAGCAGACCCTCACTATACAGTTTTGCCTGCCAAGTCCGTCCAGCTTCCTCTTCTTCTAACGGATCCAACTCATGATGTGGGTACATTTGCATGAAAAATAAAATGTAACCCCGCACTTTGAAGAGGTTCTGATGCTGGGGGCGGTGTCATGAAGTGTGTGGGTTAATATACCCAACAACCATTAGACTTATCCTCTTGCACCTTCTGCATATTTGAGCTTGGACTACAAAATCACAGCGAGAAAGAAAAATGGTGGATACATGCAATTGGTCAGCCGGAAGTCCATGACCTTATGTAGAAATTATGTGGTAAATACTGTGACGTAACAGTTCAAACAAATGTAACAGAGAATAGGGAAAACTGAACGGATTGAAAAAAAATGACCCAAACTATTATGACTCTAGGAAGCTTCCTGACCCACATGCAGAAATCACACACCAAATGGGGTAACAATCAAGTAAGAGGTTTATTTACAAAGAATGGGGTAATACTGAGAAGGGAACTGGAGTCTCGAGCTTACAGCTTCTTTGGTGTCTGGAGGACAAGAAGAAAAGTTAGATCAGGGAGGAAGGTGACAAGGGTAATGCTTTAAGAAAGAGGAGCAGTAACTCACTGTGTAGATGTTGTGGTTTAACTTATGGAGGGGCCTCAACGTCCTGGAGAGATTTCTGAGAGTGAAGGATGGTTGGGTTGCAAGAGTGTTATCCAATATGGAGGAGACAGAAGGATCTGAGGCTGAGAGGTGTTTGGTTGGAGAGCATGCAGGCAGGTGGTTGCTGAGAGTGCAAGGCTGCAGAGAGCAACTGCGGAAGGATTGTCAGGTGGATCTAACACAGAGCTTGCTTGATCGAAGCTGGCTTGGCATGGGAGCCGACCAAAGGTTTTCAACCTGGGAACATGGAGACAAGATTACTTGAGAAGTATTGTTCGGTAAAGTGTTTATTTACAACTGGGTGAATAATGCAGGGAACTGGAACCAAGATGCAAACTGTAGAAATAAGCAGGGATAACTCTGGGGCTGAACTCATGAAAATAATAAATCTGTCTTACAAAGAATGGTGAAGGGATCTGCCAGAGGGGGAGTGGAGAAACCAAGTGGTTGTTTGCCGGTGAGACTGAAGTTGGTGGATATGGTAAGCCAGGAGAGTTTGTAATCCACGAGGTGTGATGGAGGGAGGAGAGTGGACAGGGTTTGCAGATGGAGGTCCGAGGTACGCAGGAATCAGGAGGCTGCCAGCCGGCGTGATCCAACGAAGTCATGAGAGACTTGAGTCTTTGTTCATGGAACTGGATTGCTTCCTTCCAGAAGACAGTTTATCCAGGCAGGATTCAATGCAAGGCAAAATCAGGCTCAGGAAACCTGCAGGATACAAAGACAAAGTTACTTGGTGTACAAGGCAAGGTCAAAGGCAAAGGTAATGTGGCTGAGTAGTACCACTAAGGGCAACACTCTGGCAGTGAGTTGCTGGCAGCCTCCTCCTTAAATAGTCCTCTGCAGAATAATCAGGGGAATAGCGAACACCTGTCACCTCTCCTCCAGATTCCACGCCATCTAGGGGCTGAGCACAGTAAAAGCACCAACAGACACACAAAGCACAGATCCTGACACAAACATGCTTCAACCGAATTATGAAAAAAAAAAAAAAAAAACTCATGAAACAGGCCTGGAGAAAAATGATGGTACCCTTAAGTTAATATTTTGTTGCATAACCTTTTGAGGCAATCTCTGCAATCAAACAATTCTTATAAGTGTCAATGAGACTTCTGCACCTCTCAGCAGGTATTCTGGACCACTCCTCATGAGCAAACTGCTCCAGTTGTCTCAGGTTTGAAGGGTGCCTTTTCCAGACGGCATGTTTCAGCTCCTTCCAAATATGCTCAATAGGATTTAGGTCAGGGCTCATGAAGGCCACTTCAGAATAGTCCAATGTTTTCCTCTTAGGCATTCTTGGGTGTTTTTAGCTGTGTGTTTTGGGTCATTATCCTGTTGCAAGACCCATGACCTGCGACTGACACCAAGCTTTCTGACACTGGGCAGCACAATTCTCTCTAGAATCCCTTGATAGTCTTGAGATTTCATTATACCTGCACAGATTCAAGACACCCTGTGCCAGATGCAGCAAAGCAGCCCCAGAACATAACAGAGCCTCCTCCATGTTTCACAGCAGGAACAGTGTTCTTTTCTTCATATGCTTCATTTTTACGTCTGCAAGCATAGAGCTGATGTGCCTTGCCAAAAAGTTCCATTTTTGTCTCATCTGTCCAAAGGACATTCTCCCAGAAGCTTTGTGGCTTTTCAACATGTAGTTTGGTAAATTCCAGTCTGGCTTTTTTCTGATTTGTTTTCAACAATGGTCTCCTTGGTCGTCTCCCATTAAGTCAACTTTGCCTCAAACAACGTCGGATGGTGCGATCTGACACTGATGTTCCTTGAGCTTGAAGTTCACCTTTAATCTCTTTAGACGTTTTTCTGGGCTCTTTTGTTAACGTTCGTATTATCCGTCTTAAATTGATCTTAAATTTCTGAATAATATGTGCAACTGTAGTCACAGGAACATGAAGCTGCTTGAAGATGGTCTTATAACCTTTACCTTTAACATGCTTGTCTATAATTTTCTTTCTAATCTCCTGAGACAACTCTTTCCTTCGCTTCCTCTGGTCCATGTTGAGTGTGGTACACACCATGTCACCAATCAGCACAGTGACTACCTGTAGCCCTATATATAGACCCACTGACTAATTACAAGAACGTAGACACCTGTGATGCTAATTAATGGACACACCTTGATTTAACATGTCCCTTTGGTCACATTATATTCAGGGGTACCATCATTTTTGTACAAGCCTGTTTCATGAGTTTATTTATTTAAATAATTCGGTCGAAGCATGTTTGAAAAGCAATGTCTGACTTTTGTTTGTTCATTTTCATAAACTTTTTATTCATTATTACCTTTGTCAGATTCAAGTCATTTCTGTGACCATTGTGGGTTTTTCTTTCATTAACCGAGGGGTACCAACAATTTTGTCCAGGTGTGTAAAAAGATTACTGTCAGATCTGACCAGTTTGTCAGCCAACAACATGCATCACCAATTTCTAATTTTTCTCTGATGTTTTTACTTTGCATTTTTTGACTGTAATAAAATGAATTTAGCCGCATTACAAAAACACACATAAAGTTTTCAGCTCAAATGGTTTGAAAATGATTTGTATGGACTGAATCACAGTAAATTCAAAACAAAAAATCTAATCTTTACATTTCATGTTGTTCATTAAACTTTAATATTAAACTTTTTTCCTGAAATGCCTTACAAACCATTAAAATGTGTAAGAATGACATAATTCATTTGATGATGTTGTTAGCCAAAGAACAGAACTAATTACACAACAGATAATTGCAAAGATAAGCAGTTGGGAAAACTTTTTCCTTGATTTCTTACCTTCAATTTAACATAAGTGTACTTTTAAGTTGTATCAGACTGAAGCATTTCAAAATACAGGCAGAACTGGACAACCAACAGAGGAATCACATTCACATCCATGCTGATTTATAAAATGATCTCTTGTGATGATTTGAGCTCCTTAGAGTCCAAGTAATGGAGCTGAAATGTGGCCGGCACGTCAGTATCAACAACAGTTGAACTTGTCACAACACAGAGAAGTTTTACATCGGGCTGCACAATTTATTGCAAATATACTGTCACTGCAGCACCACTGTGTACACAGGATGGTTCAGAATGCAATATTTTTGTTGGCTGATAGATTCCCAAGTTTGACTTTGCATGCTAGTGATCAGCATGTTGAGTGGAGTCTTACCACATTAGATGCTAACAACTGGCATAGATGATAGAGCCAAAGATGCAAAAAGTCGAAGTGAGTTGGAAGCATCATATGGACAAATAAGGAAAGACAAGCAATGAAAATGCAGATTTATTGCAATTGACAATGTTGTCGCAAAATTTAGAAACTATTATTGTTGTCACATGGCTCTAGTTTTATAGCTTCTTGCCTAACAATGGACTCTACTATAAAATTAAAAGGGCAATCAAACTTTCTTTTTTTCTCAAGTTTAATAAAATTGGAGTATCACAATGTTCCACAAAATATTTGTGTGTGGAATGTTTGAAAGAATGGTAACTTTTTCTTATTTGTTAACTCACTGTCTTAAAACATAAAAAGAAACATTCATATAAAAAGTTTGTTGAAAATTATAATTTATTCAGTCATCTTGGGTCCTGAGCTTCACTGGAGTAATCACCTTTGTGGCCAACAAAAAGGAGTTTGAACATCTCTAACCAGGATGCTCTAGGAACCCCTTTTAGTCACCTTTCTGACTGTAGATAAAAGCATACAGGAGGCAAAACTGCATTTATGGATTTCTTTGAGAACATGGATTATTTGGATTGTTACTGACATCCAATGTGAATTTCATATCAATAGTGTTATTAGAAATACATTTACTCAAGATATTGTTGACTAAGTTTTGTTTTTTGTCAGACTTTTAAATTCCTCTACAAGAAAAAATCCCAAAGGAGCGTATAGAACTAAATAGAACTATTTAAGACTGTCGGGTTATTTAACAGTCTCTACTAGCATCTCTCTATATAACACCACAGCGAATAAGATCTGCTTTGTATACTTCACTTTTGTTTGAGGTAGTGTCATCCCGCGGCATATCTCTGTGATTATATCTGTAGCTGGAGGGATGCAGAGTAAACTAGAAATCCAATATGATCAAAGTTAAGCTATTAAAACTACAGACTGTCCACTAGGGGTTGGCAAATAGCCTCAAAACTGCATCACATTGTCACAGCTTGTAATGATATTGGAAAAAGCAATTATTTCTAATTGTGGCTTGCAGGCAGCAAAATTCATCAGAATACCAAACAAAGGACATTTTATATCTTTCAGTTTCTCTGACCCACTATGTGTGATGTAGACTTGGGTCTGTGTGAGAGTCTCATAGTAGGGTATACTTGAGTAAAAAGCATTTACAAAAAACATGTAGAAAATGATTAAATAAATTTATTTAACAGAAAAGCAACATTAATGACATTGATTATGCCAAAATAATGTAATATATTGACAGCTACAATATTTTTGAATATGACATTTATTTATTGTTATTTTGATGTCGATACATTGATAACAAGGAGACGACTATATCTCAGTGGGGAGAGGAGTTGTCTTGTAATCGGAAGGTTGTGGGTTGAATTCCAGCTTCCTCCTGCTACATGTCGTTGTGCCCCTGGGCAAGGCACTTATCCTACCAATCTGCCTATTGATGTAGGAATGTGTGTGTGATTGGGTGAATGGGGCTTTAGTATAAAGCGCTTTGAGCAGTATGTATACCTGGAAAAGCGCTGTATAAATTCAGCCCATTTACCAGCTAACAAGAAACTAAAGGTCAGGAAGTTGTTAGTAACTGTTTAAAATCAGTCAGCGGTTTCACATACTTATCCCAATGATTTACCTATCCTTGCTATCAGTATTTGAAAAGATCAAGAATTAAATTTCATTCCAGTCACAAGTAGTGAGAAATTTTAAGTCAGTGTCAGCTGTTTCCGTTAAAACATTTTTCTTTAACTGGTCTACACAGACGTGAAAGACTTAAGCAAAATGTTAAATTTTGAAGGAGTTTTTTTATTAAATTTGCCTGTTGTGAAGAATGTCGTTGGTTCTTGCCATTCTGTTCTTTATAGAGTTTAACAAGTTGATATTTGGAAGGTTTTTAGCCTAGATTGAATTTCATTAGATTCAATTCCAATATCAATATTTATTACTTTAAAATTAATGCGCAAAACCATCTAGTCAACAAAACCAGCCAGATATTATATTCATGTTCAATTTATTGAACTGTGATACATTAACAGGAAAATAAAGTGCATTTGGTTCAATGCATTTAACATATTGCAGAAACCAAAAAGGTGCCCTGTCTCTTTGGGTAGTGTAGTCAGCTTATAAAAACCTTTTGTGCAAAAGTAACCTGGCAAATATTTATCTTCATTCTTTTAACATAGATAAAAAAATAAAGTACATCTATAATGCTTTTAACCAAACATGTTGAAAACCATGAGTGATGCCAACTCTCACTAGCTTATTGAAAACAATTATTACTTAAATTATATCCACTTTCTCTCTCGGATGACAGTTTCTTTAAATAAGTAAACATCAATACATAGTATAATGCTTTTGATGTAAATATGCCTCGTTTTCCCCTGCACATCAATGCTCAGGACCCACTTTCCTCAAACATATTTCATGTGAGATTTCCAATTGATTTCAAGGTCTAAGATCACACCAAGAATTCAATTCAATTCAATTCAGTTTATTTATATAGCGCCAATTCACAACACATGTTGTCTCAAGGCACTTCACAACAGTCAGGTACATACATTCCAATTAATCCTAACCATTGAACATACATTTTAATCGACTGTCTGATTTCATATCTGGAGCTGTCTGACACCCATTCAGCTGCTTTTTCAGCACTTCCTGTTTTTTCCACTTTTGACCCTTCAGAGATATGCAGAAGTATACATACAGATATAACTTCTGTTACTGGGCAGATGATATCTAAGTCCAACACACACAAAGAAGCCTGTTTGCAGACCTCTAAGTTACACAATACATTTTATTTCACACATTATTAAACATACTTGAGCATAGCAATAAAGATCCTTTAAGCATAGCATGAATATTTTCCAACATTAATCATTTCACCTAAAAAGAAAGGACAGATAAACTCTGAGCCAGTTTTCAAGGTTAGAGTCTGAAAGAGAGCACATATAATTAGTTACAGTAAAAGGTCAGTCAATCGCCACGTCTAGGAGAGAGAAAGGGTTAAACACTGAAAGACAGGGCCAAGTGGATCATCACTAGAGGGTGAGCATTAAGTTGTTGCCAGCAGAAGCTTGGACGATGCCCCTCTCCAGAAAGGTGTCACAGGTAGACACAGAGCCAGGCCAGGTGTAGCTTCTAGGAAGAGAAAAGAGGGAGAACAAGGTTAAAAGCTGAAATAACAGCAAATAATGCAAAATTGGAGAGTAATGTGAGAATGTAGCAAAGAGGGTGAAAGTGGTCAGCATGTCCTCCAGCAGCCTAAGCCTATAGCAGCATAACTACAGAGATAGCTCAGGATAGCCTAAGCCACTCTAACTAAGCTTTATCAAAAAGGAAGGTTTTAAGCCTAGCCTTAAAAGTAGACAGGGTGTCTGCCTCACGGACTAAAACTGGGAGCTGGTTCCACAGGAGAGGAGCCTGATAACTAAAGGATCTGCCTCCCATTCTACTTCTAGAGACTCTAGGAACCACCAGTAAACCTGCAGTCTGAGAACGAAGTGCTCTGTTAGGAATATATGGAACAATCAGATCTCTGATGTATGATGGAACTAGATCATTAAGGGCTCTATATGTGAGGAGGAGAATTTTAAATTCTATTCTGGATTTAACAGGGAGCCAATGAAGAGAAGCTAAAGTTGGGGAAATATGATCTCTCTTTTTAATTTTCATCAGAACTCTTGCTGCAGCATTTTGAATCAGCTGAAGGCTTTTAACTGTATTTTGTGGACATCCTCATAGTAACGAATTACAATAGTCCAGCCTTAAAGTAACAAATGCATGGGCTAGCTTTTCAGCGTCACTCCTGGATAGGATATTTCTAATTTTGGCAATGTTCCGGAGGTGAAAGAAGGAAATCCTAGAAACCTGTTTAATATAGGATTTAAATGACATGTCCTGGTCAAAAATAACACCAAGGTTTTTTACTTTATTATCGGAGGTCAATTTAATGCCATCCAGGTTAAGTGATTGACTAAGCAGTTTCTTTTTCAAAGATTCTGGTCCATAGACGACAACTTCTGTCTTGTCTGAATTTAGAAGCAGAAAATTTAAAGTCATCCAAGTTTTCATGTCTTCAAGACATGCTTGTAGTCTATCTAACTGGTTGAGCTCATCAGGATTTATGGATAAGTAAAGCTGAGTGTCATCAGCGTAACAGTGAAAATGTATCCCATGCTGCCTGATAATTTGACCTATTGGAAGCATATATATAGTAAAGAGAATTGGCCCAAGTTCTGAACCCTGTGGTACTCCACAATTAACCCTGGAGTTTAAAGATGATTTATCATTTACATGAACAAACTGGAATCTGTCAGACAAATAAGATTTAAACAAGCCTAGCGCTGTTCCCCTGATCTCTACACCATATTCCAGCCTTTCTAAGAGAACATTGTGATCAATTGTATCAAATGCAGCACTGAGATCTAACAGAACCAGTACAGACACAAGTCCATTATCTGAGGCCATAAGAATATCATTAGTGACTTTCAGCAGAGCTGTTTCAGTGCTATGATGAGCTCTGAAGCCTGACTGAAACTCTTCAAACAGGTCATTTCTGTGTAAATGCTCACACATTTGATTAGCAACTATTTTCTCAAGAATTTTAGATAAGAATGGAAGATTGGATAATAATTGGATAATAACTGGTAATCAGAGGGAACACTTCCTTAAATAATTTGGTTGGGATTGGGACTAACATACAAGTTTTAGTGAACTTTTATTTACTCTCTGTATGTTATATATTACTCACAAATTATTTCTTATGAATTCCAAACACCATAAAATTAGCTTTCTTCACATTTAAAGACAATTCATTTATATGACACCAATTTTTATTTCTTTTGTGACCACTTCCAAAAGTATTGCAATTCCACGCCAGAACAGAAAATATTTGTGTCATCAGTACAAAAACACATTTTTTAAAATCTGACCTTTAAAAAGAATGAATGACACTCTGCATATTTCT
The DNA here is from genome assembly GCF_021462225.1 of Girardinichthys multiradiatus. Taxonomy (NCBI): domain Eukaryota; kingdom Metazoa; phylum Chordata; class Actinopteri; order Cyprinodontiformes; family Goodeidae; genus Girardinichthys; species Girardinichthys multiradiatus. The sequence continues at coordinate 44,656,684 of NC_061802.1, read as the reverse complement.
TTATAAAGTGGTGTCTGTCGCCTGCTTTGTAAATGGGAACAACTCTTGCTACTTTCAACTGCTTTGGAAAAACATCATTGTGAAAAGACAAGTTGAAACTATACATTAATGGCCTAAAAATACCCTCTATTACCCTCTCCATTGTTCCCATGTCAGTGTTAATCCAGTCTGTGTTCGTTTTATTCTTGAAACCATTTACACTGTTATAAATTGCCTTTTCTTTGACTGCTTTCAAAAACATTGAGCTACTGTTTCTCTCAGCATCGGTTCATTTCAACATTTATTGCCTTGTCTTTTTATTGGTAATTATACTATTTAAATCACTCCATTTACCTTTTGTGTTTTTATAACTGAGTTCTAAATTATTTTGATATATTCTTTCTTACAGGTTCTTATTGCATTGGTTACCTTTTTATATTTGTTTTTGTATTTGATTTACTGCTTAAATTATTCTATTTTTAAGGAATTTGTGAGATAGGGCATTCTTTGTTTGTAGACATACTGGAGTCCTTCATTCAACCACAGACTTTGTGTGTAGTGTATGCTCAGTTTTAATTATTTTATACCCTGTGTTACTCTTAGACCTGTCATCTTTATAATTTTAATTATAGTCAACAAAAACTGGTAAATGATCAGTAATAAAACACTGTTTTGTATTATTTTCTGTTATATTTGTAAATATATTATATATCAAATTGAATGTTTACCTTATTTTAGGAGCTCATGAAAAGTTTTTTTTTTCTTTCTTATGTAACATAGTCTTTAACTGTACTAAAGAAATACAGGGTAAAACCTTTCTTGCCTTAATGTTATTGTTTTTCAACACTTTGTCTTTCTAGACTTTTTGACCATTGCTACAATACTAGGAACTGGAATTTTAGGTAAGTTTTGAAACATTTATACCTGAGATTCATGGATTTATGGAGATTCTAATTCTCTACTCATCACTTAGTAACTGGTCAAAACCCTTTCTTGTCAACTTTCATCAGTGTCTAAAACTATATTGTCGCTTTTCAATACACATACTCTGCAGAAAGAAAACAGAATACAATAATTTGCAAATCCTGTTCAACCTGTATGCAATTTAATACACCACAAAGATATTTAATGTTCAAACTGATAAATTTCATCTTTTCTTTTGCAAATATTCACAAATTTTGAATTTGATGCTTTCCAAAAAAGGGCTGCACGGTGGCGCAGTTGGTAGCACTGTTGCCTTGCAGCAAGAAGATCCTGGGTTCAATTTCCAGCCAGGGGTCTTTCTACATAGAGTTTGCATGTTCTCCCCGTGCATGCGTGGGTTCTCACCGGGTACTCCAGCTTCCTCCCACAGTCCAAAGACATGCCTGTTAGGTTAATTGGTCACTCTAAATTGCCCTTAGGTGTATGAATGAGTGTGTGCATGGTTGTTTGTGTGTTGCCCTGCGATGGACTGGCGACCTGTCCAGGGTGTACCCCGCCTCCTGCCCATAGACTGCTGGAGATAGGCACCAGCTCCCCGTGACCCACTATGGAATAAGCGGTAGAAAATGATTGACTGAATATTTGCCAAAAACAGTAAAGTTTATGAGTTTCAATATTAAAGTGGAACTAAACCCAATGTGAAAGCATAACTCAGCCCCCAGACAGTTTTAGAAAAATGTCACCAAAGTGGGCAGCGCCAAGAGACACTAAGCGGCACCGCCAAGTGTGGGGATGCCTGCTGGGGCTAAGTGGGGTGTGGTCAAGTGGCAGCTAGCTTAATTTTCTGACATATTGAAACGTGGAGAGAGAGCAGAGTGACGCTGGTAGTTTCGCCATGGATAGTTGTTTTAAGGTGGAGGATTTTTCACGCCTCCCGTCAGCGGAGGTTGAGGGAGGCTTTATGAAGCCCAGCTAGCCTGAGCCTCTTTCTAAGGCTTCTCCTTAGGTTGTCATCTTGTCCTCTCTTTCAAAAGGATTTTCATGGTGTTTTTGAATGTTCATTAATTAATTTTGGCGAGGCTTAAAAAATTAGATTTTTCCTTAGTTTAATTACAAATAACTCAGCCATAGTAAGAGTTGCAATAGGGGTTCCACTGGAAAAAAAAATTATTTTATGTATTACCTTTACATAAGGACCAAATGTTTGCATGTAGACTTTATATCTGTGGAGCTATACGTGGCTTGTTTAAGTTATATAATTTCAGACTGAAATTACTCTAAAACCTCTCCTTGCTTAACAGGTTAAATAAACCTTAGGAACGTTATGGACATCCTGAAAAATCCAAACTGGGATGTTAAGTTTAAAAAGATTCATGCCCCGATTTTGTAGTGGCTTTGAACAGACGCTACTTGCAGTAAAATAAAGGTAAAGGTTCTATGGGAGCTGTTTGCTCTTTCTACTACATGTCCTTTCTGAAATATAACTTCAATTGGAGGGTAATTAAAGCTCTGTCCATCTTCATACAGAGGAAATTTAAATGTGTTTTATGAAGTGTGGCCAATACAAGAGATTTTTGTAGAGGTGGAAATTACATGGGACATTACATTTAACTGCTTTGTTTTGAGCAGAGTTTTCATGTAGTTCCACAAAGGTCCAGTCCTTCCAACTTAATACTTGCTCAGCCACTTAAATCTCATATGGAAATCAGCACTGTCAGTTAAATTTTATAGAAAGCTTGAGCCAGCACAGACACACATGTCTGAATGACACACAAAAAGGTTGTCAGTGTGCATTTTCTCTTTTACCTGGGTGAGAATCAACTTCAGAAACAGCTCAACATTATATTAATTTCCAGGTCTTCCAGTCACCATATCACATGCTGGACTGGTGCCCTTCCTGATCTCCTTCCTTGTTGGCTTCTTTGTTCAGGTAATGTTAATACCCACCTACCTACCTCTCTGTCTGCCTGTCTGTCTGTCTTCTTTATTTACCTTTTTTCATGATTCACGTCCTTTTTTTTACTTTCTAGGCCTTGCTCGTTTACCTGTTTGTGGAACTTCTCCAGAAATGTCAAGTGGTTCAGCTGGAATTTCTAAAGGTCAGAAGGAGAACAAAGCAGGAACCGTTCCATTTATTTAATTCTCTCCTACTTCTGTTTACGACCTTCTTAGTGACATATGTTGATAACACGAACATTTTCTAGGAATCTGGGTCGTTTTCAGGGGCGAGTATTCATATCCTGTTTTTTCACTGCATTTAATAATGTACAGGTTACCAGCGTAGCAATTTACCTGCCATAAAAACCTTTGGTGAGGGTGTTTTGGTTTTCATTTATCAGCAACTTTTAGATGGAGATTTGTAGTGGGAGAGTACTAACCATCTCAAAGTGGTTTAAAGTTTTGTATTATTATTCAGTAATATCAGTTTAAATTTATCTGTGCTAATTGTTTCTGTTAACCTAAATTGTTACAGAGCTCACATCAGTGACAAAAGATGCAGTAATTCCTTTATTAAAAGTAGGACTTTATGGTTTCAAACGGGGTATGGTCACAAATAAAATCAAGCAGAGGATCATTTAGAGTGTTGGCTTCCTTTCTGATAAGGAGTGCCATCACAAATTTCCTCAGAACTCAATGTGCCATATCAATCAATGTATTAACATTAAATTTATTAACGCTGCAAATCAACGGTCATGCATTATAGACAACAACGTTATGTAACTGTTTTACAAAAGGTCTACCACTGTCAGTGTATGAATGGGTGGATGACTGAATGTAGTGTAAAGGGCTTTGGGGTCTCTGGGACTTGATAAAGCACTATACAAGTGCAGGCCATTTACCATTTACCATGAGAAAAAAATAAACGCAGCCAACGTAATGTGTATGGTAATACAGGGACATACCTGTTAACGAGATGCCTGCCTCTGCTTTGTATTGGCCAGTTCTGTTATCTGGGGATCAAACTTATGTCCCTTTTCAATTAGTACCTACTCAACGCGGTTCATCTCAAGTCAGTTCTACTCTACATGATTTGGTTCTTCTTCATTACATTGGAGTGCCATCTCAATGTGGGCGGGATCATCGCCCAACCCCACAGTCCAAAATACCAATGTGATTTGATTTGTAGGAGACACAAACACAACAATTTGGTCTATAGCTTGACTCAAAGTGAAAGAAGAGATTCAGAGAAGGGTGCTGGTGACAAGACGAAACCTGGAAGCCTGGAAAAGCCTAAAAGTGAGAAGAGCTGTACCAAACCGTGCTGAGTAGGGACTAGTGGAAAAGGGGCATTAGTAACTTCAAGGAGCACACAAGTCTTTGAGTGTCCACCAGTGAAACGACTCTGGGAGGCGCTGAGCACATTTTTCATGTGAGAGAAAATCTGTTCACACAGATATTTAGAGCCAAATACTGTCAAAAAGGTCTGAGCAATGTTCTTGAGACAGTTAAACTTGTCTGGTAGTGATGACCAGCAGGTGAAAATGCACGCTCCATGATCATGTACAGCTGTGGATTCCAGCTGCTGTCGTGGTTCTGCAAACTTTGTCCCCACAGAGTTGAGCTCTTCAGTTCAATCAGCTCAGTCCGCATTTCCATATCCTCTGTATCCAGCCAGAGAGACAATCTAAATGATCATTAAAGCTTTTCTGGTTTGATCAGAGAAGAAAACACTGGTCCATACCCTTGAATGTCTTGAAAAGACGTTGTGAATTCTGTCTTGAGTCTTTGGATTTATCTATGTATTCCTGTAACTCAAGATGGTCAGCGATTTCTAGCCAATCAGAGGTTGAACCCGGTAGGTGGTGTGTTAGCTAGGACACCATCATAAGGAAGTGGGTCAACTGGTGTGTCTGTGCTAGCTAATTTGGAATGTGCACTGGTGGCCATATACGTAGGTGTATTTTTTTATACACTTTCGAAGTTTAATGCACTGTGTGCCATCAGTTAACCTCTTGCTTGCAACTGCCCAGGGTTGCTGACCCCTGACCTGGTGACTTTCAAGAAATGATCTGCTGCTGCTGTGTGTTTGTGGGGTTTATGCTTCTTTAAGACATTCCTTCATTTCCTAAATATATGTAATGAGTTGTGTTGCTATTGTTGTTAAAGACATTGTGATTAATCAGTGTGCTTTAGAATTCCAGAGAACTGAAGTTCACAGTGATTCTGCAGTTTCACTTCACAGGTTGCGAAATTACCGTTTGATAACATTCATAAACATGCACACAGTTCAGTCAATTTCTTTTTTCAAAATATTTTAGGGAACCTCTAAATTGTTTGCTGGTAAAAATATTTTTTTTTAAAATACATGAACCGATTTTTCTTAAATGTGCCCCATTTAGCCAGATTTATAGTTAATTGATTTAGCTTTTTTATAATTTTTAGCCAGAGTGTCAGTTTTGCAGATGAAAAATCAATGAGTTACTTCTGGTCTGTTGTTTTCACTTTGGGATTCTCCTTGTCAGATGTAATGGTAGGAAACATGTTCAGCCTTCTGTTGTGACACTCTATTGGGAAGTGTTAATATGATAAATTCTGACTTGGTTTATTATGCTGTATTCAAGACAGGTGTTGCAGAGTGTATTGTAATGGATCAGGTGAGCACGGAAAATCAGATAGCCACAGAAGAAGAGGAGGAAGAAGAAGAGGCTGAAAATGCAGAAGCAGGTAAGACGTTTTTTGTTTTTGCAGGGCTCCAGACTAACATTCCTAACTGGCAGCACTGGTGCAACAGATAGGTTCAGTTAAATGTACCACCCTATCATTCAAGTGAAACCAAGTTTTTCACAGCTTTTGTATCGCAATATTTCATTTTCAAAGGTCTTATACAGCCATATGCAATGAGGCTCGTTTGTTAGATTAAAAATACCTATTAAGATTAACAACCTTTAAGCAGCTATTAAAAGTATGTTCATTTATTGGTCTGACATAATATTATAATCTTAAATGTTGTGTTTTCATTAGCTGTAAGCATAAAATTGTCATATTTAAGAGAAATAAAGACTTGAAAACACCAGTTGGTGTGAAATTGATTTAAAGAATATCTAAATAATAACTTAGGGAATTTAGTTACTGAACTTTCCAATTTAATTTAAAGCGGGGATTGTTGAAGTGTTTGAGGAAAAAAAATAAAATCTGTTTTTGGTCCAGTATAACTTGTTAGCTGCCTCAATGTTGGTAAAAGACGTATTTTATTGTTTTATTTAACGGATTCTGACTGCAATGCGGCTATAGGCTGAGTGTCAGAGCTGAAGAAAGAGGCAGCGTAGGAAAGGTGCGCACTCTGTTACTTCTATACCATGACTCCAGAGGTGTTTAATCATGCTGATCGTGCACCCTCCTTTGCATAATATAATCTTATTGCAAGTGTTTCACTGAGCCAACTGTTCATTTCTTTTAGCCACATTTTGATCGCCACTGCACACTGTCCATGGTTGCCCAAACACTTCCTGTGAAATGGAGTTCTGACGAAAATTCACAAAACCTCATATAATAAAGACGTTCATTCAAGCTCATGTCATTCTCTAAGACCCCTTTTTGTTATTATTTACCCAGTTGCTTGTTCCCCTTAAGATTAGCTGTTCTTTCCCAGCCTAGCTCTTTAGTTTAGTTCTTCATGTCCCTGCTTTCTCTAGTTAGTGTTTCTTCCGGATTTTGTTTTGTGTTTTATGTCAGGTTTCCTTAGGTCTGTTTTCCATTAGTTTAGCTTTTTCCCATGCCCCTGTTTAGTTCTTCCTAGAATTACTATTTATGTTAGTTTATGTTTAGGTTTCTTTTCTCTAGACTTGTCTCTAGTTTAGTTTAGTTCTCCCTTCCAGTCTCTGCATTCTCTAGCTCCCGTTCCCATAGTAACATATTCTATCAGTTCCCTGCAGCCTGGTCCACACCTGTTTCATGTTTCCTCTGATTACCTGCCTCCCTGTCTCATTGGTCCATACTCCACTTACCTCAGCTTATAAGCTCTCTAGTTTTCGTTGTTCCCCGCTGGTTCCTTATGCTAACAACACTTGTTGTATTCCCATGTTCCTCCTTATGGTTTGTTTGTCTCCTGATTGTATGCCTGGACTACCTGCCTGTAAAACGTTGCCTTACTATTCAAACGTCATTGACTCACCATGCAACCTGCTCGCTGTGTTCTGCATTCTGGTCCTGCCACCAAACCCACAACCCTGACAGAAGGAACCAGCCAAAATCAGGACCGAGCAGACATGGCGGCCAACCTTCTTAGGTGGATTCAGCAGCAGGAAGAGGAAGCCAGAGCATTGTATGGGGAGGACATAGAGACCCTGCCTTCTCCCCTTCTGTTGGAGGAGATAGAGGAGGTTTTTGAAGGATCCCATCTGGTGCTGGCGCCACCAGGCTATGAACCGGGCCAGAACCGCACCACTGTCACTCCACCTGCTCCGATGTCTTTCTCCTCGCGCCGTAGGCGCCATTGTCATCTGCCATCCACGCCTGCAGCGGCCGCTGCCCAGGTCTCTTCGCCCACAGCGCCCGCTGCTCAGCTCTCTTCGCCCACAGCAACTCCAGCCACGTCATTCACATCCGCAGCGGCCCCAGCCGAGCCATCCACATCCGCACGCCACTTTTGTCCCATACAGGATAGTTCTCTGCCTCCTCATCAACTGGTCTGTTCCACTTCTGATCCCGAGTTCCTTAATGGCTTCTCTTCCCGCCCTGGACGACATCGTCGTCGGAAAAGTGTTTCTTCAGGGGTGTATCGGATGGGCGCCTCCTTCCTCCTCCCTGAGGGTCCGTCTGGCTCACCTTCCACACATCAGGCATCCCCAACTTCGCTTCCGGGTTCCCCGGCTGCTCCTGGTGATCTCCCAGTGCCCTCTAGTGGCCGCAAGGGGCAGACAGAGGAGCACCCAGTTACCCTTCCTCCAGTAAAATCTTCAACTCCAGCATGGGTTCAGACTGGTTTGGCTGCCATTCAAGCAGCCTACTTTGACTCTCGCTGCATAGAGGCAGCTCTTCATCTGGCCACAAATCCTCAGGACTCTGCATCCATGCTTCAGGCACTCCAAGAGGAGTTTCCTGGTGTGGGTTTTTTTGACGCTCCAACTTCAGTCTCCGCTGGAGGTTCACCAACCCCATCTATCCAAGCTTCAGTGCCGGTTCCGTCACCGTCTTCACCTCCTGCTTCAGCCGTCTCTGAATGTTCTGCAGACAATCCAGCTTTGGTCTCCACCAGAGGTCCACCAACCCCATCAAAACGAGCTCCAGTGCCAAATCTGGGCTCACTTGCAGCTTCTCCGGGCCCACCTGCGGCATCTCCGGAGCCATCTGCTGTTTTCCCAGACTCCAGCCGTTTTTGCACTGCTTCCCTGAATGATTGTGGGTCCACGTATTCTGTACCTCAGCCGGCAGCCACGTCTTCTGCGCCTCAGCCGGCAGCCACATCTTCTGCGCCTCAGCCGGCAGCTAATTCTCCTGCGCCTCAGTCGGCTGTTAAGCTTTCAGAGCCCCGGCTGACTGCCCAAAAAACGGTTTCCCAGCTAGCCGACAAACCTCCTATCCAAGTCCCAGAGTTCCGAGAGGGGTTCAAGGATGAACGTCCTCTGTCCCGAGTTCCCGAGTTCCAAGATGGGTTCAAGGATGAACCGCCTCTAGCCAAGTCTCCAGAGCCGCAGCCTGCAGTAAAGACAGACTTAAGACTCGACCTTGAACCAGACTTCAGTCTTCAGATTTAAAGACTGACTTCAAACCCCGAGACTTTACGGCCAACAACAGACCAGACTCCCAGTCTGCAGACTCATGGTCTTGAGGGAGTGACTTTGACTTCAAGTCTCCAGACTCTCAGCCCGACTCCAAGCCTCTAGACTCTCAGCCCGACTCCAAGCCTCTAGACTCTCAGCCCGACTCCAAGCCACTAGACTCTCAGCCCGACCCCAAGCCACTAGACTCTCAGCCCGACTCCAAGCCTCTAGACTCTCAGCCCGACTCCAAGCCTCTAGACTCTCAGCCCGACTCCAAGCAACTAGACTCTCAGCCCGACTCCAAGCAACTAGACTCTCAGCCCGACTCCAAGCAACTAGACTCTCAACCCGACTCCAAGCAACTAGACTCTCAACCCGACTCCAAGCCTCTAGACTCTCAGCCCGACTCCAAGCCTCTAGACTCTCAGCCCGACTCCAAGCAACTAGACTCTCAACCCGACTCCAAGCCTCTAGACTCTCAGCCCGACTCCAAGCCACTAGACTCTCAGCCCGACTCCAAGCAACTAGACTCTCAACCCGACTCCAAGCCTCTAGACTCTCAGCCCGACTCCAAGCCACTAGACTCTCAGCCCGACTCCAAGCCTCTAGACTCTCAGCCCGACTTCAAGCCACTAGACTCTCAGCCCGACTCCAAGCCCCTAGACTCTCAGCCCGACTCCAAGCAACTAGACTCTCAACCCGACTCCAAGCCTCTAGACTCTCAGCCCGACTCCAAGCCCCTAGACTCTCAGCCCGACTCCAAGCAACTAGACTCTCAACCCGACTCCAAGCCTCTAGACTCTCAGCCCGACTTCAAGCCTCTAGACTCTCAGCCCGACTCCAAGCCCCTAGACTCTCAGCCCGACTCCAAGCCACTAGACTCTCAGCCCGACTCCAAGCCTCTAGACTCTCAGCCCGACTTCAAGCCACTAGACTCTCAGCCCGACTCCAAGCCTCTAGACTCTCAGCCCGACTCCAAGCCCCTAGACTCTCAGCCCGACTCCAAGCAACTAGACTCTCAACCCGACTCCAAGCCTCTAGACTCTCAGCCCGACTCCAAGCAACTAGACTCTCAGCCCGACTCCAAGCAACTAGACTCTCAACCCGACTCCAAGCCTCTAGACTCTCAGCCCAACTCCAAGCAACTAGACTCTCAGCCCGACTTCAAGCCTCTAGACTCTCAGCCCGACTCCAAGGCCGACCTCCAGACCTCCTGCTCCGAGGGTCCTCTACGCTTTGTGGTAGACCTCCAGATCGTCTGCCCCTTCGTGGCTTATTTCTTATTTTTGTTTTCTACATATGAAATAATGTTCAATGTGGCTAGAACGGAACAGCAATGATTGTGTGAAAAGCACTTCATACCTCTGTTGTTTTGTGCAGATTGGAAAAGTACGATTTTAAAACACCTGTAACCTACAGAATGTTCCACCGAGCTAACAAGTTAAAAAGATAATTAACTGGGAAATAGACTTGTCTGAGTTCTTTTTCTGTTTTCTGTTCACAAGATAAAAATAGACAATGTCCAATTAGACGAAGCATCCATTGTGCATAAATGCTAAATGTGTAGGTACGGTTGCTGGAAGTGGAAGGAGTCCAGATGGTGATGGGCAGTGAGGTTATCGTGTATGTGCTACTGCTGTAGCTTGTCTCTGCCCAATATGTCAGCCTTGTACATTAACCCATATGTGTCTCACAGATACTGGTTTACTACAGTCCAGTGCTCCAGCTCTGTATGACCAAGCTGAGAACCTGCAACCCAATCTTCATCTGCTTGGCTGCCTTTTCCTCTCCCGGCCCATGAGCCACGCTTTCAACTGCATTCTCCTCTTCCAGTTGTAAGTTACCGTGGCAATGTTCTTTTCATGGCATGAAGTTGAATCATTTACATAATAAAAGTTAAATAACACTGTGTGTGGGAAGGATGTGTGTGGTTGAATTTATTGATTTGTGTTGTTTTCCTTGTGATGCATAGTGTTTTCCAACAATATTCATACATCTTCAACCTTTTCACATTTTGAGAAATAGAAATTGCACATTTACATGTATTTTATCGGTAATTTATGTGATAGGCCAACAAAGTACTGCATAGTCATGTAATGTAAAGAAAAGAATGCATGGAATTTACATCTTTCTGTTGATAAAAATCTGAAAGTGTGTTGTGCATTTCTTAGGCCTGCCGAGTTAATACTTTTTTAGTTGTAGTTTTTGCTCATTCTTCTTTGCAAAATAGCTCAAGATTAGTTGGATATCATATGTGGACATCAGTTTGCCTTGCTACAGAATCTCATTTGGATTTAGATCTGGACTTTGAGAGGATCTAACACATTAAAATGCTTTGATCGAAATCAGACTTAGATCACAGTTAGTAACTTCAAGGAGCACACAAGTCTTTGAGTGTCCACCAGTGAAACGACTCCGGGAGGCGCTGAGCACATTTTTCATGTGAGAAAATCTGCTCACACAGATATGTAGAGCCAAATACTGTCAAAAAGGTCTGAGCAATGTTCTTGAAACAGTTAAACTTGTCTGGTAGTGATGACCAGCAGGTGAAAATGCACGCTCCATGATCATGTACAGCTGTGGATTCCAGCTGCTGTCGTACTTTTGCAAACTTTTGCAAACTTTGTCCCCACTGAGTCGAGCTCTTCAGTTCAATCAGCCGCATTTCCATATCCTCTGTATCCAGCTAGTTAAAGAGAGACAATCGAATTGATCATTAAAGGTTTTCTGGTTTGATCAGAGAAGAAAACATTGGTCCATACCCCTGAATGTCCTGAAATTTACTGTATTTCCATAGTGCTGATGCTGCGTTGATCAGACAACTTCCTAAGGCCAGTCAGAACCTGGACGTTTCAACATAGCTTGAAAAAGCTACCAGCCCTTAAATGAAACAGTTTGTCCTCTATCCAGATGGTCAGCGATTTCTAGCCAATCAGAGGTCGTACCTGTTGGGGGGGGGGGTTGTTATCAAAGATACTGTAGTTAAGAAGCAGCGCAACTGATGTGTCTGTGCCGTCTAATTTACAATGTGCACAGTTGAACCTGCATATGTTTTATTTAATGCACTGTCTGCCATCAGTTAACTAATTGCGTGCCACCAATGGCACGAGTACCCAGGGACGCCGACCTCTGATCTTAACACCTTCATTGTAGATCTGGCTGAATGTTTAGGGTTATTGTTCCCAGACTCAAGTATTTTAGAGCCTCTATAAGGTTTTCCTCCATGATTATCCATTGTATCCACTGCTCCATCCGTATTCACATTAACTCTGGTATGTTCCCCTGACCATGCTGAAGAAAAGCATCATCCCCCTGACATAATGCACCACCACAGTGTTTGCTGTGTGCCCTACATAGCTTGAAACAGGTTTATGTAGGCCTTGTCAATTTCTTTTGACAATTGGTTTCTTCTTGCCAATCTTACATAATGGCCAGATTTGTTTAGTACATGACTAATAGTTCTTATGTCAGCACATCTGTGCAGCGCATCTAGAGTTTCAGTGGTCCTTTTGGCTGCTTCTCAGGTACCCTTCCCCTCTGTTATGTCAGGTGGAGGAAGGTGAGGATAACAATTCATATTTACAGGCCACAGAGGCAGTGTACAGCACAGAGTACCTTGCAGGATAAACCCTGAAATCCAGCTTGAAGAACAGCTAAAATCAAGACGATTAAAATCTGTAATTACTCCCAAAGCTGTTCCCACTAACAACTAGTAAAGTATAGGTTTGTTTGCTTTTGCAGTATTAGTCTAGATCCTTTTTTAAGTAAAATGGCAAAAATAAAGATTACAATTGATTAAAATGATTATAAAATGTTGATTTATTTTCAACATAAAGTCATGAAAACTGTGTTTTGTGCAAAAAGTGTTTGAATGTTTACAATGTTACAGTTTTCTCACAGATTTTTACAATTTCTAAAGAAAACAAATTGCATAAAGATGATGAAACACTTAAAAATAAAACATGCATTTACAAATAGTGGCCTGAGGGGGAATAACACACATCCTGGAGCGATGTAGGCACCTCCAAGCTCTGACATTCTGACAGTTAATAAAAAATTGTGGAACGACATCGTATTTTATCAGAACGAGTTACCACTGAAGTAACAGGACATAATGACAGCAGGTTAGTTTTTGTTTTTTACGTTTTGCAAATGTCCCACACTATATTATTATATTTATTATTATTACACATTTAACACTTTTTTCTGTCTTTCTTCGTTTGTTGCCCGGCGGTTGTATTTCTTAGACTGCAGTCATTTTTTTAACTTCTTTTTTTCCATGTTACTGTGCTTTCTCATGATTTGAAAAATTATATTTTTCTTTTTCATTTTTCTTTTTGTTCTCTGGAAAACAGCTTTCACAAACTCTTTTCGTCAGCATTAACTTAAGAACAACATCATACCCTTTTCTGCACTCCCCTGCAAATTCAACTGTCATACAATACATCATACAGAAGCATGTTTTAGGGGCCTTTTTTCGCTAGAACACTTTGTGATCTCCTAAAATGTTATTTGCATTAGTGTTGGAATGAAACCTGCCAAGTCATTTAATCTCCACTGTGTAGAAAGGTACATCTACAGTTAACAGAGCTAGGACAGACTTGTGTAAAAACCGTCCTTGAGGTTAGGGTTGTATATCTTAGCCATCTACTGCACAGAGCTGAAATAGGGAGTTACAAGCCAAACACTGATAAAATATGATTTATTACAGCAGCTCCTGATGCACTGTAATTTTTTTAAGTGATCCCACTGTTTTCAGATCTGTTGGCTGACCTTGATTTCAGCATGGGAGCTACAACAGAAAACTTTACATTGAAACTCCAAATCGCACCAAATACAGTACTGTAGAATTTGACTATTTAAATCTAGTTAGTAATTTTGTTTTTATGAAAAGACAAAACTGTAGCTGCTTACGTCTCTTTGGTCTTGTGGTATTCAGAGTTAATGCTTGTGACAGTTTGTGTGCAGGAAAGTGTTGGTCCTTTAAGGAGGGGCACAGTTCTTTCAGCTTCACGGGTGCAAGGTCCTGTTATCAGTATGTGAGCAGCTCAGAAACACCTGGCCAATCAATACTTCTTTCATTGTGTTCAAGGGAGTTTAGTGGTCGATCAATGCAGAGGCTCAACTGCACTAACACACAAACGCCACACAGAACATGGCCTGCATCCTTTACCCTTGCTGTGCCCTGGTCTGTTTGTACTTGTCTATACAGTGGCAAGGACTTGTAAACCACATGTGTTCATAATACCATAGTATTTTGTCTCTGAACAAAGAATGAAAATTTACAAAGTATTAGTCATGAGTGCCTGTTTTCATATAATTTTTATCATTCATTTCAATGGATGAAATGAACATAACATTTTAATGTGATGTTTCGTGATATTTCTTAGTGGTGAGAGAAAATTTTAAATTATTAATTGCATGAAGATGCGGACCTGGATGATTCTGACTCGATTAGCAAGCGTCAAAACTTCTTAAATTTTTTATTTATGTATGACCGAATGTTGACGCAGTAGACAGAACTCTAATGCGCCTAAGTGAGGCACCCAGACAGTTTATAGTGAATATCACATGCCAAGAAAATATCACTTGGACAACAAGAGCCATTTCAGAATGTTTTTCCATGCAGAATGTGTGAAATTGAAGTATTTTGGAAATATCTTAAAATACAAGAAAAAAAAGGTTTATTACGATTTCGTCAAAGCTAGGGATCCTTTCACATCTAACCAGTACCTGGGAATCTGAATTGGTACTCAACGATACCAGTTTTTGGTACTTTTGTGTTTATGAGGTAGTACATTTATTTAAGAATAAAATCTCAAAATTGTTTAATTTAACATATTTATTTCTCAATATGTAACTTTTAATGAATGAATCAAAACAACATCCAGCTGTTTGTATTGTAACATCTGAGTTGTTTCAAACATTTCTTCAACATGAAAACCCTTAACTGACTATGCAGTTTTTCTCAATGCACAAATTAAAACCCAGCCATTGTTGCTGGTTGCAGACGACAAGTCGCTAACGATTGCAAACGGTGACGAATACAGGAGTTGTAGGCATAGATCTGAGGCTGACAAAAACTGAACACTCCTTAGCCTTGAGAAAAATCTTAACCAGGTGCTTAACCGGGCGTTTCCTCAGATTAGAAGTATTCCCACCGACTGCCTTGCACTTCGCGTCACAAATATTGCAGCGAGCATAATCTGCAATGCATTTTGAAAAGTGGAGCCATAGTTTTAAGGGCTTTCTATCATGATGCTTGATGCTTTGTTGACAGTACCAGTGGCTACTGATATCATTACACTCTTGTGCGTACAATGCTGTGTCCTGTCCGGCATGAAAAATCGCCCACTCTTCCACTCCCTCAGTGTCACAATGGTGCGTTTAGGTACCAAAAGATAGTGACCCTATGATTTTTCATGAATCGGTACTTGTTAGTACTGATGGAATTCGGTCAATACCTATAAAAGTACTGGACTCTGTACCTATCCCTAGGCAAAGCTAATTACAAAGTTAATTCCACTTATTACCGGCAAGGATCTGTGACCATTGCCAGACTGGACTATAAGGCGCTCTTTGGAAATAACATCGCACCTAAAAGATACTTCACTGAAATGTAGATCTGCATGGACTACAGCGAGATCAAAACAAACCAAGGGATAACAAGCAGGTAAACTAGCTCGAACACGAGATGCATGGAAAGCCAGTCTCACTTAATCTCATGCCACTGTAAGTTAGCATGTTGTATGCTCCAAACACACGCGCCCAAGGAGAGTCATACTTTTCTGGCAGAGACACAGCTTTCCACTCCTAATATTTATTGTGATTACAATAAAAGTGACAATAAAAAACGTTGGTTACGTACTGTAACACCAGATTCTATGAGTATAGGCTTCGCCCTATAAGGCTATCGCTAGTGGGTTTATCCCTTCGCACGCAGCGTAGCACTGAAAACTTTAGTCCACGCCCACCTGCTGTGTGGGCCCCACCCTGGTCTGTATAATTATGGTGAGACCGGACCAACGGCTCCCAAATAGCTTTTTCTTCAGCCATCCAGGAACCAGTGAGGCCCAGAGCTTAAAGGGCTGCGCCTATACTCATAGAATCTGCGGTTACAGTACGTAACCAACGTTCTATTTTGTATAGGCTTCGCCCTTTAACGCTATCGCTAGTGGGTTAAAGGTGAAGCAGGATGTAGTCTATGCCTCACTGGGTCCATCCAGACCACAACTGAAGCATCTGCTCGCATAAAATTAAACCAAACTCAGCCTTCTGAATGCGTAATTACGCACTCCAATCGTCCTGCGCATCACAATGAACAGAGAAGAATATCTCTGGTCAGGGAAAGGCTGAGATACCAGATCTGCTGCTGTAAATAGGAAAACGAAGGTTACGAACTGTAACAGTGTAACGATGAGCAGAGCAGGTCAAAAAATCTCCAGGAGGAAACGTGGAGACAGATCAGCAACTGGATCATGCGTAATGATGCAGCGGAACAACCTCGTGCCACAGACAACACAACAGAGGAGAACAACCTCTATTCACACGGAGGCTTAATAAATTACAGCCGCAGTGACAATAACAGCAGAAGTCACAAACTGTGGCTGATAATAAATATTATGGCACCCTGCGTCTGCATGCAGGAAGGGTGACTCAATTATAAACGCAACAAAATAATAATCATTCTGTCAGAACTCTGAGAACAGAATGAGTCATGGAGAAACCTGACACATCTCGCAGGTAGAAACAAATAAATGAGCATGCAATGTGCAAATGTCTTCCACCGTCATTCCTCCATGCAGAGCTGTGGAGGATGAAATCCCCCTGGTTGAATGAGCTCTGAGATTCTCTGGAGGATCCAATCCAGAGGAAGTATAAGCCTGTGAAATAGCCTCACACAGCCAATGTGAGAGGCGCTGGACAGATAGAGGACGTCCTGCAGAGTTTTCTCTGTAATGCACGAACAGACGCTGGGAGCAGCGCAGTCCTGCCATGCACGCTACGCAACACGAAAGCGTGCGCACGGGACAGAGGTGGCCTCCTCTTCAGAGTTATGAGAAGGAGGTTAAAAGCCATCCAGAGTTATCACTCTCAATCTGAACGAACTCGTGATGCTTTTAGGTGTAAAAGCAGGGTCAGGACGCAGCACAGCTGAGCTGTCGTCGGCTCGTATTCTGAGGCTTAAGGGCAGGTGGACTGCGGGGTCAGGGCCAGGTTAGCGTGATAGTGACCGGGGCAGCCTTTGCAGATGGCATGCAGGTCGTAGCCCATAATGTAGCCGGTATTACAAGCCGGGCAAAGGCGGATAGTGCCGACGCTAGCCATCGATCTTGTAGTATCAGTGCTACTAAGCTGTCGCTGAAGAAAAATGGGAGCCGTTTGTCCGGTCTCACCGTAATTTATACAGATCAGGGTGGGGCCCACACAGCAGGTGGGCGTGGACTAAAGTTTTCAGCTGCACGCGAAGGGATAAACCCACTAGCGATAGCCTTAAAGGGCGAAGCCTATACGAAATATAACTATTTTTAAATTCATTGTCTTTGTTGGCCTTAAATCTATCACTGCAGGCTGTCAGAACCCCCAAAAAACAGTATCCTCTAATGTTCACATTATGCTATTGCCAATCTGCCTTTCTTTACAATGGCATAGGAAGGTGTGATGCCATAGGAGAAAATCCTGTATAATACACATAATCTTCACCAGCTAAGCCAGGCTGTAAGAGATTTCTTAGCTATGATGACAGATGTGTCATGACACATGACAAATTGTGAAGCCATCTACAAGGGACAGAACAGACTGTACTTCCTGAGGAAGCTTAGGTCCTTTGGTGTTTGCAGCAAGATGCTGCATATCTTCTATAAGTCTGTTGTGGAGAGTGTGATCTCTTCTGCCATCATCTGCTGGGGAAGCAGCATCAGAGCCAGGGACTTAAAAAAGCTCAACAAGCTGATAAAGAAGTCTGGTTCTGTTTTGGGGACTCCTCTGGAACCTCTGGAGATCATTGTGGAAAGACGGATTCTTCATAAAATGAAGAACATTATGGAGAACCCTGAGCATCCTCTTCATGAGACTGTCCTACAACAACAGAGTGTCTTCAGTCAGAGGCTTCTTCAGATCTGCTGTAAGACGGAGCGCTACAGGAGATCCTTCCTGCCCACAGCCATCAGCATCTACAACGGCTCTTTGAAGAAACCTTCATAATAAGCTACAACAACATTTAATTTCCCTTTGGGATGAATAAAGTATTTTTGAATTGAATTGAATTGAATTAGCCACATAAGCGCTGCAGCTTTCAAACACCATGTTTACTGCACTTGTACACTGCTGCAGAAATAACGCAACTTGCAACTAAATTATAATAGCAACAATCCAATAGTAGCGCTCTTCTATCTAATGCTATGCTTTGCAGATGCTTTATTAACATGCTTGAAACTGAAATTAAAATGTATGGCATTGCTTACTTTCTGATTAACTTGGCTAATAAGTATTTGGCAATTTGAGATTTTGTTCCCCAGCCCTGATCTCCAGGTCAGTTGTTTCATAAGCAGAAAAACAAAACAAATTCAGACTGTATCGTCACATTAAAAGAAACATTCCCAATTTAGACGTAGTAGAACATCCTTGATCCCAATACACAGAACCTATTCAGAGAGAGAGAGTGCATCAAAAGTAATGCACGTACCATAAAGACATAACAGGCCTTAACGTAACAGGCCTACACAAAATCCCCTTCTTTTTCTTCTTCCTGCCTAACATTCATTTTTCATTACACCATACTGTAAATGGCAAATAAAAGTCAAAATTTAAGTTTCTCTGAGACAAAGTGAATAAGGCACAATGTCAACCTGTGGGTGGAGATAAAGATTGGGAGGACAGATTATTCCCCTTGGATCCAGCTGTGACATCCGATTAGGCTGCAAATTGTAATGACTCACTGAAGGACATTTTAAGGCCCATGTGGGCCTGAAAAAAACTGAGAGATTAATGTTATTTTTGATTTTTGGACTTCTGCTCTTCCTCCCAGGTTAAATCTTCTTACAACAAAAGAAATCTGTTTGGATTAGCAATTTCTGTTATTCTCACATCGTCAAAATTATATGCACAACCTTAAATAAAAACATACAACTCCACTCATGTACACCTCAAAGACACACTTTTTGTACCCATCAAAAAGTTTCTAGTATAATTCTGTCTGCATATTTTATGACTCTTTTTTTAATTTAAAAAAGAATTGACTCTGCTTTTAGACAATCTACCAATCTTCAGTGGGTTGTGGTTGGATGTTGGGAAGACCATTCCAGATACTAGAAAATGCTATTTCCACCAATATTCAAATAAATATGGGCAATAGTATAAAAAGTAAATACATAACTACAATTTACATTAAGTTTCATTTACAATAAATATTTTATGTGTCAAGTTTAATGGTTCCCTGCTGTATCATGTTGGAAGACTATTTTTTTCAGTTTTAGTAGATGTAAAATTAAAAAATGTGGAAATAGTCTTTCAATGTCCACTTTATGCAACACATCAGTACCACTGCCAGACCCTACAAAGATTTTAGTGTTGTTGTGACCAAACAGCATATTCTTTGTCTCATCTGATTATAAAACTTTCTCTAGAAAGAATTTGTTTTTTCCAAGAGGGCAACTGTAGTTGAAAGTGATGATTTTGGAGGAGGAGCTTCTTTCTTCGTCAGCACACAGCTTAGTCCATGTTGATGTAAAACCCGTTATACTGTGAACAGTGACACTGGTATCTCACCACTATTCCGTTTAGGCTTGAGCCTTGATGTCTGGGTTGTCTTTGAACATTCTCACTACTTTCCTTTAATTTTATGGTGAGAGGTTTGGTCAAATGGTTAAAATTTTAATACAGCTGGATGATATTCCAACAGGACACAGAATCCAAAAAACTTATTAAAATTGGTTTGGTAAAGAACAAACTAAGCTTTTGGATTGGCCGTTCAAAGGTCCTAACCTCATCTTCATTGGAATTCTGTGGGGAAAACTTAGACCCCATGTCTGTGCAAGGAAACTGAGTCATTTAAATGAGGGGTACCAATTCTGCCGAAAAGAGTGGTATTGTTGACTGCTATATTTAGTTCTAATTCTACCAATTATATGTGGGGCCATTGTGTATATACTTAACACCAAAAGTAAGAAAATTTGGTCAGTGGGCAGTGCAACCACATCAGCTAACCTGGGACAAAAGCTGGTGGAGAAATTGGATGCCATCTGACAGCAGTGTGTGACAAGGCTTAGAAGCCTAGGAATGCTTTCAGAAATGTAGTCCTTGGATTGCCAAGGAAGGCCAGACTTAGTTGTTGACTTCCTTATGAAAGAGCAACAGGAAAACCAAAAATAAAGCAGTGTGTGACCAAGCAGGTGACCAGCATGAGGCTTTTGCAGTTGTCTACGGTTTTCTCACACACTACTATGGCCTCTGTTATGAATAAATTATTAAATTGGCAGGAACTCTTGTTTTTTTTAAACGTCATTCATTCAATTTAATAAATGATGCCAAACACGTGCGTCTTGCTAATTAAGCTGTTTAGCATTGACAGAGAGAATATAGCAAGGTTTTCACGGGCACATCTCCTATACTCAGCTCTACTGCTCGTCCTATAAAAGCACCTTTCAAGCAGAAATAAAGACATAATCGGCCAAACACAAATTTCATTCCTCCAAGTACTTAAAACTGTATGAGTATCTTGACCAAGTGTAAATTAGTAAAAATTACCAATAAATTTAAGTTTATGCAATCAGTTCTTCCTTTCTAAGGACTTTGTGTTGTAAGTTTAGATTTGTTTTCTAGATGGAAAGCAGCTATTTCTTCACTTCTTGGCATTTCCTTTTAAAGGTTTGAAAGGGAACAGAATTAAAAGTATGGATGTACTTCAGCCCACCATAATAACTTAGATATCTGGAGAAACCAGTGATAAATTTGCAGTCTTAGTAACCAGCTGTTAAGAGATTACAGGAGCTTTAACATGTAAGGAAGGGAACAGTTGTGGAGCTGCATAAACCTGTTTTGAAACCAACTGTAAAAACATTCCGTCCTGGTATTTGTCCTCTTTATGAAGACATGCACGTTGTTGTGGGAATGGATTCCTGCTGCTTCTCAGAGTGTGATGTTTAAAGAGCGTAAGAAGAGAAGATCCCGACGTTAATCCCAAAGGCTTCTTTAGTTTTGAAAAACCTAAACTAGAACAGTTGTGGAGGATAAGGCATTGCTTCACAAACAGGAAGTGATTTTAACAATAAGTCTCTCATCTCCATATATTCAGACACTTTGATCATGCTACATCTCATGTTTTATTCAACAAAGGAGCTCTTCTCTGGAAGTTTTAATGATACCTGTTCACTACTTAACACCCTGTCATTCTGTCTTTTTCTTTGGTTTTTTCCTTTACGTTTCTTTCTCAATTTCTTTGTTCTGTTCTTTCTGTTTTAATTTACAGTATTTCAATTGGAATAAGTTATGTGCTGGCTGGCAGCGAAGCCTATGCTGCTCTTCTTGATATCAGGTGAGTTTGCTGTTGAATGTTGGGTTTAAGCGGGACCAAAGTGACATTTTATGAAACTCAAAACCAAACTTTAGTCACTATCAGAATCTCCTCAAATATGTCTAATAGATTTTTCCTTGTTCAGCATTAGTTAATCAGATTTAGTAGTTCATATACCTTTGAGATTTCACTGTGTGAAAGGACAGCAGAGAGAAAGGAGTACATGTTAAAGATAAATAGCATGCTATGCTTTACTCTGTAGGTTTTCTTTAGAATCCATTAGAAAGAAATGTAACATTTTGGCTATTTTTGAAAAATCCAGCTAAAATAGAAGCAGGACTGCATGATATTAGGAAAAGATGCGATTGTGATCTTGTGAAATATTATGATGATTGTTTGGATTGTGATTAACTCACATTTTTCTCACCCTTCTTGCATGCAGAGTTAATACATGGCACTCAAAATATAAGAGTCCATTTGCAAGGCTATTATAGTTTGAGTGCCATGCATTGCCTCTAAACAGTCCTTTGAGATTTTGATATTGCATATCCTGAAATTGCAATAGCAATTGGGATTTGATATATTGTGAAGATATTAAGTGGAAGATTGTCAAGGAAAGCTTCGTGTAGCCATTGGGAGGACTTAGGAAAATGCAGCAGTTCTGCAGTAAGAGACTGAATTAGAAAAGTATTAAACATAAAAGATCAGTAGGTACTTTTTTTTACAGAGGCTACTTTGGACACATATGTTATGTTAATGATATACAGTAGGAGACAACGTTTTAAAGTTTAAAGTCCTAATTTAGAACATGTATTAAGCCTTAGTCATGGCTGAGTCAAACTGAAAAACAGCTTTTCCTACTGCTGCAAAAATATTATACCATATGGATTATTAAAAGTCTAATAAACAGGCTTCCTGTTTCTGTTCTTGACGGGAGAAGCGATAGCGGAGCTAACCGCAGTCAGCGATGTGAATTGCCGGTGCCTAGTTCTAAATGCCCTGAGTGACCCAACAGCTTATGGGAGAATGACAGACATTAATGACATAGGGCCAAAGAAGAAATATCCAGCCAAGCAGATTGAAAATGTGCAGAAGACATTGGATTTCCTAATGTCAGTTGTCGGCGTTTCGGCTGCAGGAAGAAACCTTTCAAAAAACAATCCTACAGTTCTTGGAGGAGGTGAAATGCCTGAGGGTCAGAAATGCTGGAAAAGACAGGCCACTGGTTTTTGTTGAAACCCAGGTGGCTGAACTGAAGCAGTGTTCAAGAATCAACGATGTCATCATACCGGAATGAGTGACACGTGGGGTGTTAATGGTGACAGCGAGGGAGAGCCAGCAGACCTGGACACGGAGCAACAGGTGGCCATTTTCCTACAGTCCAACTGCATCAAGCTGGACCTCAACAATGTTGAAGCTTGCCATCCGCTGCCCAGAAGGAGAAAGGGGGGGGAGGGGCAATCAGCCCTCATTCTGAGGTTCATGAACTGGAAACTCCAGACAATACTTCTGAAACAGCGGATAATATTGAAGGGGACCAACGTGTTTCTGAACAAACACCTGAAAACACTGTCATCACCAGAAAATTATGGGAGCTAGAAAAAAATACAGAGCCCATGGGCATCAAGCTGCAAGATCTTTCTCAGATTACCATAGCAGTCAAAAGTGTTGGTGGTGGAAAATAAACATAATATGAACCTAATATGAATATGCTAAATAATATAAAAATGGAACCAATAAATTAGAATACCCTAATTATTTTATTGATAAATGTTCCCACTGGAGGTGGTAGTCGTTTATGTACTGCTCCATGGTCTCACGTTCTGCATCAGACATGCAAAAAAGGCGCCCAGACTTTATGGGGGCGCCCTAAAGTAGTTCTATGGCGCAGTCGTAAGGACGATGAGGGAGATCACAATACTCAGGGGGAACAATGGAAAGATCAGAGGCCGACTGAGGTTCAGCAGGGGAAGAAGAGGATGGAACTGCTGAGTGAAGGCAAGATGCATGAGTACGTCCAATTAATGTAAGGATTGTGGGTCTTAAGCCAAGGGTGACCTAAAACCACTGGGGACTCCTTTGTGGGAAATATAAAAAATGAAATAAACTTATGATGGATACCTGAAGTGACAAGTTCAATTGGTTGGCTCTGCATGCCCATCCAATGCAGTGACCTTTATGGGTGAATGGAGTTCTTCAACTGGGATATGTCATGATGGGGTTTTGGGTCGGACCAAAGTGCAGACAAGAGCTTGGAAGGCGCATCTGAATTTATCCTCGTTGATTTAGAGGCTGCAAGGTGAGGGCAAGAACGTAGCAAAACACACTGCAGGTACGAAACATAAGTACAGTCCAAACTTACATCAACTCTTCAGGTTATTCAAGGCAAAAACGTAGCATGGTTTCCAAGCAAAGCAAAAACAAAGCATAGTCATGGTAGTGAGATAACAAAGGCAGATAATCAAAGGAACGGGGAACAGGTGTGACAAGGAGGCAGGGAGGCAGAAGGAACAGGTGAAACAAATACAAAGGCTGAGAAAGAGTGAAAAGACTAATAAACAATAAACAGAAAACACAGACTAAGTAAGATAATTAATCAGAGAAGGAATGAGGAAACTAGAATAACTAAGAACTAAAGTAAACAAAGAAACTAGAGGGAAACATAGGAACACCAACAACAACCTAAGAACAAACAAAGAGCCCATAAGGAGAACCTGATTTACAAAGTAAACAAACCAAACGTAAACCATAACTAAAGCTGGAATGAGAACAATTACCTAACCATAAATAAACACAGAGATACTAAATGAGAACCCAAGGACGAAAAATAATAATAATAATAATAATACCACACAAAGTAATAAGAAAGCAACCACAAAAGGAACTAAGAGCGAGAGGAAGAAAACACACACTAGGAGGTGGTAGAGGGAGGAAAAGAACTAATAAACATGATGCCAAACCCAAAATGGAAACAACTAAACAAAAGTTAACACAAAGCCACAAACTAAGTCCAAAAATGTCATATTCTGACAGGATATTATTTTTCAGATCTGGGTTATTAAGGTTCTGCTCAGACCCTGAATCAAGCAGAGCCATAACAGAAATCTGTTCCTGCTTAAAACAAATGGTGGTTTTTAGAAGGAAATGGGGTTAATCGATCTGATGGATTGTGGCCCGCAGCAACCCTGGTTCTACTGGCAGGCAAGATCTTTTGGGTGCTCTGGGCAACTGAATCGAAAATGACCAGACATATCGCAGTAGAGACATTGACAGGCATTAAAACGCTTCTGTCTTTCCACAGGGGAGAGTCATGCTCTACCTATCTGCATAGGTTCAGAAGAATAAGGTCTCTGGTGTGTCTGAGAGTTGGTACCTGATGACATCACAAGAGGTAGTGACGTTTGCTGTGTAGATGCTGAATTATTTTGGGTCTTCTTTTCTCTGGCTCTCTCCCTTATACGATTGTCTATGCGGATGAATAAGTTAATACGTTCCTCTAGAGACTTGGTTTCGTCCCAACAGGCCAATTCATCCCTCAGTGTGTCATTTATAGGATTTAGGAAGGCTCCTTTTAGGACCGCATCCTGATTCTGCTGCTAATGTGCGAAACACGATGGCCATTTCGGCAACAGATCTGGTGCCTTGTTTAAGAGTCCGTAGTTTCTTAGCAGCCTCCTCTTTACTCAGGATTTGGGAGAAAGCCTGATTAAATAAATCCAGAAAATCTTGAAATGAATAGAACTGAAAGGTTGTTTCGTCAATAACTTCAGCCCACCTTAGTGCCTTATTTCTGAGTAGAGAAATGATATATGGGATCTTGCTTGCGTCATCCGGAAAAGAGTGGGAAGGCTTCAGAATACGAGGGTACATTGCAGGAGGAACCCCTTGCATTTTTCGAGGTCCCCAGAGAACGGTGCGGGAGGAGGTGAAATTATTTCACGGCCTACAGGCTGGATCTGGAAGGGGCTGGTAGAGGACTGGGCTGAAGAAAAAACAGATGTAACAGGGTTAACGGGAGGATGTGGAAACCTGGAAACAACATCCTGAACCTAGTGAGTACTGAAATGTACTGTTTGCTTGATTTCGGTTTTTTGCTGAGTTAGGGACTGGATAAGTGAATCATGCTGTCCAAGTAATGTACGCTGGTGGGTAATAGCACCCCGTAATTGTGCCACCGAGTCTTGTTGGTCAGGTCAGCCCGTTCTGTCATAGTGTTGGAAGTGTTGGAGGGTGGACATTAGAGGGTGACACGGGAGTGGATTTTCTCTCCTGTCCCATCCCGCTCCCACAGAAAAATGTCTTGTCCCATCCCAATCCCAGGCCAGCATAACGAAAAAAATCCTGTCCCGTCCCACTCCTGGTAAATTGACTCCCACTCCTGTGACTCTCCCATTTTTGTTTTCTTCATTTAGTGTTTTGACAATTTCTTTGAAGGACCAGTTAGGTCCCTGTTTTTAGTTGTAGTAAAGGCCAGTTAAAGTAAAAAGAATAATAATGAAGAAATAATAAAATATCAAACAAGGAAACAGACCATGTCTATCTTAGCTGAATAAACAAAATGTACCTAGTTGTATTTTACTCATTTATTAAGTGATTGTTTCCTTTGAACAATGACATCACTTTTATGTTTCAAGTTGCTGGAACGAAAGAAAAATGCACCTAGTAAGAGAACTGTACTTGGTGAACAAAAGGACAAAAAGGCATTACCTTCACAATTTAGAAACTGTACCTCAATGGTTCACAGCCCTGGTCCTCAGGGACCCCTTCCCTGCAGGTTTTAGATGTGTGTCTGCTCCAGAACACCTGATTCAAATTCTGACATGACCTCCTATACAGGCATCAAGAATGGAGGGTCAAACTGGACAAAATGAATACAATAAAATCATCATTAAATAAATAAATGTTGTGAATGTCCCATAAGTGAAGTAAATGTAACATGAAAGAAATGTAACATTAAATGTGCCATTAAATTAAAGGTACCATTTATTTATTTGATACATCATTAGAAACAATAAATGTACCATTATATCATGAAATGGAATATTATGCAATTAAATATGCCACTGAATAATTAAGTATAATTTTAAAGACGACATGACGTAATTAGTGGTACACTTAATATTTAATGATGTATTAAATAAATTGTACATTTTATGGTACATTCAAATTTTTTCTATTTCACAGCATATTTATTTAATATCTTCCCTTAATGAAGCCTTTCAACGAGGTCCGCGAGGGGACAAGGGGGAATGTTTTCTCTTTTTTCGTTCCACGCAATACTTTTTGCGTTCTCACGCAATAGTCTTTGCGTTATCTCGCAATACTTTGTGGGATAGTTTCCAAACCAGATAACTACAAAAATTAAACAAACACTACACCCGTTTTGAGATTTATTGAGTTTTATTTTGAAATTGGCCTTAAATAAAATGATCTTCAAATCAGACTAAAAGACAGTTTTTATCCACAAGCTGTCAAACAAACTACTGAACTCTGGACCATAAAACAGCACGAAAACACATCTGTGACACTTTGTTTGCTTATTGCTGCTGCATGATGTGTACTTTTGTTTTGTACGCCATTAGTGTTTTTGTTTTTATCGTGATTTGAACGGTTCTTCTTATCCTAAGCATTTCATCGCATTGTTGACTGCATGTTAACCTGCATATGACAAATAATCCATACCAATGACATATCAGTGCTGTTTGTTTTATGAGCAGTTTGTCATCTGTGCTGCTGCTCCAAAATGCCAAACGCAAAAGTATTGCGTGGGGACGCGAAAAAAAAAAAAAATCCTCCATGTCCCCTCTCGGACCTTTCCCCTCTACTGTGGCAAAGGCTCTTAAATCTTTAGTGCACATGCAGCAATTTTGTTGGTCAGATGAGACTTGACACATGATGGTACTTTTGGTTTGATGAATGAAGAGATGCAGGGCTGATTTAATCCGGAATTTGCCAAACAAGTGTCCCTTAATCACTGGTGAACTTGATTACAACTAAACACGTTTTACAAGCATCATACAGCATGTTAACAGCGCTACATCCAACTCTCCTGAAGTTCGGTAATATTTGCGACTTTCCTGTCAGCTCTATGAGTTTAATAGATAAGTCCTTATTTCTGACTTTACGTTACAAATCCAATTTTACCACGTCCAGTTCTCCACCTGCGTTTGCTCCCTCCATCCTGAACGCAGGTGGAAAACATCGAGCAGAAGCACTGTAGGCTTGTGGGTCGTGTAGTTCGTTTGACTCGCATTAACTACACAATGGCGGCGGCGATCCAAGTTTTTTTTTTTTCTTAAACTTTATAACAAAGTCTCAGTTTTACATTTCCAAAGACAATTGATCCTAGTTTATTTTCCCTCCTATTGGTTAGCTCCCGCTCCTGTCTGCTCCCGTTCATTTTTTATCCTGTACCGTCCCAATCACGTGATCTTTACTGATGCTGTCTTCCCGTGGGACTCCCGAAAAGATGTCAAACTCTAGTGGACATGCAGGTGAGCAGTGGTTTGGTGTTTCCACGAGTTGGTCTCAGAGCTGCAGGGCTGGAGGTAGGAAATGAAGGGAGGCTCACGGCTGGGGCAGCAGGGAGTATTTTCCAGAACTCACCGGAGCACGGATACAGAGAACAGAAGCTTGGAATCCAAGACATTGTCACAGAGTGATCAGGTCTGTGAAGCAGAACAAATCACTTTTAGAGCAGGCTTAGGACATGCAGAGAACTGCAGAACACAGTCAGGTTACCTCACTGGCAGAGACAACGGGCTGACGCCTCCATTCAGGTTCCTTCTCCTTAAGAAGCCCTGGTGATTGGGGTCAATGAGAAACACCTGTTACCGCTGCACCTGCAGGCAAAAAGAAACAGCACAAACACAAAAAAACTTCACACAGCCACTGTGGGATGCCAAGTTTTGGAATTGTTAAAATGGACAAGGAACTGAAAATACAGATACATAAGGTGAATGTTGAAATTGTACACAAAGTCAACTTTTTTCATGTCATTAGGGATTAAAAACTGACCTTTAAACCTAATTTCAGGTACATTCAAAGTATATTATCCAACAGCAATTCTTTATTGCATAAAGTTAAACGTGTTACATGAAAAAGCACTGTTCCTTAGTTTTACCATATTTAGGTTACTTTGCAGAAGCTTGGGGAAACAATTACAAAACAATATAGTCATTAGTCATACTTAAATAATGTTATGGGAAAATCAATGGCCACACAGTATCACAGAGTGAGAGATCAGAAATAGAGTTTATTACAAAGCCATTTTGTGTATTATTCATCAGGGTTGATGGAGATTATGATATTTATCTAAATAAAAGCAGCCCCAGGCAAATAAAAGTAAGGCCTTATTTCAGATTAAAACAGAAATCTCAGAATTTAAAAATGAGTAACCATTTTTCTCTCTTAAACTGAAGAGGTCCCAGCCTAATGAATTGAAGGCTGGGAAAAACAGTGCAAGCAACAATTTTCTCTTTGTTGTTTAAATTAAAGAGGTGCCAAACTAAAAAAATGAAAATTTCAAGTAAAACAGGTCAGCGTCTTTAGAAAATAATAAATAAAAATGGCTCTTTTAGGGGGAAAATTAAAATAGAGCTCTCAATGCCACCTTTTCCCTTGTAATTATTCTTCTATTTCACTTTTCTTAATGAGAGAAAAGGGCATGGCACTGCCCTACCCTACCAGTAGTCTGAATCTTGGTTGGAAGGGAGTCAGAGCCATTCTAGTTCATTGTAGAAAAAGCTGACTCCCAGCTGTAAGTTGATCCAAACATAGTCAACGTGTGCAGTGCTACTTTGGTTAGACCACGGAATACATTCTCAGGCACAATCTGTAGCCAAAAGGTAGCAGGGTCATTTGTGTCAAATTGCTCTCTTTATTCTGCATTTGCTTGCAGATCAATGAGCTCAAGCTGTAGAGATCCTGCATGTGCCCAGTTGAATGTCTGTGTCGCCTCCTTTGAAAATTCTTTCACTTCATTGATGAGGAAAGGATTCTGGATTAGCAGAAGGAGCTGCTGCCCAAGACAGAAGCTGTTGAACCTTTGACTGAAGTTTCCAATCAGCTTGTTTATAAAGTCAACATAGGGTGAAATGTCTCTCTCACCTTGAAACTGTTCCTGCAGTTTTGGTAAGCAGCTTTAAATTGTGCTCTTTAAGATGTGACGCCACTGAGTGGGATCTATAGAATTAGATTTGACATCTTTATTTTTGTGGTGTACAAAAAGATCAATGTATATTTTATACAGCCCCCCATCCAGCATCTTGCAGCCAGTTGGGCCACTACATGCAGGATGCTCTCTCCCTCAACCAGCTCTTCAGCACTTTCATTCTTTGAAACTGAGGTCAGAAACGCACTAGTCCAGATCTTGCTGAGGTTTTATGCATGCCGCTGAAACTTCTGTCCATGCTTCACAGACTGATAAATGTTGATCAGAATTGTGTTTGCTTTGTGATCTCGGTCAGGGTTGGGGCATTCAACAACCAATTAAGGCAGTGAGTGAAGGTTACTAGATGCAGCCCACTTAACACTGGATCTCCATTGACATCTTACTTTATGGCTATTTCAGGTCTACCAAATATTCTCCCTATTTAGCCCAGGACAATACCTGGAAATTGTGGCATTTTAGACAATATGCCATTTTCAAATTTTCCTAAACAAATTTGTAAATGGCGAGGCTTGAATAGACAGTTTGAGTAACCCTAACACATTTTTAAGACTTAAGCATCCATCAATGTTTAAAATGTAGCTTTTCACCTTTCAACCATATTTACGGGTTTAGATGCATAGCAGCATCTTTCGTCATTTCAGGAATAATGGCCCTGTGGACATGGGAGGCTTTCAGAAAAAATCTAAAGAAAACACCACCCCTTGGTGAAGTTCAACAAGGATTCCATTTCGCGTTCGTGTGGAAGCTGAGTTGTCAAATGTTGAAATGCTTAGGGCATATAGATGTGACTGGTCCATATATTTTGTTAAAAATATATTCTGGTCAGGTATACCATTACTACCAAAACAGTCCTGGGGCTTTGAACCAGGGATTCAACTAGTCCTATGAAGGTGTGATGTGGCACCAGTATGTTAAAAACAGATCCTTTAAGTCCTCTATGTGGTCAGGTAGACCCTCCATGGATCTCACCACATGCCTGGATGAGACATGGGGAATTTGGAGACCAAGTCAACACCTCAAACCTGTTGCTGTGAACAAATTTGTCTTTGTTGCATCAGGCTTTATCCTGCTGAAAGAGGCCACAGCCATCAATTAACCCGTTTTCATAAAAGGGTTTATATCAGGGGTGCCCACTTCCAGTCCTCGAGAGCTACTATGGTGCAACTCAGTTCTCCAACACACTTGAATCAAATTCAGTATTATATTCCTGTGTGGTAAAGCTGGGATACCTCAAACGTTTGAAGGACAGCAGCCCTCGAGGATCAGAGTTGGACATCCCTGCATCACATGTACTGTAACATGTGTAGGGAATTACCATTTTAACAAACAACTGACCAGGTGGAGTGCTGTCCTGGTCCATTCATCTTCAGCCAGGCTACCTGGTCCTTATTCTTGAAGAACCGCTTGCTTTGGTCGCTAATGATTGATCACAGTAAGAGGCTGGGCAGGGACATTAGGTTAGTATGAAAATATAGCTATTGTTGGTTCTATTGTTCTTTGTTTTGTGTGCTGCTGCTGAAACTGGTTGATAAATCAAACAGAATCATCTTGTCCGAATTTGTCTTTCAGTTAGCATGGCCGTGCTTACACGCACATAAATGCATACACACATACACCTGCTTGATTGTGATATTGCTATATTGAGAATTATACTGTTTTTGCCTTTTGTTTTGTGGTTTAAAATTGATTAACTAAGGTATTTTAACCTTAACGTTGTGGTATTGCGTTAATTAATTCTCATGTGATTTAATGAGAAATCATTTGTGTTTATTTTTTATATGTGTGTCACTCCTCCATTCATTGCTCTACAATACCACACCTCATTCAGGCTGCTATATCTAGAACAATAACTTACGTAGACCAAAAGTGTTTGGCCATTGATTAGTGTCCCAACTTGGTGATTTAATCACAAACCACTTTGCTTTATTAATAAATGCCCTGGGGTACTTAGTATGTATAGATACTGATAGCCAAACAAGGTCATTATTTCCCAATAGAATGCTTAGTTAGATAGTTGTCATATTAGTTTCTACACGGATGAATGATTGATTCCACAAAGCATCACACTGGCTCTCTCTGTGGATCGTGGTGCCACATGTTACCCAAATGAGAAACAACTTTGCACTGGACTCATCAGACCAGGCCACCTTCTTTCATTACTTCACGGTCCAGTTCTGATACTCGCTTGATTGTTGGTGCTTCGGATTTGGTTAGGGGTAAGGTAAAAACTGCGTTGTGTTGTGTATTCTGAGACATTCCTCTGAAAACCCTCAAAACCTTCGTCAAGAATCTGAGCTAGTAGAACATGTCTGTTGAATCAGACAACAAGGGCCAGCATTTGCTCCACTACATGCATCAGGAAGCCTTGGCCACCAATGATCCTGTTTTAATTTCCCCACTGTTGCTTTCTTTGACCACTTTTGATAAATACTGAACACTGCACACTGGGAAACTGCACTTTTGGAGTTTTGGTCATCTGTCAAACTCACTGAAATCCTTTCTCCTCCCCATTTTTACTGATTCAACGCATTAACTTCAAGGACACAATTCTATTACATGTGACCGGTTAACTGGTGTATTGTCCTTTTAAGATTCTTTGTTGTAACAATATCAAGCATATGTGTATTTTGTAACTGTACAAAACTAAGAATAGAATCAAATATTTGTTTAGGTTGCTCCCTCTGTTGGTTGGATGAGTTGTTTTATTCCTGCAAGTGCATCTAACATAATGTTAGGCAGCAGCACGTTACTCACAGTAGTTAGCACAGAGTGTTGTTTACAGTGATTAAACTTAAACAATACTGTGCAGATCTTGAGTAAAAGCTAGAATGCTGTTGTGTTTAAACTCACAGTTGGATTATTTGGGTCTCTTCTGGTGATTGCTGTCTCTCTCCTCAATTCACACCTCTTTCCCTCCCAGGCCTATAATTACCTTTATCAGTTAACAGGGCTAATTTATTTTGTCATGCCCCAGTAAATCCTTTACCCAAATAATATTATTCACACTCTGCGGGACGGTCAGACTGCTTCATTGGCACGCTTGGGTGCTTCATTATCAGCACGCTCAGCGCCAGGGGAGATGCAGCGATTTGTTGTGGGAGTAGGAAGGCAGGGGTAGTGGAGTGAAAAAATCTTAGGAGGCTTCCTTTGGATAAACCATCTTTTTCTCGCCTTCAGGATGGAGCTGTCAATAGAGTGTTGCAGGCTTGTGAGCAGAAACTCCTCTGCTCAGATTCACCTCTGCAGGATGGTGGGTGCCCTGGACAGAAACCCCACTGAGTTTCAGAGGTTTTAAAGCATTATTGAGGGTCCTTTCACCTCAGCATTCACCTCATTGTGATTTAACCTTAGTTTGAGTGAGTTTTGAATTTAAGAAGTCAGGATTTTCCCTAGAGCTTAAAATATAAGAGGATTAGAAGACTATCTTTAACCAGCAGATATCAGTTAAATCTCATGTGTTTAATTAAACCAAGCTCAGCTTTACTCTACAGATTGCTACACTTAATACTTCTGGTAGCATAACATTTATAATTTTTCTTTACTTTATATTTCATGTTAAATAAGAAACACGCTGTTGATGTTAAAATTAGAAATCTTTGTGGAAAGTTAAAATGTGTTATAAATGTGTTCATTTTATGTAAAATTTATAATACACAGTTATTTTCTATATTTAATTTTCTTTAGCAGAATTATTAATTTCTTTAGCAGAATCATTAAACTCTTGTTCTTTCTGTATTATGTCTCATCTTTTTTCCTCAACAAAACCTCAGCATGCTTGTATAGTGCTGTCAAAATATAGGCTCATTTGCTATCTTACAGGTTTCTTTTTTTGCCTGTTTGTGAAGTTTAAATGTTTAAAGAATATCAGACAAAAATAACCTGAGTAAATATAAAAAGTAATTTATAAATGTTGATTTCATTTCTTTGGAAAGCTGAATTTGTTGCATTGGTAATCAGAGTGATTAATGTCATACTTAGTAAGTAGGTTAAAAAAACTCAAAAAGCAACACCTGTTGTGAAATAAATGGTAAATGGACTGAACTTATATAATGCCTTTCCAGTCATACAGACAGCTCAAAGCGTTTTACACTAGTGCCACATTCACCCAATCACACTCACACGCAGATTGGTAGGCAACTTTAGGTTAAGTGCCTTGCGTATTGACATACAGCAGGAGGAAGCTGGAATTGAACCCACAACCTTCCGATTGCAAGATGACTACTCTTCCTACTGAGCCACAGTCACCTAATAATGATTGTTTGACTATCAGCAAAAGTTTGAATATTAAAATTTTAGCCAAACAACTATCAGTCTGTTAGGTATTGTCCTGTTAATAGCAGCACAATGTGGTGGTATCATAGAACAGTCGGTAAAGGAGTGAATTCAAGCTCTGGCGTCCTCAAACAGCAAGATCTGCACACATAGAATAAACACAAACAAAGACTTATAACTGGAGCTTACTTAACTGTATTTTTATATTTCATCTTGATTTGCTGCCAAGTCCTTTTTGTGTCTGCTGGGTTGCACCTAGGATCGAGGATAAAATAACACTCACGCATCGACTTGGTCTCTGCCATACTCTGTTGTGTCTATTGTCCACTCGCTGTTTTGTAGCTGCAACAGTTTTGCTTTGTTTTGTTAAAATGTTTTCATATTCTCCATATGCCGTTATTACGATTTCTAATTCCATCGGTAAGAAATATGCACAGCCAGGCTTATTTCCTCCTGTTGCCATGGTGAATCATTTAATCTGTATTACACTGATGAGGGCTTTTTATATGCTCCCGCCTGTGCGTAACTCAGGGTTAACTAGACTCAGGGTAGGGAAAAATAATTGTTTCCACCTATTCTGAAACCGATAACCCTGAGTATCACAGAGCAGAGCAGGTATACTCAGAGTATCTGCATTCTACTCAGATCTTGTTAACACTGCTTTCTGAACCGGGCCATAGAGGTAGCAGGTTTATAACACAAGAAAAACCACAATATTGGTTTAACCAAAAAAAAGACAATATTGCAGCATAAGGATATATTTAGAATAAACATGATCAGAAACTCCAGACCACTCCCACTTCACCTGAGAGACTGAATGTAAAATGATAAGGTAGGTAAAGACAGGAGTGGAATGATAAATGTCACTAACTGCACAGCTCTAATATTATCTGAAGCTTTCCTTGTTTTAGTTGTGTTGTGTTCTCCTGGATGCCTAGAAGGATTCATTGGTTTTCTTACTGTTTTGTCAGAAGTACTTTATGTCAGAACTACAAAAGCAAAACAGAATTGTTACTTTACTAGCATAAATGAACTAACGTTCCTGAGTGCTGTAGAATATTCCTGGATTATCATTCAAACATTCAAAACTAAATCATTTGAATGCTTTGTATTAATGTTTCTCCATTTGTTTGCATGTCTCCACAGACACGTTTATGTGATCCCAGCCTTCACCTGGATTCTAACCCTGGCCATCCTACTTGCCCACACAATCATTCAGCCAATCACTTCGTTGCTCACCCTCCTGAAGGGAATTCTGCTCATTGTTACGGTAATTGTGATTCTGTTTAATGTTGTTAGTTAAGCATTTCCCTGGGTAATTGTGCTGGTGATGACTCAAACATGTTTCAGAAGTAAATCAGAGGGGTTAAGTCTAAACACTGTGGAGATTTTAAAAAATGGGAGTCACTAAAAACTTTCATAATTTGCTAAGAAAAAGAAGTGATCTTACTGACTTGTTTTATGGATGGAAAGGACTTTGCAAAAATA
Source organism: Girardinichthys multiradiatus (assembly GCF_021462225.1). NCBI lineage: Eukaryota > Metazoa > Chordata > Actinopteri > Cyprinodontiformes > Goodeidae > Girardinichthys > Girardinichthys multiradiatus. The sequence goes on along the minus strand of NC_061802.1, from coordinate 44,621,637 downwards.
TTTTCCACATTTTATAACATTATAACATTGTAACTATGTATTTTATGTGTCAAGATCAAAGCCCGTGAGCCACTTCTGGCTCGCAATACAATTGCATCTGGTCTGCAAGATGGTTTTACATATCTGTTGTTAATGTCCCTCAAGTCAGTTACATAGAACTCACATTAATCACACTACATATCCCACGATGCAGCATAATGGCTACTCATAGCTAAAGGCAGGGTGCACAAGAGAGTAGCAACAGGGAAACTAATGTCTCCATGTTGCCAAGCAAAGACGAACAAATTAGCTCTGGCATGTTAAGTCCATATTTTCCTCATACAGTAAACTAAGCACGCTGCAGAGTTCACGCTGGTGCTTCGTTGATTTTGAAGAAGAAAACAAATGTGGAACTATTCTGTAATTTGTTGGCTGAACATAGTGAGACACACCTCCAAATAATGAAGTTCCACAGCTCAAAATTTAACACCAAACATTACTTTTTATTATTATTAAGTATTTTTTATTTGAATTTAATTTGTGAAGCCAAGCATGTTCCTCTGTCAAAATGATATAAAGCATTGAAAAAACTAAATATGCCTTTTTTTTAAATGATGTTATTACTGTGTAAACCTCTGTTTCTACCACCTTTTAAATATATTTTGGTTAGTTTACTGAAAAATGCCCATTTGTTAAACCTCTTCAAATTCTATTTTCTGTTTAAAACAGTTCTGTTTGACTGCTATGAATTGGCATTAATTCTGTTTGGTCTGTCACATAGTTTTAAGTTGGCCCTTTCTGTGATTGAGTTTGACACCCCAGTGATAGACCAACACAAGGTACTGCATAAGATGGAGTGGAAGAAAGATTAGACATTGTTATCCTCCCACTAAAGAAAATCCTGTGCAACCATCTCACTTCAGAAGTCTTCAAGTTGGTAAACAGGGTCCACCTGTGTGTAATTTATTCTCTGTATAAATCTAGGTTTTCTAAAGCGTTACTTTAGAAAATATATACGTATCATAAATTGCCTTTCTAAGTATACTTTAGCATTATCGGTGTTTGTAGGAAACCTACTGATTTGTGTTTATTGCTAAAATTGACAGAATTATCCAAACTTTCTGTGCAGTTATTAGAAAACAATATTTTTTTCAGAAATGATGGACCTTATGTGCACTGTGCCAAACTTTATTCCTGCAGTGTTTTTGTATTCATCCAGAGACAAGAACCTAATACACACAACACTTTATATAGTGTAAATGAATTCTCTCAAACCTTTTTACCAGGCTGGTGTTTATATTATGCAACAGGACCCTCATGGGAAATTAGAGAAAACATCTCTTCACAAACGAGTGTCCCATACCAAAGCATGTTGCCCGCACTCTGTGTAGAGCAGCGAGAGGCACTTAAAGTAATTTGAATATATGGAAGAGAGCTACTAATTATATTTTTTATATTCACTGGTGGCAACAAGAAAAAGGTGCAGAAAAAAGTCAAGGCCAAATGCAAATCAACGAATTTGTTTTTTTTTTAGTTGCATCAAAACCTGGCTTAATAAAATGTTTGTACTTCTTTTAATCTTTATACCTAATACTAATATGACATCGTTAAGTCAGATAACCAGTACTAGAGTCAAATTATCAGTGATTGTGAAGGAAATGTGACCCACAGAAAGAATGAGGAAGCTTGATATTACACAATTTATGGTGACAGTCTTAGGGAAAAGATAAGTGTAGCTTGAAAGTGCTTTTCATCTGTTGTTGCGCAAAAAAGATTGAGTAAAAGATATAGCAGAGGGTAACGTAAATTTCACGACACTGAAAACAAAGAGATAACTTTCTTTCAGGCAGAGCAGTTTCTACCAGTGTTTTGTTTACAAGTGATTATTTGGAACCGAATATTATAAGTCAAATAATCAACAAGTCATGGAACATAGAGTAAAAGTGAGTAACATCAGGATAGCACCTGAGCAAACTGCACCACCTGAAAACATCATCATCAGAAGCAGGACGGGAGTTTGTTGAAGACTGTAGCTGTGTTTCGAGTCAGATGTATATTTATAAACAAAGGGTGACACTATTCACTTTTTAGGGGACATATTATCAAAACATTAAAATTCATTTTTTTTGCCATCGTTAAGCCTGTTTTGGGGAAGAATATTGAGAAACTGCGGTTGGGACAAAATAACGGTTACTGTCAAGAAAAGGAGAAATACAATGAAGAATATAAAGGGTGTGGCGTCAAGAACGGCATTGTTCAGTGAGTTCTAATAATAGTGAAATGTGTTGTATTTCAGTTTATTCGCACGTGATTTTTTGAACTTCATTGAAGTATCAGACTGAAATGATCAGCCAATGCCTGTTGTGTTTTGTACATATTTTCTCTAAATAATAATAGTCACTGCACTTTGGGGTCTCTGTGGACTTGATGAAGCGCTATACAAGAACAGGCCATTTACCATGGATGAAAATGTTATTGTATGAAACATAAAAACACTAAATATTTTTAAAATCCTGAAAAAAATATTACTATTTTGTATGAACTGTAGACACAAATGTAGACACTGGTGCAATATGGAGGTGTGCACACCTTTCCATAACTAGGAGCACTTCCTATGAAAGAGTGGTCCATGTTGATTGAAGCTGACCAGCAATGCAGCACAATGTGCAAAGCAGCTACCAAATGGTAAATGGCCTGAACTTGTATAGCTCTTTATCAAACCCCTAGAGACCCCAAAGCACTACAATCAGTTATTGACCGATTCACGCACTGACAGTGGTGAGCTACAGTGTAGCTACACCCAAGGACACAATGACTGAGTGGGGTTTTGAACCAGCAACCCACCAATTACAGGATGAACTCCTACCACCTGTGCCACCCTAACCCTAACCTCTACCAAGTACAATGACTTGCAAAAATTGTAAGGTTATGAGAATGGAGTGGACTGGCCTAGGTGTGTTAGGCCAGTCTAGCTTCACCAGGATTAACAACACAACCTTTCTTCAGGAGCTTTAGATATCAGTCTGAACACTTTGATCATGTCTAGGAGGCAGACTGTGCCGCAGAAGACTTCAACACTGGTTAAAACATAAGTACAAAATGTGTAAAAGTACGTGAGTGAAATGTTGTCTTTCACATTTACTCTTTGGTGCGTATTTATTGTGTGTTTTTCATCCAGTTCTTGAAAAATGCAATTTTACCACATTTCCAGTATGATGTCATGCTGGGAAAATGGATGGAAATGGCCCTGAACACTTGTCCTTTCATGCAGAAGTTGTCAGACATATTGAGTTCCACTGTGTATTTTTCCAGGTCAGTGCTCGTTAGCATTTTGAAGTGTCAGCAGCTCACTGGGAGCTCTGGAGAGAGGTCTTTGGGTACAGACCAGAGTCCATTTAACACAATTGGGTCCCACAAGATTACAGTCTTAAAGAGCTGTTCAGTTAGCTGCAACATCTGCTGCTGCTGCTGTTTTACAGATGGCATGCCATGTATTGGCAGACATCACAAATGCCAATCATGTATACTTACGGAGAATTTTAGTATGGATTTAGATATTTGTTTATATATATCACTTTACCACCAGTGTAACCAGGACTCTGTTGATCAGTTTACCAGCCTTCACTATTGAGCACATACTCACCTATCTCCAAAATGAAATCAGATGAAAAGAAGCAAAAATCAGAATCAGAATCAACTTTATTGCCAAGTTCGTACATACAAACAAGGAATTTGACTCCGGTACACTTTGCTCTTTGGTTTTGTTTTTGTATTACAGAATATACAAATTTACAATGTACAATTTACACACATATATAACAAAAAGGTGCATTTGCAACATCTGTATGCTGTTGTTTTGTACTCTATTGAATGTTCAACAGAGAAACAGCCTGGGGGAAGAAACTGTCTCTGTGGCGGCTGGTTTTAGTAAACAGTGCTCTGTAGCGGCGGCCTGAAGGTAAAGCTCTAAACAGTTTATGTGCAGGGTGTGTGGGGTCTGCAGAGATTTTAGCAGCTCTTTTCCTGACCCTAGACCTGTATAAGTCCTGGATAGAGGGAAGGTCAGCCCTGATTATTCTCTCTGCATTCCTGATTATTTGTTGCAGTCTGGACCTGTCCCGTTTTGTGGATGAGCCAAACCACACTGAGATGGATGAAGACAGGACAGACTGAATGATGGCAGTGTAGAAGATGACCAGCAGCTCCTGTGGAAGGTTGAACTTCTTGAGTTGCCTCAGGAAGTACAGTCTCTGCTGGGCCTTCTTTCGAACAGTGTCTATGTGTGAAGACCATCTCAGGTCCTCAGAGATGGTGGTTCCTAAGAACCTGAAGTGGTCCACGGCCGATACAGTGTTGTTGAGGATGGTGAGGGGGGTGTATGGGGGTGGTGTTCTCCGAAAGTCTACCACCATTTCCATAGTCTTGAGTGGGTTGAGTTCAAGGTAGTTCTGATTACACCAGTGGACCAGCCGATCCACCTGCTGTCTGTATGCAGACTCATCACCGTCCTGGATCAGTCCAATGACAGTGGTGTCGTCTGCAAAGGAGTTTCATGGACGAGTCCGATGAGGTGCAGTTATTTGTGTACAGGGACAAGAGGAATGGGGAGAGAACACTGTGGCTCAGTAGGAAGAGTAGTTGTCTTGCAATCGGAAGGTTATGGGTTCGATTCCAGCTTCCTCCTGCTGTATGTTGATGTGCCCCTGGGCAAGGCACTTAACCTCAAGTTGCCTACTGATCTGCATATGAATGTGTGAGCGTTAGTGAGTGTGATTTGGTGATTTGAATGTGGCTCTAGTGTAAAGTGCTTTGAGTGGTCTGTATGACTGGAAAAGTGCTATATAAAATTAAGTCCATTTACCATTTATCCCTGGGGGGCACCAGTACTTATTGATCTGGATCGGGAGAAGATGCTTCCCAGTCTCACCTGCTGCTGTCGGTCCGTCAGCTCTGTGAGCTTCTGGTGGAGGATGTCTGGTATGATAGTGTTGAAGGCCGAGCTGAAGTCTACAAATAGGATCCTGGCATACGTCCCTGGGTGGTCAAGGTGTTGCAGGATGAAGTGTAGACCTAAGTTAACAGCATCATCTGCTGACCTGTTTGCTCGGTAAGCAAATTGCAGGGGGTCCAGCAGAGGTCCTGTGATGTCTTTCAGGTGCTTCAACACCAGCCGCTCAAAGGATTTCATGACCACAGACGTCAGGGCTACAGGCCTGTAGTCATTTAATCCTAGGATGGTGGGTTTCTTGGGAACCGGGATGATGGTGGATCGTTTGAGGCAGGAGGGGACCTCACATTTCTCCAGTGACTTGTTGAAGATCCTTGAGAAGAGTGGAGCAAGTTGATTTGCACAGGCATGATGGGGAGACATTATCTCCAGCTTTCTTTGTTTTCATGCGCTGAAAGAGCCTATTTACATCTTCCTCGGAGATCTTTAGTGCAGTCAGAGGACCTGAAGGTAGGTGGTTCGTAGCTTTGTGGAAAGAACTTGTTCCTGAATGGGATGTGGAGGGGATGATTTGAGGTGTGAATGGCTTCTTGTCATGTCTGTAGTAGAAGCCATTCAGACAGTTGGCCAGCAGACGATTCTGTTCAGGATGGGTGGAGGGGCTCCTATAGGCAGTCAGGTTTCTCAGACCAGTCCATACAGCTGAAGTGTTACCAGTAGAAAGGCTGTTCTTAAGCTTCTTATGGCTGCTTTGATCTCCTTTGTTAGTATGTTCCTGGCCTGCTTGTACCGCGCCCAATCTCCACTGCTGTGACCTTCTTCCTTTTCCCTGCGCAGATTCCTGAGGTGTGGAGTAAACCATGGCTTGTTATTCCCAAAGGTGCAGAAGGTCTTGGTCTGCACACACATGTCCTCACAGAAACTGATGTATGATGTCACCACATCAGTTAGTTGGTTTAGGTCAGTGGCTGAGGTTTCAAAAACAGTCCAGTCTGTGCATTCAAAGCAGGCCTGTAGCATCTGCTTTGATTCCTCATTTCACTTCTTAACAGTGTGAACCTTGGGTTTGGAAGCTCTTAGTCTCTGTCTGTAGGTTGGGATGAGGTGGATAAAAGAATGAAAAAGTCAGCTAATAAATTATTTTGCAGGCTAAATTTGTAAAAGTTACCAGAGTGCTGGGAGTTGCACACAAGCATCATTTAGAATCATTAGTGTGTACAGCTACAATATTTTGAAACCTTTGGTTTTTACAAGAGGAGATTCTAGAGTCCCTTCGGGGCCCCAGGCACAAATTCAGCAGGAGGCCCTCCAACCAGAGTTCATCACCCTTATTTAATAAATAATTTGACACTGATAAAATATGTTTGTGTAAATTCCTGAACTGCACTTTTTAAATGTGCTTTAGCCTAACTTCCACTATCCTACCTACTACTTACTTTGGTATTTATAATTTTAATTTCATTAAACAGGACATAATGATTTAACATGGTGTCAAACTGAAAATCCTGAAGTCTGCATTAGAACTGTTTGGACAGGAAAACACAAAATAGATAAATTCAGTAAAATTTTCAAAACTGGATAATGTGAGATTTTTGCATTTGTGATCGTTTATCTCCCAAATACACGGTGCCAACTTCTGCTGCACTAAAACATTGTTTTCTGCTACCATGGTGATGGTTTGCTTCTGAATCTGTCTGTTAATTGAGGTTGCAGTTGTCTTCTGTTTGTTTTTTTGCTGCTTTGAGCACTTTGAGATTTTCTCTGAAAATGTAAGGTATGTAGTAGATACATTGCATTTTAAAGTTGCACAATGATATACAGTTGGCACAGCCTAGGTATGGCTGACGATGACATTCTTTTGCACTTTTCTAGTCCTACCTGCCTTTATATAGTTAGCCACATTCACATGCACTCACTCACACATACAAAAAACAGTCAGAGTGGGTTTAGGGTTTTGTTCATGGACCTTTATACAGGGATCAGGGGTTGGGGAATGCGATTCAAACTGACATCCTCCCTATTGGCAGACAACTACTGCTGAACCTTCCTTTAGCAGTTGAGGTTCTATAGCAGTACCTTCACCAACTGCTGCTTACCTCAGCCACAAATCCTGTGTGTGGGAGCAGCGGTGATGATGCGCCTGCAGGTAACGTCAAACGTTACAAAACATTACAGCCACTAACATTTCCCAGCCTCCAAACGTTTCCTATCGGACCTGTTCTAATTATAGCTTCAACTAGCAAAAATACACAACATGTCTCCTACAGAAACCGCTGAGTTTGTTAATGCCATTAGAGCAGAGGACGCAGAGATGAAGGCAGGCTGTACCTGTGGCTTGAGGCGTGTTCCTCAGGTGACAGACCCAGTATCGTTTCGCTCTATCAAAGTCATGAAGCAGCTGCCTAACGAAGAACGCAGGGACAGATTGAAATTATTCTCCTCTCTGCCTGTAGCACACCGAGCATTTTATACTTTACTGGAGTGGCTTAATAATCAGAGGTTGTGTCAGAGGCCAAAGCATTCTGTGGGATTGTTGGAGGGGGGTTTCTTCGCCACTACTGCAAGGACAATTAGGGGGGAAAAAAACGGAAAACGTTTTATGTAACTATAGATATTAGGATTATATTTTTCTCCACAAATAATATTTTGAAATAATCTTGACCTTAATTTGATGGTTTGAGAGCCCAGTTCTGATTACAATACAATGCAAACAGTGGTAGAGATACTCAACTCAGACTAAATTGAAATATATGTTTATTCCTCAGTTTGAATATCGCATGATCAGACCTTGGATTAAAACACACCTATGTGCTACAGGTTAAACAGTCAAAACCTCAGCTTTTAAAGAGCTGTTCAAACTTGTTGGTGATCAGTTAAATGTGTCTGATTAGCATCAGCTGCCTGAATGCTACTTTCTCTCCAAATTGTTGTGTAAACAGCAAGCGTTTACTTAGTTTTTCACAAAGCTTATTCATTTTGGCTTCTTTTCTGTTTGATAAATAATGACAGTGTAGAATATGTATTGTCTAGATTCATATTGTTCCGGTTAGATTTAACTGATTTAAGAGCAAGTTAAAGGCCAGAACTCCAGCCTTGAATTTATTTTAATATGGCGTGTTTTTCAGTCAGTGGCCTTGTTCTCTAGATGAGACTTAGAACAGCACAAAACCACTGTAGCTAATGGGTTGTAGATTTTGTTTCAGTCATCTATTCAGACATGTTTGATCAGTTTTATTGTGACTAAAAACAAAAAAAACTACTAAAGTCAAAAACTGCAGAATTACAAATAGCTTCTGCTGGGGTGTGGAATGAGTGATCAGCTCAAACCAACAGTCAGACTCAGAGGAACGACACAGAGACTCTTTCTACTCGCCGCAAGGGTAATCACACTGATCTGCAGTGGACTACAGAGGTGTGATTACCGACGGAGTTTATTTTATACAGCAAAGTAAACAGACATATCAGGTTACAAATAGGGGTGCTAGACATGTCAGGCAGAGTTCAGAGAGTGGAAACAGGGACAGAAACAGTTGATTCTACTTGCGAAGCCAGCTGCACACAAGGCATAGGCTTCTCAGAAATGCAAACAGAAATACAAGTGAGTGATAATATGTAATAATATATACATTCAACCTAACAGCTTCATATGCAGTAAGATGAGTAGGCTTTCACAGCTGTCAGAACTAGCAATACTGTTTTTAGTTTGCACTTTGACTAGTTAAGCTTTTTTTTCTATTTGTATGTGTGGAACTTCAACATGAATCAGTTGTCGGTTTAAATCTAAGCTGGGGCCTCTCCATGGAGAGCGGGCTTGTTCTTCCCTTCTACAGTATGCAAAAGTATTCACATCCCTTGACTCATGTTGTCACCTTACAACCATAAACTTCAATGTTTTTTACTGGGAAATTATATGAAACACCAACACAAAATAGTGCAAAACTGTAAATGAAAGATAAATTAAACGTTTTGGCCTACTTGCAAAACAGTGTGTGGAGAAAAACTAACACCCTGAATGCACCATCCCCACAGTAAATCCTGGTTGATGGAAGTATTGATGGAGCTAAATACAGGGCAATCCTGCAAGAAAACCTCTTATAGGCTGAAAAAGACTTGAGACTTTTACCAAGTATTTATGAAGGGGGTTGAACAAAATGCAGGCCACATTTTTAGTTTTTCATAAAACAATAAAACCATGCAGTAATTTCTGGAAAAAGCAAATATTAAAAAATAATTTGGAGTAAAATAAAAGTTTTGTAAAAAGAAATGTGTGCCACACTATAGATTTTTGTTTGTATAGTTTTTGTTTATTCCCCTTCTATTTTAAAGGTCTGTGCTGCTAAGTGTTGATCTATCCCATAAATTCGAATAAAATGCTCACTGCATTTTATTTGAGTTTTTGGTTGCAACCTGACAAAATGTGTGATTTTATTTCTTCTTCTTAGGGCTCAGGTTTTCTTTTCCAAAGTCCAAAACCATGCATGCTATGTCTTAAGTGGTTATTTTATATCTGCTATAGGTTTGAATGTTTATGTGCAGTGTTGCTTGTCTTTGCATGTCTAGGTTGCCCTGTGGTAAACTGATCCCTCTCTAGACTGCGATGGGCTCTGTACCTTTTCTGAACTCAGGAGCCTGAAAACTGTTTTCTTAGCAAGTATACCAAGATGGAAACATTAATATTTCACTCAGAAAGAAAAAAAAATCAATTTGCTGGGCCATAAATGGCTGATTTTTGACGTTGGTGGGTTTTATTCGGGAGCACTCGGCCTTGGCTGGCTGGCCAGCTCTCACTCATATTGATGCATTGAAGAAGGAACGGCACTCAGTGCCCCGTTACACAGCTGAGCCTCTAAATCTTAGGACCTCCTCCTGTTTGGCTCCAGGTCACTGTTTCTTCACTCTGTGTGTGTGTGTGTGTGTGTGTGTGTGTGTGTGTGTGTGTGTGTGTGTGTGTGTGTGTGTGTGTGTGTGTGTGTGTGTGTGTGTGTGTGTGTGTGTGTGTGTGTGTTCCTGTCTTGGCATCACAGTGAGAACCATTTTCCCAATTTCACCATCAAATTGAGGACCGATTGTACCAAAGTGAGGACATTTTGCTGGTCCTCATGACCTATTTTGCTAACGGTTAGGTTTAGGACTAAGGTGTGAATTGACTTTAGGTTAAGGTTAAGGTTAGGCATGCACTGGTAATAGTTAGGTTTAGGGTTATTGTCAGGGTTAGGGCATAGAAAGGGTTGGAAATGACTGAAAATCAATGGAAGTCAATGGGAGTCAACACATGGTCCTCACTACATATAGCAAAACAAGAGTGTGTGTGTGTTTGTGTGTGTGTGTGTGTATTTCCATCTACAGGGTGCAAAAACACAGTGCGGCTCTTTCCTAAAATAATGCTCACAAGGAGGTACATCATAATGAGGTGTCAGTAAGATTTCATCAGTTTCCTGTTAAAAAATAGGCATCAATAATGACTGCGAAATTGAATCACAACCTCTGTGACACAGAGTCTGTTGAGGTTTGTGTGTGAGTGTGTTTGTTGTTCGAAGGCTGTGTGCCATTGATGCAGTCTGAAATGACTCTGTCCCATTTCTTCATTGTTCTTCAAGGACAGGAGATCCATTGGGAAAATTTAGAGGCCTCACTGACTGCATGCTACTGAACAATCGGATGTTGGTCTCATGCATCCTTATCATTCATGCATGAATACCCACCAGTTTCAGGCTTCACATCAGATTTAAATCCTCTGTGGTTACTGTTCACTTTATTTGATGTATTTGTATTGAGAAAGGTGCCAAAACTCTTTCAGTGTCTTTCAGTGACTCTTTCACTAACACCGATCTTTAGGTGGATGGTGACATTAAATGAATGTTCTCCACCAAAACAACAAACCAACGACTGCAGCATAAACCCATCTGCTGACTCCCGTTGCCTGCGGCACAAAACTCAGTAACGCTAAGATCAATCTCTTTTTTACTAAATCCCACAGCATCCGTTGATCTGCCAGTATATCAATGAAGAAGCAGCACTGATGAGGTAAATAAGGTCCAAGAAAACAATGTTAGAGGACATAATAAAAGTGAAAGCTTGATCCTTTGGGACAACTCATTTCATAAAAGAAAATATGTATATATTTTAAAGGAAGTTTATAAACCTAGCATTAGGATAGTGAGTATACACATTTCACAAAAGTCATTCAGTGCAAATATCTTAGATGTGTAATATGTGTTTAGTTTATAGGAAGGGCTAGGATTATAGACTAGAGGCTGGTCCCTTACCTATGCTGGGAAATATGAATTAATTCAATGCATATTAATAAATCTTCTTTAGTCACTTTTCATTTTTTAGTGGGGCAAATGTGACTCGGTAGGAAGATTATTAATCTTACAATTTAAATGTTGTGAATTCCATTCAAAGCTTCGTCCTGCCATTTGACAATGTGCCCCTGGGCAAGGGACTTAACCCCAAGTTACCTAGCGATCTGGGTATTGGTGTATGAATGTTTGAGAGTGTGATTGGGTGGATGTGGCTCTAGTCTAAATGCTTTGAATGTTCTGTATGACTTGAAAGGCACAAAATTAATTCAGTCATTTTACCATTTAATGACCAACTGCTGTATGTCAGATTTCTAGAGTAAGTCCAAATTCAGCCAGTAAGACAATTCCTATTTACACTGTCGTGCAAAAATATTCAAAAATGTTGAACTTTTTCATAATTTGTTACGTTACAACCTCAAACTTTAACGTATTTCAGTTGATCTTTTTGTGCCAACACAAGGTTTAGCATGTTATGAAATTAACCAAAACTAATACATGGTCTCCAATTTCTTTACAATTTTAAAAGCTGAAAATATAGCAGACTTTCGTATTCAGCCATTTTTACTCTGATTTCCTAACATAAAATTCTGTGCAACAAATTGTCTCTAAATTTAGTGGAGTTCATCTTTGTGTAATTTAATTTCAGTATAACTCCAGCTGTTCTTTTTCTGGCCTCAGAGGTTTGTCAGAGAACATTATAAACAAACAGCATCATGAAGGCTAAGGAACGCAGCAGATAGGTCAGGGAGAAAGTTATCAAAACAAAACTCCATGTTTTGAACATCTCACAGAGCTCTGTTCAATCCCTTGTCTATAAATGAAAATGGCACAACTCCAAACTGATCAAGACATGGTCTTCCACTTAAATTGCCAGGGGGTTAAGGAAAACATTAATCAGAGAAACAGCCAAGAGGTCCAAGTTAAGTCTAGAAGAGCTGCAGAAAATTCACAGCTCAGGGGGGAGATTTTGTTGACAAAATGACAACAAATGTTCTCATGGAAGAGTGGCAAGAAGAAAGCCATTGTTGAAAGAAAGTTCTAAGAAGAGGTCAAACATATGGAAGAAAGCGCTCTGGTCAGATGAGACCCACATGCAAAACAGTATGGCATGTGAATGAAAACAAACACTGCACATCACCCTGAACACATGGTGTGAGGAGGTTTTTTCTGGGAAAGCTGGTCAGACTTGATGTTAGGATTGATGGATTGATGGAGGTAAATACAGGGATATCTTAGAAGATAATTTGTTAGAGGCCGCAGAAGACTTGGGACTGGGACAGAGGTTACCCTTCCAGCATGACATCGACCCTGAACATTCAGACAGAGCTACGATGGAATGGTTTGATCAAAGCATGTTCATGCATCCAGAATGGCCCAGTCAAAGTCCAGATCTGGATTTAAATGATAAATGGCCTGCCCTTGTATAGTGCTTTATCAAGTCCAAGGACCCCAAAGTACTTGCGTAGCCTACCACTGACAGTGGCCAATGAAGCCACAGCTGCCCTGGGGCAGACTGACAGAAGTGAGATTGCCATGCAATTAGCGCCACTGAGCCCATTGACCACCATCAGCAGGCAAAGCGGGTGAAGTGTCTCCCAAGGATACTAACGGATTTTATTGAGACTTTAAAATTGATGTTTATAGATGCTCTTCATCCAATCTGACTGAGCTTAAACTATTGTACAAAGAAGAATGAGCAAAAATGTTTGTCTTCAGATGTGCAAAGCTGAAAGAGACTTTTCCCAAAAGATCTGCAGCTGCAACAGCAACAAAACATATTTCCAAGTGTTGCCTCAGGATAGCTGAAGACAAATGCACACCACACATTTCAGTTTTATATTTGAAAAACAATTTAAAAATCATATTTCCTTTTCTTTTCACTTCACAATTATGTGTTTACATAAAGTCCCAATAAAACACATTAAAGTTTGTGGTTGATTGTTAAAAATTATTTATGTAGTGTGATTGGACAGATAAGAAAGCTGACTGTAGCATTTAACTTCAAACACAGCTGTGAACCTGTCTAGCTCCATTTGTTGTCAGCATGTCTTCCTCATCCATCTGGAGAGCAAGATCTGGAAGATCCATTATGCAACACATTGTTCTGAAGTTAACTTTTAGCTGCCTCTCATATTGTGCTCCATCCTTGTTGCTGGGGAATAGCAAAAACTACACATGCTAATTAAAGAATAAAATCACATCTGCCCCTGCCTTATGGGACCCCTGCATCCTGGTGAAAATGAATTCCCCTCTTTCCGCCTCTCTTCTCCTCTGTTCTTTCCACTGCTCTCTTCTCTCTGTAATTCCGTCCAAATCGATGTGCTGCCCCAGCAGCTCCTTAAGACCTGACATCTGACTGATTGCTTCACACAAAAACCTGCAGCTAAATAAAATAAGAGGGGAGCCCAAATGAAGTTTATGCACCTTTATAGAAGCTCTATTAAGTCATTGTGAAATAGGCCTGAGTGTAGCTTTAGTCATTACTTCAGCCACACATGAAAATGCAGCATTGTTTGACACATACACGCACTTTTAAATGAATTTCATACACCAAACAGTTGAACAGTGTTGAAAGGAAGATTATTCATGGAGAATCGACCGTAATTTCACAGCTTTCTGGAAATAATTAGTGTGACATTTATCCAGGCTTAATAATTGGTTAGGATTCCAGACCCTCACCTCTAATAAAGTTGTCATTGAACCTTTAATGCCACTGGCTCCCATGACAGCAGGAGAGCACTGCAGCCTGCTGCAGGGCAGTCAGATCACTTGTAGGAGGACAATGCAATCCGGTTTATATTTGTGCAGAAGGTGGCTGGTAGAGTGGGTTCTGTTGTTTGTCCAAACATAACTGAAACAAACCCACAGTGAGACAGTGAGCCCGATACAACGAACATGACCACCAACACGCATGTTCAAAGTATGCATTTCTCCTAAAATAGTACTCTTTTTCTAGTCCTTTCTGTATTTTCTTGTCTTCCCCATCAGTTGCCGTTTGTTTTGCAAATGTTTTCAGACTCTTTGAACTTTTTTCTCACATGTATTCTGTTGGGATTTTTATGTAACAGACCAACACAAATTAATGCACAATTATCAACAGGGCCAGAAATGGTTTTCCAAATATTTTTCATATTATATTGTGTCAAGCATGTAATATGAACCCAGAGTGAGTACTTCATAAAATTACATTTTGCTGCAGTTACAACAGCATGTTTTTGGTAAATCTCTACATACCCAATCTCTTAGAGATTGAAGCATTTGCCCATTATTCTCTGCAAAACAGCTCAAGTTCAGTTAGACTGGATGGAGAGCATATGTGAAGACCTGGGCCTTTATTCACAAAGATTCTCTAAGTCCTCTCAGAGAGCTTCAATCTTAACCTAAAAAATCCTGCCAAGGACCCCTAGCTTAAGAGTAATTTAGTTCTCTGCTGAGAGCAACTCTGAACTAAGAGACACCAGAAATTCCTATCTTAGTGGGGAAGTGCTTTGACCCCGTTGCTAGGTGTGACGCTGTCTTCGATAAGCTGTGAAATGTTGTTAAAAGAAACAACAACAAAAATGTGCTCCTAGTAATCAATGAAGGAAAATTAACCATGATAGAATTTACACTGGATTTAGAAATTTGTACATCATGATGCTGAAACTTAGCAAGATGAAATTAATTGTCACACAGCATCAACATGTTTGAACGTAGCTTATTTACATGCTCGTCATTTTTATTTGCCTATTATTATGCTTGCTTGCTATGCTGGTTGTTTTCATACTGTATCTATTTCATATTAATAAATTTGATATTAATATTAAAATTCAGCATTTTACTGTCATTGCCTTCTTGTATAATGAGGGTTAGTTTGGTAAAATAACCAAAACCAAACGGAGAAAAAAAGATGGAGAATCACGGTGCGAACAAACAGGACTTCCCGAGCAGATCAATGCGTCATTCCCTCTGCTTCCAGCACCAGCCTGGAATGTGAGCAACGCTGTTACGTACCTTTTGAGTTTTTCCAATTTATTTTTTGAAAGCATTTTACAATGTGTAAATATTTTAATAATTCTGTTCTACTATTGTTTGTAATTTTGTTCATTTTTTATTCATTGTTATTCATTATTGTTTCTATTATTTATTTATCCTTCCTAATATTACCTTACAAGAGGTGCACCTTTAACCTGCCCCTTAAGCTATTTAATTTCCCCCTAGGAGGATAATAAAGTTAATCTTACCTCTATATAAATAATTGTATGATTGTTATAGAAATGTATGTGCTTATTTACTGGACTGTTTAGGGGGTGGATCCCTGCACCATTGAGCCAGTAGCGTTTTATTAATTCACTGTTGTTTATTGTATGGAGAATATCTTAAAAATCTTAAATTCGAGAAATCCTAAGATTTTTCTTAGAATGACATTTTGAGGACCTACTTTTAGTCTGAGCATACTTTGTGAATACAGGCCCGAGTTTCTAAACGTGTCACAAATTCTTAATTGGATTTAGTGATTTATCCTGACTGGGCCATTGTCTAAATATGGTTTGATCCAAAGCATTCCAGTGTAGCACTGGCTTTAGGTTTAAGGTTGTTTGTCCTCCACCCAGTCCCAGCCTCGGTTTTCCCAGGTTTCTCTGTAATTAGCTCCATCCATCTTCCTGTTAATCCACAATAGTTTCCATGTTTCTCCTGAAGAAATGCTGCTACCACCATGTTTCATCATGGGAATTGTGGGTTATGGTTGATCAGAACTGTTAGCTTTAAGCCACACATAACAGTGTGCATGTATGTCATGTGTCTAGAACTCCTTCCCCTACATGTTTGCTGTGTCCCTCAAATTGCTTCTAGTACAGGTCCTTCTCAAAATATTAGCATATTGTGATAAAGTTCATTATTTTCCATAATGTAATGATGAAAATTTAACATTCATATATTTTAGATTCATTGCACACTAACTGAAATATTTCAGGTCTTTTATTGTCTTAATATGGATGATTGTGGCATACAGCTCATGAAAACCCAAAATTCCTATCTCACAAAATTAGCATATTTCATCCGACCAATAAAAGAAAAGTGTTTTTAATACAAAAAACGTCAACCTTCAAATAATCATGTACAGTTATGCACTCAATACTTGGTCGGGAATCCTTTGGCAGAAATGACTGCTTCAATGCGGCGTGGCATGGAGGCAATCAGCCTGTGGCACTGCTGAGGTCTTATGGAGGCCCAGGATGCTTCGATAGCGGCCTTTAGCTCATCCAGAGTGTTGGGTCTTGAGTCTCTCAACGTTCTCTTCACAATATCCCACAGATTCTCTATGGGGTTCAGGTCAGGAGAGTTGGCAGGCCAATTGAGCACAGTGATACCATGGTCAGTAAACCATTTACCAGTGGTTTTGGCACTGTGAGCAGGTGCCAGGTCGTGCTGAAAAATGAAATCTTCATCTCCATAAAGCTTTTCAGCAGATGGAAGCATGAAGTGCTCCAAAATCTCCTGATAGCTAGCTGCATTGACCCTGCCCTTGATAAAACACAGTGGACCAACACCAGCAGCTGACACGGCACCCCAGACCATCACTGACTGTGGGTACTTGACACTGGACTTCTGGCATTTTGGCATTTCCTTCTCCCCAGTCTTCCTCCAGACTCTGGCACCTTGATTTCCGAATGACATGCAGAATTTGCTTTCATCCGAAAAAAGTACTTTGGACCACTGAGCAACAGTCCAGTGCTGCTTCTCTGTAGCCCAGGTCAGGCGCTTCTGCTGCTGTTTCTGGTTCAAAAGTGGCTTGACCTGGGAATGCGGCACCTGTAGACCATTTCCTGCACACGCCTGTGCACGGTGGCTCTGGATGTTTCTACTCCAGACTCAGTCCACTGCTTCCGCAGGTCCCCCAAGGTCTGGAATTGGCCCTTCTCCACAATCTTCCTCAGGGTCCGGTCACCTCTTCTCGTTGTGCAGCGTTTTCTGCCACACTTTTTCCTTCCCACAGACTTCCCACTGAGGTGCCTTGATACAGCACTCTGGGAACAGCCTATTCGTTCAGAAATTTCTTTCTGTGTCTTACCCTCTTGCTTGAGGGTGTCAATAGTGGCCTTCTGGACAGCAGTCAGGTCGGCAGTCTTACCCATGATTGGGGTTTTGAGTGATGAACCAGGCTGGGAGTTTTAAAGGCCTCAGGAATCTTTTGCAGGTGTTTAGAGTTAACTCGTTGATTCAGATGATTAGGTTCATAGCTCGTTTAGAGACCCTTTTAATGATATGCTAATTTTGTGAGATAGAAATTTTGGGTTTTTATGAGCTGTATGCCAAAATCATCCGTATTAAGACAATAAAAGACCTGAAATATTTCAGTTAGTGTGCAATGAATCTAAAATATATGAATGTTAAATTTTCATCATTACATTATGGAAAATAATGAACTCATTCCCAATATGCTAATATTTTGAGAAGAACCTGTACACATCAAAGGAACTCTGTTAGATTTCTTTCAACAATGGCTTTCTTCTAGCCATTCTTCCATAACTGCTAGGTGTTCTTGGTGATGCTGGCTGTTTTACTAATGTTCTCTGCCAAACCTCTGACACTTTCATAGAACATCTGGATTTACAGTAAACTGAAATTAAATATACACAGGACTCTATTTACTAAAGAGGTGACTTCTGGAGGTAATTAGTTGCACTGGATTGCATATAATGGTATCAGAGTAAAGGAGATTGATTACAAATGCATATCACAATTTCATATTTTCATTTAGTAAACATATTTGAAGTCCATTGACTGTATAAACTCCTGGAATTGTTTTGTGTATTTTTTTATATTTTATTTTATGTTTTTTGTCCAGCACAGTAGCACTTAGAATTGTTGTCTGAGTGCCAAGAAAAAGCCCAACAGGTTTACTTTCACAGGTACAGCTTTACAGCTAACGTTTAATGCTCTGCTTGATATTTATAAAAGAAACTTTATTAGAAACTGCTTTGGAATTATTTCAATCGCAATGGACACAAGCGGAAATGAAAAGGAAAAAAAGAAGCGATAAAGAGAATAAGGTGGGGCAAAAAAGAAAAGGAGAAGGAGAAAAGAATGGAGGAGAGAAAGAAAGGTGAAGAGAATACACTATAACACCCTAGAAGACAGCTTCTATACCTGCAGAAATATATATAAGAACAGCATTGTTACTGAAAAGTGCACGGTCCTAATGAATGCAAGATGTATTTAGAGGTAGCTGTGGCTCAATATATAACATCTTTGTATCTGTTGACACCTGAATCTAAACACCTCTGAGTAGACCCCACATTTGATGGGGGTCCTAAACTGATCCAGGAGAGGGAGCAGCTCTAGACCCAACCTGACAGAAAAACAGGGACGCACAGTCACAATCACATATTCTCACACTCATGCGTACACATAAAAATACTCACACCCAAACACCCAACGTAATGCACAACAATGGATCGTATACTCACTCACACTCCGCGTACTTACTCTATACTCCCTACTGATACCCCAGAGGGCAATCAGCCCCGGACCCAGGAGGAGACACGCAGACAGCCCCAGACTTGTGCAGGCACCGCCTAAACCCGAGCGACCCCGGCCCAGACTCCAGCCCCCAACGACACCCGTCCCTATCCGGAGAGGGGGCGATGTACAGAAGAGGGATCTACCTGGTCCAAACGAGCCTGCCAACCAGAGCTATCCCAGGATGAAACAGTCCCACCCCCCCCCCAATGAATTCCAATCTCAACACCATGAGCTCCCCACCCCACATGATCCCCAACATGAATTTCCCCATAGGGCCACCCTCAACCAGGACCGATATGAACACATGCCCCGGAACCCAAATGCCATAAACTCCCTCCCCACAGGGGCAAACCCCCACAGATGAGCTCCACCCCTGAAAAGCCGATGAAGACGCATGCACACAGCACAAGGTCCACACATTGCCCCACTCCAAGCATCCAGCCTACGCCCACAAGCGCAACAGATAGACCCCGCCAAGCACTGCGCTCCCAACGGACCCCCCGACCATACACCAGGATGGGACAAACTCACCCGCCAAGAGGTCCCTGGCCAGCAGCACGCACCCGAGGCCAGTTGCCCTCAACATGCCACAGCAACCACACAAACACATCACATCACCACCACTGCAACGAGAGCCAAGGGAGAAGCGCCAGCTAGCTCAGTTCCACCGTCACAGCTCAGCCGATTCAAATGCTGGTGACCCCCACATCTAATAAGAGGACACTACCCCAACCCATTTTTTTTTTGTTTAGACAGCAAAATCATCTTTAAAACAAACATGGAAAACAAGTAATCAATAATAGATCCTTTATGCAACTTAGATTGCCACTTTTTGCTGATAGTTTTATTTTTTTACCAGTGGTTCATTAAAGATGTAAATTCCTCAAAGCTAATCTGTTTTGGGTTATGTTTCTCGTTTTTTTATCACCCGGCATTGTGTCTGTGTGTCTCAGGTGGCGGTGACATTTGCAGTGGGCTCTGAGGTCGGCCTCCAGAGCAGGAGTGACTTCAGTCAGATGGGGAAACCTTTCCTAATGGGCACTGTAGCTCTAGGTGAGACTCAGTTTGGTTCCGTATCACTCACCTACTTTCTGTCAGCATCTTTTCTGGCCCTTTTTCATATCTTCTACTGCCCTCTCTTTTTTCTGGTTAATAAATAACGACAAATGACTGCTAAGACTCCAAACCTGCAGTGAAACTCCATTCAAGGTTATAGCAATCATAAAGAATGGCAAAACACGTTGGAGAATTGTGAACCCTGTCAGTGCCTAACAGACACCTAACAGGTGTTCAGCTTCTGGGAAATATGGTGTATGATTTGGACCATGACCTTGTGACAAAATCCATATCCAAAAGAATATTAAGGACAGACGGACCTTCTGCAGTGTACAAGGATGGACAGCCAAAAAAAATGTTACAAAGTATTTTCTCTGATAAATCTTCTGTTTGTTTCGTCCAGAGAAGAACATTGCGGTGTTGTGTCATCTCTACAGTAAAGGGTGCTCCTGTAATCCAGATGCGGGGTTGCTTCACATCAGAGGGAGTGGGTTCTTCTCAAAAACAGTCATGAAGAAAGAGTGGTATCAAAAATTATCTAAGAACAACTTCCTTCAACAGTTTAGACATAATTTGGCGATGATCTGTGTTACCAGCTTGATGGAGCACTGTTTTACAAGCCAATAGTAGTAATTTAGTGGCACAGTTTTGACATGCTCACAAACTGAAACCTGTATGACTGCATACATCTTTCTTACATATTATCTACTTAAGCAAGCATACACAATGATAGGCTCACAGCTAGTGTATAAATGGGTGATCTTTTGTTTTGTTACTGTAAGTAGACAGTTACATCCTCAGGTATCTACAGACCCATTCAAACAATTAGAATATTATTGAAAAGTTCATTTATTTCATTAATTCAATTAACTAAGTGAGACACATGTAGATCAATACAACACAGACTGATGTACCCTTTAAGCCCTTAGTACTATTAATTATGATTATCTTCTGCTTACAGCTACTATAAACATGACATTTAAGATTAATATATTACATGAGAACAATAAAAAATATATTTTATATATATATATATATATACACACACGTGGACAAAATTGTTGGTACCCCTCAGTTAATGAAAGAAAAACCCACAATGGTCACAGAAATGACTGGAATCTGACAATGGTAATAATGAATAAAAATTCTATGAAAATGAACAAACAAAAGTCAGACATTGCTTTTCAAACATGCTTCGACCGAATTATTTAAATAAATAAACTCATGAAACAGGCTTGTACAAAAATGATGGTACCCCTGAATATAACGTGACCAGAGGGACATGTTAAATCAAGGTGTGTCCATTAATTAGCATCACAGGTGTCTACCTTCTTGTAATTAGTCAGTGGGTCTATATATTGGGCTACAGGTAGTCACTGTGCTGATTGGTGACATGGTACCACACTCAACATGGACCAGAGGAAGCGAAGGAAAGAGTTGTCTCAGGAGATTAGAAAGAAAATTATAGACAAGCATGTTAAAGGTAAAGGTTATAAGACCATCTTCAAGTAGCTTCATGTTCCTGTGACTACAGTTTCACATATTATTCAGAAATTTAAAATCAATTTAAGACGGATAATACGAACGTTAACAAAAGAGCCCAGAAAAACTTCTAAAGAGATTAAAGGTGAACTTCAACCTCAAGGAACATCAGTGTCAGATCGCACCATCCGACGTTGTTTGAGGCAAAGTGGACTTAATGGGAGATGACCAAGGAGACCATTGTTGAAAACAAATCAGAAAAAAGCCAGACTTGAGTTTGCCAAACTACATGTTGAAAAGCCACAAAGCTTCTGGGAGAATGTCCTTTGGACAGATGAGACAAAAATGGAACTTTTTGGCAAGGCACATCAGCTCTATGCTTGCAGACGTAAAAATGAAGCATATGAAGAAAAGAACACTGTTCCTGCTGTGAAACATGGAGGAGGCTGTTATGTTCTGGGGCTGCTTTGCTGCATCTGGCACAGGGTGTCTTGAATCTGTGCAGGGTATAATGAAATCTCAAGACTATCAAGGGATTCTAGAGAGAATTGTGCTGCCCAGTGTCAGAAAGCTTGGTGTCAGTCGCAGGTCATGGGTCTTGCAACAGGATAATGACCCAAAACACACAGCTAAAAACACCAGGAATGGCTAAGAGGAAAACATTGGACTATTCTGAAGTGGCCTTCTATGAGCCCTGACCTAAATCCTATTAAGCATCTTTGGAAGGAGCTGAAACATGCCATCTGGAAAAGGCACCCTTCAAACCTGAGACAACTGGAGCAGTTTGCTCATGAGGAGTGGTCCAGAATACCTGCTGAGAGGTGCAGAAGTCTCATTGACACTTATAAGAATCGTTTGATTGCAGTGATTGCCTCAAAAGGTTGTGCAACAAAATATTAAGTTAAGGGTACCATCATTTTTGTCCAGGTCTGTTTCATGAGTTTGTTTTTTAAAATAATTCTATTGAAGCATGTTTGAAAAGCAATGCCTGACTTTCATTTGTTCATTTTCATAAAAGTTTTATTCATTATTACCTTTGTCAGATTCAAGTTAT
Organism: Girardinichthys multiradiatus; assembly: GCF_021462225.1. Taxonomy (NCBI): domain Eukaryota; kingdom Metazoa; phylum Chordata; class Actinopteri; order Cyprinodontiformes; family Goodeidae; genus Girardinichthys; species Girardinichthys multiradiatus. Next base: position 44,599,307 of record NC_061802.1, on the reverse strand, counting down.
TTCTGTGACCATTTTGGGTTTTTCTTTAATTAACCGAGGGGTACCAACAATTTTGTCCACATGTGTAGCTGTGTATATATTTAGTCAGTCAGTCAGTCATTTTCTACCGCTTATTACATAGTGGGTCTGACTGACTGACTAAATATATATATATATGTATATATACATATATAGTGCACACACTTCTGTTAAAATACCTGGTTTAAGTTAAATAAAAAAATGGCACCATGATAAATCATTTTTAAACATTTCCGCAATTGAATTTGGCAAGTGCCTTGTTTAATTCAACTTACAAACAAATAAATATGTTAGGAGAAATGCAGAAACCTGTATCTAACCCTTTTCCTTTCAATGGTTTTGTTTTTTTCTTTTCCTTCCAACAGATTTGATTGTTTTTCAGCTGAATTGTCACATTAAGGAGTAACAAGTTCTGAAATGATTTATAATGGTCCATACTTTTACTCACTTGGAACAGTTTGTAAGGCTGTTTGAAATGCTGCTAATACCTTCAGCATCATTTCAGCCAGAGAACCATGCTTGCTTTCCCAGTGACCATTACTGGTGCATGCTAGTGTCAGTCAAGTTAGGGTTAGCTCTGCTCCAAAGTATGTGTGGGCTAAAACAAACCAGAACAAAATGACAGCTAAAGGTAGAAGAAGCTCTGGGATCTGGTCTGGTTTGTGTCTCTGATTGCCATTAAGTGCTAAATTTATTTTTATTTCCACCGCCAGCATGTATTGTGTCTGTGTCTCAGCTGTGGGATGATGGCTCAGTTTCATTAGTCTCTCTGTGACAGCTCTGACTGTACTTCTTTGCGGTTTCTATTACTTCAGAGGGTTATTGGAACATGGAAGCTGCCGGTTGTGACAGCTGCTTTGCAGTTTGTCATTCCTAGTTGTTTGGGATGCTATACAAAAACTTCAAATCATTTCCTAGTGATTTAAAAAAGGCTCCCTTCTGAAATTTTGGTCCTGATTTAAAAGCCTGCTAGACAACTATGGAGCAATGATGAGCCTTTTAAGCTGCCTTCTGATACCTTTTACTTGCAGCATACAGACACGTATTTTATTGCAAATTAGAGTTTCACATCCAAAATTAAATTTAAAAGGAGAAAGCCAGAAAGGTAACATCAGAGGGAAGTAAGTCTATATTTCAAAATATTATTTCCTGCTACAACTTGTCCAGTGCAGCCCATTGCTGTTTACCTGAAAGAACAATACCTTCTATGGTAATCAAGAACATCTTCAAATGATATCAGTATAAATAATACATAGTGTTACAGATTTATAGTAGTTATAGTTTTCCTGTCAGAGCAATGTATGTACAGAATTAAACACGATTCTGAATCAAAAAACAGCTACTGACTGACAAAATGAGTTTGATGGGCTGTTACAGGTGACCAGTAGGTAGACATCTCAAGAGTCTGATCTTAGTGATCTGACCATACCAAGTTGCCCAGATAGCAGCATTTGGTGTAGAAGCAGTTACTAAGAGAAGGAGGCTCAAAGTTAGCTGTTTTCTGTATTTTAGGGGTGTAGAGAATGAAGTCGATGGAAGCACAGGAGTGTAAGAATCTATTTTAAAGAAATCTGTATTTTCTATGACATGTTTGTGGTTCACTCAGGCTGCACGAAAGTGAGAGAGAGCCAACTGCTAACAGGAAGGCTAACAGAGCTTTTTTGAAGTGAGGTTCTATGATGTTATTATCGATAAAGGTTCTCTTACCTGTAGTAGAAAGATGTCATATCATAGTGAGCTTTTTGGAATTGTAATTTTTGTGCTCTACTATTCTTTCCTGATATTGTAGACTATTTATTTTTGCTAACATAGCATTCTATCTCACTGCTAAAAACTTTGTTTTTAGTGAGTTTTAGTTTAAACTGTTGAAGCCAGCAGAACAAGAAGCTGTACTGGCCTTCTGTTGGCTTCCACCACTCTGAGGATTTACATTCCTACAAGCTCACAGTGATATAACATATTTGTACTACAGGTAAGGAAACTACTGCAAACAGTAACTTTACAGAACCTCACTTTAAAAACATCCAAACTTAAACGTGAACAGAGTACTGTAGAGCAAAGGGGCTCTTTTTGAATCCCTCTGAGCTTTCAGCCTCTGTCATGGGACATGCTGGATTTGGAAATGTTATTTTAGAAAAGCCAGAGTTAGCTACGACTCTACATTCTCTATAGGAAATAAATATTTATAACTCTATGTGTTCTATTCTATAAGATGCTAAAGCAGGTTTAAACTCATTCACCATTTCTTGTTGTTTTAAAATAACGATAAAATTCTTATTTCAATCGACTGCTCCCTCACACACACAGGGAGTGTGACATGCCCTCTGCTCCTTAGTATTAATATTTAATAATCACTTATGACAGGAAGGCTGGTAAAAAAAAATATTTCAGTGCAGCACTTATATATTCCTTTATTATAGTTGTTAAAGAGAAATTGTAATCATCTATATTAAATATTGTTAGGTCAAAGCTTTCCAAAAACTGGAGATTGGAAACAAGATTATGATCGATGCACCTAAAGGAAAATAACATGCAGAGAAATAAAGCACAAATACATCAGATTGTATAAATGACTGGAATTAATCTACTGCTTTCTTTTTGTTTCAATAGGGGGGATTGTAAATGTGATGCCTCTGCTCTTCTCTCAAATCTCACACAACAAAATACAGGTAACTGTTCCTTAGACTGGATCTGCCTCTACTTGTTATTCTGTTGTGAAACTGAACGGCTTCAGTTCCCTCTGCTCCTTGTTCCGATTGTCTTCCTGCTAGGCACGTAACCTCTACTGCTGGATAGGACAGTTCTGAAGAGCAGCTGGTTAGGACCCATCTTTTTCCGCAGGCCAATTGTCTAGTTTTTGTTTAAACAAGCATGTATTGTAGTTTAGTTGTGTGTTTTTCTAAACTAATGGTACTAGAGTTTAGTGATGTAGACGTTTATTTAAAACATAAATTATTCTCAGAAAATAAATAAATAAAAATATCCTTATAAAGTATTTATGTCATAGTAGATGTGAGCTATATTTACAGGTGTGGATTTAGGAAGGTTTTGAAGGATCAGGCCAAAAAGACTGAATAAAATCTTAAATAGATTAGACGTTTCTGAGCTCGAAGATTTACCGTTGGTACAGTTAAGCAAATTAAACACAAATCCAAAAGAATGGAAAAGTTGTCTTTTCCATCTTCAATCTAACTTGGTAAAACAAGTATAAGATGCTTTTCAAATTGGCCCTTTTTGTTTTTTATAGTTTCAATGTTTAGATTACATTTTATCTTTCACTGTGTTACATATTTAAACAAATAACCAAATAATCACTGTTTCATATTTTCTTTGTTTTATATCCAATAAAGAATGAAAGGTTTGCAAGGAAATTATTTTTAAAAAACATTTAGTGTGTGATTATAGGAACAAAATAATGTAAAACAATAATTGTGAAAATTGTGAAATGATAAAACAATTCTGAAATTCAGCTGAATTTTCCAAAATCTCATTAAAATGTGAAAAAAAATAAAATTAAAATGCTTAATACAATGATTCTCAAAGAAGGATTATAAGCTGTTTAATGTTTTATAACATTAAACAGTTTGATGGAGCGGAATCTGTCCCGTGGATAACAGGTCATTTACACCTGCAAGAACCAATGTAGCATGTGCAGACCTGTGTTTTTGTTTTGACTGTCCCCATGACAACAGCTATGAATCCAGCTGGGCGTGGTAGTGGGTTAGGGTTAGATTTTGTAAAAATCTGTTAAAATAAATAACCATGTAAATGTAGTCTGTTGAATAAGATCCCTCAACATTCCTTAATGTCTCCAGACCATCATTACCACTAAAAGGACTTTTGTTGTTGTTCTTTCATGTTTAGCCATATGTTTGTTAGTTTTTTATTACCAAATCATTACATGTGCTTATATATCAGTTTGATTAATAAAATATTTGATGAAATTATTATATTATGGATTTTCTTACTGTCTTTGAATGACGTGTAAACTGTTTAATTAGTTGGTTTATATAACAGGGGTGAATCTATTAATTTTACAATGTTTTTTAAATTCATATAGCGGTAATATACCCCACCGTTGTAAGGTGGTGCCTCCATTGATAGAAACTGTTTATCAAGCACATCCCACTGATATTTAAGTCCTCAAACTATTCCTGAACCTTTTTGCTTTGTAGTGAGATGCACCAGGCTGCTGAAAAATGGCACAATGGAACAATCAGGGCATAGTGTTTCTTTTAAAAGTATATATACATTCTGCAGCAGTTTTTTGGTGGTACCTGTCAAAGTAGCATCCACATGGATGACAGGATCCCACTGCCTCCACTGGTTAACCTTCCCATAGTGCATCCTGTTGCCATGTGTTCCCATGGTAAGTGATGCACATTTACCTGTAATGCACTGTTTATTCAGACACCTTTTTATCATTCTCTTCAATTGAACTAAAATAGCTCTTCTGTTGTATTTGGCCATGCAGACCAGCCTTCGCTCCACACTTACATCAATGAGCAGTGAAACACTTTGATGGATACTGACCATTTCATACTGAAATCTCATTCGGTGGTCACAATGTTATGCACAATTGGTGTATATTATTAATTTGTAAACAAATTACAAACAAATTACCTGTACTTAAATGTGGGGAAGCTGGGTGCAAAGGAACAGAACCCAAGCCCAAACTAGACAGCATTTTATTGTCATTCAGGCTGTACATAGGCAATATACGTATATTCAATTAAATTCAAAAATACTTTATTAATCCCAAAGGGAAATTAGATCTTGCAGCATATTATGAAGGTTTCTTCAAAGAGCCGTTGTAGATGCTGATGGCTGTTGGCAGGAAGGTTCTCCTGTAGTGCTCCGTCTTACAGCAGATCTGAAGAAGCCTCTGACTGAAGACACTGTGTTGTTGTAGGACAGTCTCATGAAGAGGATGCTCAGGGTTCTCCATAATGTTCTTCATTTTATGAAGAATCCTTCTTTCCACAATGATCTCAAGAGGTTCCAGAGGAGTCCCAAGAACAGAGCCAGCCTTCTTTATCAGCTTGTTGAGCTTTTTTAAGTCCCTGGCTCTGATGCTGCTTCCCCAGCAGATGATGGCAGAAGAGATCACACTCTTCACAACAGCCTTATAGAAGATATGCAGCATCTTGCTGCAAACACCAAACGACCTAAGCTTCCTCAAGAAGTACAGTCTGCTCTGTCCCTTCTTGTAGACGGCTTCACAGTTGCATCTCCACTCTAGTCTGTTGTCCAGGTGAACACCGAGGTATTTATACTCCTCCACCACCTCCACTTCTTCTCCCATGATGGAAACAGTTTTTGACTTATTCCTGTTTCTCTTAAAATCTACAATCATCTCCTTTGTTTTAGTCACGTTCAAGATTAGACTATTGTTTCCACACCATGCCACAAAGTGGTCCACCACCTTCCTGTACTCAGCTTCTTGTCCATCTCTGATCCACCCCACGACTGCAGAATCATCCAGGTATTTCTGCAGATGACAGGAGTCTGTCTTGTACTGGAAGTCTGAGGTGAACAGAGTGAAAAGGAATGGTGAGAGTACAGTGCCCTGTGGTGTTCCTGTGCTGCTGACTACCTGGTTAGACTCACAACCCTTCAGTCTCACAAACTGTGGTCTGTTTGTCAGGTAGTCTTTCATCCAGGAGATTGTTGAGGCCTCCACCTGAGTCTTCTGGAGTTTCTGACAAAGCAAATCAGGTTGGATTGTATTAAATGCACTGGAGAAATCAAAGACAATTATCCTTACAGTGCTGCTGGCTTTGTCCAGATGACAGTGGGTTTGTTGAAGCAGGTGTATGATGGCACCTTCAACTACAACTCCACAGCAATAAGCAAACTGAAGGGGGTCCTGATGGTTTATTGTTTGCTTACTCAGGTGGGCCAACAGGAGTCTCTCTAGGACCTTCATGATGTGAGATGTCAGGGCAACAGGTCTATAGTCATTGAGGACTGATGGGTGAGTTTTCTTTGGTACCGGAACAAGACAGGAGGTCTTCCACAACACCGGAACCTTCTTCTGGGCCAGGTTAAGGTTGAAGAGGTGCTGCAGAATCCCACAGAGCTGCTCTGCACAGGCCTTCAGGACTCTAGTTCTGACATGATCTGGACCTGCAGCCTTATTCCGATTCAGTCTCTCCAGTTGCATCTTCACCTGACTTCTTGAGACACACAGATGGAAGGAGGTGGTAAAGGAAGCCTCAGCATCTTCTGATATGGTTAAAGGCAAATATGTAGAAGCAGAAGGGTCTAGGGCTGAGGTGGAAGATAAAACATTTGAGATGTTACTGGACAGCTGTGGGTCCTGTGTGTCAAAGGAGGGTGGGATGTCTGTTTGGCTGTGAGCAGGAGAGGATGATGCAAAGCTTGTTTCTGAACTGAACCTATTGAAGAATGTGTTCAGTTCATTGGCTCTGTCCAGACCTTCATCGGTCCGATCATCTTCCTGCTTGAAGCCTGTGATCTTCTTCATCCCTGACTACACATCTCTGATATGGTTTTACTGGAGCTTGCTCTCCAGCTTCTTCTTGTACACCTCCTTGCTGTCTCTTATCTTGACTTTAAGTTGCTTCTGTATACTCCTCAATAATTCTCTGTCTCCCTCTCTGAAGGTTATTTTTTTCTTGTTAAGCAGGTCCTTCAGGTCATTGGTATCCAAGGTTTGTTATTGGGGAAGCATCTCACCGTTCTGGTGGGGATGATGTTATCCACACAGAAGTTTATATAGTCGGTTACACACTCAGTCATGGCATTTATGTCCTCTCCATGTGGCTGGCACAGTGCATCCCAGTCTGTAGCCTCAAAGCAACCTTGCAGAGCTTCTTCAGCTTCCTGTGACCATTTTCTCACAGTCCTCTTTATTACAGGTTGCCTCTGAACAAGGGGCTTATATTTCGAGCAGAGAAAAACAAGATTGTGATCTGATTTGCCTAGAGGAGGTATTGCTGTAGAGATTTATGAGTCCTTGACATTTGCATGAAACAAATCCAATGTTTTGTTTTCTCTGGTAGAGCAGCTGACAAACTGTTGAAACGTTGGAAGTGTAGCAGAGAGTGAAGCATGGTTAAAATCACCAGAAATTGCCACAAAAGCATTGGGGTTTTGTGTCTGTAGCTTAGCAACAACTGAGCTGATGGCATCACATGCAGTGTCGGCAACAGCGGAAGGTGGAACGTAAACTGTTATTAGACACCACAATGAAATGCCATGGCAGTCGCTCAGAACCAAGGAAAGAGTAAATAAATAATGCATTCAATAAAGTGCAACAATTCATATGTATAATAAATAAACACATAATAAGGAAGGAAAAAGTTTAATATTGACCCTTGCATACTTCACTGTTATAACTGTGTTCATGAGCACAGTCCAGTGTGTATTTTGTGGCAATGTTGGTATGCGGAGAAATTTCCAGCCTGATTGCTCCAGTTTGTTTCAGTAGCTGGGAGATACATCATTCAATCAAGAGGGTGGGTAGGATCTTTCACAATAATACAAGTTTGATCAAGCAGCTTTTTACATCAATGCTCCTCAATATCCTCCAGAAAACAGAACTGCTTGGTATGAGTGTCTACTTATCAGATTGAGGAATAGTGTTGTTTAGTGTCTCAAACCTAATAAAATATTTATTCAGATGAGTGAGAGAGTTGGTTTTGTTTCAGGAGCAGCTTTTAGTTTTATAATAGCTTGGATATCTTATCACATACAGTCGTATTAAAAATAATATATTAATTTTTCTTACGTGATTAATTACAGGTTAATACCACACATTAACCTTCATTTCCTCATGAATATATTGACAATGTGTCCGAACTAGATAATTGAAGCTACTCTGACCATCTGTCATTAAATAACAACCAAGACACCTACAAGTCTCTGAATTTGGTCTGAGAACAGTATGTCTACTCCTCACTTTCAGCTGTAAGGTGTTTCAGGACTTTACAAAAGCCAAAGAGCCTAGTCTTTGCATGTTTCAGGTCACAGCATCTCAGTGAGATCAAAATCTGGCTCTCTGGGGGATTTTAGAGTCTTTGCTTCAGCTTAGTTAAAGTATAGTTAAAATGTTTGATTAATATCCATATGTCCTAAAACCTGCATCTTTTAGATGTTTCCCAGTTACATCCCATCTGAATCAAATTGCTTAATTACCTTCTCAGACTATCATCAAGTTTGGCAGGATGTTTCCAAGGACCCATTAATTCCTGTTAGCGATCTTCTAGCATGGTAACATCTAAAATGTCTAGTACTGCTTCAGGACCAAAATTGCTAACCATTGAGCTATACCCTTGTCTTTCTAGCTGATTAAAACAATGACTCTTTCTTTGCTGAAACAGAAACAACATAGACGTGCTATGATTACCCATTGTCTGAGACAATAATAAAAAAAAATAAACTTCTAAGAATAGATTATATTCTATTTTCACATTTTCAGGAAATCTGTGAATTGAAAAGCCAGGGTTACAAATTTGTTGCACTTATTGCCTGGAACAAAAGTCGCTTGATTGAAATGTCCTCCTTCAATGTCACTAAATGCTCTTCTGCATTTGGACTGCTGTAGTTCCTCAATGCCATTGGCAGAATAAAATGATGTGCTTCATTTTAATAAGCCTCTGTATTAAATTATCTAAGCTATTCAAATGATTTCCTTTTAAACCTTTCCTTGTCTCGTTCACTGTTTTGTGTTACCAGTAGTCTATTGAATGATAGAATTAGCCATTGTAAGAAAAGCGTCGAGTGGTTTAGATGAAGACTATCCTGGATTAGTTAGCTGCATAGATAAAGTGGTCTAATACAACAACACCAAGGACGCTAAGAGGACCTTTTGAGATTCATCTTTCACATGAGTTATACTGAAGCATTTTCCTGCAAATAAATGTCTTCCATTATGTTTGAATGGCTGTGCATGACTGGACATCATTTTCAAGTACACCAATATATTGTATTTTGTTCTTGTCCAGATCCTGTGGTTTCGGAGAGCTGTGCTTGGAGGTCTGACAACCTGTATGGTCCTCAATATTCTCTGGTAAATGGACAACAGTAGAATGTTTTAAATTGTTTATTTAAAACTAGTAGGAACCTCTTAACCATCAAGTTGGTATTCACACATTCAAACACACTCAGAGAAAACTTCTTGTTGTGTACATTCCACCCAGTTACTGTAGATGCAGTACTCTTAATTAATAATTCCCACTCTACATTTTCAGCTCAATGCTATATATAATAATACAAATTTACAAAAGCCAAAGAGCCTAGTCCAATTAATAAATTCATTGTAGTTTACTGAAATACAGAAATGTCTTGATTCCTGTGTGCATCCTTTTGCTGGCTTTAACATTGATGTAAAGACAGGACATATTCAGGAGTTTGCGGTCAAAAACCAACAAATTGTAGTACATTACTGCATCCTATTAATACTGTGCTATCAGTAATTATTGATTTGCTGCAATATAAAGCTGTGCACTTAGTAGGGTTGCAATTTGTTGTCAAACTGAAATACGAGAAGTGCAAGCAGTGTGTAACACATGTAGCGTAAGCTACATCAAATAAGCATCAAATACATTGAAATCCCCCCCCCCATGTGACTGCTGACAGCACAAAAAGGGAGAGCTATAGCAAAAGAAAAACTTCTTCCTGCAGTTTTTAAGCTGCTTTTTAGCTAAAGATATACGGTCATACTTTGTGTGGAGGATACAGAATTTTAACATTTGAATAAAGTACTCTTGATTCGGTATAAAACATATTCCCTCTGGGAGACGCTCCCAACATGACAATTCCACAGCGGGATGACAAGACATGGAATTGTCAAAAAATAATAAAATTATATATTTGATTTCTCCAGTGCATTTAAAACAATTCAGTCTCATTTACTATGTCTGACACTTCAAAAGACACAGAGGAGGGCTTCAACAATCACCTACCTCCATAACTATAAAATGAAGTCCATAATGGATAACTCAGAGCATTCTCTTTATGAGAGCTATACTGGTTAGCTGTAGGCACTTCAAACCAGACTTCTTATGTATTTCTTTTAACAATGTTTGTTCTTGTCAATTCAATTCAATTCAAAAATACTTTATTAATCCCAAAGGGAAATTAAATGTTATTATAGCTCATATTATGAAGGTTTCCTCAAAGAGCCATTGTAGATGCTGATAGCTGTGGGCAGGAAGGATCTCTTGTCAATCCTTCAATAAAGCCCAGACTTGCATCTCCAAATAGTTTTTTAGTCTGTGGATTGTCCCGTTGCAGCTCCTCCACAGTTGCTGTGCATGACTCTTAGCTGCTCACCTAACCAGATTAGGTAGAGAGTCATGTTTTTGTAGTTGTGCCATACTCATCAGTTATCAATTGATGAATGGAACAGAGCTCTGTGATATGTTTAAGATTGGAATGTTGCTTTTTAACCTAACCCTGCTTTAAACTGCTCGACCACATCTTTCTTGACCTGTCTGCTTTTTGTTCCCTAATGTTCTCTGACAAACCAGAGGCCTTCACAGAATACTTAGATTACATTACAAACAGGTGGATTATACATAGTAACTGGGTTATTAAGGGGTATATAATAAAGGAGGATGAATACAAATGCTCTCAGCACTCCACAACCTTTTTTTTTATAACTGCTCGAAAACCGTGCATAATTTATCTTCTACTTCACAAATATGACTTGTGTTCTGATTGTCCATACAATAAAATTCCACTTAGAATACATTAGGGTTTGTTGTTCGTAATGATTTCTGGGTTATGAATAATTTAGCAAGGCACTGTAAAAACCATATAAAAAAACTGGCTAGAGAAGCAAGATCCTCTGAGACCATGGGCAAACGTTTGAAGGGAGCAGACATTAAAAGCTGCAGTGAGCATGGTGGTCCAAAGTAAAAGAAGGCCATCTGGCAAAATAAGCATCCACAAAGGACTCTAAATGCACCAGAGAGCAAAAACCATCTGCAATCTCTTAAACCCCACTTTGCTGCTGAGGAATCAGGTGCATTTAGGGAGAATGTTTCGCCTGCTATCTTCTGGTCCTCTACACAAAAATAAGCTTCTGCAGGATGGATTTTTGAGTCAAACAGCACTTAAAGCTGAAACTAGACATTTACATACACTGTATAAAAATACATACAACTATTAACATCTTCAGACATCACCTATAGAAGGAAGATTGTAGAAGTATGCATAAAATGTTTGACACAAGTCATACAGTTGACAGGTTATTCTACCAAAAACTGAGGAAATTCTGAATTAAAAAAGAAAATTAAACAATAGCTGTCATTATTCTGGCTTTTAACAAACTGAAACAAGGTTGGTAAAACTAACTGAACAAAAACAGGAACGTTTTTATTTAATGTCTGATAGTAAGGGGAAAACGCATGTGTCTTTTTATACAGTTTATGTAAATATATGTTTTCAATTGTATATTCAAACCCAAGTCTTTGAGATAAAACCTTGACAAGCTGATTAAAAATTTCTCTTTTGTCTTTTGTCCCTGTGTGCCGAGAAATCTGTTTCCAGACATGTTCACTTACTTTCTAATATCTAACATTAAATGACCAAATCTTACCATAAGGGAAATATAGCCAGCAATACTGGATCATATGTGGAGAACATTCGGTGTGATTTACTACCTGGCAATTTGTGTGTTGACTTGTAGGTTAAAACAAATCAATAAAAAGGTGTAAGTAATTTAATGATGCACTGTATCAACTTTATATGTCTAAGCCAATTCACTAGTTTTGAAAAGGTGTTCTAAAGTTGTATGATTTTTTTTGTTCTGAGAAAGGGAGGGTTTAAATACACTAGCTACTTTCACTACTAAAGGGGAGAATATGCAGTAACAGCAACAATGGTACATCATTTTTCTATTTAGACTAAAATATGTCCCATATTGCTTCATCATACTGCTGCACTTCATTTTCCCAATAAATTACTGCATGTATAATCTACAAATCACTACAACAGAAGCTGCTCAGTGCTACAACCGTATGCAGCTGGTGTACACAGCATGTTTCAGTGTCCAAACTGCTGGTTTGCTATTTCCTCCTTTTCAAAATTCACGAACAAACCAAAAAAAATCTTTAGTCCTGGTGCACTAAATGAGTCCCTGCACATCTATGACAGATTTCACTGAGCTGAACCTTACAACTGCTTGGTTCTGACCTTTGGTGTACTTTGCTGATCGGCTTCTGGCAAAACAGAGTACAGCAGGTCTGTACAATAAGTCTCTGTCCTCTGGGACACTTCCCTGAGATTTATAAGCTTCTGGCTAAAACCAACCCCCGTACCCCTGCCCACCAACCTTTGTCTTGTCTCCAAGCTACACTCCACATTGTGAAAGCCATGTTGTGTGGCAAATGCTCTGTAATAGTAAATGTTTTTTCCCCATTGTGGAACTACATAACTACATTTGTTGAGTCATTATAACTGGCTGTTTTTTGCACCTTTATTAAGCTACAGCACATCAGGATTTAACTATTTTTTTTAACATGTCCTGTCTGGCAGAGTAGCACTTAGAATTTATGTCTGAGTGCCAAGAAGAAGCCCAACAGATTTACTTTCGAACGTGTGGCATGACAGTTAACACTTGATATAAAAAAATTTATTTGAATCTTCCTTTGGATCATTTCAAATGCAATGGACACAAAGATGGAAAAGAAAAAAAGGAAGCAAGGAAGAGAGAGAGGTCGGGCAAAAAGGAAAAAGGGAGAGAAGGAGAAAAGAATAGAGGAGAAAAAGAAGGATGAAGAGAATACAAGATACTTGAAGACTGCCTTTCCCCTTCAGAAACATATATAACAACAGCAATGTTACCAAAACGTCCACGGTACTAATGAATGCAAGATGAACAGGTATTTGATGGTAACTGCGTCTCAATATAGAACATCTGTGTATCTGTTAACACCTGAATCCAAACACCTGTGGGTGTAAGTGTGAGCGTGCTTGTTTATATATGGTTTTTCCATAAGAATATGCCATAGCGAGTGTGAGGAGCCACAGACCTGCACCCCTGGACCCAAGACAGACATGGAGGAAATCTGAGCCACAGACATCTAAGGTCCCCCAGAGCATGGGAACCCCAGGAGGACCACCGCCAGGACTACCGCAACCCCCCCAGAGAAGAGCGGAGGAGAGCCCCAGTGGAACCACCCAGCAGCCACAATACAGAAGCCCCAAAGCTCAGTAGTTCTGAGTTTATTTTTAAATAAGCATTTAACTTTAAAAAAATGCAGTTTTACATGTTGCACTTTCTATTAAACCAAGACTACATGAAAACACACAAGTATTTAACAAAAATGCTTCTGGCAAGCAGCCACTGGGAATGAGCCAGCACACACCAAAGCACACAGCCCCAGGCACCAAGAACCACCAATACACCAACGGACAGAGACACCAGCCACCGGCAGGGTGTGTGGCACGGAGGAAATAGGCCCCACATTTGATGGGGGAACTAAGCTGATCCAAGAAAGGGAGCAGCCCAAGACCTAACCTGACACAAAAACAGGTGCACACAGTCACAATCCCACATCCCCCCCACGCCACCCTCCAGCCCACCGCCCCAATCCCCCAGACATGACAGCCAGCGGAGCACCACACTGCCAAGCCCACCCAACCATCCAGCCAATGCCAGTAGCCCCAGCCCAAGGCCCTACATGAGGGGTAGTGTGATGGAGCGTGTGGAGGGAGATGTCCAGGGATGGGGAGGGAAGGACTGGGGGGCAGAATGCTCTCCCAGTGAGCCAGCTCCCCAGCCAACCCCAATAGGCACCCCTGTTCCAACAAAGGAGGGAGGCACAGGCACACCCACTGGGCCCAAAGCTAAGGACAGGCACCAGGCCCGGAGAACCAACCAAAAACCGGGACCAACACCCCCAGCCCCCTGGAATAACCCAAACCCTCAAACCCCAATCCCCAGTCCCACGCCTGAAGAATTCAATTCAGTTTTATTTATATACCGCCAATTCACAACACGTCGTCTCAAGGCACTTCACAAAGAGTTTGGAATGGTGCGGGGTTGTTGGGGAGGTTAGAATAAACTACTGAGTGTTAGAGTTTGGCAATTTTAGAATGGGCTATGTGTAGGGGTACTAAATAAAATAATAAACTGATAAAGTTTGTCCATCTAGAGCCAACTGCTGGCCATTGTTTTACTAAAAACTACAATGATTGGGGATACATCTCTCTGTCAGACTGATTATAACCATTGAAAAAGAGAAGGGGTCGCACAGGTAGCAGAAATGGAGGGTGTGTTTGCACCTTACCCATAACTGAGCCGGTTTAGGCTAAACCTGACTCCCCCTTACTCCATCCAACGGGGAGGGAGGAAGGCAGAGGTAAAATAATTGGCAAGTGTTGTTAATTGTTTCCTGTTCCATTATGTGAAAGGTTGGAAATTTTAAAATTTGCTAAGTCAATTCAATTGAATCATACAGATTTCAAGTCAGGTACATACATTCCAATTAACCCTAACTATCGAACAGTGCAGTTAGATTCAGTTATTTATTCAAATTGGTTAAAAAGTTTTTCTATCTAATGAAAACCAGCAGATTGCATCAAATCAATGACTTGTAGCATTCACTCCTCCTGGATGAGCATGTAGAGACAGTGGACAGTCACCAGCGTTGACTTTGCAGCATTCCCTCATACTGAGCATGCATGTAGCGACAGTGGAGAGGAAAAACTCCCTTTTAACAGGAAAAAACCTCCAGTAGAACCAGGCTCAGTGTGAGCAGCCATCTGCCATGACAGATTGGGGGTTTGAGAGAACAGAGCAGAGACAGTAAGAAAAACAGAAGCACTGATCCTGGAGTATCTTCTAAGGGAATGAAAAGTAAATGTTAATGTATGTAGCTCCTTTAGTCGTTTCATCTAGGAAGAAAAAACAGATAAATTCTGAGCCAGTTTTCAAGTTTAGAGTATGATAGGAGAGCACAAACAGTCATAGTAAAAGCTCAGTCATTAGCTATGTCTAGGAGATAAGCAGTGTTAAACACTGAAAGAAAGGGCCAAGTGTATCATCGGTAGAAGGTGAGCATTAAGTTGTTGGCAGCCTAAGCTTGGACGATGCCCCTCTCCAGGAAGGTGTCACAGGTAGATACAGAGTCAGGCCAGGTGTAACTTCTAGGAAGAGAAAAGAGAGAGAACAGAAAGTTAAAAGCTGAAATAACAGCAAATAATGCAAAATTGGAGAGTAGTATGAGAATGTAGCAGAGAGAGAGTGAAAGTGCTCATTATGTCCTCCAGCAGCCTAAGCCTATAGCAGCATAATTACAGAGATAGCTCAGGATAACCTCAGCCACTCTAACTATAAGCTTTATCAAAAAGGAAAGTTTTAAGCCTAGCCTTAAAAGTAGACAGGGTGTCTGCCTCACAGACTAAAACTGGGAGCTGGTTCCACAGGAGAGGAGCCTGATAACTAAAGGATCTGGCTCCCATTCCACTTCTAGAGACTCTAGGAACCAGAAGGAGAATTTTAATTTCTATTCTGGATTTAACAGGGAGCCAATGAAGGGAAGCTAAAATAGGAGAAATTTGATCTCTCTTTTTAATTTTCATCAGAACTCTTCCTGCAGCATTTTGAATCAGCTGAAGGCTTTTAACTGTATTTTGTGGACATCCTGATAATAAAGAATTACAATAGTCCAGCCTTGAAGTAACAAATACATGGACTAGTTTTTCAACGTCACTGGATAGGATGTTTCTAATTTTGGCAAAGTTCCAGAGGTGAAAGAAGGAAATCCTAGAAACATGTTTAAAATGGGATTTAAATTACCGTAAATTCCAGACTACAGAGCGCACCTGATTAAAAGCCGCATGCTCTAATTTTAGAAAGGAAACCAATTTTATACTTGTACAGGCCGCACCAGATTTGCTTGCTGCGGTTGTTCCACTGTGTAATATGAGATATTTTCACAGAAAGATATTACACGTGACAATTATTTTACTTTAAATTTAATCCGTATGGTAATATAAAAAAATGCATATTGCAAATGCTTTTTTTCAAACAGTGCCTGTAACACGGCTACCTTTAAATATACGTACGTTATCAGTAACACACAAATTTCGTTGCTAATGCTTTTTTACTGAACAGTGCACAAACAACATTCCGATATCTCCTAACTGATATACAATGCAGCCTACCAGGTCAAAAGTCATTGATCGCCTTCTTCATTTTCTTCCTGCGCATTGAAACCATCAAAGTCCTGTTCTTCAGCATCCGAATTGAACAGCCTCAGGATCTCGTCACTCACTTCAGCCTCTTCGTTCACGCTCTCACTTTAGTGCACCCGGTCCCCTTAATCACGCAGCAGTCCAGCCTTTCGAAACCCGTTGATGATTTTCCATGTTGATGAGGGTGAATATAAATGACTGATTTACAATACCGATAACTGAACTGTGAAAGTGCTCTTGATTTATCGCACAAGTTCATTGGACCTCTGTGAACTACTCATCAATTTTATTGGTCTACTGTTGCCAGGCAAAATGTTTTTAGCGGCATGAAAAAAAAACATGCGTTAGCCGCACCGTTGTATAGGCCGCAGTGTTCAAAGTGTCGGGAAAAAGTATAGTCCGAAATTTACGGTACATGTCCTGGTCAAAAATAACATCACGGTTTTTTACTTCAATTTAATGCCATCCAGATTAAGTTATTGACTAAGTAGTTTCTTTGTTAAAGACTCCGATCCAAAGACAACAACTTCTGTCTTGCCTGAATTTACAAGCAGAAAATTTAAAGTCATCCAAGATTTTATGTCTTCAAGACATGCTTGTAGTCTGACTAACTGGTTGGGCTCATCAGGATTTATGATAAGTAAAGCTGAGTATCATCAGTGTATTTATTAATATTTATAAAAAATTATAATTAAAAATCATAATTCAGGAAAATAGTTTCTTAACGAAAAACATTACTTACAAATAGAAATAGAGTTGTCCTTTGATGTAGTGATTATGGGCTCAAAGCTCTTAATAATTACAATTAGCTATTCATCATTAATAATTGTTAAATTAGAACCACAAAATGTCACTATTTATTCAACCACTTCACTGAGGGTGGGGGAACTTCGACCTTGTTTTGACAGATAAATCACTCTTGCACGAAATAAACACAAACACTTCTCTTGATTATATATATGAAGATTTATTGAAGCCAAATAATTCTGATATACCATTATTCTGGTCCAAAAACCTTCATCTAACTAGGAAATAAAAATGACTACCTAACAATAATAATAAAAGAAAAATATATGCGCATTAAGTGTCTATGAAGATCAAAACAGCAGTTCTGTCCGCTGACCACACTGCACGTTACCACGGGATGCGGCTCCTGTTGTCGTCCTCTCAGACCGGGAAAACCGCTCCACGCGGCTTAGTAGAGATGGGGAATCCTCTGGGACACAGTTTGCTTCTGCAGGCCTCAGAGACAAAGTAAAGCAATGCTTATACCTGAATTTCCCTTCTTTATGAATGAAATCACCGGGTACATAAACAGTGATTCACTCGTATTTAACTTTGCATATGATCGCGTGATCTTATGACACCCTTGGGTCCAGTTTGAAGAGTTTATGTCTCTTTGCTGGCAAAGAGACATAAGCGTGCTGGGTCTCTCTGTCCAGGCCCATGTGTGACCCGCGTAGAAGAGGCAGGATGTAGCAAGAGCGGTGCTTTTATTCGGGCAGTGACGTCACAGGAAGTCCGCAGTTATCCCGTTTCCTGGCTGTGCTGGAAGTAGGTTAATGCAATTTATTTTGAAAGTTCCAGAAGAGTTTGTATCGGAGTTTAATCTTGAAATCCATGGCTGGGTCCCAACACTGTGGTACTCCACAATTAACCCTGGAGTTTGAAGATGATTTATCATTTGCATGAACAAGCCATCGACCCCCAACAAAGAAGAGCCAGCTGGAAGCGTGCAGTGATGACGAAGAGTGTGTCCCCACTCCAAAAAAAAAAAGAGCCAACCAGCCGGCCCAGCACAACAAGAATATGCAGCATAAAGGCACATGCCCAACATGCCTAACCACCCCCGAACCCACGGGCCGGAGCCAACAGAGCGCTGAGACCTTGATGCCCCCTGGTCTGGCACTGGATCGCAGCCACTAATTAAATACATAGCTGGCTAGCTAGGTAGCTGGCTGGCTGGCAGACAGACAGAGAATAGTTTTGTTGTCCGACGAGCTAACCCCTCCCTCCTACATCCCTATGTCTAAAGGGATTGCTCAATCCAGCTCTCCATCCAACGGGTCCGGACTTCCCTAAACCTGAAAGGTCTTACTAAGCAGGTTTAATGAAAGTTCTGTTTAAGCTGGTGTCGGGAAATGACTCGCCTAGCCTCTGACAGCCTTCATACAAAAGTCTCGCCCTTCTTCAACTGTAGGTCTGGACGACTGAGTAGCCTATCGCAGTCATCCACACTTTCAACAGTCACTTTTGTTCACAGCTGCTCATTCCCTATTTTTACAACTGGCTCTTGGTATATGGGCTAGGTTAATTTTAGTGGCTCAGGCAACCTATAAAAACCTCCCAAAATCTCTTAGAACCAGGCAACAAGACTTTTTACCACCAATGAAAAACCAAAAATAAGGTGACTCAATTAATTGAATGTCCACGATTTAACTAGAATTTTAAATGCTTTCTTTAATTAGCAACGCTTATGCAGGGGTCAGTAACAGCTTCAATTCGGCAACACGTAATAATTTCAATAATGGAAATAAATCAATCAATTCAACCTGTCTTACCCTGAAGCTGAAACTAATGAGTTTGGAGAGGCTTTGAAGTCGGAGGCTCATCCATGCACCTGATGGAGATGGTTCTTCTGGTAACAAGTGATTTCTTGAGGGGAATACGACTTAATCTTCAGTTTTCTTCCTTTAAGTGGCAGGTACTGATGTTCCAGGCTTCAATGGTTAAACAGGATCTTTGTTGTCATATGTCTCTGAAGACAGTATTTTCCAGAGGCTGAAGAGTTGAAGGAAACCCGGAGACATAAATGAGGTTGATTCAGGACTTCCAGAAGCCTGAAACTTAGAGCAATCAGCTGTTCACCTATCAAGTTCACTTCTGTTGTGTGGATAAAAAGGCTTTAGATGAAATCAGATTCTTAATCGTGAGGCACAGTCCTTCTAAGGCCAACGGGTTGATCCTCTTTTTAGCTGGGCTGTGTCTCTGGTCCTCTGATTCATCTGTAGCGTCTCTCCGATCTTGTTCGCTGGTCTTCTGCGAGGAAACAACCACCTAGTTCCTCTATTCTTGCCCATTTTATAGAGCATTTCCACCAAACCCTTTGTGCTCATTGGCCAGTGGTTGTTGCCATGGCTGTCCCATTGGTCACCCATGACATAAGGTGATTTCCTGGAATTTCCCGAGTCGTGTCCATATCAGACATGCCATCATCACCTCAGTCCTGAGCTGTTTTAATAATTATTGCATGGATTACACATAAGGATATAAGGATATTTATTGTAACTTTTATGGAGTTCACTGTGAGCAGTTACTAAATGTTGCATGGATTACATGGAAAGATCTCACCTTATTTTGACACCCCCTTCTTGAGATCAGACTGTATCCATGCCTAAAGTCCAAAAAGTCAGAGAAAATCAAGGTCTGTATCATAAACACACAAGGAGAGGACCTCATCTTCCAAGTAGCCTGAGTAATGTGGTGATCAGGGCACAGGCGGCGGGGACCAGACGTCGAGAACCTCAAACTCATCGATGAAGTCAGGATGCATCAAAAGTTGAGAGGACACAGGCTCCTTCCGGAGGACAGGTGGTGAGGGAGTCCCATACCGCCTATCATGTGAGGCGGTATCAACAGGGCTATGGATAGGCGAGAGGAGTGGGGGTAAGGGCGAAGGGGGGGAGAAGGGTTGAGGAGGGATCATCGACATTACCTCGGCCAGCAAGCCATCAGACAGCTGTGGAGGACCCGTCTCCTCACACCTGTTGGAACATTCTGGGAGACTAGCTCCTCCAGCGAGACCGGCTGGTGTTGCTCCTCATCATCACCTGCAGAAATTTGGCAGGTGACACTCTTGGTGGTGACAGAGGTTTGAGTGCAGCTCTCTGCAGTAGTGGTTGACACCTGGCATCCCTGGACCTCGGTGCCCCGAGGAGGCGAATCAGGGGAGCCATGGGCGCCAATAGCAACAACCCTCCCGTCGAGTAGATGGAGGGTGGGCAACCAGAATCCATCTTTAGGATCTCTCCAGATGTAACTGATGATGGGGAGATACATTCCCCCTTGCTGTGTCTTTATCCTAAAAGTGATTGCAGCAGCCTCGAAGGCCGATGTCCAGGTCACCTTGTGTCGTGTCTGAAGATTTTGGCTCATGGTCATGGAGAGATAGGGAAGATCTCCAAGACCCTCAATGCAGAAAACACTTGTCACTGTAGCATAGTTGACAGCTATAGAGAGACAGTGGTGACACCAGTGCGCCTCAGGCGTGACCCAGAGGTATCTGAGCACTGAGGCTGAAATTCCACATCTGGAACAGGAGACTGTGTCCTGGAGAGATATATTGGAGGCCTGTAAGTGGATTTTTCAGGAACATAATGTAAACCCTGGATAATCACCTCCAGGGTTAAAAACTAAACGAAGAGATGAACTAAGTATAGAAGCATGCGTTCTAGTGGGCGAAAATCACACTGTAGTGCTAGACTACTTCTCTGTTCCATCTCTGGGCGGCCAGCCAAGGGGAGCGAAAAGGTGGAGGTTGAGTGTAACTCGACAAGGCATCGGGGGAAGCAGCTGAGTAATGGAAGAAAGCTGCATAGGTCATAAGCCAAACCATAATGGCTAGATCAGAAGTGAGTTGCAGCCAATAAAGGAAAGAGAGTACTCCCCATTCTAAGCTACAAGCCCCCAAGCTTGCTAATTTTGCGAGCCAAATCCATTTGCCTTGTCCTTTGAGAGAGAGAGTTAATTGCTAAATAGGCGATGACGCCAAAAGCTAAGAGTGCCTCCATTATTGCAGTAACTATCGTAGCAGGTGCACGACGGGTGGCATGGGGTCCGCTCAGCAGTATCTCAAGCACTAAAACAATGGTGTCGATACAAAGCCACAGCGCTACCATCAGGCTTCTCTTCCAATCAACACTGACCCTTCCCAAAAGATAGGACGCAAACAGCGACCATGCCACTTCCCATCTGCGTATCCAGAAATGGCCAAAGATTAATTTAGCATAGCCTTGAAGCACAATGAGAAACCGTAATGGTTGGCTGACCGACCAGGCTGCGGTGTTGCAACAGCAAAGCCATCCACAGAGAAGCGCATAAAACTCCACTGTACTCACTTGGACAGGCTCGGAGATAGTGGTGGAATTGGTAGTCATGATGATAAGCGACTGCAAAGGCTTAGGCTCAAGCGCTCTCTTCAAACCCGGAACTCAGAGTGACTCAAACTCCCCAAGCCATGTGTCTTATACCCGGGGTGGCCCCTCCCTCAAGGTGAGTGGTTGATAACTCCTCCTTCCCGGGCTGAGCATGGACCGAAGGAATTGTTGCGCAAGAACTTTACATATTATGACTACAATAATCACTCCTACAGCAGCAAGCAAATAAGGCCATAGCATCATAAACAAATTAGCGATCCAACCTTCAACTACTGAAACCCCTTCCACTATAATGTGTCCGGCTTCCTGAGCAAATGTATTAACTACATTGCTGACTGAGTGTCCTAATGTCTCATACCAACTACAAGCATGCTGATACGCTCCTTCCCTACAATTCTTCCAGGTTTCTTTAGGTGGCTTACATTTGAGGTTGGAGTAGAAAAGGTTATATCCTACCCAGTCTAAACCCTTATCTATGCTGCCAGAGCATAAGTGCTGTATTAAAGCATACAATTCGGCCAGAGCAATTACTGATTTGGGAATGAAAGGCACGATAACATCCATGATGCTTTTTCTATGCCTAAGATTGTGTCCCAGTACGGTCTCGGCACAGGTCGAGCCTCCACCGAGAGATCTTCTCCACACTCCTCCAATTTTCTTCCACACAACTTCATGTGCATAGGTGTTGTACTCGTTATCATAATGGGATTGGCATAATTCAGTCCAACCTGTGAGCTCTTGGCAGGGCCTGCGAGCAAGGCCTATGGTGCACTGAGTATGGGCAGTGTTACACTCCATACGCCAGGGTCTTGGGTGAACAAATCTTTCCGGCCAATAGAAAGGTTGCGGCCAAATGTCTTGCTCTTTGGAGTAAATCGTTGCTAAATATTGGTATTGAACCCAGTAGTTATCAGTCTGAGACAAACAGGGAATAACCCATTCTTTAACTTCATACTCCTGCAATCCCCACCAGGTTCGGGACCAATCTCTGCTGCGTCCTTCTGCCCAGGCCTGCAGGAGCATCTTTGCTGTTTTGATTTTATTTAGGACGGAGCAGTCATATCGCCACGTTGACATGACTGAAATGTCAGCTTGCCACAGGTCACATCGGGGGGAAGCTCCATTGCTTGACCACACAGAGTTGTTAAGACTGTCAAAAACTTGTTGTGCCACACACTGGTCAATTTTGTGAAAATCTCCTGCCGTTACATTCAATAGTTCATCTGGCTTAGGTAGTTTTTGGACATACATATCTGCATAATAAGGTCCTTTCAAACCTTCATGTGTTTGGCTTTCACCCTCTGGGAGGTCTCCTTTGAAGTGGGGAACACCAGAAGCCTTCCATACCCAGGGAAACGTCGTGTTCAGCCATTCTTCATGTTCAGTCCAGATGGTTTTCGACCAGGAGGTTATGAAGGAGAGGTAGACTCGATGGGTGTAAAGAGGGGCTAAAGGCAGATAGTTCTGAGTGTGGCATCGAGTGAATATGTTCCAAAAACAGCTGGGCAGATGTCTGAACTTAGTATTACATTCCTGCAGGGCTTCTCGATTCCGAAAAACCAACGGGTAACTTGTACGGTTTATGGTTGATGAAGTGTTTTTAGGCCGAGGAGTGTCAGGAAGGCGGGTGCGATTCTGAGTGTTGGATCCTCTTGCTGGTATGACAAGGCCCCAGTCGGTGTGGTTGCTGGTGTGCTGGGATGAGTCTGGTTTAGTGGACACATTCTCTTCACAATTTAACTGGTATTTTCCCCAAAATTCCCAATGGGGAAACCAGGCTGGGCAAGTCACAACTCTTGAAGGAGCCTCGTGGATAACTTCAGGCTCCCAGTAACCGTGGTCTTTAAACTGTACTAAGGGCCGACAGGCCCAGTCGTAGTGCCACTCTGGGACCCCTCGATCAGGGTGAATCCAATTGCAGTGAATTGTACGGCGGATGAGTCGGTGTAGGATTCTTACCCATATTATTACTCCATCAGTGAGTCCAAGATTGGAGATTGACCAGGTGCCATTGACAAGTTGTTGGGTCGTGGAGTCTTTATTCATGTTGGGTTTCTCTGTATAATCTTCTTTAGTCTGGTGAAATTGGTTTCTTGGCTTTCACGAAAGAACACTGACTGGTTCTTTAGGGGAGGGTATTCTGTCCAAGGCAAAAAGACGTTCAGAGGTTGTGTTCCAGCATGTTTGGTTGGCATATTTTGAAGGACCATGAGCGACCTTAACATGGGTTAAGTTCCATGGTCCCACTCCAGCTTGTTAAAGTATAATTAACAAAAGAATAATGCCTATAAGCAAAGCAAAAAGCCTAAGAAAAGTCTTTAAACAAGACGCTTTATCCGTAATCTTTATCTGTTTCCCTTGCTTGGGTCGAGTAGAGGGACTTGTGTTGTCAGGGTCGTTGGGAGGTTCTTCATCTTGGGCGTTAAAAGTAGCCAAATAACTGAGAGGAATCATATCCGAATAAGTCTCTGGCATGGTTATCCTCGGGAATAGCCTGCTAATTCCAGTTGATCTGCTTCTTCAGTTCTGTCTACTCGTCCTTTGAGCAGGGTTTGATAAATAGGTGATGGGTAAGGCAATCCAGGTTCCAACCCCTTCCACACCCATGTCCACTGGTAGACTATCCAGTAGTCAGGTTGCATTTGTGGCCCTGCAAGGTTATATCCGTCTATGGCCCGCATTTGTCTGTAGGTCTCATAAGCCAACCCTACTTCTGACAGGATACAGATTGACGTGTACAGCGGGTGGCTGTGAATTTTGAGTTCAACCCCGCAGCTCGGCCGAGCAGGAATGATACAGTGTGGATGTGGAGGGTTAGGGTAGACTGTGCTTTCTTTCACCGAAATGGGTAATTGGGTGTTGTTGAAGACAACATTCTACCAGGTTGGCATTCTTTTCTCTTGACTTCTCTTGACATAGAAGGTGATGTGGCCCAAATTACAGCTCCGGCCATTGAAACTTCATAATACATGCCTTGTAATGGTTCTTGATCATGTGGTCCCCATTTGATTCCCAGAACTGCTCCTTTCACTTCAAGGTGGACTGTATTGAATATCCATGGCAGGCTTTCAGGCCCTTCTGGTGAGAGTATAACTTGAGTGTCCAGTGGGTAACGCCCTTTGTTGCCAGGCCAGGACATTGTGCGATATGAGAGGAAAATGTTACTTACATCCCATGGTAAGGTTCGGCCTTTTCCAGCATGGTCAGGCTTTTGCAGATCTGCTTTTCTCTGATATTCTATATTAGAGACAATATAACTCTCGGAGTTTGGATAGAAAGGGGCAAAATCCGCTCTCGGTGTGTCCAGTAGAACTAATCCTGATGGCAATTTCAAATAGGGGATTCCATGCATCAGGCCATTCCAGGTGTTAGGCCCAATTTTAACTCTGTCATCAGTGTAGGAACCCGATGGGAAATAACATTCTTCCTTTTGTGTTTTCTTTTCATTTGACGCTTGACAACTTTTGTCCATATTTCCTGTCTGTCCGTCAATTCTTGTCCTTTCTTGTCCATTTCCACTTCTGTGGCATAGAGGGCCAAGGCCAGGAATGTGAGAGTTTATTCCTGTATGCTGCTGCAACTTCTGCTTTCTCAGGGTCTATGTTTTGTTGCTCTGGAATGAATGTTATTGCTCCAACGGTTTATACACCTCTAAATGGGACTACAACCATTTGCACTGCCAGTTGTACTTTCTGGGTGGAGCTAAGGTCAGTGGGTGTGTCTGTCCAATGAGCCCCAGTACCTGGAATCTGTAGCACCCTATCGCGATGCCAGTTTTCAGAGGTTACGATGAACTCTCCCACCTTCTGTTTGGGTCTGGCTCCATGGCTGCACCAGGCATCTAAACTGGTGGTGTAGTAGTATAGCCCTGTACCCCGAGCAGCCCTTTCCTTGGGAGTGTCGGGCAAGTCTACCAGGGGGAGGTCTGGATTTGCAACAACTTCTAATATTAACTGCCCTCAGGTTGTCAACTCCCAGGGCCCAAACCATCCACTTGGCTGTGCCTGTTGTTCTTCATTGTCGTGAGATTGTTCTAGTGCAGTACCGACACCTTCGTGACCCTGGTCTCTATACACCCGAAACACCAGGGGATGCTGTGTGGTGGTTAAAGGTGGGCGGCTTACCTGGCCAGAGGCTGGATCATAGGGCCAGAGCTCCTGATTGATACTGTCAGCAGATCTGTTGGTCCCCCATCCAGGCCATCATTCAGGTGACCCCATCCTTCGGTTCCACACCTGGGTGGCCTGTCTATATGGTGCAGGCCTCCCTTCATCAGGATGTGGTTTAAAGGATCTGAGTGGATCATAAAATCGCTTTATTTGCCACCCTTCTGCTTGAACCACCTGCATCAGCCTTCCTCATCTTGTCTGGGCTCCACAAGAGTCACAGTACTTAAGAAATGAACCGTCCTACAGGCAGGTACACTATCTTGGCCTTTCTTCACGCAGATCCCACTGGGTCACAAAGACCACTCTGGGGAGAGTGGTGATTTGGCACCACCCACAAATGAAGATATCCCTTACCTTGATGGGCTTGTATGGCAGTTTGTCTAACTCGTCGCCACCGGTGTTGTGATGTAGTGGTTTCTATCGTCCTGGTACTTCCCAGCGGACTTTGAGCTGACTCGGGCCCGTGTTGATTGTGCAACGGTTCTTGACCTCTCGCCACCACAGCATTTCATCTTCTGGTGACCGGAATCCTTTTTTAGCAAGTTCCAATTTATTCAAGGCTCTTCCTGCCCAAAGCCCTGAAGTGGTTCTTCGAATGGCAACCACCCCATATACAGTGGCCTGTCTGATGTAGGGTGGCATTGTGCTTGGTTCACTGGCCATCTCTCCAGTTTCTGGTTATCCTTAGCTGAGAATTGGCTTGAGCTGTTCAACTCCTTGGATCCCTCTCTTCTGTAATAATATTGTGTTACGATCTAATACTTACTTCACAATATCAGTGGTTTTGTACTTGGGTTTCACTGCTGTCGACACAGGGTGATCTCGTGCTCTCACCCACACTCGTCACTCACGGAATGGCACCTTAGGCGTTGGCTTCCCTGTTTTCTCATTGGAGCTCCGCCCCACTTCTTGTGAAGAAAATGGTCGTTGGTTGAGTTCTGCTGCAGGGGAGGGTCTACTGACTCGACGTCTGTCATTCAGTGCTTGCCCTATTTCTACAGCTTTGGTGCTCCAGTCCCGAGAATTAGCATTTTTTGCTGTCCAGTTTTTCACCAGACCTATGGTGCGTTCCACCACTCCGTTCCCTTGGGGAGTGTATGGTGGAGAGTAAACTCATTACTCCATATCTCTGGCACCAGTGATCAATCTGTGCATTGCAAAAATGAGTCCCATTGTCCGTTCGCAGTTCCTTAGGCACCCCAAGGGAACTACAGACTTGCTCCAGCATGGCAACGACACTGCTGCCATTGGCACTCCTTGCTGCTCTTACAGTTACATACACTGACATTGAGTCTACTAGCACCAGGAGGTATTTCTCACCTTTCTTCCCTGTTATCCCCCATGGGAATAACAGGGAACATGCATGCAACATCCATGCACATCCATGCACCCATGCATGTTGCATGGGTGCATGGATGTGCAGGAGATGGTGCTCTTGATGGTCAGTCCTTCCAGCCGCTGTCCACGTCGTCCTGCGTTGTATTGACCACATACTTCACAATCCTGTAGTACGCGCCGGATGTATTTCATAGGAATCCAGAGCTCCTGCTCTTCCAGTTCTTTACGGGTAGGCAGCACGCCTGCATGTCCTAAGGCCTCGTGCACGCTCCGTACCACCTCATCCATGTACTCTTCAGGGACGGGACCGCCCGTCCTTGCGGCGTTCTGTCCCACTTCTCGATCGTGACAAAGACAACTTTTCTCTGTTGAACATAGCGATCCACCTCACCGTTTCCACGCCAGTGAGCCCCTTCTCGGGTATGAGCCTTCTGGTGCTTCACTTCAAGCCCCAGGCTCATCCTCAACTCGGTGATCTTCTTCCACAGATCGTGATGGACCACTAACTTTCCTTTGGCGCTTTCAAATCCATTTTCTTCCCAAATGGATAAGTCTTTGTTCAAGGCTTGTGCACAGTAGTGGCTGTCTGTGATTATCTTTGCTGTCTTGATTCTTCTCTTCATCAACTCTAACATTCCTTCCAGCACTGCTGTCACCGCTCTCGCAGTAGGCCATCTGATCCAGTCCTGTCTTCGACCCATCAGTGTATAGGACCCACACTGGTAGCTTCTCTGTCACAGACGGCTCTAAGGGTGTTTTCTTGCTGGCTGGTTGTGCTGGGCCAATCTCAAGGTTGAGGTCCAGCAAGATGTCTTCCCATCTTCCCCACCTTGTATTTGTTGCTTTTGTGCTTTCCACCGTTCCTTTTCTGAGATACCTGTGGACTTGGCTCTGAATGATGACTTTAATCTGCTGTCCTTGTGCTAGGTCTTTTAAGGTGCTCCAGTATCTAGCAGCACTACTAACTCTTTTTCTTCTTGGGGGAATTTCTTCTCTACAGATGACAGAGTGTAATTCCACAACGTTACTAACCCCCCATTTTCATTGCTTACTTTCAGCATGGAGTCCTCATCTTCACAGCTGATCTCCGCCACCAACTTTTCAGTCAAGCTCCTCGGTTCCAACCTCACGGCTTCTTGGATTGCTCTTTTGAGCTTATCCAGGTCGTTTTGGTTTGATGCAGTCCATGTCCAGTTTTTCTTTGTCATTTTTCCTTCTCCTTCTCGCTTCTTTAGGCAGGCATATAATGGCTTAGCATATCTTTGATAATTAGGAACATGATCTCTCACATAATTGCAGAGTCCCAAAATATTTTGTAGATCATTTTCAGATTCAGGTGGCTTGATTTGTGCCAGCTTTTCTCGATATCCTTCTGAGAGTCCCAAATCTGCTGTCACTTGGAACCCTAGGTAGTTCACCTGAAACTGTCCAAACTGGCATTTCTTGAGATTCAGCTTCAAACCTGCTGCTGTGATTCTTTCCACCACTGTTTGCAGTCTCTCTAGGTGTTCCTCTTCTGTGTCGTCTGCGATGTACACATCATCTATGTACACTGTTGCTCTTAAGTCACCCAAAACTTCCATCACAGCTGACTGGAGCACATTAGGGGAGTTCTTGTACCCCTGCGGTAACCTTTGCCACACATAACTCTTGCCTTTGTGTGTAAATGCTGTCTTGCCTTGTGATTGCTTTGCGAGTCTGAGGGAGAAATATCCATTTGCTAAGTCAATGCAGGATTTATATTTCTTGACTCTTAGCGTCTTCAATGATCCTTGGGGATTGATTAGGCTGGCACAATTTGCTATGGTTCTTCGATTGAAGGCCTTGAAGTTGATTACTGGCCTCCAACCTCCTCCTGCTGACTCTGGTTTCTTTACTGCTTGAATGGGACTGTTAGTGATGGGATTTAGCTCTTCTCTGATGATTCCTAGAGCGCTCAATTCTTTTACTATTTTATCCATTTCTTCAACAGCATCCGGGTTCAGGGAGTACTGTCGAACAGGTGGATGCACTCCCCCTTCTATGAGGTGCACATACTTCGGTCCCAAGTCTCCACAGCCATTCTTGAATCGGGCCACATTTGCTGAGGTGATGATCTTCCTTAACTTCTCTTTCCCAGCCGGGGAGAAGTTGCTTTCTCTCAGCTTCTGTTCAGTTACTTCTGGCACATCTACTGCTTTGTACCACTCTTGAGCCCCGGTTCCACTCTGAGTCGATCCTACTTTTACTAACCTTGACCGTAGCTGGCTCAGCCTTTGAGATAGAGAGCGACGCCCTCCCCATGGTTTGTTGAGTTCTTTCAAGTCTGTGACGGTGATGAGGTTGTATGGACCCTTCACCCAAATGATTCCTTGCCAATTTCCATACGGCCGGCATTTCTTCTACGGTCCTGTTGGCAAATTGGACCGTAAGGTATCCTGTCGTCTTTAGGCCTCTGCGAGTCATTGATACCTCAGCCCCGGTGTCCACTAGATAGGGTTCTCCTTCCACCTTCGTGTAGATTTCATCCCCCCTCCAGTAGGCATTTTCCAGGGTGACTCATGGCCGTGTCATCATTACTTGGCTGCCCCCCCGGTCCCTGATCTGCGGGACTCGAAGAGGGCCTTCTTTTCTTCAGAGGACAGTTTGTCGTACTCCTCCCTAGGGAAAAAGGTGCTTTTCTTTTGTGGGCCTTGCGAGGCTGGTGGTCCGTAAAATCTTTGCGGTTCTTCTCTTCTCTGAAGTGGCTGTCTGTTAGGGGGGTTGGCTGGAGCTTTCACACTGGCCTTAGTTGGTGGTTTGGCCCCTTGTCCTGTCTCTTTCTTTCTTCTTTCTTCATAAAACTGCCGCTCCAGATCATAAGAGATTACTGCTTGATCCATCTGTGGAACTGTTGTACATTGCATCGGCATTTCGGCAAAAGCGATCTCTCCTCTCCTCCCTTTGGTTACTTCTCGGAAGGCCTTCACATATCTAGCTGGATAAATTGCTTAAGAACATGCCAAAAGGCGCTGACCTCCATCCATGCGCAGTCTAGCTCTTCTGATCTGGGAGTCTTCATCATCCATGTCTTCCAATACCAACCTCTCATAATGACTGGTCAGGGGCTGATAAGTTGCTAGGGTGGATGGTCTGGTACCAGGGGCTGTTTGTGAATGCTGGAGAAAAAGTAATACATTATCTGCATAATGACTGATTTTATGTTCAATATTTATGCCTTTAATATCTTTACTTTATTTGATTGCTGCCGCTAGTGGTTCAATAAGAATAGCACATAATGAGGGGGAAAATGGGCATCCCGGCCTGGTGCCCCTCTGAAGATAGAAGTTGGAAGATGTTTGGTTATTTGTCCTGAAGCATGCTGTTGGGGAACTGTATAATATTTTAACCACTTTATGAAAGCGTTTTCAAAACCAAATTGATTCAAGGTTGTAAACAAGAATTTCCGGACAACTCTATCAAATGCTTTTTTCTGCATCTAGAGATAATAAATAAGCCTCAATATTTTTACTGTTGGAGTAGTCTATTAAATTAAGTAATCTGCGTGAATTTGTGGATGAATGCCTACCTTTTATAAAACCAGTTTGGTCCAGATGTATTATGGGAGGAATTACATTTTGTAGTCTTTTTGTGAGGGCTTTACACATTATTTTGAGATCATTGTTAATAAGGGATATGGGACGGTAGCTGGTAGGAAGTACTGAGTCTTTGCCTGGTTTGCCTGTATCACTCATGGTAGGCAAAGAAGCCTACCATAAGTGATACAGGAAATGATACCCATGATCTGGATCCTGTTTGGTTTCATGTTATCCATGTTTTATTCTAGCTTGTAAGTAGGATATGACTAGATAAAGTCACATTTTCTTCATTGCAAGAGTTTAAGGAATCAGCAATGTTATGCCAATTCATCTTTAATAACAGCTAGTTCTAAAGTCAGTAAAACCAGCTAAAAAAGGAACTGTTCAGTGCTCATACTTTCTGAGCTAAGTTCACAGCTCCATCATGAGCTAGTTCCTGTTAATTTGCCATACTTATTCTGAGACAAACTTTAATTTGATAGTTGGAGGTCAGATTTAAAACAGGTTAGCACACATCTGAATTTTCCAGACCAGTGAAATTCCAACACTCCTGCTTTTATTCAGCTGGTCAAACTGGCTGACAACCAGTTAATGAAGGCAGCTACTGTCCTTTCTAAATGGAAGCTACAAGGATGTACTTAGCTTTTCAGGTTGTAATGAGTTTAGAAGGTTTCAGTCATTTGCCAGGGCAACACTATCAATGGTTGTGAGCTGTGTAGTGTTCAGTTTTAATAATCCTGAAGGATGAACAGTGTACCTCCATCTGTGAGGCTGTTTAAAGTGTCTAACTGGTATTTTTCATGGGTAGAAAACATATTCCACAGACAGCTTTTTAGATTTTTACTTATGAATAAAAGCCATTGTTGGTATACCAAGACTTCTGAACAATTTATCCTCTTCATATTTGCAAGTCTTTCATTTGTAATGGCATTTAAAACTGAAAGGCATAAATTATTATTGTTCCTATTATAAAACTGATTACCATAACTCAAATTCTTATTGAAAACAATTAGTTTTCTAACTGTGGAGGTATTTAATGATTTAATCATGTCTGAAATATTTGATTACAATTGAACTAAAAACTAGAAAAGTGTGTTTCTGAATTTATAATTAGCAAAACGTTTGACATCTGTGAGCATTTTCTTCACAATTGACTGGAATCAGGGTTCTTTATCCTGCACAGATGCAAATCCCTCTCTCTCGTTCCCTCCGACTCCCTCTCTCTTCTGAGGGTCCTTTTCTAGCTTAACATCCTGGTAAGCACTCCATTTTTCAGAACATAATTTTGATTGATAATTATCGTTGGGGACATAATTCTGTTGAGCCACCCTGCAGAGTGAAAGACTAGTAGAATAAAATAGAAATGGTGTGTTGTTGAGTGCATTCGAGCGAAGCCACAACAAATGAAAGGATAAATCTCTCAGAGCTGCACTGCCGACACCAACCAACAGCTGCAGAGAGGAGAAAGCTTGCCTGTTCCTCACTTGCCCCCTCCTCTCTCTCTGCAGTCTTTGGCCTGTATGGCCTTTGGTTCTAAGCAAAGAAGTTTTGATTCAGCTTCAGGTTCTCTGTCTGGTGTTTTATTGTCCCTTAGAAAACTTTCAGAGGCCTGTTATATCCTGAAGGATTAGCAGGCTGATTTTGAACAAACTCAAAAATCTGTAAAGTCTGAAAGACAATCCCCTTGGGTTTCTTGGTTTGACCTTCTGGTCAACTATCATCTCTCATAAGGTACACAACTCAGATCTGTTAACATTTAATGGCTACCACCTCATGCCTGCAGTGTGATGTCAGTTTAGGATTCTGAATGTTATTGACATCAGCAGCTGGGAGGGATATTTGAGTTCTATTGCTTGTAAAATGAATGATGATTCATGACTGATCCCTCAAGACAAGATTCCTTCTCTGAAAGAAAAAGTTTCTTTTTTGTTTTAGTTGGCTTTGTTTATTTCAGAGTACTAATGTGGATACAGATGCAGAAAGATTTGGTACAACTATCTGAAATAACGTACAAACGCTTCATGGAATAATATAATTTGTTTCATATTCAACACAAAACAGACTTTTCTCTTCAACATTGATCGAGCGAAGTAATTCATATAATACATGAAAATGGGATTAAGAGATAAGATGGTCTCCTTAATTTATTACTTTGTGGCAATCACCATGAAGTGGCACTGAAGAGGCAGAGACTTTTATCTCTAGGCAGTATGTTTTGCTGCATGGTGCCTTGTTAGTTTTATTCAAGGTTTGATATACCAGATTCAGAAAAACAAAACTGAGTCCACTCCATGTTTCTTAATAGGTATGCTGTTCCTTGCATTGGAACCGTCGTTTTGCCTTATGCAATACTTGGAATTAATGTAGCGAGCCAAAAACCTCCAGTTTTGTCTCAGCAGTCTTAAAGACATTCTCCTAGAAACTTTTAGTCTTTTCAACAGGAATTTTGGTCAATTCTAATCTGACTCCTTTTTATTTTTCTCTGGGTTACATGGCAACACAGTTGCAGAAAAAAGGTCCTGGGTTGGACCACATTGCATGGAGTTTGCATGTTCTGTCTGTCCAGGTAGCCAACAATATGCACATTTTGTTGTTCCAAGTGTCCCTTGGAAGTGGGTGTGTCTGTGGTTTTTTGTCCTGTTTGTTCTATTGCTGCCTTGTGATGGACTGGCAACCTGTCCAGGGTGTACCCACCTATGATTGGAGATATACACCCTACATGGAGCCCTGAATGGATAAACAGGAATGACTGGATGGGTGGGTGGGTTTCCTGTTGAATTGTACATGATAAATGTTTTTAAAATACTTATTGTGGTGTCATTGTTTTACATGTCAAAACCCTGGCAATGCAATGCTCAACCATCTATGAGTTTTGAACTTATACAAAAGCAGAAGAACGGAGGTCAGCAACTCAAACATGGTGTTTGTTTGTTCCTTCTCAGCATATAGCTTCGGCTTAGAAATGTGCTCCAGACATAGTGTATTGTCAGATACTACGCTAACCCTAACTTAGTTTTCCACCATAACAAATCTTGTGGTTAAGAAATCTTATCAGATGACTTCAACCGAGTTAACTGGTGACTGGATCTTGAGGCTGTACTGAACACAACTTTAATTCAGAGGAGTTAAAGACAAAGCTAGGGATCTGTAAGGCTGGAAGATAAATTGACTAAATTCAGATTACATTTAATAATACATTAAGGATTGTAGTAACTACTTATCAATGCCCAAATAATATTTTTATCACTGCACTCACGATTGCACCATTTTTACCTACAGGAACATTTTCTCACAGATGTACTTTGTTTTTTCATTTTCTTTATTCTACATAAAAAAGCTTTTTGCCTCTTCTTTTGAAATCTCTGCAGTGATATAAAGGCAGTTGAAGAAGTGCTAATAAATCTGCATTCCTCAGATATCAAAGGGCAGCGCTTTTCAACACAGTTATCCACTGTTTTTAATAAAACCATATCTAAATGGACTCGGGAAACTAACTAACAAAAATAACCCTGTAAACCTCTGCACACACTGTGACTGATACAATGAAATTTCCAATCCCTGTTGTTTACCAATCCTGAAATTACATTTTCAGCATTTCATTTTTAAATTGCACAATGCCACAAGCACTACTGTTACTACGGGCAACACAAATTACAGTAGAAATAAAGTGAAATTCTGAAAAGCACGTGAAGAAAATGTGTGCGACTAAAACAACCACATGAATGATAGACTGAAACACAGCAAAGCATTTTTTCCACTCTCGAAGCCTGTTTTTCCTGATTGCTCTGAAATTCTGCCCTGATGTGTCTCACAGCAGGAAATTCGGGGGGGGCAATAAACTTAAAGGCTATGCAGCACATTACCC
Organism: Girardinichthys multiradiatus; assembly: GCF_021462225.1. Taxonomy (NCBI): domain Eukaryota; kingdom Metazoa; phylum Chordata; class Actinopteri; order Cyprinodontiformes; family Goodeidae; genus Girardinichthys; species Girardinichthys multiradiatus. Next base: position 44,565,028 of record NC_061802.1, on the reverse strand, counting down.
AGTAGACTCACACTACTGAGGGATTGTGTCTGCTGAATATACAGGGAAATGGTTTCCTTTGGCCAGTTTAGCAGTGGAAAACAAGATCAGATATAATTGGTGTTGTTAAGGGGAATAAATTATCACCCTTGTTGGTGTTTAGCAAATGTGTAAAGGCCAAGAAAATCCTCCTCACATGAAACTCTTCTATACTTCTATATAAATAAAACTGAATTGAATTGAATTTCAAAGCATCATTTTCTCAACCTTTTTGCTTTCCCAGCTGAAATTCTCAGTTATTTATGATGTTGCCCTATCTGACCACTTTTCTGTTATTTTGAAAGCATCATCTGCAATGACTCAGTTTGCCAAAGAGACATGAAAAGAAAACGCATCTTTAAGGACGGTGCTGCTGAAACCTTTAACCAGATTTACTCTTCTACCTCCACTTTGCCCTGTAACACTGTAGATGAGCTGGTAGATAACTTTCATTCTAAAATCTCGGACATCATTGATTCAATTGCTCCAATTAAAGTGAAAGTCGTTTCTGGGAAGAAAATGTCTCCATGGAGAAGTGCTCCACCAGTCAGAAGTGAAAAAAAAGGAGTGTCGAAAAGCTGAACGCAGGTGGAGAAAGACTGGACTCCAGGTTCACTATATTATCTATAAAGAGAGACTATACATATATAACCAACAACTGAAAAATGTAAGGTAATCCTTCTTTTCTGAGATCATCAGTAAAAACATAAACAATGCTCGTGCATTATTTGCCACGGTTGACAGGTTAACAAACCCTCCTGTAAGTGTAGCATCGGAACTTCACTCTACCAGGGCCTGCAATGAATTTGCTAAATTCTTTACTGAAAAAACCCAAAAGATCAGAGGGGCAGTCAGCACATCCACATCATCTCCAGTACCAATGCTGTCTCCAACTAGAACTGATTTTGACAAAATTTCCCAATTTCACCAAATAAACTGCAAAATCGTAGAAGAAATCGTACAGCAACTAAGCTCTTCTTCCTGCTGTCTCGATCTTTTACCCACAGCTTTCCTTAAGAAAGCTTTACCTGTCATAACATCTGATTTAACACAAATAATAAACACGTCCCTTTTGTCAGGTGTGTTCCCCCAGGCCCTGAAAACAGCAGTTATCAAACCTCTATTGAAAAAGAGCCACTTGAACAAGCTGCTACTACAGAACTACAGACCTATATCAAACCTCCCCTTCATCAGTAAGATTATTGAAAAAGCTGCGTTTCAACAGTTAAACAACTTCCTAACAATGACCAACCGCTTCGATGTCTTCCAGTCAGGCTTCCTGCTCACCACAGTACAGAGACTGCTCTTGTCAAGGCGTTCAATGACATCCGTATAAATGCAGACTGTGGAAGAACCACAGTGTTGGTATTATTGGACCTTAGTGCAGCATTCGACACTGTTGATCACTCCATTTTATTAGAATGCCTGGAAAACTGGGTCGGCCATTCTGGTACAACACTCAACTGGTTTAAATCCTACTTGAAGGACAGGGACTTTTTTGTGTCAGTAGCTAACTTTACATCAGAGAGCACAAAAATCACATATAGCGTTCCCCAAGGGTCCATCTCAGGGCCCCTCCTATTCAATATCTACATGCTACCCCTCACTCAGATTTTAATAAACAACAACGTAAGTTATCATAACTATGCAGACGACACACAGATATACGTTACAATGTCACCAGGTGACCATGAACCCATTCAAGCGCTTGGTAAATGCTTAGAAGAAATCAATGCATGGATGGGCCAAAATTTTCTTCAGCTGAATCAAAACAAAACTGAAGTAATAATCTTTGGACCAAACGAAGAACGTTTAAAAGTTAGCCCACAGCTTCAGTTAATACAGCTAGAAACCACCAGTCAGGCTCGAAACCTGGGTGTAGTGATGGACTCAGACCTGAACCTTCAGAGACACATAAAGGTAGTAATTAGGTTGGTCTTCTATCACCTAAAGAACAACTCCAGGATTAAAGGACTAATGTCTCAGCAGGACCTTAAAAAACTAATTCATGTGTTCATCTTTAGTAGAACTGATTACTGCAACGGTGTCTTCACAGGTCTGCCTAAAAGGTCGATCAGACAGCTGCACTTAATCCAGAACGCTGCTGCCCGCGTCCTCACTAGAACTAAGAAAGTGGAGCACATCACCCCGGTTCTAAAGTCCCTACACTGGTTCCCTGTAGCTCAGAGAATAGACTTTAAAATACTTCTGTTAGTCTATAAATCACTGAATAACTTAGCACCAAAATACATTACAGACTTGTCAGTGTATCAACCTGGCTGGTTGACCTCTCAGGTCATCTCGCTCAAATCTAGTCTGCGTACCCAAAACCAGAACCAAACATGGAGAAGCGGCTTTTAGTTCTTATGCTCCACTAATCTGGAATAAACTGCCAGAAAACTGTAAAAGCACCGAAACCCTAAGTTGCTTTAAATCAAGATTAAAAACGTATTTGTTTAGAGTCACCTTTGACTGTGTCATCAAGGCATGATTACCGTATTTTCCGCACTATAAGGCGCACCGGATTATAAGGCGCACCTTCAATGAATGGTCTATTTTAGAACTTTTTTCATATATAGGGCGCACCAGATTATAAGGCGCATAGAATAGAAGCTACTGCAGTCAAACGTTTGACTGGGGTTGCGTTATGCATCCACTAGATGGAGCTGTGCTAAAGAGAATGTCAACAAAACAGTCAGTCAAACTTTATTAATACACTACAAACCAGCGTTCTGATAACTCCATTCACTCTCATGGTAAGGTCTCCTCTACATAGAATTCTATTGAATAGAGCCAACCGCACGTTAGGAATGCATTGGAGTCTATGAAGATGAAGTTGAAATCAAACGTTAGTTAAAACGTGAAAGGGAACTTTTCCCTGAATCAGTAAACATGTAAAAGAAACAGTTTGATGCACTAAATCAAACGTTAGTACTGTTAACCTTTCCTGTTTCTGTCCCCTGACCGTAGTCTGATGACACAGGGGAGACGCTTTCTCCAGGGCCGAAGTTACTAGTTTCCTCGGGGTTAACTCCCTCACTCATACGTTGCTGAGTTGAGCATGAAGAAACAGCATCAAAACACTGAGTTGTTGACGAGATTCGGGGTTCTTTTTAATGACTTTGCAGCACGTAAAAACACAGGGCTTACAGACTCATACACCGCTGCTCCGGTCGCCGTCTCTACCCACCCCACACACACAATAATACCGACGTCACTCCTTCACTCTTGATTCTCAGCTACGGCAACACACAGCGCCACCTCTGTCCGGAGGAGTAATGTCAACATCTTCCATACACACACACGAAACATACACCCCACACACTGAGCTTCTAATCACATATAGTTCAGGCAATTCCTGCAACAGTACATTCAAACGTTATACACACACAAGTGGTGTTGGACTAGGAGTAAGCACAGTACAGGTGTTTACCGCTATTACTTCGGCGACGCCCCTGACTACGGTAGCCGTAATGCTGCAAGCGGTGCGGCTACCAGTCGTACTGAAACATTTTGACAGAGCGCCGTGTACAACCAGTATGGATCAACCAATTAACCAATTGATCCATATATAAGGCGCTCCGGATTACAAGGCGCACTGTCATTTTTTGAGAAAATTAATGGTTTTTAAGTGCGCCTTATAGTGCGGAAAATACGGTAGTTGTGTTTTCAGTCCAATTTTCCTTTCATTTTCTTGTCCATCATTCTATTCTCTTTATTTTATTTATTTATTTATTTATTTTTATTACCTCTGTTGTTTGATTTTATCATTTGATTTGTTTTTCTGTGTCTGTACCTGTGTTTATTTTCTCTGTGATTGTATTGTAATTGTATGTACAGCGTTTGAGTGTCTCGTTGCTGAAAAGCACTATATAAATAAACTTACCTTACCTTAAAGGTCCATTGGTCTTGACGTGTAAAAAATAAACATGTAGGCCCTCTGAGGCCTTTAAAGTGGTAAGTTTGGCTGTCAGTTGGGCTGCTCCCCTCTGAAGTTCACCAGGCTCCTGATCAGACTCGGAACCATAAACAAGCCCTGCTGCAGTATAAATGAAAAACATCGAAGCCCGCTAATCTCCTTTCCCTTGTTCCTGCTGTCTGAATTGTGCTGTTATTAAATGAAATTGCTGTAAAAAAATCTATTATTTCCAAGAAGGGATTTTGTTTTCTAATGTAGACTGCTGTTTGGAGTGGGACTGGATAATCAGTGTTTTCTTTTGTAAACAGCTCACTCATGCTGAGAACGCTGAAGATGTAAAAAAAATATAAACTTTTTAACTTTAAATCAAATTAAATTTGTCCTGTTCTAAGTCAGATTGAATTACTCAAGTTATTCATATTTGCTAAATGCTAGAATAATGGTAGGAATAGATTTTGTGATTTTTTATTATTTTTTATTATTAACTTCTTCAGTCACAAAACACACAGAAGCACTGGTCCAGGAGTACTTTCTATGATAAAGACAAAGTGCATTGTTAATGGTAGTAGAAGCAACCTTCGTGGATTCTTCTAGGAAATACACACAGCTAAGCAGATACGCTTTGAGCCTTGTTGTAAAATCTACATGTTGAAAAACAGTAAAAATTGTTGATTGCAGCAATAGCTGCTTCAGTTGCTTTGTGTAGGAGAGAGACAGGGTAAAGGTAATCAAACATTTTATGTCTTCAAGGCGTACCTGCAGTCTACCTAACTGATTGGATCTGTCAGGATTTATAGATAAATATAGCTCAGTGTCATCTGTATAGCTGTGAAAATGTATGCCATGTTGTTGGATAATTTTATAAAGTGGAGAACAAATACATACAGACAGCAACCAGCCTCATTTTAACTTGGTAAAAATGATCAAGGGGTCACTTCCTTAAATAAATTGGTTGGGACTAGGTCTAAAATACAAGTTAAAGGTTTGGAAGAGGTTTTAATATTTGGAGGTTTCATTGTTTTGTTTTGTACAATTGACGTATCATTTATTTTAATGAAATTTTCATGATTTTCTCCATTTAGTTTGGTTTTAACCTGTCTCAGTGGGTAGCAGTAGGGAAGCTGCAGAGAGCAGTGACTGTAAATATCCATTTTCAGTTCAAAATGCTGTTTTTCCAAACTAGACCAGGTATACTGTTGTTTTGACGTAGTTTAAGTCCTTCCAGTAAGATGTTTAAAAAGTGTCAGAAGAACCAGTGCTTTCCCAGGCCATATGGAGCATAGAATAACCACACCTGCCATTCCCCAGTGCTATGCACTGCCGGTCAGCTGGCTTTCCTTTGCATTTCCTTTGCAAGAAACACACAGTCAGCTGTTTGGAAATATTTCAGGTGATCAGTCTATGCTTTTAGTAGGCAGTCATCAAACTGCTTCAGTCCTTATAATGTTTTGGCAGTCCTGCTGAGCATAAGCAGACCTTTGGCAACAATAATGGTAGGTAATGAAATCTGAAAAGTTAGAAAAAGTTTAAATAGAATAATGCATGCAGTGTTGCCCAAAACATCTTTAAAAAGCCTTCCTTGTGCAGTTAATATTGTAGTTTTTACTTACAGTTTTGATGCTAACTTCCATCACTTACTGTGGAAAGTTTTTATTATGGTAATCATTAAAACAAATAATTGTTTAAATCCTCCCTAGCTGTATATCCCACCTGCAAACAGGGGCTAAGATGAAAGGATAATCAGTTATATTCACTTTTTCTATTTGTGGTCATAGAGTTATATGTGATTTGTAGATTGTTAAAAAGTGAGCCTTATAGGTTTTCCTGTTTTTTCAGTATTTGACCTGTCTTTAGAGCCAATCAGGGGAAGTTTGTCGAGTTGCATAACCAAACTGATACATTCTTCACTGATACTTATACCAAAAAACATAAGTGCCTGACATATATACAACACAAGTTGAATTAATTTTGTAGTTTTCAGAGAGTGTGTGTGTGTGTGTGTGTGTGTTTGTGTGTGTTCTTGTACTTGTTGCGGAGTGAGAACCATTTTTCATATTTTTATCGCAAAGTGAGGACATTTTGACAAAGTGAGGACATTTTCCTGGTCCTCACTTTTTCAAATTCCGTTCTTGGGACAGGGGTTAGGTTTAGGACTACGGTATGAATTGAGTTATTGTTAGGGTTAGGGTTAGGTATTAACTGGTTAGGGTTAGTGTTAGGGTCAGGGTTAGTCACTAAAAATCAAGGAAAATGAATGGAAGTCAATGGAAGTAACCGAAAAGTCCTCATAAAGATAGTAAAACACGGATATGTGTGTGTGTGTTCCTGTCTTGGCATCACAGTGAGAACCATTTTCCCAATTTCACCATCAAATTGAGGACCGATTGTACCAAAGTGAGGACATTTTGCTGGTCCTCACGACCTATTTTGCTAACGGTTAGGTTTAGGACTAAGGTGTGAATTGAGTTTAGGTTAAGGTTAGGGTTAGGCATGCACTGGTAATAGTTAGGTTCAGGGTTATTGTCAGGGTTAGGGCATAGAAAGGGTTGAAAATGACTGAAAATCAATGGGAGCCAATGGGAGTCAACACATGGTCCTCACTACATATAGCAAAACAAGAGTGTGTGTGTGTGTGTGTGTGTGTGTTCCTGTCTTGGCATCACAGTGAGAACCATTTTCCCGATTGTGTGTGTGTGCGTGTGTGTGTGTGCGTGCGTGCGTGTGTGTGTGTGTGTGTGTGTGTGTGTGTGTGTGTGTGTGTGTGTGTGTGTGTGTGTGTGTGTGTGTTTACCAGGTGCTGGGCAGTGCTCGAGATTGTCCCACAGACATCATTACCAGAGAGGAGGATGGCTGCTGAAACAACAACCCGGCCCACCTCCAGCAGTCCCTCTGCTCCTCCTTCCTCAACCTTCCCTCTGCTGTTCTCCAACATCTCATTGGAGGAGTAAGTGTTTACTCCAACTTCCCAAATCTCCTGCTGTTATACTGCTCTATGACTTTATGTGAAAAATTGGATTTTTCTGACAAAAGTAACGTGTGGGATGAATCCGAAAGAGAACTTGAAAGTTCAAAACCCATCCCATGTTGACTCATACTGGTCCCTTTCATAAATAATGTATTGTATTTTTAGTCTGTACAATTTAGGCAAATGATTAATAGTTCATCTTACATTCAAAGCTGTAAATATGTTTATTTCTGCTGTAAGGGTGACCCAGTCCACTGGGTCATATGGCACTGGGGTCATATGGCAACGGACAGTTAAAGGTAGCATCACATGACCCTTCTATGATTTTAGCGCTTGTGTTGTGACTGTGTCCATTCAGTTGAACTCAATTCACTCATATTCAGTTTTTTTAGAAAGCCAACACGTCATCTTGAGGCACTTTACAGAAAAATGTCAGTTCACTTGAATCATACAGAATCCAAGTCAAGTACACGCATTTCAACTGATCCTAGTTAACAAACAATGCAGTCATTTCAGCTTATTATTCAAATAGGTTACATTTTTTAACTAAGAAACCCCGGTGGATTGCATCAAGTCACTGACTTGCAACATTTACTCCTCCTGGATGAGTATGTAGCGACAGTGGAAAGTCGCTTGCATTGTGTCGTTGACTTTGCAGCAGTCCCTCATACCAAGCGCGCTTTGGACTGATTGGGTATGCTGAACTGGGAATGCAGTATCCATACTCCTCAATGTATTTTTCACCAATCCAAAATAGTACATAATTGTGACATGGGCAAAAAGGATTCTTCTTTTTGGAATTTTTACAAATAAAAATTAGAAACGTTAAGTGTGCATTTGTATTCAATCTCGCTGATACAATACTTTGTAGAACCACCTTTTGATGAAATTACAAAACATCTAAAGACTGAAATTTTTGTCCATTCCTTCTTTCAAAATAGGTTTGTCTACGTCAGGTTGGACCTGTGAACATCAAGTCTTTCAAGTCTTGCAAAAGGTTTTCAGTTGGACTTTGACTGGGCCATGAATATGCTTTAATCTAAACCATTCCATTGTAGCTGTGGTTGTATGTTTATGGTCGTTCTGCTGGAAGGTGAACTTCCATCGCAGTCTAGAGTCTGCTCTAACAGGATCGTCCTGTATTTAGCTCATTCAACCTTTCCATCAAGTCTGACCGGCTTTCATGTCCCTGCTGAAACAAAGCAGTCCGACAGCATGATGTTGTCATCAACATGGTTTACCTTGGGGATGGTGTGTGTAGTGCAGAGTTAGTTTTCCACCACACATATCATTTTGAATGTGAGCCAAAAAGTTCAGTTTTGGTCTCATCTAACCAACCTCTTCCACAAATTTGCTCTATCTCCTGCCATGGTTTGTGTGAATCTCTTCATGTCCTCTAGAGTTACATTGGCCCTCTCCTTAATCCTCTCCTTTACTGCCTCCGGCCCTGTCAGTTTTAGATGAACAGCCATGTATTGATAGGTTTGTAGTTGTTTGCAATACTCTTTCTATTTTCAGACGATGGAGATATTTAAAGCCTTAAGATATTTCTTATAACCTAACCCTGCTTTAAACCTATCCACTACTCTCTTTTAACAAACCTCCAAGGCCCTCACACAACAGCTACATACCGAGATGAAATCCCCTTGGTGAACTGTTTACTAAGAAGGTGAGTTCTGAAATACAATTGGTGTGCCAGGTTTTACTTAGGTGTATCAGTGTAAAAGGGGTTGAATACAAATACAAAACCAAACCATAGATTTTTAGTTTGCAAGCCACTGTATTTCAAGTTTTGTAATTTAAATTATGTTTCACAGATATATGTGTTATTCTTTTAAAAGAAGGTTCTGAAATAAGACTCCCAATTTATTATGGACCTCAGAAAGACTGGTTGAGCAGTTTTTACCTAAGGCAGAGGAGTTGTTCTCCAGGGTCCAGTGCCACATGGCTGCTTCAAAGGGTGTTTGCTGTTGCTGGACTCCCAACTTTCTGATTCCAAACAGCTCCTCTCATATAATTTCTTGATGGCATAGGCATGTAAATTGAGGCTGACAGTTAATTCGTCCACCGTAAGGTCCACTCCTCTTTTCATCTTGAGTTGAAAATTGTTTTGTGGGACTAAGAGACAGTGTGGTACAGTGGTGCAGAGCCATAGCCTATACAGGCAGCTATTCCTAACAAATCTCCCTAAATCCATAAAAGGAGCACAATGCTCTTTTTATGTCATTTTATTGTCAACACCCATTCTGAGATTCCAAAAAGGCAGCATCAGGTTTCCATTTGTGTTTCCGACTCTGGGTGATTCTTTTTCGCTGATAGCCAAGAGTGACAGTGATGATACATCAGCAGAAAATTGTGTGAATGTGTGTAATTAACAGCTCTTGTAGAGAATGTGTAATTATTTCAAAGCATATTTGGATTGTAATGGTTTCTTCGCTCAGGTCTTCCTTTTCCATTAAGGGCTCTATTATTACACTGATTTGCAGAAAAACTGTCTTTTCTGATTGCTTGACATAAAAAAAAATTTCTGTTATTTTTTCCCATCACTGTTCATTGTTCATGTAAGAAAACATAGCACTGCAACTGTGACCCACACGGCTTAAGACACCTTCAATGAAAGGTACATTTTCCTGGCAGACTTTTAGTTAAGCTACACTGCCCTCTTGTGGATTTCTGTAAATCAATAACAGGAGAAAAAGCATCCGTTCAGAGCACATGGTTGTTTATACTTGCGCAAATCCCTTTCTTTTAACCTTGTTTCACCTCATCTGTTGAGCCTCTTGAAGCAGTTATGGGCTTTTAACACTGTTTAGATGTGGTAGGAGTAATATTAACAAAGTTGAAAGAGATCTCGGGGAATCCTGCAGCCTTGTAGCTTGCATCAGAAGCAGCAGTTTATATACAGATATGTTACGGTTTTATTATTAGGACCTTTGGATGGGTGAAGGTTATTGGTAGAGAGTTGGAAATGCTAATGTGTTCCTCACATGAGCTATTTTAAACTGTTTACAAAAGTTCCATTTAGTTGACATGATTATTATATTAATTTAGAGCTTTCTAATTCATTTGGACCATTTTGGGGTTTTTAAAGTGAAAATATTTAGCATGATATTTCTTTGGTACTGAACATGCACTTGGTACTAAACAGTTAGTTTACCATGGAAGCACGGTGACATAGACAGTCTTTAGATGTCACCAACTGTCTGCAGAGCCAAAAGCTACTGGCCTTCAAACTTCGTGTGGTTTTTAGATGAGCTCAAGAACAGTGTATAGAGAAGTTCATGGAATGAGTTTCTATGGCTAAGCAGCTAGATCCAAACCTTACATAACTAAGTGATATGTAAAGAGTCATTCTAGAGAAGTGAATTTACACAGTCACTGGACTTTAGAGCACAGTTCCCTAGGGTGACAAATTTTCAGGGTGGTGATCCAATGGACGAGTCTGAGTTAGGTAGTTGCCAAGAAAACAGTTTCTTGTTTTCACATTGGATTTTGCTAAATGTAAAGTTTGGTGGAAGGAGGACTGAGTTTTTGGTTATTTAGGGTTGTGCTCGGCACCTTTCTTCTTATAAAAGGAACTCTTGGTGGTGTAGCACAGAAAGACATTTTGGAATATTTCAGATATTTCTTGACGGTAGGAGTGGTTTGAAGATGGCCCATTTCAGTCCCAACATAACTATGTTCCATTGTACAAAGCAAGGTCCATAAAGACATGGATGAGTGAGTTTGGTGTAGAGCAACTTGTCTGGTTTGCACTGGAGTCCTGACCTCAACCTGTGAGAGCACCTTTGAAATGACAGAGCAGAGGCTGCCCTCTTGTCCAACATCAATGTCTGAGCTCACATGGGTTCTCTTACAGGAATGGGTGGGTCAACACCACATTAAAGCTGTTGTTTTAAGAATAGAATGTCATTAAAGTTCATTTGTGTGTAATGGCTAGGGGACCAATACAATATAGTGTAGCTTCTCATTCAGCTGCATTAAGCTGGGCTTTTCACCTGTTGTACAAACTGAAAGATTCACCAAAAATATACATACTCCTACAGAATTGAAAAACAGTTTTCTTGGAAATGCATTCAAACCTATATACTTTATTTTCATTTCTGAATTTGGAAGACAGAAAATGTCTGTGCTGCCTCAAAGCTTCTAACTCTACAGCCAAGAGAGTGTTTGAGGTGCTTTTTATAATCCACAGTAAAAGTGAGCACTTCTGCCACTCAGCCTGGGGAAGGGAAAATTTCTCAAATTTCAGCACACACTGGAAGATAGACTAATTTTCTTTTGCCCCGGGTATCAGATAAAGGGGGTCTAAACTATGGGGGAAAATCAAATCATTAACATAAGTCTTGCCATAGAGGGACCTAACATTTAGCAGAGCAAACTTGATTAAAGTGCTTTTGACATCAGAGAAGGTCAGGAATGAAGATGTGAAGGTGACCATAATCAAATTAGAATAGATGGTGCAAAGTGTGTATGTCTAGTGGGTGTTAATTATTACAGGTATAAAGGAAAGACTCTTTGTAATGTCAAAAGAAATATTTGAATAGGACGTGGAACTGAAGGAATGAGCAACAGAAATGAACAAGAATTCAGTCATTAATGGTATGTGGATGTAATCATTTACATAGATGAGTATTTGTAGTCTTTCATAAGTCAAAGCATCTGTTGTAAATATTTTTTTTCAATTGATTCCAGGCTTGTTGCTCATGTTAAATTCATTGTCCAAAATCAAGTAATATGCAAAAATTGTAAAAGAAAAAGTGAGCACAAAGCAGCCAGAATTACAGCTAATGGTTGCGATAGTGATGACATTACATACAGAAGAGTGAACTTAACCATTGCGGCAAAACATAACGTATACTCAAGCAGACATAGCAACGTCTTTCGCTTCAGTTTGAGTTCAGATGATGAAGATTTACAGGGTAATTTATCCAGTGAGGAGGAGGACGTCGGTAGACATGCAGTAGCTTGGAGACCTAACAAACCATCACCCCACCCAGGGATTTAACAGCTATCTGTACCGAGCCCAGTCTGCCTTTAATTCACTACTGTGGTGAGTAACGTCTTGTTACAAAAACTGTACTTAACAAAACGGAAATTCTTCCATTATTTAGACACAGGTCATAATTTCTGCTTTAGTTCTGACCAACATTGTAAGTTTAATGCACACAGGCGGGTTTCAGCACTCCCATCTCTCCCAGCAACTGTTACACCATGATAATGATATTAGTCAGATATGCAGTGTTAGTGTATCATTGTTCTACACTTAACTAGCTTATCGTGAGCCTCACAGCATAGTTGACTAAGTCATATAACTTAGTCAACTATGCTGTGAGGCTCACGTAATGATTTACTACTGAGGGATTAACTGCCCAACAGTAGTGTAACTGTTCGTACTTTATTTACAGCACACTGTCAGTCATGTCACTCACACTCTGTTCGTCTGTCTACATTTTGTTTTCTTACAGCTATTTTAGTGATTTTGCAATGAGAAGTCATTTCCACCTACAGTCTATACACATCCATACTATACAGGAAAGCTAAAATACTGATCAGACTCAGCTGCAGTTGAACACTCTCTCCTTCATTTGGACTATCATTGAGAAAAGTGAGTCGCTGCTGCAGGTAATTATTGTGAGAAACTATACAGGAGGAACCTTTGAGACCTTTGAGTGCTTTTTGACTTACCTAATGACATGATTTGTTGACATCAGCACACACTTTGTGTTGACAGAGGTCACACAAAAAGAGAATGCACTTTCTTACCTGCTAAACTTTATGCACATACACTACATTAGCGGTCACCTTAGTGCTCTGGCTGTTGACTTACTGCTACAGCTATTGGTCACTGTCGTTGCATTAACTATGTTATGCCCTCATCCTTGAGCTTTAGGCTACTCCTTCCCTGAAGCCTGGTAACCAATTGTTTCATAATCATGGGGTATAAAATGTTTCAAACTGAGAGATCATGTAAGAAAAATGTATCTTTACCTGTTTACTTCATAAAACATACCTACTTTTTTACATACAGGATCTTTGGGGAAAGCAAGAGTGCTCACTCTTTCCTGTTTCTTTGTTGCCAATTAGCGCCCACACATCCATTAGATTTATTTAAATTACCTTAATGACATACGTAATGTAATAGGTAATGACGACTGCAGAGCTTTCATGGTATCTCAGAATCTTAAGCGACAAAGTCTACTTTGGCAAGACTTGGTAGATAATTTTTTTTATATTTTGAAAGCTGAGCTTTCTGTCTAATTGCATTCGGTGCTGGTACAAGGTATCCCATCTAACATTTTAAGTGTAAACAACATTGTTTGCACTTGGAGAACCACTTGTGTTTCTTAGCCAAACTTATGTTGCTCTGCCAATGACAAACCTCAGATACCTGCAGGCTCAGTTGGCTTTGGTGATTTAAAACATCACAAATATTGCCCACTGTGTTTGCTTTTACTTGACCCTTAAGTAGTTTTATTTCCCTCATCCTCCCAGTTCAGCGAACTGTGTAACAGCTCTGAGTTTGAAAGCTGCCTAACATCTGCTGTAGCAATTAGACAGGAAGGGAAGAATGCAGAGAAAACAACTGGACAGGGATGCAATCTGCATGGCATGATTCCAACAAGGCATCCATTAGGTTTCATATCAAATGTTTCCTAATGCAGGAGTAGTAGTGCACACTGATAATGTGTTACTAATACTGCAACAGTTAATTAGCCTGGTTTTATAGTGTATTGAGTAAGTAGCCATTTACAGGAGATCAGACCAGTATGAAATGATAATTATTTGATATCAAACTTCATTAATTCCTGATCTTGTTATTCTAGCATAACCAATTAATTCTCAAAACATTGTGTTAATCAATTGTAATTTTAAGGAACCACTTTCTGAATAACCTGAGGACAAATGTACAGCTGGCAGTGTACTGGGTCTGCTCAGCTAAAACTAATTCATCATAATAAGCTGGAACCTTTAACTACACTATTTGAGAGCATTGCCTTTTTGTTTGAGGATTGCAAGCTAAATGTTCTACCAGTTCAGAAGGAGGAATGGGGAGTTGAAGGAAATGAGCTTCAGATTTAAGAGAGGCAACGTTGCAGTGATGTGGAGAGCAGAGCACCAACAAAGTAATTAGGTCTTAACTCTAAAAACAGCTTTTAACTCGGCAAAAAGACTTAATGGGTGAATGGACATTTGATCTTTAGACTGTTTTATAGAGATGGTTAATTTAACTGATCTAAAGATGAGTTATGTATTGTCTTATTAGTTATTGTCACTGAATAAAAAACAAGTTGCAGTGAAACATTGAGCATTGTCATTATAACAAAATGAAATCAAGTCCAAAATTGTGCCACATAGACACATGTTTTCTTATTCCAGGTAATGTCCAATTCAAATATGTTGACTTGTCCAACACCACCCATCATCTATTGTCGTTGTCTTATTCCAGACCAGGTCGCACAGGTATCAGCGTGTTTTGGGAGCAGACCCAGAATATGCTGGAGGGAGATGTCTCCTCCCATGTGGATGTGTACAGAAACCTCCAAAGGGAGGTGCCTTTGTTGAGGACCAACATCTTTACTCTCCCTGGATGAGTAACACCCCATCTCGGGCCTCTAAGGCTGAGTCTGCTCACCATAGTGAGGAAGCTCATTTCAGCCACTTGCACCTGACTTCTTTTGGTCATGATCCATATCCAACTATGAAAGGTAGAAACATACAAGCACACAAGTAAATCAGGAACTTCAGTTTTGGCTCAGGTCTTTCTTTGTCAGGCCAGAGCAGCATTCACATTAAAGCTGGTCAGTCCCCAGTCCCTCTATTCATCTCCTACTCCATTATTTTTATCCAAAAACTGTTCCCTCATGGTCCGTGGTGGGTGAAGCCTTGTATTATCATATAATATTTTCTTAGATAGTAAAGCTTCTTGGCAGAACACCTCTGGTTCCTGTATATTGTTGGATTGTGTTGCATGAGCTGCTTGTGTGAGATCTCTCCAAAGTGGCTCATTTATATTGAGGTCAGGAGACTGAGGCTACAGCTGCAGAACTTTCTTTTCTTCCTGCTTTAGTCAAAGACACTTCAACTTCAAGTCTTTGTGGCTCACACATCCCCAGAAAATCAAGAATCCACCTCCTTGGTTCACAGAATGATTGTGTGCTTTGGGTTTACAGGTCTTGTTGAGTTTTCTGCAAAGGTAGCATTTATGGTTTTAGCCTAAAGTAAAATTTTGGTTTTATCACATCCGATAACTTTGTTCCAGAGGATTTGTGTTTTGTCTCTGTTCTTTGGAACAGCGATGGCTTTCTTCTGGTGACCTGAACTTGCTATTTGTAAAATAATCCACAGCATTATTTTAGCTTCTGTTCAATGTACAGTGACTTGTAAGAGTATTCATACCCACATTTCCACATATTGTCACATTACAACCACAAAGATAAATATATTTTACTGGAATTTTATGTGAAAGACCAACACAAAGTGGTATACAGTTGTGAATTGGAATGCAAATTATACATGATTTCTTTTTGTTTTACAAATAAAAGACTGAAAAGGATATTGTGCAAAACATTCAGCCCCCCAAACCAATACTTTTGCTCCCACCTTTTAGAACCACCATTTGCTGCAATTACAGCTGCAAGTCTTTTAGGATATGTCTCTCTCTACCTGCTTTGCAGATCTAGTAAATGAAATTTTTGCCCATTCGTCTTTGCAAAATAGCTTAAGCTCAGTCAGATTAGAAGAAGAGCATTTGTGAACAGCAGTTTTTTAGATCTTGTCACATATTCTCGATTGGGTTTAGGTCTGGACTTTGACCGGGCCATTCTAACACATGAATGTTTTGTTTTAAACCATTCCATTGTAGCCCAGGCTTTATGTTTAGGGTCGTTGTCCTCCTGGAAGGTGAACCTCCGCCCCAGTCTTAAGTCTTGCAGACGCCGACAAGTTTTCTTCCAACATTGCCCTATATTTGGCTCCATCCATCATCCTATAGAAACTGACCACCTTCCCTGCCCCTGCTGAAGAGAAGCTCCCCCAGAGCATGATGCTGCCACCACCATATTTGACATTGGGGATGGTGTGTTCAGAGTGATGTGCAGTGTTAGTTCTCCGCCACACATAGTGTTTTGCATTTTGGCCAAAAAGTTCAATTGTGGTCTCCTCTGACCGAAGCACCTTCTTCCACATGTTTGCTGTGTCCCCAACATGGCTTCTGGCAAGCTGCCAACGGGACTTCTTATGGTTTTCTTTAAACAATGAATTTTTTTCTTGCCTCTCTTCCATTATTCTTCCAACTATTAGCTGTGCAGTGCACGACTAATAGTTGTCCTGTGGACAGATTCCCCTACCTGAGCTGTGGATCTCTGCAGTTCATCCAGTGTCACCATGGGCCTCTTGGCTGCATCTCTGATCAGTGCTCTCCATGTTCCTCCTGTAAGTTTAGGTGTCTTGATAGGTTTACAGTTGGGCCATACTCTCTCAATTTCTGTACAGGTCCTTCTCAAAATATTAGCATATTGTGATAAAGTTCATTATTTTCCATAATGTCATGATGAAAATTTAACATTCATATATTTTAGATTCATTGCACACTAACTGAAATATTTCAGGTCTTTTATTGTCTTAATACGGATGATTTTGGCATACAGCTCATGAAAACCCAAAATTCCTATCTCACAAAATTAGCATATTTCATCCGACCAATAAAAGAAAAGTGTTTTTAATACAAAAAATGTCAACCTTCAAATAATCATATACAGTTATGCACTCAATACTTGGTCGGGAATCCTTTGGCAGAAATGACTGCTTCAATGCGGCGTGGCATGGAGGCAATCAGCCTGTGGCACTGCTGAGGTCTTATGGAGGCCCAGGATGCTTCGATAGCGGCCTTTAGCTCATCCAGAGTGTTGGGTCTTGAGTCTCTCAACGTTTTCTTCACAATATCCCACAGATTCTCTATGGGGTTCAGGTCAGGAGAGTTGGCAGGCCAATTGAGCACAGTGATACCATGGTCAGTAAACCATTTACCAGTGGTTTTGGCACTGTGAGCAGGTGCCAGGTCGTGCTGAAAAATGAAATCTTCATCTCCATAAAGCTTTTCAGCAGATGGAAGCATGAAGTGCTCCAAAATCTCCTGATAGCTAGCTGCATTGACCCTGCCCTTGATAAAACACAGTGGACCAACACCAGCAGCTGACACGGCACCCCAGACCATCACTGACTGTGGGTACTTGACACTGGACTTCTGGCATTTTGGCATTTCCTTCTCCCCAGTCTTCCTCCAGACTCTGGCACCTTGATTTCTGAATGACATGCAGAATTTGCTTTCATCCGAAAAAAGTACTTTGGACCACTGAGCAACAGTCCAGTGCTGCTTCTCTGTAGCCAAGGTCAGGCGCTTCTGCCGCTGTTTCTGGTTCAAAAGTAGCTTGACCTGGGGAATGCGGCACCTGTAGCCCATTTCCTGCACACGCCTGTGCACGGTGGCTCTGGATGTTTCTACTCCAGACTCAGTCCACTGCTTCCGCAGGTCCCCCAAGGTCTGGAATCGGCCCTTCTCCACAATCTTCCTCAGGGTCCGGTCACCTCTTCTCGTTGTGCAGCGTTTTCTGACACACTTTTTCCTTCCCACAGACTTCCCACTGAGGTGCCTTGTTACAGCACTCTGGGAACAGCCTATTCGTTCAGAAATTTCTTTCTGTGTCTTACCCTCTTGCTTGAGGGTGTCAATAGTGGCCTTCTGGACAGCAGTCAGGTCGGCAGTCTTACCCATGATTGGGGTTTTGAGTGATGAACCAGGCTGGGAGTTTTAAAGGCCTCAGGAATCTTTTGCAGTTTTACAGTTGGGCCATACTCTTTGCAGGTGTTTAGAGTTAACTCGTTGATTCAGATGATTAGGTTCATAGCTCGTTTAGAGACCCTTTTAATGATATGCTAATTTTGTGAGATAGGAATTTTGGGTTTTCATGAGATGTATGCCAAAATCATCCGTATTAAGACAATAAAAGACCTGAAATATTTCAGTTAGTGTGCAATGAATCTAAAATATATGAATGTTAAATTTTCATCAAGACATTATGGAAAATAATGAACTTTATCACAATATGCTAATATTTTGAGAAGGACCTGTATGATGAATTGAACAGTGCTCTGTGAGACGTTCAAAGCTTAGGAAATATTTTTATAGCCTAAGCCTGCTTTAAACTTCTCCACAGCCTTATCCCTGACTTGTTCCTTAGACTTCATGGTGTTGTTTGCTCCCCAGTATTCTCTTAACCAACCTCTGAGGCCGTCACAGAGCAGCTGTCTTAGATTACTCACAGGTGGACTCTATTTAGTCATTAGCAATCATCAGGCAACTTCCGAAGGCAATTGGTTGCACTCAGAGTAACGGCTGAATACTTTTGCATAACGCACGTTTCAGTTTTTAATTTGTAAAAAATGTTACAAATCATGTATAATTTTCCTTCCCCCTTCACAATTGTATACCGCTTTGTGTTGGTCTTTCACATAAAATTGCAATAAAATATATTTATGTTTGTGGTTGTAATGTGACAATATGTGGAAAAGTTCAATGGGTATGAATACTTTTACAAGCAACTGTATTTGTGCTCTTCAGTCTTCAGTTGCATTGAAGAACATTAATGGCAGTCAAACCCTCATAATATTAAGAAGGAATATGGTAATGGTAGCTTCAACAAGACAGAGGCAAAATCTAAATCTCTATACTGTGTACTACGACTATTCTGTTATTGTGTTGATGGATATATTAGTAGGATCTTCTCCAGTGATTACAGGGATGAAGAGGTCAGCATAAAAGACTGGGCATTCGCAAAACATATAAATATATATAGATATAGATATAAATTGTCTTCTCTTCAGTACCTCCTATCTGTCCACAGAACTATCAAGTCTGAAACTTCCATTTATTAATTCTGAGGAGTTAAACGGAGTTGAACATTATTTGTTCCAAAGTAACAAAGATACAGTTATTTACATGTTACTGTTGTGTGAAAATTTATTGAAGAAATCAGTGAAGTGAGACCTCCTGAAACAGCCGTGTTTGTTCTCCTTGGCATTATATATGTGTTGCCTCAGACCTCTGTGGCTGTGTGGGACTGCATGCTGTCTTTCTGTCACATCATTTTCAGCACTGTTTGTTGGTGTTGGTGAGAAGATTTAAACAGGGAGGGTAAGGGATCGCCATTCTCTCCTTCAACCATTCTAAACGGTGGATAATAAAGCTGACTCATTGGGCTCTTACTGTTGAATATTTAATAAAGATATACATTTGTTCCCATGGCAGAGGAGCTGCATCCTAACCTTATATCACCAAGCAATACAAAGTGTCAGATGCAGTGCTGTAAAACACACAGCCACTGGACTCTAGAGCAGTGGACACCTGTTATGTGATAAATCGCCTCTCTGTCTGGTGCTTCAATGGAAGAGGTAAGCATAAAGTTAAGCAGCTGCCAGTTAAACAGTACTAGCATGAGGTGGAATCTTCCCCAGGACCTCCTCCCTGTAGGATGAGACCTTGGATAGGGCAGCTGATCTGTCTATGCATTGTCACATCAATATTAAACATTTTTTTACCCATTAGTTGACTTGTAGACTAAATTGCTTTAATTTCTTTAAATGTGTGGATTACTTGGATTGTTGCAGACTGTTGTTGCTAATATTGTCTCCATGGCCCCATTAGAAATTTAAAAAATCATTGACTTATTTTACCTGCTCTGCATCTTTAGTTTCAATATCCTATTATGTGCACCCATGCTTTGATCACAACCTCTAAAGGTCGTCACACATTTCCTCCCACGTGCTTTTACAGTGAAGGACTCGGTTCTTCACCTGAAACCTGCAGTGTTTTCTGCACTAACAGACAAATGGATATGATTAGAGTTTAAATGGAAGCAGTGATTCATAGATTTATCAGTGACCCACTGTGTGTTCTCTTTTTCTGTTGGTAGCACATTTATAATTTAGGACAATTCTTCACTTTCTCTAAACACTCTGGGAGCCAAGCTTAGTTGCTGGCCTCCTAAAGGAGAATAAAAATGTTGTCAGAGCTTTAATAAAGACCTGGAATAAAATGTAAACTCAATATAAAAGCAGACCTCAGTATCATGAGTGCTCAGCTACATTATGTTGCCAAAAGTATTTACTCAGCCCTTCAAATTCTTGTGTTCAGATATTCCCATCAACTTCCACACTACTTCTACAAACATTTGTGAAAGATTGGATCACTCTAAGGAACTTAATGAATGTCTGCATGGAACTTGTGCAGTAAGGCCAATTATAAAATTATAAAATGTTTTGAAGGGAACGCTTAATGCTTCAGCATACCAAGACACTTTAGATAATTTCATGCGTCCAATTTTGTGGACACAACTTGGGGATGGCCCGTTGATGTTCCAACATGACTGCACAGGATTGAACAAAGCAAGGTTCTGAAAGACATGGTTGGCTGAGTTTGGTGTGGAAGAGGGTGAAAGTGGTCATTATGTCCTCCAGCAGCCTAAGCCTATAGCAGCATAACTACAGAGATAGCTCAGGATAACCTAAGCCACTCTAACTATAAGCTTTATTAAAAAGGAAAGTTTTAAGCCTAGCCTTAAAAGTAGACAGTTTATCCATCTAGAGCCCACTGATGGCCATTGTTATACTAAAAACCACGATTGGGATACCTCTCTCTGTCAGATTGACCATAACCACTGGAAAAGAGACGGGGTCATACAGGTAGCAGAAATGGAGGGTGTGTTTGCATCTCAACCATAACTGAGCCGGTTTAGGCTAAACTTGACTCCCCCTTACTCCAACCAACAGGGAGGGAAGAAGGCAGAGGTAAAAAAATAAGGAAGATAGCTCAGGATAACCTAAGCCACTCTAACTATAAGCTTTATTAAGAAAGAAAGTTTTAAGCCTAGCCTTAAAAGTAGACAGGGTGTCTGCCTCATGGACTAAAATTGGGAGCTGGTTCCACAGGAGAGGAGCCTGATAACTAAAGGATCTGCCTCCCATTCTACTTCCAGAGACTCTAGGAACCACCAGTAAACCTGCAGTCTGAGAACAAAGTGCTCTGTTAGGAACATATGGAACAATCAGATCTCTGATGTATGATGGAGCTAGATCATTAAGGGCTTTATATGTGAGGAGGAGAATTTTAAATTCTATTCTGGATTCAACAGGGAGCCAGTGAAGGGAAACTGAAATAGGAGAAATATGCTCTCTTTTTTAATTTTTATCAGATCTCTTGCTGCAGCATTTTGGATCAGCTGAAGGCTTTTAACTGCATTTTGTGGACATCCTGATAGTAAAGAATTACAATAGTCCAACCTTGAAGTAACAAATGCATGAACTAGTTTTTCAGTGTCACTCCTGGATAGGATGTTTCTAATTTTGGCAATGTTCCGGAGGTGAAAGAAGGAAATCCTAGAAACCTGTTTAATATGGGATTTAAATGACATGTCCTGGTCAAAAATAACACCAAGGTTTTTACTTTATTATCGGAGGTCAATTTAATGCCATCCAGGTTAAGTGATTGACTAAGCAGTTTCTTTTTCAAAGATTCTGGTCCAAAGACGACAACTTCTGTCTTGTCTGAATTTAGAAGCAGAAAATTTAAAGTCATCCAAGTTTTCATGTCTTCAAGACATGCTTGTAGTCTATCTAACTGGTTGGGCTCATCAGGATTTATGGATAAGTAAAGCTGAGTGTCATCAGCGTAACAGTGAAAATTTATCCTATGCTGCCTGATAATTTTACCTATTGGAAGCATATATATAGTAAAGAAAATTGGCCCAAGTACTGAACCCTGTGGTACTCCACAATTAACCCTGGAGTTTAAAGATGATTTATCATTTAAATGAACAAACTGGAATCTGTCAGACAAATACGATTTAAACTAGCCTAGCGCTGTTCCCCTGATCCCTACAGCATGTTCTAGCCTTTCTAAGATAATTTTGTGATCGACTATCAGATTTAGCACTGAGATCTAACAGGACAAGTACAGACACAACTCCATTATCTGAGGCCATAAGAATATCATTAGTGACTTTCAGCAGAGCTGTTTCAGTGCTATGATGAGCTCTGAAACCTGACTGAAACTCTTCAAACAGGTCATTTCTGTGTAAATGCTCACACATTTGATTAGCAACTATTTTCTCAAGAATTTTAGATAAGAATGGAAGATTGGATATAGGTCTGTAATTTATTAAGTCATCTTGATCAAGCGAAGGTTTCTTAAGCAAAGGTTTAATTACAGCTACCTTAAAAGCTTGTGGTACATATCCATTTACTAAGGATAAGTTAATCATATCTAAAATGGGGCTGGTAATCAGAGGGAACACTTCCTTAAATAATTTGGTTGGGATTGGGTCTGACATACAAGTTGAAGGTTTAGATGAAGCTAATATTTCTGATAACTCAGGAAGCTCCACAGGATCAAAACAGTCCAAACAGATCAGGTTCTACAGTTACTTCAAATGTTGTCTCACTTGCTGAGGATGAAGTAATCATCTTCGGGAGTATGTCAAAGATTTTCTTTTTAATGGAATCAATTTTATTTTGGAGAATCCCATAAAGTCATGACTGCTGAGGACTTAAACAAAGTAACTGGCACGATAGAACTGAGGAAATAACTGACAGGAGACAACAAAGCACCTGAAGCACAAGAAACTCAGAGTGCTCCAGACAAAAAAAGAACAAAATAATCTGGTGAGGAGATAAAGAAACTTACAGGTTTTTAACTACTGGGAACGTGGATGAATGACATGAGAACCACATGTGACTAATCAGGAGAATGCAGTGCTGCTGGGGAAGACCCTGAGTAGGGAAACCAAGAGAAGGTGACTAATAAACACAGAAATTAACACAAAGGGAACTGAAGAACATAAAAGGATCAATCTGAACCAAAAAATAAAGACTAATACTAGAATGACAATATAAACCAATATACAAAGAGGAGGGCACACAAAAGTTTTGTTTAGCCTTTAAATACATTTTGTTGTGTACTTGTAGTCTGTAGGAGTGCCAAGAAGTTGATTTTAAACTCTACTATTGTTGCGGAGATATCTTTATATTTGTTTTGGGTTGTTTCTTTCAGTCCATTCAGTTTTCTCTATCATCTGTTATATCTTTTCAACTGTTACAGCACAGTATATGCTACAGAACAGCTAAAAGAGGTCATGAACTTACAGCTGATCAATTTCACGTATCCACCATTTTTATTTCTCACAGTGATTTTGTAGTCTAAACTCAAGTATGGTTGTTGGGTGTATCAACCGACACAATTTATTACACTGTGCCCCAGCATCAGAACCTCTTCAAAGTGCCTGGATACATTTTATTTTTCATGGAAACGTCCCCACATCAGTGGGGCAACTCCTATTTCCCCTTATTCCACTATCAAGAAGGATTTGCTGAATAACTTCATCTGATTAAGGGATCAGTTCCTTCTGTCTATGGAAACCAAGGACACAGCAAATCGGTAAGTTGAAAATAACGCTAAAATGACAACAAACCTTATTTTAGACATGAATTTATTGTGTGTTGATATGACATCCTGGCCATTGTTTTGATAGCAGCAGCATCATTCCTTCTGCTCATGTTAGTGCTGTGTGCTGCTTGCAGGCAGTTTTGAATAATATTAATACATAAACAGTTTTGCATTGTTTTTGCCATTTTTGTCTTGTTTCTGCGGCGCTAGATAATTGTTATTAAACTATATAAATAGCCGAACGGGTTAAAGTACAGTGCTCTTTGACCTGCAGGGGGGCAGGGTGTGAAGTGCCTCTGTAGCATTTAAAGAGACAGCACCAAAATGAGTTGCTCTCAGACGCACCAGAGAACAGGGTAAAAGAGGAACCTGTGGAGCTAGAATAACAGGGAGTTCAAACCATAACATTGAAGTTCCACTTTATATAGACCACAACTGAATGATTTAAGTGAGAAAAGGAAGGATTTAAAAGCATGATATGTCCCCTTCAAACCTTAATACATTGAAATTACCTGAGTAAGGAACAACCTTAATGACAACAAAACAACCCAAAAACAAAGACCACACACAACACCCTAAAGCAAAAGATCGAAAGACAGAAAAGTGGCCTCTGAAAGCTAAAATAGATGAATTTGCACAGAGATTCTTGGAAATGTCTTTGGACTGCAGTTACTAAAAAAGCAAAATTATTTTTGTTACTTCATTGTACAACTAATAATTTACAACAGACTGTTTCTCTCAGATTTACAACAGATATGTGGCTAAACTTAAACAGATAAAACACAAAAAGGAACAAAAGCAGATACTCATTCATGTTTTAGGGGTTTTCTGTTGTAGTGTGTCAATGCTATACTAAACTATTATTAATGTTTATTAACTGATCAGTGTCACAATCTATCAAAAAAACAATCTCAAGGAAGAGTTCTTCCTATTTTCATTGAGCAACCTCTACCACATATAAAAGAAGGAAGGCGATTTCTGTATTTTTCAGGATAAGGATTTGTCATTGGATCAACACAAACAATTACACTTTAATTCATGATTATAAAACATAAAATCAGGATACAGGAACTGGGAATCATTGAAAACAATATTACATTATTATACTGATTAGTATTACATTATTAATCAAAGTCAGATCTACTCTTTACTGAGTTAATTGAGCAAAATTTAAAAACAAAGGTACTACACTGTCTGCAAACTACTTCTAAAGAGAGAGGTTTATTAGTAGAAAATTTAACATTTTATTAACGATCTAACATCAGGAGTTTATCAGTATTGCAGGAGACACTATAGGATGGAACAAAAAGGAAGAATCGTTTCAAAGTTTCAGGACCACCTGGACCTGTCAGCTTTCAGCACCAGACCTGCCACTGAAGAAAGAATGGAGCATCTAACTGGTATGAAATTAAAAGTCACTGACCCAAATGGACTTCTGCTTAGGTCCATCTGTCAGCTTGGGCACAGACCCCGGCACAAATAGCTGTTGTTTTGACCAGAAGGTCACTCTGACTGGCAGGCTGTAGGTTCAGTAAAAGGTCGTTTGGATGTCATGGTGGTTCCATATTTTGAATTCAGAGCCAAGTTGGTCAAGGAGAAAAAGGAGGCTTTTAAAATGTTACTGAGGTGCATGGAGCACACATCCAAGGCATGAAGAAAATGCAAAATAAAAATCCTAAAGAACTTTACATAAAATGAAACAAATGTGTCAAAGCGTGTGATACAAACCAAAACATTTATTACAGCCGAACCTTGACAGGTTGATTGATTCTGAATCTGTCAAGCAATGCTTATGGATGTGTTCTAAGGTTCCATCTTACTGAATCTCCCTGAACTCAACTCACAAAGTTAACTTCATTACGTGGGAGGAGTCATCATGAGGGGTCTAACATCCTATCAGAAGCAGATCTGGGATATCATGGGAGCTTAGTCACATTAAGAGCCAATAAAAAAATGGATTATCATTTCTCTAAGCCACATTCTTCAGGTTGAAACATCAAAAATGTCAACAGTTTATTACATCAGAACGGTATTTAATAACTGGGGCTGATTTTTACGCTGAAACATTCTTCGCATGTAATTATTACAACTTCACATTCAAAACACATTAATATTTAAAGTGAGCAAGAAAGCTTATTTTAAAGCTTTCTGGATTTCTAAATGTGCGAAACAAGATAAAAAACATTTAACTTTAGCAGTTATTGACAAAGAGAACATTTATGAACATACTTCTCATATTTTAGAGATCTTGCAATGCCACCTGTGTGGAACAAGAGGTTATTTTGATTAGGCAGGTACATGGAGAACATTTTGAAATGATGTGGAGAAAAGCAGTCCCTTTAGATGAAAGTTCAAAGCTCAGATGTACAATATTGGTCATGTAAAATAATTATTTTGATGATCCTAAATAAAATAATGGCAGTTCTTAATTAATTTGTGGTTTACTTTAATTTGGTTTACTTCTCATATGCAGGTTAACACACATTCAACAGTGCAATGAAATGCTTGGGATAAGAAGAAACATTCAACTCACTATAAAAACAAAAGTACTAATGGCATACAATAAAAAAAGTACACATTTGCAGCAGCATTAAGATAATGAAGTGTCACAAATGTTGTTTGGCACAGTATTATTGTTCACAGTCTGACGGCTTGTGGATAATAACTGTCTTTTAGTTTTTTTGTGCTTGCTGGCAGGTACCTGTACAGGTTCTCCCCAACATGGTTCATGTAAGAGATAGTGTTTGGGAGGGTAGATTAGAGTTAAATAATCTAAATAAATAATGTTCATTTAATGACGTTTGTTTTTGTTTGTGTTGAGAAACTCAGCTCCAGTAAGTGCTAGCAGACTAGCAATTAGCCAAGGATGTGTTCTGTGTTGATTTGTTTTTAAAGTTTAGACAAACTTTATTAAAAGGGTGGTTTCTAAACAGACCGGCAATAACGCACCGTCAACGCTTATGCATTTCAACCCTTTTATTTGTCATATTTTAAAAGTATGTGTTTGATTCTGGTGACCAGCTATAAGCTTCTTTTGTTAGCTCCAACCGCTAATGCTTATTCAGCAGATCATTCTTTAAGATGTTTTATCAAAATAATATTTTATCTGATGTTGCATTGTGAATGGTTGTTCGAAGGTATACCAATTATTGCCTAAGTTAGTTACAAGACTGACTTAACTTCATTTCCAGATTCTTCAAGATAATCCTTGGTTCTCAAACATAAACATTGCATGGTAATGTTGCATCACTCTTTTGGTCATGGTTTCAACCATCTTTAATCAACTTGTTGATATTGTACATAGCCCATTAGTCTTCGTTATTCTTTAATTTTGCTTAGATGTTTGTTTGGGCTGTTTTAGCATAGTAAAGAGTTTGTTGATTGAAATATGTTTGACTTTGAGTTGACTTATTTTTGTTAATAAATTCTTGTATTTTAAGAAATTGTGTGAATTCATTGTGTGTGTGCAGAGTTTATGCTGTTCAATAATGCCAGCGCTTGGCTCATCCCTTTCTATTTTGTCCTAATACCATCGCCTTATTGGGCTGGTATTCACAGGACAACCCTTAACAGACCGAAATATTATTTAATAAAATATTAAAGTATTAATATTAAATAATATATTAATAATCACAACAACACAACATGAAAGATGAGCATGGATAAATGTATTGATGTGAGACATGCATATGGACCCTTCAGTAGAACTAAGTCTTCCTTTCTATGTTTGCTCCCCTTAGATCTGAAAAAGCTGGAGAGATAGCAACCATTCCACTTACAAAGGTAAGACTTCAAACTCCTTCCTGCATGATTGTATGTAAAAAATGAGAAAACCTCTTAAAAAGTAGTTCAAGTTCATCTGACGGTTTTAATCCTGACACCTTTAGAGCTCATAAATATCCCAGTCATCACTGTGCTGATGACAGCTAGAGCTGTGAAATTACTGACATCATGTTGGCAGCTTGTTTCCAGCTCTTCAGCTGAAGTGCTTCATTGGCTCAGTTTAAATGAAAAAGTGCCACTGAAAACAGATCCTTAGCATGATGCCACCACCACTTTGCTTGGAAATAGGTACAGTGTTGCTAGGTTCAGCAACACAGCTCTGTCTCTGTCTTCTATGATGATAAAACCTTTCTACTTAAGACATTTGTTTTGTCCATTTGGGCAGCTGCACATTACAGTTGAACTATATGGTGTCGAATTTGGAACACTGACTCCTTTTTTCGCTGGGAACCCTCTAGATAATGGTGATGTAAGACTGGCCTTACTGTGGACAGTAAAACTGGTGTGCCAGCAGATCCAGTTGAGGACTGGCTTCAGCCTTTATGGTTCCTGAGTTGTTCTGAATATAATTAACAATTACCTGTAATCTAAGGGTAGCAGTTTGGGTCAGATGGTTGATGATTGAACAGAACTGTTTAACACAACCATCATCCCAAAAATACATCAAAAGTGGTTTGGGAATACATGTAGCTAATGTATTTAATGCCCTTTCCAAGCCAGTATCACTAGACATATAAAAGTATGTTAACTGTTTCCTGTTTTGACTGTCTTATCTGCACACACAGGATTTAGCATGTGTTTTTTCGAGTTTGCCTTTGAAAATCTGTTTTTCACAGTCCAAAACACATTGTAATAATAGATAATTGCCTGATACTGAAGATTTAAGTTCCCTTGAAAAAAGGGACAGGAACACTTAGAACATTGCAAATAGTTTTTTTGGACATTTTGTGGTTGGACCTGGCGAATCATAATGTGTCCATACCACACTAACTAGTTAAGCTTGCACTACACCTCCACAATGTTCCCATTAGGGTAAAGAATCTGATCCAAGATTATTATAATAATGTCAAGATGAGGGTCACTTCTGGGGGGAGTCATATCTGACTGTCATCTCTGTCATCTCAGAAAAAGAATAAAACAGAGTGTAGCATCTCTGTGATTCTTTTGACCGTTGATATGAACATGGTGGTCAAGTGCAGAGGGCCCTTAACCAAGACCAGTACGCGACAGGTCCTGATTAGAGCTTTTATGGACTACCATGCCATCACAAGAACATCCTTTCCATGGTGCAGGTGGATTATGAGAGAACTCAAGAGCCTCATCACCTGGGCAAGGATAAGTTCCAAGCCCTCTAAATCAAGATCTATGGTGCTAAAGGAAGGGAAAGTGATCAACAGATTTCGGTTTGCAATCTCTGTAATTGTCATTCCGTCCATTAAAGACCAACCAGTCTTTTGCCTGAAACATTTGGTCACAGTTCAGAAGTTCAGTAACGAGATTGACTTACAAAGGTCAATGAATCTGGCCTGCCTGCCGAGTAGATTTAAAGCCTGGATCTACCATCATGCCATCCTCTCTGTGGCCTCTGCTGGTCTATAAAGCCCCACTGACAACATTTAAGTCCCTGGAAAAGAAGACCAGTGGTTTCCTATGAAAGTGTCTGAGCCTTCCACAAAGCCTCACCAGCAAAGTCAGCTCGTAGCCGTTGTGATGTCCCTCTCTTTGTTCTTCATTGACTATCAAACAACACACATTTGCAGTTGGTGATCAGTTCACATGATCCAACTACATCCAGATCCATTGGTAAAGAATTCAAACATGTTTGTTTGACTGCGAATGTGGTTGGGTGGGGCCGTTTCCCCTCACACTCACAGAGTCCAGTCTTCTCCCCATCTCACACTAACAGACTTTTGTTCTGACTCTCCCTGTTGACCGACCTCAATTAGCCCAGACGGATGCAGACTTTGCCCGACTGTGAATTGTGGGTAAAATGCATGCAAATATCATGTAGTGTGTCCCAAACTTTAGAGTTTAACCCAACATTATTCATTCAGTTTATTTCAATTCTGTTTTATTTATTTATTGCCAATTCACAACACATGTCATCTCAAGGCACTTTACAAAGTCAGTTCAATCAAATAATACAGATTTCAAGTCAGGTTCATACATTCCAATTAATCACAACTACCAAACAATGAAGTCAAATTCAGTTTATTATTCAGATTGGTTAAAATGTTTTCTATCTAAGGAAACTCAGCAGATTGCATCCAGTCAGTGACTTGCACCATTTACTCCTCCTGGATGAGCATGTAGAGACAGTGGACAGTCACTGGCATTGCAGCAATTCCTCATACTGAGCATGCATGTACCGACAGTGGAGAGAAAAACTCCCTTTTAACAAAAAGAAACCTCTTGCAGAACCAGAACCAGGCTCAGTATGAGCAGCCATCTGCCATGACCGACTGGGTGTCGGTCTGTTTGGGAGAACAGAGCAGAGACAGAAAAAGGACACAAAACACTGATCCAGTAGTATTTTTTATGGGAAAGGAAAGTAAAACATTAATGGTTGTTGCTTCTTTAGTGGCTTCATCTAGGAGAGAAAGACAGCTAAGCAGATGAACTGTGAGCCATTTCCCTGGTAGATTTAGACTTAGTTTTATTTTAACCTAAGAGTTTTGGCTGTGTTTGGAAATGACAAAAGCATCTCTCAAAAAGGAATAAAACAATTTATCAATTTTGAATAAAAGAAATTATCTCCAAGTCTTTGGGGGATGTAAGGTATCCTTACCATAACAGGCTTGATCCACTCTGGATCACTCCAAAAGTTAATACTGAAACAGACAGAGGGGTTCTGTTATTTCATATACAATTAAAAACTTCTTCAGCATTGAACATAACAAATTAGATACACTACTAAAAGTAATGGTAAGTTATTAGTTTTCTATACTCTTACTCTACACTTGTTTTCCTCTTGGAGTTACATAAAATATTTGCCGTTTCACATGTAGTGTTTGTTTCCTGTGTTCTGCCTGACAAACAAAAATGAATTACATGAAAAGCTGTAAAGCCTTTGTGCGGCCAGTGGGTACTCTGAGCAGCTCATGCAGAACCAGATTATAATAAATGATGAAGTCAACTGTAGCAAAAATGTGATCCACCTGTGTTTGGATTCAATTAGCCAGAAAATAATGCTCCTGTCCTGTAAACAGCCACCTGTGGTGCTAATGAAAGCATGCTGTGCTGAGCTGCAGGGGCTGGCAAACTCATTTATTCCCAGTTCCAGGTCATACAGCCTGAAAGGGGATGAGTCAATAATCTGTATTTATTCTCTCTGCAGTGCATCCTCATGTAGAGTTCACTGCACTGAAATACAGTAAACAGTTATAGAAGTCTTACAGTGCCTTGCAAAGATACCCATAGCCTGAAAATGTTATTGGGATTTTAGGTGATAGAACAACCCAAAGTGATGAATTATTAAACAATGCATAGATTTTAACATTTAACATACAAACAAAAAGCTGAAGACTGAAGACTTTTAAATGAATCCCACTAAAACACATTGAAATATGTTATTGTAATATTACAAAGTGTGAACATTTGGAACTGGTATGAATAGTTTGCAAGTCACTGTAAAATGGATGTTTGTATTTTAACTTCTGAAGGTTTAAACTCCAGAACAGGACTTCAGAGTTATGAGACTAGGTGTTGGTGTCTGACATCAATGAAAAAATTAGTAATTCTGACTTTGTCAAAGGTGGATTTTTTTTACAGTGCTTCTTAAACTAAGCAAGCTGTGACTTTTCTATCTGGGAGTTCAGAAATCCAACATGTACTTCTTTTTTTTTCCTTGTTGGGAATTCATTGTCATTTTTAACATCCACCATCATCATCACCTCCACCCCCCTTGTAGATCATTATTGAACGTTACAGGGCCTATTCCTGGGTGGCCGAGTTGATTCAGGTGTTTATCGCCATCAGCGTCACTGTGTCCTTCCTGGTGATGGGATCTGCTATGAAACACACCAGTAAGTTCAACTTCCCTCATCCATTTGGGATTTTAAACAGAGGTTACAAAGGTTTCCGCTGTCAGGAGATACAGCAGTTTACTGACTCTGTAACAGTTAGTTTTACTCTGAGTTTGATAAAAACAAAGATTTAAGAATGTTTTGTAAGGTTTTGTACTGACAGGTTGTTTTCTTCCTTCCAGTTGATGGTCTGGTCAGCTATCTGTGGAGCAGCCGACTGGAGTGGCTCTCTAAAGCCTGGGAGAGAAACTCACCAAACAAGCATAACAATTGCTCAGCAAGAAGGTAACCCTGGCCAATAAAACAAAGGGTTTGGCTTGTGGTGCTGATAAATGTAGCTGAGAGTTCATGCTCAATCTAAGGGAGCACAAAGGAACCTCAGAAAAGTCAAACAGTAATAATTATCTTTATCGTGAAAAACAGCCACTGTTATGTCATGCACGAGGTAGTTGCAGTGATTCATGGATTCAGTGAGTATTTTGGAATAGTTGTATTTATTTATTAAGTGCAGCAAAATCAAAATATCCACTTTGTTTTTGATTACCTGTACATTTCTGACTGGGTGACGGAAACACTCAGAGGTAAAGACTGAGGGCCTGATCTTCAAAGATCCGTTTCTGTTCCGTTCTGCTCCTGCTTTTCTGGACTGTTACAAATACTTAACTTTTGTCATCGCTATTAACAGCAGCAGGTTTGTTATCTCAGCCTCTATCCTGACGAGATTATTTCCCCTCTGCTCATTTGCTCAGGGTGCTTCTGAGTGCGTAATTGCGCATGCAGAAGGCTGAGTTTGAAGTTGCGAGCAGATGCTTTATTTTTGTGGTCTAGACGGACCCACTGAGCCAATGACTACACTCTGCTTCACCTTTAATAAAAACATTGGATTACAGACTATTGCGCAGGAGGGCAGAGGTGCGTCCAGAATAGCACATCCTTCACCATCGTAGCGCAATGGGGGCAGCTGGTCAGTGCTACCTCTAGGCTGACAACACCATAAGAGTGCCCACAGCTTGTTAACTGTGTTGCTCGACGTAACTCGCAACAAATTGGCCAATCAATATTTACAATAACAAGACAAACATGTCTGTTTTTGGAGACTCACGTGTTCTTTTTTTTTGAAAGTATATGTTTGAAGAGTTCAGAGTTTATCATAAACAGCCACAATATTAAAGCCTGGACGTAATATTAGCAACATAAAAATAGATTGTTGTAGGAGGTGGCAATCTGTATGTTATAGCTTTGCTAATTTTAAAACAGCGTCACATAACTGTCCTGTAAAGAATTTAAATCCAACATTTATATACATAAAAATAAAATATTTCCCAGTGATTTTACAGAATTATTATTTTTTTTTTTTTGCCAATATTTTAACGATATAAAACCTGTTTGATTATTTAAATAGTTTTTGGTGACACAGAATAATGTTTCCTTATATAAACCCTCCCCTGGCATATGTTCACATTTAAACAACGTAATCAAACTGATCCAGCTCCAACTGCTCTGCAACGATGTCACTGTCAAGAATGCAGTGAGTTTTGTTTGGTGACAAGGTTAAAGGTCTTTTTCACCTCATGGAATAGATTGCCCTAAAATGGTGATTTTTCACCTGTTAAGAAGGGATTTTAGTGATCCAGTTTGCAGATGTAGGATTGAATCTGCCTTAATGATGTCTTTATTTCTTTCCTATTAATTATATTATCAACATCTCAGCACAGTGGGTCCTTTACATGACGAGCAATTACAATAAACAGGCTGTGTGCTCTTGGTTAGTTATGTGCACTTCGCTATGATCAGGTTTGTGCTTCAGCAGCAGATGATCTCACTGCGATGGAGCACTGGAATGATCCAGAGGCAAGAAAAAATTGTTGGAAGTTTTATCATATGAGAATTGTCATGGCTTCTGTTTGTGTTTGGCTCCAAGTTAGACGTTAGATATAGAATCCTCTATTTTCATCTATTTTCATCATTTTTATTTTTGACAATGCAAATCTATTGACACATGTTCAGACAAATTTCTCTGTCTTCTGTCATTTTATCTATGCCTCCTTCTGGCCACAGTGACAGCAGACATTTTGTGTCCCAGTTAGTACATTTCAAACTTGCTAAATCTAAATGCAAACACAGCACCGCAATCTATTTCAGGTTTGATAAATCCCGTTGTGGGTGGTAAGAGATTACATTTGCATATCCTCCTCCCATATATTTGCACTTAGGGGTCATTATCATATGTTTTGCATATTCATGAAGGCAAACACACTAAAAATGTTACGACCGCTTTCCGCTGATTTTACACATGCAGTCCGATAAGCACCTGGTTTGTAGATCAGCTTTGCGGATGCAACTAGGTTTGCGTGTGGTTTTGTACACACAAACCTTTTGAAGATCTGTCCATAACTGTACAAATAGCAGTGTTCTGTACATCAGTGCAACCACTGGATATTAGTGACATGTGAGGGTGTCAATAGTGGGTATAAAAGGACGATTAACCAAAAACTATACTTTATGTAAGTTCCAAAACAGGAAAACTCAGTCATTCCAACTCAGCAGCAGATATCAACAAGTCAGCTCCAGGGATTTTCAATAAAAACAAACAGGATGAAACCAAATCAGTTCATTTTGCACATATTCTATTCAGTAACAGATCTAATTTGATCTAAATATAATTCAGATCTAAATCACATACAGAATATAATAAAATGCTAAGTAGAAAAAAGGTTCTAATGCAATGCCAGGTCCTGATGAAGCCTGGGGTAACAGTGGAGTTAAACCACACCCCTTTAACAGGAAGAAACATCCTGCTGTGATTGGCTGGAATGGGGAGAACAGTGACAACACACTGATGCTGTTGGCAACAAGTACCTGCTAATAAAAAGAAACTTTGTAACCATAATGATTTTCATTAACATCAACAACAGCTGAGAAACTGCTTTCTGTCGCTTTACTGGTTTCAAACCTCCAGCATAACTAGAGGCACCCCCAACTATAAGTTTTATCAGTAAAGAGCGTTTGAAGCAAATTACTCAAGAACTGAAGAGGAAAACATGGAGCTGGCTCCATGGGAAAGGAGATGATCTCTATAAGATCTACCTCCTACTTTTAGAACCTCTAGAAACCAGCAGCAAACTTGCAGTCTGAGAGTGAAAGGTTCTGCTGGGAACATATGGAACATTTAGATGTCTGATGGAGCTGTATTATTTAGGGCTTTTTATTTGACTCTACTATGGGTTTAACAGGGGGGCATTGAAAAAAGACTGAAACTGGAGATAACATTTTTCATCCTAACTATTGCTTCAACATTTGGGGCCTGGTCAAACAATTTCACCAGATTTTTTTCTTTTTGCTTTCCTGAAAATAAAGAATGTAATTAGTCCAGCCTGGAGGAAACCAATCAAGGATTAGTTATTTTGCATCACTCTGTGACAGCATACGTTTAACTTAGGCAATATGATGTAGATGAAAGAAAGCAGTTTAGTAAAACTCTTTTATGTGGGAGGTAAAGAACTTGTTGTGGACAAAAATAGCTTAAAGCTTCCTCCCACTGGTTCTGGAAGTCAGCGTGATGCCATCCAGAGAAACCATGTTACTAGACTACTCAGTTTCCAAGACACCCAGGCTTTAAGTCTGCTTGTAATTTAGTGTCAGGGTGTACTGATGTTTAGTGTTTTTACTTCTCTTTGTGAAGATCACTTTGTGATCTATGTCTTAAAAGCTGCTTTGTAAATAAAGTTTTATTTACTAAAATGTTTACTTCTTCAGAGAGAATCAAAATGATTGTCTGGTTATATAATTACTAAAATAATTGTTGTTAAATTAGTTTTGGACATTAGTCATGTGCTACATTTGCGTTAAAATACATTGATGTGTAATTATGTATTATCATCTCTGTCAAATGCAAACCAACAGCACTAATCATCTAAAAGGTTCTGAGCCAACCCATGATGAGAGCTTTACGTTTAGACGGTAAATTGTAATTTCTCCTGAGATTAAACTGAGTTTACAGAGCTGTACAAAAGTATTCTTACTCCTTGAACTTTACCATGTTGTAAGCTTCAGTGTATTTTATTTGGATTTTATGTGATGGAACAACACAAAGTAGTGCATAATTGTGAAGTAGAAGTGGGAAAGGGCTGTGAGCATTTGTATTCATTCCATTTTCTCTGATACCCTTAAATAAAATCTGATACATCCAATAGCAAAAGCCATTATTAGAGGAATGCCAGAGGAAGTCGGTCTTACCACAAGCCAAGCAGCGGACACAGCAAACAGGTGGGAGGAGCTTCTCTAATCTGATGAAACAAAACACAGCATCTTCAATGTGTCTGAAAAAGTTTTAAGTGGCCAGATAGAAAACTATCACTGTACCTGAACACACCAGACCTGTAAAGGATTCTAGTGACATGCTGTGGGGATACTGGGGATAGGAAATATGGAAGCTGGTCAGAGTTGGTGGGAAGCAGGATGGAGCTAAATCCAGTCTGACTACGCTTGAGCTATTTTGCAAAGTGATGTGTAATGCTGGGATATATACATCCCAAAATAGCTGACACTATAACTGTGATAAAAGGTGGTTCTGCACAGATTTGGTGCAGCGGTCATATAGACAGATGTTGGACAGCTTGCTGGAACAGTGAAACACAAACTATATGGATTTTAAACTGTAAGAAAGTCATTTAATTGTCACTTTTTCTCTTTTGTCTTTCAGTTTAGTCAAACTTGGATTTTCTCTGCTTGGATTTGGGATCATTTTCATTGTGTCAGTGTGTGATCCCAGGGTAAATGACACAAACATACACACACACACACACAGTAATGAGCACCATGTGGATTTTTGTAAATAATCTGTGTTCCTTCTACTTCAGAGTTTTGTTGTCATGTTGGACAAAGTTGTCTCATTTTCCCTCAACACTGAAGTGGGACTGTTTGTCTTCATCATGCTGAGGGAGTCCAGAGAAGACAGATTCCAGTGAGTACCTGAGATGTGAGCTTTAGTTGAAGCTGAATAGATTTCTTGCTTGCTCACACAGAGCTCTG
Organism: Girardinichthys multiradiatus; assembly: GCF_021462225.1. Lineage (NCBI taxonomy): Eukaryota > Metazoa > Chordata > Actinopteri > Cyprinodontiformes > Goodeidae > Girardinichthys > Girardinichthys multiradiatus. The sequence continues at coordinate 44,528,789 of NC_061802.1, read as the reverse complement.
TGAGGTTTCCATGCGGTGCATTCAAGTACCCCTCCCTCTCTCTCTCTCTCTGATGGTCTTCAGGCACCTCACAGTTCCTCTGCCAGTGGGTGACTGCGTGTTCAGCCTTACCTGGCTGCTGCCCACATACTTCCTGTTTGCAGTAACCTACGATGTCCTGCAGACTCTGGCAGATGTGGCCCATTACCTGCCTTACTACAGCCATGATCAGGAGTTGCACATATACAACGTGACTGGGAGCTTCACAGGAGCAAATCTCTCCACCTTTCTCTGATCTCCAAACAGAACGGCAGAGCAGTTTATCAAGTGCTTTGATCTTGTAGTCCCTTTTAACAAGTTTTTGATTGCATTTTAAGCAACAATTTAGCATTTTTGATAAATGTTTGATTTTCATCGCACTTTACTTTCACTAATCTACTTATGAATTTAGCATGGCCTATGGGAAAATAACATCATGATTGTTTTCCCTGTTTCTACTCTAGCTACAGTGGGATGACCCAGGGCCTCGTGTACAAAGGCTTGCATGGATTTTCTGCTGAGTCATGGAGTAAACACACGAATCCATGCATATTTCTTTGATATATCCTGATCAATATGAATCTGAAAGCACATGACTGGTTTAATATGTAAATAGATGTTAATATGCCCTACTTCTCCACAATCAACAATTGTGTGGCTGCAGGAAGAAAAGAAACGTCAAGAAATAAGAGTTGGAGACATTCCTAAATGAGCTGGAGGCACAAAGAAATATTTTGCTTGACATGCTGGCCTCTGAGGGCCGTAAGTCCAAGATAAGATAAGTGAGGGGAACTGCATTTGTGAAGTTGTCAATGCTGTGGGGTCAGAGCATTTGTAGAAGTAAAGACTGCTGGCCGTCACAGCTATACCATGTCAGCTTTCAGTCTGTTTCCAACCATGTTGTTCATCAGAATGACTTGAACTAGGCCTGCTCGCAGCAATGTTGGTTAGTTGCATTTGTGCTTCACATGTACTATAGTGCACAAGTAAAACTCATGTAAGTGCATCCATGTGGAGGTATTATTGTTGACAGAATGTCTCAGCTGTGTGCAGTCATTGTTTCCGGACCATCAACAGTTTCCCAGCATGGTCGCTTCATTATTGATACATCTGATGTTTAGTATGGAAAGTGCCGTTTGCTACTTTGTTGAGTGTAGGCACTCTTTGTACATAAGGCCCCAGGTCCTGCTAACTATAAATGGCTCCTGACTTTACCAAACTGGAATTATCTGGTGCAGGATTTCTCCTGACCTTGTTGCCAAACGTTGAGTAATACAGTATATGTGCATTTTTAACAGATATTTTCCAAGGACTGCAAATAACGAATGACTGAGCTTTATTCAGATAAAGGGACTGACCTAAAACTTCTGTTCAATGTCAGTTTTGGGCCATGTTGACTTTCCAGGGTACTGTTTAAGGTCCATCAGACATTTTAGTCACAGCTTTATACCTTTTTAGTGTGGCATCATCTATCATTGATAATATAAAGATTTTCATTTGAATTGATTGAGATTAAAAAAGTGCTAATACACACACAGTGATGAAACGACTGGTCTGATCTAGCTCTAAAGTGGTTCTCATGTAGACCAGCCATGGTGACGGAGATCATGTAATCATTGTGGTTTTGCATTGCCCCTGGTGGTTGTATCGATGCCTGGGATTTCTAATGTTTATATTATAATGATGTTGCTGTAATTATTTTATTTGCTTAGGCTATACGGAAATTCCTGTTATGTAAAGATAAACAAGCAAGGCTAATATTGACCGCATGCGTGTTCACAGTTTGAATAAGTCAGTTTAAGCTTTGTCTCTCTCTGTCCTCTCAGTGCAGCCAGCTTTATTTCTAATGACAGGCGTGCACCGCTGCGCTCTGAAACACATTGTTTTCAGCTAGCAGGTTTTCCTCCAGGATTGCTCTGCCCTCCATACATCATTGCAGGTTGTAACTATCGTGTTTTGGCTTGGGGGTGGTGTGTCCAGTTGGATGTGCAGTGTTAGATTCCCATCTCACAAAGACAATTAAGATCGGTTTTGTTTTCATCTGATCGAAACATCTTCTTCCATGTCTGCTGTGTCCCCCTGTATTTAAAAACTTTAAATTAGACTTCTCTTCCTCCCACTCTCGCAGAAAGGCCAGATTTGTGGAGCGCACAACTAATAGTTGTCCTGCAAGATTTTCCCACCTGAGCTGTTGATCTCTGCAGCTCCTCCATAATTAACACATTCCTCTTGGCTGCTTCCCCGATTATTACCCGGCCACGTCTTGGTAGGTTTGTAGTGCTGCCTTACCCTTTTTCTTTCCACTTCACAGTTATGCTCTGCTTTGACTGTCCATCACATACAGTAAAATACCCTTTAGTTTGTGGCTGCAACATGACAAGGTACACCTTATGATCGAACCATTACTGCCCCCAGTAGCTGTGTCAAACCTAGAGCTGCATTCCACTATATTATCTGTACGTTTTGGTTGTTTGGAAAAATGAAAGCAAAAGCACAATTTCAAAATAGAATGCAGCATTTATTCACATACCCGTGTTTGTTTTAAGTCAAAATGTAGTGAAATCATTTTTCAACACTATAACTTTGGAGTGGAAATAAGCCTTGAAGTTAAAGCTGTAGAATAATGAGGCCCATAGAAAGTGAACTTTCCAGTTCTCGAGTGGGTTTTGGAAGACCAGGTACAGAGGAGAACCTCAGTATTCAGAAACTATTATCCCAGCCCTCATATACAGACTTAAGGTTCCTCCAGGACTGGTTCCAGAACACATGCTGTGAACCTAAATGTGTCTCTTAATCTTCCACTGAACCTCCAGCTTCTTCCCCACTAATAATGTGATGTTCCATTTCCTTGAACCAAGCGTGGTGACCTGACTGCATCAAACTGTTGCCCATCCAGCAGGTGGTGCTAAAACTGGCTGGACCTCTTTGATAAAACCAACATGTTTCCCAAGGTCCGTCTCCATTAAATCACTGATCAGCAGAAACAACTCGTAAACCATGTTGTAAAATATGCGATATGTTCTCCACCATGAACTGATAACCAGATGAATAAATTAAATGTCCATCTTTACTTCATGTCTGTTTCTTGTTGCTCTTATGCAGGTTTCCTCATTAATTTAGTTCCACCTTCTCTGGATCATTTTATCACTTTCAAAATAAAGCGATTTTGACTCCTGATGTTTCCACCTGAATGTGTGCTCAGCACCTGTTAGCAGTGATGGCCGAACCGTTCAACACCTTCATTGTCTGGAATGGGTCTGGTTCAAATTTTGAACTCATTAAAAGCTGATTGTAGTTATGTTCAAAATAATAGCTCAAGATCACTAAGCAGATCATTTGCTGCTAATGGTAGGACTTAAATGTCTACATGGCAGATCATTAATCAGCAGGCGTCATAGAGTATTAGAAGACTAGGAGAGTTTTGACATGTACGCTGCTGATTTCATGTTATTGAATCATTAATTAAGAGGTGTGTTCAAGCGAACTGCAGTGTAGAGTTTCGTCAGTGAGGTCATTCATTCTGTGAGAAAAAAGGGGTCAAACGGGTGATGGCAGCAAATGTACATGCAAGGCATAGTGCATTCCTCTGAAAACTAGAGTAAAATCGGTCACCCCAGACCTTCCTCCAAAGAACAGCGTCCTTTACAGTTTCTACGAGGAGAAAACGTCTAAAGAAGGGCAGGAATTGCTGCTGTTCAGCTAAAATGAGCTCAGTCCTGTAAATTGCAAGCAAATCCAGAAAATCCCTAAAGGAAATAGAACTCTACCATTCCTATGCATTGAAGAATAAACAAAATGTCAACAAGCTTCAAGGTGGTCCAATAAGGTCTACAGTTACCTGTGAGTACTGTAATAATTAGAAGATACCTATGGGAAGCTAGGCTGTGGGTACGAAGCATCCACAAAGTCCCACTGATGAAAACGTGAGCAAAAAGAGCTTCTAGTTTGTCAAAGAACAAACTGGCTGGCCTTAAGAGAAATAAAGCTGCATTTCATGGACCTACTGCCGACCCCCAACACTGAATTAAAGCCACAGTACACTATGAAGCACGGTGGCTGAGGTTTCATGGTATGGGGATGTTTTACAAATCACTTTCCAGAAACATTTGGAGTTCCAAGTTACAGCATTTAATTTCCCTCTGGGATTATGATGTTTTTGACTGATTCTCTGTGGTGTCGGGCCTATTAAATACTAGGGATCATGGATCAGTCTTAATAAGTAGAAATACTAGCAGAGATCGGCTCTGCTGCCTTATACTAACGAGGGGAGGCCCTTGGAATGGTTGTTTCTACAAGACATCAAGCTCAAACAAGTAAAGAGCAGCATCTTGGTTCCACACAAAAAACACTAAGGTTGTGGAGTGGCCAGCCCAATCCCAGGACCTTCATCCAATAGAAAACTTGTGGGGTGACATCATATATGCTGTTAGAGGAAAAGCAAAGCAATCCAGAGGACTTGTGGAATGTTGTCCAGTCATTGTGGGATAGAAAAACAGGTCACAGGTCCCTTTAGTTCAGTAATCCACAGCAAAGCCGAATGTTCCATCTTCAGGTTTTACAGCAAGTGGTTGAGTTTGTAAAGAAAATGTTAACTGTTGATCGGTCTTTCTTCGTGTTGTTAGATTCGGAACTGAATGTGCAACGTTCCCAAAGCATTCGCCGGGATGGAAATGAATTCCATAATAAACATATGCACCCCCTCTCACCACCTTCACCGTTCCCGGCATGATGTTGTTTTGTAAACTTGTTGCTTCTTTGTGCTGAGATTGTTTGCAATCTCAAACTGTATCCTGCTAAGGATAAAGTGTGAAATATTGTTTTTCCCTCTACTTACCTAATGTGGCCTCTTTTCTAATCTATCAAGGGCAGCGCCTGTGAGTGGGCAGCAAAGCCTCGTGACCCGTCCCCCCCTTGTCTTGTGTCATGATGTATGTTTGGATGGGTTGTACTGGAATTCTAATTTCCCCTCGGGGATCAATAAAGTATCTTTGAATTGAATTGAATAATAAGGATTTTGACCTTTCCTCACTTTTTGCTACATTTGCTTCCGTGTTTTTAAACACAACTGTGTGTCGGCAGCTGAGAAAAACTAACATGAGGAACATTCAAAAACAACGTTTTATTTGGTTCATAAAGTTGGTAAAATCAGTTTTTTGTGTTTTGACATAAAATAAAACATGAACACGATTGTCACTGACTTCTTCTATGGTGTTTTTTTTTCCAGCCCTTACATTTCATTGCATTTCCCCACACAGAAAAATCAAAACTCAAACCTTTTATCAAAATATATTTTATTCTGCACTGAAGTTTTACTGATCTGACTTAAATGATGACACAGATGAATGAGATGCAAGCTGCAAAGAAAAACAGAAAACGCGTTCTCGGAGCCCCGGCCGTCCAGGTGACTGATCCTGACCTGGATCTAAACACAGCTCCAACATGTCCCAGCGTTTTCCTCGTCGGAGAGCTGGTTTAAAGTTTCAAATACAGTCAAGAAAAACTAATAATACACAAGACTTAAAACAGGACCATGAATAGTCTTCTTCAGTCTAGAAGTACAGTTATGTGTTGTTACTAATGGGGAAAAAATAAGTGTAATGGCAGCTGTCTGATAGGACGTTGCTTCTGGAGGCTGGTTTTGGTCCAGTAAAGCTGATTCGGTCTCTTTAGGTTTAGCAGAAGTAGAGAGAGTCGATATTTGTAACATTGATTTTACCATAACCATTATTCTGGAGTCAAGAAGTCTGCAAAACCACACTGCAGACTCTTCAGGGTTTGTTTCTGGCTTTTCTTATATGAATATTCACATTTCTATTTCAAGTAGATTTCTGTGTTCAGCTTATATCATGTAAAACATGGAAACTTAACACTTAAAAAGATGCAGCTGAATGCAACCAATGAGATCAGCTCCACCTCCAGATGAGCTCCAACCATCCAACATCTGCAGGACTGCTGAGTTTAACTAAGGGGACTAAAATGTTCCCCAGATTCATTGCTTGGTTGAAAAATTACATTCATATTACATTGTAATTATGTTTTTTTCATGAAAATAGTTGAAAGATTTAAAGAGAAAATTACTTTGTCTGCCACTCATAGGACACACGTTCCCAGGGTTCTTAAACTCCAACAGATCGAGTTGTTATGGAAACAGATTAAGTGGTGATTAGCTGCAAGGACCGGTGACTTCATTCAGCTTTATATCACTTCCTCTGCATAGAGGAAACTATACTGAATGACTGGAGTTTAGTTCATGTAAATTAACGCAGCCGTTACATCATTAGCTCATGTTGGGTTTTTAAATGAAAGAAATTACCAACTGTGACTTCAAGTCAAACTTTAAAAGAGTAGAAAATGTGTGAGAATAAAACATGAGCAGAGATTCGTTGGTGAGGAACAGACTGGAGGTAAGAGGGCAGAAGAAGAGTTTCATTTCACCCAAGCGTCCATGATGTGAGGAAGACACTAACACCTAAACAGATTGCTTTCTGGGTGTTTTAGCTCCTCTGTGCCTCTAATGGCTTCTAAGAGCTCATTAGTTTTTACTTTCTGAATCCTGCATGAACACGGGCAAAACAGAGGATGTGTCATCGCTCCGGAAACCTTCCTCATTACGGCCACGCTGCGTCGTTAAAAACCTCTGCAACTGGTCATAGAAAACCGTTTTCATAGGAGCGGTGGGTATATAATGAGGGAAGGGGTGAACGTCTGTCAACCTGTTTCACTCCTGCAGCCGATGAGTTTTTAATGGTGTGATGATAGAACTTTAACACTGTTTTCACATCAATCCAGTTCCACTGCTAGACTGGGGCCAGTGCTGGTTCACAGCAGCGTAGTTTCATGGTGAATTTAGGAAGTTATGCTGCAAAAGCACCAAATATCAGCAGGGCCAGAGCAAAGATCTGCTGCTGCAGGCACCTTCAAGGACACCAACAACCAACTCACACTGGAGATCCACAATATATGGAACAGCAATCATCACAATATTCATGTATGGAATGACAATTGCAAATAATAGCCTGGATGGAATATTGGGTTGTGTGTAATGCCTGAAGTGCAGTGCAGTCACACCCTCACACTGTCAGCCAGATGGAGACTCCCTGGGCTTGGTGTCCCTACCTGATGCAGATTATGGTGACCAAGATGTTAAAGCTCAGAGTGGAGAGGCACAATGGTCAAGACAGGACACTGAGGAAGACGAGGCCAATCGCAAGAATTTAATAATTCAAAAAATATTGCAATTAGATGTTTTCCTTTACCCACAAGGCCCAGATGTTGGCACCGTATTTAAACCTACTGAGTTAGCTTTGATCCTAACCGGTTTGATTTAGGATCTCGTTCATTGATTGGACTAGCGCTGGAATACCAGGAGTTGCTTTAATAATGAATCTGCTTTTAATAGCTCTGCTATTAATAGAATTTGATAGTGATATTTGTGCTGATATCTGTCCAGGCCAGATATCATCAGCTGGTGTTCTACGTCCTGTTTGAAACATCCTGTGTAACTTTGAGCTGCAGCTCCACTGATCTAAAGTAATAGAGCAACCACAGACCTCTCACTTAAAGCAGCCTTTAGAAATCAGCCTGTTTGCAAGGATGACAAGACAGACATTTCTGCAACTACAAACACTCAATAATCAGATATTTACTGGAAGCAAATGTTAGTGCAGTTCCTAAATGGTTCTACGAAAGAACTGGTTTGGTTTTCCACATCTGGAGAGCTAACATGAGCCACATCACTATAAACATCTCATCCAGTAAATGTTTACCGAGGACTGTAGAGGGAGAGTTTAACCACACCTATCCCAGAATCCCTGCAAACAGACGCTGTTTTAAACAACAAGCCATGTTTGTCAATGGGAACATTGGCTGTGATCTGATCAGCACCAGCAGAGCTGGTTAATGCGCTCCATGCAGCACACTGACCTACTGAAACTCAGAGATGTGTTGAAGTGCAGTTTTTACCGTTTTTCCCCTAAATTAGATGCAAAACCAAATGAACTCTAGAAGTTTAAACACGGTTTTTGCAAAGCTTTCATTTGTTATTGGTCTTGATAAACCTGAAAGTAGTTCTGGCCCAGCTCAGATCCAACCAGATGATCAGTGGCAGTGAAAACACAAAGAACTGGTCCAAAGAAAAGCACTAGCACCAGTTTTGCACTGGAACTGGTTTACCGGGAAAACCCTTATGGTTAGAAAAATGTTGCTGTGAGGCTTCACCTGCTGTGGCTCCAGTTCGCTTTAGTAGGAACCCAACACCCAGTCCTGCTTACCTTTTCTGTACTGAAACAGAGGTCAGGCAGAGAGAATGAGGTCGGTGGATTTTACACATCGCTGGGCCAAACCTGTTATCAAGTTTAAATATTCTACCAGCCTGACTAACTCAGTGTCCCACATTTACCAGAAACTCCTCTAACCAGATCATGTCGTTGTTAATGGGCGTGTCCCCTTGGAGGGACAGCCGCCATAGGACATAATGAGTGCTGAAGGGAAACAAGTTATTACTGGCAAAGGGAAACTATTACATTTAATTTAAAAAGCTGTAAAAATGACAATACGTTCATGTAAAACAGTATAAAACAGGCAAACATGAACACACGAATCTCCCGCTGCCATCAGCCACAAAAACAGAGGCTGGATCAAACCTTCAGGGGAGTGGATGTCAGTCAGGTCCTGGTCCTGGTTCTGGTTGTTTCCTGTAGCAGACAGGTGACAGCTACAGGTTGCAGATAAGAATATTGGGTGGGGTTCAGTTAAAGGGGTACATGATCTGTTATTTGCCCGTGTGGATGCATCAGAGGAATCCAGAGTTTTATCTCTAGACAAAGAAAAACTGCACCATGAAGCTTTGTGAGCCACTGAAACCTCCCTCAGGAATCCCGTGACTGGGTGTACTACTCCATCAAAGACCTGACCCGACCTTTGACCCTCCCAAAAGATAAAAAATATAAAGACGTTAAAATGAGAGATCTGAAATTAAAAAAAAAAACATCTAAGTGCCATCCTATCCTGTGATGAAGGAGCCGATATGTCCGCACAATAAGATCTGACTAGTAACATAGATCAACACTTTTTCTTTGTTTTACATTTTGATGACAATGAGAATGGTTCAGAGATCGAAAAGCCAAACAGCTTCCATATTTTGGTAAATATACGGATCTGTCACTTTTTTTGTCTTTTTTGCTGCGTCCCTTCTGCATCTCTCTGAGAGTCTACACCAACAGAGGGGGCGGGGCGCCTCCATCCTAAGGTTCATCAATCCGTCCATCTGTCAGTTTATCCCCACGTCTGGACCTGCTGTGTCGGGTACTTGCTTCCTGTTCCTGTATCCTGCTTCCTGTTTGTCGGTGGGCGGGGCCGTAGTCGTAAGCGTGAGCAGTACGCAGGGCAGGCAGGGACAGTCTTTTGGCTATGTACACATTCATGGTCGGTCCATGGCTTCCAACAAACAGCAGCACTATTTCCGCAGGTCTAATACACACACCTGGAAGAGAGGAGCAGGAGATGGACTGTGGGATCGCTATGGTAACAAATAGTAAACATGCACCCAAGCAGCCCTGCACACACTTACAGATCCGTCTGACGCGCTAGCTCCCACTTTGTCTCCTGCTGCGTTCCAACACACCTCAAAGATCCCACCTGTCCCTCTGTAGCTGTGCACCAACGCCCCCGTCTGCAAACAAGAGGTACAACATGAAACGACAGGAGACCGAGCATGTTTATAGCATTCACTGAAGAATTCTCGGTTTACCTGTGTGTTCCAGATGTGCACACATTTGTCAAACGAGCCGCTGGCCAGATGGCGCCCATCAGGGCTGAAAGCCACGCTGTACACCGGCTCCTGGTGTTTAGTCAGCGTGTGGATACAGATGCCTCGATCCACATCCCAGAGACGCACCGTGGAGTCAAACGATGCACTACAGAGACAGCAGACAGACTCAGTCATGTAGTCTACAGTGTTTAAAGCTACTGAAACAAAACGTTTGGCTAGGTTACCCCGCTGCACTCATTCTGGACCAGATAGCAGAATCTGTTTTAAATGAGTGAAATAAACAGAAATCCTGTAGTAAATAGGGATGAACTGCCTGCAGACAGATGGGAGCCAAGCAGCGCATCAGAGAAATAACATGGAAAAGCTCCTCATTCAGTCAGCAGTGGAGAAATACACACACACACACACACACACCTGGCTAGCATGAGGTTAGCGCTGGGATTGTTGGTTCCCGGTCCAGTCGGACTCCATTTAATGGTGTAGATTTCTTTGCTGTGGGCCTGCAGGTCATGGATACACGTGTCCTGCTTCATACTCCAGATCTGAAAACACAAAAAAAAGTTACCATCAGAGTTTACCATTCCTTAACGTGTTGAGGTATATTACATTTTGCATTACTGTATAAAAAAATAAGTACTTCTCAACTTAAAATATTCTACCATCACAACAACAACAGAGTGTAGATGGATTCATACCACTGGGTTCTGCCTAAAACATTAAAACAAGTTTAAGTCTACTGAAGGTCTGAGCTATTATGAGCCCCACAAATAAAGGTGTGAGCTTTTAGTATGACAGTCTGTTCTATGTTCGAGACTTTTATTTTGAAACATGCTCTTCTTGCCCTGTTGTGTTGACAGAATGACTGACTGACTGACTGACAACCACTCGCCAGCGGACGCATTAAAGACGTTTTCAGTCATCTGTGAGGCAGTGAGGTTACCAGAACAAATAAAACCCAGTTAAACCACATGATGTTCTACTGCAGCACTGAGAAACTAAACTAACTAGGTAACCACCTCAAGTCAAACTGTGATCTATAAGCAGCTAGAACAGAAAGTAACTGGAATTAATAAAAGGCATTAATCCAAAACTTTAACATGTGCAGTAGCTCGTTGACCTACATTAGTCACATTCATTATTAGTTGTAACAATGATCAATCTCCTTATATTAGATTTTTTATGATTTTATACTTTAGTTTCTCTTTAATATTAAGGTTAAAGGGCACTATATATTGCTTATTCTATGATTGATAGTTTACATAATCCTGATTTCAACACTGCCCAAATAACTGTGTTTAGAACATGCTTACAGTGGTGCACTGCTGGTACAAGGGTGCTTAGGAAGGAAACTTAAAGTTACTTTCAAAATAAAAGCACCATATAAAAACGTGCACATAGAAATAAATGAATAGAATGAAAAGAAATCCAGTTTTCAAAATGCTGAGAGCTAACCCAGGCTAACCCTGGGAAATGGGCTCTGCCCTTCAGGCTGGGTTTCCTGATGTAACATTGTATCTCAGATACGTTCTTTCCTATAGAAAGTACTCCTGGATCAGTGCTTCTGTGTTCTTTTGTGTCTGTGCTCTGTTTAGACACAAACACACTGAGCCTGGTTCTGGTTCTCCTTGAGGTTTCTTCCTGTTAAAAGGGAGTTTTTCCTCTCCACTGTCTCTACATGCTCATCCAGGAGGAGTAAATGCTGCAAATCTCTGACTCGATGCAATCTGCTGGGTTCCCTTAGACAGGAACATTTTTATCCAATTTGAATAAATAACTGAATCTGACTCCACTGTTCCAGAGATTTGATTAACTGGAATCTATGAACCTGACTTGAAATCTGTACGATTTGACTGAACTGACTTTGTAAAGTGCCTTGAGACGACGTGTTGTGAGTTGGCATTGTGAGAATGTTTCTGAAATAAAATTCCAGTTCATAGTTAGTTCTTTGCTCAGCTGTTGGTCCATCCCTTAAGTTTATGATTATTTTTCCATCTCTGACTGATTTAAAGATTGGAGCTTAGTGAGTGGGTCCTCAAACACCTTCATCTGGACTAAAAATGAGAATGAAAGGCAGCTAGCCGGAGTAAAACATCAGAAAGTCTGAGTTGAGACCACTGTTTACAAGATTACCAAAAAGTCGTGCTTTTTTTTTTAAGCCAACAAAATATCTGAAGTGGCTTTAGACTTTTTGGCAGCTGATGTGAAATAATAAAAACTGTACATGGGAGAAAAAACTATGTGGAATCAGGATAAAATGTTTCACCTTCAACGTCATGTCATCTGAGCAGGATGCTAACAGGTTCCCCGTTGGGTCCCACTTTATTGCATTCACTTCATTCTGCAGGGAGAGCGAGGAGAGAGAAGATGAGGACCTGTAGAGACTGGACATCTGTTTCATCCTCGTATGCTTGGTAAAATGAGTCAATAACAGGGAGGGAGAGTATTTGTCTCCACATCACTTACTGAGTGTCCCTGGAATGTTTTAATGGGCCGGTCCTGTCCCAGTTTACAGACATGGATACACATGTCTGTACTACAGGAAGCAAATGTGTTGTTGCTCTGCCAGTCCACGTCCAGAGCTGGAGCTGTGGGAGACAGTCAGCAGGATGCAGCTGAGTTCAACAAGACATTCAAGCACTTGCTGCGATACAGAGAAGATTCTCCTGTACCTGAATGGAAGGGAAACTGTTGTTTGGCTTCTCCTGTATGAGCATCCCATATGATTGTAGTCTGTTGGAACATACAGTGGAATGAAGTTAACCTCAGATCTATGTTGGAGTTCAGACATGAAGGAGGCTTATTTATTTATCATGATGTGGTTCACCTTGTCTACTCCTGCACTCAAGATAAAATTGCCTTTTTTATTCCACTTCAGGGCAAAAATGGGACCTTTGTGTTGTCCCAGGGTACTGGCTAGGTTACCTGCAAAATCACAAAAACCCAGAAATTAGACATTACCTAATCCTGCCAGTAGATGGCAGTAAACACAAGCATTAACTGGGCCGTGAAGCAAAGTCTGTGATGATGTGAGTTATTACAGCATCAAGGGACATCCCAATGGAAAGTACAGCTTAGATTTTATGTCTCCATAATAAACATTTTTCATTTCCATGGAGTGCAGGAAGCTATCTCACCATCTTTTGTCCATATTCTGGCAAAGCCATCATATGAGCCTGTAGCCAACAGCGTGCCCTCACTCTGTGAGAGAAACAGAAACAGATATTATTGATAATAGCCTGCAGGGCCTGCTTTGTACAGCTGATGCTGCAAGTCACCACGGTATGCTGGCCTAATGTTCCATTACAACTCATGTGTGCTATACCCACACATGATGTTCGTGTGTTGGTGTAGCATATGCGTCCATGTTTGCATGATCTGTCCAGCCTATGGAAGCAGACCTTCTCCTGTTCAACAGCTCATCTCTTCCTCATCAGTTTTATGGTTTAAGTTGCAGGGTTTCTCCATCATTCAAGACCCAAATAGAAAATAAACACAACAGGTCCAACCAAAGCTGCAGTGGTTTCGTCACATCTTTGACTGGTTTCAGGATTTGATATATACAAAAAATTATAACGAACATTCAGCAGAAATCAACAGAAAAGATGGAGTTTGGAGAGTATTAATGATTCTGACAACTCTAATGTTCACCAGTTGCGTAATAACAAAAAGATCATTAAAGTAATTAGTGTTAGGCTTCGTACCAAAAAATAAACTAACTTTCACCAGAAATTACAGCGTCTTGCAGAACTATTCACAGTACTAGGTTTTTCAATGTATTTTCAAAATATTCTGGACAATAGTCTAATACAAGGCTCAGTTGTGAAGCTCTGACAGCTTTTCTCTAGTAACGTCTTGTATTTAGTTCCATTCATTTTCCAGTCAACTCTGATCATATTCCCTGCCCCTGCTGAGGAAAAGCAGCCCCATATTATGATGCTGCCACCACATGTTTTACATTTAAAGTTCAGTTTTTGGTCTCCTTTGACCAGACCCAATGTTTCTACCTTGTTTGCTGTGCCTCCTATTCTGCTTGTGTCAAACATTAGATATTCATTTCTACAGTTTTGTCTTAATATAGGCTTTCTTCTTCTCACGTTTCCTTAAAGGCCAGATTTATGGAATGCGCCACAAATACTTGTCCTGCAAACAGATTTTCCCACCTGAGCAGTGGACCTCTACAGCTTCTCTGGAATTATTAGTGGCCTCTTCACTGCTCAGATGGATGCCAGCTGTTACATGCTGGGTTAGTTGGTGGTTACTTACATTCCAGTCCAGTGAGGTGACATCTTTGTTGCTGGGGACGTCCTGTCCTCCTTCTCTAATGCAGTGCCTCAGCACCAGCTGTGTGGAGCTGCTTGTACTGTTTTCACTCAGGTTCCAGATACGAGCTGTCGAATCACCAGACCTAAAGAAAACCACACACACACACACACACACACACACAAACTTTCAACTTTCAAGAACTATGCTTATCTACACTTGTTTTTGGGTGGTGGGTCATGTTAGAAGCAGGAACTCACCCAGATGCTAGCAGATCACTCACTGGGTTCCAGGCACAGATAAAGACCTCGGACTCGTGACCCCTCAGGACCATGGCCTTATTCTGAGGGATCTCTACATCTCCATCCACTTCCATCAGATCTGAGTGGTTGTCTGAGGACAGAGTTGGATACTTCAGACACACACCTGTAAGATCTCTGTGCGTTTGTTTGGCCTAATCAGGGGTCATGTTTTTATAACCATATCAAAGGTTTACAAGCATGATGTCAGAAACAGCCATGTGGTCACAGAGGAGATTGGCCCTCACCTTCCTAACTGGAAAAATCATACTCACTTGCTAAGGCATGGGCTCCGTTCTCCTCCCCGTTGGCAGTATTCTCTCCATTCTTGGCGTTCCCAGTTATGCTGCCTCCAGCAGCTGATGCTGGTGCTGAAGCTGCAGCCTGCTGCTGGGCCATTTTGTCCCGGTAAGCCTGCTGCCTCGTCTGAACCACGTCTGGCATCACCGCATCAATGAGGGACAGAGATTCAATGGGACGTCCGTCAAATAACGTGCCGTCCTGCAGAGCGATAGGTTTTACATCTGGGTTTAACTGGCATTTTCTAAGAACTTGCAGGCAAAATGTTTTATTATCAAAAAGGACTACACAAGACAAAGAAACAGGAAGTGACAACCAATATCATCCATGTACAAAAACCCAATTTTTGCACCTGACAAAGTTTAAACTTGCTTTAACAGTTACGGTAAGAGACATCCTGCAGCCAGCTGACAGGGACCCACCTCATTGATGCTGACTTCTGCCTCCACATACTGCAGGCCCTTCTGAATAATGCTGATGAGGGCAGCAGGGGGCACCAGAGCACCGTTGATGTTGGACTGACTGATGTGGCTTTCTATACCAAATGTAAACGCAGAGTGGGAGAACCCTGACAAGGAGGAGAAAAACAGAGGTGTTTAGCAGCGTTGTCATGGAAACGAAGGTTCCCAGGCAGGGATAGATGTTTTGTTGCAAAGCGTCTTGTCCTGAAATTTGTGGAGGTTTTGAGCTAATCACAGTTCTACAAAATATTTGAATGAAAACATGCAACACACTTTAAAATAAAACTGTGCCGTGGGTCCAAAGTACTTTTTTAAAATCTAACTTGCTGATCACTGGTCATCACTAATCAAGGGGAAATCAGCCCATTTCATCTCTGGCCAGTTGATTGGTGGCTGCTTAGTATTGTCTGAAACACATCCATGAAGTTCAGTTCGAGCTGCAGGTGCTTTGTTTCTGATTTTATGTTGAATCATCAAACGAAGGACATGAAGCAATAAAATTAAAACTAAGACAATTAGAATCTGGGTTTCAATCAAACCTGAAACACTAAACAGTTGTCGTCAGTGATGCACCAGAGCATCCGCCTCCAGGCCACGGAGACACAGAGCAAGACGTGGGGCACCGAGCCCCCCCAACCCAGCCACCATCCCTCTCCCAGAACCCAGTCCCCCCAGTGGCTCTGGGCCCCTAAATGAAAGCCTAAACATTCATTCAGCTTAATAAACTGTACTGTTTATGGTTTTATTCTTGCCTTTGCACTTTTCCAACCTGCATCCAGTGTGTTTGCTAAACAAACGCCAATAGTTCATCATGTTCACCTAGTGCGATGATCAGTTTGTGCAAATATTGAATTTAAAGTGACACAAGACATCAGCACTGAATATAAACTCACAGATGATGGAAACAGGAGGTAATGGTGCTAAGCAAGCAGTAGAGAAAAGCCCACCAGCATGCTTTGTAAAGTCACAGATTCTGTTATAGAATTAAACAATAAAGGTCTGATGGAGGTGGGGGAGGTTACCTGATTCCTGTAGGTATCTGTAGACCAGAAAGTTGACCTCATCACTGCTAATGCTCATTTTTAATCCTGTTACACCATGAGGTCAGCACACACGCGCCTAGCCTGAAACACAGAGAAGGATCATCAAATGGCAGGAAAATAAACACAGAGCATAGAACCTTTTATAAAGATTAGGAGCATAACTATAAATCCAGCTCATGAGAATAAGACGCCATTCCATAATAATAAAAACACACACACACACACACACACACAAACTAAAAATCTCCATCTTTGTTGTTAAAAGTACAGTAAAGATTTTAATATTGCCCTTTTTACACTACTGCCTGCTCTACACAATTTGGTTAGTTTTCCAATACAATTGAGAAGCCTCCCAATGTGGACGGGATAACAAGGTGGCCTCACAACCTGAAAATGTTACGTGGTGTGATTTGTAGTGATAAAAACACAACAACAATAGAGGACCTGCTGCTCAGTCTATAGCTGCTGTCAGACTCAGAGAAAGAAGAGAGCCAGAGAAAGCTGCAGGCGGCCAGATGAAGCACTTTGGGTAGCAACCGTAGTGAGAGGGAAGCCATGGAGCGGTACTAGCTGGAGGATGTTAACGTGAGCTAACACCATCTAATGCTAGCTTGCTATAGTGGTCATTTAAGCAATAGGCCAGTGTGCATTGATTTATTGGTTAAAGATATTAGTCATTAAAATATGCTGTGACTAGTGCTGTGACAGTCTTCTGACATCACGTTTTCAGTTCAACTTGGCAAAGTTGAAACAGCATTCAACCAGGTACTAAAAATAGTAACGGTTATGTTGAAAAGCCTAAAAAGCAAGTGGAGCCGTATCGAACCGTGGTGAGAAGGGACTAGTGAAAAATCAAATGAAATCATATGCAATTCAGACTCGTAAAAACAAAATAAAGCTGTGAAATAGTCCTTTAGTTGTGAGGCAACACTAGCATCATTACAGGTTAACAGTTAGCCAGTCTGTTATTCTTACAGTGCTTCTGAATCGTTCATATCTTCTCTGTCAACATTGTATTTTCTACAGACTCTGCATCTGGAGAACTACTTCCTTTCTTACTTCAAAACAGAGTTTCAAGCTTGAAACTGTTATATCAAAACAGTTCTTGCATTGACTCTGCAGGTTAGCTTGATGCCCACAGCTTAATCATGCCTCCCTATGATTCGTTGAAATTTACAAGCTGCAAATCCAAGAAAACTAAACAGAACAGTTCCCTGAAGGCAGAACTCAGCTGCCAAAACCCAACCATATTATAAAATGTTTCTCTAGCAGCAGTAAACAAATGGTGTACTTGATGGTTTGTGTCTCATTAAATCTTTCACACACATATTACTGTAAAACCTCCATCAGTAAACATGTTTAAAATGACTAAATGCAAAGCAGCACTGTGTCACTAGCTTCTTTTGCTAACAGTAGTTAGCCTAGCTACTGAACAACAACCCCACAGGAGTTCTAAGGTTTAGTGTTATTCCCTGGTCCTAGTTCCAACCTCTGAGGTAAATAGAACGTAACATGAGTAACCACTAGAACTTGTTCCTTGTTCTCTGCGCTCCGTTTGATCTTACGCTGGCTGGTTTTAAATACACTCTGCAGTGGACTACTGCTCTGAGTACTTTCTTTAGAAACCAAATATCAAACTCTAATGTGCTTTAACAAACCATCTTCTGAGGCTGCTGATCTTGATATGGACTATATCATTTATTTAGCTTTGTAGTTACCTTTTTAATATTTGCTACTGATAGTTCTTCCAAGTACAACTAGAACAACCAGTGGTACTTGTTGCACCATTTCAGAACCATAGGCTTATAGTGATATAGCAACTGGATAGTGCTTCAGCAGACAGATTTCACTTTGACGAATTAAATCATAGTGTTACATCTCTATTAAAATTTAGATTGAAAACACAAAGACTGAGTTTTAGACCAAAAACAATTAGGTTGCCATAGCAGACATGTAACGCAAAATCTGCTCGAGTAGAACAGGAGTCACCGAAAAACTCCCAGATCTTATTTCCACTGCGTGCAAACATATAATCCCCAGAAAATGAACAACATGTTATTCTGGGATTAATGACACAGAGTGCAGTGCCATCAGAATTTGAGCAGGCCGTTTCTGGAAGTAGTCAGGTTCATGGTGTAGTAAACCTGAGCCAGTTTTCAGAGCTAGTGCTACAGCTCAACTGTGTTCTTTAGGAAATTACCTGCCCAGCAAGTTGAAAGGTCAAACTCCACTTCTTCCTCCAGTCACAGAAAAAATCTGGAGAAGGCTCTGGTTGCAGCAGCCCTCCCTATATATATATATATATATATATATATATATATATATATATATATATATATATATACAGAAGTTGGACAATGAAACTGAAACACCTGATTTTAGACCAAAATAATTTATTAGTATGGTGTAGGGCCTCCTTTTGCGGCCAATACAGCATCAATTCGTCTTGGGAATGACATATACAAGTCCTGCACAGTGTTCAGAGGGATTTTAAGCCATTCTTCTTGCAGGATAGTGGCCAGGTCACTACGTGATACTGGTGGAGGAAAAGGTTCCCTGACTCGCTCCTCCAAAACACCCCAAAGTGGCTCAATAATATTTAGATCTGGTGACTGTGCAGGCCATGGGAGATGTTCAACTTCACTTTCATGTTCATCAAACCAATATTTCACCAGTCTTGCTGTGTGTATTGGTGCAATGTCATCCTGATACACGGCACCGCCTTCAGGATACAATGTTTGAACCATTGGATGGTTGAGGACCATGATGCACATGGTCCTCAAGAATGGTTCAGTAGTCTTTGGCAGTGACGCGCCCATCTAGCACAAGTATTGGGCCAAGGGAATGCCATGATATGGCAGCTCAAACCATCTCTGATCCACCCCCATGCTTCACTCTGGGCATGCAACAGTCTGGGTGGTACGCTTCTTTGGGGCTTCTCCACACCGTAACTCTCCTGGATGTGGGGAAAACAGTAAAGGTGGACTCATCAGAGAACAATACATGTTTCACATTGTCCACAGCCCAAGATTTGCACTCCTTGCACCATTGAAACCGACGTTTGGCATTGGCATGAGTGACCAAAGGTTTGGCTACAGCAGCCCGGCCGTGTATATTGACCCTGTGGAGCTCCTGACGGACAGTTCTGGAGGAAACAGGAGAGTTGAGGTGCACATTTAATTCTGATGGGATTTGGGCAGCCGTACTTTTATGTTTTTTGGATACAATCCAGGTTAGCACCTGAACATCCCTTTCAGACAGCTTCTTCTTGTGTCCACAGTTAATCCTGTTGGATGTGGTTTGTCCTTCTTGGTGGTATGCTGACATTACCCTGGATACCGTGGCTCTTGATACATCACAAAGACTTGCTGTCTTGGTCACAGATGCGCCAGCAAGACGTGCACCAACAATTTGTCCTCTTTTTAACTCTGGTATGTCACCCATAATGTTGTGTACATTTCAATATTTTGAGCAAAACTGTGCTCTTCCCCTGCTAATTGAACCTTCACACTCTGCTCTTACTGGTGCAATGTGCAATCAATGAAGACTGGCTACCAGGCTGGTTCAATTTAGCCATGAAACCTCCCACACTAAAATGACAGGTGTTTCAGTTTCATTGTCCAACCCCTGTATATATATATATATATATATATATATATATATATATATATATATATATATATATATATACACACATATATATATATATATATATATATATATATATATATATACACACATATATATATATATATATACACACATATATATATATATATATACCCATTTTCTGTATCAGTAAACTTTTCAAAATGAAGTGAGAAGAAAAAGAGATGCAAGACGCCCGTTAGAAGGAAGGTATTTACTACCCCAGACACTTCAGAGCTGTGTCTGTGGTTTATTCATGCTGACAGAAGGAGACTTTCAGCTGATATCATCTATAACAGAACATATTGGATTAGAAGTTGATAGCGTTTTAGAAATGTCAGAGATGGTTAATACACTACAGACAACAAACAGAGACTGATGTTTACAGTGACTTTGCTATTAGCTGTGACATGCTAAAGATGGTTAAACAATTTCATTTTGTGCAACAAATATCTTGTTTCTTAGTGATCAGCACATTAGAGCGTTAAAAGAACAAAAGATCAAAAATGAGTACAAAACTCTGATCATTGCTTTTTAAAAATATAACTCATAGAAACTGTGTAAACTCGGTTCAAATTCCACAATTGAATGTCTGAAAAAGTGTCAGTACAGGAAAGAAATGTGCTGCAAGTTATACTAGTAGTGAACCCAATAGGAAATAAAAGGATTAAATAATTATACTAATAAGAGTTTATATATTCAACGCTCCACATTATTCCACACCATGTGATAAAATAATCTAAAATAAGACTTTAAACTGTGGGTGAGATCTAATAATAACACTACAAGCTGTGTAGATCCCTAAAGCAAAATAGAGAAAATGAACTGGCCTCGTTGGACCCGACAGACATGTTCCAGTGCTTGTTTTCATATTACAGTGCATATTTAAGAAAAGCAGATAAAACCAGTAAATCTCTTTAAATTCAATAACAATACATGCACTGTAACGTTGAGCAACTGTCCCACAGCTCTGAAAGGCCACTCTAGCAGCAGCAGCATGTTATAATTAGATATGGGCATTGTGCTGCCATCAAGCAGCTATTTTTAAACGACCATTTTTCTGTTCCTCGTCCTCGACCCAATTTCAGTGGCAGAGACTGTTCAGGCAGTGATAATTTCAACCCTGTAGTCAGCAGCGCTGTCTGTGGAGCACTGTAACTTTATAAACAAAAAGCTGCATTTCCCTTCACTGATGGCCGCTTCAGCGGCGCTGTGAAGCCACAATCTGCAGCAGCAACACTGCCCACAATGTGGGTAGAGTGATGAGAGGGGAATGTCAGTCTCTGCATCCCAAACCCCTCCTCTTTCTCTGTGACAACTGCCAGCAGCAAACTGGTGAGTATCCAGCCCCACTGATGGAGCCACACAAAGATCCAGAAGGACTGGGACACATTTCCACTCACAAAGCACATGGTGATAAAGAACTCAACAGCATAGGGTATGGAACAGACTACATTACAGACCAATTCGGAAAGAGGTAGTGGGTGTACTTAGTGAGCTACTAACTACCTATGCAGGCTATAAAGCCAGTATACAACACATCAGTATCGTAAAAGGTGCTAGTAAAAAAACGGGCTTATTAATGAACACTCTGCTCATCAGATTAAACTACAACATATATTTTCCAAACTATGTTCATCTGAACCATGTTATCCCAAGCACAGAAGTTCATTATCTGTGGAAAGTAAAAGTACCCTTCACATACAATCTGACAAGGTTAATCACCTACTTGGTGAATTTTGTTTTAATCACAATAAAACCCAACTTCCTTTAGTTATCCAAAGCAGACGCTGTAAACTAAAAGGAACAATTTCTGACAAGAGGACCTTTCAGACATCGCTATCTCAGCTGGGAAAAGCAGACATCTTGTGAAGCTGTCTAAAGTCTTTTTCAGATCATAGTTTTGCAATAAACACAGCCTCAAACTACTCATTATGGATAACTTTCTCCTTTTCCACAATATACAAGTCGATCTGGTGTTAGCCAGCCTGCCATGCGGCCAAGTTTTGTTCAGACCATGTTTTTAAATCCTGACTGTTTTCAAGTGCACCGCTTGCAAACAAAGTATCACAGGCCATGTGCATTATCCTGCAAATTAAAGGAATGTAGGATTTCACCAACAGTCTAGGTGTTTGCTGCATTCTACAACAGTGTTCAAAGTAAAAAAGCAGTGAAAGTAAATATGCTGGCTGGCTCCTCACCACTGCCCAGGTGGGAAACATGTGACTAGAGCTGCACCATTGAATCCCAAAAATCATGTCAGTATTAGTGTTTGCAATTTTGCAATCACAAAAGGGCTGCTCGGATGAAATATCTGGTTGGATATCACAATTCTAGTGCCAAGGATTCAGCTGCTGCATGCCAATAATATATCTGGCCAGTTGGGGGTCTCCACCTGCCCTAGAAGTACATCGCATGTAAATTCATAGCGGACGAGATGCTCACAGAAAATGGTGAGGAAATTGTTATGTTGATGAAAAAAGGAGTAGGAAAATTTGAGTGAATTGTAATTAATATAATTAGTGCAGTATAATAAGCAACAGTATCACGATTACATGTTTTCCTAATCTTTAACAGTCCTAAATGTGATCAAAGCAGAGAGAGCAACGTCATTAAATATCATTCAAAGCCAAGTTAAATTTATGAAGCAGGAAAACAAAGAAACTTCTTTTTAGCACCTAATAAAAAGGAACCGAATGGTAAAAATGGTAAACTCAATGTAATAACGTCTCCAAAGGTGTTTAATTAAACAATGTCAAAATAATTATGGCATTGTTTCTCTGTGGTTCTCACAGAAAGCTGACATGAAAATAATGTTTAACTCAGTAAACTTCTAATGTATTAGTTAAGTAAAACCTTTGAAGGAGCCAGAGTTTAACTCAAAATACACACTGCTCAAAAAACTAAAGGGAACACTTAAACACAATATAACTCAGAGTAAATCAAACTTCTGTGAAATCAAACTGTCCCCTTAGGAAGCAAAACTGATTGACAATCAATTTCACATGATGTTGTTCAAATGAAATAGACAACAGGTGGAAATCTTTGGTGATTAGCAAGACTCACTCAATAAAGGAGTGGTTCTGTAGGTGGGGACCACAGACCACTTCTCAGTACCTCTGCTTTCTGGCTGATGTTTTGGTCACTTTTGAATGTTGGTGGTGCTTTCACACTCATGGTAGCATGAGACGGACTCTACAACCCACACAAGTGGCTCAGGTAGTGCAGCTCATCCAGGATGGCACATCAATGCGAGCTGTGGCAAGAAGGTTTGCTGTGTCTGTCAGCGTAGTGTTCAGAGCCTGGAGGCGCTACCAGGAGACAAGCCAGTACACCAGGAGACGTGGAGGAGGCCGTAGGAGGGCAACAACCCAGCAGCAGGACCGCTACCTCCACCTTTGTGCAAGGAGGAACAGGAGGAGCACTGCCAGAACCCTGCAAAATGACCTCCAGCAGGCCACAAATGTGCATGTGTCTGCACCAACGGTTAGAAACCAACTCCATGAGGATGGTATGAGGGCCTGACGTCCACAAATGGGGGTTGTGCTCAGAGCCTAACACCGTGCAGGATTCTTGGCATTTGCCAGAGAACACCAGGATTGGCAAATTCGCCACTGGTGCCCTGTGGTCTTCACAGATGAAAGCAGGTTCACACTGAACACATGTGACAGACGTGACAGACATTGAAGCTATGGACTGGCCCGCCCGTTCCCCAGACCTGAATCCGATGGAGCACATCTGGGACATCATGTCTCGCTCCATCCACCAACGTCACGTTGCACCACAGACTGTCCAGGAGTTGGTGGATGCTTTAGTCCAGGTCAGGGAGGAGATCCCTCAGGAGACCATCCACCCTCTCATCAGGAGCATGTCCAGGTGTTGTAGGGAGGTCATACAGACACATGGAGGCCACACACAATACTGAGCCTCATTTTGACTTGTTTTAAGGACATTATATCAAAGTTGGATCAGCCTGTAGTGTGTTTTTCCACTTTAATTTTGTGTGTGACTCCAAATCCAGGCCTCCATGGGTTAATAAATATGATTTCCATTGATGATTTTTGTGTGATTTTGTTGTCAGCACATTCAACTTGTACAGAACAAAGTATTCAATGAGAATATTTCATTCATTCAGATCTAGGATGTGTTATTTGAGTGTTCCCTTTATTTTTTTGAGCAGTGTATTTTTAACAAACCTAGTCCAAAATATTTCTGAAGAAGGTGAACGAGAAATCTCTTGAAGAGAACCAATGTTCTCAGATTTTTCTATCATGACAACAGAAAATAAGTCCGAATAGTATTTTATTATTTGAAGTCCTTTACAAATTGCTCCAACATAGTTGTCACATGTTTTAAGAACTATATAAAGTTATTTTTGTCTGTAGACAGTTATTGAAGGACAGATTAGTACACATATAACATCCTCCAGTTACACCATTTAACTGATGTCCCCACCCCCACAATTTTCCCATGGAGCATTTCTTCGCTTAGGGGTGGACATCCAGTAACTGACTAAAATGCTGCGCTGAAATCACGGACCTACGTGCTTTAAGATCACACAGCTGGGATTAGAAAACCAAAAAAGAGGTGTGGCCTACATTTTCCCCAATCTGGCTAAGGACGATCTGAAAGGTGCTTAGGTTAGCTTTTGCTAATTCTCAAATGTCAAACAGCGGATGTGTTGGTTTGGGTAATTTCACTGTTCCATACATTTGTAGATTTGTTTGTTTCCTACAAGAGTTTATCAAACATGAAAACGGAGCGGTCAGTCGCAGGACATTTCATACCAACAAGTCAATTTGTATTTGACAATCACATGTTTCACAACTGCTTTCATAAGCAACATTTTTTATAAAGTTTCTATACTGTGATCATACTCTACTGGAAGGAAAACTAGTATGACTAATAAATAATATAAAATAAAGGGAGATTACATAGAGATATATGGTTTGATCAGGGGTGAGAATCTATCATATTATGTAAGGATCAACTGGCCCAAACAAGGATCAGAATGTAAATAAATGGAAAACGGGTGTAATGCAAAGTTTTTCAAAAAATAATAAACTAAATTATACTTGAGATCTGACCATGTTTGTGACCATCTACATAGTAAATGGTGTAGATACATGGGTCAAAATGATGTGGGGCATTATGTGACAAAGGGGCAAAAAACACCAACACATGGAAGCAAAACTCGATCTCTTGTGCAGTAGCCAACAGAAGTTTAGCTATGATCAAAATTATATTTTGTACCTCTAAAAAAACAATTTCCCTTTACTGTCAAATATAATTATTTATTATTATTATGAGTAAAATAACAGATGCGCAGACATAAAACAATTAGGCCAATATAGATAAATATTGCTGTTATGGCTGATAACCAACATTTATCTATATTACTTATTATTACATATATTTTCCTACCCTGCGGTGCTGTGAAAAAAATAACCAAAATGATGGCATTGATTCTCTGCTTCATTTAAATGCCCCACAATCCTATGCTGCATCACTATCACAAGACCACACAAATACCCCCCTCCCCTCCTGAAACACATAAAAAACAACAACAAGATGTAAATAAACATTGATTATTAATATAGGCCCAGTTTTAGTTATTGGAACGATACTGATATGTAAAAATGACTAACATCGGCCGATACCGACGTTAATGCAGATATGCCGTGCGTCCCTAAATAAAATTTGTAAATCAGATTTTTGAAAAGTTCCTTTAATTTTGCTGGTGTGAATTTATAGCATTAATGCTGAAGGTAAAAAAATATGAAAAATGCCTAATCCTAAATGGCCTTTTTGTCCAATTACAAACTAAAAGCAGAAATTTGCCTCCTTTATTTCAAAGAAGCCACAGCCAAACAATAGCTCCCTGTTTATGTTTCTGTTAACCTCTGCCCTCAGACAAATGAAAACATACACTACATATATGGTAGGAAAAAAGCTGATTCATGTACATTCATTATTTTCTCTTTGAAGGGTGCTTCAGAGTGGTAAAGAGAGTTGACATACCTGTCAGCAATTTCATTCATTACACAAGCAGAGAATTTGCTTTAAGGGCAAACGATTAAACCCCATTATTCTAATTTTATTTTTTTTAGCTTCTTAGAGTGATCTTCACAATGTAACAAATGATTTTTCACTTAAAAGAATGAAATCATATCAACCTAATGTCACATGTGGTCTTGTCTAGTAAGTTCAATGTGTTGTGACAGCCCCAATCTGAACAAACACTAATTAAAAAAAGCAGAAGGCCAGAGTTTATTGGTGTCACAGTCAAAGAAACTCCTGACAGATGTAGCAAGGTCAGTAAAACTTTGCCATTTCTGCTGTTGTTTCTAGTGTATGCAGAATACAAAAAGAGATATTTGGCAGGGTAAGTTTAGAGCAAGATTAAAGCAGTGGTGTACAAACGTTTTAACATATGGGCCATAATGGCCAAGGTGAAAGTATTAAAAGGCCACAAACTGTATCTCGTTTTTTTTTTTTTCAATTAAAACACCAAAACATTTTCATTGTGAAATACTGGATTTTCAGAAGCTCAAAATAAACTAAATAGACAAAACTTTGAATGAGTCACACAAAGCAGTCAGATTTTTGAAGAATGGCATCTGTAAACATTACAGATCTGAAACATAGGAAGGGTCTCGCACATCTGCCTTATTAAATGAAAGACACAACCTTTAAATGAGTCCTTTTTTTTTTTTGAGTCGATTGGTTTCTATTTGTTTTTGTGACTACAATAATGTTTTACTCCACCTTCAGAAATAAGAACAGGATACGGCAGGGTTACTCTGAAAGTTTCCAGGTGCACCCAAATCTATTTTGCATAAAAGACGCTGGTTGTTTGTGGTCCCGTTTCATAAAGTTACTATAAAATTAATATGTAGGCAAAAACACTTGGTTAATAAGATAAATACCGTAAATTCCAGACTACAGAGCACACTTGATGAAAAGCCGCATGCTCTAATTTTAGAAAGAAAACCAATGTTGTACTTGTACAGGCCGCACCGGATGTTAAGCCGCGGGTGTCCCACATTGTAATATTTTTTACAAAGAAAGATATTACACGTGAGGATTTTTTAACAGTTAATTTAATCTGTATGGTAATATAAAAAAATGCATATTGCAAATGCTTTTTTTCAAACAGTGCCTGTAACACGGCTACCTTTAAATATACATACGTTCTCAATAACACACAAATTTTGTTGCTAATGCTTTTTTACTGAACAGTGCACGAACAACATTCCGATATCTCCTAACTGATATACAATGCAGCCTACCAGGTCAAAGGTCATTGATCGCCTTCTTCATTTTCTTCCTGCGCATTGAAACCATCAAAGTCCTGTTCTTCAGCATCCGAATTGAACAGCCTCAGGATCTCGTCACTCACTTCAGCCTCTTCGTTCACGCTCTCACTTTAGTGCACCCGGTCCCCTTAATCACGCAGCAGTCCAGCCTTTCGAAACCCGTTGATGATTTTCCATGTTGATGAGGGTGAATATAAATGACCGATTTTCAATACCGGTAACTGAATTGTGAAAGTGCTCTTGATTTATCGCACAAGTTCATTGGACCTCTGTGAACTACTCATCAATTTGATTGGTCTACTGTTGCCAGGCCAAATGTTGTTAGCGGCATGAAAAAAAACCATGCATTAGCCGCACCGTTGTATAGGCCGCAGTGTTAATAGTGTGGGAAAAAAGTAGCGGCTTATAATCCGGAATTTACGGTACTTGTTATTGTATTTAAAAAAAGTTGAACTTCTAAGAGAAAATCTTGCCCTTAATTTATTTTTTGTCGAACTGCATCAATTGTCTGCGCTGCCAGACCAAATCTGTGCCATTCTTGAATTGAGGCCAGGGACCAGAGAAAATCATTACAAGGGCTTTGGGTGGAACTTTGGACACCCCTGGATTAAAGCCGTTTTGTCAGATTTCTGACTAATGGAATTCAACAGATATCAGTTTTAGTTGTATAACATTTCTCTTTAAGAATTATGGTGATATTTTCATGCACTAAATATTTTTATTTTTCTGCTGTCTGCATGTTTATGGAGAAAAGAGAAAAAAAAATCTCCAAAATGGTACCTGGATACAGAACTTTGTATTATATTGTAGTTTTATCCTCCAGATGGTTTGGATCATAAAATGTTTGCTTAACATTTTTCTTTTTTATTTCCCAACAACATCTAAAGTAAAATGCAGCCACGATCAAACTAGGTCTTTATTGCAAGTACGGTGTGATGAGCTGCTCTGGAATTCTCTTATAGAAATCAGGAAGAAAAACAAAACAACAATTAAAGGATAGACCTACCAGGGTACAGAAGAAACCACAGATCTACATGAGATGGAAAGCCAAGAACTTGCTTAAATGGAGCAGCCAGAGGCAACTAGTACAGGGCTTTGATCTCCCCTGAATGCTGAACAAATCTTTTTACAGATCTGTGCAGATAACCATTTGCAGATCGTTACTTTTTGGTTACACTGTTGAGATGATGATACCCATTCTACATATGCTGGAAATAATCGAATGAAAAAAATAGTGTAATAAAGGATTTATAGAATCCTGCAGTTAACCAAGATCATTTCAAAATAAATGAAAGTGATGGCTGAAATAATATTTTGGAGGAAAAGGCTTAGATTTGCTATTATGTGTTTTAAATTATTAATTAATTTATTTGTTCTTACTATAATGGAGCTTTAACATCTTTCTATGGTCACTGATTATTAATTATTTCTATGAGGCCCAGATGTGACATCACACCATGTGTGTTAGATAGAAAGCAGTCAGTTCTGCAGACCTTTACTTACATTTCATAATAAAAACAACATTACCACAGAGTTGACATTTTAAACTGTCTTTAGCAACTCATATTAGCACATAGAATAAATGGCACAGTTAGCATTCTTAACAGTCGACATTATTCCCTGTGTGTATTACCTGTAGAGTTTACATTAATTCTGACATTTTTAAAACAGATTACCTACATTTCCTTATTCAGCATGCACCATGACATACCAAATTAGACATTCAGTACTTTCTTCTTTTTGGGCATCTAACTTCAGTACAAAAGCTGGAATAACCCTTAGTGCAAGTGAAAGTATGTGGCACAGTTAGTGGGGCTTTATTTACAATATTTATTAAAGTAAAGATGCACAAATATGACGATTTCAGCAGATATTGATATCCGATATGAATATTGCCATTGTGACAGATAACCAATATTTACCAGTTTTTATTTGGGATTCTGGGGTATTTAACTGAAGCAGAGAAGCAATGTCAGCGATGTGGTCGTTTTTTCTCCAAAGTTTTCAATAACAGTTCTCTAATGTATAGTAGACGATGAGCTTGTTGGTAATTAAGTCCTCAGCGTGGTGGAAGCCAACAAGCTAGTCAGAAATCCACTGTACATTTTAGTTTACTTAGAAATTTAAAACAACTTAAACTCAAAATGTTCATATCAGTGGAATATTATGTTATGTTAGCAGATATTACATTCTACAATTTGACAACATTACTGTTGGCAACATGCCGCTCTAGCTCTGCCATGAACAGGGTAAACTTTTCGATTTTGCAGCAGCATTGTTTCTGTGCATTCCAGGGCTTGGTCAGCTGATTCTACAAGCTTCTTACACCTTTTGTGCTTCAACAACTTACAAATACTGAAAATTGCTAACTCACAACAACTTGAAACAACTTCCAATTAGAGTGTTGTTAGTGCGACCCGGTATCGTTTATGTAGATCGGGTTGTCAGTTTCTGATAGGCCTGGCCATTCTGGACACCAGCCGGTGTGCTGAAAGCTTGAGAATATCCATCAACACACCAGTCTCTGCAATGACCACTGAACAATTGCGAGGTTCAAAAACAGTCAGAAAAAGCTTCACTAATATTTGACTAGCTGTTAGGAGATGCCTCTAAATGACATTCCCATTGTGTCTTAAATTCTGCAAGCCAGCTGAGAAGTGGTGCTGCAGTGTCCTACAAAAGTTAATGATGCTGGAATGTGATTGGTGAAAAATAACACGGACTGACTAGGAGTCTGGCCTGGCTGCCTGGCTCAGACAATGTAAGCAGTAGAAACTGTGCTTTGTACAGGTTTTACACCTAATATCCCAGATTATACCCCTTTGTTTTGTGTTGTTTTCAACAGCTTTACTGTAGTAATCTGATAATTACCCAAGCACACAGCGAGACATCTATTTTCAGTAAGGTGGTGACAAAACAGAAGTGGTGTAACCGTCAAACAAACAGGAAACCGGGGAAATTCTAGGGACTATAAACAGATCTTTTGTGAGGCGTATGTTCCATTTTGGTTGTATCTGTGTAAGCACCCAATCAACTACCAGAGTTGCATAATACTTCAATACAGACAAAAACAATAAGTGCACCTTGTACAGCAAAAGTATGACTCATGCAAACACTAATGTGCAAATTCAGTTAATCCCCAAAACCATCATCATTACCATCAATCATCATCATATCATCAACTTTAATTGTTTCTAAAATGAACTATGAGGTTTAAAGCGGAGTGCAAATAAAACCTCCAGAGAGGCATGGAGGAAGGAAAACAAACAAATAAAATGGGCTCCAGGTCGATTCGCCCAGTCCCAGTTTGCTCAACCATTTCGTAACGTTTTTTTTTTTTTTAAGTTAGTTGGATTCTTGTTCTGAATTTTTATTTATTATGGTCAAGTGTGAAAAAACCAACTGGTGGATGCAAATTGAAGCATGGTTGGGACAAAACATTTTCCACAACAGCCAGCACCAACAAAATGTCCTTCCTTTTCTGTGTAGCTCCAACAACAGACCATACACTTAGCTGATGGTGCAAATAGGCTGATTTTCTCTTTACAGATACAACTCTCAAATATCTAATTTAAAAAGGCAAACAGAAGTTTAACAATTTTATTTTCACAGTTATCCTGTAGCACTGTGTCAGGTACTACCACTTAATAAATGATGGAGCCTAATAAAATGTGAAATTAACCAGTGAGCCTATTTTTAAAGAGAAACTGCTTAAGGAGTTCAATGGATCAGCCAGCACTGAGCATATTTATTCAATAACCATGGTGGTCCCTCTATGAGCAGCGCTCTTCACAGTCAACTATTTAAAACCTCAGACTGACCAACAGTAACACGGTGAACATGGAGGTTTAACAGCCAAAGCTGGCTAAGATCACTCACCCCAGTAGTAGGTCTATATCCACCACCACTATGTTTGCTCAGTCAGGACTTGAAACCATGCGTTTAGAACCTGCAGCAAAAAGCAGAATCAACTGTTAGAGTTAGGCACAATATAGGCAGTGGATGGATGCAGATATTGAAGGTTTAGTTTGCTAACAGGTTAGTCAGCTTACTTTAGCTATTTGTGACAAGTCAAACTGAAATTGTTCATATCAGAGGGATGTAATATTAGGTTAGGGGATATTAACAGTCTACAACTTTACAACAGACCATTGTTCCATATGGTACAGCTAAACAACATCCATGATCCTATGTAGAGTTATGCAGTTTGAGGCCAGCTGGCTGTATTAATCGACCACATCAGCTATGACTGGTTAACCCGCTCTAACCATAAACAATTGTGTAGCAGTCACAAAGAAGCTATGTTGCTGTGGTTTCTAGGTCTCTATCAGCTAATCCACTAAATCAAATGATGAGGCAGCGTTCGTTTGACTAGGACTCCGAGGATGGTTTTTGTTTTCCTTAAGCTTACTATGATAAGCCATCTTTCTGCTATAGGTAAGGTTAATATTATAACTTCCCAGAACACAACTTTAAAAACTCTGAACTACCCTTAATATGTTAGCAATGAGTTTATGAAGACTCACACACTGAACCACTGACTTTCATCTGTGCTGCATGTTATTCCTGCAGCTTGTTGGACCCTAACCGTTTAGGAAGACTGTCACAATTTGTTGGATTTCAACCATTTAGCATAGAGGACATGCTTATTTCATGCAATAATTGGGAGCTCGTCTGCTTTCAAACTGGGCATGTCAAAATATATCTCCAGAATCCTGACAGAGTTTAGGGTTGTCAAAGGACATGCTGTAGTCTGGCATGCAAACAAAGTTTATGATTATTCAACTTTCTGCATCCACAGGAATTTCCTCCTTCAAAAGTAAAACAAAGTCTGTGACCAGCTGCTACACATACTCTGTCTCAACGCTGGCTAAAACAATGTAGGGTCAAGGTAGCTGTCTAGCTTTCTTATGGAAAGATGTTCAGGAAGCAATTTTCTTCAGAGGTTTGAAATTAAATTATACTTTCATTATGCTTAAAGGCAAAAGGGCTAGCAACCACTGACTAAGCATATGTACTTATTAGGGGTGCACTGATTGCAGTTTTCTGGCGAATCATAATCTTTAAAAAGTCCGACCTGCCGATTCCAATTTTGGCCAATACCGATATTTTTTTTTTTTATGACTGACATTGTGAGCTGTTATAAGGTCACAATACACCTAAAATGTTCCAATCTTATTTTATTGAGAAACACTGAACACCCGCTAAACAATACAGACTTGTTATAAAACTGTACATGAGGTAGTGCTCTCAAATATAAATAAAACATTTTGAGCATTGCTGTCCAAACCACTAAACAACCTATACTAAAAGATCTGTTCCTTTACTCTTTAATTTTTTTTTTTTTACATTTTCAGACGTTTGTGGAGGTGGATAAGATCGGTTTTACATGCAAGTATCGGCCGATCAGCCAAAATTAATGAAATCAAGGCTGGCTGATCAATCGCTGCACCCCTAGTGTATTAATACAAAAAATGTATTAATATAAAAGATATATAGCGAATTATTGACTAACAGCTGTAGATTTACCATAACATATCTACCCTGAAAAATCTTTAATTAAAAGGCTGCTCACCTACATGACTATTTACAGAGAGGTAATTAAAAATATCAGAATCTGCCTAAAAGGAATTTAGTACCACATCTTCAAACATGTCTGCATTGTATCCAGGGTACAAGAAAGCATATTTCACAAAAAGGCTGAATAGAGTACACCATTGCTGTTTTGTTCTTTAACCTCTGGTATGGAACATGCAATTTGGAAAACCTCTGGAGATGAAGTTTAAGATGCCTGATCAATTTAAAATGACTCTAATCACATATTTGTTAGACAATGCAACTTCACCCTCTCTCTTAATATAAATAATTACTGACCATTTACATTAATTCAAACTGCTCAGAACAGAGGACAATATCTTATCACAACCACTATTTAACACTAAGTTATAAACTCAGAAGAAAAAGACTGGGGTCAACAAATATATCTGATAGAGACAGCAGCCATTGTACCTGTGTAAGAAGCAACATTGTTGCTGTCTAAATGTCATCAAATGGAAAGTCCTCCCTCACTAATGCAGGGACCTGAATGCTAAAACGTTTACAGTTCCAGACAGCAGCACACGGATAGTGAGCAGTGTATGATGTTTTTACCACAGAGCATGTCTTCAAAGTCAGAATCGGTAAGCTTTTATTCTCTCTCCATATTTAGAGTGTGAGACCTTTATAAAACATACTGCATAAAGCAACACTGCCCTGAGAGCAGAAAGCCTATAATGTCCAAACTCTGGTACTTATTATTGCTGCAGACTGAGGAGCTGCAGTGTTGAGTACTGAAAATCTCCTCCCATCTCACTTCCCTGTTTCCCTGACTTGAATTCCCTCAGTGCAGTTTTCCTTTTAGTCATTTTTTCCATTCATTCCTTCATCTTTCCCCTCCTCAGGTTTCCAGCCTTTAACAGTGTTGGCAGGGCTGCAGATAAAAGCCAGAGATATTGTTAACCACTCAGAAAGCCAGCAGGAGGAACTGGGTGTGGTTACAAATGTTTCTGTATTTAAAGCTGCAGTGTACTTGGTAGAGGACACAACCCTGCCATGCCAGAAGGATTGTATGCCAGGGCATTCATGACAAGACCATGAACCTGAGACTGCATGCTCCAGAGGTACCACGAAACATTGCTAAAGCATATGGAACCATTCCAGATTTTACTCCTACTGAACCTTGCAGCATGATTAACAGGTAAATCAGGAATTTATAATAATGAGGACAGTTAGAATCCGTCCAACTGAGAAATATTACCAGTATGCAGAGCATGAATGCATCCAACTTGAAACATGGTGTCCTACCAAATATTGCATCCTAGTCCTTTGCGATTGCAACATTGACTGATATTGCCATGACAATTGTGGTTAAATATATTGTGCAACTTTAATGATGACTTAAATTATGCATGAGTTGTATATAGCAGGAACTGTGATGGTTTGCAGTGCTCTCCCTTTATAACGTTCTTCATTAAAATCAAATAATCAAATAATCAAAAAATACATTTTTAAAAGAAATGTTTACATGATGATGTCTAATGTTTGTTCATTTATCAGTGCCAAAGAAAATTAATAAATTGCAGGTAATTTACTGGTATTACAACAAACATTAGCCTCATTTTATTCCAACAAAAATCTGTGCTGTAACTGAAGAAGCAGTTAGGACTCACCACCCTGGAATAATTTCAGTAAATCGCTACCTGTAGGCATCCACCAGTATCAGACATCAGCCAGTCCTTGGTGGATTTATTGGTACATCTGGGGTGATTGTCATGTTGCAGGACCCCTTTCTGCCACAGGTTTATTTATTTTGTAGATTTCTTGGCAGATTTCCCTCTTTTAAAGATAGAATTTAGGATTTGTTGATGGCAAGCTGACTAGGTCCTGCTGCAAGTTTCAGAGCTGATCCAAAGTTCTTTTCCTGGAATGCTGTATTTGGTTTATACTAGGGGAGCACCGATTGCAGTTTTCTGGACGATCACTGATCTTTAAAAAGCCTGACCTGCTGATTTCAAGGACAGCAGGTCCACTGTCAGATGTTATAAGGTCACAATACACCTTCAAAGTTTCAATCTTATTTTATTGAAAAACCTTGAACAATACCAGTGAAACAATTCAAAAGTGTTTTAACTGCACGAGGTAGTGCTCTCAAATCTATATGACATGTTTAGAGCATTGCAGTTCCTTTATTCTTTCATTTTTCACATTTTAAAAAGAAACAAAACTTGGACAATAGGTTAGACAAGTGGATAAGATCGCTTTCAAATGCAAGTATCGGTTGATCCCCAATCTCCCATAATTAAGGAAATCGGCCGATCAATCGGTGCACCACTAGTTTATACCAAACATGTCCTCTGTTCTGGTGTCCCAATAGTTCAATTAGACTCATTTGTCCAAAGAACATTATACCAGAAGTCCTGGTCTTTGTCTATGATCTATGTGGCAAACTTCATTCTGGCTTTCATGGTTTTCTTAGAGAGCAAAGGGTTCCTCCTTCCAAACCTCCTGATGAAGTTAAATGACCGATTTCAAATTCTTTTGAGACCTCATTAAATCTCTTATTTGACTCAAACTGCTACAATCTTTTTCCTGAAGGCCTCTGACAGCTCTTTCATTTTCACCATGGTGTTCACTCTCACCTCAGTCAGGAGTCGCATCAAACTAAATGTCAAAGCCTTAAACAGGGTAGACCTGAGTAATAAACAGGGTTGGGACTATTAAGGCACTCCTATTTGACTATCATTCATCATCAAGGCAATAATGGGATTACAAATCAATTATTGATGCAGCTCACCATTATTTAAGCATTTTTCTAAGATGGAGAACAAATGATAACAGTTGTAAGAACTTGATTTGCATTACTCTCTGGTCTACTCAAACATACTTAAAATTTTAAATGATACCGCAAATAGGATTTGTACATCAACATATGGCTAGTTGTTGATGTAGATTTATTAATCAAAATCTTCCTGCAATTCCTAAGGGATTTAATACTTTTACAATTTGTTTTAACATTTATTTCGTTAGATCCTTCTTAATCATTTATTCCTTATTTGAATTAGTGCTTTAGGTTACTATATCAGAAAAACCACATCACAATAATTAAAAAAAATATTCAATACAAAAAAAATATTGTGATAACCTCTTTGCTCATGACACCCTGCTCCAATTTAAATACATCTCTGGATTGGCAGAGAGGATTTGGAAAGGTTTTCATTAGCACAGAACAAATACTTAAATCTGCTGATCAACCTACAAATGCATTTTCCTTACAAATGTGGCACCATTTAGGGGAAATAAACAGGCTTTCCAATGGTAAACACTCTGTTTTTACTGGTTTCTGTCCTAAATTCAGCAGACTGAAATTGGAAGTAACTTTGGAGTTTTAAAAAGCGCTTAGAACATTTAGACTGGTTGTTGGACTCCATGACCTCAACCTCCAGCTCCTGTTTAAAGCAGTTCTTCCTCTGACCCAGCTCTGAGTTGGTACTAAGATAGCATCAGTTTACCTGTACCAAAGTCAGTTATTGCAGCAGTGAAAGCACCACTGGTGAAAAACCCACTAAAAAGTGATGACAGCCTGTAATCATTCCTCCCACCAATAAAAGGCACATTCACTCCATTGGTATATACTGCTCAGGCAATTGAAATAGATGAAAGGGTTCACAGCAGCTGAATGAAAAATGTGATACAAAGACAGGATGTTTATTTAGCTTTCAAAGTCGGTGCCCTTATTCTGGGCACCTACTTTGTTATTCTGGAAAAAAAACTATAGGCTCCTAAGTGCAAATAATTAGTTGAATCATCATCTTGTGTTATATGTCAAAATAAAACTATACTTTCTGTCCATAATCATCATTAGTGTGTGTATATATATATATATATATATATATATATATATATATATATATATATATATATATATATATATATATGTTTCCAAGTCTTGTGTCAACGACAGAGAAGCCAGAGAGTAATATTAAGCCAGTTGGACAGTCTAAAGTCCCGTTTCTTCACTGGCTCGTTTTAGGCGGTGCTGCTCCGCTCCACTCGGCTTTGCTCTACTTGGTATGGTACCAGTTGTGTTTCCATTGACCCACTGACGGCTGGAGTAATGACAGCTGAAGCTCCGCCTTCAGCTGCCAGTGTAGTGCGCTGTCCTGCTATTAACGTTACTCTGACACTGACACATTAACATAGTCTGCATAAAATCAAAAATTAATAAATAGAAAATACAAACGTAAATAAAGAAAATACAAATATTTGTATTATTGTATATTGCAGAATGTCTTATGTTTTTTTATGTATAAAATTATCCACTGGGATAATTATCTGGATCACAGCCCAGCCAGAACCTTTAAAATAAGGCTAAGGGATTCTGATGTAAGGGGGGTCCCACGGCCAATCAGTGAACAGCAGCCTGTTCACGTCACATAGTCCCGACTCAACCCGGTCGGACCTGCTCAGGAACAGGGACCAAAAAACTAGGTACCGGTACGGGAAAAACAGTAATGGAAATGCTCACAAAGCTAGCTGAGTGGAGTCGAGTAGGGCCAAGTTGAGCCAGTGGAAAAGGGGCATAACAGAGATGCTTACACCGGACACAGGGAGCATTGCCCAAAATATTAAAGGTCACAGAGGGATGGAACCACAGATGAGACAGAGAGGAACGTAGAATATAGGCAGATATCACACCTTATATCATCGAAATATTTACTGATACTATCTGCGTCACAAGATTTTCTAATATTGGCAGCCCTAATATAAACATTGCAAAGGACACTTGATTGCAATACTTGTTAACTAATATATTCAAGGTGTGATGAATTCATGCTTTGCATGCCAATACGATGTTCAGTCTGTTGGATGGAGTCTCAAAGCAGTAGATGCCCACAAAATGACAGTACCCGCAATGTTAGAGCCAAAGAGATAGTAGTATTAATCTTTACAACAGAGGAGAAAGAGAGAAGTGAGTATAATCTGGATTCATTGCAACTATTATCGCCGTAACATTTCCTTCACCTAATTTCCTATTATCACACAGCCCTAGTTTAAAGCTATTCTTCAACAGTACAGTTAGATGAGTGACTTACACACACTTAAAATAATCTAATGCTAACAACACTAACACAATGAGGCAGTAATGCTCCATGTTGTTTGCCGGCAACCATGATGCAGCTTTAGGCAGGCATGCCAAGTTTAGCACATGTTGGGGAGCAATTAAAAAAATTCATAAATAATTACATGTGGGGTTTTTTTGGTACTCTTGCTTAGGCCTGGACGATTTACCAAATACACTCTAGCCAGTGTCATATGCAATGTCTACATTGACAATATCCTTACTACTTGAGAATCAATTTCCATAGCAACCACTGCCTGTCTTCATCTAATTTTCTGGAAGTTCAGTTACTCTTAGTGCTCCTAAACACATTACTCCCCCTCCCCCGCCTGTGCAGAATAGTCCACAATATTCAGAACCCCTAAATTCTTTACCTATCTGATCTGAGGAAGCACGGCAACACTGTTAAAAATGTAAGGCGACCTTGAGGAGTTGCAGTTGTTTCCCATGTCAGACATGTTTGATTAGTAGACTGAGGGGTCAAGGAGAGGTGATCAAGAAGAGATGTTAAACAAATGGGAGTTTTAGCGTGAAGTCAGACTGGATGAAAGATTCCAGGTTATTGATATCAAAAATTCTCGGGTTAATGCCAAAATAACTTTGATTCTGATCTTTGCACTGCTGTTTTTTGGCAACCATTGAGTTCTTTCATTTAAAAGATCATTATGTCATACAATAATATAAATATGCATCATTTGCCAAACATTTTCAGGCAGATTTAACAAATAATTTTAAACCTAAAACTGCCTGCACAAGTGCTTTCTCTAACAAAATGTGGCAAGTGTTTAAAAGGTTGCTTTCAGTCCCATTGGTCTGACGTTTTGGTGCTTAGCTCCTATTAATGTTGTCACAATGCTAAAATTACAAACTCCATAAAGATACCAACAAAAATAATAGATAGTATTTTCCAATCCGCTTTAACATGTTTTGAAAGCACATGGTTCTGCCGAGTTAAGTACAATTCAGCCCTCATTTAGAAAAATTTATAATTTAAAGTGTCACTTCCCTGTTTGGCAAAACATGATAACACTTCATATAAGTGTTCATATCCTGGTTTGTTTTGTTGCTTCACTGTTTAGTAGCCAACTGAGTTGTTAGCTAATTTACATTTTCCAGATGCAGCATCATTTGTTCATTCCGCAGTAGAGTGGATCGTCGAGTGATTGGGAAGTGCATCTCGACAGGTTCACTGGGCTGTCTGTGTACGTAAGGCTAATATTTAAACAGACAGCGTTAGCTTATGTCGTCTGGGAGGTTTACTGCTTCACTGCTGCAAATCCAGGAGCTTTACTGACCTTTTAAAGTTGCTCTTAAACATCAGCGTCGTAGCATTAGCACAGCTAGCATGTTACATCGTTTAGATATTTTCTTGTCCTTCTGCCTCATAGGGAAAGTACCTCTGAACAATACTTTTGTATTTGCCTTGTTGGTAAAGAGGGTTGAATATGTTTTTTTTCTGGCTGTACTCGCCATGTTAGCAGAGTTTGAAGCTTCCAGCAGCAGCTCATTGTTTAGGTCAGGTGAGGCTGCAGGAAGAGGAGGAGTTGAGTGTTTATTACTGCAGTTCTGCTGCTGGTCAGTTTGTATCCATTTTTCACGCAAATGAATAATTCATTTTTTTGGTATCAATTATTTCGAAATATCAATTATTTTAAAAGGACGAACTAAATGTTGACAACTTTCTGCAAACACACCACAACATACTTTGGATAACACCTGAGGATACAATCACTGTCTGCACTAGACCAACAAGTAGATGCAGCATCATGAAGCCAACATGATGCTCAAAGTGGAGAGCAGAGCCAGAAAAACAACCAACAGGAATGAAAATGTCCGCATAACATTATGAGGAAATACTTTGACAGTTCTAGAGGTGCATCTTTGTGTACTTGATGATGGACAAAGACCTCAGCTGCAAACATGAATTCACCTGCCTCCAAGCTCATTCAGGGTCAAACAAATATTTCTAGGAGAATCAATATGAAGAGCTTTCTTTGGTCAGTGAGCTGTCTACATCTGACCAATCACAGAGAGAACAGTAGAGGGTACAGTAGAGGGTACTGCAGTTACAACATGCAGGATTTATACACTGGTTCAACTTAAATACAAACTTATGCTCGATAACCCTAACACTTTCTTAACACTGCTGTCTGCCATTATGTGGCCATTGATGCTTAAGCATGTTTTTGTGTCCCCATAGGGAGTCGGGATTCAACTAAACCAGGAACAGGATTATTTTTAAGAGTGGTTACAAATTCTCAAAGGCTACAAAAAGCAAATGACTGCCTAATCAATATGTTCTACCCGTCATGTAGAAGATAACTTGAATAAAACCCTTATTCTGTCTACTACAGAATGACTACAGAATGAAGTTTTCTTATAAAGTAGCTGCTCCTTACATGCCAGGGTCAGTTACCCTGATTGCAGTTTCCTTGTTCAGTTCCAGGTTTAGGTATAACGGTCGAGGTCTATTTCTTCTCAGAATGTTTATCACAAAACCTTTTATTTCACCATTCAACTGTAATACAGACATTTAAATTAACATCATGCTCTCCAAAACCACAGGTGGTTTACCGAGACCCAAAGAATTGCTGGCTAGAGTAGGGCTGGGTGATGTGGATTTTATCAGAACATTTTGTGGTTCTATTGTGATAACGATAAAAGTGATGAACATTTTTAACTTCTTTTCAGTCATTTTTAAGCAACTGTGTAGCTGTGATTGCATGTCACAGCAACCATAGCACCAAAACATATATGAAATAGGCTATTTTGAAATAAGCCTTCCCCAGGACATCAGTTACAGAAAGAAGCGTGATTTACATCACTAAACTAAACACAGGAACAATACCTTGAGGTTCCCTCATCCAGCACACGGACCATAATTTTAGCTTCATTATGCGACACTACCTCATGTGTTCCAGTGTGGCTGTTAAACTGAAAGCGCTAAGAGATCCCCACATTTTGACAGTACAGGCCGGGGATCTGCAACCTTTACAATCCAAAATCAGTCCTACCAAATAAAACTTGTTTAGAATCACAAATGTTATCTGACCTTTAAAAAAAAAAAAAAAAGACTTATAACTTTTGATTAATATCTACTAAAGGATAATTGTTATTTTTAAAAGGAACAGTTTTAGTTCTGTTCTAGCTTAGGTTTTGATACCCAGACAAACAAACTTTTGCAAAACAAGGATGGATTGTGACGTTTATATTTGTGGGAACGATGTAAAAAAGCAGATAGTGTCAAACTTAATGAGATGAAAAATAGATCTACGAACATAATACTGGTACATTCTGCTGTGGAAATTCAATGCAATAATTCCATGAAAAAAATTCAAAAAAATGATAAACCTGCATTTGTTAATTATATTTATAATTAAAAACATAAGTTGGATTTTACCCAACAAGTACTGACAGCCACTTTGGACGGTCCAAATAGCCACAGGTTGGAGAGCCGTGGTATAGGAGGACTGTATGTTGCTGGAACATTTCCACCACCTACTGAGCAGTCAGGCTTAACATGGACATCAAGCCAACATCAGAAGTATAAGTGTATGTTGGAAAACTGATTGATGGCCCCCTTAGACATGGCTTTCAGCAGATTGTGGCCATGAGGAGACATTAGAATTCCTTCAGACTTGTAGTGTAGGCTCAGAGTACGTATCAAGCTTCTAAAACATCAGTCCTAGACAACACAGAATACCTG
The DNA here is from genome assembly GCF_021462225.1 of Girardinichthys multiradiatus. Lineage (NCBI taxonomy): Eukaryota > Metazoa > Chordata > Actinopteri > Cyprinodontiformes > Goodeidae > Girardinichthys > Girardinichthys multiradiatus. The sequence goes on along the minus strand of NC_061802.1, from coordinate 44,487,309 downwards.
GTTAGCTCGTGTTTTTTTTCCACTTTGATGAACCCATAAAAGCTGCAGAGAAGACTGGCAAATGACAGTCAGCATGCTCTCCATGGCTTCAGATTTACCCATGCTACCTTTGCTATTTCCAGCTAAGTGACTATATTAAACAGAGTAAGGGTGATTTATCCCTCTGGGGTATTTTCCTTGTCTGCATCATCTCTTTATTCATTCATTTGCCTGTTTTAAGTACTTGTACTCGTCATTATACTTACAAAATGTTTAGCATGCTCCCAGCTTTATGCATCCAGATTGTCGTTTTTCGGTTAGAGCAAAATGATGAATCATAATATGGAAATGCAAAAAATAAAATGGAAATGTGTTGTACAAAATGTTACTTTAGGTAAGTTAACACTATGGGTTCCTGGATATTTTTCACCAGAACCTCACATCCCAGAAACTTTATACATACACTTAGGCTGTGTGTAATGTGTATGTCCATTGAGTGGTCTGAAATCCTGGCAGTTTATGTATATTATGTCCCCTGATTCAGAGCCACTCCTCCTCTAGGCGGAGTGCCACTGCGGTGTAGGGACACCGATCTCTGCTCGGCACAACAGTTAAGTCCAGAATGCTATAAAAAACAGTGAAATCAGACTAACAGCATTAATCTTTAGATTACAATAAGCCCTACACTAAGGCCAGAACTGGTAACAGTCAACTCTGGCAAATTCTGGTCACATTCTGGTGTGACCAGCAAAGCTCATTGTTCTGACGCGGTCCACATGCTACCTCATTTTTTGCAGCTCTGTTTAGTATTGGTCCGTGAAATTATGTTTCCAAATTCCCTTTAAACCTACTAATAAGACAGGACTCAAACATTTGGGAAGAACAGGACAAACCTGTGAAGTGAAAGCAGACAATGAAACACTTTGAACCCACTAGACCAACGTGTATTTGATCAACAGCTAAAACAACAAACACAGCTGGTGCATCGGGCTCTCAGCAATGCAGTCATGTCTTCTTTTAGGCTCCTTGACATATGTCTCATATATAAGAAACCCTGTAACACATAATGAGAAGTGTTTCCCTCTCCTATGCATACATTTGTGTATATGTTGGAGCATAAGGCAGGTCACATGAAACAGACAGGAAGCTGCTGCAGCCTCTCTCTCACTGGGAAAATGGCAAAAAAAAAAGAAAGGCTTGGAGTCAAAGCATATTCCAACAACATCAAAATTATATAATGCTGTTTTATGAGCCATGCCCACACAAATAAGTAAAACAATTGCTGCACAAAACCTGTCAGCACTTCTTGCTGAGAAAAGAGAAACATGAGCCACTTTTCCACTGGCTCGTTTTAGGCGGCACAGCTCCGCTCCACTCGGTCTCACTCTACTCGGTACAGTACCAGTTGTGTTACCACTGACCCACTGACGGCTGAAGCCCCACCTCCAGCAGACAGTGTAGAGCGCTGCGCTGGTATTAACATTACTATGTGACATTATCACATTCAAGCAATTTGCATGAAAAGATAAATAAATAGTAAATATAAACTAAATACTAATAATGTTTGTAATATTCTATATGCAAGAACGCTTATACGTTTTTTTCATGTCTAAAATGATCCACTGGGATAAATATCTGGACCACAGCCGAGCCAGAACTTAAAATAAGGCTCAGGGGTTCTGATCTGAGGGGTGGTAGGAGAAGCACAGAGGAGAGACACTGCTGTCTGGACTGGTTCTGCTCCAAGGTTTCCCTGAAGAAGTTAATATTTTAGCTTTTATGAGGAAGTTCTTGTCTCAGCCATGGCAATAATGACGACAAGGACTTTAAAGAGCAAAACTGCAGTGAAGTTAGTTTTAGGTTGGATACTGGACATTCGTGCTCCGGATTTAGCGGGGGTCTTTCTCCTGTTTGACCCGATGTGGACAATATAATTGCAGGCAGAGAGCATCTCTGCCTGCTCCCTCTTCCAGAAACATGGTGGCTGGCTAAAGGACCATCAAGTTTTTGAACCAAACATTCTGTGTCATGAATGTTTTGTTTTGTGTGTTTTGGTGGAAATGTTTGTGCATCTGAACAGCTGATTTAGGATGTTATTAAATACAACACTCCGCCTGCATGTAATGTAGAAAACCGGCATAGTGTCCTTTTTCTTTTCTTTCAGCCTTCAGGCATGGTTTCTGGTTTGTAAATAGTAAAATTATATTTCGGTTTGACCCACTCCGGCCATTGTGGTCCTTAATATTATTGTAGTCTTTTCATCTGCCCTACCTCTTCAAAAACCTTTTCATTTCTCCTGGTCCCAAGGCCAATCACTGAAGAGCAGTCTGTTCACGTCATATACAGTCCCTACTCAGTCCCGGTCGGACCTGCTGAGGAGCAGGGACCAAAAAACTAGGCACCGGTACGGGAAAAACAGTACTGCAAACGCTCGCAAAGTGAGCTGAGTTGAGTAGAGTAGGCCAAATCCAACCAGTGGAAAAAGGGCAATAATCACAAATAGTGGACCAACAACAGATATGTGAGTTTAGTTAGAGACCCTAGAATACAGATAATAAAATGCCGTGACCAAGACCCTGAGTCAACACCTGGTTCTGGATCAGGGCATCACGAGATGACATAAAACTTACAATGACTAGTAATAATGCGAGACACTGTGTAGCACAGAGCACATAAAGATGCAACTGTCCATCGTCTACAGCAGCTTTTCCGTGCAGGGCCAAGGGGGAGGTGGTGGTCACCAGTTCATCACAAGGAAACATGGAGACACAAAGGGCAAACAACCATGCACACACTTATTCCCAGGGGCAGTTTAGAGCAATCACTTAACCTAACAGTTATGTTTGTGGACTGTGAGGGTAGGCAAGAGTACCCTGAGAGTACCCTGTTCTCTCCATAGAACAGACCCAGTATTCAAACCCAAGACCTTCTGGCTGCAAGGCAATAGTGCAATCCAATCAATCAGCCAGTTTCCAAAATTACATCATTTCCTCTTGATCAGCAGCTTACAAACTGAACTGATAAACATTAGGAACATAGGTTTTGATGCACAAATGAGGACCATCTTCTAACCGCTTCATATCTGTTGGATTCATAACTACTGCCTCCATCAAGGAACATTTTATGATCAGTGTTTGGTACATTTAATAGTTGAATTAAATAGTTTACATGAATGAGTTTGGAGAACAAATATCAAAATGAATCAAAATCAGAACAGGCAGGTAAGAATTCAAAGAAAAAAGAAAATCTGTCACTTAATTTCCGGGTTTAACAAATATCTAGCCATTGTTGGTAATCCTGCCTATATACACTGCTCAAAAAAATAAAGGGAACACTCAAATAACACATCCTAGATCTGAATGAATGAAATATTCTCATTGAATACTTTGTTCTGTACAAAGTTGAATGTGCTGACAACAAAATCACACAAAAATCATCAATGGAAATCAAATTTATTAACCAATGGAGTCCTGGATTTGGAGTCACACACAACATTCAAGTGTAAAAACCCACTACAGGCTGATCCAACTTTGATGTAATGTCCTTAAAACAAGTCAAAATGAGGCTCAGCATTGTGTGTGACCTCCATGTGTCTGTATGACCTCCCTACAACGCCTGGACATGCTCCTGATGAGACAGTGGATGGTCTCCTGAGGGATCTCCTCCCAGACCTGGACTAAAGCATCCGCCAACTCCTGGACAGTCTGTGGTGCAACGTGACGTTGGTTGATGGAGCGAGACATGATGTCCCAGATGTACTCAATCGGATTCAGGTCTAGAGAACGGGCGGGTCAGTCCATAGCTTCAATGTCTTCATCTTGCAGGAACTGCTGACATACTCCAGCCACATGAAGTCTAGCATTGTCCTGCATTAGGAGGAACCCAGGGCCAACCGCACCAGCATATGGTCTCACAAGGGGTCTGAGGATCTCATCTCGGTACCTAATGGCAGTCAGGCTACCTCTGGCGAGCACATGGAGGGCCATGCGTCCCTCCAAAGAAAAGCATACAGGTCCTTCTCAAAATATTAGCATATTGTGATAAAGTTCATTATTTTCCATAATGTCATGATGAAAATTTTACATTCATATATTTTAGATTCATTGCACACTAACTGAAATATTTCAGGTCTTTTATTGTCTTAATACGGATGATTGTGGCATACAGCTCATGAAAACCCAAAATTCCTATCTCACAAAATTAGCATATTTCATCCGACCAACAAAAGAAAAGTGTTTTTAATACAAAAAACGTCAACCTTCAAATAATCATGTACAGTTATGCACTCAATACTTGGTTGGGAATCCTTTTGCAGAAATGACTGCTTCAATGCGGCGTGGCATGGAGGCAATCAGCCTGTGGCACTGCTGAGGTCTTATGGAGGCCCAGGATGCTTCGATAGCGGCCTTTAGCTCATCCAGAGTGTTGGGTCTTGAGTCTCTCAACGTTCTCTTCACAATATCCCACAGATTCTCTATGGGGTTCAGGTCAGGAGAGTTGGCAGGCCAATTGAGCACAGTGATACCATGGTCAGTAAACCATTTACCAGTGGTTTTGGCACTGTGAGCAGGTGCCGGGTAGTGCTGAAAAATGAAATCTTCATCTCCATAAAGCTTTTCAGCAGATGGAAGCATGAAGTTCTCCAAAATCTCCTGATAGCTAGCTGCATTGACCCTGCCCTTGATAAAACACAGTGGACCAACACCAGCAGCTGACACGGCACCCCAGACCATCACTGACTGTGGGTACTTGACACTGGACTTCTGGCATTTTGGCATTTCCTTCTCCCCAGTCTTCCTCCAGACTCTGGCACCTTGATTTCCGAATGACATGCAGAATTTGCTTTCATCCGAAAAAAGTACTTTGGACCACTGAGCAACAGTCCAGTGCTGCTTCTCTGTAGCCCAGGTCTGGGGAATGCGGCACCTGTAGCCCATTTCCTGCACACGCCTGTGCACGGTGGCTCTGGATGTTTCTACTCCAGACTCAGTCCACTGCTTCCGCAGGTCCCCCAAGGTCTGGAATCGGCCCTTCTCCACAATCTTCCTCAGGGTCCGGTCACCTCTTCTCGTCGTGCAGCGTTTTCTGCCACACTTTTTCCTTCCCACAGACTTCCCACTGAGGTGCCTTGATACAGCACTCTGGGAACAGCCTATTTGTTCAGAAATTTCTTTCTGTGTCTTACCCTCTTGCTTGAGGGTGTCAATAGTGGCCTTCTGGACAGCAGTCAGGTAGGCAGTCTTACCCATGATTGGGGTTTAGAGTGATGAACCAGGCTGGGAGTTTTAAAGGCCTCAGGAATCTTTTGCAGGTGTTTAGAGTTAACTCGTTGATTCAGATGATTAGGTTCATAGCTCGTTTAGAGACCCTTTCAATGATATGCTAATTTTGTGAGATAGGAATTTTGGGTTTTCATGAGCTGTATGCCAAAATCATCCGTATTAAGACAATGAAAGACCTGAAATATTTCAGTTAGTGTGCAATGAATCTAAAATATATAAATGTTAAATTTTCATCATTACATTATGGAAAATAATGAACTTTATCACAATATGCAAATTTTTTGAGAAGGACCTGTAGTTACTGAGAAGTGATCTGTGGTCCCCACCTGTAGAACCACTCCTTTATTGAGTGTGTCTTGCTAATCGCCAAAGATTTCCACCTGTTGTCTATTCCATTTGAACAACAAGATGTGAAACTGATTATCAATCAGTTTAGCTTCCTAAGTGGACAGTTTGATTTCACAGAGGTTTGATTTATTTGGAGTTATATTGTGTTGTTTAAGTGTTCCCTTTATTTTTTTAAGCAGTGTACATTATACACCACAGTTTATTAAAAAAAAACCATTGCTCTCAGAATCAGATTGACCCTCAATATTATTCACTAATAACTGGCTGGCAAACTTGAAAAATTAAATCATAGATGTTCAAAAAATTTCTGCTTCAAAGCTGCTGGAATTTTGTTTGTTTTTTTACAAAATTGCAATCACAATTAAATACCTTAAACTGCATTTAAATGAAATGAAATGGAAACGCAGGGTTTTCACATTCTCTTTGCCCTGAGTTCTGTGTGTTGTAATATTTGCTGCCCTTATCTATCTCTAACGAGTCCACCAGCACCCAACTTGGCAAGCTGAAAGTAGCAAGCCAGTCCTTTTTATCAACGTGCACTGTGTGCTAAAAACACGAACCCACTCACATTCAACGAGGGGCATCATTAGCATATTACAAGTACAGAACCCACCACCCCATATAAATACAAGTTAACACATAAGAGAAGATTTTCAAAATGTGCATAGACTTTCTCAATTCCATTCAGTTTATTTACTTAGCGTCTCAAGGCACTTTACAAAAAAATGTATTCAGTCCAATCAGACAGATTCCAAGTCAAGTAAACACATTCCCAATCGATCCTAGTTATCAAATATTGCAGTCAAGTTCAGTTTATTATTCAGTTTGGTTATAAAGTTTTTCTATCAAAGGAAACCCAGCAGATTGCATTGTGTCATTGACATTGCAGCAATCCCTCATACAGAGCATGCATGTAGCGACAGTGGAAAGGAAAACTTCCCTTTAACAGGAAGAAAGCAGAACCAGAACCAGGTTCAGTGACCGGCCATCTGCCACGACCAACTGGGGGTTTGAGGAGACAGAGCATGTACACAAAAAACAACACAGAAGCACTGATCCAGGGGTACTCCGTAAGGGAAAGTGAAAAATGAATAGCAGTAGTAGCTCCTTTAGAGGCTTCATCTAGGAGAGAAACACAGCTAACCAGATGAGCTCTGAGCCAGTTTCAAGTCTGGAGTATGAAAGAAAGCACATACAGATAGTCATAGTAAAAGCTCAGCCAGTAGCTATGTGTAGGAGAGACAGGGCCACAGCTGCCATTCACACGTGCATTATTCAGCAGGAAATTCTTGGCTGGAAATTCCTTTGGACAGCTGGGAATATTACAGAGTAGCATCTGGTAAGAGAGCAGATGATCCACAGCATTTGATTTCTTCATATATATTAGGGGCAGGGGTGAAAGTGAGCCGGTACGGTCCGGTGCTGCGTTCCACTAAAAGATTCTGCACCGGTACGCAGTACCGGGAGGAACGGCTGTCTGCTATGAAGCAGTCATCCAGAACCAGTTACAGCTGCAAAAATTCACGAGCACACAAAGATCAGATCCGCTACCAATAGGCAGTCTAAAACATGACTTAATCAGTTTATAATTATAGTTATTTTTCCCTCATTCCAAATAGTTTCTGAACTGTTCTGCTATGCTGGAGCCTCAATGATCTTGCTTTGCTTCTCTTCCTCGGAGTTCGAGGTTTTTGTGAACGGCCAACCTTTAAAACGAGCACTGCTACATTTAATGTCTGTCTGCTCGCTGCTAAATACCCCAGTTAAAAGCAAAGGGAGAGAAACTAGTTGTGTTTCATGTTATTTTGCTGAATTACAACAACACAGTACAGCTCGAAAACACTGTTAGGACCAGAGATTTCACATTCACTACACAAGAGCGCATGCGCAATTACCTCCAAAACAGAGCGTTTGCCAAGGAGATCGGTGCGTTCGATTTAACGGACTGGGAGATTTTACACAGCTGGTGCAGACATAAAAACCCGCAGCTTGCATAAGGACAGGACGAACAATAAATAATTTACCATCTACAGACTTTTAAATAAAAACCGCGAAAACAACCGAACTGTCAAATTTTTTAATTTAAATGAAGTCAAAACTTGACCGCAATGCAGAGAACAATAACATATTTGTTCAAAAGAAAAGATGGGAACTGAAGAAAGGTTCTGCATCAGAAAATGATTTATTATTGTTTCATACATGGAAGTTCTTTAACAATTGAAAAAACATTTATATATATATATATATATATTCTACATTGTCAAGTGATTCTAATTTCTGCCTTATACAGACAGCCCTCAGTAAAGTAAAATATTGATACATTTTAATTAGTCTGAGTTTGGACTTTGCTGAGAGAGATCTCGAGGGGGCACCGATGAGAGTAACAACATACACACACACACACACACATTATATACATACATAGCTGGCCTCACAGCTATCACTGAACTCTGCTATTTGGGATCATTAAGGATTCTCATGTAGATACAGTAAGGAAGGAAATTGGGACCGGACCAAAGCCTTATGTTGGCGGTCACATGTTTAACAGCAATAAGGTTCAAAGCTTGATCAGAACTTAACTATTCACCTGAAACAAACTCAATCTGAGTGGAAACACCACAGATAATGGAGGAAAACTAATCAGCTGAAGTCCAAATCCAGCTGCCTGTAGCATTCAACCAGTCCAGAAGTTTGATTTTAGTCTCTATTAAAACAATGGCATTTTCTTTTAAAAAAATCAAATAATCAGAATCACTGAGACAGTGAAGTCTATTTACTGAATACACATAGTATGTAAAAGGAGGTCTCTTAAAAACACTGTGGCATTTGTTGCTAAATGATAACTGTGTTGTACCAATATTGCTGGTAAGAATCTGCTGAAGCTACCAGAGTTAGTGTGTGTCTTTAAAACAGCTCATTTCTCTCAGTTCTCTTTGTTAACAGTGCTAGCATGGGTTGTTCTTGTTGTTCTAGGTGAAATACTCTGGGTTCGTTTTAGCAATGACCAAAATGAAGAACATTTACCTGCACCTACATTCTAGGTAAATCATTTACATAAAAATGATTTACAATGTATTGGAAAATTACATTTAAAATATGATATGGTTTTATATGAGCTGTAAAAAAAATGACACAACACCTAAAATTAGCAGCAGTTCGCAGAAAAGGTTAGCCATAGCAGCGGAATAGGGCATGGCAAACAGGAGCTGAAACATAAGTGCTATAATGACTGAGTGCTACATGCCTATTGAAGTAAACCTTGTCTTGTAATCAGCTGTGTGGCTGACTTTAAAAGATGAGTAGCAATGTTGAGGAGAATATCTCAATTTCTACTGTTAGTCTACACAACAGCAGCGCTCGTTTTCTCTGAAAATGGCACAAATTGAGAACGGGTTCCAAAGTGTAACAGTCTGAAAACGTCCTGGGCTCCGTTGTCGGTTGGACAGGAAAAACTAAATCTCTCTGTATGGAGGAGACACTGGCATATCTGCAGTATGACTGAAATCAGTAGAAATTAATGTGCACGAGAAAATCTTAACGGCTGCAACTGAAACATACTTCCTGTCACCAGTCACCAGCATGGATGGATGGACACCTGGCGACTAGCTGCTCTTCATTAATACAATGAGGATTCCAAATACAAGGCAGGGGAACATAAACCCATCTGTGCATTGTTTGCAACTCAAATACTGGAAAATGTCCTATCAGATCATAGTTAAGCAGGTTTTGTTTGCTGATGTGTGCATAGGTAAAATAGATCTGGCCCTCTTCATCCACACATTGCTTTGTTGTGCTGGGACAAGAGCCCCATTCTCTGGTACCTGAGATTCTCTGGTACCTGAGAGTTCTATGACCCAGGTCTCCATGTAAATTGTAAAACATGCGTAGGATAGCAGTTCATTTTTGCTCAGGTGATAAAGGAAAAAACAATCAGAATTCATACCAAAATCAAACAAGTGCTCACCTTTTCTGTACGGAATTAAAATTTCTTACAATACCTGGAGGAATTTTTGGCTTTATTAAATCACTCAGTTATGTCCTGTCAGTGAATTGTTAGGTGTCCACCTTTAAAAAAACTCCACACCAAACAGTCTTTAATAAATTATCTAAATCAAGAATTATTGTTTGCTCTATATTTGTGCGTCTCTATTTCTTATCAAGCCAATACCTCGTGAAGAACAACATTTTCATGCACTGCACTTAAGCCCATTTTGTCTGTCCCTTCACTATTGACAACGCCGCCCAGCACTGGTTACATAACTGCACTACTCCAACACGCCTCCTGTGTGATTTATTAAGGCCAAGTAATCAGTGTGTCCTATATAGATAATGTGACTCAGCTTGCTGATCTGCAGCTTACCATATTCTCGTGTCCTCAGTGCTGTTATCTGCTACATCGATAACAAACAAGCAAGAACAGTATTTATTACCACTAAATACTGTGCTTTCAAGCATTCAAACATTTTTCACTGTCCCGTTTAATGCTTGATTGTTTACATAATCTTAAAACAGTTTCATTAACACAAATCCATGCTACAGAAGAAATGAAGGCACAAAGTTGCTACTTTCAGGACAGGACTGTAACATGGTAAGTATCAAGTAAAGACAGGGTGATCTGGATTTGTTCTTAAAGAAAATTTACTCTGGAAAGCTCATCAGGGAGAGGCTGAGATCTAGGAGTATCAGTGACAGTAAACATTTGTAGTGGAGACCTGAGATTTTGATCAAGGGAAATATTGAGAATAAATTATAGGAAGAGAAGCAGTGTGGCAAAGAAAGAACCAACATTCTTTAAACGTTTCTACAATTTATTATTTACTTTTCACATGTGTCTCTAGTCACTAATATTTTCCTGGATGGTCACCTTCTGTGGCCCCATAACACTGCTGGGTCATACTTGGCTTCTGTCAGCCAACCAGCCTCTCCCCAGGCACCACTTACTACCAAACTGAACAAAGCAGAAACGTATAAAATCATCTGCAGCTGCAATAATATAACAGTTACATTAACCATCTCTATAATGTTTATTTATTTTGATTTTGAGACAGATTTATGCAAAACTATAAAACTATCACCTGCTAAATTCAGTAGTAGTTTCTTTATAAGTGAATGTTTTAATTACCCAGAATATTATACTTTCTGCTGTTTTGCTTTTAATCAGAACTGGAGTAGAACAAGCAGATATTAACGGGCTAATTAGTCAGCCTCTCTGCTAAGGTAGCAAGCCTGCAGTCAGCTGTTCAACAGACAGGCCACTGGTAGCTTGCCAAGTAGGGATGGGTACTTTTCAGATTTGAACCGATACAGTACAGACACCCAGTACCTGGGAATCGATACCAGCACTCAACGGTACCAGTTTTTGGTACTTTGTGTCTGTTTATGTGGTAATAAATGTTAAATTGTTTAATAATAAAGTCTCAAAATTGTTCCATTCAACATGGTGCCCAATGCAGTAGTTGTAGCCGTAGATCTGAGGCTGACAAAAATTGTGCACTCTTCAAATCTTATGCTTAACCAGGTACTTCCTCGCATTAGAAGTATTCCCGCTGCCTGCATTGCACTACGCATTACAAATATTGCAGCGAGAGTAATCTGCACCGCATTTTGAAAAGTGGAGCCAAACGTTTGAGCGCTTTCTATCAGCCACGGTACCAGCGTCTACTGACATCATTGGGCTCTTGTGCGTGCAATGATGTGTTCGTGTACAGAATGGGAAAAAATCACCCACTCTTCCACTCCCTCAGTGTCACAATGATGCATTAGGTACCAAAACATGGTACTATTTGATTTTACGTGAATTGGTACTCAGTAGTAACAATGGAATTCGGTCGGTACCTATAAAAGTTCTGAATTCAGTAACCATCGCTTTTGCCAAGTGTAGCTGTAAACATCATCACTTAAAAACTAAAAGAAATAAAAAGCGATGGGCAACACTATGCTTCCTCAGCCCAGTAAGGTGGCTGAGGGGCCTAGCTGTGTTATTCTACGCCCCATACAGCTGGAAAAATCCCTGTTCACTACTGAGCTTTCTCCTGCATCTCAGTAAAGACGTTTGATCCATACAGTTAGCACAAATCTTGTTTCATGGTTTATCCTAATTTTGATATGTTCTTTTAAGAGATGGAAACCTTGCATTAGAAACTGTAATCCAAAAGGGTTCAGTGGTAATTGGCAAAAATAATATTCCAATATGTATTGTAAATATTAGTTTTTATGTTGACGTATTTTAACAATGGCAGTATGGGTGGCTCCATTTTCCATGTTGTAGTGCTGTCCTATATTGTGATGCCAGAAACTAGAACCTAGAAAAGGCTCACAGTGAGATAATTTTGTGAATTATCACCACATGTGGTAAGCTGTTTGCAACAAGTTGCTATCAGTTGCTGGTGAGGGAAAAAGGACACCACTTTCATCAAAACACAGTGAATTTCATACATTTTACTTTGTTTGGATTGACCAAAAACAAGGCCCAACCTTTGTGGTAATCAGAGATGCACAGAGAAACTGAGCAGTGACCAGAAGTACCAGACCTTTACCACAACTGGCCAGGATCAGTGACCAGCTAGTCAGAGGATCAAAAATCGGATCTTTTTCCAACCAGGGGACCCTTCCATACCTTAGCACTACCAGGTCTAGCTAACAACAACAACAACACTTTCATTGTGAACACCATTACATTCACTGTCAGTGAGCTGTTTAAAAATGAAGTCAGATGAAGCACAAATATAAGACTCTGTTTAAAACGTAACGATATTGTTTCAACATGTTTGAGGTTCACTGAGGTCACAAAAGAGCGAGACATGATCTCAAAGAGAGGAATGCTTGATCTTCCTTCTGTGGTATTTTTGAATTTCAGCAAAGGATTACAGTGCTGGCAAATGGTTAAACTACGCAAATCACATTACAGTATCCCAGTATCCCTGCAAACATATTACCAGCTCCATTTATTAAGATTGGTTCAACAGAAAAAACACTGTATAGTTTACAAATGCTTAGCAAGTCAGCAAGGCCCTTACTGTAAAGCAGCATGTTAATGGGAATTACTCACAAAAAATACTTGTTCACATATAACATGATGAAAGTTATTTCATTCCCCTTTCGTAACAAACAAAACATTTTGGCAAGAAATATTACAAATGTTCCCATTTTTGTGCTTACTGAGAAGAACTGAAAAGGTTCCCGAAGAAGACCTTTCTATCAACAACAGAGGCAGGCAATTCATTTCTCCAAAGGGCCACATGGTGAACTGGGACGGTTGCAAAGGCCCAGATCAATAAACGCATTCGTTTTATAGTGTGAGCTGACATTTGTATGGGCAACTCATGTCTCCAATATGTTTACCAGTGCAAAGGCTTCTTATGGTAGCGAGCACACACACATAAAAAGCAACAGCTGCATTTAAAATAAAGCCACATATATGGATTTGCATGCTGATAAGCGGACAAATTTCTGTTCTCACTCTCACACTAATCTAACCCACTATGTTCACCCGTGGACTAGAGGGTGACACGGGAGTGGATTTTCTCTCCTGTCCCATCCCGCTCCCATTCAGAACGACTCCCACTCCTGTGCCACTCCCATTTTTGTTTTCTTCATTTAGTCTTTTGGCAATTTCTTTCTTTGAAGGACCAGTTAGGTCCCTGTTTTTAGCTGTAGTAAAGGCCAGTTAAAGTAAAAAGAATAATAATGACAAAATAATAAAATATCAAACAAGGAAACAGATCTATCTTAGTTGAATAAACAAAATGTACCTAGTTGTATTTTACTTATTTATTAAGTGATTGTTTCCTTTGAACAATGACATCACTTTTATGTTTCAAGTTGCTGGAACGAAAGAAAAATGCACCTAGTAAGAGAACTGTACTTGGTGAATAAAAGTGCAAAAAGGCATTACCTTCATAATTTAGAAACTGTACCTCAATGGTTCACAGCCCTGGTCCTCAGGGACCCCTTCCCTGCAAGTTTTAGACGTGTATCTGCTCCAGAACACCTGATTCAAATTCTGACATGACCTCCTATACAGGCATCAAGAATGGAGGGTCAAACTGGACAAAATTAATACAATAAAATCTTCATTAAATAAATAAATGTTGTGAATGTCCCATAAGTGAAGTAAATGTAACATGAAAGAAATGTAACATTAAATGTGCCATTAAATTAAAGGTACCATTTATTTATTTAATACATCATTAGAAACAATAAATGTACCATTATATCATGAAATGGACTATTATGCAATTAAATGTGCCACTGAATAATTAAGTATAATTTTAAAGACGACATGACGTAATTAGTGGTACACTTAATATTTAATGATGATAAATAAATTGTACATTTAATGGTACATTCAATTTTTTTCTATTTCACAACATATTTCTTTAATATCTTCCCTTGATGAAGCCTTTCTATACGGAGTCCACGAGAGGACATGGGGGGAATTGTTTTCTCTTTTGTGTCCCCACGCAATAGTCTTTACGTTATTTCGCAATACTTTGTGGGATAGTTTCCAAACCAGATAACTGCAAAAATGAAACAAACACTACACCCGTTTTGAGATTTATAGAGTTTTATTTTGAAATCAGCCTTAAATAAAATTATCTTCAAATCAGACTAAAAGACAGTTTTTATCCACAAGCTGTCAAACAAACTACTGAACTATTACTGCTGCATGATGTGTACTTTTTTTTTGTACGCCATTAGTGTTTTTGTTTTTATCGTGATTTGAACGGTTCTTCTTATCCTAAGCATTTCATCACATTGTTTACTGCGTGTTAACCTGCATATGACAAATAAACCATATCAATGACATATCAGTGTTTGTTTTATGAGCAGTTTGTCATCTGTGCTGTTGCTCCAAAATGCCGAACGCAAAAGTATTGCGTGGGGACGCAAAAGAAATAAATTTCCCCATGTCCCCTCACGGGCTTCCATACCTTACCTCTTAAATCTTTAGTGCACATGCAGCAATTTTGTTGGTCAGATGAGACTTGACACATGATGGTACTTTTGGTTTGATGAATGAAGAGATGCAGGACTGATTTAATCCAGAATCTGCCTTACAAGTGTCCCTTAATCACTGGTGAACTTGATTACGACTAATCACGTTTTACAAGCATCATACTGCATGTTAAAACCGCTACATTCAACTCTCCTGAAGTTCGGTAATATTTGCGACTTTCCTGTCAGCTCTATGAGTTTAATAGATAAGTCCTTATTTCTGACTTTACGTTACAAATCCAATTTTACCACGTCCAGTTCTCCACCTGCATTTGCTTCCTCCATTCTGAACGCAGGTGGAAAACATCGAGCAGAAGCACTGTTGGCTTGTGGGTCGTGTAGTTCGTTTGACTCACATTATAGTATAGGCTTCTTGGAAAAAAACTACACAATGGCGGCATCGATCCAAGTTTTTTTTTCTTAAAGTTTATAACAAAGTCTCAGTTTTACATTTCCAAGGACAATTGATCCTAGTTTATTTTCCCTCCTATTGGTTAGCTCCCGCTCCCGTCTGCTCCCGTTCATTTTTTATCCTGTACCGTCCCAATCACGTGATCTTTACTGATGCTGTCTCCTGTCCCGCGGGATTCCCGTGGGAACCCCGTGAGACTCCCGAAAAAATGTCAGCCCTACCGTGGACAGGAAAAGGACCAAGGAAAAAGATGCCAAAAAAAAATACAAGAAAATTTTGTTTTTCTGTGTTTCACCAACAGAATGAAAGTTTCAGAAATCTGAAACTATACTTAAAAGGAACCTCTGAATGATCCAGGTAATGTTTCATCATTCTAATAATTTTAGATTTTCAACTAGAGTTACACAACTGCGGTCCTGACTCCCCCCCAAAATGTGAAATATCCCTTAGCGCCAATACAAAGGTCCAAAGCAGATGCCAACTTGAGCAGCATTAGTCACTAACGGTTACCCAGTTGTGGCATTCTCAGAGTGGTAACGCAGAATTTCCATCGTCTGTCACTGTTTTTTTTCCACTGAGTAAACAAAATGCCCCCTCTACCCCAAAATACAATTTAAAAGTGGTGAGGGTTTCTTCTGTGTTTTCATGACAAAGAGTTGTCATCCGACCTGATGAGAAGCCTTTCAAAATTAGGTCCATCAGCACAACAGGACAACTCAAGAACTGCTTCCTTGCCTAAAATAAGACCATCAAACCTGTATAGTTACACTCCAAGTGGTTAATGATTACTAGCTAGGGCAACACATCAAAACAGCAAAAGTAGACAATACAGTGTTTTGTAAGTTGTTTTGTGTTTGTAAGCAGAGCCCATAACAGGTAATTTAAGCATACTGCTGAAAAATCTTTGCTTTATAGGAAAGGAAACCACTCTTGCAACCCCAGATTTACATAAGATTTGAGAGTGCTGGTTATTTCGCCTCTGCACCATTTTGTACTTTTGCAGTATAGGTTGCTATGATCCCAACTTCTTTGGAATAAAAATTATGCATTTACCCTGGAAGTCTCCCATCCACTAATGCTGGGCTCACACAGGAGGATTTTTATGCCTATTTTGACCCGATCTTCCCCTTTCGACATGCCCCAATTATTGTGATGGCTCTTACGATAATCTCTTGAGATATTCTTGGTGTGTGTGTAGTGTGCCAAGAGTGATCTAGTGTGCTCGGAAAGACATCAGGACCGCTCTGACCTCAAATGGGGGATATTTGACATGGTAGATTGTCTTGGTCCAATTTCCTACCGTGTACACCACACACTAAAGGACCAAACCTGTTATATCTATGATTTTTTATTTTCACGTGTGGGGGCTCTCTCAGGTTTTGAAAATCAGCCGACCATTGCCGTGTGAACCAGGCTCAAGCAGTTATTCCTGCATCAAACAGATCTTTGGGGTCACAACAATAAGGTAGCCTGCCAGTTTCACATTTCATCAACTGAATTTCCACTTTGTCACTCGCTTTAGAGTAGGTGTACGTCTCTACATAGGAAACTGCAACAGAATATCTTTAACATTAAAAATTGCTTATTCAAGTCTGTTTATTCCTATTCTTTCTCATTGGCAGGTAAACTTATTTTTACCTTTAAAGAATCAGTTTAGTTTTCCATTGCTAGAAAGTCAGTTTGGTACCGCATCACAATGTCCACAAAAAGTATTTATTTTTATTACTCTATTCAAGTCTACTGTGGAACTGTGGCTGACAGACTGTGAACTGTGGTTATATGACTCCAATAAACAATATCTACCAGCAGGAGGTCATGTAGAGATATTTTGGTTTGATCAAATCAGTCACATCATAAGAGTCAAAAAGGGATTAGAACCCAAATATATGGGTTTACAGAAAATAAGATATGATTGACTAAAATTATGTGCACAGATTTGATCATTTTTGTGACCATTTCCTACCATAATTACAAAAATACTTACCTACAACCAAAACTAAACACATACACAACAGTTTAATTACATGGGCATTACAAGTAGGACATGGAAGTAAGAAAGCACAAAATAGCATTAATTTGGTATGAACTGGCAAATGATTGATGTGCAAATAGACCAAGGGCCAAAAATTTACCACTTAGGTCTTTTAAACTACAAAAATACAGCTATGTAACTAAATTATAATTAAAAATAACTATTTATAAAATCATAAAACCAAATACAGGTGTCCATATCTGCCACATGATCACACTAGTAAGATAAAAACATTCCATAAGAGCTATGAGTGTCTTAGATTAGAAAACCCTCACGTCAACTAGGCAGTGAGCGTTAAACACTTTGTATTACTTGGTAACACAGTTACAGAAGGCTTATTTGGGACTATTGGTACATTGTGTCACTGAGTTGAGATTCACAAGGTGGGCAAGTGGCCATGTCAGCTGTGTGTGTTTACCCCTCCCCCACAGCTCTTCTAGCTTTAGAGCCATCAGCAGTACTGCACTCTAGTAAACCTTCAATCAACCTACAGGGAAGGTAATTAAGTGTACTGTGAAACTTTTTAGGTCAAAGTGCAGCTTTAGTTTAAACTTAAGCACAGATTAGAAGGTTTAAAAGTACAAACCACACTAGGATAACTGTTGGGCTCAAACTGTGTCCTACTGAACAAAATTCATTTATTGTGACACTTGTTAACTTGATAAATAGCATAGCAATAATCTGAATTATCTTGGAACCAAATGAGCCCATTAATATTTAGTGGAAGTCTTCCAAATCTACAAACTTAAAAAACAAAAGAAGTTGCCAAGTACAGGGCCATCTCAAACCCAAGCATTTAATTTCAGAGCAAACTCCAGCAACAGTGACTAGATGTTCGAAACATTCTCTAAATGACTGAGGTTAAAAATGACTACAGAGGGTTTCATTTACAGCTAGCAGGAAGGAAGGGCGCGCTCACAAACACAAACCACACACGAGAACTGCTCAGCGAACACGTGCACAATACGCGCGCGCCTACTCACGCGCTGATGCTGCCCATCCCCCACTCATAGACAAAATGTCCAAATATACCCCGAAAACAACGTTATAACCCGTCCAAACCTTAACTGGACATTCCTACGGTACCGTTGCACACCGGGTTATAATTTATAACGGCAATAACAAAGCCAAAAGATGATAAACACTCACCTAAAGCTCCAAATCACACAAGGGGGGTGCCTTCTCCTCTGTGCTCCTAATATGGAATCTCCTCCACTACCACCGCTGTTTTCAAGCTCTAATTAAACCTCGAAAAGAGCGTTATAACAGCCTTCAGAACCGGCCGACCGGTACCTTGATCCCCAGTGAGCGATGTGTTTTGAATATACTGACATATATGGTGATAAATCCCCTTAAAATTGAGCTGGTTTTACAGTCGGGTCTTGAATGTAGCGTTGCTCGCTAGTAGAGAAAAGAGCCAAACGGTTCCGTAGCAGCCAACGGCTTCAGACTGAAACACAGAGCAGCTGACCTGCCATGCGAAAATGAGGCAGGCCTGAGCTCTTCTCTGCAGGAAGCACACTCCAGTCACATAAACATCAAAATGGGTGTCGCAGTATGAGAGAGGATTGTGCTGTCAGGCTGGGGGTTGGCGTTTGCTGCTTGATGATTATTTTTTTAAATATTGGTAAAAGTAATAGGCCGTATTTAACACTAAGTAGCCAAAAATCTAAGTAGTTTTTGGAATACTGTAAATGTATAATAAAACAGAAAATACATACATTTTGTTTGTTCAGTTGTTTTGGTTAAACAGGTAAAATATATGTTTGATGAAATTAATATAATTATAATTAATTGGTACACACACACACACATACACGCACGCACACATATATCATGACATACATACATGTATATCATTTCAACAGGACAATTCCAGTCCTGTTGAAATGTTCTAAAAGGTCAAAATCTTACCTGCTTTAGATAACATAACTAAGTTGCTGTCACAGCAATTCCTATTTTGCCATGTACACTATATTAATGTATCAAGAAAGGCTTGTTGTCTAGTTGTTGTAAAAACACTATTTCTCATATCTATCTATCTATCTATCTATCTATCTATCTATCTATCTATCTATCTATGATTTTAAACAATATGTAAAAAAAAAAAAAAATTCAGACGTGATGTGATAATCAAATTAGCTTTTTCTGCATGTTTAAAAAACACTGCATCATCTGCATACGTTTGGATATTAACATGTGACACCCGGTGAGTTAATATAAATAGTAAACAACACTGGCCAAAGAAATGGAGCCTTGTGAGAATTATCACTAGTAATTATGCTAATTACCTTTGACTACTAAAATTTCTTGTGGCAATACAAAGTATTGTCTACTATAAGACCAAGCAGAAGAAGACACACATATTGTCTGTGGATGTAAACATATACAAATTGACAGCTGCTTATGCATGCTTTAACTGAAAGCATATGCCAATCAGTACACCCAAACACACACACACTAACCCAGATAAGGCTCGGCTGAGATAAAGAGACACACAGACAGAGACATAGACACAATGCCCCAGGGTGCTATGTAGAGTGAACTATGGTGTGGATGTAATAGAAGAGTGGAGGATGGGTAATGGCACAGGAACAGCAAGAAATTTAACTTAACCTTTGCTTTACAGTCTCAGGGAGGTCACCATTCAAGATCCATTCATCCATCCATTGTCTATATCTGCTTCTCCTTGCAGAGTCTGCTTTCAGCGATCATTGGGCAAGAGACAGTACACTCCCTAAGAGGTCTCCGGTCCATCTCAGACTAATTAAAATGGCTTTGACATATCTGATGATGCCATCATTTACTGTTCATATCTGATTTTTTTGGTTTTGGAATGCAATAGTATGGTTTCATTGAAGTGGAGGTGGGGGGATTGAGTTTCCCAATAAAATGCTGGTTTCCTTATTCTTTGCCTACAGTCATTTAATGTCAGTCAGTCAGTCATTTACTACCACTTCTTCCATAATGGGTCAAGGTGGCTATCTCCAACAGTCTACAGGCGGGAGGCGGGGTACACCCTGGACAGGTTGCAAGTCCATCGCAGGGCAGTCATTTAATGTTTTTATATACAGGTCCTTCTCAAAATATTAGCATATTGTGATAAAGTTAATTATTTTCCATAATGTAATGATGAAGATTTAACATTCATATATTTTAGATTCATTGCACACTAACTGAAATATTTCAGGTCTTTTATTGTCTTAATACGGATGATTTTGGCATACAGCTCATGAAAACCCAAAATTCCTATCTCACAAAATTAGCATATCATTAAAAGGGTCTCTAAACGAGCTATGAACCTAATCATCTGAATCAATGAGTTAACTCTAAACACCTGCAAAAGATTCC
The DNA here is from genome assembly GCF_021462225.1 of Girardinichthys multiradiatus. Taxonomy (NCBI): domain Eukaryota; kingdom Metazoa; phylum Chordata; class Actinopteri; order Cyprinodontiformes; family Goodeidae; genus Girardinichthys; species Girardinichthys multiradiatus. The sequence goes on along the minus strand of NC_061802.1, from coordinate 44,466,908 downwards.
TGAGGCCTTTAAAACTCCCAGCCTGATTCATCACTCAAAACCCCAATCATGGGTAAGACTGCCGACCTGACTGCTGTCCAGAAGGCCACTATTGACACCCTCAAGCAAGAGGGTAAGACACAGAAAGACATTTCTGAATGAATAGGCTGTTCCCAGAGTGCTGTATCAAGGCACCTCAGTGGGAAGTCTGTGGGAAGGAAAAAGTGTGGCAGAAAACGCTGCACAACGAGAAGAGGTGACCGGACCCTGAGGAAGATTGTGGAGAAGGGCCGATTCCAGACCTTGGGGGACCTGCGGAAGCAGTGGACTGAGTCTGGAGTAGAAACATCCAGAGCCACCGTGCACAGGCGTGTGCAGGAAATGGGCTACAGGTGCCGCATTCCCCAGGTCAAGCCACTTTTGAACCAGAAACAGCGGCAGAAGCGCCTGACCTGGGCTACAGAGAAGCAGCACTGGACTGTTGCTCAGTGGTCCAAAGTACTTTTTCGGATGAAAGCAAATTCTGCATGTCATTCGGAAATCAAGGTGCCAGAGTCTGGAGGAAGACTGGGGAGAAGGAAATGCCAAAATGCCAGAAGTCCAGTGTCAAGTACCCACAGTCAGTGATGGTCTGGGGTGCCGTGTCAGCTGCTGGTGTTGGTCCACTGTGTTTTATCATGGGCAGGGTCAATGCAGCTAGCTATCAGGAGATTTTGGAGCACTTCATGCTTCCATCTGCTGAAAAGCTTTATGGAGATGAAGATTTCATTTTTCAGCACGACCTGGCACCTGCTCACAGTGCCAAATCCACTGGTAAATGGTTTACTGACCATGGTATCACTGTGCTCAATTGGCCTGCCAACTCTCCTGACCTGAACCCCATAGAGAATCTGTGGGATATTGTGAAGAAAATGTTGAGAGACTCAAGACCCAACACTCTGGATGAGCTAAAGGCCGCTATCGAAGCATCCTGGGCCTCCATAAGACCTCAGCAGTGCCACAGGCTGATTGCCTCCATGCCACGCCGCATTGAAGCAGTCATTTCTGCCAAAGGATTCCCGACCAAGTATTGAGTGCATAACTGTACATGATTATTTGAAGGTTGAAGTTTTTTGTATTAAAAACACTTTTTTTTTATTGGTCGGATGAAATATGCTAATTTTGTGAGATAGGAATTTTGGGTTTTCATGAGCTGTATGCCAAAATCATCCGTATTAAGACAATAAAAGACCTGAAATATTTCAGTTAGTGTGCAATGAATCTAAAATATATGAATGTTAAATTTTCATCATTACATTATGGAAAATAATGAACTTTATCACAATATGCTAATATTTTGAGAAGGACCTGTATATTGTGTAACATTTCCAGCATAAAAAACCTTGCTGATTTTGCCTTATAAAGAGATTAGTGGCCATTGTAGGAAACATTAAACCATCAGCCTTTCTCAAAGAGTTCTGTCATGTAGCTGCAGATATGAAACCCCTCTCATACTGCCCCTGGTCATTCATAAATCAAAACTAGGACACCCATGGCCCATGCGGATGTAAGCTCTTGTGCAGCTACAGGAAACTTGGGTTTGCAACTAAGCCAGAGGTTCCCAACTGCAGTCCTCGAGATCTACTTTCCTGCAACTCTTAGGTTACGTCCACACTACAGGTCTTGATGTTCAATTCCAATTTCTTGCTGAAATCCAATTTTTTTTTTGTGGTCATTCAAACTACTTGTTCAAATGTGACAGCCATCAGACTTTAGTCTGAAGGTTTTTATGACCCCAAAGCAACCTACATGTTCAGAGGGAGAATGTAGATGTAGAAGTAATAATGGATGTGTTATTATTACGTTCTTAACCTCATCCTTTACATCCCCCGCAAACAGGGGAGGGTGTGTACTTTTTTTTTCTACTTTCATTGGTCTACCATCCTTTAGGTAAACATAAACGTGTGGTATCCTCTAAAACATCAGACTCGTGGCTAAAAGCTGATATAAACCTCTTCTATGAACACCAAACACAGTTAAAACAACAAGCAGTTGAATCAGAAAGTAATCAAACTCCACAGAATGCCTTCATTGTAAAACTTGGTCTTAGCTGCCCTCCCTTGTACACACACAAACAGCATGTGCAAAGAGCACAGACCTCACAGATTCCGAAAATATATGTTTTATCACGATCCACCCAGGATTTAGCAAACCAGCAGCAAAAGAAGACCAGACATACTCATGAATGAAAAACAATCTAAAAATGTTCTTACCTTCATAATTGTCTTTCCTAAACGTATAATCCATTGTTTTGTTTCTATTTTTATTTCGTAACTACATCTCCCAGTCTGGTTTTCAAGCGGAAGTAGTGCATTTCTCGCTTCCTGTTCCATAGAACTTGTTGATTCGACAAATGGATAAATCTCCGTCACAGGTTTTCGTCTTTTTACAGCTGGTGATTGGTGGGACTGACGTCAGTGTGTTTGGTATAATCTGATTCTATTGGCTCTACGGATTAAATGGAGAGGTCATTTGTGCCATTTGGACTAACCAAACGTGAATTATTGCCATGCGTAAAGATGCTTGTCAGTAGCTATGTTTACATGCACAACATTTCACGATCAGATAAAAAAAAAAAAAAAAAAATTGCATTGTACCATTTATATGGACATAAGTAATTGGAATAAAACGGGGGATCAGACTAAAAATCTGTCATAAACTTGCCGATCAGAATATTCTGTTGGCATCTAGCCAGAGCGACTTGCCACTCAAGGCAGAAATACGTCATGTTAACGTGGGTCGTACTTGCTCACTCAGGTCAGTTTGCCTCATTCAGAATAACACCCTTTCAATCAGATGACAGTTTTATTCTGATCCTGCTGAATCTGATCAGAATTTTCCACCTGACTGTCGTGGTGGGCACGCGGCTTGGTATTGTGTATGTGTGTGTGTGTGTGTGTGTGTGTGTTTTGTTTTTAGTAAGTGCTGGTGTGCTGGTGGAGGTGACAGGTGTTCCCTATCTTCGCTGATGAACTTCGATGTATTTAAGCAGCAGGCAGCCAGCATCTCACCGCTCGAGTGTTAGCTTTCAGTGGTAGAACTCACGCCATCTCACGTATTAAGTATTTTCTCGTTTGACTTTTGCTAACCTGTCTTTGTCTTCTTGTACACCAGATTGAGACTACCTGGATATTACCCAGGCTGGATCGTCGTACTGTTTTGTTGAGCTCACTTTGTCTCGGACCTTTGGAGTACCTGAGCTTCACAGACGCCACGTTGTTATGATTCTACTGGACTAACTTTGCTGGCTGCCGCCAAGTGCCACCTGCCTCACACCGATTCTACAGAACCTGTCCACCGCTCACAAGCGACCCAGCTCCGGCACCGTACCACCACTAGCTGTTGCACACTCCTGGTTTGGAGCCTTCGTACTCACCGCACTGTGTACTCATTCCGGTCTGTCTGAATCCCTCTCCTCCTGGCAGAGAACTCACCCAGCCTAGTAATTAAATACTTATTCATTCATTTGTTCTTAGTTCCACTCCTACTTATTGTTCGCTTCTTCTTTACAGCCCCACCATGTACCAGTGCAACCACTATAAACTTTCCTGTTTCTCCTGAGCATTTCCTGCATGTGGGTCAAGTCGGTTTACAAAACTATGACACTGACATGTTTACATGACACATTTTTAGTCCGATCAGCCTTATGTCCATGTAAACGTTGCTAGTGAATGCTGTTGGAGCAAGAGAGAGCTGTTTCTCTGTTTCATTCAATGGAAAATATTAGTAATTTAAAAAACAAATATGTTAAAACGAACTATTTTAGACGTAAAAAAAAAAAGTTGATTACGTTTTGCAAGTAAAAACACAATTTTGTGAATGTTGCCAACACGTGCCATACTGTGCCAATGGGCAAAACACCTAGGTTTGTCATGGACATGGATTTGTTTGGAGGTAAAAAGATCGGAAATGCCTGCAGTGTGAATGGAGCTTTGGTTGCCTCTCTTCTCCGACATACCTGAACGAGGCACGCTAACAAGATATTCATTTAGTTCAAGTTTGTTGGAGAAAAGAAGTATGGGAAAGTAGCCCTCAAAGACTGGACTTGGGCTCATCAGAACTAAGTAGAGTCGATGTTGACACCACATAAAATGTGCGTTGGACATCTCCCATTCCAAAGGATGAAACATATCAGAGGCGTCTGACTTGAGTTCTGTTCACTGACCATTGCCAACTACTATAGCTATCTGTCTCTGAACACTTTAAGCCACTATTCCACACAGACCATGAATAATGCGAATCACTTGGAATTGTTAAATTTTAGGATCCATAAGGATTCTTGGAATTTTGCAAATATTCAGGTCCAATCTGTGATGCCCTAAGATTCAGTTACCACACAGGTCCATTAGATAAAGGTAAATGCTGAGATTCGTCTTGGAAAACCTGTGGGATTTGCCAATTGTTGTGGTGCTGACTACTATTAGCAACACAAGCCAATAACCATAATGTATTCCTTTCTATCTTAATTATTCAAGCATGTGGAGAAATAGAGATTGTACAGTACTATGTGTGCTAATGGTTGAAGGAGATACAGTCCATAAGAATTTAAATATAAGAATGTATTTCGGCCGGGAAAATTTCCAAGTACACACCATGAGTTTCAAATTAGGCCAATGGGACAATAATACACTGCAAATGCTGGGAACCAGCACAGAAACCTCCTCCCCTCATGCAATACCCATAATGTGACCCCTATCATTCTCCATCAAGTGCTGCCAGTAGTGTTTAATGTGTTTTGAAGGATGTTTCTTTATCTGGTGACCTTTACTCCTTTGTTTTGACTGACTGCCAAACAACAAATCAACCAGATGAATATTTGCAATGTAGCTAGCTTAGAAGTTCACTTTGAATTCAGCACCAGACTGGGGAGGAAGACAGATATAGCTATGAGAACTTGGACTGAGGAGCTGTGGGACTGTTCTGCTCCTCCCACTACAAAAAGTCATCAATATAACCATATTATTTCCCCCAGCATCATGTATGTGTAGCATAATCAGCTATAATTAATCACAACCACAATCCTTTGGCCGTACTTTTTAGAGGCTGCATATCCAAAAAATACCACGTTTAAAAGCCCTGGACAGCATACCCATTCAAATGGCAAGTAATATCTCTTCCCACCTCTGGAATATTTAGTGCTCAAAGGGTGTCAAGGTCTCAACAAAGCATGGCTCCATAATATGTTTTCTTAAAGCCTTACAGTAATGGCTTCTCTACCTACCGATCTATAATGTACCCTCCACAGCAGAGCACGGAATAGCATGCTTGGTTTCTGTTAACTGATTAAATTATTCAAAGCAGCAGAAATGGAGGGGAAAAAGATATTCAAGTAGTGTGTGACTCTGTGTGGTGTGTGTGGGCAGAGGAGAAGAAAAACAGAAAGAAAATTATTTACTCTTTCATGAGTCTTTTGTGTGCAGACCAATAAAAGGGAGTTGCACAGCGTGATCTGCCTCATCAGGTTGATGAGACAAAAGGGGAAGCCGGTCCATTTAATAACCTCATCGATCCCAGCTCACCCAGTTACACATTAGCATTTACAGCTAGGAGATCCAGCTTGGACAAATACACAGGCTGCTGATATGGAAAAAAGAGAAAATATACCAATAAAAAATACAAGAACAAATCTTGAGCTTTTTCATTGTATTTTAATTTTATGATTTTTATCACAATTTGTTGTAAATCTATAAAACCTACTTTCAATCAAATACCAAAATGGATTTGTAGTTTGCTGTTAGGGTAATAGGAAAACAAAACATGCAGCTTTAGTCCTGGGTTACTTATGGTACACCAAGGTTTAAAACATTTTTTTTGTAAAGTCCTTGTAGTGAGATGTAGAACAAAGTGCTATATAGAGCATACAGCAGCAAAGCCCCTCCCCCACATGTTGCTGTGCAGTGCTGCTAAAAGAGAGTTACTACATTTTACCCTAAATTCCAAGATTGACAAATTCAGCGTTTTTCATTTTTTGATTGAAATGACAGTGATCAGATCATGTTATCCATTTTCATTTAAAATATTTATGTAAATCACAAAATGTTACTGCCTTATTTTTACTAAAGGTTTCCTACCATACTCTGCCATACCTGTACAGCTTCCTAAGAATTCTATTCTCCGATAAGGTTCATTTTCTTTTATTAAATACTCAGTTTAGTAGTCTTCTGTATGAAAAAACCCTGAGAAAACACATTCACATTCTCAATTGAATGGGGTTCGAGGATCCTAAACTAATCAGTTAATCCTGAACAGCAGCTGCGAGGCACCCTCCAGAACGTCCCAGCGATGCCATGTGACTGGTTACGATAGACTTCCATAAAAGAAAACAGCTCAGTGGGGAACACTGGAGGACGTGTTGTGGCTCATCCCTCATAGTGCATTACTTACTGTATCCCCTTCAGAGAAGTCTCCAGGAACGTTGCACATCAATCAAGTCAGAGGAATATACCTCATATATTGTTGTGTTTTCAGTTTGTTTCCAAGCCTTCTCTTCTGAACTTGGGCGTTATTAGGGGTCCATGCAACATGACCGAATCCCTGCATATGGAATTGCCAGTCTTAGAGGGCTGGTGTCCTGCAACTCTTAGATGTGTTTTTGCTTCAACACACCTAAATCAAATAATTATAAACTGAATAAATCCTGAATAGGTCATTCAGGCATTTCATTCAGGTGCACTGGACCACCAGCTCTTGGGGACTGAAGTTTGAGATCTCTGCTTTAGATCATGAGTAAATGAAAGCAGGAGAAGGCATATAGTATACTTTTCTTATGACCAGCCCTGAACTATAACAGCATTTTCTGCAGAGCTGTAATTAATATTGTGGTCTAAGACCAAAGACAGCAAAATCGAAAGCATGTGTGTATATTCTGAAATGAGAAGAGCTACATGTTCTCCCAGTGCATGCGTAGGTTTTTCTCAGGGATTCTGGCTTCCTTCCACAGCTCGGAACGATGCATTTTGAGTGTATTGGTGAATCAAACATGACTGCAGGCATGAATGTGGGTGAAAATGATTTCACCATCTACAATGGCATTTTTTTACTTTGAATTGTAGAATTTCCAGATAGGTAGGACTAAAAACAACCACAAGTGTTTCCTGTTCATGAACCTTGGGATCTGGTTAACCTAGCTGTCATGAAATAAAAGTTAGGCTACACCCAGGACAGATTCTCAGTCCAACACAGAGACACACAGGACAAACAGCATTCTAACCTCTAAAGATTCTAGCAGCACACTGATAGACAGTCAGTCATGGGCTACAAACAGTATTGTGTACAAAGATGATGCATGAAAGTGAGTAGATCAGACACACTGTTACTGTTTCAGCTCATTTTATGATGCAGGGATTGCAGTAAACATGTTCTACTCTAACAGGTATCTATTACTGAGAGGTCCTTTAGCCAATGGTGATTCCCAACAGTAAATGAGGCTTCTGAACCATCTTGAAAACAAAGAATTTGATTTAAGTATTATCCTGGTCTGTTTCTAGACCGTTTCCAGACTTTCACTAGTGCCCCTTTTCCATGGGCTCTACATTTTGCGACCATTTCCATTACAGCTTTTCTGGCCTAGTACTGGCTTTGTTGGTACCTGCTCATCAGCGGGTCCCATTCACAGTCAGCCCCTGTGAGTGGGCAGCAAAGCCTCGGTGACCCGTCCCCCCCTTGTTTGGATGGGTTGTACTGGAATTCTAATTTCCCCTCGGGGATCAATAAAGTATCTTTGAATTTGAATTGGAGTTGAGCAGGGTCAAAATGTGATGATCACATTTACCTAAATTCCTTCTTTGTGTCATTTCTTCCTTATCTTGCTGGTGTTGTTCCTTTCTTTGTTGCTTTCTTTTCATGTTGGTGGCTTTCTTTTCTTTACTTGTGTCTTTCCTCCCTCCATTCCTTTCTTCCTGTAATCCATCCTTCTTTTGTTATTGAAAACTTTAATTTGTCATGTTTTAAATGAATGCAAAGGACTGAGAACATTGAGTCTTGAAAAATCTGGAATTTGTACATAGCCGAGCTGAGCCGAAAAGCGAAGCTCTCAATTTACCGGTCGGTCTACGTTCCTACCCTTAACTATGGCCATGAACTTTGGGTCATGACCAAAAAAACGAGATCTGGGATACAAGCGGCTCAAATGAGCTTCCTCCGTAGGGTGGCCAGGCACTCCCTGAAAGATAGGGTGAGGAGCTCGGCCATCCGGGAGGGGCTCGGTGTAGAGCCGCTGCTCCTCCACATTGAGAGGAGCCAGTTGAGGTGGCTCGAGCATCTATACTGGATGTCTCCTGGGCGCCTTTCTCGGGAAGTCTTCCAGGTACGTCCCACCGGGAGGAGGACCAGGGGACGGCCCAGGACACGCTGGAGGGACTATGTCTCTCGGCTGGCCTGGGAACGCCTTGGGTACCCCTGAAGGAGCTTGAGGAGGTGTCTGGGGAGAAGGACGTCTGGGTGTCTCTACTGAGTCAAGTCAAACATGTACTTTAAAATACCATTGATATACCTTAATGTGCACATGAGTACTGGAGGTGTGTTATGGCTGATTTGTGTTTAAAACCACCCTTTAAATAAAGTTTATTTTAACTTTAAAACACCACACTGAACAAATGGCTACCCTCAAGCTGAGAAGTCTGTTCACATTACCTGGACAGACAGCCTACTAGCACTTTGCTAGCTTACTTTCTCATAACAAACAAGACACATCATGAAATAAACAGGATTTAGATTATTTCATCTTAACTAACTTTCTCTGCCCAAACACCACCTCTTGCATGAACTGTTCTGGAGAAAAGATGTCCTAGGGCGAGGAGTTGAGGAGCAAAGTTGTCCTGGTCCGGTCCAGCCTCGTGGCAGCAGAACAATGGGACTAGTGGCTACTCTAAGTAGTGGGTTGAGCTGCATTAGCTTGCAGAACTGCAATTCCGAAACCTTTTTACCCAGGTTTTGGGGAAAACTGCTTCACTCCACGTTGTTAGAGAAAGGGTCTCTGCTGGGAACTCTCTGGACGTTCTCTGTAGGCCTCAGAAAGAAATATCAAGCCATGCCTGTCTTAATCACCCCTTTTTGTATGAATTATCTGAGCAGCAGATCATACTTAACGTTTTTGTTGCTTTCGATAGGCGGGTATTTGACCGTCGGATCGTAGTCACCTTAGTAGTTGTAGTCGTAGTCTCCAAGTGAAAAAGTTATGCCTTCTCGCGTGCGTTGCCTCTCCTGTCCGACCCCGGCTGAGTCGTATGGATTGAGAACGAATGGAAGTGGGGAAAGTGTTTTTGTTCAGGGATTCCAGTTCTGAGTCCTTCTCTTCCTGGGCTGAGCTGGAATGAAGGTTAATGTTTATTGAAAGCTCCAGAGAAGTTCATACTGACCTTTGATTGTGTACAGTCCAGTCCATGTTGCATATCCATGGCTGGGGGCCCAACACAACTGTGGGTCAATAGAGAATATTGCTATTCTATTTTAAATCAGTGAACTACTGCAGTTTTCTACTGTCTGAAGGTTACCATTAAGAACCGATCAAGAAGGTTTTTTATTACATTTAATTTAGACATCTATATTCAATTTTACTTTCAAATTCTAAACTATGAACCTTAATGGTTATTTATTACTGGAAGAAGAAGTTTTCACTGACAGCCCTCAGTTAGAATGTGTTGCAGCCACAGGAGCTCTTTAAAGTCCCCACCTATGTTTAAATCCTAGCTTCATTTGAAATGGTCACTGCACCTCTCTCGAGGCTGCAGAAAATTGTTCTGGCAAAATAAGAAATAGAAATAAAAATGAAATTGGATGTGGTTGCTATAGTTATGATTCCCCCACCCCCACACGCTATAGAGCAGGAGCAGACTGAGCCGCAGTCAGCCTCAATGAGAAAGTTAAGTGTCTGTGATTGAATGCTTGCTCAAAAACACAGTTTTTTTTCACAGGTTTCAGCTGGATTTTGTATGATTTATCTAAATATTAAAAAATTGTTAATTTATGTTAAGTGCAGAGATCAAACAAAAAAGACAACATCCCTGCAGCTGCTGTTCTTTTTGCAGGAATACCTCAGTTAAATGCTTAAATGGTGAGAAGTCCTTGGGATGGAGGGCATACAAAATGTGTTTGAGGCAAGGAAGGCAGAGTGTAAAAAGGAACTCAGCGTGAATAATAAATGGTGTGTGGGAGCAGCTCAGATGTGTACATTTTTATGGATCTCACTAAAGCACTGCTGGCCGGCTTTATCTGGAAAACATGAGAGTTGGGGTTCCATACATATTCCAGGGAATGGCTTTGTTGAAAGAAAACAAACCAACTTAAAAAGCTGTAGCACTTGCATGATGTTATGCCTTAAAAAAATTATATGTTGCTATCAAAGAAAAGGATTCCCGTTTGAAACTTTTGACGCAATAACATGATTAAACCAGTCTAATTGTATTGATTGCACTGCATAGAGAGTCGCTAAATCACACTACCTGCCAAGATGGAATAATTATACAACACAAAGCTTTAAAGATTTTGGAGGTCAAGGCCTAGTCTGCTATTTCCATTCCAAATTAGGGAAAATGTCATGAAAGGGGATTTTATCTGGAAACATTTTGATAAAAATATCAGTTGTGATAAAAGCACATTTTCCAGACTCCTGTCTTTCTCATCTGTGCTTCCAACATTCTCTGTGAGCTTTAGCACCTCGACTACTTTCATCTGTGTACATTTTATTGCTATGAGGTTCCATCCAACAGACTGAATAGGACATGCAAAGAGTGTGCTCATGACACTTGAAATTTACACTGTTGGCACAATTATGTGGAAAGTTGTATTTTTATGAATTCACTTTATCATTGAACAACTGCAGAGATCTCAGTCAATCCAATATTTAAATAATCCCCAGACTTGAATATAAAAGAAAGTATAAATATCTTTGTGCAGATTTATTATGCAACTAAATGAAAAGGGATCTCTTTTTATTTTTATCTGTTGAAGTAAAAATAACAACTCAAAAATTAAAACTCAATATTTCTGGCACTTCAAGAAACATTGACTAACATAGCCACCCTCTTTCTCCATATCACAAGGGCTCTGTCAGTTTCTTGAGCTGTAGATGGTAAACTTTTTGTGCAGCAGCTCTTCCCAGACTGCACCTCTTTAGAGAGGTGGACTGTTTTCCTTCACTCTAAATGTCCCACTTAAGAGGGACCAACAAGTTCTCAATAGGGTTTAGGTCAGGTCATCTTTAAGGCCTTTATTGGCAGCCATGCAATGGGATGCTTTGATGCATGTGATGGAGCTTTGTCCTGGTTTTCTAGAAAGATGCAGATTTTTCCCTGACCCACTGCTTGATGAACGTGTCTTCTGAAAACTGGCAGAGAGTTTGGAGCTGGATTTTGGGTCCATCTTCAACCTGAAAAGGTCTAACTAGCTCATCTTTAATGATATGGCCTCATAACATGACCCCACATACACTTTGCTGGCCTCTGAGTCAAAGTGGAGCTTTGTGCCAGTTTCCGATCAAGGCATGGTCCCATCCATCTAGTTCCTCAAGAGTCACTCCCATCTCATCCATCTATAAAACCTTTGAGAAACCCGTCTTCAGATATTTCTCTGCCCAGTCTTGATCTTTGTACTCCCAATATCCTGGCAACTTCAAAACTGAATCAAAGCTGCCTAATAATTATGTAGAGTTCTGATATACTTAAATGCAATAAGCATAAGCCAAATGAAGAAAGTAAGTTATGCTGTCAGTTTGACTTTCAGTTTCAAGCATCCTCCATTGCGAGGTTAATAAAACGTCTGCATAGGGTACAGTTATGGTTCAGCCACGAAAGAAAAGGCTGGAGCCAACTAAAGTGAATGACAGGAGTCGGATTGGGCGCGTTTCTTTTCTTGCCTCTCTGTCTCTTTCACTTTTGTCTCTCCAAACCACACGTGATTAGTCAATATGTGTGTTGTTGACTCTCTCTGCACTAGCAGACAGATGGAGGGTCGGCAACTATACACATCAGCTAATTTTTTGGCAATAGGTGTGGCCAGTACTGCAACACCATGAGCGAGGCTGCTGTTACAATTAATGGGGTCTGTTCAAGTTGGTTAATATTAATATTATTGTGAATTGATGATTGCATGGTTTTTAAAGCTCTGGATTAACACTTTAGTTGAGATTATGTCTCCAGGTGTCTTAGGCTCCATTCACATTCCAGACGACTCTGACACCTCCAAAAAAATCAGAATTGTGCCACTTTCATTTATGGTACTAAATTGAATATGTATCTGATAGTTTTCAAAGCATCCCCAGTCTGAACAGTCATGTCACATTTCATCTGACTTTCACATTATTGTCCTCCGACTACACATCCACACAGACTCTTTACATAAGTAGCAGTCACTGCTCCACAAAGGGCTATTGTTTATAGTTGTGCTCTTTTTTTCTTACCTTTCTTCGTCTTGAAATGATCAGAATATTCTCGGCAGCCATTACTCAACAACTTAGAGATAACATAGAGATGCCGAAATCCATTATTACTTCCGTAAACAGTGTGCTGCTGTGTGACGTCTACATTCTCCTTCTGCTCATGTGGGTAGCATGAACCGCTCAAACTAAAGTCTTTTCTCTTCCTAGAAGCTACACCTGGCCTGGCTCTGTGTCTGCCTGTGACACCTTTCTGGAGAGAGGAATCGTCCGAGCTTCTGCTGGCAACAACTAAATGCTCACCCTCTACTGATGATCCACATAGCCCTGTCTTTTAGTGTTTAAACCTTTCTCTCTCCTAGACATGGAAATTGACTGAGCTTTTACTGTAACTAATTATATGTGCTCTCTTTCAGACTCTAAACTTGAAAACTGGCTCAGAGTTTATCTGTTCTTTCTTTCTAGATGAAACGACTAAAGGAGCTACATCCATTAACATTTACTTTTCCTTCCCATAGAAAGTACTCCAGGATCAGTGCTTCTGTGTTCTTTTTGTGTCTCTGCTCTGTTCTCTCAAAACCCCGGTCGGTCGTGGCAGATGGCCGCTCACACTGAGCCTGGTTCTGCTGGAGGTTTCTTCCTGTTAAAAGGGAGTTTTTCCTCTCCACTGTCGCTACATGCATGCTCAGGATGAGGGATTGCTGCAAAGTCAACGCCAGTGACTGTCCACTGTCTCTACATGCTCATCCAGGAGGAGTGAATGCTGCAAGTCACTGACTGGATGCAATCTGCTGGGTTTCCTTAGACAGAAAAACTTTATATCCAATTTGAATAAAAAGCGAACTCTGACTGCACTGTTCAATTGTTAGGATTAATTGAAATGTATGTACCTGACTGTTGTGAAGTGCCTTGAGACAACATGTGTTTTGAATTGGCGCTATATAAATAAAACTGAATTGAATTGAATGGCAGTTGCATTTTTCTATGACATGATGTCCTCCTATTCCATTGAAATGAAAGGCAGATATGTAATGTAGTGGTGGGGTATATGTTAGTAAACCTCACATTGACTCCTTCAAAGCTGATTCTGATTCAAACATACTTCTTCAACCTGTGGCCAAACAGCTCAATCTTTGTCTCATCTGAACATGGGCCTTTTCTCCAGAATCTCAATCTCCGTGCTACAAAAAATGTAAATATCCTTCTTATGAACTGAACCTTTGCTTTGAAACTCAGTATGATATATATTATTTTATTATTAGCCCACTCTGAAAAAAGTAGTTCTAATAAACTCCTAAAACCTGTTAGGTGGCGGGTATGCTTTTAGCTAGGGGCACATTGGAACACACTGTTGATAACATTAAGTGTTGTAGATGCTTTTCTATTTTTTACAATTAACAATCTGTCTGATATTGTGAGCTAAAATATGAAATTCATAAAGACACATTAGACACATCTAAATATGACAAAGTCTCCAGTGGTCATTACCAGAAAATATTTTCTGCATTCAAACAGTGTGGCAACGCACTTATTCACAGACAGTGTACTGATTTAATGATCTAGAGACCATCAGAAATAATATGTATCGTTACGTTTTCATAACATGGTAGCCATATTAAATTTTGGGGTTTAGGGTTTTAACAAACCTCTGACTTTAATCATCAGAAATTGAACTCTAGGAGGGTGTTCCAGTTGATCTTTTCAAATTGATAATGTCATAAAGTGGGTTTTTGATGGACCAAAATGCAGGGAAGAACTCTAGAAGCTCGAGGCTTTCAGGTAAGATGAGTCTTTGTTATCCATGGCAGGACACAGACAGGGTGGCAAACACACGAGATCACACATAAACTCACATACACATAACACAAGGAACCAGCGGGGAATAACGGAAACAAACTTGCTTAAATACAAAACTGAACCGCAGTGGGAACCTATGACAAATGTGACAAGACAATCAGGGGAAAACACAGAACAGGTGTGGGGTTGGTTGCAGGAAGACAGAAAGCAAAAGACTAGACCAGGTAATTTAACAAAAACACAAGCTCAAGAACTCAAAACACAAGCAGGTATGACATGGCCCCTCCCTTTAAGGGCCGATCCCAGATGCCCACAAAACAAACATCCGACCAGGGCGGGCGAAGGGGGCCTCGGAAGGAGGGCAAGAGTTCAGGCGGACGGCCCGGAGACCATCCCCGACAGATAAAGAGTTCAGTCGGCTGGCCAGGTGGCCAGATCCGGCGATCAGCAGGCCAGTGACGTAGGAGCCGATGAACTGACGGCCAGCGGCGGGACCAGGAGAACCCACGGTGGAGCTCAGAGGCGCGGTGCGGAAACCGTTGGAACCCAGGTGATCGGTGCAGAGACCACTGGGACCTTTGGTGAGGCTGCGGAGATCTGCGGCGGAGCCGCCGAGGCCCAACATACAGAGAGGGTGCATCCTCGCACTCCTCAGGGACAGGAACAGGAAGTGGAGACAGGTCCTCCGCGAACTCCTCCGGAACTGGAACCAGGGATGGAGGCAGTTCGTCCTCGGAGCCCTCCAGGACAGGACCAGGAACAGGAGCAGGAAATGGAGTCAGTCCATCCACGAGCCCCTCACGGACAGGAAAAGAGTGTGTGGGCGGCTCGGCTTGGGACCCCTCCGGAACTGGACCAGGAACAGGATTAGGAGTCGGAAGCAGCGGCGATGGCTGATCAGGAGCTAAACCGTGTCGAGCCGTGTCGAGCTTCGGTGGAGAGGCGGGTGGAGGAGGGAGCAGGAGATCTCCTCATAGAAGCGACGATTTCTCCCAAGGCCCTTTGTCGAACTCTGCCTCAATGGCGTGGTGAATCCGAGGATCAGGGAAAAAAATCCCTCCTCGCCTTGAGCCAGTCTTGGAGGCTGCCAGCTATCTCCAGCCTTCTCCATGGTGAGCTGGGAGAAGTCACTAGGTGAAAAAATAATTTGGCTAGAATCTCACCCCTCTTGAATTCCCTCACCATTCTTCCCGCTTGGTCTCGTTGGCTGGTTCCTTCTAGTGACGTCAAAATGAGGTTTTTTGAAGCATAGAATCATTTTGAACCATTGTGTCATAAAGTGGTTCACTACCCGAAGGTTCATTCAGTTCCCTTGGGTGACATCTACTGGCAGTAGTGATTGTTGCACCAAATGAAGCCCTGCGACTGTGATGCACCTCTTGTGTAAGTAATAGCACTTATGTATGTATATATATGTGTTGTACATATGTGTTTTTAGTAACTCATTAAAGATTCTGAGTAATTAACTTATGAAAAAATAATAATTTAAAAACAATGTGAACTGTAGGGGATTGCATATGAAAAATAGCCATTAGGCTAATTCTGGCTTCTTTAACTTGAATTGTCATTTGTTTTATGAAATTCCACTGTCCCATTTTGAATAAATAACAAAAAAAATAAATAAACGAAGTGAAAATGTTTGATTTGTCATTCATATTTTCTTGGGGAGTGTGCTTGGTGTACTGACTGTTTTTGGACATTGTGCTTGGTGTAATAACGAGGGTGCTTGTGTTACTTCAAGTGTTTTTATTCAAGAAAAGTAATTTCTGCACAGTAAAAGGGTTCAAATGGTTTCTTTTTTTTTGAGACAATTTCTCCAGCTTTGGAAAATACTCTTTTACAGGGAACAGAGGAGGCTGGTGTGACAAGGAACTGTTTGGCTGGGTGGTCTAGGTTTGGATACAGAGCTTCATCAATCTCTTGCTTCCTGGATCCTAAAGTAACTTGAATTTAACTTACAGACATTTAACCGTCATTCTTTCTAATTCTGCATGTATATCTATGTTATGCTGACCTTGATTGGTGGAACGAGGCTGAGTGTCCTCATGTTTGGCTCTATAATGCCTCAGCATTGATGACGTTTTGTTAGGCCCGAGCAGGAAAACTGCAAGGGCCTATTGTAATCGCTCGAATACTTATTCTTTTTTCCGCTGCCTCTTTGCGGGGCAATATGGGGACTTTGCCATGCCCCAAAACTCACCAAACTTCACCCAAAATTGTCCCCCGCGTGAAATTCTTGATCCTTAATGTCGTCGTCAGTGGCTAAGTGGCCAAACCACTTAGCCACGCCCCCAGACGTGAGATAGGCCGAACCGTAAGTCGTACAGATCTGAAATTCGGCACAATGCTAGAACTCCTCAAACCAAGAAAAAAAGTCTCTTGGGGGTATGTCCTAAAATGCACAGGAAGTCGGCCATTTTGGATTAAAGGCCGATTTTTGCCCGTTTTTCACTTTTACTCACCTCGAACTTTAACGAACTCCTCCTAGGGATTTTGAGCTATCGGGTTCATATTTGGTCTACATGCAGTTAAGGGATGGGGGATTAAAAGTTATCAAAATCGTGAGTTTTTGGCCATGTTTAGGGGGCGTGGCCGGGGCATGAACTTGGCGTTCGCGCCGAAAGTGAAAAATTGCAATAACTTTCCCAAAAAAATTCCAAATCACACCAAAGTTGGCAGCGAGGAGGACCTTCGGGTTCCCGACAATCCTATGGGGTCATATGCTGACATCATCAAAGCCACGCCCCCTCAGAACAGGAAGTCACTTTTTTCACTTGGAAAGTTGCCTCTCTGACCCTCTTGACCCAATCAACTTGAAAGTGTGTCAGAAGACAGATAACTAGTGGGTCTAACTTCGTTTGAGGCACAGTGTCTTTTCATAAAAGGGCGTGGCCGTGGCGGCGCCGCGAATTCAGACGTCACGCCATGGCCATACGTTTGCCTCTAATTTCCACATAGATCATCTGATCTGTATCACATTCAATGTGATTGATCCTTGTCCAGTCCCCTACAAAGATCTGATGACATATTCGGTGGGCGTGGCCTAATTCGTCCACAGCGCCCCCTAGAATATTTCAAAAAATCAGCCCCAAGCCATGCTTTGACCGAGGATTGTGAAATTCGGTACACAAAAAAGTCTCTTGGAGCATTGGTCCAAACCCCACAGGAAGTCGGCCATTTTGGATTGAAGTTGCCATTTTGACCCTGTTTTGGCCGTTTCTAACCCGCATATCTGAGCAAACTCCTCCTACAGCTTTTGACTTAGAGACTTGAAAATCACTCAGTATACTCTTAAGGGATTGGGGATCAAAAGTTATCAAAAGCTTTTTGATACATGAAAGCGTGTGGGCGTGGCCACGCCTCAAAATATGACTTCTCGCCATAAAACACTAAATTTATATAGCTCCTACAAGGAAAGTCACAGACAAATGAAACCTTCTGGGATTGATCTGCCTCTAGGCCTCAACAATATTCAATGATCAGATGCTGACATCATCGAAGCCCCGCCCCCTGAGAACAGAAAGTAGCAAGTTTTCCTTTACAGAGTCAATGTTTGATGTTCTTCACCTAATCAATGTGAAAATGTCCCAAGTAACAGATAACATGATGCTCTTATACAGTCGACAGTACTTTTGCTTTAGCTGGAGGGTGTGGCTATGATGGCGTGGCGAATTCTGATGTCACGCCACGGCCATACGTTTGGCTCTAAATTACACATGCATGGTCCGATTCACTCCAAACTGAATATTCTTGATCTTTGTCATCCCCCAAACAGCTCTATTGGATTACATTTAAATTTGGATCAATAGCGCCCCCTAGGACACTTCAAGGGCTATATCTCCCTCACACATCATCGGATCCACTTGAAATGTAGTATACATGATCATGAGTTAATGATTGACATTTTGACACAGTCAATTGATGATGTCGTTTTAGCCCCACCCACAAACAAACAAGTGAGTGCAGCTTCCATCTGGAAGGTCAGATTTACTCGAAATTTTGAATGCTTTTTGCCAGACTGAAACTCTGCATGACCGAAGATTATATGACATGTTGCTCAAAGTGCCACCTACTGGCGACGTGTTGAAGTGACGCGGTGTCATCGTATGTAGGAGGCGATGCCAGGCTCCTGCGGTCGCTCAACAGCCCGAGTTGCACTGAGGGGTGCGAGGGCCTTCAAAGCTGCTTGCAGGTTTCTAGTTATTATTATTATTATATGTCAGCAGCTGCGGGCAAAGCAAACACTACACCTGTAAAACCAAGATAACAACCCGTTACCGCACCTCTCGCATAACATGATACCATAACTATAACAGTACTGCATAGTATAGGTTATAGGCTTTCTAATAAACACTTTGAATGTACATTACCTTATTAGGTGGAACCAAACCGAAATATTCCACACTTGGGAACGCTTCCTAGATGGTTGTTCCATGACAGAATAATCCACCAAAACTCAGAATATCCAAAAACGATAGCTGTTTGTAACGTATAATATGTGTAGAACGGGGATGTGAACCGGGGCTTGAGCCATCTTAAATACACCAAATCGCGCCACTCAACTCGAAGCAGTTTGAAGCGTGCTTTGAAGCCTCGTTGTTAGGGGTAACATCACTAGTTCCTTCTATCATAAAGTGGGTTTTTGATAGACCAAAATGCAGGGAAGAACTCCAGAAGCTTGAGGTTTTCAAGTAAGATGAGTCTTTATTATCCATCGCAGGACACAGACAGGGTGGCAAACGCACGAGATCGCACATAAAACCACATACACATAACATAGCATACATTATGACACGAGTGACAAAGTGGCCAACTCATAAAGTTTCCCACTGCAGTCTTGATGTGGGAAAATGAACCTGGTCACTTAGCACAAAAATGTGTTCAAACACAATTCACCTGGATGTGACGTCATAACCAGATAACTCTGACTTCAAAGGTGTATGGACGATAGAAAAATACTTGAAATATAATTATGGAGCCTCTTTTTACTCTTGATGTAATCATTTGGATTATTTAATTTAAGTTCCCTCAATTTATTATTCACAATCGTTCCTTTACCTGTTGTAGACATTATATTGCAGTAAGTTGTAGAAAAGTGAAGACATCCTCAGAGGGGTGAAAGGCTAACAGCTTATCAAATTAATCCTACGTCTTTTTGATTTTAGCCATTTAGAAAACTTTCATTGCTGTGGGACATGGTGCTATTCTATATCAGTGGGTATTATCTCCAATTTCATAAGGACTGATTTCACAACTCAATAACATCCAAGGTAATAAACAACAATTTATTGGCTGAGGCTGCCAGCTGTGTCAAGCTGCCTGATCAGATGATCAACAAATTTTTAGTCCTCAAGGATATTTAATGCCAATTGAAATGCATTGGAATATACCTTCTTTATTGTCTTTCCACAAATGACAGCCTGTCTCAAAATATACCTCTTTGTTTCTGTCTAAGCATCATCCGTTTAGATCTTGTGGACAAGCAGGTGCCCCTGTGCTTAGCTGAACTACCCCATTGCTCTCACACCTATACAATTTTCACTTCAGCCTCTGGTTAGGCAATAATGCGCTGTTTACCCAGAGGAAGAAAAGAAGAAAACTAAAAAGAAAGAATACAATTATTTCTCATCAGAAGAAGGATGCTGTTTTTTGCCTCCTTGTTGTCCCTGAAAGAGAAATATTCCACAGAGGGAAAACAGCAGATCCCTCCTCACTCTACTTCTAATTTTTCGTCTCCCGCTTATGATCTGACCCATTGTTTTCTTCATCTGCTTTGTATTTGGCGCCCCCATTGAATAGAATTATTGTGTGGCTGTGGATTACACAGCCAACGTGTTAGAAAAATCCCCCAGTGGACCCTAGTAGGTGGGTAGATAACAAAATATAAGACACACAGGCTTTGCAGCTAAATAGAGACTAGAAAGGACTGGAAAGCATGAATTAGGCCACAAAGTGAAGTCACAAGTCAGTGCTGGTGAGACATATATTTTTGTATGAGTAGTAACACAGAAGTTGTTTGGTTGAAGAAACAGCCTTATATGGTAGTGTATGCACTAATATAGCTTTTTAACGCCCCTGATATGAACATTTTCAGTTTGAGTTGTTTTAAACTTTTAAAATGATCTGGACTGGGGGGTCCATCTGACTAGCTCTGACTAGCCCTGAGATTTTCTTTACTTTTCTACAAACTGAGATCCTTCTGCTACAGGTACGAAAATATTACTAATAATGACTCCACCTCATAATAATGACATAACCTCGCTTCAGTATATTTAAACTATCCTTTTGAAATGACTTCACAGCATTCACAGAATTTACCTACTGGAGGATAGTAAAAAAATCTGTATTCAAAAGCTGATCTGAAAAATATGGTCTGAAATATTATTAACTGTTACTTTACTTTAAAGAACATGTTGAGTTCGCTCCCAAGTGTAATGGTTCAAATACTTTCTTGGTCTCATTTTAATGCTCCTATGTGTAGTTAGTGAGACAAAATACAAACACATCACTGTGTGGAGAACTAACACATAGTAAGCAGAGAGATCTAGCAAATGACGTAATTTTACATAAATTTTGCATAAGATTTCATTGCCTAATCTTTACACCTTTTATTTCCATATATCTACCTCGCTGCTTTAATGGAATCATCCATCTTCACACTGGAAAAGAGAGGGAGGGATGGAAGGAAAGAGAGATGGGGGAAGGGTGCATAGAGCTTATTGTAAACTGTAAGAGGTGTGCAGCAACTGGGACAGATTATGTCTGCGGAAACGAGGACTGCAGGATCCCACCCATCCCCCACATTGCACAGAAAGACACACACGCTACAGCTCATTTGTGCTTGGCTGGTCACCACACTGCAATAGATAGATTCCACCCCACCCCCTATCTTCTGCTCAGTCATTCAGACCTGGGAGAGTCAATAACAAGCTGACATCATCATTGGTTTTGTAGGATACAGTGCTGCCTTTATTCCAGCAGCCATATGTGTGCGCGAGAGAAAAAAAAGAGCAGCATCTTCCATGTTGCTGATGAGGCCGGAGGCTGAGAAGCAGAATGCAGGTCAGCAGGTGGAGATAGGTGGTCACACACACAGACAAAAAACAGTTGTCATGTGGGGGATGGGTAGAAGCACCATGAAATACCCTTTCTTCTGTGGACTACAAGAAGCCAAAGCCATTTGACACATGCAGCATGATATATGCCAGACGTTCTCCGGAGGGGCTGCCATTGGGAATATTAATGGACATGACATTTAGTTATACATGGGGCAGTTTCTAGCGAGAGAGACGGCTGCAGAGGTCTATTTCTTTTTTTTATCTTTGTGCTTGTCTGCGATTGT
Organism: Girardinichthys multiradiatus; assembly: GCF_021462225.1. Classification (NCBI taxonomy): domain Eukaryota; kingdom Metazoa; phylum Chordata; class Actinopteri; order Cyprinodontiformes; family Goodeidae; genus Girardinichthys; species Girardinichthys multiradiatus. The sequence continues at coordinate 44,445,381 of NC_061802.1, read as the reverse complement.
AGGAAAACAAATGCTGCGTATGTCCTGTTGGGTCTACCATAGATTCCTCTTAAAAGGCAGTCAGAGTATTTTCAATTACTGGAGCTCATTCCACAAAGAATCTGTTACCTTGAAGGGAGGCCTTTAACAGTCAACTGTGAACAATGACAGAACATAATTCACTTGATAATGTCTTGTGTTGGTGTGGAAACGACTAAAGATACCATTCTGGTCATACGTTCAAATGCCTCATTGGCGGGAATGTTATATTCATTTAGGGTTTTATAATTATGTGTTTGAGACAACTTTACGCAGAGTGGATCAATAATACAACAATTTTAAAAGCAAACATTTGGTGCATCAATTAGAATTTAGTGTGGATTTTCTGTAATGCACACACTCCAAATTATACATAAAGGGTCAAACACATACAGGTCCTTCTCAAAATATTAGCATATTGTGATAAAGTTAATTATTTTCCATAATGTCATAATGAAAATTTAACATTCATATATTTTAAATTCATTGCACACTAACTGAAATATTTCAGGTCTTTTATTGTCTTAATATGGATGATTTTGGCATACATCTCATGAAAACCCAAAATTCCTATCTCGCAAAATTAGCATATTTCATCCGACCAATAAAAGAAAAGTGTTTTTAATACAAAAAACGTCAACCTTCAAATAATCATGTACAGTTATGCACTCAATACTTGGTCGGGAATCCATTGGCAGAAATGACTGCTTCAATGCGGCGTGGCATGGAGGCAATCAGCCTGTGGCACTGCTGAGGTCTTATGGAGGCCCAGGATGCTTCGATAGCGGCCTTTAGCTCATCCAGAGTGTTGGGTCTTGAGTCTCTCAACGTTCTCTTCACAATATCCCACAGATTCTTTATGGGGTTCAGGTCAGGAGAGTTGGCAGGCCAATTGAGCACAGTGATACCATGGTCAGTAAACCATTTACCAGTGGTTTTGGCACTGTGAGCAGGTGCCAGGTTGTGCTGAAAAATGAAATCTTCATCTCCATAAAGCTTTTCAGCAGATGGAAGCATGAAGTGCTCCAAAATCTCCTGATAGCTAGCTGCATTGACCCTGCCCTTGATAAAACACAGTGGACCAACAACAGCAGTGGGTACTGTGGGTACTTGACACTGGACTTCTGGCATTTTGGCATTTCCTTCTCCCCAGTCTTCCTCCAGACTCTGGCACCTTGATTTCCGAATGACATGCAGAATTTGCTTTCATCCGAAAAAAGTAGTTTGGACCACTGAGCAACAGTCCAGTGCTGCTTCTCTGTAGCCCAGGTCAGGCGCTTCTGCCGCTGTTTCTGGTTCAAAAGTGGCTTGACCTGGGAAATGCGGCACCTGTAGCCCATTTCCTGCACACGCCTGTGCACGGTGGCTCTGGATGTTTCTACTCCAGACTCAGTCCACTGCTTCCGCAGGTCCCCCAAGGTCTGGAATCGGCCCTTCTCCACAATCTTCCTCAGGGTCCGGTCACCTCTTCTCGTTGTGCAGCGTTTTCTGCCACACTTTTTCCTTCCCACAGACTTCCCACTGAGGTGCCTTGATACAGCACTGTGGGAACAGCCTATTCGTTCAGAAATTTCTTTCTATGTCTTACCCTCTTGCTTGAGGTGTCAATAGTGGCCTTCTGGACAGCAGTCAGGTCGGCAGTCTTACCCATGATTGGGGTTTTGAGTGATGAACCAGGCTGGGAATTTTAAAGGCCTCAGGAATCTTTTGCAGGTGTTTAGAGTTAACTCGTTGATTCAGATGATTAGGTTCATAGCTCGTTTAGAGACCCTTTTAATGATATGCTAATTTTGTGAGATAGGAATTTTGGGTTTTCATGAGCTGTATGCCAAAATCATCCGTATTAAGACAATAAAAGACCTGAAATATTTCAGTTAGTGTGCAATGAATCTAAAATATATGAATGTTAAATTTTCATCATTACATTATGGAAAATAATGAACTTTATCACAATATGCTAATATTTTGAGAAGGACCTGTATACTGTATATTCCCCCACTAAATGTCCCAGAGCAAGCTGCTTTTTGTAGTCATCCACAAGCTTCTGGTACACTTGGCTAGATATTTAACCACTGTCCTTAGCAGAATCAGTAGAGTTAATTAAAAATGTTTGGCTTCCTGGCACAGACTTGGCTTTTATGCAAAGTCAGTAAATTTTTAATATGGTTAAGGTCAGGGTCATTCCAGAAGCTTAATGTCAGCTTGCTTTATGCATTCCAAACCCACTACTGATGTGTCTTTGGTATTATTGTCCAACCGCAATGCCACATTGCATCAGCCATCTAACGGTTGATTTACAGTTAACTTGAAGAATATGGCAGCAGTTCTGTGTCTTCATAATTCCAACAACTGGCAGCAAAATAGACACTTAGCATGATGCCACAATTACGCATGACAGTTGGTATAGTGCTCTTAGATTTGAAACCCTTACCTTTGCTCCCACCAAACATACAAGCACAGTCTTTGTCTTGTTTGATCATAAAATCTTACTTCAGGAGAACTTTGGCTTTTTCATGTGAGCAGCTGCAAATTTTAGTCTAGCTAATGGGTATTGGTTTGGTTGATCCTTAAGGTTAATTAAGAGGAAACACATCTAAACCGGAAAAGCCAACATGTAAATATGGGGCACATTGGTCTCAAGTTACATAAGAAATCAAAACTGGCCACTCAGAATGACATCACACCCAACTTATCTATATTACATTTACAATTCAGAAAATTAGTAGGATTGGCTATTTGCAATACTGAATGACCAGGAGTAGCTACATTTAGTTATACGAGTCAATACCAATGTAGTTCTCTGCATATGTACAGTACTTTGTGTGTGAGAGATTAAAAAATCTAGTTTTGTAGTTTTGTATATGAGCTATTACTACCTTTTACACCCATAAAAGCCATATTGTATTATGAGGTTGGTGTTTTCCATCCAAATTAAATTTATTTTTCTGACTTGGAACTACAGAAATATATCTTTTTGGAAAAATTTAATGATCTATTAACCACAAGGTTGAATACAAAAGGAAATAAGTTAAAGCTGCACAAAGATCCTGCAAATGGAACCACATTAAGAGACCCACGTCTCTAAGCCATATTACATTCCAAGTCAGACTCAACTCAAGACTCAACACACCTCTTATGAGTAACACATCTCTGCCCCTCAATGGGTCAGACAGTCCCAAACACCAAATAGCAAGTACTTTACAAACCTGTTGACCCAAAGCAGGATTATAATGAAACCACTTTCCAGTTAATGTCCGTGGAGCACCACTGGGTTCAATAAATCCAATCCAAGCTTTTAAAATGTTGCTAAATAGAAAATGAGCATTTACACCATCTGGCTTAGAACCAGTGGGCCTAGTTGAGCTCAACAAAAATTTGTTCTTCAGGGTGCATTATTCACAGCTGTAGTAAACAGCTGTTGTGTTTTCTAACAGAAAAAAACATCAAGAGGAAACCCAGTTTCCCTAATTAAATAAACCTCTCTAAACAAATCTCCCCTGTCACAAGGTATTGCAGTTAGATAATAAGTAGAAGGCACCCACCTCCATCAGGAGGTTTATGTGGGAAACAATAGGTTGTTAAAGAGGTTGTAGAACAACCGACAGGAGGTGGAGCGACGGCGTAGGTACACCTTGAAGAAGCTCGGGCTAAAGGCTCTTTCTACAGAGGTAGCAGCGAGGAAATGAAATATTACCACATAAACTGTCAACTTGTGAAGTTTTTGACCATGATTGTAGTTTATGTTTCAGTGAGTAACCGCAAACATTACAGCTCCTACTGAGCTGACAACAGTGAGAGGGAGAAACTCGCCAAGGGGAGTAACTATGTGCAGCATGTATTCACAAGAAACTATAGAAAGTGTTAAAGAATAAATCAGAATAACAAAATGCTACAGGGATTATTCACATAGGGCAAGCTTCCAGTATCTCAGTAAAATGTGTTTAAACTCTTATTGCAACAAAGGGAACAAACCAGCGGAGTGTGCCTTCTATAGATTTTTACTGAATGCTGTTTTGAATTTTTTTTTTGTCTTACCAACAATTATATCAGTCTAGTCTCTATTATATAAGGAACATTCAGGTTCTACTAATAATCAAAAATAGAAAGTGTTCCAGTGTAATGGGGCACATAAAGTGGCTCTTCTCTCAGTCTTTTATTATTTAATTTATTGATCAAACTCCTGATGCTGTGTGATCATTGAACAAAGTTTCCCTTTATGCTGATGATTTATTACATTTTATTTTAACATCTTTTTTAAACAAAGAAGTGCTTAAATTTGACCTTTCTGAACGTTCCTTTAAAACACCACAGTGAACACCATGGTTGGATCAAACGTGCTGAGACTGAGAAAGAAGATTGTAGCAGTTTATGAGTCTGGTAAGGGATTTAAAGAGATCTCAGAAGAATTTCAAATAAGTCTTTCCACTGTATGGAAAATTGTTTACAAGTGGAGTAAATTCCAACTACCTCCCAACATGATCAGGTCTTGCGCTTTAGGTCTTGTCAACAGAAGTCTCAAAAACCCCCAAAATACCAACATAGGACCTGCAGCTGTCTTTTACTTTGATGTAAAAGTGCGCAATGTGAAAGTCTCCTCTGGGTCAACTTTCATCGGAAGCTTGCAATGAGGAAACCTTACTCTGAAATGACTAATTCACACTTCCTTGGCATACTACTGTCTGCTGAACCATAAAGCCTGTGCAACATACATTTTGTCCTCTGTACCTGATAGGCGTCCCTTCTAAATGTCCACCTAGTCTCAGAGAGCGGAACCAAACACACATTAGATAAAAAAAAAGTTCAGATCATGGGTGGAAGAAGCAAAAGAACAAGAAAGCTTGTTTTTATCAAATACAGTGGGGAGACATTTACTGTTTCCCCCGTGGGGATAATTTATCTCTCAGGGACAAGTATACAACAACTTTGCTGATATTCTGGTATGAATGAACCATATTCTTTTCTTCTTCTCCTCTTTTGAGTAGACAGTGCATCAACCAGCATATTACTTTCTATGAGCTGTTATGTAAAACTGTATATTTCTGAGTAACACATGGTTGTTCAGATGAGCTAAAAGTAGTTTGAATAGGAAACCATGTCTGTCTGTCAGCTCCAAGCAACTGATATACAGACACAGAAGAGCATGCGAAGCCCTTAAGAAAACCATGAAGGCCAGACTGCAATTAACATAGCTTATTGTGACTAACCTACTAAATCTAACTTTTTTAACCAAAGTACTCATCCATGGGTTGAAAAATGTTTGATTTCATTGCGTAAAAATAGATACATACTCAGATCTTTTCCAGAGTTGTGAGGTTTTCCTTGAAAGACAGATATACAAACAGGCAAGTAAAGTATTTACAGCCACAATTGCTCTGCCCTTCCATTACACACAGGCACAGACAAACCATGTAGTTTGTGACAAACACGCACACAAACACATTCACGCGTGCACACACACACAGCCTACACAACATTCCAATCAATTTTCCACACTCGGGTTTAGCATTCCAGCCCTGCAGCTCCTTTCCTTTCACAGCACACAGGAAGCCTTGTGCAGTAGTCTGATGGTGTGTGTATCTGTTTGTGTGGATAAAAGTCTCTAGATGTTGCTAAAGAAGGGGGCCATGGTGAGCTCAGTTTCTGATCCATGGCAGCTTGCTCTACCCTCTGAAAACTGGCCTCATATACGATGCTTTGCAAAAGAATTCACATCCTAGCCAAAAACGTCAATGTATTTATTGGGATTTTGTGTAATAAAACTTAAAGTAGTCCTTATTTGTGAAGTTAAGGGAAAAATGACGCATGGTTTTCCATTTATGCTTCAAATAAACATTTAAAAAGTGTGGGGTCCATTTGTGTTCAGTCCACCTGACTAGTCTTTATAAATACAAGTCAAAGCTGCAGGTCTTTTGAAGTAATGTTTGCACATTATTCTTTGCAAAGCAACTCAAGCTCAGTCTGAACTTTTACTGGGTCCTTCTAACGACTAAATCAGGGGTGTCCAACTTGTGTCTTCAAGGGCCAGTGTCCTGCAGGTTGTAGGTGCATTTCTGCTCTAACAACGCTGACTCAAATGGCTCAGTTATCTCCTCAGCATGTCAGCCAGCTTTGTAGATGTCTGTTAATGACTATTCATTAGATTCTGGTATGTTGAATCAGGCTAAAGTCTTTAACATGCACGAACGAACTTTGACAACACTGATATAACCAACTGTCATAGCTTTGGCTGTACTATCCTGCTAAAAGATGAAATTTTACTTCAGCCTCAAGTCTGTTGCAGCATCTAACATGTTTTCTTCCAGAGATGTCCTGCATGTAGCTTCATCCATCTTCCCATCAAATTTTATTAGATCTCCCACAGAAGAAAAGCAGCCCAAAGCATGATGCTGCCATCCACATGTTTCAGTGAGGAAATGGTGCACTCAAAATGTGTTCTCTGCCTCAGGATGTGTTTTCTGACATAGGCCAAAGTGTTCATCTGTGCTCTTATTTGACCAGAGCCCCTTTTTCCACATCTTTGCTGTGTCACGGCTGGGATGAAGATCAGCTCCTCCAAGTCCGAGGCCATGGTTCTCGACCGGAAAAGGGTGGCTTGTCCTCTTCAGGTTGGAGGGGAGTTCCTGCCTCAAGTGGAGGAGTTTAAGTATCTCGGGGTCTTGTTTACGAGTGAGGGAAGAATGGAGCGGGAGATCGACAGAAGGAACGGTGCGGCTGCCACAGTAATGGGGGCACTGTGCCGGTCCGTTGTGGTGAAGAGAGAGCTGAGCCGAAAAGCGAAGCTCTCAATTTGTCGGTCGGTCTACGTTCCTACCCTCACCTATGGCCATGAACTTTGGGTCATGACCGAAAGAACGAGATCCTGGACACAAGCGGCTGAAATGAGCTTCCTCCGTAGGGTGGCCGGGCACTCCCTTAGAGATAGGGTGAGGAGCTCGGCTATCCGGGAGGGGCTCAGAGTAGAGCCGCTGCTCCTTCACATCGAGAGGAGCCAGTTGAGGTGGCTCGAGCATCTCTACCGGATGCCTCCTGGACGCCTTCCTCGGGAGGTGTTTCAGGCCCAGGACATGCTGGATGTCTCTCGGCTGGCCTGGGAACGCCTGGAGGAGGTGTCTGGGGACAGGGATGTCTGGGTGTCTCTGCTGAGTCTGCTGCCCCCGCGACCCGGTCCCTTATAAAGCGGAAGACGAGTACGAGTGCTGTGTCACCAACATGGCTTCTGGTAAACTGAACAAGGGGATATTCATGGTTATCTTCCTGCTACTCTTCTATAAAGATCAGATTTGGGGAAAGAACAACTAATAGTTGACAAATCCTCTCTGATGCTCTCCTGAAGGAGATTTTGTCATTGTATGTGGCCCCTCCGTGAACCGCCACCTTAACGTGGTGGAAGGGTTTGAGTGCTCAAATGATCCTAGAGGCTATGTTGTCTGGGGCCTAAATGCCCCTGGTAGGGTCTCCCATGGCAAACAGGCTCTAGGTGATGGGTCAGACAAAGAGTGGTTCAAGAAACCCTCATGAGGACCAAAATATCGAGGCACGTGATGTCGCCCGGTACGGCGGAGCCGGGGTCCCACCCTGGAGCCAGGCCTGGGGTCGGGACTTGTCGGAGAGCGCCTGGTGGCCGGGTTGCTCCTCGCGGGACCCGGCCGGGCCAAGCCCGAACGAGAGACGTGAGGCCATCCCCCAGTGGGCCCACCACCTGCAGGGGGAACTGTGAGGGACCGGTGCAAAGAGGATTGGGTGGCGGACGAAGGTGGCGGACGAAGGTGGAGACCTCAGCGGCCCGATCCCCGGATGCTTAGGCTGGCTCTAGGGACGTGGAATGTCACCTCGCTGGGGGGGAAGGAGCCTGAGCTTGTGCGGGAGGTCGAGAGATATCGACTAGAAATAGTCGGGCTCGCCTCCATGCACAGCGTGGGCTCTGGAACCCATCTCCTTGAGAGGGGTTTGACTCTCTTCTACTCTGGAGTGGCCCACGGGGAGAGGCGGCGGGCTGGTGTGGGTTTGCTTGTTGCCCCCCAGCTCAGCCATCTTGTGTTGGGGTTTACCCCAGTGGAGGAGAGGGTCGTATCCCTGCGCCTTCGGGTTGGAGAAAGGTCTCTGACTATCATTTCAGCCTACGGGCCGAGTGGTAGTGCGGAGTACCCGGCCTACTTGGCGTCCCTGTAGGGGGTGCTGGATAGTGCCCCTCCCGGGGACTCCATTATTCTGCTGGGGGACTTCAACGCCCACGTGGGGAATGACAGTGACACCTGGAGAGGCGTGATCGGGAGGAAAGGCCTCCCCGATCTGAATCCGAGTGGTGTTTTGTTATTGGACTTCTGTGCTAGTCACGGATTGTCCATAACGAACACCATGTTCAAACATAAGGGTGTCCATCAGTGCACTTGGCACCAGGACACCCTAGGCAGGAGGTCGATGATCGACTTTGTTGTCGTATCATCAGACCTTCGGCCGCATGTTTTGGACACTCAGGTGAAGAGAGGGGCTGAGCTGTCCACTGATCACCACCTGGTGGTGAGTTGGATCCGCTGGAGGAGGAGAAAGCCGGACAGACTTGGCAGGCCCAAGCGCATAGTGAGGGTCTGCTGGGAACGCCTGGCGGAGCCCTCGGCCAGGGATGTATTCAACTCCCACCTCCGGGAGAGCTTCGACAAGATCCCGGGGGATGTTGGAGACATAGAGTCCAAGTGGACCATGTTCTCCGCATCTATTGTCGATGCTGCTGCCCGTAGCTGTGGCCGTAAGGTCTGCGGTCCCTGTCGCGGCGGCAATCCCAGAACCCGGTGGTGGACACCGGCAGTAAGGGATGCAGTCAAGATGAAGAAGGAGTCCTTTCGGCTGTGGTTGGCTTGTGGGACTCCTGAGGCGGCTGACGGGTACCGTGAGGCCAAGCGTGCTGCGGCCCGGGCTGTGGCAGAGGCAAAAACTCGGGCCTGGGAGGAGTTCGGTGAGGCCATGAAGAAGGACTACCGGTTGGCCTCGAAGCGATTCTGGCAAACCGTCCGGCGCCTCAGGAGGGGGAAGCAGTGCTTCGCCAACACTGTTTATAGTGGGGGTGGGAGACTGCTGACCTCGACTGAGGACATTATCGGGCGGTGGAAGGACTACTTCAAGGATCTCCTCAATCCTGCCATCACGCATTCCGTGGTGGAAACAGAGGCTGGGGACTAGGGGTTGGACTCTTTCATCACCCAGGCTGAAGTCACCGAGGTGGTTAAAAAGCTCCGCGGTGGCAAGGCTTCGGGGGTGAATGAGATCCACCCTGAGTACCTCAAGTCTCTGGATGTTGTAGGGCTGTCATGGTTGACACGCCTCTTCAACATTGCGTGGCGGTTGGGGACAGTGCCTCTGGACTGGCAGACTGGGGTGGTGGTCCCCCTTCACACCGGAGGGTGTGTTCCAACTACAGGGGGATCACACTCCTCAGCCTCCCTGGTAAGGCCTACGCAAGGGTATTGGAGAGGAGAGTCCGACCGATAGTTGAACCTCGGCTTCAGGAGGAGCAGTGTGGCTTTCGTCCCGGCCATGGAACACTGGACCAGCTCTATATCCTCTACAGGGTGCTCGAGGGTTCATGGGAGTTTGCCCAACCGGTTCACATGTGTTTTGTGGACCTGGAGAAGGCATTCGACTGTGTCCCTCGTGATGCCCTGTGGGGGGTGCTCCAGGAGTATGGAATCGGGGGCCCTTTATTAGGGGCCATCCGGTCCCTGTACGAGTGGAGCAGGAGTTTGGTCCGCATTGCCGGCACTAAGTTGGACCTGTTCCCGGTGCATGTTGGACTCCGGCAGGGCTGCCCTTTGTCACCGGTCCTGTTCATAACTTTTATGGACAGGATTTCTAGACGCAGCCAAGGGCCGGAGGGGGTCTGGTTTGGGGACCAGTGGATTTCGTCTCTTCTTTTTGCGGATGACGTGGTCCTGCTGGCTCCCTCTAGCCAAGACCTACAGCATGCGCTGTGGTAGTTCGCAGCCGAGTGTGAAGAGGCTGGGATGAGGATCAGCTCCTCCAAGTCCGAGGCCATGGTACTCGACCGCAAAAGGGTGGCTTGTCCTCTTCAGGTTGGAAGGGAGTTCCTGCCTCAAGTGGAGGAGTTTGAGTATCTCGGGGTCTTGTTCACGAGTGAGGGAAGAACGGAGCGGGAGATCGACAGACGGATCGGTGCGGCTGCCACAGTAATGGGGGCACTGTGCCGGTCTGTTGTGGTGAAGAGAGAGCTGAGCCGAAAAGCAAAGCTCCCGGTCGGTCTACGTTCCTACCCTCACTTATGGCCATGAACTTTGGGTCATGGCCGAAAGAACGAGATCCCGGATACAAGCGGCTGAAATGAGCTTCCTCTGTAGGGTGGCCGGGCACTCCCTTAGAGATAGGGTGAGAAGCTCGGCCATCCAGGAGGGGCTCAGAGTAGAGCCGCTGCTCCTCCACATTGAGAGGAGCCAGTTGAGGTGGCTCGGGCATCTACACCGGATGCCTCCTGGACGCCTTCCTCGGGAGGTGTTCCAGGCACGTCCCACCGGGAGGAGGTCCAGGGGACGGCCCAGGACACGCTGGAGGGACTATGTCTCTCGGCTGGCCTGGGAACGCCTTGGGCTTCCCCTGGAGGAGCTGGAGGAGGTGTCTGGAGAGAGGGACGTCTGGGCGTCTCTGCTGAGTCTGCTACCCCCGTGACCCAGTCCCGGATAAGCGGAAGACAACGAGACGAGACGAGAGACGAGATGTGGTTCAGATCTTGGTAGGTTTGCAAGTGAGCTATACTCATTCCAGTTTCAGATGATGGATTGGACAATGATCTGTGCAATGTTCAGATCTTGGAATGCTACGTTGTGTTGGTTGATCATATAAAACCCAAATAAAATCATTGATGTTTTTTAAAAAAAAACATGAAAATGTTTCGATGTTTATGAAGACTTGCAGGATACACCTGCATCTGTGTCTTGACTTGCAGGAGACATTGTCAATGATCATAACCTGTCTAATAATTGTCAGCTACAACTACATACGTAGGGACTGTGAGATTGTAACTTGGGATTTACAGGCAAATCAATAAAATCTTAAATACCTGTAGGGATAGAAAAAATGAGAACAGCACCATCCATCCATCCATCCATCCATCCATCTTTTTGGCTTGCCTATCTCCAGGGGTCATAAGGTGAAAGGCGTGGTACGCCCTGGACAAATTGCCAGTCCATCACAAGACAAAGTGACAACATAGACATGGATTGTTGGTTGATACTTTTTCTTTTAACTGGCATTGACAGAAAAGATTTAGTCTTACTCTGGCCTGAGTGGTTTTATGCAAAGAAGCAATGTTTTGATAACAGAGTTCTTTAACAACACCAAACATGAGCAAGATTAACAGGCAAAATGTAGAATTGTATAAAATCTCTGTTGGCTGAACACCCTATCTAAAGCTGCCTTTGCAAGTCATTCATCCATCTATTTTCTATACCTGCTTAATCCTAACAAGGTCACTAGGGAGGGTGTGTATTTCCAGCAGTCAATGGGCACCTTGTCTGTGGCCATGAAAATGACAAAATGCCATCTATGGTGATGATTTAACTCCATATCTTCTGTTCCTTTCTGGTAATTATTTACATTGCAGCAAAACAATGTAACATCTGAGACATTGTTATTTTATTCTAGAGATTATAAACATCATAAAGATGAAAAAACAAGAAAAAAAAAACTTTCACATGGTATCCCATCCCTTATTTTTAAACACTGGAAATAAAATATGGTTATCTGGAAACAGTTCAGTAACAAGCTACCTTCCACACAGGCTTTTGTTTTCCCTAATACCACTATTTTAGACATGCCACAAATAATACGAATCGCCAAGAACTGCCAAATTCAAGGATTATTAGTTGAATTGTAATAAGGTCCTGAATTCGGAACTAGTTAATATTTTATTTTAGTCATCTGGACTTGTGGCAAAAGTTGTGGGCTGTTTGTGCCGAACTCCTGAATCCAAACATCTTGTTTAATTCTGAACAAATTCCTACTAGTTCATTCTTAGGCATTCCCAATTGATTTGTAGGCATTCCTATGCATTCTTAGCTCAATCTGGGATTCGTGAAGCATGGTCTTAAAATAAGAAATAAGAAAAATAATTTATAAAAAAGTCAAAAACCAAATCAAATCACCAAAATAATGCAAACATGTAAAAATAAATCCAAAATATAAAACAAAGTAAATGTTAATTTTTTTTTTAGTTATTACATTTTATGCCCCAAAACCAACACTTTAGTATTTACATTTTAATGGCAAAAACAATTACTTTACATTTTAACTTCTGAACATCTAGTCACCATTCCTTATAACATGCACTCCTGCTAGTCCCTCATCATTTTGAATTATATCTTGATGGAAAATACCAAGAATTATCAAGAATAGTAATAAACTCTAATTTAATCATACCCGATTCTTTATGCATTCGGCATATTAACTGGTTCCTAATGTTTGTGCAGCATTCTTAATAGATTTTTTTAAATCATACTGAATTCTTGACAATATTCATGCAAATCAAGCTGAATCTCACGATTTATCTTTTTCTATCATACCTCTGTCGTAAACCATCTTAGGGCTTCACTAATTGGACCAGAACGTTTTCTAAATCCCAAGAATCCTCATGAATCATAAATTTAGGAATTCTTGGTGATTTGTATGATTTGTGGTTTGTGTGGAATAGTGGCTTAATATAGAAGAGGAGTGCTTTGGCTAATCTGTCACTGACTAAGCAATGAAGGTTTTTCCCTCTAAAAAATGTCTTGGGATCTGAATAAATGCCGTCAAACATTTGGTCAGCTCTGCATGAGAGCAAAGCTCTATGGTGGAAAACACTGCAATGCGCTCCATAATAACCCTAAAAACCAGAGTCAGAGGAAAAATAATGATGGGCAGTTGGCACGAGAGGAATGTAGAGATCTTTACTCACACTTGGTTATTCTTTGAAATTCCTCAGCATCTTGTATGAACGTCATCATACACTGATGCACATGTAAAAAGTGAAAACTTACCATCCCCAGCTAAGTGCGTGTGCTCAGCTGTAGGTGGGGGCATGATTAGATGGGGTGGAGTTGGCTGCACATTTGAAAACAATTCAGGTAGTTTCACGGCCCAGTGGTGCAGGTCCCCACCATGCTGTTGCAGTATGGTCAGTGACATGTAAACATGTAAGTTGAAATGCTTCACTGAGCTGCAGGAACCACTGTGATGCCCACCACATAAGAAATAGACAATGGTTTGTGATGGTGTTGAAATCTTTTTAGAAATGGATGTACATACAAGAGCAAATTTTGATATTTTTTAAATAGACCTGTAGAGCTGATCCAACTGTGCAATATTAGAGGGGCAAATGGAATATGATCTTGAAAAAGAGGTCGGTATTTGCCCCTGTAATCAGAGGAACCTTAACAGGGTGTGAATGCAGTGATTCCTTTTCAGCCTGTCAAATCTCATTTTTTATGGGACTTTAGAGGTTTTTGCTCATCTTTACAAGTCTGTATCAAAGATCATTCTGTAAAAAAAAGCTTCATATCTTAAGCTCATTTCTGTGGTGATCATAAATGCAGGAGAATATTATTTTGTAAACAAAGCCATTTGGGGTATGTAAAATTATAGGTCTATTTTCATGTTACACCATTCTTGCTGACCCTATAGGTTGTTTTTATACTGTAGCCTACTTTGGCCCATCTTCACAAGCACATTTTTACCACATAATAGAAGGTGGAGGAGCACAAGGTCTCTAAGATCCACCAGCTCCATGAGGTCATCATGGAGGAGTGGAAGAGGATCCCAGTTGCAACCTGTGAAACCAATGCTGGAAAATAATAATGGCCACACACAAAATATTGACACTTTGGGCAGAATTTGGACATTTTAACTTAGGGATGTACTCACTTTGGTTAGCGGCAGTTAGTCTATAATCGCTGTGTGTTGAGTTAGTTTGAGGTGACAGCAAATTTACACTGTTATGCAAGCTGTACATTGACTACTTTACACTGTATCAAATTGTCATATCTTCAGTATCCCATGAAAAAATACAAACATAATATAAAATTAAAAAAATGTGAGGGGTGTAGTCACTTTTGTGAGATAATGCATTCAAGTAAAGACAAGCATTTCCAGCTTATTGTGGTTTTAGGGCTGGTCTAATTCTAATATACTCCTGTTGTCAAAAACACATTCAAAACGCATTTTTTTCCCTCTTGGCCGACAACAGGAAATAGTTAACATATACATATAGCAATGCTCTGAAGGGTTGAATTTAAAATCTTGTTGATTATCTGTAAAGCAATCAGGACCGAAAACATTACGGTTCCCTGTAGCGTACCCATAAAGGCCAAAGACTGCTTTGTCAATTCTTTTGGGTTAGGGTTTTTTGCATGAGTTTAGTCATTTTGATGTTCTTTTTTTGTGATTATATTTCATGTTTTTATGTGGTGATTCATTCATGTTTTTGCTGTTTAATCTCTGTTTCCTTTGCTTGTCAAGCACTTTAAATTACCCTGTGTATGAATGGTGATGTAAATAGAAACTTGCTTTGCTTTTTTATGTTTTCACCAATGGAATAAAGGTTTCAGAAACGGTAAACTGTGTATTGAAGAACTGAACAGTGTAACAGTACTGAAAAATGATGGTTTGGTATATACAGTACTTCAGATTTAAAGTAACAGTTTGATACATTTCTGGTTTCCATCAACCAAGAGAAATAAATCCAAAATGGCAGCTCACTGACTGGAGATTTGTTTTGATTTGTTTTTATTAATAAAGGATAGACGGATATACAGAGGTTGGACAATGAAACTGAAACACCTGGTTTTAGACCACAATAATTTATTAGTATGGTGTAGGGCCTCCTTTTGCGGACAACACAGCGTCAATTCGTCTTGGGAATGACATATACAAGTCCTGCACAGTGGTCAGAGGGATTTTAAGCCATTCTTCTTGCAGGATAGTGGCCAGGTCACTATGTGATACTGGTGGAGGAAAACGTTTCCTGACTCGCTCCTCCAAAACACCCCAAAGTGGCTCAATAATATTTAGATCTGGTGACTGTGCAGGCCATGGGAGATGTTCAACTTCACTTTCATGTTCATCAAACCAATATTTCACCAGTCTTGCTGTGTGTATTGGTGCATTGTCATCCTGATACACGGCACCGCCTTCAGGATACAATGTTTGAACCATTGGATGCACATGGTCCTCAAGAATGGTTTGGTAGTCCTTGGCAGTGACGCGCCCATCTAGCACAAGTATTGGGCCAAGGGAATGCCATGATATGGCAGCCCAAACCATCACTGATCCACCCCCATGCTTCACTCTGGGCATGCAACAGTCTGGGTGGTACGCTTCTTTGGGGTTTCTCCACACCGTAACTCTCCCGAAAGTGGGGAAAACAGTAAAGGTGGACTCATCAGAGAACAATACATGTTTCACATTGTCCACAGCCCAAGATTTGTGCTCCTTGCACCATTGAAACTGACGTTTGGCATTGGCATGAGAGACCAAAGGTTTGGCTAAAGCAGCCCGGCTGTGTATATTGATCCTGTGGAGCTCCTGACGGACAGTTCTGGTGGAAACAGGAGAGTTGAGGTTCACATTTAATTCTGCCGTGATTTGGGCGGCCGTGGTTTTATGTTTTTTGGAAACAATCCGGGTTAGCACCCGAACATCCCTTTCAGACAGCTTCCTCTTGCGTCCACAGTTAATCCTGTTGGATATGATTCGTCCTTCTTGGTGGTATGCTGACATTACCCTGGATACCGTGGCTCTTGATACATCACAAAGACTTGCTGTCTTGGTCACAGATGTGCCAGCAAGACGTGCACCAACAATTTGTCCTCTTTTGAACTCTGGTATGTCACCCATAATGTTGTGTGCATTTCAATATTTTGAGCAAAACTGTGCTCTTACCCTGCTAACTGGACCTTCACACTCTGCTCTTACTGGTGCAATGTGCAATCAATGAAGACTGGCTACCAGGCTGGTCCAATTTAGCCATGAAACCTCCCACACTACAATGACAGGTGTTTCAGTTTCATTGTCCAACCCCTGTAGTCACTGAGTGACTGGATGGATGGTATTTTATTCTTTATTTAATTGAATTATAATTGGATTGAATATGACTGTGTGAAATTCAATGTTATGGTGAAATTCTCTCAGACTTCAATTACAATAAAATGAATTGTTTTTTGGCATTTTCCACCACAAAAACAGAACTGAACATAATTGAATTTTTTTGGCTGCCCACTCCATGACCTATCAATGCTTCTGCCTTGGAAGATAAAGCATGTATGGCCTACTTGCCCATACACTGTGACTGTTTTAACTGGAAGCAAAAAAAAAGAATGGTTGCAGAACCCTTATGAGAGAATCCTAACTATGTCTCTTTAATGCGATTTGTTCCCCAGAGTCAGGTTCTGTCTCAGCTGCTTAGCTTAGAAATATATTATAGTGGTGTACTAGAGATGAGGATTATAGAGATCCATTGCAGCACATTAGAGTCTATTGGCTGCTTACTGAAGGAAAGGGTGTTCCACTCACATTAGAACTCTCATCAGTGCTGATGTTCCCCATCTTCAGATCTTACATTATAATTGGATGTTTAATTAAAAGAATTCTCAGAAATCTTGCATAGTAGTAAAGTGGCCTACAGCAATTTGACATATACTATTTACTCATATTCTTCGAATGCTGTAACGATTTAATGCACTGTAGAGGGAGAATTGAGAGTATTCCATTCAAGTCTAACTTTGAGTTCACAGATCTTCCTACAGGAAAAAATCCTGTTGGAAAAAATCCTTCCTAATTCATCCATGATGACTCCATGCTGAATGGAATTTAACATTTCTTCCTTATCATCACTCCTTGATGCTGCCCTGTTTTCCAATACAAAAATGTTGTTTGTGGATTGATTCAAAACCTCTGGCGCTGAAACTCGGGAACTCTTGTTGGGCTATTTAAATTTCTAAAGGTATCATAATGCTCCTTCACCTCACCTAGTATGTACTGTACATGCTTCCACAGAGGTGGGGCAAGGTGGCGAGTGATGCATACTGGGGCGCTTAGACAAACTGAGCTTGATGACAAGAAAACATCAAATTTAAAAAGAAACTAGTTCATTGAGAGGGATGGTAAATGCCAGCTTCTTCTTTTCTTTCTGAGACGTGGCTGCTGTGGGCTGATGCGTATGCCATGTTCCAACAGGGACTCTTTCATTAGAACACTATTTTTGATTAGAAAGAAATACAGTGACAGTAATGAACAGTTTATTTTAAACTTTGCATAGCTGCAAAGTACCATTTCGGATCTAAACCGTGCCAGGGCCAAGTACCAGTTCCGTTAGCTAAAAGTAGGACTCTAAGCTACCTCACCAACTGTCAGGTAAAGCGTTAAGCTTTTTGGACCTCACATTCTCTATTTTAAACCAAACACCTTGCAAACAGGAAATAACTCAAGTACCAGGCTTTATTTTATCATCACATATCACCATATCTTGAATGACATACTCCCTCAGACTGCTATATGACCTTATTAAAGCAAGAAAAGAAAAAAATAAACACCTGACAGCTATCATTAATTTATTATGTTGCTGCTATTACCAATTTCCTTTCCGTATATATATATATATATATATACATACCTTCTCCTTTCTGGTATGAAAGGTCCCATAGGATTGAAAGTTAGAGAGTTGCCAAGAACCTCTTGAGTTCCCTTTTAGACCAACTTAGGATCAGTAGAACACCTCCCCACCACAATAAGGAGGCTCTTCTACAGAAGTGACTAAAGAAAGGTGTGAGACAGACTCTGGATTGAGGTTTCTTCTCTGCTTCAAGTGGAGCTCTTAAAGTATCTAGGTGCTTTGCTCATGAGTGATGATAGAATGGAGCAAGGGATAGATGGGTAAAGTCCTAATCTGCAGTAATGTGGAAAATGCTTTGGTCTCTCATGTCGAAGACTTGAGCAATGATGTTTTCAAGTCTAAGTTCCAATGCCCGCTTATTATTATGAGATATAGAACGTGGCCAAAAGAAAAGGATTCCAGATACGGTACAATCAGCTGAAATGAGCTCTCTACTTAGGTAGGCTGGGCTCAGTCTGAGAGATAAATGGGGAGTTTTGTCTTCCTGGGAGAGTTTAGGGGAGAGCTGATGTTCCCCTCCACTGAAAAGAGTCAGCTAAAGCTGTTCTTGTATCTGATTTAGTATGTTCTTTTTTCTTGGATGGCTCACCGGGAGGAAACCCCAAGGTTTCCTGCTGGAGGTAGAACCTGCTGGAGGGATCATATATCCCTTCTGGCCTGGGAAGGTATTGATAAGTCAGATGAATAGAATACATTTTCCACAAATGCGCCTTCTTTTATTTTGGCTTATGGCTGTGCAATTACTATCTGTTGTATGGTAGTGGCTGTCTAAAAAGATTCTGAAATCCATTTTTTGTGGTAGGTAAATGTTTTTCTAATAGGTTGTCACTTGAAACTTTATATGTAGTTTAGAATTTGAATTTTGAACCAAACAGGTACAAACAGGTATAAGCTACCTTAAGAATAATCATGTGTGCTTTAAGCTATGAAAAAGCTAAGAGTTCTTAAATCTTCTGATTATTATTTAAAGGTGACCTATTGTACTTCCTTTTAAACATTTGGGATATGTCTGTGAGCTATACAAAACATATTAATAAATTTTGTTTTACATTTTTTGCACATAATCATTTCCAGATAATGAGATTTCACCCCCTCGGTTACCCCTTTTTTGAGCTCCTTTCAAACTCAAAGCGGACGTCCACCGGACATTTCCGCGCAAAGCTAAATTTTTACAACCGCGTACATAGTGCCACACAATAAACTGCTTGGCGGGAAAAAGTCTCCATATCGAACTGTTTTATATGTGACACACTGCTCCAAGCAGCCGGTAGCGAGTACGAGCAGCGTCAGGTCCATTCTCTGCCTCGCACTGAGAAGTGTAATCCTCTTCTCCGTCCCTAGGTTGTTTTATGTCATTCAATACCCCTTCTTTTCTTTTTGTTTTTCCAAAGCTACGGCAAATTAGTTCTGCCTCCCCGTCTGATGTCACCATGGCAAAAAGTGTGGGAAATGTAGGAATTTGTCTCCAGAAATATAGGAAATTGGCATGCTCGACTATGAAGCTACGGACAGTGCGCGCAGAGTCAGCCCTGCTTACGTACAATGTTCTGCTCTTTAGTCTTTCTGCAAATCCTGAAGTGTACTGATGTGAGTTCTCAAGGGTTTGAGGGTTGCCATTGTAAAGTGTGTGTAAAGTAAAACCAGCTGACCAGACGTGATCCTCTACCAAAAATCAAGTGGGTGGAGCAATGCTTTAATTGCTAGTCAGGGGTGGGACTCAGGTAACGTTGCTAGGTGCCAATGTAATTGTGTAATTGTGTTTGTAGAATCACGAGATACCCAAATGGAAGCAAAAAAAAGGTTCAAAAAGTGAAATTTGCATATAGGTCCCCTTTAACTTTCAAAAAAGGGGGTTTGAATTTCAAAAGTTTAGGTGTCCCAGTAGTATTCCTAACCTTTCCACAATTGTATCTTTGAGCTAAATCATAGTTTGCAGATAGGTTACAAACAATCAAAGGGATCTCGTTTAACAAATCAGTGAGAAATAAGACAAAAAGCTCCACACCATTATGTATGTACCACGACCCTATGAGAACAGTCACTAATAACTGGAGAAGATTTGGCTGCCAAGAGACCAAGAGCAACACTCAAAGAGCTGGTGGAATTTCTAAAAGGACTGGTTGTGTTGTACATTTGACAGCAATCTCTCATATTCTCCATGTACTTCAGCTAAGGAGTAGGGTACAGAAACCTTGTCTTCCAAAGCAAACATCCGGGCCTAGCTAAAATCTCCTAAAACGCAAAGATGTCTAAATCTTTTTAAACTTTAAGTTTTGGGATATCATTTTTTAAGATATGGCAGGTAAAATAAGTATTAAACACGTCAACAGTTTTATCAGTAGATATATTTTCAATATTTCTATTGACATTAATTTAACACCAGATGTCAGAAACAGTCCATGTAATCCACATATACAAAAAAATCAAAACACATTTGTCCCTAAATAAAGTTCTATGTATTGAGGTAGAATGATACAGGGAGTAAGTATTAAGTATTTAGAAGGTTTTCCTGGTACTGCTCTGTGGAAATCATTAACAACTGGTTTAAAATAATAACTGACAGCCTATGACTGCCTATAATCACTGTTTATTAAAAAGATTTTTTCATAACCAAGGTATAGCACAGAGTGAAACAATTGTAAAAGCGAAGAGACATTTACCAAAAAGTCTTACTATGGCAAAACATATTAAAAGCAATGGTTTTAGTTGCATTTCTAAACTTCTACATGTTCCAGTCACTGCTGTCGAAGCCATGAGTCAACAGCCTTGGAGAACTTGCAGAGATTCAAAAAGACCTGTAAATAGCAGGTACAGTTCTCCCCATGAAAATTAGTAATGCACTCAACTGCAATGGTCTCTATGCACAGTCACTGAGCAAGACTCCACACCTGAAGAAAATATACCGGGACATCATTCCTGATACGAACCAGAAGATGAAATGAGTGTAGATTTCCAAACATGAATATTTACCCCAAGTATGTGTGTGTGTGTGTGTGTGTGTGTGTTATACAGTATTGTTCAAACCTAAAAAGCATAAAGGGACAGTCTGATTATTTGAATTAATCCATTATTTGGACTTTTTAATATTCCTAGAGGACACAGAAATTAAGTTAAAACAATAAAATAAACAGCTCTTCCCTTCAGCCACCTAGTTTTCAGTACAACAAAAAAATTTCACCATTGATACTTTTTTTTTAAAACCTACCATTTTTACAAGGGGTTTGAGAACCCCTACTGAGAGCTACTGCATACTGTTTCTCAGTTGACAAGGATAGTCTTTATGTTATACCAATAAAACTAAGACATAAGACTAAGAATGATTTTCTTCATCATTTTGTTGATTCACTTCCTTTCTCTCCCTCTGGACTGTATCTCTGCTACCACATTTTCACCTCTCTGTTTCTGAGTGCTTCAAGTGAAGAGGCTACCATGATGGGGCTTCTGTCTTCAGAAGAGAGGAGCTTAACTTGAGGGAGCTCTGCAGATCAAAGTATTCACATCACACACACACACACACACACACACACACACACACACACACACACACACACACACACTCTTGTTTTGCTATATGTAGTGAGGACCATGTGTTGACTCCCATTGACTTCCATTGATTTTCAGTCATTTTCAACCCTTTTTATGCCCTAACCCTGACAATAACCCTGAACCTAACTATTACCAGTGCATGCCTAACCCTAACCTTAACCTAAACTCAATTCACACCTTAGTCCTAAACCTAACCGTTAGCAAAATAGGTCGTGAGGACCAGCAAAATGTCCTCACTTTGGTACAAACGGTCCTCAATTTGATGGTGAAATTGGGAAAATGGTTCTCACTGTGATGCCAAGACAGGAACACACACACACACACACACACACACACACACACACACACACACACACACAACATTCGTTTAGGAGTAATATGTGAGTGTGAGCAACATCGGAGGGATGGAAGGATGTGAAATACCAGTATTAAACTGGATGTGACAGGGTCTTTCCCTTTGCACACATTATACACACACAGGAAACGTCTGTAGCACATAATAAATTACTCTAGGTGTTTCAGCAGCTCCTCGTTCTTTTCTAACCCAAGACCCCTTTTATGAGTCTATTCTGGCTTAAAATGGTCAAGCCATAATGCATTTAGGTGTGACAGACAGATATTCTCCATCTGAATGATTTTAGCTTTGACTAAATGAATGCTCCTCCTTGCGTGGTGCATTGTAGCATCAGTGTATTCAGATGTATTCTCCGTAAACCTTTAATACAAAGTCAGAAAAATGCAATAAATTAATGATTTGTGAGATTTGAGTATTTTTGTTATTTTATCTGTCATGATCTGTGGGTGTTTCGGTTTTGGTTTTCATTTGTGTTTGTTTTCTGATCATTCTAAGTTCTTTATTATTGTAATGAATTAATATTTTCCCATATCAGTTCATTCTGTGTTTTTTATTTTGGTTAGGTCATATTTTATTAGTTCATTCCTTTGTGCTTTTTCAGCTTCTTACTTAGTCTTGTTGATTGTGTATTTTAGTTTATGGTCTAGTTATACTTGTTCTCCTTTGTGTTAAGTTCAGCTCCCTTTGTGTTTTCTGTTAGTTTCCCTCCTTCAGATCCCCTGCTTTCACTCAGCCACAGCTGTTCTACAATCCCTCTGATTAAGCTGACCTGGTTCCAATATCATTCTCCACCCTTGCCTTAGTATTTAAGGTCGTTGTATTGTTCTCTTTGTGCCATAAACTCTCTGACTCTGGTCTGCCTGTGTTTGGGTCAAACAAAATTCCAACCATAATATTATTTCCAATATTAACAAAAATACTAACATAAATAACTGATTACTAGTGGTCCAAGTACATGGGCGTAGAATTATTCATTTATGGATATGAAATGAAAGTAGGAAAGGGACGAAATGGCAACACCTGGGTACTAAATGGGGGTACTGATTGGTGATAGGCAAACTGGCCTGTAGCCTGATTAACAAACCAGAGCTCAAGGATCCCCTGCTATCATTAAAGTCAGCTCTTTAGGAACTATGCAGGCAAGCAGATCTCAAATCATTCTCCGGACATCTCTCATTGCCTTCATTCTCCAAGGACCTCTCATTCCTTCCCCCTGGCGAATCATTCTCCAACACCTAGTAAGCCTCTCATTACTTATCCACATCCACCACTTCTTCTACTCCCCTCCGTTTCTGTTGCAGAGCTCCCGGTCTCCCTGCGTTGCTGTTTCCCTCCGAACCTGAGTTCCTGTACATAATGATTCTCTGTAACAATAAGCCTCTTTAACTGATCTATTTTCTCCTGAGAGTCTTTTCTGCATGTGGGTCAGAAATATCCCCAACGCGATGACAGAACACTCAGGCCAAACTGACCCAGCAGGAGCTCTCCGGGGAACCATCTCCGAACAAGCCGCCATTATCCAATCACATGACTCCGTTCTTGGTTCCCTCTACGAGCAACAAAGCATAACAAATCAGGTACTTGAGCAACTAACTTCTGTTCTGCAACCTCTCTCCCCTTCTCATAGACAGAATCCACAACTGCAGTCTCAAGATGGAGCCACCGCCACGGTAACCAACCATGGCTTCACTTCCCCACCAGTTTATTGTGGCGTGGCTCCGCCCACCCCGGAAAAGTTTTCAGGTGACGTAGGTTGTTGCAGGGACTTTCTACTACAATGCACACTGGTTTTCACTCACTGCCCCCAGTCCTTTCCCTCAGATTACACAAAGATTTCTTATGTGTTAGGATTACTTAGTGGAAGAGCTTTAAGATGGGCAGAAGCCCACTTTCAGAACTACTCAAGTTTTCATATTTCCTTTCAAGAGTTTGTTAAAGAGTACAAGTTAACTTTTGGTTTAGATTCTGATAAGACAACATTATTCAGAGATCTTTAGAAGTTAAAACAGGGGCACACATCTGTAGCAAATTTCGCCATAGAGTTGCGCACCTATGCAGCCGGGTTAGCTTGGAACTCTAATGCTCTCAAGAGTGCTTTTTTTCCTGCACTCAGTGATAGTATCAAGGATGAGTTAGCACTGGTTGACGAACCAGACAGCCTCGAGGCTTTAATAGCCCTGGCCACCCGCATAGACAGAAGACTGAGGGAGAGGACTAGGGAGAGAAACACCCATAAATCAAATTCTTCTCTCAACTCCCCCCTCAATCAGTCCCCATCCTCCACAGTACCACCACCCAGGACTCCATCCTCCTCTGACCAGAACCCATGCAGGTCGGTCAGACACATCTCACTCCGGAGGAATGGCAGAAGAGGATGCAGTCACACCAGTGTCTATACTGTGAAGGTTCAGACCATTTCATTGCCACTTGGCCCGTTCGTATTAAGAAGCAGCTCCTCGAGAGGGTCCACCTGTGAAGATGGGCGCGCCGGTGGACCAGCCTAAGACCGACAGTCACCCCCATTTACTCCTGCCTATCACCTTAAATTTCTGCAACGACTCCCTCCAACTCAGTGCCCTCATCGATTCAGGGTGTGAACAATCTTTAATAGCTCAGTCCTTAGCGGACCACTGCAACCTAAAGACAACCATACTCTAAATACCCCTCTGAACTTCAGCTCTTCATGGTCGTCTCTTACCTCCCATTACTCATCAGACAGAACTCCTTAACCTAATAACCGCTGGTAACCACCATGAACTCAGATCTTTCTATGTGTTTTCCTCCTCCCAACCCACCCTAGTTCTAGCTATGGACTGGCTCCTCACTCACAACCCCAACTGGAAAGTGCACCGCATTGAATCTTGGTCCACTGACTGCCTCTCTTCTTGTCACCAAGGTGCCGTTCCTCCGAGCCCGTCCCAGTGGAGGGTTTCCCCTACCAAAAGCCCAGACCTTCAAAGAGTTCCCTGTGAGTACCTGGACTTAAAGGAAGTTTTTAGTAAATCCAAGGCATGCTCTCTTCCTCCCCATCGTCCTTATGATTGTGCGATCAACCTGTTACCTGGAGCCCTGTTGGCTCCAGGTGGGATGTGCCTGGAACAGAGACATTTCCCGATGAGAACGAGAAGCTATGGAGACCTACATGTTGTGATTATGAATCTGAGAATATTATTTAATATTTAATATTAATATTTTTATATTTTATCAAATAATATTTTGGTCTGTTAAGGGTTATCCTGTGAATACCAGCCCAGTAAGGCAGTGGTATTAGGACAAAATAGAACGGTGTGAGCTAAGCTCTGACATTATTGAACAGCATAAACTCTGCACACACATGGAATGAATTCACACAATTTCTTAAAATACAAGAATTTATTAACAAAAATAAGTCAACTCAAAGTCAAACATATTTCAATCAACAAACTCTTTACTATGCTAAAACAATCCAACTAAACTACCAAGCAAAATTAAAGAATAATGAAGACTAATAGGCTATGTACAATATAAACAAATTGATTAAAGATGATTGGAAACCATGACCAAAAGAGTGATGCAACATTACCATGCAATGTTTATGTTTGAGAACCAAGGATTATCTTGAAGAATCTGGAAGTGAAGTTAAGTTAGTCTTGGAACCAACTTAGGCAATAATCAGTATACCTTTAGACAACCATTCACAATGCAAGATCAGATCAAATATTATTTAAAAAAAGAATGTTTTAAAAATGATCTTCTGAATAAAACCAACCTTCTGGGACTACTACAACCCCTAGCCATACCCAAACACCCATTGTCTCACATCGCACTTGACTTCATCACCGGATTACCCACCTACCAAGGTATGACCTCCATCCTTACCATCACAGACCGTTTTTCTAAAGCTTGTCATCTCATCTCACTTAGGAAACTGCCTTCAGCCCTTCAGATCGCTAAGCTCCTCATCAAACATGTCTTCCGTCTTCATGAAATCCCCATCGACGATCTGTCTGACCGGGGTCCTCAGTTCTCCTCTCAAGTCTGGAAACTCTTTTGCGCAGCGCTTGGTTCAAAGGTTAGTCTCACTTCAGGTTACCATCCCCATTACAATGGTCAGACAGAACGTCTCAACCAAGAGATTGAAGCTGCCCTTCGATGCCTTACCTCATTCAACCCATCCGACTGGAACCATCATCTCCCCTGGATAGAATACACCCACAACTCACAAGTATCTATAGCCACATGTTATTCCCCTTTTGAGATCTCTCTAGGTTACCAGCCACCCCCTTTTCCCTTCAGAAGAAAAGGACGACTCCATCACCTCCATCAATCACCATATCCATCGCTGCCGCAACACCTGGACCAACACCATAGCTGCACTCAACCGTACCGCGGCCCGGAATAAGAGAATCACACATCAGCACCCTAATACCAACTAGGACAACAGGTTTGGCTTTCGACACAAGACATTCATTTACAATCTATGTCTAAAAATCTTTACCCCAGATACATCGGTCCATTCAAGATCCAGTCCATCATTGGTCCTGCCACAGTCTGCCTCCAGCTTGCCCCCCAGATTCAACCCACATTCCATGTCTCCCAGGTAAAACTGGTTCATTCCAGGACCTTGTGCCCTCCTTCCAAGCACCCTCCACCCACCCGGGACATCGATGGGCACCCAGCGTACGACGTTAGGAGGATTGTGGCCTCCCTTCGGTGAGGTCGCGGCTCCCAGTACCTCGTACCACATTACCTACGAGTACCTCGTACGAGCTCCCGGTCTCCCTGCGTTGCTATTTCCCTCCGGACCTGAGTTCCTGTACATAATAAGTCTCTGTAACAATAAACTTCTTTAACTGATCTATTTTCTCCTGAGAGTCTTTCTGCATGTGGGTCAGAAATATCCCCAAAATGCTGACATTTATTAGGATGTTTTCATCACTAAAACCAACTTCAAAGTAAGACAGGCTTTAACCATTACTGAAAAGTCTACATGCAAACCAAAGCACAGCTCGGATAGAGGACAAGTAATGCAGACTTACTCAGCAGAGATGGAATGTACTCACCAGTTGAGAGGTTGTGTTTGAAGTGGCAACTGGAAAGGTGCTGCTTTTGTTGTCTGTATACAAGTTCAGATGCTTTAAAATTAGCATACTTGTACTGGCAGCTCTTCAGCCCTCTATCAATTCAATTCAATTCAGTTTATTTATATAGCGCCAATTCACAACACATGTTGTCTCAAGGCACTTCACAAAAGTCAGGTACATACAGGGGTTGGACAATGAAACTGAAACACCTGTCATTTTAATGTGGGAGGTTTCATGGCTATATTGGACCAGCCTGGTAGCCAGTCTTTATTGATTGCACATTGCACCAGTAAGAGCAGAGTGTGAAGGTTCAATTAGCAGGGTAAGACCACAGTTTTGCTCAAAATATTGAAATGCACACAACATTATGGGTGACATACCAGAGTTCAAAAGAGGACAAATTGTTGGTGCACGTCTTGCTGGCGCATCTGTGACCAAGACAGCAAGTCTTTGTGATGTATCAAGAGCCACGGTATCCAGGGTAATGTCAGCATACAACCAAGAAGGACCAACCACATCCAACAGGATTAACGGTGGACGCAAGAGGAAGCTGTCTGAAAGGGATGTTCGGGTGCTAACCCGGATTGTATCCAAAAAGCATAAAACCACGGCTGCCCAAATCCCATCAGAATTAAATGTGCACCTCAACTCTCCTGTTTCCACCAGAACTGTCCGTCAGGATCTCCACAGGGTCAATATACACGGCCGCGCTGCTATAGCCAAACCTTTGGTCACTCATGCCAAACGTCGGTTTCAATGGTGCAAGGAGCGCAAATCTTGGGCTGTGGACAATGTGAAACATGTATTGTTCTCTGATGAGTCCACCTTTACTGTTTTCCCCAAATCCGGGAGAGTTACGGTGGGGAGAAGCCCCAAAGAAGCGTACCACCCAGACTGTTGCATGCCCAGAGTGAAGCATGGGGGTGGATCAGTGATGTTTGGGCTGCCATATCATGGCATTCCCATGGCCCAATACTTGTGCTAGATGGGCGCGTCACTGCCAAGGACTACCGAACCATTCTTGAGGACCAAGTGCATCCAATGGTTCAAACATTGCATCCTGAAGGTGGTGCCGTGTATCAGGATGACAATGCACTAATACACACAGCAAGACTGGTGAAAGATTGGTTTGATGAACATGAAAGTGAAGTTGAACATCTCCCATGGCCTGCAGAGTCACCAGATCTAAATATTATTGAGCCACTTTGGGGTGTTTTGGAGGAGTGAGTCAGGAAACGTTTTCCTCCACCAGTATCACGTAGTGTCCTGGCCACTATCCTGCAAGAAGAATGACTTAAAATCCCTCTAACCAACGTGCAGGACTTGTATATGTCATTCCCAAGACGAATTGACGCTGTATTGGCCGCAAAAGGAGGCCCTGCACCATACTAATAAATTATTGTGGTCTAAAACCAGGTGTTTCAGTTTCATTGTCCAACCCCTGTACATTCCAATTAATCCTAACCACTGAACAGTGCAGTCAGATTCAGTTATTTATTCAAATTGGATAAAAGACCTAAATAAATTTTTTTTTTTTAGAATTAAATCATGTAATCTAATCATGTTTGTGCTGTCTTTGTCAAAATCTTTGTGATTTTAATCTGTGAAAGGTGCTGTAGAAATGTACTTTACTTACAAATTTACCAAAATCAAACTAAAGGACAATACCAGTTGTCTGTAGTGTACAGCCTTTGCTAACAATTCAGAGCAGTCCGAAGCTATAACAAATACTGTTGGAGTCAAGCAGCAGACATGTGACCTTTGCTGACACCAGTTTCAAACACAAGCTGAATGTAAAGGAGCCATGTTACAAAGTTCTGGCTCATTAACATTTTAGAGAATAAATAAATACGAGCTTTACTTGTTGACTTCTAAAGCTTCTGCTGTTGTTGTCACTACTGATTGTAAACAAATATCACGTAAAGATGAATACAAGATCAGGTGTAGTTCATAGTTTAAGTAAGTGCTTTAAAGGTTGAATGTTTTAAATTATCTTAAAGAATATTTATTTTCACACAGTTTTTATTGGAGTATTTGCTCTGTTCCACAATTTGTTCACTGTTGTATAAAGTAAGAAAAATAATAAAAAATGACAACATTTATGTTGGTTTCCTTTAATGGAACCGTAACCGTAACCCTAACCCATGGTTCTGTCGAGGTACTTCAGCTTCTCACAGTTTAAAAACATAACTGTTAGGTTAATTAGTCTCTCTTAATTGCCCTGATGTAAATATGAATCTGAGAATATTATTTAATAATTAATATTAATATTTTATCAAATAATATTTCGGTCTGGTAGGGTTGTCCTGTGAATACCAGCCCAGTAAGGCGATGGTATTAGGACAAAATAGAAAGGTGTGAGACGAGCTCTGACATTATTGAACAGCATAAACTCTGCACATATATGGAATGAATTCACACAATTTCTTAAAATACAAGAATTTATTAACAAAAATAAGTCAACTCAAAGTCAAACATATTTCAATCAACAAACTCTTTACTATGCTAAAACGATCCAACTAAACTACCAAGCAGAATTAAAGAATAACGAAGACTAATGGACTATGTACAATATAAACAAGTTGATTAAAGATGATTGGAAATCATGACCAAAAAGAGTGATGCAACATTACCATGCAATGTTTATGTTTGAGAACCAAGGATTATCTTGAAGAATCCAGAAATGAAGTTAAGTTAGACTTGGAACTAACTTAGGCAATAATCAGCAACATCTAGACAAACCTTCACAATGCGAGATCAGATAAAATATTATTTTAATAAAATAATGTTTTAAATAATGATCTGCTGAATAAAACCAACCTCCTGGATGACTAATTCTCAACGGTGTCTAATTAACTGCCTTTATTTATTGAAATAATATTTGAAGAAATATTAAGGGAATATTTTGGAAAAGAGCCAAATCTTTCTGGAGAAATGGGGCTTAATGGTGTTTACTTAGTTATCAAATCTAGTAAATGATGTTCAGGGACTATTATTCACTAGCTTGAAAACCAACAACCTTTCTTTTGAATAGTCTTTAGTAGCACGTTCTCTACCGGTTAGCCGTTAAGCTAACAAAGAAGCGGATAGCTTAGCACCAGAATCAACACATACCTTTAAAATACCAGGATTAATAAAATGGTTAAAATGCATAAGCGCGGACGGCGCGTTATGAGCAATGTTCTGGTTAAAACCACCCTTTAAATAAAGTTTATCTTAACTTTAAAACATACATAGAACACAGAACCGGCACGTGCTACAGATAGCATGCTACAGATAGCATGCTAGCACAAAGATAGCCGAGTTTCACAAAACCAAACTTCATAACATGAAAACGTTTAGATCATTTCATCCTAAACCTATCTGTTAATCTGCCCAAACCTAACCTCTGACCATGGCGAGGAAATGTTGTCCAAGGGCGATGAAGTTCGACGAAACGTCCACAGTCAACAAGCGGAACCTCTGCGTTCGCTCTGTGAACAATAGGGTTAGCTTCGGAGAGCTGGGCGGCTGTTCGTTACCGTAACACGGTGGTGCAAGCCGTGGTCCTTCCTTCAGACTCGGCTTGTAGAAACAGCTTCTCTGCCGGGGATCTCTCTGCGACACAGTTTTGCTTCTGCGGGACTTCGGAGAGAAAGGTAAGCAACTCTTACACCTTAATTTCCCCGTTCATGAATGAAAATACCGGATACACAGACAGTATTTCATTCTACTTAACTATGCATATGATCGATGATTGTATGGCTTTGGATCCAGTTGAATTTATGTCATCGGTGTGGAAGAGAAAGACTTGTGGAATGGTGGGGGCTTATATGCGGGCAGTGTCATCGTGGGAAGTCCTCTGCTACCCCTCATTCCCCCTTCTGAAGTTGTGCTGGAAGTCAGTTAAATGCCATTTATTTTGAAAGTTCCAGAAATGTTCGTACCGGAGTTTTAATGTTGAAATCCATGGCTGTAGGTCCCAACAGCCCTTAGGATTAAGTGTGCATGACTGATTGTCCTATATGTGTTGCCCTGTGATGGAGTGGCAACCAGTCCAGGGCGTGTCCCGCATCTCACTCAATGATCACAGGATAAAGGCACCAGCCCACCCATAATCCTGCAAGCAGAAGTTAAAGACAGTGGAATGTGGATGTTTTACTGTAGATCAAGCAGTTCAGACACTAACCTAAACATAAGTGGTTTGTAATCTAAATGCATAAATAAATCCCAGGTCTTTTGCATACTACTTCCTTATTGTACCTTCTATCACTGTTGGTAAGCTGTTTCCAAAATCAGATTTTGGAAACAATACAGCAACTACTTGTGTGACTCACCGAGGCAATAAGGAGCACAGCAAAGTTGACTGGAAGAGACTGGAAGCTAACTGAAGCCTCTTAGTCATCCAGTCTACGAGCTACGCACTGACCCACAGTAATGACACTCCATCTAAGATGGCAGAAACAACAGTTTGTTCCTGGTGGGAGAAAATGCCCTCATAAGATGAGTGTGGATAAAGGAGTTTCAAGTATGTGGGTCATGTGGTGGTTAATTACCCATCTTTATAACAATCATTGCTATAGTTATGTTGAATTTGTGTAGTACACACAGAAGAATTTGGCAGTGGCTTGTTTTGGACTTCAATAAGGTTCAAATGCTAGTTCAATAAACCAATCAGTTCCATATGTTTCTGCCTTTTGTACTGTGGTTCTGGAGTTGTATGTTATAGCATTACTGAAAAACTGGAGACGTACAAACAAGGAAATGTGAAGTTCCGTTTCTGTCTATTCATGAATGGTCAGAAAATGATGGTGCAATATGATAATGCATTTGTCAGTCATTTTCTATACTTCTTCTTCCATAGTGGGTCGCGGGGAAGCTGGTGCCTATCTCTAGCAGTCAATAGGCATGAGGCGGGGTTTCACCCTGGACAGGTCGCCTGTCCATCGCAGGGCTACACAAATACACACACACACACACACACACACACACACACACACACACACACGGGCAATTTAGAGAGACCAATTAACCTAACAGGTATGCCTTTGGACTGTGGGAGGAAGCCAGAGTACCTGGTGAGAACCCACGCATGCAGGGGGAGAACATGATGCATTTGCTTAAACAAATATTTGCCTACATTTCAGAACAGAGAGAACAGAAAACCTATATGCTGGGGGAAATGTGGAGATGATGGGACACTTGAATGATAATCAGGAGAAAATGCGGAGTAGCTACTGCTGATGATCAGGGGAGAGCTGACGGAGGGAGACTAAGTAACCTGATAGGAGCTGAATAAATAATCTAAATATACGAAGAACACAAGAATGAACAAAGAAACCAATACAATTCAATTCAAATTCAAAAATACTTAATCCCAAAGGGAAATGAAATGTTGTAGCTCATATTATACAGGTTTCTTCAAAGAGCTGTTGTAGATGCTGATGTCTGTAGGCATAAGGGAATAAACTAAAATGACAACGACGAGAGAAAATAAACAACAGGAAAAAAAAGAAAAGAGACACAAGGAGACCTAAAAACCCAAACACCTAAGGATCATAACAATTTCAACCTCATGCTGTAAAATACCTGCTCATTGTTGTTTGGAGTTTTCCCAGTTAATTCATTCTTTTTTGTTTAGCTCATAGATCTAGACACGTAAATCGGAGGTCACATGATTTGCTGTGTGTATTTGTAGTCGCCATTTTGATGTGTTGATTTGGTCTGTCAGCAATTGCCAAATCATGGGATGTGAGGAGAGAGACGAGAAATAGGAATTTACATTCTGATGTGGGTATGTTTCCATGAAAAATAAAATTCAACCAGGCACTTTAAAGAGGTTGAGATGCTGAGGGACAATGTAATGAATTGTGTGGGTTAATACACTCAACAACCAAACATTTAGACTTATCCACTTGCAGTGTCCACATACTTGAGCTTGGAATACAAAATTGCAGCGAGAAATAAAAATGGCAGATTGGGATATTGGTTAGCTGGAAGTCCATGACCTTATTTAGCTGTGACTTAACAGTTCAAAAGAACGTAATAGAGAATAGAGAAAACAGAGTATAAGGATATCTAAGCAGCACCTGGAGAGACTAAATTCAACGTTTCTGAACTTCTACAAACTCCAAGTACACAGCTAAATGTATTTAAGGGTTAAAAATTTTGATTTTGCATGACATGTCCCCTTTAATGTCAAGCTCAGTAGATGCTGCATAGGGTACATGTGTATGTCTGTTTTGTTTTAGCTGGAAATCTAAGGACACTGCCTTAGAAGTGTCACTGTTGGGATTATGAATACCAGCCCAGTAAGGCGGTGGTATTAGGACAAAATAGAAAGGTGTGAGACGAGCTCTGACATTATTGAACAGCATAAACTCTGCACACACATAGAATGAATTCACACAATTTCTTAAAATACAAGAATTTATTAACAAAAATAAGTCAACTCAAAGTCAAACATATTTCGATCAACAAACTCTTTACTATGAAAAGACCTTCTGGATGACTAATTCTCAACGGGGTCTCATTAGCTGCCTTTATTTATTAAAATAATATTCAAAGAAATGTTATCAAGGGAAATGGTAAAATATTTAAGGAAATATTTTGGAAAAGAGCCAAATTTGTCTGGAGAAATGGGGCTTAATGGTGTTTACTTAGTTATCAAATTTAGTAAAATGATGTTAGGGACACATTATTTACTGGATTGAAAACTAAACCTTTCTGGGTAAATATTATTTAGCAGCAAGCACATGTCCTTACCTGTTAGCCGTTGAAGCTAACAAAGGAGGCTGATTGCTTAGCACCAGAATCAAACACACACCTTTAAAAATAGCGTCAATAAAAGGGTTAAAATGCATGAGCGCGGGCGGCACGTTATGGCTGATCTTCTGTTTAAAATCACCCTTTAAATAAAGTTTGTCTTAACTTTAAAAACACACAGACAAAGAACACAAAACTGAACATGTGTGCAGATATTCTGCTAGCAACAAGATAGCAGAGTTCAACACAAACAAAACCAAACTTCATAAAATGAAAAACATTTAGATCAATTAAATCTAAGTCCTTCACTATTATTCTGCCCAAACCTAACCTCTTATGAACGTGTTGAGGAGTTGTCTGTGCGACGATGACGTTTGAAGAAACGTCCACAGTTAAGAAATGGTTAGCTTTCAGCTAACCTCCGTAGCTGTGGGGGGGTTGAAGGTGCGGCCGCTCTGTGAACAAAGGGTTAGTTTCCAGCTAACCTCCGCAGCTGTGGATGAAAGACAGCTCGTTGTGTCCGCCAACCACACTGCCCGTTAACTGCCTTAATGCGGTCGCTGTTGTCCTTCCTTGGGAAACTGCTGCACTCAGTGTCATGCTGGGAACTCTCTGGAAACAGTTTGCTTCTGCAGATCTCAGAGAGAACAGTCAAGCAATGCTTGTACCTTGATTACCCCGTTCATGAATGAAAATCACCGGATACGCAGACAGTGATTTATTTCTACTTATCTTGTGCATATGATCGCATGATCATATGACACCCTTGGATCCAGTTGAAGAGTTTATGTCTGTTTGCCAGCAAAGAGACATTAGCGCGCTGTTCCTCTCCGGCCAGTCTCTCAGCGGAGTCCTGGGTGGTAGAGATCAGGCCATTGGAAAGGGGGTGCTTTTATACAGCCAGTGGCATCATGGGAAGTCCGCTGTTACCCCCAATTCCTAAGTTGTGCCGGAAGTAGGTTAATGCAATTTATTTTGAAAGTTCCAGAAAAGTCCGTACCTCTTCTCAGGTGCGGGCCATTCAAGCGCGGAGCTCACCAACCTCTGAGTCCGACCTCATCTGTGGCCAAGGAGGAGGTGATCATCAGAAGGTCCTTTTATCCAAGCTATCTATAAACCCTGTTGTACAGAGTTTTGAATGTAGTATTATATAACTTTTATTATGATAAAAAATGGAAAAACATATATAGCTCCACAGTTATAAGGTCTACATGCAGACTTTTGGTACCTGTGTAAAGACATAAACTAATATTTTTCAAGTGGAAGCACCATTGCAACTGTTAATATGTCAAATTTATTTGTGAGTAAACAAAAAAAACAAAAAACACACCACACACAGCTTGGTCAGGCTTAACAGGTTAATGCCCTGCTGAGATTATTTATTTATTTATTGCATCTTTATTAAGCAGGTTTTCTTTTTGAAAAACTGTGCAAAGATCACAACAATAACTTCAAAAGTTTCTGCGAAATCAGGCTTAAAAGGATTAAGATGTCAGGCGTAAATGTGTGGAATGGGGCGTAGTTTGCGCATCTATCATCACATCAAAATAGTGCCTGAAGGTGAATGTCACAAACTTAGCTGTTCAAGCTCCGTCTCTATATCTATGGTTTAGCTTTCTGGTATTCTTTGTACATTTAGAGATATTTATGTTAGATATATATGTTGTATATATATGTTTATGTTTTGGTTAATTAGTGTCCCTCCCTCAGCTTCCTGCTTTCACTCTGCCTCAGCTGTTTCCCATCAACCTCTGATTAATCCCCAACTTGTGTTGTCTTTCTCCACCAGTCCCTCAGTATATAAGCTCTTTGGCCCTCTTTGTTCTACGCAGGATCCTCCTGTTACACTGCCCGATATTACCTGTCAACATGCCCGTACTCCCCACTTCTTTCCCCATTGTTGTGCTTGTGACTGTGCTGTTTTCCTTGTGCCTCCTTTGAGTTTTCTGTCCTTGTTTAAATAAACAGTGTTGTGTTCATCCAACGATCCTGTCTGTGCCTGGGACCGACTCCAAACACACGCTACATGACTGTGCAATGTTGTCTTTTCAGTTTTTTGAGGGGTTTTTGATGAAATTATGCAAACAACAGAAAAACAGAAACTATGGAAAATTCAATGCCCACATCAGTGCAACGGAGCTATAACAACTGTGTTTTTCAGTATGCGTTTTTCAATATTTTTTAGCCTCCACTCTTTTTTACCTTTGTGTTAAACTGCAAATAAAATTTTGGATTATCCAGAGATGCACTCGCAGTTTTTTATTTATCCTTCTGTCTCCATTTGAATGTTAATATCAGCTCACTATGCAGTCCTGAGAAGGATACAAAAACAGTACAATAAAGACTGGTATGAAGCGTATGGTGTCTGTCCACCGTCCTCATCACCACCTAAGATCTGTATGCATAACTGGAAAATCTCAGACTGCAAATCCATTACCACTCAATAACCTCTATCTGTGATGGACTGGTGACCTGTCCGGGGTGTGTCTTACCTTTCACCCAATGACCACTAGAGACAGGCACCAGCTCCCTCGTGACCCTGCATTTATAAGCAAGAATAGACAATGGATGGATGGGTGGACTGTGTATTTCAGCCTCATGGCTCGTGGATCATTAGTCATATTCTGGCTCACACATATAAGACTGCAATTCCTGCAGCAGAAATACTTTCTCTGTAGAAGCTGTAGTATTTTAGTAAAGAGGGGATCTGACAGAATAGAAATGCCATATTAGATCTGTGAACAATTGCTCATCCAGCAGAGCATTACTGAAGTCAATGCATTACCCTGAAACTAAGATCTTTATGTCAGCCCTGTTTTTTTTACAGTTATTTGGCCCGTCTATAGTCTGCCCTAATGATCCACTGTGACATCAGGTGATCATCTTTTTAAAATATAACGTTTGTATCCTGCTATTCTATACTATAATTGTACATCTGTTGAAAAGGAATTGCACCTCTGGGCATTCTTTGTGTGCACAACAGGCCTCTAACAATACACCAGACTTTAGGTTTTTCAGCATATGGAGTTTAATTTAAACTGTAAATACAGTACAGGACAAACAAGACAAATAGACATTTTAAACTCTGAGAACAGATTGAGAGCAGGTATTCAAAAAGCATTCTAAACGTCACTTTTCTGTCAATGTAAAAGACTTATTGAAAAGTCTGTGATGATAACAAGAACAAATTGTGAACACTGTATAATATTTCAATATGCTGCAGCCCAAGAGCATAAGCCAAGTATTTGTGTTAGAGAGAGAGTATTATTATGTTGCTTTGAATTTTGAGTGTGTCATTGGTGAGATTGGGTGCCTGGATACAGCTGAACCAATGACAGACTTTCTGGGTTTCCTTGGCAACACTATCAACTTTCACTGTGAATGAGAAATGATATTACAAAGATAGAAAGCGTGTTCAGTACAAATATTGAACATTCAGTTCTTTCCTTTTTGTCTCCACTGTAATTTGGTTTGAAAGAAGCTTGTATGAAGAGCACCAAAAGATGTAGCATGTTTCAAAAACCACAAAATTACAAATTTCCTGCTTTCATAAATCTTGGGCCTTGAAATGGTTATTTGAATGTTTAAAGCTGGCCTGATGGTGCAGTGTGAGAACTTTTTAACATAAGCTTGTAACATGCAAACATTGCCTAATCTTACTGTTGTTTCTTATTGAGCGCCCTGGATGGTGGATCGGAAGGAAGCAGGAAGCAACTGTCAGCAAAACAGTCACTTATTGCAACTGTTTACATCTGTTGAGCAATCTGTGGAGCAAAAACAGCAGTAAATTAAGCAATTCATTTGCTCCCTTAAACAGACACAAATGAGAACACACATAGAGAGCACACACAATCTAAATAGGTACAGCAGAGGGACTGTAGAGGAAGGTCTCAGGAGAAGGTAGCGCTCAGCTAAACCTCTTCAACTAATCTGGTCCAGACTGGAGGTGTATCATTTAAAATAAGTGGACTTAGGTCATATCCAGAACTTAAAAAAATCCAAAAAGGATTCCAGCATGAAATTGGACTTTTGATTCTGGTATTATTTACAGTCAGTGTGAAAACAAAGTATATTTTCTTTAAATTCTAGATTTGTCATGCCTAGCCTGCATCTGTGTTGTGTTTTTGTTTATTTCACCTAGTCTGGTTCTCAGTTTAGCCTCAGTTCTGTGTTCTATGTGTTATTGTTTTCACTCCCTCTGTCTCCCTGCAGTCTGGCTCACACCTGATTCTCCATTTTCCTTGATTATCTAGTCTCTCTGTTCATTGGTTCACCCTGTCTTTCAGCTAGTATTTAAGCCCTTCAATTACTATTGTTCTTTGCTGGTTCCTACCTTGACGTACCGTGATGACTGGTTATTTACGCTGTGTCTTGATCTGGTTCTCGCTCCATAGATGCCTTTATTTGCATAACACATATTCGGCAACAAGACATTTCAATGTGCTTTACATCATGAAAACATAAGAAAAGAAAACAGGAAAAAAGTACATGGCATTGGCATAATAAAAGAATATAAAGAAAAGTTGGACTACAGTCTAAAATTAATTAAATAGAACAATCAAAAGCAACTCTAAACAAACAGGTTTTTAACCTTGATTTAAAAGAACTCAGAAAACTAAGTTTGTTCCAGATCAGTGGAGCAGAAGAACTAAATGCTGCTTCTCCATGTTTGGTTCTGATTTTGAAAATGCAGAGCAGACTTGAACTCGAAGATCTGAGTGGTCTGGAAGGTTGATACAACAACAACACATATTTATTGCATTTTGGTGCTAAGCCATTTAGTTATTTATAAACTAACAAAAGTCTGTAAAAAGTCTATTCGCTGATGGAGCCAATGTATGGACTTTAGAACTGGGTGGTGTACTTTTTAGTTTTAGTGGGAGACCTATGAACACAAGACTAAAGAGGCCTCTAAACTTAGAAAATTTAAATTGGAAGTTGTTAACTCTATTGGTGTAGGCATCTCACTATTTCCGTATAACCACATTTCTGTTAAAAACTTAACATTAAGATTATGATCAGTTATGAATTCATTGATTAAAAATCACATTTTAGTGACAAAGATCTAATGTTTAATAAAGCCAGTTTTAGTGACTTAGTGACTGGTATTATTTTTGTGGCAAGTTCCGCTTGACAAGGAATATATTTTAAGTTTAATTTCTGTCTACTGTTTCTTATATTATTGCCTTTCTTTTTCCTGTTACGTAGAAGCAGCATTCTCCCATCTGGACCCTGTGCAAATCACGGGAACATTTCTAGAACGTCCTGAACACAAACAGGCTTGTCATCTATTCTATCTGGAGGAGACTGGTTATAAATAAGAGGTGAAGGGGTTTAGCAACTTTTGGTAGGTGCTGGACGATGGTGTGGGTTTTGTGAAGAAAAATGGAGAGAGTGGAGAGATGGGTGAGGGCTTGGGGAAAGAAAGTTCAAAGACTTGCCCTGTTGGTGCCTGGGGAGATTCCACTTATTAAAGTGATGAAGAAGTCTCTTTCTGTGTCATTTTTTCTTCATGGTTCATCCTTATCAGCAGGCTACAGTTGTCCTTCAGAATGGCGTCTTATTAGTTCTTATTAGTTAGAGAGTTGTATTCCGCACTTATTAAGACAAAATCCATCTTTCTTGAAGACATTTTGTTTTCAAGAAAGGGATGGAACACTAGCAACCTAAAGGGGGCATTAATCTGGCCATCAGGTTGTACAATGGGCTGGGAGACAGAAGTAGGAAGGGAACAAGAAGAAGCAGTTCTTCTTACCAAGCTGCTGCAGTATTCATTCAAATCTTTAATTCTCTGAGAAATTCTCTTTCGCCCTCTTCTCAGGTTGAACACCAGCAAGCAGAGCCCATGCAGACTGGCAATACTAGACTAACTCCCGAAGAGCGACAATGAAGATTTAAGTGTTAAGGAATGGCTGAATTACAGCTCCCCTGGAAACTGAAGGCTTTCTGATGGTGCAGCCAAAAGGGAGGGTCTGTCAGTAGACTCTGGGAGACTGACGTTTTTCACACATCTAACTTTCCCATAGTAATTAACACTCAGATTAACTGGTCTGAGATCAGAGTAAAGTCTTGCTCCACCAATTGTCTCTGTTCCTGTCCTCAGCCTGCCATGCC
The DNA here is from genome assembly GCF_021462225.1 of Girardinichthys multiradiatus. Lineage (NCBI taxonomy): Eukaryota > Metazoa > Chordata > Actinopteri > Cyprinodontiformes > Goodeidae > Girardinichthys > Girardinichthys multiradiatus. Next base: position 44,405,894 of record NC_061802.1, on the reverse strand, counting down.
TCCATTTTCCCCACCGATGGAAGAAAAAGAGGCAGACCCACCTGATATCATGCAAGTTCCTAAGGAGTACCATGACTACAAGCAAGAGTTCAGTAAGCACAAAGCTCTTTCTCTTCCGCCCCACAGACACAAACAATCTTATTCTTGGTGCCACCCTTCCCATTCTCAGGCTCTACAATCTCTCCATACCTGAAAGAGAGTCCAAGGCAAAATATGAGTCTTTATCATCCACCATTCCTCTTCACCTTTAGAGGCGTAATTTTTTTGTCACCAAGAAAGATGGCTCCCTCTCACCCTATATATTATATGGGATTTAACCTAATTACTGTTAAAACAAGTATCCACTTCCTACGGTGGCCGGGGGGTGCAAAACATTTTACAAGTACCGAAACAAATTTACATTTCAGAAAACAAATTTACATTTCAGAAAACAAATTTACATTTCAGAAAACAAATTTACATTTCAGAAAACAAATTTTCATTTCAGAAAACACTTTTACATTTCAGAAAACAAATTTACATTTCAGAAAACAAATTTACATTTCAGAAAACACTTACATTTCAGAAAACACTTTTACATTTCAGAAAACAAATTTACATTTCAGAAAACAAATTTACATTTCAGAAAACAAATTTTCATTTCAGAAAACACTTTTACATTTCAGAAAATCAACCGGAAAGGGAATATACCAACGCCGAGGCTGACCCGGAAGTCAGCCTCAGGGCTGCATCCTTCGAAGGCCGTATTTGTAGGCCAATTACGTTACAGCGCGACGACGAAGGCTGTCCCAATTCATGAATCATTCCGAGCAAATGCTGCCGACAAATGTGTCCTTATTTTGCCCGATTTGAAGGATGGGTCGTGAGTATCCTTCGCGGCCCATCATTTCCCATCATTCATTGCGGGTCGAAGCGGATTGGTCAAGCAGGGGAAGCCATGGCGGACCATAGCAACAAAAGCTGTGAGTAAATTGTGGAAAATTACACTTTCTGTGACACAAATTAACTTCTACAATGTTTTTAGTGCGGGAATATAACTATGTAGACGTGAAATATCTGCTTGATTTATCAAGATATCACTTAATTTCAAATGTGCTCCGACGTGTTCGGAGTTTTCCGTTCCCGGCGTAGTAACCGGCTCGCCTCGCCAGCCCTACCGGCGGTGAGGCGAGCTAGCCCGGTAGAGATCTAACCGGACTCCCGGCACTAAGCTCCCGCTGGCAGTCATCACAATGAACGTTTAACACAAGTGATTTCTAACAGTTTATGTTATTATTTTAATTGTTACTGAAAATCGATTTAACATTTCAGGTGATATTAAGGTTAACCAGAATAAATGGTCAGTTTTATGTAATCCAACTGTATCGCTGGAGAGTGTGATTGAGAATAAATAAGCTTTTCAATATTAATTTTTAATGAAGAAATGTGCTATATGTTTTAAAAGTTTATTTATAATTCAGCTAGCATTATAATTTCTGATTCCAGGTACAATCCAGAGACAATCATATTCATGTAAAAAAGATGTTTGATTTAACTAGCCAATAAACAAATAGATAGCAACTTTATGGCTAATGTATGTCGACATATTATATATATATATATATATATATATATATATATATATATATATAAACAACAACTTTAAATTTTAAGATAGATGGGAATTATAAAGTATTTGATCCCCTCTGGCTGTTCTTAGATAATTATATAATAATGCAGTCTTTTTGGTGTATTGGTCTCTACTTGCTTTGATCACTTAAAATATCCAGAAGCATGCCTTAAAAATTATGTGTTTTTCCATCTCCATTCTTCCCTTTGCTAGACCAGACCCCTTTACTGCAGGATCAACCTGAGTGTTCCAGTCCTGAAACGCTTCTTCAACCAGGAGGACACCAGGCCTGATTTTCAGCTGAGAAGGGAGTCTCTGGCAGTGCTGCTTAATCTTTTGCACCAGGATAGGCAACATGGATGGGTGCTACTATTGAGACCTTGGTTTTTCTTTTCTGGCTGGCAAGTGGCACATCCTACAGAGTGGTCTGCAGAGTGTTTGGGATGCCTCGCTCTACTGTCCATCGCATCGTCCACAGAGTTACAGAGGAGATTGTGGCTATTCGTCACCAGGTCATCTACCTTCTAAAGACCCCTGAGGATTTAAGGCAGTGTCCCGTGAGTTTGCAGGGCTGGCACGCCACAGAGCTTTTCTTAAAGCTGTGTGTGCAATTGACGGCTGCCATATCCACTTCAGGTGTCCAAGCAGCCCTGATGGTCAGTGCTACAGGAACAGGAAACTCTTCCCTTCCATAATCCTGCAAGCAGTTTCTGAGAGCCATTTTATTGACACGTATGTGGGCTGGCCTGGGTCAGTGCATGACTGTAGGGTGCTCCGCCACAGCCCACTGTACAGTTTATCCTCCTCCAGGGCATTTTATCCTTGTTGATGGAGGGTACCCATGCCTCCAATATCCACTCCCCCTCATCACTCCCTACAAGAGGACAAGACAAGGTGTGGGAGCCCAGCGCTTTAACAGCCATCATTCCAAAAACACGCTCTATAATAGAGCGTGTTTTTGGAATGATGAAAACCAGATTCAGGGCCATCTTCCTACAAGCGCTGGAGGTGCACGACACCTTTGTACCTCACGTAAGTTTTGACCTAGATCCATTTTATATATACATTATACATAATATATACACATATATGCACCCTCTTTTAAATTGTTTTCAGGTCATAACAGCATGAGCCATCCTCCACAACATCTGCCTTGGTGCTGGGGATGTCATGGCCCCAGAGGATGACCCAGAGGAGGCTGTAGAAGAGGATGAGGGTGAGGTTTGGACTGAGGCAGTCAGCGTTGCTCTCTGGCAGGACCAGCTTTCAGCTGAGGTGTCCGCCCTGGAGGAGGTACCACCAGAACATGACTACTGTGTCAGCCAAGTATAATATTATAGATGTGATTAATTTTTGAGGGGTATAACTAATTGTAATATTTTGTGAGCACCATCTTCTAATTCTGCATTTTTCTGATTACCTCTTAGTGATGTGGCAGCCGTCAATTCAGCCAGCCCTTTAAACCCACTTGATGGACGATACTGTGGACAGTGGAGACAGGCATCACAAACATCTGCAGACCACCTGTGTGATGCTTCGCTCACCATCCAGAAAGACAAACCACAGGTCTCAGTTGCAGCGTCCCATCCATGTCTCTGACCTTGGGAAAGATTAAGCCACACTGCCAGACTTTCTGTTCAGAAAGACATCTGCCTCTTTGTTCTGTTTGAATGTTTTCTTCCCCAATTCTGTTTAAAGTGTTGTTTGTATTTTTCATAATAAATTCTGTTTATAACTTTAAATGAAGTTGATGTATTGTTAGATCAAATGGAAATAACAGTGACAAAAACAATTTTGAAATTTATTAGAACACCTTAAAACTTTAAGAAACAATCTGAACAAAACACATTTATTTATTTCTTTTATAGCACCTTATTTTGGTGCCATTCTTTGGAAAACAGTCTGTCCATTCTCTGTAGCCTCATGTCCTCCCTGATCAGCTCCATCATCTCTGTCCCTCTTTCTTTTCTGACCCCTTCCTGCTGGCTCACTGTCTTCCTTCTCCATCTGGTTGACCACCGCTCCGCTTGGTCCAGGAGTGTCCTCATGGATGGAGGCAATTAGGACAGGAGGTGTTGTGGAAGACCTCTGTCCCAACACCTCATCCATAAGGACAAACCAGGGCCAAGTAGCAGCAGTGGGCTTTTCACTGACTCCCTCTCCTGACCCTGGATACTTACAATCCTAAAGTTAGATGGAATAAAAAAAAAAGAGTTGACTAAACAGACAAACCAACAAGACTTTTAGAAATATTTTTTTTATTTGTGTGTGACATGAGAACTTTTTTTTCAAATTGTCCCACATTGTTTTGGCCTGCAAAGGGGGTGACCTTCCCCTTTTGGTCCATCTTCTCCAGAATTGTCCTAAACCGAAAGAAGTATGTTAATCACTGGATGGATATTTATAAAAGTTAGAAAGATAGGAGTTATTGAAACTGGACAGAAACTGACTGCAAAGAATGTTGTTATTGTACCTCCAAGCCACGGTGGCTGAGTTTTTAGCTCCAGTAAAAAGGTGGTGGTTCTCACCCCTGAGCTTAATAAACTGGCCCGTCTGCTCCTTTGTACCTAAAAAAACAAATGTGAAAATACCAAAAAAAAATAATCTTGCTTAATATCAGAGCAAAAATAAAGCCTTTTTTAATTTTACATTTGTCTTAATTTAAAGAAAATATAAAAAATATTTCTAAATTGGCCAACAAATACGGCCTTCGAAGGATGCAGCCCCTGAGGCTGACTTCCGGGTCAGCCTCGGCGTTGGTACATTCCCTTTCCGGTTGATTTTCTGAAATGTAAAAGTGTTTTCTGAAATGTAAATTTGTTTTCTGAAATGTAAAAGTGTTTTCTGAAATGTAAAAGAGTTTTCTGAAATGTAAATTTGTTTTCTGAAATGTACATTTGTTTTCTGAAATGTAAATTTGTTTTCTGAAATTTACATTAATTCAGAAAATTACAGCGGGTGTGGAATGGCCCTTACCTGAGAATCGAGACCAGTTATTAAGCTCCATCTAGTCTCCTTCAACCCCTTTCCATAAGCAAACGACCTTAGTCTCACATTGTGCTGGGTTTCATCACTGGTCTGCCCACTTCCAAAGGTATGACTACCATGCTCACCATAATTTCACCTTTCTTTCTTTTTGTTATATGATCAGAAAGCTACCCACATCCATTCAAACACAATCTAACACCTAATCAAGCATGTTTTCCACCTCCATGGAATACCCATGTATACAACCCCTGGCTAAAATTATGGAATCACCAGTTTCTGAGGATGTTCCTTCAGTTGTTGAATTTTGTAGAAAAAAAAACAGATCACAGACATGACAAAAAACTAAAGGCATTTCAAATGGCAACTTTCTGGCTTTAAAAAATACTAAAGGAAATCACGAAAAATAATTGTGGTAGCCAGTAACGGTTACATTTTTAGAACAAGCACAGGGAATAAATTATGGAATCACTCAATTTTGAGGAACAAAATATGGAATCATGATAAACAAACAAACAAACAAACAAAATAACACTCCAACACATCACTAGTACTTTGTTGCACCACTTCTGGCTTTTATAACTGCTTGCAGTCTCTGAGGCATTGACTTAATGAGTGACAAACAGTACTCTTCACCAATCTGACTCCAGCGTTCTCTGATTGCTGTTGCCAGATCAGCTTTGCAGGTTGGAGCCTTGTCATGGACCATTTTCTTTAACTTTCACCACAGATTTTCAATGGGATTGAGATCCGGACTGTTTGCAGGCCATGACATTGACCTTATGTGTCTTTCTTCAAGGAATGTTTTCACAGTTTTTGCTCTATGGCGAGATGCATTATCATCTTGAAAAATGATGTCATCATCCCCAAACATCCTTTCGATGGATGGGATAAGAAAAGTGTCCAAAATGTCAATGTAAACCTGTGCATTTATTGAAGATGTAATGACAGCCATCTCCCCAGTGCTTTTACCTGACATGCAGCCCCATATCATCAATGACTGTGGAAATTTGCATGTTTTCTTCAGTCATTCGTCTGCATAAATCTCTTTGGAACGGCACCAAACAAAAGTTCCAGTATCATCACCTTGCCCAATGCAGATTCGAGATTCTTCACTGAATATGACTTTCTTCCAGTCATCCACAGTCCACGATTGCCTTTCCTTAGCCCATAGTAACCTTGTTTTTTTCTGTTTAGGTGTTAGTGATGGCTTTCTTTTAGCTTTTCTGTATATAAATCCCATTTCCTTTAGGTGGTTTCTTACAGTTCGGTCAAAGACATTGACTCTAGTTTCCTCCCATTTGTTCCTCATTTGTTTTGTTGTACATTTTCTGTTTTCAAGACATATTGCTTTAAGTTTTCTGTCTTGACGCTTTGATGTCTTCCTTGGTCTACCAGTATGCTTGCCTTTAACCACCTTCCCATGTTGTTTGTACTTGATCCAGGTTTTAGACACAGCTGACTGTGAACAACCAACATCTTGTGTAACACTGCGTGATGATTTACCCTCTTTAAGGAGTTTGATAATCCTCTCCTTTTTTTCAAGTGACATCTCTGGTGTTGGAGCCATGATTCACGTCAGTTCTCTTGTTGCAGCCACTCTTCAAGGTGTGATCACTCCTTTTTACCTGTACACTAACGAGCAGATTTAATCTGATGCAGGTGTTATTGTTTGTAATGACAATTTGCAGGGTGATTCCATATTTTTTTCGTCAAAATTGAGTGATTCCATAATTTATTCCCTGTGCTTGTTCTAAAAATGTAACCGTTACTGGCTACCACAATTATTTTTCGTGATTTCTTTTAGTATTTCTTAAAGCCAGAAAGTTGCCATTTGAAATGCCTTTAGTTTTTTGTCATGTCTGTGATCTGTTTTTTTTTCTACAAAATTCAACAACTGAAGGAACATCCTCAGAAACTGGTGATTCCATAATTTTTGCCAGGGGTTGTATTGTATCTGGCCGTGGTCCGCAATTCATCTCTCAAGTATGGAAACAGTTCTGCGCTGCCCTTAATGCCAAGGTTGGTGTGCTAGTTTTTATCTCTAACTGCCAAACAGAGAGCATGAAAAAGAGATGAAGGCCACCTTCATATGTGTCTCTTCCTCCAATCCAGCTGACTGGAGCAGCTACCTCCCCTGGGTTGAGTAAGCCCACAATTCTCTGGTCCCCTTCTGAGATTTCCTTGGGTTATCATCCTCCTCTTTTCCCCTGTGATGAACGCAACATTGCAGTTACCTCAGTCCACAATCACATTTGCCCTCTCAGATGCATCTGGTTTCTTACCATTTCAGCGCTCCAATGTTAAGCCAAACAGAATCACAGCATTGTTAACCAAAGATTAGCTCCAGCCCCATAGTGTTCTCCTGGACAGAAGGTTTAGCTCTCATCTCACAACATTTAGATAAAATGTATTTCCCCGAAACTCATAGGTCCTTTCAATATTGAATCTGTCTTCAGAATCAGAATCAGAATCAGAAAAGCTTTATTGCCAAGTACGTTTTTGGACATACAAGGAATTTGTTTTGGCGTAGTTGGTGCAATACAGTACAAGTTAAACAGTACAAACATATCTACAATATAATATAAATATAAGTGCACAGTTTTAAGTGAGTGAGAGTAAATATAGAGCAGTATAAGATGCAAGAGCAATACAACAGTGCAGGTGATCATTGTGCAAGTAAAGCAGGAGTCCAAGCTGAGCGTTAATGTAACGCATAGAGTTACAGGTTACAGGTGTCCTGTCAGCAAAAAAAGGGGGGGTGTGGGGGAAAGGGGGAATGTCAGGGTGGTTTCCGGGCTTTGTTAACCAGGCTGGTGGCAGATGGGAAAAAACTGTTCTTGTGGCGTGAGGTTTTGGTCCGGATGGACCGCAGCCTCCTGCCAGAGGGGAGAGTCTCAAAGAGTCTGTGACCGGGGTGGGAGGGATCAGCCAGAATCTTCCCTGCCCGCTTCAGGGTCCTGGAGGTGTACAGTTCCTGGAGCGACAGTAGACTGCAGCCAATCACCTTCTCAGCAGACCGAATGACACGCTGCAGCCTGCCCTTATCCTTGGCTGTAGCAGCGGCGTACCAGATGGTGATGGAGGAGGTGAGGATGGACTCAATGATGGCTGTGTAGAAGTGCACCATCATAGTCTTTGGCAGGTTGAATTTCTTCAGCTGCCGCAGGAAGAACATCCTCTGCTGGGCTTTCTTGATGAGGGAGCTGATGTTTGGCTCCCACTTGAGATCCTGGGAGATGATGGTTCCCAGGAAGCGGAAAGATTCCACAGTGTCAATTGTGGAGTCACAGAGGGTGATGGGGGCAGGTGGGGCTGGGTTCTGCCTGAAGTTCACAACCATCTCCACTGTCTTTAGAGCGTTGAGCTCAAGGCTGTTCTGGTTGCACCAGTCCAACAGATGGTCCACTTCCCATCTGTACGCGGACTCGTCACCATCAGAGATGAGTCCGATCAGGGTGGTGTCGTCCGCAAACTTCAGAAGCTTGACAGACTGGTGACTGGAGGTGCAGCTGTTGGTGTACAGGGAGAAGAGCAGAGGAGAGAGAACACAGCCTTGGGGGGAACCGGTGCTGATGGTCAGGGAGTCAGAGACATGCTTCCCCAGCCTCACGCGCTGCTTCCTGTCAGACAGGAAGTCAGTGATCCACCTGCAGGTGGAGTCGGGCACACTCAGCTGGGAGAGCTTCTCCTGGAGCAGAGCTGGGACGATGGTGTTGAAGGCAGAGCTGAAATCCACAAACAGGATCCTGGCGTAGGTTCCTGTGGAGTCCAGGTGCCGGAGGATGAAGTGAAGGGCTAGGTTGACTGCATCATCTACAGACCTGTTGGCTCTGTAGGCAAACTGCAGGGGGTCCAGGAGGGGGTCGGTGATGTCTTTTAGGTGTGAGAGCACAAGGCGCTCAAAGGACTTCATCACCACAGAGGTCAGGGCGACGGGTCTGAAGTCATTAAGCCCTGTGGTCCTTGGCTTCTTGGGAACAGGGACGATGGTGGAGGACTTGAAGCAGGCTGGCACATGACATGTCTCCAGTGAGGTGTTAAAAATGTCTGTGAAGACTGGAGACAGCTGATCAGCGCAGTGCTTCAGGCTGGCTGGTGAGACAGAATCCGGACCAGCAGCTTTCCGGGGGTTCTGTCTCCTGAAGAGTTTGTTGACGTCCCTCTCCTGGATGGAAAGAGCCGTCCTCGGCGTGGGTAGGGGGCTGGTGGGGGTTGGAGGTGCCAAGGCCCCTCTTGAGGTTGGGGAGGTGGGGGTGGTGGATTGTGGCTGCAGCTGTTGGGGGGCGTCGTGGGAGATGGTTGCAGGACTGTCCCTTTGTCTTTCAAAGCGGCAGTAGAACTCGTTCAGGTCGTTGGCGAGGCGTCGGTCGTTGATGGAGTGGGGGGCTTTCGGCTTGTAGTTGGTGATTTGCTTGAGCCCTTTCCAGACAGACGCAGAGTCGTTGGCTGAGAACTGGATTTGGAGCTTCTCAGAGTACAGTCGTTTGGCCTCTTTCACTGCCTTGCCAAACTTGTACTTGGCCTCTCTGTATATGTCTTTGTCCCCACTCCTGAAGGCCTCTTCCTTATCCAGTCTTAACCTTCTGAGTTTAGCTGTGAACCAGGGTTTGTCGTTGTTGTAACTCACCCTGGTGCATGATGGTACACAGCTGTCCTCACAGAAGCTGATGTAGGAAGTCACAGCCTCTGTGTACTCGTCCAGACTGTTGGTAGTAGTCCTGAACACATCCCAGTCTGTACAGCCTAAACACGCCTGGAGATTCTCCACAGCCTCACTGCTCCACTTCCTTGACGTCCTCACAACAGGTTTGCAGAGCTTTAGTTTCTGCCTGTATGCAGGAATCAGGTGGACCATGATGTGGTCGGATTGGCCCAGTGCAGCACGTGGGACGGCGTGATAAGCGTCTCTGATGGTGGTGTAACAGTGATCCAGAATGTTGTCCTCTCTGGTCGGACATTTTATAAACTGTCTGTATTTGGGAAGTTCGTGGGTCAGATTACCTTTGTTAAAGTCACCAGCGACAATTACTAAGGAGTCCGGGTTGGTCCGCTCCACACTCAGTATCTGGTCGGCGAGCATGCGCTGTGCGACCTGCACGTTAGCTTGCGGTGGGATGTAAACACCGACCAGGATGAACGAAGCGAACTCACGGGGGGAATAGTCTTAAGCCCCACTACCATTTCTCTCCACCCAGAGCCTCCTCATCCACCCAACCTGTCTCCCAGATGAAAACTGTCCACTCTAGCACCTTGTGCTCTTCGTCTGAGCCCCTTCCACCCACCCAGGATGTGGATGGCCATCCTGCTTATTCGGTCTGACAGATCATGTCCTCCCTTCTGTGAGGTTGTGGTTGGAGGTGCCTCGTTGACTTGGAGGGTTACGGTCCTGGGTTCCTCTATCTTTTTTCTTGAATCGGACCTTTACTCAGGACTTTAAGACATAATGCCTCCCAAGATTGCTGGTTCGCCTGGCTTAAATCCACTGTTCCAGAAAACTATATGGCTTACAGTCTCCACAACTGGCACCCACAAGGCTTCCTCCTCTGGCTTTGCTTCCAGCCAAACCTGTCCGCCCTCCAACAGTCATCAGTTAAGAACCAAGAGCTCTGCTTTGACCAACACCCTGGACTTTGTCGACCACCCCGGTTCTTACCCCCTCCAGACTAACAGTAAGGTTAAGTCATCATTTTCCTTCATCCTCCTGAAGTAATTGCTACTTCCACTAACCCCCCACCCCCTTTCCCTCAATGATGGTAACCTGTTATTTCAATGCTAATCCAAAGTTTCCAACACTGGATTAGCATCAATTCAATGCTAATATCAAAGTGCAGTGTTTTTAATGATTAAATTAAGCAAATAAAAATTGAAACAAACTCTGAATTTTCAAACATGGAGCTAACAATTTTTTGCTTGGTTGTTTTAAATTTTGAAATGTTGAGTGTAATTAAAACTTTCCAACTGCTTAAAACATTCATGACACTTAAGAAAGACAATCTGATTCATTGGTGGGTAAAGCAGTCTGCAGTCACTGCAGTAAACCCTCCAAGTGCTATAAAAGAGAAAGAAGAGGAAGTAGAACATAGAGAAGGAAATACAATGACTTAAACTGTTTGCCACTTTGTCATATTCCAAGCACACAATATGATTTTTGGAGATTTTATGTGATAGACAAAAGCGAAGTAGTGCAGAATTGTTAACGTTGTGAAAAAAAGAATGTGGTTTTCAAAATGTTTTACATCTGAACGTATGCTGTGCTGTGTATGTGTATTAATCTGACTGAGTCAATACTTAATTGAACCAGCTTTCAGTGGTATTCCAGTTGCATGTCTCTTTGAGTACGTCTCTCCCAATTAGCTTTGCTAGAGACTTTCATTTGTTGTTGTGTGTTCTTTGGAAAATAACTGAAGCTCAGTCAGAATGGACAGAAAGTGTCTATGAACAGCAATTCTTAAGTCTTGACCCAAATCCTCAGTTGGATTTAGGTCTAGACTTTGACTAAGCCTTTTCAATACATAAACAGGCTTTAGCCACTGGGCAGCACATCAACAGGTGTGCCTCTGTTGGCACCTCTAACACAGTGAAAGTGCAAAGATTATCTGTCTTCTGCCATTGATGTTATGATTTGGGGTTATGTTTTTCACAGCTCAAGTTTTGAATCATGCTTCTGTTTATTTTCCTGTTTATGCTTTTGTTTCATGTTTTTCTAGTTATAGTTCTACTAGTTTGTTTCCTTGGATTTGCGTTCTGTTCAAGCCATGTTTTGCTCCTGTCACGTAGTGTTCTCTGTTAATCAACTTTATTCGGTTCACCTGCAACTAGTTAATCTGTCTTGCTTCACCTGGTTTACACTCCATATATACACACCTGTTCTGTCATTCATGGCGGAAACATTTTTCTCTGATCATGTCTTGTTCTCATATCATCTCTTGTTTTTTGATCATGCCATGCCTGTCTCGCCTGCCCGTTTGTTGTTTTGTTCCTGCCTCCTGCTGTGAGTGAGTTTTTGTTATTAAACCTTTTTTCACTTACCATCACGCTGCCTGCTCGTCTGCATTCTGGGGTCCTATATCTCGCAAACCATAACAATTGATGGTTTTACTAAATATGTTGACTCGACTAAATAGAACATAGAAGTGGTGTCTGTGCCTTGGAGGGCCTGCTGTGGTCTAGACTGTGGGTTGATGACGCTGGTGGGCATTATCCTTAAGACTAAAGGGGATTAAAAACAAATGTACTCTACACTTTTAAGGTTTTTTATTTCTTAACCCCTTCCTTCCGCTTTACAATTATGCACTACTTTATGTTGCTCATAAAATCCCAATAAAATACACAGCGGTTTATGGCCTTAACATGACAAAATGTTAAAACAGATTAATGCTGAAAAGAAAGACGTCTCCTGTAGATAATGACAATGAGTTAATATACACTCAAGGCGGTGCTTTCATCTTTGAAGATGGAAAACCAAGTTACACTCATGCTTCTATTAGAGAGCTGTGACTTCTATTAAAACAAACTTTTCTCACTCACCTGATTTTAACTCTACTTTAGAAGCAGAACTGTCAGACTGCCTGTTTCTTTGTTTTGAACTAAAACAGATTAGCATTTCTCATCAGTTAAACAATTACATGACTGTAAGGAATTCCAGTATTGAGATTTTTACTCTCTTTGTAACTGTAGCCTTGGAAAACACAGTATGCTTGCTAAACCTTGCCAGCGAAGTAGATTACCTAAATTTGTCAAGCAGATCTTTACAGTTTGTCCACTTGTTCTTCTTTCAATCACTTTAGAAACCTGAAGGAGAGAAGGGAGAGTCTGAGAATGTATACCGATGGTAAATACTTCCCTGCTGTAAGGGACCATGGCAGACTGCAGAGGACTGCTGCTCTCTGCTTGACAGGACTGAGCAGGCATACTATATGTGTGTGTGAGTGTGTGAGGCGCTCTCAGTGAATGTAGGTGAAAGGGCTTTGCTGTCAAAGCTAGGCAAGGCAGAGCCCAGCAGAGGAGGGATGAGCTATCCTTCCAAAGGGGTGAGGTGGAGAGGCAGATCGATGTGGTAGGAAGGAGGAGGTGTGGTGAGATACAGAAGCCACACGATTAAGTCTTGGAATAAAGCCAGCAGTTTTGTGTGCTACCTCACGCAACCGTCTTTCAGTATCACATCTCCAAGGTCTTCAACAAAAGCTGTAAGAGTAGAAGAGCAGCTGCAGTAAGATCAGATTCATGTGGTGCAAACTGACTCCCTATTGCTAACCATCTTACCTGAAACTGTATGTAGAGGACATGTGTGCATTTTGGTGGGGCTGTATTGCCAACTTAAGTTTACTATGGGTGGATATCTTCAGTACCTATCAAGACTAATAGATTATGAAAGAACGTAAGGAAGACAAATTTACATGCAGAGAGATTCGGTGCAATTTGGCACTGTCAACCTATTTCAAATATAAACTATTTCAATCCTATAAAAAAATCTTTTTTTATAGGATTTTTTTAATAGGATTTTTATAGGATTGATTAAATGCAGTCCCACATTAAGTTTAGCTGTCATGATCTGCCTGTGTTAGGTTTTAAGTTTGAGTTCCTAGTGTGTTTTCTCTTATATTCTTCGGTTGCTGTTATTTTAGTTCATATTTAGATTAATCATTCCATCCTTGTGTTTAGATTACTTTCTTGGATTCCTGTGTTAGATGAGTCACTTTATATTTCTTTATAGATCTGGTTCCTCCATGTTTATGTTCTTTAGTTAGACTTGTTGTTTGTTCACTTCTGTTTATTTAGATGTTTTCTGTTACCTCCCTGGACTCCTTGCTCATTAGTGTTAATTATCCACCCTCTTCCAGTTTCTTCCTTTCTCTCCCACAACAGCTGCTCCTGATTCCCTCCTTAATTAGCTCCCTTAGTTCAATTCAATTCAATTCAATTCTCAAGGCACTTTACAAAGTCAATTCAATTGAATCATAGAGACTTCAAGTCAAGTACATACATTCCAGTTGCTTCTAACTATCAATGCAGATTCAGTTTATTATTCAAGTTGGTTAAAAAGTTTTTCTATCTAAGGAAACCCAGCAGATTGCATCAAGTCAGTGACTTGCAGCATTCACTCCACCCGGATGAGCATGTAGCGACAGTGGACAGTCACTGGCGTTGACTTTGCAGCAATCCCTCATACTGAGCATGCATGTAGCGACAGTGGAGAGGAAAAACTCTGTTTCAACAGGAAGAAACCTCCAGCAGAACCAGGCTCAATGTGAGCGGCCATCTGCCATGACCAACTGGGGTTTGAGAGAACAGAGCAGAAACTAAAAAAGAACACAGAAGCACTGATCCAGGAGTACTTTCTATGGGAAAGAAAAGTGAAACATTAATGGTTGTAGCTCCTTTAGTGGCTTCATCTAGGAGAGAAAGACAGCTAAGAAGATAAACTCTGAACCAGTTTTCAAGTCTAGAGTATGAGAGAGAGCACATACAGTTAGTCACAGTAAAAGCTCAGCCTGTAGCTATGTCTAGCAGAGACAGGGTTAAACACTTCAGTGTTCCATTCTCCACTTACCCTTTTATTTATAATCTCTGGTTTTTTGTGCTTAGTACTGGATCTCCTGCTTGTTACCAATCCGTTTCCAAGTGTGTTCCTAACCAAGCTTCAATAACCTGCCTCTATTCCATCACCGTGATTTTTGTAAGTGCAAGCTTCATTCTTAATAAACTTTTCAACACGCCAAGCTGCTTTCTCACTCTGATCTGCACTTTGGTCCTACACAACTCCAGCAAACCCTGACAGAAAAATCCAGTCATCAAGAAAATTAAGAAGAAGATTCAAAAGAGGTGAAGCAATTGCTGCGCTGTATCAACAACTCCTCAATTTCCCCAGCTCACCATGGCAAAGGTTGGAGGTAGCTAACCAGTTGGAGGAATGGGAAGAACTTTTCCCCCAGAGTAAATTTACTCTGGAGCATCAGAAAGCTCTGGCAGAAATCTTCCTTCCTACTTCCGTGCGTCCGTAAGTCAGGATGACGTCTCTGCTCCAGCCGTGGGTCCCGAAAATGCCTTCATTCCGCCTGCTACCACCACCCATTTCCATCTTATCCTGCCATGGGCGACGTCATTGCAGAGACGCACCCGTCCCTGTTTCATAAGGTCCGGTTGGCCCCTCCTACGTTTCTACAGAGGGTCACTCCGAAGCTCTTCTCTCTGTTCCAAAGGTTCAGATCAACATCTCCTCACCTTTCCTGGAACCCTTTACCCTTCCCTTTTGCCCTTCTGCTCTTTGAAATTTTGGGTGTCCCCTAACTCTCCCCTAATTCTTGCTAATCGCAGTATTCCTTACAGTTCCACATCCACATGTTACAGGCGAGCCATATTATAGAGTTGATTTATTTGAGTATGTTTATTATTCTCTGGATATAATGTATTATCTTGTGGAATATTTTCTGGCATAAAGGCTTGTATTTTAGTTGTAAAACAAAAACAGGATTTTTGTGGGTTTATGAAGGCTATTTTTTAGATAAAAAAATAACAATGTATTATTTCCCATAAGTGAGGATGAATAACATATTTTGTGATATTACTGACCACTCTCCAGTAATATCACAAAACCTACAGTGAAGCAGATTGTTTTAAAAAAAATGACATATCAAAATATTGTTTCTAGGGCTATTGAACATTTTGACATTCTGTTGCCTGCGTGTTTTAGCTTGGTGCAGAGCACAGTGTCTCCTTCGGCTTGTAGCATGCATTTTCTGATGCAGTTCCAAAATCAAAAATAGAGTCAGTTGGTCATTTTCTACCATGTCTTTCATAGTGGGAAGCTGGTGCCTATCTCCAGCAATCTATGGGCAGGAGGCAGGGTACACCCTGGACAGGTCACCAGTCCATTGCATGGCAACATAGACACACACAGGACAAACAACCATGCACACACTCATTCACGCCTGAGGGCAATTTAGAGAAACCAATTAACCTAACAGTCATGTTTTTGGTCTGTGGGAGGAAGCCAGAGTACCCGGAGGGAACATGCAAACTCCATGCAGAAAGATCCCTGTCCGGGGGTCGAACCCAGGGTCTTCTTGCTGTAAGGCAACACTGCTACCAACTATGCCACCGTGCACCCCATTAGAAGAAAAAAAAATCAAAATTAGAACATCGCAAAATCTGTGTGGAATGAGCTATTCTTGACCCTTACAATGAAACTGCAGCTGTAATAATGGCACAAAAATGCAGAACAGAGGGACTACCACAATTGATTTTCTCCATTTCCCGGTCTTTGCTCTGTCCCGCCCCCATCATTTCTGTCTAATGGAACTAATGATTGTCACCCGCGTGGCTTTGTTTACAAGTTATAGTTCACTTGCAAAAAGTACAATGTGAAAGCAAACCACACCAAACGACTGTCCTGGTGAGAATAAGACCTGGCTGTACTTTACTTAAATATGCATAAAGATGTGTGACTCTTCACATTAAGGCATGCATGATTTCTCATTTGAAATCATGCATTAATCATTACTCAACATGAGAGCAAATCAAGTTGATGCAGCAATCTCTCAGTGAATCTGAGAAGTGAAGATTATGTTTCAGAAACATTCAGCTACATCAACAGATAAATACAGGGGTTGGACAATGAAACTGAAACACCTGGTTTTAGACCACAATAATTTATTAGTATGGTGTAGGGCCTCCTTTTGCGGCCAATACAGCGTCAGTTCGTCTTGGGAATGACATATACAAGTCCTGCACAATGATCAGAGGGATTTTAAGCCATTCTTCTTGCAGGATAGTGGCCAGGTCACTATGTGATACTGGTGGAGGAAAACATTTCCTGACTTGCTCCTCCAAAACACCCATAGTGGCTCAATAATATTTAGATCTGGTGACTGTGCAGGCCATGGGAGATGTTCAACTTCACTTTCATGTTCATCAAACCAATCTTTCACCAGTCTTGCTGTGTGTATTGGTGCATTGTCATCCTGATACACGGCACCGCCTTCAGGATACAATGTTTGAACCATTGGATGCACATGGTCCTCAAGAATGGTTCGGTAGTCTTTGGCAGTGACGTGCCCATCTAGCACAAGTATTGGGCCAAGGGAATGCCATGATATGGCAGCCCAAACCATCACTGAACCACCCCCATGCTTCACTCTGGGCATGCAACAGTCTGGGTGGTACGCTTTTTGGGGGCTTCTCCACACCGTAACTCTCCCGGATGTGGGGAAAACAGTAAAGGTGGACTTATCAGAGAACAATACATGTTTCACATTGTCCACAGCCCAAGATTTGCGCTCCTTGCACCATTGAAACCAACGTTTGGCATTGGCATGAGTGACCAAAGGTTTGGCTATAGCAGCCCGGCCATGTATATTGACCCTGTGGAGCTCCCGACGGACAGTTCTGGTGGAAACAGGAGAGTTGAGGTGCACATTTAATTCTGCTGTGATTTGGGCAGCCGTGGTTTTATGCTTTTTGGATACAATCCGGGTTAGCACCTGAACATCCCTTTCAGACAGCTTCCTCTTGCGTCCACAGTTAATCCTGTTGGATGTGGTTCGTCCTTCTTGGTGGTATGCTGACATTACCCTGGATACCGTGGCTCTTGATACATCACAAAGACTTGCTGTCTTGGTCACAGATGTGCCAGCAAGACGTGCACCCACAATTTGTCCTCTTTTGAACTCTGGTATGTCACCCATAATGTTGTGTGCATTTCAATATTTTGAGCAAATCTGTGCTCTTACCCTGCTAATTGAACCTTCACACTCTGCTCTTACTGGTGCAATGTGCAATCAATGAAGACTGGCTACCAGACTGGTCCAATTTAGCCATGAAACCTCCCACACTAAAATGACAGGTGTTTCAGTTTCATTGTCCAACCCCTGTAATTACAAATGTGATTACTTTTGAGCAAATTCAATGGAAAAGATGTATATAATATGTGTGTTGTGGTCCAAACAATATAGAACACAGAATACAATATAGGTTTTTGTTTCATTTTATTTCTATATTTAGTTTTAAGTTCCATGTTGGTTTCCTCAGTTCTCAACCCCAGGTTTTTAAACAGCACAAATTTCTACACTGCCTTAATTGAGCTTAGTCTCCAATGCATTTTGTTTTACATTTTGCATTTATCAATAGTCAAACTTTCCCACCTGCAGCAGTTGAAGAGGACCAAATGATTACATCCTAAAAAATCGTTAGATTTTGTTTTGATTTTCAGTTTTGGAAAAGCAAAAAAGAGATGGATGGAAGCAAACCCCAACTCTATTTCCATTGCTTGCATATAATACTGTTGGGATTATGATTATTGATTAATTAATATTTATCAATAACTATAATTAAAAATCATAATTTGAGAAAATTAATTTCTTAACCAAAAATCCTCATTTATGAATCAAAACCAGAGATGTCTTCTGGTGTTGTAATTGTGGCGCAACACCTTTGATAATTACAACCGTTAAATACTCAGTAATAATTCATAACTATTACCAGAAATGTCACTGTTTAATCAACCGTTTCTGGCGAAACGTGGGGAACTTTAACCTTATTTTGACTGACAAATCACTCTTGCACAAAATAAACACAAACAACTTCTCTTTATCTACGTGAATCTTTATTGAATCAACCGCCTGATCCACCTCGCTATTCCGATTCAATAATCTTCACCTAATCCAGTGGTTCCCAAACTTTTTTCTCCTGGGCCCCCTTTGATTTATAGGGAAATGTTACTGCCCCCCTGCCCAGCACACATCGACCCTCCGACCAGACACACACGTGTTTTGTTTTCAAACTCTATTGCAATTTATTTCACAACTCAGTAAACTGTAGTAAATTACAGGTTGCAATAAAATAAACTAGAGTCATTTAAGTAACAAAACAACAAACCATCTTTTACAGTGTAAACATTTCAAATGTAATTTTTTACAGTATAACAATATTCAACATTGCTATTAACCCGTTTTTCAAAACTGTGTAAAATGGGTCTAAAACATGAACAACTCCCTTAGAGGAAAAATAATTTTTCTTGTGAAAACAACATCTTTCATCTTCATATCTTTTTAGTGACTGGTGTGAGCCTGCTTGTTGCTGCATATCTTCTCAAATCAAATCTGGGTTGCAATTGTGAGACTGCCACTCGAAGTTCGTTTTCTATGTCCAGCTTTGATCTGTATTTTGTCTTAATTGAGTCCACAGCAGAAAAACCTATCTCACAAAGGTAGGATGTGGCAAAAGGGAGACGTATGGCTAGGGCTCTCTTACCTAGCAGTGGATAATCTTTCTCCACTCCAATCCAAAATGCACCCAGTGCCAGCGTAGCCGCCATGTTGAATTAGATGTGACATCAATAAACTGTTCCTCCTCTGATGTGCTGAAGTTTGTAGGTAGTTTTGCACTGAAAGCATCACGGATCCAGTCATATTTTTGGAATCCTGCACCAGGAAATATCTCAGGAAATGTTTCTGAAGGGCAGAGATGTGAGCTTGCATGCATGAGATTACTGTGTTCTGCAGCTTCTTGTCTTCAGTGAATTATTTCAAGATATGATACGTCATATTTTCTAACCTTTGGCTTGGAAGGAAGTTGTTTTGGAAGCAAAACAATTTTTTAGTTATTTATACTGCGCCCCCCCTGCAATGGCGCTGATCCCCCCCTAGGGGGCACGCCCCCCACTTTGGGAACTTCTGACCTAATCAAACATGCAAAGTTCTACACAAAAGGGTAAAATATCTAACTAAACAAAATAAAGCAAAACAGCAGTGGGTTTGTATGGAATCAACCGGCAGTTATGGCAAAAGTGATAATATGACAAGGGAATATGGTGTTGAACAAAGCTTTGGGAGCGCAGCCCTTCAGAAAGTGTAGCTCAGTGAGATGCAGGCAGTCATAAACCTTCCCGCCAACAAGGTTATAAACCCCGAGGACAAAGGGTAATGAAACTTTTGGCGGCAAGCCAGTAAGCAGGAAAGTTGAAGACAAAGAAAATGGTTGATTTTCACCAAAGGTTATTATAGCAGTCCAGTTTCACAGCGCACCTGCTCTCAGGTGTTCACATGGTGAAACCACAATCTTGCGAGACTCGGCGGCCTCAGAAAACAACAGTAATCACGTTTCAAAAGAACAAGGGCATTCACATACAATTCAGAACACATTACATTCTAAGTGGCAATTCTACATCGCACTAAATCTCCTTTACCCTGCCCATGCTATTCCTAATAAAGAAATAAAAATAAAAGCTGGATTTTACTTGTTGAAGTCTTCCTTCTGGGGCAGCGAGTGAGAGAAAAGGAAAAGGGGGGTTGAAGAGTTGCACGCGTCTGCGGATACTCCAAGAAAGTGGTCAATCTCCGTCTTTTGGCCTCCTTGGTGAAAAGGAAAAATATGATCTGACCGTCAGAAGTCAACTAGAACCAAGCAAGGAGGGAAAGTTGCGTCTCCTTGAAAACGTGGTTTTTGGTTGTGTGTTAAACTCACGTCTTCGATTGACAAAGTGAAATTTCTGGCCTTCTCATTCCAGAAACCTCTTTCATGAATTTGTTCGTTGGCCAACGAAGGAGAATAAATGAAGAATCCATGTGGGACCTCTTCTTCTCCAGAGAGAGATGCTTCAGATGTTGGTCCGGTATCCAACGTGAAAGCAAAGCTTTAAAGGGGGCCACCTTCATTTATGCTTTCCCTTGACGTCAGACTTGGGACGCCCCGTCATGTCAGCCGTGGTGGCCGCTGGGATTCGTAGTAGCGGGCTATCCTGGGATACAAAATGGCCGATGACGCCAAACGGCCTGGTAGCATCCAGCAACGTGCAAATGGTCCAATATTCAGCAAACAAGTTGTCCAACAATACCTAATTCAACCAAAGCAATAAACCACCAGTTATCTCAAATGGCCCACCTTCTGCTGGATTTATTATGCAGTCATCATGCAAAAGCAACCAGTAAATGTTTATATGTAAACCGAATAACTCCTACACCTTAGCATTTAAGCAACCATCAAGTATTTAGCCTAGTGATGGTGAAGCTAAGCCTTGCGGTATTTCTGAAAACTCCACAGGTGGTTCATTTTAGCCCCACAGTTGTAGGGATTCTTTCAGTCTGCAAATTTCCTAGTCAGCAAACACACATCATGTTTAACCCAGTTACTTAATACCCACTGTTATCATTGTTTATTTCTAAAACGCCCTCAGTGGAAAAAGTGTAATAGTTATCTGTATTTGTTTATGTTTATATGTACTCCATGTGTATTGAAACTGTGTGCATGTGGGTAGCGGGGTGGGGTTTGCATATATAGTTCTGGATTCAGCTGAGATTCAGTGTCATTTTAAAGTCTAGTGTCTGATACTCTCCTGGTTAAATAAATGTTTCATCTTACTATGCCCAACTTGTTGTCTCACCAGATTATTTAAATACAGGCAGGTGAACGTAAAGTGAGATGCTGAGCGATGAGAACGGCGGATATAAGGAGGACATCCAGAGGAACAGCGAGGAGGTCGTCTCCAGAGGATTTCTGCAATAGTTGCAGGAACAAGAAAGCAGAACACTAGAGTGTGAGAGCTTGAGAAAATGCAAGGAGTGGCTCTCCTGAAAGAGAGGACAAAACTCAGATTAGAGTCAGCACTTGAAGAAGAAGAGCAATGCAGAGAAAGTAGGCCTGTTTATCATGCTTGGCGAGCAAATAATCAAATATCTGCTTTGTGGTGTCTGTTCCTGTTTTTGCTCTTTTTGATTGCACCTAATGAGCTGCGGCTGCGGGGCCACACCTGTCAGTCACACCGTGCAAAGAAGTGGTGAAAAGAGACCCACCAAAACACACACCACCCAGTGGATCTGATATTTAATGACAAATAGCAATTAAGACAAGTACACATATGCTGAAGAGAAAAACACAGCCACTCCTTGATTAAACAGAATAACCTACAAGCAGTAGGGTCTGAAACACAGGCAGGTAAATGGGGTAGTTATCAGGAGGAACCAATGAGAACAATGAAACCAGGGAGTGTAAATATTGAGGGAAGTGGAGAATGGACCAATAAACTGAGGGAGCTAAATGGAAGGGATTGAGAAGGAGCTGGTGGAACGCAATTGAGGGAGAGTGATTAATTAAAAGTAATGAGCAGGGAGTGCAAGGAAACAACAAAACCTCTAGGTGAACAGGAATAAGAAAACAATGAAACTAAAAATAACATTAACACGGAGGAACCATACCTATAGGGAAATACAAACTAAAACAACTAAACACCAGAATCCAAGAAAGTAATCTAAACACAGGGAAAGAATGATGAATCTAAACATGAACTAGAATAACAGCAAACTAAGAATGTAGGGAAAACAGACTAGGAACCAAACCTAGACCCATCACAGGCAAATCATGACAGACTGTTAAAGAAAATGCATGTAATTGAACTATTTTCTTAAGAATTTCCACAGAAATGTGTTTTTTTATATCTGATATGAGTTTACCTGGCAATAACAATTCTTGACAGAGAATAAGTTTGTGTTTCATAGATGCTTATATACATATGTAAATGATGCAGTAATAAAGCAACAACTCTGGCCAGATACAGGTGGATTAAAGGAACATGTAGAAAATTACTGCTATGAATCTGATGTGCATTTAGGAATTAGTGGGACAATTTTAAAGCCCATCGTAAATTGTGAACGCCATAGCAGTGAATGGAAAAGCAGTACATTGAAATACACACATGATGTTTGTTGTTCTTTTTAAATGATCCTGATTTTTTTATAGATATTTATCATCAGAACAGCTTTTGGCATCTCCCACTATATATATTTAAAAAAGCTCTTAGCTATATCTTTTAAAATTCTACTTAAAGTTTCCATGTATTTCGGTCTTTGTTCCATTGGTCTTCAACCACAGTTTGTATTCACGGTATCTTATCTTCTGCATCCATATGCAGATGATGCACTGTTGTAAATTTCTGTTTCCATTGGAGATCTCAGATCCATCTGTAAGGTTGTAACATGTATTTGTGGTAATAACTGCCACATTCTCAGTATCATTACAATAACGGAACAGACACAAAACTGAAACACTTGTGGTTAATCCAAAAAGTCAGAGACAGAACACATGTGTCTACTTGGCACCTCTTCCTCAAAAACACTCTGAGCATTTTGGCAATCTAGGACACATCTTGAGTAACATTCATTTGGAAAAATACATGGCAAGTATCATTTTATGGATTTTGAACCATTTAAAGATTTTACATGTGCACAAACTCTCTGTTAGTTAGTGGTGCCTGGTTTCAACTGTAGTGTGTTTTTTCACACAGAATAGACATGAAAGATACATACACTACAGTCTGACAGAATGACAACATTTTCTTCTGGGTTTTTGTTAAATGAACAATGTCAGGGAAAACAAAACAAAACAAATCAACACAAATTATACACAGCACAGCTGCACTAAGACATAAAATTGAAATAACTCAAATACATTTCTAAGCCAGCTTTGGAGAAGTCTTTCATTATATAACTCAAAGCTCTTTGGCTTGCAGGAGATGTTCACTGTTCACTGGGGAGAGATCTGCTTCCTGTGCTTAACAAGACTGAGCTATAAAAAGATTAGGATTCAGCCTGTGAGTGTGTGTATGCGAGAAAACCTACATGAACTCGCTGCAGGCATAAACTGAAAAGGACAATCAACATTTACAGGCAGGCGAGTGGTAGGACAGAGGTGTGAGGGAGGTGCAGCCATGAGACAGGAGAAAAATGAAACAGGGTACACGTGAGTGCTTGGCTAGGTCAGAAGATGAATTGCAAAAGGTGGGGAAGGAGAGCGTGCTGCAGAGTAAGGCTGCTGAGGTCATTCTTACAGCAGGTGGTTTTTCACAACAGTTCTTTAGCCAGAAATGTTATCATACCGATGTGTGGTCTTTGTTGTATTACAGATAATAATAAAAATATGTTTATGTTTATATACTTGTTTTAATCATTTAATGACATAAACAAAAATCTATTTTCTTGCTGACACAAATGTTAGAACACCCTATCCCCTAACAGCCAGCCATACCCCCTTTGGCTGAAATATCTTCAGAGAGACACTTTTTGCAGTTCTGTCTATGACATCAGTCTGAGGAAAGTTTGACCCACTCTCACTCCTGAGCTGTGAGATGTGCGAGGAGTTCCCATATGTACAGCCTGTTTCAAGTCACCCCAAAGCAGTTCAATGTCTAAGCTTTGATTTGGCCCAGGACTTTCCATTTCTGAATTCTCAACAAAGTCTTTGTGGATTTACCTACATGATCTAGGTCATTGTCATGTTGCAGGGTCCATTTCTGCTTTAAACCTTTTGAAGATCCTGTCCAGGGTGTACATCGCCCCCCATAGACTGCTGGAGATAGGCACCAGCTTCCCCATGACCTTCTATGGAAGAAATGCTCTAGAAAATGACTGACTGACTTTTTAAAGATGCTTTTGGATTTTCCTCATGTGCCGGCTCATACATGGTAGATTCCATGGTGGATTCTATGTTACTTCTATGAAGTATTCCTATTCAATGACACTTCCATCTCCATACTTTACAGTTTGTAAAAGGTTATTTTTCTGGAAAGTTATATTTGGTTTTTGCCAAATATGCCCTTTGTCCTGGAGTTAAAATAATAATAATAATAATAATAATAATAATAATAACCTGTCCAAAGAACACAATTCCAGATGTCAAAGTCTCTATCTATGTTCTCTCCAACATGTTCTATGTTCTCTCTGGGCTTCTCCATGGCCAGAGTGGGTAAAACTGAAAGGCGTGATGGTGGTTTGAAATCAGTGTTGGAGGACATGGACAGTGAATGTTTATTTTACTTTGCACGTTTGTACTTAAAACGTGTCTCATGTTTGGTAGGCTCACACCAAATCATAAGACGGTAAAGGTTAATAGCGGCACAGCCTCTGACGGCTGGAGGTGGGACTTTAAGCCATAACTCCAGCCGTAACTCATTGGGCACACAACAGATGTATAGTGAGACTGAGGGGGGAGGAGTCATGCAATGCAGTGCTGGAACTGTGAATGGAAAAGAGGCAAGGTAGGCTATTTTCCATACAGTGGAATAACTGATTTGAAATTCTTTTGAAGGTGCTACAATTACTCTCTGAAGCCCACAGACAGCGATCTTACCATGATGTTCAGTCCCACTTCAATAGTAAGGAGCACACCAAACCGAATGACGTTCACCTGATTTGGCTTGCTTAGGGCAAACCTTCAAAATGCTGAATAACGATGTTACGATAGATAGATAGATAGATAGATAGATAGATAGATAGATAGATAGATAGATAGATAGATAGATAGATAGATAGATAGATAGATAGATAGATAGATAGATAGATAGATAGATAGATAGATAGATAGATAGATAGATAGATAGATAGATAGATAGATAGATAGATAGATAGATAGATAGATAGATAGATAGATAGATAGATAGATAGATAGATAGATAGATAGATAGATAGATAGATAGATAGATAGATAGATAGATAGATAGATAGATAGATAGATAGATAGATAGATAGATAGATAGATAGATAGATAGATAGATAGATAGATAGATAGATAGATAGATAGATAGATAGATAGATAGATAGATAGATAGATAGATAGATAGATAGATAGAGGAATTTCAAACATGGTTGTCCTTGAAGAGCATTTTCTTGAAAGCTTGTGTGACAGATGGAGGGGGAACACTAGTGCTCCGTGGAGTTTGGGGGGGTTGGGTGGTAGAGTGTGCCAAATGGTCACAGAAAGTGATTCCCCTAAGTGCATGTCCCAATAAAGCAGGGGATATTTCTGAGAGTGGAATGGATTAGACTATTAAATAAATGCAGAGGGAAACAAGGAGAGATGGACGACAGGGGTGGGGGAGTAAAGCAGATGCCAACGAGGTTCTGAGAAGCAATAGAACAATGCCAGACAAGGAGAAAACAAATAGGAGATAGAATGAAGGAAGCATAATGATATTCTCATGTCCTCAGATAATGTACTTGTGCCTGTATTTGTCCTGTTAAATCTTAGTGCTGAATTTTAACAGTATTGTCTTAGAAATGCTTCAACATGCAGTATGGATCAGGGGAACAGCACTAGACTGGTTTAAATCCTATCTGTGTGACAGATTCTAGTTTGTTCACTTTAATTAAACATTTCCTTCACACTCCAGAGTCACTTGTGGAGTACGAAAGGGCGCAGTGCTTGGGTCAATTCTCTCTGCTAAATATATGCTTTCAATTTGTAACATAATCAGACAGCATAAGATAAATTTCCACTGTTAAGGTGATGATACTCAGTGATATTTATACATAAATCCTAATGAATAAAATCAGTTAGGTAGACTACAGGCATGTCTTGAAGACATAAAAAACTGGACGACTTTACATTTTCTGCTTTTAAAAAGAGGCAAGACAGAAGTTGGGGGCCAGAGTTTTTGAAGAATAAACTGCTTAGTCAGCCAATTAATGTGGACACTATTAAATATGACTCCGATTATGAAGTAAAGAACCTTGGTGTTATTTTGGAATTTAGATAACCATGTTCATTGTTCCTCCAGCATGCCCAGTACAAGGGATTGCTGCAAAGTCAACGACACAATCAAATGACTATCCAACTTACATGGTGCTTGTCCAGGAGAAGTGAATGCTGCAGGTTAGTGACTCGATGTGATCTGCTGGGTTTCCTTAGATCAGGGGTCGGCAACCTGCGGTTCCAGAGCCGCATAATATTCGTCACATCCACATCTATAGCCCTCACCTTTACCTCCAGGTGCACTCTTGAGATTGCAACCTTCGTGGTAAGCTAACCATGAATACATCCCAAAAAAGAAAAATCTCAGAAGATAGTAGAGAGTTTAATTCTGCATGAACAGATTCCTTTGCCTTCACTGCAAATGACGCTGGCTTGTGTGCTCGATATATGGCGAGAAATAAGCAAACAATAAAAAAATGAAATATTGAAAAAAAATTTAAAACAAGCTCTCAGCATTTCTGAAAAGTACCCAACTGAAGATGAGTGAAAGAAATCCATTTTGGAACTACTACGGAAAGTTGAGCAGGGCAAACATATTTTCAAGAAGTGGATCAATTCTTCAAACTCAATTTGTAAGGAGGGGGAAGCCGTTCATAGATGGAGACTACATGAAGGACATAGGGAAGATCAGCATAGAGCTTCAAAAACAGAAGTCATATTAAACTGGTATGCACACTAGCATTTAACTGACTAGGTTGATGTTGTTTTTTATTGTATGTTCAGGTGCTTCGCTTGATTACTGCCTGAGAAAGAAACCCGAAGAGGATGAGAGCACACTAAAATCGACTTGTCAAAAAACTTAGTTTTCTTTTAATGGTATACAAATACAGAAATGAAAAAGGCTTGTGTAGTTCAGTATTTAATTTATTTTCAAGTAGGCCTACACTGCACTTCTGTTTGCTAAATTCTATTGTTGTAACAGCTAAAATAATAAAAACATAATAATAAAAGGTCAAATAATAACAATTTTAAAATCTGTTAGCTATGTTGTCTTATGTGGCTCCAGCCTATTTTCATTTGGTGGAAGAAGGAGCAAAATGGCTCTTTTGGTAATAAACCTCTACCTCTGCCTTAGAAAACATTTTAACCAATCTGAATAATAAACTGATTGCATTGTTTGATAACTCAGATAAATTTGGAATGTATGTATTTGACTTTAAATCTGTCTGCATTACTTGTTTGAATTTACTTTTTTGATAAAGTTC
Source organism: Girardinichthys multiradiatus (assembly GCF_021462225.1). Classification (NCBI taxonomy): domain Eukaryota; kingdom Metazoa; phylum Chordata; class Actinopteri; order Cyprinodontiformes; family Goodeidae; genus Girardinichthys; species Girardinichthys multiradiatus. The sequence goes on along the minus strand of NC_061802.1, from coordinate 44,378,579 downwards.
CTTGAGATGATGAATTGATACTTTATAAATAAATTGGATTGAAACTGAAAAAGGAATCACAGTACATCCAACTCACAAGGCAAGATGATATACGATACCGGGTTTATGAAATGAGATCTTAATATTTTTGTGAAAAGTTAGACAGCCCCCTTTTCCTTTTGTGTTTTCACAAATATAGAGTAAAGGTTTCACAAATCAAATACAGTGTACAGAGAATCTATAAAGAGTTGGTTTAGACTTGGGGATGGACACTATGACACAGCCTAGATACCAGTTGAGTACAGCTACCACCCAAATAATATGAATAATTTGGCTTGACTATAAATGGTACTTCGAAGTATATGTCACTGGAAGGGTTACATCTTTAAATTAATTACTTTTAACCGTCTGAAATCTGTGGCTTCAAATTTTAAAGTCATTTTTTTTCCCTGTTCTCCTTCCTGAAAGACCTTGCAGTGGAGAAATGTAGTTGTAGACTTATGGAGTTGATGGCTCTTTTAGATTAGAATTACTGCAGGCCAGGGTCGCAGTAAGTATTTTATCAGGTAAGTATTGTCATGATTTGTAGATCTTTGAGTTTGTTTTAGGTCTTGCCTCTGATTGTTATTGTTTATGCTCTCCAGGTGTTGTGTTATAAGTTCATTTCTTTTAGTTTAGTTTCTTCCTTATTTTGTGTATGGTGTATTTTATTTCTGTTTTATCTGTAAGACATTTCCTTAGCTTAGATTGTGACCTTGTATTTCTGTTTGAGTCCCAGTCATATTCTGAGTTCACTCTCTGCCACTGCAATTAGCCATTACTTATTCCACCTGCATTTGCTAATGACCCTCCTTGTTTTCACCTGCACCATGCCATATTTGTACTGGTCAGTTTCATTCACTCCTCATGGGTGAATGCTGTTTTTCCACCCTGCCCATGTCCATGTCCTTGACTGCTTCCGTTCATTCCTGCTTAAGCCACTTCAATCCTAGCTGTAAGTTTTCATTGTTTATTTATTAAAACCCTTCTTCTCACCTCACTGCTTCCTGCATGTCTGCGTTCTGAGGTCCAATCCTAGAACCATATCCTTACAAGTGAAGGCAAGTAGTGAGGTGAAATGTTTGTTGGTGGCGCAGGTATCAGCGGGAACATGTCTGACAGTGGGACATTTCCAGAGTGGGTAGCAGGTGAGGCAAACCAGGGATTTTAACCGGAAACACCCACAACCATAATAAAGATGGTCCAAATGCTAATGAGGCAATGAAATGCTGCCTTTTGTGCTTTCACTGTTTTAAAAAATATCTGTTCAGCGTTGCATCATCCAGCACAGGTTTGGTAAGCCTTAATATTCTATTTTGAACCAGATAGGACTAAATGCACTCCAAACTACTTAAAAAACTGTGAAATCGTCCTTTAGTGTAGTGCTATCAGGAAGCCATGAAGCAGATGCTAGTTTTAACATTGCTACTAGGTTATACCCCATTACAATATTGTGTATCGGCCCTTTGGTTTAATGGCATAGGAAGATATTGTACTATAGGAAATTAACAGTCTGTCGTCACCTCACACATTTAAGACTAAAGTATGCACAGATGTTTTCATTTAATAATGTAGAAATAAATTAAATTAGGTGAGATTTAAACAATTTTATGACCATTTGTCTACATAGGTTGCAAAAATAGGCAATTATAATGAAAAATAAAAGAAAAGCCACAGTTTAAGTAAACTACCTGTTTATTTTACAAGATGGTTTGTTTACAGTCACAAAATAGAATTAGGAAGGGCTGAAAATGTAAAGCAAATCATTGAAATTGGAGTACAAAACTGGCAAAAGGGTGAAATAACCCATAGCCCACAAAGACCTGCAAGACAAATAACTAAGCATTAATTCACTCACACCTATAAGCCAGCTGTCAGTTACCTTAGCATGAATATTTTGGATTTTGGGAATTTCTTGGAAAATCCCATGCACACAAGGAAATTCCTTCCAAAAAAGCTGAAATTTGAACTGGAATCCTGCTGGAGAGGCTACAGTGCTAACATATGGTTTAGCATCCAAACAGATGGATTTAAATAAGAGAACAAATGAACCTAAAATGAATTCTTACATATAGATATTGCTGATTTGTGTGGAAAGACAACAATATTAAAATGTAAAAAAAAAAGAAAGAAATGTGCATTGTGTATAGTAGTTATTTGCCTGAAAGCATTTTTCTTTCTATTTCTGAAAATAGAAGTTTTGCCTAAATGATCCAATGTCCTCCATGTGTCTTTTGGTTCTTCCTTTTTATTTTGGCATTGGAAGAACAGAATAACTTAGAATCTGGAAAATTGAACAGGTTGGACTTTAAAGAAAGTGTATATTTTAACTGGCAACGCTAAAGTTTGTCTGCTTATCTGATTTACTTCAGATTGAGACCTTCTGCTTTGAAATGCTGGCAAAGGCTCATGTTTTCTGGGGCAAAGCTTTAAAAAGAATTTAAAATTATTATTGCACTAAATGTTATCATAAATAAAAAATATTCTTCTGTACAAATGAAACACTGCTAATAATAAAGCTTTGTGTTTATTTTCCACAAATGGAAAAGTACCTCTCATGAAGCCTTTTGCCTGTCTGTTTACTGCTGACTTACAGCAGTGGCTTTGTTACTCAGGCTATTTTTATTTGGTCTCCAAAGAAATGCTTTGATCTCTAAATGGTCCTTTCTGTTTGCTAAAATCACTGCTGCTGTTAGAAGAATATATGATGCTCTATTTGCTTTAAATATAAAAAAGGAACCAAGATCTTGTGTTAGCATTCAAACTCTGATAGAAGTGATTCCCTTAAAATAAATAAATACAATACAATTTTAGAGTTTCCAGTTGTTTTTTTTTTTATTTATGTAGCGCCAATTCACAACACATGTTGTCTCAAGGCACTTTACAAAGTCAGTTCAATCCAAGCATGCAGATTTCAGTCATTCCAATTAATCCTAACTGTCAAACTGTTCAGTCAAATTCTGTTTATTATTCAAATTTTAAAGATGGATGCTCATTTTGGATTTTCATCGCCTTATACTTTTACAGTTTTAGTTGTTTTATTCCCAAATATTTCTGTATATGAATAAAACCCATCATGGACCAATGTGTACCCATCTTGGGGATACTCTGTTCCTACTTTAACAACTGATGAGCTAAAGTAGTTTTTGTAATCTACTTATAGTCTTGTGAGAAAATGTGGTTATGTTACAGTGTTGTCCCAAATAGAGTACCTTGACTACAAAAGTACCAAAATGAATCAGGCAAAGCTAAACCAACCTTAAAACACACAAGTCAGCACAACAAGCATATGCTGGCATCTGCACATAAAGCACAGCAGCACTGACTGAAGGTTAGCTGGCTTTTAAATCTCCCACCTATCCATCTGGCCTCCTCATTGGCAACAGTTGTTTAGTGCGTGGTGCTGTCCAAGTGTCCTCCAGCCAATCTTCTTTGGACAGGTAAACCTTGAAGGCCCGTCAGTCCACCAGTAGAGGTAGACAGCCAATCAGCAACAGGAGATGAATTACTAGACAGAAACCTCCCGCATTGAAAGGCAGTACAGGAAAAAGGAAGAAGACCACAAGAGAATGGAGGCAGTACAGGCCTGGGGCCATCACAACTGGCCTAATAGGCTAAGAACCACAATTAGTGAAGGGGCTAATACAAAATCAAATTGGTTAGTTAAATTAGACAAGTAGGATTCAGTGTCTGTGCTGAGCTCTGGAACAAACTCCCTGAAAACCTTCTTTAAAGACTGAAAACATTTAGAAAACAGTGAACTGATGACCTGATCACTGAAAAGTGATTTAATAGTATATATTTCTACATTTGTTTTTTTTATGCAATGTCTTTCAAAGCGGTTTTTGGTATTTTAATGTTTCTCCTTTGCTTTTAGATAAAGCACGTTGTATTACCCAGTGACTTTTTGGTGCTAAGTTAACTTGATTTGCCTTCCCTAGATGTGAGATATGCCCTGTATGATTATTTATCTCCAGAACTCATCAAAAACACCTTAGTACTCAGAGACATAAATGCACATTCAATGGTTAAGTACATGGATATAAAATGAATTGTTTATAGATACAAAACTGAACTAGGATAGGAAGGAAGGGCAACAGGAATGGTACAGTTTGGTAAATGAGCAAGTTGAGATGGTGCCATTAAAAGGTTATTCAACGTTGTTCTTTGTGGAGGTTGTTTTTAAAGTTTAATTTTGCAGACTGATTGTGAGTAGTCAGTATCTTACCTGCAGGCACCAACAATCAGACTAATCTCAGAAATTAAAGTCATGGTAGAAGCTCTGATTGGGGAATTAACTGCTTGTCAAAGCAAGATTGTAAGCTACTGTCACGCTGTCTCTTTTCTTGCCATGTGTGCTTGGATTTTAAAAACATATGCATGTGTTGCATAGATCCAAATGTGAAGAAGATAATAAATATTTTTTTGGAACATCAACTTCGGTCATGTCTTTGAGTATGTGTTTCACTTTTGACCAATTTGAATTGTGGCTGTATATTGTGGTTGAAGGTGTGGGATTTAAATGCATTAAGACAGAGTATGTTACTTTACCAAATATTACTGACTTACTGCATTCTTTCCTTATTTTAAGATAAACTGGCCATCTGGGAATGAAATGTCAGTGCTCTCTGGGTGCCCCAAAGATCTCAAAGCTAAATTAGTCAGAAGCAGGTGATACTGTTGTTGTGACTATGAATCTGAATATATTTTTAAATATTTAATATTAATACTTTAATATTTTATCAAATAATATCTCGGTCTGTTAAGGGTTGTCCTGTGAATACCAGCCCAGTAAGGCGATGGTATTAGGACAAAATAGAAAGGTGTGAGACGGGCTCTGACATTATTGAACAGAAAAACTCTGCACACACAGAATGAATTTACACAATTTCTTAAAATACAAGAATTTATTAACAAAAATAAGTCAACTCAAAGTCAAATATACAGGGGTTGGACAATGAAACTGAAACACCTGTCATTTTAGTGTGGGAGGTTTCAAGGCTAAATTGGACCAGCCTGGTAGCCAGTCTTCATTGATTGCACATTGCACCAGTAAGAGCAGAGTGTGAAGGTTCAATTAGCAGGGTAAGAGCACAGTTTTGCTCAAAATATTGAAATGCACACAACATGATGGGTGACATACCAGAGTTCAAAAGAGGACAAATTGATGCATGTCTTGCTGGCGCATCTGTGACCAAGACAGCAAGTCTTTGTGATGTATCAAGAGCCACGGTATCCAGGGTAATGTCAGCATACCACCAAGAAGGACGAACCACATCCAACAGGATTAACTGTGGACACAAGAGGAAGCTGTCTGAAAGGGATGTTCAGGTGCTAACCCAGATTGTATCCAAAAAGGATGGTTCAAACATTGTATCCTGAAGGCGGTGCCGTGTATCAGGATGACAATGCACCAATACACACAGCAAGACTGTTGAAAGATTGGTTTGATGAACATGAAAGTGAAGTTGAACATCTCCCATGGCCTGCACAGTCACCAGATCTAAATACAGGTCCTTCTCAAAAAATTAGCATATTGTGATAAAGTTCATTATTTTCCATAATGTCATGATGAAAATTTAACATTCATATATTTTAGATTCATTGCACACTAACTGAAGTATTTCAGGTCTTTTATACTCTTAATACAGATGATTTTGTCATACAGCTCATGAAAACCCAAAATTCCTATCTCACAAAATTAGCATATCATTAAAAGGGTCTCTAAACGAGCTATGAACCTAATCATCTGAATCAACGAGTTAACTCTAAACACCTGCAAAAGATTCCTGAGGCCTTTAAAACTCCCAGCCTGGTTTATCACTCAAAACCCCAATCATGGGTAAGACTGCCGACCTGACTGCTGTCCAGAAGGCCACTATCGACACCCTCAAGCAAGAGGGTAAGACACAGAAAGAAATTTCTGAACAAATAGGCTGTTCCCAGAGTGCTGTATCAAGGCACCTCAGTGGGAAGTCTGTGGGAAGGAAAAAGTGTGGCAGAAAACGCTGCACAACGAGAAGAGGTAAGAGGTAACCGGACCCTGAGGAAGATTGTGGAGAAGGGCCGATTCCAGACCTTGGGGGACCTGCGGAAGCAGTGGACTGAGTCTGGAGTAGAAACATCCAGAGCCACCGTGCACAGGCGTGTGCAGGAAATGGGCTACAGGTGCCGCATTCCCCAGACCTGGGCTACAGAGAAGCAGCACTGGTCTGGGGTGCCGTGTCAGCTGCTAGTGTTGGTCCACTGTGTTTTATCAAGGGCAGGGTCAATGCAGCTAGCTATCAGGAGATTTTGGAGCACTTCATGCTTCCATCTGCTGAAAAGCTTTATAGAGATGAAGATTTCATTTTTCAGCACGACCTGGAACCTGCTCACAGTGCCAAAACCACTGGTAAATGGTTTACTGACCATGGTATCACTGTGCTCAATTGGCCTGCCAACTCTCCTGACCTGAACCCCATAGAGAATCTGTGGGATATTGTGAAGAGAACGTTGAGAGACTCAAGACCCAACACTCTGGATGAGCTAAAGGCCGCTATCGAAGCATCCTGGGCCTCCATAAGACCTCAGCAGTGCCACAGGCTGATTGCCTCCATGCCACGTCGCATTGAAGCAGTCATTTCTGCAAAAGGATTCCCGACCAAGTATTGAGTGCATAACTGTACATGATTATGTGAAGGTTGACGTTGTTTGTATTAAAAACACTTTTCTTTTATTGGTCGGATGAAATATGCTAATTTTGTGAGATAGGAATTTTGGGTTTTCATGAGCTGTATGCCAAAATCATCCGTATTAAGACAATGAAAGATCTGAAATATTTCAGTTAGTGTGCAATGAATCTAAAATATATGAATGTTAAATTTTCATCATGACATTATAGAAAATAATGAACTTTATCACAATATGCTAATTTTTTGAGAAGGACCTGTATTATTGAGCCACTTTGGGGTGTTTTGGAGGAGCGAGTCAGGAAACGTTTTCCTCCACCAGTATCACGTAGTGACCTGGCCACTATCCTGCAAGAAGAATGGCTTAAAATCCCTCTGACCACTGTGCAGGACTTGTATATGTCATTCCCAAGACGAACTGACGCTGTATTGGCCACAAAAGGAGGCCCTACATCATACTAATAAATTATTGTGGTCTAAAACCAGGTGTTTCAGTTTCATTGTCCAACCCCTGTATTTCAATCAACAAACTCTTTACTATGCTAAAACAATCCAACTAAACTACCAAGTAGAATTAAAGAATAACGAAGACTAATGGACTCTGTACAATATAAACAAGTTGACTAAGTTAGTTCCAAGACTAACTTCATGTCACTTCCAGATTCTTCAAGATAATCATTGGTTCTCAAACATAAACATGGCTGTTGCATCACTCTTTTCGGTCATGATTTTCAATCATCTTTAATCAACTTGTTTATATTGTACATAGTCCATTAGTCTTCCCTATTCTTTAATTCTACTTGGTAGTTAGGTGGATTGATTTAGCATAGTAAAGGGTTTGTTAATTGAAATATGTTTGACTTTGAGTTAACTTATTTTTGTTAATAAATTCTTGTATTTTAAGAAATTGTGTGAATTCATTCCATGTGTGTGCAGAGTTTATGCTGTTCAATAATGACAGAGCTCGTCTCACACCTTTCTATTTTGTCCTAATACTGTTGCCTTACTAGGCTGGTATTCACAGGATAATCCTTAACAGACCAAAATATTATTTGATAAAATATTAAAATATTAATATTAAATAATATTCTCAGATTCATAATCCTAACAACTCACACCCAGACTACAGAATGTTACCATTTGCAGATATGTGTTGGTGTGTTTTTGCTGTTGCATGAGTATACCTTCTATGTTTCTTTTTTTTAATGCCAGTGTTTAATTCCAAAAGAATTCAAACAATTCTGTTCTTCCAGTTTTGTGAAAGGTGTTGAAACAGCTCACCGCTGCATTCCTGTTAATGGTTAAAACCAAATACATCATATTATTTAATTCATCATTCCCAGCCTTTTGTTTAACTGATTTTCTTTTCAAAATAAGGCTGTATTCTGTTTCACAGCAGTAAATAATTCAGATCAGGATGGTTTCAGGTTATTCTATTCATCCAGTCTAGCATTCACAATTAATGCATTTGTTCTCCAGACATGCTGACTCCGACATTCTCATGGGACAAAAGAGAAAGAGACAGAAAGGAAGGTGAGGACAGCACAGAGGATTGTGGGATGTCGTATACTGGATCTGGACTCGAGTTATGCTGCAGGAGTCCAGAAAAGGGACAGACACGTTGCAACAGACCACACCCACTCGGGTTTGTCCCACTTCCATCAGGAAAACAATTTAGGAACATCACATCAAAAAACAAATAGACTCAGAAACAGTTTCTTTCCTAAAGCATTGAAGGCAATTGTCCCCCTGCAGGCAGACACTAAACATCCCTGCTGACAGTCAAACAAACCACCAGCCCATCTCATACTGTTTCAGCACAAGCTACACTTTATGTGAAGACTAAATACTACATGCCACATTCTATGTAAATATGTTCTATTTTTCTAAACGTGTTTTAAAATTTTGTAAATTTCTTAAGTGTCTGTAGCCTACATGTATACCTTTTGAGCTGGGTCTCAGCTAAATTTCATTATGGTGACATAATGACAATAAAGAATCTTGAGTCTTGAATCTTGAATATTAGTGCTTTTTGTTCGCATCTAGACCACATAAGAACCGATCCAGCTCCAAAACTACAGTACACTGATACTGTCACAGTGGGGTTTTGGAGTGGACCGAAGCGCAGACAAGAGCTTGGAAGCAGCATTTCAAAAAGCAGTCTCTCAGCTTTGATAAAAAAAAAGTCAAAACGTAATAAAACACTGCAGGTACTGAACAGGGTCGAGATCCAAACACTTACATTACAGACACTGCAGGAACATGGAGACTCAAGGCAGGGACGAGGATAAAGGGTCGAGTTGCAATGCAAGGAACCCACGAAAACATAATGAAACAAACCAACTAATATACAGAGAGAAAACAAAGGCAGGTAATCAAAGGAACTAAGGACAGGTGAGGCAAGGAGGCAGGAAGGCAGAGGGAACAGGTGAACCTAATACAAGTGATTAACAAGACACCGAGCAGACCTAAAACAAAACTATAAACAAAGATAAAAATAAAGCATAAGAATCAGGGATGAACATAAACTGAAGGAAACTGAGAAACTGAAGGGAACACAAGAAACACCAAATCTAAGAACGAACAAGGAACCCATAAAGCAAACCAGATTACAGAGTAATGAAACCTAACACCACACAGACTGAACTGACAGGAAGGGAAGCAGAGAACACAAGGACTAGGATGTAAACAAACAAAATGTAAACGATAAGTAAACACAACCTAACCAGAGGGGCTGGAGAAATATGATGATCAGTAAACAAAACAAAACACAAAGTCCAAAATGTCACATCCTGACAGATACCTTGCCATAAATATGAGTGATTTTTCTCAAAGGACATCTATCCCTACTTTAATCAATGGATAATGATGACTTCCAAGTGATGTTTTGTTTATTATTTCCTCCTGCGTAAGTCTTACAATTTCACTCATTGTTTCTGTTTCTTTGTTCTTTATTAGATTGTATCTTGTACCTTTTCTGGCTTGTGGGACTCCTAAGGCGGCTGACGGGTACCGTGAGGCCAAGCGTGCTGCGGCCCGGGCTGTGGCAGAGGCAAAAACTCGGGCCTGGGAGGAGTTCGGTGAGGCCATGGAGAAGGACTACCGGTTGGCCTTGAAGCGATTCTGGCAAACCGTCCGGCGCCTCAGGAGGGGGAAGCAGTGCTTCGCCAACACTGTTTATAGTGGGTGCGGGAGACTGCTGACCTCGACTGAGGACATTATCGGGCGGTGGAAGGAGTACTTCGAGGATCTCCTCAATCCTGCCATCACGCATTCCGTGGTGGAAACAGAGGCTGGGGACTTGGGGTTGGACTCTTTCATCACCCAGGCAGGGGGATCGCACTCCTCAGCTTCCCTGGTAAGGCCTACGCCAGGGTATTGGAGAGGAGAGTCCGACCGATAGTCGAACCTCGGCTTCAGGAGGAGCAGTGTGGTTTTCGTCCCGGCCGTGGAGCACTGGACCAGCTCTATACCCTCTACAGGGTGCTCGAGGGTTCATGGGAGTTTGCCCAACCAGTTCACATGTGTTTTGTGGACCTGGAGAAGGCATTCGACTGTGTCCCTCGTGATGCCCTGTGGGTGGTGCTCCAGGAGTATGGAATCGGGGGCCCTTTATTAGGGGCCATCCGGTCCCTGTACAAGCGGAGCAGGAGTTTGGTCCGCATTGCCGGCACTAAGTCAGACTTGTTCCCGGTGCATGTTGGATTCCGGCAGGGCTGCCCTTTGTCACCGGTCCTGTTCATAACTTTTATGGACAGGATTTCTAGACGCAGCCAAGGGCCGGGGGGGGTCTGGTTTGGGGACCAGTGGATTTCGTCTCTTCTTTTTGCGGATGACGTGGTCCTGCTGGCCCCCTCTAGCCAAGACCTACAGCATGCGCTGTGGTAGTTCGCAGCCGAGTGTGAAGTGGCTGGGATGGGGATCAGCTCCTCCAAGTCCGAGGCCATGGTACTCGACCGGACAAGGGTGGCTTGTCCTCTTCAGGTTGGAGGGGAGTTCCTCCCTCAAGTGGAGGAGTTTAGGTATCTCGGGGTCTTATTTATGAGTGAGGAAAGAATGGAGCGGGAGATCAACAGACGGATTGGTGCGGCTGCCACAGTAATAGGGGCGCTGTGCCGGTCCATTGTGGTGAAGAGAGAGCTGAGCCAAAAAGCAAAGCTCTCAATTTACCGGTCGGTCTACGTTCCTACCCTCACCTATAGCCATGAACCTTGGATCATGACCGAAAGAACGAGATCCCGGATACAAGCGGCTGAAATTAGCTTCCTCCGTAGGGTGGCCGGGCACTCCCTTAGAGATAGGGTGAGGAGCTCGGCCATCCGGGAGGGGCTCGGAGTAGAGCCGCTGCTCCTACACACCGAGAGGAGCCAGTTGAGGTGGCTCGGGCATCTATACCGGATGCCTCCTGGACGCCTTCCTTGGCAGGTGTTCCAGGCACGTCCCACCGGGAGGTGGCCTAGGGGACGGCCCAGGACACGCTGGAGGGACTATGTCTCTCGGCTGGCCTGGGAACGCCTTGGGCTCCCCCTGGAGGAACTGGAGGAGGTGTCTGGAGAGAGGGACGTCTGGGCGTCTCTGCTGAGTCTGCTGCCCCCGCGACCCGGTCCTGGATAAGCGGAAGACGACGAGTACGAGTACCTTTTCTTTTATTTATGCCGAACGGTCTATTATTTTCAAAGAATTCTTTAACATTTCTACCATTTGTATCTATGTGATCACGTCCTCATAAAGTGCTGTGAACATTAACATTAATCTCCACACCATATAATTTTCCTTGAATCTGTCTACTTACCTTGCTCAATATATTATGATTTAATTCTTTACATGTATTATAATAGTTCTTATTTGATATGTTTTCCTCACCTGCCCATATTTTCATAGTTATATACTCATCCTCTTTTCCTATATTGATTGTGTTAAAGCTGAATCAGAATCAGCTTTATTGCCAAGTTCGTACATACAAACAAGGAATTTGACTCTGGTACACTTTGCCCTTTGGTTTTGTTTTTGCATTACAGAATATACAAATTTACAATTTACAATGTACAATATACACATATATAAATAAAAAGGTGCATTTGCAACATCTGTATGCTGTTGTTTGGTACTCTATTGAATGTTCAACAGAGAAACAGCCTGGGGGAAGAAACTGTCTCTGTGGCAGCTGGTTTTAGTGAACAGTGCTTTGTAGCGGCGGCCTGAAGGTAAAGCTCTGAACAGTTTATGTGCAGGGTGTGTGGGATCTGCAGAGATTTTAGCAGCTCTTTTCTTGACCCTAGACCTGTATAAGTCCTGGATGGAGGGAAGGTCAGCCCTGATTATTCTCTCTGCAGTCCTGATTATTTGTTGCAGTCTGGACCTGTCCTGTTTTGTGGATGAGCCAAACCACACTGAGATGGATGAAGACAGGACAGACTGAATGATGGCAGTGTAGAAGATGACCAGCAGCTCCTGTGGAAGCTTGAACTTCTTGAGTTGCCTCAGGAAGTACAGTCTCTGCTGGGCCTTCTTTCGAACAGTGTCTATGTGTGAAGACCATCTCGGGTCCTCAGAGATGGTGGTTCCTAAGAACCTCAAGTGGTCCACGGCCGATACAGTGTTGTTGAGGATGGTGAGGGGTTGTGTGGGGGTGGTGTTCTCCGAAAGTCCACCACCATTTCCACAGTCTTGAGTGGGTTGAGCTCAAGGTAGTTCTGACTACACCAGTGGACCAGCCGATTCACCTGCTGTCTGTATGCAGACTCATCACCGTCCTGGATCAGTCCAATGACAGTGGTGTCGTCTGCAAACTTAAGGAGTTTCACGGACGAGTCCGCTGAGGTGCAGTCATTTGTGTACAGGGACAAGAGGAGTGGGGATAGAACACACCCCTGGGGGCCACCAGTACTTATTGATCTGGTTCGGGAGAAGATGCTCCCCAGTCTCACCTGCTGCTGTCGGTCTGTCAGGAAGCTGTTCATCCACTGACAGGTGGAGGCTGGGACGTTGAGCTGGGTGAGCTTCTGGTGGAGGATGTCTGGCATGATGGTGTTGAAGGCCGAGCTGACGTTTACAAACAGGATCCTGGCGTACGTCCCTGGGTGGTCAAGGTGTTGCAGGATGAAGTGTAGACCTAAGTTAACAGCATCATCTGCCGACCTGTTTGCTCGGTAAGCAAACTGCAGGGGGTCCAGCCTGTGATGTCTTTCAGATGCTTCAACACCAGCCGCTCAAAGGATTTCATGACCACAGACATCAGGGCTACAGGCCTGTAGTCATTTAACCCTAGGATGGTGGGTTTCTTGGGAACCGGGATGATGGTGGATCGTTTGAGGCAGGAGGGGACCTCACACTTCTCCAGTGATTTGTTGAAGATCCTTGTGAAGATCGGAGCAACTTGATTTGCACAGGCTTTCAGGCATGATGAGGAGACGTTATCAGGTCCTCCAGCTTTCTTTGTTTTCATGCGCTGAAAAAGCCTGTTTACATCATCCTCTGAGACCTTTAGTGCAGGCAGAAGATCTGAAGGTAGGGGGTTGGTTACTTTATGGGAGGAATTTGTTCCTGAATGGGATGTAGAGGAGATGGTTTGAGGTGTGAATGGCTTCCTGTCATGTCTGCAGTAGAAGCCATTCAGACAGTTGGCCAGGCGAGGACTCTGCTCAGGATGGGTGGGGGGGCTCCTATAGGCAGTCAGGTTTGTCAGACTGGTCCATACAGCTGAAGTGTCAAAGGTAGAAAGGCTGTTTTTCAGCTTCTCACTGTAGCTTCTCTTAGCTGCTTTGATCTCCTTTGTTAGTATGTTCCTGGCCTGCCTGTACCGCGCCCAATCACCACTGCTGTGAGCTTCTTCCTTTTTCCTGTGCAGATTCCTGAGGTGTGGAGTAAACCATGGCTTATTGTTCCCAAAGGTGCAGAAGGGCTTGGTCTGCACACACATGTCCTCACAGAAACTGATGTATGTTGTCACCACATCAGTTAGTTGGTTTAGGTCAGTGGCTGAGGTTTCAAAAACAGTCCAGTCTCTGCATTCAAAGCAGGCCTGTAGCATCTGCTTTGATTCCTCATTTCACTTCTTAACAGTGTGAACCTTGAGTTTGGAAGCTCTTAGTCTGTCTGTAGGTTGGGATGAGGTGGATTACACAATGATCCGAAAAACCCAGAGCAACCCTGGTAACAGCATGATATGAGTCCTTTAGAGCTGTGTAAAAATGGTCCAGTGTGTTTTGTATAGATTTCATAATTCCTCCACCTCTTCCATCAGATCTACCCTTTCTTATTGCAGTGTACCCATGTAAACAAAGTCAAGTTCTGGTTTTAGGCAGGTTTTTTAAATACACATATGACTGTAATTCCACAGAGTGGTGGAAGCTATGGCATCTAGGTAAGAAAACTATTACCAATAATAACATCACCGAATCAAACTTCAAAAAATCCAAACTAACTATTTAAGAGAGTAAAGAGGAAGAGAAATAATGCAAGAATACAGTCTTTTTATGCCTGTTTCGTTTCATCTATAAATAACTGCACTAATCATGCAGTAACAACTCCCTTGACTCTGAATGCAAACCACACACATTTCTCACTCTCTGTGTTAGCCGCAGTTTCACACTTCCGTTCTGACTTCTCATTCTTTCTCTCTCTCTTTCTTGTTTTTTCTTCACAAATTTTCCCTCACTTTACTCCTGCGTCTCCCTTTTGAACCAATGTTATATTCCAGAATCTCTTTCTCAAAAGCACAACTTGCATTCGTTTAGCTTCTGCACCGCCTTATTACATGTTCACCCCTGTTAGATTCTAACTGTGAAATTATTCAGTAACAGTCTGTTTTTCTCAGCTAATATATTTGACTTCGTTACCAATAACACAAGACCCACAGGCAGTCACCAGCCAAAGGTGATTTGTTATGAATTATTTTAAGGTGAATAGCTATTCAGTAACCTTTGACTTTGCTGAAAATAATGACAATGTGAACAACTTTCTTAGACAAAAAGGACCAGGAGAGAAAATACCTTTTAAGCACTGTTTCCAGCTCATAGGAAATAGTTACAGCAGTAGCTTGTCAGGGGCGCTGTTGTGACTATGAATCTGAGAATATTGTTTAATATTTAATATTAATATTTTAATAGTTTATCAAATAATATTTTGGTCTGTTAAGGGTTATCCTGTGAATACCAGCCCAGTAAGGCGATGGTATTAGGACAAAATAGAAAGGTGTGAGACGAGCTCTGACATTATTGAGCAGCAAAACTCTGCACACACATGGAATGAATTCACACAATTTCTTAAAATACAAGAATTTATTAACAAAAATAAGTCAACTCAAAGTCAAACATATTTCAATCAACAAACTCTTTACAATGCTAAAACAATCCAACTAACTACCAAGCAGAATTAAAGAATAACGAAGACTAATGGGCTATGTACAATATAAACAAGTTTATGTTTATGTTTGACAACCAAGGATTATCTTGAAGAATCTGGAAGTGATGTGAAGTTAGTCTTGGAACTAACTTAGACAACCATTCACAATGCAAGATCAGATAAAATATTATTTTAATAAAATAATGTTTTAAGAATGTTCTGCTGAATAAAACCAACCTTCTGGATGACTAATTCTCAACGGGGTCCCATTAGCTGCCTTTATTTATTAAAATATTTAAAGAAATATTATTAAGGAAATGGTCAAATATTTAAGGAGGTATTTTGGAAAAGAACCAAATCTTTCTGGATAAATGGGCTTACGTATGCAAGCACGTGTTCTAAGCTGTTAGCCGTTAAAGCTAACAAAGGAGGCTGATAGCTTAGCACCAGAATCAAACACATACCTTTAAAAATACCGTTAATAAAAGGGTTAAAATGCATAAGCGCGGAGGGCGCGTTATGATCAATCTTCTTTGTTTGAAATCACCCTTTAAATAAAGTTTGTCTTAACTTTATAAACACACAAACAGAACACAAAACTGAGCATGTGTGCTGCAGATAGCCTGCTAGCACTAAGACTTCATAAAATGAAAAACGTTTAGATCATTTCAATCTAAATCACTTCTATATTATTCTGCCCAAACACTTAACCTCATGAACTGTGGTGAGGAACGTTGTCCAGGCTGGCGAAGTTTGAAGAAACGTCCACAGTCTTTAAACGGTTAGCTACAGCTAACCTCATTAGCTGTGGGGAGTGGCGGCTGTTCTGTCGGCCGGCCAAACTGCACGTTATCGTAACCACGGTGATGCGGCTCCTGTTGTCCTTCTCTCAGGCAGGGAAAACTGCTTCACTCGGCTTGTAGAGACAGCTTCTCTACTGGGGACTTCTCTGGGACAGTTTGCTTCTGCAGGCCTCAGAGAGAAAGTAAGCAATGCTCATACCTTAATTTACCCCTTTTTATGAATGAATCCCGGATTCTTTCAACAGTAATTCATCACACTTAACTTAGTGCATATGATCGATGATCGTATGACACAATTGGATCCAGTTTGAAGAGTTTATGTCTGCTTGCCAGCAAAGAGACGTTTGCGTGGTTGCCTGTTACTGGCAAAATGCTCACATAACAGATCAAGCACGCACAGCCTGTAATCACACTTCATGCAAAAGACCCACTGTGCTTTAATGTTGATAATATAATTAATAGGGAAGAACTAAAGACATTATAAGGCAGATTAAAACCTTCATTTGCAAACAAGATGCTAAAATCACTTCTTCAGCAGGTGAAAAGTCACCACCTTAAGGCAGCTTTTCCATGTGGTGAAAAAGACAACGTATGCTTTAACCTTGTCACTAAACAAAACACATTGCAATACTGACAGTAACATTATGTTAGGATCAGTTTGATTATGTTGTGTAAATGCGAACATATGCCGGGGAAGGTTTTGTTTATGCAGTAGAAATTTATTTTGTGTCACCAAAAACAATTTAAACAATCAAACATGTTGTATATCGTTAAAATATTGGCAAAACAAACAACACGAATTTAGTAAAATCATTGGAAAATAATTCTATTTTTAAATGTTCGCTTTAACTTTTTTGCAGGACTGTTATGTGACGTTATGTTTTAAAATTAGCAAAGCTATAACATACAGATTGCCACCTCCTACAACAATCGGTTTCTATGTTGCTAATATTACGTTCAGGCTTAAATATTGTGGCTGTTTATGGTAAACTCAGAACTCTTCAAACATATAATCTCAAAAAAACAACAGAACCATGTGAGTCTCCAAAAAGAATTAAAAGATCAAGGAAGACAAATTAATTAACAAACAAATTTGTCTTTTATATTGTTAATATTGATTGTCCAATTTGTTGAGCAAGATAACAGAAATAATCTCGTCAGGGCAGATGACAGAGCTGCTGTGAGTAGTCCAACAAAAGTTAACTAACTGTAAAAGTCCAGAAAAGCAAGGGCCGAACGGAACAGAAGAAAAGAATCAGCAACTGGTGACGCAGCGTAACAATCCCCGCATATTTCTAGCAACACAGCAGAGGATCTGTTTGCTTTTCCTCTTGTTCCAACCAGTAGCACATGCAATTTCCTCATTTAAATAGGGCGGTTTGCACCTGCTTTGCACCTGTTATTCATAATACGCACAATCTTTGAAAATCGCATGCAACACGCCCACTTATTGCACGTGCATTTTATTGATAGTACACATAGATTAGCACCCGCTAGTTGGGAACTTTGAAGATCAGGCCCATAGTGTTGTAAATGTAGGCCATAAAAATTCAGTTTTGGTTTCAGAGCCCTACTTCCTCCTGTCTGCTTTGTCCCCTGCAAGCTTAAAACAGAGCTTCTTTTGGCTTTATTTTCATGATGCTGTTTGTTCTCTGATGTTCTCTAACAAACCCCAGAGGCTACTTTAAGTAAGTCTATCACATAAAATTCTAATACAATACACTCAAGCTTATGGTTGCAGTGTGACAAAATGTGAAAAGGTTTATGGTGCCTGAATACTTTTGCAAGGCACTGTAACTCACTTTGTCTTCTATTCTCTCTATGCTGTCTATTCTATGCTTCTGTCATCTATTCCTTCTACAGAAAATCTGAGATGGAAACGGAGGAAATAAAGAAGCCAGAACCTCTTCAGTCTAGAAGTGGTGCAGGTGGAGAGAAGTCTGTGGGTTGGCAGAGAGGCCGGGTCGCTGAGGGCATGTGAAGGCGAGAAGGAACATTAAAAATGTAATGAATTATTAATAACTGCTTGAAGGAGGATGTGAATGTGTGAGGAAGAGACACACATATGTGCTTGCACACACACAAAGGAAGAGATAAATATACTGAAAGACACATACAAAGTGAGAGGACCAGAAATAGCAAGCAAGAAGTGGAGTGCATATGTGAAAGAGCAGGCAACATCCACAGCTGCACTGGGTTCAATGACATAAAGTAAGTGGATTTGAAGTTTTTTTTTTAAGAATTAGACGGTGTTTATTGTCACTAAATCAATCACACATTTACACTTTTAACCAATACTTGTTCTTCAAATCAAAAAAACTTGCTCTGCTTCTATTTCATGAAAAAATAGCCTTAATAAGATGGAGCTGAGTGAGATGAAAAGGAAGAGGAAGCTAATGATTTTGGGCACATTTTTAACTTGGCCATTTCAGATTAAAATAACGTAGGCAGAGCTGTATGCTCTGAGTGAAAAAATCTTAAAAAGCTGATCTCAAGTCCTATGTGTAATAAAGAGGAAAGACACATGACAAAATAATTAAAAACCTGAAGAAAAAAATGCAAAAAGGCATTAAAATACAATAAAATCACTGACATCTGTCATTATACAGAAAACGATCCTGGATCCATCAATCCATCCATCCATTATCTATACCCGCTTCCTTCTTACAGGGTCGTGGGGGAGCTAACGCCTAACTCCATTCCTCAGGCGAGAGGCAGGGTACCCTGTGAATAGGCCAGCCCATCGCAGGGCAACACAGAGACACACAGGACAAACAAACATTCACACCTAAGTGCAATTAAGAGAGACTAATTAACCTAACAGTCATGTTTTTGGACTGCAAGAGGAAGCCGGAGTACCTGGACAAAACCCACGTATTTACTGGGAGAACATGCAAACTCCATGCACAAAGACCCTCGGCGGGAGTCAAACCCAGGACTTTCTTGCAACAGTGCTACCAACTGCGCCACCGTGCAGTCAATCCTGCATCTATTAGTAAAAATTAATATCATCTGGTTTAGTCCCGATTGATGGTCTATAAAAATATTTCTCATTATCAAGGTATAACACAAGAAACCCTTCATAATGGGTAAAAGCAAGGAGCTTTCTCAAGACCTTGACAAGTTTAGTGTTGCCAAACATGCTGATGGTACTCGTTACTGATGTATTTAAATGGCTGAATGTTCCGCGGAGCTTTAATGAATAGAAGAGTTCAGAAATGGAAAGAACATTGTTTGACCATAAACTAGAACTGACCAAATGCTTCTCATAAGACTTTTGATAGAGAAGTTAAATAAATAATCAGACCTTTGGCCCACAGACATGGACCACTCACAGGGCTTTAGAAAGACTTGAAATTAGAAGGTATTTTTCACTCAACATGGCCTCTATGAACACCTACCACACAAGACAGCACTGCTGAAGAAAAAGCACATAGTCTGTCTAGAGACAAAATGACACTAACAACCACAATACCACAACCTGCTGTAGGGATATAATAATTATATTTTTATAATTACATGCAAATTATATGTGATGGAAGCACGAATGGAAAAAAGTACCAAAACAATATTGATAAGAATCTGAAGATGAATTTTGTGGCAAGACAAATGGTATCAGAGAAAGAAAGAAAAGCTGAAGAAAAGGCCCAGACAACCACACTACTCAATTCTTTTAGGAGATCAATGAAACAAGGATCACAGTTCATACAAAATGCCCCTAAAACTTTCAAGTTCTGAAGAGAGATTTTTTGAAAGAATGGGGCAAATGGGCAGTACATGTGACAAGCTTCTACATACAGGACACATCTTAAAACTGTAATGACCAAATAAGGTTTTTCTATTACATATTAATTACATTTTTGTAAGTATGTTAAATACTAATTCTCTGTGCCATACAAGTGCCATAGAAATGATCCCCATTAGAAATAAAGACTAGATTGTCAAAAGTATTGGATCACTTACTTTCACACATATGAACTTGAGTGAAATCCCATTCTTATTTCATAGGGTTTAATATGATGTCAGACCACCCTGTGCAGCTACTACAGCTTCAACTCTTCTGGTGAGGCTATTAACAGGATTTAAAATTGGGTTTATGGGAATATCTGACAATTTTTCCGGTGCACATTTGTGAGGTCGGACACAGGATGAGAAGGCCCAGCTCACAGTTGCCATTCTGATGCATCATAAAGGTATTCAAACGGGCTGATGTTAGGGCATTGTAAACTGGTGTGCAGTCATTTTGGAACAAAATGGGGTCATCCACAAACTGTTTCCACAATATTTGGAACAATAAAATTGCTCAGAAAAACTAAGTATGCTGAAGCATTACAAATTCCTTTAATTGGGCAGAGCCTAACCCCTCCAAAAAAAGCCAACACCATAAAAGGATCTGCATAAAGCTTCATACTTCATACAACACAAGTCAGACAAGTGACATTCTCAGGGCAAACTGGGATATGACTATTGGATTGTTCTAGAGTCCAGTGGTTTGCATTGCACTTAAGGTTTGTATGCAGCTGCTTGGCCAGGGAAGCCCATTCCATCAAGCTCTCCACAGATTGTGCTTGAACTATTCTGAGGGCCACATGACATTGATTGTCATTGTACAATGCACCTGCTTTCTGGTTTTACATGGCCTACTAGTTTAAGGCTAAGTGGCTGTCATCTGCAGTTGCCTCCATTTTCTTAAAATACTACTAACCATTGACTGTGCCATATTTAGCTGTGAGGAAATTGCATGACTGGACTCTTTGCACAGTTGGTATTCTATAATGGAGGAATTCACTGTGTTCCTCAGAATCAGTCTGCACATGCCTAGGTGTTGTATTTTATACATCTGTGGCCATGGAGGATATTAGAACACCTGAATTCAAAGGATTCATGTAAACTCTGTTATGGTGCTTTGTTTTTAAGTTGTAAGGTACGTTTGTACTCATGTTTCTTGTCCTACAGTATTGCGCTTTTTGGCTGTGACAGTGTGAGGTGTTCTTCTATAAGCCCAGCTTGCAAAATAAGATGCTGAATTTATTTATATTAATGCCAAAGCACTTGTGAGAGCTGCAGCAGGTGATGAAATTCGAAGATTTCCCACTATGTGGAAAAATGATAGTTTAAGGCTCTTGCTAAGTGGGTCTTCACACAGGATTATGACTCTGTAATGCTCTATACAACCTGCAGACCATAGTCTACGGGCTATGGTTGATTGAATTTTGGTACATTTGGAAAACCTCCTTCATATTGCGGTCACCACAAAGATGCCATGTCTTTGAGATGCAATGCATGTTCTCAAAATGCTATCACTACATTCATACAGCCTAACAGTGCTCGTACCTACTTCCAGCTCAACTCTGAAAGTTGTTTTCATTCTTCAGAGACCTCTTTCTGGATAATAGCATTACAATACAATGGAATATATGATATGCATATGATATGCATACAGTATAGGGGTCTTTATATACTTACATTGAAGAAAACTAACTTTTGCAACCCTTTGCAAAATGCACAACTTTTGCAATAGTGTTAAAGCTAGAAATTGGTCAACATATTCTCTGTTAGATAGCAATATTGTCATTTTATTTTTTGTTTTATCATTTCCATGGTATCAATGAAAATGAGTATGGCACTGTACAGAAACATTCCATCAGTTCTGCCAAAAGTCTTCCAATATAATGTGTCTGATTATGTGGTCAGCAGCAAAGGAGCTCCTCAAGGCATGGATGACTTTGCAGGTTTCAGGTGTAGGTGGACAAGACATTAAGTACAGGCACCGGTGGAACACTTTATATCATGAAGCAGCACATATCATCCCATCATGAATGAGATTGTAACAAAGGATTGTGGATTTTAGGAGAAACAGTAAAGTGTCCTAAGTTATTTCATAGTAAATGGCCTGAACTTGAACTACAATCAGTCATCCACACATGAATGGTAAGTGGTACTGACAGACGTGACAGCCATACACAGCTGCCAAGTTGGGTGAAGTGTCTTGTCCAGGGACACAACGACTGAGATGGACAGAGCAGGGGTTCGAACCAGCAACCCATTGGTTACAGGACGAACTCATACCACCTGAGCCACAACAGTCCCAAGTGGAGAAGTATAAACAGTTTGGTTCCCTGGACGAGAGATCTAACAGTGATGCTGTCTACAACAAGGAAACTGTGCTTCTTGAGGAAGCTTCAGGTTCTTCAGTGTTTGAGAGCTACAAAACTGCAGCATTTCTTCCTCTTTGTCTGCAGCTCTCAACAGGTTGAATCTTTGAAGAAACCTTGGAACCAAAATGAATTGTGGCCTGCTGTTTGTACAGCCAAAAATAAGACTAGCCACCTGAAACTGGCTGTCTGAAATTCAACAATAAAGTATCTGAGCCAAAGAATCCAAGAAGAGACAGGTTATCTCTAATTATGAAGCAGTTTTCCTTCCATTGCTCTGACAAAGACAGCATCAAAAATCGCAGCTCCGCATGCCCGATGCATGCTTAGTGCGATAGTGCGAGCAGATACTTGCCCCAGCCGCTAGATGAAGATTGGCCGCCACCTCTTCTCTGTTCGTTGGACCTGCTGAGCTCAACGTGCTCAGCTGTTCATCAGAACGGTTCATGATAAGAGGATGTGTCTGGTCAGAGAAAATTAGTTTAGCATAAAACATCTATTTATTGTTTATTTAATTGTGTTTTGCTTTGTTTGTGGTGCTTAACTGCCTTAGTGCTGACAGGCTGCTGAATGTGATGCTACAAAGTTTGCATTGGGTTGTGCTATAAAGTTGCGACAAACTTTATTTGAATCAGTTGTTTAAATGATGATGATTCTTAAACATGAGTTTGCTCGGTTTTGTCTGTGTTTTCCCTTCATCTCCTTTTACTAACCTGAACAAAACATTTCTGCATAGTCCTTATGAACATGCTAAATTGTGTCTATGTTTTCCCAGCTGCTAATGCTAAAGCTAAAGCTCGGTTAATGCTAAGACAGTAGCCACCTTTAGTTCTGCTGCGTTTCCATTCACCTCGTTCTGTTTGTGCCGCAATTGGCCGTAACAAGCCACCAACAATCATACAGACATTAATATTTGTATAAGTACTACTTAAAAGTAAACGTGGAACTAAGAGGTGTTGCTAAATAATGCCACAGCACTACATGCTGTTTATAGAGTCGCTAATTCTGGGTGTAACCACGACGTCTGTCGGTTCGGTCGCCATCTTCTGAATCCATAAACGTTTTTGCTACCATCTTGGCAGTCCATCACTCCATTCTATCAGTTACTATGATGACTAGTTAACGCAACATTAAGAATCAGTCAGTCAGTCTTCTTTTTTTTCTACTGCTCATTCCATAGTGGGTCGCAGGGAAGCTGGTGCCTAGCTCCAACAGTCTACGGGCGAGAGGCGGGGTACACCCTGGACATTAAGAATCAATTGTTCAAAATGTTATTGATTTCTAATTCAGCAAGTGATATTGAAACATTATATCATTAAAATAGTGTGATGCTACCGGTCAAACGTTTTAGACACATTTTTTCATTTAATGTCAGTCAGTCAGTCATTTTCTACCGCTTATTCCATAGTGGGTCGCGGGGGAGCTGGTGCTTATCTCCAACAGTCTACGGGCGAGAGGCGGGGTACACCCTGGACATTAAGAATCAATTGTTCAAATGTTATTGATTTCTAATTCAGCAAGTGATATTGAAACATTATATCATTAAAACAGTGTTTGATGCTACCGGTCAAAGGTTTTAGACACATTTTTTCATTTAATGTTTTTATTTTTATTTTATGACTGTTTACATTGTACATAGATTCTCACTGAAGGTATCAAAACTGTGAATGAACACATTTGGAATTATGTAGCAAAAATGTTTAAATATGTTTTATATTTTAGATTTCTCAGAATAGTCACCCTTTGCTCTCAATGCACCCCTAGGAAGTTCTCTCAAAAGTCTTTGGAAAACCATTTCAGGTAACCACCTCATGAAGCTCATCGAGAGAATGCCAAGAGATCAAAGCAGTCATCAAAGGAAAAGGTGGCTATTTGGAATAATCTGAAATATAAAGATGTTTAGAATCATTTAACACGATTGTTTACTACATAATTCCATATGTGTTTATTCAGAGCCTTGATGCATTCCATGAGAATCAACAATCGAAACAGTAATGAAAATATAGAAAATCAATAAATGGGAAAGTCTATCTAAAATGTTTGACCAGCAGTGTATTTTCCCATCTGCAATTGGTTCTTTGAATAGCAACTTTTGTTCTCTGTTACCTTTTAGCTCGAATTGTGCCTCATTCTAAATTCTTTAAAGAAACCTTGGTTTTAAACATACACATTCACACTAAACTGTATTGTTTTATTAGTTATTGGTGTTTAAGTTTTTTTCTTATTTGTTCCTTTTTAATATTTTTCTGCCATAATTTATCAGTTTTTCTTATTCCTTGCATTTTTGATTAGTAGTATGGTTGCATGTTCTAGCCAAGTTAAAGAGTTTCTTGACTAAAGTATTTTAACTGGAAGTTGAAGTATTTTTTTAATAAATTCATATATTTTGGAGAGAAGTTGTTCGTGTTTATTCTTTATATGTGTAGTGCTTGCTGTTTGAGAAGTGCGTTAATTCACTCCTTCCTTTATTGTTCTATAATACCACACCTCTATTATTGTTGCACAACATAGTGCAGTCACACTTTTCTGTTTTGAGGGTCGTAAATTTGATCCCGTAATCACTTGTTTCATTTTCTTTGGGTAAATCATGCTGAACTCTCTCCCTTGCTCCTAACATGTTGATTGCTGGCTGTATTTAGAAAATAAAAATTAAATAAAATGGAGCTAAATGGACATTTTAAGGTATTTTGTTGAATACAAATGAGGTTAAAAAGTGGCATGTTTAATATTTAACACTATATGATGTAATTTTGTGTTTTAAATATTCCATTAGATTTGCTTGGCTCTAACAACCAGAGAGCATTGGGTTTCTGGGTAGATCAAACCCCTGCTCTAGCAATGATGAATGAGTATAGCAGGACATGTGAGTCATTAGGAAATTGAAGAACCACACAGATTGAGCAAACCTTTTACAGGATCCCATGGATAGCTACTTGCTGCTTGTCACAAAAAAAGCAAGCTGCTAAAGATTAAATAGAAAAAGGTTAGGGGTTAAGTGGCTACCAATAACTTTTGAGACTGAATGTCTGGATGTTATTCCCTACATAACAACTGCAGCTGTTACCAGCTGGAGTGTAACTACTTTTAATAAAAAGCTTCAGTGCCTATAAAGAGTGAAAGCTAAACTAAAAATTAGAATATTGAGAACAGGAAGAGTAAGTCTCTGTATGAATAGATAGTGGATGATTCTACCAGTTTAATATGTTGTGCAACTAGAAATTTGTTTTTATTTGTGAAAGGTACCAATGTAGCTACTGCTTGAGAATCAAACATACATAATATTCCTTCTATTAGCCGTCTTTAATATTTGTAACTTACTTGAGGATGGAATTACAGTAATGGTAAAAGGATAATATAGTCTGTATCAATTGATCCTGTCATCCCATATTTTTACTTAATGACTGAAAACAGGGTGCTCAGTTTTGCGAAATAACACTGCATTGATACATGCATTTAGTTAAAGACAACCCAAATAATTATATGCTCAAAATTGATTTCTTTACTGATATAGGTTACACCAACAGCTGCACCTCCAGTCACCAGTCTGTCAAGCTTCTGAAGTTTGCGGACGACACCACCCTGATCGGACTCATCTCTGATGGTGACGAGTCCGCGTACAGATGGGAAGTGGACCATCTGTTGGACTGGTGCAGCCAGAACAGCCTTGAGCTCAACGCTCTAAAGACAGTGGAGATGGTTGTGAACTTCAGGCAGAACCCAGCCCCACCTGCCCCCATCACCCTCTGTGACTCCACAATTGACACTGTGGAATCTTTCCGCTTCCTGGGAACCATCATCTCCCAGGATCTCAAGTGGGAGCCAAACATCAGCTCCCTCATCAAGAAAGCCCAGCAGAGGATGTTCTTCCTGCGGCAGCTGAAGAAATTCAACCTGCCAAAGACTATGATGGTGCACTTCTACACAGCCATCATTGAGTCCATCCTCACCTCCTCCATCACCATCTGGTACGCCGCTGCTACAGCCAAGGATAAGGGCAGGCTGCAGCGTGTCATTCGGTCTGCTGAGAAGGTGATTGGCTGCAGTCTACTGTCGCTCCAGGAACTGTACACCTCCAGGACCCTGAAGCGGGCAGGGAAGATTCTGGCTGATCCCTCCCACCCCGGTCACAGACTCTTTGAGACTCTCCCCTCTGGCAGGAGGCTGCGGTCCATCCGGACCAAAACCTCACGCCACAAGAACAGTTTTTTCCCATCTGCCACCAGCCTGGTTAACAAAGCCCGGAAACCACACTGACACTCTCCCTTTCCCCCACACCCCCCCTTTTTTTGCTGACAGGACACTTGTAACCTGTAACTATGCGTTACATTAACGCTCAGCTTGGACTCTCTTATACTGGACTCATCTTATACTGCTCTATATTTACTCTCACTCACTTAAAACTGTGCACTTATATTTATATTATATTGTAGATATGTTTGTACTGTTTAACTTGTACTGTATTGCACCGACTACGCCAAAACAAATTCCTTGTATGTCCAAAAACGTACTTGGCAATAAAGCTTTTCTGATTCTGATTCTGAATGGAGGAAGCTTTCTGTGTTTTGGCAATGCGATTTTAAAAGGGGACACCAATGTAGTCATTTGCAAACAAAGGGACTTGGCTGCTGCCCTCTTCGTCTTGTCCCAATCTAGAATGTTTTTCCCATTTGAATTCCCCACAAATCAAACTTTATTTTTTACTTTTATTTTGCTAAAACATTATTCCAAGATATTTCTTTATTTTAGTGGTTTGCTACTTACTGTTTCAAATTTTTTTTTTTTTTACGTGTCCTGTCTGGCAGAGTTGCACTCAGAATTGTTGTCTGAGTGCCGAGAAGAAGCCCAACAGATTGACTTTCACAAGTGGAGCATTACGGCTAATGCTTTAATGCTCTGTTTGATATTTATAAAATAAACTTTATTAGAAACTGCTTTGGAAATTTTTCAATTGTTGGAATACAGAGATAGAAACAAAAAGGAAAACATAAGACGCAAGAAACAGAGAGAGGTGGGGTAAAAAGGAAAAAGGGAGAGAAGGAGAAAAGAATAGAGGAGAAAAAGAAGGATGAAGCGAATACAAGATAAAACTCTAGTAGATTGTTTCTACACCTGCAGAAACATATGTAAGAACAGCTTTTTTACCAAAAGGTGCATGGTACTAATGAATGCAAAATGTATTTAGTGGTAACTGTGGCTCAATATATAACATTTGTGTATCTGTTAACACCTGAATTTAAACATCTGTGGGTTTAGGTGTGAGCGCGCTTGTGTATACAAGGTTTCTCCATAAAAATATGCAATAGGGAGTGTGAGGAGCCACAGACCTGCCCCCCTGGACCCGAGACAGACACTGAGAAGAAGACATCTGAGAAGAAGACATCCAAAGGCCTCCCCAGAGCACGGGAACCCCAGGAGAACCACCACCATGACTACCGCAACCCCTTCAGAGAAGAACAGGGGAGAGTCCCTGGGGAACCACCCAGCAGCCACAGTGCAGAAGCCCCAGGGAGCTGCAGCGACAAGCCCACAGGCCCCACCGGCAGCTGTCTAAGTTGGATCAGATCCAGCCATGAAACCAGAGAACCGAGATCCCGGGACACATCACTCTGGCCTGACAGAGCCCAGGGGCACATGCACCAGCAAGCAGCCACCGGGGGTGAGCCGGCACACACCAAAGCATCCAGCCCCAGACACCGAGAACCACAAGTACACCAGCGGGTAGAGACACAGCCACTGGCAGGGAGTGGGCGGGAAGGAAATAGGCCTCACATTTGATGGGGCGCCTAAACTGATCCAGGAGAGGGATATACAGTTATAATACACATTCCCACCCTCATACGCACACATAAAAAATACTCACACCCATGCACCCAACATAAAGACAAACAACAATGGACATCATACTCTCCATTTCATGATGAAACAGTCCCAACCTCCCAATGAATTCTGATCTCAACCCCATGAGCCCCCCACTCCCCATGAACCCCAACATGAATATCTCCACAGGGCCACCCTCAACCAGGACACAGATATCGAGCACATGCCCCCGAACCCAAACGCCATGAATCCCCTCCCCACAGGGGCACACCCCCACAGATGAGCTCCACCTAGGACTAGATTGTTTAATCTGTTAATTATGAATCGGGGCAAACAAAGATCACATATAGAGTACCTCAAGGCTCCATTCTTGGGTCACTTTTATACAACACCTACATGATCCTCTTAGCTTAGATTATGAAGTGCTAAGACATCTGTTACAATATCTATGTGACAGACATACAATTTTATTATTATTTCTGTGTCACTACTTTGTTCACTGCAGTCACAAACTGAGTGTGTTTAAAGTGTCTATTGGTGAATGGAACTGAACATCATCTGGCTTTAAGCAGAACAGTAATTGGTTTTGTTCCAAAATGCAAGGTTAGCAATAACCACTTAGCTAGACTAAGTGAGTCTAAATACCATAGAGCATGCAACAAAACCTAGGTATGATCATGGACACAAACCTAATCATAACAACCACATGAGGTCTATTACTGATCCAGACAGCTACCACTTAAAAGACAAAATGATCTTTTTTCTAAACAGGACAAAGAACAACCGCTGCAAAATTTTTATTTTTTAGCATGTCAAAATAATGAAGTTGTGTCTAAACAGTCAGTCAGTCATTTTCTACCACTTATTCCATAGTGGGTCGTGGGGGAGCTGGTGCCTATCTCCAGCAGTCTATGGGCGAGAGGCGGGGTACACCCTGGACAGGTTGCCAGTCCATCGCAGGGCAACACACAAACAACCATGCACACTCATTCATACACCTAAGGGCAATTTTAGAGTGACCAATTAACCTAACAGGCATATCTTTGGAAGGAAGCCGGAGTACCCGGTGAGAACCCACACATGCACAGGGAGAACATGCAAACTCCATGCAGAAAGAACCCTGGCCAGGAATTGAACCCAGGACCTTCTTGCTGCAAGGCAACAGTGCTACCAACTGCGCCACCGTGCCGTGTGTGTCTAAACAAGCCTTTTAAAAAATCTTTCAGACGGATAGAATTAAAAAATTTGCGTGTTAGTATAATTTCCTTTTTATGTGATGCTTAAATTTTTACTATTGCTCTTTTAATGTATTGTGTGTTTTGTATGTATTTTTCTTAATGGGCAGGACTCTGTTCCTTTGTTTTCCTGTATAACCTTGTCAATGACCTCGTGCATAAATGCTATACAAACGTACTTGCCTTGCCTTACAATTTTTAGGTAAAAATACTGAATATAGGTCAAACAAGAAATTCTACAGCTGCTTTCTCACTGCATCTCCTCCACAGTCTGTCCTTATGCAACTCAGTGTCCTCACTCAACTCTGACAATGTCAGCTATAAATAGCAGCATGGCCTCCAGTGCTCACAGCTCACATCCAAAGTACTAACACAGAAATACAACTTGACAGCATGTTCTGCACGATAATGACAGAGCTTTCATTTTCAGCTGGAGCAATTCAGTTTGTTCCCAGACTGAATTTGCAATGATAAGTTGCTTGGATACATGTGCATTCATTATTAGAGATAAAAGCATTACATGTTCATAACTTCCTGTTGGGTGACAGGGCAGAGGTTAAAATGTAAACTTGAAGCTGCCATGCAATGCGCATAAAAAGGGACAGCCTTCTTACCAAATTTTGCCTGGACATTTAAATGCAGCCCGACTTCAATGCACCATGCCACTATTAAATCATCTCCTATTCTCTTTTTAAAAGCCTTTCATGTTTTCATCTCTGGCTGTTGTGGATTTTTTCTTGGTTCTGAGTTGGACACCTCTAAAGGCTCTTTTTCTTTGTCTGGAGAAAGACAGAACCAAGGGGCGGGTGGGAGTAGGGGGACCTGGATGTTTTGAGTACCACCATGATTAAAAACGAACACTGACTCATACAGAGTTATGGTCTAACTAGTCTTTTAGATTTGTGAAAAGCATATTACTTGTGTTTGTAGAGAGTAATATGTGTGTAAATATGTTGTAGCAATGGTTTAAAATCTTATAGGTGGCCAAATGTTATGCTGCTGTATGGTGAACAGGTTGCAATGGGAAAAACAGGAACAAGATACATGAAGTGGGCAATTTCTTAAAATTTACATTTAAACACACACAGAGTGTTAAAAGTTTGAGACCATTAACGAAAAACATCCCAAAACAGAACTAATAGTTCCAAAAAAGGACTCAGTGGTGAGAAGCCCCACTGTTCTTGTTAATTACTTTAAAACTTGGACCTCCTTGGTGAAGATGGCATCATGAAGGCCATCCATGCCATGAAAATGGCAAAGTTTTTATAAATCTCGCTTGACATCTGTCTCCAAATGTTTTCAAGGAGATTTAATTAAATCTAGTTTAGATTCAATACAGGGGCCCATGCAGGATGGTCTAAAAGAGAGACAACCTTTGTCCAACGGATATTCTGAACTTGTCATTTTGTCATTAGGCTGTGTCATCACTGAACAGTCGAGGACCTACAGTAAAGATAGCAGCCCCTGCAACATCCCCATATAGTTGGCCATGGTTCCATTCCCTTACCAACCTGAAGCTCCATTGTTCCAACGAAGCAAAAAGCTCCCCAGATTACCATGTAGCTTCCTCTACTGTGCCATGTAGAACACATCTCCAGTACGATATCCTTGTTATGCAAGTAATGTTTGAAGTTATCAGGACTGTCCAAATTAAGTTCTTTCTACTCAGAGAGTAAAACTTTCTTCCGCCTTTCAATGCCGCATGCTTGCTGCTCCCATGTAAAGTCTGAAGAGGCAAGTTTGTGGTGTTAGAGGAGATGAGGAATTTAAAGATGTTTTTTGTTCTTTTAGGTCTAAAACTTTTTTTGTCACAACCCACTAAGTATTATGTAAGAAATTTAAAATGGCTGTCTTACTGTGTCCAACCTATGTTCAAGTTCAAACTCAGTTTTCTTTAATTTGCTTACTCTAGTCGTGGTGTGTCTCATATATTTTTCTTCTTTTTTCATTTTGAAGTTCTACTTACAACCTGGTTATGATCTTACAGCACAAAATAATGAATACTTGTAATTTCTTCCCTGGTCTTAATATTTTGATGCAGATTATATCTCTACATGAATATTGTGATTAGGAAAATATTTCTGCATCTTGTTTTTGTAATGTAGAAAACGTTTCTGGAGGCATGTATTATTTTGAAATATTGTTTTATAACCTTGTATTAACATGAATATACCGTTTGATTTTTTAGGTAGGACTATCCAGGCTGATATCTGTCAGAACAACATCCATAAATTTCATCAACATACAGGTTTTGTCGTCAGTCTTCGGTTAAAAGTAACACCATTCTCCATTCTCGTGTCATCTTGCTCTCAAGAAGTGCCAAGTCTTGGTTTGAACAACATGCAGACAAGAACATGAGAGCCGCATGGTGAATAGAAGAGTACTTACATAGGCAAGTAAATGGACATGGAGCAGGTAGCAACAGCAGGAACCAGTGGTGAGCAATAAAAACCAAAGAGTATAAATACAAAGGTAGGGTGGACAATGGATCAATGAACAAGTGGAGCTAACCAGTAGAAATAGTTGGTGACAAGGAGAATGCAGGGCAACTGAATGAGGGAGGCTAATTAACACAGATGAGCAGGGAGTCCAGGGAAGTAACACCTAAACACAAGAATGAATCATGAACCTAAAGCACAATGAATGAACTAACATGACAACAATTGAAGAACAAAAACAGGAACAATGCAGAAAAACAAACGAGGAACTCAACCTCAACACCTAATACAGGAGAATCATGACACTTGCATTGCTTTCCCTAACATCACTGTAACTTGTTGGTAGTTTGCCATTGAAGAATGTGAATGGGTGCAGTCCTCAAATTTTATGTGTTTTAAAGAACTCCTAAAAATGCTCAACACCGAGACATTAAGATGGTAATTCCCCCCAGTCCACCAGAGGTTTCCACTTCTCTGTGCACATGTTTTATTTGGGACAACAGTGCAGGGTTTATGAAAAGCCCAAAGAATGGAATCAGTCAGTCTTTCTATTTTCAAGTAATTAAACAAGTTTTCATCCTTGCTCTGATCATATATATAAAATAGTCAGTCAGGCTTAGAAAACAAAATCCTTGCTTTGTCTTAGAACCTTGCCAAACCAGAGATATTGTGTAACACAGGCAAAGAATGAAAACAAGTGGTGATATTTCTGTCCTGTTCCAGGCTTCTGCTGCAGCCAAGCTAAGCCATGCCAACTTTATTTATAAGCACTTCAAAAACAGCACAACTGACCAAAGTGCTGAATAAATATATATAAGCATTAAATCAGAAATACAATAAGAAATGTTAAAGATGTTGTAAAACTACTCGATCAAATAAAATGACCTTAGTTTTGCTCGGTTAAAAGCCAATTAAAAGAAATTTGTTTTCAGAGCACATTTAAAACTCCCCAGTGAAAAGGGCCTATCTCATCTCAACTGGTAGTGAGTTCCAAAGCCTTGGAGCAGCTACAGAATAAGCTCTATCACCTCTGAGCTTCTGCAGCTTCCTCAGCACATCCAGTAGAAGCTTGATGACCTGAATGAACAGGCAGGGCAATGTAATTGCAAAAGCTCAGAGAGGTAGGGCAGGGCAAGACCATTTAAAGAGTTAAAAACAAAGAAAATAATCCTAAATTGAACCCTAAAATGAACAGGCAGCCAGTGCGGTGAGGCAAAAACAGGAGTTATGTGCTCTCTCTTTCCTCCAGTTAAAAGATGTGCAGCTGTGCCAGCCACAGACAAGACAGGAATGTCTGTGGGACACCATAGTATAAAGAGTTACAGTAATTGAGGCATGTTGCGATAAATGCATGGATTACAGTTTCCAAGGCCTGTTTTAAAAGATTTTACCAGTTGTCACAGTTGATAAAAACTGGATTTTATCATCGAGCTAATCTGCCTGTCAATATCTAAATCATTGCCCATTTTTACCCAAAGGTGAGTGACAGTAGGTTTTATATACTGAGCCAGAGGGCCAAACTCTACAAAGGACAAACCACTGGAGACCCCAGGACTAAAAACCTAAAACCTCTGTCTATCTGTCATTCAAATTAAGGAATTAAGAGGCTCTTATGTCTTCAAGGCAGTGACTGCAATAGGCTTTGTAGGCGGCAGTATTGCATGTTTCCAGTCATTTGGAACAACTTCTGAGGATAGACAGTTAATAACAGCAAGAACAAAAAGCCTCAAAGTACAGATTATATCTTAAAATAACCTAGGTGGAAGTGCATCCATAACAGAACCTGAGTGCTTCAGATGATTAATAACTTTGTAAACTGTTTAAAGTTACTGGCTCGAACTGGTGAAAAGCAGCAGAGCAGAGAAACTAAGACTGGTGAGGCAGAGGCAGAGGCAGGGTGAGATATCTCAGCCCGAACATTTTCCACCTTATCCACAAGAACGTTCACAGACTCTTCACATGCCTCGAAGAAGGGTTCAGTGCAGACTGTTTGTAGAACATTTCAAACATTCTCACTAGTTTTCAACAATTTGCGAGGTTTGTGGCAGTTTGACAGGATAATATTTAACGAGTGTTTTCTTTTAGCAACAGTCCTTAAAATTGTGAAGTGACACTTGAAGCTAATCCTTTTTCCACTTTTTTCCGCTCTTCGACACTCACATCTAATCGAATGAGTTGATTCATCCAGCCATGAGTCAGACTTAGTTTTAGGCAACCTGGGTTTCAATAGCGCCACAGTGTTCCACCACAGTGGTGGTATGTAACAAAGAGCTAAGGTAATTTGTATGATGACATACAGTCTCAGGCAGACCTATGTTTGTTTGAAGAGCTTAGTGAACTAGACAGCAGTGGGAGGGTTAATAATATGCACTTCCTGAACAGGAGCGCTAGATTTAAAAGCTTTACCAGGACAATGTCAAACAAGGCATGCATTTGGTCTGAAAACACAGATCTTCAAGCTGGAGATAGTCAAACCAAAAGATAACACAAGGTCCAATGTGTGCCCCTGTTCCTGCGTCAACCCATAGACACACTGCATAAAATGAAGAGTCAATGAAGCCTAAAACTTCCTTCACCAAAGATTTGTCAGGACAACAAGCATAAACGTTAAAATTACTGACAATACATTATATTTAGACATTATTCTGATTAAAGTTTGGAAAATTCATTTAAAAAGTCCATATGATATTTGGGTGGTTGGTAAATTACTGTAAAAATTAAATATCGGTTTAAAGTGGCCAATTTCAAACAGAAGATGTTCAAAGCTGGACAGTGTCAAGTAAAGCTATTAAGTGGATCCCAGAATGCAGACAGGTAGGCAGAAGCAGCTCGGTGAGTAGAAAAACGTAATAAAAAGGTGAAAACTTACATTCAGCTTAGATGACTTGAACAGAGCTTGTGTGACAGGAACTTACGAAGAAGCTCTGGAGAACTGGAACCACGGTGGGATCCTGAAGGCTTGGAAACATAAGGAGACCCTGAAGGCTTCGAACCATGATGTGGATGCCTGGAGAACCTTCGATTGAGCTTTGAAGAGCAGCATGGACACCTGAAGAACCCTCAACGATGCTCTGGAGGACAACATGGAAACCTAGAAAACATTCAATGATGCTCTGGAGGACTACATAGAAAACAAGACAACCCTTAACAGGGCTCCGGAGATGTAGATGAAGTAAGTAAGTTGGTAAGTTGGTCCCTCGTCTGAAAGCTCAGGAACATGGACACA
The DNA here is from genome assembly GCF_021462225.1 of Girardinichthys multiradiatus. Lineage (NCBI taxonomy): Eukaryota > Metazoa > Chordata > Actinopteri > Cyprinodontiformes > Goodeidae > Girardinichthys > Girardinichthys multiradiatus. The sequence continues at coordinate 44,343,873 of NC_061802.1, read as the reverse complement.
GAGTATGTCCTTCTGGACACTCTCGTCAGTGAACTCTGAAACATGAACACGAGGCGGGTCCACCCAGACTCAGCGGTGTGAGCAGAAGCCTCAGACGGACCATCGGAGGCCCTCGGAGGTAGGAGATAAGGTGTCGGCTGATTCCTCAGTGGCGTGAGCTGAGGTGTTGGCCGGACCCTCAATGGCAGGAGGGCAGGTGGTGGCAGGATGGGAGGCGGTGGCCAGACCCTCAGTAGCAGGAGCGGAGGCAGCAGCCAGATCCTCGGTGGAATGAGTGGAGGAAGTGGCTAGACACTTGCCGGCAGGAGCAGAAGCGGTCAGCTTACGGCGCAGAGGAGGAAGAGGCATTGATGTCAGCTGGCCCCGCAGAGGCAGGTGGCAGTTGTGGCTGAGATAGAGGTGATCTGCACTTATAATCAGCCCCTGGAGTCTCATAGCTCTTCTTCATAGCCACTATGTCTGATAAAAGATGTGGCAAAGTTTTTCAACCATGATAAAAACCATAAATCCAGAAGAGTATGACGATCAAATACCAACAGAGCTGAGAGAAAGATTTTCAGAATCATTGTGACCCCTCAGGCATATGGAGGGACAAAAGGGACTAAATTAAATAAATAAATATAACAATAAATAAATAAATGTACCATGAAATATCCGATTAAATAACTTAATTGTAGAATTTTTTTATTTATTGATTTACATAATTAAATAAATATGAATTTATACAAAAAAAGAGCAAAATAATTATATGTATGTTTAGATCATGGCCAGATAGTCCATAGAGGGTTGGCAGTCTCTGGAGCTGTTATTTTGGGGGTCACAGGCTGAAATGTTTGGGAACTCCTTGTATTAGATGATGGGTCATCAGTACAAATTTATGTTTCACACAAATAGTTTTAGGCCTTTGACTAACCTCTAACTGATGTCAAATGTCATTTGTATGAAGTGCTAGGACAAGTTTTTTTTTAACTTACTTGCCAGACCTTGTTTTAAAAGCGGAAAAACTCACATAACTTATTGACCATCGTCAATAAAACAAAACTTCACATTGACTTTTCTAATTTCATTGGCTATTTCATTATAAATCATTTGTTAAAATAAATATTTACCTTTTCAACAAACCAATTTCCATGTTAATCTACAAAACAGATTAGTGCTAAATGCAGTAATGCACTCAATGTGGAACTATTTGGGTTTTTAGCAGATTTCTTTTCACCTTTGTCCCGCACTGGTATTTATTTGTATCATGTAGGATGCAGAAAATCCCTTAGCTGTTTGTGAGAACACTGCTAAAGGTTTCAAATAAGTTGGTAACAAAAATGCAAGAAAGCAATTTGTGAAAAATAGAAGGGTAGACTGAAATGTTCAGATTATATTTTTAAGTACCCACCATAAATCCTGCCAGAAGCTCCTGAACTGCTTCATTATCCACCATGGCTGCCAACAAAAATTGCCAAGCGGAGAGACGGGTCCAGTTAAACCGATACAGCCAACACAAGGTCCAAGCTTTCAGCATGATCTAAGAAAAGTTGTTATTGCAACATTAAACTGATGATATGTATTGAGAACAAGCAAACATTTAGGATGCAGCACCTGATTCAGTTACAGACATGTGAAACAAATATTTCCAGCTCTGATTATGCTCTTTGTAGAGAGAATAATGTATATTAATTTGGATTTGTATGTTCTCTGTACAGCTGTTGTGCTGCCTGTCTCATGACATCTTGAGGCAATACCAGCAGGATATGGCAATTACCAGTAGGAAAAATAGCTAGAGGGAAATAAAAAAATTCAACAAGAATATATATGGATCCATTAAATTCTTAAGCACGATTTATTTTCGGGCTAAGCATCCACTTCAACGTTCATCATGACTTGTGGATCATCATTCTGGCTCAGAAACAAGTCTTTTCCTGCTGGAATGCTCCCTCTGTCTTATGTTTGTCATATCTTATTTCTCATTGTCTTAATCCTCAAGGGAAAAAACTCAACCATATTACATGTAAATGCTGCAGTATCCAAGTCATAATATTCATTCATCTTCTATACCACTTATTCCGTAGCGGGTCACGGGGAGCTGGGGCCTATCTCCAGTAGTCTACCGGCGAGAAGCAGGGTACAGCATTGTGTTTACTAAAACCGACATTCCCATAAAACTTGCATATTTGTGTTAATCAATGTTGCTTACTATTCTCACTACCTACTGTCAGGTCTTACACTTCTTCACTGTGAAATTAGTTGACCTGAATATTAACTATGCACATATGGTAATTTTTTTTTTTATCTACTTTTTTGTGAAATTCTTCAGTATATATTCATATATTCCCTGCAGTTTTTGTTGTTATGATTGTACGGTTGTTAAACACGAAATAGCCCCCTAGCCATTTACTTTAAGATAGAAGAAGTTAACTTTTGTCTTGGCCCTGCTCTAACTACTGTAGGTCTTAGCTTGAAAATTGATTTCTGTTTAATCAAATAAGACGCTACGACACGTAACTAGATATTGATTAAGTATCCTTTAAATCTACAAACCTTCACCCAACATTCTGAACAATAAATCTCTGCTGTTTGTTTTTTGATCTTTGTTGTGTCTTGACATGGTTAGTGGCTAAAGGAATCAGAATCAGAATCAGAATCAGAATCAGAATCAGAATCAGAATCAGAAAAGCGTCAGGGTGGTTTCCGGGCTTTGTTAACCAGGCTGGTGGCAGATGGGAAAAAACTATTCTTGTGGCGTGAGGTTTTGGTCCGGATGGACCGCAGCCTCCTGCCAGAGGGGAGAATCTCAAAGAGTCTGTGACCGGGGTGGGGGGGATCAGCCAGAATCTTCCCTGCCCGCTTCAGGGTCCTGGAGGTGTACAGTTCCTGGAGCGACAGTAGACTGCAGCCAATCACCTTCTCAGCAGACCGAATGACACGCTGCAGCCTGCCCTTATCCTTGGCTGTAGCAGCGGCGTACCAGATGGTGATGGAGGAGGTGAGGATGGACTCAATGATGGCTGTGTAGAAGTGCACCATCATAGTCTTTGGCAGGTTGAATTTCTTCAGCTGCCGCAGGAAGAACATCCTCTGCTGGGCTTTCTTGATGAGGGAGCTGATGTTTGGCTCCCACTTGAGATCCTGGGAGATGATGGTTCCCAGGAAGCGGAAATATTCCACAGTGTCAATTGTGGAGTCACAGAGGGAGATGGGGGCAGGTGGGGCTGGGTTCTGCCTGAAGTCCACAACCATCTCCACTGTCTTTAGAGCGTTGAGCTCAAGGTTGTTCTGGCTGCACCAGTCCAACAGATGGTCCACCTCCCATCTGTACGCGGACTCGTCACCATCAGAGATGAGTCCGATCAGGGTGGTGTCGTCCGCAAACTTCAGAAGCTTGACAGACTGGTGACTGGAGGTGCAGCTGTTGGTGTACAGGGAGAAGAGCAGAGGAGAGAGAACACAGCCTTGGGGGGAACCGGTGCTGATGGTCAGGGAGTCAGAGATGTGCTTCCCCAGCCTCACGCGCTGCTTCCTGTCAGACAGGAAGTCAGTGATCCACCTGCAGGTGGAGTCGGGCACACTCAGCTGGGAGAGCTTCTCCTGTAGCAGAACTGGGATGATGGTGTTGAAGGCAGAGCTGAAATCCACAAACAGGATCCTGGCATAGGTTCCTGTGGAGTCCAGGTGCCGGAGGATGAAGTGAAGGGCTAAGTTGACTGCATCGTCTACAGACCTGTTGGCTCTGTAGGCAAACTGCAGGGGGTCCAGGAGGGGGTCGGTGATGTCTTTTAGGTGTGAGAGCACAAGGCGCTCAAAGGACTTCATCACCACAGAGGTCAGGGCGACGGGTCTGAAGTCATTAAGCCCTGTGGTCCTTGGCTTCTTGGGAACAGGGACGATGGTGGAGGACTTGAAGCAGGCTGGCACATGACATGTCTCCAGTGAGGTGTTAAAAATGTCTGTGAAGACTGGAGACAGCTGATCAGCGCAGTGCTTCAGGCTGGCTGGTGAGACAGAATCCGGACCAGCAGCTTTCCGGGGGTTCTGTCTCCTGAAGAGTTTGTTGACGTCCCTCTCCTGGATGGAAAGAGCCGTCCTCGGCGTGGGTAGGGGGCTGGTGGGGGGGAATTTCAGGGTGGGGGTTGGAGGTGCCAAGGCCCCCTCTTGAGGTTGGAGAGGTGGGGGTGGTGGATTGTGGATTATATCATTAAGAATAAAATATTATACAGTTATGTTTTATTTTACATTATACTTAATTTAGGAATCAAAACTACAGGATGTATCATTGATGATGTGTACGATGTGATCAAAATAGTAGTAAAGCGGTTGGTGGATCCCTGGCCAGATCCCATTTACTGTCCATGATTTTTAACACAGCTATGTTTTGGATTTGTTAATAAACATAATGCATGCTTTTATGCTGAGATTGAGCTCAGTCAAGTGTATTTCTACCCTTTACAAGTCAGGATTTGCTATCAGGACTTAAATCATTTTTATCTTTATGGTATTATACAACAACAACAAAAAAAGAATACGGTAAAACTGATAAATTTTAACAGAATGGTGTTGTTTCTACCAACTAGACTAAGTGGCTGATGACCAGTTTTTAGGACAAATCAATATTCTTTCCATCCACATTAAAATAATCCCAGGCTTCAATAGAGCATTTTGTTTTTCACCACTGTGTGCTTCAGCCAGGCAGAACCAACTCTTCATTTGAAGTGCAGCACACAGCCTCTGGTCTCCCAGGCAACAAGCCAGGTTTCCTGGGGTAACAAATCACCGAAGCTCATTGGTGGGAGGATGAGGAGCTCCCTGCAGCATTCCCATAGCAACCAGCTCTGTGGTTTCTGAGAAATGATGGCATGTTTTTTATAACTCTAACACCAGGCTCAACCCCATACAGACTATGCATACTGCATACATTTCAGAACTGTAAAACACAAACTCCTTTCTCTTCAGTTCTCCTAACTGACAGAAGCAATAAAACGTGTTCTTCCTTGATCTTTCTTTGTTAAACTACTATGGCTTCAAGGTTTCACAAAATTTTATTATTGTTACCGTTGATTTCCTACCTGACTGAAAAGGGCAGATCTCTAAAAAGAACTATGTTTTTGAGCATTTGTGTAGCCTAACTGGGAAAAGAAAAGGGGGAGAAATTAAGGGTTATTTTAATGTTCTTCTCAGCTTTTGAATGATTTTGCTATCAAGAACAAATATTCTCTCTTACTCATCTCCAAAGCATTTGAATCCATACAAAAAACACAATTTTCTCAAAATTCTTTGCAACACATACCATCTAGTCTGCATCTAGAAGTTGTGTTCTATGTTCAGCACTGTAACTTGCAACTTATTTAGTGAGACAAACATTCAGAAATACGGCTGAGTTGTCCATTACTGCAGCTACCACTACCTTTAACAAACACGGCAGCCATGTTTAATTTTGTGGTCAGAGCTGCTGAAGAACTCCATACTTGCAGACAGGTGTGCAAAGTACGCTGCTCTGAAAATGTAATTAAACAGATTTTTCTTTCGCTAGATTAAAAAACAAAAAAGTCTGCATGCACATGGCCTCAGGGATTGCAGTCAAAAAACCCTGTAATATCTATGCCATGCTGGTTGGTAGCGATAATGTCAACATTAACAATATCAGAAGTAAAAGGAAGAAAATAGAAAACACAGTTTTAACCTAACAAAGTACACAAAACAAATGTAGCTTGTGTTTTATTTGGTGTCGTTTACCTTTTTCTGCATTAAATTCTTCAGTTAACATTTAAAGGTTCATTGAATTAAAAGTCTTTGAGTTTGGACAAAGCAAGACAGATGTAGAAAAACCCAGATAAATTGCTCCATTGCTGTTGTGGTCTGCAGCTCAACAAGTCAACGTAGACATGCTACATAATTCTTTGTTATCTTCTCTGGAAATGAGAAATGTACCATAGGCTTGCATTGCTAATTACTGTTATGATGGTCATTGAGTAAAACAATAGGCCAATCCTAGTTTTCTGGCTTGAGGCCTTAAACTGTGGTCGAAACCATTCCTAGATCTAAGTTCTGAGGTCTGACTTAGCTAAATGCAACCAAACATAGTCCTACATTTACATTTGTCTGTGATGCTAAATGTAACTACTTGGATCTCTTATGGTAATCTTGATATCCCAGTTTTTTTGTGCTGTGTAAATTGAAACTGTGGCTCCATCAGGTTAGTGAGCGGATGTAACAGATATGCCTAAGGTAGAACAGCAGTGACACTATTGTGCTCTGTCTGTTTATAGCAAGTTTCCATCATTGATGCATAGCATATTATATTTGTGTCCAAAGGTGTCGAGCAAAAAAACTAAAGGAAATGCAAAAAAACACACATGGGCGATCTTTTATCATCCTAGTCTGACTCAGTGGTTGCCATGGTAATGTGCGAGAAAAAAACACTGAGCAGCAGCACTATGGTTTTCATTACTGATGCAACATTTACCATAACCCCAGCAGCATCCTCCCCCACACATCCACACACACAGATCTGCACAGGCAGAGAGCACTTTCTCACTTTTACCTCCAAGAGTTTGCAGATTTTTTATGTAGGTCACCTCTTTTTGGAAGGAGAGATGGAACAGGAAAATGCATCCCACTACAGTAAATGCTGTTGATTGGACAGAACACACGCATAAAAACACTCAGAAAGTACTCTCAGGACTAATTATGAGTCCTCATCTCTCTGTGATTCTGTGTTTCTCTGGCTCCTACCCACATGAGGGATTCTGGGAGGTTGGATGTATTGTTCTCCTTTGTCCTTTCTTGATTTGACTTTATCTACATTCACTTTACCTCCTACATCCGCCTAGCCTGTGAGCCACATCCCCTTTAATACCTCATCTTTCCTTCCTTGCCTGCGCCAAACACAGTGAAAGAAACACAAATATTAACTAATGCAGAAGGAGCTGGGTGAAGTGGAGTCACTGAGTCCACTTGGATCTGCTAGGGTGGAGTTTGAAAATAGAATGCCGAGTTAAGCCTGAGTGAACCCTGTTTCAAAACATTCCATGTCAGAGGCTGAAACTCTGAAGGATATGTGGAAATATCACCTCCTACAGACAACCAACACCTTGCTCTTGTCTGAATATTTAGCTCCGCAGTGACCCCTGTAGAGCCCTGTGCAACACTGCAGTCATGATTAGTTGTAATATGACTGCCAGACCGTCTCTGCTGACACTCAGTGGTAAGTCTTATAGCAGCTTTTGTTAGAGGACCCAAATTACACAATAATAGAGATTTCCTCCAGTTACACATTATGGTGTGTGTTATGTGTGAAAGTCAGGGCATAGAAGTCTGACTAAAAGACAGCACAATACAGTTAACAATAAAGAAATTATTTGAATTATTTTTATTTCATTACATCACACTCTGTATGAATGCTGTACCATTTTTGTTATTAAGCGTGTAGCTAAAAGCCAGGATCTGAGTAAATTAATCCTTTTGCTGCTTTGTACCAATTTCATATCAATTCTTTGCCATTTTATCTATTTTTAATTCCATTTTGTAGGTACAAACCATAGCACATTAATTCTTTTATAATTTATTTTGGCAAGAATTATGGAGAGAAATGGTCATAAAATGCTCAAACCTCATATGTTATATAATCAAATTGTATATTATAAATTAAAACATTGTCTTACACTCTTTTTTATTTTTATTTTTAATTGATTGACTTGTTTGACTCCCCGTGAGGTTGACTGAGTCTGATTCAGATTTTGACCCCAGATAAAGACAATCATTTTAAATGGCCTCTTTGCAAATATTATTTATTGGAGTCATACAATCACATTTCCTTTTAATAGACAATGACCACATAAGATTAGATTAAATGTTAATTCTCTAAAACAGATATGACGTATCCCACTGTCAGGTAAGAACTGACACATACAGGGGTTGGACAATGAAACTGAAACACCTGTCATTTTAGTGTGGGAGGTTTCATGGCTAAATTGGACCAGCCTGGTAGCCAGTCTTCATTGATTGCACATTGCACCAGTAAGAGCAGAGTGTGAAGGTTCAATTAGCAGGGTAAGAGCACAGTTTTACTCAAAATATTGAAATGCACACAACATTATGGGTGACATCCCAGAGTTCAAAAGAAGACAAATTGTTGGTGCACGTCTTGCTGGCACATCTGTGACCAAGACAGCAAGTCTTTGTGATGTATCAAGAGCCACGGTATCCAGGGTAATGTCAGCATACAACCAAGAAGGACAAACCACATCCAACAGGATTAACTGTGGACGCAAGAGGAAGCTGTCTGAAAAGGATGTTCGGGTGCTAACCCGGATTGTATCCAAAAAACATAAAACCACGGCTGCCCAAATCACGGCAGAATTAAATGTGCACCTCAACTCTCCTGTTTCCACCAGAACTGTCTGTCGGGAGCTCCACAGGGTCAATATACACGGCCGGGCTGCTATAGCCAAACCTTTGGTCACTCATGCCAATGCCAAACGTCGGTTTCAATGGTGCAAGGAGCGCAAATCTTGGGCTGTGGACAATGTGAAACATGTATTGTTCTCTGATGAGTCCACCTTTACTGTTTTCCCCACATCCGGGAGAGTTACGGTGTGGAGAAGCCCCAAGAAGCGTACCAACCAGACTGTTGCATGCCCAGAGTGAAGCATGGGGGTGGATCAGTGATGGTTTGGGCTGCCATATCATGGCATTCCCTTGGTCCAATACTTGTACTAGATGGGCGCGTCACTGCCAAGGACTACCGAACCATTTTTGAGGACCATGTGCATCCAATGGTTCAAACATTGTATCCTGAAGGCGGTGCCGTGTATCAGGATGACAATGCACCAATACACACAGCAAGACTGGTGTACTCTATCAAACAGTGCAGTTAGATTCAGTTATTTATTCAAATTGGTTAAAAAGTTTTTATATCTAAGGAAACCCAGCAGATTGCATCAAGTCTTTGACTTGCAGCATTCACTCCTCCTGGTTGAGAATGTAGCAACAGTGGACAGTTGCTTGCATTTGCAATCCCTCATATTGAGGATGCATGTAGCGACAGTGGAGAGAAAAACTACCTTTTAACAGGCAGAAACCTCCAGCAGAACCTGGATACATTTGTGCTAACTTTATGCATGTGGAAAATCACTTTGCAGATACAAACTGATCATACATGATGCAATTCAGATGTTGGAACAAATAAGAAAATATCTCTGGACTCTATCCTTCACACTACCACTGAATGCATATCCATCATTTATTCCTTCATCTCTGAATGGGGCCTTTAATCAATGTAAAAAGTTGGGATTGTGCTTTGTTAGGGATTTATATATACAGGTTGTGTTTGCATCGTTCCAGCAGCTTCAGGTGAAATATTGATTGATTAACACAGACTTCTTTAGATACCTACAGGTTAGACATTTTGTAAGTACTCATCTATGATGTTTTATGAGAGCTTTCAAAGACTGGATCACATCACTGACTGATACCCTGCACTTGGAGAGGATTCGTTACATTCTTAATGACAGACTGGAGGATTTTGAAAGAATTTGGAAACTGGTGATCTTATATATGGGAAAGACAGTTAGAGTATACTATGCAACTGGTAGCTTTACGGCACCTAGGTAGCACCTACTGGGGTGCTTAATAGGGAGGGGGATTGGGGGTTGGGTTATCCTGTTTCTGAAATTTTAAATGCAGTAATTCCATGTTGATTGTTGACATGTTACATTAATGCCTTCAATAAAGGCATTAATGTAACATGTAACAATTTATTTTTCCATCCCCATTTGCCTTTGGGACCTAAACTGGAGCTGGTATTTGGCAGTTCCAAAACACAGTTCACAGAATATTGTTAAATAACTTTTAATGATTTGAATAAGGAAGAAAAATCAGGTAGCAGGAAAAATAGTTAACCTCTGCTTTCAAATAATTGGATGTGTGTGCAGTTGTGGCCTCCTGCTTTCTGGAAGGTAAAAAAAAAGTTTCCACTTCCTCTTATTCTCCATCTGTTTGCTTATGGGATTCCAGTCCATCCTGTGGACCTGGGTGTTGGCAGCCCTCTCATTCTCTGGCCAGCTGACACAAACAGGAACAACTTTATTCTGCCCAGAAGAGCTTCAGAGAAACCATCATCCTCTGCAGCCAAGGGTTAGACTGATATTATTTATTTCCATTCAGTCCACTTCATCTTTATCCTTGACCTAACACTTTTACACTCTTCACAATGTGACACATTGTCTTGTATATTTCGATTCATTACAGTGGAGGTTGTGGCCCTTCTAAGCCATTGTTAAACTGTTAGATTATATTGTTTAACTTTCAGATTGTATAGCTGGTATGATTCTTTGGTACAATTTTGAAAGCCCATTTGTTTTCACACTTTACTCAGTTATCCCAACTACATCTCAAAAGAGCAGATTATATGAAAAGGTTTTTATAAAAATATACATGGATTTTTCATTTTCTTGACCTACTCTTTTCTTTTTTTTACTTACTTAGTGTCATGTTTATGGTTTTGCTGTGGGACGTGAGGCAGAAAGCAAACACTGAACATGTTGAAATTAACAATAATGAAGTTCACTGACAAATGATCTTATTAACCCTTTAACATCCCACCAGAAAAAAATTCTTACTTAGGAACATTGGGATATAAATAGGACCATGCAAAGAAAGAACTATAAAAATAAAATTATAAAATTATATTAATGAATTTTTCTTTCATATTCAAATATTGAAAGTGAATCTTTTGATCATCTTCAGTCTTAATCAGAATCGTAAACGTATACATTTTAAAATATTGTTTAATGCCACTTCTGCTCTAATATCAAGAAAACTACAAAGGATAATTCATAAAATCCATGATGGAATGCTAGGAGTGTTTGGGATTGCTGTGGCTTATATAGACTATTTAGAGTGATGATAATATCATTTATTTCTGTGCTATAATGCAACAAAGTACTAAAGGGGTTCTGTTTAGACTATTTTAGCTCTGCCACCTACTAGTGGATAAATATGTAATTTCATTTTGAAAGGTTATTCAAGAGGCTCAAGCTGACAAGGTGGTCACAAGTATCGATGTAATTATCAAATAAAAGCATATTAAAACAAAAGTGTTTAAATTGGTCAGTGAGGTATAGTTGGGTAATATGAAAACTGTAAAGGTGTTATGAGATGTAAATTGGAAGTTTTTAACCTTGATTCAAACCATTAATTTTAGAAAAATCTTATGCCATTAGCATTACCACAAGCAAGAATATTGACTCTTAAAATTTTAAAAGTGGTTAAAATGATCCAATTGGGCCCTAAAGTGAACATCAACTTGATTTACAGTTACTTAACAAAACAACGTTTCTAGATGTCCTCTGGATGGGCTACTTTTTTTCAAAGAGAACAGATGAAAGTTATAGGAACCTGCGTGATTTTACATCTGCATTATTTTACTTTAATTCAGCTCAAAAATACTTTATTAATCCCAGTAAGAAATTGATTGTTGATAAAACTCATATAATCTTTGGAGATGTTGTAGATGATGATGTCTGTGGGCAAGAAAGATCTCCTAAAGCACTCTGTCTTTGAGTGGGTCTAAAGAAGACTGTGACTGGAAACACTCTGCTGTTGTATGACAGTCTAATGAAAAAAATGCTCAGTGTTGTCCGTAATGTTCTTTACTTTATAAAGAATCCATCTTTGTACAGTTATCTCTAGAGGTTAGAGAGCAGTTCCCAAAACAGAGCCAGACCTCTTTATCATCTTGTTGAGGTTTATTTAAGCCCTTGGCTCTGATGCTACTACCACGACAAATGATGGCAGAAGAGATCACACTCTTCACAACAGATTTATAGAAGATCTGCAGCATCTTGCTGGAAACACTGAAAGACCGAAGCTTCCTCAAGAAGTAAAGTTTGCTCTGTTCCTTCTTCACCACCTCCACTTGTTGTCCTATGATGGAAATAGTGTTTGAGCTTAGGAAAATGTTTCATCTTTTTGAAAAACTAACAACATGAGAATTTTTATTTTTATTTAAATATGTCGAGTTTTTATTTGCTTTGCAGTTTCTCCTTGCTTTACCATTTGGTTGAAATATATACCCCTAAACCCCACTGACACTTACCATCATTCAATAATCAGTTTATGCAGCGAGGGCCAATGTGTTACTACTGCTGCTGCTGCTGCTCAGTCTAGCAGCATGGGAGGCATGCTGAAGGCTGCCAGTGCTGCTCTATTCATGATACACTTAGTATATGTTGCACATCCTGAACCGCATGATGCAATCATAATGGAATATGAAAACCTAGAGCAAGGACAGGTTTTGAAGACTTCTCCATTTCAGAGTAAGTTTAGATACATCTATTTCAGGCCAGGAATGTCATAAGTTTAGAACATGATGTGTAAACTTGTCATAGTAATAAGTTCTGCCATCTTTTGCACCTCATTAGTAACTGTGAGAATGTTGCTCTAGGAATGCTTACCTAAAGTTGCTTGAATTGCAATTTTTTATTCAGTTTGGAAAAAACCAATTTCTTAACCCAGCCTAAGGAATGAGAATAGGTTAACATGTTTTTTCTTAACTGCTGCAGTTTCTGAGATGTGTGTGCAGCAACATAGTTTTATCAATCGTTGGCAGCTTTGTGGACGTTCACTCGTTTAAAAAAAAGTTTAACCCTTAAAATTTGTGAGCAAATCAATTGTATTTGTAAATTTCTGTCAGCCTAACTTTACAGTAGCAGATAAACCCATAATAAGTATTGTTTGATGCAATGTTATGTAATGTTAGTGTTAAGTAATGCTAAGAGTGCAAGAAAAATATACAGTAATGGGTGTAAAACATTTCTAGTCTGTAATCCTTTAAATATTGGTGACCCTAGACCAGGGGTCTGCAACCTTTACAATCCAAAGGGCATACAGTATCTTCTATGGGATAATCATATTTGTGGAAAATTAAAAAGCACATATTTTCCAATCTAATGACAAGAAAAATACATCTAAAAAATATCACTGGTACCTTTTTGTCATTCTGTTGTAGAAATTCAATACAATTATTACAAAATAAGAAACAGAAAACCTGCATTTGTTATAATATCTCTCTATTTAAAAACATTAGTTTGTTTTAGCCAAAGTTACTAAGAGTCATAACAGAAGGTCCGAAGAGCCACTTGTGGCTCCGGAGCTACAGTTTGCAGACCCCTGTCCTAGATGCTTTTAGTTTTATTTCTTAAATATTATTTTTTATTTTAGGTTAGCTGTAACTATGGTTATTCTGTATCTATTTTCTGGTGCCTTTTTGAACAACAGCAACATGCTTAAATGATGCTTTCCCTTTTCTAAATGTAGTTTGCTTGTTTTTCAGGCTGATATTTGGTTTTAGTACAGGATAGCATTTAGGTCTTTCTTGTTTCCACTGTTTTTGTGTAATCTCAATGTTCAAATGAGCGTACCATGGCTACTATTCTGCAGCTCTTCTGCCAACTGAATTACTTGTACTAGAATGACTCTTCAGCAATCTGGATTATTTTATTAATGCTGCATCGCTAGGAGGAGACAGCAAGTCTGATCACGACTATTAACACCAGCTGTCCCTACCGCTCTATTGCTCATTCTAACAATCACAACAGAAGTGACAGTCTGACACTCACTGTCCTTCACCTCCCTTTCTCTTCTTCTCTATTTTTAATTTCTCACCACATTTACATTTTCCTACAAACTGAGGAAACAAAAATAATGAACTTAAGACTCGATGTGTCTTTTAGCTTTGATTTAAGGTCTCCTCTGACCTATTTCTTCTTTTGTACCACAACAAATATATAAATGGAACAGGAAAAAAATACACCCCTACTATGTAAGGAATATGATGTTGTGAGAAGTAAACACCTCTTTGCAAAAGCAGTGGGACGTTGTTAGGTATTATTTAGTCAACTCAGAGGCAAGAACGATACAGTCAGAGTTACTTGCAGCAAGGGTAGCCCACTTTGCAGTGCAACTACAAAGTTTTGACACCCTATCTCTTTATTTATATACACAATTCAACAGACAGTTCAGACAGAGTGTATGTGTGTGAGACAGAAAGGAGGCTGGTTCTCACAAAGATAACAATAATTCACACACACAGGGAGGAAGGCATAGTGCAGGTGCCTTGCAACACAAAGTTTTTACATGAGTGATAACAAGTTTTCGCACCCATCCAACAGACGTGTGGAGAAGATGTGACTATGTTTCATTAGTATCTACCTTGCTTGTTTGCTTTTTGGAAATATGCCAAAATGGTATTCTGCAAAGTTTTGAAGAAACACACTGAGGGCTAAAGGAAGGTGTAAATATACTTGAACCAAGCAGGATTAGTCACGATTCCTGATGAAATCATAAAAATAAAAGAATAATACTTAATGAAAATAGTGAAACATAATAAAGGAATTTAAAAATCTGCCCTGTTTATGTCATCATTGTACTTTTTCTCATTTCACTTAAGCAACAACTTCTTTCGATTTTCTACTGTAAGGTCATTTTATGAAATACAATGTATGAGTACACTCAGGCTTTCGATGTGATTTATTTACAACATGTCATCATAATCGTCCCCTTCATTTTCGTGCATTTCTACCTGGTTCAGTGTTGCATATGCCACCGTGACTGACTGAGTTACTATTCTTTGTACCATGCATTTGCAACATGGGATAATACATATTGACAGGAGACACAGAAGGCCCATGCATGCTATTACTGCAACTAAGAGAACCTTAAACAGATTTATCCATCCCCCTGTGAGCATCCAATCTAACCAAGAAGAGTTAGGATCTGGGTGGTCATGTGCCATGACATTTTGCAGATTCCGTAGGTTGTTTAATGCTCCCGTTATGTTTGCAGAGTGTATATTATCTGGGATATATGTGCAACAGGTGTTATTCAATAGAACACAAACGTCCCCCGTTGATGCTGTTAGAATATCCAAAGCCATGCGGTTCTGAATTATCATGGCTCGCATAGCGCTCATTTCTGTGTTTTGACCCTCTTCTTCTATTATGGAGTTATTTAGAAACAATCCAAATCGATAACTTAAAGTTTCCACGCGCAGCATTAATTTGCCCACACCTAACCAGTGTAAGAGAGATAATAATGTTTTATCATCTTTAGACCAAAGTTTAAAATCATCTGGGACATTTGTTCCCCAAATGGGGTCATGTGGTTTAACATCTATTTCCCTTTTTGATCTCCTATGTGGTATAACTATAGTCTGCTTACTAAGTACCACAGTGTGATCTGATGTGAAATCTGGGGCACATACACCATACCAGCTGGGTGGAAGTACATAAGCGTTATTACCACATAACCCTTCTATCCAGTATGTGCCGTTTCCGGGATTATTCCTGTAAGTGTAGAAGTGGTTACATTTCGTAGTATTTCCTACAAAATGAGTATGATTCCCTGTAATATTTTGTCTTATGCAGTGTCGATGGTTTCCGGGGTCTGTTACATATGCTTTGAATGGTTCTGATTTCCCTGTAATGTTGAGAGGTTGCCATTGTTTTCTGTTGCAAGTGCAGTTTTCTGGGTCACAACTGTAATTTAATCTCTGGTTACTGAAAGATTGGTCTGGCATAAAAAATTACTTTTTATTTGTATATCCTATCAGGCCCATTGATATGGCGCAACTTGTCTCGGTGAGGTTCATAGCTTTGACATATATAGTGGGGCCTTGGGAATGCACAGGCATTATAGAACACACACAACAATCAGTTTTATTTTGAGTTTTAGCTGTGTCATACACATAACAATACCAGTAATTTTGCAGAAATGGGTGCGTCATGTCCTTCCGTCAGTGTTCTGAGATGGGTCCCGTCTGATGTCCATCTCTTCTGGTTCGGTATCACCTCCTGTGGATCTTGCTTTAGACAGAGAAAGAGTCCTGCTACCAGAATTAAGCTCAGGCTTATCAGTCCTGTCCACATGTTACAGAGAGCCATTTTATAATTGGGCGCAGATCAGCTGTTTTCTTCACCGGTTTGAGACGCTGGGCCATATGGGTCCTCCAACTCCTTTGAACCCGGACTTCCTTCTGCTTACCCCGTCGGTTGGTTTGGCTCCTGTAACGGCAAAACTGGCTTACAGTAGGGGGTGCTCCAATCCTTCCTGTGGAGTGTCTTAATCAGGACCAGGTCTCCAGGCCTCAGGTCATTCTGTGGGATAGGAGCAGAGATTATCGGCAGACCACTGGACATTTGTTCTTCTTTTGTCTGCAACATTTTATTCATCCACTCAGCTAATGAAGTTTCCTGTTGTGCTTTCTCTATGTCATTCATATCAGAAGGCAGAGGAATGTACTATTTCAAATGGAGTGAGGCCAGATTGATTTGGAGTTATTCTCATCCATAGTTTGACCAGAGACAGAGTCTGGCCACGGTCTGCCTGTCTCCTCAACTGTTTTTCTCAGTCTGTTTTTTATTGTTCCATTTGTTCGTTCAACCAGCCCAGCAGATTGTGGGTGGTAAGAACAATGATTTTTTAACTGAAACCCTAATGCTTTAGAGCACAGTTCTATTACATTATTTACAAAATGAGTCCCATTATCTGATCTTATGATTTGTGGGATACCATATGTAGGGAAGAAACGTGTCACTAAACTTTTTGACACCGTGAACGCATCACAGTGTTTTGCAGGGTATATTTCAACCCACTTTGAAAATGCATCTATAACCACTAAACAATATTTCTTTCCCCCTGACCATGATAACTATGAAATCCATGTGTATCGTGTGAAAGGGATGAATTGCTGCTGGGAACTGGCCTCTTTTGGGTCTCATGTTCCCCTGTGGATTATGTTTGATTAGTCAGAAAAATTTAAAGCGTAGAATTGATGTTTCACCAGATGTGACATATTTCTCTGTGACACGTGGCATTTGCCATGAGTCACCACCGCCGCCGTTTTATATAGATTTTTTGGTAAAACGGGTTTGTTTTCTATGTGGTATATATCATCTTTTTTCTCAGCTCTTCTTTTCAGCCAGGCCTTTATTTCAGTACTGGGTGCTGTTTGTTGCGCATCTTTCAGTACTGACATGTCTATAAATAGCAGGCCAGTCATTTTTAGTGTTAGGGGTTCTGTTGCAGCTTTCTTTGCAGTTATGTCAGCAAAAGTATTCCCCTTTGTTTCCATGCTAGAATCTGTTTGGTGAGCCTTACATTTACAGAGTGCTATTTTACCAGGTAGCTGTATTGCTGATAATAATCTTTTCAAAAGATTAAAATGTGTTAACTCTGTTCCTGATGATGTTTTAAAACCTCTATTCTGCCAGATTTTAGCATGGTGATGTACTGATCCAAAAACGTATTGGCTGTCTGTGTATATAGTAAGTATCTGTCCCTCATGTAGTTCACATGCTCTCACTACAGCATACAACTCTGCAGTCTGGGCTGAGCATGTTTTGGGCAAGGATTTAGCTTCTATCATGCTGTCAATGGTTGTCACTGCGTAACCAACTCTATTTTTCCCATATTCATCTTGTGATGCGGGCCCATCTACAAACACAGTTTGTGAGTTAGGCAGTGGCGTTTGGGAAATGTCCTGTCTGGGTTTGGTGTCCTCTTCTACTTTTGCTTTACATGAATGTGGCTGTCCGTCCTCTGCCGTAGGTATTAAGGTACTTGGGTTTAACGGGCCACATCTTTGCAAGGTGATATTTGGTTGTGAGAGTAGTAGAGAAGTTAATGCAATATGTCTTGCATGTGTCAAAAAGGGAAGTGAGGTCTGTAGTAAAACAAGTGAAACAGAATGGGGAACGTTTAACGTCAGCGGGTGGCATAGAACTATTTCAGCTGTTTGCTTCACTGCTTCAGCGGCAGCAGAGCATGCTTGTAAACACGCAGGAAAAGCCCCGGCCACCGCGTCGTTTCTTTGAGTAAAAGGCTAGGGGTCTATCTTTAGACCCAAAGGGTTGTGTCAGTACAGCTTTCATATAGCCCTGACATGAGTCCACGCACAGCGTGAATGGTTGGCTGTAGTCTGGTAAGGCTAATGTAACTGGTTTGCAATAAGTTCTTTAAGTTAATAAATGCTTTTTCCCCCTCTTCTGTCCAAATAATTTTGTCCCTTAATGTCATGTTTATTCCATAAATCATTGATTGTAATGGTTGCACTATGGCTGCATAGTCGGGCAGCCACTCTGCAGAAATTACAAAGTCCTAAAAAGGACATCATTTGCCGTTTTGGGGCTTCCTGTATGGCTGTTTTTCTGCTATTCAGCAGGGAGCGTCCATTCTGTGACAGTGTGTGCCCTAAATAAACCACTTCATTTTTACAAAACTGCAGCTTGTCTCTTGAAGCCTTGTGGCCTGTTTGGTGTAGGTGCTTTAACACAGTAATTGTGGCCTCTTCACAGTGTTTTTCTGTGTCTGATGCTACTAAAATGTCATCCACATATAGCAGAACTTGACTGTGTTCTGGTATTATGCAGGTGCTCATTGAGTACCTTAATGCTTGTGTATATACATGTGGGCTTTCACTGAAACCTTGTGGAAGCCTAGTATAGGTGTATTTCTTTCCTTTACACTGAAAACCAAACAAATGCTGTGATTCTTCATGCAGTGGTACTGTGAAGAAAGCATTACTAAGATCTATTACTGAGAAATACTTTTTATCTGGGGTCAGTGAATGCAGCAATGTGTGCGGATTTGAAACATCTGGAGCTGCATGCTGTACAATATCATTTATTTGTCGGAGATCATGGACCATTCTCAACTTTCCGGTGCTGGCTTTCTGCACTGGAAAAATAGGTGTGTTACACGTAGCTTCAGGGGCTTCTCTTAATATTCCTGATTTTAACATGTCCTGTATTACTGGCTTAATACCTTCCTCGGCTTCTGGCTTTAAGGGGTATTGACGGACTAATGGCCTTTTTTCAGATATTAATTTAACCTTGTATGGTGGGAACCCCTTTATTAGCCCTACATCAGTTGATGATTGGGACCACAGTTCAGGTGGGACAGCTTTCAAGGCAGAGTGTTTTAGATTTTGTTTTTCTTCAGCCAGACACTGTAGCTTTCAGTCAGCTTCATCCATATGCGTTTTTGGATGTACTCTGATCACCCACCCTAGAGTGAGTCTCCAGATCCCTGTATTATGATCTATTTTCCAGTCAGAGTCTGTTGATGCCTCATATCTCCCTCTCTCAGCTCTTTGTAGAAAATGTTCTGAATTCTTCCATTGACCCCCTACAGGTTTAGTCAGTGATAGATGAGGGGTGTGGTCTTTAAACAGTTGTAGTTGTTTTTCCGACAGTAGGACTGAGGCAGAGGATTTCCCTGTTTTGGGGTCAACATACAGATGCTGTATGGTAACGGTTTGATTATTATCTCTATGAAAAACAGTGTCATATTGATAATCTGGCCCTGGAGTGTTTTTGTAACTCATAGTCACATGGAGTTCAGTGTCTGGCATGTACTGAGTTTGTTGAAAAATTTGTTTTTCTCTTGTTTTTCTTAGCAGCTCTCTAGCTGTTGGGGATGGTCCTAGATCTAGAGACCAGTAATAGTGTGGTTGTGAGGACCCGTGCACAACTAGGGCTCCCTCCTCAACAATAGCTTTCATGCCTGTTTCTGTAGACACGATGTTTATGTGTAACTTCTGCATAATGTCTCTCCCTAGCAGATTTACTGGACATTTCTGACTGATTAGAACGGGAGCCTGGCATGTGGATCCTGTTTCAGGCTCTTTTATGATCATCGGTGTGCTTAGATAATGGACCTCTGATGTACCGGCTGCAGATCTAACATGTACTGCAGTGTTAGAATATTTTACTCCAGGTGGGGGTTCAGTTAATACTGTCCTACATGCCCCCGTGTCACACAAGCAGTTGTACACTTTTTCATTTATTATTATGTTCTTGTAGGGTAAATCTTGTGATTTGCTTAACGCTATCAATTCTAAGGCTGCTTGTATATCAACTTCTTCCATATCAGAGTTATCTTCTTCCCCTGCAGAGGGCTGAGGCTGTAATTGTCAATTTTGGTTGGAGTTGGGGTTGTATACCGGTTTCTCCTGACAATCTCTTGCAAAATGTCCTTGCTTGTTGCAAAGCCAACAGTTCTCATCTCTTGCTCTGGAGCTTTGTAAGTTTATTTTGCATCCTCTTGCGTAATGCCCTGTTTTGCCACATCTCTGACACACAATGCTTTGTGTGTTTTTGAAATCTCCCCCTCCTCTGCTCCCTCCGCCTCTAAATCTTCCCCTCCCCCTTGACGAGTGTGTTGCAATGTTATTAAACCATCTTGCATTGTGAATGTGTCTGTTTTCCTGTGTTGTTGCATTTTGTGTGCATGGTCTGCATATTCCAACGCCTGGGTGACAGTGCCTGTATTCTGGTGTACCCAATGTTTATCTATGTACCGTCTGAGCTCAGGTTTTAATCCTTGCAAAAACGCTCTCTTCAGCTGCTGTTGATATGCCCCGCCTTCTACCTCATTGTATGGTATAGCAGAGTTTGCTCTGAAAACACGTCTCATTATATCCCAAAAATCTTGTGGGTCTTCCTCATCTTTCTGTTTACATTGTGAGATTTTGCCGTAATCTGCTGTCTGTGTGTATTCTGTTCTGATTCGGTCATAAAGGATGCGTAAGGCATCTCTTAAATCCGCTGAATTGTGCACCATTGAATTTCCCTGGGCATCATTTCCAGTGAAATCTCCGGCTGCTCTACACCAGCGATGGCCAAAGAGCTGAGAAAGACAATGGTGCATTTCTCTGCCATTAAGATGGAAACTTCCTCTGAGTTTTGTGATGGCTGCTAAAAATTCCGGTACACCTTCCTGTATGTTTGGGATACCTTTTAAAGCGGCAGTTCTGTCTTCCTGTGTCCATGGCCTATATACTAGAATGGTTGGCGGCTGTGGATTATCAGCGTTACCTATGTTTGGATTGGCCACTTCTACAAGAGGAAATGTGTCTTCCTCTATTTTTTTTTTCTTCAGATGGATGAAATTTCTGTTTGTGAGCCTTTAAGGCTTCATTTGGGTATAAGCCGGGGTCAGTAGGGGTTTTAACATTTTTTTTACTCCTAGTTTGTACGCCTGTGCTCCCCCAGAAATTAGGAGACCAGGAGCTCTGTTCTTCTGTTTTAAAAGGGTTGCTTGATTTATCTGGCTTTTTGTAGGGGATTTGAGGAGGTGCTGCTGCGCCTTCTTCCTCCTCCTCCTCATGCTGTATCACTGCCTGTGCAGCAGGCGGCTGCTCTCCTGGAGGCTGCCGCCTTTGCTGTCTGAAGGCAGCTGCAGTTTCCTCCTCTTGCCGCACCATAACTGCGGCTGTTAACTTTTCTTTTCGCTTCTCCCTCTTATCCTGCCTCTGTATGTCTCTCAGCTTGCTCTGTTCCAACCATTTTTCTGACAGTTTATATTCAACCTTCCTTTGTTCTGTCTTTTGTCTCTTTTTAGTTTTCATTATTTCTAATTTTAGATCCCCTTGTAATTTTAAGACAGCCTTTGTTTCTAATTTGCCCAAAAACCCATGTTTTTTATTCCACCTATGGCAGATCATGCCTGCTCCTTCCACATAATTCTCCATAAATTTTACATCTCCCTCCAAATTATTTTTCTGTTTACTTTGTTTTTTGTGCCTTGCAACACAAAGTTTTTACATGAGTGATAACAAGTTTTCGCACCCATCCAACAGACGTGTGGAGAAGATGTGACTATGTTATTAGTATCTACCTTGCTTGTTTGCTTTTTGGAAATATGCCAAAATGGTATTCTGCAAAGTTTTGAAGAAACACACTGAGGGCTAAAGGAAGGTGTAAATATACATGAACCAAGCAGGATTAGTCACGCTTCCTGATGCCAAAGCCGCACTTCAGTATCGATTCCAGTTTAAGCTTCAATATGCGCCACAAATCCATGTGACACAGGTATACATATATACCAGCATATTTGTTGGAATAAATAACCGGCCTGTTATTATTGGACATTAGATAGAAAGGGACGAAGGGACATTGTGCCACATTAGCATGAAAAAGCCATGCTGTAGTTGTTTTTTTGTTTCTCTAAGCTGCACCTGACCATTGCCTGTGTTAATTACATTGTGTACACTAATTTCATTCGGTCTTATAATTCAGCTAATAATGACTAAGAACGATGATCACTTTTAGACAAATTCATAAGATTTGTAGCCATAAATGACAGAGTTTATGCTGTTAGGTCTCTACTGAGAGGGCTCCTCTGGGAGACCCTGCGATGTTTGTTGTAAGCATGTGTTGCTTCATGTAATTAATCAGTTAGAATTGTAATAGAATCCAAAAGCTTTAATTCAGTTTCTCTGCTGAACATTTCACAATGTGCCCAGGCAGTTCCCCAGTGTCTATTCCAAGACCAGCAAGTGTTAAGCTTATTTTAAGTATTTCAGTATTAATGTTCTCCTCACTCTGTCTACATGTTCATTCTGTAGTATTTTGGCTGCAACTCTCCTCCTTTTGTGTTCTCCAAAACTCATTACTAGGCCCGCTAGAGTAACTTGGGCTAGTGAAGTCAGAATGTGATTGGCTGATCAAAACGTTTATCAGAATTCACACGGAAGACTGAGGTATGCAGACGAAGAAGCACAAACTGCCTGGTGACCGGAAAAACGACGTTCAGAGATTGTAAGATTAGATTATTCTATCCATCAATTGTCTGTTCCCACTTATCCTTGCAGTGTCATAGGGTCCAGTGGTCATTGTAAACACTGGACAGGTCTGGTTTTGTTTTTTTATTTTAAATAGATAGTGACATAAAAATCATATTTTTAACTATTTCTTTTTTTTTTTACAATTATGTATTTACCTGTTTATTTGTAGATTTTTCTACTGGTATAACTTAAGGCCTTATCTGAATATCTTGAAGGCCCTGACTGCAGATAGCACATGTTGGAATGCTATAGAGGTCAAGTACAGAGATCTTGGACTATTTCATTTGTTCTCAAATGTTGAAATATTAATGTATGAAGCTGAAAGCTGAACGATCTAATTCAGGGTCCGCACCTCAAAAACCAAGATGGGTGCTTGATGTATAAGCATGGTCAAAGTTGCAGTAGTGGGTGGGATGTATTAGACAGCAAGTGACACATTTGTTTTTACATTGTATCCTTAAAGTTGATTTGTTTTAAGCAGGAAAAAATTGGCAAGGGTAAGAAATTGACTGTCTGCTAACAACCAGACAGTCGGAGCAAGTCCAAATGCTTCCTACGTCCAAAGTCTGTGCCAGAGGTAAAGGAGTATAATCCTAAACTATCTATCAGACCAAATAAAGAATTTCAGTAGAATAAATCCTGGCTGTGCAAGGCATCTAGTCAGTTCTTAGGGCATTAAGCAAATATTACTCTTGCTATTTTTAACTGATTTCAAAAACCTGAACTTAAAATAAAACTAATTTAAATAAGTCCTCATGACATCACATGTTAATCACAAAATGTATTGAAATAAAGTAGTGCAGAGAGGTCATACAGTATCAAAGCTAATTTGGCCATAACATTCATTTTAGGTGGTGGGGGGGTTGGAGGGTTTGAGATTTATGTCTCTCTATGTTAAAAATGTTGTAAGACCATAAATCTGTTTTCTCTCAAACACAATTAGGTTTAAGACGTGATTTAAAGTTAGGTTACCGAAAGGGTATCCAAGAAAAGCGTTATGTGAGCATAGGTTTCCATGTAATGGCATGCATATATGCCAGCAAGCCCAAACATCTCACAGAGAGCAGCAGCACCTGTGCCAGCACCACACCACCTGCCAGTCCTGCCTTCCAGGAAGGCGAGCAGTCAATGCGTCAGACAAGCATGTTATGACCTGCTCCCGCATGTATCTATATAGGCATCAAGTGATGAACTAAGGCAGTATTTGAAGTGCTTTGTGGCAGTGTGCATTATCCTGCCAAAAGAGACCTTAGCCATTAGGGAATACCATTTCCATTAAAGGTTGTGTCCTGCAACACTGCTTGGGTAGATGGCTTAAAGTGTCAACCACATGGATGGCAGGACACAAGGTTTCCCAGCAGAGCATTGCCCAACACATCACATTGACTCCAATAGCTCCAAATTGCATCTGGTGCCATCTGTTTGCCCGGTAAGTGACTCACCCACATGGCAATCCATGTGAAGAATCTTTCATTGTTTCATGACCCAATACTGATGGTCATAAGCCGAATGTGGGTGGCTTATTTGGTGGACACGAGTCAGCATAGACACCCTGAGTGGTCTGCAACTATGCACCCCCATTTGCAGATACTGCAGGGCCTTGTGTATTTTGATACCTTTCTAGCATAAACCCACATAAACTTCTTCAGCAATTTCAGCTACAGTAGCTTGTCTGTTAGATCAAACATCTTGGGCCAGCCTTTCTGGGTAGGCGTAATGCCTACCAAAGTTTTCCAAAGTTCATTCTGTGGACAAGAGCTGCAGTTTTGGTTGATGCCCTGACCCAGTCATCTAACCACCACAGTTAGGCCCTTATCAAAGACATGTTATTTTATGAAATATATATAGGATACAAACAGATCGGAGACCAGGAGAAAAGTCTCATCTTGAGATTATTCCTTTTTCCATTAATTTAAAACAGGAATAGTGTTCCTTTTTCTAGTAACAGACTTATTTCTACACACGTGGACAACATTTTCCAACATGCTTCAGCAGAATTATTTAAAAAAATAAACTCATGAAACAGGCCTGGACAACAATGATGGTACCCATGAAAATAATGTGACCAGAGGGACATGTTAAATCAAAGTGTGTCCATTAATTAGCATCACAGGTGTCACCATTCTTGTAATTAGTCAGTGGGTCTATATATAGGGCTACAGGTAGTCACTGTGCTGTTTGGTGACATGGTGTGTACCACACTCAACATGGACCAGAGGAAGCGAAGGAAAGAGTTGTCTCAGGAGATTAGAAAGAAAATTATAGACAAGCATGTTAAAGGTAAAGGTTATAAGACCATCTTCAAGTAGCTTCATGTTCCTGTGACTACAGTTTCACATATTATTCAGAAATTTAAAATCAATTTAAGACGGATAATACGAACGTTAACAAAAGAGCCCAGAAAAACTTCTAAAGAGATTAAAGGTGAACTTCAAATTGAAGGAACATCAGTGTCAGATCGTACCATCCAACGTTGTTTGTGGCAATGTGGACTTTATGGGAGACGACAAAGGAGACCATTGTTGAAAACAAATCAGAAAAAAGCCAGACTGGAATTTACCAAACTACATGTTGAAAAGCCACAAAGCTTCTAGGAGAATGTCCTTTGGACAGATGAGACAAAAATTTAACTTTTTGGCAAGGCACATCAGCTCTATGCTTGCAGACGTAAAAATGAAGCATATGAAGAAAAGAACACTGTTCCTGCTGTGAAACATGGAGGAGGCTCTGTTATGTTCTGGGGCTGCTTTGCTGCATCTGGCACAGGGTGTCTTGAATCTGTGCAGGTATAATGAAATCTCAAGACTATCAAGGGATTCTAGAGAGAAATGTGCTGCCCAGTGTCAGAAAGCTTGGTGTCAGTCGCAGGTCATGGGTCTTGCAACAGGATAATGACCCAAAACACACAGCTAAAAACACCAGGAATGGCTAAGAGGAAAACATTGGACTATTCTGAAGTAGCCTTCTATGAGCCCTGACCTAAATCCTATTAAGCATCTTTGGAAGGAGCTGAAACATGCCGTCTGGAAAAGGCACCCTTCAAACCTGAGACAACTGGAGCAGTTTGCTCATGAGGAGTGGTCCAGAATACCTGCTGAGAGGTGCAGAAGTCTCATTGACACTTATAAGAATTGTTTGATTGCAGTGATTGCCTCAAAAGGTTGTGCAACAAAATATTAAGTCAAGGGTACCATCATTTCTGTCCAGGCCTGTTTCATGAGTTTTTTTTTTTTTTTATAATTCTGTTGAAGCATGTTTGAAAAGCAATGTCTGACTTTCATTTGTTCACTTTCATAGAATTTTTATTCATTATTACCTTTGTCAGATTCAAGTTATTTCTGTGACCATTTTGGGTTTTTCTTTCATTAACCGAGGGGTACCAACAATTTTGTCCACGTGTGTATGTAAAAGAAGGAAGGTTAAAGGAAGTTAACTGGCAAAAAAACTAACTAAAACTCAACTTCTGTTCACTCTTAACAAGCTCATATGAATTACTTCTTCTACTTAAACTCATCTACTTCCTTTATCTCTGCTCCTTTTCAGCTTTAACTTTCTTTTTCTCATTTACATGTCATCTGTCATGCTTCTCCTACATGAGTACAGCTTCAGTTCTTCATGATCTCTTCCAACTACTCCCTATTTTTGGTAAAT
Source organism: Girardinichthys multiradiatus (assembly GCF_021462225.1). Classification (NCBI taxonomy): domain Eukaryota; kingdom Metazoa; phylum Chordata; class Actinopteri; order Cyprinodontiformes; family Goodeidae; genus Girardinichthys; species Girardinichthys multiradiatus. Next base: position 44,317,607 of record NC_061802.1, on the reverse strand, counting down.
ATCAAAATGTTATCTGCAAAACATCATAGTCCATCTGGACTGTTGTCAGAACGTATCTGTTAATCTGTTAATATCATGACTTCTGGTGATGTCTTGCTAAAGGAAACAGCATAAATGTGGAGTTCCAATAGGCAAGGCTAATGGAACTTGCGGGTATTCTTGGGGAGTTCAAGACAATAAGAAGAGAAACCAAGATGGACTCACAGACTAAAGCCTTGCTGGAGAGAGTGGAACACTCTGTTGAGGACTTAAAAGCTCAAATTGTGCAACATGACGGGAGACTAAGTTAGGTGAAAAAGAGGATCGGCAAAAAACAAGATGAGTCCTTGTTGAATGAATGTGCACTCCCTTACCTACTCCGCCAAGAAAAACCTCTTAACAAGCGATTCGAGTACCTGAAGAACAGACCTAGGCATAACAATGTACTGGAAGGCAGCAAGGGCCAGGACATTATTGGCTTTTTCAAAGATTTTATATTAGAGGTCCTGCATCAAGCACCAGAGACAAATAAAAGTTTAATGACCACTGGTACCTAGACCCAAAGAAACAGGTCCTCTCTAATGTCCATAATCTTTAAGTTTCTTGATTATTTAGCTAAAGATGCTGTAGTCTGCCTGTCCTGGAGCCAGAAATGTATTACCATCCAAAGCAAACCAATATACTCCCGCCATGACTTCTCTCCTGAACTACACATTTAATTCAATTCAATTCAGTTTATTTATATAGAGCCATTTCACAACACATGTTGTCTCAAGGCACTTTGCAAAATCAATTCAATCGAATCATACAGATTTCAAGTCATTCCAATTAATCCCAACTATCAAACTGTTCAGTCAAATTTGGCTTATTATTCAAATTTTAATGATCATTTTTGGCCTTTCATGGCCTTGTAGCATTCACACCTCCCGGATGTGCATATAGAGACAGCGGACAGTCACTTGCATTGATTTTGTAGCAATCCCTGCAATGCTGATGGACTCTGGACCTAAGCTTTAGGAAATGGGAATCTTGGTAAAAATAGATGAAAGGGATCAACTGGAGAAGGAATGGAATTGATGGTTAGAGAAAGGAACAGAAATAAGAGATGTTATACTTTACCTCTCTGACTGCACTGCCCTATTCAAAGGATCTTAAGAGGTGCCAAAAGTTTGGTCCGATGCTTTTATAACTGTTATATATATATAAAAAAAAGGAAGGGAAAGACACTACACTATATTGCCAACAAAGTACAGAAATATGTAATCAAAATTAGGTCATCCAAATTAAACAGGGTTTGTCAGCGGGCACCATGGTGCAAACAGTAATTGGAGGGCAGTGAATCTACAGTCAGTTGCCATGTCCTTGAAACCAACTCTTTTTTCCCCCTCAGTTTAGATGCTGAGAAAGCATTTGACAGGGTGGACTGGGTGTATTTACAACAAACTCTGATTAATATGGGCTTTAAGGAAAAAAATTTTCAATTTATTTTATTAATTTACCATGAAGGGATTTTTTTTTACTCAAAAGAGGGACAAGACAGAGAGGTACTTTATTTCCAGTCTTGTTTGTTTTTAGCCCGGAACCCCGGGCAACAGCTATTAGGCAAAATCCAGGAATACATGGGATAAGGGAGGAGGGGTTAAAGAGCACAAAATAGCACTATTTGCTGATGACATATTACTTTTTATGCAGAAGCCAATAGTGATTCCAAGCACCCCATGAGTGCACTGTTGGCCTACTCAACTTAATAAGATGGTATCCTTCCATCAGTATAAACAGAGATTCAGATAAATGGGGATTATTAACGCCTAACCCTGCACAATTACTTAACTCATTAAGCCACAAGGGGTTTTAATGCAATTTGTGCTCAAAACAAAACACCTAAATATAACTGAGTTTTTCTCAGAAACAAACCCTACACAATTAATCATTGTAAATAATTATGTGAGGGATAATTATTTTCTTACTTTGCTGCTGGTTGAGTAAATCCAGGATGGATTGTAACAAAACATTTTTGGAGTCTATGAGCTCTCTGCTTTCAGCTGACATGCTGGTTGTGTGTGTAGAAGCTGTGTAGTGTGCAGCTGAAACGGAATTGTTTTTGTTTGTTTACTTTCTGATTCAGCTGCTTGTAGTTTTAACTGTGCTTGGTGTTCGTAGAGATGCTTTATATCAGCCTTCAACATTTCTGTGGATACCACACATGTATATGTTTAATTAAGGGGAGTAATGAAAGTAGAAAAAAAAAGGTTTAATACTTCCCTTAGCACAAACTATAACAATATAATAAAAAAGATAAAAGAAGATTTACTGAGGTGGGAGGTTCTCCCAATATCTTTGTTAAGGAGAATAGAAATGGACAAAATTAACATTTTACCGAGGATTCTCTACTTATTTCAGTCCCCACCCATACGGATTTCTATCCAAACATTTAATGAGCTTATTTTAGATTAGCTTATTTCCAAATACATCTGGCAAAATAAAAGCCCTGGAGTTTGGCTAAAAACCTTATGTTTCCTAAAGGAAATAAAAGGCCTTGCTTTTCCAAACTTAAAAGATTATTATTGGGTTGTCCAGTTTCCTGCTCTAACTCAGTGGATTAATAATGACCATGAGATGGGTTGGGTCCAAAAAGAGCAGAACTCACTACATGGATTTGGTCTCTCTACCTTCTCTATTTCAAAAAATATAAAAATAACCTCAAAATGTTAGAAACCTGGATCAAACACACTTTAGGGGTATCGGATACAGTTAGACAGAGTTAGAGGAGTCCACTTGCGTCCTCAAGAGTGATGTTACTCGCTGGTAATGTAGACGTCAGTGTTGGATAGTGGTTTCAAAAGGTGGAAATCGATAGGACTGTACACAATTAATCAGTTCTTTTAGGATTATGATATTAAATCATTAGAAAAATTACAAAGTCATTTCACAGTTTTGTTAATAATAATAATATTAATGCATTGTGTTCAGACTCACAGAGAAGTTATTGAACAAGACTTTATTATGCTAATTGAAAAAAACATCTACCAACTAAAAATCACATTTCACATGTGTTGGAGGTTGAAGCAGATATGTCAGATAACACGTTAAATATAAAAGAGAAATGGTAGATGAAGTAAAGCACTATAATTCAAGATGGAGAATGGGAAGACATGAGTTTGAGTTGTTACAAAGGTATTAATAGTAATGTATGGAAGGAATTTAATTGGAAGGTTAAAATAATTTAATGCTTGCAAGACATTCTAACAAAGCAGGGACAGGGCATAAAAGACTGAGACAGTTGAGGAATGCTAAAAAAAACACCAGTTTGGAACCTTACACTAGTGAACATGTTAATTGGAAACAGGTGAGTTTTATTATTGAGTATAAAAGGAGCATCCCCAAAAGGCTCAGTCATTCACAAGCAAGGATGGGGTAAGGCTCACCACTTTATGAACAACTGTGTGAGCAAATAGTCCAACAGTTTAAGAACATTTTCCCAACGTACAACTGCAAGGAATTTAGAGATTTTATCATCTACAGTCCATAATATCATCTAAAGATTCAGAGAAATCTCTGCATGTAAGCGGCAAGGCCAAAAACCAGCATTGAATGTCCGTGACCTTTGATCTCTCAGGAAGCACTGCATTAAAAACCGCCATCTTTCTGTAACGATATCACCACAAGGGCTCTGGAACACACAGAAAGCCATTAGTTAACACAGTTCATCGCTATATCTACAAGTGCAAGTTAAAACTCTACAATGTGAAAGCCACAAATTAACAGCACCCAGCAACGCCACTAGCTTCTCTTTGAGTCTGAACTCATCTGAGATGGACTGGCGCAAAGCAGAAAAGGGTGCTGTGGTCTGACCAGTCCACATTTCACTTTGTTTTTGGGAAATCATGGAAATTGTGTCCTCTGGGCCATAGAGGAAAAGGATTGCGCCGCCATCCAAGCAACGTCTTTTTCAGGAAAGTCCATCCTTATTTCAGCCAGACAATGCCAAGCCACATTCTGCACGTTTTACAAAAGCATGGCTTGGTTTTATAGAGTGGAGGTACTAGAATGGTCTGCTTGCAGTCCAGACCTGTCTCCCATTGAAAATGTGTGGAGCATTACAAAGCACAAAATACAGCAATGTGGCCCCGGGCTGTTGAGCAACTAAAGTTGTTCATTAAGCAAGAATGGGAAACAATTCCTCCTACAAAGCTTCAACAATTAGTGTCCTCAGTTACGTTTATTGAGTGTTAAAAGGAAAGGTGCTGTAAGACAGTGGTAAACATGCTCCTGTCTCAGCTTTGTTGGAATGTGTTGCAAACATTAATTCAAAATGAGTGAATTTTTGCCAAAAAAACAAGAAAGTTTATCAGTTTGAACATTAAATATCTAGTCTTTGTTGTGTTTTCAGTTGCATATAGGTTGAACAGGTTGTGCAAATCATTGTATCCTGTTTTTATTTACTTTTTACTCAACTTCCCAACTTCATTGTTTACTTTTTTTGCCCTATTAAATAACAAAAACATAAATATACATAGCTCTAAAAAAAACTAGACTCTCAGCTGGTACCTGATTTAATCCCACCTCTGCCTTGACCCCACATATCACTCCCACAGATCTTCACCACTCTTATTACTTCACTCTCTGTCCTAGTCTATTTACACACATTGCAGATACCTCCCACATCTATGCTGACAGATGCAGATGACGCTGATATTATCTCAGTTACAATGACCCAACTCAAGAAGACCAGTCAAACAAAGATCATTTACACTTGTTCACCTCTGCCATAAAGACAGGGTCAGAAATAAAAGCTTGGATCCAGATATTTGATATAAGCAAACAGCTTTTATATTCTCTGTTTTCTTCCAAGAAGGATGTTGAGTTTTAAATTTAAGTCTTTTAAGTTAGAAATTTTTTTTTCGTGTTTTTCAAGGGTACAAGACTTAATTTCCTCTTATCTGTAACTATTACTTTGGAGTTCTTATGTCAGACAAATTTTACTCGAGCAACAAACACAGACAATAAGTGTTTCAAAAGGCTGCACATGTTTAGGATAAGGAAATGCAGGATGAGAATATGCATGGACAAGATATGAAGTGACAGGTACCATGTTTGGAGAAAAATGCTCTGACACTTTACCGGTTGATCTTTTCCGACTCAGCCACCAGAAATCAGGTGAGTTCTGCTTGATCATCCCTTCTTAGTTGCCCTATTAAATATAAAAAATTGGCTTATGTGTAGGGCTCCTGACGTTGGTGTCCTGTTTAAACCATTTTACATTTGATACTTTGTGTAGATTATGACAAGGGAATAGCATTTCCATAACACCTTAGAAAATGCATGGCAAATCAAACCACCCTGCTGGAAATTACTGGCTAAGAGGCGAGCTGGGATTCTAATCAGGGCATATGGTGTAGTTTTCATTAAGGCAAAATCCTCTGTAGGCTGCAGCTAAGAGTTGTGTGGTGGTAAAAGGCTGGTCTGTTAAACAGTGTTCAGATAACCCAGTTGTTTAGAATAGAGATACGGGCTTGGAATTCTTCATTAGGACATTCTCCCAGCTGTCTTTGTAACCATGTTCATATTTTCCATGTTTTGCTGCCTCATGGCTTTGGGTTGAACAACAGCTGATGGAACGGTCAGCTCTCTAGCTCTGCCTTTCATGATATTCCAACTCTTCTACTTGAATAGTTTATTGATTGCTTTGGCCAAATGTTCAAATCATTGTCCTGCTGTATGGCATGTTGTACGAGTATTGAATGTGCGTCCAGTGCATCGTCCCCCCACATAACTGCCCTGCTATCTCCGTCAGCAGTAAATTCATCAGCACAGGCCACTGTGCCGGTCATACTGGCATCCAGCCATGCCTAAACTAAGCAATGGAAGCTCCACCATGGGGCATATGAGTAGGTGTGAATGTGTTTTACCTAACTTGTTATGATATTAAAGATGCTTTTTTTCAACAGTGACCAACTTTTTTGTTCCCCAGAGTTTCCCCAGAAACAGTGGTCTCTGCTCTACCACATTTCCTAACTTGGTTTTCAGATAGTTGCTATAAAGTTCTAAAAACACTCCCCCTAAAATGCATAAAGATTCATCTTTATTTCCAAAGGACTTACTAAGTCAGCACACACACCAAAGAAAAGCCTCAGTAAATATGCATCCTGCTCCGATGAAGATTTTTGCTTCAGAACTAAACTCGATTCCTCTCTATTTTGATATGACTCATTGATAATGTGGTTCATTACAAGCTTACCTTTGTCAAGAAAAGTTCTTGGAGGGGACCCAATGCAGATAGGCAGGCAGAAGCAGCATGGTGCTTTGGGGTTTTAGTTAAATGTGTATAGGGAAAACCTACAGAAAGACTTGTTCTTCTGCTTCATAAACAAGAATAATTTAATAGATGTTCCATGGTCTGATGTCCTCCACAGCTGTGGTTCAGCCTCAGTTGAACATACACTAAAAGTGATGTGAATGGATTTGGATTGATTTACGGTTTATTCTAAATAGGGATAATTGTACACTGCTCTCAGTCTGAAAATCATCACATAATGATATCAATGCTGAAACAACAATTGATTCTACTTTTTCTTTAACATAGAAGGTACTCCTAGATCAGTGCTTCTGTGTTTCTTTTTCATGTGTATTCTTTGTCTTCTCAAACCCCTAGTTGGTCGTGGCAGATGGAACATTCACACCAGGCCAGGTTGTGCTGGAGCTTTCTTCCTGTTAAAGGGGAGTTTTACTTTTCACTGTTGTTACATGCAATGCCTGCTCAGTATAAGGGACTGTTGTGAAGATGACACAATGCAAGCGATTGTCCACTGTTGCTACTGTGGAGGACCAATCCTGCCATAATTAAGAATAAATACAGAATTAAATAAATGGCTCAATATAATAAGTACTGGGCCAAAAAGTAGCTAGAAATATAAATTAGGGCGCTATTAAATGCAACAAAATAATAAAAAGAAGAGATTTATTCAATTATTGATCAGTAAATCATATATATATGTATAAATATACACACACACAGTACAGACCAAAAGTTTGGACACACCTTCTCATTCAAAGAGTTGTCTTTATTTTCATGACTATGAATATTGTAGCTTCACACTGAAGGCATCAAAACTATGAATTAACACGTGTGGAATTATATACTGAACAAAAACATTTGAAAAAAAAAACTGAAAATATGTCTTATATTCTAGGTTCTTCAAAGTAGCCACCTTTTGCTTTGATTACTGCTCCGCACACTCTTGGTATTCTGTTGATGAGCTTCAAGACGTATTCTCCTGAAATGGTTTTCACTTCACAGGTGTGCCCTGTCAGGTTTAATAAGTGGGATTTCAAGTCTTATAAATGGGGTTGGGACCATCAGTTGTGTTGTGCAGGAGGTGGATACAGTACACAGCTGATAGTCCTACTGAATAGACTGTTAGAATTTGTATTATGGCAAGAAAAAAGCAGCTGAGTAAAGAAAATCGAGTGGCCATCATTACTTTAAGAAATGAAGGTCAGTCAGTCTGAACAATTGGGAAAACTTTGAAAGTATCCCCAAGTGCAGTGGCAAAAACCATAAAGCGCTACAGAGAAACTGGCTCACGTGAGGACCGGCCCAGGAACGGAAGACCAAGAGTCACCTCTGCTGCGGACGATAAGTTCATCCGATTCACCAACCTCAGAAATCGCAGGTTAACAGCAGCTCAGATTAGAGAACAGGTCAATGCCACACAGAGTTCTAGCGGCAGACACATCTCTAGAACAACTGTTAAGAGGAGACTGTGTGAATCAGGCCTTCATGGTAAAATAGCTGCTAGGAAACCACTGCTGAGGACAGGCAACAAGCAGAAGAGACTTGTTTGGGCTAAAGAACACAAAGAATGGACATTGGACCAGTGGAAATCTGTCCTTTGGTCTGATGAGTCCAAGTTTGAGATCTTTGGTTCCAACCACCGTGTCTTTGTGTGGCGCAGAAGAAGTGAACGGATGGACTCTACATATCTGGTTCCCACCATGAAGCATGGAGGAGGAGGTGTGATGGTGTGGGGGTGCTTTGCTGGTGACACTGTTGGGGATTTATTCAAAATTGAAGGCATACTGAACCAGCATGGCTACCACAGCATCTTGCAGCAGCATGCTATTCCATCCGGTTTGCGTTTAGTTGGACCATCATTTATTTTTCAACAAAACAATGACCCCAAACACACCTCCAGGCTGTGTAAGGGCTATTTGACCAAGAAGGAGAGTGATGACCTGGCCTCCACAGTCACCGGACCTGAACCCAATCGAGATGGTTTGGGGTGAACTGGACCGCAGAGTGAAGGCAAGAGGGCCAACAAGTGCTAAGCATTTAAAAGGCTTGAAATCCCACTTATTAAACCTGACAGGGCAAACCTGTGAATTGAAAACCATTTCAGGTGACTACCTCTTGAAGCTCATCAACAGAATGCCAAGAGTGTGCGTAGCAGTAATCAAAGCAAAAGGTGGCTACTTTGAAGAACCTAGAATATAAGACATATTTTCAGTTGTTTCACACTTTTTTGTTCAGTATATAATTCCACATGTGTTAATCCATAGTTTTGATGCCTTCAGTGTGAAGCTACAATATTCATAGTCATGAAAATAAAGAAAACTCTTTGAATGAGGAGGTGTGTCCAAACATTTGGTCTGTACTGTATATATATATATATATATATATATATATATATATATATATATATATAAAACAAATTTTCAGACATTTTTCTTGTACTCGTCGTACTCATTGTCACTTTATCCGGGACTGGGTCACGGGGGCAGCAGACTCAGCAGAGACACCCAAAAGTCCCTCTCCACAGACACTTCCTCCAGCTCCTCCGGGGTAAGCCCAAGGCGTTCCTAGGCCAGCCGAGAGACGCAGTCCCTCCAGCATGTCCTGGGTGTCCTCCTGGTGGGACATGCCTGGAACACCTCCTGAGGAAGGCGTCCAGCAGGCATCCGGTATAGATGCCCGAGCCACCTCAACTGGCTCCTCTCGATATGGAGGAGCAGCGGCTCTACACCGAGCTCCTCCCGGATGGCCGAGCTCCTCCACCTGTCCGGCCACCCTACGGAGGAAGCTCATTTCAGCCGCTTGAATGCAGGATCTCGTTCTTTCGGTCATTACTCAAAGTTCATAGCCATAGGTGAGGGTAGGAACGTAGACCGACCAGTAAATCGAGAGCTTCACCTTTCGGCTCAGCTCTCTCTTCACCACAACGGGCCGGAACAGTGCCCCCATTACTGCGGCAGCCGCACCGATGTGTCTGTCGATCTCCCGCTCCATTCTTCCCTCACTCGTGAACAAGACCCCCAGATACTTGAACTCCTCCACTTGAGACAGGAACTCCCCTCCAACCTGAAAAGGACATATCTAGAATCAGGAATCACGATGGGTCAGCTCAGTGATGACATATTCAAATGTAATGTATTTGTCATTGTTTTCTTAGTGGTATTGACTCACATGCAGGTAAATACTGACTTTAGCAAGAACACAGAACAAAGTGCTTGGCCAGATGAAGTTACCACAAAGGTTAACACTCAGGCACTGGAGTGCTGACAGCTCCACCATCCTTATACTCCTTCAGGCTGATGAGAATGAGGAACACCTGCTACCCTCAGCACCAGGGGATCTTGCCGGCATCTAGTGGTGATTAAGTGTTAGCAGCCGGCAAAAACAATACATGAAAACTCCCAGACTCCGACAGTATTCTGAACACCAGTTCGGGCTACATTCAACACTTTCATCAGCTCCTATATTAGATGAGAAATATAATCAGGTTAAGGTTCATCTAATCATGATCGTAAAATTCACTTTGTATTTGCAAGTTCAGAGCATGTTGAAGCAGAATTTCTTCTCTGACAACATCAAAATAGATTAAAATTCACCAGAAATGTAGTTTCTCTTCAATGATTGAGTCTAAATTAATTAAAGAACCTTTTTTGTGTAAATCAAAACTGCAGCCTACACTAAAGTATGCACACACTGTAAAACAGTAACGTAACTGAATGATGTAAAACTTTAAAGCGGTCACAGAAGGACTCTCTGATATCATAAGACTGTCTCTACTAATTACCAGGAAAAATTCAGGGAAAAAATGATCATGTTTCTAACTAGGTTGTTTGAAATTTTGCTTCATTGTTTATTGCAGGTGAATCACTTCTTCCAGCAGCAGTGGGGAACTCCCATTTCCAAACTCCTCTGAAACAATGTTTTTATGGGTTGGAACTAAAGTCACAGACAGAAGAAATGAACGCATGTATGAAAATGATGACTCAGCTTTGACATGAGTTTGTAAAATGTATTCTTGCTGAAGTAAACAGTAAACATATGACAACAAACTCACATTATTTTAACCCTGTTCAGTTCTATTTATAGGAGGATTCGGGACCATGAAGTCCTGGACAGAAGGAAGACAGTAACGGCTCTGAGGGCAGGCGAGGACAGAGCTATATTGCTGGGCCTCAGCATGGTCTTTGTCTCTGTCATGATGTACTTCGTCCTGGGCATCACCATACTACGCTCTTACTCTGACAGGTACTATTCTATTTTTTGACATTTGGTCAACCTTGAGAAAAGTGATCACATCTGAAGTCCCTTTAAAAAGTATTCATAGTACTGCATCTTTTATACATTTCATAACTTGACAAGCACAAGTTTAAAAGTGTTTTATTTGGATTCTGTGAGATATACAGAATTTTGAAATACATATGCTACTTCTTTTTTTATAATTATTTACAACATAAAAATCTGAAGTGTGGAATGAATCCATATATACTCCACCTGAGTGAATATTTGGTAGAACCACCTTTTACTACAATAAAAGCAGCAAGTCTTTAGGAGTCTGTCTTTACTAGTTTTTCACATGTGTAGACTAACAATTTTGCCTTTCCTTGCAAAATAAATCAAGCTCAGATTGGATGGAGAACATCTGGGATCACCAATTATTGAGTCTTGCCACAGATTCTCAGTGAAAGTTAGGTCTGGACTTTGACCGGACCATTTTAACACACGAACATGCTTTGGTCTAAATAATTTCATAGCTCTGGCTGCATGTTTAGAGTGGTTGTCCGACTGGAAGGTAAACCTCTGCCCTAGTATCACATCTTTTGCAGTCATCTAAAAGGTTGACCTGAAAGGATTTTTCTCTATTTCCCTCCATCTATCTTCCCAAAAATTCAGGCCAACTTTTCTGTGTTTGTTGAAGAGAAGAATCTCCCACAACAGAATACCACCATGCTTTACTGTTGAGATAATTCAATTCAATTCAATTCAATTCAGTTTTATTTAAATAGTGCCAATTCACAACACATGTTGTCTCAAGGCACTTCACAACAGTCAGGTACATACATTCCAATTAATCCTAACCATTGAACAATGCAGTCAGATTCAGTTATTTATTCAAATTGGATAAAACGTTTTTCTATCTAAGGAAACCCAGCAGATTGCATCCAGTCAGTGACTTGCAGCATTCACTCCTCCCAGATGAGCATGTAGCAACAGTGGACAGTCACTGGCGACAGCAGAGAAGAAAAGCTCCCTTTTAACAGGAAGAAACCTCTAGCAGAACCAGGCTCAGTGTGAGCGGCCATCTGCCACGACCGACTGGGGGTTTGAGAGAACAGAGAATGTGTTCATGGGTTAATTGTGAGGTTAGCTTTCCATCACAAATAGGGGTTAGCATCTTGACCAGTATATTTAATGTTGATCACACCTGACCAGTGCATCATCTTTCATGTTTACTGTGTACAGCACAAACTTGAAACAGTACTTTTTTGGCACTGTTTTACCATTAGCTTTCTCTAGGCATTCCATAAAGTGAGAGGTTGTTCACTAATTTTGTGTCCAGAAGTTGTTTGGTTATATGGAATTTAATTTTTTTCCTTTTACTTAACCATTATGTCCTACTTGGTGTTGGTCTATCCCATAAAATCTCAGTAAAATACATTGCAGTTTTCTGTTGTAACATGACAAAATACAGAAAAGTTCAACAGGGAATGAATACTTTTTTAAGACACTCTTAAAAATATCTGTTCTTGTCTTTACAGTGTGTGGACCTATGAGGACAGCTGCACCATTGTGAACTCCACCATAGTATGGGATGTAAGCTGTTCATACAGCTGTGGAGTAGAGTGCTGGAAGAGTTCCCGTTACCCTTGTCTCCAAGTCTATGTCAGCCTAAACTCATCAGAAAGACTGGTGCGATTGCTGCACAATGAGGAGACACAGGACAGCAATCCTGAGGTACGCAACGACAGCTGCTGCAGCTGTAGCTTCATGTAATTTACATGTTATGTCCTGTTTGGAAAGGCCAAAATATGGGGTAAGAACGCTGTCAAAAACAATGTGTATGTAAAGACGGAAATGTGTGCATATTAGTCAATAGTTGTGCATAAGTAAAATGCAAAATAGGTTTTGTATATGACGCCAAGTCGCTGATGTAAATTCGTATTCTCAGAGAAAAGAAATCTTATTCACTGTTATAGCATATTGTATTCATAAAGAATAAAGCACAACTGTAAACTTGAACTTTGTATTTATAATTTCTTGAAGCTGTAACATTTTATTTTGTATTCTTTTAGAGCAAATACACAATACTTCTTTTGGATTTTACTTATGCACAACTATTGACTAATATGCACACATTTCCGTCTTTACATACACATTGTTTTTGACAGCGTTCTTACCCCATACCAAAACTGATTAGAACAACAGATGCTGTAATCCAGAGCATATTACTGTGAAGTGTCATCTCTGCTGCCTGGATATTGAACTGTTAGCAGTATGTTTTTGGCCCTGTTTTTCACCAGAAGAGTTCACCAACGTTATTTTGGCGACCACTTTCATTCCACCATCAGCTGGTACCAACACTGCATATGATGTCATTGGCTCGTTTGTTGCTAAGCTACAGACACAACACCCCGATGGGTTTGTGGCAATATCTGGCGATTTTAATCATGCCTCACTCTCTGCTACACTCAACGTTTCAACAGTTTGCCAGCTGCTCTATGAGAGAAAAAAAAATGTTGGATTTGTCAAGGATGCAAGGACCTATCTTTCAATATGTTCAGTTCAGGAACAAGCTCACCATCCTCCTTCTACGACCCACTAGAGTAAGCAAACAAGCACATATCAAGATCCCCTGCAACTTGCTCATAATTTAGGTGTTCAAGCTGAAGACAGCATGATACACCTGCTTTAACAAACCCAATGTCATATGGACAAAGCAGGCAGCACTGCTAGGATCACGTTCTTTGATGTCTCGAGTGCATTTAACAATGATTATTTACAGTGGATGCCTCTCCTTCGGTCATCTACCATAACCGGAGCTATCAGCCAGGAGATGTGTCATCAGATGGTTACCAACAATCATCTAATGTTTTGACCTTTTATCATAACACTCCCCTGAAGGCGAGTCAGCAGTGGTGACCAGCCACTATTCACTCCCTCCCTTGTAGCTCATATTGTACAGGTTTCTTCAAAGAGCTGTTGTTGATGCTGATGGCGGTAGGCAGGAGGGATCTCCTGTAGTAGTCAGTCTTACATCATGTGGTCTTGACAATATCTGGGAATTGAAACCTTCTCTTTAGATCAACCCTACGCTCCCAACCTGGTGCTGACTGCAGGAGGTTTATCCTGTTTTTTGGGGTTGCTGGTGGCGTTGATATTGGCGTTAATGGCTGCTCGATGTGCATCCTGACAAGATGTGTACTGCGGTTTCCTTTTGGCCACAAAGCTAGCATGTTGGGTCATCTATCATGCCCTATCTATGCAGGTTCACAGAGGTTGGAAGGGTATCATAGATAACCCTCAGCAGGAAGGAGAAACAGAAAGGTTCAAGTCTCCACAATTCAGCCCATGTAAGCCTCCGCTTAGGAAGTTCCCATCTTGTCCAGGCACCCTGAGATCCAAGCTCTACATCTGTTGTTTTTTCCACTCTTCCTCTAAGTTCCTTATTTCTGCCTGTAGAAAGGTTTTCCCTGTGCGTTGGATTTTTCCCACCTTTGGGAGTTGCTCAATCCCAGTCCCTGCCTCCCTATACATTGTACACCAATGATGTCCTTAAGTTTGAGGTTTCCTTCTGCTTGGGCCATTTATACTGAGGCCTTCCACTTTTCTACTGATGTTTGTTTCCGGCTTCATAAGACAAGACCGAGTCTTTACATCTGCAGAAATACTCTGATGACACTGCAGTCATAGGGTGTATCAGAGATGGAGAAGAACCTGACTGCAGAGTGTGTGGACCGCTTTGTGGCATGGTGTGGGAACAATCATTTCATCTTGAATGTGAACAAAACAAAGGAGATGATTGTTCAAGAGAAACAGGAATAGGTGAAACAATATTTCCATCATGGGAGAAGAAGTGGAAGTAGAGCATAAATATCTCATTGTTCATCTGGACAACAGACTGGACCTGAGATGCAGCGGTGAAGCAGTCTACGAGAAGGAACTAAGCACACTGTACTTCTTGAGGAAGCTTAGGTCCTTCAGTGTTTGTAGCAAGATGCTGGATAAGGTTTTTAAAAGAGAGCGCAATCTCCTCCATCTTCTGTTGAGGTAACAGCTTTAGAGCCTTAATAAAGCTCAACAAGCTGATAAAGAAGGTGGGCTCTGTTCTGGAACCTTTGGAGATGATTGTGAAAAAACGGATTGTTAATAAAATGAAGAACATTACAGACAACCCTGAGCATCCTCTTCATCATACAACAATGGAGTGTCTTCAGTCAGCTTCCTTAGATATTATTGACCATAAAACATTGAAGAGCAAGGAGATCCTTCCTGCCCACAGCCATCAGCACTACTTGTATAATAAAAGTACAACATTTAATTTCCCTTTGGGATTAGTAAAGAATTTTGGAATTGAACTGAATATAAATTGTTATAGAGAGGGAATAAAATAAAAAGATAAAGAGCAGACAAGTTCAAAAAATATCAAGAGAAAAAGTATAATTTGCATGCAAAAAACTCCCTGAATAACAAAAATAAGTGATTGTCCTGCTTGTTTTTAAGGTGTGCAAAGTGCTTCTAGGTGATGTGGAGCAGGAGAATGACAGAATATTTGAAAATCACAAGGGTCACATTTAACACACTTTACAAAGTGGCATTAAATAAATGCTAATAAATATGCAACCAAATAATGATTATGTCAGCTTACACTAAATAAACAGCAGCAGATAAACAACACAAGTGCCAAGTTTTTTTAAATCTTGTCACCCAAGGGGAGTGTTGAGGGTTTATTAATAACTAACTGTGAATTTCAAATTGGGAGAACTGGTTCAGGTCTATATTGCCTTGTCTCTTGCACAAAGAAACATGAACTAAAACACATTCCCCTAATCCTTTTGCATTTTAAATGAAGCAGCATCTTTTCTTGTTGTTACATTTCAATTTTAGATATCATGAAATTCTTTGTCTGACTTATTGGCCGAGGGCAGATTTTATTTTCAATCTGAAGAGATTTTAAAGACTTTGATCTGAGCTTTCCTGTAGAGAAATAACGTTTTTCTGTACATAACCCGCCACAGTAGAGCCACCTTATCTACAAGGTGGATTTTATTTGCATGTGTCTGTTTTTTGAGAGTTAACATTTGACATATGGTTATTTTTGCTACTTTTCTATTATGTCAACCCTTGTCTCCAAACTGAGATAGATATTGAACTGAGGTACAGCCCTATTGAAGAGTATATCAAATGTTTAAAATGTAATTTTGTTTTTAGAGTATCTTTCATTGTTCCTTTTTATTTAATCATACATACCTAGTTATATAATGTCAAAATTACATTTTAACTAGTGTCAGCTCCTTAACCCACAATTGTTATCATAATACCTAAGTTTCAGTCAAACATTTAGATTAAGAAAAGAAAAATGTGAAGTAGAGGTCTGTCTCTTATCATACAAAACACAGTGATTGTATTTTTTTTTGTTTTCTTTTTTAGTGTTTTTACATTCCAAACTGCCATAAGGACTATGCTGCCACACACGCCATAGTTAAGAACATTTCTCAGCGACTCAGATCTCAGCATACAATTCAGTGTTATGTTGACCCAACAGAGAAGACAGACAACGCCATCATGACCCAGATTTATGGTCGAATCGCCGTCTTCCACTCTTTATTTTGGCCAACCTGCTCTTTGTTTGGAGGAACTGCCATCATTGCCATGGTGAAGCTAACCCAGTACCTCTCCTTTATGTGTGAGAGACTCAACCGCATCAAAAGGTGAAGGCCTACAAGGGCAGGTCTCAGATGGAATCTCAAAGACAGATTGAAAGGTTTTATTGTCTCAATCAGCAAACAAAGGATGAGGCAAAAGCAAAAGAAAGCTAAGTGTAGACTGCAATTTTGTTGACTAAATACATCTGTACATGCAACCTACATAAGAAGCTGACACGAATGAGGAAGCATGGAATGAGGTATGTTTCAAAATTGGCAGATAAATTATTTTTTTTCTGCAGTTCATAAACAATAAGTGCTGATGGTGGCTGAAGCTCATTACCTGTAGTTGAATTTCAACAGATATTGAAATTACCCCTTTTGAACAAACAGTACTTAAAATATTGTTCTCCTTCTTTAGAGACACGCATATTAAATATTTTAACAAACATTATTAACATGTCTTCCTTTATCCTTCTGTAGCCCAGTAGATTGAAGGATTAATACCACCATCATGTCTATGTAAATGCATTGATTAGCATAGGAAATTGGGTAGAGTCATTACATAAAGGTGACTGTGGCTCAGTAGGAAGAGTAGTCGTCTTGCAATCAGAAGGTTGTGGGTTTGATTCCAGCTTCCTCCTGCCATAGGTCGATGTGCCCCTGGGCAAGGCACTTAACCTCAAGTTGCCTACCGATCTGCGTATTGGTGAATGAATGTGTGAGCGTTAGTGAGTGCAATTGGGTGAATGTGGCTCTAGTGTAAAGTGCTTTGAGCGGTCTGTATGACTGGAAAAGCGCTATATAAGTGTAGTCCATTTACATAAAAGTAGTATTTGTACAATTTTTCATTCATCCACAGTCACTGTCCAAGGACCATGAATAAATAAATGGGGTAAATGTCCAAACTCCTAAAAAAGGAGAGGAAAAGGTGCATTTTTACAGCACAGACATCTCAGTAAAGTTAAAGGTTTATCAGACAAAAATACACTAGTCACAAGTAAGACAAGGCAAGTGTATTTATGTAGCACATTTCAGCAACAAGACAATTTAAAGTGCTTTACATGAAGAAAAAAGTACATTGCAGTGACAAGAAAACATTAAAAAGTAAATTGCAGTGTCATGATTAAGGAAAGGAAAGAAAAATAAAGAATGGTAATGCCAGCAGAATAACAGCAGGGAACAGCTTCTCACTGTGGACAGCGATGTCTTTTATCCTGTCTGTTCCAAGGTGGAAAATCCTAACTGACCACCATCTACATCCTTATTCAAAGAGGATGTGCAGGTGTGATAAATAAACTGAATTTATATATAATATGGGTGAATGTGTAGTACTTTCAGTGGCCTGTGTGACTTTAGTCGAACTCCAAAATGTGAACAAATTCATATACTAATATGCCAATGGGGAGTCAACCTAAATGTCTTGGCCACAGGCACATCAACAAGTGGCAGGGGAGGAAGTTGAATCAAACTCAAAACCTTCACATGGCAAGACAACTGCTCTCCCTGTTGAGTCGCGGTCTTCCCATAACTGTGTGTACAGAACATGCTCAGTGTAGGCTCAGCACATGTGCAACTCATTTCATCCAGAGACCATTTTTTATTTCGTGACTGGCTGTTTTATGTTTTGTTTTCATTTAGAATTTCACTATGTGACACTCATTTTAGCAGCTGATAGTTATTGTAATGTGTGTTTTTTTTTTGTTTAAAGTATATATGTTCTTGAGAATGTTGCTTTAAGAGCAGTGATTAATGGCAATTGTAAAAACTGCTGCTGTTTAATGATTATTCTAAAGACTTTGAAAGCATCCCAAAAAATATGTATGTTTACTGTTTTAAATAAATAGACACATGTCTCCTGTTGGAATGTGAGTTTGCAATATGTGTTTTGGAGGAACAAATATATATTTAGGATATGTGAAGCATTTTTTATGCTGGAAAATCTGATTTGGGAAAATCTTCCGCTAACTTTCATACCAGTTTTCAATATAGCAGGGCAGATAAAGTTAAGATTTGCTAAGAATTGTGCAAATTGTGATAAAAGCATTAAGCTCAGTATTACTACCATGCAGAGGTCAATTTTGCCCAACTGGCCATTCAAATTTCCAAGATGGCAGTCATTCTTCAACATTGCCACCAAAACGTCTCACTGAAACACGTTATGCTTGTAAGTGTGGGTATAATTAACTCATTTTGATGATCTACATATCTTCCTAAATATTCAAGCCCCCTGATGTACAATGTTATTTCCATAGCCTTAAAATGAACATTTTCTGTTAAATAGCACGATATTTGGGATTTTTAAAATGGTAGCCTGCACTGATTCAAGGTTGCTAGTATATGGGTTGTATGGGTGCAGTGATAGAACTAACACCTTTGTTCAGGAGTCAGCCACATCCCTTGGATGGACTACTGACAGTGGTCTTCATCACTGGCCTAACTCTCATCTATGGCTCCAAGAAGTTGCTTTCTTCAGACACAGGAACCAATCATTTCCAGTATTTCTCAGTGATGACAGCAGTCTCCATACATGGCAGAAGTCCTAGCTAGCAGAAACTCTTGAAGTGCCAGACAGAGAACCAGCAGCAGATGCAATCATCATAGACTGCTCAACACTGATCAACACATTACAGACACACACTTCCAAGACATTTGATGCCTATACCAGATGCCATGTTAAAGGTGGAATCTTATGCTGCAAAGTACATCATTTTTGATATTTACAATAAGTCAAAAGCAGAAGCCAGGTCAAAACAGGGACCAGGTACAAGGAGAACAGTGACAGAGACCAGTAAGACACCAAGAAGACTGGGCTGTTTTACTTTCTTGCAGATAGAACATGCAATCCAGACAACAGGTACCCATGATTGTGACCAAATGAAAAGATGCCATCAGCAACACACCAAAGCCTCTTGACACTGTATCTCCATGTTCCTGTGTAGAAAATCTTTGTTCATGCTTAAGATGCAGCAATCGATTGTACCAAATCCATTATCATCAGAGCTAATGACACTGATGTCCTTGTCACAGCTATATCAGGACTGCCATCACTTAAAGACAATGGATTTGGCCAAGAATTAACTCTTCATTTGATTCCTGTTCATCCTGATGTTGCAGCTGCCATTGGATCAGAAAGAACTAGTGGATTACCTTTCTTCCATGCATTCACTTGATGTGAGATCATTTGTGCATCATATCTGAAAGAAAACAGCATGGCAAGCTTGGAACATATGTGAGGATGTACCTAAAACCTTCACCAAACTCAGCCAACAACCAACAGAAGTTACTGAACTTAACCTTATGCAGTTAGAGAGGTTTGTTGTTACAATGTATGACCGTTTAAGTGCACTAACTAGTGTCAGTGACGCATGACTAGAACTGTTTGCTCAAAAACAGAGGCCTTAGAACTCAATTCTGCCTACACAAACAGCCTTAAAAGAACATGCAAAGCATTCTGCTAATTAAGTTGGGATTATATGAGGATAAACTATTCTCTCTATGCCAGACATCAGTAGTCCAATGGATAGGGGATGCACAAACACTGAAGAGAAATGGCACATAGATTGGTTTGTTCATGTTTCAAGAAGACTGGACAGTGAGATGTAGAGATGCATACAGAACGCAGTAAAATGGACATTACACCTGACCTTGTTGCCCTGTGGTTACCTGCTTAATTTAAATCCTCCCTGATTAGTGTGGCTTTTGTTTGGCTTTATGCCATCAAGCTGATTTCACAAATGATCTTTTAGTATAAAATACTAGAGGATTATAGGAATAATTTCTGTCCCAGTTGATTTGTATGATGACGTTTTCCATTTATATAAATTTGTAGTTATAAGATACTTTATGATGAATCTCATCTTGTGTATCCACAAGGAACACTCTATAAATGTAACTTGTTTCCTTTGATGTAACATGCAGCTATTTAGCTCTGATAAGACATTCCATACCATATGATTTTGTAGTATTGCAACTATTGATCAAGTTGCACCTTAGTTTTGTTATTAGATAAGTCATCGTGTATTTCACATAATACCCTTATTTCAGTATTTTTGACAGGATTAAGTTTTGCTTCTTTGAATTATAGGAGTTTTCTCTCGCCATACGGTTTTACATTCTGTCCAAGTTGTTATGCTCCGTGAATGACACGTTGATGATAACAAATTTAGTGTTATAGTGATCTCAACTCAACACCAGTGTGTTTGTTTTTCTTTAAAATGTGCTTTTGATTTGGTTTTATGGTGCTCTAGCATGGGAAAATGGTTACATCATGCTTTAAAATAAAAAGCATTAAAATTTAGCAACTGGACAAAACATCATGAGGAGAACCATGTTTGATAGTGGCCATCTTGAAAAACAGCCACCATCTCAGATTTTCAAATGGCCAGATTTGATCTATATATCCCATGGAACAACCATACTAAATCTTAAGCTTTATCATAATTTGCAGTTATTGTGTTATCTGCCCCACTAATATGTTGAATGACCTTTTTTTAAACTTCTTTTAAATTTCTTTTATCTGTGTTCTTGTGATGTCATCTGTCTCACTGAAACACATTAACTATCAGTTTGTGTACACATATAGTCAATGTTAGAACATTTTAATTATATTTTAGAGTAAATCCAATCTATTAATGTATGTTAATGATACATTCAACATAAACATAACCATTTTCGTTTTTCTCTCACCTTTTGAATTTTTCCAGTGATTTGGAGCCAAGAAGAAAGTAAAGTAACTAATAACCAGACAGTCACATTAATTATTACTGCCTCTGACATCTGTGTCACATGGTAGCATTTTCTGTCTTTTGTTTCGACAAATGTACAGTCTAAAATCACTACGTAAGAAACTAGGAGAATATGAAAAGGTAATTGTCATTTATTTGCTTTGCCTCACTGTTGCACCTCATATAACACTAATAATAATTATCTTTATTGGTCATTGCACATGTATTTTCGTTGTCCGCTGAGCTAACCCCTCCCTCCTACTTCCTAAATTCTAAAAGGGATTGCTCAATCCAGCTCTCCATCCAACGGGTCCGGACTTCCCCAAACTTGAGAGGTCTTACTAAATAGGTTTACTGAAAGTTCTGTTTAAGCTGGTGTCGGGAAATGACACGCCTAGCCTTTAACAGCCTACATCCAAAAGTCTCAATCTTCTTCAACTGGATGTCTGGACGACTGAGTAGCCTATCGCAGTCATCCACACTTTCAACAGTCACTTTTGTTCACGGCTGCTCATTCCCTAATTTACAACTGGCTCTTGGTACATAGGCTAGGTTAATTTTAGTAGCTCAGCACGAGCCAAAAGGGCGCTATTTTAACAAACTTGACCAACTCAAAAGTTGTTTATGAAGAGCTTTTTGTGTTTTTATGATTTTACTTTACAGACCACAGCGGAAATGACAGGTGAAACAGGTGGGTCAACTAAAGAGTTACTAAATGTGTTAATTCAGTAATGTAAGAAACTTACATTTAGGACAAGACGTCTCAATTTCCATGCCTGCTTCTTGCTTTCAATCATTTTACTAACTTTAAGTGTCTTCTGCAATCCAATTTAGCTAGAGTTCAAAATTCAACATGTTCGGGCAAATATGACTTGGGCAATTATGCTATGAGGTCAATAAAACACAGACACACACAGACACACACACACACACACACACACACACACACACACACACACACACACAGACACACACACACACTGTTGAACAACAGTTTTAGGAAATTTACTTTGGGAACTTGTATATATATATATATATATATATATATATATATATATATATATTGCAAAAGTTACTATTGAAAATTGCAATCTCATATTGCTTTACTTTGGATGTGTCAAACAATTCTGCAGAGAATGAGCGTTGCAGTTCTCAAACGCCATGTAAACCACATATGTGCCCCGCAACTACAGGATCAACAAAACTTTGACTCAAATGTCGCAGCAATGACCCAATATTATTATTCCTTAATCACACTACGGTATCTGTCTTATTCACCTCAGGAAGCTGGATGCTTGAAACTTAAGGTAAAACTTATGGCATCACTTACTGCCTGATTCATTTGGGTAATAATTATCCGTCTTCTTGGCATTTCAATTTCATTTCCAAATGGTCCACTGACCCTTACTATTTTTTTAAAAATCCTGACAGTGATGTCATTACAAAATAATGTATCACATGATGCAGCAAAATACTGTGACTTCCACACCATTGATCTAAATATACATGCCCTTTTCAGAACTAAGTAAAACAAAAAATACAGAAATGACAAGAATTGATGTTCACAAAATCCTCTTGGTTTCCTCATGCTTGTTAGCAAGTAATGTGTTTTCAAAATGCCAGTGTACATCACAAGTGAGGAAACAGTGTGACAGCATCTTAACATTTATTCTACATATGCAGAAACTGATGTTGATCAAGGCCAAGAGTGGGACATCTTTGACATTAATAACATACAGGTTTGTTTGAGACATCATTATTTTTGGTCATTTTGCTGTTCTCAGAGTCTGTGCTTAAATTTTCATGAATACCCACAATCCTTTGCAGCTGCTGGCCTGGATCTCCTGGAGGGAGATATCGAGCAGGATGAAGTGAGTCCACATAGGATTATGAGTCATAGAACTGTACTTTCATTCCATTTACTTTGTGTTTGATCCAAACCTATTTGTTAAAATATAACGTTATTATACATTATCTGATACTGTCCAGTAAGTAAATTGTGAAATCACAACAGAATTCACATAACAATCTTTGATGACAACTACTCTATAACAATTCTACAACATAACAGAATTCCTCACTCGATTTAGATCCATGACAGAAACTCCATCAAAGGGGATAGGTATCGCTGGCCAACAACCATTCCCTACTACCTGGAGGACAGTCTGGGTAAGATCATTGAAAACTGACACTCAGTGTACCTACACCAGAAACTCACTAAAACAGGCTGCTATAAATTGTCTTTTCTTTCCTCTGCTCTTTGTAACATATAGACATTAATGCAAAGGGTGTAATTCTGAAGGTATTTGATCAGTACAGACTAAAGACCTGCATTGATTTCACACCATGGAAAGAAGAGAAACAGTACATCTCTGTGTTCAAAGGCAATGGGTGAGTAGACAGGGTGTTGCCTTCACTAATGGGGCATAGCATGAAATTCTGGTCACTATGTATAAACTATCATAGTGGGCCCCCATGTTCTCTTGATTAATATCTGTTACACACATTTGGTCATGGTATAGGAAAAGAAAATAATAAATATTATCTTAGTTTGGCCTCTATCTTGAGAAAATGCCTAACTGCCAGCATTAACATTTGCTATACTTTCAAAGGCATATGAGACAGGTTTTTTTCTCTACCTATTTTTTTTACACTGAATTTATACACTGTATCTTATAATTCAATGCAGGCTTCACACTTTTCCAGTGCATGGGATTTTGTTTTCCAATGCATTAAATTAATTTATTCATTAATACTATAAGACAGCTCTTTTCCAAGATAAAATATTTTTATGTATTTAATCATACTCAAATGTCTTACAAGTTGATCATACAATTGTCAGACTCAGTCTTTGTCATCATTCATTGTGGCTTTAAAGTCGCATTTCACCTTTTTTTAACCCTCTGTAAAACAATGGCAGGTTGTTTGGTGTCACAGATTCTTAATATGTCGTAGGTGACTACTAGAAAAAAGCTGAATTATTTATATGAAGTTGTAGAGCTTTTACTGCAAGGTCCATGACATCAAAGAGTCAAATGAATGGTGTCAATAACTGTGGTGCTAAAGAATTTATAGATTATAAAGATTTTTAAGTATTTTATGTTGTCAAAATGAACTGATAACTTGTGTTTACTCTGAGAAAAATGCTACTGAGTTTAGCTCAAGCTGTGTGGAATGTGCTGCTCATCTCTCTTCTCAAAGAATTGAAAATTGTCTCTCCCTTTCCCTTCTCGCAGTGCAAACGTTACCTTTTTAGGGGCAAGACATTACTTTTTCCTTCCTCTTTCTCCTCTGCTGGCCTGGGTTGCATTATTCTACAGTCTATATATCATTTGACTGAAGCATTTGCCCCTATTTAAGAGGTGTAGAGGTCTTGGAGAACATCCATGAGTATTGTTAACACAAAATTTTGTCTCTCTTCATTCAGCCAGGGTTAATTTCATTATTTAAAAAATGCAACACATAAAAAAACATAGAATTTCAAGCTTTTCAAGGCCTGGAATGATGAGTCAAACTGTGTGACCATTGAGAGATAACAGTGTGTGCATCTTGATTGCTTTTTCTCTCTGAAGCTGCTCCTCTTTAGTGGGTAACCACCGCAAGGGGAAGCAGCAGCTGTCCATTGGTGCAAAATGTGACAAAGTGGGCATAGTTGAGCACGAGTTCCTACATGCTCTAGGTTTCTGGCACGAGCAATCCCGAGCGGATCATGATGACTACGTCAATATCATATGGAAATACATTGAACCCGGTAATGCCTTGATTCACAGGACATGTATCATTGTGTGTGTGTTTTTTCTTCAAGCTGATTTCTATCAATTATTCAGTCTTTTTGCCAACATTACAAAGGTAACCAACCAAACAACAGTATTTGTATGGCTGAGGTCAGAGTGTGGACCTCATTCTGTGTGGAAAGGACTTTAGATTCAAATGTGTGTACGTAGGTTTTTAATATTGTTCAACTTCTAGCAACTAGCACATGTATTTTTCTTTTTGACAGTAGACCAGTACTCTCTTTAGCGATTGGCATTGGCTTGTGATACTGTTTCATGGAAGGGCTAAAATCTCCTGATATTTTACTGTCATCCAGGAAACGAAAGAAACTTTAAAATATATAATGACACTGAGTCCGATGCACTGGGGGTTCCATATGACTATGGATCTGTGATGCACTACGGTAAGACATACTTCAGCATCAACTCTGAGTCCACCATCGTCACAAAGATCCCACAATTCATGGATGTGATTGGTCAGAGGATGGGATTCAGTGCCAGTGACCTAACCAAGCTCAACCTCCTCTATATCTGCAGTGAGTCATAACATGGCGTCATCTGAGAAGGGCAAGTGGCTTAGATGCCACTAATTATAAGTACTGCATATAGTCTTAAGCTAAAGTTATTAGGAATTTTATTTTGTGAGTTCACAAACAATTTCTGAGAAATTCAAGTTTGTTTTTAAGAAACATTTGCCTTTGGCATAAAAAGATCAAAAAGACAGTGTTAAATGCTAAACTCAAAACTAGAAGTTTGCTCAGTGTGTTTTTAAAGTATTGAATGGTAATTTTGTTCCTGCCTTTATACTAAACCAAAAGGAGGCAATTACAAGAAATGTTAGAAAAGTTTGTTTTTCATGCTACCTGATGCTGACATGCAATGGGACTTGCAATAGGCTTCAACGTATTAGCTGTGAGGAAGCTGTGAATATCTTAGCTGCAACACAAGCATGCAGAAACTAGAGATGACAATAGGTATTATAGCCCGCTTTATTAAGGAGATTAGCATCTCTCATACTCAGTTAAATAGGCCTCTGTAGCACCTGATCCAGGCCCCCAGCTTGTTTGTTTTCCGCCTTCTGCTCTGCTCACTTTTACTTTATGTGTACTTTATGACACAAATGTTTCTAAGCAGATTTTAGATTTGTTGACCATAAAGATTTAATGCAATAAAGTTTCATCCTTAATTCTGGAGATCAGGTTACAGCCTCTTGTTGTTTCAGTCAGGTCTTCCGTGTGGCTCAGATAAGAGGCCTGACAACATAGCAGATCAAAGGTGCCATCATTCAAATCGCTTACATAATAAGCGTTCTCAACTGATTGTTGATAAATTGTAGTAGATTGGTGATAAAATCTGAATGTCTTTTAAATATAATCTCGAGTTGTTGTTTTTTTACCTTGCTTTATGTAAAATTGTACAAAAACCCAGCATTCACAGCATTTCAGATAAACAGGGGAAAAATGTGTGCTGGAAAATGAATGCAGTAAACAGAAAAATACACATTAGAAGATGCAACATTTAAAACTATAAATGGTCATGTCTTGAAACACATTACACACTTTTGACATATATCCTACCACCTTGTATGATTTGATGAAAGGAAAGAGGTTTGGGAGTTAATAATAATAATAATAATAACCCAGGTACCACTGAGGCTCAAGTATATCATAAACAGGAAGATGCTGGAACACCAGTGTCTCAGCACATAATAAAGCCAGTTTTGTATCAACATGGACTGAGAGGGTGACAACCAGGAAAGAAGCCCCAGTCCAAAATTAACACCAACAATCTGAACAAGAATATAGCTACACCTATGGACAAGCCTGATGCCTTCTGGGAAAAAGCTTTATGGTCAGATAAAAAAATGGAACTAATCGCACAGAGTGACAAGATTAATGTTTGCAGGAGCAAAAGCAGTATTTTCAACACTGCACCAGCAGTTAAGTATGGTGGTGGAAGCATCATTCTATGAGTCTCTTTTCCTTCCACTAGTAATAGTGCATTGCACAAAGTGGATAAATAATGAAGATGGAGGACTACCTATAGGTTCTTCAAGTTTTGGATTGGTGACCTCACCTTTATTAAAAATGTATAGACTATAAAGGTACATGCCAGAAAAAAAAAACAACTGATCACAATGAGTTCGAACAATTCTTAAAAATATCCACCCAGGAATTTGGCGGAAGCCTGTGAGCTGTATAAATAATAGATATTTAGATATGATCTACTATTCCTTCATATAGCTGAGACTGTCTCTTCTCCACAGCTAAAACCTCCACCTTCGTGGACAGTTGTGACTTTGAAGAAGCCAACATTTGTGGGATGATTCAGGGTTCTGGCCCAGCCATGTGGGAACAGCGCAGCTCTGTGTCTGGAGGGCCTCAGACTGACGTCACCAACATGGGACAATGCAAAGGTGATCTTCCAGTCATTACAAATGTGTTGTGCTGCTTAGCATTGACCTTCAGGATTGTTGAACAATTGCATGATTCAACGGTCAGGGTTTCATGGAAAGAAACGATACCTTCAATGTTTGGAAAAATGTAAAATAAACTAAAGACTGGAAGCATTTATGGGAACATGGTGTCTACCACTTGTCAGCATTTTATCTTTGCTCTTGGAATCAATCAGCTAAAATAAAAAAGATAAAGAGTGGGTGGGGTGATTTACAATAGCCACCTGTACAAAGTGCAGGCATCATATTGGCAAACTGCAACACCCAGTTGGTGTGAAATGTTTTGTTGACGGTTGCATGAATGGTGTGTAAAATGATGTCATTACTAAAAAAGGCCTGGTCGTTATAGAACATTTCATCATGTTGACCGTGTGGTGGGAAAACCCAAAGCTTTTCCAAAAGAAAGAACACATTCAATAGGGAGTGGAGCATCTCTCTGTATGGGATAGAAACCAGGAAACCATTTAACATTCAAGTTAAAAAAAACAGGATATTTGTACAAATGACTGTGTAAATTCTGAAGTATTTCACTAGTTAGCACAGACCATGTTTTTATATAATGTACTGCATGTAATATATAAACAGAAGTAACACTCCGGTACGTTTTTAATTTTAATCAAAGATTTTTACATTTTCCTTAAATATTTGGTAGTTTTAGATCTAGAGTTTTCTTGATGAACACTGCTTCCTCTTTCTCTCTGTTACTCTTATGCCTGCTGTGATTGTGACTAAAGGTTATATCTAGATTTTAAAGCAAGGATAACTGGACCATAACGGCTCAGTTATGGTTGAGGTGCAAACACATCCTCCATTTCTGCTACCTGTGTGACCCCGTCTCTTTTCCAATAGTTATGGTCAATTTGACAGAGAGAGGTATCCCAATCATGGTTTTTAGTATAACAATGGCCATCTGTGGGCTCTTGATGGACAAACTGTCTACTTTTAAGGCTAGGCTTAAAACTTTCCTTTTTGATAAAGCTTATAGTTAGAGTGGTTTAGGCTGCTGGAGGACATAATGACCACTTTCACCCTCTTCGCTACATTCTCACACTACTCTCCAATTTTGCATTATTTGCTGTTATTTCAGCTTTTAATTTTGTTCTCCCTCTTTTCTCTTCCTAGAAGCTACACCTGGCCTGGCTCTGTGTCTACCTGTGACACCTTTCTGGAGAGGGGAATCGTCCGAGCTTCTGCTGGCAACAACTTAATGCTCACCCTCTACTGATGATCCACATAGCCCTGTCTTTTAGTATTTAAACCTTTCTCTCTCCTAGACATGGAAATTGACTGAGCTTTTACTGTGACTAACTCTATGTGCTCTCTTTCAGACTCTAACCTTGAAAACTGGCTTTAGTGGCTTTCTAGATGAAGTCACTAAAGGAGCTCCATCCATTAATATTTACTTTTCCTTCCCATAGAAAGTACTCCAGGATCAGTGCTTCTGTGTTCTCTTTGTGTCTCTGCTCTGTTCTCTCAAACCCCCAGTCGGTCGTGGCAGATGGCCGCTCACACTGAGCCTGGTTCTGCTGGAGGTTTCTTCCGGTTAAAAGGGAGTTTTTCCTCTCCACTGTCGCTACATGCATGCTCAGTATGAGGGATTGCTGCAAAGTCAACGCCAGTGACTGTCCACTGTCTCTACATGCTCATCCAGGAGGAGTGAATGCTGCAAGTCTCTGACTGGATGCAATCTGCTGGGTTTCCTTAGACAGAAAAACTTTTTATCCAATTTGAATAAATAATAATGACTGCACTGTTCAATGGTTAGGATTATTTGGAATGTATGTACCTGACTGTTGTGAAGTGCCTTGAGACTACATGTGTTGTGAATTGGCGCTATATAAATAAAACTGAATTGAATTGAATTAAATTGTGATCTGAAAGTAGAGTGGAAACTGCTATATCATATTTGCACTGCCATAACATTGGTGCCAAGGACCAGGTTCTTTTCTTTTCTTTTTTATGTTTGTCATCTGTTGCAAGTTTATCCCTGTTAACAAACTTTAGATAACTTTAGATAGAAGCATACGGATTTACTAAAGCATTTTGTTTTGATATATTACCCATTATACTTGTCATTTAAAATGCTGATCATGGAAATCTAGACCTCTAGTTAAAAGTGAGAGCTCTGAAATGACCTTTTTGACTATGTCTCCGCAGGAAAAGGCTACTTCATGCATTTCAGCACAGAATCTGTTGAACCAGGTGAGAGTGCTTCCCTTGAGAGCCGTTGGCTTTACCCCAAACATGGAGCTCAGTGTCTGCAGTTCTTCCTATATAACACCGGGGCAGTTGATGATGTTCTGAATATATGGGTCAAAGAGTATGACTCAGCCAACCCCAGCGGTAAACTCAAACTATTCAAGAGCATTTCAGGTGGGAAAATATTTTCTTTTTATCAGCAGGAATCTGTACTGTGGAGACTGTATGATTTACAAAATTGGTACTTTGGTGACATCTTGTGGTAAACCCATAAATACTATCAGAACTGAACAGTCATATTTAAATACAAATTAAGATCTGTTGCTGCTGATGCAGAGAAATAAACAAAATAATAATTCTAGGGAAAAACATCTTCTGAGTGTTTTTTTCTTTTCCTTTATAGGAGGTGTTATGGGCTCCTGGGAGCTGCATAACATCAACCTGAACGTGACCCGGAAGGCCCGGCTGGTTTTTCAGGGGGTGAGGGGAAAGAGTCCATCACATGGAGGTTTCTCTGTGGATGATATCAACCTGTCATCCACAAAATGTCCTCAGCACATCTGGTACATCCGTAACATGACTGGCCTGCTGGCCACCACTCCACCAGGAGAGAAACTGTACAGCCCTCGCTTTCTGTCACCGTCGGGTTACTCCTTCCAGGTAACAATAAAAAGGGATAAAACTGTTAAATCACCTTTGAACCTAAGTGACAACGCAGAACTTTAGATAGATGTTAATGTGTATAAATTCTTGATGCAACCTCTTTAGGCATAGGGGGAGGATCTGAAGCTCTTTCAGTTCTAGAACCTCACTAGATAAAATAAAATATTTCCTTGTACTACCTGGACAGTGAAATAAATAAATAAAACTATAAATATCCCATAGTTTGACCACTTGAAAGAACATTGGCCTTATCGTCTTTCACAATGTTGTTTTAATGCACTGAGAATTAAAAGCAATGTTCATATAACTCAGCTCAGCCCAGCCTTTGGGTCATTATAAATGTTTATAGTGAACTCCATGACTGCAAAGTGCCCATTTCCTGTAGATGTAAAACAAGCCCTAATAACTGTCCTCCTTCACTGCTGATCTTAGATGTTTGTGCTGATATCCAGGCACCCGTCCACAGACACTAGATGCTCATCTAGGAGTGAATGCTGTAAGTCAGTGACTCATCTGCTGAGTTTCCTTAGAGAGAAAATATTTGGGCCATTTGAATAATAAACTGAACCTGACTGCTTTGTTTGACAACTAGGAACAATTGGAATGTATGTAATTGACTTGGAATTTTATGTATGATTCGATTGAATTGACTGTTTTTACAATATTTTGCACATCGTGCCTGGAGACAACATGTGTTGTGAACTGGCACTGAATAAATAAATTAATTGAATTTAACTTGCTTAGTGCAGTTTTCACCAGACATCTCTACCATCTCCTCTGCTCAGATGTAGTGTGTGCTTTCATTTTCTTCTTATCGAGAGGACTAGCAAGAATTACATATTGGACTCTGTGATGCCAGAAAAACATTCAGCAGAACCATATTGGTTGTGATTACCCACATTGTTCTCACTTTGTGCTTTATTTCTTTGTCATTTAAATGTTCCCACCCCTTTGTATGACCTAAAGCACATCAGACAATAAGTCACTAAGTCAAAAATTGACAGGTAATAACCAATCACAAAATGCAGAAGTCCTTTGCAGTTGTAATTCTGTACATGTTGAAATTGCAAGGATGTGATTGAAATTCATAATACAGTATAATGCAGCTCATTCTCATTCAGTCTTTTTGAAATAGTTTTTTATGAACTTTTATATTTACCATTTTACCTGTGGCCGGTAAATATGAAGATGGAGTTTGTGGGAACCTTTTGGGATTACTACTGCATGGAAAACTGGCAGCTTCACTGAATATTTTCTAGTTGTAAAAAATCTCTCCCTGTTGAATGATAGACATCAAAGTGTTTGAAAAATGACCTTATATACTATATTTTCAGATAAGGCAATAACAGCTGGTTCTCTAAGGTCATTGCTGATATCTTTCTGCCATGGCATGGTATTAGCACATACAGGGGTTGGACAATGAAACTGAAACACCTGTCATTTTAGTGTGGGAGGTTTCATGGCTAAATTGGACCAGCCTGGTAGCCAGTCTTCATTGATTGCACATTGCACCAGTAAGAGCAGAGTGTGAAGGTTCAATTAGCAGGTTAAGAGCACAGTTTTGCTGAAAATATTGAAATGCACACAACATTATGGGTGACATACCAGAGTTCAAAAGAGGACAAATTGTTGGTGCACGTCTTGCTGGCACATCTGTGACCAAGACAGCAAGTCTTTGTGATGTATCAAGAGCCACGGTATCCAGGGTAATGTCAGCATACCACCAAGAAGGACGAACCACATCCAACAGGATTAACTGTGGACACAAGAGGAAGCTGTCTGAAAGGGATGTTCGGGTGCTAACCCGGATTGTATCCAAAAAACATAAAACCACGGCTGCCCAAATCACGGCAGAATTAAATGTGCAACTCAACTCTCCTGTTTCCACCAGAACTGTCCGTCAGGATCTCCACAGGGTCAATATACACGGCCGGGCAGCTATAGCCAAACCTTTGGTCACTCATGCCAATGCCAAACGTCGGTTTCAATGGTGCAAGGAGCGCAAATCTTGGGCTGTGGACAATGTGAAACATGTATTGTTCTCTGATGAGTCCCCCTTTACTGTTTTCCCCACATCCAGGAGAATTACGGTGTGGAGAAGCCCCAAAGAAGCGTACCACCCAGACTGTTGCATGCCCAGAGTGAAGCATGGGGGTGGATCAGTGATGGTTTGGGCTGCCATATCATGGCATTCCCTTGGCCCAATACTTGTGCTAGATGGGCGCGTCACTGCCAAAGACTACCGAACCATTCTTGAGGACCATGTGCATCCAATGGTTCAAACATTGTATCCTGAAGGCTGTGCCGTGTATCAGGATGACAATGTACCAATACACACAGCAAGACTGGTGAAAGATTGGTTTGATGAACATGAAAGTGAAGTTGAACATCTCCCATGGCCTGCACAGTCACCAGATCTAAATATTATTGAGCCACTTTGGGGTGTTTTGGAGGAGCGAGCCAGGAAACGTTTTCCTCCACCAGTATCACGTAGTGACCTGGCCACTATCCTGCAAGAAGAATGGCTTAAAATCCCTCTGACCACCGTGCAGGACTTGTATATGTCATTCCCAAGATGAACTGACGCTGTATTGGCCGCAAAAGGAGGCCCTACACCATACTAATAAATTATTGTGGTCTAAAACCAGGTGTTTCAGTTTCATTGTCCAACCCCTGTATACAGGTCCTTCTCAAAAAATTAGCATATTGTGATAAAGAAAATTTAACATTCATATATTTTAGATTCATTGCACAATAACTGAAATATTTCAGGTCTTTTATTGTCTTAATACAGATGATTTTGGCATACAGCTCATGAAAACCCAAAATTCCTATCTCACAAAATTAGCATATCATTAAAAGGGTCTCTAAACGAGCTATGAACCTAATCATCTGAATCAACAAGTTAACTCTAAACACCTGCAAAAGATTCTTGAGGCCTTTAAAACTCCCAGCCTGGTTCATCACTCAAAACCCCAATCATGGGTAAGACTGCCGACCTGACTGCTGTTCAGAAGGCCACTATTGACACCCTCAAGCAAGAGGGTAAGACACAGAAAGAAATTTCTGAACAAATAGGCTGTTCCCAGAGTGCTGTATCAAGGCACCTCAGTGGGAAGTCTATGGGAAGGAAAAAGTGTGGCAGAAAACGCTGCACAACGAGAAGAGGTGACCGGACCCTGAGGAAGATTGTGGAGAAGGGCCGATTCCAGACCTTGGGGGACCTGCGGAAGCAGTGGACTGAGTCTGGAGTAGAAACATCCAGAGCCACCGTGCACAGGCGTGTGCAGGAAATGGGCTACAGGTGCCGCATTCCCCAGACCTGGGCTACAGAGAAGCAGCACTGGACTGTTGCTCAGTGGTCCAAAGTACTTTTTTCGGATGAAAGCAAATTCTGCATGTCATTCAGAAATCAAGGTGCCAGAGTCTGGAGGAAGACTGGGGAGAAGGAAATGCCAAAATGCCAGAAGTCCAGTGTCAAGTACCCACAGTCAGTGATGGTCTGGGGTGCCGTGTCAGCTGCTGGTGTTGGTCCACTGTGTTTTATCAAGGGCAGGGTCAATGCAGCTAGCTATCAGGAGATTTTGGAGCACTTCATGCTTCCATCTGCTGAAAAGCTTTATGGAGATGAAGATTTAATTTTTCAGCACGACCTGGCACCTGCTCACAGTGCCAAAACCACTGGTAAATGGTTTACTGACCATGGTATCACTGTGCTCAATTGGCCTGCCAACTCTCCTGACCTGAACCCCATAGAGAATCTGTGGGATATTGTGAAGAGAACGTTGAGAGACTCAAGACCCAACACTCTGGATGAGCTAAAGGCTGCTATCGAAGCATCCTGGGCCTCCATAAGACCTCAGCAGTGCCACAGGCTGATTGCCTCCATGCCACGCCGCATTGAAGCAGTCATTTCTGCAAAAGGATTCCCGACCAAGTATTGAGTGCATAACTGTACATGATTATTTGAAGGTTGACGTTTTTTGTATTAAAAACACTTTTCTTTTATTGGTCGGATGAAATATGCTAATTTTGTGAGATAGGAATTTTGGGTTTTCATGAGCTGTATGCCACAATCATCCGTATTAAGACAATAAAAGACCTGAAATATTTCAGTTAGTGTCCAATGAATCTAAAATATATGAAAGTAAAATTTTCATCATGACATTATGGAAAATAATGAACTTTATCACAATATGCTAATTTTTTGAGAAGGACCTGTATATGCTTCAGGCCTGCAGTCTACCAAAACTCCTGCTTTTAAAGGAGTGTTCCCATCTGATGACAATTAATTAATGACGTGTACTTGATCAGCAACATCTGATGGCTACTTTCTCCATTTATTTCTACAACGGCAGAAAGGGTGGAATATTTTAGTCACTGTTTATGAATTTAAAATTTATAAGCGGCACTTTAACTTATGCACATAACTATCTCACTGAGAATTTCCTGTGTTGGAAATCTGAGATGACAGAAGGTAAAAAAAGACATGGAAACTGGATCTCAGAGACCGAGAACTGTAGGGTTTTGTAATACTGACAAGGAGTAGATGGACTTCCATTTTCATTTCACATGTTTTTTATATTTAAGTCATTGTTTGAGAGTTTTGATATTTTAAACTTTGCAACTATTAAAGAAGTTATTCAACATTTACTACAATTACCCAGTAACAAACTTTACAACATAACAAACCTTTTATAAAGAAAAGGACCAGTTGCTGGGTTAGGCACATGGTAAGTTTGGTTTGCACAAACAAATATCGCTTAGAAAATAATTTTCTTTCTTCTTTAGAGCTGTACAAATTATGTTCACCCCATCGGTTTCTCCATTTTTCTCTATATTTGTTCGGTGTCTTCAGGTGGGTGTGTACCTTAAGAGTGACATTCCCGGGTACATAGGTACCTACTTACACCTAACCTCAGGTCCCAATGACCACAACCTGAAGAGGCTACCATGGCCCTGATGGATCAGCAGTCTGATATCAGACAGCAGATGAACCTGCACTGGATGGTGACCACCAACCCCAACGAGATGTACTCAAATGGTATGAAAGTGGTGATGGTGGGACCTGTAGATACATTTTCTATAAGCTGCTGTGCCAGTTTGTAACCTGTTGGTTTTAGGTACCAAGTATCGATGGGATGACCCCAGAAAGGTGGGATATAAAATAACCATGCCTGATGGCAGCTCTTACTATCGAGGCCCCGGCTTTGGGACCAGCACCTTCATCTCACACAGCAAGCTGATGAGTAGGAGCTTCATCAAGGGAGACGACTCCTTCTTTCTTTTCAGTCTTGAAGGTGGGGAGTCTTTTTTATCATTAGATGATTGAAGAGGATGATGATGTCACACAGAAGACTTACATAAACAGACAGTGTGATGGCACCTCTGACAAAGATGTGGACAGAAGGCTTTATAAGGTCATTTTTTATGGCGGCAGCACAATTTCACACAGAAAACATTAAAAAGTCTAGTCTTTAATTTTACTGTTTGTTTTCAACAAAATCTCAGCTTACTTACATTACAGTGCCCTTTAGAAAATGCTTGTTTCAGAACAGTTCCTAATTTATACTTTACTTGTTGACTGAAGAGTCAACGAACTTCTAACCAATTTCTTTAAGCACAGGAACCCATTTTTTATCTTGCCAGCATGTCAACAAAGCCTTGGGTTCACCTGGTCTTTATGGCAACCATTGGATGCTATATACATATGCCAACTAGCTGTTCAAAAACCTAAACACGTTAAGTTAGCTAAACTTTCCGGGGACTTTAACAAACGACCAAGGTAGGTTTAGCCTTAGTATGAATGTGTGGAAAATCTCTTTATAACCATAGATAAGCATTCCGTGGGCCTGTTTCTCCTCCAAGCGTCCTGGGAACCTTGCTAAAGTGCATGGTGTTATGGCCATTTATGTTGAATTTTGTAAATCATAAGTTCTATTTACTTATAGGTTGTTAGAATATATTTCAGTTGGTTTGGAATGATGATATGAAATTAATTGTTTGGAATTATTATGATTTCTTTGGTAACTTTTAAGCCCCTCCCAGTAATTTAAGAGATTAAGAACACACTGTGCGGCGCTTGTTGAAAAACAAAATGTCCGGTGTGATGACGGGAGGTTTTTTACAATAATGTTTTGACCACTTTTCGACCACTTTTTGTCCTTGTAAGATGTGTTTAAGCCAATTTTCGTTTACATCAAAGTTGTAAGAATTTTTTGGTTATTATTTTGCCTATAATTTTGCAAGAAATAAAAAGGTATTTTTCAAACAATAAAGTCAGAAGTGCGTTCAAGAAACTAGACCACCTGTTGCCACCGACGGCCTTTTTTTGGAACTATTTTGGCTTGGAAACAGAAAGGCCGTGACACATGGTATCATGAACTCTGAAATCCCAGGACATTTTAAATGAAAACTGCCAGTAAACTGAGAACAGGTCATCAGTGAGTTTTAATGAATGGTCCAAAACATATGGCTAAATCAGCACAGAAATGGTTCCCCAGACATAAAATCAACTTTCTGATCACTGTCTTTAAAATAAGTACCAACAAATGTTCTATATCTGTTTATACAGGTGCATCTGCAAAAACAATATTGTGACAAAGTTCAATATTTTTTGTCACTCATTTCAAATAGGTAGAACTTATATTTTATATCGATTCATTAAACATAGAGAGAAATATTTCAAATCTTGAGTGTTGTATTCAATCACGTTCATAGAAAGTGGAGTAGTTGGAGAAGGTGTACCAGCAACAGGGACAACCGTAACCTAGCGAGGATTGTCAAACAAAACCCATTCAAGAAAGGTTGGCAAGGAGTGGACTGAAGCTGGGGTCAGCACATCAACAGGCACTACACACAGACAAATTCTACACATGTACTACAAGCGTCTTAGCTGGGCTACGGAGAAAAAGTACTGGACAGTTGCTTAGCATTTTGAAGTCCTGTTTACAGATGAAAGTGAAGTTTGCATCTCATTTGGAAATCAAGGATCCAAAAGCTGAAGGAAGAGTGGAGAGGACCAGAATCCATGTTGTTTGAAGTCCAATGTGACGTTTTCACAGTCACCGATGGTTTGGGTTGCAATGTCATCTGCTGGTGTTGGTCCACTGTTTTCCCAAGTCAACACAGCGATCAACGTGGAAATTTTAGAGCACTTCATGCTTCCTTCTGCTGGTAAGCTTCATGAAGATGCTGATTTCATTTATCCAACAGGACTTGGCACCTGTCCACACTGCCAAAGGTACCAAAAGCTCAATGACCATGGTGTGACTGTGCTTGATTGGCAAGGAAACTGGTTGGACCTGAATCCTCTAGAAAATCTACGGAGAATTGTCAAGAGGAAGATGAAAGACACCAGAACCAACAATACAGATGTCCTGAAGGTGGCTAACAAAGCAATCTGGGCTTCCATTACACCTCAGCAGAACCACAGACTGATCACCTCCATGCCACCCAGTAACACATTCAAAAGGAGGCCCAACCAAGTATTGAGTGCATAGAAATAAACATACTTTTATAGAAGCCTGGCATTGCTGTTTAAATTATACTTTTTTATTGAGCTCATGTACTATTCTGATTTTCTGAGACACAGAATTATAGGTTTTTATTATCTTTAGCCACAATGAACAAAATTACAAGAAAGAAAGGCTTGAAAAATGTCACTTTGTGTGCAATGAATATAAGTTTTACTTTCTGAAATGAGTGAAAAATAAATTGGCCTTTTTCACAAGTCACATTTTTTGAGATGTACCTCTAATGAAGCAAAATACAATAATCGGCCTGAGATGCAGTTCGTTCTTTATTTCCTGCAGCAGTTCGGTGAAGTGGTTTCTTACTGTCAGTATAATGACGATGCCAGCACCACTCACTGCCTTTTCCCTGACTGGTCAAACATTTTAAACTAACCTACGGTCCTTTTTATTGTTATATATCCTCTCCTAGATATATCTGGACTACTGGCTCCTCAACCTCTGCCCCAGTCTGTAGTTCCTTCTGCTGGCCCTCTCATCAAAGCAGCTGACCAATCAGCTCCACAGGGAGCAGGCAGTAAGATCACTACGGTTACAGCTGTGGGAGCATGTGTAGCAGCAGCCATGATGGTAGTTACCATGGTGATTGCGGGTAAAGTCTGGAGGCTGAATAGAGGAAGAAAGGAGCAATATGTGAGCAGTGAGTGCCTGGTCATACAGGACATGCCTGGCTTCATGGACAGTGTGAGTTACAGAGTCAGCACAAATCTCTACAGTGTTCCTTAAAAGATTCATGGCCCTTACTATATGTCACATTTTGTCACGCTACAGACAAACTTTGACATAATTTAGATTTTATAGAACATTCCTCATTTTGAAGTGGAAACAAAACACTAGATTGTTGTTTTTAACCCTAATTAATATATAGTGCAACAAACTGCCATACTGAAAGTACAGCTTCTGCTGAGCACAACTCAATAGCTGATACCTGATCAGCTTATCAGACATGTTAATAGATGTCTTTATCTCAGCCACATTTTTTTTTTTTTTAGATCTTTGTGTTAGCTTTAAAGCTTTTATCATTTTCCTTTCTCTTCACAACTATGTACTACCTGTGTTGCTCTATCAGATCAGAAATAACCAGTAAAACACTCTGGTGTTTGTGGTGTAATGTGACAAACTGTAGAAAAATTAAGATGTATGAATACCTTTTTAAGGCACTGTACCACTGCAGTTCAAACCATGTTGTGCTTTGTCTCTCCTTCTAGTTCTTTAATTTAATAAGAAACATCAGTTAATATTTTCTTTTCCCACTACAGGAGCATCCAACCAGAGACTTACCTTCTCCTTTGTTTACTCCGTGATGGCCAGGAAAAGAACTAGAAACCGTCCAATGACCAGACAATCCAAATGAGAACTTTCACAAGGCTTTCACAAAGTAAAGTGTACTGTTTTGGCTTCAAATAAAATCTTTGCCAAGCAATTGCTGTTGACTTCATCATCCAGTCCAGCTTCCTTGAAAATGAGTAGGTCAGCCCTCAATAAATCAAGAACCATCTAAGCTGGTCGGACAACTATCCGCCATATAAATAAAGGGTTTTTGTGGAAAAAACAAAGACCAAAAAAAAAAAACTTGCTTTATTAAGTTTTAAAGGTTAACTTTATAGAACCTATGTGGTGGTTTTCCAGGCATGTCCAATGGATGGAGACCCAGGACTCAATGGAGAAAATATACACTCACCAGCCACTTTATTAGGTACACCTGTCCAACTGCTTGTTAACGCAAATTTCTAATCAGCCAATCACATGGCAGCAACTCAATGTATTTAGGCATGTAGACATGGTCAAGAGGATCTGCGGCAGTTCAAACGGAGCATCAGAATGGGGAAGAAAGGTGATTTAAGTGACTTTGAACATAGCATGGTTGTTGGTGCCAGACGGGGTGGTCTGAGTATTTCAGAAACTGCTGATGTACTGGGATTTTCACACACTATCATCTCTAGAGTTTACAGAGAATGGTCCGAAAAAGAGAAAATATCCAGTGAGCGGCAGTTCTGAGGGCGCAAATACCTTGATGCCAGTGGAGAATGGCCAGACTGGTTCGAGCTGATAGAAAGGCAACAGTAACTCAAATAACCACTCGTTCCAACCAAGGCATGCAGACGAGCATCTCTGAACGCACAACACGTTGAACCTTGAGGCAGATGGGCTACAGCAGCAGAAGACCACACCGGGTGCCACTCCTGTCAGCTAAGAACAGGAAACTGAGGCATATGTGTAGAAGTAAGTGCATTTGTGTTGAGTGGGTGTGAGTTTGTCACCTGGAGGTCCACAGTTGTTAGAGTGGTGAGAACAGTAAACCTGTAACACAGAGCACCCCTGAGGAGCAAAGGACAGTTGGACTGGACTCCAAGAGGCCACTGCAGCTCCAGGCGGACAGATACAAGGCATCACCCCACGGCAGGCGTACAGTAGTAGACTGTCAGTGAAGCACAGAAGCAGTAGCCCCCAGGCCAAAGAGGCGCAGGGTGACATGTAGAGCACCACATTAGATCAGCTGATAAACAGCCCGTTTGTGTTTTCATTTTTATTAAACTGTCTCTTGCTCCAGTTTCTTCCGTTTGCATTTTAAATCTTGCAACCTTGTTAGGATCCAGCAGTGTGCAATGCAACATCTTTTAACTTCATCCCTGGTTTCAAGATGTTGATCAGGAGAGGAGGGGACATTTCTTGTAAAATCCACTTTTTTTAAACCTTAAATACATTTGGTTTTGTACTTGGAGTCTGTAGGGGTTCAGAAAGATTTAATTTAGTCTCTCCAGGTGCCTCGTAGATATCTTTATATTCTGTTTGGGTCATATTTTTCAGTTTTCCCTGTTCTCTATAACGTTTTTTTTAACTTTTAAGTCATAGAATTTGCTGCAGAACAGCTAAACAAGGTCATGGACTTCCAGCTAACCAATTTCACGTATCCACCATTTTTATTTCTTGTTGAGATTTTGTAGTCCAAGCTCAAGAAAGCCAACGCTGCAAGAAGTCTAAATGTTCGGTTGTTGAGTGTATTAACCCACATAATTCATTACACTGTCCCCCAGCATCAGAGCCTCTTCAAAGTGCCTGGATACATTTTATTTTTCATGGAAATATTCCCACATCAGTGAGGAAATTTCTCCATCTGAGCGAAGCACTTCAAGATGAGTTCTTCAGCAGCCTCCTCCAGTATCAAGAAGGGGTGGAGTAGAACGCTCTTTGACCTGGAGGGGGGCGGGGTGTGAAGTGCCTCAATGGCATTTAAAGAGACAGCACTAAAAGGAGTTGCTCTCAGACACACAACAGAACAGGGGTAAAAGAGGAGTCTGTGGAGCTACAATAACAAGGAGTTCACACCAAAACATTGCAGTTCCACTTTATATAGACCAC
Organism: Girardinichthys multiradiatus; assembly: GCF_021462225.1. Lineage (NCBI taxonomy): Eukaryota > Metazoa > Chordata > Actinopteri > Cyprinodontiformes > Goodeidae > Girardinichthys > Girardinichthys multiradiatus. The sequence goes on along the minus strand of NC_061802.1, from coordinate 44,276,767 downwards.
AGCTGAATGATTCAAGTGTGAAAAGGAAGGATTTGAAAGCATGACATGTCATCTTTACAAAGTGTTCATTAACCCAGTTCCTCAGGAACAGTTCTCCTGCTTGTTTTAGAGGCTTCCTTGTTTCACGTTTGGTTAAATAAAGAACTGGATGACATGCTGGGGAGATTATTCAAGACTGATATGTCCTAAAATATGCAGGATAATAAATGAAGATAAAAAACGACATAAACAACCATAGAGTTCAGAGTTAGAAGTTTTATTGTGATCTTCTCAAACAGCATGAGTGCTATAGTTGAAACAAATGGAGGGCTGTAAAACACCAATAAACGTATATATTGTGCTTCACTTTTAAGTTTCAAAACATGAAGAAATAATCATTTCACCTTTGGGACATTTCAGAAGAGTTCTTGGAAAAACTGAAATAAAAACTGTTTCACAGGGAAATCGAAGCCCGGATAAAGAGCCGAGACCATTCCTGGTCTTCTTCAAAACAATCACTGTTCCATCATAAAAGGCAACAATTGTTCTACAGATTGTCTCATGACTTTCTTAAATGATTTAAAGACATTTTTGAGTTGCCAACACTCAGTAACAATAATGTGCAATCTCTCCCTTAATTCTTCATCTTTTGGTTTGATCCAGCTCAGAGCTTGTTTGGCTGTTATGTTGATCGCTAGAGCTTTACTGCTTTTTCCTCGTCTCCAACATGTTAGTCAGAAACAAGGTAAATCAGGTACATTTTAGAACAGGACTCTTTAGTTTATTATTGACATTTTAAGGCAGGAAACAGTCATTCAGAGCTGTGCAAATCAAGATTGTAAATGACCTTCAAAGAAGACGAGTAACAAGAAACTTCACCAAATCTTCTGCTCCCCAAAACAGAGCCTTCACAGGATCACTGCTTTGGTGTTTGACAAAAAACAAACACTATGTTTTTTCATCTCGGTTTGCAGATATGCATCATATGAAATCCACCGGCTCGTCAATATTGTTCCCAGCCGATATTTTAAAAGACACGAATTAAAAAAGTGCTGTGTGTGTTTAACTTTAGCGTGTCTGCGTAAGATTCTTATCTAGTTCCAGTTATTGTGTGTAGGAGATAAGACTGGATATTGATATTAGAAATCAAAGGTTTTCAACATTCTTTACTACACATCAGCAGCTACACAAAGCTTCAGGTTTTTATCCAAACACACCCCCACACACACACAATTAATGTTTGTCTCTGCTGACAAAGGTATGCCCCCGACAACACTACGATGAGGAGCTGTCTCTAGAAAAATGCTACTCAATTTAAAGTAAATACACCATCAGTGCACAAACTTAATGCAGGATTTGGATTTTTTGTGATGGATCAACTAAAATACAAATCATAAAAGTTTGGTGTGTCTTACTCAACCCCGTTTACTCTGATACCTTTATGTGAAATCTAGTACAAGTATCTTCAAAAATCACCTAATCACATGTAGGTCATTTAATCTCAGTATAAATGTAGCTGTTCTAAGAAGGCCTCAGAGGTTTGTCAGGGAACATTAGCATCATTAAGACCACAGAGCCGACTGCTTGGGGGTAAACTTGTAGAGACGTTTAAAGCAGGGTTAGGTGACAAAATAAAATGCCAAGTTTTTTACGTCTCACAGAGCTGTGTTCAGTCCATCATCTGAACATAGAAAGAGGATGGCCTAACAGCAAACCTACCAAGATATGGCCATCCACCTAAACCGAGTACGTTAATGGCCAATAGTAACGCTGGAGGAGCAGCAGAAATCCCCAGCTCAGGTGGAAAAACCTGCTGACAGGACAACTACAGTAAATAGTTTCGATCAGTGGTGGGCACTCCTGGTTCTTTGGGGCTGGTGTCCCTACTCCAAAACACCCAAATCAAACTGCTGGCTTATGTCTTCAAGCTATCACCAATTCTGCAGGAAGCTGCTAATGAAACAATTTCTGTGATTCAGGTTTGTTTAATCAGGGAAGCATCTAAAACGTGCAGGACACTGGTCCTTAAAGACCAGGATTGCCCACACCTAGTTTAAAAGCACGATATCTACCAGCGTATCTACGATAGAATGGTCAAGGCAAATTATAGCCCTAAAAGTTCAATAAAGCATCTGTGGCAAGACATTCTCCATCCAGGCTGGCCGGGCTAGAGCTGTCTTGTATAGAAGAACAAGCAGAAATTCCTGTGTCTGTGCGTGCAAACGTGATCCAGACACAGCCACAAAGACTTCCAGCTGGAGTGCATAAAACGGGGGTTCTACTAAGTATTTCTTCCTCTTCACAATTATGCACTACTTTGTGCTCAGATATCACAAAAAGTCTGAACAAAGTACAAAATGTGAAAAAGTTCAAGGCAATCTTTTTTACAACACAAAAACTGCAAACCCAGCATTAGCCATATAAAGGTAAACTAAACGATCCAATGCATGTTAGCGCCTAAAGACCCAGTGAGTTTTCAGTTGTCTGTGTATAAAACAAAGGGATGAGATAGCTGAAGACTGTACATGAAATATTTTTTTATCTTCTGGAGTTCACCTGAAACACCAGTGTTTGTGAAGCTTGATTTTAACATTGTTAAAGAAACATGCATAGTAAGAGAGAAAGCAAGGCTGATTTGCATACTGAAACACCACTACTTATTAAATGTGTTCAAATCTGAGACATTTTAAGGCATGAATGGATTATCTTAATGTCATTTTGGCAGCTGGAGACACAAACCTGAGTGAAGTTTTTCGCATCAAACAAAATCAATGGCAATCAATTGAGCTACATTTAGCATAAACCTCTGACGCCAATTTAGTTTGATTTAAAGAAGGTGGGGGGTGGGGGGGCTGGTTGACCTTTTGTCCTTTAACCTTTCATTAATAACTTTAAAGCAAAAGCAGAACAAACGTAGAACAAATGTTTGACACCAATTTTGTTTAATTTGAACAAAGTGGGTGGGGGAGGGGGACTTCACTCAGGTGAGACAAAAACATGAGTTTATCCCTAAAACAGAACAGAAAACTAATAATAATCATTACTGTAGTGTTGTTAATGCATAATGGGTGGACTGTCATATTTACAGAAGCCCAAGTAGGAACAACCTTACAACCTTTTGCGGTTTTGCAACCACAACAACTTTCCTACACACCCAAGAAGTGGGTTGATGTGGAAAGCAATCAGCATTTGTTGCAATATACAATTTAAGCCACTAGATGTCCCTAGTACCCACACACTACCTGTAAAAATTAGCTTCACATTAAGGATTAGTTTGGTTTTTTGAGTGATTTTATCCCTTTGCTTCTCTTCCTTGCCTCTGAATTGCAGTGGCTTAATGTTTGTGTGCAAACCGGCTCATTACTTTAAAGATGTGAGCACATCCAAAGCCTGTGGTGTGGGACATTAATCGACACTTTTAAAACTGCAAACCAGTAAAGTAGGCAGCACGAGCAATTTCTTAAATGCTCCACAAAACCAAATATATGTAAATTTACAAAACAGCTGTGTGTCCAGACATCTCTTTAAGTAATTCTTGACAACAGATCTGCAAACCTTCCACCACCTCCAGGATCTTTATCCAAAGTAAGGACTCAAAGTTGATATAAAGGTTGGATATTTCCTGTTGTAGATAAGATCTTGTGTTTGCTCTTTCAACTAACAGAAAAGCTGATGAGTATCTTCCATCAGGAAGTAAGAAAACCTATCTGCATCTCCACCCTAAAGCAAACTGAAACACTGAAAGAACCTTGTCTTGAATGGAAGAATAATTTCTCCAAATTTCAACATCATTTGTTGCCCCTCCGTGTAAACAACCTACAGTGTTCACTTTGGCAGTGTTTATAGTCAGCTAACCAAATGATCTTTTTAAATGTTTTCAGGGATTTTTAGTTCATTATTTCTTAAAACCAGAGTTTACTTGTCAAACAACGGCCATTTGATGCTTTGCTGAACCCCGTCACCTGCTAGCAAGACAAACATATCCCTGAATCAGTACAGATCCTACAAGCACCTGAACTGTTCGAGCAGACACTGAAACTTACTCAGTAGCACAGTCTGGACCCCTCTGGGGATCATGAATCAACAGGCGAAGGGCCCAGAAATCTTCTTCAGAAATCTAACAATCAAACAAATATAATAACAGTAAAGCATATTTATTATATAAATGTTAGAAATAAAAAAATGCTTCAGTATTTTAAAACAGATAAAAGCAAAACATTAGCTGTTGATACTGCCATGATATGTATCCACTGATAGATATTTAATTCATTAGAACCACCGCAAATAAAATATTCTTTTTATTTGATCAATGAAATAATTTGCATTTTGTAACGGGACCATGTTGAAGAGCTTGGTGGTATAACCTAAAGCTGAAATGCACATCCGATCCCTTTCACATGCCAGGGCTCTGCAGCATTCCTGTTTTATCCTATTTGCATCGTCTGTGTTTTTATGTTCTTCACATCCCACTATAGCAGTCTGCTTTTCCTATGAACGACCACAGATTATTTTTTGTCAGCGTCAAGCTGACAGCACCACTCTTCTGTGGGGATGCTGTTCCAGAGTAAAGAAGACTGCTAATTGTAGGCGAGGTGTTGAGATGTAGGAAGCTAGTTAAAATATAATCTGTCAATACTGCTCATTCAGGCTGCAAGAGCTCTAGAGAGCAAGACTTTCAATACCGGGACGGTCAAATGCTTTAAATCTCTGTCTGCTATGAAACATGCTGGATTGGGGAAAGTTGGAAGCATTTTGGACATTTCAGAGGTAAGGTAAAAATTCTCTAGAGAATACAACCAAAATGTTTTGTAGTGCTAGCCAGAAGATAATATAAGATACTACAGAAGGTTCAAAATGGCCGCTGTACTGGTTTTACGTCACCTGTGTTTTTAATACAACGAATGACCACCCATGGTAGGAAGACTATGCCCAGGGTCATAGTTGATATGAAACTATTTCTACTGAAAACAGCAAACATTACTGTATCATTTTCTGAAGCTTTATAACTAATCCTAAGTGAAAGTACAACAATAAACTTGAAATGATTTAAACAGAAGACTACAGCGTTGTAAGTAGCTCCGTGTTTCAAGGTTGTGACGAAGTACAAGGCATGTAATGAAAGAAAATGTTAGATGAGGTTGTGGTTTTCAGGCTGGTACAACCTGCTGCTCAGTAAATTCAATAAGGTCTATTTCAAGTTACGCATAAATATATTTAGTCCAAAGACCGCTCTGTTAGGAAACAGGAATTAGCTTTTCAGGCACATACATATAAAATTTATAGAAAAATACACTCCTATATTATGAGAACCTTCTAGACACTGAATCACAATTTTTCCATTAACTGTGTTTCAAGATCTTTTGTTGGACATCCATTTACTTTAGGACGCACCTAAGCTCCTTAAAAAAGGTTGATTCTAATATGTTCTCGCTCTTTTACATTTTGTGCTTCTGATACCAAATCATTAAAGACTTCTTCTCTCAAAAATCACTGCTGATGCAAGCAACGCCACACTTTTGGAAGCATTTTCTCCCAAACCCATATAGAACGTTCTGACTCATCGTAGGAACAATCAAACCTTACTTAGCAGGTAACGTCGAACAAAGGAGCAACACAACAAGCAAAGAACCTGTCGTTTTTACCAAGTTCAAAATACGCGTCTTTTTCCTCAAGCCTGTCAACATTTTGAAGAGGCACTTGGAGTGATTCATGTTAAAACCTCCAAACGGAACAAATGTCTCTGCTCATCTGTTAACCTTATGTAGCATTTGTTCTAAACTGAGTTAACAGTCACTACTTGTTAGCTCTACTAACCACCAGTTTAGATTTAACAGTTAGGCCTAACCAACAATTCAACATTAAGCCTAGTTTTAGCAAAAACCCATGAAAAAGTCGTCCAACGCTGGCTTCAGATGGCGAGTTTAATGACATATTTACTGGATTCAGATCTGGTTCATAAATGTAAATCCATACCAACCACAAGCCTTTACTAGCATGCTAGGAGTGATGTTTTATAAAAAGGCCGAAACTAACTATTATTGTTTTGTAGTGCTAAGGCTTATAACTAGATAAAATATATAGTGTCTGCTGAAGGAAACACAAGAGTGGCCAAAGCTGCATAGCATCATTTTGGGGATTATTTCTTGGTCTTTAATCCAACTGATTCACTAGAATTGGTCATTTTTATCTCAGATGCTACATGTTATCTGTTGTTACAGCAGCATTTTAAATGTCGTTCGACACTTAGAGAACTCTTGACTTTCAGGATGACAGACGAGTCTGGTGTGCACAACAGGAGAGCTTAGGAACTGCTTGTTCTACAACACTAAGTCCAGAACGCTGCAGAAATATCCAGCTTTTGTCATCCAGAGTAATCTGCCTTGAAGCAGTCAGGATGGAAAATGCATAACAGGAGCAAAACGTTCTATTTGCCAACCTCAAGAAAACAGAACATTCTGCAGGATTTCAAACACAATGCCCTCTCCTAAAACTAGCAGCTTCTATCCAAACACAGACATCACCACAGTAATGCTACAATGCTGGGTTAAACAGTATGCAGCTACTGCAGAACCTCCAACCGGACCTGTGCAACCTTTAAAAGTGCAATGTGTAGAACAGAAAAGTGGTGCCAACAACAAAAACTCACTGTAGTTGAGTGATGGCTGACGGTGTTCACTTTAAATCTGCATCAGATTTATGGAGCGGCGCTTTGGCTGAAAGCAATCCTGGCTGAAGTTAGAAGACATTTTCTACTTCTGGAGGAACTAAACTTGGACGGAACAGTTTCTGGACTAGAACAAATTGTTAATATCTAAACCTAGGTTTCACAGGGTTCCTACACACTCTTTGTGTAAACAATACATAGATTGTTCTTTCCGCCCATTTTTTTATTTTCATTCAAAGTTTCACAATGCAATTATGGCAGATTTTTCTACAGAACAAACCCGCCTCTCCGCCACTACCATCTGCAATAAGCAGATATAGAAAATGGATGGATATTTCTAAAGTGGGCAGGCTTTCAATATTGTTCCTGATATACCCAGAGGCTAAGAAGACGGAAGAACAGAAGGCAGGATAAAATGAGGAAAATAAGGACACAAACAAGTAAACAAAGAAGAAATGAAAAAGAAAGTAATGGAGGAAGGATGACCTGAACCAGGAAAGGAGACACAGAAGGAAAGAAGGAAGAACCAAAAGAAGGAAGATCAGTATAGGGACAAAAGGGGAAAGCAAGGAAAAAAAAAAAAGATGGTGGGATGGAAGACACAAGGAAGGAAGTTTGGAGAAAGGGAATGACAAGGAAGAAGAGACAAAAGGAAGGTAGGATGGAAGGACTGACGATAGGACAGAAACTAAATGGAAGGACGGGAGGATCCAGAACAGGAAAATAGAGAAATCAAATGCCATCCTTTCACACACAGCATAGGAAATGTGTTCCTGTGGTGTTTCGGTGCTAGCCAGACGGGGGGAGTATGTCCCTTGGTACCACGCCTGTACCCCAAAATACCTAACAGCCAAAATAAACAGATAGTAAAAACTGCTTTAAAAACAGAACCACACACTAGCTTTCCCTGCAGTAAATCTTTAGAGACTCAGCATAATCTTCTCATTGGAGATATAGTCTCAAACATCTAAATCACATGATGCATGGAACAAAGTACATCCCTCACAGACAGCTTTAAATTAGCTTTTGCATTAGTAATTCATAATGCACTATTCATAGACGATGTAGTTCAGGTTGTCCTGCAGCACACTGGGATCAATAAATGAGCCAGATGTATTCACAGTGAAGCTCTAAGTGGATGTCTGCATACAACGGAGACAGCCACTTTCAGCTTCTGCTCTGCAAGGAAACAGATTATTGAGCAGCTACATTCACTTCAAAACTGAATTAAACTACAATGCAGTTTCTCATAGCCGCTGTATTTTAGAATGACAACTCTTCCATTGATTACACTTTGCAGAACTGCTCTTATAAGAGACACAATATAATAAGCATGTCAGTTTTAAATGCCTTTTATGCTTTAGTGAAACTTCAGCAATAGCCACAACATGCAGATTAAGCCTGTAAGCATTGCAGCAGTGGGTTAAACTGGAATAAAGCCTTCATTTCTACCTCCAAATGCTGCATAAAGATGACAATAAATTCATCCTAAAAATGTAAATATGTCATCAGAGTGGCTCCAGCTTTAAGTCATCTCAGTTAGAGTAGAATCAATATTACAATTCACAATAGAAGAGGCTTTGTGATCTAATGTCTACATCAGCTTCCAGGTGTTAAAAATATTCCTACACCGGAAATCGACCAAAACACAATACCGTGCATCCCTAGTTTTCTTTAAATGAGACTGATGTAGAGATGCAGACTAATCTTTACTGCACCGTCTGGTAGAGGTAACCTCTTTTGTAGGCGCTCAGCGGGTAGAAGGTGGCCACGACAAACCTCCCATCAAAGGTGCGGCCCGTCAGCAGCCGCTGGGCTTCTTTGGAGTCGCTGGAGTTCGCGAACTCCACAAACACCTGGAGGGAAAAATGTATTCATAGGATACGCGGATGAATAGCTGAATAGTTTGTATTCCTGTATAAACAGCCAAATACTCATGCAACCATACAGAACATTCAGTACCGACTCAAACTCTCTGCCTTAATGACCGGGCTGGAAATGCTCTTACCTGCCCTTTCCCAGGGTTCTCCTTAGGAAGGAGCAGAGAAACCACTGAGCCGTACTTCTGGCACTCCTCTTTCATGTCCTCCAGTATGTCTAGGAACAGCAATCAAGACACACATTGTTAGGTCTTCAGCTTCTTCTTATATTCACTTTGGTTATACTGTTTTGTAAATTCAGTTCCATTAGCTAATATAAACCAATAACTCACAGCGTTATGACACCCTGCAGGTAGAGGGAGTAACAGTGCTCATCGAATTACAGTAAATAATCTGCTGAAAATAAATGAACTTTCATATGAATGTCGCCTCATTTTAAAAACTGAGGGAGCAAACTAATGTATTTAAAACAATGGGAGCAACAACTAATTTCTTGGTTTTTGTGGAGTATGTAGAGATCTTAAAACTCTCACAGCTTTCTCATGTTATCATTTGTTCTCAGAAGACCTGGAAGATGTTCTGGCTTTAACAATGCAGAGCACCATAGTATTTCTCAAACTCTGATCGATATGACTACAGTAGATTTTCACTGTGGAATGGGCTCCTGAGAGGAGTCAACACCTTCACAAGGTGACTTTAAGGTTTTTTTTTTTTAGGCACAGAGACATCAGAAGAGGTAATTGCAATGGTAAACTATATTGTAATAAAAAACAAACGATAAAAACATAATACCTTCGTACTCTTCCTCATTGTGCAGGTGGCTGTCATCGATCAAGTTGAGCAGACGCAGTACAGGTGAAGGCAGCAGAACCAGATCCTCAATGTGAGGCGCTGACACACACATTCACACACAGGTAAATATAGCAGACTGGCAGCTGTGATGATGTTAAATATCTCCACCTACCGAAGGGAATACTGAAGAACGGGCTCAGCAGGGCAGCTTCAGCTGTGCATCTTTGTTTTGGATTGTTTAGAAGCATGCTGCACACACACAGTCAACAACCCACTTCACTGCAAGGGAAAGGACAGTGGTACTGTCTAGAACATAATACCTACCTTTTAATAAGGTCTCTGAGGTGATAAGCTGGGATGGCAGGACACATCATGCCGTTACTTGCAAAGATGTGGTTGACGATGGCAACACTGTTGTCCTACAGCCCAGAAAGAGAGGTTGTGTGATCTGATTTCATAATCCAACAGATCTGCATTATCAAACATTTCCTGGTTTTCAACATGCAAAATGTGTAAAAGTCAGCATTTCTTTAATAAATTGGGTCCTATTGGGTTTTGGTTCTGTGGAGGACTGTGTGGTACCTTCCACTCCTGCGAGCGGACAGTGTCTTTCAGTTTGATTCCTGAGAACATCTCCAGCAGGATAACACCTAGGCTCCAGAGGTCGATGGCAGCTGTGCAGCCAGAGTCTCCCTCCATCCCAGCCTGGGCCAGACTGTTCTGGAGTTCAGCTTCCGGGGCACGATATCCATCGGTTTGGATGTACTTTACATCCTAACAAATAATGTATATTTTTAAGAAATCTGAATCCCTGCTAACCCATGTTCCATTTTTTCCACAATCTAACATGAACACCAACCTGATTTCCCTGTTTGAAGCTCAGGCCAAAGTCGATTAGCTTAAAGCACTCGTCGTCGGCGCTCCAGAGGATGTTGCGTGGTTTGAGGTCAGCGTGAACGTAGCCCTCCCTGTGAAGGAAGGAGAGAGCCTCCAGGATGTCTCTGGCACAGTGCTGCACGAGCCACATGGAGTGGCCCTTCTGGGGTCTGCTCAAAAATATAAAACATCGGGAAATACAATGAAATAGAATTTGTTGGTTTTATTTGCAACTGTACAGAAGAAGCAGTGGTGGAGTGAACACACAACAAATAATTGCAATGCTTTTAAAATCCAAGAATTGGGTGCAAAAGGTTTAATTCAAAGGGAAGTTTTTCTGAGAATAAATCAAGATAAGTGAATGTAAACTTCTGTAAGCAGCTGTTGGCAACAATCACTTGAGAAAAAGACAAGAACTACAAAAGGTTTTTTTTTTTTTTTTTTTTTTTTTTAAAAGAAACTTCCTGACATTCCTGTTTGTAAGCATTCCAACAGGCAGGAAGCTCTGATTTTGAGCACCTACAACAAATAGGTTTCCTGGTCAGAAACCAAGTGAGACACAGTGTGATCAGCTGCAACACGGCTTCGCTTACCTCCCGCCCTTGACTCCACTACTGCGTGTCACCAACAGATCAGACACGCTGACATCCAGGAGCTCCAGCAGAAGGCAGCGGGTAGCGACTCCCACACAGTTGTGGTTGGTGAACACACCATACAGCGTGACTGACAAACAAGAGGACATATGCAACATCAAGCACACTACTACTTGCAGAAATACTCACAACTTTTTCAATTTTGTCATGTTACAAACACAAACTTCAACATTTTTTAAAGACATTGCATGTGGTAGATGGACACATAGTATCCACAATGAGATAAATGGGGCAGAGGTTCACAACCCTAAAAACACTACCAGAGATGCAATGTAATGTCTAAGATTAAAGCATTTTCACATGTTAGAATGGCCCAGGATTTTATTTGACAATTTGTGACAAAACCTGAAAATTGATGGTCACAGACGCTTTCCATCCAATCTTAATGAGCTTCGGCAATTTTTAAAAGAAAATCAGCCATTAATTTTGGTCTCTGGGTGTGCAAAGCTGGTAGAAGCATATCAGAAAGATCTGTAGCTGCAGCAAAAGTTGCTTTTTCAAAGTGTTAACTCAATGGGGCTGACTGCAACTGCACATTTTTCAGGTAAGTTTTGAAAACTGTTTAACGTTTATCTTCCACTTCACGAATATGCACTACCTTTACAACCTATCAAAAAAAACTCCCGAAAAGTGACTGAGCTTTGGGTTTTAACGTGACAAAATGTGAGTACGTTTAAGGGGTTTTAATACTTTTGCCCAGCACCGTTGATGAACTATGGAAAGTCACTCTGTGTTTTTTGCTAATTACTAGCAACAGTTTCATGCAGCAACATCTCACAAAAGCAACTACTCAGGCAACTTAAAGAAAACTACGCAAATACGTCATCTCTGCAATCAAGCACGCAGAAGTAGTCAAATAATGATTTTACCAATGTTCTTATGTCCCTGGATGTCCTCCAGCACGGTCCTCTCTTTGTGATAGCCGTAGTCCCCTCCCTGGGAGTCGGCCTGGAACTCCTTGACGGCGGCGGTGGCGGCTCTGCCGGAGCTGACTTGGTAAACCGAGGCCGAGACTCCCTGACCGAGCCGGGACTGAACGGTCCAGATTTCGCCGAAGATCTCAAACAGCACCGGCCTCATGCTCTGGTCCACGCTGACCTGGGACGGCGGGATACTTCCTGGAGCCTGGACCTTGGAGGTTGGTCCGGATGGGACGCAGTGAGCCATCAGAGGGTGACGAAGCAGATAAGAGCAGAGACGAGGAGGCAGCTAGTCGACAGGAAGAAGCAACTGCGGGAACATTGGGAGCCTAGATCTATATTCACCTTATCAGCGCTATAAATAAAACACCTGGACGAGTCAATGCCAATTAACACACAACGTGGCTACATCAACAAGCGTGTTTAAGCTGAGCGCGGAGAAATGTCGGAGCATATTAGAAGAAGGTTTGCAGTCATAACGAGTCAGCTGACAGATAAAAGTTAGCCAACTTAGCTTCTGCAAACAGTTCAACTAGCCACCGACACTGAAGACAAAAACACGCCGCTCGCACGGCGCATTGTAAATAACTTCATCCATAATGCACCGATAACTCCTAAAGCGAACAAACTTTGTACACGAGCTTTATAAAAATGTGTGTTTCAGACCGCTGGGAAGTTTCGCTGAAGTTGCATTTCAGGTTGTTGATACTTGACTAACTTCCGTTACTCCTTGCCTCTGTCTACTGTTTTCGCATTAATTCTCATCGTCTGCCCCCTATCGGTACGGAGCGGACCTACACTTTGTGTTTTTGTATTAAACAACGACTTAGAACAGTGATTTTAATGATACGTTTGTCAGTCAGTCAGTCATTTTCTACCGCTTATTCCATAGTGGGTCGCGGGGGAGCTGGTGCCTATCTCCAGCAGTCTATGGGCGAGAGGCGGGGTACACCCTGGACAGGTCACCAGTCCATCGCAGGGCAACACACAAACAACCATGCACACACTCATTCATACACCTAAGGGCAATTTAGAGTAACCAATTAACCTAACAGGCATGTCTTAGGACTGTGGGAGGAAGCTGGAGTATGATACATTTGTTTAATATACAAACTATTAAAAAATTCACAACGATATACTGTTAAATAGTTAACACAGTATGACTGAAAATATGATTTTTTTTTGTCCTTTAGACTACATGTTGTGCAGTATTACCACAGAAGTGAAAGAAAACCTCTGGCTGTAAATAACATACAGCAGATTACACACTCTAATAAGAAATACACAGCCTAATAGGTATAATAAATTAGATCAAGATGAAAAGGGTATAAATACTACACATATTTGTACTAATTCAACCTTTTGTACATGTAACAATATGTGCATGTAATATTTACATTGTACGTAGATTCTCACTGAACGCATCAAAAATGAGAATGAACACATATGGAATTATGTAGCAAACATAAAATTATACTTAACTTTTGTTTTATATTTTAGATTCCTTAAAGTAGTAGTTATTTCACACTTTTTGTTTACGGTATAATTCCAAGTGTGTTCATTCACAGTTTTGTTGCCTTTGGTGAGAATCCACAATGTAAATAGTCATGAAAATAAAGAGACCCATTAAGTGAGAAAGTGTATCGAAAATGTTTGAACGGGAGTGCACGTATTTACAAGAAAACAACAAAAATTTTATTACGCAACAATTCTTTTTATATTTTTATATTTAAATGTCTTGGTTAAGCGCAAAGTGGAGCCAAAGTCAAATTCTTTGTTTGTGTGCACAAACTTGCCGAATAAAGCTGATTCTGACAAAACAGTGTTCACATAAGGTTATACATCAGTATTTAAGATCAATTATATACATGTCTATACAACAGTAAAAATAAGAATTAGATTTTCTTTAAAACAGGTTTGTTATTATCCCCAAAAAATAATAATAATAGGACAGTACACCTATTCATAACAAGAAAAAGGTGGACCACTCCACGTCGGGTGTCAGTCTCTGCTATAAGTGGAGGAGTTCCAGTATCTTGGTGTCTTACTCACAAGTGATGGTGGAATGGAACAAGAGATGGATCAGAGCCTCATCTGCAGTAATGTGGGGGTGGCTTTGGTTGGTCTGTCACGGTGAAGAAAAAGCTGAGTCAACAAACAAAGCTATACAGGTGGCTAAAGTAAGCTGCCACTACAGGGTGGCTGGATTCATACAATTCAGCCTTGGATGGATGGATGGATGGATGGATTAAAATTGGAATTATTCACAAAACTAGATTTTCTAGATTGTCTTTGAGCTTTATAATGAACCAAGAACTGTCAGATCTTCACACAGTAGCTAAACATATACCAGAACCCAATAAAAGGCGAACGCAGCCTATAGATAGAAAACGTCTTGAGCAATTTAAATAGCAAACTAAACTGACTGCATTGTTTGACAACTAGGATCAATTGGAATGTTTGGACTTGACTTGGAATCTGAATGATTCAACTGAACTGAGTAAAGTGCCTTGAGACGACATAATGTAAACAGGGGCTATATAAATGAACTAAATTGAAATATTGTGGTGAATTGCCTGGCCTGCGATCTGGCTTAATACATTGGTATACAGAGGCATTCATGGCCGACTCGGTAATTGTAAGATGCCCAGGTTCTGTGGCTTCAAAACAAATAGAAGAATTTTTAATTTTTAATTCAGTGGGTAAATCATTTATCCTCCAACCCCATGCTTGACAGATGATATGAGAAGTTTGAGTAGAGATGCTATATTCGGTTTATGTCAAACATGGTGCTGTGCATTTGGTTTAATCTGTCTAAAGGATGATGTTCAAGAAGTCTTGTCGTTCATTCAGAAGCCAGTTTGTAAATGTAAGTTATGCTGCCCTGTTTTAAGAGAAGAGAAGAGAAGAGAAGAGAAGAGAAGCCATACTTATTTAGTTCTTTTGTAATTGTACAGTCAAGAACATTACTATTTAACATGCTACGAGCAACCCATGGAGTCTGAGCAGCTCTCGTTTTTTTTCTTTTACCAACTAACATTGGGGTGAATTTGCTGGGATGTCTGGGAAGACTCACAATGGAATCCCATTAATGGCCTCAATGTGGCTGTTTGGAAATGGCCTTATAACCGAAGTTTTTCGTTTTGACACTGAGTTCCCAGTTTGATGGGCAGCAACAATTGCTTCTTTAGGTCACTGTTGATTTCTTTCCACTTTGGTATTATCTTACACCTGTCTGCTCTAGACCTGCAAACAGCCCATTAGAAACATCTGATTGCTAATATACCACATAAATCCTGTCAAAACAGCAGCAATGCTATATTCAGTTTTTCATACCCTACTTTTAACATTTTGAATTATTTTTTTGTTTTATATACACTGACTTGGCTGAGTCTGTTGTGTGCATTTGTTTCGCTTATTTTAGATTTAAATATTTTAACCGTGTTTTTTATCCAATGAATAATTTTTACTTTACAAATTTTTGTAAAGCGCATACTGTGTAATATTTTAGAAATATTTTCGCCGGAAATCAAGGAAGCAGCCTCCCGGAAAAAGAAGCGTCACCACAATCAGGATGGTGTGTTTG
This sequence comes from Girardinichthys multiradiatus, assembly GCF_021462225.1. NCBI lineage: Eukaryota > Metazoa > Chordata > Actinopteri > Cyprinodontiformes > Goodeidae > Girardinichthys > Girardinichthys multiradiatus. Next base: position 44,261,417 of record NC_061802.1, on the reverse strand, counting down.
TACATTTGAACATTGAAAGTGGTAGTTCTGCTCTGGAGGACCAAAGGAAGAAAAGAGTTGTTGAAGTAGCAGGTGGCGGTACAGCTTTTAGAGCAGCTCCTCGGTGAGTTGAACAGCAGGAAGCGCCATGTTAATATTCTGTCATTTCACGGCTGATAACAAGCAGCCATGCTCTTATACAGGAGTCAAATCCTAAAGCGAGCGTTACCTCGTTTATTCTGTGAGGCCGCTAAGAGGGTAAGATGACTGTTGACTTTTCTTGTCTGTGTTCAATGTTTAGCCGTGAATAGCGGTCAATGAACCCTGCGAATATACGGATTAGTGCCATTCTGGAGAACCATTAGCTAGTTGCCTTTATTAAGTGAGCTGCAGGTGCGACTTGGCTTTACCAAGTATATCTGTATAATAAATTGAAGGCGGTGATGAATGACTTTGGTGACCACATATTTATTAGTTGTATTCAAAATATCCAGCGTAAGTAATTTAATTGCGATAAATGCGAGCTGCTGTTGTTTGCTAACATTAGCTAACAGAAGAAGCGGTTACTACAAAATATATATATTTCAGTCACGCGCACAGCTGGCTGCTAGATCCGGGAAGTCACGTGATCTGACAGACCGCATTTACGTAGATGCCTCTTTGACTGGGTTGGCCCGCTGCTGAAGCGTAACCCTGTGTCCGCCATAATGCCGGAGGCAAGGCTGTGATGTGAACTAATACAAATAAAGGGACTTTATTTTATAAAACACATTTTAACAGAGATTTACGTTAATGCCTCATCTTATTTATTCACACACTTATGTCCGTAGGTACGACGGAGAATCAGGGCCAGGCTAAGAAAGGTTTTTTTTTTTTTTTCTTTACAAGAGTAAAGTCAATATTTTTTTGAGAACTATTACAAAACAGCGTAACTCTCCACGATTTGGTTTGGACACATAAATGGTTCGAACAATTTAATGCTGAACACATAAGATGCAGTTTGGCTCTCCAACTTGACTCCACAAAAATGGCGGCGACGTCGGAACGCCGTTCAGCGTTCGATAGGGCGTCTACGTTTTAATGTCTATGATTTAAACAAACAGATAAAATACCTTTTACCCTGAAATGTTCTGCAACACGTTGTTCTGGGCTAAGGCTAGTTTTACACATCTTCGGTCCATTACCTGACAAATTTAAGAAGAATATGTTTGGTTTATTAAGTTTAACTCTTGCCTATGACTCATTGTGGCAGAAATAAATGATACATCATTAACTAAAGGCTAATGCATCTCTCAAGTTCCATGTCTTTGTTAGATTTCTTTTTCTTTTCTTTTTAAAGCCTTGACTTTCAGATGCTCTTTATCTGCTGGAGATTCTATAGAAAAATAGAAATAAAAACCTTTAGAAATCCTGAAAGGCTACAGATTAGGCATGCTTTAGAAGATTACTAAATGTCTTGCAGTTTAGGGAAAAACATGTCAACAAAATGTCTCTAACTTCTGCACACTTTCATATATAATTTTGATTTTACTTGTATTTTTTTAATTTAATTTCAACTATTTTATATAACAATTTATTTTGTTCTGTTTTTTTCTTTTCATCTGCCATAGGAAATCATCTGTTTACATCTAACTAATAGAGGTATAAAGTGTGCATCCTTTAAAAGCCTAAAAGCAGTAATGCTCTGATGTCTTTTAACCAGACCATAATAGATACAGATCGCTCTAGTTTAATTTTGTAACAGAGGCAGCTAACTCTTTTGTTCTCTCTAACCCTATGTGCATGGCTCTGCTTCCCACTGTGACACTGACTGCCCATTGTGCGCCCAGGTAACCACGGTGTGCATTTTACGCTCAGAGCGGGGTGTTACGAAGATGCTGCTGGTACATAAACTTCACCGCAGCCTGTTCTGTCTGTATTTAGGCAAGCCTTTTAACCTCCCATACTGCCTAAGAGTTTATTTGGTACCTGCTGTGTGTTCCGGGACTGTTCAGATAACCTCTAGGCTACAGCCCACCTGCTCAAGCCAGACTCCATCAATGAATGTTATGTCAGATTAAAAAGAGCACTGGTCAACTGCTGAAGTAACTGCTTTTAATGAACAACTACCTTTGCCACAAGTCTCCCTGTTCTTTTTGCTGACGGAGTGTGACGGGCAGGATGCTGAAGAAAGCGTTATTTTACTTCTTTTAAGTTAGTTTGATCTGCTCTTATTCATAATTCTGAGATAATTTGACTGGTCAAAACTGGAGTGAATTGTTCTGAACTAAAAACTGTTTATTAAAAATAATTCCTCTTCTGTCAAATATTTGTAATATATGTAAATGTTGATTTTTAAAACTGTTTTTGTTTGTTTCAGAAACAGAACACTGTTTTGTATTCTGCCTTTAGTCTAGGATTATCCGGTCCAGTTTACTGGACTTTAAAGTATTTGATATTTCTAGCTGTTTAAAAGTAGGATGGAGTTCTTAAAAGTAGAACTAGACCAACAGCGAATACATGCATGTTGCTGATCTTGTGATGACAATAGGGTGCTGGTTTAGATAAAATGATCTCAAATGCTTTAAAAGGGAAACCAAACCCAGAAAGACATTAAATAAAAAATGTAAGCTAATATTTCAGTATATTGAAGAATAGATGAAATGTTGCTGAGCCGAGCAGAGGAGGCTACGGTTTGCTGAAGAAAGCGTTTACAGGCCTAAAGAGACATGGTGTAACATTTTGTGGACTGATGAAAGCAGGATTGCTCCTTTGGGGTCTAGGGGATGCAGAAAGTATGTCAGATGAACCCCAAACATCGAATTCAAGCCACATGCATGGTGGTATCCCTGTACAGAGGGATGTTTGGCATACTATGGTGTCAGAGCTATTTATCACGTACAAGGGATTATAGATCGCTTTAAATGCATCATGGTACTTGCAGAGGTCGTGTTGCCTCATGTTTCAACAAGTATGTGATGTAAAAACATGAGTAAGCAAGCAGGGTCCTGGTTGAGGAGCACCAAGACTAAGGTTATGGAGTGGCCAGCCCAATCCCTGGACCTTAACTCAATATGACAGATGTGGGGTGACAGCCAGCATGCTGTTTGTAAAGTTCATCTAAGAAATGCAGTATATGCCAGCCCTGGGCAGAAATCCTGGGCAGAAATAACTTTGAACAGGTGCCAGAAGTTGTTTAACATTATGCAACAGAGATGTGTAGCAGTTCTCAAAAACTGCTTTTACAACAACAAAAAAGTTCAGTGATTCACAGCAAAGCTAAATCTTCAAGCATTTTTCACTTTATTCAGTAAATGTTTGAGTTTGCAAAGAAAACTGCTGAAACATCTATTTTCTAACAGATCATTTTCCTGTTTCCTCGCTTTCTGTAAAGTGAGACCACATTTACTCCATGCAAGGCTGAAAATAAAGAATTCTAAGAATTTAGTTTTCCTCACTATTACTTTGAGCACAACTGTCCCTGTAATGATATTTTCTCATCGTGTTGTTTGCCACTAGGTGCTGCTTCAGTAGTTCACCTGTGCTGAGAGGTGCCCAGGTTGATTAGTTATCCATAACAAGCTGTCAGTTTCTAACGGGTTTTTTATCCAGTGCACTGCACTTTGCAGTAGCTTCATTTTGGAGTTAGGATTGTAATGTTTCCTTTTCTTGACTGTTAAGTGGCTTGAGATTGAACTGTGTGACCCAAGTAACATCAGTAGTACCACAGTTTGAGCTAAAAGCCTCTAAAATGTGAAAGTTACTGCATTAATGCGACAGTCTCTTCTCCTGTATGTTGTTTAGAACAATGTAAGTCAGTGTCCAGCCTTTCATATGATATTGTAGCATCTACATTGCCTTTTGAACAATCTCAAGAGCACAGTCTGAATAGATTTAGTTCAAGTTAATGTCTCCTGAAGGATTGTTTTTCAACAGTCCTAGTCAGAATAGTGTTTACATCTGTGTAATTATGATAAGTATGTTCAAGGTCAATTTAGTGTTTTTCTGTGTGCCTCGGACCTCAATGTAAACCACATTTCTCGTCTTGTCCATTTTAAGGTATTTTGGAGAGACATGAACGACTTTGCAGTTCTCAACACGGGGCGCAAGATGCCCCTCCTTGGGCTGGGAACATGGAAGAGTCAGCCAGGACAGGTAAAAGTAGCATGTTTATCATGTTATTCATCTGTTTTAAGTGATGCTCTACAGTAGGGGAGGGTATTTATCATGTTTAGAGTTGTTATAAACATTTCTTAGAATAAGAATTTCAATTTATCATAAAAACAGTCAATTCCAATAACTAATGATTGTCAGCATTTTATTATTTTCTCTGCTGTTGATTCTATGAGAGCATCAATAAATATCAATACATTTGGAAATAGGATTAACTGCAGTTACTGTGTGGAGTTTAGTGATAAAATTCCTACTTCTGTATAGAATTAGTGCCTGCACCTAGGACTGCATTTCTTCGCCAAACATTTGTTAAGGAAGGGTTCAGATTTAGGAGCTCAGTGAATTCCTGCATGCTACCATGATTGATGCCATATGTACAATAGGCGTATTCATACAATTATCTTGCGACTAAATATTCCACAGTCATCTTTTAGTGGTATTATAACAAGGTGGATGCAGCGGGGAGAGCCAGCTACTCCACCATGAGGTGGTAGGCCACGTAAAATCACAGTGGGGTCAATAAATGCTGAGGTACATGGTGTGCAAAGTTCACCAACTTCCTTTAGAGTCTGTAGCTCCAGACCTCCAAACATAAAGTGGTCTTCAGATTAGTTCAGAACAGAACAATGTAGAGCGTCAGATGCAGTAGCACTGAACTCTAGAACAGTGACTCTGGGAGTCATGAATAATGCCCTTCTGTCTGGTAATTCAGTGGATGGGTCTGGGGTTTGCAGTTACCATGGGAACAGCAGTGACCTGACTGCATTGTGCTAAGGGTAAAGATTGGTGCAGAGGATATTGTAGTATGAGCTGATTTTCAGGAGTTGGACTCAGCCTCTTTGCTCCAGTGAAAGGAACTCTTAATACTTGAACATACCAAAGCCTTTTAGACAGTTTCATGGTTAAATCTGGGAATAGTTTGGAAACAGCACCTTTCTCATCTGTCATGCACACCACTGCACAAAGCAAGGTCCATCAAGACATGGATGAGGGAATGTGGTGTGGAAGAAGTTGACTGATCTCTAGGATTTTTAGAGTGGCAACTGGGAGCCAGGCCTACTCGTCCAACATCAGTGTCTGACCTCACAAATGATCAGATATTCCCATAAACACGCTTTTGCACCCTGGTAAAAGCATTCCCAGAAGAGTTGAAGCTGTTGGGTTGACATTATTTGAAACCCCATAGATTAACAATAAGATGACACTTGAAGGTTGTGTGTGAAGGCAGATGAGTGAATATGGTTATATATTTTCCAGCAACTGTTTGGTTTGTTGTCATGCTTGCTCAGTATGAGGGATTGCTGCAAAGTTAATGACCTGATTCAGTTGGTTGGGCTTCTTTAGACAGTTGTTTTCATCACTTAGCACAATCATCTGAATTTTGATGACATTGGAACATGTGTAATTAAATGTGATTCTGTCTGATTGGATTGATTAAAGGCCTTGAGATTACATTTGTTGTAAATTGAGGCTATATAAATCAACATCATTATTATGATATTATTGAGTTTATCTGCTTTACTAACTGAGAATGTAGGTGTTGAGAATGTTTCACTGCCTCCAAGTGGACAAAAGTGTCAGTTATGCTGCCCTTAGTTTTATGTATTGCTGTATATTAAGTGGCCTAACCTATGTCATTTACACCACGTTTTGTGTGTGAATTTTAAAGTGGGATACAGTGTGTTGGCAACCTGTTGATATAAAATCCCATCAGACGTAGGAATTCTTAATTTTTTAAGACCTTCAAATAGGTTTCTGTGTTCTTCATAACTGTTCAAGTCTCTGCTCATCTAAACTTCCAGGTGAAACAAGCAGTTCTATGGGCATTGGAAGCTGGCTATCGCCACATTGATTGTGCAGCCATCTATGGGAATGAAGTTGAGATTGGAGAAGCTCTGCAGGAGATGCTCGGGCCAGACAAGGTAAAGCAGCCTTTCTACATCATAGTGGAGACTTAGCTGATGTTTCTACTGCTTATTCTTCTGTCTTCTATTATGCAGATAAATGTTCCACTGACAAGGCTGTCACAAAATGTTGAAATCGGATCAAATGTTTAACATTGTTTACAGATTGTTTTTTTCTGCAATTGCTGTAAAACGTTTTGTCCTCTGATTTATTTCATTCATGTCACACATTAGAAGTAGGCATGGGGTTTAATGTGTTACCGTTATTACTTTAAGAGTTATGAAGGTGATTTAAAGTTAAATAACGTGATCTATTTAAGACCCTAATAATATCCCTCCTTACTAATGCCACCCTGACACTCTTGTCTTGCTCCTCAGTCTCTGAGACGAGAGGACGTCTTCATCACTTCTAAGCTGTGGAACAACCGCCATCACCCAGAAGATGTTGAGCCCTCCCTCTTGAAAACACTGAAGGACCTGAAGCTGGAGTACCTGGACCTTTACCTCATCCACTGGCCCTACGCATTCCAGTATGTGCAACAGTTACTTGTGATCTACAGTCATGAGAAAACGGCATGTCTCCACTGTGGTCCAGCGCCTTGTAGAACCCTCTTTAGTTGCAGTAACTGTGGTTGGCTTCGGACTTTCAGTCTCTTAATTGTTGTGGAGAAAATATGGCTTTGGTCCAATTCATTGACGTTTGCCGACATTCATTTATGCACTGCTCCTTTTCAGGACCCACCTAAGTTTAATTATGTTGAACTGATTCTGATTTGGATTGCAATGCCTACTTTTTTTTCAGCCATGATGTTGTAGAGTTTGCCTGACCAAATTTCAGTTAAGCTACAGCTATCAGATGGATGGCATCTCTTTTTTTCCCCAATGTGTTTGTGGTACTAGTGCCCTTTATTCACAGTTATTATTATAAGAGTGGGGCCTGGAGGCAGCGAAGGTCATGAGAGAGAGAGGAATGTGCCCAATGGTGTCATTTTTGATTCTATAATACTTTATTACACAGGAGACTTCAGGTCCTGTGGCAGCTAGCTGAACCCAAGCCATCACACTGCCACCACCATGCCTGTCAGTTAATAAGAGGCGTTTGGCAACCATGGTGCTGTGCAGAGGACTACGGCCCAACATTTCTACTTTGGTCTCTTCTGTCCAAAGGACAATGATTCAGAGATGTTGTGGTTTATCAACATGCAGCTGTATAAAGTCATACTCTTTGTAGAGAAAAGTAGATTTTCTTCCAACAGTCCTTCTAAACAGCTCATGATTATTCAGTTTAATTTTAATTGTATAATCCTGAAGTTTACATGTTAGGCGAGGCCTGTGAAGTGTCAAGTGAAGCTCTTGAGGTTTTTGCAGTTTCATTGATTAGCAGCACCTTTTGAAGCAGTAAATGTGCATATGATTTTTCTATGCTGGCTTCATCTTTAATTAATAAAAGAACCTTAAGTTTTGCCCATGTCTGAAATAACATTGATGAAAACGTAAATTTTCCGATTACTAAAGGTGGACCTAAACCTAAAATCTGAGATGTCTGCAGATAAACTGTACTTGACTATGGCAGACATGTAACTCTCCTTCTGTGTTTGCTAGACGTGGAGACGTTTCTTTTCCTAGAACAGAGGATGGCACCTTGCTGTACGATGACACAGACTATAAGGTGACCTGGGCAGCCATGGAGAAGCTGGTGGAGAAGGGCCTTGTTCGATCCATTGGCCTGTCCAACTTCAACAGCAGGCAGGTTGACGACATCCTGTCTGTGGCCAGCATTAAACCTACTGTTCTACAGGTATGTGATGTTTGTGAAGATGATGAATGAAGAACGTTAGCTGCACTGACGTCTGTATCTTTGTCTGGCAGGTAGAGAGCCATCCATATCTGGCCCAGGTAGATCTGCTGGCGCACTGTCGAGATCGGGGTCTAGTGATGACTGCGTACAGTCCTCTGGGGTCCCCTGACCGAGCCTGGAAACATCCAGATGAACCCATCCTGCTAGAGGAGTCAGCCATTCTCTCACTTGCAGAGAAGTATAAGAGGTCCCCTGCTCAGATCATCCTGAGGTGATTTTACTAATAACTGGACATGCATGCATGTAGCACAGACTTTTTATGTCCTCCAGAATTGACCTGTGTCAAATATTCTGGAAAAATGCTGCTGCAGCGCTTGTCAGGAATCCCTGACAATTCAAGACTAATTACTCCACGCTAGTACTATGGTACTTGCTCATTTTGCAGAAAAGTTCCAAAGAAAAGGGCCGTTTCATTGCTGCTCACCAGAACCACTGTAGTGTTTGTGGCACATTTTATCTTTTAAAGTCAGAAGCATGCTTCATAATGCTGCCTAGTGAAGATTTAGGAGCAAATGTCAAACCTGAAACATTCTGGAACCAGTTCTTTTCTTTCCCCAAAGCCCGAGGGCTCACATTGTTCTACTGAACAAGGATATCGGAGTATTGATGCCTCCAAACCATACAGAATGCTGCTGCCCATCTCTATGGAAACATCGCATCGCACTGATACTTCAATCCCTTCACTGGCTCCTCATTCCGTTTAGAGTTGATTGCAAACTTTTAATGCTTGTTTTAAAGCTCTAAATAGTTTGGCCCTATTGTATTTGTCTGATCTTTTAAATGTTCATGTGCATGGCCGAGTCTTTAAGGCCTTAAATCAGCACCTGCCAGGTCTAAATATAAGCACTGGGGTGATGTGTGTGACATTTTTTACATCTCTACGCTAAATTATTCCTTGTTTTATTTTAATCATTGTAAAACACTGTGGAGACTATACAAATACATTTATTATTAGGGGTGTACCAATTGATAGGCCCCAATTTCTTTAATTTTGGGAGATTAGTAATTAACCAATACTTACACTTGAAACTGATCTTATCAACGGATCTTATCCACTTGTCTAACCTATTGTGCAAGTTTTATTTCTTTTTAAAATTTGAAAAATGGAAGACTAAAGAAACTGCAAAGTTCTAAATGTTTCATTTATATTTGAGAGCCTCACCTCATGTGCAGGTAAAACACGTTTGTATTGTTTGGCGGGTATTGTTCAATATTGTTGATTGGAATATTGAAGGCGTCTTGTGACCTTATAACACCTGACAGTGTCAGTTATAAAAAAACAAAAAACAGAATCAGAATCGGCAGGCCAGGCTTTTTAAAGATGGGTAATCTGAGATCGGCCAGAAAAGTGCAATTGGTGCAACCCTATTAATAATTCTTCTTATTATTATTTAATAACTTTTCTTTAGTTCAGAATAGTGGTGCACACGTCTATTTTTCTCCAGAATTCGTATATTTCTTTATTTAAAGAGACCTGACATGTTATTAGATGTCTGGCTTAAATCATCTGTTGCAACAAGGAAGTGTTAAACTGACCTCTGGTCCTTGCAGATGGCAGACACAGCGAGGAGTAGTAACGATTCCCAAGAGCGTGACAGAGTCACGCATCAAGGAGAACATTCAGGTAGTCCCTTTGCTTTATCTGCAGGTTTTAAAAAGCCATTTCTACTTAAAAAGTTGTCAACCTGTTTTTCTTTCAGGTGTTTGACTTTACCCTTGAAGCAGAAGAAATGAAAAGCATCACAGTGCTAAACAGAGGCTGGCGCTACATTGTACCAATGATTGATGTAAGTACACAGCATGTTCTCCTTCTTGTTATGCTTAGTATTATTACCAGGGTCATTTTTACTGTTCTAGGAGGCTCTCCAGCCATTTGTAGCAAAAAACCTAAATTCTGGCCCACAATGTCATTAATGAGTCAGCTTAATGGGTGTCAGTAAAAGCTTGGGGTAGTGTTCTCAGACAGTATAAGTAGGTCGACAGCAGAGAGTTGCAATAAGTGAGTATTAACATAAACACTGTAGAAACTAACATTGGTTTGAAATGTTTCAGGTGGAAGGAAAGCGAGTTCCCAGGGATGCAGGACATCCATATTACCCCTTCAATGAGCCCTACTAATGACTTACACTAAAGCCGGAATTTGTGCCTTCAACTTTAACCTCACATAGCTGATCATTGTTGTTCTGTGCTTACTGTTCGAACGCACCATGCTGACAGTCCAAGACTGAAAAAGAATTACTGTAACTTTTTAAATAAACATTTTGTTACTTCATCATGTGGCTTTATTTACATGGCTGATGTTAATGAGGAACATGTTCAAGTTCCTGCTGCTTGTTCATGTCTGCTGTGCAGTGACTTCATACTGGAAAAACTGTTCTGAATATCCAAAGTATTGGAAACAGCACTTTCAACAGTACTGTATTAACTTTCTGTCAGTTGTTTTTCTTTCTATAAATCCATTAATAAAATGTTTTTGTCCTGGCACAGCAGCATGTGAATCTGTGGCGGCTGCAGGATGTCTCTGAAGCAGCTGTGACGCCCTCTGGTAGCCCATCATTTCCTGCAGAACCTCCTCTAGGCTTTCTCCTTTGTAGGTTTGGAATGTTTGTGCTTACAGATGTTCTGTAAAAACAATTGGAAATGCAAAAGAGCAAACATACATCATTAAAATCATTTTAAGACAAGAAATGCATAAATCACCAATGAAGATCCAGCAACAAGTGTGTAAGCATTGCCTGGATGGTTTCCTCCAGTGTGGTGTATCTGTAGTTGGGTGGTCCCAGGCTTCTTAGCAAGCAGGAGTGGAGGTGTTCGCTGCGGTCCATGAACTGCTTCGTCATGGTGAGCTGCTGTTTCAGCATTTCATTGAGCGCAAATGCAGCTGGGTCAAACCTGCTGATGGCTGATGGAGTAAAACAAAACTGGTCAATAGCGCTATAAAAGAACTGGCAAGGTTTGATATCCTTACTGGCCTTGTAGAGAAGGTCCTGATACCTGTAGTTCTTACAGATTATATGTCCAATGATTGTTAAGGTGAAAATAAACAGGAAATATGTGGAAAATGTAGCTTATTTTTTAGTGTAGTTAATTATTATTCCACTGAAGAATTGGACCAAAAAAGGTTTCTTTGTATAAGTAAAACCTGGTCAGATAAAAAGTGTATCGGGTAATGGGTCTATCATCAGAAGACTTAACAGAGGCTCACAGCAGAACATTTAATTATTTGAGTTTTTCTAAAAAATAATAGCAGCCATAATGTGTGAATATTATTAATACTGGGCTTTCTAACTTGAAATCTATTTCACATTTTCTCAGCCTGTATAGTTCTGCAGTGGATTGCCTGATAAAGTAGTTCAAGCTAAAAAAACATGAATAGAATATAAGAGCATCATGAGACAACCAGAAATCTGAGAGCTGGATGCTGTTTTCTTCCTCTGGAACAAACAGGACTTTTGAAAGCAACCTGCAAACCAGCATTTCACCCATAGATGGAGACACTGCACCACTTTAGGTTCAGAGCCAATCAGCCATCAGTGTTCCCCAATATGGCTTTCTGCCCAGGGTCAGCAGACCTACCTTCCAATCTCTCTGCACTGTCAGTATGGGGGACCACAGCAGTGGGCCTCATGTACATCCTGCTCACTGTGGAGTCCAGTGGGGCAACACCTTAAGAGAAATGAGAGCTCCAGGTCAGGAAAAGTTTCATTAACATGATCGTAACTCGCTTTGATAAACGCTAATGAGAACATTGTGTGAGAGAACGGTTCTCTATTACATCTGATAGGTACAAATAACACATGAGCATGAACTAACCAGCTGACCAGGAGTCAGCCAGTGGATCCGGTTGAGTTTGTACTGCTGCCTCTTTAAAATTCCTCCTGGTTGAGGCACGCCTTCTTAAATACTGAGATGAGCTCCAGCTGCTACGTGTCATTGAAGTTCTGCTTTTGCTTAAGGACTCCGACCTCTGACCTAGATTTGAAGTCCGGCGGACACTGAAGCAACTTGGCTCAGAGAAAATAGAGGAATAATCATCGTTTGTGTTCTTGTGAGATTCGTCTGTCCAGGAAACCTGTCTGACCTCTGACCGCACCTCTGCTTCATCCTCATCATCATGTCCCAGGTGTTCTGAGATCTGCCTGGCGCTAGAATCACTGTCAAAGTCACTGTGATAGTCTGGAACCACCTCTTGCATCTCCTCCTGTGGCGAACGCTGGTGTCTACTTTGGGATCCAGGAACAGGGTCGACCAGTTTGTTTTCATTCTGTTTAGGCAGCAAGAACAAAATTGTAAATGGACTTTTTTAGTAATTTGATGAGATCCTGAACCAAAAGACAAACAGACAACTAACACTTTTAAAAACTGATAATGTTTACAGAAGAGCAGTCTTTCATTTCCCACCTGTCTTCCTGGCGTTTCTGAAGCTGTTCCAGTAGATGCAGGAATAAGCTCATCAAGTGTCATCACATTGATCTTGAAGTCTGCCGAAAAACAAATAAAGTTTTAAATGTTGATGCACACAGACGCCTCAGACAGATGTAGCATCTTTGCTACATCCTTGTTGAAAGCTTAATGTCTTCCAATAGTATTCACTCTCCTCCACTAAAACTCTGAAAGACATGTCGTGGCAGGCGTCTGAATTTAGCCTAGAAATATCATGTAACGGCGAATATTATTGGTAAAATTGTGATGACAGTATCAGATGACATCCCCCTCTCTTATCTGTGTTTCCAACATTGTGTGTATCCTTTAGCATCTTGGGACATCTATGGAATAAAGGTTTATCCAACAGGGCACAGAAAGTGTGAGCATCTGATACTCGGAATACAGTGTTGAAAAAAAATTAAGACACCCGATTAAAGGACGATCAGTTAGTTAGCAAGTAAGTCACTTTTTTTCAAACACTTAATTCAGCCCGCCTTTATTCTGATACTGCTGACTAAAATCCAGTACAACCATCTTCAGACGTCTGCTAAATAGTAAACAGGGTCCACCTCTGTTAGTTTTATTTTAAGTATAAATTCAGCTGTTCTGTTATAGAACATTGATAATCGGAGAAGCAGCTAAGAGTTCCATGCTAACTCTGAAGGAGCCGGGGAAGTGGGTGTTCCCAAGAATAAAAATTAAATTAAATATATTGACATTTTTGTTGGAACGTGACAAATGTGAAAAAGTTCAATGGTCAGTGTATGTACCTTCTAGGGCTTCTGGGATGCATGAGATGAAGGAAGGACAAACATAATGGAGTTAAGGAAGTACTCACAAGATCAATATGCAGCAATGTTTAATAAAGGCTAAATAATGTTAAACTCCACTGATCAATGATACCTCTCACCTTCTGAAGAAACTGAACTCATGTGACTGTGTGGATCTTCAGAAGCAGGCTTCACAGGAATCACGTCCTCCAGAGAAAGTACTTCATCACGACTTGACGAGGACGAGTGGGAGCGCCGCTGCAGAGTGTCTGGATTCTGAGATGAACCCAGTCGGTCTGGATGTGAGGGGTGGGCATGGGGAGGAGAGGGCGAGGGGGAGAGCACAGAGGGACTGAACTGGGCATGGGCCTGGCCGGTGAATCGAAAAGGGGAACTGCGACGTGACGGAGAAGCAGGAGAGCGTGGTGGTGCGACGTTGGAGGGTGATGAAGAGCAGGCGGCAGCAGGAGGGGATGGGCTGTGACTGCTGAGTGTCTGTGTGAGGCGGAAAAAAAGCAGCTTTCACTTTTTCAGATCAATAAGGCAGTCAGCTTTCATAAAATCCCCTTGATGGCTTCAGTGAATGCAATCCAGGGAAAAATCCAATATTTTCTGTTTAAAAACACATCCTATATCCATTAGCAGTTTTAATATTTGACTGTGTAAAAGTCTACCTCTGCCTTATGATTCAGTTGTCTCCTGTGAGACCTTACCAGTCTGTCACTTCACTGTGGAGGAAGTCTTTGCACCTTTCCTTTATAATGTTGCTGCACGTAAGTGAAGCACTCCTGTTTATACAGAGCTCTCTTCAGGTCCCCCTACAGCATTTCAATCAGGTCGAGGTCTGGACCCTGGCCCGGTTATTTCAACAATTTCATTCATCTTTTTATATCCAGTTCCCATGGAAATGTGCTGCTGTGCTTGGTTTGAGACCAAAATGATTTAGTTGAATGTTGCTCAGACTGACCTAGTGGTGAACCTGCTGAGACATTCACTCCTGCAAGGTTTGGCAGCCATTTTAAATATTATTCACTAATAAATAATATGTTTTATTGAAGAATGGTTGATTTCTTTGGAATAGGCCTTATAACAGAGCTTAATTATTCAAACGCTCTAAATCACAAAAACAATGTAATCATCAATAAACAATTATTTTGAAACTAATACATTAGCATATTTTGCTTTGATCCTCGTGCTGCTGCTGGAGGAGCAGGAGGATCACTTTATTTTCTTCATAAGAATCTTCATTTGAATAAATACTATACTCAATAAGAATGTTTCAGGGAAATGTAACGTTTAAAGCAGCTCACTGTTTTTCCAAGAACAATAGATAAAAGTTTTTAAATAAGCATGACTTCATTATTGACCAAAATAAGCCTATCTCATAACCCTTCCCTGATTGATTGGCAGTGAAGGTTGCTTCTCAAGGTCATTGCTGATATCTTTCCTACTTGGCTTTGTGCTGTCACACCTCTGAGTGTCCAGACAGGACATGGCCCTGTTACTGGTATCCGTAAATAATAAAGTTATAAAGGTTGCAGCTTCCCGTCACACAGTTCCTATGGTCTCAGAGGACTGAGAAAGTTAGGGATTGATCAGTTTTTTTCCAGCTGTCTGAAAAATAACCAGTGTTCTCTTCCCACATCTTGTTGCTGCTCACCTCTGGTCGGCTGGTTGAAAGAAAGCAACTATACTTTTTCTATGCTTACAATAAAGAAAAATAAGGCTGTTTGGAAGTAATAGCTAGGAAACAAAAGGAACACCACCCATCAATTTTTTTAAATTAACCCTGTTTTGAAACTACAGTTGGAAAGCTATGATCAGCATATCTGTTAAACAGCTGACTGGGAGCTCTCCTTAGCCAGCTTGAAATCTAATATTTAATCCATCTAGCATGTCAAAAAAAAAAAAAAAGAAATGTATAAATAATGGTAATATAATTGTGATGATCAATATGTTATGATTTTAGCTGCTGATGGAATAGTTTTCATTTCTCGATTTTACATGAAACCAAATAGATCAGGAGCTGGAAGGTCCAATTTTCCCTTGATCGGTTCCCAGCAGTCATCAGCAGATCAAATACGGAAAAATGTTAATGTTTTCTTATTCATTCAATACATCAAAACTGAGAACTCCCACCATTTCCTGTCTCTATACACATCAGCAAACAGCATGTTTTCTGAAGCACTTTATGAGTTTAGGGACATGTCCTGCATAATTAGCATCATTTTGGAATGATTTTGTTTTCTATTTATTTATTTATGACCTCTAACAAAGAACCTGCAGCACAGTTTTTTTTACTTTTATCCTTCACCGCCTCTGAATGTGAACTACCGGATCAGCCTTCTGTAATCAGATCATGTCATACAGTTTATCCTTCTTTAAAATTTTAGGTGAATAATGTTATATCATAAACTGTTTATTTTCACTCAAGCCTATCATACGGTGAGAATCTCAGGCAGCCATGCTTTCTCTAGACTACAGAAACGTATTACTGTTCATTTTAGCTTTTCATCTCATCTAAACACTTGGAGGAATGAAGATTCCAGAAACGTTTAAAGCTATTAATTTAAAACGTGTTTTTAGTAAACCAGTTTCTATGTGGTTTGATGGCATTTTTCAACCCAATGCCAGGCAGCCACAGAAACAGTCAGTCAGTTAGTTATGTACAGAAATAAATTCTGCAGACTGATCCTATTATTATTATTGCCTAGAAACAGCTTTTACACCAACAGACTTGTGGATAAATTATATTCATATCTCTTACCTCTACGTCTTCATTGCAAACAGTTTATCATATTAATTACACATAATCTGATGACTTGGAATGCAAACAGTTGCATATTTAAAGTGAACATTTTTTGTTTGAAGGTAAAAGAAAGAAAAACGTTTCCAATACTCTGAAATAACAGATTTTTTCAGAGGGTTTTATAGTTAGACTACCTTGAAATGATGGAAGTAGACGAAGTGAAAGCAAACCTACCCTGTGTGGCATTTTCACAGATCCTAACATGCTAAGTGACTCTACTGAGTCACCAATCAGTTTCTTCATGTCTTCTTCATCACTTTCCAGACTTATGCCACTCATTACTCTTCTGGGCTTCCTCTCCAACCCTCCAGAATGTACAACAGGATCACTGGCTCTTGATCGGGACCTAACACCAACATCTGCAGGGTTTGCTGCATCAGGGGAAGCAGTATTAGTGCGTTGAACAGCTCCTGCTGTTTTTTGTTTGAGGAAATGGTTTTTCTTCTGGCTCTGGTCACTGTCAGCCTGTGCTGACAGCTCCACAGAGGCCTCAGTGTTCTGGAGGGCAGCTGCTGTGGCCTGTTTAGCCTGCTCCAGCACCTGCTTGCGGCTCCGGACATGACTCTCGATTTCAGCCAGTCTACGTAAGACTGGAGCCTGAGAGCCACGCTGGGCTCGATTCCTGCTGACAGGCGAATGGCTGCTGTTAGCTGGTTTTGGAGCCTTCTTTAAGAATCTGCTGCCTTCTCCCACTGAACTCTGAGGCTTGAGATCCTAAAGAAAAATTATAAATAGATAATAGAAAGAATCAAACCAAAGTTTAAAGACTCAGTTAAATGATAGACTTAAATTATATGGAGTGTTGAGTGGTCATCCTGACCTCACCTTTTATTTCACTCTGACCATTCAATGCAACAATTTTAAAGAGCCCATTATGCAATGAACTCTAATTGACTCTTTGGAGGAGAAACAGGCCCACAGCATCACAGATCTTTCACTATACCTAACAGTGGACATGAGCTGATTTCTGCTTTATCCTTCCTTTGTTTTATACCAAACTCACCTGGAGAGTTTATTGACTAAAGTTAGTCTTAGTCTCAACTGATCAAAGCAAACTCTTCCAGTTAAGGTTCCACCAAAATTAAGCTAACTTTGCATGTTTTAAGTCTTTATTCTGGCATCAATCAAAAAACAACCAGTTGTTGGTTGTTATGGAAACCAGGTGACCAGAGGAGGACATTATTTACAGTAGTTCTCCAACAGTGAGATCTAGAGATTGTTTTACTGTTCAACATGTGTGGTGGCAAAATGAATGTGGATCCTCATCTAGCCTAGTGCTTGGGGGCTCCAGTGTCACATCATATTTATTCTCCAGGGAAACACAATTGATCTACCAATCAGCGGTAAACAGAAACTCCAATCAGCTTAAAAAAGGAAATTATAAATGAGCAAAATGCTTTACTGTTTTGTTTTACTTCGATTATTAGATGTATCAATAATTATGTCACCTTTGATTAAAAAGGTATTTTAGGTGGATTGTTTTCTAAATCTTTCAGAGTGAAATTATGTTACTGCAATTTTATTTTAAGGCTTTATACACATCTTGACCGGGGTGCCAATAAATTTCCCTTGCACTGTATATAGTCCATGAGATACAACAATATTTGATGATGACATCACTGTAAGTTACCTTGGAGGAATCTCCCTTTCTCTCAGGGTCTTCTTGTGTATTAGCAGGTCCGGTGGCTTCAGCGCCGTGCTCAGAAGCAGAGCTCTCTGAGGACAGGTCACTCAGGTCAGGGAAGAAAGTGTGGCTGTTTGGAGGAACAGATCTGGTTCTGAAGGAGCCACCCTGGACAGAAAGAACGTTTTAACACATTTGTTTATGTACTAAGCTGTCGCACAAATCATGTCAAAGAATGTGAGCAGTTACCCTTGATTTTATGCTGCTTTTCAGCACAAAGGTAGAATGAAATACTTGATTTTTTGTTTCATTTTTGTCATCTACAGAAAAAAGCAGAACATTTCACTGTTAACAGGACCAGCTTAATTAGCAGATCCTACATCTCATTACCAGCATATGAGAAAATATTGCATTTTATTCACGCTTAAACAAGTTTAATCAGCTGAATAGCTGCATCTGTGGATTCCAAACTGTCCTGCTGCTAACAATGCAATCACTAGTAAAGCCGAACGAGAACTCAGATTGAGCCTGTTTTATTACTTTCCATGTTCCATGAGTAGCCATTATTATAGATGCCTTAAATAACACATTAACTTCATTTCACTTTCCAACTGTCTAAAAATGATGTGATTTATGTGTTAAATTGTTCCATTTCTGGGCTGAGCCCCTAAAATCACAATTTCCTAACAGTAACACAGATAACATTCCCTAAAATGGCTACTTCTACTTGAACATTTGGATGATACTTGTGACCTCTGCTCTCATTTGGATTCACTTGGAAGTACTTTACGTTTAGACTGCATTATTGCCATCTTACTTCCTCCTGTTCGTTCGTTGGACCCTAATCTGCCTCCATGTCACTGTGTCTTGTAACATCCTCCTCTGTTGCACCAACCCTCTGCATATCCTCCATCACCACATCCATAAATCTTCCCTGTGGTCTTCTTTTTTCCCTGGCAGATCCATATTCACAGTTCTTCTACCAAACCATCTGAGCAATGCTTCTCAAACCTTGTCTCCAAACCACTCAAACTACCTCTGCCTTTGATGAAATTTCTACACCAATCAGCCACAAAATTATGATCCAATAATAAGTTGATTCCCCCTTTTGCCATTAAAATGGTCTTGACCTGTTGAGACATGGACTCCATTAGACCCTTGAAGGCTTGTTGTTGTATCTTGTGGTACCACAATGTTAGCAGTACATCCTTTGAGACCCTTTAAGTTGCATAGCTGTGGCTTCATGGATCAGAGTCGTTTGTCCAGCACATCCCACAGATGCTCAAATGGATTCATATCTGGGGCCAAGTAAACACCTCTAACTTGCTGCACTCCCCAAAGCATTCCTGAACCATTTACTATTTTTGGTAGGTTGCATTATCCTCAAAGAGCCCACAACCACAAGGGACTGTTTTCATTAAAGGGTGTAAATCAGTGGTCTCAAACTCCAGTCTTCGAGTGCTAGTTTCCTGCAACTTTTAGATGCATCCCTGCGGATGGATCTCTTCGGTAACGCACCTGAAACAAATAGCTGGACTGCCTCCTTGAATAGTTGCTGTGGATTTTATTCTGCTTCACAGCACAGTGGTAGAATGAGTATGCAATCAGGTTATAGAGAGTCCTGTTAAAAAACAGTTATATGATTCAGGTGTGTTGAAGCCGATCTAAAGAGGTTGGACAATGAAACTGAAACACCTGGTTTTAGACCACAATAATTTATTAGTATGGTGTAGGGCCTCCTTTTGTGGCCAATACAGCGTCAATTCATCTTGGGAATGACATATACAAGTCCTGCACAGTGGTCAGAGGGATTTTAAGCCATTCTTCTTGCAGGATAGTGGCCAGGTCACTACGTGATACTGGTGGAGGAAAACGTTTCCTGACTCGTTCCTCCAAAACACCCCAAAGTGGCTCAATAATATTTAGATCTGGTGACTGTGCAGGCCATGGAAGATGTTCAACTTCATTTTCATGTTCATCAAACCAATCTTTCACCAGTCTTGCTGTGTGTATTGGTGCATTGTCATCCTGATACATGGCACCGCCTTCAGGATACAATGTTTGAACCATTGGATGCACATGGTCCTCAAGAATGGTTCGGTAGTCCTTGGCAGTGACGCGCCCATCTAGCACAAGTATTGGGCCAAGGGAATGTCATGATATGGCAGCCCAAACCATCACTGATCCACCCCCATGCTTCACTCTGGGCATGCAACAGTCTGGGTGGTACGCTTCTTGGGGGCTTCTCCACACCGTAACTCTCCCGGATGTGGGGAAAACAGTAAAGGTGGAGTCATCAGAGAACAATACATGTTTCACATTGTCCACAGCCCAAGATTTGCGCTCCTTGCACCATTGAAACCGACGTTTGGCATTGGCATGAGTGACCAAAGGTTTGGCTATAGCAGCCCGGCCGTGTATATTGACCCTGTGGAGCTCCCGACAGACAGTTCTGGTGGAAACAGGAGAGTTGAGGTGCACATTTAATTTTGTCGTGATTTGGGCGGCCGTGGTTTTATGTTTTTTGGATACAATCCGGGTTAGCACCTGAACATCCCTTTCAAACAGCTTCCTCTTGCATCCACAGTTAATCCTGTTGGATGTGGTTCGTCCTTCTTGGTGGTATGCTGACATTACCCTGGATACCGTGGCTCTTGATACATCACAAAGACTTGCTGTCTTGGTCACAGATGTGCCAGCAAGACGTGCACCAACAATTTGTCCTCTTTTGAACTCTGGAATGTTACCCATAATGTTGTGTGCATTTCAATATTTTGAGCAAAACTGTGCTCTTACCCTGATAATTGAACCTTCACACTCTGCTCTTACTGGTGCAATGTGCAATCAATGAAGACCAGCTACCAGGCTGGTCCAATTTAGCCATGAAACCTCCCACACACACACATGGAAAAGGGTGGCTTGTCCTCTTCAGGTTGGAGGGGAGTTCCTGCCTCAAGTGGAGGAGTTTAAGTATCTCGGGGTCTTGTTCACGAGTGAGGGAAGAATGGAGCGGGAGATCGACAGACGGATCGGTGCGGCTGCCACAGTAATGGGGGCACTGTGCCGGTCCGTTGTGGTGAAGAGAGAGCTGAGCCGAAAAGCAAAGCTCTCAATTTACCGGTCGGTCTACGTTCCTACCCTCACCTATGGCCATGAACTTTGGGTCATGACCAAAAGAACGAGATCCCGGATACAAGTGGCTGAAATGAGCTTCCTCCGTAGGGTGGCCGGACTCTCCCTTAGAGATAGGGTGAGGAGCTCGGCCATCCGGGAGGGGCTCAGAGTAGAGCCGCTGCTTCTCCACATCGAGAGGAGCCAGTTGAGGTGGCTTGGGCATCTATACCGGATGCCTCCTGGACGCCTTCCTCGGGAGGTGTTCCAGGCACGTCCCACCGGGAGGAGGCCCAGGGGTCGGCCCAGGACACGCTGGAGGGACTATGTCTCTCGACTGGCCTGGGAACGCCCTGGGCTCCCCCTGGAGGAACTGGAGGAGGTGTCTGGAGAGAGGGACGTCTGAGCGTCTCTGCTGAGTCTGCTGCCCCCGCGACCCGGTCCCGGATAAGCGGAAGACGACGAGTACGAGTACCTCCCACACTAAAATGACAGGTGTTTCAGTTTCATTGTCCAACCCCTGTATGTCTACAATGAACAACTTACAGCCTGAGTAGTCAGCTGATCTACTGTGAAACAAAATAAGCATATTTGCATAATCACACCCTGCCTTTATAAAAAAACTGAAAAAGAAAATAAAAAAATTGGAGTACGAACGAACTGTATGTATATATTGTTCTTTTTATCTTTTATTTCATTTCCTATAATGTATATTTTTATACTTAATGTCTGTACGCTATGGGCTTGTGAAACCAAAGTCAGATTCCTTGTTTGTTGACACAATTTTGGCCAACAAAGCTGATTCTGATCCAAAGGTTGCGGGACACTGGCCCACAAGGACTGGTGGTTGAGACTCTCGGTGTATGTGGACTGCAGCAATGCTTAGTTAGATGGTACACATCAACGTAACATCCACATGGATGGCAGAACCCAGGATTTCTCAGCAGAAAATTGTCATAAACATAACAAAGCCTCTGCTGACTTGCCTTTTTTCCACAGTGCATCCTGGTTCTGGTGCCATCTGTTCCCCAGGTAAGCTAGGTGCCCAAACATCCATGTTATGTAAAGAACCACCTTCTTCCATTGCCAATCGGTAATGTTAGCACCACAAAGGTCAACTATTTATATCCAGCTCGTCGCCATCTTGTGAAGGTCCATAAACATTCTCATCGCCATTTTAGTAGTCCATTACTCCATGACACAGCCAGTTAACAACAGTAAGATCAATTGTTCAAAAGATAATTGATTTCTAATTCAGCAAATAACATTTCCTAAAAATATTATTTTAACAAGATAATACTGGCTGATTAAAACAGCATTAAGAATCAATTGTCCAAAATGTTACTGATTTCTAATTTGACAAATCATTCTTTAAATTATTTTATTAAAATAATGTTCATTAAATTCCTCAAAATAAACCATGGTTCTTAAAAATAAATATCCACTTTAAACTGATTATTGCAATATTTTTTATTGGTTCTCCTTTTTTAATTCATCTGTATATAGTTCATGAGTTTCCCTTATTCTTTCATTTTGCTTGTTAGTTTGCTTAGTTGAGTTGTTTCTAGCCTAGTTAAAGAGTTTGGTAATTAAAATGCTTTAATTTGGAGTTGAATTGTTTTCTTGATAAATTCTTATATTTTGGAGAGAAGTTGTCTGTGTTAATTCCATGTATGTATAGCGCTTGCTGTCAGCAAACGCCAGTGCTCAAATTACCCTTTTCATCGATTGTTCCATCATACAACACCATGTCGGCCTGGTATTCATTGGATAATTCTTGACCGACTGAAAGTTGTTTGACTAATGATTCCTGATCAGGTGGTGTCCTGATTTGAGTCTGACTGAAATTCTTTATTTTAACTTTATTGGTAATAAAACATAAAGCTTTTTACAAGGGCGGGAATGGGACGTCCTTCCTTGGAAGCTTTTTGTTTCCTTCTCATCTGTGCTTTCATCACTGAGACCTTTAGCATTATGGGAAATGTTATCTGTGATGAGCATCTGCTGCTGTGAGACTCTGTACAACTGGTTTAATATTGACATTAAAAGTGCAAGTTCATAACACCTGGAAGATAGTAGCCAAGAATTATTGCCCTCCAAATGGTCCTTTGTGATATCAATATTGAATGCGCTGATTTAGTGATCATATATTTGCAATATATTGTGCAGCCTTAATACTGACCTCTGCAGAGTGGAAACAGCCCTCAAAAGCTGCAGTTTGGAGATGCTCTGACCCAGTCATCCAGCCATCACAGTTTGACACCAGTTTTGACCATTTCTTCCTAAATGGTGACGGAATAAGGCCATCTGAAGGCCATCTGTCATTTTGACAGTTTGCAACTCACACCCTGACCACTTTGAGGCGGGTTAGCAAATTAAGTAGCTGTTTCCTCCTGCTGAAGCAGAGTGTTTGCCGGGATCAGGAAGCTCCTCATTCGGAGATGGAAAAACACAACAGATTCCACATTTTCATCAGTTGTTAACAACAATGAAGTTAAACTGAAATATGTTAATGAAAGACAAGGTAAACCCTGAAGTATACAGGCGTGTTACCACTATGCCAACCAGGCTTTGGCAATGACCATGGAGTAGCAAGTGTTAGTGCCAAACAATCTGGCAAAAGTTCTGAGGTAATTTCTAAACAGTTTGAAGTCCATCATTCTACAGAAAGAAAGATTATGTACACATGGAAACATCTGCCAGTGTACCCAGAAGGAGACGTCTCAGCCGGCTGCTTCTTCTCAGGCTCTACAGGCCTCAGTTAGCATGTTATAGATTAAACTGTTTGACAGAACCATTAGCAAAAGACTGAACAAGTATGATTGTTTGGAAGCGTTGAAGTAGAAAGCCTTTTCTCACTACAATAAATATGGCAGAACAGCTTAGGTTTGGAAAGTTGCATCTGAATTAAAGTCTAAAAATATGTCTGGCCCATTAGAACAAATGCCTCAGATGAACTGTCTAGCTTGGTGATGAAGGTGAAGATGATCATTTGGGCTTGTTTTGCAGGAATTGGGGTCATTAAAGTCACCGAATCGATCATAATATACCAATGTCATTTGTTCTGTCTAACTGGTGATGCCTCACCCCACACTGGGTCATTTGAAGGAAAGCAAGCTAATCAAAAACACAATGGCTGTAAAAGAAAGAATCAAAGGTTCTAAATGTTCCAGCCGCAGTCCACGCTTCAGTCTGATTGAAAAGCTGTGAAGATCTTAAGAGAACGGTGCAGAAACAAACATCTGCATGTCTCATAGAACCGAAATAATGTAAAGAAGAATAGGCCAAGGTTTTCCTCCATGATGTGAGAGACTGATAAAGTCAGACAGACAATGACTACTGAGAGTTGTTGCTATTAATAGTTTTTCAGTCATGGCTCTTCCTTTTTAGCTTTGTCTTTAAATAATTTTAGAACCTAGAATCTGAGTGCCACAAGTTGTTCTAGTTTCAGCTGCCTTTGACACTAATCTGACACAATGAAGAATCTCCTTCAATAGTACTCCAGGAAATTAAGACACATGAATGTAATTTTGCTTCCTAAGTTCCTTCTGATATGACTCAAGTTATGCCCTGAAGCATATTTAAATGGCAGCAAAAAATAGACATGAAGAATGATTATACAAAGGAACAAAAACACAGATATTTTCACTCTAACATTTATTAAGTGTGGAATCTGTTGTGTGTTTTCGACTGAGTTTAGATAAAATCATTTATATTAAGGACCAGATTTGTTATATCTTCATAAGTTAAAGCCTGAAAATGAACGAGTGTTCTTTATTTTTACCATGACTATTTTTTTACCTCAACAACTCCTTCTCAAATTCATCCAAGAGCTCGTCAGGTTTCCCCCTTTGCAGCTGAAACAAAAATCCAGATCTTTCCAATATAAATATTTATATACTTCTTTACCCGCCACGAATCGGATGAAAACACACTTTAAACATGACACTTTAAACATGACAGTGTCTGTACATACCTGTGTTTTGGTCGGTGAGTCCCGTGTGGAGCCTCCTCCGTCTCCTCCGCTGCTCCTTTTAGCTGACAGCAGCGCCTGCGCTCGGTCCAGAGCCGAACTCCGACCGCTTACCTTCCACATCTTTCAGCTGCTTCTCAAAAGCTGTGTGGATCGTTTCTGGTGTTACATGTTCCTTTCTATGGTTTTTACTACACTGGAGAAACGTTCTCAGCTAGTTGGTAGCTAACCCGATATTAGCTTGTTTTAACTGCATCTTGCTCTTTCTTTGGGTTCGTTCTGAGATATCATAACGTCTCTAAACAATTCAGCAATACCCGACCAACACCAGACAACATAATAACATCCTTTTCATCTTGTTTTTACTTTTTACTCACACCAGCAGACTAGCGTCCCCCGTTTCCATGGAAGAACTTCTGTTCTTCTTCTCTGTAGTGAACGGAAAATGGCATCAGATCAGTAGCGCCACCTACAGTCTGAATGTACAATGCAAATCTTCATTCATTCATTCATCTTCTATACCGCTCATTCCATAGGGGGAGATAGTGCTCATCTCCAGCAGACTATGGGCGACACAAGATTTACAATGAAAATCTTTTATGCATAAATCCATCACTTTCATGTGTAAAATCTTGTTTAGCCTTTTTTTTTTCATTAGGTGTTTTAATTCGTCTTTGGGCATTATGAAAAAAAATATCGTGTTGTATAAATTATTTTGTTTTAAATAGTTTAAAGCTCACACAAGGGGGGAATGTGTATTTAACAGGTGAATATGTATTGGTCACAATCCTGAGATATTTGAGTTTTGTTTTTCTTTTGTGTTTGTGTTTTGTTTATTACCTTGCTGTTTATTGTGTTCTTAGGTCTTGCTTTCCTTAATTCATTTCCCCTGTGCTTATTATTGTTGTTGTATGTTCCTTATTAATTCAGTATTTGTGGTTTTTCTACATCTTGAACTATATTCAGGGGCTGGATTCATCAAAGGCTGTATTTGTAGGCCAATTACGTTACAGCGCGGCGACGAAGGCTGTCCCAATTCATTAATCCTTCCGAGAACCCTTCAAATGCGCCCGACAAATGTGTCCATCTTTTGCCCGATTTGAAGGATGGGTTGTGAGTATCCTTCGCGGTCCATCTTTTCCCATGATTCATTGCTGGTCGAAGCAGATTGGTCAAGCAGGGGCAGCCATGGCGGACCATAACGGCAAGAGCTGTGATTAAATTGTGAAAAAGTACACTTTCTGTGACACAAATGAACTTCTGCAGTGTTTTTAGTGTGGGAATATAACTGTGTAGACGTTTAATATCTGCTTGATTTATCTAGACATCGCTTAATTTCAAATGTGCTCCGACATGTTTGGAGTTTTCCGCTCCCGCTGTAGTAACTGCCAGCTTGCTTCTCCAGCCTTCCTGGTGGTGAGGCTAGACCGTCCCAATTCGCAGCTGCTCACTTCCGGCCTCCGTGGTTTTAGCAGTTGACGAAGGACCCAGCACACGTAGACCGGGTCCTTTGAAGGATCCAGTCCCTGAATTGGGAAATAGTGAATTTCCTGACTTGTTTCAGACCACTTCCTGAGTTTTCCACTTGAAATCAGCCTCTACCGCATCCTAATGTTATCCACCTGTATGTCATTGTCTTCCTTTGTTTGTTTGTCTGTTTATACCTCACTCAGCGCAGCTTCCCCTTGCTAGATTGTCTTCATCTCTTTTGTCAAGTAGTCCAGCTCTAATTTTGTCTTCCAATGATTTTGACCCAACTTGTGTGTTTGGACTTTCCTCTGCCTCTGTTCTGGATACCCCTGCTTAGATTGGATGTTTGGGTACTGACTTGGAGTGTGTTAGAGGATTCCTGTATTTTACACCACTGTGTTGGGTCTTACATTAGAGTCCTTTATTCCTGTGCTTTACGACAGTAGTGTGGGCTTGTACACATTGCCTTTGAAGACATTTATTTGTTCCTCAAACGCTGCTCTCACAGATGCCATCTTATGGTTGTTGGACTGCAGTCAGTATCAGTAATAGCCATAATCTGGGTCAAGGATCCACCTTTATGGACACCCAGCCATATACTTTGGCTCAGCACGGATGAATTGATTTGGGTCTACCATGTGGTTTTTTTGTTCTATATTCTTCAGGATCTTCTGAGAAATTTAAAATAACCTGTCTCACTTGTAGTGGAATTTCCTTATCAAAGTGTGAGAGAAGTTGACTCACAACAAGAGAAAATCCAGACTTTGTCTTTATAAGTTTTGTTCAAAGGCATTCAGCGTTTGAAGACCCCGTCACTGAGGTTAGTCAGTGAAGCAGAGCCCCGATCAACATTTACACACAGTATTTATACCAAACATGACAGTGTTATCTCAACTTCAAAGAGTCTGTGTTTTATGACCCTAGACCCTCCTCGGATCAGAGGTAACAAAGTTATCTACGAACAGACCCATCTGCTCTTCCTGAGGCATCACCCTAAAGCATGGGTTTTAAGCATTAAACTGCTGATAATGGCTTTTACAGCTTCCTCCTCTAACACAGATGTTCTGAGGAGTGAGGTAACCTAAAGGTCATACACTTTGGAACACTTAATAAAATAATTTCCATTACACACTACATCCAGTTTTGGCAGAGTTGGTACATTTCAAGAGGCCTTGCTTTTTCATCTTCACACTGAGATAGCCAAGAACAGCTTATTTTGTTTTTTCCAGCTGCACTTAAAGCATTCGAAAAGGTGTCTGAAGAAATGCCTGTCAATAGTCTACTTATGATGAGGAGGAAGAAATGGGTCATAGTTAAAAGATTGTGGATTCTTATCATGCTCTTAGAAATTTGGAGAGTATAAGCTCTTCTAAAACCTACATCTTTGCACTGGCTCTTCTTCAAGCTGAGCATAATCTGCTGAAGACAGAAACATGAAGTCTGAAACTAACCCTAAACAGTCATTTAATCCAAATGCTTTGTTGGCACCCTGTTCTGCAGTGTAGCCAAAAATGAAAAACAGAGCCTTAACAGTATTGTATAGAATACAAATAAGCTTTATTGTGTACCAGCAGCAATGTGAGAGGCAAGTGGAAGCAAGCAGATTCACACAAAGCTAAAACATATTGAAACAGTAATAATAAAAGATGGTACAATAAGGGCAGATTTACAGCATAAGAAAACCATTTTGAATACAATGCAGTCATTCAAAATAGCAAATTTAGATTCAATAAAATGATTTGAAAATGTACAAAAAGCATTTCTGTAATTGTGCATGAGAAAAACAACTTACTATTTACAAAAAAAATGAAAAAACTGCAGGGATGTAAACACTTATCGAGGTTTTTTGGGAGCAGTGAGTGATGTTTTAAAGCAGTCTTTTCACTCAGGGAGCTCTCCAGTTCTGCAAGAGCTTCGTGCATGGGGTACGAGACATTGACCTAGAGTGATATTATTTTTGATAGAGTCCTTCTGTCTCCCACCATCTGCACTGGGTCGAGGGGGCATTCTAGGACAAAGCTAACATGCTGGGGTCTGTTTCACAAAGTGGGTTTAGTGAAAACCCAGTTTTAGAAGTAAGTATCTGCATACCCTGGGTTTTTAGTTTCAAAAAGCTAGGAAGCCGTTACGCTCTGTCAAGTTACTTCTGCAACATACTCTGTGAACCAACCCTGCTCGGTAGCAGGATTTATTAAAGTAACCCTGGGTCGGGCCTATCTTTTTGGCTGAGACCTGGCAAAAGGAAAGTGTCAGAAATGTGTCCTGTTCTGGAGCAGCCTGTTGATGGAGCGCAAATATGCTGTAGTAGTCTTCCTCGGGACAGATTGATCAGAGCGCGATTAGATGCCTTATCATTTCCGGATGAATATATTTTCGATCGTATTTCGCCACAATCAATAATTGATATCGATAGTGTTATTAGATCGCACATCCCTTTTGACACAATGTACGCTAGCATCTATCTATCTATCTATCTATCTATCTATGCTCCCTCACTAAATGGAGTGCTAGTCTTGCCCTTGGTGAGTTAATATATCTGTATTATATTTTAATCAACATTTTCCTCCTATTGCAGATGAAAATGTAAACTGCATCCTTTTACTGTCCTAGGAGAGTACAATGGCTACCTTCTCATAAGGTTCCCCCGTCAGCCCTATTTGCTGACCCCTTACTCTGAGCCTTAGCCTAGCCAGCAGCACCGTTATAACGTGGCTCACATCATCATAGGATTGCTGCAGGCCTGGTTTCAGTTCCTTCGCACACTTAGCGATAGCTAGAAAGGAGTTGTGATTCTACACTACATAGCCTTTATTAGAGGCAAAAACTGTCCTGTTTATGAACAAATTGTTCCAAATGACGATTTGGACCATGTCGTTGACATGAGAGAGGGCTGAGCAGTTAGAGATGCAATTTGTTATAATTATTTGTTAATTATTCTGTATTGCCTGCAAGTGAAAATACAGTAGTTATTAATATTTTGTTCAAACAATTAAAATCCTCCTCCTCTGTGGGCACCTCACCCACATTTAACTGATGCTCCAGCTGTTGTATTTTAATGTGTTTTCTGCAGCTGCAGTTTTAGGTCTTCCTTTCTGATTACACATGTTTCTATGTTTTCTTGTAAGTACACCTTGTACAGCTGTTTCACAGGGGCCTTTGGGGACAGAAAAATATCAAAGTTTCAGATGTATGTCTACTCTTTTTCATATTAAGTCATGAGCCATGATTTAACTTCTTAGTACAGAGACAAGTTTTGCTCCAGAGGTGGATGGACCCTCATCATCTGAATGACCATCATTGGTCTGTGGAGGAAAAATATCCTACTATGCTACGCACTCAAAAGTATAATCAACTGTTAGATTACAATTTTAAGGGCCACACCTCAATAGGCATCAACAATACTGCATGATGGAGTTTTGGGACAGAAGACAACAAGAGTCAGAAGACCATCCACAACTGATCAAAGATAAAAATGTTAAATTACACATTTACCCCAGACAAGTGAATCAGCTTTTTTGCTTGTTTTTTGTGGGGGGTTCCAAAACTTAATTTACATAACTTCAGCTTTTAATTCACCTTACAAATTATATATATTTATGATCTAAAAGTGAATGTAGTCAAAAATGGTATACCTACAAGAGTGTCAGTGTCAACTACTGTTTGAGATGGAGGGGTGGGTGTCGTAGAGTAGAGGGTGACACGGGAGTGGATTTTCTCTCCTGTCCCACAGAAAAATATCTTGTCCCATCCCAATCCCAGGCCAGCATAACGAAAAGAATCCTGTCCCGTCCCACTCCTGGTAAATTGACTCCCACTCCCATTCAGAACGACTCCCACTCCTGTGCCACTCCCATTTTTGTTTTCTTCATTTAGTCTTTTGGTAATTTCTTTCTTTGAAGGACCAGTTAGGTCCCTGTTTTTAGCTGTAGTAAAGGCCAGTTAAAGTAAAAAGAATAATAATGACGAAATAATAAAATATCAAACAAGGAAACAGACCATGTTTATCTTAGTTGAATAAACAAAATGTACCTAGTTGTATTTTACTCATTTATTAAGTGACTGTTTCCTTTGAACAATGACATTACTTTTATGTTTCAAGTTGCTGAAATGAAAGAAAAATGCACCTAGTAAGAGAACTGTACTTGTTGAACAAAAGGACAAAAAGGCATTACCTTCACAATTTAGAAACTGTACCTCAATGGTTCACAGCCCTGGTCCTCAGGGACCTCTTCCCTGCAGGTTTTAGATGTGTGTCTGCTCTAGAACACCTGATTCAAATTCTGACATGACCTCCTATACAGGCATCAAGAATGGAGGGTCAAACTGGACAAAATGAATACAATAAAATCATCATTAAATAAATAAATGTTGTGAATGTCCCATAAGTGAAGTAAATGTAACATGAAAGAAATGTAACATTAAATGTGCCATTAAATTAAAGGTACCATTTATTTATTTAATACATCATTAGAAACAATAAATGTACCATTATATCATGAAATGGAATATTATGCAATTAAATGTGCCACTGAATAATTAAGTATAATTTTAAAGACGACATGACGTAATTAGTGGTACACTTAATATTTAATGATGATAAATAAATTGTACATTTAATGGTACATTCAATTTTTTTCTATTTCACAACATATTTATTTAATATCTTCCCTTGATGAAGCCTTTCTACGGAGTCCGCGAGAGGACATGGGGGGAATTGTTTTCTCTTTTGTGTCCCCACGCAATAGTCTTTACGTTATCTCGCAATACTTTGGGGGATAGTTTCCAAACCAGATAACTGCAAAAGTGAAACAAACACTACACCCGTTTTGAGATTTATTGAGTTTTATTTTGAAATCAGCCTTAAATAAAATGATCTTCAAATCAGACTAAAAGACAGTTTTTATCCACAAGCTGTCAAACAAACTACTGAACTCTGGACAATAATGCTGCATGAAACCACATCTGTGACACTTTATTTCCTTATTACTGCTGCATGATGTGTACTTTTTTTTGTACGCCATTAGTGTTTTTGTTTTTATCGTGATTTGAACGGTTCTTCTTATCCTAAGCATTTCATCACATTGTTGACTGCGTGTTAACCTGCATATGACAAATAAACCATATCAATGACATATCAGTGTTTGTTTTATGAGCAGTTTATCATCTGTGCTGCTGTTCCAAAATGCCAAACGCAAAAGTATTGCGTGGAGACGCAAAAGAAATAAATTTCCCCATGTCCCCTCACGGGCTTCCGTACCTTACCTCTTAAATCTTTAGTGCACATGCAGCAATTTTGTTGGTCAGATGAGACTTGACACATGTTGGTACTTTTGGTTTGATGAATGAAGAGATGCAGGGCTGATTCAATCCAGAATCTGCCTTACATGTGTCCCTTAATCACTGGTGAACTTGATTACGACTAAACACGTTTTACAAGCATCATACTGCGTGTTAAAACCGCTACATTCAACTCTCCTGAAGTTCGGTAATATTTGCGACTTTCCTGTCAGCTCTATGAGTTTAATAGATAAGTCCTTATTTCTGACTTTACGTTACAAATCCAATTTTACCACGTCCAGTTCTCCACCTGCATTTGCTTCCTCCATCCTGAACGCAGGTGGAAAACATCGATAAGAAGCACTGTTGGCTTGTGGGTCTTGTAGTTCGTTTGACTCACATTATAGTATAGGCTTCTTGGAAAAAAAACTACACAATGGCGGCATCGATCCAAGTTTTCTTTTCTTAAAGTTTATAACAAAGTCTCAGTTTTACATTTCCAAAGACAATTGATCCTAGTTTATTTTCCCTCCTATTGGTTAGCTCCCGCTCCCGTCTGCTCCCGTTCATTTTTTATCCTGTACCGTCCCAATCACGTGATCTTTACTGATGCTGTCTCCCGTCCCGCGGGTTTCCCGTGGGAATCCCGTGACCCGTGGGACTCCCGAAAAAATGTCAGCCTCTATCGTAGAGCCAATGCTGGGAAAAGAATTAATGTACATCTCAGTTATTTTAATACCTAACCTCTAATGTTAGATTGATTGATTGACTGATTGTATGTGTCCTAAGGGTTTGGATCACCCACTATTGTTACTGACAGCCATCTCTCGGGTCTCTGAGAGGGGTGGTGGAGAAACCCCACCTGTTCTTCCTTTTTCACATTTACTATAACTGAGGTCAAATTTGGTCAAGTTCAGCAAGCACAAATTTGACACTTATATTGAAGCATTTTCGTGTTACTTTCAAGTGGACAATATTAAATATCGGCAATGTAAGATGACTTGCTATACATTCAATTTTTTGGGAGATCGGGTCATTAATTGCATATGTTGAATATGGCCAATGAAGGCTGAGTAATTCGGTTGGTAAGGGTTAAACATAATAACGCATAACTAGACCTTATATGATTTAACTGGATTTTAATATTTAATCTTGATTTTATCTTGCCTGCTGGGTAACACCTAGTCACATATTCAATGGACACACACACACACACACACACACACACACACACACACACACACACACACACACACACACACACACATTTGTTTGGACGTTTAATAAGTGTATTGAATACAATTTTAATTCTATGCCAAATACGCATATAATTGGTCAGCAATTTTCTGCCACGCTCTATTTTGATATTCTCCATATGTCAATAAGATTTTAACATGAGTGAGAAATTCTTATTTCTTCCAGTTGCCATGGTAAATCATGTTTTCTGCATTAAACTGATGAGGGCTTCTTCTTGTATGGTTGTGCCCGTGCTTAACTCTGGGTTAACTAAACTGAGAGTAGAGTGACCCAATTGTTATACCAACACATCGTCTATGTGGCACACCACTCCCTCGAGCCTCTCTGCGGCCTTTGTCACCATCCTGTTTAGAAAGTGCTTTGGAGCTAATGCTATGCCAAACAGTAGCCTCTTAAAAAAAATGCACAAATGTTGTGATGAATATTGTTAGTTTTGCTGAATCTTCAGGAAATTCTGCCAAAACCACATATCCCATTATTAGCTTACTAAAAATTCTGGCTTCAGCCAACATGCCCAGTAAT
The DNA here is from genome assembly GCF_021462225.1 of Girardinichthys multiradiatus. Taxonomy (NCBI): domain Eukaryota; kingdom Metazoa; phylum Chordata; class Actinopteri; order Cyprinodontiformes; family Goodeidae; genus Girardinichthys; species Girardinichthys multiradiatus. The sequence goes on along the minus strand of NC_061802.1, from coordinate 44,228,286 downwards.
TCCTTCACTGATGGCAGGATAAACTTCTCATAATACACTGACTCATTCAGTTTGGTGAGATCGACACATATGCACACGGCCCCCATCTTCTTGGGCACCATCACGATGCCAGCACACCAGTCTGTTGGCTCCCCAACTCTGCATAGCATCCCAAGGCTTTCCATGGGAGACAGTTTCTGCTTAACTTTGTCCAACAATGGCAATAGGATGCTCCTTGGAGCCTTTATTGGAGCGGTTGGTGGGTTAGCTTTGATGTCTCTATAGTGACACTGTTCAGTTGTGCAACTAGCCCTAGCCTACAACTCACAGGTCTTCCCAGCAGTGCAGTGTACAGATGACAACATACACATCTTCCATCTCCTCTTTCCCACCTCTCCTAAGCAGCATCATGGCAACAGCCACAACATCAAGAGGACTCCTCCCTGGTCACAGTAGGGGCTTTGATGCTTTGCAAAGCATAGGTGGATTGTTGTTATATATCTTCTGGAAAACCGCATGTGGCAGGACTGTGACGTCTGCACTCTGCCATTTTTTCACACTGCTGTCATGGATTTTGATTTTGACTAACCACAGATTGACATCTGTTGTGATGCTGAAGAAGATAGCATCCTCATCCTCTTCTTCAACTTCATGTACAGTTTTAGGCACCCTGCACACATGAATATAATGTCCCTTTCTGACATAAGTGTGACATTTAGCCTCATTTGCAGGACAATCACATTTAGGATATAATGGTGGAACTGCCACATTTGTGATACTGCAAAGATCTTGCTTTGCTGTTCTGGGTGTTGCGTGACTTATTTGCATGCACAGGTTTGTTTTTGCTGTTATTAAACACTCTGACTCTATTCACATACGTAGCATCACTTGACTGTGCACTAGTGTCCCCTGGCAGGAAAGCTTGTTGCTTATTCACCTCTTCACTTTGTTGTGCCATCCTGACTGCTTTGTCCAAGGTAAGTTCTGCATCCAGCAGCATACGTTCAGACAACCCTTTTTCCAAAAACCCAGTAATGAGTCTGTCTCTAATGAACTTGTTGTGTAGCAGCCCCCTTTGTTCAGCCAGCACAAAGTGACAAATAAATCCACTGACTCCCCTTCACTCTGTTTGCACACGTTGCACTTTGCACACTTGTAGAATCCATTCTTCTTTACAATAAAGGAGGTTTGAAAGCATTACATACCCCCATGTAAGTGCCTTTTTCAGCTGCTGTCAAAGTAAGCCCACATAGAATGTCATCTGCCTTGTCACCCATACAGTTTATCAATGTATCAACTTGATTTTTTACTTGCCAGGCGAAATCTTTTAATTCTGCAGATCCATTTGTCCCACTCTTGTGGCTTGGAAAAGTTCTAGGACTCTGGTGGCTGGATATTAAACGTAGCACACTGCCCTGGTGCCACAGCAGCTCTGTTGTACAGTTGTTGCTCGCTCCCAGCTCCTGCTGCTCACATTTTCTCTGTCGCTCATTTTGTCCTCTTTCTTTCCTTTGCAGGTATGCAAGCTGTTTCGACAGCCTTCTTCTCTCCACACAAACTGCAGTCTGACACCATCTTATGTTAATAAAATATTTGAGTGAGTTCAGCTGTAAGTTTTACATGTCTTTATTGAAGTTATACGTGCCTAACGGCGTCCCTCAGCAACTCTTGTAGTCCTTGACTATTCAATCACACCACACTTTAATCCATGATTTAACTTCCTGACTAAATGGCAGAACATAGTCAGGCATACTCAAAGCTCAAAGCGTACGCAGTGTCACACAATAAACTGCTTGGCGTGAAAAATTCTCCCCATCAATCTGTTTTATATGTGACACACTGCTTCAAGCAACTGCTCGCAAGGACACGCTGTGTCACTGCCACTCTCTGTGCCGCACTGAAAGGTATATTCCCCTTCTTTGTCCCTAGGCTGGTTTACTGGCCTTTAATGACACCTTCTTTTCTTTTTGTTTTTCCAAAGCTACATGGAAAATTAGCTCTGCTTCCTCAATCGATGACGGCATGGCAGAAAGTGTAGGAAATCTAGGAGTTTGTCACCAGGATACCGGTCAGCTGCTCACAGTACGCCTGACTTTGTTCTACCCTTTATGTGTTGATATGTTGCTTCAATATTTACACATTCAGGCATCTGGAAACTTTACCAAAGGAAAAACCAGACTTGTGGAGTTCCACAGTTCTCTTCCTGGTATCCTTTCTAATTTTTCTATGATGTCATATAAGGAAGCATTTGTTTGGGGTGTTGCCTTAAAATAGATCCACATGTGTACCACCATTGAGCTCAACTCGATGACCTTATTATCTGGGCATAGCAATGCTAGTGTATACACACCTTTGAATTTGAACAAAGTAATGTTCTCTAAAGAATTTTATCTCTTATTATTCTGGCACTGAACAAATAGAGGAGAAATTGGTCATAACTGACATAAAACAAAAAACGTTTAGTCTGATATAATGTCAGACAGTGACCAAAAAGATTATAGATTTGGGATAACAGCCATCGCCATTAGACACACTGATAAACTCAGAGAAGGTATGCAATGAAGACACAGGCGAGTCAAAGTTCTCTTTGGCTGGCCAGGGAGAGACAGTTCATTCTCTCAGAGGAGCTGCCCTGTGTCACAGCCTTTTATTAAAGAAAGAGTTAATTTCAATTAACTCAAGTTTTCTCCATTTCAGTCCAGTCCAGTAATTATGTTAAGGACCATTTCATCTTGTGTTAAATTTGAGTCTAATTTGATCATTCTGAACCTGACTGGAAAAAGTCCAAACATCTTTAGTTTTATCATAAAGAACTGACCTAATATTATCATAGTACTGTTGAGAATCAGACTTGCTCTTGTAGTGTTTAACTATTATCGTGCACATATATCCTAATTTTTACAAAACATGAAACAGACATTCATTTCACAAAAACAGACAGACAAAATAGACAGACATTGGCCACATAAAAGTTTGATTACTTTGTTTGTAAAAGAATAGTGAAAAATTGAAGACAGGTCTATGAACTTTCTTATGTTTATCCTTGTTTCAATACAGGTAGAACCTTTGCTATCTTTATATGATTTTTCGGAAAAGATTCTGGAAACCTTATTGGGATATAAGTTTGGCAATGATCATCAGAACATCAGACCTTTATTAGTGCTTTTAAGGTCCCTCAAAGACGCTCTACAATGAAATCAGTCATTCCCATTCACACACATTCACACACTACTTACTTACATCTGTCAGAGTAATTTCATTTGCAAATATTTGAACATAATTTTACTTATATTATTCTTAAAATGCACATTGTTGTCTGATAACCCTTTTTTTTCCCACTAGGTCTGTTTTGAATGCATCAATTGTTTTTATTCACCAAGAATCAATAAGGTGGTCTTAGTGGGGTCCACTTTAAAGGTGTTGTCTGTTGGGTGTCATGTTATCATTGTCAGGTCAGTGAGGTTCATAAGTCAGTCAGAACCTTGGTCATTTGGTCTGTGCTCATAATGTTTCATAGATCCAGCCTATGATTAGTCAGCAAAACGTCCACCTATAGGAGAAAAATTGATTGTTAATGAATGAGCTGCATTTCCTAGGAACACTGTCTTCCTCCTGGATGAGCATCACCTGTTGAAAAACTTTCATCATTGTATTAGTCAGTTTGTTTCACATATTCACTGAAGTTGTTAGTATCTCATGTAGACTGACATATACTGTTGTATTTGGAGAGGATCTCAGATTAAATAAACTTAGTTAGAGCTTCAGTCCAGGTTCATTTTGTGTCTGCAGACTTTAGCCAATTTTTCTTTTTGTGTACATAAAGAGCAAGATCCAAAACATTTTCAAATTGTGGCAGAATGTAAACAAAACTGCTTGATTGACAAAATAACATTCAAGCACACAACCACCATATCAAAGGCTCTACTTCTAGAGAATCAAATAACCTTCTGGGGGCCGGTTTTGGCCCGTGGACCTTAAGTTTGACACATGCTGAGTAGAGTTACAATCTTCATCAGAGCTCTCAGCAGAGACAGACTTCTGCTATGATCAGAAGTTTTATCTTTGTTTTCAGGCAGCTGCGTTTCCTGTGTCAAGGTTGTTTCACAGAACTGGAATTTAATTTCTCTCAAAGAGGAAAACAAAATCAAAAATCCACACAATCTGAGTCAAATATGGAATTATTTTCCAGTAAAATGAATCTTTTGCATTTTATCATGGCGTCGCTGGTAGTATAACACCATAAAATGATTTTTAAAGCACCTGTTTAACACTTGACTACAAGATCTATTTATTCTCAGATTACTTCTCAGCACTGTTCTGCCTACTGGGATGGGTGGTGGCCTGCCCCCCCTTTTGTTTTCAGTTTTCAGTTAAGCTGAAAGTTCTGCCATGTGCTTTTCAACAGGCCTCAGTATTATGGCAATGGTAATTAAAGGCTGCTCTTGCTGTTTTTTCAAATTTGTTATTTATCTTTTTGTTTTAATCGGTTTACCAACTGTGTGCACGCAGGGACTGAAATCATAATCTTTCTGCCATTTAGCAGGGCTTCTGAACGCAGCTTCCCATCTTTGGAGAAGGTGTATGTACTTATTTTATATTTTAATTAATAGCTCCTAATCAATAACTTTTAACTATTCATTATTATTATTATTATCTTATTTATTTTCTGATTTAACAACTTACTATTATTATCTAATTTATTTTCAGAAAATAAAATACAGTACAGACCAAAATTTTGGACACACCTTCTCATTCAAAGAGTTTTCTTTATTTTCATGACTATGAATATTGTAGCTTCACACTGAAGGCATCAAAACTATGAATTAACACATGTGGAGTTATATACTGAACAAAAAAGTGCTACGAATCAGAAAAAGGCAGACCCAAGATTCAGCCAGACACAGTACTGAAAGTTTAAAAGGTTTATTCAGCCACAGGAAAACGTCACACAGGTAACACTCCTCACAGCTTCCAGGAATCACTGAGGCAGAAAGAGGAATTAGTGACTTGTATTCTCTCCAGATTTTGCAGGGATCAGAAAAGCCACTAACCTGCTTTTGTCTTGAGTGGAACTTGAAACCCAGAGGGGAAACCTCAGTGGGCGGCAGGTGGTGATCTTCACAGCACAGGTAAGAAGTGACTCCAGGCTGAATAATCCGAGGGCTAGGCTGGCTCAGTAATCCAAGGACAGAAACAGGGTCAACGATCGGAACAAGAGGCGTCAGGCAAGGGGCAGGCAGAGGCATAAACCAGATGCAGGAAACAAGGTCGACAACCAAAATCCAAATAGTCCGACAGGGAGCAGGCAGAGGCATAAATCCAAAAGGCAAGGCAAGGTCAAGAACAATGATCTGACGGGAAGGAATGGTGGATATCTACTCACACAATGGCTTTCAAAAATCTGGCACGGTCTGCTTGTCAGAGTCGGTATATATCAGGGAAGACACAGGTGTATGGCATGCCACAGATTGCACTACACTGCAGCAGCCACCAGGTGCATCTAATCTGCTGATTGCAGCCAGGGAGACAGGGTAGAGCAGACGTGCCAGAATCATAACAAAAAGTGTGAAACAACTGAAAATATGTCTTATATTCTAGGTTCTTCAAAGTAGCCACCTTTTGCTTTGATTACTGCTACGCACACTCTTGGCATTCTGTTGATGAGCTTCAAGAAGTGGTCACCTGAAATGAAAGAAACTGGCTCACATGAGGACCGCCCCAGGAAAGGAAGACCAAGAGTCACCTCTGCTGCAGATGACAAGTTCATCCGATTCACCAACCTCAGAAATCGCAGGTTAACAGCAGCTCAGATTAGAGAACAGGTCAATGCCACACAGAGTTCTAGCAGCAGACACATCTCTAGAACAACTGTTAAGAGGAGACTGTGTGAATCAGGCCTTCATGGTAAAATAGCTGCTAGGAAACCACTGCTGAGGACAGGCAACAAGCAGAAGAGACTTGTCTGGGCTAAAGAACACAAGGAATGGACATTAGACCAGTGGAAATCTGTGCAGAAGAGGTGAATGGATGGACTCTACATGCCTGGTTCCCACCGTGAAGCATGGAGGAGGAGGTGTGATGGTGTGGGGTTGCTTTGCTGGTGACACTGTTGGGGATTTATTCAAAATTGAAGGCATACTGAACCAGCATGGCTACCACAGCATCTTGCAGTGGCATGCTAATCCATCCGGTTTGCGTTTAGTTGGACCATCATTTATTTTTCAACAGTACAATGACCCCAAACACACCTACAGGCTGTGTAAAGGCTATTTGACCAAGAAGGAGAGTGATGGGGTGCTGCGCCAGATGACCTGGCCTCCACAGTCACCAGACCTGAACCCAATCGAGATGGTTTGGGGTGAGCTGGACCGCAGAGTGAAGGCAAGAGGGCCAACAAGTGCTAAGCAGCTCTGGGAACTCCTTCAAGACTGTTGGAAAACCATTTCATGTGACTACCTCTTGAAGCTCATCAACAGAATGCCAAGAGTGTGCGGAGCAGTAATCAAAGCAAAAGGTGGCTACTTTGAAGAACCTAGAATATAAGACATATTTTCAGTTGTTTCACACTTTTTTGTTCAGTATATAATTCCACATGTGTTAATTCATAGTTTTGATGCCTTCAGTGTGAAGCTACAATATTCATAGTCATGAAAATAAATAAAACTCTTTGAATGAGAAGGTGTGTCCAAACTTTTGTTCTGTAGTGTATGTATGTGCATCCACCAGCAAACAGAATTTCTCACCGGACCCTTCCGCTTATGGTTCTCATCCCAGAGGTAAAAGAGGTTTTAGACTGTTGCTAGTATAATGTCTAAAAATAAAAATCTGAATTCCCTACAGCACAGGTTCAGTGGGGAGCAACTTTACGTTCACACCGCGAAGGTTTCGGGTTGTCTCACTGAGAGGGCTGTATGATTCTGCAGACACACACACACATGCACCAACACACAGTCACTTATAGGCCTGTCAAAATAAGGTGAGATCTCTCCATTTAATCCATGTTTCGTTGTCCGATGAGCTAACCCCTCCCTCCTACTTCCCCATGTCTAAAGGGATTGCTCAATCCAGCTCTCCATCCAACGGGTCCGGACTTCCCTAAACCTGAAAGGTCTTACTAAGCAGGTTTACTGAAAGTTCTGTTTAAGCTAGTGTCGGGAAATGACTCGCCTAGCCTCTGACAGCCTTCATACAAAAGTCTCGACCTTCTTCAACTGTAGGTCTGGACGACTGAGTAGCCTATCGCAGTCATCCACACTTTCAACAGTCACTTTTGTTCACGGCTGCTCATTCCCTAATTTACAACTGGCTCTTGGTATATAGGCTAGGTTAATTTTAGTAGCTCAGCACGAGCCCCAAGGGCGCTGTTTTAACAAACTTGACCAAGGCAACCTATAAAAACCTCCTAAAATCTCTTAGAACCAGGCAACAAGACTTTTTACCACCAATGAAAAACCAACAATATGGTGACTCAAATAACTGAATGTCCACGATTTAACTAGAATTTTATCTGCTTTCTTTAATTAGTAACGCTTTTGCAGGGGTCAGTAACAGCTGAAATTCGGCAACACAAAATAATTTCAATAATAGAAATGAATCAATCAACTCAACCTGTCTTTCCCTGATGCTGAAACTAATGAGTGTGGAGAGGCTTTGAAGACGGAGGCTCATCCATCCACCTGATGGAGAAGATTTCTTCTGGTAACAACGAGTGGTTTCTTGAAGGGAATATGACTTAATCTTCAATTTTCTTCCTTTAAGTGGCAGGCACTGATGCTCCAGGCTTTAATGGTTAAACAGGATCTTTGTTGTTATATGTCTCTGAAGACAGTAGTTTCCAGAGGCTGAAGAGTTGAAGGAAACCCGGAGACATAAATGAAGTTGATTCAGGACTTCCAGAAGCCTGAAACTTAGAGCAATCAGCTGTTCACCGATCAAGTTCACTTCTGTTGTCTGGATAAAAAGGCTTTAGATGAAATCAGTCTTAATTTTGAGGCACAGTCCTTTCTGGGGACACGGGTTGATCCTCTTTTTTAATGCAGTCGATCAGTGGGGCTGTGTCTCTGTTCCTTTTCCATCCAAGCTTATTTTCTCCGTCCGATCTTGTTCGCTGGTCGTCTGCGAGGAAACAACCCCGTTTCTGCTCTCAGCATTGTTTTTATATCGCTTGATGCCTTCACCGGTCAGGCCCTTATTAGGCTTCTTAGTTATTGCGCAACCTATTCAGCTCAGCTTTTTGATTATTACTTTAGTCATGGTCACTGTGACCTACCGATTCTGCTTCTCAGCCTCGGAGATGCCAATAATAGCCACGCTGGTCTGTAGTCGCATCCTCCCGTCGCTGTCAGCATGCAGCTGGCTCTCGTCACTCCTAGTCATCCTACAGTTCTTTCCCTAATCTGCTCAGTTTTAAACTATACACAGTATTACATATTCCATTCTTCAGCTTTCAGCATTTACTTTAAAACACAGTTGCAAAACCATCACTTCATTCTTTTTATTCATGATTTACAAATGATTAACGTTATATCTCTTTCATATATAGCTGATTGAGAATGTCAAACCTTAATGTTTTTCCTCTAATTCTCAGTTCTTAACCACATTTCAATCATACATCTTTTAACTTGTTAATCAAAGACTACTAATTTTATTTAATACATGTGAAAGAATATAAAATCATCATACATCATTTCTTTGGATATAACTTGTTTATATTTTTGCAAAAGATAAGACAGATAACATGTGGCAGATACTATGTGGCTCCACACAGGCCTCTCCAGTCTCTCAGCTCCAGAATATGAGAACATGCTTGTTTCACTCCCTACTGCTTCATCTGTGTGTTTTAATAATTATTGCATGGAGGCGACTGTGGCTCAGTAGGAAGCGTAGTTGTCTTGCAATCGGAAGGTTGTGGGTTTGATTCCAGCTTCCTGCTGTATGTCAATGTGCCCTTGGGCAAGGCACTTAACCTCAAGTTGCCTACCGATCTGCGTATCAGTGTATGAATGTGTGAGTGTTAGTGAGTGCGATTGGGTGAATGTGGCTCTAGTGTAAAGCGCTTTGAGCGGTCTGTATGACTGGAAAAGCACTATATAAGTTCAGTCCATTTACCATTACACATAAGGATATTTATTGTAACTTTTATGGAGTTAACTGTGAGCAGTTACTAAATGTTGCATGGATTACATGGAAAGATCTCACCTTAACATGTAGTAACTGCTCACAGTTAACAACCAATAGACTGGGATGTGTTTTCATCTCAGCACAACATCCTTCATAGTTTGACAATATGCATAAAAAATCTATATGGTCTGCTGAACAAACAATTATGTTTTGGTCAACAGAATGCAGCTCACGCTCCAGCCACTTGATTGCAGCTAAATGCTTCTTATATCTATGGAATATGTTTGGAATACACTTTAGCATTAATGGCATATAGACACACTAAAAGAAGTTTGAAGAAAATCTGTTAAGAACAAGCTGGAGTGTTAAATTTACTTTTTGAGTTAAAGATTTCTAAGGGTTATATGAAGAAAGAAATTCTCATCCACACAAATTGTCATGTAACAAGTGAAATATGATTTTTTTTTTTTTTTAGTAAACATTTTCCACAATTCTCATTATAGGAAAACATCTCACCTGTGTGAAATCTCATGTGTTTAGTCTTGCATCTATCTGGAGGGGAAAAAAACATTATGCATTTCTCTAGAAAGCAGATTTTTCTGATATGTTGTTCAGGCTCTTAATCTCACCTTAATCCTGAGTCTTCATGATTGATTTCTTCCTGATCCTGGTTCTCAGCTTCTAGAGCATCCTAAGGGTCCAGTTGGTGTCTGTTTGGTTCTGTTTCATGGCAGCATTTTCTTCATTTACAGGACAAACCTCAAAGGTATGTGTTGGATGGGTGCGAGGACTTGTTATCACTCATGTAAAAACTTTGTGTTGTAATGCACCTGCACTCTACTGTGTATCTCTGGTATGCAGTTGTCTCTGAGTGCAGTCCTCCCTCCTGTGTGTGAAATCATCGTTATCTATTTCCCATGAGAACCAGCCTCCTACCAGCCTCACACACACACACATACACCCTGTCTGAACTGTCTGTTGAACTGTGCATATAAATAAAGAGATAGGGTGTCAAAACTTTGTAGTTGCACTGCAAAGTGGGCTACCCTTGTCACAAGTAAAACTGACTCTGTATCGTTCTTGCCTCTGAGTTGACTAAATAATACCTAACATAACTTGGTCCTTCGAGCTGGATATTATAAGAACTAAACTGATTTTATCTTTCTTTGCAGTGACTGGCGGATCTCCGGGAACAGCCTGACGTCGAGTTAAGCGCTGCCGCACAGCCGCACCTAGGCCTGGTGGCTGAAAGTCCCGGTGTGTGACATTCGCATCTGGCCGGTGGGTTATCGTCTTGCTCGACGCCAGGTGACTCTGGGGGGTCCGACAGAGTCACCTAGAACTCAACTCCGAGGTGAGATAGCTTTAAAATACAGTACATGAGATAAGAGTAAGCACTATATAAATAAAAGAAGAAAAGTACTTAAAAGTCGTTGGTAGTGTGTCGCCGTAAGGACGCTGCATTGGGAAGGTTTTATTTCGCCGCAAGGAAATAGTGATACATTTAGGTTGGATCTCACCATAAGGAGATTAGAAACGATGTTGCACAATAAGGGAGCTCATAAACTAAGGTAGGTCGACCATACATATTGCTGAAGGGACATAAATATGTTAAAATACTAACTGTGTGACTGTGTTGTGTGTATATGGAGGACTAAGCATTTTAATAGAATCATAGTAGGATTCTGCTAGTCCTGTGTTTTCTTTTGCCCAGATTAAAACTACGTACTGGTGACTTTGGAGATTAAGGTCGGATTTCATTCCACAAAATTAACACCACTGCGAATTAGTCGCAGTAGAAGGCCGTGTTAATGTCCTCTCCTTAAAGTCTCATGCCAGTGACCTTTTATCTGGGACATTTATACTACAATTAAACTAACATAAAACATAATGGGGAAGAAACAAAGTAAACTAATTGACTTAGAAGGGGATGTAAAGTTTATGGAGAACTACAGGTCCTTCTCAAAATATTAGCATATTGTGATAAAGTTCATTATTTTCCATAATGTCATGATGAAAATTTAACATTCATATATTTTAGATTCATTGCACACTAACTGAAATATTTCAGGTCTTTTATTGTCTTAATACAGATGATTTTGGCATACAGCTCATGAAAACCCAAAATTCCTATCTCACAAAATTAGCATATCATTAAAAGGGTCTCTAAACGAGCTATGAACCTAATCATCTGAATCAACAAGTTAACTCTAAACACCTGCAAAAGATTCCTGAGGCCTTTAAAACTCCCAGCCTGGTTCATCACTCAAAACCCCAATCATGGGTAAGACTGCAGACCTGACTGCTGTCCAGAAGGCCACTATTGACACCCTCAAGCAAGAGGGTAAGACACAGAAAGAAATTTCTGAACGAATAGGCTGTTCCCAGAGTGCTGTATCAAGGCACCTGAGTGGGAAGTCTGTGGGAAGGAAAAAGTGTGGCAGAAAACGCTGCACAACGAGAAGAGGTGACCGGACCCTGAGGAAGATTGTGGAGAAGGGCCGATTCCAGACCTTGGGGGACCTGCGGAAGCAGTGGACTGAGTCTGGAGTAGAAACATCCAGAGCCACCGTGCACAGGCGTGTGCAGGAAATGGGCTACAGGTGCCGCATTCCCCAGGTCAAGCCACTTTTGAACCAGAAACAGTGGCAGAAGCGCCTGACCTGGGCTACAGAGAAGCAGCACTGGACTGTTGCTCAGTGGTCCAAAGTACTTTTTTCCGATGAAAGCAAATTCTGCATGTCATTCGGAAATCAAGGTGCCAGAGTCTGGAGGAAGACTGGGGAGAAGGAAATGCCAAAATGCCAGAAGTCCAGTGTCAAGTACCCACAGTCAGTGATGGTCTGGGGTGCCGTGTCAGCTGCTGGTGTTGGTCCACTGTGTTTTATCAAGGGCAGGGTCAATGCAGCTAGCTATCAGGAGATTTTGGAGCACTTCATGCTTCCATCTGCTGAAAAGATTTATGGAGATGAAGATTTCATTTTTCAGCACGACCTGGCACCTGCTCACAGTGCCAAAACCACTTGTAAATGGTTTACTGACCATGGTATCACCGTGCTCAATTGGCCTGCCAACTCTCCTGACCTGAACCCCATAGAGAATCTGTGGGATATTGTGAAGAGAACGTTGAGAGACTCAAGACCCAACACTCTGGATGAGCTAAAGGCCGCTATCGAAGCATCCTGGGCCTCCATAAGACCTCAGCAGTGCCACAGGCTGATTGCCTCCATGCCACGCCGCATTGAAGCAGTCATTTCTGCAAAAGGATTCCCGACCAAGTATTGAGTGCATAACTGTACATGATTATTTGAAGGTTGACGTTTTTTGTATTAAAAACACTTTTCTTTTATTGGTCGGATGAAATATGCTAATTTTGTGAGATAGGAATTTTGGGTTTTCATGAGCTGTATGCCAAAATCATCCGTATTAAGACAATAAAAGTCCTGAAATATTTCAGTTAGTGTGCAATGAATCTAAAATATATGAATGTTAAATTTTCATCGTGACATTATGGAAAATAATGAACTTTATCACAATATGCTAATATTTTGAGAAGGACCTGTATGTAAAAGGAGCAGGTATGATCTGTCATAGATGGAATAAAAAACATGGTTTCTTGGGTAAACTAAATATTAACGATATCTTAAAATTACAAAGGGATTTAAAATTAGAAATAATGAAAACCAAAAAGAGACAAAAGAAAGAACATTAACTCTTATATAGTGTGAATATAAACTCTCAGAAAATTGGTTGGAACAGAGCAAGCTGAGAGACATACAGAGGCAGGATAAGAGGGAGAAGCGAAAAGAAAAGTTAACAGCCGCAGTTTTGGTGCGGCCAGAGGAGGAGACTACAGCTGCCTTCGGACAGCAGAGGCGGCAGCCTCCAAGAGCGCAGCCGCCTGCTACACAGGCAGTGGTACAGCGTGAGGAGGAGGAAGAAGGCCGCAGCACCTCCTCAAGCCACCGAAAAAAAGCCAGATAAATCAAGCAACCCTTTTAAAGCAGAAATATGTACACGATGGCATAAAAATACGGATTTTCAGGTAACTTAATTATCACTGAAATCCTAAAACTACACGGGGATCTTAAACTGGAGATTTTGCATTAAAAAGATTCAAGAGACAATAAAAACCTTGCCAGATTACAATTTCAAAGGGGACCTTTCAGTCCCTGAGTGCTCACAGTTGATAAACAGATTAAAACAAAAAGATGAATAAAAAAAAAAAAAAACAACAAGAGCAGCCTTTAACTGACATAGCCATAATACTGAGGCCTTATGAAAAGCATAGAAAAAAAACCAACAAAAACTTTCAGCTTAACTGAAAACAAATAAGGGGGGCAGACCGCCACCCATCCCAGTTTAGAATACCAAGGTAGCCCCAAATTATAAAGACTAAGAGGTGGTTTTAGAGGACATGGTAAAAGAAGTTAAAAGAGGAGGTGACAATGTGTACAACATGGACAATGGGCTAAAAAAACTGTCCAACTGGACAACCCAGTGAACAATGACTAGAGAAGGGAGAACAGAATGTTGTTAAAGAAGTAATCTGAGAGTAAAAGATTTTGTAGGCAAGCATTAGTGAGAAACAGGTGCTTTAAAAATCATTCTATGGTGTTATACTACCAACAATATCATGATAAAATGCAAAAGATTCATTTTGCAGGGAAATAATTCCATATTTGGCTCAGATTGTGTGCATTCTTGATTTTTCCCCTTTGAGAGAAGTTAAATTTCAGCTCTGTGAGGCGACCTTGATGGGGAGATGCAGCTGCCTGAGAACAGAGATAAAACCTCTGCACAAAAGGCAGAAGCCTGTTTCTGCTGAGAGATGAGGATTGTAACTCTGCCCTGCATGTGTTGGGCTCAAGGTCCGCGGGCCAAAACCGGACCCCAGAAGTTTAGTGATTCTCTAGAAGTTGAGCCTTTAATATGGTGATTGTGTGCTTGTATGTTATTTTGTCAATCAATAAGCAGTTTTGTCTACATTCTGCCACAATCTGCCTTTTGAAAATGTTTTGAATATTGCTCTTTATGTATAAAAAAAAGAAAAATTGGCTAAAGTCTGCAGACACAAAATGAACCTGGATTGAAGCTCTAACTATGTTTATTTAATCTGAGATCCTCTCCAAATACAACAGTATATGTCAGTCTACATGAGATACTAACAACTTCAGTGAATATGTGAAACAAACTGACTAATACAATGATGAAAGTTTTTCAACAGGTGATGCTCATCCAGGAGGAAGACAGTGTTCCTAGGAAATGCAGCTCATTCATTAACAATCATTTTTCTCCTATAGGTGGAAGTTTTGCTGACTAATCATAGGCTGGATCTATGAAACATTATGTGCACAGAACAAATGACCAAGGTTCTGACTGACTTATGAACCTCACTGACCTGACAATGATAACATGACACTCAACAGACAACACCTTTAAAGTGGACCCACTAAGACCACCTTATTGATTCTTGGTGAATAAAAAAAAAAGAATTGAAGCATTCAAAACAGACCTATTGGAAACAAAAGGGATTATGAGGAAACGATGTGCATTTTAAGAATAATAGAAATCAAATAATGTTCAAATCTTTGCAAATAAAATTACTCTGACAGAGAAATAAGTAAGTAGTGTGTGAATGTGTGTGAATGGGAATGACTGATTTCATTGTAATGCATCTTTGAGGGACCTTAAAAGCGCTAATAAAGGTCTGATGTTCTGATGATCATTGCCAAACTTATATCTTAATAAGGTTTCCAGAATCTTTTCCGAAAAATCATATAAAGATGGCAAAGGTTCTACCTGTATTGAAAATACTGATAACCATAAGAAAGTTCATAGACCCGTCTTCAATTTTTCACAATTCTTTTACAAACAGGGTATTTAAACTTTCATGTGGCCAAATGTCTGTGTTTGACTTTCTGTTTTCGTGAAATAAATGTCTGTTTCATGTTATGTAAAAATTAGAGTCCTCAACATTACCATAATAATATTAGGTCAGTTTTCTATGGTAAAACAAAAAGATTTTAACAGACGTTTAGACGTTTTCCAGTCAGGTTCAAAATGATCGAATTAGACTCAAACTTAACATAAGATGAAATGAACCTTAACAGAATTACTGAACTGGACTGAAATAGATAAAACTTTAGTTAATTGAAACAAACTTTAGTTACTTGAACTAAATACAAAGCTGACTGAAACTGTATGTTGTATCTATAAAACAGGGTAAGATAAACTAAGATTATAAGATATAATATGCCCTTCATTTTTTGTGTTCATCAGTGAGTGAATTATTATTTATTTTTTTTAATAAGAACTAAACCAAGCATTATTTAAAATAATAGCAACTACCAAAAATAGTGATCTCATTTTTAAATGTAATAAGGACTTACTTTATAAAATATGATAAAAAAGAATAATAAGAATTTGGAAAAACAGAGGCTTTAATCCTCTGCTGGAACAGCACTGACACTGTCAAAGGTAGAGCCTAATACAGGAATCTGGAAGCTCATTTTGGCGTGGATAGTCAAAGTCCATCCAAGGATACATTTAGATGAGGCAGAGGGACAAATACAGGGCTTAGCTGAGAGAGCAACATCAACTGATGTAGGGCTTATAAAGGGGTTCCCACCATATAAGGTTAAACTAATATCTGAAAAAAGACTATTAGTCCACCAATACCCCTTAAAGCCAGAAGTTGAAGAAGATACTAAGCCAGTAATACAAGATACGTTGAAGTCAGGAATATTAAGAGAAGCACCTGACGCTACATGCAAGGCATATCACACTGACATCGCTATTATTATTACAGCCAAACATAACTCTAAAAAGATGTGCCCTTTAAATCCAAGTACTCTAATACCTACTGCAGAAGATGGAAAACCACATTCTTATAAAGCAAAAGTTGAAGAAGACACAAAACCCAGACAAGACATTTCTCAAACCCTTATACCAGATTCATGTGTTGTGTTTGTAGATGGCTCAGCATCTAAAGATGAATATGGAAAGAATAGAGTTGGTTATGCAATAACAACCATCGATAGGATAATAGAAGCTAAATCTCTACCCAATACATGCTCAGCCCAAACAGCAGAATTATATGCTGTAGTAAGAGCCTGCGAATTACATGAGGGACAAATACTTACTATATACACAGACAGCCAATACGTGTTCGGATCAGTACATCACCATGCTAAGATTTGGCAAAATAGAGGTTTTAAAACATAATCAGGAACAGAATTAACACATTTTAATCTTTTGAAAAGATTATTATCGGCAATACAGATACCTGGTAAAATAGCACTCTGTAAATGTAAGACTCACCAAACAGATTCTAGCATGGAAACAAAGGGGAAAACGTTTGCAGACATAACTGCAAAGAAAGCTGCAACAGAACCCCTAAACACTAAAAATGTCAGATCTGCTATTTATAGACACAGACGTGCTGCAAGACGCCCAACAGTCAGCACCCAAGACAGAAATAAAGGCCTGGCTAAAGAGAGGAGCACAGAAAAAAGATGACATCTATCAGATAGAAGATAAACCAATCCTCCCAAAACATTTATACAACACAGCGGCTACAGTGACACATTGGGAAGATCCACGTGTCAAGGGGGGAATATGTCACATCTGGTAAAGCATTAATGCTACACTATAAATTTTTCTGACTATGCAAAGAATTTTTGCAGATCATGCATAATTTGTTGCAAACACGGGGGAAGAAATATTGCCTAGTTGTAATAGATGAACCTAGTGACACATTTCTTCCCCACATATGGTATCCCACAGATTATAAGGTCAGATAATGGAACTCATTTTGTAAATAAACTAATAGAACTAAGTTTTAAAGCATTAGGGTTTCAGTTAAAGATTAAGGAAAACAATGGAAGAAACAGGGAGGCCATGGCCCGAATGCCTATCCCTGGTTAATTATGGATGAGAATAACTCCAAATCAAACCGGTCTTACTCCATTTGCCACCTACTGTACATCATTGTATGGCTCCACCCACTGTGTTCTGAGCCTGAGATCACGTGGCACCAAGTTGCTGATATAAATTTGTATTCTCAAAGAAATAGTACATGGCAGACCGTTTTCTCTGCCCTCTGACATGAATGAAATAGAGAAAGCACAACAGGAAACTTCATTAGCTGAGTGGATGAATAAAATGTTGCAGACAAAAGAAACACAAATGTCCAGTGGTCTGCCGATAACCTCTGCTCCTATCCCACGGAACAACCTGAGGCCTGGAGACCTGGTCCTGATTAAGACACTCCACCGGAAGGATTGGAACACTCCTTGGTGGAAAGGGCCGTTTCAAGTACTCCTGACAACGCCCACAGCTCTGAAAATAGCAGAGAGGCCTTCCTGGATCCATAAAAGCCACTGTAAGCCAGTTTTGCCGTTACAGGAGCCAGATCAACCGACGGGGTAGCAGAAGGAAGTCCGGGTTCAAAGGAGTTGGAGGACCCATATGGCCCAGCGTCTCAAACCGGTGAAGAAAACAGCTGATCTGCGCCCAATTATAAAATGGCTCTCTGTAACATGTGGACAGGACTGATAAGCCTGAGCTTAATTCTGGTAGCAGGACTCTTTCTCTGTCTAAAGCAGGATCCACAGGAGGTGATACCGAACCAGAAGAGATGGACATCTGACGGAATGCATCTCAGACCACTGACAGAAGAACATGACGCACATCCATTCCTACAGAATTTCTGGTATCGTTCATGGTGGCATATGCAACACTGAACTAGGTAGAAATGCACGAAAATGAAGGGGACGATTATGATGACATGTAAATAAATCACACCAAAAGCCTGAGTGAACTCATACATTGTATTTCATAAAATGACCTTACAGCAGAAAATCGAAAGAAGTTGTTGCTTAAGTGAAATGAGAAAAAGTACAATGATGACATAAACAGGGCAGATTTTTAAATTCTTTTATTTTTATGTTTTCAAGTATTATTCTTTTATTTTTATGTTTTCAAGTATTATTCTTTTATTTTTATGTTTTCAAGTATTATTCTTTTATTTTTATGATTTTAAGTATTAATCAACATTTAACTTTTAATAGTCGCCGAGGGCGGCGGTATGAGTATTTCCCACAAAATATAATCTGTTCACCGTCTGTGGGTTTTCGCTCATACAGAGTATTTTTCTTATTTGTTTTTATATTAAATGTTTTTACTTGTGATAAAAGGAGGGACTGTTGGATGGGTGCGAGGACTTGTTATCACTCATGTAAAAACTTTGTGTTGTAATGCACCTGCACTCTACTGTGTATCTCTGGTATGCAGTTGTCTCTGAGTGCAGTCCTCCCTCCTGTGTGTGAAATCACCATTATCTATTTCCCAGGAGAACCAGCCTCCTACCAGCCTCACACACACACACATACACCCTGTCTGAACTGTCTGTTGAACTGTGCATATAAATAAAGAGATAGGGTGTCAAAACTTTGTAGTTGCACTGCAAAGTGGGCTACCCTTGTCACAAGTAAAACTGACTCTGTATCGGTCTTACCTCTGAGTTGACTAAATAATACCTAACAGTATGTCTTCAGCAAAAGATGTTCTTCATATGGTCCTAACAGAGCACTTTGCTCTCAGTCAGCAAGTTTACTGGTGGAATGGAAGGCAGAACCTCTAGTTATCAGGCTCTTCTCTTGTGGAACCAGATCACCAGTTTTAGTTCGTGAGACAGACACCCCGTCTACTTAAAATCTTATCAAACAGGCTTAAAATTTTCCTGTTTCATAAAGTTTATAGTTAAGGCGGCCTAGGTTACCCTGAGATATCTCTGTAGACATGCTGCTATAGGTTAGGATGCTGGCAACGTCATCTAACTCTACTACATTCTCCTACTACTCACCAATATTGTATTTTTACCTCCGCCAAAAAGGTTATGTTTTTGGCACCGTTGGTTTGTCTGTCTGTCTGTTTGCAGAATACCTCAAGAAGTTATGAACAGATATGAAAGAAATTTTCAGACAAGGTGTGAATTAGGACAAGGAAAAGATTATTAGATTTTGATGGTGATGCGAAGCACCATCTGAATATAGTTTTTTTTTTCAGGGGGTTGGCATTGGCTGAGCTACTGCTGCCAACAACTTCATGTTCTTCTATAGATGATACACATAGCCCTGTCTTTCAGTGTTCAACCATGTCTCTCCTAGACTTGAGACTAACTGTATGTGTGCTCTCTCATCCTATGACTTAATAACTGGCTCAAAACGTATCTTCTTAGTATTGTTTCTCTCCTGGATGAAGCCACTAAAGGAGCTACTACTGCCTTCAACTTTCTGTTTTTCTTCATCATAGAAAGTACTCATAGATTTGTTTTTTTGTGGGTGTATGCTTTGTCTTCTCAAACTTCTAATCAGTCGTGCAGCTGTCCACTGTTGCTACATGCTCACCCAGAAGGAATGAATGCTGCAAATCACTGACTCGATGCAATCTGCATGCTCTCCTTACATATGTTGGACCACTTGTTTGCTGAGTATTGGACTATCTGCACGTTGTTGAACGTCATTGTGCCCCTCCAATGGCATCGGCCATTTTGTACCCAGGACAGCCCGCTCCTACATATCCCATCGAGCATTGCGACTGATATGACTGGGCGTCCCAAGTCTGATGTCACAGGACGCTATATAGGAAGGCGCTCATGTTTGAAAACTTGCCTTCTGCTAGAAACCGGACTAGTGACTGAAGTGCGCCACTTCAAGAGAAGAGCTCTTTGCAGAGTTCATTCATTCTCTCTCGTTGGACAACGAACAATTCATAACTGAAGTTTTTGGACTAAGAAGGCCAGAGATTTCACTTTGCCGATCGAAGACGTGAGTTGAACACGTAACTGAGAACAAGGAGTTTCGGAGAGACGAACCGCTATCGTGTTTCATTTCCAAGTCGACTTTGATGGTCAGATCATATTTTTCCTTTTTGTCAAGAAGACCAAAGGACGAAGACTGACCGCTTTCCCTGAAGTTAATTGTGGACGCACAATTAACTTACCCCCACTTTTCCTCGCTCGAATTCCCTCGCTCAGGAAGAAGACGACACCAAGTAAAACCCTTTTTTTTTATTTAATCTTTTATTTCTTTATTAGAAGGCCTGGGCAGGGTCAGAGGTTGTAGAAGCGATCAGAATCGCTGGTTAGGATCTCATGTGTTCTGAATAATATGTGCATGTAACCTTGCTTATTGAAACTTTGATGTGTTATGTTGATATCGGGATCCGCCGCGGTCCTCGAGCTGCTTGTGTTTTTACTATCTGAGAGTCAACGCGGGTGCGTGTAAGACTGGACTGTTAAAATGACCTCATGGTAAAATTCTCCATTTCCCCTTTGTCTTCAATCTCACTGTGCTAGCTTGCCGCCAAAAGTTAGAATCCTTTGTGCTCAGGAGTTAGGGGGAAGTTTTATGATCAGAAGACCATAAAGGACAGTCTGAGCTGCGCTCCAACCCCCACCACTCGCCACCACACCACCACTCATATTCTCATTTTCCTTCGTCTGTAGTGCCATAAACTGCTGGTTGATTCAATACATACCCACTACCGTTGTTGATTTTTGCTTATTTAGATGTGTTACCCTGTGTTTGTAGAATTTTGCATGTTGAGTAGGTGAAAATTAATAAATATTCACATAGATAAAGAGAGAGCGTTTTGTGTTTCATTGTGTGCAAAAAGTGATTTGTCAGTCAAAATAAGGTTCAAGTTCCACACGTTTCGGCAGAAACGGTCGATTAAACAGTGACATCTCCGGCAATAGTTATTAATTATTACGGAGTATTTAACGGTTGTAATTGTCAGAGGCATTGAGCCACAATTACAACACCAGAAACATCTCTGGTCTCGATTCATAAATGAGGATTTTTGGTTAAGAAAATCCTCATTTATTCATTGGACCAGCCTGGTAACCAGTCTTCATTGATTGCACATTGCACCAGTAAGAGCAGAGTGTAAAGGTTCAATTAGCAGGGTAAGAGCACAGTTTTTCTCAAAATATTGAAATACACACAACATTATGGGTGACATACTAGAGTTCAAAAGAGGACAAATTGTTGGTGCACGTCTTGCTGGCGCATCTGTGACCAAGACAGCAAGTCTTTGTGATGTATCAAGAGCCACGGTATCCAGGGTAATGTCAGCATACCACCAAGAAGGACGAACCACATCCAACAGGATTAACTGTGGACGCAAGAGGAAGCTGTCTGAAAGGGATGTTTGGGTGCTAACCCGGATTGTATCCAAAAAACATAAAACCACGGCTGCCCAAATCACGGCAGAATTAAATGTGCCCTTTCGTCATGATCTGATCCTTCTATGAGGGCATAACAAGTCTCAGATAGCTCTTAAAATCACCCAGACCCCATAAATCCCGTAAACCAGACCATGTTTCACACAATTAGCCTTTAAAATGACCGATATATTCACTTAGCAAGTTTGGCGCCAAGGTGCCTCATGGTTTAAAATTAACTAAATCTGAGCTGGTTCAGACAAAACCGAATACATTTTTGCAGCTTGTCTATGACTGTATGTGTTGAATAGAATATGCGTGATCTCTGTGCCAGCCCTGTCCTGGACTAGTTATTATCAGCTCCTTCTTCAATACTGGATAAATGCAGGTATTGCTGATGAATTGAGGAATTCTGTTTGTGTCTTTTAAACAGCTTTATACATTTTTCTTTCGCAAATGCTGTTATAACAATGTATGCACATGCATTGTTATAACAATATAGGTTTTTTCTGAGAAAAAACCTATATTTATTGTCTTGCTTTTCTCCATGTTTGTCTCAAATTCCAACATTCTCAGGGATAATAGCAGATGTGCAAATTCAACAGGGACACAGGAGGCAAAAAGAGGAGTAGACAGCGTGTAGATGGAGTTTGTTGGATTGAAGAGCAGTACCAGATGCTCTTCGATCTGAACAAATCACCTTCAAAAAACTTTAGAATAATGTTTCAGCAAAGGATTTGAGCATAAAATGCCTAATTCTTTTCTCTTTTTGATGTGAAACAAAAACAAACTGTTTAGCCTCACCAATACAACAGAACAGCTACTCAAGAGGACATAGGTTAAACAAAGTAAGATTTAATGAAACACCACAAGAATGCCCTCAGAATGTTTATAACATTGGAAAATACACATATAACACATAGCAAAAGGTACAGTAGCAAATAATATTCTCTGAATACAACATCAAACATAAACGTTTGTGTAAATAACATCATCAATTATATTGAAAGACATTTACATTCATGAATATTCTCAATACCTGCATTTGTGCTGTTGCTCTAAGATGTGAGAATCAAAATGTCAGCTGGGTCTGAGATTCACCCAGATCCTTTCCACAGCCGTTACATATCAGAGCAGAAAACAGATGAATACATGTGTCACAAGGTCTGTTACCTTCTGACTGCACAACACAATGGGATGATGAGATGAAAGCATGTTAGCAAAGGTTAAGAAACAGTGCCGTACAAGGTGGCAATTTGTTGAACTAGCACTGTTGGGAGTCGCTACATTTATATTTCCTTTAGGGCTTAATGACTATGGAGGACCGATCCTGACAAAATTAAAAATAAAAGCAGAAATATATATTTTTTGTTTTTCCTTTTCCTTACACATGCGTTTTCATCAAGAAATGTAAATGTTTTCTTTTTCCTTTTCCTTACACATGCGTTTTCATCAAGAAATGTAAATGTTTTCTTTTTCCTTTTCCATACACATGCCTTTGTTCTTTTTACATTTCCTCGTCTCTCTTTTTCCTTTACCGTATGCATTTCTGCTTCATTATGCAAATGAGGAGGGCTGCCTTCTTCTCTCCAGCTCCTCTCCTATTGGTCAATATACAGGAAGGAGGAGGATCCATGTGCAGGCCGAGGGTGTGTCCCGATTCAGGGGCTGGATCCTTCCAAGTGCGTACTTGTGGGCTGATTACGTCACAGCGCGGCGTGTAAGGTCTGTCAGATGCTGCCGACAAAAGTGTCGGGGGAAAAGGGGGGAATGTGTATTTAACAGGTGAATATGTATTGGTCACAATCCTGAGATATTTGAGTTTTGTTTTTCTTTTGTGTTTTGTTTATTACCTTGCTGTTTATTGTGTTCTTAGGTCTTGCTTTCCTTAATTCATTTCCCCTGTGCTTATTATTGTTGTATTTTCCTTATTAATTCAGTATTTGTGGTTTTTCTACATCTTGAACTATATTCAGGGGCTGGATTCATCAAAGGCTGTATTTGTAGGCCAATTACGTTACAGCGCGGCGACGAAGGCTGTCCCAATTCATGAATCCTTCCGAGAACCCTTCAAATGCGCCCGACAAATGTGTCCATCTTTTGCCCGATTTGAAGGATGGGTTGTGAGTATCCTTCGCGGTCCATCTTTTCCCATGATTCATTGCGGGTCGAAGCGGTTTGGTCAAACAGGGCCAGCCATGGCGGACCACATTGGCAAAAGCTGTGAGTAAACTGAAAAATTACACTTTCTGTGACACAAATGAACTTTTACAAGGTTTTTAGTGCGGTAATATAACTGTGTAGATGTTTAATATCTGCTTGATTTATCAAGACATCGCTTAATTTCAAACGTGCTCCGACGTGTTCGGAGTTTTCCGTTCCCACCGTAGTAACTGCCGGCTTTCTTTTCTGACCCCTTCCTGCTGGCTCACTGTCTTCCTTCTCCATCTGCCCACCGCTCCGCTTGGCCCTGGAGTGTCCTCAGGGATGAGATTTGCTTGCATTTGAAAGTGTATTTCTCTTCAGCTGTACCTGGAATCACAAATTATAATGCTAGCTGAATTATAAATACACTTTTAAAAACACATATAGCACATTTCTTCATAAAAAATGAATATTTAAAAGCTTATTTATTCTCAATCACACTCTCCAGCGATACGGAAGGATTACATAAAATCGTCCATTTATTCAGGTTAACTTTAATATCACCTGCAATGTCAAATCGACTTACATGAACAAATGACACAATACATTAAAATAATACTAACATAAACTGTTAGAAATCACTTGTTCACTGTGATGACTGGCAGCAGGAGCTCAGTGCCGATAGTCCGGTCAGATCTCTACCGGGCTAGCTCGCCCCACCGCCGGTAGGGCTGGCGAGGCAAGCCGGCAGTTACTACAGTGGGAACACATAGAAGCACGTTTGAAATTAAGCAATGTCTTGATAAATCAGCAGATTTTTCATGTCTACAGTTATATTCCCGCACTAAAAACATTGTAAAAGTTCATTTGTGTCACAGAAAGTGTAATTTTTCACAGTTTACTCACAGCTTTTGCCACTGTGGTCCGCCATGGACCAAACCGCTTCGACCCGCAATGAATGATGGGAAAAGATGGACCGAGAAGGATACTCACAACGCATCCTTCAAATCGGGCAAAAGAAGGACACTTTTGTCTGCAGCATCTGACAGACCTTACGCGCTGTGATGTAATCAGCCCACAAGTACGCACTTGGAAGGATCCAGCCCCTGAATTGGGACACACCCTCGGCCTGCACATGGATCCTCCTCCTTCCTGTATATTGACCAACAGGAGAGGAGCTGGAGAGAAGAAGGCAGCCCTCCTCATTTGCATAATGAAGCAGAAATGCATACAGTAAAGGAAAAAGAGAGACGAGGAAATGTAAAAAGAACAAAGGCATGTGTAAGGAAAAGGAAAAAGAAAACATTTATATTTCTTGATGAAAACGCAGGTTTAAGGAAAAGGAAAAACAAAACATTTACATTTCTTGATGAAAACGCATGTGTAAGGAAAAGGAAAAACAAAATGTATATATTTCTGCTTTTATTTTTAATTTTGTCAGGATCGGTCCTCCAGAGAGTGCTGTGGAGAGAGGACTGTAGCACAGCAGAGAGGCCCGAGGGGGAGCGACCTGTGAGGTGTGCTTGTTCAAAGTTTTAGGCTAAGTCCAGGCTTTCTCAGAACTCCCTACTGCAGCTTTGATGTTCAATGTCAAGTACTAAATTAAAAACCTAAATTAAAATGTTCTTTAATCTTTCAGCATAAGCTAAAATTTTTATTTTGTTAATTTCTGTAGGCGTCTTACTTAAACTAAGATGATTTTGTGTGGCCCCCATCTACCATTCAAGAATGGCCCCCTATCTAAGGCGGCTGATGCAGACAGACACTGTTTTGGTAATTTTGTAAGGCAAAGGTACAATAAAAAATATTTGTCTTTTACGTACCATTCATTATGCTTTTATTTTAATTTGATAGTAAAATGGGCCATAAACATCCAGGAACTTATACTGAAAAGTAAACTTGGATTCACCCATTTATTAACCCTGGCGGGGAGAACTGTTGGGACCCAGCCATGGATTTCAACATTAAAACTCCGGTACGAACTCTTCTGGAACTTTTCAAAATAAAGTCCGTTAACCTTCTTCCGGCACAGCCAGGAAACGGGATAACTGCGGACTTCCTGTGATGCCACTACCCACATAAAAGCACAGCTGTTGCTACATCCGCCCTCTTCCACACGGCCTTCGAAAGGGACCGGATAGGGGAGACAAGCGCGCGGATGTCTCTTTGCTGGCAAAAAGACATCAACTGTTCAACTGGATCCAAGAGTGTCATAAGATCACGCGATCATATGCACAAGTTATGTATGAGTGAATAACTGTTTGTGTACCCAGTACTCATTCATAAAAACGGGAATTAAGGTACACGTCTGGCTTGACTTTCTCTCTCTGAGGCCTGCAGAAGAAAACTGTCCCAGAGAAGTTCCCTACAGAGAAGCGGTCTCTATGAAGCCGAGCGGTCTCCCAGTCTGGAAGGAAGACAGCAGAGACCCCATTACCGTGGTAACGGTAAGGTGCAATGTGGTTGGCGGACAGAACGGGCCATCTTTCATCCACAGCGGAGGTTAGCTAGAAGCTAACCGTTTGTTCACAGACCGGCCGACAGAACAGCCGCCACTCCCCACAGCTAAGGAGGTTAGCGGGAAGCAAACCCTTTGTTCACAGAGCTCTCTTTAAACTTCATCGTCGCTTGAACAACGTTCCTCACTACAGTTCATGAGGTTAAGTGTTTGGGCAGAGCAGAATAATATAGAAGTGATTTAGATTGAAATGATCTAAACGTTTTCATTTTATGAAGTTTGGTTTTGTTTGTGTTGAACTCAGATATTTTGGTGCTAGCAGACTATCTGCAGCACACGTGCTCAGGTTGTGTTCTTTGTATGTTTTTAAAGTTAAGACACACTTTATTAAAGGGTGATTTTAAACAGAAGATTGATCATAACGCGCCGTCCGCGCTTATGCATTTTAACCCTTTTATCAACGGTATTTTTAAAAGTATGTGTTTGAGTCTGGTGTTAAGCTATCAGCTTCTTTGTTAGCTTAACTGCTAACAGCTAAGGACATGTGCTTGCTGCTAAATAATATTTACCCAGAAAGGTTTAGTTTTCAATCCAGTAAATAATATATCCCTAACATCATTTTACTAAATTTGATAACTAAGTAAACACCATTAAGCCCCATTTCTCCAGAAAGATTTGGCTCTTTCCAAAATATTCCCTTAATAATATATTCATATATTATTTTAATAAAGGCAGCTAATGAGACACCGTTGAGAAATGGTCATGCAGAAGGTTGGTTTTATTCAGCAGATCATTCTTTAGTTTTCTAGAATTGATTTAACAACCTGAAAATATAATGCAAATGTAAATTTACATACAAAAAAACGTTTTGCTATCTGAACAAAAGCGACGATGGAAGGCTTACACTACATTACACAAACCTGCTAAATATTTGGCAGCCATAATAACCTTTTAATATTTACATTTCCCTTATCTTGAGTTCAATCACAGGCAACCTCTGCTCTGTCTTTAAAGAACAGTCCCATTTATGGTCACGTGGTAAAGTGGTCTAGTCTGGAAAAACAGCCAGCAGATACGACTCCACTTAAAAGGTTCAAATCTGTGTGCTTCATTCCTCATTTTATCTGCAATGTGTTTAGTTTTGAGGGCCCTGATTAAATTTGTTTTCTAACAATATTTTTGTCCTATTTGGTCATTATCCTTGGGGAAATGGCTGGGGCAGTGAAGATACAATGTGTAATTATTTGCTGAATTAAAACAATTCGGCAAAGAAGAGTGGTCCACATTTCTTCCACAGTGATGTAAAAGTCTTATTGCCAATTATCACATATGCTTGATGGCAGT
Source organism: Girardinichthys multiradiatus (assembly GCF_021462225.1). Taxonomy (NCBI): domain Eukaryota; kingdom Metazoa; phylum Chordata; class Actinopteri; order Cyprinodontiformes; family Goodeidae; genus Girardinichthys; species Girardinichthys multiradiatus. The sequence continues at coordinate 44,201,008 of NC_061802.1, read as the reverse complement.
TATTATCACGGAATGAGGCACAACCAGTTATTTAGGGGGCAATTACTTTTTCACATAGGGCCACATTGTTCTGGATACCTTATTTCTCTTAAGAAAAGAAAGCATAATTTGAAAGCTACTTTTTGTATTTATCAAATTTATCTCTTATATTAACATTTGTTTGATGATGTGAAACATTGAAGTTTGAAAAAAACAAGCATAAGAGAAACCTGCAAAGGGACAAATATTTTTTCACAGCACTGTATTTCACAGATGAATCTCAGAACATCATGGTTCCACATCACCAGAGATGACAATATGTGAATGGAAGAGAGAATCAATTCTGCCAGTATTGTTATAAGATACAATTGTATTAATCCTTGCATCATGATATGAGGATGCATAGAAATTGCCATTAGGTCAACCTTGGTGTTATTGATGACCAATTACAACAGCTGCAGGCCAACATACTGCAGAAAAGGATAAAATGGCTATACCCCGACAAGATCATCACTTATATCCAAGGTGGAGGTGGTGGCACCCCCTTCTGACATGGGAGGATCTTGTTACAAACTCCTTTACCTATTTGATCATAAATTGAGTTCTTTACAATACAGTCTGAAATATGTTATTTTATGCCATTTAATTCTCAACAAGTCATCTGTGCGCTTGAATTTTGAGTGTATTTTTGAAGCCTAAAGTGCCCTAATAAAGTGCTATTATATTATGGGCTTTCTAGAACTTTAAAGAGATTAGGCACTTCAAATACCAAATGTTCTCAATCACAGAAAAGCCATTTTCCCCATAGTAGGTCCCTATGAAATGTATCCCCAGATGACATCTTCAGGTTTCAAAGGTTTCTCTGTTTTGTTACCAGGGCTATACAGACAAACATCATTGCCATCCCTGAATTCTTAAAATTGAGCTAAAAATACATGCATCAAATGAATATGGTGTTAATGTGGGCGTTAAGCAAAATTTGTGCAGTGCTGATAATGGCACATGAGCACAATGTGCTAATGGTTTGAGATATAGCATCTATTCAGATCTGAAAGAAAGGTGACAGCTTTAAGATATTTCTGGCAGTGAATTGAATAAGGATTTCTCAAGGAAAAGACCTTAATATGTACGTAAAACTACAGGATAGAATGTGATAAACAGCCATTGCTGCTCTCATTGGCATTTCTTTTGTTTCAAATAAAAAGCACAAATAAATTAGAACAGACTCAAGTAAGTCATACACAAAATGAAGATAAACACATTGTACTCTATGTTGTCAGCACTTTTTAGTCCCCAAAAAATCAAAGGTTCACTTTTCTGCTGTTAGTTTTAACTCTCCTTCCATCTGTCTAGAATCATGTTTAGTGCGGATAAACTGAGCTGTGAACATTGAAAAATCTCAACCTGGGTTTTTATTATCTTTGTTAATTGTATTGAGTAAAATCGATTCAGGGTTTTCTATCATGCCAGATATTCTAGAACATGTATTCACAAAGAATTTAATAGTCACTAACTAAAGCTTATAATGTAAATGCTAAAGGTTACCCGTCAAAAATCGAATCTGCATTTTAAGTTCCTTTAGCTGGAACCATATAAAGGTTTATGCACTTGCAGTTTGGCTTTGTTGAAGTAGGTAATAATAATTTGTTATTCGATGAAAATCTCAGCTCCCCCTAGAAGGAGCAGAAGTTAAAAAACCCCACAAATCCAAAATAATTGGCTGAACAAAACTAATGTTTGCCCTATGCAGGGTTCTCCACATTGATGGATGTGACAGTAGCCATGAAACAGCGCTGAAAAAGGCGATCAGGGTCTGGTTGCTGGTTGTCACAGTCTAGCTTGCCTCTCACAAAGTGTTTCCTGAGGCCTTGAGGACCCGCAGGGGCACCACTGTGGCTTGTTTCAGCTCCTTGTTGACTGATGGTAACATCTGAAAAAAGAAAAAGAAAATCTTAGCCTGATTTTAGCAAAAAGACATGACTGAAAAGCAAAAGCTTTTCAGGGCTACTGTATTTAATATTTAGCCAGTATTTATATATGGTTAGGAAATGCACCGAACAAAAGACCCCAAGGTAGGATTGTCCATGACATACACAATGGCTCCATTTAAGTAGCCTAGGTAATATACAGAAAACGTGGGAGCCATATGGGTCCAAGCTGTGTTGCACAATTAGAAATTATTTTCCTAAAACACAACTAACCCTAATCCAAAATTCATAAGGGGCTCATATCAGAAAGCTGCATCAGAATGCTTTTTACAAAGATGAAAGACATGGTTAAATTGTGCAAATATGCATGATATCAATCTGGCCACTCTGATTGTTAGGTGTTAATCAGAAAGACAGCCTAGGGAAAGAAATTGTCTCTGTGGCAGCTGGTTTTTGCAAATATCGCTCTGTAGCGTCAACCTGAAGGTAAATGTCTAAACAGTTTGTTTGCAGGATATGTGGGGTCTGCAGAGTTGTTAGCCTAGATCTGTACAAGTCCTTGATGTATGCAAGGTCAGCCCTGATGATCCTCTCTGTGGATCAAATTTTACATGCCGTCTGGACCTGTCCTGATTTGTGGATGAGCCAAACCACACAGAGATGGAATTACACAACACAGACTGTATGGCAGTGTAGAAGCTGACAACCTGTGGAAGGTTGTACTTCTTAAGTTGCCGCAGGAAGCACAGTCTCTGCTGGGTTCTTCTTACAAACAGTGTCTATGTGTGAGGACCATCCCAGGTCCAGAGAAAGGGTGGTTCCTAGAAACCCCCCCCTTCCTCCCTTCTATATACACGTTATAGTTTTTATATCAAAAAGTAGTCCACACACAAATGTTATTACTTACTGTATATTTTAGAATTCCTAGCTTGCCTGAAAAAAAGAATTGATTATGGGTGTTGCAGTGGCTTTGGAGGTAGGATGGATTTTTGATGGTCATGAGTCAGAAAAAATGGTTCTAATGGGAAAAACATGAATTGCTTTTTCTAGAAATGCGAACATAGGATTATTGAGATTCACTAGCAAGACTTCACCGGTGAGTCAGTCAAGGCTGAAAAAAAGGTCCAAACAGATTCTGACTATAGACCAGTAACAAAAACACAACATCTGTGAGAAAAGGGCTCAAACAATAAAAATCATCTCCAAAGGGCATGTTTCATGACACGGCACAAACTTGCCTGTTTGGACTTTGCCAGACAGCATCAAACATGGAACATTAACAGGGATGGTTCCAGGGTTACTGACATGACATTAAATCACACAAAGAACATTATTATTCACATATTGACATGGTTTAGATTCACTTTTGTGAAGTTATTTTGACTACAGTAATGTGGTATAAGTGAGGAAGCAGAGAATAATTAACATCAGGGTTTTAAAAGCTCAACATTTTAATATTTGATTGTTGTTATATAATATAAAATTTTAATAACATTTTAACTCATAACATCTAATAAATGTAATTTCTAAGCAGTTGCTTCCCTTCTTTTGCATAGGGCCATCATCCTCCATCAGTGTTCAGCTATAGAGCCTGCAGCAGCATGGCCATTCTGATGAACCTTTACCAGATACCTGCCTCCCTGTTCCTTTGTGGAAGACCTTGAATTGAGTAAAATTGTTAGTCTTTTTAGCTTCAGTCAAGATACTTCAGTTATAGTTTTAATGTGGATACATTGAAATATTAGGTGGTTATAAACAGGTTATAAAGTGATCTTTATGTGTTTAGGTTTCGAGTTTCTTTTTGTTTCCATCATTTTAGCTGTAATTTATTATGTGCTATGGTTCATTCCTTTACGTTGAGTTTCTTACTCATTTCTTGTGTTCTGTTCCCGGAGTCTTCCCTTGTGTCTTAGGCCCTCTGTCCACGCAACGATCTATTAAGTAACCAGATTGAGAGGCCTGAAACAAACTCATCTTCTTCTTCATCTCTTTTCCTGGAGTCATTCGCCCACTTGTTCAATATTAAAAAGGAAACCTATGATATTATCAGACCCACACAGCTTTGCCATTTTACTGTAATGAGTTTTATATTTAGTCATGTCTTCTACATTACATTTGTTGGCTTGATTTGTTTCTCTTTAAAATGGTGCCCATTGTAACTAAATCACAGAAATTAACTTCTTTAATTTAAACCTTGAATGGCTCATGATGACTGATGACAAAACAGGTTTAGCTTAAGTTCTAACTGAGGAGAATCTGAAAAGACCTGTTCAGTTTCTGATTCAAGATTCAAGCTTTTATTGCAACCATTCTGAAGGACCTCCTGTGTTTAACACTTAGAAGTGTAGACTTTGCAAAGAGACAACAGGGTAACAAGCTTTATTTCTGGGGTGTGCATTTTATTCAGGTTTAAACTTTACTCCTGCAAAGTAATTTTATTCTGAATTAAGCTACAGGAGATGGTCCTGTTCAGTGATCCATGGCAGACCATTGGTGTGATGGACGGGGGATCAGCTGCTTCATCCATATACCCTGGATAAGACAACAGATAATATTTAAATAATTTAAGAAAAACTGTTAATCACTGAGTTGTTTAATGTGATAATAACAAGTTATTACTTTTATTTAAAAGGTTAGAGAATACAAATCACTGTTCTGATGTGCTCATCAGTGTGGAACAACGAAACTTCACAAAGCATCAGACACAATGCTTTGTAATTAAACAACTTCATAAACTCTACATTAGATAGATAGATAGATAGATAGATAGATAGATAGATAGATAGATAGATAGATAGATAGATAGATAGATAGATAGATAGATAGATAGATAGATAGATAGATAGATAGATAGATAGATAGATAGATAGATAGATAGATAGATAGATAGATAGATAGATAGATAGATAGATAGATAGATAGATAGATAGATAGATAGATAGATAGATAGATAGATAGATAGATAGATAGATAGATAGATAGATAGATAGATAGATAGATAGATAGATAGATAGATAGATAGATAGATAGATAGATAGATAGATAGATAGATAGATAGATAGATAGATAGATAGATAGATAGATAGATTAGCAATTAGTAGCAGGTTAAAGACATAGACACTAGTAAGAAACTGCACAGTGCATACACTAGACAATAACATTAGTACAAACAGACCAACGGTAGACAGAGACGTGGCGCCACCATAGAACACTGACTGCGTTGTCGCAGCAGAGCATGCTCTACATGTAATGGTTTTCTTTGATCAGAGGCCAAAGCAAAGTATGCTCTGTTGTTCTTTCTATTTAGGAGTGAGAATGTGTGTTTTTCTATTTCCCTTGTCATATTTGTTGCCGTGAACATGACAACATTAAAATTTGTCACAAAACCAAGCTGAGTAATGTTTTTTTTTTTTATTCTTATGGATACTTTTTGTATGAAATATTTCTCCTAAATTGTTACTCACTTCAGGACCTTTGCGGGTGGAACAGGCAGCCAGGTATCTGCTTAAGGTTAATTCGATCAAAGTGGCCATGCTGTTGCAGGTTCTCCCTAAACTGAGCACTGATGGAGTATGATGACTCTATAGAAAACAAGAAAAAACTATTCAGAACTAGACTGTTAGATTTAGCTGAGCACATGTGTATCACTGACATAACCAAATTAAACAGAAAGAGATCTGGTAAACCCACTGTTTAAAGTTTTGGCAAAAATGTGACAACAGAATGCTCAGTATTTATGTTAAACCTTTAAATGCCTCTGCTGCTGCATCCATCTTCTGTGTAGAGAAGATGGACGCAGCAGCCTTCCTCCTGCTGCTGTTCTTAAGCTCAGTTATGTTTCTTTGCTGCTGCTGCCTACTAGGAAACAGCTTCATTCATGACTGTATCTAACATACGGTTTTAATCAGAGAGAGGGTTGTTTAACTGGGACTTAGTAACAATTTATTCACAACGAACCCAACTCTGGATACTCATTAAAAATGTTAACAGCCTGTTTCTAATATTTAAGGGTCTCAGACTGTTAATTTTTCTCTTCTGTCTGTGAAGATTTAAAACATCTTTTCCCATGTGTCTCACCTTTTATCACTGCTGTGGGTTAATATAAAGTATGACATCAGGCAGTATGTTAATAAAAAGCAGACGCTTTTACCTGTTTACTGGTGGAGGAGCAGAGTGGCCATACCGAAGAGAAATGTAGCTGCAGATACTTTGTGGGAGTTGGTAAATCTAATGTCTAAAGTGTTGCTGACAATCATGTTGAAAATTAAATACTGTCATCCTTTTCTGCTAAGCTTTGCATGTCAACAGCTAACTAAGAAGGTTAGATTTGTCAGTATTCTATTTTACCAAAACAGATTGTATGAAATTTGAAACTTAAATATGAAATTGTTTGAACTTCCAATGTTTCATGAATTCAACATGATAGGGGCAAACACTTCAGTCATGTTGGCATGCTGTCATCATGTTCCCACATCCCTGGTGTCTGATGCCCTGCCCCCCTCGTCAGATTGGGGCCACCGATTTGAAATGGGAAAAAAATCAACTTTAAAGTTAAAATGAGAAAGATCTGAAGGTGAAAAAAAAGATTTGAATATGAAAATAAATAAAAAATCTAAAACTGAAACAAAAACAAAAAAAATTAAACCTGAAAAATATCTAATAATAAAGAACTGAATTATATCTATTTAAACTGTAAGAAACATTAGGTTCACTTCTTTTTTTATTCTATTCACCGTTTATGTATTACAAGAAAGCGGTTTGGGCGCTGTATTTTGAACCACCTTGGCCTTGGAATGCTTTGAAAAACTCACACCACAGCTCAGAGAAATCAGACGTTTTAGCCGCTGTTTGTTTTGAAATTACAGCCCTAACATAGCCAGCCAATGACTCGAGCCAAACTCTCGGAAGCCAAAAGCTGTTGTAAGTTTTGTCAAGAATTTTAAGAAAATAAAAAAGATGAAATCATCAAAACATTATGTAACTCAAAAATGGAATTTTGGATTTTCATTGTCCACAACTATGATAGCCTTACTAAGCATGCTAATTGCTTATGTAAGATAAAGAAAGAAAAGAAAATTCAAAATTTCAAAAGCGTAAAAGTTTTGTCATTATTGTCAAATACTTGAAAAGCACTGTTTACGACTCCTCACTGAAGCAGGGAAGCTAGAAAAGGTATTGAATGCTTGATACACTCACCGGCCACTTTATTAGGTACACCTGTCCACCTGCTTGTTAACGCAAATTTCTAATCAGCCAATCACATGGCAGCAACTCAATGTATTTAGGCATGTAGACATGGTCAAGACGATCTGCTGCAGTTCAAACCAAGCATCACAATGGGGAAGAAATGTGATTTAAGTGACTTTGAACGTGGCATGGTGTCAGACGGGCTGGTCTGAGTATTTCAGAAACTGCTGATCTACTGGGATTTTCACACACTACCATCTCTAGGGTTTACAGAGAATGGTCCGAAAAAGAGAAAATATCAAGTTCTGTGGGCACAAATGCCTTGTTGATGCCAGAGGTGAGAGGAGAATGGCCAGACTGGTTCGAGCTGATAGAAAGGCAACAGTAACTCAAATAACCACTCGCTACAACCAAGGCATGCAGAAGAGCATCTCTGAACGTACAACACGTCGAACCTTGAGGCGGATGGGCTACAGCAGTAGAAGACCACACCGGGTGCCACTCCTGTCAGCTACGAACAGGAAACTGACGCTACAATTCGCAGAGGCTCACCAAAGTTGGACAATAGAAGATGGGAAAAACGTTGCCTGGTCTGATGAGTCTCGATTTCTGCTGCGACATTCGGATGGTAGGGTCAGAATTTGGCGTCAACAACATTAAAGCATGGATCCATCCTGCCTTGTATCAACGGTTCAGGCTCGTGGTGGTGGTGTAATGGTGTGGGGGATATTTTCTTGGCACACTTTTGGCCCCTTAGTACCAATTGAGTATTGTGTCAATGCCACAGCCTACCTGAGTATTGTTGCTGACCATGTCCATCCCTTTATGACCACAGTGTTCACAGGACAACCCTTAACAGACCGAAATATTATTTGATAAAATATTAATATTAAATATTAAATATTATTCTCAGATTCATAATCCCAACATTGGTGTCCCGCTGGGTGGACATTATCATGAACAGCTTGCACTGTACATAAATGCGAATGAATAAACCACAACTGCACATTATTGATGCACCAAGTGATTAGCTTAAAACCAGCTGTCACTGGTCACAATAGGACTCAAAACATCAGAGTTCTAACATCAGATGTCACTGATTATACTGAAGAGAACATTATAACTCGTGACATTCCAGGAGTTAACAAATTTATACTTTCGTCAAAATTAATAACTCCAATATCTCCGTGCTAGTAACAATCAACTCTGTTACATAGGCAAAGGTTTAGATGTTCTGACTCAGTCTGGTTTCTTCTGTGTAAGCAATGACTTGAGACTTGGTTTAACTTCAGTTAACCTCACTGTCCAGACAGTTGCTGCACATCTGTATCCAGAGGCTGTGTTTTGTGTACGACCGCAATTTGAAACTGAATTAACTTTGCAGTTAATTTAGTATCTGACCTAATTTTGATGCATGTATCCATTCAGTAACTTTATAGTTTGTTTTATCCCTTACGAAACAAAAGTATATGGCAATATACTAGAATTTATATTGCCATACATCAGGAAATATATTTCAATATATCAGAAACTTTGTCATATATTAGAAAATATATAGCAGTAAAAGGATGGACAACTAATTGCTATATATTGATTTATATGTTTTAGGATACATTGCTGTGCAAACAAAACTGGATTACATTACTGCATGTATGTTTATTACAACAAAGTACTTGTTTGGGTCAAGCAAGCTCAAAATTACATTTTGCATCACATTCATTGTATTTTACATTTTAAAGCCTATGGACCATATATGGCTACGTATTGATTCATATATTGTGAAATGTAGATTACAGAACATAAGTTAAATCATTAACAGCAGCAAAAAATAAAGCAAACATTTCTTTGAGTCCACTTCCCTATATAACATGTCATCCTCAACATGACATTTCAGTCCTCCACACTTAAACGTGGAGGTATACATGCATATACATGCATGAACAGAACTTAAAAAACCCAGAATCCTATAGTGTAAAAGCAACGTCTCCGATTGGTCAAGCTACTTCTTACCATGGACACATTGAACTATGGGTAGGATAGGTGGGAACGACAAACCACCGCCAGAGACATTTTTACAGGTTAAACGGGTGCTGCCATTATTCTGTGCGCCTCAGCGCTGAGGGGAGAAAATAATAAAAATGAAGTTTGCACTAGTGAGCTGGTCGAAGGGAAAGGATAAAGATGCTCTCAGTATTATCCCCGTAAATTGGATTGTAGACTTTGATCCTGAAAACTCTAAAAAGGAGTATCTTATTGAATGCCGCAGCATTGGTGGCAGGAGGCCTACGAATGGGTGGCTGGTTGAACCTGCACACATACTGCAGTTGGCAGGCAAGTACAGTGCTTATTATGATTTAATTTTTTTTTACTGTTGTTTGTCATGCAACATTAATGTTGATAGCAATTTTCCCGCTGCGGTTTTGGCATCACTGGCTAACTAACATTTGCTGTAAACGTCTGCTAGCTAGTAGGGCTGAGCGATTTATCATTTTCTGTTTGAAATTGCGATTTCAGACAACACGATCACGTGATCGCCAAAGCTGCGTTTTTTTGTTTTTTTTGGCTGCTCTCCAGACGGACCCAGGATCTGCTCTGTCAACTATTGCATGACAAAAACGTCCGGTGAAAGTGATGCTCAGGCCCACATTAGCAAACAGTCTACAATTACAGCATCCTTTGCCAGTGTAACTCCATATGACATGAGCAGTAAAAGACACCGGGAGATAAGGACTGCCATAACGTACTACATTGCCAAGGACATGGTGCCTGTTAACACGGTCACCAAATGCGGGTTTAAAAACCTTCTCCACAAGCTAGTCAAGAGCTAGATAACGTTAGGTAGCTAGCAGAAAATTCAAATGAAGCTGGACTGATATGAATAACAGCTGTCAGCTAGCTAGCTATTTGCTATTATTATTTTAGCAACCGTTAGCTAGCTAGCTAGCATTTGAGCTAGCAAATGAAGCAGGCCTCGCGTGATTATTGGACAAGTCCCGCTTCATTTGAACTTTTAGCTAGCTAGCTAACAGCCATTAGTCACATAGTGTCACTTATAAATGTTTAATTGGCAGTGAAACATTAATTAAACACCTATTTTTAAAGACCTAAATTGAAGAATGTCAGCTAGGATTTGTGTGAATAAGAATACTAAACTGTCCTCAACAGAAAAGGAGTCTACACTTAAGATTGCTGAGCAGAAACTCTTGCAAGATGACCTACCAATGAGCAAGAAGAGAAAGAGGGTACTCAACAAACTCTTCCTTGACACACCAGAGGAAACTGTTGAACAAGTTGCAAAAAAGGTAATGGGGTTCTTTTCATTACAGGCGTTTTGATCATATATATATATATATATATATATATAAATATATATATAGTTGATTCGAATATTTTTACCCAACAGAAAAACTACAAATTCATTGCTGCAAGACAGTCTGAATTTGAGGTTCTTTCCCAAGAAGAACATAAAGTCACCCTAGTGGAGACTGCTTCAGAGGCACTTGAGGATGAGATCCGGGCCCTCAGGGAAGAGAATAAAAGACTGCGGGACCAGCAGAGTGTAGATCTTCCGCAGCCATTAAAGATCTTGAGATTCAAGTCAAGGCCTTGAACAAGGAGAACACCAGACTGCGCAAAATGGCACTTAAAGGCAACTATTTCTCCATTTATACACTCTTTATACACATATAAAACACCGTAATTATCCGTGAAATCCATGTCCGCCATGTTCAGTTGAAACCAGCAAGCAGCAGATGGAAGCTCCTCCTATTTGATGACGCAGCGAAGCATTGCCGCTTGTTGCCAAATGCCAACGTGGAGTTCACGCGGAATGTCAAGCAGGCAAAAGCACACAATTGAGGCGAAATATTCGCAGAATCCGCATTTGGTGTGAACTTAAAGACACCAAAAAATTAGTGGAGGTGTATTTTGTTCTCCAGGTCTTAAGCATTTACAACTTGTTTGGATTCCTGTTGTAGTCAATTCTGTGGGCCATATTTTCCAGACATTCCATCACTATTAGTGGCTGTGAAGACCCTCGTTTCGGATAAGATCACAGAGAAGGTGAAAGTGAATATGAGGTCAGTGTTGCTCAACCATCACCTGCTCAACTCGCATCTCCCAAACCAGCATCAGTAAGTGCATTTTTGTAACGATCAGTTAAAAACATAAAACATTCATTCACTGGTTGTTGTTTTTTTTGTATTCCTGTTTGTCTTTCTTACAATTAATTAGGTGCAACTAGGGAATGATGACTCCACCAGAGTGTCTGCCCATTGTTGGGAGACTGCAAAAGCACAACCCACAGCGAAAGGAATGGCCCGCACCCTCTTGCTGGGCCTGTTCAGCATTGATGTCCTGCTTGAAGTCCAACCTGACGGGAGGGGTCAACAAGGTCTGCAGAGCGACGTCAGCCTCTGGACCCCAAAAAGCTTAAAAGCTTTACTCGGTAAGAATAAATATTTAATAGAATAATATATTTAGCAGTTATTGCAAATGGGAACACAAATAATAGCGAAACAAATGGATGAATAGAAAGCTTTAACAGTTTTGATATTGTTTTAGATATATAGTGATTTTTATATCTTGTTACAATACATGAAACATTTTATCAGCATTAAAATAGATCCCTTGTTGTAGCATTAAAATCCCAGCACCAATTCACCTCCTATAGGCAGATGCCAGGCTAGGGCAAAGTACATTTGCTCTCACTGACCACAATAATAATCATCTTTATTCATCTTTGCTTCCTGGAAAACAAAGTAGATACATTTATAAAACATCCTCACTATAAAAGCCAATTGGAGAATCTAAGTCCTTCCTGAGTTCCTTTAGAAGGTAGTTCTGATTTCAGACTTGAGTAATTTTAGGTAACCCACTGAGGAGCAAGTACTAGGCATACAACAAAAATATTACCTTGTCTTTGCTCTTGCAACAATGTCTTTGTTTCATTATCTTTTACAGAGGCAGTTGTTCAGCAACACCCAGGGGCGAAGATTCCGGATATACGAACGGCCATAAACAAAAGGATCTGTGAGTTAAGACACCAGGAGAAGAAAAAGACCATGGACAGCTGAAGGACTGGCCAAGGCTGCACAGCGAGCCTTGATAACTTAACATGTTAGAACCAAAACAACGTGCATTGTTGTTCTGTTCTTTCCAGTGAGTGATTGCTCTGTTTTCTGTTGCACTAAAGACATTTTTTTTATTACAATGACAGTTGTCATTGTAATGGGGAGGGGGAGGGGGTTTGCAGCAGACTTCCTATAACGCCACTATCTGAATAAGAGCACCCCCTCCCCAACAAGCTGACCTCTTCCACCGGTGATCATCGGGATAGGAGGGGAACAGCGCGCTAATGTCTCTTTGCTGGCAAAAAGACATAACTCTTCAACTGGATCCAAGAGTGTCATATGATCATCGATCATATGCAAAGTTAAGAACGAATGAAATACTGTCTGTGTATCCAGTATTTTCATTCATGAACGGGGAAATTAAGATGTAAGAATTGCTTACTTTCTCTCTGAGGCCTGCAGAAGCAAACTGTCCCAGAGAAGTTCCCTACAGAGAAGCGGTCTCTACGAGGCCGAGTGGAGCGGTCTCCCAGTATGGAAAGGAGACAGCAGAGACCGCATCACCGTGGTTACGGTAACGTTCATCCACAGCCACGGAGGTTAGCTAGAAGCTAACCGTTTGTTCACAGACCGGCCGACAGAACAGCCGCCACTCCCCACAGCTAAGGAGGTTAGCTGTAGGTAACTGTTGAAAGACTGTGGACATTTCTTCAAACTTCTCCGCCTTGGACAACATTCCTCACCACAGTTCATGAGGTTAAGTGTTTGGGCAGAATGACATAGAAGTGATTTAGATTGAAATGATCTAAATGTTTTTCATTTTATGAAGTTTGGTTTTGTTTGTGTTGAACTCAGCTATCTTGGTGCTAGCAGACTATCTGTGTGATGGACTGAAATGTGGTTATTATAAGCCAGAAGAATAGTCTCTCTGTTCATACCTGAATGTTGTATTGACTTCATTGAAATGTGCTTATTGTAAGCCAGAGGTATAGTTTTTCGGTTCATACATGAATATTGTATTGATGTCAATAGATGTAATAACCAAAGGCGACCAGCAGAGGGGGTTAAGCGCTAGAGTGCGATAACACAGAGCACGGCACTTCTTCTTCTTCAGACAATATACGCCTGAGCAGAGGAAAGACGTGTCCGTGACTCATTTATTTAATATTCCCCTTTTCAGGTATGAGTTTCTCATAAACCAACCTGTACTGTCAAGAGTGGGTTTACTAACTGTTAGACTAGTTGAGGATGTTTGTTTTGTTATAATTATAGTTACATACTTTGCTATTATTAAATGAGATTTAACCACGGTTTGCCGGTAGCTCACATCCTAAAATGCTAGCCTAGGTCACGTGTGAATGATGCAGCACATAGTATGTCTAGCTGTAGACAGCCTTTGCACATGAGGTTAGGAAGGTTGCATACATTTTGAAGTTAAATCATGCACTATTGAGCATGTGTATTTTGGATTTTGGAAAAGGAAGCTATACAGAAATATAACATATCACAGTAAGTTGGTTTATTTTGTATTTTTATGTTTTTTGTCACATATTTGTTTTTTGTCACATATTTGTGTACCACAATATTTTGTGAAACAACTACTGAAGTTTATGGAAATAATTATTATCCTGTATGTACCTATGTTGCACTTTTTTTCAGTCAATATACGCCTGAGCAGAGGAAAGACGTGTCCGTGATTCATTTATTTTATATTCCCCTTTTCAGGGCGATTACATCTGCAGCACACGTGCTCAGGTTGTGTTCTTTGTATGTTTTTAAAGTTAAGACACACTTTATTATGGGGTGAACAGAAGATTGATCATAACGCGCCGTCCGCGCTTATGCATTTTAACCCTTTTATTAACGGTACTTTTAAAAGTATGTGTTTGAGTCTGGTGTTAAGCTAGCAGCTTCTTTGTTAGCTTAACTGCTAACAGCTAAGGACATGTGCTTGCTGCTAAATAATATTTACCTAGAAAGGTTTAGTTTTCAATCCAGTAAATAATGTGTCCCTAACATCATTTTACTAAATTTGATAACTAGGTAAACACCATTAAGCCCCATTTCTCCAGAAAGATTTGGCTTTTTCCAAAATATTCCCTTAATAATATTTCTTCAAATATTATTTCAATAAAGAAAGGCAGCTAATGAGACACTTGAGAATTCATTCAGAAGGTTGGTCTTATTCAGCAGATCATTCTTTAAAACATATTTTATTAAATAATATTTTATCTGATCTTGCATTGTGAATGGTTGTGTAAATGTTTGCTGATTATTGTCTAAGTTGGTTCCAAGACTAACATAACTTCACTTCCAGATGCTTCAAGATAATCCGTGGTTCTCAAACATAAATAACATTGTATGGTAATGTTGCATCACTCTTTCGGTCATGATTTTCAATCATCTTTGATCAACTTGTTGATATTGTACATAGCCCATTAGTCTGCCCTTTTCTTTAATTCTGCTTGGTAGTTAGTTAGATTGTTTCAGCATAGTAAAGGGTTTGTTAAATGAAATATCTTTGAGTTGACTTATTTTTGTTAATAAATTCTTGTATTTTAAGAAATTGTGTGAATTAATTCCATATATGTGCAGAGTTGTGCTGTTCAATAATGTCAGAGCTCGTCTCACACCTTTCTATTTTGTCCTAATACCATTGCCTTACTGGGCTGATATTCACAGGACAACCCTTAACAGACCGAAATATTATTTGATAAAATATTAATATTAAATAATATTCTCAGATTCATAATCCCAACACATGTCAATATGGACCAAACTCTCTGAGGAATGTTTCAAGTACCTTGTTGAATCTATGCCACAAAGGATTAAGGCAGTTCTGAAGGCAAAAGGGGGTCCAACCCAGTACTAGCAAGGTGTACCTAATAAAACGGCCAGTGATTGTAGTTCTTACAGAGAAATTGGAATAAAATTTGCATAAGCAGGTCAAAGCTTTACAACCTGAGATCAGAACTTTTCCACAAAACTCTGATTTCTATATCTCTATATTCTTAATTCATTTTTCAATTGACTTTTAATATGGGACTGTTATTGAGTTAAGTACATCCAGGGACAAAATGAATCAATTAATTAACAGGGGCCATTTTATTTACAAAAAGATCCCACAACAGTATTCCACTTTTGCCAAAAAAGAAACTTTAAATGGGCTGCTTCAATTGGTTTGTAACAGAAATGTTATGTCAGGAAATTATAGCAACTAGAACAGTAAAGAACAGATACACACACAGACAAAGCTACATTGACATACATACCACACACTGTAGGATCAAACCTGTTATACCTACGATTTTTTCTTGTCAAGTGTGGGGTCTCGCAAGTTTTGTAAATCAACCGACAATTTTAAAATCTTGCCGTGTGAACCAGGCATAAATAGCTTAAATACTGAGGGAAATGTGAAGAAATGCATATGATGTAGGTAAGAGCAATCAGAGGATCATGAGGTGTCGCTGGGGCGGAGAGAAAGCCAGAGAAGCTGAGGGGGAAGACTGCCAGCCCAAGGCATAGGCAGAATAAGCCGCTGCTTACAGCTTCAAAATCATCAGGGTTACATCACTGTCTATCTTCATTCAGCTGCTCTTCTTGTTTCTCCACCTATGCTTCTGTATTTAAGCTCACTGGTTCTAATTGTGCTCTGCTGGAATGCTGCAACTACGTTGCACCAATATAAGACACTCATTTTGTGCTGGAGATCCTGGATTTCAACCTTGGCAAATAATTGATTTATTTTTTATGCTACATTGCTTATATGCTGATCCATATGCCCATTTAAACAGTTTATATCTAGATTTAGCTCAAAAACAGTCCTTGGGATGCTGTTTTTAAGAGCAACAGACATCTGCGACTGTGTGGCAGCTCTGTTCTAGATTGCTCACAGGTCTGAGCATTATGCAGCCTAAACTTGCACTCCTGTGAAAAGTGTTCTAAGGCACTTTATCTCATTTATGGCAAGTGAATGAGGTGTTATGACGCTTAAAACACCTATTGAGATTTTGTTCATATTACCTTTCCTCTGCATGCCACACCATCTGACTGAAGAGATTATGTTGAGACGAAGTCAGTCTGAAGCAGTAAAAAAGTATGTTGGATGAAGCTAAATGTTGCTTTTTTGCTTTTTGTTTGATGTGCAGCAACTGTTTCAGCTACTGTTTATTGGAAGATGCCCAGAGTGCCTAGATTAAAATACAAACATCAAGTCCGATCAATACATTCAGTGAACAAACAGCCGCAGCATTCCCAATTGCCTTTTTAGTTTCTTCTTTGTGGTGTGTCAAAAGAATCTGACATGAAAGGGCTGCGGAGCTTGAAGATCGTAGAGGTTGTCTGTTATTTAATACAATTTTGGTACATTTAAAGCACTACAACTATTTTGTTATGCCTTTAGGACAGCTGGAGTACGTGTTTGGCTGCTTCAGGCCTTCTACGCATCTACACTTCCGGTCAAAAGTTTTAGATACAATTTCTCACTTAATGAGTCTCTTTATTGTCATGACTATTACATTGTAGATTCTCATCAAAGGCAACAAAACTGTGAATGAACACAAATGAAATGGAATTATGTAGTAAACAAAAAGTGTGAAATACCTCTAAACATTTTTTATATTTTAGATTCTTCCAAATAGCCACCCTTTGCTTTGATGACTGCTTTGCTTTCTTGGCATTCTCTCCACGAGCTTCATGAGGTGGAAACATAAAATGGTTTTCCAAAGAGTCTTGGAAGAACTTCCCAGAGGTTCAATGAGAGACGGCCAAAGGTAATGCAGACGTGAGACAGCAAAGGGCGGCTACTTTAACAAATCTAAACTATAAAACATATTTAAAGTTCTTTTTGGTTTGCTACATAGCTGCACATGTGTTCATTTACTGTTTTGATGCCTTCAGTGAGAATCCACGTACAACGTAAATAGTCATAAACATAAAGAAAACCATTAAATGAGAAATGCACTCTAAAACCTTTGACTGTTAGTGTACATTGACCCAAAGAGCGGTCATTAACTTCAAGGACTGCATGAGGATAATTTTGGGCAATGAAACGCACTCTCCAGATCTCTTGGGTCCCCTTTCCTAAAGATTAGAACCAACACCCTGGTCTGCCCTTGTTGTCTCACTACCCCATGCAATACCGAAGTGGCATTTCTACAGCTTTTATTACTCTGGGTGAATATACCACACCCCTTGTGCCTAGCAGCTGGGGAGCTTTTTTAAACAGCTCAGCAATCTCTTCTATTGTGATGAATTTGCCATTCTATAAATCCTGAGACTGTGGCACCTCAGTGGAGGACATGGAGACCAGATTAAAGAGAACCACTTTTAAATGGTACACTTTTAAAATCAATCATCGTCCTTTGGCCCAAGGTGGCCTGGTACCAAGTACACTTATGAACCTCATGGTGCTGGAACATGGTGTTTATTATGGGCATTCTATGCATAGCACAAGTCCACTCTGATTCGAACCATGGGGGCCATTATTCCCAATCACCAGTGTAAGGAGGTTACTTTGTAAATGTAATTACTTATAGTTACAAGTTCTCCATTTAAATATAATAGAAGTGGAACTATTTCATTTACTCTATAAAAGTAATGTAACTAATTACATTTAGTTACTTTTGAATTACTTTTAACGTATCTGGATCTGCAGCTCTAAAAGCCGGTAGACTAGAGACAAGGGAAGTAGGAGACATACGCTTGGTGCTGTAATTTCCCGTTACGCAGTGACAAGCACAGATATGATTTATAATTATTTGAAGGAAGAAGGATGTTGTGGATCTGTTGCTTCCTAAGCTTGTTTAAAAGACTGCCTCATTAACATATTTATTTAATTTTCAGATACTAGCCTGAGGTAACTCTTCTTATCTGGGTGGATATTAAATATTTGGTGACTCGGATATGAATGAGATATTTTTCTGGAAAATATTACATTTTGCTGTATTGTTTTTGTCATCAGAAAAGTGCTTCCAGAACAGGGCCGGTTCTGGGCATGCATATATGAGGGGGCAGGCAGAAATGTGAAGGGGGCATCATCATGCGTACACATTATGCTGCAGCATGTTATTGTTGGTGTTTATCAGTGCTTTCTTTATAAGTTTGGGGTAAACTTTGTACTGCTGTACAATTTGCAAGACTGGACAGGTTTGGCCCCAGTTGGGCTTCTTTTGAACACATTGGGCTTTGGGTGGGTTGTTAAAATTTGGGCTGCTTTCACAACATTTGGAGGGTTTTTAGAAATTATTCATTGAAAAATTGTATCGAAATAGTTTTAATCGCGTGGCAGAAAAGTAAAAACCTACACATCTCAAAATGTTTTTTTATTTTTACTCACATCAAAAGTTCATTTATTTTGAAAAAGATAATCTGTTGAACTTGACATCATCAGTCAGTGATGGTCATTGGTTAATCAACTGTCACTGTGAAATAATATTGGTCAATTGTCAACTCCCAAAATGCTGTTAAGGGTTCATCTAATATTCACTGAGGTGCTGCCTTTACTGTTAAGCTTTGACTGATGTTGAGAGACAGCATCACACTTAAGGGGGAATACAAAAGATATCCAGAAAGCTAAAACCAGACCAGCACCAACTCCTAACTGGATCTAGTACTGGCCAGAACATGCAATGACATTTTTGGATACAGGTGCTTAAGCCAAAAAAGGGCATCCATTGCCAAATTTATTTATAAAAACTAAAATAAAAAACAAGATATGTTTATACTTTAATAGCCTCACTTTTTTGGCATTATGCTGCAAAATTTGTAAATGAAATAAATCAATGTTCTACTATGCATGTTAATCAATAAAGACTCACTGAATCATGTGAGAAAACAGTATACAATATTTGACTCGTTTCTGACAGTGTTGAAGCATTACACTAATAATATACCATTACCAATATAAATATAAATATAACTCACCACACTTTCATGTAGCTCATCTTAAGACCTGCCTTTCATTTTAAATCACAAACCTACTTTAGGTAGTTAATGTTAACGTTGGGTCTATTATTATGCTAATAAAATCAAACAGACAGCTAAGTAACATTTTCCTATTTATTCATCATTTTTTGTTTGCTGCTCTGTATCATAGAGCTTTATATTAAGCCTTTGTTGTTAACTAGCAGAATGATTCCTCAACTGTTGAAGTAAAAATGCTTGCCTAAAAAGAGCTCCTTGAGTAAAAGGGACTTTTGCCTACACAGAACCGAGTTTTGGCCAGCATGCTGTAAGTATAAAATACCGTATTTTCCGCACTATAAGGCGCACCAGATTATAAAGCGCACCTTCAATGAATGGCCTATTTTAGAACTTTTTTCATATATAGGGCACACCGGACTATAAGGCGCATAGAATAGAAGCTACTGCAGTCAAACGTCTGACTGGGGTTGCGTTATGCATCCACTAGATGGAGCTGTGCTAAAGAGAATGTCAACAAAACAGTCAGATAAGTCAGTCAGTCAAACTTTATTAATACACTACAAACCAGCGTTCTGATAACTCCATTCACTCTCATGGTAAGGTCTCCTCTACATAGAATTCTATTGAATAGAGCCAACCGCACGTTAGGAATGCATTGGAGTCTATGAAGTTGAAGTTGAAATCAAACGTTAGTTAAAATGTGAAAGGGAACTTTTCCCTGATTCAGTAAACACGTAAAAGAAACAGTTTGATGCACTAAATCAAACGTTAGTACATTCACAATATAGTAGCGTTAACTGTTGAATTCTCTCGCTGCTGCTCTATTCCCATGTTCGACTGCGTAGCTGACAGCCTTGAGTTTGAACTCAGCATCGTAAGCGTGTCTCTTGAAAGGTGCAATTTTGGGGTCGTTATACACACACAAGTGGTGTTGGACTAGGAGTAAGCACAGTACAGGTGTTTACCGCTATTACTTCGGCGACACCCCTGACTACGGTAGCCGTAATGCTGCAAGCGGTGCGGCTTTGTAGTTTACCAGTCGTACTGAAACATTTTGACAGAGCGCCGTGTACAACCAGTATGGATCAACCAATTAACCAATTGATCCATATATAAGGCGCTCCGGATTACAAGGCGCACCTTAATTTTTTGAAAAAATTAAAGGTTTTTAAGTGCGCCTTATAGTGCGGAAAATACGGTACTGTATGTTTGTTTCTATTTTTAACACTTTATTGTGAGAGTTACTAGATGTTCAGGGAAATGGTTGTGGTGGTCTTGCTTTTTGCTTTCTTCTTCAGACTTAAAATTAGTGAAATGGTCTACTTTGGATTGCAGAAAATGTTTTGAACAGTGATGCTCTTCTGTTCTCCTCTACCTGATTGGTTCGCGTTCTATTTTAATCTTCTTTCCAAAAATGCTCAATATTTTAATCCCTTTTAATTCTTGTAGCCTGTTTCTTGCTGTCCCTAACTCTGCTGGTTTGCCCTAAGAAAATAAACATTTTCTGCAGTTAGTTCAAGGAGACTAAGTTTTGTGTTACAGGGCTTTTGTATAAAAGGTATTTAACTTAACACAGTCATTAGAGTCATTTATTTTAGCGGTGTTGTGACTTTACATCCCCTATATAAACTGTACTGTTCGTTTCCAAATACATTTAATTCAGAGGATTACCATCCAGTATGAGTGCTACATTAAAGCAGAAAATCAGAGCAATGTTACATCTAAGATTAAAAAAATAAATGTACAGCTTAGTCCATCTTTGTCTATAACATTAATGCCAGTCAGAGGACTCGTGAATCATTCAAAGTGTAACAGTGCTTTAGGAGGAAGGGCACTGAAGACTCAGACTCAGTACCTGTTGCTCGAAGAGGCAGTCCACTGTCCAGACCTCTGGGTTTGGTGGTAACAAACAGATAGCAGAGGACACACAGAGTGATGATAAAAGCGAGAAGGACCACAGCTGCAACAGAGAGACCCACAAGAGCTCCAAGGCTGGAAGGAAGGCAGAAGGAACAGAAGAGCCCTCAGTGCAGAGAAAAGAAGATGGAAAATAATAGAGCAGGACTACAATGGATCTTTATCACTGCTCACAGCTGCAGCACTTCAGTTATTACAGTTGGGAAAATGATTTTGTAGTTTTGTACTTGAGACAAGTTGCACGTCTCAAGTAATTAAATCTGACAAAGTTTTGTTTGAGTTACAGTAAATTAGTCCTTATAAGCCCAAGTCTGTTTTATACACAAGAAAAATAAAACTTGCTTCACATTATTCTGTCATTTGAGGGATTTCTGTTATATTCTGCAAATACTGGAACAAGAATAAAATAAAGAAAATCAGCCAGCATGAAAACACAATCCAGTGTAAGGTTAGATTCAGATTCATGTGTCTAAACAATACATGCTGGATAATGTGGGACTAATATGCTGGTCTTGCTGGTTCACAAGAGATCAGAACAAACAGAACAGTCAGGGCATGTCTGAGGTGGAACAGAATGAAAGGCTGAGTGAGACGTGTAATCATTCAGTAAAAACTGTCTGTTGTCATTATGAACATATTTGGGGTATTGACATACTGTTGTGCTTCCCAGGATATACATTATGCAACATCAAAGTGCTACCACACTGCCACTGGTTCATTATATATAATAATACATAATAATGCATAGTGGCCAGCTCATACAGCTAAGATGGGTAATTCTGCTGGACCTCATAACTGTTACTGAGATGAGTTAGCAAAACATAATGTGAGTTTCAGACTGGAACACATCAAAATTTGAGAACTGAAAACCCACCATATTCATTTCACATACACATAAAAGCTTACCACATTCGACTGTTCAGCTCATATTTCATTTTTTCCAAATAATTTTTTATACACAGAACAATATGCAGCCGTAAAAGCTCAGCTTAACCTCCATCAGAGAAGAGAGACAGACCTCTGGATTGATCCAATGCTGCTTCTGTATGGGCTTACAGGGGTGAATAGAGGTGAATGGAGGTAAATAGAATAGCAACAGTGATCAGTTTTTATTTTTTATTTTTAATAACACCTTTAAATGTGGGCTGCATGGTGGCGCAGTTGGTAGCACTGTTGCCTTGCAGTAAGAAGGTCCTGGGTTCAATTCCCAACCAGGGGTCTTTCTGCATGGAGTTTGCATGTTCTCCCTGTGCATGCGTGGGTTCTCACCGGGTACTCCGGCTTCCTCCCACAGTCCAAAGACATGCCTGTTAGGTTAATTGGTCTTTCTAAATTGCCCTTAGGTGTATGAATGAGTGTGTGCGTGGTTGTTTGTGTGTTGCCCTGTGATGGACTGGCGATCTGTCCAGGGTGTACCCTGCCTCCTGCCCATAGACTGCTGGAGATAGGCACCAGCTCCCCTGTGACCCACTATGGAATAAGTGGTAGAAAATGACTGACTGACTGACCTTTAAATGTGTTTATACATTTCTGCAATAATCATGAAACTACTATGCTGGCATTCAGCAACCTCTGCTAGTACACATTTCAGTTGAAATACCTGTTGAAAAGCTGCACTATATCCATTTAATTATAAAACCTTTCATTCATCCATGGTCTCCTGCTGACATTAAGCAACGCCTTGGGTAATTTTTTTATGTTTGCAATAATGCGCTTCCATTACATTTTTAATCAGCCCTATAGCTGACTTGCTGTTATCTGGCATTAAACAACAAAACATTCAAATTCCCGACTCGCTACAGTCTAAATGTCAGCAGCATCTCCCTGAATGAAACCTCAGTCTAATTGATGTTCAGCGCCAGGACAGCCAGGTACACTAATTATAGTCAGAGAGATAAGCAGTGGTCAGCGATTGGCTTCTGAAACATGTGGGTTTCATCACCTCCAGAACCCTCACTCAACTACACCCAGCAGCGAATCAACGTGATCTCTCACCTCAGCCACCACATGTATCCATATTCGTATGGGAAGAAGCTGTTTGGGTCATCGCAGCAGTACTTCAAGTCACTGAAGCCGCAGCAGAAAAGTGCAGTGGACTCGCCCCCCGCTTTCGGACACGTGAAGCTGTCCACGAACACCTTTTCCCTGGAGTAGTAACTCTCGCAGACCGCGCTCATGTCAGACGCATAAGGACGCGCAAACGGGCTGCGTTAATAGACTGCTCCCATTACGCCCAGGTCCAGCTGCTGCAGCTGGTTATGAGCGTTAGTGGGAGAGAGAGGATGTGACCCAGGATCTGCACAGAACCCCGCTCCCTTCCTCTCTGCCTCCCTCACTCCATCACGGTCTCACCTGTTCCAGATGCACTCTGATCCAGGGAAAGGATCTTGCCAATCAGTCTGTTTTAGGTTTTAGCATCTCGGCTTTATATGTGATGGAGTAACGGCACACTATCTATCCCTTGTGAGAAGTATAATGTTGATATACGTCAGGATACCTGCAAAAGCTGCTAATTTGGAAGAACTTATTTTGTGTTTTAGTTGAATTTAAATTGTAGAAAAGTACAATGTCAAATATATTTTACTGTGCTACTGTAAAGCAACTTCAGGTGTGCTAAACTACAATAGTACTGTATATGTCTGTAATATGTATATGTCTGTTTCTGTACTAATCTACTTCATTTGATCCTAAATACATTTAAAATGTATTTTTGGGGCAGATGTGGCATAGTAGTTGACTATCTTTATTTACAAGCTGCTTGTGCTCTGTCACCTTTCCTGAACAAAAACAGAATTAAGACTATTTTGACACACACCAAAGTGAGATTTACTTCGAACAAAGAAGGAACAATTGTACAACACACCCTCTTGTTGCCTTTTACTCCTAGAACTGATGCTGGTCCTGTACAGTTCTGGTCATGTATGTCAAGATTCTTCACAGACATTGACGCCTGAAGCTTGGTCATTGGCTGTCTTTTTAGTGGTATCTGTGCTGTA
The DNA here is from genome assembly GCF_021462225.1 of Girardinichthys multiradiatus. Classification (NCBI taxonomy): domain Eukaryota; kingdom Metazoa; phylum Chordata; class Actinopteri; order Cyprinodontiformes; family Goodeidae; genus Girardinichthys; species Girardinichthys multiradiatus. Next base: position 44,177,005 of record NC_061802.1, on the reverse strand, counting down.
AATAAAAGCATTGACAATATTATCTTTACAGTGTCAAACTGTGAAAGAGAAAACATAAATGTTAATTGAAAGCCTCTGTTGAGTTCAGCTTAATAATTTGTTACAACATGCATCTATAAACAAACTTTCAGTACTGCTTGTACAGAACTATGTACTCGTTAACCTGTTCTTAACAACCATTTACAACAAATATTATGCTTTTTACTTTAAAGACAAAGCTTTTATAGTACACTGACACACAGGACCAGTTAGCTTTTTTATGCTAGTTAGCTATAGTATGCTAGTAATTCATTAAGAAACAGAGCAGAACAAACAGAACCAACCTTCAAACAGCAGTTCTCTTTCAGAAACCATCAATTCTGTTTTATTTAGAGGGTTGGTTTATTTTTTGGAGCTTAGGCTAAGAAGTTATTGAAACATTTCTCTGTATCGGACAGTCTGCCCCATCGAACCCGCATGCTGGAAATAAGTCTGGGCAGTGACTGAACTGAAACAAAAGACAGTGTGGCATTTGATTGGATCACAGTTTTTCCGAATTTTGAAAACAGCTCAGAATTTTAAAACACTACAGACAATCAGCACAACCACAAGCAATATGCAGAACACCTCAGATCTTCTGCAAAATTAAACACTCTTTTAAAAACTTTATACACATTTATTGAAACCATATTGTGTTACCATATGAAACACACACATTTTATAAGGTTCTGATTGAACCAGCTTAACACTGCTGTGTTTAACTTTAAATACTTTTAGCAATTCTGCCACCCTGAATAAAATAAATTGAATACTACGCATCTCTTCGCCTAGCTGAATCTGGCCCGAGACTTTCACCAACATCGCAGGCAATACTCTCTTTGGTAAGACAATGTGGGAAAAACCGTCTTGAATGACGGATCCATCTTAGCACAGCTCCGGCGTCGATTTGGTCACAAGCCTCTTCCATAGCCTGAATGAATGGTACCTGAGCCTGGGACCTTTCATTCTGATTAAAAGCAGGAATACTCACCTGCTGCATTTTTGTAGTGCTCAAACCTGATTGGTGTGTCTACAATAAAGCAATCATGTGTTTGTACACATGATGTGTGTGTTTAATCAACTGGCTCATGGGTGTGCTGATTTGTCAGTCAGTGTTCTGGAATTGCAAGGAAGAGACATCATAATTTACTTCTGTGTTTAACGTATACAAGTGTGTTTAGTGTTTCGCAAATCACTGTGTGAAGTGTTCTGCAAAAAGTGTGAGGCTGACTTTGTGTTTATAGTGGTGAGAATCTGGTCCAACGTTTTGCTCCTTGAGTGTAAAGTGTTGATAATTACGTGATTCTTTTCATAAAAAAACTGTAAATGTTGCTATCAATTTTAAGCCGCTGATCTTCACGCAGGGAACATTTTCTGAATTTGCCATTTTGTGTTTTGAAACCCACCCAATACCTGCCTGCTGCTTCAGAAGTCCCCAAGTACAGTCACGCTCTAAAGAATTATTCTTTAGCATGAAAGCTTTCCTCACCGCTGGTGTCCTCTAATGAGTACTCTGGTTGCCAGCATGACAGGAACCAATGATCTTTAGGCCGTGGCTCCCGGTGACCACATCTGCAATGGAGGTCACGAACACAACCCATTAAGACATTAGAAGGCTTTTAATACTTAGTAGCACTGTAGCATTTTGTTCCACATTTTTTGGTTTTAATTAATTCTTTTAACTTTTATCTGTTTTAGTTGTTCTGTTTCTGAATGATTTCTATGATTTTATCGTTAAGCACTATGACTGTCTGGTTGGCTGTTTCAAATGGCCAAACAAATAAATAAAAGAAATAAAAGAGCAAAGTATACCAGAGTCAAATTCCTTGTTTGTCTGTACAAACTTGCCAATAAAGTTGATTATGATAATGAAATGAAGGAATAAAGACCATGCTTAAATTTAGACAAGGCATTGTTATAGATCAGCAGAATTTCTGCATTGATCTTCATAATATATACTGAATTTTCTCTCTGTTGTCTGATTCCAAAAACATGTCACAACTCAATTCAACATGTTAATGGACTTGTGAGATTAGGCTCAGAGGCTTTTAAAGTTTTTTCTTTGTGGCCATTTGAATATGTGGAGGTTGTTGCTGTTGTTGTCTTTGCCACAAACTTTACAGTGATGTTAATGCATTGCTTCTGCTACAATTTCTGCTACCCACTACAATCAGTGTTGCTTCTGAATCAAACAGCCTGGTTATTCTCAAATTAGGTTTTTCCTTTTTTTGTAATCATGCATTTATCTTAAATTGCTTGGTTCTCTTCACATTATTCAAATTTGTTTCCTCTCCTTGCCAAGCGTGTGCGGAGCGGTAATCAAAGCAAAAGGTGGCGACTTTGAAGAACCTAGAATATAAGACATATTTTCAGTTGTTTCACACTTTTTTGTTCAGTATATAATTCAACATGTGTTAATTCATAGTTTTGATGCCTTCAGTGTGAAGCTACAATATTCATAGTCATGAAAATAAAGAAAACTCTTTGAATGAGAAGGTGTGTCCAAACCTTTGGTCTGTACTGTACAAGAAAGGCAGTTTTTTATCAAGTCTTACTGCAATTTTTTGTTTGGAAAAAAGCAAGGTTGTTTATCAAATTAAGCTTTTATTTTGGACGTCTTCCATACAAAACAACAAAACGATACATTACAAAACTGCAATACCTGATGAGCATATGGTAAAACATAATATTTTAATGCCTCAGACAGTTCATGTGGTTTTCATTCTCCACTGTGTCCTCTTTTGTTCTGTACAATCGTTTTTATGAAATTGTTGAGGCCTGTTATGATGCTTTTGCAAAACTCTAGTGCTAGTCTTGTTTGTCAAAATGTTTGTTTAGCTTGGATGTCTTGTTTTGTGCTGGGCTTTTTTCCCTCAATGAAATCTTTCTAAGTATGTCAGACGAGCTCAATGGGATTTAAATCTGGTGATTCACAAGTGATAGTAACGCAGCAGCAGTGTGCTTTAGATGACTGTCCTGGAAGTATCGATGATCGGGTCCTAAAGAAGTCCTATTAAATGGTGCTGCAAGTTCCTCGATGATGATATTTTCACAAAATTCTGTCGATAATTCCTATGAAAATGACCACCATTTTGAGAAATTCTTTCCCACACATGTTATTTTAGGGGATGTTTGGGATGGAGTTTAGGCACAAAGTGGCTGTTTCTTTTACCGTATTTTCCGCACTATAAGGCGCACTTAAAAACCTTTAATTGTTTCAAAAAATGACAGTACGCCTTGTAATCCGGAGCGCCTTATATATGGATCAATTGGTTAATTGGTTGATCCATACTGGTTGTACACGGCGCTCTATCAAAATGTTTCAGTACGACTGGTAAACTACAAAGCCGCACCGCTTGCAGCATTACGGCTACCGTAGTCAGGGGTGTCGCCGAAGTAATAGCGGTAAACACTTGTACTGTGCTTACTCCTAGTCCAACACCACTTGTGTGTGTATAACATTTGAATGTACTGTTGCAGGAATTGCCTGAACTATATGTGATTAGAAGCTCAGTGTGTGGGGTGTATGTTTCGTGTGTGTGTATGGAAGATGTTGACATTACTCCTCCGGACAGAGGTGGCGCTGTGTGCTGCTGTAGCTGAGAATCAAGAGTGAAGGAGTGACGTCGGTATTATTGTGTGTGTGCGGTGGGTAGAGACGGCGACCGGAGCAGCGGTGTATGAGTCTGTAAGCCCTGTGTTTTTATGTGCTGCAAAGTCATTAAAAAGAACCCCGAATCTCGTCAACAACTCAGTGTTTTGATGCTGTTTCTTCATGCTCAACTCAGCAACGTATGAGTGAGGGAGTTAACCCCGAGGAAACTAGTAACTTCGGCCCTGGAGAAAGCGTCTCCCCTGTGTCATCAGACTACGGTCAGGGGACAGAAACAGGAAAGGTTAACAGTACTAACGTTTGATTTAGTGCATCAAACTGTTTCTTTTACGTGTTTACTGAATCAGGGAAAAGTTCCCTTTCACGTTTTAACTAATGTTTGATTTCAACTTCAACTTCATAGACTCCAATGCATTCCTAACGTGCGGTTGGCTCTATTCAATAGAGTTCTATGTAGAGGAGACCTTACCATGAGAGTGAACGGAGTTATCAGAACGCTAGTTTGTAGTGTATTAATAAAGTTTGACTGACTGACTTATCTGACTGTTTTGTTGACATTCTCTTTAGCACAGCTCCATCTAGTGGATGCATAACGCAACCCCAGTCAAACGTTTGACTGCAGTAGCTTCTATTCTATGCGCCTTATAATCCGGTGCGCCCTATATATGAAAAAAGTTCTAAAATAGGCCATTCATTGAAGGTGTGCCTTAAAATCCGGTGCTCCTTATAGTGCGGAAAATACGGTAATACTACAATGACATAGTGTTCTAAAGCCACTGTTTTTTTGTTTAGCTGCGTCCTGTCTGGCAGAGTAGTGCTCAGAATTGTTGTCTGAGTGCTAAGAAGAAGCCCAACAGATTTACTTTCACAAGTGGAGCATTACAGCTAACACTTTAATGCTCTGCTTGATAGTTATAAAAGAAACTTTATTAGAAACTGCTTTGGAATTTCTATTGTTACAGACAAAGAGACAGACAAGAAAAGGAAAAAAATAAGAAGCATGAAAGAGAGAGAGGTGGGGCAAAAAGGAAAACGGGATAGAAGGAGAAAAGAATGGAGGAGAGAAAGATGGATGAAGAGATTACAAGATAACACCCTGCTTGCTTCTACACCTGCAGAAACCTACAGCTTTTTTACTGAAAAGTGCACAGTACTAATGAATACAAGATGTAACTAGAAACCTGCAAGCAGCTTTGAAGGCCCTCGCACCCCTCAGCGCAACTCGGGCTGTTGAGGGACCGCAGGAGCCTGGCATCGCCTCCTACACGCCACATATGATGACACCGCGTAACTTCAACACGTCGGCAGTAGGTGGCACTTTGAGCAACATGTCATATTGTCTTCGGTCATGCAGAGTTTCAGTGTGGCAAAAAGCATTCAAAATTTCGAGTAAATCTGACCTTCCAGATGGAAGCTGCACTCACTTGTTTGTTTGTGGGTGGGGCTAAAACGACGTCATCAATTGACTGTGTCAACATGTCCATCATTAAGTCATGATCATGTATATTACATTTCAAGTGGATCCGATGATGAATGAGGGAGATATAGCCCTTGAAGTGTCCTAGGGGGCGCTATTGATCCAAATTTAAATGTAATCCAATAGAGCTGTTTGGGGGCTGACAAAGATCAAGCATATTCAGTTTGGAGTGAATCGGACCTTCCATATGGAAGCTACAGTCATTTGTTTATTAGTGGGCGGGGCTAGAGTGATGTAATGTATTGACTGTGTCAACATGTCCAGCATTGATACATGATGATGTACAGGAAGTTTGAAGTGGATCCGATCAGGCATGAGGGAGCTAGAGCACTTAAAGTGTCGTAGGGGGCGCCGTTAAGCCAAATTCATATGTAATCTAATAGAGCTGTTTAGGGGCTGACAAGGATCAACCATATTGAGTTTGGAGTAAATCGGACCCTGAATGTGTAATTTAGAGGCAAACGTATCGCCATGGCGTCACATCAGATTTTGCCACGCCGCCACGGCCACACCCTCCAGCCAAACCTGTCAGTACTGGAGATTAAGTTAGACCATCGTGTCATCTGTCATTGGAGACAGTTTCATGTTGATTAGTTGAAGGAGATCAAATATGGCCCACAATAAGTGAAACATGACACTTCCTGTTCTGAGGGGGCGGGGCTTCGATGATGTCAGCATCTGATCAGTGAATATTGTTCAGGGCCAGAGGTAGATCAATCCCATAAGGTTTCATGTCTCTGTGACTTTCTTTGTAGAAACTATAAGAGTTTCGTGTTTCATGGCGAGAAGTCAGATTTTGAGGCTTAGCCACGCCCACATACTTTCATGTAGCAAAAAGCTTTTGATAACTTTTGATCCCCAATGCCTTAAGACCATACTGAGTGATTTTGAAATCTCTAAGTCAAAAGCTGTAGGAGGAGTTTGCTCAGATATGCGGGCTAAAAACGCCCAAAAGAGGTTAAAAATGGCAACTTCAATCCAAAATGGCCGACTTCCTGTGGGGTTTAGACCAATGCTCCAAGAGACATATTTGTAGGTCCAGAGAAGATACATAAGTGTACCAAATTTCAGATTCCTTGGTCAAAGCATGGCTTGGGGCTTTTTTTTTTAAATTGTCTAGGGAGCGCTGTGGACGAATTAGGCCACGCCCACCAAATATGTCATCAGATCTCTGTTGGGGACTGGACAAGGATCAATCACATTGAATGTGGTGCAGATCAGATGATCTATGTGGAAATTAGAGCCAAACTTATGGCCATTGCGTGACGTCTGACTTCGCCGTGCCACCACGGCCATGCCCTTTTCTAAAAAGTTACTGTGCTTCAAACGAAGTTAGACCCACTAGTTGTCTGTCTTCTGACACACTCTTCTGACACACTTTCAAGTTGATTGGGTCAAGAGGGTCAGAGAGGCACCTTTCCAAGTGAAAAAAGTGACTTCCGGTTTTCAGGGGGCGTGGCTTTGATGATGTCAGAATATGATCCCATAGGATCATCGGGAACCCAAAGGTCCTCCTTCATGCCAACTTTGGTTTGATTTGTCGTTTCTTTGAGCGCGAACGGCAAGTTCGTGCCCCGGCCACGCCCCCTAAACATGGCCGAAAACTCTAAATTTTGATAACTTTTAATCCCCCATGCCTTAACTGCATATTGACCAAATATGAAGCCGATAGCTGAAAATCCCTAGGAGGAGTTCGTTAAAGTTCGAGGTGAGTAAAATTGAAAAACGGGCAAAAATCGGCCTTTGACCCAAAATGGCCGACTTCCTGTGCATTTTAGGGCATACCCCCAAGAGACTTTTGTTCTTGGTTTGAGGAGTTCTAGCATTGTGTCAAATTTCAGATCTGTAAGACTTACGGTTTGGCCTATCTCACGTTTGGGGGCGTGGCTAAGTGGTTTGGCCACGCCCACTGACGACGACATTAAAGAAAAAAAATTTCACCCGGGGGACAATTTTGGGTAAAATTTGGTGAGTTTTGGGATATGGCAAAGTCCCCATATTGCCCCGCCAAAAGTCCCCGGAATAATAATAAGAATTCGAGCGATTACAATAGGCCCTTGCAGTTTTCCTGCTCGGGCCTAATAAACATTCGAATTACAATAGGCCTTCGCAGCTGCTTTGCTGCTCGGGCCTAATTAGTGGTAAATGCGACTCAATATAGAACATTTGTGTATCTGTTAACACCTGCAGCCGTCTATGCCAGAGCAGATCCAGCCATGGACCCAGAGACCCGAGACCCTGGGATATGTCACTCCCTAAGCAGAGGCACAGGGGTCCAGGATTTGGCAAGCAGCCATCGGGAGTGAGCCGGCACACGTCAAAGCACCCAGCCCCGGACACCGAAAACCACAAGTACAATAGCAGGCAGACAATGGACGTCGTACACTAATTCAAACTCCCCATACATACTCTATACTCCCAGGTCCAGGCGCCGATACCCCACATGGGCAACCTGCCTCCGGATCCAGGAGTTGGTCCAGCACCAGCCCAGACTAATGGCGGCACCGCCAGTACCCAAGCGACCCCGGCCTGGTCCCTGATCCCCCGCCCCGACCCCAGTCCCTGTCGACCCCATCCTCTTTCGGAGAGGGGGCCACGTACAAGAGAGGGGTCTACCTGTTCCAAACGAGCCCGCCAACCAGAGCTGCTACAGGATGAAACAGTCCCAACCCCCCAATGAATTCCGATTTCAACCCAATGAGCCCCCCACAACCTGTGAACCCCAATACACATTTCCCCATAGGGCCACCCCAAACCAGGACACAGATATCAAACACATGCCCCCGAACCCAAATGCCATGAATCCCCTCCCCACAGGGGCACACCCCGACAGGTGTGCTCCATCCCCAAAAAGCCGACGAAGTCACACCCCTACTGCATCCTGCCCCCCACCACACAGGGCGCCACGACAGCAAGGCAATGGCCCCGCGCATTGCCACCAAAGACACTGCCCACAGGTGCTACAGGGCAGGCACCACCGAGCACTGTGCCCGACCCCACACCAAGACGGGACAAACTTACCTAGCAAGATGTACCCGAGGAAGAAACATTATCCATAAAGCCCCTGTTGTTTTGTCTGTTAATAACACATAATGTCACGTCTAACTCAAGCCGCTCAAGAGGTTGTTGCAGCCTTGTTTCTTTGTTGCCCTCCTGTATCGTGGAAGAAGCACATCGTTCCAAATTTTCACCCAAAAGATTGGTGGCCATGATGTTTAGATGTTAGACTGAATGTCAAACCAAAATCAGTAAGTATTTTTCCTCTGAATCGCTTGAGCAGTCATCTCATCATTCAGCCTTGTGTCATCAATGGCCAGTAGAATGTCGCTGCTGTTGGACCATTTGTTTGCTGAATATTAGACCATTTGTACGTTGCTGGACGCCACTATGCTGTTCAGCGTCATCGGTCATTTTGTACCCCAGGATAGTCCGCTACTACAAATCCCAGTGGGCACCACGGCTGGTAGTACGGGGGCGTCGCAGCTCTGATGTCACAGGGGGCTATAAACATACTCTGAGACCTTTCAGCTTTGCTTCCAAGTTGGATACCGGACCAGCATCTGGGGCGCAGCACTCTGGAGAAGAAATCCCACGTGCACTTTAATTCATTCTCCCCCGTTGGCCAACGAGAAGAAAATTCATGAAAGAAGTTTCTGGAATAGGAAGGCCAAAAATTTCACTTTACCAATCGAAGACGTGAGTTTAACACGTAACAGAAGAAAAACCACCCGGAGGTTTCAAGGAGACGAAATCGCCTTGTTTTTGTTCCAGTCAACTGTCATCTCTTTGTCTGCATCTTCTTTTTACTGGTTTGCCGCCAAAAGTTTTATTGTCCTTTGTTCGCTGAGCTTCCAACTTTGAGGGAAACTTTTATGAGAGTGTGTTACACTGAGCTACATCTCGGTGGGGCTGCTCCCAAAGCTCCGCTCAGCACCATATTATCACTTGTTGCCATCACTGCTGTTTGGATTTTCATACACACTCAATGTTGTTTGGTTTTGTTTTATTCTGTTTAGTTAGATATTTTACTCTTTTATGTAGAACTTTGCATGTTTGATTTGGTGAAGATTATTGAATCGGAAGAGCGTGGTGTATTAGGGCTGTTGATTTAATAAATATTCACGTAGATAAAGAGAGAGCGTTTGTGTTTATTTTAAGCAAGAGTGATTTGTCAGTCAAAATAAGGTCGAAGATCCTCCACCTGCGGTGAAACGGTTGATTAAACAGTAACATCTATAGTTATCAATTATTACTGAGAATTTAACAATTGTAATTATCAAGGGCTTTGAGGCACAAATTACAACATCTCTGGTTTCAATTAATAAATAAGGATTTTTGGTTAAGGAATTAATTTTTCTCAAATTATGATTTTAAATTATAATTCTTGATAAATATTAATGAATCAATAACCATAATTCTAACACTGCACAGGTAAAACAATATGTTAGCAACCACTGTCATTTGGTCGCACATTTTGACATGTGCAGCTCAACAGACGTCGCAGCTCTGACGTCACTGGGAGCATAAACCGGCTGAGATGCAGAGTTTCGTGGCCATTTCCTGCCTGTCTCACAGGACAGCGCAACGGAGGACTTCTTTCCATTTAGCCCAAATTACACATTTTGTCCATAAAACTACTGGTTTGATCTTCATAGACACTAAATGCACATATATGTTTTTCTTTTATTATTATTGTTAGGTAGTCATTTTTATTCCCTTTGTGTAGAATAGTGCTTGTTAGTTAGGTGAAGGTTTTTGGACCAGAATGGTGGTATATCAGGATTATTTGGCTTCAATAAATCTTCATATATATAATTAAGAGAAGCATTTGTCTTTATTTTGTGAAGGGTGATTTATCTGTCAAAACAAGGTCGAAGTTCCCCCACCTTCGGTGAAGCAGTTAAATAAACAATGACAGTTGGTGGTTTGGTTAATAATTTGTAATTATTAAAGAGCTTTGAGCCCATAATCACAACACCAGAGGACATCTCTGATTTCTATTCGTAAGTAATGAATTTGGTTAAGAAATTATTAGGCCCGAGCAGGAAAACTGCAAGGGCCTATTGTAATCGCTCGAATTCTTATTCTTTTTTCGGGGGACTTTTGGCGGGGCAATATGGGGACATGCCCCAAAACTCACCAAATTTTACCCAAAATTGTCCCCCGCGTGAAATTTTTGTTCTTTAATGTCGTCGTCAGTGGGCGTGGCCAAACCACTTAGCCACGCCCCCAAACGTGAGATAGGTCGAACTGTAAGGCGTAGAGATGTGAAATTTGGCACAATGCTAGAGCACCTCAAAACAAGAAAAAAATTATCTTGGGGGTATACCCTAAAATGCACAGGAAGTTGGCCATTTTGGGTCAAAGGCCGATTTTTGCCCGTTTTTCACTTTTACTCACCTCGAACTTTAACGAACTCCTCCTAGGGATTTTGAGCTATCGGGTTCATATTTGGTCTACATGCAGTTAAAGGATGGGGGATTAAAAGTTATCAAAATCGTGAGTTTTTGGCCATGTTTAGGGGGCGTGGCCGGGTTACAAACTTGGCGTTTGCGCCGAAAGTGAAAAATTGCAATAACTTTTCCAAAAAAATTCCAAATCACACCAAAGTTGGCAGCAAGGAGGACCTTCGGGTTCCCGACAATCCTATCGGGTCATATGCTGACATCATCAAAGCCACGCCCCCTCAGAACAGGAAGTCACTTTTTTCACTTGGAAACTTGCCTCTCTGACCCTCTTGACCCAATCAACTTGAAAGTGTGTCAGAAGACAGATAACTAGTGGGTCTAACTTCGTTTGAGGCACAGTGTCTTTTCATAAAAGGGCGTGCCGTGGCGGCGCCGCAAATTCAGATGTCACGCCATGGCCATACGTTTGCCTCTAATTTCCACATAGATCATCTGATCTGCATCACATTCAATGTGATTGATCCTTGTCCAGTCCCCCACAAAGATCTGATGACATATTCGGTGGGCGTGGCCTAATTCGTCCACAGCGCCCCCTAGAATATTTCAAAAAATCGGCCCCAAGCCATCCTTTGACCGAGGATTGTGAAATTCGGTACACATATGTCACTTCTTAGGACCTACAAAAACGTCTCTTGGAGCATTGGTCCAAACCCCACAGGAAGTCGGCCATTTTGGATTGAAGTTGCCATTTTGACCCTGTTTTGGCCGTTTCTAACCCGCATATCTGAGCAAACTCCTCCTACAGCTTTTGACTTAGAGACTTGAAAATCACTCAGTATACTCTTAAGGGATTGGGGATCAAAAGTTATCAAAAGCTTTTTGATACATGAAAGCGTGTGGGCGTGGCCACGCCTCAAAATATGACTTCTTGCCATAAAACACTACATTGATATAGCTCCTACAAGGAAAGTCACAGACAAATGAAACCTGGGATTGATCTGCCTCTAGGCCTCAACAATATTCACTGATCAGATGCTGACATCATCGAAGCCCCGCCCCTTGACAACAGAAACTGTCCCGTTTTCCTTTACAGAATCAGTGTTTGATGTTCTTCACCTAATCAATGTGAAACTGTCCCAAGTAACAGATAACATGATGGTCTTAGACAGTCGCCAGTACTTACTGCTTTAGCTGGAGAGTGTGGCTATGATGGCGTGCCGTATTATGATGTCACGCCACGGCCATACGTAATTACACATGCATGGTCCGATTCACTCCAAACTGAATATTCTTGATCTTTGTCAGCCCCCAAACAGCTCTATTGGATTACATTTAAATTTGGATCAATAGCGCCCCCTAGGACACTTCAAGGGCTATATCTCCCTCATACATCATCGGATCCACTTGAAATGTGAGTTAATGATCATGAGTTAATGATGGACATTTTGACACAGTCAATTGATGATGTCGTTTTAGCCCCACCCACAAACAAACAAGTGAGTGCAGCTTCCATCTGGAAGGTCAGATTTACTCGAAATTTTGAATGCTTTTTGCCAGACTGAAACTCTGCATGACTGAAGATAATATGACATGTTGCTCAAAGTGCCACCTACTGGCGACGTGTTTAAGTGACGCGGTGTCATCGTATGTGGCGTGTAGGAGGCGATGCCAGGCTCCTGCGGTCGTTCAACAGCCCGAGTTGCGCTGAGGGGTGCGAGGGCCTTCAAAGCTGCTTGCAGGTTTCTAGTTATTTTTATTTTTATTATTAATTTAAATTGTAATTCTTGATAAATATTAATTAATCAATAATCATAATCCTTACATTATGCAGCTAATAAAGGTTCATTCATCTGAATAGCTTCTTTGTAACAATGGTGTATTATAGTACTTACAAATAATTCTAAAGTGCCTGACACATCAAATTTTTATTATAAATCCAATTACATTTATAGAAAGGAAACATTATTAAAATATTTTAAAAACTATATTCATGCCACTGAAATGAACAGTTGTTGAGATATATGGTCATACATTTCATTAGAAATGGTAAATGGTAAATGGACTGAATTTATATAGCATCTTTCCAGTCATACAGACCGCTCAAAGCGCTTTACACTAGAGCCACATTCACCCAATCGCACTTCCAGACTACTCCTTTGCCCTCTTTTATGACGTAAACTAATTGCTACTACAATGGCTGACAACACAGACAGCAGCAAAGAATCTGATGTTTCTTTAGATATATATGAGATATCAGAGAGAGACGAAGCAGAGTTAGAAGAAAAAAGCCAGCAGTGATCAGATGGCAGAGCACAAGTGCTGCGGCATGCGGACGGCCATCTAATTCAAACCAGAATCTATTTTTGCCGGATGCCAGAGCACGGCCAAAGTCAATATGCATGAATCATACTGCACCACCAGGAAACAGAACGAGCACAACATCCGGATTTTCAAAATCATTCTGTAAAAATGGACTAGATCTTGCTATTTTAATAAAAACATACATATATTTATATATACACATGTATATATTAGTAGTTGTTTACATAGATCAATTACATCAGTTACTGGGGCGAATAAGGTATCATAAAGCGAGCAATTAAACATTACATGCCCCAAACTTAGCAACAAATATAGCTTTGCTGCAATTAGTGAACTCACCCACTGTAGAACAAAACACATGAAAATATCTGGATGCATAAAACGAAAATTGAAGCAGTTTAACTGGTCTGACTTCCTCAGAATGAGTTGTTTTGGGCTTGCTACCTTGTATCACTGTCTTTTATTGCGTGATCTGTGTATGGTTCTTGGAGCTCCTCCGGGCTTTGCAGTGGACCGGACCTGAGCAGATACAAATCCAGGGTTAGAGTATATATATGACACTGAGTGAAACAACCAGAGGCAAAGCTAAGCAGCAATGAGCAGCAGCAGCAGACACAAGGATGATTCAAGATCTTTATGTTAGAATCTTTAGAGAAACATTTATTTAAATACATCATATGTGCACATAATATTAATTTCAAATTATTATTGATAATGAAATACTAATTTTTAATTATTAACAGTACCTGCCTATATCTAAATGTACTTTTGTGTTATGGAAGTATTCCTGCTGAGCCTTGATCCATTTAGCAACAGCAGCAACAACCTTTTCCTAGGCGATCTTTGAACAGTGTGGCTATAGCATCTGCTTCAACATTCTCCTTCATCTGCCAGATATCATGACCTCTGACATCATTTCTCTTGTGATCTCAGAGGTTTCTTGTTTGAAGCAGTTTGCTGAATAGTCCTCCGATCACAACTGTCTGTGCTAAGTGGGACCAGCCCATCTGTCCCTCTTCAGTTTTCCAGCTCTGATCCAGGCAGCTCTGATCCTCTTCACTTCAGGAAAGTAGTGCAGACTAACGGCTGCTGTCGTACTATTGCTGCAACCAGCAGCAATGCACCGTTTCACTATATTTTGACATAATTTCCAGGCGACTTTGGACTTGCAAAATTTAACAATGAAATATGCCTATTCTGCTTCACAAATGTCTTTTACTGCATCTTTAATCCTAATATCATTTCAATTACTGCCCAATTTCTTCAATATGAAGAGGTTTTCTTTCAACTTCTGCATTTGTGGGAAAAATGTGTCACGGGCAATTTAAACAACCCGTTTTCAGTAATTGGTCAAACAATGGTGAAAATAGTCATGGTTGTGATTTTTAGTCCATGCCATATTTTACCTGCAGCATTTGTTCTTTCCTTTCACATTCTTCAATAATCTTTCCAGCACTAGCCCTGAACAGCACAGGCATCCCAGTTTTGGGATATGGCTGGTGGTTGAAGTGACACCTCAAAGTTGTCAGCGGGACATGAATTACCAGGCTTTAAAATAGTTTCTGAATGTCCAGCATTGATTTTCCATTTGCCCGCATCAATCGTATCTGTAGTGAATACTTCTTCTTGATACATGTCATTTCCTCTCTTTATCATAACTGCAGTTACTTTCCTTGGTCTGGATCTGATTTAAACCATGTACTGTACATATAAGGTATAAAAGTGTGGGCGTACCCAGATTAACTTTTGTATACACATTTGCCACAGACGATCCAGCTATTCACACTGTGTGTAGAAACACTTATATGTAAAGAGGAAAACAGACTACTTTATATAGCTTGTATTTTTGTGTATTAGCATGAGATTGAGAAGAACATTGGATGGAAGGATGGAAGGAACACAAATCAGTAGGTTTCAGCATGCATAAAGATTAATCCAGATAGAGAGAGAATTGTATTGTCTCATAAAAACCAAAGGAGAACATTTAGGTTCTCGTGCTGTTTACTTGTCTCTCAGTTTTCCATTATCTAAGGGCACTGTTTATGTTGAACTTGCTTTTTTCTTTTCTTTTATATGCTTCCTTAATCACCAGTTTTAGATGCATCTCATCTTTCTCCAATGTTAGATGGAAATTCACCTCATAAAAGCAAGATTGCACATATCAAAACCTGTTTACAGAGTGACAAGGTGCCAACAAAAAATGTGGGGGATGTGCTTCATTGAGGTCTATGATCAAATGAATCATGATGGAAATCAAGACTTCAAAAACTCATGAAAAAAGATTTGAAGCCAAATCTCTCATTACAAGTGTTATTTCCGCTTAGCAGGAAGAGAGTTTTTACAGGAGCTGCAATGTGTGGAGAAAATACCTTCCAGAGATATGTGCAAACTATATATTTATGACAATGACTCTGTTTGATGTGTACTTAATTTGGGCAACAGCCCAAACTTTATATATTCAAAGCTAGGATTGCCCCAGAGTTTAAAAGAAAAACTATGTGCTTGTGTTGTGGATTGCTTCTTAGAACTGACCAGGCAAGAGTGGGATAAAACTTAAAGCCGAATTAATGAAAGACTGAGGAGCCCATGAAAGGATAATCTGGAAACTCAGAAACTTGGATTTCTTTAAATTCTATTAAACCTTTTTGGACAGCTTAGATTTTGTTTCCATATTTTATATTCCAACTTAAATTTTTGTGTTATTTCTTTTTACCAATTGTTCCTGAGACTTCATACTGTTTGGTTTCTGTTTAGACTTGTTATTGGTGGTTATTACATTGTCACCACTTTTTTAATATAATTGAAATATGCACAAAACGTTTTGTGGAGCTGATTAGATTCAAAATGCAAAGATGTATAAATGAATTATCCTGTATATGTCCAAAAGAACAGTATGGGTAATTACTAGTCTCTAAATAACAGAGTGAAATTCAGCAAAGATTAGTCAGAAAATGGTATGGTCAGGAAGATTTCAGTCTTGTTTAATAATAAATGTGTTCACTCACCAACCACCAACAAGCATGGTTTTACACAGTTGAAACCCATTTACAGGGCGTCAAGTTGCCAACAACAGAGAAGGAATGTGGGAAATGTACTACAGACATCAAATCTATGACCATGGATGTTGGTGAGGAGTGTAATAGATCAAGGAGGAGGGGTGTTTAACAACTGTTCACAATTCAGTCATTCATTAGATGTTTGAAACATTTCAGCATCAGTGATAGAAGTGCTTTTTACTGTGGTAGGGGTATTTCGCTTTGAGCACATGTAGTGGAGATAATAAAGCTGTAGGCAGGTTGTAGAAATATTCCTGCAGCCATGTTTCAATAAAATACAGTAACATTGCTTGTGCTATGAACTATTTATGGTAGCTATTTTTAAAATCCAGATCCACAGATACTTCCTCTGTTCAACTAGTCAGGGATTCTTAATCTGAACTTCAGTATAGCCAGTGCCTTCAAAAGCTGAACTGGTTTCTCCACTTTTAAAATTGAAAAAGAAATTCAGCTACATATCTGCATGAAAAAAAACCAAAAAAACACAAAACGTCTTACAAGATGGACATACCCACATTAAATGAGAAGAGGCACTGCTACAGGCAATAGCAGTACCTTTTATTTATAATAGATGAAACGCACACCAAGCAAACTCAGATATACCATACAGAGTGTAGAGTGGAATCTTTACAAAGTTTGATGGTCATAAGTCATCGCTCCTCCCCATAAATAGAGAAGGCATTACAGTTATTTCCAAATAGAGGGACTGAGGGTGTTACCAGTAGGAGGTGTTTTCTACAGCATCATAACAGTGGATGGTCCCACACGCATGGAAGGCTGCTGCCGACTGGCTGAACACTTAATAGCAGTTGCATGGCAGTCGCCCCACAGTCTGCCCAGTCAGCCGTTTCAGTCAACAACTTAAAGTGGCTCCCACTGTGAATCAAGTAGTTCTGTGATGTTTGTTAGATAATATTAGAGAACAAACAGCTCCATGGAGATCAAAGAACACAGCAGGATAGATTCCTCGTCATTCGTTCATAAAGACCAGATTTGTGGTGAATGACTGATAGTTATCCTGTTAAAACCCTCTATTGCATGAAGTATTACTTAGACATGGTAAAAAATGTTTTCCATGTTTTTATTACTTAAAATGAGCTAAATAACAAATATATTAAAAATATTCTTTAAAAAAAAGTTTAGAGGTGTCAGGTTCTGTGTTCAGATCAGACCAAAACGCACACAAGAGCCAGGTAGCTGCATAATTAAAGGTATTTCCATCTTTAATCAGCGATCTCAAGGTAGTAGCAACACAAATAGAACTGATCAGGGTAGTGAACATGACAGAACAGTGAGAGAATAAACAGGGGAACCAGCCGGGAACAAAGAACACAGACCAACTAATATACAGGGAGAAACAAAGGCAAGTAATCACAGGAACTAAGAACAGGTGTGACAAGCTGGCATGGAGGCAAAGGGGACAGGTGGAACTAATTAACAACACAGGGAAACATAGAACTAAACAAAAGTTAACACAAAACACAAACCAAGTCCAAGGATGTCATATCATGACAAGAGGGGGGTCGTTGATAAATTGTTACCACATGGCAACAGTATACAATCATGGAAAGTACTGTAAAATCAAATTTTTTTTTAACCAAAAACTCATTTTATTTAAAACAAGATTCAACAAATCCATTTCACACTTAGCGAAATGTTTAAAACATTTATACAGTAAAAACATTATACAATTTCAACAGTTATCTGAAATGTCTGGTAATAACCATCCAGAACTTGGAACATCATTCATTCATTGTGTTTTATTTCATTCAGTCATTTTAGCTGTTTTATTTCATTCTCTTCATGCCTTGTGAAAGTCAACAAAGCAGTTCCGCTTAACAGTGAAGCAGAGGAAAATTGCACACTTGGGCCACTTGCTTCTCACAGTGTCCTTGCATCCTGGGATTTTGCATCTGCCCTTCTCAGATCCACGCAAGGACCAGTGGTCGGTGCCGTCTCTGCGGACAGGATCTGGTGGGACAAAGCTTTGGAGCCCTCTTTTATTATTCTCCACCACAACAGCTTGTGAAGGTCTCCCCTTCCTCTTGTTGCTCACCTTGCTCTCGATGCACAAGCATGAGGCCACCTGGAGTTTGAAGTTCAACAGTGGGAGATGGAACAGCTAATTCAGCCCTGTTCTCTTCCCTGCTCCCATAGAAGTAGATGGGATCCAACTTTTATGAAGGAAATGGGACAATATTTTACAGATAACCTACAAAATACCGTAAACCACAAATATTAAAAAAGTATATAATGTTTTTAAAAGTTGTAAACATAGTTTCAGAGTAGTTTCATGCTAATCAAGTCAATAGGCCTCCATTAGGTTAAACGCACCCTGACGTTTCCAAATTTGTATACAGTTGCCATATGGCAACAAATGTATTTTAGCATATTACAAAAAACGTTTAATCTCAAAACTGAATTTAATGTTAAAAGATTAAAGATTACTTACCTCAGATAGTTATTAAATTGTTTTATTTGATGAAAAGTTTCCAAAATTCAGAATAAATGCACTCTTCTGTGGCCCAGATTGATAATGTTCACATGTCAATCTCCATGAGCAAAAAGGACTGGCAAACGGGATATCCTGGACATGTGACCTCATACATTCCATTTCCATCAAAGTAAAAGCCTGTTTTTTACAACAAACTGTAAAAACATAGATTTTATATCACAGCTTTTTTAGAAAATTAAGATAAAGTAATTGTTGCCATATGGCAACATTATGCAATAGAGGGTTAACAGATTCATTCACCTGAGCTGTAATCCTGCAGCTCCTCCAGGGTTACATGCCCGTCTCAGATTGTCCTTTTGTTCTGTGATCTACATATGGTATTTATGCATTAAAGATCAACTGAAAGGTCCTGCTAACAGCTAAGAGCAGAACTAACGTTTTTTACAGGGGATTAGTGTTTTTCCTAACTTTGAAACATGTTAGCGGACTGGTTAGCTTCCACTATTTTGAGTTCTGTTGACTGTAAGTCAGCTAACAACATACACAAGATGCAGCCACAGCCAACTGAAGGCACGCTGTTGGCTTATCATACGTGTACATGCGACAGAATGTCAGTGTCGACATCATTATCACCATAAAAACAGACGAAGAAGAAGACGCCATGTGCAACGTGATTTGTTCCAAGTAGCAACAGCATCCATCTGAGAGCCGCTGAATCCCAGCAAGTTGTGCATGTCCTACCACAACTGGGCAGAAGGGTCTGTGCAAGCCGTAAATAGCTGGAAGAGTATTTTACAAGGTATGTATGTATTGAGGTTGAGTATATAAAGTATTTTAATGCCGCATGTACTTCATATTTTCATGATATAAATTAGTTATTCAACAAATTGCTTTCTTATCTAATGTGATAAAATGTGTTTGAAATAAATATCATGTATAAATATATTTATATTGCACTCATGATTAAGTCTGCACAGCCCAAACAGCAGTTTTTATTTATAACAGATAAACCTAAAGTTATCACATTCTGAACATCCATACAAGGACAATCCTTTATTCTCCCACAGTGGAGAAATTTTAGCATTAAAAGCAATGAACAACGCTGTAAAGCTAATCCAAACAGTGTATTAGGATGAAATGTAGTGTACAGCTGAAAAATGTACATACAGTGCCTTGCGAAAGTATTCGGCCCCCTTGAACTGGTCAACCTCTTGCCACATTTCAGGCTAAAGATATAAAATTCACATTTTTTGTGAAGAATCAACAACAAGTGGGACACAATCGTGAAGTGGAATGAAATTTATTGGATGTGTCAAACTTTTTTAACAAATAAAAAAGTGAAAAGTGGGGCGTGCAATATTATTCGGCCCCTTTACTTTCAGTGCAGCAAACTCACTCCAGAAGTTCAGTGAGGATCTCTGAATGATCCAATGTTGTCCCAAATGACTGATGATGATAAATAGAATCCACCTGTGTGTAATCAAGTCTCCGTATAAATGCACCTGCTCTGTGATAGTCTCAGGGTTCTGTTAAAAGAGCAGAGAGCATCATGAAGACCAAGGAACACACCAGGCAGGTCCAAGATACTGTTGTGGAGAAGTTTAAAGCCGGATTTGGATACAAAAAGATTTCCCAAGCTTTAAACATCCCAAGGAGCACTGTGCAAGCAATCATATTGAAATGGAAGGAGTATCAGACCACTGCAAATCTACCAAGACCCGGCCGTCCCTCTAAACTTTCATCTCGAACAAGGAGAAGACTGATCAGAGATGCAGCCAAGAGGCCCATGATCACTCTGGATGAACTACAGAGATCTACAGCTGAGGTGGGAGAGTCTGTCCATAGGACAACAATCAGTCGTACACTGCACAAATCTGGCCTTTATGGAAGACTGGCAAGAAGAAAGCCATTTCTCAAAGATATCCATAAAAAGTCTCGTTTAAAGTTTGCCACAAGCCACCTGGGAGACACACCAAACATGTGGAAGAAGGTGCTCTGGTCAGATTAAACCAAAATCGAACTGTTTGGCCACAATGCAAAACGATATGTTTGGCGTAAAAGCAACACAGCTCATCACCCTGAACACACCATCCCCACTGTCAAACATGGTGGTGGCAGCAGGGACAGGGAAGATGGTCAAAATTGATGGGAAGATGAATGGGGCCAAATACACGACCATTCTGGAAGAAAACCTGTTGGAGTCTGCAAGAGACCTGAGACTGGGACGGAGATTTATCTTCCAACAAGACAATGATCCAAAACATAAAGCCAAATCTACAATGGAATGGTTCACATATAAACGTATCCAGGTGTTGGAATGGCCAAGTCAAAGTCCAGACCTGAATCCAATTGAGAATCTGTGGAAAGAGCTGAAGACTGCAGTTCATGAACGCTCTCCATCCAACCTCACTGAGCTCGAGCTGTTTTGCAAGGAAGAATGGGCAAGAATTTCAGTCTCTCGATGTGCAAAACTGATAGAGACATACCCCAAGTGACTTGCAGCTGTAATTGCAGCAAAGGGTGGCGCTACAAAGTATTAACACAAGGGGGCCGAATAATATTGCACGCCCCACTTTTCAGTTTTTTACTTGTTAAAAAAGTTTGACACATCCAATAAATTTCATTCCACTTCACGATTGTGTCCCACTTGTTGATTCTTCACAAAAAATTTGACTTTTATATCTTTATGTTTGAAGCCTGAAATGTGTCAAGACGTTGACCAGTTCACTGGGGCCGAGTACTTTTGCAAGGCACTGTAATGTGCAATGTAATAATGGTGCATAAAAACAGTAACAGACTATTTACTAGAAAATATCTATTATTTTCCTTTCTACTTCCACCTAACTATTATAACAAGGCTTTAAATTGTGAGCTATATTTCGATGAATTTAGAATAGCCTAGTAACATATGCCAAACCTACAATCTCTGCGATTTCTCATATTTTATATATATATATATATATATATATATATATATATATATACATCTCCGTTGATGACATCCTTGACGAGCCCAGCAGCCTGGGCCTCAAATTGCCTGTGCACATGAGGTGTGCTGCCCACACATTGAACTTGATAGCCAGCGTGGATGCCAACGAGGCACTTGGGAGAGCTGCATTCAAATCAGCCGTTTTCAGACAATAACTTTGAGAGACTGATGTCTTTGAAGGGTAATCAGCATCATTTTCATGCAGTGGTGGCTCAGTTAGAGTAAAAGACCTTGATCATCATCAGTGAGTTGTTTTGGAAAGTTGTACGTCTAAGCAATAACATGAAGATTTCAGCTCTCTAGGTCTGTTTTTTTCTAGTTTTATCAAAAGAAAGCAAACATTTGTGAGATTTTACCAGAAGTGTGGAAATCACAGCATTTATTGTTTCACTGAAATGAGGATAAAAGTTGAGATGTTAGATTTTTATTGCTACATTTATTCAACTTTTTTGACACCTCTGTAAAAGGCTTGTTTTTTTTTTTTTCTCAAAGTTGCCCACACATTTCTTTCACACATCTCCAAATAAATTACTGGAAAGAATGATTATGCTTGATTATAACTGAGCATATTTACTCAATCTTATACTTTACAATATCTAGGGAAAATGTACTCAAATTTAATTTACTCAAATTCCCTTTTCACAAAAGCTTTGAACTTTCAAAAGTAAACGTTTTTAATACAGTTAATTGCATTATTACTTGTTTTTGCATTGACTGTGTTACATATCGACACCCTCTTAAAATATTGGCCAAGTCATTTTTCAAGCTTTTCAGGAAAAGCTTTTCAGGAAACCAAAAACTTCACAAAATATTGAAATATTGAAGCCGTCAACTGACAAGGTAACCAAGCATTATGCTAAGGAGGCATGCACATCTCTTCACCCTTCCATCTATCCTCACTTTGCTGGGTTCTTGACTGATGCCTATAAATGTGGAAAATTGTTAAAAAAGTGATGACACTCCACTGGCATGTTTTTCATTGACTGAAGGTCCTAGAACTTTCAATTCAATTCAATTCAATTCAAAGATACTTTATTGATCCCCGAGGGGAAATTAGAATTCCAGTACAACCCATCCAAACATACATCATGACACAAGACAAGGGGGGGACGGGTCACCGAGGCTTTGCTGCCCACTCACAGGCGCTGCCCTTTCCTGGAGGTCCTGGAACTTTTTCTCGTTGATCCTCTCAAGGCTGCAGTTCTCTCTGTTGTTGATGCACCTTTTCCTATTGCACTTCTTCCTTCCATTCAATTTTCTGTTAATATGCTTGGATACAGATCCAGCTTCTTCAGCAATTACCTTTTGTGGCTTGCCCTCCGTGTGAAGGGTATCAATGACTGTCTTTTAGACATCTGTTAAGTCAGCAGTCTACCCCATGGTTAGGTGGCCTATGACCCAGAGTGAGAGACTGTTTAAACGCTCAGGAAACCTTTGCAGGTGTTTTGAGTTAATTAGCTGATTAGGGTGTATCCCCATGGGTGTCCAGTAAGGAACTTTTTCACAGTATCCTAATTTTCTGAATTTTTAGTTTTATTTACCTGCAAGCCATAATAATCATACTTATAAGAAACAAAGGCTTGCAAAATGATTCTATATCATATATGAGTTTCACTTTCTGAGACGACCGGCAAAATATATTGCACTTTTACACAATATTCTTTTTTTTTTTTAAAGGATCTGCATTCCTCGTTTAAAGAATAGAAAAGAAAGTCTGTAGTTTAAACAAAATCTTTGATTTTTAAGGATTCTTCAGCACAATCACAGAGGGATTCTGGGCTTAGATCTTGGTAATTGTCAAGCAAGCAGAGAACATAACTGTGTCTGGGTGATTGAATAGGAGCAAATGTTCTGTACAAGCACTCAAACTCATCAGTGCACTTGGTAAAAGAACACTCCAACCTCAGTGAATTTAATAAACCTCCTTGGGTCCC
Source organism: Girardinichthys multiradiatus (assembly GCF_021462225.1). Taxonomy (NCBI): domain Eukaryota; kingdom Metazoa; phylum Chordata; class Actinopteri; order Cyprinodontiformes; family Goodeidae; genus Girardinichthys; species Girardinichthys multiradiatus. The sequence goes on along the minus strand of NC_061802.1, from coordinate 44,153,733 downwards.
TTTATGACAAACAATGACATGCTTTACTTGTCTGGAACTATTTTCAGCCTTTGCTCCTTATCAATCTCTTCTTCACTTGATATTTTTCTTGTTAACCTCCCATCTAGGTCACTTACAAGGTCAATGTGTTCTAAATAGGGTCTAACAAGAATATAAAACTCTAGGGGAGCTTTTTTGACATGTTTTCCAGTAATCTAGTTTCAGGGAATGTTATTTAGTACATCACTAAACTGGCGATGAAACATAGCTGAAACATGATAGAACATAATACATTTACACACCAATTCAATCAATGTACACCTTTGAATTTAAGGTAATCAAAATGTAAAAGTAAGATTTTTGTCCTAACATTAAAAGCATGCATCCACTATTTTGTCAAAAGTATTAGCTCACCCATCCAAACCATTCATTACAGATGATCCAATCACTTACATGGATACAGGTGTTTAAAATGGACCTACACCACGGAGTAGAGCGGCTGCTCCTCCACATCAAGAGGAGGCAGTTGAGGTGGCTCGGGCATCTATACCGGATGCCTCCTGGACGCCTTCCTCGGGCGGTGTTCCAGGCACATCCCACTGGGAGGAGGCCCAGGAGACGGCCCAAAGGACACGCTGGAGGGACTATGTCTCTCGGCTGGCCTGGGAACGCCTTGGGCTCCCCCCGGAGGAGCTGGAGGAGGTGTCTGGGGAGAGGGAAGTCTGGGTGTCTCTGCTGAGTCTGCTGCCCCCGCGACCCGGTCCCGGATAAAGCAGAAGTCGACGAGTACGACGAGTACCTTGGGCCCAAAGGTAAGATACACTCTACTGTATGTGTAACCAGTAACTGTACTCTGTCCGAAAATAAGACTAGTCGCCTTAAGCTTTCTGTCTGAGCTTCTGCAGAAAAGAATCTGAGGCAAAGATTCCCCAAGAACAAACTAAACGGTGTCCCTGACGAAGGTGTTTTTTTCCCACTGCCTTAAGAAGACACTCCCCCTCCCTGCTACTACCAAGAGAAGCTGCCACATCTCCTATGTTCATTGCTGCCATGAAACTACCTCACCCTATAGGGCTCCCTGTTTCAGAACGATTCACGTAAAAGGTTGTCTGGGCAAAGAAAATTAGTTAGGAAAAAACAATTTAAAGATTTTTTATTTTCATTGTGTGTTGCTAAATAATTTATTTTCTTTGTGGTGCTAAACTGCTTGAGCCTCCTAGCCTTGCTACTACAACATTTTTGGATTGTGTTTTTAAAGTTAAAACACTTTTTTGGGTGTGGAGATATATTATGTGTGTGCATCATTATTATTATGTTCATAACCAGTGTGGGAAATAAAATGTATAACTTGTGTTAGTATAAGACATTGTGGCCTGCAGAATTGTTATTGCACAAACTTGGCCTTGAGTGTGATGAAGCAGAAAAATACTGAGCTGAAGGAGTGTGTGAAAAGTAGAGACTGACTTACTCCCTGCTTATATCAGTAGATACAAGTGCAGGTGCTGGAACAATGACTGTCTAAATATGGTAAGCCGGAAAAAATGTGTACGTGACTACATGTGAGAAAATATTGTAATCAAGGGCGCTGCCCATTTTAATGTGTGTTTTAATAAAAGCAATGCGCCCAGTGAGAAGCTCTGAAGTTGTCTCGGTGTGTCCTGATCACATGAGAGCTTCCCCTGGTCCAGGTATTTTAATTACATACAGCTGTCTCCGTGTGATTTATTTAAAATATGTTGTGAATTCCTCCAGGTTATGGTGAATAAACGAACGCGCAGAAGGCCTCTTTAAAGAGGTACTTCAACAAAAGAGTGGTTTAAACACTGATGGTCTGGACCGGTAACATGAGCTTGCTCTGTTTAATGTGATTTCCTTTGATTCCTTCTAACTAATCTGCATAAAATATTAGGGGTGGTAATCTTTTACTATCTTACGATATGATTCGATTCTGATTTTTGGGGCCAGGTCTCGATTCAAAATCAATTTTCGGTTCAAAATTATTTGATTTATACTGATTTCTGCTTCAGTTCATAATTTTGCAAAGAATCCTCATGATCTACTCCAGTCTGCTTTGCAAGACCGAATGACAAATGGAGACATTAAAGTCACATTTATTAAGTTTGAAACATTAATCCAAGGTGCTTAGATTAAATTTTTGCAATAGTTAAAATCACACATAACTTGATTGGCAAAAATAAAAGCACCTCTTTATAAAATATAGTGCAATTAAACACGCTGCCTTTTAAATTCTAAGGAAAGTACTTTTTCCCAAAACCAGTGTGTGGAACACAACTGCTACTCTAAGTAGCTAGCAATAAAATATGTTGGAACAAAAATAAAATGCTTCTGTATAATAAAAATGGTACACTTGAATGAGATGCATATCTTGGCACCACTGTCTGCAACATGCAGATAAACCCCTGGAGCTTGACCACACTGTAAATCCATAAATCTTTGGCTATCAAGCAGGCAATAGACCTTTTTTTCTTTTTGCCTGCTCGGATTTGGCGGAGAGTTAGGTTAAGCACTGCAGTGTGTTGGTCTGCTGCAGGTGGCTGACTCTGTTCCGGGTCCTTTAACTCTGGGTGGAGCCTGTTAATGTGAGCTCGCACATTTGTGGTGTTTTGAAGTGCTCAGTCTTCATTTTGCAAACGTTGCACACTGTGAAGCTCATGTCAAGATGTCTTCCCAGGCATTCGATTAAAACCAAAATGACTCCAAATCTTTGCCTTCAATGAAGATGGGGCCGGTTTAACTTTTCTGTCCTTCATTTTTGTAGTTTCCTCTTTATTTTGGTGCTTTCCATGCATGTGCACGTTCCAGAACCGGCTGTGTGGTGACATCAGGACGTCCCGCATAATTACAAAATGGAGGCCGTCAGCAAATGGATTTATTGAAAATTTTAAATAGGAATTGCAATTCTTATGTAAATCAAATTTTTTGACACACCTCAATAAAAAAATGTCCACGTAGTCCTTATTCATGTCTGTAATTGGGTATCCATTATCATTAACGCTAAAAGCTTAAGCTATACAGCTAAAATGGCAGCCACCATCACTTCTGCTGTGTACTACAGGCACATCAGGCTTTTGTTCATACGGCGGTCTGCCCAAACGTGCCGCAATCACTCATACACGCATATGTTTAAATAAACATATTCTCACTGAAGTGTGATTTCACTGCATCACGTTATTGGTAATTGGTTTCAGTTTTATTCTTTTGTTTCCTTTTTGTAGTTTATTAGTTTTTTTTACTTAGTAGTTCAGTTGAATGTCAGTTGCCTGGTTAAAGAGTTTGTTGACTGAAATATTTTAAGTTGAAGTATTCTGTTATTAAATTCCTGTATTATGGAAATAAGTTGTTTGTGTTTATTCTGTACATTTGTATAGTGCTTGCTGTTTGAGAACACCAGTGCTTGAATTCAAATATTCATAAAACAATAACTGACAAAAACGAGATCAGAAAAGAGATCTGTGTGGCTATTAAGTCCTGATAAACAGGTGGTGCCCTGACCTGGTAATTTTGATCAAAATTACTAACTGCCTTTGGCACTTATTAATAGTTAGCCAAACTATACCTATTGTTGTCCACCATCTTGTCCAATATCAGTGCCTGACCTCACATATGCACATCAGCAGGAATGGTCAATTATTCCCATTAATACACAATTACAACTTCTAGAAAGCCTTCCATGAAGAGTTGAAACTGCAAAGTTTGTCAAATGCTACATTAAGTCTTGTGTAGTTAATAAGATATGTTATAGACAGATTATTTGTCCCATCACTTCCTTCTTCCACAAATGGTCCTCTTTTGGGGAAAGTAGATGCTACAGATTAAATGGGGGTCAATGCAATCTCTTTGCTGTCACTAGCAATAAAAAAATAGACAAAAAAGATGTGCCTTGTAAATTTTAGGTACTTGAATATTTTGCTAGACAAGAAATTATAGAATATAGTAGCTACTTATTGACTAACAAAGTTATGTAAAAAAAACCTTAAATTAAAGGGATGAAAGTTTCTCCTTTCAGCCTGGCTCTATGAACAAAAACCAGCTGTGCTTGTAGTTTACAGCAGAACTAATGGTGGCTGCTGTTTTAGCTTTATAGCTTTATAGTGGCTCAGCCCTTGCCAAGACCTTGTATTGGTCATCTATGTTCTGGCTGATTTTTGAAGGTGTAGTGTGGTCTTAGTCTGGTGTGAAGGGGTGTTAAGATGAAACTGCACATTTGAAAGACCAAACGTGAATTTAACCAGAAGTATTTTTTGAATGTATTGATGTTCTTCTGATCCAGGTGGAGGTCCATGAAAAACCTCATCATGATTGATTGTCTGGTGACATATTTGAACACATTTTATCATGGATTTTGTATGTTTTCACATGTACAAGTATAATTTGTGAATGGATTGTTAGTGTCCTACTTCCCTTTTCTCTGTGGTAAACTTAATGGTAGCAATGATTTTTTGTGTACATTTTCAGGCATTTGAACATACATGAAGAACCATAGAGTCCCTGCACTAAAAACACCAAACCGGTTGGGGAGCTGTTAATAACAGAAAGGAACAAAATATCACCCATCTTGTGCTTAACAAGTTGTGTTTTGCTAAAGAGGTTTAATCAATAATGCTCAAAAGAGCTTTGCAGAGAAGATATCTGAAGAAAACTAAATGATTTTGATGAGTAAGACTAAAAAAGTACATGTTTTGGTCACTGAATTATCATTGCATCATAAAATCTGTTTTAAATGAACATCTATCTGTCTTATGGTTCTTGAGTGACCTGATAAAAAACATTAATTTAAAACTGATTTTTCATTGTGGCCCTTTTAGCTTTTACTATTGTTAGTATAAAAATGAACACATTGCATTTTAACCACACAGTGAACATTATTACTGGTTTAGAGTGTTACTTCAAATTGTTGAAACACAAAAGCAGAAACAGCAGGGGTTCTATTTTATGGACCAGTTACAACAATCTCCTATAATTTTCTTGTCAGCCGTTGAGTCGGGCATAAACTCCCTGTATTTTTGAGGGAAATATAAGGCCATTAGACAGCTGAAACATTTGCTACAAAACGTGTGATTATTGAGACAGTGATCCCAGTTACAGAAGCAAATCTATAACAGAATAGCGGGGAAAAAAATGATAATGGTGTTGACATGGCCCAGTTAAGTCTAGAACTCTCCCATAGGTTCAAGGTTCAATGTTTGTCTACATTTTTTTCTGAAGAGTCACAATACTGCCTACCTGAGCCAAGCTGAAGTTTCTAATACATTTGTTGTGATACTGTGGTGGGAAACCCCTTGCAGATAACACTAGTATAAGGATAGTAAGTCCTCTGTCTAATCAGAACAGATACGGCAGGCCTTCTGACCACATGTCTGATGCTTTAAAACTTTTCTCCCTTGCAAGGTTATTAATAAAGCTGGTTGAGTGACGATCATTGATCTCTTCCTTTGTTAAATATGAATTTTTCCACAACATGCTACAGAGAGCTTGCAAAATATTTGCAGATTTGCAGTAATTCAACCATAAAAATCCCAACAGTTCTTTTTATATATTTATATTTAATTTATGCAGTAAAATGAAATTATTTTGCTTTATGGAGAGAAAAGCGACATCAAAGTCGAATTCCTTGTTTTTGTGCACAAACGTAGCGAATAATTATTAATAATTATTAATTTAATTAACTTTGAGCTACATAGTTGAAACGTGTAAAAGGTTTGGGGTTTTTAATTATTTTAATTAACAGTAATGAAGTGCCTGATTGGGAGATGGTGAAGGCTGATGTCAAAGATACATATTATAAACAAACAAGTCTATGAACATGTAATGTATGTTTTTATATTGTGTAAGGAGTCCAGAACACCAGAAAAGAAGCCAAACATGCATGTAGGGAACATACAAACTCCAAATATAATTTTCGCTGGTGGGATTCAAACCCAGGACCTTCTTATTGCTAGGCAATAGCGATTGATGGGTATCAGAAGATTGTTAATGTGTCATGATTTAGAGGTGTTTGAGTCATTCCTCTATTGTTATGTTCCTTGGGTCTTGCCTTCTTATTATCCTTCATTTAGTTCATTCTTTTGTGTTTAGCTTCCCAGTTTTATTCCTGTGTCCTGTTCTTTTGTGGTTTTGGATTTCTTTCTTCTAGATTTCTGTTGCCCCCTCCCATGCCTAGAAGTGTATTTTATGTCTGTTCAGTTTCCTTTAATTCATCCTACCAGTCTGCTTCCACGTTTCTATAGCTATTCACGCTCACTGACATTCTTGCTCATTCAGCCCACCTGTGCCTGCTCATCGTACTCATGCCAGTCACCTGTTTTCCCTGCTATTTAAACTTCTGTTGGTCTTTGTTCTCTTCTGGATTCTTCCATTTCCATGTCTGTTGTTTAGCTTTGCTTCCGTTTCTGCGCTATATTCCGTTGCCATGCCAGTTTTGCTACCAGTTTTCAGACCATGCTCCATGTCCTGTCCTGCTTGTGTCATTCTGTAAGTCTTTGCCGTTTTTTAAATTATGAAACACTTATCATGGTGCTCCCAAGATCCAGTCTGCACTTTGCTCCAGCATAAAAACCCTCATTCTGACATGTTATCATTAGTTTGAATTTCACTGTGAATTTCGGTTTGAGAAAAACATACTTACACTTTTCAGCTGTATAAAAGCTGCTTCTGTTGTATTAGTCACTAACTAGTAAACACACAAGCAGTTTTAAATCCTGTGTTATTTAACAGACCAACATACTGGAAGACATCAATATAAATTGTGAAAAAATCTGGTTGGAGTTCTGATCAAGTCGAAGCACAGATATTACTTTGTTAATGTAGGCTAGCTGCAACCTTCATCTGAACAAACAGTCAGTGTGGTATTGCAACTATTGATCAAGTGGATCACAAGATTTTAACCAATCAACTAAATTCTTTGTTGTTTGGGATTTCCAGAATGGTGCTTAAGTGGTTCAATTCATATTGGACAGAGAATTTTTGTAAGCATGGGAAACTTCTTACCCATTTTTTTTTTTTTTTACAATGTAGGTTCTGGAGTTCCACAAGGCTCCGTTTTAGGTCCTATGCTTTATTTTCTAAATGCTGCCACTGGGAAGCATCAGTATTGTTTTCATTGCTATGCTGATGACAAAAAAAAACTTATGAGTCTTGGAATTATATTTGACTCTGTTTTAATTTTCTAATTTTAAAACGGTTTCCAAAAACTGTGTACCAGGTAACTTGAGGACCCGAAAATTCAGCCGGACAAAAGATCAGATTCCAAAGTTTATTAAAAGTTCTGGATGGCGATCGATAGGAAACCTCCAGTGGCAGGCTCAGGAACCTCTGAAGGCAAACAGATGAGTTAGAGGCTGATCAGAAAACTGAGAATGATATCTTGCTCGGATAAAAAGCCACTAACCTTCTCAGAACCCATATGGGAACCAGGAAGCTGATTTTCAGCTCCTCAGAGTGCTGGTGGGGCAACAGCTGGGAAACGCTCCAAAGGTTCTCAGGTTTACAAACCCAGTGAATGAGCAGGTTGCGGTGGTCAGGGGACAGAAACAGGGTCAGTGCCATGAGAGCAGATATGAGCAACAGGATCCGAGGGAGAGGCTTAACTCGTGGTCCAGGACGCAGAAATGAAGTCATGAACAGGGATATAAGCAAACAGATCCAGGGAGGAGGCAGGGAGAGGTGGTCCGAAAACAGAAGCGAGGTCGATGTCCAGAAAGCAAGCCAGTAAGGTATCTGATGATGGCAAGGCAGGGCAGAGAAAACAAGAGGTAAAACCAAGATCAGATCAGGCAGACAGGCAAGTAAGGAAGGACCGCTGGATACTACTCACACTATGGCTTTCGAAAACCTGGCACTGGTTGTCTGTCAGAAAGCTGTGTATAAAGGCAGGAGCACAGGTGGAGCAGATGAGGAGTAATTAGGAAGCTGGCTGGAGAAGAGCAGGGGAAGACAATCCTCCTAATAGCTGCAGCACAGAGTGGGCAAACAGAATTGATGCAGACAACCAGTGAAGAATTATGACATACTGATTATATTACATGAAGAACATCAGCAGAATTTGACTGTTTCTCCCTTTGTCCAATTCAGAGACACATGGTTTTATAATGTAATACAGAATAGGTTACTGCAATGCTCTGCTGTCTGGTCTTCCTAAAAAGAATACAGGCCCTCAATAACTATTACCAAACTTAAGTGCATGAATGACATGAAAGACAGCCCACATCACTCCAATTTTCAAGAGTAATGTGCTTTCTGGTCTGACATTTTAGTTGACTTTTAATAATTGTCATCTAAAATATGTGCATTTTTACTTTTATTGCATTTTTACTTCGGTTTAATTTTGATTTTAAATAATTGTATTTACTACATTTTATTAATTTGTGTTTTATTTTCGTGATAAAGAAATGTATATACTAGTTGTTCATAATAAATGTAGAACTTTGTTGACTTCTTGTTTGTTTATTTATGTGCCTATCACTTTTATTATTAGCATTAGTAATATTAATACATTTATTTCATAAGTATTTGTCATTTGCTATTGTTCTTAATTATTACTTTTAACAGTTACTATTATACTTAATAGCTTAATTACTACCTTTTATTATGATTATTATTGTGTGTGTGTGTGTTTGTGTGTGTGTTTGTTTGTGCGTGTGGTATCTCAGTTTAATATTCTTCTCCCCATCATAATCATCATCATAACCACAACTGTTTCCTCTGTCCCTCAAACCTGTTAGCTAGACATTTTAGCATTTGTTTCTACGCTTGGAGTACATTAGCTGGTTTCTTTCTTTTATTTAGTTGTTGTTTTTTGTTGCCTCCTGTTTTTATCTTCTGTAAAGCACTTTGTGTTATATGTGCTATGTATGAAAGATACACAATAGATAATGATTGATTTTTGGCATCCACTAAAAAGAATGAATAACAGACATAAGGAAAACAAAGTCAAAACCTTTGTATAGGCACCAACATGTTACTTTAATGAAATCGACACAGTTGTCATAAACGCTGGCATATTATTTATTTCATCCTTAATGCATCTTCTTTGCTTTGTGCAACAAGTCAAGTTATTGGTACAACGTTTTAAGGTTTTCCTGAGACACCTACTCTATATTTTACTAAAATGGTGCATCCAGAGCTACAATTTCATGCTAGAAGACAATGAAGAATAACAGGGCTTATGATTTACTGCTTTTCTGCAGTGAGACAGGTCAGCCTGATGGGGGCACAATACCTAAACGGCAAAAATATTTTCCTTCGACCTGTTTCAAGAGAATGGAAATGTGATGCCCCTCGGTGTGGCGTCTCAATGATTTTAGATGCTGAAAATTTCAAACAATGAGCAGTAGAAAAAGTGTGTGTGTGTGATCAAACAAGAAGGATTTTACAACACTACCACAAACCCCTGGCCCACTTTAGAAGTTATTGGAGTTCTGTATGAAGTCCAGACCTAGATGGTTTTAAACAAAGTATTGTGAATATGCCACCTTTGAACGTACTGTGAATTTAGTGGTTTAAAAAAATCAGCTAAAACATCAACATTTTACAGCTGGTCGACCAGCAAAGGGCTCAACTAAAGAGGTAAGAATTCTGTCTTACAGCTAACGTGCAAAGAATTGTCCTTGATGAGATGATTAGGCTCATCAGAGGTATCCATGCCCCAATTTCCACCCAGTTTATTGAACCTAACCCTGGGGTTGGGGTTTTATGTGACAGACCATGTGTTTTTAGGGTCTCAAAACATTGGGGGCTATAGCCCAAATCCAAAATATTTAGATTTCAATAAGATAATTTATAGGTAATTTAAAATCTAAATAATATAGGACATATTGTACCAGTTCTTTGTCTTGGCTGGTTTTATATTGAATGTAAATTATTGTGAATCAAACAAAAAAGGTTTGCAATAATTGAACTTTTTATTTTTGTTAGAAGCTGAATGAAGGATAAGAAGAAACAGAGTTTAGTCCTGATGAAAAACCATTTTGCTGAAGCAAATAATGACACATAAAACTCCCAGCCTGGTTCATCACTCAAAACCCCAATCATGGGTAAGACTGCCGACCTGACTGCTGTCCAGAAGGCCACTATTGACACCCTCAAGCAAGAGGGTAAGACACAGAAAGAAATTTCTGAACGAATAGGCTGTTCCCAGAGTGCTGTATCAAGGCACCTCAGTGGGAAGTCTGTGGGAAGGAAAAAGTGTGGCAGAAAACGCTGCACAACGAGAAGAGGTGACCGGACCCTGAGGAAGATTGTGGAGAAGGGCCGATTCCAGACCTTGGGGGACCTGCGGAAGCAGTGGACTGAGTCTGGAGTAGAAACATCCAGAGCCACCGTGCACAGGCGTGTGCAGGAAATGGGCTACAGGTGCCGCATTCCCCAGGTCAAGCCACTTTTGAACCAGAAACAGCGGCAGAAGCGCCTGACCTGGGCTACAGAGAAGCAGCCCTGGACTGTTGCTCAGTGGTCCAAAGTACCTTTTTCGGGTGAAAGCAAATTCTGCATGTCATTCAGAAATCAAGGTGCCAGAGTCTGGAGGAAGACTGGGGAGAAGGAAATGCCAAAATGCCAGAAGTCCAGTGCCAAGTACCCACAGTCAGTGATGGTCTGGGGTGCCGTGTCAGCTGCTGGTGTTGGTCCACTGTGTTTTATCAAGGGCAGGGTCAATGCAGCTAGCTATCAGGAGATTTTGGAGCACTTCATGCTTCCATCTGCTGAAAAGCTTTATGGAGATGAAGATTTCATTTTTCAGCATGACCTGGCACCTGCTCACAGTGCCAAAACCACTGGTAAATGGTTTACTGACCATGGTATTACTGTGCTCAATTGGCCTGCCAACTCTCCTGACCTGAACCCCATAGAGAATCTGTGGGATATTGTGAAGAGAACGTTGAGAGACTCAAGACCCAACACTCTGGATGAGCTAAAGGCCGCTATCGAAGCATCCTGGGCCTCCATAAGACCTCAGCAGTGCCACAGGCTGATTGCCTCCATGCCACGCCGCATTGAAGCAGTCATTTCTGCCAAAGGATTCCCGACCAAGTATTGAGTGCATAACTGTACATGATTATTTGAAGGTTGACGTTTTTTGTATTAAAAACACTTTTCTTTTATTGGTCGGATGAAATATGCTAATTTTGTGAGATAAGAATTTTGGGTTTTCATGAGCTGTATGCCACAATCATCCGTATTAAGACAATAAAAGACCTGAAATATTTCAGTTAGTGTGCAATGAATCTAAAATATATGAATGTTAAATTTTCATCATGACATTATGGAAAATAACGAACTTTATCACAATATGCTAATATTTTGAGAAGGACCTGTATTTCAAAAAATGAAAATGGTATAAAGTTGATTTTCCTAAATCTTAGTCAAATGATAAAATCCTAAAACACATTAATTTTATTATGCCAAGAGCTTTCGAAACATTTTATTAAAATGTTTCCTTCTTTTATGAACCTGTTCTCTTTTACCACTATCTTTTCAGCCTTTCAATCCACTTCTGAAGAAATTTGTCCTGCCAAAAATAATAAAAGAAAAATTTTTCAACACAGTCTTTTGTTCCGCACTGAGCATGTGAAACATTACTGCAGTTCTTACTATTAAACACTGAGAGGAAAGGGTGTTAAGTTGTGGTGTTTAAAATATAGCACAGAGCCTCATCCTGGTTATTGATAACTGTATACATATAGTATGTATGTCTCACCTTCAGTAAAACTATCATTGTTTAATTAGTTTAGTTTATATAATATTTCATGTGTAATTCAGAAAAATAAAATAGTTAACTAATCAATGGTCCACCTGTGATTAATTGCTATGATTTATTTCTTAATTATACTCGTACTCGTCGTCTTACGCTTTATCCGGGACCGGGTCGCGGAGGCAGCAGACTCAACAGAGACGCCCAGACGTCCCTCTCTCCAGACACCTCCTCCAGCTCCTCCAGGGGGAGCCCAAGGCATTCCCAGGCCAGCCGAGAGACATACAGGTCCTTCTCAAAAAATTAGCATATTGTGATAAAGTTCATTATTTTCCATAATGTCATGATGAAAATTTAACATTCATATATTTTAGATTCATTGCACACTAACTGAAATATTTCAGGTCTTTTATTGTCTTAATACGGATGATTTTGGCATACAGCTCATGAAAACCCAAAATTCCTATCTCACAAAATTAGCATATCATTAAAAGGGTCTCTAAACGAGCTATGAACCTAATCATCTGAATCAACGAGTTAACTCTAAACACCTGCAAAAGATTCCTGAGGCCTTTAAAACTCCCAGCCTGATTCATCACTCAAAACCCCAATCATGGGTAAGACTGCCGACCTGACTGCTGTCCAGAAGGCCACTATTGACACTCTCAAGCAAGAGGGTAAGACACAGAAAGAAATTTATGAACGAATAGGCTGTTCCCAGAGTGCTGTATCAAGGCACCTCAGTGGGAAGTCTGTGGGAAGGAAAAAGTGTGGCAGAAAACGCTGCACAACGAGAAGAGGTGACCGGACCCTGAGGAAGATTGTGGAGAAGGGCCGATTCCAGACCTTGGGGGACCTGCAGAAGCAGTGGACTGAGTCTGGAGTAGAAACATCCAGAGTCACCGTGCACAGGCGTGTGCAGGAAATGGGCTACAGGTGCCGCATTCCCCAGGTCAAGCCACTTTTGAACCAGAAACAGCGGCAGAAGCGCCTGACCTGGGCTACAGAGAAGCAGCACTGGACTGTTGCTCAGTGGTCCAAAGTACTTTTTTCGGATGAAAGCAAATTCTGCATGTCATTCGGAAATCAAGGTGCCAGAGTCTGGAGGAAGACTGGGGAGAAGGAAATGCCAAAATGCCAGAAGTCCAGTGTCAAGTACCCACAGTCAGTGATGGTCTGGGGTGCCGTGTCAGCTGCTGGTGTTGGTCCACTGTGTTTTATCAAGGGCAGGGTCAATGCAGCTAGCTATCAGGAGATTTTGGAGCACTTCATGCTTCCATCTGCTGAAAAGCTTTATGGAGATGAAGATTTCATTTTTCAGCACGACCTGGCACCTGCTCACAGTGCCAAAACCACTGGTAAATGGTTTACTGACCATGGTATCACTGTGCTCAATTGGCCTGCCAACTCTCCTGACCTGAACCCCATAGAGAATCTGTGGGATATTGTGAAGAGAACGTTGAGAGACTCAAGACCCAACACTCTGGATGAGCTAAAGGCCGCTATCGAAGCATCCTGGGCCTCCATAAGACCTCAGCAGTGCCACAGGCTGATTGCCTCCATGCCACGCCGCATTGAAGCAGTAATTTATGCAAAAGGATTCCCGACCAAGTATTGAGTGCATAACTGTAAATGATTATTTGAAGGTTGACGTTTTTTGTATTAAAAACACTTTTCTTTTATTGGTCGGATGAAATATGCTAATTTTGTGAGATAGGAATTTTGGGTTTTCATGAGCTGTATGCCAAAATCATCCGTATTAAGACAATAAAGGACCTGAAATATTTCAGTTAGTGTGCAATGAATCTAAAATATATGAATATTACATTTTCATCATTACATTATAGAAAATAATGAACTTTATCACAATATGCTAATTTTTTGAGAAGGACCTGTAGTCCCTCCAGCGTGTCCTGGGCCGACCCCTGGGCCTCCTCCCGGTGGGACGTGCCTGGAACACCTCCCAAGGAAGGCGTCCAGGAGGCATCCGGTATAGATGCCCGAGCCACCTCAACTGGCTCCTCTCGATGTGGAGGAGCAGCGGCTCTACTCCGAGCCCCTCCCGGATGGCCGAGCTCCTCACCCTATCTCTAAGGGAGTGCCCGGCCACCCTACTGAGGAAGCTCATTTCAGCCGCTTGTATCCGGGATCTCGTTCTTAATTATACTGCATCTTTAAAGCCAGAGCTACATGTTTAGAATCAGCACAGAAGATATGGAAGAGAAGATGGAGGCTTACTTTTGCTCTTTCTACTACATCGTACTGGCACCAGGAGATATTTTCCTGGTTTATTGAGGAACACTTTTTTCTGTCTACATGTAGAACTAGACTATAAGAACGGCTGCAGCAATGAGATACAATGTGATGATCTGAAGGACCTTTAATGTGTTCAGCTACGTTAGGATTAAATGCTTTTATTTTGACTGAAGTAAAGGACCAGATACTGTATTTTCACATTATGATACAAATCCAGCTAGAAGCTCACAGAGAAGGTTGCTACTGTTTTTTTAAAATCACAGACAGATCATTTAACTTCACCTGTAGCTCAGGTGAAAGTTCCTCTACATGACCCTGAAGATTCTCATTAGAGTGAACCTCCATCTCATGTCTTGCTGGGTGAATCAGTGATTAGCTGTAACTTACAATTAGCCCATTCCGAGTCAGCATTCAGGTTTTACCGCTATCTTCAGCCTGGGTTATACCGCTTGGCGTCCACCTGTTCCTGAACACACACACAAACCAGGCTCCCTCTCTTCAGTTGGCTCCACGCAGTGGCGTACACAGACATTTTGGGGGGCAGGTGCTCAAGTGAAAAAAAGGGCACCTTGTGCAGCAGATGGAGCTGTTGGTTGCCTTTGTAGTGTGAGATTTATTACAGGCACAGTATGAACATACTTTATATGTATTACTAAGCACCCACAAAACAAGCTGTCCTGTGGGATGTAGGGAAATGAAAAAAACTCAAAACAATAATGCATTTTACAAAATTCTTAAGATTAATAAGGCAGCAAAATAATCATAAATTGATTAAAAGTTAATTACTGAATCACAACCAGCCATTAAGCTGAACTTCCTGATTCAAATTTGAAACTTATATTATCTTTCCTTTTTTTTTTACTTTTTACACACTGAGCACAACATGTTCTTGACCATATCATTCTGTACTTTTATCACAAAATGTCTTCTGCACCAAATAACCTTATGTTGTAGCAAAGCAGGTTACACTGCCAACTTGCAATTAAAAAAACATGAGTGAAACAGAAGTCATCAGGGACCATTAGAGCAAATGTAATACATAAATCTATGAGATAGATTTCAATGTATTTATTTTTTCTAATTTAATCTAAGAATTAAATCATAAACATTCTCTTGGCGCATGGTAGCAGCCATAGAAGACATAGCCGGAGGTATGCCATTCATTGGCCTGTTCTGTTTAGGTAAAATGGAGGCAAGTGAAGTTTTAACTTTTTCATCTGAAGTTTAGGAAGCAAGTACATTTTGTACGTTTTGTTTGTTTCCTGGATGGTTAGCCGGCCTGTCGACAGGTCTGGGCTCTATCTGACGGCGGAGGGGAGGAGAGAAGAGTCAAGCTGGACCAGCGCACGTCCACCTCTCTGCTCTGTCCGCAGCCGGTCTCCGTTGAGAGACACACGCGCGGGATACGTATGTGTGTGGGTGAGGCGGGGTTGTAGTTTCATAAACATGGGGCACTGGTATCATAGGCCTTTAAATTCAGAAATGTTACCTTGGGCCCCACACTATACACTGTAAAAAAAAAACAAAGATTTCAGGAGGGCACTTTTTTGTCCATAGGATAAAAGGGCAGGTGCTCTATAGCACCACCTAGTGTCTATCTGTGCACGTCCCTGGCTCCACAGTTGCTCTGAAATGAGCCCTGTTTGAGGCGCTCAGTGTAACTTTTCAGGTAATAAAGGAGTCAGGTCAAACTGGAGTAAACTGCTGTTCTGGACTTCTCCAGAATGGAGTCCGTCTCTAGCTGTGTGCATTCGCGGTGCTGCGAGTGCGTAAATAAGTATTTTTTGTCTTCTCCTTTTAACTCATTGTCAGGTTAGGTGGAGCGGGACGTGATTATATGGAACACAATTGAAAAAGCCTGATTGTTTTTAAATAAAAACCTGAAGTCCAGTACCATTTTGTGGCTGCATCTTTTTAATACTTCTAAATATCTTCTATCAAGAAGTCCGGGGCTCTTCAGAAAACATCCGGGGCTTTCGCCCTGGAACCCCAGGTCTAACTACACGCCTGTGACAGACTAACACAAAGTAGAGCACAATTTGGAAGTGGGCGCAAAATAATACATGGTTTACAAATATTTATTCATCCACTTTTACTCTGATATCCCTAAATAAAATGCAGGGCAAAACATGTCTTCTGAAGGCACCCTGTGAGTAAACAGAGTCCATCTATGTGTAATTAAATATCAGTATACTGAACACTGATCTCATCATTTAAATAAGATTGGATTATATCACATTTCTGTCTTTTCTTTGAGCAGAACGACGGAGATGAGGAGGTGACAGGAAACCAGAAATGAGCTGAGGTAATGAGGGAACAATTCAAACTCAAAGACATCACTTTTTGACAAAAGAGGCAGAACCCCTGAGCCCATTAGTGCCTTGTTTATTTGAGTCCATGTTGTAAAAGACATCCAGCATGCCTAACCTCTGTCTCCTCCATTCCTGACCTGTTCTATGTGCAGCAGAGAATTTGATTGAATTATTTATTTCAACCAGAAGGGAGAGTTTTAATCCTCCATATGCTCGAGTGATTTGATTTGTGCTTCATATTCTGTCCTCACAGTTTGATCATGGTGCGTTCTACAGTCAGGTCGCAATGATAAGGCATCCAATAAACCCCACGTTCCTTTTACGGCTGTATACGCATCCAACTGGACATTGTATTTACTTTATTCAATTATTTTCGTTCCGAAAACTGTTGCTGCTGATGTGAAATGTTCTATATAAAAAGAACATTTCACATGCAGTGCACATCCTGTACTGAGGGCTTAAATCGGCACAGGCATTTGTTGCAGTGCCTCTCTGGGCCAGCGGACAGCTGTACATATGTGAGTAAAGCATGTGCTCGTGCTGGGATCACATACTTTGGCAGACTCCATAATCACTAATTCTTCTCTTTTGCCAATATTTCAACTGTGTCTGGTTTCATCAGGGAGGGATTACACAGGATTAGACAACCATGCCCAGGCCGACATGCAGTCATTCATTAAAAACCCATATGCAGATACTCACATGCCTCCATCAAAGCCAAAATTCACCCGTTATGCCGAAATCAAATGCACATGTAGGCCACACTTTAACATGGCTTCCAGACTGTCCTTTCACACTCAGCAAAGTGTGCTGTGTGATTACACAATATCGTGCAGGTGGTAACATCTTGTTCTGACATCATGATCATCATGGAGATGTTATTGAAGCATGAACGAAGAAACCATCTTTACCTCAGATCAGAAGAGTACAGAGTGGGGCTGTCCAGCTGACTGCATTAAGCTGAACACCTGTGAGGGAAGCTGTCTTGTGATTTCACAGTTGTGCTAAATTACAACAAATTGTTTCACTTTATTTTTAGGTTAGCAAATGAAAAGGACTCAGTTGGGTTTTTTTCCATGGGTTTTTGGTTCTGTTTCAGCTCAATTCACTAAGATTTTTTGTGGGTTTTTTTCAAAGAACTATTTCTGTAAAAGATGCAATGAAGAAATATTTCCCTGTAAAATATTAATGTGACCTGTTCATACCAGAGGCTCTGGAGCACAAGTCTCTCATTTAACCAAAATGAGAGCTAGTTGAAGGACTTGGAGCGATTTGCTAAAAGCAAGCTTTTGGAATAATAAAGTTACATTGTTAACTGTAAATAAAAATGACTGTCATACAGTGCCTTGCAAAATCAATCTCTGGATTTCATTTCACATTGTATTATGTAACAACCATAAACCAATAGATTTTGTTGGAATTTTATATGATAGACCAACACATTTACTCAACAAACAACATATATTTATTCCTTTAGTTTTTTTTCTAACAAATAAAAAACTGAATAAAGTATCACATGCGTTTGTGTTTGACCCTCTTTACTCTAATACTCCTAAACAGAATCTAATGCGACCATTTACCCTCAGAAGTCACCTAACCAGTAAATACAGTCTGCCTGTATGTGATGTAATCTCAGTATAAATACAGACTGAAGGCCTCTGAGGTTTGTTACAATAACATTAGTGGAGAGCAGAATCACTGTAGCAGCAAGGTGTCCATGGTAACTCTGAAGGAGCTGCGGAGATGTCTTGATAGCTTTGCAGTTGTGCCATACTCTTTACTTTTGGATAGAGATTGAACAGAGCTCTGTCCAATGTTTGAAGGTGTGGATATTGTTTTAGAACCTAACCCTTTACCAGAACTTTCTCTCTGACCTGTCTTCTGTGTTCCTAGTTTTCCAGATACAGTTTGTTCATTAATGTTCTCTAACAGACCTTCGAGGTCTTCACAGAACAGCTATACTGTATATCAAAACTGCAGACGATAATGAAATATTAAAGAAATGATTCATTTCAGTTTATTTATGTAGCACCAATTCACAACAAAAATGGTCTTACAGCACTTTAAAACAAATGTCAAAACCATCCAATTATACAATAACATGCATTCAAATTTAAACCTATTAATGCAATAAATCCAGTTTATTATTCAAATGATTAAAGTTTCCTATGGAAAAACACAGTCAATTGAATCGATTCACCAACTTGCAGCAATCTCTCCTCTTGGACGATCATGTAGCATCAACACTTTACTTCTTATGCCAAAACTTCCATCAGGAACCTTGGGGTAAATTTTGACTCTGGTTTTACTTTAGATGATCATCTTCAATCTCTAGCTCACACATGTTTTTATCACTTACAAAATGTTGCTAAGCTAAGTAGCATTATCTCATGAGCATAACTAGAAATTGTTATTTATGCATTTGTTTCTTCGAGATTGGATTACTAAAGCTTATTAATCACCTGCCTAAACAAAGCATCACTGGACCATCTGTAGGTTGTACAGAAAAGCTGCTGCCAGACTTCTGACCAAATAACAGTTGTTTTCTAACATTATGTTGCTACTCATCTAGCTCCACTGGCTCCCTATCCACTTCAGAATACACCTAAGGATCTTGGTTCTCACTTATAGGGCTTTGAATGGTCAGGCATCAGCAATGGTCAATCATCTTACAACCTTTACATCCGTATGTCCCTAGCAGGTCCCTAAGGTCATGTGACCAAGGCCTGCTGGTTATGAAACGCATAAGGCTGAAAGCTAAAAGCGACAGAACCTTCTCAGCAGTACCCCCCCGGACTTTGGAAGTCTCTCCTCTTTTCGTTTAAGGTTGGTGGACTCTGTTGAGACTTTTAAAAAGCAATTAAAAGCTCATTGTTTTTTAGTTGCTTTTTATTAACTATTTTGATATGTTGATGTTGCTTAATTTCTTACTTATTACCAACAGTGGACAGTCACTTAAATTGAGTCGTACACTTGAGTTGTAATCCCTCATTCTGAGCAAGGATGTAGCAACAGTGGCAACTTCTAAAATAGTTATAGAGGATGGCAAAGTCATCAAATTTATTCATTCAAGGATATGTACTTTGCGGCACTGTCTCATTAATTCTAGTTTTAAGACCTATTTCAAGAATAACTTGTTGCAATAAGTCTTTATTTATAATAATTCAAGTCAATTCAGTTTACTTATATAGCACCAATTCACAACACGTCTTCTCAAGGCACTCTCCAAAGAAACAATTCAAACCAATGATGCAGCCAGATTCCAAGTGAAGTTCATACATTTCAAATTAATCCTACTTATCAAACAAATGTAGTCAAGTTCAGTTTATAATTCTAACTTTAAAAAATATTTTCTATCTAAGGAAACCCAGCAGATTGCATCCAGTCAGTGACTTGCATCATTCACTCCTCCAGGATAAGCATGTAGAGACAGTGGACAGTCGCTTGCATTGACTTTACAGCAATCCCTAATACCGAGCATGCATGTAGTGACATGCATGCTCCTGGAGAGGAAAACTCACTTTTAAACAGGAAGAAAACCTCCAGCAGAACCAGAACCAGGCTCAGTGTGAGCGGCCATCTGTGACAACCGACTAGGGGTTTGAGAGAACAGAGCAGAGACAGAAAAAGAACACAGAAGCAATAATCCAGGAGTACTCCAGTACTCTATGGGAAGGAAAAAGTAAAACGGTTGTAAATGGTTATAGCTTCTTTAGTGGCTTCATCCAGGAGAGAAAGACAACTAAGCAAATTACCTCTGAGCCAGTTTCCAAGTCTAGAGTATGAAAGAAAGCACATACAGTTAGACACAGTAGAAGCTCAGCCAATAGCTATGTGTAGGAGAGACAATGCTAAACACTGAAAGACAGGGCCAAGTGTGTCATCTGTGAGCATTAAGTTGTTGGCAGCAACAGCTCAGCTAATGCCCCCCTCCAGGAAGTTGCCACAGCTAAGCACAGAGCCAGGCCAGGTGCAGCTACTAGGAAGATAAAAAACAGAAAGAGAACATAGAGATAAAAGCTGAAATAACAGTAAATAACGCAAAATCAGAGAATAGTATGACAATGCAGCAGAGAAAATGAAAAGGGTCATTAAGTCAATACTTTACAATAATCCAGCCTTGAAGTAACAAATGCATGGACTAGTTTTTCAGAGTCACTCCTGAACAGGATATTTCTACTTTTGGCAATGTTCCAGAGGTGAAAGAATGAAATCCTAGAAACCTGTTTAATATGGGATTTAAATACCATGTCCTGATCAAAAACAACACCAATGTTTGTTACTTTAATACCGGGGGTCAACTTAATGTCGTCCACATCAATTGATTGACTAAGCAGTTTATTTTTCAAAAATTCTGGTCCAAAGACGACAACTTCTGTCTTGTCTGAATTTAGAAGCAAAAAATTTAAAGTCATCCAAGTTTTCATGTCTTAAAGACATACTTGTAGTCTATCTAACTGGATGGGTTCATCAGGTTTTATGGATAAGTAAAGCTGAGTATCATCAGCATAACAGTGAAAATGTATCCTATGCTGCCTGATAATTTGACCTATTGGAAGCATATATATAGTGAAGAGAATTGGCCCAAGTACTGAACCCTGTGGTACTCCACAATTAACCCTGGAGTTTAAAGATGATTTATCATTTACATGAACAAACTGGAATCTGCCAGACAAATAAGATTTAAACCAGCCTAGTGCTGTTCCCCTGATCCCTACAGCATATTCCAGCCTTTTTAAGAGAATATTGTGATTGACTGTATCAAATGCAGCACTACCTACTAATAACTTTATAACCAATGTAGTAAAGTTTTGTGATTTTACCCATAACTAACGCATGTAGGTCACATGACCTCTGTTCTCCTCTTGAATTGTAGTACATTCCTCTAAGTGTTCTAAGTACGAAATGCACTTTACAGTAATTAATAAATATTTATCCATGAATGACATAAAATTTACATATCTAATTTAATGAACAGTAATTTTTTTCTGCTTTGTCTTCTCAATCACCCAGTCGGTCATCGCAGATGGCCGGTCACACTGAGCCTGGTTCTGGTTCTGCTGGAGATTTCATCCTATTAAAAGGGAGCCTTTCCTCTCCACTGTCGCTACATGCATGCTCAGTATGAGAGATTGCTGCAAAGTCAATGCCAGCAACTGTCCACTGTCTCTACATGCTCATCCAGGAGGAGTGAATGCTGCAAGTCACTGACTGGATGCAATCTGCTGGGTTTTGTTGAGAATTAAAATAATTTAGTTTCATATATGTGTTCAGTCTGCATGTGTGAACATAATACTGAGATTTAACATGTGTGAGCTTTGGGGAGAGAAGTCACAGGTCACAGCAAGCTTCAGGCTGGAGCAAGGGTGAATCTCAGGTTAAGATGTTCCCAGCAGCTGTAAGCCGTAAATGCCAGGCTGAATGGACAGTAAAGCAATAAACGTCAGCTGTTGGGCATGGTATAGTACTCATATTGGTGGTTGCTTTCTCATTTATTTATTACTTAGAATGGTGCAGAAGGTAGCACTGTCCCTGCTGTCTCTGTCTAACAGATATGCTACTTTTAGCACATAAGAAATATAGTTCTCTATCTATTATGTTACCTTTGCTGTTCCACTTATTGACCCTAAATGGTTGAACAGAATGTTCCTATTCAGCTCTTGCCAAAGTGAATAAACTCTGTTTATCTGAATGTAAAAGCACAAAATTAGTCATCAGTGTCTGGTACAAAACCACTGGACCCTCTTTCCACCAACTAAATGCCTCTAATTCCACATCCTCCGAAAACTGAATCTGACAGCAGTAAGCAGAATGAGTCATCTGTAGATAGAATGCGAGTGCTGAAATGACTGTAATTTCCCTAGAAGAAAAGTGGAAGTACTCCCGCAACAAAAACATTTAGTTCCTTTTTAGCACAATGATAGTGCTTCATCTACATCATTATCACCCACATAGAATTAGCGCATTGTTTTCTGTTGAAATAATCATTTAATCATTCATCCCTTACTGTCACAAAATAAAAAAATATTAAGAATACCACACATAAATTATTTGACAACAACTAATAATACGCATGAAAGGAAACATGTCCTAATAATTTAAAAAGGCTTTTATAGACAAAAGAAACGGAGTAATAGTTGTTCAGAAAGTTGCGCTGAGCAGATACTCACTTTTCTATTTTATCTGACTGTTACGGTGGCAGCCCATCTTACAAAGTTTATAACAAAGTACTTGTGATATTGAAGAGTGGGATTTTTAAATTCATGTGTAGACCCCTGTTCATATACTATATGACCTCTCTCATGCTACAGTCACACTGCAGGCTAAAGGGGTCCAATTCCTACTGTTCTGACCTTAAGTCGTCCATATTTGAGTTTTTATGACAGTCTGACAAACAAATCTGATTCAAGGGTCTGATTTGTCAAAGCAGGCCCATGTGTTCCTTAATCTGATTTGAACATTTATGTTGTTATGTGACAGACTAGCAGTGTTGCAATGAAGGAAGCAGAAATCTGCAGGATCAGATTTAAACAATGGACTACATAATCATGGCAGAGGTTGCGATTGCTGCTTTATTAATAATTGTGTGCTCACTCTGTTGTTCGGATTTACAGATTTGTGATGGCAACACCTGCGGCCACACAGTGAATGTTGGTAACCCCTCCGCATTACACAACAGAAGTTATTTTGTTCACATACATCAACATGCTTTTTTTTACTTATGAAATGTACTGTTGAAATGCAGTAGTTCTATATGTAGCATGCACATTTTATCATATCCATGGTGGCTGTGTGCAGGCTGGGTGCAGGCTGTGTTTTTGTGCTGTGTTTTTTCTCCTACAGAGGATGTGACTGGCAGGTGCTGCTACACAGGTGTCACTCATCAGTGAGCAATCTACCTGGGCTCTTAAGGAGTGGAACCCAGAGGGAGGCGTCAGCTCGTTGTCTCACTCAGCGTGGTAAACAGCTAGACCTCTGCTGCTCTGCAGTCTTGCTCCTATGCGATCTCCTGATCATCTTTTTTCTCCTCTGCCTACAGATCTGGTTTTGCCAGAAGCCTCGTGGTTGTGTAAACTCAGAGTCTGAGAAAACTCACTATGACACATTTAGTTAACTATTGAATTTTGTGCTTTATTTTTTAATGTCTTTTCTTCTTTTACCGGTGTTGTTTGTTGGGGGTTGTTTGGACCTCTGAGGGCTGCCATTGTGAAATAAGAGGTTCCCTGACATGTAGGATTTATACATACAAAGAGTGCTGATTGGGCAATATCAAGTGCAGGTCCATCATGGGGATGACAGAATGGCCAATTGTCCTTAAATGTTATTCATTTTCCTTTGATGTGTTAATTAATTTGAAGTCATGTTTGTTAATCATTAACTTTAATTGACTGTAAGCCAGCTGTTAGTGTTTTGTTAATTTTGTTAAATGATTTCTAACCAGTTGGTTTACAATTATGTTAAGTTGTTTAAAGCTAAACTTTGTTTGGTTCATCTGACTTTTTTAAAGGGCCCTGTGCCATAATTAGATTTTTGTATGTGTTTTGGAAACTGGGTGAATAAACCCACCTTTTTTCAAAAGTAAACTGTGTCCTCAAGCCTTTATGGCCCGGTCAATTTCAAGGTTTAAGTTGGGTCTCTTCATTCACACTTTATGCAGGCTAACTGCATCATGTTCATCAAGCTATTTACATCGTAGATACTAGAGTCAGTCTCCTTCAAAATAAAAGTCTTGTCTCAGTGTTGACTAACATTACAGAGTAGTTTACGTTTTACTACAGCAGCAGACAATAAGTTAGAGCTGCTGAAGAACTGATCTTGAGCAGCGGTGATCAGTCTTTGTTCTTCTCTTCTTTGGGACACTTTTCATTTAGTTTGACTGTGTTGTAACAGAAGTATTATAAAAAGTTCTCAAAACTGTTTTGACTTCAAGATGATAATTCGATAATTAGTGATATTTCGATATTATTTCAGTACCTTGTTGAACTTCTGCTAACACTTGCTTGATGAAAATCATTACAGGTCATGGATGGCATATTTCAACCCTTCTCTGCATTCAAGTAAAATAGCAGAAGATCAAGGTTAGTTTTTAAGGTTAATCAGCTCCAGGCAGTTTAGGAATTTAGTTTTAATAGAAATGTCAAAAATGGATGCAGTCACACAGAACCCCTGATGATGATGATGATGTCTAAAATATTACAAAGAACTACAATTTGACAATCATTGTTAGATCCTGTTTTAGCCCTTTGTTGTTAGGGACAATAGGCCTAATGCTACACATAGAACACATGCTTTGTTAACACATTTGTTGAAATCAGTGCAATATTAAATATCAAGTTTGTGCATTGTGTAGCTCAGTGAAATTGTTTTCTTAGTTATGAAACTTAACCTCAAACATTCTCCAGAAAGTATGCCAGGTTCAGAATCCCCGTGAGATTTTTCTGATAACCTCTGTCAAATCGCTCACAGATCTTTGATCCAGCTTCGGACCTGTTTAATACAGCGACACTCTAACAGGATTGTAGATGTTAACCCATCGGGACAGGGTTTACCAGCTCTTCCCTCCCCCCAGGCGGTGGATGAGTGCACGCAGGGCTCTTGATGGGTGGAGCAGGGTGGGCGGGGATGCCTGGAAAGTGAGAGGATCCTCTTAGCTTAGTGCAGACGGACACAGCGTGAGGACGACAGGGATGCTGATCCCAAAGGTGCTTTAGAACATCACAGAGGATTGGATATCTTACATCACCTCTCTTTTGGAGTTTTTCTTTTTCTATTTGTATACTTTTTTTGTCATACCTGGAGTTCAAAGCTTTGGAGGAGACACATTTATGGATTACTAGAGGACAGTAGCTCACGATGGCCGTGGCTTTAGACGCAGTGTGGGTGAGGGTCAAGAATGTGCTCAAACAGAATGGGCTCCTCATCCTGTCCGTGTTGGCTGTGGTCATCGGGTGTCTTCTGGGTTTTTTCCTAAGAACAAGGCGTCTCTCAGAGCAGGTCAGTCTGTCTCCTCCCCCTGACACGCTGCGACATCATACAGAAACAAGCCTGTTCCCCGGACCTC
This sequence comes from Girardinichthys multiradiatus, assembly GCF_021462225.1. Classification (NCBI taxonomy): domain Eukaryota; kingdom Metazoa; phylum Chordata; class Actinopteri; order Cyprinodontiformes; family Goodeidae; genus Girardinichthys; species Girardinichthys multiradiatus. Next base: position 44,128,418 of record NC_061802.1, on the reverse strand, counting down.
TAACACACATGCTGCAAAGTATTATTTTGTAAACATATGTTTACATGTACACTACTATCCTTTTCGTAGTCTGAGGTTTCAGGTTATTTTTTCATATTTAACATTATTAGATATTGTACTGTCCGACGATACATGCAGCTCTGAGATGCAAACAGTGTGTCAAGGTGCAAGTTAACCTAAGATTATTCATACCCCTGGCAGATTTAGATTTCAAACTATTTTCATTCAACCAAGAAGTTGTTTCTGATATATATATATATATATATATATATATATATATATATATATATATATATATATATATATATATATATATATATATATGGCTTCACAGCAACCAACCCTTTATTAGAATTGCTAACCAGCTTCCTCTGGTATTTTGATTGTTTATGTTTGGTGATGAGCTCCAAGTCAAGCAGAGGCTGGAAGGCCTCCTCGCCATCACCCCAGTCTTTAAGCTCCCTCCTGAAATTCTCATTCAGATTCAAGTTGGGACTCTGGCTAGGGCACTCCAAATGTTAATATTACTTCCAATCAGAAGAAACGTTTTGATCAAATTTAAATATTATTTTAACCTTAATTCTACCTGGAGGATGGATAATTTATCATATCTTGATCTGAATTATATTCAGGTTTCTAAAACCTCTTGAAGAAGAAAGACATAAACCAAATTCTCCCTAAGATTTTGCAAATACCAGATTTTCTACTTCAACAAAAGAAAATAATCATTTTGAGTAGATTTCTATAAAGATTTTAAACTAATAGAACATCTATCCATGTTATTTCAGTCTTTCCCCATTACTATGTACGGAGTTACGTATAGATTGTCACCTCTATACAGCATAGCAGTGTTCAAGGTAACTACATATTCACCAGGTTTTGTGCACTCCCCACTTTTATTTAACAACAGTTGGACTACCTTTTTCATATACCATATACACTGAACAGGAACAGTATTATTACCACTGAGAGGTGACGTGAAAATCTCTTCTTGGCACCAGTTAGCGGGTGGGAGACATTCAGTGGCAAGTGAACATTTCGTCCTTAAAGATAATGTGTTAGAAGCAGAAAAAATTGCATTTTGTGTCAGTGTTGTGGGTTTGGAGGCAGGACCGGGATGCAGAACATGGCTAGGAGGCCGCATGGTGAGTAGATGAAGTTTAATAATGGAACTGAAGGTGGACTCACAGAAGGCAGGCAGGCAGAGTACAGGCTGGTTATCCAAAAGCACAAGTTCCAGAGGCAAAACAGAAAACAAACCACAAGGAGAAACTCGGGAAGATAGCAAGGGTTGATAACGTAAGGAACCAGGGGAGAACAATGAAAACTAAAGAGCTTATAAGCTGAGGTAAGTGGAGTATGGACCAATGAGACAGGGAGGCAGGTAATCAGAGGAAACATGAAACAGGTGTGGACCAGGCTGCAGGGAACAGATAGAATATGTTACTATGGGAACGGGAGCAAGAGAATGCAGAGACTGGAAGGGAGAACTAAACTAAACTAGAGACAAGTCTAGAGAAAAGAAACCTAAACATAAACTAACATAAATAGTAATTCTAGGAAGAACTAAACAGGGGCATGGGAAAAAGCTAAACTAATGGAAAACAGACCTAAGGAAACCTGACATAAAACACAAAACAAAATCCGGAAGAAACACTAACTAGAGAAAGCAGGGACATGAAGAACTAAACTAAAGAGCTAGGCTGGGAAAGAACAGCTAATCTTAAGGGGAACAAGCAACTGGGTAAATAATAACAAAAAGGGGTCTTAGGCCAAAGGGAAAAGGGGAACTAATGAACTAGAATGCAGCAAGAAGAATTTAACTAACAGTAAACAAGTACAGAAACACTAACTGAGAAACTAAACTAGAAAACCCAAAGAAGTAAAGAGAACTGTTCTAATAATAATAATAATAACCAGAGGAGAAAACCATTCTAAGTAATAAATAAATGAGAAAGCAACCACCAAGGGAACTATAGGCGAAGGGAGAAAGAACTACTAAACTAAGGAGCTGGAGAGAGAACAAACTGTCAGGATGACAGAAGGAATAAACAAACATAACTACTAAACCCAAAGGAATAGAAACACCTAACTGAGAAAGTAAACAAACACAAAACCCAAAATGGCAGATCCTGACATTTTGATAAATATCAAATTGTGGTGGCCTGAAGACTGGGTCAGAGCTTTTCCACCACTGTTTCCAGTCTGCAACAATCAGTGGTCCAAGGGAGGAAGGTGTGGTGGTTAACTAGGGTCGAGGTCACTGATGCACTTGGAGAGGCAGGTTTCTGGCTGATCCAACAGACAACTTGCTGTACAGGTCCTTCTCAAAATATTAGCATATTGTGATAAAGTTCATTATTTTCCATAATGTAATGATGAAAATTTAACATTCATATATTTTAGATTCATTGCACACTAACTGAAATATTTCAGGTCATTTATTGTCTTAATACGGATGATTTTGGCATACAGCTCATGAAAACCCAAAATCCCTATCTCACAAAATTAGCATATCATTAAAAGGGTCTCTAAACGAGCTATGAACCTAATCATCTGAATCAACGAGTTAACTCTAAACACCTGCAACAGATTTCTGAGGGCTTTAAAACTCACAGCCTGGTTCATCACTCAAAACCCCAATCATGGGTAAGACTGCCGACCTGACTGCTGTCCAGAAGGCCACTATTGACACCCTCAAGCAAGAGGGTAAGACACAGAAAGACATTTCTGAATGAATAGACTGTTCCCAGAGTGCTGTATCAAGGCACCTCAGTGGGAAGTCTGTGGGAAGGAAAAAGTGTGGCAGAAAACGCTGCACAACGAGAAGAGGTGACCGGACCCTGAGGAAGATTGTGGAGAAGGGCTGATTCCAGACCTTGGGGGACCTGCGGAAGCAGTGGACTGAGTCTGGAGTAGAAACATCCAGAGCCACCGTGCACAGGCGTGTGCAGGAAATGGGCTACAGGTGCCGCATTCCCCAGGTCAAGCCACTTTTGAACCAGAAACAGCGGCAGAAGCGCCTGACCTGGGCTACAGAGAAACAGCACTGGACTGTTGCTCAGTGGTCCAAAGTACCTTTTTTGGATGAAAGCAAATTCTGCATGTCATTCGGAAATCAAGGGGCCAGAGTCTGGAGGAAGACTGGGGAGAAGGAAATGCCAAAATGCCAGAAGTCCAGTGTCAAGTACCCACAGTCAGTGATGGTCTGGGGTGCCGTGTCAGCTGCTGGTGTTGGTCCACTGTGTTTTATCAAGGGCAGGGTCAATGCAACTAGCTATCAGGAGATTTTGGAGCACTTCATGCTTCCATCTGCTGAAAAGCTTTATGGAGATGAAGATTTCATTTTTCAGCATGACCTGGCACCTGCTCACAGTGCCAAAACCACCGGTAAATGGTTTACTGACCATGGTATCACTGTGCTCAATTGGCCTGCCAACTCTCCTGACCTGAACCCCATAGAGAATCTGTGGGATATTGTGAAGAGAACGTTGAGAGACTCAAGAACCAACACTCTGGATGAGCTAAGGGCCGCTATCGAAGCATCCTGGGCCTCCATAAGACCTCAGCAGTGCCACAGGCTGATTGCCTCCATGCTACGCTGCTTTGAAGCAGTCATTTCTGCAAAAGGATTCCCGACCAAGTATTGAGTGCATAACTGTACATGATTATTTGAAGGTTGACGTTTTTTGGATTAAAAACACTTTTCTTTTATTGGTCGGATGAAATATGCTAATTTTGTGAGATAGGAATTTTAGGTTTTCATGAGCTGTATGCCAAAATCATCCGTATTAAGACAATAAAAGACCTGAAATATTTCAGTTAGTGTGCAATGAATCTAAAATATATGAATGTTAAATTTTCATCATTACATTATGGAAAATAATGAACTTTATCACAATATGCTAATATTTTGAGAAGGACCTGTATATTCCTGAAAAAGTGAATGCTGGCTCTGATAGAAATAGGTCATAATACACAGCGTACCCAACTTGTAATATATGGGGCTGCCTAGCTGCACACAAGTTGGCATGCCACTGCAGGTCATAATTTCCGGTTTGAGCCACCACTATGTCTGTCTCAGTCGTTGTGTCCTTGGGCAAGACACTTCACCCACTTTGCCTATTGATGGTGGTCAGAGGGCTTGGTGGCGACTGTGTATGGCCGCTCACATCTGTCAGTCTGCCCCAAGGCAGCTGTAGCTACAATGTAGCTTACTACTGTCAGTGTGTGGATGTGTGCACGAATGGGTGGATGACTCAATCTAGTATGAAGTGCTTTGGGGTCTCTGGGGACTTGATAAAGGGCTAAACAAGTGCAGGCCATTTACCATTTACCATAATATCATGCCTAATTGATGTCAATAAAGTGATATTTCAAAGAAACAATCTTAAATGAAAGTAGCCACAGTTACTGTAAAAGTTAACTTTGGGTTTAGAAACAAACATTTCCAGAGAGAGAGACATATTGGGAAAAGTTTTGTGTTAGAAACTTGTCTGCTTCCATTAAAAACTCCAGATGTAAACAGTAGCAATTAATGACTGAGAAAAAGGACGTGTCAAAGAAAACAGAAGCTTTAGCCTAGCACTCCTTTAGCTATGCTTATGAATTTTTTCTGTTGTTGTTATTATTGTGGAGGTAATCGTCAGCGTAGATATCACAGCATTTTGTAACAGAATAAATGCAGATTTTTCCAGATATAAAAAAAATATGTACATTTGAAAATATATCTCAATCAAACAGCTTTACTAAGAAACCAGGCTGGCAGGAAACAGACAACAGACTCAATGGTCTCTACTTCAGATGTCATCAAAACAACACTGAACGATTTGCATTCTTTGCTTTCACCTTTTTTGGTGAAAATCCAAAGTTTTATTTTTAAAAAACTGGTCTAACAGCACCTTTAAGGCCATATCTAAGGAAAGATTGTCCACACATTAGTTTCAGAAAACCAGCCGCCTCTTAGCTTATTTTATTTTGCTACTAACAAACTTTTCTTTAGTACACGAACTAATGATTTTAGACTCGTGCCACAGTTTTGTCAAGCAACAAACAAATGATTAGTTTAGTCTTCTAACTAAGCCAGAAAAGTCTGCCTTTGTTAGAAGATTAAGACCAGTAGATATAATAGTACCCCCAGTATATAAATGGATGTAGCGTTTTTAGCCGCTTCACTTTTGTGAAACAGAGATTAGTTTTCCAGCTAAAGAATCTCAGGGAGAGTTTCAGGGAGCCCAGTGGTAAGGGAGATTTCTATTCTTAACCCTGGTTAAAAAATCTCAAGGGGCTTCAAACCTGTAAGCAGCCATCACATTTGCATTGGATGGTGATTTAAAGAGAAGTCTATAGTCTTTTAATAATGAAAAACACAAACCACGATGGATGGATGGATGGATGGATGGATGGATGGATGGATGGAAGGATGGATGGATGGATGGATGGATGGGATGGATGGATGGATGGATGAATGACCTACTGGCCTCCACAGTGAACAACTTGTAGTGGTTCTATGTAAGTGAATCATCATCTCCTGCAAAATGCATGAAATTGCAAGATATAATTGGCTCTGACTAGCCAACCGCTAAGAAAAGTGAAGCTCTATAACTGTCATCCACTGTCTGGAAGATAGTGACTGCTCAAAACCTCCACACAATCCAAGTTCCAGAAATCTGAACTACCACTTTATTTAACTAGACAATGAGTAGTACAACATGCTTTCAGTTGAAAGACCTGTGCAATTTGTCTCTGCTCTAAGCTAAATCATATCAGCAATAAAAGTTTTCTCTCTCTCATTTTGTGAATCAAACATGTAAAACTGTATGAAAACAAATCATTTAATGCTGTTTTTAATGTGACCAAAGTTGGCAAATTTGGAACAAAATTTCAAATGTTAAAATGTCCTGATCAGCAAATTAATTTTTACAGAAAGCCTCAGCAAGTAGTGAGCAGTACAATCTGTACTATTCATCGTCAGACTTCTCTGTGTGTTTGTATGATTTGCTTAAGGTTTTTAATCATGAAATAACACATAAAATCCCAAAGACAAGATTAAAGAAATACACTCAGGTTCCACCTGTTTGGCACCATCAGTGCATTACCATAAACACAGCCAGAGAGGAGCTCCATAAAGTAAAAGCAGTCCTTTCTTTCCCATCACCCCTGAAGGCTAAAGCCTCGTCCTGCTGTCAAATACTCCTAAAAATAGGCCATGTCTCTTTTACTCTCACAATAGGGGATTACAGTCCAATCAAACAAATGCTTTCTGTAACTGTATATCAAATAAAAGTGCCCGTCAGTGGGAGTCATCCCAGGGGGCACCAAAGGTACAGATCTTTGTGTTTCCAGACAGCCTGTAGAGGCCCAGGTCCTCCTGTATTTGAGAATATAGGGCAACAGGTGTGTGTGTGTGTGTGTGTGTGTGTGTGTAAGGGGGGGACACTTCTGTGAATTAAGACTTGAGCGAAATTGGACTGTGATGTATTAAAATAATGAGGATTAGCTCAGAGGACTGCAATTTAGTAGTTGACAAACGTATTATTTTTCCTGATTAGTCGATTATTTTCTCTGCTTTCTGATGGCTCATTTTCTGTTCTCTGCATCAGTACACCAGCAGCTGAATCTAAACTGGATTACTATGCATTGCACAGAAATTTGATGTTTCCATGAACGTTTACCAAATCACAAATTGTTTCTAATAAATATATGTTCATCAAGGAACAATCCAGTGTTTTTAATCAATTTAAGTGTTTTATATTTTGAAAAAGAGCTCGTCTTAGGTAGCTCAAAGTCAGTCAGTCAGTCATTTTCTATACCGCTTCATCCATAGTGGGATGCGGGGAGCTGGTGCCCATCTCCAGCAGTCTATGGGCGAGAGGCAGGGCACACCCTGGACAGGCCGCCAGTCCATTGCAGGGTAGCCCAAAGGGTTTGTAAAAATAGGCCTTTACTCAAGTGCTAGATCAAAGAGCAACTCCAGCTCTATTTTACTAGCTTATTTACTGTTGCTCCTGACATGTTAGCAACCACAACTGAAACTGTATTCACTTAGCCGCCCGCTAACATAAATATTTGACTTTGCTGGCGCTAGCATTAGTGGCTTTGGCTAACAAAGGGAAAATGGCTTAGGTAGCAACACTTTTAAGGGCAGACCATAGTTGGGCGCACCGTTGACGTTCGTGCAAACAACAGGGGTAGAGGTGGTTACTCTTTCCGAAGCCAGTTGGAGATGAACATGCGACAGTCTGAGGATAAGTTGGAGCAACAATTGCCTTTCTGAGGTTCACAGCTGGCGATTCCTCCTCGCTACAGCACCTCTCTGCTACCTCACTGCAGAGAACAATATTGATGCCAGGGACACCGGAATAAATAGCATGCCATGCAGACAGCGTCTGAGCCCGACGCCTCGCATATCTTTCGTGAAGGTTGGCATGGTCCTGCGGCAACATGCCCCAAGCCTGCTTCTCGGCTCCAGCGTGGGCTTTCAGTTGAGAATTCAACTCATCTAGCCGTTCTGTTGGTGTCTGAGACAGATGTTTAGTTTGCTGTCCCGGAGCATGCTTCAAGCCTCCTCAAGATCCCAGAGACTGCTCAACGCTGCCTCCAAGTGCCAGCGCCTGCTCCATGCCCCAATCTGCTGCTGCCTCAAGCTTTAGTTCCCAACGTTACCCTGCTGGACCTGCCTTGTGCTCCAGCTCCTGAAGCCTCTGACCAGGGTGTCCAGGTGGACCCGCCTCGTGTTCCTCCTCCAAAGCTCCTTTGTACTACTGAGCTCCTTTGTGGGTTCTTGGCTTCAGAGCTCCTTTGTGGATTTTTTAAGCCCCTCAGCTGACCTGCTGGTGAAGTTCTTGAGTTCTTCATGCATTGCCATTGACCTCTGAGGTTTCTACATCACAACTACCCTCCATGATTCCTGCATCACCGTTGCTGTCCTGTGAGACGAAATTTGAGTTTTTGTTTTGTTTTCTTGTCCTTCCTTCGAGGCCCACTCTGTCAGCCTGGTTTGGATTGTTTTTGTTTTCTTTTTCATGGACTTATTGGGGCCTCTGGTATCTGCTCTTGAGGGAGGGGTTAACATCATGATCTTATTTAATCATCATGTTTAAGGGGTGGTTTTAGACAAATTCAAGCTTTTTAAAGAGTTGATTAAAACTTTGAGCTATTTGATTCACGTTGTACTTTTCAGTTCCTTTATCAATAAAATAATTGGGGTATTCAAATTCAAATATTTTTTTCAGTTTTGATAGTATTATTTAGGATATTCCATGTTTGTTTCATATTCTGTTTATTTTTATCTAATATTTACTTGTAATATTTGTTAATCTGTTCTTGTATCTCTATTATTTAGTTGCAGCTTCTTTAGTGTTTAGTTTAGTGAAATTTTTATCAAGTATATTTTTCTTTTTACAGGCATTTTGTAATCTTGTAGTCATCAAAGGACAGCTACTGTCAATTTTTATCATATCTCATAAATATTTTTAGAAATGTTCATGAGCTATATAAGTACCACTGCTTTGATAGATTGTGTCCCAATTCTGTTCCATTAGATCATTTTGTAACTAATTAATTGATTCTTCTGTTTTATCTCTCTTAATATTTATTTTTTTTATGTGATATTTGTCATGCGATGGAGCTGAATGTAGGTTTGTATTGTGTGTGTGTGTATGGTTTCCCTCCCACCTCCTCTTGCAGGGTGCGACAGGCAGATGCAGCCACACAGCTGAAGATCATCTGGGCTAATCAAGAGGAGATTCTTAGACCTGGTTTCTCTCCATCCATGTTCCGAGCCCAGGTTCATATTTGGCTAAAGGCCAATTTGCTTCTCAATATACCTGTTTAACTCAAACTCTGCCTCCGTAATTGTTGCTTGCATTAGAGTCACCTAGTTTGCCGCTATGACAATAAACTTGTAGTTCTTGCATATTAAAAAACTGGTAGATAATCAATGATGTCAGCGATTAATAATCCACCAATTTAATTATTAAAAATATAACTTGGAAAATATGATCAATTAAATTAGCCAAGAAAGGTGTGATTCTACTGGGTCTGATGTCTTTGGAAAAAGGACTGAACTGTGCGTTGTGTTCTATGTGTGTTTGTAATTATTAGTATTTATCAAGGCAATGTTAAAATCTCCACATACAAACACAACCTTGTTTTGTTTCTTCCAGTGAGCCTACTCTCCAGCCAGTCATTAAAATCGTTAAAAACGTATGATTATATTTTTACTTTGTAATTATGAATATGAATTATTATTTAATAGGTATATTAATACTTTAATATTTGATTAAATAATATTTCGGTCTGTTTAGGGTTGTTCTGAATACTAGCCCAATAAGGTGGTGCTATTAGGACAATATTGAAAGGGATGAGCCAAGCTCTGGCATTATTGAACAGCAAAACTCTGTTCACACAGAATGAATTCACACAATTTTTTAAATACAGGTCAAGTCAAGTTTATTTATGTAGTGCTTTTCAGCAACAAGGCACTCAAGGTGCTGTGCATAAGGAAAAACATTACAATGATACAGAAAATCAAACAACAGAGGTAATTTAAAAAATAAAGAGAATAGAATGATGGATAAGAAAACGAAAGGAAAATTGGACTGAAAACTTAACTAATAACGTTTAGATAGCACAGTCAAAGGCCACTCTAAACAAATACGTTTTTAATCTTGATTTAAAGCAACCTAGGGTTTCGGCGCTTTTACAGTTTTCTGGCAGTTTATTCCAAATTAGTGGAGCATAAGAACTAAAAGCTGCTTCTCCATGTTTGGTTCTGGTTCTGGGTATGCAGAGTAGATTTGAGCCAGAAGACCTGAGAGGTCTGACAACAAGTCTGTAATGTATTTTGGTGCTAAGTTATTCAGTGATTTATAGACTATAGACTATTTATAGATATAAACAGAAGTATTTTAAAGTCTATTCTCTGAGCTACAGGTAGCCAGTGTAGGGACTTTAGAACCGGGGTGATGTGTTCCACTTTCTTAGTTCTAGTGAGGACGCGGGCAGCAGCGTTCTGGATCAACTGCAGCTGTCTGATCAACTTTTTCAGCAGACCTGTGAAGACACTGTTGGAGTACTCAATTCTACTAAAGATGAACAAATGAATTAGTTTTTCAAGGTCCTGCTGAGACATTAGTCCTTTAATCCTGGAGTTGTTCTTTAGGTGATAGAAGGCCGACCTTGTTACTGTCTTTATGTGCCTCTTAAGTTTCAGGTCTGAGTTCTTCACTACATCCAGGCTTCGAGCCTGACTGGTGGTTTCTAGCTGTATTAACTGAAGCTGTGTGCTAACTTTTAAAAGCTGTTCCTTTGGTCCAAAGATTATTACTTCAATTTTGTTTTGATTCAGCTGAAGAAAATTTTGGCACATCCAGGCATTTTGATTTCTTCTAAGCATTTACCCAGCGCTTGAATGAGTTCATGGTCACCTGGTGACATCGTAACGTATAGCTGTGTGCCGTCTGCATAGTTATGATAACTTACGTTGTTCTCGTACTCGTACTCGTACTCGTCGTCTTCCGCTTTATCCGGGACAGGGTTGCGGGGGCAGCAGACTCAGCAGAGACGCCCAGACGTCCATCTCCCCAGACACCTCTTGCAGCTCCTCCGGGGGGAGCCCAAGGCGTTCCCAGGCCAGCCGAGAGACATAGTCCCTCCAGCGTGTCCTGGGCCGTCCCCTGGACCTCCTCCCGGTGGGACGTGCCTGGAACACCTCCCGAGGAAGGCGTCCAGGAGGCATCCGGTATAGATGCCCAAGCCACCTCAACTGGCTCCTCTCGATGTGGAGGAGCAGCGGCTCTACTCCGAGCCCCTCCCGGATGGCTGAGCTCCTCACCCTATCTCTAAGGGAGTGCCCGGCCACCCTACGGAGGAAGCTCATTTCAGCCGCTTGTATCCGGGATCTCGTTCTTTCGGTCATGACCCAAAGTTCATGGCCATAGGTGAGCGTAGGAACGTAGACCGACCGGTAAATCGAGAGCTTCGCTTTTCGGCTCAGCTCTCTCTTCACCACAACGGACCGGCACAGCGCCCCCATTACTGTGGCAGCCACACCGATCCGTCTGTCGATCTCCCGCTCCATTCTTCCCTCACTTGTGAACAAGACCCCGAGATACTTAAATTCCTCCACTTGAGGCAGGAACTCCCCTCCAACCTGAAGAGGACAAGCCACCCTTTTCCAGTCGAGAACCATGGCCTCGGACTTGGAGGATCTGATCTTCATCCCAGCCGCTTCACACTCGGCTGCGAACCGCCCCAGCGCATGCTGTAGGTCTTGGCCAGATGGAGCCAGCAGGACCACGTCATCTGCAAAAAGAAGAGACAAAATCCTCTGGTCCCCAAACCAGAACCCCTCCGGCCCTTGGCTGCGCCTAGAAATCCTGTCCATAAAAGTTCTGAACAGGACCGGTGACAAAGGGCAGCCCTGCCGGAGTCCAACATGCACCGGGAACAGGTCCGACTTAGTGCCGGCAATGCAAACCAAACTCCTGCTCCGCTTGTACAGAGACCGGATGGCCCCTAGTAAAGAGCCACCGATTCCATACTCCTTGAGCACCCCCCACAGGGCATCACGAGGGACACAGTCGAATGCTTTCTCCAGGTCCACAAAACACATGTGGACTGGTTGGGCAAACTCCCATGAACCCTCGAGTACCCTGTAGAGGGTATAGAGCTGGTCCAGTGTCCCACGGCCGGGATGAAAACCACACTGCTCCTCCTGAAGCCGGGGTTCGACTATCGGCTGGACTCTCCTCTCCAATCCCTGGCGTAGGCCTTACCACGGAGGCTGAGGAGTGTGATCCCCCTGTAGTTGGAACACACCCTCCGGTCACCATTCTTATGTAGGGGAACCACCACCCTAGTCTGCCAATCCAAAGGCACTGTCCCCATCCGCCACGCAATGTTGAAGAGGCGTGTCAACCATGACAGCCCAACAACATCCAAAGACTTGAGGTACTCAGGGCGGATCTCACCCAACCCCGAAGCCTTGCCACCGCGGAGCTTTTTGACCACCTCGGTGACTTCAGCCTGGGTGATGAAAGAGTCCAACCCTGAGTCCCCAGCCTCTGTTTCCACCAGGGAATGCATGATGGCAGGATTGAGGAGATCCTCGAAGTACTCCTTCCACCGGCCGATAATGTCCCCAGTCGAGGTCAGCAACTCCCCACCCCCACTGTGAACAGTGTTGGCGAAGGACTGCTTCCCTCTCCTGAGGCGCCGGACGGTTTGCCAGAATTGCTTCGGGGCCAACCGGTAGTCCTTCTCCATGGCCTCACCGAACTCCTCCCAGGTCTGAGTTTTTGCCTCTGCCACCGCCCGGGCCGTGGCACGTTTGGCCCCACGGTACCCGTCAGCCGCCTCAGGAGTCCCACAAGCCAACCACAGCCGATAGTACTCCTTTTTCAGCTTGACAGCGTCTCTTACTGCCGGTGTCCGCCACCGGGTTCGGGGATTGCCTCCGCGACAGGCACCGCAGACTTTACGGCCGCAGCTACGGGCAGCAGCATCGACAATAGATGTGGAGAACATGGTCCATTCGGACTCTATGTCTGTAACATCCCTCGGAATCTGGTCAAAGCTCTCCCGGAGGTGAGAGTTGAATACATCCCTGGCCAAGGGTTCCGCCAGACGCTCCCAGCAGACCCTCACTATGCGCTTGGGCCTGCCAAGTCTGTCCGGCTTTCTCCTCCTCCAGCGGATCCAACTCACCACCAGGTGGTGATCAGTGGACAGCTCAGCCCCTCTCTTCACTTGAGTGTCCAAAACATGCGGCCAAAGGTCTGATGGTACGACAACAAAGTCGATTATTGACCTCCTGCCAAGGGTATCCTTGTGCCAAGTGCACTGATGGACACCCTTATGTTTGAACATGGTGTCACTGTCGTTTCCCACGTGGGCGTTGAAGTCCCCCAGCAAAATAATGGAGTCCCCAGGAGGGGCACTATCCAGCACCCCGACAGGGACGAAGGCCGGGTACTCAGCACTACCACATAGGCCGAAATGATAGTCAGAGACCTCTCCCGAACCCGAAGGCGCAGGGATGCGACCCTCTCATCCACTGGGGTAAACCCCAACACGAGACGGCTGAGCTGGGGGGCAACAAGCAAACCCACCCCAGCGCGCTGCCTCTCCCCGCGGGCCACTCCAGAGTAGAAGAGAGTCCAGCCCCTCTCGAGGAGATGGGTTCCAGAGCCCACGCTATGCGTGGAGGCAAGCCCGACTATTTCTAGTCAATATCTCTCGACCTCCCGCACCAGCTCAGGCTCCTTCCCCCCCAGCGAGGTGACATTCCACGTCCTTAGAGCCAGCCTAAGCATCCGGGGATCGGGCCGCCGATGTCTCCACCTTCGTCTGCCGCCCAATCCTCTTTGCACCGGTCCCTCACGGTTCCCCCTGCATGTGGTGGGCCCACTGGGGGATGGTCTCGCGTCTCTCGTTCGGGCTTGGCCCGGCCGGGTCCCGCGAGGAGCAACCCGGCCACCAGGCACTCTCCGAAGTGTCCCGACCCCAGGCCAGGCTCCAGGGTGGGACCCCGACTCCGCCGTACCAGGCGACGTCACGTGCCTTGATTCTGTAGTCGTCATGAGGTATTCTCGAACCGCTCTTTGTCTGACTCGTCACCTAGAGCCTGTTTGCCATGGGAGATCCTACCAGGGGCATTTAAGCCCCAGACAACATAGCCTCTAGGATCATTCGAGCACTCAAACCCCTCCACCACGTTAAGGTGGCGGTTCAAGGCGGTTGTTGTTTATTAAAATCTGAGTTTAGGGGAGCATGTAGATATTGAATAGGAGGGGCCCTAAGATGGAGCCTTGGGGAACGCCACATATTATTTTTGTGTTCTCTGATGTAAAGTTACCTACTGACACAAAAAAGTCCCTGTCCTTCAAGTAGGATTTAAACCAATTGAGTGCGCTACCAGAAAGGCCGACCCAGTTTTCCAGGTGCTCATGGAATGATCAACAGTGTCGAATGCTGCACTAAGGTCCAATAATACCAGCACTGTGGTTCTTCCACAGTCTGCATTTATACGGATGTCATTGAACACCTCGACAAGAGCAGTCTCTGTGGTGAGCACGGACGCCTGACTGGAAGACATCGAAGCGGTTGGTCATTGTTAGGAAGTTGTTTACCTGCTGAAACACAGCTTTTTCAATAATCTTACTGATGAAGGGGAGGTTTGATATACAGGTCCTTCTCAAAATATTAGCATATTGTGATAAAGTTCATTATTTTCCATAATGTAATGATGAAAATTTAACAGTCATATATTTTAGATTCATTGCACACTAACTGAAATATTTCAGGTCTTTTATTGTCTTAATACGGATGATTTTGGCATACAGCTCATGAAAACCCAAAATTCCTATCTCACAAAATTAGCATATTTCATCCAACCAATAAAAGAAAAGTGTTTTTAATACCAAAAACGTCAACCTTCAAATAATCATGTACAGTTATGCACTCAATACTTGGTCGGAAATCCTTTTGCAGAAATGACTGCTTCAATGCGGCGTGGCATGGAGGCAATCAGCCCGTGGCACTGCTGAGGTCTTATGGAGGCCCAGGATGCTTCGATAGCGGCCCTTAGCTCATCCAGAGTGTTGGGTCTTGAGTCTCTCAACGTTCTCTTCACAATATCCCACAGATTCTCTATGGGGTTCAGGTCAGGAGAGTTGGCAGGCCAATTGAGCACAGTGATACCATGGTCAGTAAACCATTTACCGGTGGTTTTGGCACTGTGAGCAGGTGCCAGGTCATGCTGAAAAATGAAATCTTCATCTCCATAAAGCTTTTCAGCAGATGGAAGCATGAAGTGCTCCAAAATCTCCTGATAGCTAGTTGCATTGACCCTGCCCTTGATAAAACACAGTGGACCAACACCAGCAGCTGACACGGCCCCCCAGACCATCACTGACTGTGGGTACTTGACATTGGACTTCTGGCATTTTGGCATTTCCTTCTCCCCAGTCTTCCTCCAGACTCTGGCACCTTGATTTCCGAATGACATGCAGAATTTGCTTTCACCCGAAAAAAGTACTTTGGACCACTGAGCAACAGTCCAGTGCTGTTTCTCTGTAGCCCAGGTCAGGCGCTTCTGCCGCTGTTTCTGGTTCAAAAGTGGCTTGACCTGGGGAATGCGGCACCTGTAGCCCATTTCCTGCACACGCCTTTGCACGGTGGCTCTGGATGTTTCTACTCCAGACTCAGTCCACTGCTTCCGCGGGTCCCCCAAGGTCTGAAATCGGCCCTTCTCCACAATCTTCCTCAGGGTCCAGTCACCTCTTCTCGTTGTGCAGCGGAGTGTTTATTCAAACAGTGACGTCAAGGGAAGTCCGCTGTTACTCCTCCTGTTCCTGGTTGAGCTGAATGTAGTTTAATGCGATTTATTTAGAAAGTTACACAAAAGTTCTTACTGGTCTTTAATGTTGTAACCCATGACCGCTGTCCCAACAACTTGTTTTAGTATCTATTTCTATTTTAAATATATATTGTGATGTATATTTTCAATCAAAGCTGACATGTCATCTAGGATTCTGATGTTCAACGACT
This sequence comes from Girardinichthys multiradiatus, assembly GCF_021462225.1. Lineage (NCBI taxonomy): Eukaryota > Metazoa > Chordata > Actinopteri > Cyprinodontiformes > Goodeidae > Girardinichthys > Girardinichthys multiradiatus. Next base: position 44,112,863 of record NC_061802.1, on the reverse strand, counting down.
TGTCCGTATAAACTGCTACTTCATCTTTGTCTTTTCTGTTTATAAATCATATCCATCAAGCTGAAAACAATCAGTTCCCTTTTCTGTCCATCCAAGTCTCTGATATTGCAATAATATCAAATGAGCATGAAAATGGGGCACGGCATTTGGCGTAGCAGTAGAGCGCACGACCTACATACAGACGCTTCAGTCTTTGAGAGTTTATTAAAGTTGGATTACAGACTTTGGAAAAATGCATGATCTCCAAGATTTTTTTCAGATGTAAAGCTGTAATTACATAATTTTTTTGTGTAATAACTGCAGCTGGCGGTGGTGGTTAAAAAAAAGTTAATCCGTACTAAGAAAAGTGTTTGGTTTCCAGCCACCCATGTTTTCAGTTCAGGAGAGGGAAGCTAATGTTCCGTCCGCCCAAGCGGCTGCCCTAAGGTGCCAAAGAATATGGAGAAAGGCCAGGAGGTCGATGATCAGAATGTCACTGGTTCAGTCAAGAATGGCCAACCAGAGACGGATCCCTGCCCCTAAGTACCAGGTGGGGCAGAAAGTTTGGCTCTCCGCCAAGGACCTCCCATTAAGGGTAGAATCCCGGAAATTGGCACCATGATTTGTTGGACCTTTCCCAATCTCCAGGATCATCAACCCTGTCGCTGTACAACTGAGATTACCCAACTCCATGAGGATTCACCCCACGTTCCACGTTTCTCAGGTCAAGCCCTTCGTGGAGCCCCGAATTGGGGGGGGGGATTCATGGCGTTTGGGTTCGGGGGTATCATTAATTTACTCAGGTTGTCGAAATATAACCAAATCAGAAGATGACACAGATTCGATGCACAGAATTAGATTGAAATGAGGTTTTATTGTTCCAACTTAGGTAGACCTTGATTAGAGTTGTTAGAAGCCAGAGGATGAGGAAGCCCCAAGTATCCGAGCAGAGAGAGAGTGTTCTGGCGGTGGAAATATTTACAGTGCAGATTTCCTGAAGAAGAGTTCCATATGGCGACAGGCAGGCAGACAGATGGGCAGATCGACAGGAAGGCAGGACAACAAGCGATCAGGCAGGCTGACAAAAGTCCATATAACAGAGACTATGTTCCAGCAACACACTGTGTCAGCAGCTGTCTTAAAAAGCCATGAGCTCATTAGCTGGATGAGTTGCAGCTGAGAACAATGAAGTGCCAGAACCAGCCAGCAGAGATCTCACTGTACCCTCCCCTCAACGATTGCCTCCAGGCAATCCCGAACGTTTCTCCGGATGACGACTGTAAAAAGATGTAATGAGAGCAGGGTCCAGGATAAGAGAACGAGGTACCCAGGTTCTTTCTTCAGGTCCATATCCAGCCCAATCCACAAGGTACTGAAAACCACGCCCCCTACGTCGAACATCCAGGATACGATTGACCGTGTAAGCCGGATGGTCATCAATGAGACGAACAGGGGGAGGGAGCTTGGTGGGTGGATTCAGGGGACTTTCCGAGACTGGCTTGATCTGTGAAACATGAAAGGTAGGATGAATGTGCATAGAAGCTGGCAACTTGAGTCTCACCGCAGAAGGGTTGATGATAGACTGGTAGACCGGTGCAGTGGAACGGTGACGGTCAGCAAACCTTGTATTCTGTTCCAAAGTGCGTAGAAGTGTCCTCCTGGTCTGACGCCAGATCTTACGACACCTGGAGATATAATGCTGAACAGAGGGGACAACAGTGTCAGGTTCAATACTGGGGAATAATGGAGGTAGATAGCCCAGAGAAATCTCAAAGGGAGATAAACCAGTAGCAGAGGAAATATGAATATTATGGGCATATTCTAGCACCAGATGTCTGCACCAGGAAGAAGGGTTGTCATTAATCACACATCTCAATGCTACTTCCAGTTCCTGATTGCATCTTTTAGTCTGCCCATTAGACTGAGGGTGGTAACCAGATGAAAGGCTTATGGTAGCACCAATAGCCCTACAGAACTCCTTCCAGACTTGTGAAATGAACTGCGGGCCTCAGTCAGAGACAATATCCAAGGGCATGCCATGAATACGGAAGACATGAAAAACCAGAAGTTGAGCAGTCTCCAATGCAGACGGAAGCTTAGTTAAGGGAATAAAATGAACAGTCTTAGAGAATCTATCAACAACGGTAAAGATGACTGTGTTTCCGTCAGATGGCGGGAGACCAGTGACGAAGTCAATAGAGATGTGGGACCATGGGCGACTGGGGGTAGACAGAGGTTGAAGATGACCGGCAGGAGGTTGATTTGAGTTCTTGTTACGGGCACATGTGGAACACGCTGCGACAAACTCTCTAATGTCGGGATTCATAGTGGGCCACCAGAAATACCTCTTGGTAAAAGTGATCATACAATTAATCCCCGGATGACAGGTAAGTTTATTATTATGAACCCAATCCAGAACTTTATTGATGACGGAGTTCGGAACGAACAGTTTGCCTACAGGACCAGTACCTGGGTCCGGTTCAGATTGTTGCGCCTCCCTGATGTCCTTTTAAATGGCCCAGGTGAGGGCGCCCACAATGCAGGATTCCGGTAAGATGGAAGCTTCAGTCTTGGATTGCTCAGAATGAGAAAATTGGCGAGAGAGAGCGTCGGGCTTGATGTTCTTGGAGCCGGGTCTGTAAGAGATAGAAAAATTAAAACGAGCAAAAAACAGGGACCAACAGGCTTGTCTGGAGTTAAGTCTCTTGGCATTTTGGATGTAAGAGAGGTTTTTATGGTCAGTCCAAATGAGAAAAGGGACTTCCGCTCCCTCTAACCAATGCTGCCACTCCTCAAGCGCCAACTTGATAGCCAGAAGCTCTCGATTTCCCACATCGTAATTCTGCTCTGCTGACGACAAACGACGAGAAAAATAAGCACAAGGATGCACCTTGTTGTCTATAGGAGAACGTTGAGACAAGATGGCCCCTACTCCAATGTCAGAAGCATCAACCTCCACAACGAATTGCGCACTAGGATCAGGATGAGTCAGAATGGGTGCAGAAGAAAATAAAGTTTTCAATTTGCAAAAAGCTTTCTCTGCCTCAGGGGACCAATGGAATGTCTTCAGAGAGGAGGTAAGTTGAGTGAGAGGCACAGTGACCTGACTGTAGTTCTTTATGAACCTTCTATAAAAATGTGCAAAACCTAAGAACCTTTGGAGTTGCCTGCGATCCGTTGGAGTAGGCCACTCTGCCACTGCCTTGGTCTTCTCAGGATACGTTCTGTACCTGCCTGCTTCAAAAATAAAACCCAAGAAGGTCACAGAAGAAACACCAAATTCACATTTTTCGGCTTTTACAAAGAGTTGGTTTTCATAAAGCCTCTGGAGTATGGTCCTGACATGCTGGTGATGCTGATCAATGTTCTGAAAGAAAATCAAAATATCATCCAGATAAACAAACACAAAGAGGTTGAGGAAATCACGGAGAACATCATTTATAAGAGCCTGAAAAACAGCGGGTGCGTTAGTCAATCCAAATGGCATCACCAAATATTCAAAATGTCCCAGGGGAGTCTTGAAAGCTGTCTTCCACTCGTCACCCTCTCTGATCCGAACCAGATGATACGCATTGCGCAGGTCGAGCTTGGTAAAAATCTTGGCAGAGTGTAATTGGTCATGTATAGAATCAATGAGTATTAAGGGGTACTTATTTTTGATTGTGATTTGATTCAACCCCCTATAATCAATGCAGGGTCTTAATGTGCCGTCTTTCTTCCCCACAAATAAGAAGCCAGCGCCAATGGGGGAGGTAGATGGCCGAATGATCCCGGATGCTAAGGAATCCTCAATGTACTCCTTCATGACTCTTCTCTCCGGTCCAGAGAGATTGTATAGTCTGCTGGATGGTAACGGAGCACCTGGGAGGAGATCAATAGCACAGTCATAGGGGCGATGCATGGGTAAAGAAAGAGCCCCCTGTTTACTAAAAACAGATGCAAGATTGTGGTATTCAGGAGGAATCTTAGACAGATCAACAGGCTCAGGTGGTTCAATTTGTTTGCTAGAGTGAGAGACAGCAGTCTTTAGACAATTCTGGAGACAGTAATCACTCCACTTCTCTACTCTGCCCTCCACCCAATTAATCGCGGGATTATGTCTCTGCAACCACGGAAATCCTAGAACCAATTGTGGGGAGATAGAGGAGACAACAAAGAACTCACCCCATTCATGGTGGTTACCTGAGGTAATGATGTGAAGGTGGGGCACTTTAAACTTCACCTGAGATATGGTTTGACCAGTGATGCCCGAAACAGAAAGGGGGTGGTTGAGAGACTGAGAAGGTATCTTAAGTTTGTCAACTAGATCCAAGGAAATAAGATTCTGTTCTGCACCAGAATCAATAAAAGCATCCACTGGACACTTTTCTTGGCCAATAATAATAGTGACTGGAAAACACAGACGAGATATAGGGGAAAAATGGGACATGCTCATCAAAGTCCCCTGACCTATTGACGAGCCCCTTCTTTGGGCATCTTGCAACATAATGTCCACCTTGTCCACAATACAAACAAAGACCAGCTCCAAAACGACGTTGTCGCTCTTCAGGAGAGAGACGAGTGTGACCAACTTGCATAGGCTTAGGTTCCACAGATCCCTCCGAAGAGGAAGTGGGTGTATCAAGGTAAGCGGTCCGAGGTGCCATAAAGTGCTGCCACTCTGACTTATGATTCCTCTCTGCTTGTCTCTCTCTTAGGCGGTTGTCAATACGGATTGACAGTTTGATTAAATCATCCAGTCTCACGGGTTGATCTCTTAAAACCAACTGGTCCTTTATCTGATCTGTAAGGGAATTCTCAAAAATACCCTTGAGTGCCGCTTCATCCCAACCCACCTCCTGTGCTGCCACCCGGAAGTCGATGGCGAACTCCGCCAATGCCCTCTTTCCCTGTTTGAGGGTAAGTAACTTCTTAGCAGCTGTCTCCTGTTGGAGTGGTTGATCAAAGACTTCCTTGAAGTGACTGAAAAAAACTGCGTAACTCAGAGACTCAATAGGGTTAGTTGTGAGAAAGTTGTGCGCCCAGCGTAAAGCAGATCCTTTTAGGGAGGTAACAATAAAAGTGATCTTGGAAGCAGCAGTCGGAAACAGAGAGGGGGACGACTAAAAGCCAACTCACATTGGAGAGAAAACCCACCAAAATTATTAGGGTTGCCATCAAAAAGTTCAGACGGACGGAAATCAGGTTCTCGGATCCCGGACGAGTGGGTTGTGGGTGGCTGAGGATTCTCAGAACGAGCTGGAGGATTGGAAGGAGCGGGTGAGAGTTTGGTTAATATTTCACTTAAGGCATGTACCATACCACCAAGTTCCGTGAGATGGGCATCTGTCGTCCTTTGTTGTTGTAGCAACTGTTGAAGCATGGTCTCAGTGGATTGGAGGCGTTCCCTCCAGGAGGTCTGTTCATCTTCATCTGATTTGTTTTTCGACATGTCTGCTGGCTGGAACATACTATCATTAATTTACTCAGGTTGTCGAAATATAACCAAATCAGAAGATGACACAGATTCGATGCACAGAATTAGATTGAAATTAGGTTTTATTGTTCCAACTTAGATAGACCTTGATTAGAGTTGTTAGAAGCCAGAGGATGAGGAAGCCCCGAGGATCCGAGCAGAGAGAGAGTGTTCTGGCGGTGGAAATATTTACAGTGCAGATTTCCTGAAGAAGAGTTCCATATGGCGACAGGCAGGCAGACAGATGGGCAGATCGACAGGAAGGCAGGACAACAAGCGATCAGGCAGGCTGACAGAAGTCCACATAACAGAGACTATGTTCCAGCAACAGACTGTGTCAGCAGCTGTCTTAAAAAGCCATGAGCTCATTAGCTGGATGAGTTGCAGCTGAGAACAATGAAGTGCCAGAACCAGCCAGCAGAGATCTCACAGGGGGTATGTATTCAGTATGTGTGTCCTGGTTGGGGGTGGCCCTGTGGGGAGATTCATGTCTGGGCTCGTTGAGGGTGGGGGGCTCGTGGGGTTGGGATCAGAATTCATTGGGGGGTAGGGACTATTTTATTCTGTGGTGGCCCTGGTTGGCAGCCACCAGACCTCCAGGGTCTGGTTGTCCCTATGGGGTATTGGCACCTGAATCTGGGAGTATAGTGTATGTATGGGGAGTGTGGGTGAGTGTACGACGTCCATTGTTGTTTGTCTTTAATTTGGGTGCGTGGATGTGAGTGTTTTTATGTGTACGCATGACGGTGGGAATGTGTGATTGTGACTGTGTGTGCCTGTTTTTTGTGTCAGGTTGGGTCTTGGACTGCTCCCTCTCCTGGATCAGTTTAGGCCCCCCCATCAAATGTGGGGCCAATTCCCTCCCCGCCACACTACCTGCTGGTGGTTGGTGTCTCTTGTGGTTCTCGGTATCCAGGGCTGGGTTCTTTGGTGTGTGCTGACTCACTCCCGGTGGCTGCTTGCCGGGGCCTGGACTCCTGGGCTCTGTCAGGCCTCTGCTTGGGGAATGATATGTCCCGGGGTCTTGGGTCTCTGGGTCCATGGCTGGATCTGCTCAAGCATGGACAGCTGCCGGCAGGGCCTGTGGGCTCATCGCCACAGCTCCCTGGGGCTTCGGCACTGTGGCTGCTGGGTGGTACTCCTGGGACTCTACCCTGCTCTTCTCTGGGGGGGTTGCGGTAGTCCTGGCGGTGATTTTCCTGGGGTTCCTGTGCTCTGGGGGGCCTTTGGATGTCTGTGCCTCGGATCCCCTCCGTATCTGTCCCGGGTTCAGGGGGGCAGGTCTGTGGCTCCTCACACTCACTATTACGTACTTTAATGGAGAAACCTTGTATACACAAGTGGGCTCAGACCCACAGGTGTTAAGATTCAGGTGTTAACAGTGTTATGATTCTGGCACGTCTGCTCTACCCTGTCTCCCTGGCTGCAATCAGCAGATTAGATGCACCTGGTGGCTGCTGCAGTGTAATGCAATCTGTGGAATGCCAAGCACCTGTGTCTTCCCTGATATATACTGACTCTGACAAGCAGACGGTGCCAGATTTTTGAAAGCCATTTGTGTGAGTAGATATCCAGCGTTCCTTCCTGTCTGATCATTTTTCTTGACCTTGCCTTGCCTTTTGGATTTATGCCTCTGCCTGCTCCCTGTCGGGCTATTTGGATTTTGGTTGTCGACCTTATTTCCTGCATCTGGTTTATGCCTCTGCCTGCCCCTTTCCTGACGCCTCTTGTTCCGATCGTTGACCCTGTTTCTGTCCATGGATTATTGAGCCAGCCTAGCCCTCGGATTATTCAGCCTGGAGTCACTTCTTACCTGTGCTGTGGAGATCACCGCCTGCCGCCCACTGAGGTTTCCCCTCTGGGTTTCAAGTTCCACTCAAGACAAAAGCAGGTTAGTGGCTTTTCTGATCCCTGCAAAATCTGGAGAGACTACAAGTCACTAATCCCTCTTTCTGCCTCAGTAATTCCTGGAAGCTGTGAGGAGTGTTACCTGTGTGATGTTTTCCTGTGGCTGAATAAACCTTTTAAACTTTCAGTACTGTGTCTGGCTGAATCTTGGGTCCGCCTTTTTCTGATTCATAGCACCTGTAGAGCTGCATGCAGTGAATTTTTGGCACCACCAAAATTAGTACCCTGGTCACATTTATTGTGCTTCACAGAGCCGGTCAGTGTAATAAAGCAATGCAAACATTAATAAAGGTATCCGTAGATAGACCACCTAACATATCCAAATGTATTGCATGAGAGTTGAAGCAGTTGAAGATCATATTGTATCTTTGTGTTCCTTTCGTCCATTTTTTGTCAGGAAAGAGACAAAACAACCATGCAGTCGTATGTAAAAGGAGCAGACAAATCCATCCGGCTTTAGGTAGATCACTCCTTTCCTGTCCCTCTACAGGTCTCCTCAGTTTTCTACAGAACACATGTTGACATATATGAAGCAACACACTGTCTAAGCCCCATGATTCGGTGTCCATTAGATGGAATCTCATTCAATGTAAAGCCTTTGCCCTGGTGTCTACCATTTTAATGGCAAGGCCCAGTGATTAACTTTGTGACATGATGCTGTCTGGGTATTACTGTTTGATGTTTGAATGAATAAGACATACTTAAACTGCTTGGTCTTCCTCCCACCTTGAGCACACTGTCGCTATCTGAAAAGACATCCAAGTGATGGAGTTTGTTGTGTGGAAAGGCTTTCCTTTCTAAGTGTCTTTATTTCATCTTGATATGTTTGTTTTTGCAAATCTTCCATCATCACAATCTCTATGCCTTGCCTTTCATTTTTTCAGCATCAGTTTTCCTTTAGGAAGAAAAGAAGACAATAAATCCCAAGGGATCATATAAAGATGCAACCGCTGACATTTCTTTTCTTGTGGAAGGCTGATCCTTCAGGGAGATGTTAGTGAAGCAATCCTTTTCATACCAGTGAATATCCAGTGTTCGCTCTGTCTGTATCTCACTTAAAGCGAGGTCGTTTGTTTTGACATTCATTGCACGTTCTGATCATGGTATACTATTCAGAAGAATACAGCTATTTGATACAAACCTGTGCAGCCGCAGACCACCTTCAGCAGATTGTGTGTGTGCCTCCTGTGTCAGTTGAATGCCTCTTTCTGTTATGATTTGGGGTTGTTTGGTTTCTGGTTTTTTCTTATATGTTTCTCACAGTTTTTGAATCATGCTTCTGTTTATTATTTTCCTGGTCATGCTTTAGTTTTTGTCTTCTGGTTCATGTTTTGTCAAGTTTGGTTTTTGGATCTGGTTATGCTTTAGTTTCATGTTTTTCTAGTTTCTGTTAGTTTGTATTCAAGAGTCTCTGTTTTGCTCCAGCCACGTTTTGTTCTGTCTGTCAATTATCTTTATTTGGTTCACCTGCTCCAAGCTAATCTGTCTCCTTGCTCCACCTGGTTCACACTCCATATATACACACCTGTTCAGTTATTCATCGCAGAAACATTTCAATTCATTTCACCTGTGTCCTGTTCGTCATGCCAAGCCTGTCTTGCCAGCCTGCCCATGTCTGTTTTTGCCTGTCTTGCCTGCCCGTTTATTGTTTTGGTTCCTGCCTCTTCTTTTGAGTGAGTTTTTTGTTTATTAAATCCTTTCTTCACTTACCGTCATGATGCCTGCTTGTCTGCATTCCGAGGTCCTCCATTTCGCAAGTCCTGACACTTTCTGCCTTTTCTACACTTTTGACTCCATCATCTACATAGAAATCTCTGTTGATGAACTGTGCTGCTAGTGGATATGCCAGGCTGTTTTGTTTGGCTAGATGTTTTAAGCCCTAGTGGGCATATCTAGGAGAAGACACACCTCCAAAGAGATGCTCTGTTATTTTGCACTGTTACTCGCAGATTTTCTGGTTTCTTTGGGTGGTAAATACCATCATTTGGTATGTACCATTTCTCCCATCATTGTTAGTTTTAATTTCACTGCAGACCTTTCCAGTTATTGACCTAACTCCTCCTTAATAAAGGACTTTGTCTGTCTTTCTTAGTGTCGGTTTGTAGCAGATGACACCCATCTGATCATTGAAGTAGCACTTGGTCCTTCGCTAGCAACATTAAGTGCCAAAGCATTTGTTGTCTCTGAATACGCACCTCTGTGTTGTGTTTTTTCTACTTGCTTGTCCTTCAATCTTTCAGCTGGTTTTTCAAGAGGTTTGGCCACTTGTGCAGTTGATGTGAATCTTGATACATCATGCACAAGGCTTCAATATTTGACCTTTTGTTACCTTGATCAACAGGTTTGCCTTATTAGGGCCGAGCAGGTAGGCCTGCAAGGGCCTATTGTAATTGCTCCGTTTATTATTATCATTCCGGTGACAAATGAATTGCCTTTTTCGCGGCTGTAACATATTCAAAAACTCACCAAAGTTGGCGGAGCCATCAGTCGTGTGTGAAATTTACGTATTTTACGGGTTTCCTGAAAGTCGCGATAAATATGGCTCAACAGCGCCACCCCTCCGCCATGACCTTACTTTATCGTAGAGATATGAAATTTGGTACACTTGTAGAACTCCCCGAGAACTACCTAAAACTCTCTTGCACCCACGTCCTACAACAAACAGGAAGTCGGCCATCTTGGATTGAAGTTTCGGTTTTGACCCCATTTTTGCCGTTTATAGCCTTAGTGTTTGATCGAACTCCTCCTAGAGATTTTGATCGATTGGCTTGAAATTTGGTCAGTTTGCTCAGAAGGGATGGGGTATCTAAAGTTATCAAATTGTGACTTTTTGAACATGTTGAGGGGACGGAGCCAGTCCTCAAAGTTTGACGACTCGCCAAAAAAAATGAAATTGTTATAGCTCTTACAAGGAAAGTCGCAGAGACACAAAACCTTCTGGTATTGATCCACATCTGGTCCCAAACAATATTCAATGGTCAAATCCTGAAATCATCTAAGCCCCGCCCCCTGAGAACAGGAAGTGTCATGTTTTACTGTGAAAGGTCCAAATTTCACACCCGTAACCTAATCAACATGAAACTATCTCCAGTAACAGATAACAAGATGGTCTAAGTTGGTTTCCAGTACTAACAGTTTGGGCTCGAGGGTGTGGCTGTGGCGGTGCAGCAAAGCCCAACGCTATGCCATGGCTTTACGTTTGCTTCTGATTTCCACATTTTTGATCCGATAGGCACCAAATTTGCTAGGATTGATATTGGTCCAGCCCCCTACAGATATCCAGTAAAATAATCGGTAGGCGTGGCCTAATTGCTCCACAGCGCCCTCTAGAAGCACTAAAACAACCAGCCCCAAGGCATGCTTTGTCCAAGGTTTATAAAATTTGGTACACATATGTAACTTCTGAGGACCTACAAAAAAGTCTCTTGGACCCATTGTGCAAACCCCACAGGAAGTTGGCCATTTTGGATCAAAGCCGCCATTTCTTCTCATTTACACACGTCATATCTGAGCAAACTCCTCCTACAGCTTTTAACTTAGACACTTCAAAATCAACGACTATAGTCTTAAGGCATTGGAGATCAAAGGTTATCAAAAGCTTTTTGCTACATGAAAGTATGTGGGCGTGGCCAAGCCTCAAAATTTGACGTCTCACCATAAAACACGAAACTGTTATAGTTCCAATTAGGAAAATCACAGACACATGAAACCTTCTGCGATTGATCCATATGACACCCTGATCAATATTCAATGGTCAAATGCTGACATCATCGAAGCCCTGCCCCCTAAGAACAGGAAGTGTAATGTTTCACTTAGTGTGGTCCATGTTTGATCCCCTTCAACATATCAACATGAAACTGTCCCAAGTGACAGATAACATGATGGTCTAAGTTTGTGTCTAGTGCTGACTGGTTTGGCTGGAGGGTGTGGCCGTTGCAGGTGGCGAAGTCTGATGTCACGCCATGGCCATACGTTTGGCTCTAGATTTCACATGCATGGCCCGATTTACTCCAAACTCAATATGGTTGATCTTTGACAACCCCCAAACAACTGTATTGGATTACATTGGAATTTGGATCAACAGCGCCCCCTAGGACACTTCAAGGGCTATATCTCCCTCATATATCATCGGATCCACTTGAAATGTAGTATACATCATCATGAGTTAATAATGGACATGTTGACACAGTCAATAGATGACATCACTTTAGCCCTGCCCACTAATAAACAAATGACTGTAGCTTCCATATGGAAGGTCCGATTCACTCCAAACTGAATATGGTTGATCTTTTTCAGCTCCCAAACAGCTCTATTGGGTTACATTGAAATTTGGATCAATAGTGCCCCCTAGGACACTTCAAGGGCTATATCTCCCTCATACATCATCGGATCCACTTGAAATGTAGTATACATGATTATAGGTCAATGCCGAACATGTTGACACAGTTAATTGATGGCATTATATCAGCCCCACCCACTAATACTAAACTGACTGCAGCTTCCATGTGGAAGGTCTGATTTACTCCAAAATTTGAATGCTTCTTGCCAGATTAGAACTCTGCATGACCGAAGATCATTTGACATGTTGCTCACAGTCCCCCTTAGCGGTGACATTTGGAATTGTACACAGGCCAAATTGGTGGCGTGCACATGGCAATGCCAGGCTCCCGCAGTTGCTGCACAGGCCGAGTTGCGCTAAGGTGTGAGGGCCTTCAATGCTGCTTGCAGCTTTGATTCCCTTTGCTGTCTTTTGGATTGCTCTTGTCTCTGGATGATTCAGAAGCATGGGGAGCATGAATAGAGGTAACTGGCTTTTAAGCCACTTCACGTTCCACAGGTACTAATGCAGCAAATTCACTAAGCACTGGAAACACTTTTTTCTTCCATTAGACTGTTTATAACCTGACGATTCCATCTGGCAGCTGCCAGAAAGTTCCATTAGGCAATGGCCTTTACAACTATAAAAGAGAACATCAAGAAGAAATTAGATTGCTGCCCTCTGCTGTGTTGTCCTAAGATAGAGAGGACAATATCAATGGGACAGATTCTTTAAAAAATTGTTCTAACATTGTCTAAAGATCTACTACAATTAAATGTTCTCTCAGAGGTGGTGCACTAAACCCGAAGGTTCTTAAGAAATGGTCAGACAGGACAGGGTTGTGATGAAATACTGTAATTTGTTCACACTCAATGGTATATGCACAAGGTCCAGGGTATGGGGACAGGAGTGAATAGGTCGGCAATTGTTTGTTTTCTACAATTTCTAGGATTGATATATACATCTTTTTGAAAGATGGTACTACTCCATCCCCTCGGCTTCTGGTTCCCCCATTCTTTTCTTTTCTGCTATTTGACAGTCTTTGTTGTAGCCACTTGGCAGCCTAAACCAAAAATAAGCTGGCATGCCATTATTAAAAAGGTCGTTTATGCAACAGGGAAAATATTTCCATAATCTTACAGTGAGAAAGGCTGTTCACAAGTGGATAATATGTGCAAATGTACCAATGATTGGATGTGACAACGGGTTCCCACCAGGATCAGACCATGCAATGATCAGAGAAACTGTAATTGCTATTGTCAACCAATACTTGTGGAACAATGAGCTCCATCTCAGGCTGGATTTTTCTCTTGAAGCCATTTTGTTCCAAAACTATGGAAAAAACAAATTAGGCCTGTACACTTCAGCCACAAGACTTCTACTGTATTATCCTTTGCACAGATCAGACCAAATTAGAGATACAGTATGCACAGCACTATGTTTTCCAAAGCACAAACAAAGTGTATCAGCACAAACAACACATAATAGATGGCAAGCACAGTTGTACTCGTACTCGTCGTCTTCCGCTTATCCGGGACCGGGTCGCGGGGGCAGCAGACTCAGCAGAGACGCCCAGACGTCTCTCTCTCCAGACACCTCCTCCAGCTCCTCCAGGGGAGCCCAAGGTGTTCCCAGGCCAGCCGAGAGACATAGTCCCTCCAGCGTGTCCTGGGCCGTCCCCTGGGCTGGCCGAGCTCCTCACCCTATCTCTAAGGGAGTGCCTGGCCACCCTACGGAGGAAGCTCATTTCAGCCGCTTGTATCCGGGATCTCGTTCTTTCGGTCATGACCCAAAGTTCATGGCCATAGGTGAGGGTAGGAACGTAGACTGACTGGTAAATTGAGAGCTTTGCTTTTCGGCTCAGCTCTCTCTTCATCACAACGGACCGGCACAGCGCCCCCATTACTGTGGCAGCCGCACCGATCCGTCTGTCAATCTCCCGCTCCATTTTTCCCTCACTCGTGAACAAGACCCCAAGGTACTTGAACTCCTCCACTTGAGGCAGGAACTCCCCTCCAACCTGAACAGGACAAGCCACCCTTTTCCGGTCGAGAACCATGGCCTCGGACATGGAGGAGCTGATCTTCATCCCAGTCGCTTCACACTCGGCTGCAAACCCCCACAGCGCATGCTGTAGGTCTTGGCTAGAGGGGGCCAGCAGGACCACATCATCCGCAAAAAGAAGAGACGAAATCCACTGGTCCCCAAACCAGACCCCCTCCGGCCCTTGGCTGCGTCTAGAAATCCTGTCCATAAAAGTTATGAACAGGACCGGTGACAAAGGGCAGCCCTGCCGGAGTCCAACATGCACCGGGAACAGGTCCGACTTAGTGCCGGCAATGCGGACCAAACTCCTGCTCCGCTCGTACAGGGACCGGATGGCTCCTAATAAAGAGCCCCCAATTCCATACTCCTGGAGCACCCCCCACAGGGCATCATGAGGGACACAGTCGAATGCTTTCTCCAGGTCCACAAAACACATGTGGACCAGTTGGGCAAACTCCCATGAACCCTCGAGCACCCTATAGAGAGTACACAAGCACAGTTGTGTACTCGTGAAAATGTTGGTTTGTTTTGCAGACCATAGCACGCTAAGAGCATTTTACCTTTAGACATTAAGATGCTCTTGGTTGACAATGGATTGGAAGGCACCCACACTGAGCTCTCTTCTGACTTTACCCTGGATACATGTACAAAAGAATTATTAAGATTCTTCAAATGCAAATGAAGCAGAAAAAACCCTGTGGGTTTACAGCTAAAATTTCAAGCTCTTTTTAAAAAACCCAGGGACATGTTTGACTAACATTTCTTTACTCTGCCTGATCATGCTGTGCTGCATCCCTCTAACAAGTGACTGTCAAATTAGGAATGGCAATATATTGAATATTGCTTGTTTCACTAAAACTCACACCTAAATAAAATTGATAAAAGTGTGTCATGGGAATTATATTCTGCATTCTGACCACTAAAAAAAGTAATGATTTACCACAAGCTTGTGGTAAATCAGTGATTTTGTGGAATCAATGATTTTGTGGAAGGGAGATGTAAAAGTAATAAGATAAGTAACTGTTACCTGGGAGAAAAGACTTCAGGAGGAATGGATTTCTTTTCTGCACATGGAGAAAAACATTTCACCTATGCCATTTGTTCAAAAAGGTAAACGGGATTTATGTGTGAGAAAAGAGTACGCTAAATAATGAAACCTTCTGAAAAGAGGCAAAGCTGTGAAATATGATGTTAACATGTTTAGTTCACATCTATTTATGATCACATAAGCAACTCAAGATAAAACAGTCTGCTGTTTTTTTTCTTCCTCTGTTTAAACCTCCAGACATCTGTCTTAAAAGAAAGTTGTATAAAAATGTAATATAATGACCAAAAATATTTGTTATGATATTTAAGTTTTTTTTTTAGATGTACATGTAAATTCTACTTTTGTATTTGTATACAAAACCACCAGCATCCCAAACAGCTGTCTAACCCAACTGTAGGTAGTCTTCTCTTGTTAAGGCTGTTCTCTGGGGTTAGAACCTGTCAAGGTATTACTCTGTTTGAATTCCCCTATTTCGGCCTTCCCAAAATCTTAAGTTTACCTTTTAGAGAGAGAAATTTAATGACGCTAGGTCTTTAATCAGCTAATGTTATTCTAAACAGTTATGGCCCTTTTACACTGGTTTTACTTAGGCTGGCCAAATACTTCATGAAGCCCAAAATGATCATCTTCTTCAGGCAAACTTTGTATCATTACCAGCACAGACAGCAGCTTCTCTCCTCTCTTCTTCTTCTGCCACACTCCCCTCAGATCAGAACCAGGGATGAAGAGATTCACCCAATAGAATCCATGGTCTGAAACAGATGTTTCGGACATTGCCACTGACTGCAGCGGTAGCTTCAGTGTGCATCGGATATAGCTGCCAGCTAAATGTGCAATGTATCTTTCTTAGCGTGTCTGTATTGGTAGAAACCCATGGTTACATCGAATATTACATACTGAACCTCCTCTGGTTTCGCGTCCATCACTTTCTTTTGGCGTTTCGTTATTAAAACTTACGAGAGTCGAGCGCAGCCACAGTTCGACAAGAGCAAAATGGAGGGAAGTGAAGCAGGTGAGGAGGAGATATGCAACGTTATTCTGAAGAAGTCTTGACAGTACATCGGATTATTCAAGAAGGACGATGGAAAACTTCATAAAACTCATGCTATTTGCAAACAATGTTGTGCATCTATGCAATATGGCACATTAAAAATGGCATGGCATGGATGCCTTGGATGCTGCTCTACCCACCTCTTCCTCGGATGTCTCTGCTGGTTCACATTCATCCACAGCCACCTGCAGCAAAACTGGTGAGAGATGTATCAATAGTTTTATTAACTCTGGCCCTCCCCTGGCAGCTAACTCTACCTGCTCGCAGGCAATAACCAGCGCCATTAATTATTTTATCTTTTTTTATTTTATCAGCCATACAGTGTTGTAGAAAACACCACCTCCAACAACACCTCCATATTTTGGAACCACAGTACAAAATACCAGTTAGGGGGACCTTCACTGACACACACATCCCTGCTCTTTACAAAAAAAGTGAGAGGATGAGAGGAGAGATAGTCAAGTGCCTGAGCAATGCACAGCGAGTTGCAATCAGAGTGGATGGCTGGATGTCTTGTGCTACTCAATCATACATTACTATATTGATGGTGAGTGGAGCATGAAAAAACCTGTTCTCCAGACCAGAAAGGTGAAAATCTGGCAGCTTTACTGCGTGATGTTTGCTGTGAGTCGAATATAGAAAAAAGAAGCCTGCACTTGTCACTGATATTACCTCAAACATGTTACTGTCTGAAACACCCGCAGAGATGCAGCCACATGTACGATGAATCACAAACACATTTAATGTGTCCTTGCAAAAGCTATTCAAGTGGACACAGTGTCAGCACTCCTGGTTAAGTTGAGGAAGATAGTAACATATTTCATCAAAAGCCCTGAAGCATGTGAAGCACTGTGTGAAATCCAAACGCAGTTGCACCTGAAACACCACAAACTAGTGCATGATGTTTCCTCAAGTTCCCCAGAAATCATCAAACCAATGACTCTGCTCAAAGTGGCAACTAAGTGCCTCATTGGGGAACAGACCCCCACCATTGCCATCATCGCCCCAACACTGGCCAAACTGCGTAAGAATTTTGAGCCAAATGACAGTGATCTACAGGTAATTTTGAGATGGAGAAATTCAGAAAGGACTTTGACAATCGCTACACATATATCCAAGACCTCCTCAACAAAGCCTCTGTACTTGATCCCCGCTTCAAAGACTTGGAATTCCTGGATGACAACAACACTAGAGACATCATATTCCTGAGCATAACAGCAAAAGTGGAGGAAATGGTAAGAAAATGCTAAGAATATTGTATTAAGTGAGTTTGTCTCACTCCCACTCTTACATTTATTCTGCTTTCCTTAACTGTTGTTTTTCTGTTTTAGTTTTAAGAAATCTAATAGCTTATATGTGCTGATTATAAGGCAGAAGACGATAGCACACTGAATGAGAGACTAGCAGCTGAACCAGAAGGTGACAACCAGAGCTCCCACAGAGGGGATGATGACAAAGAGAAGGCGGAGGAGGCAGAGACAGAGACAGAGTCAGGTTTGTTTTGTTTTGTTATGAACAAAACTAAAACTTACAGGGGTTGCACAATGAAACTGAAACACCTGGTTTTAGACCACAATAATTTATTAGTATGGTGTAGGGCCTCCTTTTGCAGCCAATACAGCGTCAATTCGTCTTGGGAATGGCATATACAAGTCCTGCACGGTCATGATATGACATCCTTGGATGGGTTTGTGTTTTGTGTTAACTTTTGTTTAGTTCTGTTTCCCTGTGTTGTTAATCAGTTCCACCTGTCCCCTCTGCCTCCCTGCCAGCTTGTCACACCTGTTCTTAGTTCTTGTGATTACTTGCCTTTGTTTTCTCCCTGTATATTAGTTGGTCTGTGTTCTTTGTTCCCTGCTGGTCCCTCTGTTTATTTACTCACTGTTCTGCCATGTTTCATTTCCCTGATCAGTTCTTTGTGTTTTGCTACTTCCTCGAGATTGCTAATTAAAGATGGAGACTTCTTTAATTATGCGGCTGCCAAGCTCTTGTCTGCACTTTGGTCCGATCCAAAGTCAGAAGCTGACATGCACAGTGGTCAGAGGGATTTTAATCCATTCCTCTTGACTGTGCAGGCCATGGGAGATGTTCAACTTCACTTTAACGTTCATCAAACCAATCTTTCACCAGTCTTGTTGTGAGTATTGGTGCATTGTCATCCTGATACATGGCACCGCCTTCAGGATACAATGTTTGAACCATTGGATGCACATGGTCCTTGGCAGTGATGTGCTCATCTAGCACAAGTATTGGGCCAAGGGAATGCCATGATATGGCAGCCCAAACCATCACTTATCCACCCCCATACTTCACTCTGGGCATGCAACAGTCTGGGTGGTACGCTTCTTTGGGGCTTCTCCACACCGTAACTCTCTTTGATGTGGGGAAAACAGTAAAGGTGGACTCATCAGAGAACAATACATGTTTCACATTGTCCACCGCCCAAGATTTGCGCTCCTTGCACCATTGAAACCGACGTTTGGCATTGGCATGAGTGACCAAAGGTTTGGCTATAGCAGCCCGGCCGTGTATATTGACCCTGTGGAGCTCCTGACGGACAGTTCTGGTGGAAACAGGAGAGCTGAGGTGCACATTGAACTCTGCCGGGATTTGGGCAGCCGTGGTTTTATGTTTTTTGGATACAATCCGGGTTAGCACCCGAACATCCCTTTCAGACAGCTTCCTCTTGCATCCACATTTAATCCTGTTGGATGTGGTTTGTCCTTCTTGGTGGTATGCTGACATTACCCTGGATACCGTGGCTCTTGATACATCACAAAGACTTGCTGTCTTGGTCACAGATGCGCCAGCAAGACGTGCACCAACAATTTGTCCTCTTTTCAACTCTGGTATGCCACCCATAATGTTGTGTGCATTTCAATATTTTGAGCAAAACTGTGCTCTTACCCTGCTAATTGAACCTTCACACTCTGCTCTTACTGGTGCAATGTGCAATCAATGAAGACTGGCTACCAGGCTGGTTCAATTTAGCCATGAAACCTCCCACACTAAAATGACAGGTGTTTCAGTTTCATTGTCCAACCCCTGTATAGTAATGAGTTTATTTGAAAATTGGTAGAAATACTGTAGAAATATTCTGCAATATTGAATTTTATATCTCTTCCAGAGCCACCCAAAAATAAGTCACCCTTGGACCAGATGTTTGGAGGTTTCTTCACTCTAAGAGCACCAAAGAAGAGCATAAGTGACAGAGATAAGGAGGAAATTGTAAAGTACATGGGGAGGGATTGTTTATCGCTGAATGGTGATGTGTTGCAGTGGTGGAAAGAACAGGTGGATCTTTCACTGCTTTCCAAGTTGGCCAGAGGCTACTTGTCCCATCAGAACGTGTCTTCAGCACAGCTGATGACATAGTTACAGCACAGTGTATCTGCTTCTTCCTGAACATGTTGACCAACTAATATTCCTGAAGAAAAACCTAACACTAAGCCACATGAAATAAATCTTTCAGTGAGGTAACAGTCTGTGATTGCCAATACTACTTAACTTTTTGCATACACTGTTCATTAGTTATAAAAGACCTGTTTATTAAAGGTTTTCTTTCTTTATTTGTTTGTTGAAGTTCTAAAGAAATCACAGCAACATTTTATTTGTCTCATTACAAGTGAGTGCAGTAATGTGCACTTGGCACTTTGACAAGAAAGACCTCTAGTTGACAATACCTCAGTGTGTGATGTTTACAGTTGCTGTGGCTGTCAGTCAGTACTTTAATTTTCTACTTACAACTGTAAGAAGTTACATTTGTTTTTGTTTTTTTAACTGCTACATTGTTGTGATTTCTGCTTTTACTGCTCAGTTAGCCAACTAGAAGAGAATCAACTCAAGCACATCAGTCTAGCAAGCAGTATTAGGGCACTGCATTATGATAAAGTTATTTGCAAAATGCACATTGCTTATTAATAGTTTGTAAAACGTTTTAAAATTACAGAGAGAGTCCACTAATGGTAAAACGAAGTGAGAAAAGAACTGCTTCTGAATGTTCCATGTGGAAGCCAAATTGAAATTCCCTAAATAAATGTATTGTTTTAAGTACAGAACAAGATTAAAAATAACTGCAATGGGAAAAACTGTATTTGTTTGTAATTTAGTATTTATTGGAAATAAAACAATCCTCTCCCTGTACCATAGTGAATTGCACTTTTTTACCAAGTTGGATTTGTTTGCTTGAAAAACAAATTTCAATGCATCCCTCACAAGGAAAGAGAGGATGAAACAACTATGTTGGTTAGAAACCAGATGTGGACTTGTAAATTCTTTGAATCGTGTTGAATCGTTTTGATTATTAGTTCATTAATGACGCGTATCGAATCAACCTCAGGTGGAGATTCAGATCACTAATCAGAACCCCTGAGCCTTATTTTAGAAGTTCTGGCTGGGCTGTGGACCAGATAATTAAACTAGTTAGACTTTGTTTGTTTGGATTTCTGTCTTGTTTTTTTACTTGGATAACCTTAGGTCAAATTTTGCTTTCATTGTACATTTTCATGGTACTGCCTTCCATGTTGGCATAATGGCAACGATATTCTGGAAGTACATCATTTAATTTAATTGATATGCTGACGACATCACAATTTATTTTCTTTTTAATTTGACTGTATCTGCTCCACTGCAGCCTCTGCTGAATTGCCTTCAAAGAGTAAGAGTGACACCAAACGCCCTCAAACAAAATTTTAAATAAAACTGAAGTCATTGTATTTGGAATTCACAACCTAATGTATGACCTATAGTTTCCTTGGTCATATTTTTTTGCTTTCTTTTTATAACATGTCCTGTCCAGCAGAGTAGCACTCTTGTTGTTTGAGTGCCAAGAAGAAGTCCACCAGATTTACTTTCACAAGTGGAGCTTTATGACTTTTGCTGTATATTCCGCTTGAATATATACAAGGGTTGGACAATGAAACTGAAACACCTGGTTTTAGACCACAATAATTTATTAGTATGGTGTAGGGCCTCCTGTTCTGGCCAATACAGCGTCATTTCGTCTTGGGAATGACATATACAAGTCCTGCACAGTGGTCAGAGGGATTTTAAGCCATTCTTCTTGCAGGATAGTGGCCAGGTCACTACGTGATACTGGTGGAGGAAAACATTTCCTGACTCGCTCCTCCAAAACACCCCAAAGTGGCTCAATAATATTTAGATCTGGTGACTGTGCAGACCATGGGAGATGTTCAGCTTCACTTTCATGTTCATCAAACCAATCTTTCACCAGTCTTGCTGTGTGTATTGGTGCATTGTCATCCTGATACACGGCACCGCCTAGGATACAATGTTTGAACCATTGGATGCACATGGTCCTCAAGAATGGGTTAGGGCGTTTGTATTCGGAATGTCTATCAACAACAAGCTAAAATGACTGACTGCCAATTAAAATAGAATTAGCTAATCAATCAGAATTTATGCTGCTGTTCGGATTAAGGCAGAGGTATTCAGGTAAGGAAACCACACACCCCCAAACAGATCAACTGTGCCTAGTGATGATGGAGAATAATTTTTAAGTGGTTTTTCTTCACTGATACAAAGTCACTGTATGGTGCAAAACTCTGGTACAGCAAACACATTATATTACAGAGACTTTCCTCAAGTCATTACATTTATTTTTTTGACAAGTTGTCTCATAAAGTAATTTTTTTCAGTTGTTTTTTATTTAATTATTTTTAATTCTGGAACCTTCTCTGAAGAGCCTTCTGTGAATATCTTGAAGCCTCTGATGGCTCACCACTGCTGCCTAGTAGAATCTGGTCCAAAGCAGACTTGATCTGTCAAGCAATGGTACTCCAGTAGACCCCTGTGTTGTGGTGTCTGGGATCAAGATGTTAGCAGCAGCTCATGTAAGTTCTGTAAGTTGCAGGGTGGGCCCTCCATCGATCAGATATTCCTATCGTAGTGAGGAGGTGTGGTCGACCCCGTTGCTAGGAGTGACGTTGTCTTCTAAGAGCTGTGATTGGTTGTTGCAAAAACATAGCAAAAAAAATAAAATAAAAAACATATGTGCTCCTAGTAATAACTGGAGAGAAATTAACTCATCATAGAATTTAAGAAAATGTGTGAATCATGATTATGAAAATAAATTAAATTTTAACACATTAACAAATTAAATTTTAACTCAATGCAAATTTTAACACAATGACCCACCAGTGTTTCATCCCTGTTCCTTTCTTGGACCAATATTGAGACTCGCCTAATTCCTTATCTCTGCTTTTCATCCTGCTTCAAACATGATGATAAAATGTTCACTTTCCCTAATACGTCCCACCCACTAACAAATGTCATGATGGAGAGATAATTAATGTTATTTCAGTTATTTGTCTGATTGGTTTGAATTGATATTGATTTACCAGGACAAAATAAGCCTGTTTTAAAAAATACTGGCAATGGACTTCACCTGAACATGATCAATTAACAACAAAGGAAGTGTGTCTGTGAGCAACACTGTTGTAGTGGCACTACAACCTGCTCTCAAACAGTTACAGCCAGGTAAATCAGCATAACACTATCTCTGTGGCTGTAGGATTTACAGCAAGCCTTTGGTCATTAGAATACTTTTCCTATTAGAGCTCATAGAGCCTTGACATTCTCGTGAAATGTCACTGCTATCAGGTTACAATTGCCCTAAACCCCATCTCATTCAGGAAACTCTCCCACCATGCTCCACTCTAAAGTTGGTAACCTTGTGTTGCATAGATAACATCTAAAAAAATCTATTTCCATTTTGAAAAAAATGAAGGAAAAAAAAGACAAATCCTATTAACCAAATAAAATGTATGCAGAATACAGTGGCATTCAGAATAGGACCCAAATGCAGACAGGCAGGCATGGGCAGCAAGGTAATTGAAAAGGTTTTAATAAATGACCAAAATAAAACCTCACAGCAGGCAGGATGTAACAGAGGCTGGCATGAACATGGACAGGCTTGGAATGAACAAACAGTATCCAACAAGGAGTAAACAGATCGGAAGAGTAAATATACAGCATGGCACAGGTGAAAACAGCGAGAGTGATGGGCATGGAGCAGGTGGCCCAAATGAGGCTGATGATGGTCTGTCAGTAGCAGCAGTGGTAGCTAAAACATAACATGAACTAAACAGAAATCCAAGGACACAATTTGACCAAAGGAAAATCTTGCAGAACTAATATACAAACTAAAAAGAATAAGTAGAAAGTACTAAAGCACCGCCTGGAAAACAATAAAAGACAAGACCCGAAAACAAACTTAAACACCTTCAAATTATGAAGAGTCAGACTGGATTATCTGTCCTGATTTGATTTATTTTAACATAAGCAATAGAAAACCCATACCAGTCTACTTTAAATTGTTTTCTTACTGAAAAACAGCCATGGCTATTTGTAGTTTTAGACCCTATTCTGCAAATCTGCCACGACTCACAGTTCTTCTTGTCTAAACAGCCAGTTTCAACAGTCTAGCAACACAAGTGTTGCTTAGTTGACCAAAAAGTAACTATACACTCACCGGCCACTTTATTAGGTACACCGTGCTAGTACCGGGTTGGATCCCCTTTTGCCTTCAGAACTGCCTTAAACCTTTGTGGAATAGATTCAACAAGGTCCTGGAAACATTCCTCAAAGAGTTTGGTCCATATTGACATCACACAGATGCTGCAGATTTGTCGGCTGCACATCCATGATGTGAATCTCCCGTTCCGCCACATCCCAAAGGTGCTCTAATGGATTGAGATCTGGTGACTGTGGAGGCCATTTGAGTACATTGAACTCATTGTCATGTTCAAGAAACCAGTCTGAGCGTCAGTTTCTTGTTCTTAGTTGACAGGAGTGGCACCCGGTGTGGTCTTCTGCTGCTGTAGTCCATCCACCTCCAGGTTCAACATGTTGCACATTCAGAGATGCTCTTCTGCATGCCTTGGTTGTAACAAGTGGTTATTTGAGTTACTGTTGGCTTTCTATCAGCTCAAACCAGTCTGGCAATTCTCCTCTGACCTCTGGCATCAACACCAAATTTGCACCCACAGAACTGCTGCTCACTGGATATTTTGTCTTTTTCTGACCATTCTCTGTAAACCCTAGAGATGGTAGTACGTGAAAATCCCAGTAGATCAGCAGTTTATGAAATACTCAGACCACCCCGTCTGGCAACAACAACCATGCCACGTTCAAAGTCACTTAAATCACCTTTCTTCCCCATTCTGATGCTCGGTTTGAACTGTGGCCGGTGAGCATATAATCAGCTGTCCAATAAAAAAAAAAATGACTTATAGAAAAAATATTTGAAATACAATATCTTGATTTGGAGATGCTTCAGATGGGAATTTTCTTTTTAAAAGGCCTTGCTTGGGCAGTGGTTTGTGTGAGGACTTCCGCCTGATCCCCTAACTAACTTTGACCCTTGACTGATCTTTGACTGCCCCCGTCCTTTGACTGCCTTCTATTCCGTATATGAATAGAATATTGGTAATGTAATCAGAAGGACAGGACAGCATCTTTTATTAAAGCATATATATATATATATATATATATATATATATATATTGTCTTCTTTCTGCTTTTCAATGCACAATAGCATACTATCCCTGCATTATTTCATGTGTTCTTCACATCCATCATATTCAATAAGGCAAGGCAATCTCATTTCTATAGCACAATTCATAGACAGGATAATTCCATGTCCTTTACAGAAGGAACAGAGAAACCGATACACCCTGATGCATAATAACATACAATAAGCCATCATATAAAAGCATTAAAAAAACATTAACTATAATCACATCAAATAATAAAACATCAAAGATTTTAGCAAATGAAAAGGTCAACCATAACAAAAAGAATAAACCAATCTTTGTCTTTTATGGGTAAGCTATAGTGAACAATAATGTTTTCAGTCCTGATTTATACTTTAAACTGATTTAGCCAACAGTCTCTGCGCATCTTATGTTGTCAGGCAGTTTGTTCCAAAGCTGTGGATAATAGAACCTAAATGCTTCCTCCTATGGTTTATTAAACAAGGTATCTGATGACCTGAGGGGCCTACATGGTTCATACCTGACCAGCAACTCTGAAATGCATGTAGGGCCACAAACATTCAGTCTTTTATTGACCATCCACAAGCTTTTAAACTCTGTCCTTTGAAAACAAGACTGTGGTTTAAGGACTGGTATAATGGGATCTATTTCCTAGTGTTGGTCAAGACTGTGGAAGTGTCCTGTTGGATCAGCTCCAACTGCCTGATCAAGTTTTTGAAGAGACCTGTATGGACACCATTACAATAATCTAAGCTACAGAAAATAAAAGTATGCCAAGCACCAGATATTCTGTGCCCTGTTTGATAAGAAACCTTTTACTCTGATTTAGGTGGTAGTAACCAGATGTATTGATTGATAGACTTTATTTGGTTGTTGAACTTCAGGTGTGAATCTGTTATCCCTATGTTTTCTGCTTGCACTGTTGTCTTTAGGCCCATGTAGTTTAGTTTGATTTTGTACTTTTGTAGCCAGAAACAATGGCTTCTGTCTTTTTGGCATTGAATTGAAGGAAGCTCTGAGCCCTCCGCTTATGAAAATGTTGGACACAATGACTCAGTGATGGTGGTGTCTCATGGTCAAGTGGTGACACAGAAATATAAAGCTCTATGTCATCAGCATAGATTTGTTGGAGATGTCATAATCAGACCTGGTTGGATCATTTATATTCTGAATAAACATGTAGTTCCGTCTTATCAAATAAGATCCAAACCCCAGTACAAACAATCCTTCCCACCTTTTCAACTTGCCAATCAGGATATTATGATCAATTGTATCGAGCCCAACTGATATCTAGTAAAACCAAGACAGATGTTTTGATTTGGCGCTATTAAAACAAGCCATTCAGAACCTTCACCAATACAATTTCAATGCTGTGGTGTGGTCAAAAAACAGACTGAAATTGTGGAAAGATATATTACTTATTTAATCCTTTTTATCAAAAAGGAGTAAATTTGGTGGTAAACTGCCTTTTCCATTACCTTTTCCAAAAATTATTGAGGCATCCAGATTAGCCCACTTTAAAAGAGGTTTAATCAATTAAGCTTTAAGGGTCTGTGGAAAATGACCAGGTTGATAAGAAGTCCTTACGATCTATCACATTTCAGGTACAAAGGGATTTATATAATATAAAGGGATATATTTTCAGATGCACAAAGACTTCTTAAAATAGTTTACCAGTGTTAGAAAAACTTACAGCTCATCTTGTTCTCTAAATGCTTTTTTATGTTTTGATTATTTTAGAGAAATATGATTCTCTTGTTTTTAAACTCAAGATTATAGGCATGAAAACTTTATCAAAACAAACTTGGAGTTTAACTTTACTAATTCTGCCTCCAATTTGTCAACATGCTTATTTTTTTAGCTTTAGTTTATTATTTTTTTATAGTAGTCCATCTAACACAGTCATTACAAGACTGGAGGCAGATTGGGTGATGGTTTAGAAAAAACCTGGGTAAAAGAAACTGTGGTCTGGCTGATTACACCTTGTCTACTCTTGCTACTCTTGGTTGTATTACATGCAATGAAAGCTCAAATCCAGAATGCTTAAGAGCTCTTTTGCACGTCAATCTTTTATATTATCCACATGAATGGGAAAATCACCCACTAAAAGAATGCAGTCATAATCAGTATATATTATTAACAGTAATTTGGGAAAAGATTTGTTTTTGATACCTCAGTCATACTGAAAATAGCTAACTTTGCATCTTCTTCCCTCACTCACTAAATCCACAGCAAAGGTATACTGATAAAAATTTTATAATATCTTTTTCCATTTGTTGTCAACCCAAAATCATTAATCATTAATAATGAATTAATCATTAATTCATGTTTTTCCTTTTTCAGTGGTAAGAATAAATGTTTCTGGGGTCCCCAACTGAAATAGCAGGAGGTCCACAACCTTCATCATCCAAACAGTTTATGGTCCGGACATTTTAAATCAACTGACAAAAATATTTTATTTCATTTGTTGTGATTATTATTTTGAATTTATCATTTAATATTTAATATTAATATTTTAATGTTTTAGTAAATAATAATTCGGTCTGTTAAGTGTTGTCCGGTGAATACCAGCCCAATAAGGTGGTGGTATTAAGACTATAATGAAAGGAGTGAATCAAGCTGTGGCAATACTGAACAGCAAAACTCTTCACACAGTCTCTTAAAATACAGAAATTTATTAACAAAAATAAGTCAATTCAAAGTCAAACATATTTCAATTAACAAACTCTTTAGTATACTAGAACAATCCAACTAAACTACAAAGCAAAATGAAAGAATACGGAATACCAACTATGTACATTATGAACAAGTGAATCAAAGATGGTAAAAACCATGACCAATAATGTGATGCAACATTACCATTCAAAGTTATTTATGCTTGCATGTTTGCATGTTCTCCCCGTGCATGCGTGGGTTCTCACCAGATTCTCCGGCTTCCTCCCACAGTCCATAAACATGACTGTTGGGTTAATTGGTCTTTCTAAATTGCCCTTAGGTGTGAACGTGTGGTCATGGTTGTTTGTCCTGTGTGCCTTTGTGTTGCCCTGCAATGGATTTGTGACTTGTCCAGGGCGTACCCTGCCTCTCGCCCGTAGACTGCTGAAGATAGGTACCAGCTCCCCCATGACCCACTATGGAATAAACGATATAGAAGATGATTGAATAAATGAATAAAATAATATTTAAGGAAATATTATTTGAATAAGAACCAAACTTTTCTGGATAAATGGGTCTTAATGGTGTTCAATTAGCTGCCTTTATTTATTAAAATAATATTTAGGGAAATACTATTTTGAATAAGGACCAAACCCTTCTAGATAAATGATTCCTAATAAACTCCTAAGTCATGCATTACCTTAGCCGATCGCTGTTGAAGCTAAGAAAAGAAGCTTATAGCTTATCATCCCTTTAAAATCAAACATGTACCTTTAAATTACCATCAATAAAAGGATCAAAATGCATAAGCGTGGACGGCGCGTTATGGTCGATCTGTGTTTAAAAACCACCCGTTAAATAAAAGGTGTCTTAACTTTAAAAACACAACACAGAACACATTGTTAGCTGAGCAGCTAGTCTGCTAGCACTTAGCTGAGTTTTCCCAACACAAACAAAAACAAACATCATTAAACGAACATTATTTAGATTATTTAACTGTAAACTAATCTTCTTTCCCCAAACACTGCCTCTTACATGAAGGTTTCTGGGCTACAAGATGAGAGAAGTCCGGTCATCCACATGTGGACTGAAAGGGACTAATGTTGCGGCTAATCTCAGTAGCTGTATGGGGCTTTTAGCCGCCCCAGCCGGACCGTACAGCAAAGGCATATTCAGCTCCTTCAGTGGCTGTGGTGCGGCAGGGTAGCTGGACATGCACTCAGGAAGACATGCGATGCAGTTCCGGCATTCTTTTTCAGGCCGTGGGGGAAATCCGCTTTAATTAGGGCTGCTTCTGGAGGCCTCAGAAGAAAAGTCAAGCCATGTTTGTCTTACTAAACCTTTTTTCTAAATGAATGCTGGATGCATGAACAGGAAAATCCTTACTTAACTTTGTTGCTTACAATCTTAGTTACTTTTGGATCTAAATGAGTCAGGCGTCGTGCCTCTCCTATCCAGTTCCCTTCCGAGATCCGCGTGGAAAGAGCACAGCATTTTTGTTCAGCTCCTCTTCTTCCTGGGCTGAGCTGGAAGTAGGTTAATGCGATATGTTTTGAAAGTTCCAGAAAAAAAGCAATATTAAACGCGCTTTGAATGAGACAGTCAATCAGGGTCTGTACATAGTATAACCAGTTCTGCTCTCCTTGTTGTTGCTGCCAGGGCAATTTGCTTAACCTTTTCTTTAAGTTGTTGTCCTCCTTTTCCATCTAAAGTGTTTCTGCCACAGCTTCTATGGCATTTTTTAAAGTGAACATTTTTGCTAAATTAGAAAGTATAACAAAATGTCCAAGTATCAGTTGATTTAGTTGTCTCTGAATATACTCGACAGTTATTTGAAAATTTGACCGGACTATTTAGTTGAATACAAATATATTCTGCTTATGTTCAGGTAAATCAGACATGGTTCTGTACTGCCAAAACTTCAACAAGTTTATTCCTATGAGCACTATGGTGCTCATAGGAATAAAGTTAGTGACAATCACGCACTGGGGCTGGGAGATAATTATGATCTCACCTTGAGATCATTACTTTTTCGAGAGAAAGTGAAAATGTCCTGCTGGTCAAACCTAATACATGAGCACGGAGAAGACCAGGAAGCTGCTATGCAATGTGCTCTACTGTCATTTCACAATGTAAAGGAGCATCTGTGGCCATAGGCAATGAGCAAAGACAAGCACTCCTAGTGGTAGATCCTCTCATAGGATCAGTAAGAAACACAGCAGACACTGTGCGTTCTCTCGTGTCACAAACAGGTCTAGAAGTGCTCCAGTCTCCGTGTCGGGGACCCCTCCTGGGCATGATGTCCGTTCCTCTGTTCAGGACCTTGAGAATGTAAACTGCTTTGAGATGACCCTAAAAACTCTGCGATCAGGCTGGGCCCCAGTGTAGGAACCAGAGGAAAGCCCTGATCTGAGAGAGACCCCACCCTCATGATGCCTGAGAAGGTGGAGATTGGTACCTTCAACTGCAGTGGCTCGGCCACTGCCCCCTACTGGTACGCCAGTACCACCTGGATATGGGGCCAGACTGGCTCTCGTTGGCTGGGATGTGACAGGGCAAATTACCCCACCAGGTTATCTGTGGGAGGTGGGCCTTGCGGCAGAGAGACAAGGACATTTTTAGCATTGGCTACCTAAGCAATAATGTCCGTTAGCGCACTTACTGCTGGGAGTGGGGTGGTTGCCGACATCGGGAGTCCTTGAACATTAGCTGATGGTGCACCTACAGGGGTTGGACATTGAAACTGAACACCTGGTTTTAGACCACAATAATTTATTAGTATGGTGTAGGGCCTCCTTTTGCGGCCAATACAGCGTCAATTCGTCTTGGGAATGACATATACAAGTCCTGCACAGACTTGCTGTCTTGGTCACAGATGCGCCAGCAAGACGTGCATCAACAATTTGTCCTCTTTTGAACTCTGGTATGTCACCATAATGTTGTGTGCATTTCCATATTTTGAGCAAAACTGTGCTCTTACCCTGCTAATTGAACCTTCACAATTTGCTCTTACTGGTGCAATGTGCAATCAATGAAGACTGGCTACCAGGCTGGTACAATTTAGCCTTGAAACCTCCCACACTAAAATGACAGGTGTTTCAGTTTCATTGTCCAACCCCTGTATCTCTGGTTCTTATATCCAGAGAAGGAGAGCCATACAGCATGTGGGCGTGGATTAAAGGCTTCAGTGCTGTGCTGCGTGCAACGGGATAAACCCACTGACAATAGCCTTAAAGAACAAAGTCTTTACGAAATAGAACAGATCTGTGTTTTGTAAATTCCATGCAATTGTACATTAAAAATATTGTTCTTATTCTGCTGGACTATTAGCTCACACAGTTGTTCATAAAGTGGTGAACCCCATCCTTGCTTGTGAATGACTGAGCCTTTCAGGGTTCCTCATTTAATGCCCATCATGACAAACCTGTTTCCAATTAACCTGTTTACCTGTGGAATGATCCAAACAGGTGTTTTTTGAGCTTTCTTAAACTTTTGTTTAAACTGTTGTTTAAGTCTTTTGTTGCCCTTGTCCCAGCTTTTTTTAAAGGTGTTGCAAGCATAAAATTCAAAATGAGGGAATATTTGCAAAAAAACAATAAAGTTTATCAGTTTGAACATTAAACATCTTGTCTTTGTAGTGCATTCAACTGCATATAGGTTGAACAGGATGTGAAAATCATTGTATTCTGTTTTTATTTACATTTTACACAATGTCCCACCTTCATTGGAATTGCGGTTGTTCATTCTCGTAAATTGTACTGAATCCTTGACATTATTCATGTGAATCGAGCCAAATCTAAAGATTTAGACATTTCTATCATACCTGTGTCGTAATTCAATCTTAGGGCTTTACAAATTAGACCAGAAAATTAGAAAAATTTCAAGAATTCACAGTAAGAGATAGTGACATTATTTGGCTAGGATCTGAAATGTTGGTTTTAGCTGAACCCACATTTTTTAAGTTTTGTCAGCACGATATGTAATTGGTTGCCTTTGTGACTTGAAAACAGAATAATTTTGTCCTGATTACCTTCATCTGGCTAGAATTTAAAAAAAACTCTTAGATATTAAACTATTCTTATTTGACAAGTTTTAAGTATGACTTAATATTTGTCAGCTCTGTTCATATCAGTTTGCTTTAAAGGAAAACAAGTGTGAGAGGGACTAAGACAAGACAAAAAGAAATCCGCAGTAGTAGATTTTCAAATGTCACTTTAGATTTGTCCCACTGAAAATGCAGAGGCCTCATATTTTTGTTGCAACTATTTTCAAAAAAGGATGGTAGCTTAATGGAAATACAAAACAAAAAGAGCCTGAGGTCTAATGGTTTACGCTTACAGAAACACATTTGCAAAAGCATGCAAATTTATGGTAGGATGTTATGCAAATGTAATTTCTTACCAACCGCAATGTGATTTCTCAAACCTGAAACGGATGGCTCAGGCTGTCTTTGCGTCTTTTGAAAGGCACGTGCAAACTGGCAACCAAACATTTTGAGCCATGTTATTTATTATTAGTATTGTTATTATTATACTTTTTATTATTACCTCTAATTTAACGCTTGGTATTTGAAATCTTTGAAGATCAGGATCAGAGTCTCACTATGGTCGGAGGTATTAACTGCAGAAACAAAGTAATCACATTGATTCCACTGTAGGGTCGAACAAATGGCTTGCCATGTCTGTGCTGGGCACCAGTTTCATAGACAGAAAAAAAAAAAAAAAAGGTCCACAACCTCGTTTTGTTCATTGGTCTGATTGCTTCTACTGTGGAACATTTGAAAAATTATTCCACCATAATTTTTTTTTGTTCATCTTCATGAACTTTTCTTAAATACCATACAATTGCCTTTCAGTTCCTGCCTTAATGCACTTCTTTAATTTACCTTTCCCTGCTATCTCTTGTTCTTTGTTCCTGGCAGGAGGTGAAGTACTTTCAGTTTCCTGGTGAGCTGCTCATGAGAATGCTGAAGATGCTGATTTTACCACTTGTCGTGTCCAGGTAGCTACAGTTCATCACAGCCTGCCAATCCTGTTCAAAATTGTTCAATGCAAAGTATTAATAGACCTTGAACCTTTTCACATTGCAGTCACAAACGCCATTGTATAGAAGTGCAGTGGAAAGAAAAAAAGGGATGATTTTTTGCAACTAATGATGTGAAAAGTGTGGCATGCATTTGTTTTCAGCCCGCCTGAACATTTTACTTAAACAGCTTTCACCACAATTACAACTGGCTTCATAATCAAGGCTCTACAAAGTTTGCACATCTAGGAACTTGTACCTAACTGAAATGATAAAAATTACTACTACTACTACTAGTAGTACTATTAGTCCTGATATTAATATAATAATAAATAATTTATAACTTCTGCATGGAAAATCACTTTTTGCATATTTTCATCCCATTAAAACAATCATAGTTTTAACAATGTAGTTGTTTGCACAGAATAATCATAATATAAAATGCCATGTTGACACGTCCATAGTCGTAACAACTGTCACCTAAGATAGATGGATCATTTTTGTTCTTGATGTGTAATACTTTTGCAGCTGCAGTGTTAAAGCTGTTTAAACAAAATGACAGAACAAAGTCAAACATTTTAATTAGCAAGCAGTTTGTCCAAACTGCCATGATTCGCCTGTGTTCATTATTTGAGTTTCATTCTGGATCTGTTTCCTCCCTGTTGTTTTGTTCATCTAGTTGCTGTTAATTTTTATTTATTGTAAATAAGGTTCTTGGATCATTCTTGTACTTACATGTTTCTGTTATTTCTCTGTGTTAATTAGCCTTACTCCTTCAGCTGCTCTGCATTCTCCCTGCCACCAGCAGCTCCTCATTTCGTCTGATTAGCTCTTCTAGTTCTTTGGTCATATCACCACCTTGCCTCTGTGTTTTAATTGTCCGGTTTTTATTGGTCGCCACTGGATCCTCCTGTTTGTCATGCATAGCCAGTCCATGATTGCTTGAGTGCTAATTCCATCTCATCGCCCATGTTCCATGTTCTGCATTCACCTCTGTAAGTATTTTAGTTCTGTTATTAAATACATAACTTACCATGCAGCTCCCATGCTCTTCTCTGCACATTGACCGTGCACAACACTATCCCAATATGACACCGTTGTCTATTTCCTTTTGTTTACTGACTGAGTAGAACATTTTATGGTAGTCTGAAAGGCTTCTGCTGGTTGTGTTTGTGTTCAAGAATGACATAATTTAATAACAGTTTGATACAGTTGCAATATTATAAACGTGTTGAAGTGAGAGAATATCAGGTATGAACAAGTATTCAAGTACGGCACTTAGAATTCATTGCCAGAAGAAGATGTTTGCATGAATACAACTTTTAAACATGTTTAATTCATGAAAAACAAACTGTGCAAAAATATCTTTATATAACTCTCATGTAATTATATATATCTTTTGCTTTCATCAAATAACACTGTTTTTATCATTTGTGAAAGAAAATTAATGTTATTAGAACTGCAGTTTATAACAACAGACCCAGTCTGTTGGCTGAATAAATTAATTGCTGTTTAATAACACCTGTAGCCTAATCCCAGTACAAAGGCATCAGGATGGGACACTGGTGTTAATCATGAAGCTGCACTAAATCATGTCAAAAACATAATGTTAACTGAGAGCAAAGTAAGGCCACGCTATTTTTGTTTCTTAGTGAAACACGACAATCTTCTTTCTTTCAAATGATAATTAAAGATGGAACTCACAGTTCATAATTTCTTTCCATTGATGGAAATTTGATTCATGCCTCAGTACAAAAAGACTTCATTACAGCTTTCACACTAGGGAAATGTAACTTTTGTATTCAATAATGATAACTGGAGATGTGTTCCATTGCTTTTGCTAAGATGGCTAAAATTTTTCATATTCAAGTCTTAACAAGGCCTTTAATAGTCTTTAAGGTGCATCCAATTCAATTCAGTTTTATTTATATAGCACCAATTCACAACACATGTTGTCTCAAGGCACTTCACAAAGGGTTTGGAATAGTGCAGGGTTGTTAGGGAGATTAGATTGAACTACTGAGTGTTAGAGTTTGGCCACTTTAGAATGGGCTATGTGTAGGGGTACTAAGTAAAATAACTGATAAAGTTTGTCCATCTAAAGCCCACTGGTGGCCATTGTTATACTAAAAACCACAAGGATTGGGGGTACCTCTCTCTGTCAGGCTGATTATAAGCATTGAAAAAGAGAAGGGGTCGCACAGGTAGCAGAAACGAAGGGTGTGTTTTGCAACCATAACTGAGCCGGTTCAGGGTAAACCTGACTCCCCCTTACTCCATCCAACAGGGAGGGAAGAAGGCAGAGTTAAAATAATTGGAGAGTGTTGTTTCCTGTTGCATTGTGTGAAAGTTGGGTAACCTTAAAACGGGCTAATTAAATTCAATCGAATCATACAGATTTCAAGTCAGGTACATACATTCCAATTAATCCTAACTATCGAACTGTGCAGTCAGATTCAGTTATTTATTCAAATTGGTTAATACGTTTTTCTATCTAATGAAACCCAGCAGATTGCAATCAAGTCAGTGACTTGTAGCTGTCACCCCACCTGGATGAGCATGAAGCAACAGTGGACAGTCACTGGCGTTGACTTTGCAGCAATCCCTCATACTGAGTATGCATGTAGCGACAGTGGAGAGGAAAAACTCCCTTTTAACTGGAAGAAACCTCCAGCAGAACCAGAACCAGGCTCAGTGTGAGCGGCTATCTGCAACAACCGACTGGGGGTTTCAGAGAACAGAGCAGAGACAGAAAAAGAACACAGAAGGAGAACACAGAAGCACTGATCCAGGAGTCCTTTCTATGGGAAGGAAAAGTAAATGTTAATGGATGTAGCTCCTTTAGTGGTTTCATTGAGGAAGAA
Organism: Girardinichthys multiradiatus; assembly: GCF_021462225.1. Lineage (NCBI taxonomy): Eukaryota > Metazoa > Chordata > Actinopteri > Cyprinodontiformes > Goodeidae > Girardinichthys > Girardinichthys multiradiatus. The sequence continues at coordinate 44,078,001 of NC_061802.1, read as the reverse complement.
AAAACAGATAAACTCTGAGCCAGTTTTTAAGTTTTGAGTATGAAAGAGAGAACATACAGTTAGTCACAGTAAAAGCTCAGTCAGTAGCTATGTCTAAGAGAAGAATAAGGTTAAACACTGAAAGACAGGGCCAGGTGGATCATCAGTAGAAGGTGAGCATTAAGTTGTTGGCAGCAGAAGCTTGGACGATGCCCCCCCTGCAGGAAGGTGTCACAGGTAGATACAGAGGCAGGCCAGGTGTAGCTTCTAGGAAGAGAAAAGAGAGAACACAAAGTTAAAAGATAAAATAAGAGCAAATAATGCACAACTGGAGAGTAGTATGAGAATGTAGCAGAGAGAGGGAAAATCGTCATTATGTCCTCCAGCAGCCTAAGCCTATAGCAGCATAACTACAGAGATAGCTCAGCATAACCTAAGACACTCTAACTATAATCTTTATCGAAAAGGAAAGTTTTAAGCCTAGCCTTGATAGTAGACAGGGTGTCTGCATCAAAGACTAAAACTGGGAGCTGGTTCCACAGGAGAGGAGCCTGATAACTAAAGGATATGCCACCCATTCTACTTCTAGAGACTCTAGGAACCACCAGTAAACCTGCAGCCTGAGAACGAAGTGCTCTGTTAGGAATATTTGGAACATCTGATGTATGATGGAGCTTGATCGTTAAGGGCTTTATATGTGAGAAGGAGAATTTTAAATTCTGTCTGAGATTTAACAGGGAGCCAATGAAGGGAAGCTAAAATAGAAGAAATATGATCTCTCTTTTTAATTTCCATCAGAACTCTTGCTGCAGTATTTTGACTCAACTGAAGGCTTTTAACTGTATTTTATGGACATCCTGATAGTAAAAAATTGCAATAGTCCAACCTTGAAGTAACAAATGCATGGACTAGTTTTTCAGCGTTTCTCCTGGATAGGACATTTCTAATTGTGTTTCTTTTTCAAAGACTACGGTCCAAAGATGACAACTTCTGTCTTGTCTGAATTTAGAAGCAGAAAATGTAAAGTCATCCAAGCTTTTATGTCTTCAAGACATGCTTGTAGTCTATCTAACTGGTTGGGCTCATCAGGATTTATGGATAAGTAAAGCTGAGTATCATCAGTGTAACAGTGAAATTTATCCCATGCTGCCTGATAATTTTACCTATTGGAAGCATATACAGGTCCTTCTCAAAATATTAGCATATTGTGATAAAGTTCATTATTTTCCATAATATAATGATGAAAATTTAACATTCATATATTTTAGATTCATTGCACACTAACTGAAATATTTCAGGTCTTTTATTGTCTTAATACGGATGATTTTGGCATACAACTCATGAAAACCCAAAATTCCTATCTCACAAAATTAGCATATCATTAAAAGGGTCTCTAAACGAGCTATGAACCTAATCATCTGAATCAACGAGTTAACTCTAAACACCTGCAAAAGATTCCTGAGGCCTTTAAAACTCCAAGCCTGGTTCATCACTCAAAACCCCAATCATGGGTAAGAGTGCCGACCTGACTGCTGTCCAGAAGGCCACTATTGACACCCTCAAGCAAGAGGGTAAGACACAGAAAGAAATTTCTGAACAAATAGGCTGTTCCCAGAGTGGTGTATCAAGGCACCTCAGTGGGAAGTCTGTGGGAAGGAAAAAGTGTGGCAGAAAATGCTGCACAACGAGAAGAGGTGACCGGACCCTGAGGAAGATTGTGGAGAAAGGCCGATTCCAGACCTTGGGGGACCTGCGGAAGCAGTGGACTGAGTCTGGAGTAGAAACATCCAGAGTCACCGTGCACAGGCGTGTGCAGGAAATGGGCTACAGGTGCCGCATTCCCCAGGTCAAGCCACTTTTGAACCAGAAACAGCGGCAGAAGCGCCTGACCTGGGCTACAGAGAAGCAGCACTGGACTGTTGCTCAGTGGTCCAAAGTACTTTTTTCGGATGAAAGCAAATTCTGCATGTCATTCGGAAATCAAGGTGCCAGAGTCTGGAGGAAGACTGGGGAGAAGGAAATGCCAAAATGCCAGACGTCCAGTGTCAAGTACCCACAGTCAGTGATGGTCTGGGGTGCCGTGTCAGCTGCTGGTGTTGGTCCACTGTGTTTTATCAAGGGCAGGGTCAATGCAGCTAGCTATCAGGAGATTTTGGGGCACTTCATGCTTCCATCTGCTGAAAAGCTTTATGGAGATGAAGATTTCATTTTTCAGCACGACCTGGCACCTGCTCACAGTGCCAAAACCACTGGTAAATGGTTTACTGACCATGGTATCACTGTGCTCAATTGGCCTGCCAACTCTCCCGACCTGAACCCCATAGAGAATCTGTGGGATATTGTGAAGAGAACGTTGAGAGACTCAAGACCCAACACTCTGGATGAGCTAAAGGCCGCTATCGAAGCATCCTGGGCCTCCATAAGACCTCAGCAGTGCCACAGGCTGATTGCCTCCATGTCACGCCACATTGAAGCAGTCATTTCTGCAAAAGGATTCCCGACCAAGTATTGAGTGCATAACTGTACATGATTATTTGAAGGTTGATGTTTTTTGTATTAAAAACACTTTTCTTTTATTGGTCGGATGAAATATGCTAATTTTGTGAGATAGGAATTTTGGGTTTTCATGAGTTGTATGCCACAATCATCCGTATTAAGACAATAAAAGACCTGAAATATTTCAGTTAGTGTGCAATGAATCTAAAATATATGAATGTTAAATTTTCATCATGACATTATGGAAAATAATGAACTTTATCACAATATGCTAATATTTTGAGAAGGACCTGTATATATTGAAGATAATTGGCCCAAGTACTGAACCCTGTGGTACTCCACAATTAACCCTGGAGTTTAAAGATGATTTATCATTTACATGAACAAACTGGAATCTGTCAGATAAATTTGATTTAAACCAGTTTAGCGTTGTTTCCCTGATCCCTACAAAATGTTCCAGCCTTTCTAAGAGAATATCGTGATCAACTGTATCAAATGCTACACTGAGATCTAACAGAACAGGTACAGACACAAGTCTATTATCTGAGGCCATAAGAACATCATTAGTGACTTTCAGCAGAGCTGTTTCAGTGCTATGATGAGCTCTGAAGCCTAACTAAAACTCAAACAATCACTGCTGTATAAATGCTCACAAATTTGATTAAAAACTATTTTCTGAAGAATTTTAGATAAGAACAGAAGATTGGATATAGGTCTGTCATTTATGAAATTATCTTGATCAAGCGAAATTTTCTTAAGTAAAGGTTTAATTACAGCTACCTTAAAAGCCTGTGGTACCAGCCATGACTAGGGCCAAATGACATCATTGACGTACTCTTGTGACTTTTAGCCTAAAGCTAGCAGACTCATAATATCAGCATGGTGAGTCTTCACATGCCAAATAAGATTTGCAATATTTTCTCACCTAGTTGTGGCCACACTTACCGTCGTCAACCACTACAATACATATTCAAAATAAGTCCACAGTGGTTTCCCTTGCAGAACGTGCCGCAACCCCCATAGTCCATCGATGAATCAATAAGCTCATGCTGGTGGTGGGCGTGAACAAACAAGGATAGGATAGAGCGTCATTGCTGATACTTGTTAGATTTTGACTGACAGATTACATGCACAATAGCCAAAAATGTCATGCATTTTGAACGTCTGATAGATCACCCACTAACATTTTTGTCTACTCTCGTCTTGTCAATGAAAACTCACACGTCTCATCATGTTTTAGTCATCCAAGAGCCATGTTGATCTCATAATGGTCTCATTACCATCATTAAAAAAGGGGCGTCAACTAAATCATTTCATCATCGTTAATGAAAACCACACTGACTGTGAGAAGCGTTGTGGAAAAAAACCCAAAACATATAAGAGATATCTGGCAGTTTTTTAGCAAAGGCTTTCCTATTGGGTATTATGAAGAAATTGTTCATCCAGTTTTATAACTGCTAAGTACCATGCACATTTCAACACAACACAATGCAATGAAATGCAATGCAAAGAAATCAAAACAAGTAAGCCCATATATGGGCTTACTTGTTTTGATTTCTTTGCATATGTTGACTACTTGACTTGGAGGCAACACCCTGTATGATTGCCATGTAAGTAGCAACCATTACAAATAGATTTCCTGACACAATTTTGTTGTTTGGGAATCCTAATCAGACAATCAAACAACCTCTACAGACTCCAACCAGTGCAAAAAAAGTCGATGCTCTTTGGGGTCAATGCTGGAATTTTTAATCCCTCTCCCAACCTCATCTCAGGCACTGAGCCCTGCTGATCAGCAAAGAAAAACTAATTTCAGCTCCTTTTATCAGTATCATGACAGGTATCTCTCTTTGCTACTGAGTTGTGTGATGACATTGTGTTAGGGGTTATCAGGAGATTACTTGTAAACACCTCTAACTCTGCAGGTATGTTAAAACATTTCCAGTCGACCAGAAGTCATTTCTTTCCTTTCATAAAAAGAAGCAAATTAATTTCAAAATCTCATCAGCATGTGATGCAGGTTATTTACTTCTAAATCAACAAACACAGCCTTCCCTTACAAATTCGGCTTAAGTAAGGACTTCTTAATTGAAAATGTCACTCAGTGTTTTTTTAAAAATCAAAAATATTATTATGGAATACGTAGTTGACAAACCTTTCGTTGCCTGATCCAGCTATTAGAAAAATTTGTTAGAGAAAATTATTAATCATGACTAAGTAGTTTAACTACCCTACATAAAAGCAGCACCACTTTCTGAATTTATTTGGACCTTTTATATGCAGGTCAGGTTTGCTCCACTTATACTAATCGACAAAAAACTAAAATTAAAGAGTTTTCATTTCAATAGCAGGTTTCATAAAACGCTTTACAAGGTTAAAAAACCTTATTCATAGTGATGAATAATTTCTTAAATAAATATAAAAACAGCAATAATACAAAATGTGATTTAAAAAAAAGATATTTCTGAACAGCAAAAAAAATTGCAAAAGTAAAAATTTGGCATAAAAGATCAAGATATTTTTAATTAAAATTATTCCGTAATTCAAAGTAAAAGCTAACAGGGTGAAAGTTGCTTTTTTTCTGTGAGTAGCTGAAACCTATAGAGGAATTTAGAAACACTAACCCTGAGTTAACAAAAGACTAATTTATTTGAAATCAACAATACCTCATCAAACTGTAGAGTCCTTGGAAGACTTAAGTAAACACACAGATATAGGCAACCTTTAAAAAGTGTGTTTTAATTGCTGATATGGTGTAATATAAAGATGACCTGGTTAAAAGGGTCAACATGTTCAGTAAAACAATGAGATTTGTTAAAGAAAAAATACAATCTCTCCCAACTTTCTTCTCCTTTCTTCTAGTTTGATGTCTGGCCTGGCAGCTCTCGATGCCAAGTGTTCCAGTCGACTCGGGCTGATCACAGTGTCATATTATTTGTGGACAACGTTTGTGGCTGTCATAGTAGGGATCCTGATGGTGTCAATTATCCACCCGGGCGGTGCGGCCCAGAAAGAGGACTCTGAGGACAGCAGCAAGCATATAATGAGTTCTGCTGACGCTCTGCTGGATCTAATCCGGTAAGATCCAAACACTTTTGGCTTCATAATCAAGGCTCAAATAAGAGCACAGATATGTGTGCCTAGCATGCAGGGAACCTCTGCACATATTTATGCGTGGCTGCATCAGACATGAGAACTGGTTTTGTTCCATTATTCTGACCCATAATAGTCCCTCCAGGTGATTTGTGGTTGATTCACATCAGAAGGAGGAACAAAAAGCAGAGAACAAATAGTACTTGGCAGGGCTTCGGTAAATCAGGATACTCAAAGAAAAAATTGTTTTAATAAGTTTTAAATTGATAATCAGGGAGAAAACTGCCTCTAGTTCTTATGTGAGAGGAAGAAACCTACAGAACAAGGATTCAAGGGAATAAAAAATGTGGACACTGATTGAATGGGTCTCAGCACCATCACATGCACAAGTGCATTCAAAGTGCAGTCAAACAAAAGGTCCATGACCAAACCATGCCAATACTCATGGCCTAGTTACTTCCATTATCCACCCAGGATTGCAGCTAATATGATAAAAGTTTAAGGCCTATTCAAAACACTCTTCACCACAGGAATCCCATTGAGCTTTAATCCCTTTCAAAGACCTGGTTGATTTCATTAAGCTGCTGCACTGTGTTAATCTGTGGGAAAGTCACCCAACTTGGAGTCAAATTGTGAAAATCAAGTCCATTGTTTCCTTTCCCCTAGCACGTTAAGTGTTTGGATTTGATCATCTTACTGAAGGATTATGGGAGCCTTATTGACCAGTCTTAATCCCTGTCAATGCTTGCTTTCGTTACCCTTTCAGTTGATACTTCAGATTGTTCCTAAATATCATTTTATTGTCTTACATTAATCTATTTGAGCTACTGTAAGCTTGAGAACACTAGGATAAAGCAAAAGGCAGTTGGAACTAGATCTTGATTATCCATGAGGTCATGTTTTAGGTTTGACAGACAAGTGTTACTGTTGGCAGTAAAACCAGTTTGCTGTTTATTAAGGTCATTTTGAATTAAAGAAAAAACACTAGTCAAACAAAATACACATGATTATTTTTGTGTAAACATAATAAGAATCTAGAAAACATCACTTGGTAGATAATATCAATTGATAGGACACAAATAATAAAGAAAATATAAGAAAAATTATAAAAGCAAATTCATTTTCACTATATTGACAAAATCCAGCCTCTCTCAAGGCTGGATTTTGTCAAGGAACTGGGTTCCAGAGCCCATGCTGTGCGTGAAGGTGAGCCTGACTATTTCTTGTTGATATTTTTCGACTTTCCACACAAGCTCAGGCTCCTTCCCCCCCAGCGAAGTGACATTCCACATCCCTAGAGCCAGCCTAAGCATCCGGAGATCGGCCCGTCGTGGTCCCCACCTTTGTCTGCTGCCCAAAGCTCTTTGCACCACCAGGCGCTCTCCGACGAGTTCCGACCCCAGGCCTGGCTCCAGGGTGGAACCCCGGCTCCGCAGTACCAGGCAACGTCACATGCCTCAACCCATCCCCCAGAGCCTGTTTGCCATTGGATAACTTACCAGGGGCATTTAAGGCCCAGACAACATAGCCTCTAGGATTATTTGAGCACTCAAACCCCTCCACCATGTTAAGGTGGCGGTTCAAGTCCACTGGAGGAGTTCCTGCCTCAGGCATCTATACCGGATGCATCCTGGATGCCTCCCTCAGGAGGTGTTCCAGTCACGTCCCACTGGGAGGAGGCCCAGGGGACGGACAAGGACGCTAGAGGGACTAGGTCTCTCGGCTGTCCTGGGAACACCTTTGGCTCCCCCCGGAGGACCTGGAGGAGGTGTCTGGGGAGAGAGAAGTCTGGGTGTCTCTACTGAGTCTGCTGCCCCCGCGACCCGGTCCCGGATGAAGCAGAAGACGACGAGTACGAGTACAAGTATATTGACAAAATCATCCGTTCATCTACCTGCACAAACATGACCTTAGTCGATATCCCATTCTTAATCCATAGGCTTGAATTTGATGTCGGCCCAACTTTAAATCTTCTGGGAAAGCTTTCCACAAGGTTTAGAAGTGTGTTTATGGGAATATCTGATCAATCTTGCAGAAATGCATTTTAGATCAGAGACATATGTTAAATGAGAAGGCCTCCGTTCAAAATTATCCCAAAGGTAAACTATTAGATTAAAGTCAGACCTCTGTGAAGTTCAAACTGTCTTAGTATGCTGAAGTTTTAAGAATTCCTTTTACTGAAACTAAGGGGCCAAGCCTAACTCCTGAAAAAACAGCCCAAATCATAATCCTCCCTCTGCACCAAAGTTTACACTTTACACAACACAGACAGCCCAGTGCCAAACCTGGTAACTGCCAAACCCAGACTCGTTCAATGGATTGGCAGACAGAGAGGCAGGATTCATCAGTCCAGTGAAAATGTCTCCACTGCTCAAGAGTCCAGTGGTGGCCTGCTTTACATCACTGCATGCTTTGCATTGCACTTGATAATATAAGGCTTGGATACAGCTGCTCTGCCATGGAAACCCATTCCATGAAGCTCTTCATGCAATGTTGGTAACTTCTGCCTCTGCCTCAGCATTCACCCCTCCCTTTGATTTTAAGTGGTCTTGCACTGTTGTTTCTAATCACTGCAGTATGCTGTGGAATATTTAGTAGCAAGCAAATTTCACAACTGGTCTCATTGCAGAGGTGGCATCCTGTCAGGGTACCATAATGGAATTCACTAACCCTTGAGAGGGACCCTTTCTTTCACAAATGTTTGGAGAAGCAGCCTGCAGGCTTAGCTGCTGGATTTGGCCAGGACATCCTCATAAAAGAGATTACTAATCTCAATTGACTTGTTTCCTGGAAAATAAAGGTTTCAAATAAAAAAAATATATATAAAAAATTGTATACATCTGTGGCATGGAAGTGGTTGGAAATCCTAAACACAATGATTTGAATTGGTGAGCACATAATTTTTAAAATATATGTGTAAGGGGTAGCTGGTCGTAGATTAGTTTTAGTGTTTATCTGACTTCATTTAGATTTTCTTCAAAGAGAATCTGTGTGCAAACTTGTTTTGCTCCTTGAATATACAGGGAAACCAATGTTTGCTCTTTGGCCAATTCACGAATGTTTGCAAAGGAAAATGAGCAGTTCAAACTGTCCTACCAAATAAACAGTCTTTCTGCCCTTATGTACTTTACCTAAATGGTTTTTGGGGAAAAGTTACATATTTAAATTTGGACCCAGACATTTACACACTCATTGTATTAAATTTAGTTTGCAATTATTTATTTCAATAATTAATTTCCTAGTGTGCTGTAAATATCTCACATCCAAATGCTATATGCATTCATCAATCCATCATCTATACTTATTTCTCTTTGCAGGGTCACGTCCAGTGGTCATTAGGTGGGGTACACCCTGGATGAGGTCGTCATTCCAAAATTAAAAACTTGATCTTAACTTTTTTCAAGCGTGCTGTTGAGTTAAGTTTTAAGCATCTAGCTGTTTGAAGATAATGACAGGTTGCTGTGTTTTCCCTGAACATCCTAAACAATTTCCTTTCATCTAAAGGGGGGTAGTTTGGAGGGCAGCTTGTATATATTAATCTGATCCTGTGAGGAATAGACTAAAATTTTAACATTTCACCATTGTGCACCCTGCTCTTATTCAAAAAGCTGATAGTTGTAAAGTCATGGCAACCTGTAAAATCAGCAGTCCAAATAAAATTAATAGGACATTCATGACTGTGATGCATCTATAAAAACAGTCAGGGCAAAAATAATCTGATTTTCAAAGCCAGCACTGTTTCCAACACACAGTTAGAAAGAAACATTTACTAAAAGCTTATAAAGTAATTTTAAAAAGAAACAACCACCCTGCCATCTTTACAAGAGAACAGCATGTCCCAGAAGCGAATTCAACCCGTCTCACAGTGAAGACCGTCTGAAATTGTTTCAAATTCTTGATTTAGAATCTACAAATAAACGAAAAAAACAGTAAAAACTGATTCTGTTTTATATTTAGAATACAAATCTTATCATAATCTTGTCATTATTGAACGATCTAATAGATCATGTTTTTATTTATTTTTTAAGCACATTTATCTCCCCTCACAGGACCACAGTTGAGACAGTCTGCCTTCTTTCCTGTGAAGGCTGCTTAGGAGCTTGTATTGTATGGATGTCCCTGGTTTTCACATGAGCAGCTTTTCAGGAGATCTATACTTTATAGAAAGTCAAGCCATAAGGTGCTGACCCCACTCTTAAGTTGACAGTGGCAACCATTATGTTCAGACCTTTTAAGTAATGGGTCATTTTTGACTCAGTACAAATAAGGTTTTCATTAAAACTAGTTGCTTTCTCAGTATTTTAAGAGTTTCAGGAGAAGTTATGTGATGGTGTCCATGAGACAAGACACTGTCTGTAAAAAGAGACTTAGTCTTAAAGACATTCTTTATTTGACTGGGATAATGCTCAGCTTAGTTCATTCTGGGAAACCAAAGATATTTATAAAAAAGTAAGGATGACGTTTCAGTTAGGATTAAACAAGGCATCTATCTGTGACAATGTAAACACTTGTGGCTTCTAATCTCTCAGTTGCATACATTCAGCAGCTGCATTCAACAAAACACCAAAGGAAAAGTTTAATAAAGTGGAGGGTAGTTTTATTACCTTGGAGGGACAAGGTAATGGGCCTTTAGTTAATGAGTTAATTTTAATCTGGGTTTTTTGTGAGATGAATTATGTTTGCTTGAAACAACTCCACAGTTGTCGATTCAGTGTTGTTTTACTTTTTTTTTAATCACTGAAAGACTCTTCTCTTTAAAATCTGCCTAAAATGTCTCATAGTCATGTGCTAACAGGTTGAAGCGCAAAAATGATTCAGTCGAGTGTATTCAACTGTTAAAAGGGTGAATTTAAGAATATAAAAAATAGATTTCACTACAGTTTCTTTCTTTCTTTCTTTCTTTCTTTCTTTCTTTCTTTCTTTCTTTCTTTTTTTCTTTCAGAAATATGTTCCCATCAAATCTGGTCCAGGCCACGTTTCAGCAGGTAAGATGAGAGTCATGGTACAAATGTTACTCTTTTAATTGTAGACTTTTAGTTAAAGGAGATTAACAATAATTAATATATACAGTAATAATAGCTGATACATTAATAATAACTAACTGTTGTATAAAGATTCCACAAGGATGCTAGAGACTGATCTAGGTCCCTTATTTTGTTTTCATCTAATAAATAATGTCAGCCAGAAATCTGTTAAATGTTTTTACACAAGAGGTGGAATTAAAAAAATAACCTGGTAAAGACAAGGGTTGCAAAATTCCAGCAAATATTCAAGTTAAAAACCAAGCTGGAACCACAGAAATTTACTGGAATTCATCTAATTTCATAAAAACTTGAAAATGTATTGAGACAGCCCATAGCTTGCTAAATCCAGATATAGCTAGCACAATTTCATCGACCAATTACGTAGTGAGGTCAGGGGATGAGAAATTATTCTAAAATAATTTTAGAAGAGATTATTTAATCTCTATCTAATTATTTCATAATTTCATTATTTACATATAGTTACTACCATGGAAATACATTTAAGGTTATTCACATGTAAATTAGGCATGATTGGGGTCTGACTGCTATACGGGACCAAAGTGTTTTCAAAGTGATCCTTGGTATTTGTTGAATATGGATCAACCGACATTAGTAGGATACATATATCATCTGCATCAAGACCTCGAGTGGTTTGAAAGAAATTTGCTAAAATATTTAACAAGGGGTTAAAACTAAAGTTCTGCTGACAAATACATTTGCTGAAATACATTGTTTTTAATTGCACTATTTAGCTTGCATACCGGCCTATCAGTAAACAAAATGGATATTTTTATGTTTGGATATGACACTCTGTTTAAATTACCCCCAAATTCCAATTAATTCCAGTTACCTTTCCTCATGGACAGTTTCAGGAAATTTCCCGGAAATGTAACGCCCTCCCCTTATTTATATATATGTATATATATATATATGCATATATATATATATATAGATAGATATATATAGATATATATAAACACACAAAATAAAAAACAAACGATGGCCCGTAAAAATAACTACATTTTCCATTCAAGACGAAAATGCCCGCTTAACAATAGTCGAAATCTCCAGTCCCATGTACTTTAAGAAAAGTTCCTATATTTTTTGAAAGACACCATACTTTGGTGTAGCCGATGAGTCAGGTAATCAAGGGAAACAAAACTGAGAACTGTTTTGTGCCATTGTGTCTTTGTGGAAATCCGGTTGGAATTCCAGTTAGCAAGCAAACATTTTCTGGCACAGAAAGTAAGTATTCAGTACAATTTTTTTATGATATTTATTGGTGACAATGGGGTCAACTAACCCAAGCAACAGAAACAAAGGGCTAAAATTTTACTTAGTAAAGAAGATGCTGTCCATCTGCCAAAATGATTGCACCTTTGAGCAAGACCAAAAGCAGTGTGTGCGGGTACCAGACTCAATTTTACACTTTAAGCACAGAGATTTTGGTCTAAATTTATGGTGCAGATAAGGAGAAATATGGACACAATGAAGAATCATGAGCGGAGTTTCTCTAACTTTATTACAAATGCATAACATTTTCACAATACACCATATATCTCTCCACTCATCCTCAGTAATGACACAGTTAAGTTCCCTCTCCCATAGTTTCTTTAAATGTAAGGTGTTAAGTGTAAAATAATCTCTAAGAGGACTATAAAAAATATTAATGACTAGTAGACTGTAAGAAAGATTTGCCTCTATGTCTGATATGTCCTAAGGCACCGAATTTGCCATATCCTTCTGAATAAAGTCCCTTACCTGTTCCTACTAGTAAAAATCACTCCTAGAAATATACATTTTTTTTGTTAACTGGTTAAAGGACATAAGAATAGGCCCTCAAAAAGTCTTGTAGTTTAGATAAACCTCAGCCCAATTTTGAAACCTATTATCTTTTTTTTTTTTATTAAATATTTTTTTGCGGCACTAGAGGCCGTCATTTTTCATTTTTCAACAGTAGATAGAAAGAAAAGAGGGGGAGACATTCAGCAAAGGTTGCTGGGTTCACGACTCGAACCCAGGATAGCCGCATTGAGGACGACAGCCTCTGCACATGGTCATGTGCTTAACCACTACACTACCAGCGCCGCGCCCAAAACCTATTATCTTTAATGCCAGCCACAAACTCAGGATCATTCCATATTGATAAGTCAAAAACTATTTCTATCATGGGAGAAGAAGTGGAGGTGGTGGAGGAGTATAAATACCTCGGTGTTCACCTGTAAAACAGACTAGAGTGGAGATGCAACTGTGAAGCCATCTACAAGAAGGGACAGAGCAGACTGTACTTCTTGAGGAAGCTTAGGTCCTTTGGTGTTTGCAGCAAGATGCTGCAGATCTTCTAGAAGTCTGTTGTGGAGAGTGCGATCTCTTCTGCCATCATCTGCTGGGGAAGCAGCATCAGAGCCAGGGACTCGAAAAAGCTCAACAAGCTGATAAAGAAGGCTAGCTCTGTTTTGGGGACTCCTCTGGAACCTCTGGAGATCATTGTGGAAAGACGGATTCTTCATAAAATGAAGGACATTATGGAGAACCCTGAGCATCCTCTTCATGAGACTGTCCTACAACAACAGAGTGTCTTCAGTCAGAGGCTTCTTAAGATCTGCTGTAAGACAAAGCGCTACAGGAGATCCTTCCTGCCCACAGCCTTCAGCATCTACAACGGCTCTTTGAAGAAACCTTCATAATATGAGCTACAACAACATTTAATTTCCCTTTGGGATTAATAAAGCATTTTTGAATTGAATTTGAATTTAATTGAATATTGGCGTGAACATAGAGATTGCATTTGACTGCCCTTCTAGATTCTTCAACATGCGCCATGCCATAACTGTTGTAAGAGTAATGCAGTCAAACAAAGGGTTAAAATTTGCTTTATACATTTGTTCAAATATAGGAGTATCACATATTCCCAAATAAGTGAAACCCTCTGGAGACCACTTGAAAAGAAAGGGTTTCATAGGAGCCTGTTTCAAGTTCAGAAGGTCCAGAGACATAGCTTCAGACTTGGTAAAATGGATCTTGTAGCCCGAAAAACTACTAAAAACATTAATTGTCTCACTAAGGCAGGGAATGGAGGTCTCAGGATCAGTCACAACAATCAGAACGTCATCAGCATAAAGTGTAATTTTATGTCCACTATGTGCGAGTCTGAGACCATTAGCATTGATATCCTTCCTGATGACCTCAGTCAAGGCTCTATCACAACAGCAAAAAGCAGTGGCAAAAGAGGACAATCCTGCCTTGTTCCTCTAGAAATACTAAAGTAGGGAGAACGTAACCAGTTTGTATGTACTGCTGACAAAGGGTTTTCATACAGGATTTTAATCTAATTTATTGAAGTTGTTCCTAGATCAAACTTATTCAGGGTATAAAACAGGTATGACCACTCTGTGCAGTCGAACGCCTTCTCGGCATCTAGGGAAAGCACAACACAGCTTTTAGAGTGCTGTTGAAAATACTGAATTATATTTAATAACCGGCGCATATTATTATGAGAATTTTGACCTTTTATAAATCCAGTTTAGTCCTCATTTATTAAGATGGGTAGCAATTTTTCCAATCTGATTGCTAACACTTTGAGAGAATTTTTGGTCTATATTTAGTAGCGAACATTTTTGGAACAATCTTCTGGAGTCTTATCTTTTTTTTAAATCACGGAATTTGGTTCTCTCAGGGACTGTGGTAATGTGCCTTTAGCCAAGGAGTCATTAAACTTATTCAACAGCGGGTCAATTAATATGTCATTAAATTCTAGATAAAATTCCACACTTTGTCCATCCAGACCAGGGGATGTGCCGGATTGCAACCCTTTAATTGCATTTAGTACCTCTTTCTTAGATGAAGGGGTATCAAGAGTTATTTTCTACTGTTCTGACAAACAAGGAAGATTCAGTGAAGAAAATGAGTCATCCATTTTCCTCATTTTCTTCTTTTTCTTCATCCATTTTGTTCATTTTCTTTCTCTAAAATAGGAAGAAAAGTTATCATCTGTTAATACAAGGAGGTCAAATCTCCAATACTAATTCTAATTAATAGGTGTGATAAGTTACATTGCAAAAATGCAGCAGCATCTCCAGACATTATTATTGGGCCCATAGATCAACAAATAACAAAGCATAATAAAGCATTTGGGAATTTGGGAAGCAAAAAGTAATCTATCCTGGTGAACGACTGTGAAGCATTTGACAAAAAAGTATATTCTTAATCAGCGAGATGCTGAGCTCTCTACACATCTACCTAATCCATGTCCTCACAAAATGCATTAACATACCACCATACTACATGGTGGGAGAGTACAGGTTTACCAGGTGGAGATGTAAATTAAAATCACCTCCCATGATGCTGTGTTTAGTACCAATATTAACAACTGCAGAGAATGCAGAAGGTAACACATGTCAGATGGCCAGGTGGATTAAAGATATTTACTTTTGAAATTTATTCTCCAAATTGTTCCCTTCAAAATTTCATAACAATCCAATCTATCCTTTATACATCTCAGAAATCTAAAAGGAAAAGTCGTTCGTATTAAAATAGCCACTCCACTGCTCCTGGATGTGAAAGATGGGAAATAAACTTGATTAAAACCCCCCTGCTGCAGTTTTAGATGTTCACCGTCATTTAAATGGGTCTCCTGCAATAGTGCTACTTGTACCCCCTCCTTTTTTAGATAATTTAGAACCCTCATTCGCTTAATAGGCATGTGTATTCCCTTAACATTTCAAGTACAAAATTTAAATCTAGACATAGAAGTAGTTTGAAAGTAAGGTAACAAGGCATGTGTCATAACTCAAAGTTGTATTGAACATAGGGCCAAAAAGAACATACAATGAACAATGAGAACATAAAACTGGGTACTTGAGGTACACACTGCCAAGTGCAGAGCGCAACACTGTCTCCCTCTCAAACATAGAGAGGATCGAGCAAGTGGGATCCCCAGCAGTACAAAGTAACATCAGTCTGGGCCGTGCTACCGGGAGGCTGAGCCCCTTTTCTCCTACACAGTTGTTTGAGAATTTAATGGTCCATTCTTATTATGGTTCACATCAGTGTCCAAAGCGAGGGGTTTTCTCTATGGCGGCACGTCTTGTCTAAAGTAGTAGCTATTACTGCTCATTTCAAGCTGGTCAATCGGTGAGTGAATGGGGTACGGGTCTTTAGCAGGGTTAAATGAAGTTATCAGTTACTTGTTTTACCAGCACTCCCGGTCCCTACACCGCCATCTTAAAATTCCCTGAACAATTAATTTTCTATGTGCTGGTTCATAAAATCCTAGGTCAGAAAGAGAGTAAACTTTAACTTTAACATGATTTATTCAACCTTATAAAAACATCTGTCTCCCCTGACAACAGTACCAAACAAGGAGCCAGCTCATTGTGAAGCCAAAGCCAACGGTGAGTCAGGCCCAATCAGAATCCACCACAAGGCGGCCGCTCATCTATGGCATCCAGGATGATAATGGCAGTGACATCCAGAACTTTGCTCTTGACCTCACTCCGCCTCCGGATGTGCTGGTACGCACTCGTGAAGGAACGAGTGATGGAATGAATGTCCTCGGCATTGTTATCTTTTCGGCCACCATGGGTAAGAAGTTGAACTGTCTCTGGATTTTCATTAAATCCTGCAGACGGACATGCTTTGAATTCTCAAATTTCCTTCCATAGGTCTGAACATTGTATTTTGTTTTTTGACAGGTATTATGTTAGGAAGAATGGGTCCCAACGGCACCGCCTTGGTGAACTTCTGTCAAAGTCTCAATGAAGCAGTTCTTAGAATTGTTGCCATTGTTATATGGTAAGGACCTCTTTAAATACACTTTGTATTTAAAGAGATTTATTTAAAATGCAGTTTACCAGATTCAAAGAAAACATGTTCTATAGAGATGCTAAAAGTTTCCTGTCATACTGCAGACAGAGAAAATTAAACCATATGAATTTTGCTGAATGTTTTGGTCAATTTACTTAAAGAAAAGAGTTTAGATTCTATAGACGTCAGTGAAGAAACTGTCAAGGACTCAGTGATGAATTATATTGTGATTTGACCACTCTGTAAGTAAGACTCAAGTAAACTGATTTTAATGAAGCAGGAATCGTGCAAAGCACATTAAGATAATAGATTATGCAGAACGTTAGTCTTGCAAGGCTGTGGTACTTCACTATTAAGGCAGTGTCTTGGAGTCTTTAGAGGTGGGGGGTGGCCACATCTCTACGCTACAAAGCGCCGCATTCTCTGTTGTTGCAGCACAGCTGCTATGCATTGTGTTACACTGCCACACTTACTAAAAGCAGCATGCAGTTGCATGAACCAATTTAGGGTCTTCTCATGGCCAAATAACCTTGATACTCAGCCACCCTTTTTTATATACCAAGCTAAAAAGCCCTTCTTATCATTTTTGGATGAGGAAGGAAGAGGAGTGGATGTTGTTGAGCCTTTGTAGAAAAACCCTTCATCTGCATCCTCTGACTTTGTTTGGTATGGAGATGCCCGTGGGGTATGTTCCCGCCACTTTAAGGATGTAAGCAATGATGGAGGCTCTGAAAGGCCACACATGCTCATTGACTAATGGACGGTATTAAGCATATTTTGGTTGTGGGAAAGGATTATTTGAGCCTTTGTATCATTTCAAACCAGTCTACCTGTTGATCTCATCTGACACCAAAAAAGCATATTCATCCACATATTATCTTTATCTTCTTCCAACCATTATCTATAAACTCAAGAGATGATTAAGGTGAAAATTCCAGTGGATTGGCAGTTTCTGAAGCACTCAGAACAGCCACAACCATGCTACATCCAAATTCACTTAAATACCCTTTCAAATCAAATGAACAAGTGTAACTAATAAAGAGACATGTGAATGTATATATAAGAAAACATTTAAATCACAAAGTAGTCATGGAAACAACATAGCGGAGATGTCCCCTCCATAACTACAGCGTCATGGCAGCACTGTCTCAACCTTTAGCTTGTAGCTGCAATCTGACGAGGCCATGGCTGAGAAACAGTCTACTGACCTACAGGTCCTTCTCAAAATATTAGCATATTGTGATAAAGTTAATTTTTTTCCATAATGTCATGATGAAAATTTAACATTCATATATTTTAGATTCATTGCACACTAACTGAAATATTTCAGGTCATTTATTGTCTTAATACGGATGATTTTGGCGTATAGCTCATGAAAACCCAAAATCCCTATCTCACAAAATTAGCATATCATTAAAAGGGTCTCTAAACGAGCTATGAACCTAATCATCTGAATCAACGAGTTAACTCTAAACACCTGCAAAAGATTCCTGAGGCCTTTAAAACTCCCAGCCTGGTTCATCACTCAAAACCCCAATCATGGGTAAGACTGCCGACCTGACTGCTGTCCAGAAGGCCACTATTGACACCCTCAAGCAAGAGGGTAAGACACAGAAAGACATTTCTGAATGAATAGACTGTTCCCTGAGTGCTGTATCAAGGCACCTCAGTGGGAAGTCTGTGGGAAGGAAAAAGTGTGGCAGAAAACGCTGCACAACGAGAAGAGGTGACCGGACCCTGAGGAAGATTGTGGAGAAGGGCCGATTCCAGACCTTGGGGGACCTGCGGAAGCAGTGGACTGAGTCTGGAGTAGAAACATCCAGAGCCACCGTGCACAGGCGTGTGCAGGAAATGGGCTACAGGTGCCGCATTCCCCAGGTCAAGCCACTTTTGAACCAGAAACAGCGGCAGAAGCGCCTGACCTGGGCTACAGAGAAGCAGCACTGGACTGTTGCTCAGTGGTCCAAAGTACCTTTTTTGGATGAAAGCAAATTCTGCATGTCATTCGGAAATCAAGATGCCAGAGTCTGGAGGAAGACTGGGGAGAAGGAAATGCCAAAATGCCTGAAGTCCAGTGTCAAGTACCCACAGTCAGTGATGGTCTGGGGTGCCGTGTCAGCTGCTGGTGTTGGTCCACTGTGTTTTATCAAGGGCAGGGTCAATGCAACTAGCTATCAGGAGATTTTGTAGCACTTCATGCTTCCATCTGCTGAAAAGCTTTATGGAGATGAAGATTTCATTTTTCAGCATGACCTGGCACCTGCTCACAGTGCCAAAACCACCGGTAAATGGTTTACTGACCATGGTATCACTGTGCTCAATTGGCCTGCCAACTCTCCTGACCTGAACCCCATAGAGAATCTGTGGGATATTGTGAAGAGAACGTTGAGAGACTCAAGACCCAACACTCTGGATGAGTTAAAGGCCGCTATCGAAGCATCCTGGGCCTCCATAAGACCTCAGCAGTGCCACAGGCTGATTGCCTCCATGCCACGCTGCTTTGAAGCAGTCATTTCTGCAAAAGGATTCCCGACCAAGTATTGAGTGCATAACTGTACATGATTATTTGAAGGTTGACGTTTTTTGGATTAAAAACACTTTTCTTTTATTGGTCGGATGAAATATGCTAATTTTGTGAGATAGGAATTTTAGGTTTTTATGAGCTGTATGCCAAAATCATCCGTATTAAGACAATAAAAGACCTGAAATATTTCAGTTAGTGTGCAATGAATCTAAAATATATGAATGTTAAATTTTCATCATTACATTATGGAAAATAATTAACTTTATCACAATATGCTAATATTTTGAGAAGGACCTGTACAGCTTGGTGATGGTGCAGGAGAACATGTGGGCATACAAAATAGCATGAAACAATCAAAGTGCCCAATAGTAAGAGAGTATAAGAGTCATGATTGCCTTCCCACTGAAGGTTTTCTAAATAAGCAGATCCTGCAATTTTTCTAAATAGGTTGTGGAGACCATAACGTAATCTTTATACTGTAAGAAAGGGACAAAAATATATGCTTATATTTACTTATTAGTTGTTTTGCTGTCCGTCCAAATCCTAATGTTTGCATTCATAAAAAACACTAGCTGACTTTACGTGATTGCGATTCATCCTGCCAGGTACTTTCCATTTGGCATCGTTTTTCTGGTGGCTGGTAAAATCCTTGAGATGAGTGATCCCTCTGCAATGGGGAAGAAGCTGGGTTTTTATGCCATCACCGTGGTGTTTGGTTTGGTGTTGCATGGCTTGTTCATCCTGCCTGCCATGTACTTCTTCATCACCAAAAAGAGCCCCATCGTTTACATTCGAGGAATCCTGCAAGCCTTGCTTATAGCCCTGGCAACTTCCTCCAGGTAAAGAAACAAATAGTACATTTAAAAACAAACTTTATTTTTCATAAAAGTTTTGTTATACTTTCTAATGTAAAACATTCAAAGTTTTGTCTGTTTTCAGTGTCTTCAGTGACCAAAGTACATCTCTTACATGCTAAATATTTTCAAAAGAAACATATTTTTATCTGGTTATCAATTAAAAGGTTTTCTTAGTTATTTTTTGCTTTTGGAAACCATGAACTGATTTGAACTTGTTTTGGATTTTTGTTTATCTAAAAGTATGACCTCTCGGTCCTGTTTTCTGTCCTCTTCAGCTCTGCCACTTTGCCTATAACTTTTAAGTGCCTCTTAGAGAACAATCACATTGACCGGCGCATCATACGATTTGTGCTCCCAGTGGGTGCCACTATCAATATGGACGGTACTGCCCTTTATGAAGCTGTGGCAGCCATCTTCATTGCACAAGTTAATAATTACGAGCTGGACTTTGGACAGATCATCACTATCAGGTCAGTGATATCAAATTGCATTAGCTTTATAAGCACATTTAAATGACATTTGTAATTAATTATGAACATTAAAAATGCTTTGTAGGTGGAATTCTGTCCCATTCTTGCTTGATGTACTACTTCAGTTGCTCAACAGTCTGGGGTCTCCGTCGTATTTTGCATTACTTCATAATGCTCCACACATTTTCAATGGGAGAAAGGTCTGGACGTCAGGCAGGCCAGTCTAGTACCTGTACTCTTTTACTATGAAGCCCCACAAACATGTGCAGAATGTGGCTTGGCATTGTCTTGTTGAAATAAGCAGGAATGTCCCTGAAAAAGAAGTTGCTTGGATAGCAGCATATGTTGCTCCAAAACCTGTATGTACCTTTCAGGATTAATGTTGCTTTCATAAATGTGCGAGTTACCCATGCAATGGGCACTAACACACCCCCAACCATCCAAGATGCTGGCTTTTGAACTTTGGGCTGATAACAATTCAGATAGTCCTCTCTGGCCCAGAGGATACGATGTCCATGATTTTCAAAAACCATTTGAAATGTGTACTCATCAGACCACAGCACACTTTAGCTTTGCATTGGGGAGTTTTAACTTGCACTTGTAGAAGTAGCGAGGAACTGTGTTAACTGACAATGGTTTTCTGAAGTGTTGCTGAGCCCACGTGCTGATATCGTTACAGTAGTTTTGTTATTCTTTCCAATTTCTAGTCTGGCTTTTAATGCAGTGCCTCCTGAGGGTCAAAGGTCATGGGCATTCAATGTTCGTTTTCAGCCTTGCTGCTTATGTGTAGAGATTTATCCAGAGTCTCTGAATATTCAAATGATATTATGAAGTGTAGATGATGAATTCCTTAAATTCCTTGCAATTGTGCATCGAGAAACATTCCTAAACTGTTAGACTATTTGTTTCCGCAGTTGTTCACAATGTTGAAAATCGCTTCATCTTTGCTGGTGACTGACCGAGCCTTTCAGGGATGCTCCTTTTTTAAACCTAATCATGACACTCACCTGTTTCCAATTGTCTTGTTCACCTGTGGAAGGTTCCAAACAGGTGTTTTTTGAGCATTCCTCAACTTTTCCAGTCTTTTGTTGCCCCTATCCCAGTTTTGTTGGAACGTGGTGCAAGAATCAAATTCAAAACGACTCAATATAAAAAAAAAAAAACTAAAGTTAAATTATTATTTAGAATTTTTTTACTTTAAATATCTCATCTTTCCTGTATATTCAATTGCATGTATAGACTGAACAGGATTTACAAATCATTGTATTGTGTTTTTATTTACGTTTTACATAATGTCCCAACTTCATTGGAACTGCGGGTTGTACATAAACTGTTTAAAAAAGCTTGTTTTCAGACTTTCTGACAAAAACGGTCCAAAACATTGACTTTGTTGTCTCTAAGCCACCAGTTTGGTGATGTGCTTAGCATCATTCTGTATTTGGTAATACCATTGTGCCTTTTGAAGCGTTAGCTTCTTGGTTATTGTCTTGAGGCATTTCTTAAATATTTCCAGATAATGTTCTTTGCTTATGATCCCATCTATTTTCTAAAGTGCATAAGTCCCTTTTGCTGCAAAACTTTTGCATAGCATAAAGGTTTCATGAAAATCTGATAAAATGACAGTTTGAGCATACTTAAAAATTGTACTGATTACTGAGCATTCCTTCAGTATTTCAGAAACTTTGATTCCTATTAGTAGAAA